>NC_086321.1:100002031-102635781 GCF_036172605.1 Pelobates fuscus | reverse complement strand
ATACAGCTGGTCTAGTCTGGCACCTGCTGCTGGCTGTACAGAGCTGTGTGAGCAATGAGCCATGGGCAGCTCAGTGAATCTCACTCCCTGTGCCAGGTCCAACCAAAGCTAGGAGCATACCCCTCTCTCCAGTTCCACCCAAAGCTAGGAGCATACCCCTCTCTCCAGTTCCACCCAAAGCTAGGAGCATACCCCTCTCTCCAGATTCACCAAAGCTAGGAGCATACCCCTCTCTCCAAATTCACCAAAACTAGGAGCATACCCCTCTCTCCAAATTCACCAAAACTAGGAGCATACCCCTTTCTCCAGATCCACCCAAACCCAGAAGCATACCCCTTTCTCCAGATCCACCCAAAGCTAGGAACATACCCCTTTCTCCAGATTCACCCAAACCCAGAAACATACCCCTTTTTACAGATCCACCCAAAGCTAGGACATACCCCTCTACAGATTCACCCAGACTAGGAGCATACCCCTCTCTACAGATTCACCCAGACTAGGAGCATACCCCTCTCTCCAGATTCACCCAGACTAGGAGCATACCCCTCTCTCCAGATTCACCCAGACCAGGAGCATACCCCTCACTCCAGATTCACCCAAAGCAATGAGCATACCCCTCACTCCAGATTCACCCAAAGCAATGAGCATACCCCTCACTCCAGATTCACCCAAAGCAATGAGCATACCCCTCTCTCCAGATGAATCCAGACTAGGAGCATACCCCTCTCTTCAGATTCACCAAGACTAAGACTACAGCCCTCTCCCCAGATCCACCCAAAGCTACTAGCATACTCCTTTCCCCAGATCCATCAAAAGCTACTAGCATACTCCTCTCTCCAGATCCAGCAAAAGCCAGGAGCAACTGCATAACCCTCTCTCTTCAGATCCACCAAAGCTAGGAGCATACCCCTCTCTCTTTCTCCCTCCCCTCCCTTTTTCTATAATTCCCCTCTGTCCCTCTCCCCTCTCCCCTCTCTAGTTAGTCTGCCAGTCCCTTCTGACAAACAGGACAACAGCAGAGAGGTAGCAGAGCCCACTGTGCATTCACACTGCATGCTCTGCTGATAAAACATCTCTTTTAACCAAATGAAATACAAGCTGGGAGCGAGTAAGCTGGCTAGCTGCACGATTCACATTAGCTTGGAAACATGTGTAACAATTATAAATAAATTTGTATCAGCTTCTAACAAGGGATGGGCAGGCTCTGCAAACTGCACTCCCCATCATGCACAGCCATGAAATGCAAATTGCAGTAATTGGTGTGTTAGAGCAAGGGGAGCACAAACTACATCCATATCTGGAGCACTACAATTGCCATGATGCTAAGGCAGCCAAATAATGGGGTAGCCTATCTTTATATCACCCCTGTTTGTGATTCTTCCATTCCCTGCCCTTCTGTTTTAAACAGGGTGTAACTGCTATGCATGAAACAATGTTTCCCATGGCACCCTAGTATATGTCATGCAATTCAATCATGTCGGAATAAATTAGATTGAAAGAATGTTACCTATGACAATGTTGCAATTTTTTAGGAAAGACTTGCCTCCGATTCTCTGTAAGAGCATGCCTTTGTACTTGGATATTACGAATATTTCTGATTGTTCCAGGAACAATTTACAAAACAAAATGAACAAAAAAATAGTCTGACGATCTTTGCTTATTTCCAACACGAGCAGATTGTATTTATTTCATGTAATCTGTTGTCATTTTGAAGAACCCTATCTGCTGCACTTACAGAAATCACTCATCACCTAGTCCTCAAACAGGGGGTGATCTCAAACATGACACATACTCTTCTCAAAAGAATTAAATATTTTTATTTTGCTTAATCATAGCAATCAGAACCCCTTGTAACATCTATATATTTGTTCATTTTGCTTACATCTTGTTAGGAAAAAAAAAAGGAAAGTGACCAGATTGTATAAATGTATGTATTGTTATAATTTGTATAAACACTGTATTCCCTCATTCACGATTCATTAGTCTCTAAGCGTTTCTGTAACAAGGCTGCTGAGCTCAGCTCCCAGTGCCGGATTCCAGTCCTGGTTTTGGGTCTTGCCCATGCCAATCCAGTAGCAGAGGAGCTGGGAGACAATCAGATGGGTGGAGGTGGAGCTTAGAGGATGGGAGGCAGAGCTCAAGTCTTCCCCAAATACAGTTCAATGACCAGCAGCCTGTGCGAGGGACAATTGCTCTTCTTTCCTGCTGGGAATCAGTGGAAGGCACAGTGGAGTTGGTTGAAACATTGTCAGACTCTCTCCAGGGGAAGCACAGACCTAGAGGGACTTGATCTCCTCTCAACACCCCAGCTGTAAGGTCTCTTCACACTGATCCGGAGTCATTGTGGATTGTTGGCTTTTGGAGAAAAAAAATAAAAGAGGATTGATTCTGTATTCTAATTTCTCTCTGGCTGCTTTGTAAAGTGCAGCATTGCGATACAAAGTGTTCCATGTGCAGTAATGACCCAGGATTGCACAGGAGAGATTGCTGGATTCCATTTCCCAGAGAGATCCCTCTCAGTGGATTACTAATGGGACACTCCATGAGCTAGCCTTGCTTCTCCGCTCCCTCTGCATGATCCCAAGGTACAGTGCTTCGTTCTCTGTATAGAATGGCATGGATAGCGAGTTTGTCTGTGGGCTCTGCCTGTGATGCTGTGTTCTGACTGCTGTTGTACATAGCTCTCGTGTTGTTGTTTCAGATGCTGATTTGGATAAATTAAACTAATAATGCCAGTGCTTTCACGTGTTAATAGAGAGGGCACAGAGCGCAGATATCTCACCTTCTTTTTCTGTCTCTCTGAATCTGTTTGTCTCTGCTCTGTGTGTGTCTCTTTCTCTCTCTGTTTCTCTCTCCCCCTCACTCACTGGCAGGGGCTGCACACTGATAGAAAGGCAGGGATGGTCTCCCTGGCTTCCTCTCGCTTTGTGAGTGAATGGCTTGGAACCAAGCGTGGAAAATGCCAGTGTCAGCGCTGCTATTCTGTGCATTGAGGAAACTTGCGAGTGGCCGGAGGGAGCTAATTGCTGCTGTACGGCTGGATGGGTTGCCTGTCCTTGCATGGCTTTACAGGGGAGAAGCGAGGACGCAGTCAGGCAGCCCACCCAAACCATGAACTCAGCCAGGCAGCCCACCCAAACCATGAACTCAGCCAGGCAGCCAACCCAAACCATGAATTCAGACAGACAGCCCACCTAACCCAAACCATGAATTCAGCCAGGCAGCCCACTTAACCCAAACCATGAATTCAGCCAGAAAGCCCACCTAACCCAAACCATGAATTCAGCCAGGCAGCCCACCCAAACCATGAACTCAGCCAGACAGCCCACCTAACCCAAACCAAGAACTCGGCCAGGCAGCCCATCCAAACCATGAACTCAGCCAGGCAGCCCACCTAACCCAAACCATGAACTCAGCCAGGTAGCCCACCTAACCCAAACCATGAACTCAGCCAGTCAGCCCACCTAACCATGAACTCAGCCATGCAGCCCACCCAACCCAAACCATGAACTCAGCCAGGCAGCCCACCTGAGCCTGCCCGTATAACTAGAGCATGAACACAGCCAGACCGCTCAGCGCATAAACCTAGTCAGGCAGTCCGCACAGTACACCCAGCGTTTGAACCCACCCAGGCTGCCCACCTAGAGCATGCACCTGATTGAACCCACCCAGGCTACCCATCTAGAGCATGCACCCGATTGAACCAACGCAGGCTGCCCACCTAGAGCATTCAGCTGATTGAACCCACCCAGGCTGCCCACCTAGAGCATGCACCCTTGTACCCACCCAGGCTGTCCACCTAGAGCATGCACCCGATTGAACCCACCCAGGCTACCCACCTAGAGCATGCACCCAGCCGTTCTTGTCCATTAAAAAAGCAGCCAGTCAGCCCTTTGGCCATATTAACGCACCCAGTCAGCCCTTTCTAGTAGCACTTAAAGGTTTAACAGGGATCAGGGGGTCGTTAAGGGGTCGGCTCCAAACAGCTAGAGCATCAAAACCTGTCCTATTCCCTCTCCCACTCGCATGTTTTTTTTTTTAGCTATATTTAACCTTTCTCGGTCTCCCTGGCAGGCTATTTATTAAGTGTTCAGTATAATGTGGGGTCCTGGACATTTCGAGTGTAATTCACCCTTCACTCAATGCAATCAATGTTAGCAGAAATGTAATTTGCATTGGCCCAGGCACACCCACTACTGTATGCTCGTCTATATTATACACTGTGTTCAGTGCGTCTCATATAAAGTGTTATTGTACTGTGCTACTTTATAATTAAGGAAGGGCTCTTGGTGTGCATTGAGTTCACAGGGAAGTGGGAGTGATAGCAGTCCTGTACAGTAGATGTTGTTGTGTTGATTTTATACACAGAGAGGATGTGTGGTACCCTGTGACCTAGAGGGATTTCAGGATGTGGGGTGTTTGCTGTTGTGATGGAGGGGATATGATGCCTTTCCTTTCCCATGCCTATGGGAGGCAGTGGGCTGAGAGTAATCTGCTCTAAGTGCTCTGGCTGTGAATTTCCACCAGAGATAGTGGGAGCTCTGGGAAGCTGGTTGTAAAATCTCCCATTTGTTGTTTTTTCCTGCTGCCTTCTGGAGACTAGTTCTGCTTGGTTCATTTGGGGAAATGGAGCAGAAAGACAGGGAGCTGGTGGGTTGCCTGCCTCCCTGTGGGGCCCTAAAGCAAAATGAGATCATTATTCCAAAATGCTGGCAATAGACTCACAGAATGAAAGGGTGTTCAGTGTAGGATTTGGATGCTGCAGGCACACAGAGCATTATATTCCAGGTCATTACTGATTTTAACATCTAAAACTAAGCTGATCTGTATGTGCATTCTCATTGATCACACTAAGCACCAAATCTGGGTTCTAGGATGCCTCCCTTGTTTTATTAATTTACATGCTTTGGATTTAATTGTAGTACTGATAGGGCTGTAGTGCTGAGAGTTTATATAAATATGCCTTTCAGTATTTGACTACACTGTTATATATATAAAATGATGGTCATATTTATAATATAGCGCCAACATATTCCGCAGCGCAGAATCCATGGCATAGTACTATAGACATTCTGGGAGGTATTGATTGGATAAACATGGATTTCTGTTTTAGTCAGTAGGTAGAGTAGAACATCTACACGTGGTGCCTGGAGATACACAAAGGTTAATTGTCCAAAACCTCTGTCTGCTCTGTGTCTGCAGTACCTTGTAATGTGGACTCCCAGCCGGTTTACTGCTCTGAGAAAAGAGACTCTGCCCACAGCAGTGAATCCCTTAATGACAATACAATATAAAAGTACTTATTTCCTTTAAATGTGCTTCTGTTCCAGCTGCCCTGTCAGGAATAAATCGTTTATTGCTTTGGGGAAGGTTTGATTTGTATTTCTCATTTCCAAACTACTAAGCAAGTATATATAGCTATATAGCTATATAGATATATATGTGTGTGGATCTATGACCTCAACTGAACGTCCCATTCACTGAGCTAGAATTGGAAACATATTAGTTGAGCTCAGAGAATTGTAAAATTAATAAGAAGGTAAAATAAAGAGTTATGGTAGTCCCTCTGAGATTAGCAGCATTTTACACCAGCACCTAAATCGTTAATGTCATTTAATATCAAGGAAATACAATGCTTACTGTATGTGTAGACTTATGGAGTCAACTAAAATACAATAGACACAAAAAAGTCTGATGCCTGGTTATTTAATGCCAGCTTTGTAAGATTATTTTGTTTAATTATTATTATACCTTAGCTATATGCCTTTGAAAGTTAATTATTAAACTAAGTTTAAATAGTCAGACAGAATCATGTCTCCAATCTGTAAAGGGAAATAAAAAGCCATTGATTTGACTTTGGCTGGCAGGTCCAGTCTGTGTTTTTCTAAGTAATCTGTCATTTCAATATTAAGATAGTGTATGATATGGCCAATGTGTTTGTGTTGCTTTAATTCAAACGTTCTGGGAGAATAGAGTTTGTCTTTATAGCCTTATTGAGTCTTATTGAGTCGCCTTAGTGGGTCAATGTTTTTCCATAGCACTCATTGGTATCTGTGGGATCTGTAAATCTGTGAATGCTTTATTTGTTCTGATATTGTGTTGCAATACTTAAAACAACCATATTCTTTGCCTTTCTTGACATTGTTACCGTTTTTTCCCCAACACAAATAATATAGAGATCCAATTTCCAAGTTGCTTTTTGCAAAGCTCAAAGGCTACCTTAGACTTTCACAAGGTCTTATCAAAAAGTTTATCACATGCACTGCATGATATTTGTGTTTCGTTCTACCATGTAACAAAACAATCTGTGACATGGTTTTGAAGTTTCTAATAGTTTAATTTTCATATTGATTTCAACTCTTCCACTTCATTCTTTTACCAGAGAATAAATGACCCCCCCCCCCCCCCCCACCATCTAATAGCATATACTTAACATAGAGTAACTAATGTACAAGGTAACAATCTTTAAATAATTAGGTTTGTTTATAATAATTGCTGGCAAACCTTCACACCCTTTTGAGTTTATGTTGATAGTAAGACTGTAATTTTGATGTGATGAAAAAAATTATTTGGAATAACATTTGTGGTTGTGGTTGAATAATAAACAGTCATATAATATATGCCTGGTTACAATTTAAACATAGAAAGAAAAATAATGTAAACACACACACACAACACAACACACACACACACACACACACTTGTTTTATTGTTTGATAGGATGATATGATGTCTGTACAGACTGTATTCTTGTACTGGAAGATTTATCTAGCAATATCTTCTTCAGTGACAGCTAGCAGTGCTCATAACAAGGGCAAATAGGTGCACAGATAAACGTGCCATTGTGTGCCTATTTATAAATGAAATGAATTGTGTCTGTGAGCTTGTTGTGAAATGACAAGAAGTGTTTCCCTGTCCCCACTGCCCCATGGACTGGTATTTAAAAGGACTATTGTGCAGGGCTGATAGATATGGGGACTTCAACCCTCGTGTTCCTTGTTCGTTCTGTTTGTTCACTGACAGTCTTCATTTACATCAAAGCCTGCATTTAATTTATTTTAGTGATAACGCTTCTATTGGAAGTGGGCCATGCTCAGAGAGCCTAGCGTGAAAACACAACATGCTCTATCCATTGTCTTTGTTCTCAGCTCACATTCAGCCAACACGACTGTACTAGCTTTTATATTTATTTTCCATGTTTGTGTGTGTGTGTGTATGTGTTAATAATTTCAATGTCATAATCACAATATTAGCTGCAATGTGAAAAGATTCCTGAATACAAAGCTTAGTTAAACATTTTAAAGTGGCTAATTAAGCATTTAGGAGAAAATGTGAGTTTTATTCAATGAATTGTGTGCACACAGGTCCCCTGGTGGATAAAATGTGATTTGCAGTGATTAATTACTCCACTATACTGACCACTGCTGCACTGATCACATTTATCAACAGTAAGCACTTCCTTTCTTTGTGCACAGTTTTATCACATCTGTCTCAGGATGATGTTATTGACCATGTGCATCTAATTGCATGTGTTGGATTTATTTATTTTTTAACACTTTGCCTTCTAAATTGTTACATGAAGTATTGGGTTAAATGTGTGAAATTTGCAGGAAGGGATTAAATTCATCCCCAAAGGATAAAAAAAAAAAAAAAAAAGTTACATTATATCTACTTATTTTTTTTTTCGTTTTATATATATTTATTTAGAATTAAATTGTTATATAATCAATGGCGTGCAACAAACCATAATGCTTTTATTGCAGTGCTTAAGCGATATTTTATTATTTTATATGGTACAATAACATTTTAAAACATAATTAATTGATTGATTTGACCTCTAGAGGAAAGAACCAGATTAGAATTGGAACAATAAAAATCCCACTGAATCTTTCTTAATGCTCTGAATGCCATATGCTTGCCTATAGGGATATATTTTCTTGCCTATGCTTTGTGTTCTTTTGTAGGCTGACCTCTGTACTCATTCGCTTGCAACTAAAGCTGGACATGATTTATAATACAGGAATGCTTTTTTTTTTTAATTTTAGTGCATTTGTTAAAAGTTTAGAATGTATATTTCCAGAACTCAACTAAACAGTGACTTGCAGTTGAGAACCAAAATATTGGCTACAATAAATTAACTAGGAAAAAAATCCAAATAATTTTGGATGGTTCCCAACATTGATTATGTCTTGGGCTTGTTTGCAGAAAACCTCTTTTTTCCACACATCTGATGTTATACGGTAACTAAGACCCAACAGACTGAATGGTTTTGCTCCAGTAGAGTTTTGAGATTTTTGTAGAGAATATATATGCACTAAATGATTCAGTCATCATCAATTTTACATTAGGCAAAGAAGGCCCTGTAGCAGATAATAGCTGATGCAAGACTATGTGCTCACATTTTTTAATTCCTTATAAAACATAAAATCCTGCAATTCAACATGATCTCATCTATTACTGGCATTATTGATAACCTATTCCCACAATGTTCTCTACAGATATTTATATTTGTGTTCAATAGTAAAAAGAGGTCTATTGACTCTAAGTGAATCATACAAAATAAATAAAGAAAGATTTTAACCTAAATTATGGAAATTGTCAATCGCTGTTTAGTGAATATACCCCCAGAATGTTGTTTCTCCTTCCTAGGTGTTTAGCTAAAGCAATTGCAAATCATATAGAAGTATGCGTTGTAAGTTTTTAAATTAAGTTTTTTTTTGTTATAGGAAATGATTTTATTACTCATAAGCACTTATTATAAATCATAACTTGCTAATCCTATGCTCAGATTCCACTAACAAATCAAGTTTTATCAATCCTATTTTTGCACAAGGAAAACTTTGCGAGTCCCTGCTTATTTTTTTTTTTTAAATTACCCATATGTTTATTTATTTTTTGTTATTTTTGCTTGTTTCATCCTGCATTCTAACCGCCTTGAATAGAATTTAAATGTAACCCTGTCTCAAAGACATATTGCAAGGAAAACTGGGGAGATTGCTTTACCACTGTTGTAAACAGCGACCCCTGTGGCAATCTTAGAGTACTGCAACAAAGCTATGTCAGATGAGATTAGTGATCAAGTCTGTCTAGAGACAGGCACAATCAAATGCGATGGTTACATTATGTATGTACAAAGACATTCTTAAAGCCATTTCCCCTTTAAAACGACACATTTGCCATTGATTAATGAAACGCCATATTTAGTGCTAGTCATTTTTTCTTCTACCTGTCAGTGTTTCATCATGGGTTTTTTCGTTAATTCCTCTAGCATCTTTAAATTATGGCCTAGCTAGAGACTGTTGCTGAGTCTTCATCTATTAATCATTGAAACTGCTTTCTTATGCAGTTGCCATAGTTGCGCTGTCTCAGATAGTGTTGGGGTGCCTTGGGGAAGGCTCCACGTAGAACAGGACCTGCCTGGTTTGCAGTTCTTTGGCACTAGGAATGCTTGAAAAGAACACAAAGCGATTCACAACATTATTCAGGGCTGGATTAAAAGAGGCAGCTCCTAGATGTGTCTCTGTGGACCTTGTTATATGAACATCCAGCTGATATTATTTTTCCAGGATTTACTTTATGCTTTGTTCTTCTGCAAAATAAAAAAAAAAATACAGTTCAGAGACTAGAGGTTACTTTAATCTATCAGCAAGAACAGAGAATTCATTTCATCACAAGCAGTGATAAATGCGGAGGCTAATGAGAGAGTTTAGGACTCACAAGGCAGTTCAGGTAATTTGTTTAAAAAAAAAAAAAATCTGTTGAGTCTAAGCTTTGACACAAATTGGCTAATTTTGTTTTAGCCAGTGTTTATTTGTAGAGTCCACAATTAGTTTCTGCTAAGATTTTGTTTTTTTATTAGGTACTTTGAATAAGCATCCAAAGTACAGCAAACGTGACATTTGACCTCCCAAAGCAATTATTCTATTTAAATGCCACTGCTTTTGAAGCTTGAGTCTCTGTTTATTAGCTTTTTGTGAAATCAATTTATTCCGCACTCAGTGCTGCTGGTTTAGTATATAAATACTTATACAATTTATATAAATATATATAGAGAGATAATTAGTAATAAATATTTATATATATATATATATATATATATATATATATATATATATATATATTAAATTTGTATTTAAAAGGTGTATATTTTTAAAAATAAATAAAATTGTTTTATTTATAGGATTTAATTTTTTTTTTAATAACTAAGGTAATGACATTGATGCCATTTGTTGGAACTAGTGCCCCAGCTGGTGAAGCAAGCAGTTGACCTGGTTTTATTCCAGTTAAATTTAACCATTTGGTAACAGAGTCCCTCAGCTAAAAGGATCCCAGGTGCAATAAAAAAAAAAAAAAAAAAAAAAGAGGTTTATGAGATCAAAGAAATCTCCCAATACCCAAATTAAGAGGCAGTATTGTATTGTAAAATACAATTCCTGTTAGACAAGGGAACATTTCTTTAATTTTTAAACATTTTAATATCCTTCTAAAAAAATCAATTGCTTTGTGCTTAACAGATAATGTACTAGATTGAATGTACAACTACAACAGGGAGATTAATTAAAAATGTTCTGAACACACATTTTCTATCATTTATGTATCTGTTAATTAAACATTTAGATTGGGTTTTAAAATAAGATTTTACAAGGTGAAAACAAAAAATGTACAGCAATCATTTGTTACTATGCAGTTCTATTTCTATACTGGTGCTTTATACTTAATCCCCACATTTATATTTTCTTTTTCTTTCTCTGACATAATAAGGTTTGGGAAACTCAGGTTATGCTCAAGGCACGTTTTTAAGTATGAATTGTTCGTATAGAGATTAAAACCCTCCAGGCTGCCTACCATTTAAACCTCTCTGCCAGACTCCCCACTGTTTTATACCCTTGCTACGCTGCCTACTATTTAAACTCCCTATTACCTCCCTCTCCAGGCTGCTCACAATCAAAACCTCCTGCCAAGCTTCCCACCATGTAAGTCCACTTGTAATGCTCCCACCAGGAAATCATATAGCAACCCCCCTCTTCCCCCTAAATACCCATCATGTAAATGCCACCTTTTTGTCCCCTGCCCCACTGATAATCATTGCAGGTGTAGGCAACCTTCTGCATTCTAGTTGTTGAAGACCATATCTCCCACAATTCTTTTAAAGCCATAATGCTGGCAAGGCATCATGGGAGATGTAGTCCACAGCATCTGGCGAGCCATATGTTGACTACCCCTGGCCTAGTGAGACTAGCGATCAAAGTGGACTGCATTCTGATTGGTACTTATGGCCATAAGTCCCATTTTCTCCCTGTGCTTCAGGAATCAGTAAGTAGGAGACTCATTGGCATTGCAAAATACCCTATATAAAGATTGTATAAAAAGTCATCTCCATTCAGTAAGGAGGACAGGTACATTTCAATGCACAATAAAAAAGATGTCAGTTTCAAATGGTTAGCTGTAAATCCCGTCTAGCTATAAAACCTGTCTATGTCACCAGCAAAAATCTATGTTTGCTTTATTAGGGAATAGAGATTTTTCCACCCTTTAAAGCAGTCCGGGGTATGTTCACTAAACTATGTAATGCTGTCAATAAAAACATAAGCTGCTAAAATGTTAAACTGGAAAAAAAATCTTTATCACTTTTATTTAAAGGGCCACTATAGTGCCAGAAAAACAAACTCGTTTTCCTAGCACTATAGGGTCATTAGGTTCCCCCCACCCTTATGGCCCCTCCTCCCGCTGGGCTGAAGGGGTTAAAACCCCTTCAGCCACTTACCTTTCTCCAGCGCCGGGCTCCCTCGGCGCTGGAGAACTCTCGTCCCTCTGCCGACGTCGGATCCGAGTGCGCATGCGCAGCAAAAGCTGCGTGTGAGTTCAAACCGCCCATAGGAAAGCATTACTCAATGCTTTCCGATGGACATCCAGTGTCTTCTCACTGTGATTTTCACAGTAAGAATCGCGTAAGCGCCTCTAGCGGCTGTCAGTGAGACAGCCACTAGAGGCTGGATTAACCCTCAGTGAAACATAGCAGTTTCTCTGAAACTGCTATTTCAGCTGCAGGGTTAAAACTAGATGGACCTGGCACCCGGACCACTTCATTGAGCTGAAGTGGTCTGGGTGCCTATAGTGGTCCTTTAATCTCGGCTACTATGCATTAAATTGTCTAGTTTTCACTTCATGATACTCTCACTTCTACCTTAGCCTAGTCATAGCACAGGGGCTAGGCATTAGGCACTAAAATTGCCCCATCTTTTGTCAAAACACTCAAACAGTTCAACTCAAATTAGGTAAATGTCATCCACAGAGTGGCCATCTCGTTTTTATTTTGCATTGTTTTTAAACAATAAAAAAATAATGTAATGAGCAGTTCGTCAATTTGTCAATCATGTGGTTTGACAACCATATTGTATTTGTAAAAAAAAAAGAAATATATTCAGATGACCATAAATGACCATAAATGTAAAAACGGTATAAAGGAAAATGAAAATGTTGAGTCAGATATGTTTAAACCTGGTCTCTATGCAACTATGCAACATGCTGCATACCTTCAGACAGAATGTGGGCATTTGTCATATCCTTGCACCTTCATGGTGATGATGGTTGTGATGGTGTGTGTGTGTGGGGGGAGGGGAGTTAAATTAATCATAATTAAAGCGTAACCTGTATATATGCTTCTTCATAGGAAATGTCTATATTACGGAAATGTTTTATAGTTTCTATTAATAGACAAAAACATTAGATATGCATTAATAAAAAAAAAGCACATGGTAATTTTTTTCCCCTTTGAAATCATTAATGTATTGCTATAGGAGGATATTTCTTACCAGTTAATTAAGCAAAATGGTTATCTCAGTGATGGTTAAGGGGAGTGTTATTGGAGTAAACAGCTTGAAGAACAAAACAGGAAACCCTATCCATACTGCATTCTAAATTACTTATGGTGTGTTTTTATACCTTCATGATCATTTACTAGAGGAGAGAATTACGACTTTGTTCTCTTTGTGCCAGATAGGGCATACAATGTATGTCAAACTAAAAATCCATTCAAAGCATTGATATTTTACATTGTAAATATTATCCGGCATAAATAGGATAAAATAAACAAAAGGAGAATTTGAATTTAAATTACTTGGTTAGGATAAAAACGACTTTTTTTTTTTTTTTAAAATAGAATTTGAATATGTTATTAAACCCCTCCGCAGAGAAATGATCAATAAATATTGAATTAACTCTGTTATTTCTTTAAAAGAAAACCTAGCTATGTAAAGGTGGTTACATATATTAAAAATCGGATTCTTGTTAAAGGAATATTGCAGACTGCGGTAGTGCCAATAAGTAGTGGCTTATAGTGCCAATAAGTAGTCATAGCATTTTTAGTATGGTTTGATAACTTACCTGGGTCACTTCCGATCTCTCCTTTAGAAAATTCTGGTTAGGTCTATGGAACTAAGCAAGGCAATGCAGGACCACACTCGTTGCCTGAGAGAGTCAGATGATCACTCTTATCCAATCAGCGCAGTCCATGCTTTATTGAGTAGATACTTATGGCTACTTTTGCAGGAAAAGAGTGGATATGGTCTGGGTGTCCTTGGAACATAGGCAAGTTATCAAACTGTACTAAAATGGTCTGAAATGGGAAAGCACAACTGCACTTCTTGCACCATAACTAGTATAGAGGGCTCTAGCGATTATGGTGCTTGAAGTTTCCTTTAATCGAATTAATTTTAAGAATGCTTTTGTAACATCCCTATGGTAATGTGCTTCGCTTGTAAGTTTGTGTGGAAATTATGTTTTCAGGGAATTTCTCAGACTTAGTGGAACAGCTCCAGGACATTAATTAAAGTAAATGTTCTTACCCAACACGCATGCAAATGAATGAGACTGATCTGATAGATTGCGTCATCTAACTAGAATCAGTTTATTAATCTTGTAAAATTAAACACAGATTTTGTCATATTCTGTTACTTTTGCATGCAGTTGACATTTATTTATATACCAACAATTTGAGAATTTCTAGATCCTTGCTTAAAATTCCAGTTTAACAGACTGAGAAAATGGATACAAAAGATTAAGGAGGCGCTGCTTTCAAATTAATGAGATAGTTAAGTGATTAATGCTCCAACTGACGTAACAAGATAACATTCATTTCAAACAAGTCCAATTCAACCTTTCCTTCCCTCCCAAAACAATCAAATGTTACATAGTAATAGCAGTGATGTCACAGGACTAAATGTTGAATTCACGCTGCCTGATTAAATTCTGTAATGTTATTACCTGAAGGCAGGAGTATAATTCCTAATGAACGTTTGGACATGCATAGCCAGGCCAGCATCCTCAATTTAGAACTGCTATAATTATGCAGATGACAGAGTTCCTTTTAAAGAACTGATGTAATCTAATAAACAAATTCTGAGGCAAGAAAAAACTTGGACCTTCAACCAGACAGCAATGTTGTAAGGATATAACCCCAAGCTATATTAATCAAGCAACGAGAATGTATGCCTTCATGCCAGTTATAGTAAGGGACTGAGTCATCAAAATGTCTAAATAAATTATTCGGCATACAGCACCGTGTAAAGTGTTTTTGTATCCCATGTTATAATTTCAGATCCCACGAGAACTTGCCTTGGATAGAATAATTGTTGAAAAAATGTTTATGTCATGTATTAATGTATACGTATGCACTCCTGTAACAACGCTGCTATATGCCCGGTGCTTGTCAGCCAAAATCTGAAATTCAGCATTCAGAAAGCACTCCCAGGACTTGTTTGTAATACATAACTTTTATTCGCTCAGATAAAAAGAATCAACTGATTCAAATTTTGCTCATGCAACTGAAAGGTTGAAGCTTTTTATCTGAGCAAATAAAACTTATGTTTTACAAACTATTTGGGAGTACTATCTGTATGCTGAATAGTGTATGTATATGTATGTGTTTATATATATATATATATATATATATATATATATATATATATATATATATATATAATGCCAAAATACCAGAGTATTGCAGTATGCAATGATACCTTTTTTTATTGGACTAACATAATATTTAAAAGACAAGCTTTCAAGAGTTTTCCTCTCTTCCTCAGGACCTGAGGAAGAGAGGAGAACTCTCAAAATCTTGTATTTTGACATGTTGTCTACTGAACTAATACAGCTAATCCAATCTACACTATATATATATATATGTGTTTTGGTTATTCTTGTGTAATTTTGCGATTGTGTAATTATTATATTAGATGCTTAAAAGACATGCTGACTATTTTAAAGTTAATAAAAAAGCATAGCGTGGCTTTTATTGTGACTAGCTCCTTTAGAAGCCTAGACGCCAAAATTCTTTGGGGAGTAGTCTCACGCTTTCAAGCAGCACAGCCTTGTTTGATGTTGCCGTCTGACTTCACCATAGCCTGCAATTAGTACTCAGACCTCTGCTACTATGTAAAGAAAACATGTGCTGGCTTATCCTGCTTTCTGTGCAGTCGATGGATGAACTAACATTAGAAAATGGATACGTCCTGGTCACATTACAATTCTCTCATTATTGCAGAGCTAAAGGGAGTTTTCTATTTCCTCGAGAGGACTGATATATAGATCATTTCACAATTCAGGCAGAATAGATCATTTCACAATCCAGATCCTCTGGTTATGCTAATTTTACATCAGTGAGGATTGCGAGGAAAACTATATTCTGGTTCCAGAACCAATTTTATGTAAATTACAAGATTTTCTTGATTGGGAACGAAATCATAAAAATAAAAATATGTTATTATTACCTCTAACATTTTAAGGACATAGTAAAAACTAATTGAGATCTTTCATTTGTTTCAAGGTAGTATGTTGTCGATGTGGCTTCAGACAACCTTTCAGGGTTGCATCCAAATCACAGCATCTCTAAGCATTGATTCAAAAGGAGTTATGTAGACATGTCATTGATCTGGAATTGTTATTGCAATTTGGTTGCAATTTGTTTTGTGGTTACATCTACAAAGGCATTAAATTGACAATGCCATTAGAGAGTAAGAGTCCTTACTGACACACTCGTGTGTGGCTTTTCTTCATAAAAAGCAGGTGTCCATTTAGAAATTGGACTTCTTTTTTTCTTTCAATCTCACAGTTTCTAATCACTTAAGTGGAGTCTGTGGTAGAGAAGATATTGTGAAAGGGAATTAAAGAATGAGATTAAGGGATGAAGGAAAAAAATATATGTCACATATGAAATTGGGGTGGTCTTTTGATCGTGTAGTTGAACAAAAAGCATTTGAAAGCTATTTTCCGTGTGCAGAAGATGTTATATGTCTTAAAATATCTTCTTGGTGGTTGGTTTGTTGCAAGGTCAGTTGAGAATGATTGGAGGTCGTTGGAGAAAGACCTCTCTGGTGTAAAGTTCTGAATTTTAAAACTGTTCATTGCTTCACCCATAATCATTATAACTACCTTAATTTAGGGACTATATGGTCAACTTCAAGTTCTGCAGAGATTATTCTGGATGGAATGTCCAGTATGACCTCATGAAGTGAGAAAGTTAACTGGCATATGCCACATAAAGGGAGTTATTGTTCAGGTGAAACAGGACTAATTTTATATATATATATATATATATATATATATATATATATATAAAGAAAGATATTGCACACCGTCTATTGAATTGTATTATCTAAATTCACAATTTCTACATTTTAATTTTTTATGCCAAAGACCACTGCCCTCCATCACTTATAGGTTAATCATGCACATTGTATTATTATTATTATTATTATTATTGCCATTTATATAGCGCCAACAGATTCCGTAGCGCTTTACAATATTTTGAGAGGGGGGGGATGTAACAATAAATAAGACAATTACAAGAAAACTGACAGGAATAATAGGTTGAAGAGGACCCTGCTCAAATGAGCTTACAGTCTATAGGAGGTGGGGTATTAGAAACATTAGGATAGGAAATATCAAGTAGGAGTGAAGCAGAGCTGGAGGAGAGAGCAAAGCACTATTCCATAGGGACAGGTATGTAAGGGAGAGATTACTCTGGGAGGCCATACGCTTTCCTGAAGAGATGGGATTTAAGGCCCTTCTTAAATGATTGAAGACTAGGGGAGAGTCTGATGGCAGTAGGCAAGTTATTCCATAGGAGAGGAGCCGCCCGTGAGAAGTCCTGCAAGCGTGAGTTGGCCGTACGGGTGCGAGCAGCGGTCAGGAGGTGGTCGCGGGCAGAGCGGAGGGTACGAGGAGGGGCATACCTCTGGATCAGTGAAGAGATATAAGAGGGGCTGGAATTGTTCAGTGCTTTAAATGTATGGGTTAGCACTTTGAATTGACTCCTATAGGATACAGGGAGCCAATGTAAGGACTGGCAGAGGGGCGAGGTGTGAGAGGACCGACTGGATAGGAAAATCAGTCTAGCTGCAGCATTCATTACAGACTGTAGCGGGGCAGTACGGCTTTTGGGGAGACCAATCAGGAGAGGGTTACAGTAATCCATGCGGGAAATTACTAGAGCATGGACAAGCTCCTTGGTAGCATCTTGCGTAAGAAAGGGGCGGATGCGGGCTATGTTTTTGAGTTGGAACCTACAGGACTTGGCAACAAACTGGATGTGAGACTCAAAGGTGAGACCAGAGTCAAGTATGACGCCAAGACAGCGCGCTTGTAGGGATGGACTTATGTGGATATCACTGACTTGAAGGGAGAGTGAGAGAGGAGGATCAGTATTAGGAGGAGGAAAGACAAGGAGTTCAGTTTTAGAGAGGTTAAGTTTGAGAAAGCGTGACGACATCCAGTCAAAGATGGAAGAGAGGCAAGCAGTGACACGTTGCAGGACGGCCGGGGAGAATATTGTAGAATATTGCTTTTCTCTCAGCTTAGTTTTTTTCTCTGTGTTGCAAGCAATTTATATATTTATTTTTTCCTTCCTGCAGAAATACATTTTCAAATCTGCTGACAATGGTTATTACTGTGCAAAATGCTTACTGAACCTTAAGACAATAGAGCTGTGATCATCTGGATGTTGTAGAGCTGGTCTAACAAAGCACTCCCTTGTTTTAAGGGAGTTGAACTATGAAATTGTTGGCATACTGTCCCAACCACATCATATCTTGTGAGCAACACCTTGTCTGTGTGCTGCTTGCTTCAGAACATCCCTTGGCATGCAATTTGCAGGCGGAATTCAGTACTTCGACTTCACAGACGTTTTTGTGAAATGAAGAAAAAAAAGGCACAGATCATTTGCTAACATCTGAATTTAATTTCAGTGTGTGAACAACAAGTTTTAATGCTTACAAACCTTGTAGCATATAACCGCAAACTTGAGAATTAGCCCTACTTTGTCTACTTGAGAATTATGTCTAATTAGAATATGTTGTCTTTTAAGTGTGATGACAGATGATCATAGTCAACTTCCTTTCATATTTATAATTTTGTTTCTCGTAAGTCTTGTGAGGATAAGAATGATATTTTATCACAAGATGTCTGTTGATGATATCTATTTGGTTTAGCGTGATGTTTAATTTGCCTTTGGAAATTGGCGTTTCTTGCATGATTGAGTTATGGTACCATTCCTTGTGACACCTTGGCTTTGTTAACCATGCAGCTCTATTTTTCAATATATGATGAGTCTAAAAATAGTCATAACTCTGACTGGTATATTTTCACGTTTATCTAATTATACCCAAGTATGTACTTTTCAATTTGCATTCAACCAGAATTTGAGGAAATGAGACCCATCAAAGTCATGGTCAAATTTGTCTTCAAAGGTCCACAACACTTCAAGATTGTTCTCATGATGAATGATTTATGAGGCTACTTTGCATAATGGGAGAGTATACAAAGGATTTCAAATTGACTTACAGGTAAATAGTAAGTGAATGGTAAGATATCAGGGTCCCAGCTCACAGACGCGCTTGAGGATATAGAGTTGCTATGGTGAGATTGTGACATTGTATCTAGGACAAATAAAATGCCATGTGTGGCTGCTTTTTCTCGAAAAATGTACCAAGCCCTTTAGTACAGGTCCTCGTAATAGTGAATTCTTCATGTTTACTGCTCTTGTCATTTAAGAATCCTTTCTTTGTCAGAGAAGAAAACCTTCTGTCTTCTCATCTCAAATGATGACTTTGTGTCATCTAAGCTGTCTCTTTGATGAAAACTCCCTTGAGAGGTCCTTGTCTCTTTCTTGAATATATTTGAATAAAGTAATCATATCCCATTGTGGATGTCTCTATTCTGATGTAAACAAACCTATTTTGTCTTTTCTTTACGCCAAACAGAAATCCCCCAGTTCCCTTTTCTAACTCTATTGTTAATCTCATTAGACCTTTGCTTGGTTTGAGCCCGTCCACAAAAGTGGATTCCATATTCTGTTTAAAATACTGATTTGTGTTCAGGCAATTGTATATAATTTATTTCACTTCTTCGGTATCATGTTTATGAAAGATGATTTCTCCTTGACCTTTACTGCTGTGGCTTGACATTGAGCTCTACTGCCACTAAGCATCTCTATATCCCTCTCCATCAAAGATTTCCCTAGTGTAATTGCAAAGCTATTATTTCTTTACCTAGAATGCATAACTTTAAATGTATAATCTATCTATGCTAAAGCTGAACCGCCATTTATTGGAGTAATTCTGCACTATATAAAGACACAAGTCTCTTCAGACATATTAACAATCATGGTCTGACATTATCGCCTTAGATGATATCGTTTAAATTGCAAAAATAAAAATTTTGGTAATTGGGTTTTGCTTCCAATGCCAAATTCAATGTCATTAATAAAATTATTTTAAATAATGGTCTCATCATTTGAGGTCTTCAGCTAAGTTCTCACGGATGTAGTTATTTTATTTATTTCCCCTTTCGATATTAACATCACTGGGTTTTCACAATCTAAAATTTCTTTTTAAATGTTATGAAATATTTCAACTATGGTGGGCAGACTTAGGAACCTGAAATCATATTACATAGTACTATTACCAAAAAAAATTATGTATGTCGGAATGAAATAGTTAATCTTTGCAGAATCAAAAGACTCACTTTTATGGCGGGTGATGAAGATGGGACGTGCAACCCCGTAAGCTTTCCAAACTGTTTGTTTCAGGTGCTATTTATATATAAGAACAACACATGATAGTACTTCTACTTGATTATTTTAAATGATTTGGATGTGTGATGCAAGTTTGTTAATCTCAGGACAATATTTGCAAATTTAAAACTTGCCATTTAGAAGTTCACACTACAACCCGTGCTGAGAAAACAAGATGTGCATATATTGAAGATGGCATTTATTTAATTGCAGTCTTGTTGATAGGAAAATGAAATGACAAAGAAACTCATTATTAATGACTTAATGCTGGGTGCTGCAGCAAAGTTATGTGAGATTCCTACGTAGACTTCCGGGTGTTGCTGAAAGAATTAAAGGAGCAATGTGTCTCTGTGCCTAAAGTCACAAAAAAGCAACATTAACATTAACGTTTGACATTAACGTGTCAAAGCTAATATATCTGCAACTCAATGTTAACATTTGTCCCTGATGGGACTTTTTTCAGGATCTTCTACATACTGTTCCCACATTATTTATATTTTAACATTTGTCATAGGGAAAGGGATAAATAAACATATATATATATATATATATATATATATATATATATATATATATATATATATGTATATATACTTTAACATATAATATGTGTTAAATAATTTATAAACGTTCATTTTTTTCACGCTGAAGACAAATTTGTCCTCAGAAGGCCAGCACCTATTTGGAGTGATAAATCTAAACACGTTCCTAATTAGTAAAATACAGAATGTTGTTAGTCTTTTCCATTTTTTTTTTTTTTTACATATATTGTTTATTTATTCCTTTCCCTTTGACAACTGTTAAAAATTCAAAAGCAGGAAAAGCAAACATCTTTCTCTATTGCTGAGAAGACTTAAGCATATACTTATTTGCTTTCAGTCTAAGGGCATTTTTGTGAAGGGTGCCATGTTTGTCTCTGCAGAAATGACCTCTTTGAGAAGGGTTGTGTATCTGCTTCATCCCATCCGCTGAACAATGTTACTGATAACATAGACAATAGCATTTAGGAGAAGGTTATAAACAATAATACTGATAAAATTACACATTGTGCAGGATGAGGGAACCATTTTTTTTTTGTAATAAGCGCATACATGGCTCCTTGTAAATGCACCACATATGATTACATAACTGATGCTCAGTTTTTGGCCACTTTCTTTCAAATATCATGTTATAGTCCAATCAATGAAGTAAAAAAGATGGTAGTGGTTTGGGGAAAATAATTCATATTAAAAGTCTCATTTAGAATCTCATCAGACTTTACTGTCAAATGTATGTAATTGTTCACTGAATTAGATACTTTTATTTAATGTGATGGAACTGAATTTAACATTAACCTGAAAAAAAAAAAAGATTATTTCAACACTGGCTTATAAAAGCTCGGTAGTCTATAATTAAAGAGTCACAATTTACTGTCTCTCCGTCTGAAATAAAGCTATTAAACAGTGTCTGGGTGATTGTCCACGAGTTATAATGTAATGGAGAACTGTGTGCAATTCATTAAAATAAAGCAGGATCAAAAGCACTTTAACGATGATGGTGATTAATCTGATGATCAGTTCAGTCATATTAATGCATGTAATATCATGCTGTTTTAAACGGAATTTCAAAATTAAGTACAAAACAAACTTCACACGTTCAGATAGCAGCACCAGTTCAATTGCCTTATCTTCCATTTGTGACCAGCAGCCCAAACTAAAGTAAAGCCCAACAATATTTATTTAGTATCAACGAAAAATTATTAACATGTCAGTTTTAAGAGAAGAGGGGACAACCTCCATGTAATAACAAATGGAGTATATTAATATATATTTCATAAATTGTTTAACACATATTATATCCTAAACAATATTCTTTTTTTTTTTTTAACGCTGAAGACAAGTTTGCCCTCCGAGGGTTGCCAGCACCTAGTTGGAGTGTTAAATTTAAACACGTTTCTAATTAGTAAAATGTACAATGTTGTCACTCATTTCCATTTTTTTTAGTATCTTCTATCTATTTATGGAAATAAATTATGTTCTTTTTTCCAAGTATTAGAATGCAGTCATATCACTCCAGGATTATACACAGTATTGTGCCTGATGGCTCACATTTAAGACATGAACAATAGTTGGGCCTAGGAATGACAAGTCCTCGATTCAGGACAAGAAATGATGTGTGATAAGCCATTCTCCATATTGTTATGTTTATGGTAATCCCGACTATGTATAAATTGCATTACTCTATCTCTCCCAGCAGCTTTCCATTTCACATAGAGCCTCGGAAATAACAATTTAACTGCATATTGTTCGTTTGAATACTTAATTATTGCTTACCTATGTGTTTTGGCTTACGGTGCCATAAAGGCATTGTATTTGCCGCTAGGCCCTTTCCGTATATATAGAGAGATAATACAGAGATCCATGTTTCTACTCATATAAATGAAAACCATTATCATAGTCAGTAATGTGGAATTTTTCCGTCTCCTATTGTGGATTCAGATTGCAAAAGTTTGTTTTGTTTGACCGCCATTTTTCAGACAATCTAGTTGGAAATATGTTGCTTATAAGAATAATATGTTACGTGTTTTATTTTCAAATATATTTATTTGAAAATCATTTCATCAGTCTATGGCAACTCCACATAAACATGTGAAATTAAGCTTCGACCTATTCAGGTCTGAAAAAGACCTGTGTAGGTCGAAACATTGATCCACGTGTTTATGTACATTTTTAGCACCCTTAAAGCCACGTTTGTCACGACTTGCTGTAAGTCCACCATATTTTTGTGATTTATGTCAAAGAGGTCAGCACCCAGGCAGATGTACATTTTTTGCATTACTTTAGGAATAGTGCCAAGTATCTTGGAATATAATTTTAGGCCTAAACACAACTCATCTCATCCACTGATGTTTAAAAAACTGTGAGTGCTGTGACGACTCTTACAGTAAAATGTCTTTGTTATTATAGTAACATTTCTTTGTTTGTGTGTATGTCTACATATGCACAGACACAGACACAGACACATATTGATATACACATTTAATGCAAAAAGTTGGTGTATTACAGGAAACAAAAAATTCAAAGCACTTACTCCTCTCAGTCCCCTAGAATGGACCTTTATTAAAGTTATAAGCAATCATAAAAGTGTATGGATTCTTTTACGAGAGTATCAGTAAAATGCAAAGCCTTAGTTTCACAAGCTCAAAGCATGAGCTTTCGCTGCTACTTGAATATTGTTTTTGTTTATTATTTTGTTTATTATTTCAAATTAATTGATAAAACACATTTCTCTAGCTTGCCTGGTATTTATGCTGATTTACCCGGAAGCCTGCTGTGAATGAGTACATACATAGACACATAATGTGAGAAAATATTGTGTTTAATTAAAATCTCTAATCTCAACAGTCTTCTAATTACATTTATGTTCAAACTATAGTTTCCATCTATCTATATCAGCTACTGATCAAGCTATCTTTATATTTGCAATACATAACATAGGTATTCCTAGAAAACACCCTTTTTCATGTTTTCATCCTCTCTCTACTCATTGCTGCTGTTGATCCAAAATAAATTGCAAAATCCTCTTTGAAGCAAGTCTCAAAATGGAAATATATCCTTCTCAACTTCACAATGGCAATCAGCTTATCATCACAGTAAAAGCTTTTAGAAGTAAAATGTAAATAACACTTTCACTTACCTGATTCCGGCACTGGCTCTGTTTCTACCTCTTCCAACGTCAATGCTGTAGGGGAACCTAACTCGCACGTGCGTCAAGCGCCATGCACGCTTTAGGCCTTTCTTATGGGGATTTTGAGAATGCCTTCCTATGGGGATTTTGAGAACGCTGGCTGTCCTCATGCAAAGTGTGAAGACGTCCAGCATTGTTTGAAGCAGTCAAACTCTGTGAAACAGCAGGAAGGATCATTGTTTAGAGGAAGTCTTAGAACTGCAATATAGACATTAAACCTTTAAACATTAGAAACTGAGAGAACACTTTTGGTGAATTTTTACTTGACTTAAAAATAACAATTTATCCATCTAAACTGTATTTTAGAACAAAAACAGCATATCTTATGTATACATATTGATATATAAACACATTTATTATAGCTTAAATACATATTGTGAGTTTCACTGCTGTGGAGCTCTGGTCTACACTTAGACACATCAATTTATATAAAGTTCTACTTCTGCATGCATTGCATATTATATTATGGAGTGTCCCTGGCTGGTGTAAAGTGGCATGTATCTTTAAACGCAAGTTCTGTTTTATGTCAATGCTAATTATACTGAATGGGGAGGACGGTGGCATTCCCTATTGAGTTTTGTATTATAGATATATTGCTTAACTCTAATGCATAATGTTCACATTGGAATGACGTTGATTTGCACCAAGTCCCCAGGAGATGGCTAAAATCACCCAATCCTAGTTTTGCTATTAGTTTCAGTGGGAGTTCGATTGTTGGATAATGCTCTATTGTATGTATTCTAGAACCTTAAGTGTCTTGAGTTGGTCTTTAATATTTAAACAGGTAAGACAAGCATAAAAAACATACTGATGATCATACTGATGCCGTAAGAAATGTTATCTCCTAATCATATTGTATAATGTATATAGTGTTTTATAAATCTGCTTAACATATGTAGTACAAATTATTATTCTAAATTCTTTGTAAAAGGGCAGACATCTGCTTGTTTTGTGAAAAGTTAGTCTTAACCTCCATGCCTAATTGTTCTTGTTGTGAATGCGAGGCAATGTTTCCCTTTGTGGTCACTAATATCCATTTAAAAAAGTTTTGTGAGAATCATAAATTAGTTGAGGGTGACCCTTCTGTGGGACATTTTGTTACATCTCTTGTGCTTTGTCAACCAAAGTCTACAATGGCATTTTATACAGGATCTCAAGAAGACACTGGGACCCTGAAGTTGCATAAAAGTCTTTTAGTCTAGGCCTAGGTTTATTGGTTTGAAATGAATCCATTTATTTATTTATTCCCTTGAAAAATAACATGCATGTTTTTGTTATACATATATACAGTGAGGGAAAAAAGTATTTGATCTTATTTCACTCATTGACATGCAAATCAATTTATAACTTTTTTGACATGCGTTTTTCTGGATTTTTTTTGGTTTGTTATTCTGTCTCTCACTGTTAAAATACACCTACAATTAAAATTATAGATCAATTATATTATTCTTTGTCAGTGGGCGAACGTTCAAAATCAGCAGAGGGTCAAATACTTTTTTTCCTCACTGTACATACATACTTACAGACACACACACACACATTTATATATATATATATATATATATATATATATATATATATATATATATAATGTGTGTGTCTGTGTATGTGCATACAATACATATCAATAATTTCTGTAGCTTTATTTTGTTTCCCATGTAAAATGAAATGCTAATACATAGAAGAACTGTATTTCTAATGCTGTAAAGTACCTATTTCTTTAGATCTTCCTCCCTGCAAATAAAGGGTTAAAAACCCTCAATCAATACTTTTCTATGGGGAACAGTGGCGGCAACTCACAGTGTCACCCCAACCCCTCCATGTCCCTTAGTATTCCTCTCCCCTCCCCTGTCCCTTAGTGTTCCTTTCCCTTCCCTGTCTCTTAGTGCCCCCATTCCCATTAATGTTCCACTCCACCCCTCTTAGTGTTCCTCTCCATTCTCTTTTAGTGGTTCCCCCCTACCTGTGTTCCTTTTCCCCTCCCTCCCCTGTACCTTAGTGCCCCCCTTAATGTTCCTCTCTCTCCCCCCTAGTGTAACCCCCTGTCCCATAGTGTTCTTTTCTCCCCCCTTCCCTGTCCCATAGTGTTCCTCTTCCCCCCATTCCCTGTCCCATAGTTTTTTTTCCTCCCTCCACCTCCCCTGTCCCATAGTGTTCTCTCTCCCCCTCCCTGTCCCATAGTGTTCTCTCTCCCCCTCCCTGTCCCATAGTGTTCTCTCTCCCCCTCCCTGTCCCATAGTGTTCTCTCTCCCCCTCCTTGTCCCATAGTGTTCTTTCTCCCCCTCCCCTGTCCCATAGTGTTCTTCCTCCCCCCCTTCCCTGTTGCACAGTGTTCTTTATCCCCCCTCCCCTGACCCATAGTGTTCTCTCTCCCCCCGCCCCATAGTGTTCTTTCTCCCCCCTGTTCCATAGTGTTCTTTCTATGCCCCTGTCCCATAGTGTTCTTTCTCCCCCAATCCCCTGTCTCATAGTGTTATTTCTCCCCCTCCCCTGTCCCATAGTTTTCTTTCCTCCCTGTCCCATAGTGTTTCTCCCCCGTCCCCAGTGTGTCTCTCCCCCATCCCCGGTGTATCTCCTACCTTTCTGGTAGGGGATTTTTAAAATAATGCCTTTCTGCAGATTTTGGCTGGCTTTTTTGACTGTTGGCTGTATGTTACTTTGCATGTTACCATTTAACTTTTCTGGGCTGAAACTTAGCCAAAGCCAAATGCTTTTTCAATATTATGAAAAATAAATCCTCAGACATAGGTTCAGTGTGAGCCAAGATACAAACTAGCTGTATTGGTTCTTGTAGACGTTATGTCTCACACACTTTTCTATCTACATTAGGTTTCCCTTAAAACAGGCCTCAATCCCATTAAATTTAGCCATCCATCTGCTGGCAAAGCATTCTCTGACTTGTACTTCTCCAACTGAAGGAGAGCTAATTGTTGGAGTCATGCTTTCCCGTGGGGGCCACAAGTTTGTGACCATTTCTGCATGTTCTAGAGTAGCTTTAGCTGCTTTGATTCTAGAGCAGTATAATGATGTCATCTGTGATGTGACATCATATTTATGCAGTGCTGAAAGAGGTGCTCTTGTAGCTTTAGAGAATAAGAGAGATTACAGAAAAGAGATTAGGGAAGGGGGATAAGGGGCAAAGTAGATGAAAGAGCTTTGTAAAAGAGAGACAGAGAGATTGGTTACAAGAGAGAATGGGAGAATAACGTAGAAGAAAGGTGAATGGTGATACAGAAAAGAGGGGGTGTCCGAGGGAAAGGGGAGTAAGGGAAGGAGTTATGGAATATGTTATGGGAAATCATCCCATGTAACATGTGTAAGAAGCTAGAGAATTAGAGAGAGAAATATTATCATATGGTTGTTCACCAAAATTTCTCATAAAATATAGTTGGCATTTACTGATTTATATAAAATTAAAAATAGAAATCACAAACTGCTCGATATGTAGACGTTTAATGTTTGTATGGAGTTCAGGGGAACTGTTCAACAATATTAGCAAAAATATCTTGGCAATAATGTCAGTAATTGCTGAGGTTCAACAGAGTTTAACAGCTGGAGAGCAGAGAGTTGGCGAGTTTGTCCTGCTTTAGAACATCTTAAAGAAAGACTATATGAGTGCAAATAACAAACACCGTTAGTGACCTAGAATCTCAGTGCCTTGTTTCTTTAAGAACTTTTTCAGTGTCGTCTTCCCCGGGTCCCTAGATCGGATTATCAAATTAGACAGATGAATGAGTGTCAGGATGGGCTATGAATGGAAAATGTCAGAGAAAAGATTGCACATTACTGTAAGAACTATCAGGTTCCTTAGGAGAGCTTTGTCAGTGGTGTCATGGCATTTGTCAATGGATTTTGGTGTCTCAGGGCAAATCCAGAGACTTTACAAGTACACATCTGTCATTCCACATTACAAGATGGTTGACTGGATTCATATTAAATAAACTGTGCAAAATAACCTTTTCACCCCACTGGCCAACTGGAGCTGAACTAAAGTCTCTGTGCGATCAGTACAGCCATGAGCCAACAATTACACGCCATGCTTTACCGTATTTTAAAGAAGTGAGACATTCGGATGCACACTAATGTGTGTTTTTCTTGACGAAAAAAATCAATTTCGCTCTTTGTTTATTTATATCAGATTTATTGCTTTTTATGTGGATGAATCATCAATACATTCATATTTAAAGAGTGGATTCATTTGAATGGAAGCAAGTGAGTAGAACTGTATATTGTTATGTGTCTTCTCTATGGACATAGCACATGAATGCTGAACTTTGTTTATTTCTGCATAATGAGCACATTTTGGGAGTCACTGTTCCAAACACAGCAGCACACAGTCATATACGCTTTAGAAATGAAGCTGCATCCATACGTTTTTTCCCCCCGTGTTAATGTTTGTTTATCACCCATGTCTGAATTAGTTTATTCATGGTGCAATGCTACTTGGAACGTGATAGCATTCAGAATGTAAGGGCTTTGATTGTTTCTTCCCTACTACGACTTGCATGGAAAACAGTTCTGATTAAAAGAGCCATGACAAGCTGAATTGGCGATGCTCCGTGCTATTGAATCTATTGTTTCCTCATTTCAATCGAGCACCCATACCTCATTTATTGCACAATATCTGGTAGAATTGTTTACTTCAATAAGACAACATGCTATTTTATGTCTTTTTTTTCTCTCGCTTTTTATCACTGTGATTGTGGGTACAATCATAACTCTCATCTCAGATATTCCAGTCTTTATTGAAACAGAACACAGAATTATGTATGACTCTCATACTAATGAGCCTAGTAGACAAAAACCAGCAATGTGTAATATCTTTTCATCCTTGCAACATTTTGTTAATGGTTTGGTCTATAAAGTATAAAGTATGTTATAACCCAAATGGTTGATTTTTTATTTTTTTTACCATGTGATTAGATATGGATATTTGCAATGTCACATTAATAATATTGTATGCATATTTTTGCTTATTTTTTTATGATTTAACACATTGAAAAGAAGATACAAAAAAAGTCCTTTAATTGTAATTAGTTAGAAAATTAGCTAAAACAAAAAAATAGGTTCTTGTAAACATGCATTTTACTTTGTTTAAAAGTTATGTATTTCATTTTAGAGCAATATTTTCTCCTCTATCAATAGAAAACTTTAGATAAAAGTTTTAAAGAGACATTACCATGAATATTGTATTTAACTTGAAGCACAGTCGATCTTGCTGTGAAATTGTTTTCAGTACCACATGGCTGTCAAGAGTGCATATGTTTAAAAAACAAAACAAAACATTAAATGTGTTTTTTTTACAAATGTCTTACTCCTCATAAAGGTTTAATAGGATGTCATGGAGTCTGCGCAGTGGCCGATTCATGGACACAATGCATTATCAAAGAAATAAATGTTGCAAGCTGTTCAAATAAGATTTTAATGGCTTTTTCTTGGCAGTATGAAAAAGATGTATACATAGGCAAATTAATACTAAACCATGAAAACAATATAAATGGATTACATCTTGGATCTTTATTGTATATATATAAAAAAATACTTTACTGTAATGCAGACTCTGATTAATATCAGAGGAAATCATGGACGTATTCCTTTAACCCCTTAAGGACCAAACTTCTGGAATAAAAGGGAATCATGACGTGTCAGACATGTCATGTGTCCTTAAGGGGTTAATGATACCTGATTTACAAGCCAGGGACATGTAGACAAACTTTCAGTGTCAGTCGTTGACAGTGAACTGAAACCACATGAATTTCATCACTTATCCAGCTCTGAGATTGGTTATTGATATTTCCATCTACATGTATATTGTGGCTTTCCAAATCTCCACTATACCCTTTTTCAATACACAAGCACGAACACTTGCTAATTTCAAGGAATTCATCCATCAAAAGCACTTTTATCATATTGGCAATATATAAGTTAATATACGTTTTTAATTAATATTAAAATTATTGCTGAGTTAAATCAAAGGGAATGAACTCCTAGTCTGGTGTATCATTACTCTGCTTGACCAAATAATATGTGGATGTTTTACAAAGTTGACCCTGCCTACACTGTTTAAGTGGGTTGGAATTTAACAACGGCTAGGAATGATAAGTGCAAATCACCATTGAAGTAAGGAGGCATTTGCCAGCAGTACAATTGCCATTATATCTGTTTATTGTTTCTGTTCCATGAATGGCATGCAATTAGCAAATCGAATCATTGTCACTCTATAAAACTATGTGTGTGGGGCCATCCCTGTATTATTCAAGTCCCTTTGATGAAACCTTGTTCTTTCCATACTTAGCAGCAGGGATGTATTTACCACAAGGCATTTGCCTAGGGCGGCACTTTCAGGGCGGGCGTCAAAAAATGCCACCCCAAGCTTCCAGACAAATGCTTTGTTTGCCTTGTGTTCTGGGGCTGTCCACCTTACTGTGAGTGAGTGAATGCGTGTAGCTCTCAGTGTGTGTCTGTGAGTGAGAATGGGTGTGCCTGTGAGTGTGTGTCAGTGTGTGTATGTCATTTTATGTGTATCTGAGAGTGTGTGCCTGTCAGTGAGTGGGTGTGTCAGTGTGTGTCTGTCAGTAAAAGTGTGTGTTGGTTAAACAGTGTGTGCCAATGACTGTGTATCTGTCAGTGAGTGTATATCAGTGCACGTATCAATGAGGGCATGTGTCTGTCAGTCAAAAAAATGGACTTGACACGAATTGGGGGGGCAAATTTAGATTTTAGGGGTGCCCGAATTTAGTCATGCCTAGGGCAGCACAAATCCAAAATACATCACTGCTTAGCAGGTAGTGGCCTAATAGTACTCCGGGGACTCACTCCACTCAAAAGCCATCAGTACCTTTAGAAATACATTTTCACAATACCCCAGTGTGACATATTCAAACTATTGAGTGTATTTGCTTCATAAAATAAATACCATGAATAAAGATGGATTTAATCATTACAAGCCTTCTGCTTTTTCTTATCATATACCATTTCATAAAAGAAGCCATAGGGTTTATATTACCTATAAACCTTAACGTGTCGCAGGTAAGTTTTACTATTTTCAATGTGAGCTAGGGTCCATTGTAAATTGTGTGTTATATAAGAGATGGATGGAATTGTGTACAGATATCTATTCAATATCCCATCAGCCAGTTCTGGCTCTGCTGTAGCTTGTGGTGAGGAAATTACTGATGATGTACAATGGATAATGAAAGTGAAAGGACTATTATTTCATTGATTGAGTGAAAATTGTGGGCACAAGTGCCTATATGTTACCAGAGACATTCGGACACCTGCTTGAGCACTTCTCATTGTTTTATTTTTTTAACTCATGACCGAAACACCTTGAAGTGTTTTTAATATGTATGCGCAAGCTCAAATGAGAAAGCTTTTTGCTTTGGAACTAAGGGAAAAAGTGCAGATACATATTTCGGGTTTAGAGTCTCATCATTTCCTACCTGAAATTGTAAACAAGATGGTGCATAGATAGAATAAAATAATTTAGGTTTTTTTTTTTTTTTTTTTTGCATAAATAATGCATTTTGCATCACACGAATATGTGATTTATTTTTTTTTTTGCATTGAACATTCTTGCATCTTTAGATGACACGATAACCCATGTAAAAGTTCCACTGGAAGACATTGAGCTATGAGAAACGAAAGAGAAATGCAACTAGTAAGATATCAGTGTTAATATTTCAGCCAGTAACCTTTTACAGATAATTGTAAACATTACTGGCATTGAGAAATATGCGGCCAGCCTACATTGTAATATCACTTCATTGATAGCGGGCGCCAGTGTGAAAGCTGACAGGTAACCTTTTAAAATGATATTAGACTTCTCATTGCAAATTAACAATGTTTCAGTTCTGTCAAAAAAAACAAAAACCAAAAAACTACAGATGCTTGATGAGCTCTTAAAACAATGTTACTGCAGCTGAACATTTATTATACATATGAATGTATTTGTGCAGGAGCTCTTAACAACCTGCCAGTGATCAGAAACGTAAATCTCCTCCTGTTTCAATAACTACTGGCACCTGCTCTCTATTTGCATTCACACATACAAATAATCTGAACATAACTTAAATGTACCATTTATCAGATGTAAGTGAAGTGCAAGTGAAGGTTGTATCCTGAATAAACCTCTCTTAATAAGGAGATGGAGCACACATGCTATATAGACATGGAGATGTCAATATTTGTCATCACCTTCGCTGAACCACTCTTCAAGGGCAATCTTATGAAAGTACATCTGTAGGTCAGCTACCCTAATGCTTCTCTTCACAGACAAGTGGATGTCAAACTTAGAGCCTTCCATTTATGACCAAACCATATAAACCCCTTTTTTATAGCTCTGAAATAACCAAACTTTGACATTTATGGTGGAATTATGGGGCAAGGAATGGGTGCAAACTCAACTATATGCATGACTCTTAAAGATCTAAGATGGTGCTTGATACATTTATTTATCATTTGCAATCTTTTGGAATTTCAATCAATAATATTTTAAATGTATATTCATTAAATCACATCTAGGCTATAAAGGCCATTGGTAGCACCAATGACCTGCATACTTCTCAACTTTGGGGTGTATGAGTTTAGTAATTGTTCAGCCCCAGAGAAAATTGCTGGTCTTCAAGAATAAAATTACAGATGAATCGCTAGAGAATGGCGTACATCAGAAGCTCCATCATGGTCGGCAATAGCTAACCAGATTTTATATCAAGGAAAAATGGAACGGTGTTTCTACTCCATGAATGATAAACTATCCTGCTATAGCGAGACTTCATCTCTGTTTTTTTAATTACTTACAGATAAGAAAGTCCCTGGTGGGATATAGCTTACTACTACTGTGGTTCTGTATTATATTTCACAATCTCATTTCTCAGAAAAGCATAGTTTTTTTTTGTTTTGTTTTTATTCGATGTGGTTTGGTTGTGAATGTTTATGGTATCATTGAGAACAACCTTCCTAGACGTAAACTTTGAATTTGTTGGGTTTATTTAGTACATAGGTATTTTTTCTGGTTTGACCATTTTCAAATCTGATAGGGATTCTGTTTTGTTTTGTTTGTTTGAATGTCAAACATGTTTTTTTTTTTATGTATTGTTATGTTTTTGTTACATGATGTTACATGATGAAATAAAATATATTTAGTAGAAAATTACAGATGAATGAGATGAATTCTGCCAAAAATATCTATTCCCTAGTCTACTAATCTATCAGCCTTTTAACTTACTAATTTGTATTGTTATTGTTAATATTCCGATGGTTTAGTATAAACTGAAGCAATAGTGATTTCTTTTTGTCTACAGTAAATCAAAGAGCATGCCAAGTTAATGACATTTCCAAAACTATTTAAAGGTAAGACTCCTTTTGAAACTAATTGGGCCATTCAGACATCTGTCTGGTATATAAAATCTTTCTATTATGCTGTAAACTTAATTCACAATTTTCTCATTAGCTAATAGACGGCTCAGAACTAATTTCTTTGCCTTTCACTAAATACAGCATTTCTTCAAAGTAAAACAAATCTGCCAATTCTCTTTGACAATGCAATCAGGATCCTCAACTGATGTTTCAATAAATAACTCTAGTTAGAGCTGATGAAGCTATGGTCTAAGTAGACAACCGAGGACCTACTGCAGAGGACAATATGTCTATCACTGAAGTAAATCTTTTTACCGCAGACACAGTTTGGCTTGTGTTTGGTTTTCTTAGTTAGTGCACGATTAAAACTATTAAAAAAACATAAAACTCTCTCCGAGAATGGATGCTATGACACAAGGCATCAATAATGGCTTAAATGAAGATCATCAGAGTTGCTTTCATACTTCTATTCCTTAAATAATCACTGATAGGTTCAGGGTGAGCAAGGCAGGACACAAGATATGCCTTACGGAGGTCTTTGATATCACACTGTAACTCCTAATCTGGGTGAGAAACTCAAGATTGTAAATAATAATGGTACTATTGGGATGCCGGCTTAAATGTGTCTTGGAAACATAATATCTACAATAAAGTTGCTGTTTTTTCCCACTGAGCAGTAAACTTAAAGCCATTTCACAAAAGTCAGGCTAAAATAGACAAGCTATGACTGCAAATTATTAAATTTAAAAAAATTGCATTTTTTTTTTTTGTCATTTGGTTTTCAATAGAGATGTCCCGAACAGTTCGCCGGGAACTGTTCGCTGGCGAACATAGCTTGTTCGCGGTCGCCGCAGCGGGCGAACATATGCGATGTTCGGTCCGCCCCCTATTCATCATGGAGGTGGGAGGGAGGATCTGCTGCTGATTGGCTGGAATGTGTCTGCTGACTGTGAGGTACAGGGTCAAAGTTTACTCAATAATGACGAATAGGGGGCGGACCAAACATCGCATATGTTCGCCCGCCTGTGGCGACCGCAAACAGGCTATGTTCCTGGCGAACTGTTCGGGACATCTCTAGTTTTCAATTCACTACAATTAACTGTTTAGCGAACAACCTCCTTTCTGTTTTTAGAACTGCGAATATTAAAGACAGGAAGGGTAACCATCTGATGGCACTAGTCTATGCCATAATTACTATACTACGTTTCTGCGTTTATTTATGAAACCGTAAATGGTAAGTGCGTTCAAAGCCAATTTGCGAGGCAAAAATAACTGATTTGCAAAAATTTTCCAATTTGAAAATGAAATAATGGTACAGTATTTATTCATCTTTCTGCAATCTATAGTTTCCTGATTTACAGATATTCTAGCGTTGAGGTGAAAATATAGTCTTGTGCCAAGACACAGTTTATTTATATAATACTATCACCTATGCAGAAGACCCATTTGTTTCACAACTTTCATCTTGATAGTAAAGAGGTTAATTGTGCGCAATGCAGGAGAATACAAATATTGTGGATAGAAGAGTGAAGTTACATTATCACAAATTACATGTACAGTGAATACATCAGCAAAATAAATAGTTTTTTGTAGATTAGAAACTTAAAGATGGGAACAGAAAAATAATTGTATCCTTTCCATTCTCAGTTCCTTTCAAATGTTCAATATTCCTAACATTATAGATGCTTCTTAAAAATAGTTTTGTCCCTTCCTTCCAAACTTTGAACATTTGCTGGTGACAGCTAACTTTGGAACTCTGGATGTAAATGATATTACCCATGATCCCAGCAAGCATGCACACCACACAGCAAATGTAATCCATTGGTATCTAGTGTGCCAAGGTTAGTCATCATTGGTACGAGCCATACAAAGCTTCCTCTGGGCATCGTTTTATAGTTGAATGTTGCACTATTGCTTATGTAAAAATAAAAGTAAGAAAGATCTGAAGAATAGATAGGCCACACTAGAACTTGCAAAGTCACTCCAGTTGTATAATATGAAGCTCAGACACAGAATAATATCACTATATACTAAATGTATTCTGTTATTTTGGTGAAGCCTTACCCTGGATTTTATTTGACACAAATGCCATCAATGGTACTGTTAAAACTACAAATGATGAGACCCGGGTGGCAAGAGTGTAGCAGTTTTACGGATTATATTAAGATGTTAGATACATGTATTGGAAGAGTTAGGCATGCTTTTTGCATTTAATATAATTGGCAGCATTCTGAACACTCACTTAATTTGATATTTTATTATTACCTCCATGAACTCTGTTAATTATCCTAGAACCAACGAGGAGGTTAAATATGGAAAAGTCAGTCTAATAATAAGCAAACATGTTGTTTGGGAAGGGGGAGCTATGCGTTCTTTAAGAAAGACGTGTAACAATTTGCTGTGTGTAAACATGTCGTGTATTCTCACAACTGATAGAAATTTCTCCAGGGAATGTTCCCTTGATATAATGCAGCAGTGTTTTTCCAGAGTATTATTATTTCCCTTTCACACAAAGGGGCATTGTGGGGGCCATCTCAGCATTTGCATTGTATGGTAACCCCAAGGTCTTGAAGGCCTCATTACCCCAACTTGACCTCAATGGAGCTGAGTTCTGTGCCTACACAGATCTCACTCAGAACTGACTAGCATTCTAGCATTGCATCTGATGTTCTTTGAGTCTCTGTTAATAGAGGCCAGACCGATAGGAATAGAAGACTTGACCATGCCTGTACATTTATTTAAGTTCTTTTGCAACTTATAGACTAAAGATATTTCCCGTCTGTTTTCAGCATATGAGCGAACTTCGCTATAATATGTTGTGTGCAATAATGCTTTACTCCCAAAATGCCCAAGTTTGGATGGAAATTTAATGGATTTTGTATGAAGACCCCAAACACAAGATATATAGTTTTTAAAGTGTTGTACTAATCACAGAGGTACTTTAAGGGACAATTTCAAGATTGTTGATGCAAATCTCATCAGGTGTCAAGAATCCAATCGTATATCCATTTATTCAGTGTGTAACAAGCCTTTTTCTCTTAAAATGTCACAGTAAATATTTTCTCAGAAAAAAAGAGGATTGGGGCACACCTGAAACATACATTTCGCAGGAATGGTCCTGCCATAGAGACCTAAATGTATACAAAATACAGATTAAAGAACAGAGCACAGAGAAACATACACTTTTAAATTTTACATGGCTACTTACTCACTATTGGGGTACAGTGACAATATGGCCATATAGTGGAATTAAATGTCCATTTTTGTTTGCTTAGGTGATTTTAAATAGCCCTGTAAAATGTAAAACTATATTTTTGTGTGCTCTGTTCTTTATTCTGTATTTTAAGTAAATATTTTCCCAACACACTGTCATAAAAACGTGCCATCAAAAACTGAGATTTTGAATTCAGAAATACTTAATTCTGAGGCATTAAGAAAAGTAGCTCAAGAATATTCTAAGCTCAAATAAATGCATTTATTGAGCCAAATGCAGATAGACACTCTAACAAAATACTGCAGTGTTTCTGCACATGGGGTATTGATTACAACTAAAGTGATCACAGCTATTGATTACTCTGTTATATTATTCTCTTATCATGTATGTGGGTAAAATCTTAAATGTACATAAGTTATCGTGAATTTCAGGAAGGATTTACTTGTGATAGATAGATGAGGGTGAGGCCATCTCCTGTACAGACAGAACAAGTCTCTACGTGCAGGGAATCCAGATCAATAGAACCTTAAAATAACCTTAACATTTTAATGTGTCATAAATCCGAAGTGCACAGCATTACAATACATTAACAAGATTAAAAAAAAAAAATTACATTCTGAGATCAATCATGAAGATTTATTTTTTAAAAGTGTATAAAACATAGATTTATGCTGTTTTTTGTTTTGTTTTTGTTTTTTAAACTATCCTTTTTTATTTAATGTGTTTCTAATCCAATTCTCCATCTCATGCATGTTGTTTTGCTTGTGTCCGCCCTAATCAATACCTTTGTCTTGAGTCTTGCTTTACAGAGCTCTTGTTAATAATGAATAAGACATCACTTGGGCAGAAACACTGTATTTTGCCATGAAGCAAAGTCTTGATATGTATTAAGTTTCCATACAGGTGAACAATCAATTGATCAGACTTTGCATTTCAGTTGGCCTCCAGAGATTTAATGGTGAAGCATGTCTATAATCAACTGTTTAATTTAATGGATTTTTGTGTAGCAGTGATTCTAAGTTAGTTAAAATGTAAGTAAATCTAGATCACATTAGAAATCTTTAAACCCCCTAAATGTGTAGATTCCAAGACATTCAGGGTTATTTACTAAAATTAAAAATTTTGTAAACTTAAAGTAAATTTAAAGTGAATGCTTGCAGTTTAGGTATCTTTGTCTAGAATCTGAGATTTACTTTGAATTCTTGACAATTCCTGAAAGTGTACCAAAGATACCTTGTCTTGTCTTGTATGGTGCAATGTTATTCCTGAACCATGTATCACAGTGACATATAGATCATTTTGAAATTGGGAATGTATTATATATAAAACCAAGATGTGGTTACAATCTTGTGTTTATGGAGACTAGGGTATGTCATTAACACCAACGTATGATGCTACCATTGTTTTATGATGTTTTAGTTAAGTATTTTAACAAGTATAAAACTATCGAATTATTTAAAACATAATTAGGGTTAATCACTAAGCTCTTAAAAAGTTTCGCAACCTGAATACAAATGGATAAAGTGAGATAAAATAGTTGATCTAGAAGAATTCTCCAAACCAGCAATAGTCAAAACAGTTTTTCCTTTCATATTGCATTCGCAAAAATTCAGAGTTTAGCAACTAATCCTTCTTATCTTTTAGGCATTTATTGTATACTTTATTAAATATTGAGTGACAACTGTACTTCTGTGAGATCCTGGAAACTATTAGGGCTACTGAAATCTGATGCTGAGAAACTAGAAAATGCCACTAAATTAACCACAGTATTGTGTTGTCCATTTGTTATGTGTAAACTTCTCATTACTAGTATTATCTGAGTTGGAAAGAGATAACCGCTAAGTGGTGATAAGACTGGTGATGTCAACGATTAATTGTTTTGTAACATAGGTCTCGATTAAAATTAGCTTTCCAAATGATTCAATACTATAAAAAAAAAAAACATTCCAAATTATTTATCTACAAAAGTCGTTATTGAAGTCTATGGGAACTTTTAAAGATAAAAGATTGGAATAATCTAAATTAAAACTATATTGTTAAACTATTTAGGTTCCCGGCCCCCTTAGATCGCTTGGGAAAGGTGAGTTTACTTACCTTTCATCCTACGCTATGCCGGTCTTGCTGCAGCTGGCACCGCCTCTAATCTTGATGATCTCAGCCAATCCAATCTTTCCTGTATTAAAGCATTGGGAGACTATTGTGCATTCGCCAATCAGCATCTCCTCATAGAATCAATGCATCTCTATACGGAACATTCAGCGTCCCCACGCAGAGTGTGGAGACGCTGAACGCCAGTGCTGCACTCACAAGAAACACTTCTGTTGGCGTCTCAGTGACTGTCACTGTAGGTGTTACTAGGCACAGTGCTAAGGCTGCAAGCACCGGCTATAGATACCAGAACCACGACTTTAAGCTGGAGTGTTTCTGGTGACTTTAGTGAACCAAATAAGAACAATGAACAATGTTGCTGTCAACCAAAAGTGCCTGAGGACTCTGGTTCTAATATTCATTCATGTGAAATGCACAGCACATATCATGTGATGTCTCATGTTCAGGGCTTCAGCCATGCAAATAAAAGAAACCATTGGAAATTCATAGTACAGACACACTTTGAATTCTAACATGGAGAATATAACATTAAAGGAATTCTATAGTGTAAGAAATACTAAGTTGTATTCCTTACACTATAGTTCCCTCTGCCCGCCTCTTCCCCGCCACAGAAAAAGAGTTAAAACAATTTTTTTTTTACTTATCTGATCCCAACACAGAGGGACGTCATCTGACAGGAGAGTCTAATGCACATGCACAGCAAGTACAGCGAGCGCATTAGGCCCTCCCCATAGGAAAGCATTGCTTCAATGCTTTACTATGGGGATTTTACTGACGCTGGATGTTCTCATGCAGAGCGTGAGGACTCCAGTGTCAGTTGGGCGACCAAATGTCCATTTAGATTCTGGAAGTGCCTCTAGTGACTGTCTGACTCTAAAGCTGCAATAATTTACATTGCAGGACTAGGGGCGCCGGGACACTACACCCAAACCACGTCAATGAGATGAAGTGGTCTGGGTGCCTTTATTGTCCCTTCTATATAAAGTGAATTTCAAATTTAAGGCCAAATTAGCTGAACTCGAGGCATTGCCGACTTTTCCGGTAGAGCTATTTTGGCTTCAAATGTGAAATTCCCTTTCAAATCTCATTTTATAAAATCATCCTATAAGTCAGCCATGGCTGCACTGTGCTTCTGTAATTGTCTCTTGTTCCTTTCTAGTAGATCACACTGTAATGAGCATAGAGCAGTATGCTTACTCCCACATCTCAAAGACAGGGGAAGGAGTCACGTTAGGGGAAAATAATTATTTATCTAGTAAATTGAAGCTTGATGTGTTTAAGAAACAAATGTGCAGCTTTTGTCATATATACTAGCCTATTACTAATCCACGGGATGCAATAAATAGGGATGTTAGCATCACTTCACATTTGATTTACCGCATTGGCATACATTTTAGGTTGGCAGACTTATTTTCTGAATACATGCAAATTATTCTCCGTTGTTAGCAAGATTAAATAAAATGTCTTATTTGCATTATTATGTTACGTGCCAAGTTAAAGTATACAATTGGAAAACTAGAAAGTTTGCGTTCAGCAACGAGCCAGCATTTTTACACATAAGTACCTTAATGTCTTTTTAGGTCAACTTCCAATGAAATAAATACAGTAATTTTCTTTTTGTTCCTTCTACCTCGTAGTTTTTATGATCACTGACGACGGTTTTTGAAATATGTCTGTTCTGCTCTGAATTGTTTTATGTTTCAGTGTATACATTGTTTTATTAGGATTTGTGTTGTTTTAGTTGTTTTGTTTACTTTTTGTTAATGCTTTTACAATTTTTTTTTTACATTTTTTTTGCTAACTAGTAGCTAAAGGATGTTACAATTCTGACACATTTCAGAGATCAACAAAAAACACCAGCTTTGTCACACCATGATCATATAAGCAGTTAGGGCAGCATTCACTTGCTGCTTGTATCGAGCATCCGGTGTTTTATTGCTGACTAAGAACATCTTGTTGTTGACAGTATGGAACCCTGAGGGAACGCTAACAGTGTGAGCTTTTCAAGAGAAGCCGAAAATTGGGATTTTGCCAGTATGCTCCATGATGTGTTTGACCTTTTTCAAACAAATCCTTGTAATTCTGAAACTTTTTCAAATGTGGTATTTCTTCCCTATAGAAACTGATGTTTAGAGTTGTTTTCTGGATGCACAATAGATTTTCCACTAATTGTGTTTCTCTTTTTTTTTTTTTTTTTTTCAAAGAACTATTTGCCTTTTCGGATATGCTCACCAGTCAATGTCAAAATTAAAGATTAATGAAAGATTTTTTTATAAAATAAAATGTTTCAGTAGGGTGTGACAGTGTTGACTGCGCTTTGCATACATTTCTTTTTATATTTCTCTTGTTCTCATGTATTAATCTGAGGTTGTTCATGAGGCTGTAAACATATTAATATATTTAGTTTTAAACATTTAATATGCTCAGCTAAATTAGAAGCTTTTAGTGAACCTAGGTAGTAAGGACCAGTACTTGCTCCTGGTCCTGGTCATCCTGGTCATTCTTTAGTACACTTACGTTTTTTTCCCAATCAATTTTTTATTTTATTTATAAAGATTGTATTACAGAATATAACATTTCTTAAGAATAACATGTTGCATTATTTTAAAGATTACAATAAGTCAAGCAGTATGTCAAGGAATATTATCATGGTAATATGTATAACACATTAACATATGTAAGTTAATATCATAGGGACATATAGAAAATCATTCTATTTTTAAAAATATAAGAAGAAATAGTATCCTTTTTTTGTTTGTCCATATTAAGTCAGGAAATTACTGTAGTAAATGTATCTCTCAAAATAAAAGAAGGCCTAAATAATTTGCTCCTTAAAAGAAGAAAATGGCTCAGTTCATATACTTACTAAAGAAGGGTCTCAAGAGGGTTAAAATTGTGTTTGAAAATGTCTGAGGTCTGTTATTGTTTGTTTTGCAGTGGATGTTAAGGGAGCACTACAGACATCATAACAACTTCATCAGAATGATGTTGTTATGGTGTGAGGAAGTCTCAGGTGCCAACTTACTTTCAGAGGTTAAACCAGTAACGAACAGTTTCACACCAAAGCCTTGAGTCAGGCAACGATCAACAGTGCCCTATCAGTTCCATTTTAAACCAAGGCTTCATTCAGGAGGCCATGGGCTGGGCACCACTGATAGGGTGTTAGTGACTGATATACTAGAGCGTCAGTAGCTCTATATTCACTCCATATTGGAAATGTAGAGTTACTAACAGGCTGAGAGAGTCCGCTAACGTTCTCAGCCTATCAGCAGTACCCAGTCCAAGACTTCCTGATTGAAGCTTCATACTGAAAGGACGTGAAGGGGCTGAGCTAACAGGTGTCCGATTGAAGGTCCGGGATGTTCTCCATCATCCAATTATCACTGCTAATTGTGAGCCATGCCTTGCTTTGGTATCCCAAATGTTTGTGAACTATATTTCCCATGATGCTCAGGTAGCCAAAAGTATGGTAAAAGAGGCACTGTCCTTTTTGAGGACACTAACAACACTGCTCCTGGCAGCTGTTGTCAAAATGAGCTTAAGAGAGAGCTGAATTAGAAGATGGAGGTACTGTGAGTTTCAAGTAAGTATATATCTTTTCACCCCATCAAACGGAACCATGTCATCTTGGGGCAGATTACACAAGTGACACTGCTGCTTTAAGCTTTAGGAAATATATGGTTCTCAAACATCTGGGGAGTCAAGGTTAGTCACTGCTCTGACATAAACACTGCTATTATGATAAACGATCCCGTAGGGCTATTTTCCTATGTCAGCACTATTTCTGTTCTGTGGCTCTGCAGTGAATTTGTGTACATTTAAGTTTTATAGTATTCTGCAATGTTGCTATTGCTCTGACCTATTTCACAATCTATCACTAGAGAATTGGATGTTTTTTTATTGTTGTATAAATGAGGACACAATTGTGCCTAGACACTTACACCTGTGGTTTGTAACAAAAATCCCAAGTTAATTGTGCACAAAGCCTGAGAGATCAACTCATTACTTTGCTTTCTAAAGCCTTTTCTGAAACTTTGTGAAATAAAATCCACTGTGCTCCTTCAACCAGAATTGTGTGAACACCTGTCAGTTCATTTATGCATTTATGAAGACACTCGGATTCATACATCTCTCTGCACCGATATAAGATACTGTACAAATAAGCATCAGTTCACACTGCTCTAATATTTGTTTAACCCCTGCACTATTGTGTATACACTTTTTTTTACTGTAATTTTTCATGCAATGAAAATGAAAGTAAGCCAATGTCAACATAATTTTAATTGTGGTCTATAGACATTTTCTGTCCATCTCTTCTCATGCATGACTGTGATGGGAACTGAAACGGCAGAACCCTTTATTTTCTACCCAAGCAATAATGACGTTTGGCTTTATGCATTCTAACAAACAGGAATGAGGACTCAGTGTTAATCAGTACAAAGCAAGGATACTAAAGGTACGATGTTTCTACCCACAACTTGAATTAGTTTGTGAAATTACTGTTTAGTGAATGATTTCTTGGTCACCGTGACACAGCAAAGCATTAAAGGTTTACTCCAAGCACCATGACCAGTTCGGAGATGTGAAGTTGTTATGGTCACTATGAAACACTGCACATGCAGAGATAGACCCGTTAGCTGCCAGAGGTCTTCCTCCGTAAATCTCATTAGCCAGCTTCTGTAAGAAAAAAAAAGAAAGACCATCAAAGAAAATGTTACTACAACCAAAACCAGTGTTTCATGAAATCACTGGTTTTTGGTCAGTGTAACCCTTTAACTATATAAACCAAACCAGAAAGTGCTGGCTATACACAACTGGATGTCAAATGCACAATGTATATTTTCTTTCTATTTTTGTGTACAAGTGCCACATTAGTATGTGTACAAGTAATACATTAGTGTTACTAATGTGCCACTTTATTAGTAAAATAAGGTTATTAATAAATTATTAAATATTCTTTAATTTGTATGAGTAAGAGCCAGCTGTAGAATCAACCTAAATAATAAAGGTATATGACAGGCTGTTGCTGCCGCACCCTCTCCCAAATGACATGTAGAGTGGGTCTGAGCATTTAGTAGGGCACTGCCGGATCACGGTATCTGAGTATCAATGCCATGCACCCACACAACTGATATTAATATGAGACAGCTTTCTGCTAAACAAGGCTGTTTAAAGAATTGAGCCGGGATAAAAATGAACAGAGCAATGGCTAAACCTAATAATAACTATGCATTATTTTCTTCCTTCATGGGTCTGGTTCCTCCAGGTCCATTTAAAAAAAAAATTATAATATTCCTTTGTATAAGGCATATAAGGCATGCATTTTTCTGTTTACCATTATTTTTTCCACTACTTTTTTTAAAAGGTACTTTTTTTATTCACAGACGTTTTGGAAACTCTCAATATTAAAATTTGAGACGCATTTGTTTAATCTAAGGTTGTTTTGTATTTGACAGAGCCAAGACATTTGTTTTTGTTTAATGTGAAAAATATAGGCCAACATTCTTGAAATTTTAAGTATGTCTGCTTAGAAGACAAAATAAAACCATAGACTACATTGACCTGCCATCTATGTTGTTTAATGTCATGTCAGTGCCAGAAGTAATTAGCTGATTGGATATTTGAAACGTAATCAGTATAAGAGAAGAGGACATTCCTTGGTTTTTCGTTCGGTTAATTTCCAAAGATTGCTCATACGAGTTTTACATCAGACCTGCTCTCTCCCTACCTATTATTGGTATGAAAAAGAATTGAAAACATTCCTTTGGAATAACATGGAGACTTGTGATGTGTTTTAAAATGAAGACAAAAAAAACAGTATTTTCAAACAAGGAACAAATTATTTTCACAGCAAAAAAAAAAAGGAATCGCAGTTAAAGCCTATTCAGTAGTGTTTTTTAGATGAATATCATCTATTAAGTTAGTACAGCTGTTGCTACACATTCATTTTGCCTGTTTTGTTTTTGCGTTCGTGCTAGTGATCCTTCACTGAAGATCATAAAGATCAGTATTGTATATTTCTTATTTATCGATATTCACGGATTCCCATACTATACAAAAATCTTAAATTTTCCCTAAATCACTCCATGTTCCACAGAGATTAATGACAAGATGTCTAGCCAACTGCTGCTTTTCCTTGGTCTTGTTGAAAATAAAGAATCATTAGATTATTCGCAATATTTCACGTCGAAAAAACTGGAAGTGTCTCAGGGAATTGCAAATTCCTATTGGCTATCATCCTCACTTGCTGTATGCACTCTGTACTGTCTTCAGCTTTAAGAGTTACTTTACTTCAATACCCACATGTTTACTGATCATTTCCATTAGTCATTTGCAGCTTTATTCCAAAATGGAAAGAGCGTGCAGTCTGATTATACATATAAATTTGGAGTGTCACACAAATAAATTATTTTTTCCTGTTCTCAGAGAGCCATTTGTTTTTTTGTTTAAGAGGTATATTTAACAAATGTAAGTGAGCTGCGTAATTGCTTTTTCTAAGGGAAATAATACTGTTGCTTAAACAGGATTTCACAGCTGTACTTTATTTTCCTGAAGGGAAGCTGTTGCTTTAACAAAGGCAAGGGGCTCCTTGGAAACAGAAATTCTTCGCAAAATATTTATTTTAGTTATTGTTAGAGTTTCTTTTGAAGATTTATACGACCCGATAGTCAGAAACTAGAATTTTAAGGACCTGATAACTCTTATTCTTATATGGATTTTCAATTCCAAATCAGTAATGACACAAAGTCATAAAAGTTAGTTGCCAGAAGAATAACATACAAACTTTGATTTGATCAATAGGCTGAAATAAATCGAATATACCATTAGTATAGCCAAGCATGATTATTAGTACAGTATAAAATATTTGGGGCATTTATTAGCCCAGTGAAAAGCATAACAGTAAAGGCTTTGAAAAATAAATATTTCTTTTTAATTCTATAGATATTCTTGCAATTCGACTAACACAGAATAATAGGCTTGCACAATGTATAAATTACATTATATTTTATATGAAATGAAGCTAGATTCACAGTTGCCATAACGGGTGCACATCCGACATTCATAGAGCAACCACAGGTAAGTAGACCATATATAGGTTGCAGTATAAAATATTTTTCAGGCCTGTCTAGTAGTGTAGGACTTGGAATTTTGAGCTCTGAGCACAATATATCAGCAGGATCTTAAAAGGGTCCCTCAAACCTATAAAACCACTCCACTTCATCGGAATAGTGATGCTTCAAGAGTATAGTGGTTCTGCCAAATCCTAGCACTCTCAGCCTATCTTTCCTATCTAGGTTGGACAAAATTGATAATGCAGACGTGTTCTATCAATGTGGCTGAAGATGGTGCAGTCTCTGGGTGCCCTAGGTTTTCTTAAACCCAGACTGTCTGACACAAAAAAGGGATGGTGTGCACAGACCCTTGCCTTTACTCATTATAGCCTTGATTATATATATTTGAAGACATTTTCGAATGATTTATCTAGAATAGTCAATTTTTGTAGATAAATCATTTGGATAGTTTGTCTAACAGATTATGATTGTTTGAAAAGTTTATGCAAAAGCATTAAATCGAGGTCTATTTTACTTAGACTGCCCCTTTAATACTTTCCCCTCAGTAGATCATGTAATCCACATGTTTAGAGTTTGAAAAGTCCAACTTTTTCATAACTCCAAATATTACACATTTCTTAACATTTTTACTTTGCATGTCCAAATTATTGATAAATTACCTCGATAACGCAGGCACAGATGCTTATCCCACTGGCAAACAAGCCCCCAAAAGTATAAATCCATATATATATAACCTATCGTTCCTGTAAGTTTTCTCGTAATTGTCCTATTTATAGTTAAAGGACCACTCTAGTGCCAGGAAAGCATACTCGTTTTCCTGGCACTAGAGTGCCCTGAGGGTGCCCCCACCCTCAGGGACCCCCTCCCGCCCCGGCTCTGGAAAGGGCAAAAGGGTTAAAACTTACCTTTTTCCAGCGCTGGGCGGGGAGCTCTCCTCCTCCTCTCCGCCTCCGTTCCTCCCCGTCGGCTGAATGCGCACGCGCGGCAAGAGCTGCGCGCGCATTCAGCCGGTCACATAGGAAAGCATTCATAATGCTTTCCTATGGACGCTTGCGTGCTCTCACTGTGATTTTCACAGTGAGAATCACGCAAGCGCCTCTAGCGGCTGTCAGTGAGACAGCCACTAGAGGAAATAGGGGAAGGCTTAACTAATTGATAAACATAGCAGTTTCTCTGAAACTGCTATGTTTATAAAAAAATTAGTTAACCCTAGCTGGACCTGGCACCCAGACCACTTCATTAAGCTGAAGTGGTCTGGGTGCCTAGAGTGGTCCTTTAAATCCCCCCTCTTGTAATATTGTAAAGCGCTACAGAATCTGTTCACGCTATATAAATGGCAAAAATAATAATAATATATATAAACTAGTACCTACTTTATTCCGAGTGCATTTCCTTCGGGGTATTATGAGGAGACATTGTTATTAGCAGGATTTGTTGGTTCATTCGTGTATTCCTGATAACAGGTGTGCTATTGTTGGAACCAGCTGTCAGGAGACTTATAATTAGGCCTAATTAGAATTTACTGGTTTTACTGGATACGTAAAAATGATAATCAAACCAGTGAAACCTTCTAGGTTGGCACTCCCATATTTATTTCATTGTTTATGCAATAAGCTTCGTGATTGATAGCATGTGTTTTAAAGCAAGCAATTTGGAAAACACCTCAGCATGAATTATTTTATGTTTAATCTGCAACTGCAGGATTTGTCGTAAACCAAGGCAGTGCTACATTAAACAAAAAAAAAAAGTATTTTATTTCAATTTCCTTTTCTTTTCTTATAATCTCTGCCTCCTGGAAATATTTATCAGCCATTCAGCCAAATGGGGGCCAAATCTGTGCCCAGGACATTATATGTATAAATATGGTTTACTTTATATTCTTATTTCAAAAGTATATACTATGCTTCAGTTATAGCACAATACCCAGGATTTATCCTCCTGTACCCATAACTGCTCACTAATAAAGTTTAAACCTCTAAAACACTATAAATAAGCTGGACAAAACTATGTGCCAATGTTTCTTTATGTGTGACATAGCCACTGTGAGGAACACCTGTCTAAAACAGTATAAATATTTCATTTGTCCACATAGGACAAGCTAGTTATTCCTAATCCAAATTATTTTTGTGTACATGTCTACTATTTTTTCACTTAAAGGAACACTGTAGTCACCTAAATTACTTTAGCTAAATAAAGCAGTTTTAGTGTATAGATCATTCCCCTGCAATTTCACTGCTCAATCCACTATCATTTAGGAGTTAAATCACTTTGTTTCTGTTTATGCAGCCCTAGCAACACCTCCCCTGGCTATGATTGACAGAGCCTGCATGAAAAAAAAAACTGGTTTCACTTTCAAACAGATGTAATTTACCTTAAATAATTGTATCTCAATCTCTAAATTGAAATTTAATCACATACAGGAGGCTCTTGCAGGGTCTAGCAAGCTATTAACATAGCAGGGGATAAGAAAATCTTAATTAAACAGAACTTGCAATAAAAGCCTAAATAGGGCTCTCTTTACAGGAAGTGTTTATGGAAGGCTGTGCAACTCACATGCAGGGAGGTGTGACTAGGGTTCATAAACAAAGGGATTTAACTCCTAAGTGGCAGAGGATTGAGCAGTGAGGCTGCAGGGGCATGTTCTATACACCAAAACTGCTTCATTAAGCTAAAGTTGTTCAGGTGACTATAGTGTCCCTTTAAGGTAGGTTTTTAATTGTCCCTACGTTGTAAACTCTTCGGATTGGCAACCCATCCAACTGATAGTTTTGCAATTGACGTTTTTGTTTATATTTTATTGTAGGTATTTTAAGATGCTTAAAGCCTGTACATTGCAATTGGCTTAAAAAAAAGCGATGCAAACGAAGTAGACTGCTGAACATTGCTCTAGAGTACTGACTTCTCTGACTTCATATCAGTTCCATTAGAAGCCATGATGCACACAGACCTGTAATTAGACATTGGGTAGTGTGTGGGAGGCAGGAGCACAGTTATTAAATAAGTCTATCAAGCATGACACTTGGCTTCATCGTCTCTTCCCCTTTGCATTAGTTAACAGCGTTCTGCAGTAAGCTGGTGGGCGAAATGGTCGCGAGTGTCAAACGTTTTTTAAAGGGGTAGTCTCTGTCTGTTTTTATTTGTACAGTTTGATCAAACACCTGCGGCATTTTTAAGCTCATATCTAGTGCAGAAATTCACAATATGGATTGTAACTAAGTACTATGTGCTTGCTTTGTGTATTTGTCTATAAACCATTCATTTTTTTTACTTTGTGATTGAAAACAAATGGTCAAAACCACTGATGTGCCAGGCACTTCATAGAAATGTATTCCTAGTGATCCATATTCGTGGAGCATTTACAATAAATTGGAATGTTGCTTATACATTGTGTTACATATTGAAACCAATTATTAAGATAATAATGTGAACATACATGATCTTACACAGATATCATTCATGCGGTCCCTGTTCTCTCTATCCTTCACACAATCAACCTTAATCTGTAGGTTTGCAGGAGGGGTGTCAACAAGAGCACCATAAAGGAGAGCCTGTTTATCTTGTTTGTTCCATGTCTAGGCCTCTGCACATTTTATCTGTTTTCTTATTTAAGATTATTTAGCAAATAATTATACACACATGGTTACCAGATCGTAAAAAGCTGGTATTTTAAATTGTTACTCCAAACATTTCAGTGATTTGAAGTGGTCATGGTGTCTGGAGTCTTCTATGTGCAGCCTTTGAGCTGGCTATTGTCAGTCATGCCTGCATGCTCTCCCTCCTCCCCACCGGTGCTGCCCATATCCATCCTTCATCCGATCCCTCCTTTATTTTTTTTTTTATTTATTCTTTAGGGTGGTGAGTATAGGAAGGATTACACTGAAGAAAAAAAAAACAAAAAACATAGTTTTATTCTAATACAGTTCCTTGTTATTTAATCATTAATAAATGTTTACCTTTTAACAAAAAGATCACTGGGTGCGAGAGAGAGACTCAGACTTGAGTATTCATAGCTCTCACAAAAAGTACTCAAGTGAAATACCATGTGATGTCTACTCTAGTTTTTTTTTAATATATGTATATATCTGCATTCATAATGATTTCAATTTGTGGGCTGTTAAAATGCCCCAAGTAAGATATGGGTGCAATAATATTTCATAACATTTTCCCCTGTTAGAAAAGAAAACGAGACACTAGTAGATATAGTAACACAAATCTTAACTATTCTTGAACAAAATATATAAGTTGTGCATGTCCATCAATTAAAAAAATAGGGAAATTATGGTTGAAAAAAATCAGAAGACAGTTGCCTAAAGGTGACGCATGGCCCTTTAAGATACCAAATAACTCTGCCCCGTAAACATTTGATTAATAAAATATTATATAGAAAGGGGCTAAAAGCAATTGTCATTGAAAGTTTAAGATCAGGTTATGTCTGCTTACACACAATCGCATAACTTCCACGTTAGCAGATATAAAGTTTAAACAATAATTACAAATGGAACACCCTGTACTTAAACTCTTCAATTCAATTCAATATTGTATACCGTATTATGCTTAAAGCCAAAAAAAAAAACTTTTTTCTTCCACACCCACATGCTTTTTTTTGTTGTTTGTACATTACAACTTACATACAATTGATAATATAGAAAATTATAAAATCGTAGGAGTTAGGAATTCTATGAGAGCATCACTCAATTCTATCTGCCAGTCACATCCTGATGGCAAACCCAATGAAATAAGCTTTGCCTGTGAATGCATGCTGAAACTTAAACAAGGAAGGGTGTCCACCCTCTTCTCACTACTCTTCATAACTTGGCGTATAGAAGACAACAAAGTAAAAATGTCTTTGGATTAAACCTGTGAGTGCTGCTATCTTGTTATCGATAAACGACCCATCATGTTTCCCCATAATATAAGGGGTCTACCATTATCAATTATACCAAAACCCATTTTAAATTGTTGACGGCATTTGCAGCAGTTGCAATGGACTCAATGACACCCTACAAGAGATACCTTATTCATTAACAGCCACTAATGACCCTTGGATTTAGTTAACTGTAGAAGGTGGTTTAAAGTCTAAAACCTACAACATGTGCTGGGATGGTTAAAAAAACAAAACCTCCCATATTACTATATTACCCAACACAATGCTTGAGATTTAAGAACATGTCATGTTGTGAAGAATGGTGCAAAGTTCTGAAAGTAGGAAACCGACATGAAAACCAAAGGAATCAGCTGAAACATACCATTGGTAATTATGCCATTTTATAAATATACACCATTTTCCAGGACATAACACTTTTATGAATTCCCAGCCCATGTGTTTTCTTAAAGGTCTAGATTATTTGAGGAGATGTTGGTGATAGTAGGAGAAATGTATCAAAGTGTTGTGTTCTAAAAAGTTCTAAAAGTTGGGCAATCCCCACAGAAACCAGTGGAACTAACAGTTATATGCCAATAGAGATTTCTCCCTTTTTACATGTTTGCACCACTTTTTAGAATAAAATAATTTGATAAATCTCTCCGAATGTGTTGTATGCAAGTTGGGAATCCCTGGTGCAAAAACATTTGTTTTGTGAACAGAGTTGATTGTTTTGTTAGTCATTACCATGTTCAAATGAGTATTGTATGGGAGGGTAAGCTGCTTATGGTACCCTATACATCTCAAGTGTTATTGAATAAGCTAGAGAGTCATATAGTACATTAGCATCATGTGATATTGTGGACAAAACAGTTCAAACAATACAGGTGACATTCGATTACGTAATTTCAACCGGAATAACATTTGACGTCTGTTCGTTCAGAACTAATGTGTTTTGGTTAACCTTGTTTTTAAAGACTTCCCAAAAAATCCCGTGAGAAAATATGGCCTTTCCAAATCTACTCACAAGATTTCCTTCTTAAATGTAAAATGTGCTCATCTTGTATCCGCTTTGTCCTTCTGTTTATGTTTCCTTATAAGCAGGATGTAGCATTTTGTGGGCTTTGGTGGGATGCTTTCTGTTGGAAAGGTTGCATTACAACTTAATGCTAAATCGACTGTATATATTTTTACACAAGCTCGATTTCCAATTGCTATTTTGCACTTCATTCAAGCAGTTTACCTTTATTTCTCGGATTAGGAACACGGAATGCTTTTTATAAAAAGAAAAGGATTAGGTATAATTCGCAGGAGCCATTCTAGGTGACTGTAGAAATAAGTGTTGGCATTATACTCCTGCAGGATAATTGGTGGCAACTGAAAGCTTGTAGGTCTTCTGTGGATAAAGCACAGTAAGGTAGATTGAAAAGCAGACTTCTTTTATTGGATCTACGTGCATTGATATATGTACTGCAGAAGAATTATTGCATTCATTTCCTACTGCCAGGCGTACAGCACTTTTTGAAGACATGCGGGGGTCGTATCTATAATAATGTAATCAACTTTCACAACAACTGTCCGATTATTTTTCCCTAGAATGTGCTTTGAGAACCTTGATCTGGGGAATGGAACTTGGTAAATATAATTTTTATTTTTTTATTTTTTTTTACTAGTCACCTCGGCAAGACTATGTAAGGTCTTAGATAATATTGTCCTGGTAAAAACATTATTAGAAACATGTCATTTTGTTTTTGTTTTGATTTTGCATGATTTCTGTCATTCAAACAATTATACAGTGTTAGAGATACTGAATTCTCCGATAGCCATCCGTTGTTGCTATGGAAATAATGCAGTTTTGTGGAGCCTGATACTCCAGATTCAATTAATGAGCAATTTTGTAGGACTCTTGCAAAATGTGGCTTATAACGGTACATAGAATGTGAAGGAAACGGGATGATGTCATTTGGTCATTTAATTCTTTGGTCATTGAACAATGCATGTAAATGTGAATATTATCATTTAACTCTACACTGGCTTCTGTTCTGTGTTCATTGTTTTGTTCATTGTTCTTTGGCTAGAGTTTCTCAGACACATTGCTGATTTCTGCATGCAATTGTCAGTAATTATGTGAGAACATTTTTAAAGCATGTTTTAAAAATAACTTCTTGAAGATACTCATGGGAAAGGCAATAATAACCAAATACTATAATAAGTAAATCACTGGAGAGATGTTTGTAGGATGAGGCAGATGTAATATACCTTAGTAGAGTCGTACAGCTGAAATAAACTAATTAGCATTTTTAAATGGGACAACTTGATGGTTGCATAGAAGATCAATAAAAGTTGGACCTTACCAATGGGATTCTGTTCCCTGTATTTATCCGAGCCCCATCAATGCTTGCAATCAATGCATTAGTAGCTGAACTGGTGGGTGGAAGTCAAAAGGTGAACCGAATATAATAAAATGGCTGATGGATATTTAGCATGTCGTAGTAGCTTAGAATTATCCCATTTATACTTTTTGTGGTTAAAGAAATTTGCATTTAAATGTCTAGCATTATTTATGCCATATTAGGTGGATTTCAGCTGACTTGGAACAGGCCTTGTTCATGCATTTTTTTGACACTTGAATAACTGTAAAATATAAACTGGTATTTTTACTTGCACTGTATTATATTGTGTCCTTGTCACATCATCACAGAGCGAGATGTTTAAGAGGTAGAAAGTGGAGTGGTTCATTATATAAAAACGGAATCAAGGAAAAAAGAGAATAATAAAAGTCCAGCAAGACCGCAGGCCCTGCAGAAGAAGGGGAAAAGACAAGAGGATACAAAAGCTTTGAAATTAGATAGAGGATAAAGAGAGAATGATGATTGACAAGACATACGGACAGTACAGGGACAGTACAGTTGCCGTTACAGTTACATAAAAACAGATATAGTGTGTTTGATTAGACTGGTATTATTCCCTTTACTGCAGTCCTTGCGGGAGGTCATAGAACCAAATGTGCCTTTTGATTTCATTGCCTTTTGTTCCTGCTCATGTTGGTTTCATTAACACACGTTGCTTTTGTTATGTGCATGTGCAGTACTCGCTGTTTAAAATAACATTTTATTTACACAGTAGAAATGCTACAGCATGAAGTTATTTTGGGTTTGTCTGTATACATTGTACATTTTTTGTAAAGACTGTGAGAAAGAACAGCGTAAAACAAATGACAAGATATTTCCAATAATGTGTCTCTCTCACATCTTGCCTTAAGGCTAGAAGAGTGAATGTAAAAGATTATCCTATAATTATTCCAGAGGAATATATTTTGGTTCTAAAGCAGGCCACACCAAAGTAGAAACGAAAGAATTTGGGCCATTGTATACAATTGTTTTTACGGCATCTCCCTGTAAGGATGGTAGATTGCCAATCGGGTTCTGATGTTGACTTGGGCAATGTTACTAAATTATTACAACCATTACTCCATAACTGAACTCATTGTATATACAAGAGAGTATATATTCATTGTGTCTACTTAAAAAAATACCAAAGCTTTAGGAATACAAACCTCTATTTCTATGGCTATAGTGTTTTCCTCTTTATGTAGATCAAGAACACTCCGCCCCCCCCAAACTTATTAAATATTGGGAAACATTTTTTTTACTTACCTTATCTCCCAACGCTGTGATCCAGTCCTTGCAGCTGCTTGTAGAGATGTGGGTTTTAAAATTCGCCTGCTTACTGAAGTCTATGGCGGTTCGCCCGGTTCGCCCGTTCGCGAACATTTGCGGAAGTTCGCGTTCGCCATTCGCGAACAGAAAATTTTATGTTCGCGACATCACTAGCTGCTTGATCTACCTTCCACAATGTCACACAATGTCATAGAGGAGCATTAAAGACTAATAGGGGGTGCATGGCAGCACTGTGCTCCTATTGGAGGTTAGTGGAAGTGCTTTTAATGGTTGTATTGTAGACAGCCACTAGAAGGGTATTTAACCCATGAAAATAAGCTTTGCCATATCTATTAAATGGCAGTGCTTTACATTGAAGGGTTAAACATAAAGGACCACTTCACCCAGACCACTTCATTAAGATGAAGTGGTCTGGGTGCCTTTAGTGCCCCTTTATCATTTTATAGTCTAGGATTCTTGTCAAGTGCAATTTATTTTTCTTCTACACAATAGAAGGTGCTTGGATTCCAGTATAGCAGCTTTCGGAAAGACCTGAGACTCATTCTTAGAATGAGGTCATATTTAGAAACACAGGATTTGTTCGCAACAAGTACAAAGGGTTTCACACCATAGATTTATATTTGTGTCATTTAAACAAAGTGCTATTGTCACCAGAAAAGGATAAGCAGATTTTGTTATTTCTGTGCATGAGTTATAACACCTTGGTATTTTCACCCAACTCCGCTTTGAATTGTTTGAAAAACCTCTCTCAAGCACAACTTGAATAGGAAAGGAAAAACAGATGCTTTATAAAAAAAACAAAAAAAAAGCAACCCACAAAGTCGCTTTTCATTCTATCTCTGCGATATATCAATGCAAATATCACTGAACAGGTGGCTTATGGGGTCCCCAGAGACTGTTTACAGTAAAGGTTACAACCAGAATCGATCGCCTTGAGCCGCTTCCAATTTCAGTGTGAGCTGTTTGTCTTCGCGTCCTGTATCAACAGCATCTCATTAGTGCTACATTTACTAAGGATCCATGTCTCGGCAACTGGGAACCAGTATCTTTTAAAGATTATTTTTTTTATCCTTCCTTCTGCCAAAGCTAGCATATGGGTGATGAACATCCACAACACCAAAGCTCTCATTAAAAAAGCTCTGGATAACCTGTTTTTCTATATTTTCATGGCAGTGCTAGCTAACCCTGGCATGCCAGATATTTGTGATCTAAATTTCCCATGATGCTCAGTCAGACCTGTGCTTTATGAGTAGTTTAATGAACTGATGGGCTATATAATCCATACTATAGTAATCAGGCAGTTTACAGATTAAAAATAGCATAGGTAATAACCCTCTTGTGGACTGTATTACATAAGTAAATGCTTCATAAGGCTATCAATTAAATTTTGATGGAATTGTCAACAGGCCCACGTCATGGGGCGGCTCATCTAAATTCAAATCCGTGCATCATTGAAGAGAATAAATAAACCTCTACTGTGTTTGTCATACCAAGCTGACATTGCTGCCTCTGTTATGTAAAAGAGGATCGATTGACTGCGCGTTCAGGTGTCCATATTAATTCAGGCAGCCGAAAGTTATATCTGACGAAGAAATACTAACATTTTAATCAATAGCATTTTTCACTTACTCTGATTTATTGGTCTTATTATTGGCTCAGTATCTTTGGAACAGGCAACATGGTGTTTGATTTTTTTCATTTATTTATTTCTTTCCTTTTTGCCATAGGAGACCTTCAATTATCTCTTAATATTGCGGATCAGTTAAACAAAATGTGCTGTTGAATTTCATTTTGCATCATATACTATATTTTCAGACAAGCACTACCTAAAGAAAGTTGGTATCTCATCTACAGATGGAGTAATGCCTGTTGACTATCCCTGTTGTAGTCTGTTGGTCTTGAAAACAAATTTAGATTGTTGCATTTTGCTAACTTATTTGAAGGGAAGTGTACTGATCTCACCTTGATTTCACGACTCGTTGCTGACCAGAGCAGATAAAGTAGATTAATACCGAGCAAAGATGTACAAAGCAGACTGTGATGGACAAATGTCAGATGTAAAATTGAAGTGAGTGACCTGTATTTTTCATAATAACTTGATCGAGCATCTGGACGTCTTGTTTCCTAATGTGTTGGCTGGAGTGGAAAAATATATATTTTTTTCTTTTATGGTTGTGTGTGTTGAATTTTTTCCAAGTTTGTAGAAGTAGCACAGTTGCAAACTATGATAGTTTTCTCATGTTTTATTAGAATTTCTGTCTATGTGTGTGTGTGGATGGATAGATTGAGCGATAGACCGACAGATAGAAAGATAGACAGGCCGATAGAATGTGGGTGTTACACACAGTCAAAAATCTAGTTGTTTTTGTATCCCACAAAATTATACATAGAATACATTCACCTAGTCTTTAAGTCTTAAAGTTGAACTATCACATGTAACAATTTTGCACATCTCGATGGTTAATTAAATCCCAACCGCAGTAAGTGTTATTAGCACCTATATATTAGCAAATATATGGCTCTATTGTATAATTGATAATTAGTAGATTGTATAATCAAGGGGCCACAGGTGGCAACCTAAGGTCCCCCTATGGTTAATACTTCTCTGACTGTGGTAAGAAAAAAACAACCTATCTTTGCAACACTTCCATGTCCAAAGTAATGTCATCACGTGTTTTGTTTATTGTGTGTTTTATGGTTTATGTGACATTCTATTATTTTCTATCCTTTTCTAAATTTTCCGAGATTGACGACATTTTTTTTTCATTTTTTTTTACAATGCAGAAAAATAAAATCTTAATATATGTGTATACACCTTGTTTGCATATGCCAAAGAGACTAAACATAAACTAGACTATATTATGATTAGAATCATAGGAAAGTTACATATGTCGCCAACTTTCAAGTTTGGTTAATTTGGCCTAAAAATTCAAGTACATTCACATTGAATTCTCACTTTAGTAAATAACCTTGTCTATATATGTCTTTAAACTATTCTAAATGTCTTTAGAAAGCAGTGTATGTGAATACCATACTTTGGTCTTGTTTTAAAATTACACAATAGCAGTTGGCCGTGAAGGTCACCTAATAACAGCTAAAAAAGCCCTGTGGCCTAGCCATACCTACCTATACACACTAAAACAATATTGTCTAACTTCCACCTTGGGAGGTACATAAGACGCCCATTAACTTTTTATGGGTGAACTAAAATGAATGGTGAATTATGGCACTACATATTTATAGACCGAACACATTTCAGCTCAGTTTACAGATTGGTAGCTGCAAAGAAACTTTATCCACACATTATGGCCAGGAACAGAGGTCACTGACACGTACATGATCCCTTAAATTGTAATGTGCTTTAGGCGAAACCTATTTGTTCTGTTTTTTGTCTGTTAGTATGCATAGAAAAAGGCATTGTAAGCCCACACTTTCACAGTGGGTGACCTTAGTCTTGATGTAATATGTGTGTAGATAAAGTCATCTAGTAGAGCTAAGCTGGCTGAGGATAACTTAGGCCCAGTGTTCTGTGTCAGGCCCACATATCTCTAGACGCCATTAATGCACAATACTTAGTAGATGAATTTACTTACAAAGATGCAAGGTGAACTGAGGACCAACGTTTACGCTAATATAGAAATCGGGAAAAGTTCCTTACTAGCCACATCTTGTAGACAATGTTTGTTCAGTTATCATATATTATCATAACGCTTGGTTTGGTGAATTGACCTCTTTACTGTGTTGATTGATGTAGGCGGTAGCCATTGGTGTTTCTCCCCAAAAGACACAGATATTAGTGTCCGCTAAAAACACGCTGCAGGCTAACATTTATAATTAAAAAAAAAAAAAAACATTGCCTCTTGTTTGAAAAAGGATAACATACTGATATCTAACAATATTATATCAAACCTTCTAATACATTTAATGTTGCGTTCTAATCTTATGACAGAATTCATCAAACATATTTTTATTTTAACTACAAAATAAACAGCGGGAGAATGATAGCCATAATCTAATGCAAGATTCATATACCATAACAAAAAAAGAAAAATAACACAAGCAGATGCTTGCTAGTAAGGTGTGAGAAACCGAAAGATCTTCTTGTACTTCAATCATTGTATCTGTCTGTTCCACAATATGTGGATTCATACTTGTTGACAGTATTAACTTGTTGACATACAGAAGGAAGCAGAGCCCTCAGGGAGCTGCTATATTAGATGTTTAGGCTAATGCAATACATAAATAGACATTACATTTAAGAATTCACTTGTTCAAACCAAGGCTTCTGAATAATGTTGCAGAGGTTTACATTATTGAGTTACCGCACAGAAGCATACCTCAGTATTTGTATGAATATCCTTTACAAATCTTAAAGGGTATATCAGTTAGGAGCCAGTTTAAAAAAAAATATATTCTGATAATAGAATAGTTAGTGTAAGCAGTTTTGAGGTCCTGTAGGACTAAATTTTAAAAGACAATAAAATGATGTAGGAATGATATCCACAACTCGACCACTGCACACACTTGTGGTATTTACTAAACAGGGAGTTGAAAGGAAAATATAGGCCAAGAATAAGCAAAGTTGAATTATTCCAGCTTGGATGTTTTGACCTATTTTTTTTAATTCTCTTGCTAATTCTCTTTCAATTCACATGCTAATTAGGTGAATAAAACCACATTATGCACAAACAAAACTTTGAAAACATTTTCAGAACTTTATATTTTCATTTGCAAATATGCATCTCTATAGTACTTCTGATGCATTTTCCTTGTTTCGTTTTTTGTATTTTTCAGTGCTGCTTTTGATGAAAGATACTTTTTTTAAAGGACACTCCAATGCTCAAATTAGTAGATATACTCCATTGAAGAACAAGACTATATTTAATTATTATTCATTTTTCACTGGGGATATATCTAAAAACAGCTTGCAAAATAAGCAGCCTATGCAGGCCCTCCCCTTCTAACCCCATCCAGACTTTTGGTGGCTGTCCAATCACAGACTTTCCAATACAGCTCAATGAGAAGTTTTTGCGAGGGGCAATTGCCTGCCTCTTGAATTTAGCTCCCCTAAGCTAACCAAGCCAGGAAGTAACAGGACCTGATGTCTGACTGTGAGGGGTTTAACCCCTTAAGGACCAAACTTCTGGAATAAAAGGGAATCCTGACATGTCACGCATGTCATGTGTCCTTTAGGGGTTAAACAAGGTTCATTTAGAAGAGTGCCCATTTCTACTGAACCCTGATATTTTTGTAAAATGAAAAAAGACAACACTCTTCACACAAAGCGGGTCTTTCTTATCTCTTACACACATACATCATCCACTGTTCCTTTCAAAGAATACAAACAATTACCAATTTACCTTGTCCAAGTCTATGAAAGGTAGATAGATAGATAGATAGATAGATAGTTTAGATAGGTAGATAGATAGATAGATAGGTAGGTAGATAGATGGATTAGATAGGTAGATTAGATAGGTAGGTAGATAGATTAGATTAGATTAGATTGGGTAGGTAGATAGATAGATAGATAGATAGATTAGGTAGATAGGCAGATAGACAGATATATAGATTAGATAGGTAGATTAGATAGGTAGATTAGATAGGTAGGTGGGTAGGTAGATAGCAGTATTGCATTTTACTTAGAAATATTGTTAAATATTTTTCTACAGATATATAGAAGCAGTGGCTTCTAACCTAAAATGTGTTCTCTTTAATTGTATTATGACTTTAGATGGAAACAGAATAAGACATTCATGTTTATTATTATATTCTTTAGAAATGTACCATGTTGAATATTTGATGAGTTCTTTGATTTTTGCGTGCTACATGCCCTAGATAGTTTTTGCACTTTGCTATGCTTTAATATTAATAGGTGCATCTGTTTAAGTTTGGAATATTCCCACCGGCTCTGGATAGATAAAAGCGAATATTAAATGAGTTTTAAAAAATATATATATATATGTATACAACTGCAAAACATGACATTTATTTAATGCCTAAGAAGCATTTTTTTTATTTTCCTGTTAGACTGTTACAATCAGTCTTCTGGGTATTGTCCAATTATTTTCTTCCATCACCATATTTTTTCATAGATTGCAGTGACAGCTTTCGTAAATGTTAACACAAACTTTCCTAACTTTGTTTGACAGGGTGAAGTGAAAAGTAAAGTCTTTGAGCTGATCTACTATGAGGTCAGAAGCTTTGCTGCTGTATTGCATGATACTCCCTTTTGCTACAGCCGGATTTCCTGAAGATTCTGAGCCGATCAGTATATCGCATGGCAACTGTAAGTAAAAAACCAAAAGCAAAATATTGTTTAAATAAAGTTTCAAAAATGCGTTTTTGCAGAGTCTCGTCCCATCAAAGGGGAGGTTCCGCTTAAAATAAACACACACAGTATATTTGACGATAACTTAAATCTCTGTGTGTCAATGGTGTGACCAACACAGTGTTTTGCAATGTGTCGGGCATGCCTCTGGCACACAAAGGGTTAATACATGAATCAAATGGGTTATTTGAGTTAATCAGAGCAAAGTGGTTTTGATGCAGCGGTGCAATTAATCCTGTCTAAAATTGCAGATTTAATAAGATCACCATTCTAATGGATTAAAGGTGGGGTATGATCCGCTCAAATTATGAATTCTGATTAATTTCAATGGGATTACTTACAATGGGCACTGTGTGTGATCTGCTCTGTGTAGACGGTGTGTGCTGCTATGTTTTCATCCGGTTTTCTCTGTATTTCTCTCATTCTTTGTTTTTGTTACAAGGGTGGGATTAATTGGCTTGCTGAACAAATCTAAACAAAATAACATGGATTGTGCATTGTAGAGATCCCATAATCACATTTTTTTTTATAAGTGGGTTTTGTTTTTTGTATTGTTTTGTTTTTTTATTTTGTTTTGGGCTGGTTGCTTGTTTTTTTTTTAATGGAAATCGGCCTTTAATATGCATCAATCATAGAATGTCATCCATTGAATGTAATTGATTGTGCTAAAAAATATTTGCAATGTCCAGAAATTTTAATAATGTAAAGAGATAGTGAATGAGATAGTGAGCAATCACATATAACATACAAGCCTTTATTCCGTCCTAACTTGAAGGCTTAAAGATTAGAATAACTTCAACGCAACTTTTTTCATCCATAGCCTGGCCTTTTGTGTTTTTAACTTTTAGAAAATGTAGTTCCTCTTACTAACTTTTCTATCAGTCCCTCAGAGTACTGATCATGTACGCTGAGTATTGAGTGACAGGGGAGGGAGGTTCTCCTGCTCTCTTTGTTAGAAACTACAGTGCATGAGCTGTAGTTGCTGTGATCATTCCTCCAGTGTTTTGTTAGAAGATTCTAAAAATGAAGTGACAGATGTCACTGCAGTCTGACACGATGTACTGATAATGAAACCAATCGTGATGTTTTGAAGCCATGCTTATATGGCTCAACAATATGGGATTACAGAACTCTTAAGGGGGTGACAAAACTATTTTTTTCAGCAATGCTTTTCTCATCTAGGACCTGTCAGTAAATAATGTAAATATTGAGTCTCCTTTCCCCTTGCTAGGAGGAGATTGATTTTAAGGGTGGTGGGTGATAACTTGTCCTCTATAGATTCGTTTTGGCCTGGAAGTGAAAGGTGTATATCATTCATTCGACCTGTGAAACATTGATATGCAGAAACAGATTATAGGTAAAATAAATCTTATGAAAAGTACATTATTTTTGTTTTGTTATCCATCCAAAGGGAGTGATTGATATATCTAGAACCCAAATGTGCTTTCACTGTAAATAATCAAAACAGAAAACAGTAGATCTTATGATTTGTATCATAACATCCCAAAAGCATTATTATAAAAACATAAATTTTCCATATACCCAAGTTTAATAAAAAAAAAAAAAATTGCCATAGTGTAGACGTGTTCAGTGCAGTGATATATTTTTACATTTATACATACTGATCGACAGATGGGCAGAGTGAGAAACAGATTAATATATAGGTACATAGGTAGACAGATATATTATACATAGATATAAATAGCTAGATATATCTATAAATAGAGATACAATTTCTATATTCTTGTATCCTTCTAATGCAGAAGCTCCAACAATATAAAATTACCTTTTGTTCTCGTCTTAGTGAACAAATCATTTCAAATTACGGGATGAAAAGAAACTATGGAGAAAGAAAAACATTTTGACTGTTTCATTGTTCCCTAATCTAACCCTTTATTGTAGAAAATACAAATCAGTCAGTAGGGAAATAGCCAGAGTCAAGTCAATGTTTATGAAAACAAAACATTGTGGATGTGTCTTTCATCATGTTTACTACAAGGTCTTTGTGGATTTGAAACATCCACTGCTAGTGAAATATTTTCAACCTGTCTCCAGTCTCCAGCCAAAGAGACCTGCGTCTAAAGTGCTTGTCTGAACACGGGATAATCTCTTGGCATATCTACTGCTAATCTTCTATATTAACCTTCTTAAGAGCTGGAGGTTCTTAATTCCAAAGCCCATCCCATACTTTTCAGTCTTATCTATCTGCAAAATAGATTCTGAGTTACTGAAAAGTGTGCTACTGTCTAGATTAGCCTAGCTTTCCACTGACTTCTGTGATTTCATAGCTTTATTGAAGAAACGTTGTTTAAAGGGGAACCATCATTTCTTAATACTATGTTCACTCATCCCCTCTTTCTAACAAACCTGTGTGTGTGGGATCTAAGAAATTAAATCATGTATAGTAAATCAACGCTGCTGTAATGTAATATTTGTCGCCGACATCTTGTCTCCAGGTGAAATGTTGTTATAAGCTCTGGACTTGTCAGTCAGCACAGAGAAAGCATAAAGGAGAAACAGAATCAGTGTTTCTGGTTTCCTGCTTAAATACAATTTGTGCCTTGGCTGTGCCAGGACTGAACTGGATTGTGATGTCATCTTTTAAATATTTAATGTACATGAAAAATTAAATATCAAAAGTTCTAGGTGATTTTCAGGGTTTTATTTAATTGTGCGATTTCCAGAAAGGCAACAGTTTTGCGTTAAAGGGATGCTCTGTGCTGAATTTAGCACTTTGTATTGGGAAATGATATCACTGAATTTAATTATTTAATTACAAATTTTAGGATGAAATCTCTTCTATCCAGTCTCTACCATAGGAAGATATTGAATGACCCAGATTGCAAAAAGCATTCCTTCTCCATATACCCCAGTTATGCTGAGAAACCATTTTTAATCACATACAGGAGGCTCTTGCAGGGTATTAACATAGCAGGGGATAAGAAAATCTTAATTACACAGAACTTGCAATAAAGAAAGCCTAAATGGGGCTCTCTTTACAGGAAGTGTTTATGGAAGGCTGTGCAAGTCACATGCAGGGAGGTGTGACTAGGGTTCATAAACAAAGGGATTTAACTCCTAAATGGCAGAGGATTGAGCAGTGAGGCTGCAGGGGCATGTTCTATACACCAAAACTGCTTCATTAAGCTAAAGTTGTTCAGGTGACTATAGTGTCCCTTTAAGTGAAAAGTAGGCTGAAAAATCCTACATTGTGCAAAACTTAAAAAAATAAAAAGGAAATTTCCTTATTACTGCATCTTAAAACCGGAATTATAGCGTCTACAACTTCTCTCTCTGTCTTCTACATTATAGTCATTGCAAAAAAAGACTCAGCATTTCACCACAACACGCTATACCTGTTTTATTATGAGACTCTATCATAAAAAACCCAATTAACATGCCCAATCTTGTTATAGGTAATTCAATCTTTTATTGGGGTAAGCCCTAAGTCATGTGACTAATACAGCAACCGTTGCAATATTAAAAATGTATATTAGCCCCACATTAATGCAAACATATTTTAATACCATTATTGTTCCATTATAAGGTACTCTACAACATGTAGATTTCACATTTCTTAGATTATACGTGGCATAGTCTGTATGATTGCCGTGTGATAATTACATATCATTTTGTGGGGGTTCGCTTGGCAGTAAGCGAGCAGGTTGCATGTCCCAGAGGGATGTTCTTCATATGTATTTGTAAAACTGGTAATTGGAAAATGTAATGAGATATATTAAAATCTAAATAAAATTGCTTTCCTATTGTAATAGGAAAGAGAATAGTGCAGGCATTGTTGGATGCCTGGAGTACCGAACTGGCAAAGTTGCCTTTTTTTTTTTTGTCTAGTACATTCTGAATAAAGTGTACAAAACATTGCATGCTTCAAATAGAACATAAAAGGATTCCAAGATTACCCATAATGCAAAAGTCCAATGAATAACATGGTTTAGTCTCAGATTTCTAATTATGAATCATGTACATCCATGGAAAGAATAGAAAATGAGGAAAGAAAGGTTATACCCCCAAGCACCTTTAAATGACGGTGTTAAAAAGAAAAATGGTGTGAAAATCCTCCACCTGAAATCCTAAACCTTTTGGAAACATATTGTGTTCCTTAGGCTGTGGTTTCTTATGTTTCCAATACGTGAGAAATGACTAGTTAGGATTTTGAAGACATCTGGAGATGGCTTGCTCTGGATATAATACAGATCAGTGTTAGAATTGTTCAGATCACTATATGTTTGTTCTCAATTTATATGTATGCACTAATTTCCCTAACCCGTATTATTTATATTTTATAAACAGACACTAAACAGTATCCGGTATTTGTGGGACACAAACCAGGACGAAACAGCACACAAAGACACAAGATGGACATCCAGCAGATCGTAATAATGAATCGGACTCTGTACATAGCTGCTAGGTTAGTAAATACCTGCATATTGTCAGTACAAATGTACCTGACCAGTCTAGACTTGTTTATGAGTGATCGGCACGTCCCCTTGAGTTAAGTGACAAGCATTACTACTTTAATGTGCTTAAGTGTATGTGATTTGCTTCTACATTGGAATGTGGTTTTTGAGATAGTGCACAGAGGTGAATGATGTGATGTAGGTGACATCCTTTACAATAGACATCCTGTTTTGCAGGTGAAGAAAGTTTAGTGTTGAAAATAATAAATTTCCTTTTCCTGACATGGTGAGGGCTAAAGTTTCACTCTTTCAGTTCATTCCAGTGAAATGAACCGTGATGACCCAATACAACATAATGAAAGAGAAAAAGTCTGAGTATTACTTAAAGAGAAACTAAAAGTAAATAAAAACTAGTCTGATACAGAACAGAATAAAATTATAGATAAATGTAATAATATCCATATGTTGACAGACAATCGAGGAAGGGAAGTACAAAGATATGCTGAAATATTTGCTTGTCACCTTACATCAAACACCATTTGTGTTGATATCTTAATGATATGGTCATGGGCAAGATAACGTTTAATTTGTTTACACAAAGTATGAGGATGTAATAGAGGTTCCTACCAACAAATGAGCAAAGAATATACACCGTGCAGTCACAAATCATAGGCGTGCGCAAGGGGTGTGCCTGGGCACACCCTAATCCCGTGGCCAGCACTATGTGCCTCCCTCTGTGGGACGGTGAGGGAGATCAATGATCTCCCTCACGGACGGTGAGGGAGATCAATGATCTCCCTCACTGACCTACAGGCATGGAGGGAGGCAGGAGAGGACCTGGGGAGCTCTTGCCAGCAGCTCCGCCGGGTTCCTCTCACGAGGTCAGTGCGTTGCCGTGGCAATGCTCAGATCTTGCAAGAGTGAACTCTAGCCCCTCTAGCCCCACCACTGGATCACCAGGGATGGCAGCAGCATGGTCCCCCTCCCTACAAAAAGGTAAGAAGGGAGGGGGGATATTAACTAAACGCCACCCCCACACAATACACACAAACAGCACCCACACACAAACAGCACCCACACACTAACAGCACCCACGCACATACATCACCCTTACACACACAGCACACACACACAGCACCCTCACACTAACAGCACCCACACACATACAGCACCCTTACACATACATTAACAGCACCCTCACACATACAGCATCCTTACACACACAGCACCTTCACACATACACACACACTAACAGCACCCTCATTCACACACACAGCACCCTCACTCACACACACAGCACCCTTACACACACAGCACCCTCACACACACACACACACACACACTAACAGCACCCTCACACACACACAGTGCCCTTACACACACCACCCTCACAAACACATACACACAGCACCCTCACACACAGCACCCTTACACACACACACACACACACACACACACACATTAACAGCACCCTCACAGACACAGCACCCTTACACACACACATACACACACTAACAGCAGCCTCACATACACACAGCACCCTTACACACACCACACACACAGCACCCTCACAAACACAGCACTTACACACACAGCGCCCTCACACACACACAGCGCCCTCACACACACGGCGCCCACACACACACACAGCAGTGTATGTGTGTGTGTGTATGTATATATATATATATCTATATATATATACGCGGCGTGTGTGTTTGTGCTGTAGGGTGCACACCCTTATGCAATAGGCTGCGCACGCCTATGTCACAAATATACTGCAACAAATGTTGCTTTGGTTGGTAACAGAAAGCTAAGCATAAAGGCTCATCATTAAGGACTTTATGTGTTACCAAATGTTGGGTTCAGAATATTGTTCTGCTGCGATGAACATGTTTACTTTTTAAGTAGAAAGTTTAAGCAATAATTATGCGAAGAAAAATTACGCACTTAACCTATTTAAAAAATAATGCGATTTCAAGATTTTGCAGAACATTAAAAGGTTTAATTACATAATAGCATGCGTTGATGCAAGATACTCTTGTGTTTCAGCGATATTATTTCTTTAAGGTCAAATCTGTAATGTGATTACAATATCACGCTTCAGAATTGTGCTGGTTGTTGTGGATTTGCTGGAAGCTCATGTGGCCTGTATTTATAATATAGTTAAAGAGCACTACTAAGATTACCATCAGTGGCTGATAGGGATTTCTGTGTTTGACCATGATCAATGTTACACAGAGATCAACATCCCCACTGCCATGTCTATTTAGTCTTGGCCCTTTCACACAGCTCCATTCTCTCACTGTCGCCTCATCCATTCAGATATACTGTATGGTTAAATGTTTTCTGTAATTAGACATGATATGCTTTCATAACTGTATGCTAGTAAATATAATATGAAAATGTGAAGAATATCTGTTTATGTATTTTGGCTTGAATTTGTAGGTGAGGTGATCATTTGTTCATGTCAGTTATGAGAGTGTGTGTGTGTATATGTATATATGAGTTATGTTTATAGCCCCATGGATATCATTGACAGAAGTGCCTGAAATCCATTTTTGTACTCTGCCATATAATTAATTCATAGGTTCAGATCCTCTACTGGTGTATCTTGCGTGGAATGTTCAAGTTGTTGTAGTGTTTAGTATTCTGTGTTTGATTAGTTTTCTTTCTTATATGGTTAGGATGTGCATATCAGCCATGTGAACCATGTTTTCAGTTATTAGTCTAGATTCGCAAGCCACCCAAAGATACATAACACATGCCCCAAGGAGGAGTTCCTATTTCTGTCTCAAATCCCTTTGTTTTTGTTTATACCAATGCCCCTCTTTTCTACAAGCTCCATATTGTTGTTTGGTCTGAGAGTATAACAGAGCTCCAAAGCAATAACACTCACATTAATGTGCCATTAAACTACAATGAATGTAATTAAAGGACCACTATAGTCACCCAGACGACTTCAGCTCAATGAAGTGGTCTGAGTGCCAGGTTCCCCAGGTTTTAACCCTTCAGATGTAAACTTAGCAGTTTTCAGATGTTTACATTGCAGGGTTAATCCAGCCTCTAGTGGCTGTCTTCCTGACAGCTGCTAGAGGCGCTTTCCCGACGCTCAATGTGAAAAACAGGATGTCCATAGGAAAGCATTAAGAAATGCTTTTCTATGGGCGTTTTTAATGCATGCGCAGCTCTGGCCGCGCATGCGCATTCGGCTCCACTCCGGAGTTGACGTCGGAGGGGGAGGAGAGGTCACCAGCATCAGGGGAGCCCGGCGCTGCCCTTCCGCCCAGCGGGAGGGGGGCCTTGAGGGTGGAGGTGACCTAAGGACTATACAGTGCCAGGAAAACAAGTTTGTTTTCCCGACACTACAGTGGCTCTTGATCTTAATTACATTTTAGTTCTATAAATTGTTATTAGCAAGGTCATTTAAAGTCAAATGCTCTTGATCTTAATTACCGTATATACTCGAGTATAAGACGAGTTTTTCAGCACATTTTTTGTGCTGAAAAACACTCACTCGTCTTATACTCGAGTCAGTTGTCTGTATTATGGCAATTTTCATTGCCATAATACAGACAAGGACCGGGGCGAGAGCCGCGGGGTCAGAGCGTTGCCACGGGTTACCGTGGCAACGCTCCGCGCGGCCGCGAGAGTTGCAGAGGAAGCTGACCTGGGAGCTGCACGGACGGAGGCGAGAGAAGGGAGCTGACAGGAGCTGCGGTGAAGGTAAGTTACAGATTCCTGACAGCCCCCCTCCTACAGCCCATCCACTGGACCACCAGGGAGTGAGAGCCCCCCTCCCTGGCCAGCTAACAAGCAGGGAGGGGGGACGAAAAAAAAAATTAAATAATAATAATAATAAAAAAAAAATAATACAAAAAAATAATAACATAAAAAAATATATAGATTACAATAATAATTAAATAATAATAATAATAATTAATAAAATGCCCAACCCCTACCAATGCTCTGCACTCACACACACACTGCACTCACACACACACACTGCATTCATACACACACTGCACTGCATTCATTATATACACACACTGCATTCATACACACACTGCATACACACTGCATTCATACATACACACTGCACTCATACATACACACTGCACTCATACATACACACTGCATTCATTATATACACACTTCACTCATACACACACTGCACTCCATTCATTATATACACACTGCATTCATACATACACTGCATACACACTGCATTCATACATACACTGCATTCATACATACACACTGCACTCATACATACACACTGCATTCATTATATACACACTGCACTCACACACTGCACTCATATACACACTACACTGCATTCATTATATACACACTGCACTCATACAGACACACTGCACTCATATACACACTGCATTCACACTGCACTGCATTCATTATATACACACTGCACTCATACACACACACTGCACTCATATACACACACTGCACTCATATACACACACTGCACTCCATTCATTATATACACACTGCATTCATACACACACTGCATTCATACATACACTGCATACACACTGCATTCATACATACACTGCATACACACTGCATTCATACATACACTGCATACACACTGCATTCATACAGACACACTGCATTCATTATATACACACTGCACTCATATACACACTGCACTCCATTCATTATATACACACTGCACTCATATACACACACTACACTGCATTCATTATATACACACTGCACTCATATACACACACTGCACTCATATACACACACTGCATTCATTATATACACACTGCATACACACTGCACTCATACACACACTGCACTGCATTCATTATACACACACTGCACTCATACACACACTGCACTCATATACACACACTGCACTCCATTCATTATATACACACTGTATTCATACACACACTGCATTCATACACACACACACACACACACACACACACACACACTGCATTCATTATATACACACACTGTAAATAAATATTCAGTTAATATAACTTTTTTAGGATCTAATTTTATTTAGAAATTTACCAGTAGCTGCTGCATTTTCCACCCTAGTCTTATACTCGAGTCAATAAGTTTTCCCAGTTTTTTGGGGTAAAATTAGGGGCCTCGGCTTATATTCGGGTCGGCTTATACTCGAGTATATACGGTACATTTTAGTTCTATAAATTGTTATTAGCAAGTCACTTAAAATGTATCAGAACCACCCTCTCCCTGGCCACACCCCCACACACACTCCTAAAAGTAATGTAGTCCTCAATGTCCATTTGAAATTACATTTTAATTCTGTTAAAGACTAGGGGGCAATATTCAAAGTTCCACTGCTTCTAAAGTGCCTTGAATGCTTGTATTATGGAACCATGACCCAAAACTGGAGTTATGCATGGCAAATCTTGATACTAACAATCTTGTTTCTGCAGTGGATTACACATGATGCTTAGGTATTCTAGAAAAAACACCTAGTTCACATACATCTAATATTCTACGTCAGACAGCACTGGTACCGGCTTATCCAAAACCCCATTTACTGAGTGATAGAGCTTTTAAAAATAGTTTTAAGTGGGAGAACCAAGCTGAATATAGTAATCAAGACAGTGTTGCCATTTTGAATAAAACAATCAAGATTGACTTGTCACAACATTCAATCAGCTAGCAGAACATTTTAAACTCTAAAATTCTTAAGGTTTCGTAAAAGATTCATCAGTTTTTACATTCCACTTTCCACCTGATTGTTTTCTTTATGATATTGTGATTAACAAAACACATTTGTTTTATTCTTATCTATCTATCTATCTCTCTATATCTTATCTATCTCTCTATATCTGTCTGTCTGTCTATCTCTATCTCTCTATCCCTTTCTTTCTATCTATTAACATCTATCTCTCTCTCTCTCTCTCTATCTATCGATATCTTTCTATCTCTCTGTCTCTCTGTCTATCTATCGATTTGTCTCTGTCTCTCTGTCTATCTATTGATGTATCCATCTCTCTCTGTCTATCTATCGATATCTCTCTCTATCTAATAATATCTCTGTCTATCTATGGATATCTCTCTCCCTCTCTGTCTATCAATATATGTCTCTCTCTGTTTATCTATCAATATCTCTTTCTATCTATCAAAATCTCTCTCCCTCTCTGTCTATCACTATCTCTCTCCCTCTCTCTCTCTCTGTCTATATTTCATTCTAAATTTCAAACAGAAATATATAGTTGGTTGTTTTAGAGCCGTGTTATGCTGTGAGAGAGTTAAGTTAGAGGAATGCTCTACAATATATCGAACGCCCAATTAGCCTAGAGCACAGAATCTTTTCCCACTGTCCTGAGAAGCCAATGTCAAAAGATTCACATCCTTGAGAAATCCACTAAGTTGTCCATTGTTCGGCAGCTGTTGTAGCAGAGTTCCTGTGCACATTCAATACACAGACTGCAATGGGTCATGAACGGACAGCAAATTTACATAGATATTTCTCCTTTGCAAGATCATGTCATGGCAACAATTCCCAGTGCCTTTTGGTAAAGATGCAGCAAGCAGAAATATTTAGTTATTGCAGCTGAATTAAAAGGTAGTTTAAAACGTGTAATTTGTGGAGCTGGCGGCTTGAACAAAACAAAGGCTTATTGTCTAAAACAGAAGGTGCCGCACTTAGCAAAGCATTTGAATTACTGAAAAGACTGGGTGGCTCAAAATGTCAATGAACTGAGGTAGGAAGTCCAATTATCCACTGATTACATTTCACGGGGATATGGTCAATAAATGGTATGCAGAATGTTTTGGTAGCATGATGCTAATCAAATAGAACACTAAGGATTCTGGGATGTGTGACCTTATAAAGCAAGATGACCTTTAAAATTGACCTACCATTACCAAACATTTAAATGAAAGCATTGTATTTGTGCAAAACAAGCAATTATATGTTTCAAAATGTCTTTAATTGAGAAAAAAAAGCAAAACAATAAATACACTGAACATGAGTGTTATGGGAAGTGCTCACTGTGTGTTTTTTTTTCTGTACAGAAAAAAAAAGCGGTTGAGATGATTTTACTGGTACTCTGTGTGGAAACATCTATCTGCAATAGAATAAAGTGGGCACTGCAAATTAAGCAGAAAGCTAATGTTATTCCTTTAATGACCCAGGCTGCGGTTGTGCCATTAACGTGATCTGCATGATATACTGCAGCAGTAAGCTCACTGGAAGCTAACAGAAGTCCTTTTCTTTAGCAAAACCCAGAACATTCCATATTGCTAGATTTGGCAGACAACAGAACCTAATTACAAAAGAATTTAGCCTTAAATAGGCTTAAATAGTTGCTGAAAAATCCCGATTAATTTCCAGTTGTTTGGTACGTTGTGCAATGTAAATGATTTTTCTATATCACTTTATAATAAAGTGTTAATAACACATGAAATAATGCCAGCTGTGTGTTTTGATTTTAGTTATTACATCACAGAAATAATAAAACGACAGGAGGTCTTTCATTAAAATATGAGAGGTAGATAGAACGCCCCTAGACAATGTAATATAGCTAAATATTCCCTGTGTTAATAAAATAGTCATTATAAGTTTATATATGTTCTATAGTCTGTCATACATAAGTTTTTTTTTAATACAATTCTGAACAAATATAAATCTGGTTTTGTAAGGGGCTCATAATGAGTTGAAATTTCCAACGATCTTTGATTTAATGACTTTGCTATTTCGTTGATTATCAGTGCGGTTTTTTTTTGTCTACGTCTACCAGACTAAAATGCCCCTGTGTCCTTTTTACAGTAAGGGAACATTTAAAAATAGGCCTGCACCTGAGTCTTTCATTCTGTTCCTCCTCTCTAGGGCCAGGCTAGCAGACACTTGTAAAGGGAGCCAGCCACTTTCACACAAAAGAAAGGCAAATCTGCTCAATTATTGTGAACTTTTAGCTTGGGTATGGCTTATAAACTAACACAGTATCTAAGCATGAGGAAAATAAGTCCATATGGAAACACATAGAGGACATAGAGGAGGAAAAGGTTGCTGAAATTATTATGAGCAACGCGCTACCAATGGTGGGAGCTATACTGTTGTCCCATAAGTATCAGAAATGTTTCTGTATGCATGAGACCTTGGTAGTAAACCGTGCTGTCTGCACGTAGAACCTACAACTTCAGGAGTCAGAATTACAGGTGTAAGCACACAATGTGCGCTTATGCTGTCAAATTCTTGAATAGTTGAATAAGGAAGCTGTTCCTTCAGAGTCACTTAAACGGTTTTGGGGAGTTTTCAAAATATATACTAAATTTAAAAAAATATTCTAGATATAGCTTCATTACCCCTTCACCACTACTCTTTGATGCAGTGGTTATGGTGCTTTGAGGATACCTTTTAGTGTAACATATTTTCCTACATAAATTACAGTGTAGTGAAGAATTTACCGCCATCAATCTGCCCTTATGGTGGTAAAATCATTTTATCTACAGTTGCCTTTTGTGTATTTATCAAATAGTCCCTCTGAATTTAACTACTGCCGAGTTTATTTGTCACAATAATTTCTTACGTGCCTAACCAAAAAAATAAATAAAAATAGGCTTTGCGTGTTCTGTTGATTGCCGTTCAATACTGAGCCCTGCTGTTAGCTCTTGTGTTGCAAAGTAATTTTGGAATCCAATAACCTTTATAACTTTTGCTGAAACTGACCCTCTAACCACCGCTCTGTTTGTAATCTGTTTCTTTTCAGAGATCACATCTACACGATTGATCTAGATACGTTACACACAGAAGAAATCTATTTCAGCAAAGTAAGTGGTCTTTTGATTCTGAATTATGCTTGTCAAATCATCTTGTTTTCTGATCAGATATTATGTGACAAAAGCATAGTTTGAAACTAATAACTTTGTTTTTTTTTAGACTCCTTATGTAATTTTGTGAATGTGAAATACATTGTGTAACAAAATCCATGCAGGACTATCCATAAAACAGCTTTGATCAAATTTCCCAGGTTTATGCAATGACATGAATTAAAAGAAACACTCCAATCGCCATAACCTTTATAGAGTACTGTAGTGGTTATGGTGCCTGTGCTAGGCTTTGATTGTTGCTTCTGTTAACCATGTCAGCTACTTGTTGGCTCCATATTATCACAGCAGATGTTTTATATTGCTAGCTACAAAGGCAATAAAGAGTCTAACCCTGTGCACACTGTGGGCTGACAGCTAATCGAGTAGTTGACATGTTTCAGAATGGCAGCAATATTTCAAAGAAAGCTAAAGTTATCATAGCATGAGCACTATTGAAGATGAGATAATGTAAGGGATAGCTAAGAGAGGGCTAGGTAGATAGACAGAGAGAGATGGAGCATTATACAGAGACATTGCACTGTGTGGGTATCTCTGTATTACAATCACAGTGGCCCTGGCAGTGTGGGATAGTTAATAGCATCTCCTTATTGTGCTTAGCTCTGTTGTATCTCTGTATTTTGCTCAGCTCTACCTGTATGGGTATCTCTATAATCTATCCAGCTCTGTGTATTGTGTATGGATCTTTGTACTGTGCTCAGCTCTGTGTATTATATCGCTATTTCTTATCAGCTTAGTTTATGATATTGTTAGCCCTGTACTGTACTCAGCAATATGTGTTTTACAGATCTTTATGTTGTGCCCAGCTGGTTTTATTGTATGAGTATGTCTGTATTATGCTCAGCTCTCTGTTTCGTATGAGTATCTCTGCTCCTATAGGTAGGAGTAAAATTCTGGGGGAGGAGTCTGGCGCCCCACCATACTATAACCACCAGTCGCTACTGACAGCTAAAATCAACCAGCAGGATATTTTAAGAGATAGTTGCCATTTAGCAACTGCTAGAATGTCATGACACAGATTTCCTAAACTCTCATTAAACATTGTATGCTGTGTATGTATACATTGATCTGTGAGTATACCAGATATGGTGGCACCTACAATTCAGTTTGTTTAATGAATAATAATAATAATTGAGTTTTTACCCAACCCAAACCTATAGACATATCAGTATGGACAACCATAAGAGAATTGTTACAGAATATGTGACCTTTCTTCTCTGACTTTATGAAAGCTTGCATGTCCCTTCCTACTTTGTCTTAAGCAAGATAGCAGTTACTTTTATGGTTTTTACATTATAAAAGTACATCTATTTCACTGACGTTTAAAAAACATGCTTATATTAAATAGCTTGGTTGCAGTTCCTCCTGACCAAAGTGCTGCAGTGCAAGTGACATGTTTAAGGGGCTTACCAATTAATGTCTGCTTTGTATCTGACAGCCGTTCTTATTTTGAATTAATTGCATTCCCGCTGAGCTAAGACTTCACTTGTCTACTCCTTTTTAATTTGATGTCCCTGAGTGTCCAGCATGTATTTCCCCATTCTAATTTCCATAAACATCTCAGCTGAAAATCTTTCAAATCATTATCTTTTGTGATCTTGTTAGTTTTTTTGGAAAGGAAAAAGGCTGATCAATTTAGTTCTTTTGCAGAATAATAATAATAATAATAATAATAATAATAATAATAATAATAAAAAGCACGCCTAATACTACATGCATACATTTATAGCTATCTGTGCTGGAAAAATAACTGTAGTTTTTTTAACTATAGAAATATTGATTTGTAAAATATTTATGTAACAGGGTTCGTTCCAGTACTCGGTTTACCATGTAAAGTGTTACTTTAGTGCTTGGAATACAAAACTGTATTCTTAACACTATAGTTCTGTTTTGAGGGGCAAAGGTTTAAAAATAATATCAGGAAGTATTACTTTACTGAGAGGATAGTGGATGCATGGAATAGCCTTCCAGCTGAAGTGGTAGAGGTTAACACAGTAAAGAAGTCAAAGTATGCGTGGGATAGGCATAAGTCTATCCTAACTATAAGATAAGGCCAGGGACTAATGAAAGTATTTAGAAAATTGGGCAGACTAGATGGGACGAATGGTTCTTATCTGCCGTCACATTCTATGTTTCTATGTTGCTATAGTTCTCTCCACCTCCCCCTCACTAGTGCTTCTCCGGGTCAAAAACAAGTTAAACACACTTTATTAACTTACCCGATCCCAACACCGATGTCCCTTGGTGCTGGGTCGGTGCTTCACCTCCTACAACGTCAACCATCAGGAGGAGCTAATGTGCATGCGCAACGAATGTTGCGAGTGCATTATGCCCTCCCCATAGGAAAGCATTGCTTCAATGCTTTCTTGTGGAGATTTTACTGATGCTTAATGTTCAGTCAATTGGGCAACCTAACGTCTGATAAAATCCCAGAAGTGCTTCTAGTGGCTGTCTGGTAGACAGCCACTGGAGGCTGTCTTTCTCTAAAACTGTAAAGAGCACTATTAGAATCCAGTACTACTGGCGTGAGTTATTGTTTATCTCCAGGAAATTATTATCGGTTCACCTGTAGTCTGTTCTCAGTTAAAGTCCAATGAAGATTCGACAGAGTCAAGAGTTCCACCTCAATTAAATTTCTCTAGATACTAGTCACTTCCCACAACTCCAAGTGAAACCAGAGAAGGTAAAGATAAATGGGCACTGTTAATGGAAAAGGGACAAAGTGATTATTGCCCAGAGAGATTTATACCTTATAAAACATGGATGTCAAACTACAGAGTGGCTTAGATATGGACAGCATTCAGGATAACACCTAGAACATAGCTCATTGATACACAATTTTTTCGATTATCACTTAATTAGAGAAATATTTAAACTCAGCACAGTATACAATCCTTGAGGGCTAAGTTTGGCACCCATGTTTTAAAAGACCTACTCTTGGTTGGCATGCGCCATCAGTCTCATTCCAGATAGGCAGTACACAAAATGAACAAATCCACTCTCTGTGCTTTTCCATGCCAAGAAGAAACCTTGCATTATGGAAATGACAGAACGGTACAGAAGGCATGGCACAGAAGGCACTCTCTGCACTTTAAACAAAGTGGTTTATTTGTCTTTAAAGGGACACTCCAGGCACCCAGACCACTTCTGCCCATTGGAGTGGTCTGGGTGCCAACTCCCACTATCCTTAACCCTGCAACTGTAATTATTGCAGTTTTTTATAAACTGCAATAATTACCTTGCAGGGTTAACTCCACCTCTAGTGGCTGTCAACTAGACAGCTACTAGAGGGCACTTCCTGCTCTATAGCACAGAAAACCTGTGATAGAGCGTCGCTTACGTCCTCACGCTGTGTGAGGACCTCCAGTGTCACTCAATTCCTAAAGGGAGCTCAATGCGCATTAGGTCTCCCTGGCCAGTGAGTGGGATGAGGAGGAGCGGCGGCGAGAAGAAACCACCGCCGAGGGACATCGGCGGGGTCTCAGGTAAGTGACCTGAGGGGGTTTTCACCCCTTCAGCAACTGGGGGATTGGGAGGTGGGAGGGAGAGGGGACCTGCAGTGCCAGGAAAATTGATTGTTTTCCTGGCACTGGAGTTTCCCTTTAACCTACCATGCAAGACTTGAGCAGCTCATTGGCATGCCAAGCATCTCTTGCCTCTTTGATACTCTAAGAGTTAAACAGATAACAATCATCAGGGGCACAGTTGCATTCAGTAAAGTGTGTCCTGTGGCTGTCTCCTAAATTCAACTCTGACATTAAAAAGAATCAAAGGCATCGAAAACCTTAGGGGCTCTAATTGTTTTTTTCTCCTGATCTTTGCAGAAATTGACTTGGAAATCCAAACAGCCCGACGTAGACACCTGCAGAATGAAGGGGAAGCATAAGGTAGGCAATTTCTATTTTTCTGTGCGCCACCAGGGGTTAGTTGTTTGACAGTTATCCTTGGCCTCTGCCTGGGATGTGCTATGGATCATGGCACACACTGCTTCGGTAGTAATTGCCTTTTCAATTAATTCATTGGCTACTTCAAATTGCAGAACAATTGCTTGTTTACTGTTAAATGGCATGTTGAAAAAATGAATTATTTACAAGGAGGCAGAAGATCGCACATATGTGCACGGTACTGCGAGGCATCAAATCAATTTCTTTCACCATGGAAGAAAGCCAAACCATGTACCTTTTGAAAATAGAGTCTGCTGAATGCTTGCATCAGCTTATTCTCTCAGTCCCCCCCCACTGGTTGCTCACATTTGTTTGCCTATAAAACAGTTCTTTGTGTATGAGGTCCAGCAATGTTGTAGTTAAGAAAGCAATCTTTGTGATGACTGCACTTTGTAGATCGCATGGAAATAAAAGGTAGTCCATGCGAACAAAAGTTTGGAGCCGGTACATAGCTTATTTTCTAAAATGTTTCAGTTAAACAACTGCTTAGACGGAACATTATGTGCACCAGTAGAGAAAACCAACCAATAATGGGTCAGTTTAATGATAATTTGAGCCTTCAAGTCTTGTAACAGTCTATATTCTTTTCCATTGAACAAAACAAACAACCCCAAAAGGAATAGGCACTGTGGTGTGTTCACATTAGTAAGAGATGAACAAACAATAAATACTCATGCCTCAGGGGTAAATGTTCTGCATTCACACCTGGGAGTATATAGTCTTCCCGAGTAAAATTGATCTTGAAAGATAACAATATAATGCTACCCACACCTGGTGACTGGCACATGTTGAATGATTTATTTATGTTTTATTTTTCCCGTTATTCTTCGGATGTTCTATTTTTCTTGAGCTAAGGACTCTGCCCCTTTGATTGACATACAAATTTTCAACAAGGGATATCTTTTAAATCCATCATGCTAGGAGCATTGAAAGATTAGCATTCATTGCCTTTCATGTAAAGAGTATTGTCCCGCTTTGAGCTGCTGTGTGCATATAAGCGCTGTTACAGCTCTGGATTTTCCGTATTGTTCATCTCACTTCAGCGATTTGGTCATCACGGAAACTTGCTAAGTCGAAGACCATTTTCAATCACAGGGTAATCGTCAGTGAAGTGTAAATATTAATTCCTGTGCCATATCTGCTGAAATATTCATTGTAATGAAAATCTCATGCCATCTGTTACATTGCATCTCTGCCAATAGAAAATACTAAAATATTAAAAAATAAAGTATTTGCTGGCTGTTATCGTGGAATTGTTATTATTTTATTTAATGTCTAAAAGCTTCTTTAGCACAGCTTACATTGGTCCAGCAATGAGAAAAATGCAGACCTTAAATGGTTGGATTACAACTCATGTAATGCTCAGCCACAAATTTGTGTAGTTGCTGACACATAATGGGGATTTTAGTTATCTACTAAACAGGGTTATTCACTGAAACGAGAATCCAGAGTGAATTTAACCCCTTAAGGACCAAACTTCTGGAATAAAAGGGAATCATGACATGTCACACATGCCATGTGTCCTTAAGGGGTTAAAGTGAATTTCAATTTTAAAGCCAACGTATCCAAAATGGAAGCCTAGTTTTTCCAGTCTGGCTATTGTTACCTTGCATATGATATTCACTTTGAATCCACTTTCAGTTCTCACTTTAGTTAATTACCCTGTAAAGTGAGAATTAAAAATGAATTCAAAGTCAATTCTGATTTAAGGTACAAATAACCAAACTGTAAAAAGTGTCTAAGCCAGCTATGCTTTCAGTTTGGCTACTATGGCTTTAAGTTGGAAATTCTCTTGGGATTCTCACATTAGCCAATAACCCTATAAATGTTCCAGAAGCTGGCTGAGCATAATATGGGTTGTAGTTGAACAGTGGCCACCGATATCGTAGGAAGTTTATTTCAGTTGATTTTAGTGTATTCAAGAGTCAAGTCTTCAGATGTGATTTGAGATTTAAGGCAGCTAGACAATAAACAGACAGACATTGTCAAACCAGTGCCAGTAGCTCTAAACACATTTCTCATATCTCAAATATATAGGACGAGTGTCATAACTTTATTAAAGTCCTACTGAAGAGAGACGAGGAGACACTGTTTGTCTGTGGAACAAATGCTTTCAATCCTTCATGCAGAAACTATAAGGTAAGTCATTGTGTATGGAAGAAAAATATGTGTTTGTACACTTAAGCTTGACAGGTTTCAACCTGTAACTCTTGGTTTGGCAACTCCTGTCCGGACGTGGCTTGGTAGTCTTGCCCACTTCTGATAAATATTTATAAAAAAAAACAAAAAAACACAGAATGCTCTTTTGTGGATGTGGTCCCAGGGGTAGGCAACATTTGGCACTCCAGGCGTTGTGGACTACATATCCCTTGATGCTTTGCCAGCATTATGGCTCTCAGAGCATTGTGGGAAATGCAGTCCACAACATCTGGAGTCCTGAAGATTGCCTGTCCCTGCGTCTTGTTGAGCCCATTGGAGCAGGTCTACAGGCAGAAGCAAAGTGAATATTTCTCATGTATGCAGATTATCAAACATGTAAAAAATGTGTTTCTTCTTGCAAGCAGATGACACTTCCTCATCCTACAGGCTATAGAGACTGGCAAGGTTCACTAATTGGTACATTAGTGGCTCCTGGCAATGAGAGAAATGTGTTTCTTACCTGCAACAGTCAGCAAAAAACAAAACAAAAAAATCACTCAAGTCCTCAGTAAATACGATTCTAGCAACCTACTTTTCTGCCCTACCCTTACCTTTTGTGTCACTATGCCCCACTACCCTCTAGCATGTAAGCTCATTGATCAGGGCTCTCAACCCTCTGGTCCTGTGCGTCCATCTTGTCTGCTTTGAACTACATGTCTGTCAGTCCACCCATTGTACAGGGCTGCAGTATCTATTGGCACTTTCTAAATAATAATAATTTAAAAAAAGAGGTGGATTATCTATGGTGTGAGTGGAGTAGCTTCTTTGTAACCTGTTGTAGTAGCAAGCACATCAGCTATCATTGTTTTTCTTGAAAGGGACATTATAATCACGCAGACCACTTCACCTGACAAAACAATGCAGTTTTAAAGATAATACCTCTAGTTAAGAGTGCCTCACCTTTGTATTCCTAACACTAAAGTGTTCCTTTAAGCTTAATAGATGAGATAGTGGCAGAAATGGCAGTAGATCCACAGCATTTACCTTACAATCATGCAGAATTTTCTTCGCTATTCATATTCTACAATTCTTTTTATATGAATCACACTTTCTCCTGGTGGACATTATGTCATACATAATTACAATGCAATGTCTTTCCCAGGGGCTTTGAACTAGCCAGGGTTTTAGGATTTCCCTAATTAGCAAGTAATTGACCAATTATCTTTAAGTATCTTTAAGCAATATTCTGTTACCCTGAAAACGCATAGTGTCTGTGTCCACCAGGGACTAAGGTTGGACAAGAAGCTTGTACAATAAATTATAGCCTGCATGACCTCACAGTGAAATGTGCTCGAACTTTTTATGTGCAGAACAACTTAGTCATATTGCCTATGCAAACACACTGAGCAATGCAGTAATACTGGGCTATCTCCCAGATTCATCAGGGTGGATATATCAAAACAAGGGTATACCCATCTTCCTGGTACTGTGTATAAAGATCTTTAGAAAGGTAACGGAAATAGTTTCAACATTAGTGATGATTACATAAACCCAAACTATACATTTATAGCATGTTTAGATAATACCATGTGTTTCTATCCTTTTGCACTTATTAGGATAGGCTTGAGGTGCTTCAAATAAAAAACATAGAGTGAGTATAACATCATTTCCCTGGTTGATTACTTTAGTTGTAATGGAATGAGCCTGAAAAAGCTCTCAACCCCTACTATTTCACCTTTAATTATGCAACTTGTTTGTGAACCAAGGACAACTAACTCGTCAGTAAGGAAACTCAAAATAAGGAAATTTAATCAATTTAAAAGAGGTTGACACATATCTTATGCATATTTGCATTTTTTATATCGGTGTGTATCAGGGTAACTCAGTACACAGTATTCAAGTGTGTTTATCTTCTAAGCTGGTGTTAACATGCCAAGCACACCTGCTTTTGCTTAGAGATGTGCAACATTCATTTTTTCCCTTATGTTGGCTGAAACCATACTCTGATACTCCGATATCCTGACTGCTAGATTCACTAATACTGGGCTGGTGGTTCACCCCAAGAATGTGACCATCAATACACTGAAACTAGAATTAGGAAGACTGTTGTGCTCTATCTTAAAATGGCAGCTCTTGGAACTCTCTGTAATTACAGACAAATTGGAAGCATTCCAAAATACTCAGGCAGACCAAAGGTCAGGGAAAGGCTTTTGGGGTCTACAGAATGAGTATTATGGGGACAGTAATTCACACCGTTGGACTTCCCAGAAACTGTGCTCTTCCTATTAATTCAAGTTCTTACTGCAAAATATTATTAGACCCTTTTGTTGTGTTAACTCTGGAGCGCCAGAGGAGTGTGAAATACTTTGCAACCCTTGAGCAATTAAGAGGTTTTTTATATTTATATATATTTTTTCTCAATATATATTCAGCGAGTGTGTTAAATTATGCAAATACATGCATCAACATGTGAGGTGTGTATTTGTTCGCATATGCAGTATAACTGCAAACCCCTCCCCAGTATAAATCAGTGCTCACAATAACTGATATATTTAGAAAATCGTGTACATTCTGTATTCTACTTTATAACCATTATCTCCATGTAACTCCCAGTAGAATGCAGCTGGCTTCACAATATCTGTGCCAAGCAGTGACTGCTTCATTCTCATTACAATTAATGCTTTTTACAAATCCCGAGAAATCGCCCCTGCTCTCTCCCTTCAGTCTGGCAATGAGAACATTATTTTGATTTTATTTTTTTTAAAAACATTTTTTTGGCAGTATAATTTGCAGAATACAAATTACCCATCTTTTCTAACCTCACAGATGTTTCCTTACAATAATCTGTAGCCTCTGTTGGGTCCATCACCTGCTGCCCATGTCGTTTGAACCACAAGTGTGGTATCTATGGGAGCTGACAGAAGTTTACATTGACACCTGTGTTTTCCAAGTCTGTTTCTCTAGTATTACAGATGGTAGTCAATCAACCTTTGACATGCCGAGGAGAAGACAAGACTTCTTCCTGGGCAGTAACATAAAAATGCAGATGGGCATCAGATATTGTAGTCCTTGCATGTAAAATATACCTGGCCTATTTCTTTCTCCTGACACTTCTAGACCCAGTCTAATCAAGCAGCCAGAAAAAAAAGTAATTGCTTTCTGAAAGGCTGGACAGTGAAGATTCATGACAGGAAACAAACGATGACAGATCCTCAACCGAATGATGAAAACTCCATAACATACACGTTAAAAAGTTAATTGCTGTCTCACACACCAAGTTTGGTTCTTTCCCATGAACTCTAAACTGTTTTTGATTTATGTCAGGTACACCATTCTCATGGATATATCGGAGAGACTGATTACATTCAAATTTACAAAATAGCTGGTGATGATGTATGGCTACTTCTGCATCCTTTGTGTCCTCTAGATTCAGCTCGACTCACAGAGTTCTCTTGCCAGAGTCACAGCAACTGCATTTAAATATTCCTTGCATATTGGAAAACATTAATTTCCCAGAAGAAATTGATTGCCTAGCCGTACATTAATTTCATGATTCATACAACTACAGCTTTGTTCACTCCTCACAACAGGAGAATTTTAGTACATTTTGACAGCCCTACAGTTGTAACATTATCATTTTTTTTTTCTCAGAAGCCCCTGTTTAAATACTATCCAGTATGCCATAATTTCATGTTAGAAAAGAGAATTGTCACAATAACATAACTCTGTGCTTGGCTTCTTGTTGGTTGTGTTCCAAATTTGTTCCCCTGGATAGAGGCCCCTTTATTGCAACATTCTATGTTGAGGACAACTTCTGATAAAGTGCCAGGCACCACAGACCACATAGTCAGTCACAGCTCAAAGTAAACCTCATAAATGGATGAAATATCAGCTGAAGACTCAAGTGAAATGTTTCTCTTTGGCAAAAGGATGAAAAGGAATGTTTAATTGCAAAGCATATTTTATTTTTGTTAATCTCAATGCTTTTTTTTCTAGAGTATATTAAGCTTTCTATTGTGTATGATTTTGATAGACACTGTAAGATTGTAAGATTGCGTAGAGATCTTAAAGGGCCACTATATTCACCACAACAACTACAGCTTAATGTAGTTGTTCTGCTGAGTAGAATCATTGCCTTCAGGTATTTTCATGCAAACACTGCCTTTTTTAGAGAAAAGGCAGTGTTTACATAGCCCCTAGGGACACCTCCAAGTGGCCACACCTCAGATGGCCACTGGAGATGCTTCCTGGGGCAGTGCTGCACAGTAGGGAGCACTGTCGTTCAGCGTCTCCACGCTCTGCATGGGGATGCTGAATTTTCCTCATAGAGATGCATTGATTCAATGCATCTCTATGAAGAAGTGCTGATTGGCCAAAACAGTGTTTGACCCCACCCCCATCCCACCTCCTTGCCGATTTTAGCCAGTCAAATGCTTTCCCTATCGGCAATTCTGATGATGTCATCAAGGAGGCGGATCGGGGCGGGTGAGTTTTAATTATTTTTAAGGGGGTAAAAGGGGGGGGGCAAGCTACCTAAATGGTGGGTTTGACACTAAAGGGTCAGAAACACATGTTTGTGTTCCTTTAATATTTGTCTTTTCAAAATGTCAAACTCAGGGTGAAGGTGATGGTAGTTCTTTACTGAGCTAAAAATTGGATCGTCGTATAGATAGTTCATATTCTGTGAAAATGAAGACGATTGTGGTTGAAGCACATAGTAAAACATACTGCATCTATATGCATTTTTTTCAAATTGTTTCCTTTTCTTCCTTGTGACCCCAGTGTTACATTGCAAATAAGGAATTTTATAAAGTTAGTGTCGTACATTTTGTGTCCTCCTATAGAAACTAATATGTATTTATATGCTAGATGATTGTTGAGAACTGCTCACTGTTTCAACCCGTATGGCGTGTCATGCTTGTTTACCTCAATCCACCTCAATACATATCATGAGCACATTGACTTCATGGCTGTCATAGGCTGAATTAAGCATCTTGGTATATTTGGTTGTTCACTAAAGTGATGGTTGTTCACTAAAGCGAATTCAAAGTGAATCCAAAGTTAAGGGCAACGTAGCTAAACTGGAAGCATAGCTGATCTGTTTCCAATTCAGCTACTTTGGCCTTAAATTTGAAATTCACTTTGAATTCTTACTTTAGTGAATAACCCTATTAATGACAAAAAAACAGATATTTAATTCAATCTGTTACAGCCACGTGGTCATCCATTGTGGTCAGCAAGTTTGACTATTAAGTCAGTATGGCTGGATGTATAAATATCTTTCTAGTAAGGCATCAGGTAAAGGTGGCATTTATAAGCCGCTGATGAAGGTATAAAAACTATAAAGTGTGCCTTGTAAATGTATCTCTCATTAAAGTGTACTTTGATCGAAAAGGAGGTTGAGAACGACTGTTCTAGACAAACCTGTTTTTTCTTCAGATTCTCATTTGCCTGATATTTACCTTAGAGCTAGCGGTTCCGTGTTGGAATGTGTAAATGAGAGCCATTTAGGTCTCATTTAAAGTCTTATGTACATATTTCTATCCAGTAAGGTGTTTTATAAATATTTTATTAAGTACATTATATGCACTAGTCCAATTTTTGCGTGGAAACAATAATTTATAAACTGACAGTTGGAAACGTATAAAGGCAATATCTGGTAACTACAACAACAAAAGTGTTACAGTATACAAAATAAACATTGGGCAGACAGAATAATAATTCTGACATTTCGAGATTTTTTTTGGTGATATCATGGTTGAGAGAGTTGTGTTTCTTCTAACTATTCTACATCACACTAATGTAGTATTAGGATAATGTTGAATCAGCAATGGTTTAACTCTCTGAGATGACCCATAACATTGGTTTTGCTGTCTCTCAAGCTATTCTTGCTCCTGATTTTCCCTAAATGTTATTTTTCAGATGGATACACTTGAGTTTCTGGATGAAGAGATTAGTGGGATGGCAAGATGCCCATATGATGCAAAGCATGCCAATGTTGCACTATTTGCAGGTACAGTAGACTTCGTCAGATTTTCGCTTCCAAATTCTATATGCGCTGGAACTTGGGTGAAAAGTGCATGTCCTTAGAAATGTCTCTGTTTAAAGAGACACTAGCATTTATTTTATAATGCTCTCTTATTTGAATTTACGGAAAGATAGGGGAGATTTTAAATGAGGCTTGATTTTGCATAAGATGATGATTAATTTACACTATTCCATTACTTTCAGAGCAGACACAACCTGAAAATTAGTTTATTTTGTAACTATATAGTAAGCCGAGTGGGAGCCTGCGTCACATGATTATGGTCTCCGTAATTCTTTGATGTGATAGTCACTGTAACCTGTATTGCCCTTTCCAAAGTTGTAATAATACTAAACATTATTAAAAGCAGATATGTTTGTACGTGTCCTCTTGCAAATTATACTAAGAGTATGGTCCATGTTGCTTTCAGAATTAGACAAGTTCACTTTTATCTGAAAATAAGCAAAGTGCATCTATGAATTCCATAGAGACATAGCCCAAATAAGACAGGAGGGTGCTGCCGTGTGAAGCAGCCTGGATGAATTTGGGATGGGAGGGTGGGCCACAAATGGGGGAGACCAGAGAAGCACTAAGGGGGTGAGCTTGCCTGTAGAAAGGGCATTTAAGGGGAGCATGTCTTCCTGGTGTGAATGTACACAAAGCTCACTGACAGACTGTCTAGCCATCAACAACTCCAAGTGGGCCTCAACTGTCTAACTTCAAACAGCTGGGAGGTATTACCAGGCATATACAGCTGAGCCCACACTCACATTGCTAATGTACTAATTAAGCATATGCAGCACATTGATTAATCAGCACGTACCTGTGCATTATAGTGAGAATTGGCTTTTCCTTCTATTTTTCCTAAGTCTTAAAATGATCACAAATCCCTGTAGTTATTACATTACAATAAGAAGCCCCATTTTCATTGCATGCCATTGTACATTGCATGGTTCGGCACACAAACAATACTATTTTGTAAATCAGAGATGACTATGTTGGACTTTATATCTCTCGAAACTGCAAACTCATCACTTCATATGATTGATTGGTAATACAATGCAAAGCTCATGTAATTATGTAAAAACATTATATATATTTTTGTGGTGATTAATACACTGCTACTTGGTTTTTTAACCATTAGAATGTGTATTTTGTAATGTGCAACCAACACTAAAATACTCCCCAAAGGTATCCATGAAATGCAAGTCTGATACATAAAACTAGCAAGTGTAAAAGCTATTTGACTTAAATAGAGCCAAAGCATTAGCTGTTTTTCATTATTGTCCATCAAACGCAAAAAAACACACACACACACACACAAAGGTTCCACATGGGAACGAGAAGGAAATATAATTTCCCATGACTCTGTCTGAGCCTCTAGCATCCTCCAAAAAGTCCACGTAAAACGCATAAGGTCAATTCTCTTACCATGGACTTGTGGTGAAATGATAATTGACAAGAAAAATATAGATGGGATGGAGAAAAGCTTCAATTGGCCTGCTTTGAAGAATAATTGAGAGTTTTATTCAATTTGTCTATTTCGGTAAAACGTTTACATATTGCTTTTCATTCACCACAACTTGCCAATCAGTGATTACACTGTAAAAGTATATAAAAAAAATAGAGAAAGCAAAACTGTAGCACGTCTGCTTTCTTAGAATGATCCAGAATGGGAAGTCAGCTTGCGCCAGAATGAACTGAAAAAGATGAAAAGATACACTTTTATATTTCCTCTACATCTCCACAAAAAAATAAAATAAAAAAAATAAAAAGAATAGAAACATTTCTATAATTTGTCTGGTTTATCAAATTAGAAATATTGTTATATGTGCATTAGGCAGGTTTGACATAATTGCTTGTCTTTTCTGATGTTCTACAATCTGATTATACAAGGCTAGTTAATAAAGGAAAGAGAAATTATATGTACGTGAGTTAGCGAGGTAAATCTGGAGCCGTGCTTGTTGTTGTGTAGGATGTAATTGTAAAACAAGTGGCTTATTATCTTAAAACTCGTTGAATAAATAACAAAACAAATGTACAGCATTCAACAAACATTTTCTCTGTGAACAGTCGAATGGTTCTACCCATTAATTTATAAAGTGTTCTGTAAACATGAATTATGAGTCCTTTTTTTTTGTGTGTTCGTGTTTATGTATTTTTCAGGTAACATTTTTCTCGTTTGGGTTTGACCTCTGACCCTCCTATTGTTTCAGTTACTTTGAAAGAACTTTGTTAACTTAACTAGAGGAAAGGAAGGCTTAATTAAATGAAACCTGTGACTTGTATTTTATGATGCTTGTTGGTTTTGGGAACTATGGAAGATTAAGCGAGTCGGCCAGTCTTCCGATCTCTACCAGGTTGAGCAGAGATCCACTACAAACTGTGCTCTTATGGAAGCAATCAACCATAAGACGCAAATCCACAGAATGCCTGACCTCATTAGTTCTTCAGGGAGCTACTTGTTTTCTCAATTACATCTACCTTATAATCTTGTGTAAACAGGCAGACTGAAATGTAAAATGTGATATGCAGTCATGCTCTGTGCAATTCGAATTACAACCCTGATAATTCAGGGATTTAGCCCATTAACTCAATGTAAGCGACTTGCTCATTTGACTGCAAATATAGAGAATGTGGTTGTGTTCTTTGCATTAAAAAATCTTTATATCAAACAAAACAGTGTCATTGGGAATTACCAATCGTATATTGTCTTCCTGCGTAACCACCTCATTTTCTATTTAATTTAATTTTTATCTCATATGTTGGGGATTGCATATATTATGCATTATTTATTCAATTTATCAAATGATTTACAAAAATTATTTTTTTTCTATCTTTTTTCCGCTTCCATATTTTCTGTAATTAGAAGGGAAGCTGTATTCTGCTACTGTGACCGACTTTCTTGCAATCGATGCTGTCATTTATCGCAGCTTGGGAGACAGCCCAACCCTGCGGACTGTGAAATACGACTCCAAATGGTTGAAAGGTGAAAAAAAAAGCTAGATATATAAATATAGAGATATTTTAATTCAGTAACATCATGTAGTTAAAGGACCGGATTAATGTTTTCTTTTATCTCCTTTTTTCAAAATTTATCTGACTTTCAACTGGGCAGGGAATATCTAGCATCAACCAGCACACCAGCTGTACCTGTATGTTTTGCTCGATTTTAAGATAAGGTTACAGCTCTGTTTTTAACAAAGCATGCGTAGTTAATTATTATTATTATTGGCAATTTCACTGACTGATAATGTAAAGAAAAGGTTTTTTTTTTTTTTTAAGACTAACCAATGCTTAACTATAGATGGGTACTATACAAGTCATTACGTATTGGTTAGGTGTATGTGAATTTAAATTCATTTTCTATTTGATTTAGTCTCACTCTTAATTGTTTAGACCATAGCAGCACAATACAAAATATTGGGTATTTTGCATGATATGAAACAGACATAGATAGTTAACTGATGTATCAATAATACAAAGTGGTTTATCATTTAGTCACATGTGTTTGTCTCATGTTTAAGTAAATACAAGGCCAAGTCACCTTGATTTTCTCAAATTTCACTGATTATTTTTCCAAGACAGTTCCTGGATAAGAGTACAGTCCAAGCCGCTTTATAATGAAACAAAGCAGACATGCATAGATGACTTGAAAATGTATTGTTTTTTTTTTTAAAAAAGTGATTTATGACTTGCCTAGATATTTTTAGATACACATTATTTGTAAGTTGGCTATTATTGCTGAAAAAAAAAAAAGAATATAATAGCAAGTTCATTATTGCCCCGAGATAATGTTTTGCCTGTGTAAACTAGTTATGTCCCAACTCTACTCCGTAAACAAGTTTTTAATGTTAGTAATATATTACAGTTCAATATCTCTTGCCTCTTTTGTTTTCAGAGCCATACTTTGTACATGCGGTGGATTACGGGGATCTTATTTACTTCTTTTATCGGGAAATTGCAGTAGAATACAATAGCATGGGGAAGGTAAGGTTGGAAATGGACGTAAATTACCTGTTCAACTGCTCTTAAGTCATCTTTGAAATGAATGACCTTGCAATGAGAGTCATTAATCATCATGACAAGGCCACCTTTCGGGAAGATTGCATTGCAGATCTCAAACTTTGTAATGTTTCTCAAGTACAGTGCCCTTATGTAGGATATTCCGAAGAAACCATCTATTTAATTGTTTTGGTTCTCAACAGAGCAGCGATGTGTTGTTCAATAGCCTTTTATGCAGTTTTGAAATTATTTTAGAAAATATATATCTAAAAAAAAAAAAACTGCAGGGCTTCTGATAACAATGTGTCTGTAACAGTAATCAGTGTCCAGACATGATCGATAGCTAAGAGGCTGAGCAATATGTCCCTCCATAAAACGATGTGTTAAAATGGTAAATGAGTAAAGAGGAGATAAGATATGTAAAGAGGTCTTATTCTCACAGATAAGTCATGTCACAATACTAGCTACACAGGGGATTAACACAGCTTTCATTTCTAGAGGATTTCCTCTGAATATATCGCACTGAAACATAAAGAAATACCGATGAAGGAATAGCGTACACACACAAAAATACAGTTTAAAATTCTATAAGGCTACTCAAAATCACCTGTCTTCACAAACAAATATGAGGATTTAGATCCACCGTATGGCCATATTGTGTTAAGCCCACCACTACGTCACAGTACCCCATTGTCGGTGGGTCCTTTACTAATTTTAACATGGGAGATGAACATACTAACTGCAATGGTTACTACTTTAACTGCTTCTAGAAATTCTTCTCACATTTATGCCTTCCTGTGGCCAACTCCAAGGAGCACCTGAAACAAAGACCAACTACATGGAGGGGGTGATTACTTACTTAGCACAATCTTTAATTAGCTTTCCACACTGTAACTTTACTATGGTTTTTTTCTAACCTCCATAAAAAAGCTATTGCTGCATTTTACCTGGGCAAATAATGCACAGGAGGCATGTAAAGCCTTCTCACATCTGCAGCAGGAATCAGATAGTGGTTGTAGTCTTTTTTTAGCAAAACACTTAAAATCTCTAATGGAGATTTTTGAGGGATTTTTTTTACTTAAAAATAAAATTTGAGCTAGTTACTCGAATGATGTTGCCATAAAAATACGAAAACCAGCCACGTTCTTTAAAAAAAAAAAAACGTGATTAGTAGAATGTAGAAAAGCAGCCGATAATCCTTCTACTATTAAATATAATAGACACAAAACTAAAAACTATTTTAGACACTGTAGTAGGCAACAGACATTACCAGACACACAAGCTCCTAAAAATGCAGATTGTAATTTAAGAAATGAGAATGTGTAACAGAAGGTCTTCTTATCCAAGGGCTTGAATTTTAAACATGTAACAGAAGAATTCTCTGTCCCGCAATTCTACCCCCAACCCCATTCTCATCAGAAAGTCTGAATCTAGAGCTGCTTGTTAATATAGACTAAACAAGTATTTCATGTAACAAATTAGTGTGTGCTTTATAGAAAACAAAAGAAGGAGAAAAACAAATAATGCTGCATTGTTATTTATAGACGGGGATACTAAATATAATTTAACATTAACTAGCTTTTCATTAAGCACACCGTATTGGATGTAAATACGGTATCAGAGACAGTGCTCTTTTTTTTATATTTTGTGAAGTATAAAACCCATTCGAATGTTCAAGGAGAAGGTTAAGTAGTACAAATGTCAACTCAGTGCAGTGATCTTACTTTTCCAGTTAGTTAAACACAAGGAATGTAATATGGTACCAGAAACCAACAAGCTCCTTTGGGTAGAGATTCATGGCGCATTCTCAAGAGAGCGAATCCTACAAAGCTCGTGCAAGATTTTTTTAAGCTAAGAATAGAAAGAAGAACAGAATTTTATTTTTTATGGCTTACGTACAAATATTACGTGATTTTCGTTTGCCGTGGCACGGACATCATTTCCAGATAATGCTGATTTCTCACATTAATCCTACTCACTTTTTTCAACAAATAAGCGGGCAGTGTTTTAAACTGAAGGGTAGAAGCGTTAATTTTGCTTTAATTACAACAACAAGAAAAAATACCATCGTTGCGGAATTCCAGGGTAATGCATGTTCATGCATTTTGGTCACAATGACAAAAATTCTTTAAATTGGAAAAAGGCAGTAAGGGTCAGCGTAAGATTATGAAAACTGGAAACGTAATCCTGTTAGCCGTAGAAGGGTTAAAGCCGGGCAGGCATCCGTCCTTTCTGGGTAATCTGTACTGAGAATGCAAAATGTGCTTTTGTCTGTGGAAATGGAAAGCTAAGCAGTACTTCTAGAAATTAATTTGTATGTTGCAGACATCTGATCTTCCAAGGGATTTATTCTATTGCTTTAAATGGCACATTCTTATCTTCTGCAACACATGGTTTCAATGCTGAATTTCTCTTTGGTGTCTATCTGTCTTTTTTTTTTTTTTTTTACAGATTATAGAGCCATTGTATGGCATTACACATCCTGGCATTTTCCGACACTTGCATTGAAATGTTGTTTTTGCTCTGCAGGTGGTGTTTCCTAGAGTTGCCCAGGTCTGCAAGAATGACATGGGGGGCTCTCAGAGGGTGCTTGAGAAACAGTGGACTTCATTCCTCAAAGCCCGATTGAATTGCTCGGTTCCTGGTGATTCACATTTTTACTTTAACATACTGCAAGCAGTTACAGATGTGATCCACATTAATGGCCGGGATGTTGTTCTTGCTACATTCTCAACCCCATACAACAGGTATATCATTAAATCATTTTATATCAGAAAGTGGATATGCTTAAACCAAAGATGCTACCTTTTTAATGCTTGCTTAGGGCTCCATAACATTTGTTGCTTATCCTTTGTCATCACAACACATACCATGGGAACCACTGATTCCTATACAAGTTTACATTGCTATTCAATATATTCCTTTTGTCTTACTTTTTAAATGCTTTATAGTTCCAGAAATATTGTTACTTTGGTTTGCAATATGTCCCCTTTGTTTTAGCCTCCTTTCTAAAATGCTTAAAGTTGATATAGTCTCAATGATATATTCATTTATTTGCTTTTTTTTTTTTTTTTTTTAAATAAGGGGTATATCTACAGTAAAAACAGATAGCAAAACACCTCATTTCTTGTCTGAAGTCTTTGCAAGCCCTCCTCTTCTAACCCCACCCATACTTTCTGTAGCTGTCCAATCACAAACTTCCCAATGCAGCTCAATGAAAAATCTTTGCAACGCAGGTGCTCTGAGCAATTGCTGCCTCTTGAGTTTAGCTCCTAAACAAACTAGGTAGTGGCAGAATCAGCATTTTAATGAAACTCAAATATGCGTTTCATTAAGGGAACAATCTCCCCTCCCCTTGTTAAAAAATCCTTCAAAAAACAACAAAATGTACCTGTAAGCTAAACAATCATTAAGATGAAGTGCATCTGTTGTTTAAAGTGTTCCTATAACAGTGACATTTGTACATTGATGGAAGACTTGAAGCTGCTCGATTACAGAAACACTGAGAATTCTTAATAAAATCTAACTATTTCAGGAACTGTAGATGTTTGAAGTATAGGAAAATAATAATATATATATATATATATATATATATATATGTTTTATGTATGCTTTATTTTGCAGGTTAAGTTGTCAGAATTACGTAATGCTCAACAATATTTATTTGACAAAAACAGGAATATTTATAGCACAGCAAGATGTTTTGGCTGCTTGTTTGAAAAAGAATAAAAGAAAGAGACATCGTGTATTATATTTTCCTTTTGTTATTTTTTTACCTTTTTGTGATTTCCAAAACCCCATCACAAGCCTTGCTAGATTGAGCACTTGGTAGCATTTGACCATATTGACATTCTTGACAATAGAAAATCTTGATGTTTTCTACCTGGTAGAACACGTTCTAAATTAAATAGAAAACCATAGAAAGCATGGATTGTCTATTGCATGAAAGCTTTTAGGTCTAGAAGTCGTTAATTAACTTTTCTTTCCCAATCATAATCAAAAAATTATTCAGGCGAAGCAGGGAAATGCTACATGGTGTCTAGTCTTTAAAATTCTCGTTTCTGATGAGCTGCATTAATTTAATATGCTTTCTTTTGATGGAGAGCAGATCCCTAGCAATAGTTATTATTGGCTAATAAGTATGTTTATATCATAATGCAAAGGAGTTGCTACATAGAAAAATATTAAAGGAACACTATAGGGTCAGGAGTACAAACGTGTTCCTGACCCTATAGTGTTTAATCCACCATTTATGTGTCTCGCCCTCCTTAGCCGCCTTAGAAAATGTGAAAACTCACCTTATTTCCAGCGCCACTCTGGTCTGCCGATGCTGGCCCCACCCTCGAACCCTCTCCTTGGTGACATCATCAGAATTGCTGATTTTTAGCCAATCCAATGCTTTCCCTAAGGGAAAGCATTGGATTGGCTGAAATCGACAAGAAGGCCAAATGCTGGACCAAATGCTGTTTTAGCCAATCAGCACCTCCTCATATAGATGCATTGAATCAGTGCATCTCTATGAGGAAAATTCAGCGTCCTCATGCAGAGCGTGGAGACGCTGAATGGCAGTGCTGCCTACTGTGCAGCACTTCCCCAGGAAGCACCTCAAGTGGCCATCTGAGAAGTGGCCAGTGAAGTTTTCTCTGAAAAGTCAGTGTTTACATGAAAATGCCTGAAAATGCCATGAATGATTATACTCACCAGAACAACTACATTAAGCTGTAGTTGTTCTGGTAACTGTAGTGTCCCTTTAATATAATAACAAGAAACTTTAGTCACCGAGTGCCAAAATGTTTTTTGGTGTTTGATAATATATAACTCGGAGATCCAGTAAAATCAGTGCTAATACATTTTTTTATTTTTTTTTAAACATATCAATTATTACTACAGTATAATGTAGCATTAAGGTTGATCCTCAGGACTCTTTGGCAAGGTGGGATCTCTTGAAAACCAACCACAAGCACATGTGGTGCATTGTAACAGCTTAGCATTGGTTGTCCAAAATAGTTCGTTATCAGAAGGTTCATACATTCCCACAATGATCTTCTTTAACTCATAATTTCCTAGTGAGGATCTAGAAACAAGCATTGTGGTGAGCAAGAACAGTTCTTAAAAGCTGATTATGGGAATCATTAGGTCAAGCTGTGAACAATAATTATTATTTTTTTTAATCTCTGGTCTTCAAGAATTCCAAAAGACCAGACCTTTTTGAATGTCCTGAGAACCAACTCTGGAATCTATGGCCTTAATCCCTTAGTTGCTAACAATTACTTGCAAATTGTGTACTTGTATGTAACATATTCACAATGTGCATTTAGTTGTTTTTGAGAGGGTAAACTGAAAATAGAATCAATAAAATTTAAACTTTTTAACCCATTCGGAGAGTGGCAGAGATGTCCTGTGCTGCTTCTGCTGTTTGGATACATATAGATTTGTGTGCCTATCTAAGAGTGCTGGTATATTGGGAATTTTATTCACCATGTTACATGTTAGCATTCTTTTTATAAAAAGTCAAAAACAAACAAAAAATGATCAAGATATGTATTGGTATCCACTTAAATTAATAGACTGCATTGTGCAACTTTGTATTTTCAGTTTTGGTGTGCTTTTATTGTAGAAAAAGCAAACCTAGTTAACCTGTACTGCCAATGTAACTATGTACTGTTTTGCTTGATTGTTGGTGTATGTAATCATCCACAGCTGTTTATTTGAGAAATCTCTCTACAAAAACACACAAATCATTTTGATTCAACCTATTTTCCATCACCAGCACATCAAAAAGGCTATCATTCTAGCAGTCCACTTCCCACTGTGCAAAGACCTATAGTGGAGATGGCTTCTTATGGATTTTTCCTTCATTTTAAGTTGAAAGGGGCACTCCAGGCATCATAACAAATTTAATCTGGAGCAGTTTAACCCAAAGTGAGCCTCCAGTGCTGATCTTAGCTCCCCCTGGTGGCATTCGGCTTTTGAAATCTCAGCTGATGCTCGGCCAATCACTGACTTCCCATTCACAACACCAGCTTGGAAAGAAATCAGCAGCACTCCCAAGCTTCCTGAAACTGAGATTTCAGAAGCTGGATTCCACCTCGAGGCTCACTTTGAGAACGGTTTAACCCCTGAAAGTAAGAGTGTGTCTGGGGGCCTCTTGGCACCATGACAACTTTGTTTAGATTAAGTTGTTATGGTGCCTTAACTGTCCCTTTAATATGTGTAGGCTTTTCAAAAATAATTTGTGAAAGGGAGGCTTACTAACAGGAACTCCACCGTTGTTATATTTTCTAGTTTTGCATGGAAAGGCCCTGTGTTATCAATAGACAAAGGTTAAATAGTTCATAGCTAATTCTTCTGTGACAGGAAGGCTTCTGTACAGCATGTGTTTCATTCACAAATTGTATGCATAGCTGTGTAGTGAGTAACAAATTCCATGAAATGTCATATTGCAGCATCCCAGGCTCTGCAGTCTGCGCTTATGACATGGCTGACATTGCCAGTGTTTTTACTGGGAGATTCAAGGAGCAGAAGTCCCCGGACTCTACGTGGACCCCTGTTCCCGACGAGAGAGTACCCAAGCCCAGGTAAAACTGATCTCTGTATATAGCTGCATTCACTGCACTGGCATTATAACATTATGTCACAGTAATGAAACAATTGCTGATTAAATTTGAATCTTGTGTAGTATCTCCACTCCAGTCTTGTGGGAATGGCAACAATCTATCTCTCTCACTCTCTCCCTCTCTCTCTCTTACTTTAATCATTGGGCATCCACCAAAATATGATCATGATATCGATTGGGAAATACATGTTTAAGTGGTTGTTGAGAAATTGGTTTAGTAAATTTCTATGGTCTAAGTCTGAGATAGGCAGCCTTTGGCACTATAGATGCTATACACAGCAATTCTCGAAAATGCTTAGCCAGATTGATCAATAACTGGAGTGAAATAAAATGGACTTGATGGATTGTTGTGTTTCCATTCTGAACTTTTCACAACACATTGCTTTATGTTGATTGCATATGACAACATGAATTGCCATGTCTGATATCAATAAGTGCTACAAACCAACCTGACGTGTGCAATTATGCCTGAGTATGATTCAACAATAATGAAATTACCAGCGTTGGGCCAGATGAATAGACTGTTGTCATTTGTGATTTTATCACATATAAATTACTTGTCTCTGCACTGGCGTAAATACAAAGACACTGAAAGGGACAAAATAAACGTCACACATAAGTGTGGTTGATAAAGTCAATGGGTACAAACATTTTTGAGGGACCCTATGTAGCGTCATACACAGTATTTTCATAAGCAGTTTAGCTAGAACCGTTGAGAGAGACTACACTGATTTCTGATTGATGTGCTAATTGTCCACCCTCTCTCTGCCCTAGGCCTGGCTGCTGTGCTGGATCTGCAACAGTGGAAAAATATGCAGCTTCCAATGACCTTCCAGATGATACTCTTAATTTTATTAAAACACATCCCCTCATGGATGAAGCTGTACCCTCTATAGTAAACAGACCATTATTTCTCAGAACCATGGTAAGGTAAGCATCTTACGATTCCCCCTGAAGTCTACGACTGTCAGCACACTGCTGTTAAGAAACACTTTACTTTGAAGGTCTCTACATATCTCTGCTGTTCTTGGCGGTCCTCCAATATGAACTGATGAGAGCGCATGGGGCAGATGTCACAAACGTCCCATGGCTGCTTTCGCGATATAAAATGTCATTTGAGCTTCGCTAAAACCAGATGTCAGTGAAGGAAGAGATCAGGAGGTCCTTCATTATTAGCTTAACTCATGAGATTTTGGAAGAAATGGGCTGTTTAAATGTCTAGATGACATATAGATTTTTATCCTTTCTTTTTACAATATAAAACATGCACTATAGTTTTCTAGCATTAATAATTTTACTTTACAATTAGCCTTGGGACTTAGGAAAGTGTACATGTTACTGTTTTGTTTTGTTTCTTTTATACATTGGGGCTAAATACAGCCAGAACGTGCGTTTATAAGAAAAGTGTTGTTATGCACGTGATAATGATACTGCATAACAGGAAATTGATCTATACGACATGTGCATTGAAAGAATAATGTTCATAAATAACAATAACTAATACAGTACTGAATGTATTTTGCAAGAAACAAATTCAGTTGGTTACATGGAAGTTGCTGTGTGCAGTATAACAAACATGTAAAAAGTACTTCTCTCCAATTCTAGGTATCGCCTAACCAAAATTGCAGTTGACACAGCTGCTGGCCCATACCACAATCACACTGTGGTTTTTCTTGGATCCGAGAAAGGAATCATTCTCAAGTTTCTGGCAAGAACGGGATACAGCGGTTTCCTAAGTGATAGTCTCTTTTTGGAAGAAATTAATGTTTACAATCCTGAAAAGTAAGATTTTTATTTTCATGAATTCTTCATCCTTTTTCTTTGACACTATAGATTATGTTTAATTTAGAATTTACATGTAGGCGTTATGATCAGCTCTATGTAATTTGTTTATCTTTTTCTTTTTTTATGAGTGTTACCATTTTTTATTCTCTGCCTTTTTTCACAGTTTGAAACAGTTCACTAGTCTGATTACCATAAAGCAAAACACAGATTTTTTTTTTCACTGATATTCTTCAATGTTACCAACATGATTACATCATACATACAAAATGTATACTGTAGTACCCACTTGCATATATTCTAGTACATTTTGTGGAATTACCACTAATACTTAACAGCATTTAAAATATATATTTTCACAAACAGTAAACACATGTGAATGTTCTTCTTTTGCAATTTCACTTATCTGAATCTCAATTCCTGACTATTTGTTGCTAACTGTCAGAAATATGCATTCACATACATATGGCATTCCATGCGATCATATTCAAAAATATCTTAAAGGGACCACTAAACTGCTTCATGTACAGTGGTGATAAAAGTGATATCTCACTGATGGAAATGTTATGGACAAACTCAGACACTTTGACCAAACATATTAAGCCAAGTTTACCAGGAATTTTCATTTGCATCAATGTTGTCCAAAGACATAAAGTGTCCCTTTAAGCAACATTTTTTTTTATTAAAAAAAAATTCTGATATTCCTCTAGATTATTGCTGTGATCTAGAAAAATTACCAAGAATTAATTTACTGTGTAGGAAGCATATTCAGTCATCAGCCGTGAATGAGCATGTGTGGGTGGAAAATGGGACTCTCATGATTTTCCTTATTTAGTTGTGAATATCCGAGAAGAAAATAGTGTTCCATTTACAGTAATCTACAATATATCAGTACATTTCCTTCCAGTTTGAAGAGTGTTATACAGAATTAAAACATGGCTTTGTTTTCCTGAAGTATCACAATGTGTTCTACTACCCATTGTAAGCTGATTTTTCAAACATAATACACTTTATTTCACTTGTAGTCAATCTAAAGCTGGCATTTCGTAACAGGAAGTTCACCATTTAATTTTCGTGTTATCTCGTTTAGGTGCAGCTATGATGGCTCAGATGACAAGAGGATAATTGGCATGCAGCTTGACAAGCAGAGCAACTCACTGTACGTGGCTTTCTCCACCTGTGTCATCTGGGTTCCCCTAGCAAGATGTGATCGACACATGAAGTGTAAAAAGTATGTATAAGTCTGCATTGTAGGCCTTAGTCACATTTCTTCTACTAAACAACTGGGGAATTCTGTATAGGACATAATATTTACTACAACTTGTATTGCAGCCTACACCATGTCAACGGTTTGGCATACTTTTTTAATTAGATGAACTATATACCATTCCAATTTATTGATGGGAAAGTTACCTTGCTGGATTATTTAGCATGTATTAGGTAGACAATCAAGAATTTTCTGAAAATGTGACCCTTACAATATGCCCTGGGGGGTCTCAACAGATAACTGGAACACAGGTGGACATTCCTGGCTTTAATTGAAGGAATGCACTGTATACAATCATTCACCGAGGTCAACATAGCTATAGATTATTCTGTAGCCTAAGGTGACTGCCAATTGTACAAGCATTCATTCATGTTAAATTCATATAGGTTTATCTCTGTCACTGTATTAGTGACAATCGTTTTTTTTTAAATTTACTCATATAGAACTTACTGTTATAGCAGCTGTTCCACCTTGTTGGGTTTATCTGAGATGCTTCCGAAAATAGTTGTCAACAGTCATTATTTTATCCAGATTAAGGGTGGTAAACAGCAGTCAACAATCAGTATTATCCAATGCAAACTAAAATTATTCATCCCTATTAAAATATGTTTCAGCAAATGTCAGTGGAAATTAATTATGGAAATTAACTGCGAACATCAAAAATTCTTCAAAGCCCCCTCTGAAACATGTCTTGTTTCACTCACAATGCAAGTTAATGAGAAAAATCAAGAGAGTACAACTGTTAAATACTATGTGTCTCCAACATCAGCCTCACGACTATATACTCTATTCAGCTGTCATTGAATTATGAGTATAACTTTCTTTTTAAAGTGACCACAGGGGAAAAAATTATCTAGGGCGCTCTATCTTTATCTCTTCGTTTGATTCTTTGAATTTTGTTAATTTATGGTACTAATACGTCCTTTGCTTCTTCTGTTATTGAATTGTACTCTCTATGCTTGTGGAATCCCGGTGTAATCACTCATGGATATATTACCAAATGCTCATTTTGTATTTTTTTTCTCCTTTGCTATTAGGACTTGCATTGCTTCCAGAGACCCATACTGCGTTTGGGTACGAGAAGCGGGGACATGTTCACAGCTGCCACCTGGTGCTAAGTATGTTGATACAAATCAACCGAAATAACTGTATCAGAGATTGTCAGCAAATGTTTTAATTGGATAAGCAATTGACTTTGTCTTGGAACTCAGACTGCTCTGGTATAGCAGTAATTAGAATCAAATAATAAAATGAAAGGTACAGTCAGCAAAGCACAATGCGCCTACATTTCCATTTAGCAGAGACTTTTTAAAGGAGCAGATTTTAAAACATGCAGTTGCCCTTAGCTAACAAGAAGCTTAATTCCTCCACATAGTAATTATGGAAATTAACTGAGAACAGAGAGAATTCCTCAAAGCCCCTTCTGAGAAGTGACTTGTTTCACTCACAATGCACGTTAATGAGGAAAAGCAAGGGAGTACAACTATTAAATACTATGCATGCCAGTTAGCTTGTGGCTCTGTTTTTCCATACATAAACAGTAAGAACACTTTACGTTAACTGAGCCCCGGGGTATAAAGCTCACACTGTATTGGCCCTCGTATGTTTACCATAACATGTCCAATCAACTGAAATTTATTGTGTCTGTCTGAACATTTTGTAATACATTTTAGTACATGGATTATTGTGAAATTGGAATTGACCATGTAATTACAAATGTTGGACCAAAAAAAAGACAAGTTTCCCTAACTCAGTAATTTCCTTCTTAAATCTCTACAATTCGATTAGGATTAACCCACGTTGATCTGCCTGTCTGTCTAGCCATAATTTATCATGGTTCGTAATATCCACAGATTATTGTGTCAAAGAGATTTGTACACGTTCATTTTTCCTCAGCTGAGGGACAACAAGACTGAAGTCTTACTGGTCACCTCAGAGGTTACATGGGTAGTTTGTTGCCATTTTTGAAAGTACAAAAGGTTATTGGAAAACCATTTATGTTGTTCTCTTATACTAATTAGGAACAAAAATTCAGTAGTTTTGGTAAAATTAAAAGTAATCATCTATAGATAGGCAGACAGGAAGATAGGTAGATGATTAGGTAATTATTCACAAAGTCACAGATACTTCCACACGAAAATCATTATTTCAGTTACTTTTACATTCAGGGTTCTAATAAGCCATAATGTCCATCCTACACAGTTATTTCTTAAGTTTGTTTGCTAGAGACATAAATCGAAAGCAGCCATTTCATTTTTTTCATGCTTTCTTTATTTCTTTGTCTACATTGAAAGCAAATGCTGGATTGAGCACACACATCTGACAAACGCATGTTGGTGTTTCCAAAAATATCATCCATACATCTGAGTTACATTCCATGTCACAGCTGACAACAGCGAGCCTTCTGCAAAGACATAACAAATTGCATGCAAGACTATTTGGGTTACGTGTGTCTTGACCTACAATGCCCGATAACACTTAACTCTTTGGAAGAGAGAGCTAGTCGTGGTTTTAAAAAGCAGAATACATTTGTATTTAACCCTTTACTTGGCAAAGAAATGGCTCTGGCACTCAAAGTATTTAGCTCCTCTAAAGTTGATGAGAGAATGTTTTTTATTACAAATGGCAATGTACTCTGCTTCTGTTTCTGGAAGTACCATAAACAAAGTGAGATATATTTAATACCAGTGAAGGGGTTGAATATTTGACAGTTGTTATAAATACAATTCATTATCATGTTAATGAGATTACAAGGATGTCATCACAATACCCTGTGCATGTAAGTTAGAATGTGATTTAAAAAAATAATATTCTGATTGGTGATAATTAGCTGCCATTTTAATGGTCTCCGATTACAATTATTTATATAGCACAAAAATATTCCACAGCTCTGTACAATATTTAATTGTAACAAAACATGTATACAAGAACAGCAGGTGAAGAGGGTACTGCCCAAACAAGCTTACAATGTAAATATATAAGCAGATAATGCACAACTGCAATGTTTGCATTTGCAAAAAAAATCTGTGAGGCGTTTACAGTGTTTGGTCTCAAGATAGATATATAGATAGACAGACAGACAGACAGATAGATAAATAAGTTCTGAATACATCATAACAAACTACTCAACCAAGCCAGCTTTAGGACTTTGCCGTGTGAGAGTTATAAATATAATCTGCTGGTGGAAAGTTGGACACAAACACACAAACACATACACACACACACGCACACTTTTGTAAGCCACTGACATTTACATTTGTTTCTTTTTTTATTTGTTTTCTTTTGTTTCGAGTAGTGCAGCTTTGTTTCCTGACTTCTCATAGTTTCCATTAAAACTTTGCAGACCTAGCTTTGATGTGTTTCTTATGCCAGCTGCATCAAGTCTGTAGCACTGCAATTGCTAATCCTGTGTTTCTTTTTCCCTCCGCAGAGTACCATTTGAGCAAGACGTAGAGCATGGCAATACAGACGGCCTAGGAGACTGCCAAAGTAAGCAAAGAATTAGTCCCTGTGTTTAGTTTGGGTGAAAAAAAACAGAAAGCCTTCTAAATTCCTAAAGTCAATATTACCTGCAACAACAATTGCAAAAAAGTGTGGGGGCTAAAAGAATTCTTGCGTTGTGAGTCTGAACTGAAAAAGAATTCAGTGTTTGCAGAAGTGGGGAGGGAGCAGAGGGAATATCCAGTGTTGGTTTTGATCTGGTAAAAAAAATCACAGTTGGAATTGGTGGACCGTGGGGAAGGTTGTATTTTATGAATTGAAAGCAGTGTTAAGAAAGTGGTAGTAACACTTTCTTTTCTTTTTGTTTTTTGTTTTGTGTTTTTCAGATTCTTTTGTGGCATTGAATGGTAAGAAGCATTCACATTTAGCCGAAACCTTCCCTCGCTCCAGCTTCTCCTTCTTTTTGTTTTATTTTTGAATATTTTCTTGTGATTAACAATTTTTCAGTTAATTGTACCCTTAACTATTTCTTTCATAGAATTTCCAACTTCTCCTCCAGATAAGGAGTCATATTTCAACACAGTGTATGGTCAGTTTATATGTGTTTCATGAATAATAATCTATATAATAGCACTATTAGTTTTAGATTTCTCTGTTTATCTTTCAATTTGGTCCCAGTTTACCAAAATTGCCGTTTAATTTACACTTTTTTTCTCTTTCCTTTTTTTTATAAAAATATGCATCCACATTTTAAATAATGAAACTCTCTACTACAGCTTAAACTCAAAACAAGCCAACAAAAATAGTATGCTACTTTATAAACCCATTAGCTAAAAAAATAAAATGAACACAAAATATGAAAATAAAAATAACAATTATACTTATAGCAATTATACATATTTATCACCCATATCTTTGGGTGAGAGAGTTTTCATGTGCAATACCATAATGTTGCAGATTTATTACAAAATATATACTGAACCTAAAATCTCCACTGAATTCATTTTAAAGAGGATCTTTCACCTTTAAATCATCAAGCAATCAATGTTTTTATACATTAATTTATCATTTATTTATTTTTTAACTTTGTTTCTTAAACACACTGCTTCAGTTGCAAACTTAAAATGTTATACTCTATTACATAACGTTGCATTTCTTTGCTAAATAATATTAATTTGGAACTACGTCAGAAAAAACGCTAAAATGGGATGCTTTCCAAATTATTATGTGGTGATATAGATCAGGTAAAATACCTTTAAATGAATACTTTAGTCTAGGAATACAAAGCTGTATTCCTAACACTACAGGGCCCCTCTGTCTCCCACCCCTTAGCCTCAATGAAAGTGTTTTATAACTTGTTAACCATTTGCCTGGCTCCTCCGATATTAATGAGAGCCAAACATTGTGGTGGCGAGTGTCAAACTCTGTGAAACTGATCGTAGCTCCTCTAGTGGTTGTCTGGGAGACAGCCACTAGAGGCAGTCTTAACCCTGCAATGTAAACATTGCACCTTCTTTAAAACTGTTATGTTTTCAGCTAGAGGGTTAAGGGGACAGGGACATGAGATAAAGTGGTCTGGGTAACTATAGTGACACTTTAATGAATTTCTTAGGGTGTCATTGTTTCAAAAAGGTGAACAGTGCTAATAGTTCTGTGAGACCTATTAAAGTAAGCAATCCATTAATGTAGGAGCATGTATAAATTATTCAATTTATTTATGAAGGAAGCGTTGGTATTTGACGTGATCAAATTACATTTCCTGTCACTTTTCCATAGACACTGTGTAGTTATATTTTTTTTAAATCCCAATCCGAGCGTCTTATTACGCACATTCAGAGACCTGAGATATAAAACACGAAGCAGAGGAAAAGCTTGTTTTTTTTTTTTTTTTACTTTCCTTCATAGCTGAGGATAGCTCTTGAAATATCCAGTGTCTCAACTTAATAAATTGATATGACATTAATAATTCATTCAGTTCTTTTAATCTGATGATACTTGCGTAATAGGCTTCAAGATGTATTGCCCTGACAGTACTTTAATAAAAAAAAAAAAGAAAATGTCATAAAATGGTAAGGAAAAAAATAAAATAAATAAGATATCTTGATTTAAACACAGATTTGAGGACATGGCAGACAGGCTTTCTTGAACAGGCCACTGGCATGTAGGGCAGAAACCTTGTGGGCATGACCTATGTGCAGACTGCTGTAGAGTCTCTCCTTCTTGCATGGCATCTATGCTCTGGGTATGGCGCAATCTCATTGTGCTAAGTTGTGGTGCTGTGTCTCTGCTGCTACGTACATCACTACTTTACCAGCATTCCCCTTGTTTTTGTAAAGCAAGGAGAGCGTTGAATGGCTGTGTCTGATGGCACACACATCCATTCTGGGCTCTTTCCTTACCAAAGGTCAGTGAAAGAGCAGTCAGCACAGATTCAATAGCACTACTTATCACTGTCAGAGCGGCATACCCAGAACATGGCTGCCCCAAATGCAGGATTTTGTCTCTTTAATGCCGGGTTGTTGGCATGGTCAAGGGCGTATATGCTTTGCAAGTTTGCAATGAGCACAAAGTTTTGGAAAAGATCATGAAATCACTGGCAATTTTTGTGAATGGGACCTTTTAACAACACAATCCTCTCTCTCTTGCTTTCTCTTAGTACCTCTCGAATTCTAGACTTCTTGTTTAGGATGATAGTTATTAATATTTAGAGTAGTTTTGGGAAATCCATGAGTCCTGATGTTGGACTACGGCTTCTGTCATTGCCTGACTATGAGTGATAGAAGTTGTTAGACAATTTCAAAGGCCTTAGGTTACCCACCAATCTGGTAGATCCTCTTAAATAAACAGAATACTAGTTTTAATAGTTTTAAAATCTGTAGAATAGAAATGTTTGTCTTTACTTAAATCACTGCATTGTGTTCCCACTGCTACTTTTGCGAATTTTTTTTTTTTTTTTTTTTTGCGTATTCCCAACGGTTATGTTAAAATATTTTACTCCTGAAGATTAACTGTGGAAAGTATTTACACAATTTCAAAGAAGAGCAATTTTAACTTTAAAATGTCAATAACCTGCAATAACTGCACATTTACAATCTCAACATGCACAACATGATTTCTTATCAAAACCTTAATTTAGTGAAATGAGAATTGGAGATGAAGCTAGCATATTTTATTACAGCTTACATGTGTAGGTAAAAGACACGTTTAAACACTGTTATTTGAGCGTACTATTCCACTTAGAACACCAATAAAACACTCTTTGGAATCTATTGTATTATATTGTACAGATGAAATGTACAATGTTTAATTCATTCAATACAGGTCATTTGTAGCGACCTGGGATGCGACTTCAAAAACGTAGGCTAGAAAACAAGAAACAAACAAAATAAGGTTTATCAACACTGTATAATCTCATTTCCATCGCTTCTGTCACCTAAATTGCACTACTCAGTTCGCAAACTGTTTAGCATAAACGTCTTGTTGATGTGTTAAAATAAGTCATTTTCTCAAATGAACATGATATTCAAACAGTGCATATTAATTTTATTAATACAGCACTGGCAAGAGTACAATAATATAAAACAATAATATAATTACAGATGTACTAGAGTAGGATATCTGTGCCCCATAGATTTTATAATTTGCAAACATGATCAATTAAACAGTGTTTTTAGAAAAAAAAATGGTGTAAATTTATTTAGGTTGCCATTATATGCCTGTAATGTTCTCTGCATTAGATTACTTACGGTTGCCATTCTGAAAGAACAGGCAAACATTATGTAGCATATTAAAGTTTATATATAGCTATTAGTGGTAAATTGCTATTTTAAATGTTTACACAACACCTGATATAGTATGTGTTTAGAAATTTTAAATATTATCAATATAAAAAATATAGTTCTGAGCGTTACCCTCCATGTTCACAAATTTCTGAGTTTGCAAATATTTGACAAAGTCCCATTGACCAGTGCAGTGGGACTTCACCGCACTGGTCAGTTGGACAGGTGTCCCCCCTAGGACCTATGTGCCCTAGGCATTTAGTCTAATAGCTAGGCTAGTAGTTAACAACTGACATGTAAAATTAAGACCAAAAGATCAGAGCTAAAAGAAATGTTTAGCTCGGCTATTTTAGGCTACATTTTGCAAGTCGGTGGTCAACTCAACATAAAACTCAATGTTTAGCGATCAGACCCCAAGGTTACTGTAGGAAAGGATATTCAGCCTAAATGTTTACCTCAGTAATCTATACATTTGTTTTTCTTCAGATTATCATTTCCCTTAAGGCGTCAAACTCAAAGCCTATCGAAGAAAGCTTTGATGAGAGTAATACCCCTTCCTGTGTTCCTGAAAACGGCTGAACTTATATTTCGGCAACATGCTGTGCCCCATTGTTTTTTTTACAGGGCCAACACAATAGTCTTTGAGATTCAAGCAATACATGTTTACTTGGCAGTTAGTTTTCTGACAAAAATGCTTTGTTGGTGACATGAAGGGTGTTTCTTTGTTACCTGCAAAATCGACAAGTCCATAAGTAGGGCAACATTGTGCCATTTGTCTTTAAAAACACATAGTCTCATTGTAGCAAGATTTCTTTTTCATTGGCTTTCCCTGTAACATTTCAGGCACATTCCTTCTTGAAAGCACAATAGTCTGAACAAACACAAGCAGCTTTGTTTGCTGCCTGTATTGATTTATTCATTTATTTTCAAATTTCACCAACACAAATACACTGGAACTTGCTCTACATTCTATTCTGAATGAGGAAGTTATACATTTTAATAAGCAAAATAGAAATTGCAATTACACACATGGTTAAAGGGAAATAGTGCAGAAAACTTGAATTTTCTGAGAATGTCAAGGACTTCAAGGGAATTGGATCACCAGTATCAAAAGGAGATTACATATGGCAGGAAGCTAAATAGCGTGCAGCGTCTTCAATGCATTTGAGGGACATTATTTTGAGCTGTATGAATTAATCTAGATTTTACTGTAATCATTTACAGAAGTTGCAATATTCATCATGATGATTGGCAAAACAAGGCACAAAAATTAAGTATTGTTAGATTTAAAGTGACAGTGACATCTAAAAAAAATAACCATGGTTCCTAAACACTGTAAATCAATCACTTGTAGTTCCAGTAAAACATCTGCAGTACAACCATATTATATTTTTTATTCATTTACATATGGAGGATATAGGTCTGCTTATTCAAATTTGCCAAAAAGTAAAATAAATAAATACAAAAGATAACACCTACAGATTGAAATTGCCCTGGCATTACATGACTCCCTTCTCTTTTTACACAGACTCTTGTCTCCTGTTTGTCAGTTCAGTTCATTTAGCGCACACATTACTCTTAACATTCATCGTAAGCCTGTCAAAGCAAACAGAGGTCAATAGCCAAACATGCCTATACCTTAATGGAAAAAAAATTCCCCTGAGAACAATGATCGCACATGTGATAGTCAGTAATAGGAATGTTATCTTGGAGCATACTGCACTGAAACTGTTTTATTTGGAAAACGCTGAAAACAAGTTGGTTACTTGTAAGAAAAAAAAATTAAAAAAATTGATGTTTATTACAATCTATATAATGCATAGCCAGCCATAATGAGATTGCTAACTGTGATGCGAGTGGCAGTGCCAGAGATTGACTCACTGTTTTTTTTTTTTTTAATTGTAGAAATATAATCCTGCCATACTACTGACACATACCCTGGCTTATATTTGCCATCCTAGTATTTGTTTGCAAGCATAGCTCTGTGTACCTGACAGGCAATGCATGCTTTTTATTTTAAGGATCAGACTTAATGATACATAAAGAAGTGTATCATTATGTGATTATCTCTCACCTGTTCTTAAAGATAATGATTATTCATTCGCACACGTCTGAAAAGGTATAGAACACACTTGAAAAATGATTTATGAATGGTGATCTCTAGTTTTAGCATCAGACCGAATAATAAAAATTAATGTTTTACCTTTTGTAGACAGTCCAAAATGTATTTACGCTCTGTCAGCAAACTGACAGTTTTTATTATTACAATAACAACAAAGTATTTAACCAGGAAAGGCACATTCAGATTACTCTGGTTTTCAAGTACGTCCTGGGGATGTTACCTTAGCCCAACATCCAGGGGTTGTTACAATTACCCAATTTAATGGGACTCATTTTATCTACCTCGGAAGGATGAAGGGCTGAGTCAACCCTGCCGGGATTTGAACCTGCAACCTAAGGGTTGGACAGATTCTACTGATGATGCATTAGCCCACTGAACGATCTATACTAAAATATTGCATGTATGATAGCTTCTGTGTTTATTAATTTAGAATGCAGATCATAATAAGTACATATCATATATCAGTGCATCTCTTGGTTAAGCCTAGCTGTATGACAGCAGCCATTTTTAAGTTCCCTTTGGTTGGGAGGACCGCTTATCTGACTAAAAACTGTGCAAGTAATGAAGATGTAGTGTGCTTTCACAAATCCTGACCTCATGCTGCATTTCAAAAATACACATTGTGGTGATTTCAGACCTTCAAATTGTGTATTGACATAACAGATAAGTGGTACTTCTCACCAAGAAGTGCTAAAGATGGCTGCCCCCACAGAGCAAGAATAAGTCATAAGATTCACTGAAAAGTGTTACCTTATATGTGTTTTTTTTTTTACAAAATATCACACAACAGGACTATATTATGTCTAAAATTACATTTTTTACAGTAATAACAATATTGGTGGCAGCGTTCTTTTATTGGTAGAACAGGCCAACATACTTCTCTTCACAGTTTTTTAATTAACATAGGATGCCACATTCATTACTGTAATGACTTATTGTAGCATTAACCATGGTTTGTACTGGGTAAGGTATAGATGACAGTAATATAACAGTACATGAAAGTTGGTTAAATCACAAAACATATGTGTTGTTTATTTTGCCCCCCACCATTCTGGGTGGCCATCTTTCATTGATATGGAAATGCAACAATTACACAATTAATTGTGTAGTTTGTACTGGTTTCAATATTTCCAACATTAATTGTTCTAAACCAGAACCCTCAAATTTCTTAGATCCCAGCACCACTTCCCACTCCAGAGGCCACGAGGGTTATGATAGGGAACGTATCACGGATTGGATGGATCCTTATGACTCTTCTGAGAACACAGACCCACACGTGGCAGACTCATTCCATAATCAACAAGAGAAAAAGGGTAAGGCCTTGGAAAAGACACTATTGCTTTACATTAAGCGTTCACGTGGGGAGGGAGGTAAGATTTACGATGTGGATGCTTTCAGCTAAATTAATTCAATATGTTGTATGTTAAGTCCTTAAATTATCAAGAAATACACAAACAGGGCTTTAAATTCAGACGGTTGCTTATTAACTAATGGAAACCACACAGGACAAAATTATGTAATGTTGTTCAGAATGTTTTGTTCTTTCAGATATAAATGATAACCTATGAAATATTGCTTCAAGAATTATAACAGAAGAAATCATTTTTGCAATTTATATATTTTTTATAAAGAGGTTTTTAACGCATTTCCGCCAAAACGAATCGATCAATCTCTTTTAATGATGTAATGTTTAATAAATAAAAATTTACAAGGGGTAGACTTGACACGGTGTGAATCACAGGAACTTAGTTTGAAGCTAAATCTGGATGTAATTTGGTCAGTGTTGTAGTCATATTAATGCAAGAGTTATGTGCATATAAATTTATTTCATACGCTTTCCCCTTTTTAACCTATAGAGAGGTAATGATATCCAGTTTTCCAGCAAACAGAGAATTCAATAACAGATATCTGCCTTTCAGACCCATTTTCTAACTGCATTACGTCATGATGGAGTTACGGGAATTAAAGGCTGCTGTCGTTTGTTATCTAATGAAGTTGTGGTTGATGGAAGTCATTGACCCGTAACCTTGAATGATCGAGTGACGTAGCATAACATTCTTCCTGTAGATATTTTTACAGATTAAAGTAGTGCTCCCATATTTTGACCCACAAATGAGAGTGAAATACCTACTGCAGTGAGTAATTTAATCATTGTGCATTAGAAAGCCTGATTAGAAAATGTGTAACAGATTTAGCCAGTGATTTGTGACTTACTGAATAAAAATATCCCTGTCCAGACCAAGCCATTATCTAGTTTGTATTGTCCATACAGCTATTTTTAACCATTATCCCGATGCCATCATCCTGTCATTTGAGCAAATAATAGATATTATGCTGTCTTTGCCATCTTTTGATTAAAGTGCATATGAAACTTAAACAGAGATTGGTGCAGATGGTACAGATTATAAATGCTAAATATATATGATTCGGCAGACTTATACTTGCTAAGTTGTGCATTTGGTAAAAAATGATATCATCCACCATCACTCATATTCACATTAATTGACTCACAGCTCAGCAAATAATGCTTATAAAGTCACATATATATACTGCCTGGTTTAACGCTACCTGTTTTCCAAATAAATAATTTTCCATGCCATTTCACTAGGAAAACAATGTTTTTCTTCAGTGTGTGGGAAATTAATCAAGACAAAATAGGCGATATTAAAGTTGCAAAGTGGTAAAATGGTGAGAAACAATAATTTAGTTTGAACGATGATAACTCGTTATTTAGTCATTTGCCCCAGAATAGCACCAGTTGTATGCATTGATAAATCTCTCACTTTTATCTCAAAGGGTACTTAATCTGCCAGTTGCCTACCTCATGCTATGGTATTTTTTTTATTTTTAATATTCTGTACACCGATACCACATATTGTTTGAATAACCTTCTAAATTAATAACATTTGCTGTTGAACCCACTCACATTGAAAGGATTGTAGAATAGGGCATAGTTAACATATCACCATCTGATTTTGTGCTTTGTTTTTACATACTTTGCATTCAATGACTTTTAGTCATTTTCTTCTTCCCTTGCAAGAGTCACAATTGACGAAAAGTTACAATATTTTTTTCTGTGTGGTTCCATACTGTCTGAAACAAAGTTCTTTTATTCTTAAAAGTCAGTATTAATCACCCACTTGTGTAAATCAATCATTTCTCATTCACAATCTTTTGGAGACTGTCATGTTCAGAACAGTTCATGTTCTCTCTCCCGACTTAGATTTTCAATGGATTTTCACAACAAACATATTGAAGAAGCTGAAAGCATCTCACAATGAAATGTAACTAAAGAAGGACTCAATGGTGGCAGAGGAAATGCATGGGTGTTTACCATTATCACATGTGTGTGCTTAATACTCCTTGTCTGCCTCTGTGCATTTATTGTTAATTCATTTATTTAACGCCAGCATGGTCTGCAGAGGTGTACATTTACACCGCAAAGCTGTTAACCAACAAGAGGGAGTCAAGGAGTAACTTTGCTATATGACAAATACAGATTGATATGAAGCTTGATGTTTTGTTATGATTTTATGTTTACTTTGTTTGTTTTGTTTTTGGTTTTTCACTCTGCTAATGATGTTTTCATTTTGGGTAACCTACACTTTCTTATTTCTTTCTTTATCTTTTGTTTTGTTTTGCAAAGTGCCACGTGGTGTTATTTAGTGTAATTTCTTTAGAAGGTCTTTTATTTTTATTATTTTGTTTTTACGCTGACTGTAATTTTTTTTGTTGGTTTGTTTTTTTGTTTTTTGTTTTTTTTTCTGTGTACTAATTCTTAATTCACTTGCTGCTTTATTTGCCATGACACTAGTGGTTTGATGATGTCACATCCATATGTTCAGCATAAGTGCAAGCACAGGTATCTGGAGAAATACAACTGGGGAGGTGGCCCGTGAAATAGCTTGGTTCATAGGGGATGTGACATTTGCGCACCACGGCTTAATTAGCTAAATATACTCTGGAGTTGTTTTGACTACAGTTAAGATTTCCATGTAAGTTGTAAATATATTCATATACAAGGAGTAAAACTGGTCTGCTGTTGACAGCAATGTTGCCGGTACCTTTTCTCTTCATTTAGCATAACTGCATAAACGTGTTCTTTACTTGATGTCCTTTTGCTTTAACAGCCTTTAATTAAATTTCTGCAACTCCACAGTATGTTCTATTCCTGTGCTGTGTTTTTTTCACAGACTCTTGTGTGTTTTCCACCTTTTGTCAAATAAACCTAATCTCACCTTCTTCACTAACCCTCTCCCCACCTGCTGCCATTGTACTTAGCCTCCCTCTTCGACTCCTCTCCTTAAAGGGAAACTACATCCTACCATATAATCATCTAGATTTAATTGCCTTTTAAATTGGATACTGTAATTCTCTGATTCTTTTTGTTGTGTGCAGCTGTAATTTTCAGGGTTTATTAGCAAATCCTCATAAGGCCAAAGATAAGGATGACGAGTCGCATATATATATATATATTTTTTTTTTTTTAATGAATTGTATATCTTAATAAATAATTTCCGGAGATCGCTATCATTGCAAGTAAGACATCGTCACTGGCCATTTTTGTCGTTAATAAGTAACCAATGACTGGTTAAATAACTATATTTGCACACATTAAATCAACCGTTATTTGATGATATTAAACCTATTCGAGATTTTGGATGTCGGCGTATTTTTATTCATTCAAATATTTGAATGGTGTGTGCTGTTAAAATATTAGCTCAAATTAGCTGTTCTCTCCAGACTTACTTTGGTGATTTTAAAAATAAGCACTCGAAGATTACAATTGTTCGCATAACAAAAAGAATGTTAGCTGGAGTCATTGCTGTTCTTTTTTTACAGTTAAGTATCCACACTTTTATATTGCAGTTTTAGTTTCCCTTTAACGTAACTAGGTTAATATATATAAAAAAAATAATTGTGTATTATTCCAAGGCTTTACCCTATTAGAACTGACATAATGCTTTGTGTATATGTAATATAAATACTAACTCATCTTTTAGATGTCAAAAGCTGCCTACTTGCTGTAACTGGAGAAAATGAATTCATTTTCTTCCATACTGAAACTGTATTTCCCACGTCCCTCCTGTTGGTCTCTGGTATCTTTATCCTTCCTTTCCCTATATGTTCCTTTCATGTTTATGGGTTAAGGTAAATGCAGGTAATATTCCTTTTTCCCCCTCGATGTTCTATACATCCTTATTCTAGCTTTTTTAATGAAGTTGATACATGAGCCATAGCAATGCATTGTGCAAAATTCATTTTCACCTTCTCTCCATTCCTGTATTAATGGGCATTGTCTTATTGAACACTTATATGAACGCCAGGGGACCACCGCTTCAGGATCACTGATAACAAGGCATTTGTATAACTCTGGTCCTGAAGGGGTTAACAAATCACATGTGTGTCTCTTTTGCTTTGCTTGATTTTTGGCAAAAGAAAGTGGTTGCTCTCTTTTCATTCTGTGAAATGTTGATACGACATGATCAATGATGTTTGAAAGTGAAAGTGGAACCTTTTTACAGTTTAAGAAATGAATTGCGCAGGTAACCATCTAATGTCTCTACAGTCAACAATGTATTGGGTTTTTTTCTTATCATTTCTTTTGTTTATATGAGAATGTTATTAACATATTTAATGCATATAATTAGAATGGCTGTCAAAATGATTTGTCACAGGCTGTACAGATTGTCAACCCTAATTAAGAGAATCACCTTCTCTAAAATGTACATTCATCCCTTCAATATAACCTACCAGGGAGAGATTTACTAAGCTGTAAAATGGTAGCAAGCGAGGATTGCTTTCATAGGTTATAGTTATCGACTTGATAACATTCTGCTGATTAATATGGAGTATGTTTTAGAGTTTTACATTTTCCCAACTTTTCTTTTTCTGGAAAATGTACCTATACATTCTATTATTGTGCCATGAGACTCCAATGGAAGGTGTTGCAGATATGGATTTTGTTTATGTGGATGGCACAATAATGGACTGTCTGACTGCCATCTGTATTTCATTTCTAAATAATTTACAATACAACATTTGATTTATGGAATTCTTAAGACAAAATCATGAGTTGTTTTATAGGCATACTCGCCATTCTAATTGTTGTTGTTGAACCTGCAGTATTCTAATGCTCTCGCCTCTAACCATCACTGATCATTTAACATTGCTTCACAATGCTCATTCCTAACCCAAATTGCTATATCTGTCATCATCCTTTTCATTCACTCTCACATAATACAGTACTAGACGTAAACATGTAATGTCACCATAAGGGCTGTCTGAGTCATTAGTCAAAAGTGGCTGAAATTCAGGAAAGCATGAAGAGATACCTCCAAAAATGCCAGTGTAGTTTTTCTTTAAAATATATTAAAAATACAATCACATCACTTTTAATTGATAGGGTATACCCAGACAGTGTGACCTAATGGGGTGGCAGAATTAGGTGTGCCTGTCTGTCAGTTCTGCTCTCAAACCATAAAATAGACATACACCTAAAAAGCGTTGCGTTGGAGGGATACTCATATTCCATGATCTGTCCATTGAAATAAAAAAAGGAGAGTGATGATCAAGGCTCTGTATACAATTCATATCATATTAGGACATGTGGTCCTTTAAATGATAAATTCCCACTTTATATACGGAAAACTGTAGATTAGATGAAGGCTTAGATATTGTCATTTTGTCACAAAGGAATGGACTATTGTTACACAGAAAAACAGTGATTTCAGGAAGTTGTGCCTCAGCTGCTGAATAGTTTCAACAGTGACTTAACTAATTCTTTAAGGAAGTGGAAGAGTGTTTGCCATTGACATGCATTGGAGCATAACCACATGGGCAAGGATTAAATACGTCTGAGGTTTTTAGGCTTCATTATATTATTTTAATCTAACCTGCTGTATCTGTCGGAATACGGTGCTGCTTACTCATTACATTATCGGCTTTGGTAGTACATTGTCTTCTGCCGTAGTTTCACTTTTGATGTAAATCATATAGAAATATGAAATTAGTAAGAATTACATACTTCATAGGTAATAGGCGTTTGATGTTGGGGGGCTTTTTCTGTGCCTATTCTTTACAAACAATTGGAAGCACCAGTCCATAATATTTTCATTGTTTATTACAGATTAAGGTTTGTGATGGTTACATTTGGAGAATATTTATTTGACTATATATACCCTTATGCTGTGAAACAATGACTAATAGAGAAACCATATTAAGTAAATTCACCATCATTCATATAAAAATTAAAGAAACACTCCGAGCTCCCGAACCGCTACAGTCCACTGGAGTAGTTATGATACCTGAAATGCCCTGGTTCCATGCCACGGTGAGATATCAAAATGGTTTTAGTGAGATTTGATCACTGACTTGGGTCCTGCTGTGCACGTGGAGTCCTGTAAGTTCTGGTTTCTCATTAGAGCAAAGCAGGACCATACAGAAACACTGCCTGAATGCATCAGCTGAGCACAAAGCTACATCAGCCATACTTTATTCCACAGAGACACTTGGCTTCTCCTGCATGAGAAGACCAAATGCAGAGAATGCAGCCACAGACACTCAACGGAGAACCCAGATCCATTTGCGATCTATATTATATATATTGGTATATGTGGTATTTAATTGTGGTACATCACCAGGGCACTTTGGACGCCATAATATTTACAGTAGTAGGTAGTGGTTATGGTTCTTGGAGTGTTCCTTTAAATCTTACACCAAATATGTTATACACCTCTATTTGCCCCATCTCCAAATGACTATATTTTGTTACCGAAAGGGTAACAAACCAGCTATTCAAATTCTAGGTAATCACCTGCATTTTAAGGCTGTGCTCTTAGCTAGTCAAAATGTTTCTAATCATTTCCAATTTTGTTACCAAATCTGTTACTGACAGCAAATCTACTCTTCACTTATATCATTTCCACACATATATTTATCTATGTATCAATGTGAGTGGTTTCTGTCCGAGTTTAAAATCTGAATTAAACTACGATAAATCTCTAGATTTGCTCATTAGAGTGTCACTAATATACCGACTGAATGTTGCTTTCTCCTCTGGGCACATTGTATGGAGTTTTCCTTCATTAAGCTAAGTTGGTTATATTGACGTTCACTGGATCCGACTTTCTCCTACGGAACACAGAGGTCATAGCTTAGAACAAACAAGAGGAAGAAGGGATGACAGAAAATATTAGCCTAATGGGTCTCCTTTTCTACATGCACAAGATGTGGCAGTATAGAAGTGTAGGATTAGAATATTAGGTACCATGCCGTATTTTTTTATTTTTTTATTTAATATTATTTGGTAAAGTCTTGAGTGGTTTAGTAGCATCAGAGGAATACCCAACGAATGAAACATGTTTGTTGGTGATCTGTGCAATATGTATAACATTTCATTGTACTCACGCAAGTGTAAATCATTCTCAGAAGGAGAATAACATAGGAAGAAAGTACATTCACATGCAAGTTCAGCTGTCACCAGGTCTGTGCTGGCCAAATCAAGACATGTAGAGTCTAAAGCATAAAAGGGACACTGTAGGCACCATATGCACTTCAACAGATTGTAGTGGTTATGGTGCCTGGAATCTGTGAGTGCGGAGTCCCCCTTTATTGCTAAAAGGTTTAATTACTTTTTAGCGGAGATGCTGGATGCACAGCTGCCTGCAACTTAGCTTCTGAAGAAAAAATGGCAAAGGAAGTCCAATGCTGCCTTACACTGTGCCGGGGTACCAGGCAGTGATAGGCTGAGAACATTGGTTCTCTCAGTCTTCAATGCCCTAATCGCTTGTATGAATTGGTGTGGTGCAAGCCTGCCGTATTGCCATTGGAGGCTGAGCTGCAGGCTGCCAGGTACTGAGCATCTCGACTTAATGGTTTAGCAGTAATGCGAGGACTAGTGCCCACAGACTTAAGATGCCTTAGTCACTTCAATCTGTTGAAGTGGTTATGGTGCTTAAAGTGTTAAAGTGAGAACAGTTCTCACATTTCATAAGCACTTTTTTAATGTTAGCTTTTACACAATAAATGCAAGCTGATACTTGCAGCTCTCGGTGTTTTCATTGAAATGTTTATCGCAGTAACATGAAAGCAATGTACTGCTATACAGGCTCATCAACGTGGTGCTGTATTTACATAAATAAGGTTGTATACTGAATATGTGAAATGCTAATTTTTACATTTGCTAATTTTCAGGCTCAATTGACACTTTAATGCTAAAGGAATTTATTTATTTTTTTCACTAGCGTAGTTTTGAAATCCTTAACCTGTAATCATGTATACACAATTTCAGAGGTATGCTCCCATATTCCAAAATCGTTTTTACACGATTTGCACAACTACAACCGAAAATTATTTATTGTGTCATAAACACGGTTAACTTCAAATAGGGTACATACAGCAGCAAAATCAGCGGTACAAACGGGACAACGAGTGTAATTCAAAGCTTCAGCTAGCCATTTGATAAAAATCACATCTTACATGTTTTTTTCTGAATGCAAACTCAATGTTGATGTATGATTATGTCTGCATTCAGATGAAACGTGAAAGGTGTGAATTTTACAGAATGACTCAATAAAGGTAGCTTTTTTTTTTCTTTCTGAATGTCAACAAAATGCAAGCTTCTATTAATAAAGGTCTCAACTCAACATAAAAACAATAGATAGCTTTGTGCAGGTAGTTTTGCTGCTGTGTGTACCCTATTGGAAGTGGATTGGGATATCACATGACTGTTGCACCTAGCGGTACCTGAATGAGTAAAACTATACTCGGCATCAAGGGGATTAGTAGCTGGAGCACTATGACATGTTTCCAATGTTAGACAGCTTGCACTCTGTGTTCAGCATCAGAATACTGAACATGGAGAGACTGGCTCTCTAACACAGCATCCCCTGCTCTTCTTAGCTACTTACATTCAGGTAGACTGTCAAGCTGTGAGAAGCAACCTCTCTAGGTTACTGCTCTGAAGTCCACTCCTATTCATTGATAGGCTGTTGGACATCCAGCCACCATATTGCCTCTCCCAAGGACCTTGCTGTGTCTGCGTGCAGTCTGTGAGTGACAGAATGATAACTCCATGTCCCTGTCATCATCAGTTACAGAAGACCCTATTCAGGGATATAGAAACAAAAAAGGGGGCAGGGGAGGGGATATTATACATTTAAGTACATCTCTATTTATGGTGTGTGAGAACTTGGCTATGTACTGTGCATGTGTAAGATGCATATGCTCCACTGAGCTAGTGAGCATAGATTTGTGTTATGTTTGTTACTGGGTTATATTTCCTGCAGTAAAATAATATTTGTGTTTGGTTCTGAAAGAGGGGGGTGGAGGAGAATATAAATAGACAAAGAATACTTTCTTTCCTGTCTTTTTTATTGTTTTTACTTCTAGGCCTGTCCTGGGGAGGGCAGAGGTTGCAAAAAACAAAAACACTAGATAAGGTTAGAGTGTCTGTGTTTGTTTCAGTATGTTTGTGTATGTGTTTGCTTGTATGATTATCCATGTCAATGTGTGGCTATCTTAATGTTTTGCCTAAGTTTGATAGTTTGGGAGGGATATATTGTGTGTGTGTGTGTTTGTGTGTGTTGTGTGTGTATATATATATATCTATATATATATCTATATAGTGACATTTGGAGTGGGGGTTATCAGGTTTTTGTTGGATTCAGGCAGGAAAGTATCTTTGATCAGGCGTATCTGTATACAGAGAGGGAGTTGGTGGAATGGAGAGAAGAGGATGAGGGCAGAGAGGCTACAAAGGGGTTGGTGTGTGCATGTACCAGTATGTGAATGTGTGTATGTCAGTGTGTGTTTATTTGAGTGTGTGTTTGTGTTTAAAGTAAACATAACTGCATATTGTCTGTTGCATAGGCAATATGAGTACGAATGGGACATTGTACAAGGGAAACACATTGGGTCAGTACGAGAAGATTGTGCCATTTTCTTATAATGGAAAATGACAGTAATATATCCAGAAACATTATGTCTTTATAACACTTTTGAACTTTATTACATTATTAAATGATTTTTTTTTTAAATTCTCCAGTCCAACAAAATTATACGTTTTCATTTTCATGGATTAATGTGATATCTATTCATACATACGGTAAATGAAAAATATGTTCATACATTACTTTCCAGAACACAAAAAAACTCCGTAAATAATGTCATGAACACCTTATATTACTATTAAGATTATCTAATATTTCTGAAAAAGTATTATGTTACGAGCTTTTCATTTCACTTTTATTATTCGTTTTAATGTTAATATTTTACCTGCACTGTTTATGTATTTAGGTCTCATTGCCTCCAATAGGACATTTGTTAAAACAACCCAGAACTTGCACCATCACTGCAGATATATGTTTAGAACAAAGAGATTGAAACTGCATGCTCTTGAATTTAATGAGGCATATAACAAAGTGCAGAATTGTGATGTTAAGATTTATTCTCTAGTATTAATTAACAAGCAAGATACGACCAAGCATATTGTTCTTGCTGTAAATTTGTCACACACATCAGTATTTAAACATGCTTGTGTGAAATTCCTGTAAGTACCGGTACTTTAATTTACACTTATGTGCTAGCAGCCATCTTGCTTAGACACAGAATTTGAATAGTATACACAAGTTGAATATTTAGTTTTTAATTCACTACATTTTGGTGTTTAATAAATCAATCTCTCAGTGTAAAATAGCCACAATTCACCACAAGCTCGATCTCCTTTCTTTAATCTCATATTTCTTCTATTGAGACCTTTTATGCTTTGCCAAAAGCACTGTTTTGTTGCTATCGTTAATCATTTTGTTATGTGTGGATATAGATAGGATGCCAATACTTGGGCCTTCTGCCTTTCAACTGCTTTCATAGTTTTTATTTATTTATTTATTATTGCCATTTATATAGCGCCAACAGATTCCGTAGCGCTTTACAATATTATGAGAAGGGATTTAACTATAAATAGGACAATTACAAATAAACTTACAGGAAACAATAGGTTGAAGAGGACCCTGCTCAAACGAGCTTACATTCTATAGGAGGTGGGGTGTAAAACACAAAGTTAAGTGAATTGTCAGATTGAGGGTGGTGGACATCTTGTTCATATTCAATATCATGAATATTTTATTTAGAAAGAGCTAAACAAAAACAGAAATAGAAGAAGAAAATTAAGATTTTATGGAGATACCATGCCTCTCTTTGCACATCTGTCCCATTTAGGATTTGAGCAAGGCTCTCCTGTGAGCCTTATCTAGTGTCCAAGACAAAAGTAAAAATAGCATTAAATGCTATAATGTATTTATGTGGCTGTTTTTGACTCTCCATGTAGATGTTCATATATAGAGATAAGGCAGGCTGCATATGACTAAGTATGCAGTCACAACATGCAGGAAGACTGTTAACTACTGTATTCCTGAGCCAAGGTTGGCTATTCACAATGTTTGAGGTACATGACTCTTACTGTTATGTTGTTACCGTATGTCTGTAGGGAGTTGTATCAAGCTGTAATGGAATCACATTTAGCCAGTTGGTGACGCACATTCAGCCAAGCATTTGTGCCTAGCTGTTCTCTATGCCATTAATATTTGCAGATGTGCATTTATGTTTAGCTGTGCAATTACCAACATGTTCGACAATATCATCATACAATGGCAATGGTGGCATTTTTGTGGCACATTCACCATATTTAGTATGAAGGACATTCTACCAATCTTTCCCCATCTTCACTTAAAAAAACAAAACATATTATATGTTTTGTGGTATGGCCTCACCTCTATGCCAACTATGTCTTCTGAGATGTCAAAGAACAAATAGCCAGAAACAAGAACTTGAGGTTCAGTCAGATGTTCAGTGCAATCTTACCTATCTTTGTTCCTACTGAAGAGTTGGGGTATCTTCACCCTCACTAGCTCAGTGGAGAACTATACTAGTGATCTTTTATTATATATATTTCTGGCTCTTTGAGAAACAATTGCCTCTATATAAGTAAAATAAAACTGTAAAGTATACTGCTGAACCCCTACAACTAATGAGATCCAGAGCTAAATAGACGCATATCTTGGGACTCAGCCCCTAAAGTCCCCATAGCTACATCTCTGTGTTCAACTTGAAATCATTGTTTATAGATATACCTTCTCTTTTGGCAGCGTAGCTCCATCTAAGAAAATATGAGAGTTTATAGAAAAAATAAAAGTAACGCTAAAGCTTTTCTAGATTTACAATATTGTCTACAAGTTTTAAAGACATATTTAAACTTCTCAAAATCACATAGCTGTGTACTTAACATATGGCCTTATTTATTTAGTTTTGAAAAATAGGCAAAATATCAGCAGATAAAATGATAGGTACCATATGCTTGATGAATATTTCTTTGTGCATGCTTAGCAATGTGAGTTAGGGGTCACTTGAAATTTAGATTAAAGTTATATTCTAAAATAGATTAAGGGTGGAGTAGTTGGAGAACATGTTTAACATTAGATTTGTCTGTGTCACTATTAAGTATTATGTATAAATATATGTAAAATGTATTATAGTAAATGTTTAAACAGACACACAAATGGACACAACCTTAATTCTGAAAAAGAAAAAAAATACTTGCATGTCATGTATATATTCCCTGTTGCAGCAGATTGTAGGGGATATATCATAACTGTTCATGTATGACATCATGCTGGGCTTCCACTTAGGAATGTTTAGATCTGGTTGCCTTTGATATTCAATATACATTAATATACTTTACCTTACATACATTTGTCACTATATACAGAATAGCTTTTTCTTTATTACTTGTCACTAGATGCATGATTATTCCTCTGATTGGGGGTAAAAATATCAAGTTAAGACCTTATTCAATAAATATCTAATTATAGGGAACTGGAAACCCAAATAGCTACTCTGATTTTAAAATAAAATCTCCTATTTTGGCTTCCATTTTCCATCAGTAGCAAGTGGTCTGGTGCACCCTTAACTGTTAACTTGCTTACCCTAAACCTGCGACCTTGCAATCCCACCCATAAAGATCCAGCTTTTACCAACAGTAAGGAGTAATCATGCATCTAGTGAATAAGACCTTCATGGTGGTAAAGCCATGTAGGTGACTTTTGTAAGCACAGTAAAGGTAAAACACCACCAGGATGCCCGAGAGTTTTCCTGTAGTACTTATTACCTTGATTAAAGATATGGTTTTTCAGGAATGCACATCGGAAAGGTGTCACAGGACTCACCAGACATTATTTCCAAGATGGGAGCTGATAGATATGCCTTGTCTGAGACCTCACATCTCTCAGTGGTGAATGAATGCCAATATGCTGGACCAGATACTAGATCAATACCTCTTCCTAGGGATGCAACTGTGGCCTCTTGTGCCTGCTGAGCTTAATGGGAAATGTAATTCACAAACCTCTTTAGGGCCAAGGTTACTAATCACTGACCTAGACTGTCAAGTTGCACAAAGCACAAGTAGGACATTTAGATAGGGAGAGAAATATTGCATTCCTGTAGGCATTTGTCTATAATCGCAACTGCGTGGATAACACATTTTTCATATGTATGTTAACACACATCTACTTATTTCTGACATCACATATGGTATCTTCTCTACTTGTTATTCATTGAATTTTGGATGATTGCTGCTCCATGGCAGAATTGGACTTGTTTCCTGTTTGTATATTTTACACATTCATGACTAGTTTTAATAAAGTTCTAATCCAGTTATGGTCACTGTGGGTATGCCTACCCCAAGCCCTGAAAGGGTTGTGACTTGCACTGACATTTTACAGAAACATTTTACATTATTGTACTTAGTTATGTTTCTGAAATTAACATAAAATATATATATACTAAGCAAGCCCTGCATTGGTTACATGATGAATTGTTACAAAATTCTGGGGTATCCTCATCCTGCTTCCCATAATACAATTTGTATTAAATTACATGAGTCCAAAATGTGTTAGTGTTTGCAGATAGAGATGTCCCGAACAGTTCGCCGGCAAACATAGCTTGTTCGCGGTCGCCGCGGCGGGCGAACATATGCGATGTTCGGTCCGCCCCCTATTCGTCATGGAGGTGGGAGGGTCTGGGAGGGAGGGTCTGCTGCGATTGGCTGGAATGTGTCTGCTGACTGTGAGGTACAGGGTCAAAGTTTACTCAATGATGACGAATAGGGGGCGGACCGAACATTGCATATGTTCGCCCGCCGCAGCGACCGCGAACAAGCTATGTTCGCCGGCGAATAGTTCCCGGCGAACTGTTCGGGACATCTCTATTTGCAGACTTATCAGTGGGTGTTTATGTCATTCATAGTCTATTTAGATCTGATGAATATGCACAGATACTCCATGAAACACCACAAAGAAGAATGTCACAGTCTGGGGACTTTGTATAACTCACAAAGGCACCCGATGGTGACATTGCTGCCCAGGGTCTGGTGGCCTGGGGAGCAGTAGGTAAAGATGAGAGCGCAAGACCCTCCGTAGACAGAGCCAATTCCCTGCAGCCATCACTGGTGGCATTGATACATCTAGACGGCTTCTGAAATGTCAGGCGTTGGAAATATACAGAGAAAAAGTAGTCTTACTTTGTCTCAGTGTATCTATTGACTTGGTTGGAATTTCACTGAGATTCCAACACAGTTAATGTGAGTATTTAATAAAGATTCTATACTTATGAAATACTCATGTTTCGAGGGAGAACAGGGGGAATTACTTAACCAAATATTAAGATGCATTCTAATGGCATGTTTATTATTATTATGTATTATGTTTGACATTTATATAGCACCCACTTATGTTGCAGCACTATACAATATCATTTTTATTATACCAATATATAAAGTTTCATGTTTTATGTATGCTTTCCCAAACTCATATACATCTAGGGTGTGCATTTCTATGTGTGCATATATGTATATGTGTGTGTATGTATGTGTATATATATATATATATATATATATATATATGTATATGTATATATATATATATATAGGTATATATGATGTGTGTATGTATATATGTAGGTATATGGTGTATATACAGGTTTATGTATGTGTGTGCACATTTGTACATGTGTAGGTATATGTATTGGTATTTGTGCATGGATGTATGTATAAGTGTTCATGCATATATACAACTCCAGCACTCAACATCTGCATGCACACATATATGATCTTCCTGGATCACTATTCTGAGTCTGTTTAGTGACATGGTTCTCTTACCATCTCAGTAATAACAGTCTGCACTGATCCATGTGAATAAGAGACCTATATTAGGAAATAATCAATCACAAATTTACTAGAAAAAAAAAACCCAATGCGCACTATATATTTGGCATGGCAACAAAACAATAACTTGGGAAAGGTAAGTGGGCTGTAACGCATTTATCCACACTTAGCATCGCCTGAAGATAAGAAGACTAAAATAACTTTAACACCCACAGCATGTACAAAAAGCTCCCTGCATAGTCATCCACTGAAAGTTTGTCATTAATTATTAACTTCATGAAAAATCTTCTCTTTAATTTATTGCATTCTTTTTGCCAATGTTTAGGTCCCATCCATTGCGATCTGTTACACATTATTGTGTAAGGGATAAAAAAAGAATGCTTCTCATAATACAAGTACTTCCACGTAGAGCATCATTTAGCTGTGCCCTGCTATTAGTTAAACAAAGTCAACATGCAAGAGGTGACAAGAAAAGAGATTGTATAAAATGAATAGGTGAAAATTCTTGGTGTCTTCATGAAATAGCAAATGGATGAAAAGAAAAACGTGAATGAAAACACATTATTTTTATTCCAGTTTAACTAGTAATGCTGCACTATACCTCAAGGTAGCACTTATCAATCTTATTGTGAACAGTTATTAATTTATCTCATGGCTTTTGGAACACAATTTCTGCCTTTTTAAAAGTAACCATAATAATAGGATTATATGGGGTACGTGCGGATACATTTCCTGCTGCCTCTGATCATGGCACCCGCTACATTTTATTCTACTAGTTTATCAGCAGGAGCGGAGGAATAATCTCTCCATTCTGCGTTCTCATTTAGATCATTTACAGAATACACAGATGATTTCTTATGTTATCATTTTCATAGCTAGTAATTTGCTGGTCTTCACTGAAAGTTTATTGGTTTGGTAACTGTATTGTAGTAACTGGTTCCATCCTAAACAGTTATGCTGCTAATACCAAAATTAGCATTTTTTTTTTTACATTTAACCTACCCCGCCCTCACACACACACACACACACACACACACACACACACACACACACACCTTCTTATGACTACCTTCTTCCTGTCACTGTCAGGAGTAGCTCTTTGGCAAATGCAACCTAAACATTCTTAAAGTATGATCATATCATTTCCTTCTCTTTAAAGTTACCTTTTTCTGCTTCTAGCCCAGCAGAGGGCTGCAAAGCTTCTGGCCTAAGAGACATTAGGCCAACTTGGAATATGAACAGGTGGTGGTAGATTTGGGTAACCAGGGCCGGACTGGGGATACAAAGCAGCCCTGGAAAAAAAATATATGCCAGCCCCATAAGTAATTGCGCCATATCTTGTTGCATGTAATATGTAAGGCTATATCTTACCACCCCAGATGATTGAGTGATATATATATCAAATATATATTGCTTTTTCTAATATAAAATATTGGTCCTTTCAGAGTAAAATGATTAATTATACAGTAAGCATACTCACATGCAGATACACAATCTCACTGACACACACAAGCTCATTGATCCACAGCCGCATAGACAAACAATCTCACTGATATACATAAGCTCGTTGACATAAAAACACAAGCTCACTCACTAGCAGACGCACACACACACACAGCTTAATGTACTGGTTCTGGTGTCTATAGCCTGTCCCTGCAGGCTTTTCAATGTAAACAATGACTTTTCAGAGAAAAGGCAGTGCTTACATTGCTTCCTAGTGACACCTCTAGTGACAGACACTCAGACGGTCACTAGATGTGCTTCCTGTGTCAGTGCGGATTGGCTGAGATCATCAAGCTTGATGATCTCAGCCATAGAGTCGAGGGGAGACCAGCACGACATTGGGAAAAGTGAGTAAAAACACTTTTTAAAAACACACATAGACACCATGACACACACATACACCACGACAGACACACACATATACTATGACAGACACACACACCCCATGACACACACATATACAATGACAGACACACACCTTGATAGGCACACATGTACCATGACAGACACACACATACCATGACAGATATAAACACACCTTGACACACAGAAAGACCATGACACAGAAAGACCATGACACAGACAGACCATGACACAGACACACACACTCACCATGACACAGACACACACACTCACCATGACACAGACACACACACCATGACAGACAGACACACACCATGACACAGGCACACACTCCCACTGACAGTCTGACACACATAATTGTTGCTACCTGTGGGCAGACAGAAGGGAGAGCTCTGATGGCAGCCGCCGGGGGAGCTCTTCTGGTGGCCGCAGGGGGGAGCTGTCTGTTCTGGCGGCTGCAGGGGGGAGCTGGCTTCTGGTTGTAAGGGGGAGCTCTTCTGGCGGCAGAGACAGAACAGCCAGCTCTCCCTGCGGCCGCTAGAAGAGCTTCCCCTGCGGCTGCCATTACAGCCAGGTGCCAGCTCCCCCCTGCGGCCGCCAGAAGAGCTCCCCCTGCGGCCGCCAGAAGAGCTCCCCCTGCGGCCGCAGGTCACCAAGATGTCTCCCCGGCCCCAGGTGCCGACGGCCCACCGGGAAATTTTCTGGTATCCCGGTGGGCCAGTCCGGCTCTGTGGGTAACCCCCCCCCAACCCGTGGTGTAAACTATACAACTGTTCCTGTTACTTCCTGGTTTGTTTAGCTCAGTAGAGCTAAACTCAAGAGACAGGTAATTGCCCAAACTAACTGCCTTGCAAAGACTTCTCCTTGAGCTGAGTTAAGAAGTCTGTGATTGGACAGCCACAGAAAGTCTTTGTGAGGTAAGAAGAGGAGGGCTTGCAAAGACTGCAGACAAGAGATCTGCACCTTTTGCAAGCTGTTTTTAGATATAAACCCAATAAAATAACATGCATAATTAAATGCATGCATGTTTTCATTGTGATATACTAAACAATGACTCTTACTTTTGTGGGGGGGGGGGATTTGGGGGGCGATTTGGGCGGTGGAGTACCCCCTTAACTATACAACCCAACATATTTGCCTTGCTTCAGACTGTGAGCATACAAACGTTTATCACTGTTTATATGTAATAACATTCCTTATCAGTCAGATTTTAAATCATAGTTTGCTGCTATATAAGTGCTAGGTATGCTATTACAACCAAAACTCCTAGACAAACATGTTTCAGGTATTTAGCATCACTAACATTACGTTCATCTTCATATAATTCACTGTTTATAAACAAGCCAGTAGTACTTGTATATTGAATTTTATATATAATTAACAGTTGTTTGTACATATGATGACACATGGAAAAATTAATTAGAAATGTAAAATGTATACAGTATAATTTAAGATCTTACAGCCGATCATTGAATTCAAAATATAAATTCCTAGGACATTGGTAACTGTACGCAAGAAGAATATTCTGCTTGGTCCACCTAAATGTCCTTTATTGGTAATGATTAATGCTTTTAAGAGGGGGACCGACCTCCACATTCTTTAGCGGAATTGCCGTGTTTTGCACAAGGAGTATTACAGGAAAGACTAAATTCTTGCTTAGAATTCTAATACTACTAGGACTTCCCAGTATCAGTCCTCTTGAAATAATGGAGAAAAGTACTGAGTATACAATGCCTGGGAGTTCTTATCTGCACAGCTAATCGGAAGGGAATGTGCTTTTCACAAACTTTAGCTATCACTGCACATTTATGACATTATGTATCTTAGTATACAGCACATTAAATATTGTTTGCTCAGCCACGGGTTTTAAAAAAAAATAATTTTTATAGTAAGCTTGAGTATTTATAGCACCGTGGTAATATAACCCCTAGCGTTCTTCAATAAAAGCTGGCTTATTAATACAACCAAGATTCCTTGTAGAGTGAATGTTGTGGGTTTTATTTTGGTGTGCTATGCAGACAGACCACTTGAACTATGAGTTTGTATTTATTATTCATTTGGTGCAGAGCAGTAAAACATTCATTAGTGGTTTGTTGGCAAGGATACAATTAAACGTTCTTTCACAAGATGACTCCTAGATCATCGGGATGGTTTATTTACAAAACATAATCTAAATATCCACAATCAGTATGTGTACTACAAGTGCATTTTATTCCATCTCGTATTCCAAAACTCCCATGCGTTATACATGCAGTACATTTCTACATTATTGGGAAGAATGTTTTCCTTCTCTTGGTACAAAATGCTGCAATTCAGCAAAAAAGGAATAGGTCAGATCTCCTCTTAAGAGTATTAATCATTACCAATAGAGGACATTAAGATTTCTGCTTTATGACTTGACAAAGTGACTCAGACTGACTTTTATTAAGGATTCTACTATGTATGCATATTATTTATCAACAACCAATTTTCTTATACCATGACACAGCATATAAATACAGAGAGGGATCCTACAATAAAAGGAAAGTTTTAGAAACTGTACTCAGTCTGTTGCACTCCAAGTACTAAGAGCTAGCTGTCTTAATTAAGCACAGAAAGCAAATAATTTCAAAGACTTTAAGTTAATAGGGTGATGAAAGCACGCCTCCGAACTTCACAGGATGCCGGTGGGATGTGTGAAAGGGCTCCACCCAAATGGGCAGATACGCCCAGAAAGGAGATGGGTCTGCCTATAAAATTAACAGGTCAGTCTGGCACGAATGCACGTCAAGCTGTCGTCCAATCAAGTAGGTCACCCAGAAAAGGAGGACTATACATGGAGCACTGTTTTCCCCTCTGCAGCGTCCTAATGTCCTGAGCATAGCATGAACGTGTCTAATGACACACTAGCGCTATGCTTGTAAGGGCTAGTTCCCTGGTGTCCCCAAAAGCAGGACATCAGGGAACAAAGCCTGGGCAGGATCTGAAAATCGGGCTGTCCCACCAAAATCGGGACGTTTGCGGGCCTGTGAAATAAATTCACATTTTGGCTAGTAACTAAATAAATTCAAATTGAACATCATATTTTAGGTTACAATAGACAAATTGGTTATGTACCTAGGTTATTTTGGCCTACAATTGGACTTTGAAATTCATTTACCATTTCCAATAATTCACATTTTACAAAATAAACCTCAGAGAATGCAGCCTGGCAATGTTTTCTAAGTCTTAGAATATATTGTCACAAGAACTCTACATGACATCAATTTTAATTTCATTTTGGATTTTGAGATGTGCCCTGTTGTTTGTTTACTGGCTACATTAGATTGCAGCTCATTGTGATAAGTGGAAATCACATTTCTCCATTACTATAAGGCAGATACAAAGAGGCTGTTTGTTAACTTTTGTTCGACCTCTAATTTTTTGCTCTACACAGATGCCTATTTGTCAGTTCAGCATTATATAGTGAATGACACGTCCATCATACATAACCGGCTCCAATCAATATAATATATTTTTGTCAAGCTTTTTAACTGAAAGCAAGATATAGATTAGAAGACATTTTATAAGTTTGTAATAGAACTCCAGGCTTAAGTCATACTGTTCTGTTTTTGTTTTGTTTTTTTGCAGGCTACATGACTAGTGTGCTTTATGTTTCACATTCTAGTATTTAACAGTAACCTTATTTATATGCTGAAGTAATCGGATAGACTGTGCAATGTGCATGGTATATCACTTTTATCTCAGTGAATAATAACTGTAATACACCAGCTATAAATTAAAAACAAATATTGTATGAATTAATATTTTTATAGACAAAATACAGCAGCAAAAGTTCCCATTCCTTAATAACTGGATTTCTTAAGGAATCTTCCATATTTTTTATTAAAATTTTTCTCCTAAAGTGACAATCGCAAACTTTAGAATCACATAAACAAGTCTAGAATATATAAACTCAAAAATAATATGGAATTGCTCTTTGTGGTCTATTTTTGCCCACCTATATTTTCCTGACTAAGTCACATTATTGGGAGAAAGGATTTGTATGAGGGATAAGGTAAAAAAAAAAAAAATTTAAAAAAAATAAAAGCTCAGACTATGGCACAGGAACGTGTCGTAGACCAGCCAGAGTAGAATAATGATTAGTTGGTGCTATGGGCTCTTCTGCTATAATTCAAAAACTCTAACACTACAATTTCCTGAAATCCCAAGACCTAATTATGGACCAGGAAGAGAGAGAGAGATAACATTAAAATGTGTATTATGGAAAGATAATGCCTCTGAACAGTTCTTGAGACATCATAAATCACGAGACTGAAGGTCGAGTGGTTTATAACTCGTTTCCACAAGTAGGCATTAATTGCTCATAATACTTGCCTCAACGTTATATATCAGGTATACGACATTATCATTTTATTTATTTTACTTATATTTCTAAGGAATAGCTTGGTGGAACACACACACATATTAATGTGCACACATAGGCACACTGCTCAATGTTGTTTATTGTATATTATTCACATTATTTTGGTAATGTGTCCAAATCAAATTATATTTTCAATACTTTTTATTTTTTTACTTTAGGTTAAAATAAATAAATATGTACATTTTCAGTATTGCAATATTATGTGGTCTTTACTTACATTTAGCTATATATATATATATATATATATATATATATATATATATATATATAGGTACAGTTTATGTTTATAATATGCATAGAGGCAGATACATTCCGTGTACTTTCGTTGTTGCAGTGAATATATGTTTGCTTTTTGTGGAATAACAAGCAAGAGATTTGAGTGTTTTGTAAATACTGATTGTAAATGATTGTTCTGTCAAATTAATCTTTTAACTTTTCTCTTACCTTATTCAACCATTCCTTTCTAACTTTCTTAATTAAACATTGCTTAAACAAATTGACACATGTGGAAATAACAAACAATCTGCACGGCGCAAAACTAAAACTGTGTATTTATTTGTGGGGGTGTGGGGGCAGGTGGGATTCAGAAGAAAAACTATCCTTTTACCCTTTTTCCGCAGCATGGAAAAAAATCTGTGCTGACTTTAAAAAAATAAACAAACAAACAAAAAAAAAACTTCATTGCAGCCTAGCACAGTCGCCATTTGTGTGCGAGGCTGTACACACTGCGTCACTTGCAATGTTGTGATGTCACAACATTGCCATGTTTGCCATTGCGGCTTTGTAGAAATTGAAATGGCGTCATGATCCCGAGTGCTGTGACGTGTGGCACATCCATTTGTAAAGACAGGATTAGAAATGAATAAATTTGCGTAGCATGGACTGACTCCATGCTGCCGAACCCAGGGTAAAAGTAAAGTTTTTCCTCTCAACTGCGTTAACGCTGGCTTTGTTGTAAGGTAAGTGAGCTGTTCTTTTTTTGTTTTATTTTCGCAGTTTAACATATTTATGCACATAATTAACCATTTTCTGCTGACATTAATTTTGTTATGGTACTAATATATACTGTAATTGTGTTAAATTAATCAAAGATTGGATTGAAATTCACATGGCATAATATAAGCATTTAATAAATACGTAATCCATTTAATATGTAAAAATGTCTTGCCTAAATATACCCTGTCATGTCATGTGTACATAAGCAGTGATTTTTGGAGCGTTCACAAACACTTTGTAATAATTTAGTTCAAAATAACCAAATTGGAAAATAAATCCTAAAATTTAGCCAAGTTACAGAATTTTAACAAGATTAATAACCTGATCTAAACTTTTACTGAATAAACCCCAGCATATTTACTGACTTCAACAGGTTCTTTAGATCCATTCCCATATTAAAAGCAGTTTTAGAACCTGTTTGCATTGCTAACTATACAGCAGTGTTGTATAGCTCTCCTCGTCCAATTAAATTTTGTTAGAATTCAACTCCCATACTTTTCTGGTGGCCATGTTAATTGCAACTCTCACAATTTTCTGGCAATTAGCATTATGCAAATTGTAATCTAACAACATTAGGGAAGGGTCACCCCTACAGCTATCTGGCATGGAAAGAGGGCTGTGGTGTAATGTACTCTTCACCCCTGTCCTCTGGACCCACTAACAAGCCACAAATTGAGGATTTCCCTTACGGCACGCAGGTGACTCTTTATTCACCTGAGCTAGGGTAGAGTTATAATATTCTGGAGTGTTTCAACCACTTAAGAACTCTTGATATTATCTGTTATCTGTTATCTTCAAAGAATCATATTCCAAAATGGAAAATAACATAGAATTAAGTCCTACAGAGTTATATCGAGCTCCAAAAGCTAAATAAGTCTAACATGTCACACTAGCACTGTGATGAGGGCATATTGGCATATTTTGGTCCATATTGGGTTAAAGCAGCAACATCCAGAAAAACAGTCATTTTCCACCGCATCCTTGCATTCTAGAGTTTGAAATTAATGCAGATCTCCAACTGTTGATAAATTTGACTTCCCTTTATCGTCTGCCAGGCCAGATCCACTGTAGGAAGTTTAAATTAAGACTCCTGTAGAGTTAGTAAGCGATGTGATATTCAATCTTAAAATAAAGCAATATTGCGAAAAAACAGGGATTCTAAAAATGAATCCAGAGAAAATACATCTCCACAAATAAAATAAAAAGTTTAGTGTAAAATCTGCGTGTACTTAACTACAAGTTTAAATTGGATCTGTCACTTGACTTAACTTTGCATTAATCAGCAGAGCATAAAATATGTGTATATTCTGTGTTACCATTTATTATTTTAATGTTTTGGCATACTTTTGAACAGGAAAAAAAAGAAAAAAAGCACAATCATGCTGAGAGCATATTCTCTAGCAGCTACTCCTCCACCCAATCGGCTGTTTATTTTCTAGTTTTTTTTTTTTTGTTTTTACTTTTTTTTTTAGATTAGTTATTAGTTGAACCCTTAAATAGATAATTTCCTGAATAAAAGCATAACAAAATGATCTCACCATAAATGTATAATGTGCTGTGGAATTTGGTGATGTTTATAAAAGAATAATAACAAGAATATGCATGTTACGTTCTGTGTAAAAATGTAGAATTTTGTCTATTCATTTTATTAATTCAGCCATTCATATTTATTCATCTTATAGTTACACTAATAAACTTTTTATATAAATTCACTTTTCATGTTTTTAACTGAAATCGTAATTTTGTTGGCAGTAAAAACATGTTAATACATATTTGCTGTCCTTCATGTAATTTACTAGACTAATAAGAATTCTGTAAATATTCAACATGAAGACATTTTCTCAAGGCCCTTCTTGTAGCACTCGGAAAAGTATCTGTTATTTTTCTGCTCTTATCAAACATGACAATGTGACATGTTCATTTCTTTTTGTTTTTCCGTACTTGTCTAGATGATGGTAGAACATATGTGTGATTGTACCAGGCACACTTGATTATCAAGTAAATAGACCTGGCAGCAACATTTGATTTCTCTTCTTGTTGCTGTTTCAAACATTTATATTTGCTATGCACTAACAGCTATCAGGCAACAGACAATGATAGACTGAATTTTAAACATATATGTGCTAACCTTTATATTACCAACCTAAAAATCCAAAAGAAGGTTTAGCCTGAAATCCTGTTAAAAAAAATAATTTGCGTAATGTTATCTGAAAAACTAAAAATACATTTTGAAAGCACTTTGCAGAACAAAATAAAGTAGAAAGTATTGTGTAGCTTTTTTATATACACATCTTGACTTTATTAACTGTTTGTCATATTTGTTTCAGGAGTTATTCGTGAAAGTTACCTCAAAGGTCACGATCAGCTTGTTCCAGTTACTCTTTTGGCCATTGCTGTTATTCTAGCCTTTGTGATGGGTGCTGTCTTCTCTGGAATAATTGTGTATTGTATCTGTGACCATCGGCGAAGAGATGTGGATATAGTACAGAGGAAGGACAAAGATCTTAATCATTCACGTAGAGGCTCTATGGCAAGTGTTACAAAGCTAAGTGGACTCTTCAGCGACAGTCAGAGCAAGGACCCTAAGCCAGAGGCTATTCTTACACCATTGATGCATAATGGGAAACTGTCCACTCCAGGAACAACTGCTAAAATGTTAATCAAAGCTGAACAGCATCACCTTGACCTTGCAGCATTACCAACACCTGAGTCCACGCCAACACTGCAACAGAAGAGGAAGCCAAGCCGGGGCAGTCGAGACTGGGAACGGAATCAAAACATCATCAATGCTTGTACAAAAGATATGCCTCCAATGGGATCACCAGTCATACCAACTGACTTGCCTCTCAGAGCATCACCCAGCCACATCCCTAGTGTTGTGGTCCTTCCAATTACCCAACAGGGGTATCAACATGACTATGTAGACCAGCCAAAACTAACTGAGGTGGCACAAATATCTATTGAAAACCAGAGTTCTACTCTAGAGTACAAAGCAATCAAAGAACATCTAAGCAGTAAAAGTCCAAACCATGGCATGAATTTAGTGGAAAATCTAGATATCATTCCACCGAAAGTGCCCCAAAGAGAGGCATCATTAGGACCTCCAAGTTCCTCAATGTCTCAGAATGGAATGGGGAAACGCATAGACATGCACTCCTCTGCTTACAATGTGGATTACAAGAGAAACTACCCTACAAACTCGCTAACAAGAACTCACCAGACATCGACTCTCAAACGAAACAATACCAATTCATCAAATTCTTCTCACCTCTCCAGACATCAGAGTTTTGGTAGAGGGGACAACCCTCCTCCTGCTCCACAAAGAGTAGACTCTATACATTTCAATGCTGCTCAAGGGCAGACAGTGACTCTAACGAGGCAGCCTGGCATGAATGCCTATAACTCTCTACCCAGATCAGGTGTGAAACGTACTCCTTCTTTAAAGCCAGATGTACCACCCAAACCTACCTTTGCACCACATTCATCATCCATTAATTCCAATGATGCATGTACATAATTAAAACAGGAAGGTGAAATAAAGTAACAGAATTTGCCATTTTGAGCCAGTGTACTGCAACTTCATCAATAAACTAAAATTTCCAAGAAAGCTGTTGTTAAGCTAAGGAATCTTTGGAAAAGAAAGTGAAAATATTTTCTTATAAAACCATTTGATGTACGATTTAAGTTTGCAGCTGCAGGACTTGCACAAAAACTAGACAGTTGTTACTGTTAATTAATTCACCCCTAGACATCACACCCATGAGCCAAAAGCACAATGCTGAATGTTACCTTCACCTCCCGATACACCTGGACTGGTAGAGGAGCACAGAAGACTAACAAGCAACAAGAAGAAAATGGATGTCGTATGACTTCAGAGACAATGCTAACTCAAATTGAATGATGGCAGAAGTTTACTACGAGCAGATACTGTGAATTGCCCATCAGTGTTACAACCACTCGATTAGCAGACGAATGCCGAACTGGGCACAGCTATTTCCGATCTCTGCTGTTCCTCTCTTTTTAATGAATAACATGTGACCATTAACAATAGTAACTCCTATTATTTATTGTTCATTTTGTCTTTCCTAAGGAAATGACTGTCCTACAAATAACTTTCTGAGCAGCTCTATGGACAAAAGAAATAAAACAAAGACAATGGACTTGATTCCTATTTAACATGATACTGCTAACTGGAGTAGTTGAGTACTTTTATTATAATTATTTTTTTTCCAATAAATTGGCAGAGGAAATAATTGTGAGCTGGCATTCTGAAATTTGTGTTTGGATTATCTTTTAATGTTACTTACTCTTCATTGCCATTCCTTCTTGGTCCATCATCTTTTTTTTCCTATAAATTCATTTTTCTTTGTATTTCCTATTTCTTTTGGCACAGAGAATGAGCATGTGACATGTTAAATAGGACAATGTTACCGATCCACCCTTCTCTGAAAGGATCCATGGGGGAATATTTATTTTTCATATGAAAAATGTACTGGCTGGGCCTTTGGGAATTTTTTGTTTTGTTGTTGTTTTTTTTTTTATATACAAAAAAAAGCTCTCTTAAACCTTCTGAGTGCCAATACTTTACCACTCACCCATCCACAGCACTCAAAGGATTAATGCATTGCTCACTCTATCAGAAAAATGAATTTGTTAGGTCTCTTTTTTAACCTCTACGTATAGCATTGCTGTCAAAGTGTCTTTGTCAGTGGTGAATATTATTTTATTTTTATGAAAGAGCTAGTTTGCTCCATGCCATCCTCCTTTGCATTGCATGTGATTCAGCGAAGAGATCCACCGATGATGTGAACTAAGTGATATGCCAGCTTTGAAACCATGCATAGAAACTATGATCTTATCTCACAGGTTCTTCAAGGGACTTTTTATCTGTGAATAATCTTTCTTCCACATGTAAATTTGTGCCTTACACCCTCAGTTGTGTGTACTTGTGAGTTGTAGTACCTATAACTTTTTCCTTCAAATAGTTGTAGATATTTATTTACCCATGCAGTCCTTCTTCCCGTCAGTGCTGGCAGGTTCTGCTGGGTATTACGGATGTTAGACCACATCAGTTTGGAGAAGAATGTAGCGGTAACACATAACTCCACAATTTCTTTCAAAAAATATTGGCTGTACTGCACCCTGTAATTCATTTAATTATTCTGGATGTGCCAATTCTATCCTCGAACAACCCTTGTATCATGCTGGCAGTACGTGTACACTGTTGTGGGTGGTATTTTCCTTTCCCAACTTTCCCTTTTTTTCTGTATCATATCATTTCAGTATGGTGATACTTATTCATCAAATAATATACTGTCTTCACGGCTAGTGTGCACACTCGACAAAATGCGGAATGTGATTGGCTGGATTCCGTACAAAAAATTCCAAACCACTCCACAGTTTGTATGTACAGTCTAAAATAAAAATAGATAGTTTAAGGCAGGCTGGTTCCTGCTGTCATTAAATACAGTTATAACGTGAAAAATCAGAAGGATGTCAGTAGAAAAAAAAAAATAGAATACCCTTTTGGTGAATTTTTCTTTTAGTTTCTGTACACAGGTTATATTTTAAAAGCTATTACATCTGTGTCAACATTCTTTAGAGTCCTTGTTTTTTATCTAAAAGAAAGTGTTTTTCTGTTCATTTTGTACCTATTTTGTCTGATTTATTTTTTGATTGATTGATTGAAATGACATATTTGAAGTCCGCTTATCTATAAGTGATTTTTAGAAAATCAGGATGGTTTAGACCAACGTGTGTAACAAGGGTGGATGCATACCATTCCATTGACTTATTTTTCCATCTGTACTTTTTTATGGTGTTCCCAAGTACTATTTGCACACCAGTTTACTTTTCAAACTTTTTTATAATTCATTTTAATTTTGCCTAAATTGTTATCATTGAATTATTTTATGTCCCACGCATATTCACAGAGGTACATTTTTATTATTTTTCCTTACCAATTTAGTGTAGTGTTAAATAAGGTGAATAGTTGAGAAAGATTTTGAAATAAAACATGTTTTACAAACAAAAAATTAAATTTAACGGATAAAAAAACATGCAGGTGTCAGGGTTGAATTAGTGTCAACAGGTCTCAAAAAGTGTCCTAATGAGTGCTTGATTCGTTATATGTCAGCAAACAGAAAATTGCAGTTTCAAAATATATACTTAAAAGCAATATGTGATACAATATTTACTATGAATAAATGGCACTGAGCAAATCAGGAATAGATTATGGAAGGTAGTAAAAAATTAAAAAAAAAAAAAAAAATAACCTTCTACCTGTAGCTATAAACAAATTTGGGTTATTTATAAAATGATCAATTCTGGGGTAAAATTATGGAGTGGAGCAAACAGCAGGCTCCATCCATGGTGATTACTCCACTTTTAGAACTTTGACCTTTACTTCCACTTTGTAGTTAACCCTGAAGTGTCTAAAGATCACAACATCATGTAAACACTTACTTGTATGATGTAAAACACACACAGTATTGTGTCCAAAACTATACAGTGCCTTATTTTATCTATATTAGAAAAATATTAGCATTCAAATTAAAATTGTATGATTACAAAACTAATACCAATAGATTCTCTTACATAACAGAATACACAGTCTGTAGTGAATGATATCAAATAAATGCTAAAAACAAAACTAAACTAATTTTTGGTACCTCAGTATTGTCAAATGTGCCCATTTCTGTTCTGTTCTTTGTTAGCTATTCCTCCTTTTTTGATGACATTATTTTAGCTTTTTTATATATATATATTTTTTCTTTTTATATTTACAATGTTGGGTTTATAAGCCTATGTGTGCCTTTGCTATCCACCTTTGCTATACACCGATAGACTGAACAAAATACAGATTCCTAATTGTGTACTGTTGTAAAATATTGTAATGTTATACACATTTTTCTTCATCTCCACATCCCTTAACATTCACAAATTAATGTATGTTGTACAAAAAAAGGTGAAAAAAGTAAAAAAAATAAATCTTTATTACATAAGGTAATAAAACAGACTGTTCTAAATTTTGGTTTTGGCTGCTGTGTTATCTGATCTGTACTTCCCCTACAACTTCCTAAAGAATGATATGAAATTGGTAAAATTAGGTTAGAAATAAAGTGAGGTTGGGTTTAATTGGTTTTGATGCAGCAGAGATAATGCACTCATGTTTACGAGACTTTTTATAATTAAAAATTAAATCATATTTATTTCTCCATACGTTCCCTTTTTTTAACACGCTTTCTAATTATCATGCCTTTCAAAGTAGCAGTACTGACACGCTAGCATGTGAGGATAGCTTAGAATAGAACACATCACATATGCAAATCACTTGTTTATTTTAGAGACTTTTATTTCTGCCAGTGTTGCTTCCTCTGCATATATTTGTTTGCCTAAAGTGATTGAAACAAATATGTAACTGAGACATTGAAAGACAGGGACAAAATGGGAACATTACATTTTCATCAGGAAATTGCAGGAATAGAAGAAATTGTCAGGATGGTACTACATAGAATATCTGAGCATTTCATTCTGTTTAAGGAGAATTGCACATTGCTTTTTTTATATTTATTGTGCTCATACTTTAAAAGTCAGCATGACTCTATTGCCATTGTCCTGATTTAAACATTTACAGAGTTATTCACTAAAGTTAGAATTCAAATCTAATTTCAAATTAAATTCAAAATATCCAAATTGGTGCAATACTCTAAGTCAGCTTTCAGTAAGTAAGCTTTCAGTTTAGCTTCTCTGGCCTTAAATCTGAAATTCACTTTGAATTCTCATTTTAGTAAATAACTCTGTCAATGTTATATGTAAAAAGAAAACGCATATATTTTACACATTTATATTTATTTATTTATTACTGCTATATTTAGATTAGGGATTATACATCTGTGGGCTAATTTGGCAACAGAATCAGATGGAATTAAATCCAGCATTGTTAAAGGAAGGACAAGTAAATGTTAGAAGGATGGGAGAAAGTAATGGGGTTGATGAGCTGTACAGTGTAGGACTCGTGGTGAAAAGTTCATTTGTGGTGTAAGAAGGCACCCGTGAATGACTTAAATGCCATTGTTTAGAAAAAAGGTTAGACAGGTAGGAGGAGAAACAGATAACAGGCAAACATAACCTACATTTACAAGTTTAAGAGGACACTGTAGGCACCAAAACAATATTAGCTTAATGAAGAAGTTTTTTTCGTATATAGATCATGCCCCTGCATCCTCACTGTTCAATGCTTTGCCATTTAAGAGTTAAAAACCTTTGTTTATAGAGCCTTAGTCACGCCTCTCTGCATGTGAATTACACAGCCTTCCTAAACACTTCCTGTAAAGAGAGATCTAATGTTTACACTTCCTTTACTGCACATTCTGTTTAATTTTATCTTCTGCTCTGTTCTGTTAATATTTGCCTTCTAGCCCATGTAGACACTTCCTGTGTGTGATTGAAGCTCAATTTACAGAGCAGGAAATAAAAACATTTAAAGCCAGGGGAGGTGTGGACAGGGTTGTATAAACAGAAACAAAAGTGATTTAATTCCTAAATGTCAGAGAATTGACCCGTTAGAATTCAGAGTCATGATCTAGACACTAAAACTTCTTTGTTAAGCTAAATTTGCTTTGATACCTATCTTATTTGAACAGATACATATAGTGGAATGTTCCTCATGGTTTATAAGAAACATAGAGAAACATATATATATATATATATATATATATATATATATATATATATAAATTATATACACATAGATTAATTTTTGTTTTACTGTGTAAGCCGACTCCCTGGGTCAGCCCTGCCCCATTTTCCTTGCAGCTATTCCTTCTTACTATTGCCAAAGGAAGAGGGTAGGGGATAATCAAGCCATACACCCCTAAATGTTCCAAAGTACATGAGTGAATATACATGAGGTTGAAATTATGTAGAGATGAGATCAGACAGTGTAAAGGAAGGTACTGGTAGAAACATGAGCTCTGGGTAGGTTCATTACCCATTAATTTGCAATCCATGCAAATAATGCTTAAATCCAAATATGTGTCTGTGTTTTATTGCAAGGTTGTGCAAACATGAAACCTATGGAAGTTTACCAATTTAGATGTGGTGCATCTTGCACTAAGTAATTAGAGGTTTCCTTCCTGCACAGATTGTTAATACTGTAAAAATGTTTTTACAGTTTTAAATAAATTATTGCTAGGAGCAGTTATTGAATACTTTAGCTTGTAAAGAAAAAAGCCAGAAAATAGTTTAATCTAAAAGGAAAGCGAGATTATGACATATGTTTCCTGTCGGCTGTTATTTTGAGAAATTAAAGTGTACAAATTGTAATTTAAATTAACTCGGTTATGTCTTCTACATCTTTCATCTTCCTCACAATCTGCAAAAGATAACACTTCCTGGACAAGTGTACCGATTTACTTCTTCATTTTGAAAATCCAAGAAACAAAATTATCTATATAAATAAAGTACTGACCTGGTTAAAGGAACACTGTATGCAGCTTACTTACTATCAATTATATATAGTGGTCATGGTGGAAAGAGACCACAGTACTTTTCCACTTTTTTTGTTGTCGAAATGTTTGGGAGCAATTTGACAAAAACAAAGGCTCTCTCAGGCACCTAGAAACCACCGCAATTAATATTGCAAAATTTACACCTCCACATTTCTGGTTCTGTTAATGGTTCAACACAAATATGTGAAATAGAACCCGTAGCCTCCACACTGAGCTGTTGTATTTATGGTCAAATTAGTATCTTTTATAATTAATCAGTTTGAATACAAGCAACTTTGCCTGTGTTAGATGACTTCAGCCTCACTTGTCAGCCCTTATATGGCACTCAACTTTGTTAATCCATGCACTAATCACTAATAAACACAAAAATGAAATAACATAATTTAGAAATGTCCTTTTCCATGTGACTTCTCATCATGTTGAAATAATCCTGATTGTCTCTTTGTTCTACTCATTTACTTTTTCATCATGTCTTCTTCATCATGGCTTTGTTCCCGTTCTGTTCTATTATCGTTCTGCATGCTAATCTTAGAACCCTCAATTAAGACCTCTTATCCAGAAAAAGTGATGTCCTTAAATGTGCTGCATCTTAACTCAGCTAAGAACAGCCTTTCGTTTTTGAAAATATATATTGTGTGTTGTGAACCAAACAAAATTCAGACATCAACTCCTGCACAACAAAGATCATCCAAAAGCCAATATAATTAGCATAGTTATAGTATTGCCAAAGTCAACTGAAAATGGATAGAAAACAGATCTAGAGAGACTTATGTAACACAGTCAATCTCTATAACTCGCTGAGTGTAACAACTCAGATAAGAAACAATTCTTAGAAAGTTAAGAGCATGTTTTATTGGGAATAGTTTCATTTTGGGGGAGCATTCTCTATCGAAGTGTAAACATAAAGAGATGGACTAAGTTTTATAGAAGTATCTTTCTTGATCTGTATTTTCAATCCATAACTGTATCAGGAAACACTAATAGTATTCAAGACTTTGGTATCTATCTTTTAAATGTTGCTACTTTTATTCATTTTCCAGACAGTTAATTTATGCGTACATTTTAGCAATGTTTCATTTTGCCTGTGCTCGATGTATATTGTCATATGTTGAATGCTACAAGAAAGTTAAAATTCTTGAAGATAGTAACTTTCTTGTATGGTATAATCACTGTGTTATTTAACAAACCATATTTGATTTTTATGACCTTTTAGTTTGGTAATTTATTCTTTTTTCACAGTATGCACTGATGGTTTTTCTATGATAAGCGCAACATGAGTTCATGTATTTTAGTATATGCACTGTGGAAGGGACGTTATCACTCCACAATTCCAAATGTTCATTAAAACACCACATCTACACATTTGCTTAATTTTAACTCTTCTAGTGATGTTCTGTCACTCTGACCGACTACAAGTGCAGTCAAGTCTTCCTGTGGCTCAACTTTACCAATATCAGGTTAATCTGTTTAAAATGTGTTTAAAATAGCCTGCTTCTCACTTGTTAATAAATTAGGCAAATTCCTCTAGATTTTTATAAATATATTGGTTGCTATATAAATGAATGTATTTTACTGTCCAAAATCATACGGTAAGTGATCGGCAGCATATTCTGAATATGTAGGGGATATATTTTAAATTGAAAGTCCTTATTTACAATGTCTATGAACACACCTTTATTACTCGGTTTTATGAATGGTAAGCTAATGATAGAGTGAGACCATCATCTGATGCTCTTAGCCTATGAGTGGCACCCAGTCCGAGGCTTCACAATTGAAGCATCAGACCATCGGAGAAAGTTGCTGGGCAGAGCAGGTGGGTGCCATCTTTGCAATTTTAGGGTTAAACTGTTTATGAATGGTTAAATTCCATAAGGTAAGATGGCAGCCAGGGCCTCTTTGCACCATAAACACTTTATTGAGATGAAGTTCTTATGGTGTCTGGAGTGTTCTTTTTGAGATATATACCTCTGTATACGATTTACTTATGTTGCATAGAACATTTTGAAACCTTTTTAGAAAAACATTAAGTAACAGACATCTGGCCATTTTTAATGGGACACACCACTGCACAAATACAAGATTTAAAAATATAAATCACTGTTTACTATATATGCCCCTCTTGCATTTTATTCATTGCGGGTATATCTAAAAATAGCTTGCATAAACTGAAAATATCTTGTATAAAGTCTTTGCAAGCCCTCCCCTTTTAACCCTGCCCAGACTTGCTGTGGCTGTCCAATCACTGGCTTTCCAATGCAGTTCAATGAGAAATCTTGGCAAGGTAGATGCTCTGAGCATTCGCCTGACTTTTGAGATTAGCTCCAAGGAGCTAAACAACCAGGAAGTAAAACAACAGATGTTCTATTTGATAGCCTGGGAAGTGTAACAAGTAATTAGTAAAAGTGTAAATTTCTATTGAAATCTGCACTTTTTTTTTTTTAAATAAAAAAGGACACACTCTCCACACATAAAGCCCTTCAGCATGTTAAGGTGTTTTATGGGTTTTGAGTTTCCCCTTTAAGGTTTATATATTTTTGTATATATTTGATTTTAATGCTGATGGTATGTTACTCATAGAATTCTGAATAGATTAGTTACACCAGCTAAATTACATTATATTGATTTATAAAGCTGTTTTAAATATTTTTTTTAAGTGAAGCATGTTGCTTTTAACTAGTAACTAATTTATGAAAGTGTCCAGGAGCCATAAAAAAATTATCTTAAATGGATCCACACGTTGACATGTGAGACAGTAAATTGAGCATCTCTATGGCTTTTATAACTAAGTAAGGGAGCGCACGTGTTATTCAATAATGTGAGAATTCACAGTAAATCCAAAGTGATTTTTACATTTAAGCTCAAAATAACTAAACTGGAAAATTCCAGCCAGCTATATTTCCAATTTGGTTACTTTGGTCTTAAATTTTAAATTCACTTTTGTTCACAATTCACAATTGTGGCTGCTTCTTCGTGCAATATAGTTTACAGTATCTTCTTACAGTTTGTGAGCTTTCTTTTAAAATAACAGGGGTTTTATTAGATATTAGGATTTAGACCCCAGGACATACAGGGAAACAGCCAAATCTTAAATTAAATTGTCAGGTTAAATAAATACTTTTATATTATTTCTGTGAACTAAGGATATAAAAAAAAACATTTGAGATGATTAAATACTTTAACAGTAAATATTATATTCCAAAATGAGCATTTTTATTATTATGTTGGTTGTGCTATAGGTCTTTTATTTAACCACTGTCTATTCAGTGAGATAGTACAGAGATTGGAAAACACGCCACAAATAGCTTGCCAATTAAAAACAATGGATGCATTCATTATGTATTGTTTTTTTTTTTATACACTTTAACGAAGAAAATCTTTCGGTGAACATGAAACAAAATATCACACTAAGAAACATTCACAGGTGTTCACTGACCTTGGTAATGTAGCATTGTCCTACCGCCATCAACAATGAGAATTGGCAGATGATTTAAGAAAAAGAATACAATCTAGCAACACTGTTTTATTAAAGCACCAAGCAGTCTTTTGAAAAAGTGAGCATTCTTCTCACATTGGAATGTGCAAAACATTTATACTTATCTTTGGGGATTTTGGCACAGTAGCTCTTTTTCTGAGAATTTTTTGATTATTTATATATATATATATATATATATATAATATATACACGTGGATCCAGCACTCACTCTCCCGGTCTTGTCCTTGCCTGGGTGCAAATCACTGATGCCAAAATATAAGAATAAAGGAAGGTGCACTCACAGGACTTTGTAAATAAATCTTAAAGTTTTATTGTGCTATTATACACCATAAAATGTGTCGACGTTTCAGTCCTCTGTGGGAATTCTCTCCATAGAGGACTGAAAGGTCGACACATTTTCTGGTGTATAATAGCACAATAAAACTTTAGATTTTTTTTTTTACAAAGTCCCGTGGGTGCACCTTCCTTGATACTTTTATATTTATACTTATTATTTTGTTATTCAGCAAGTCTCAGTGTTTAAGTAGGAAAGTTTTAAATGCATTTCGTATGTTACACAAAATTAGAAAAAAATAAAATAAAAAAATAACCCGTAAAAAAAAAACAAAAAAACCATTTAGATTAGACAACAGGTACAGAGCATCTGTCATTCCAGCTGCTGAGGACTACATCTGGAATGTCAGATGATGCTTCTTGATCCCCTTGACCTTCAGATTGTTCGTTCATGGTTGGTATAATGTAGATCTTGTTCTTGTTAAAGTACAGCTCACACAAACAACACGCTGCTTATGAGTATGGGAGTAGTAGTTTTTTCCATCTAATTTTTGGTAATGTCTGTCTGAAAGATCTGTGATTACTGTTAGTGTTATTAATATTCTTATACTTCTTTTTACTACTATCAGCATTTATATAGCTCCAGCATATTATGCAGCACTTTACAATATGATCAAGGGGGAAATTTAACACTGAATGAGATAATTACAAAATGTTACAGGAACATTTGATTGATGAGGACCCTGCTCAAAAGAGCTTACAATCTAGAAGAAGTGTCAGCTCAAGAAAAGTCTTTCGCAAACACATCTAAGAACTGGCGCCAGGATTTTCATTAATAGGAAAGTCACTTTGCACATTTTATTTCTTCAGATTAGTAAATGAAAACTGAATACAACACATAATTTAAACTTCAAGAAATGGCTTGGGATTCACATTGTCAGATTTTGGTTTTCAAAAGCTCTTTTTTGACAGAGGATTTAGGATTAACATATAATTAAAGATATAAAATGTAATCTTGGTTTACCCTTAAGGACTGGACTTAGATGTCCCTCTTTTTGCTGACACTGTGACCACAGTCAGCATAGGAAGAATTTAGAAGTCATTGTCTCAGAGATATTATATTACAATGTTCAAATCCATTAATATTAAGAGTGGATTAGCAGTGTCTGGTAACAACTAAGGAAAGTAACTGGGTTTCAATCCAAAGACTGTGCCTTTAGCCCTATGTCTACAGGCTATTTTATTGGAGCATTAGAGTACTAGCAAGCACAACATACTAATAGTTAGATATGTATGCATCATTAAATAACTACAACCCTGATCATTCACCAGATTTTTTTGCATCAGTATATTTTGTAGAGGATCTTGGGAGTTGTAGTTCATTAAAGCTTGTTTTTCACTGCTTGTGCACAGGTGCAATCGCCCTAGTAACCAGACCAAAAAAAAACATTAAGAACCTTGCACCCAAAACAGCACCTGTATCACCTAGATAAATTTCCCCCTAAATAACTCATTCACCAGACTTGGAGAGAACTCAGGGAGGAAAGGGTGATGCGAATAGTGTGTGAAAGAGACCATATTACCGTAGTTATCACTTATCTTTACAGAAATCACCAATTGATAAGCCTTTTAATAGAGCAGTAACTTAATTGTACAGAGATAATAAGGTAATAAGTATTTTTATAGGTGACTAATTTATACAATAATAGCCTACTATTTTGTGGCGTTATCAAGATGTGATTTCTATGTTAGATTTCATTATGCTTACAAGGCATTTGGTTTGCTTATTTTGTACTGATTTCATTGCAAACTCTGGAATGAAGTTCTGTTAATTTTCCCTACAACCTTACTCTGTATTCCCCATATTGCCTCTTTGCTATTGTCTTATAATGATTTGTGGGTTCCCGGTAAGATACATTCGGATGCGCTCATGAGGACTAAAAATGTCTTAAATGTGATGTAACAACCTAGAGTGATCTTGAATGTATTTACAATAATTATTGAGCAAGTGTACAAAGCATCTCATAGGATTTGCACTGACCCACTGCGTTCACCTTAACTAAGAACTAATTCCCAAAGGGGCATTCGATGCACAAAATATAAAGAACCCATCTTTTAACAGAATTGGAAATGTGAAAATAGAGACACTAGCAGTTTCCTATTTAGCAAAACAAATTTGCATGAGTTCATGGTAAACATACAGCTCTCCATTAATTTATATGCATGCCTGAATTGGCTGGATTTGTCAGCAATTTCTTGGTTCAAAACGGTGTCACTGGAGGAAGAGAAGAGCCCAGGGACTTCCTGTAAAAGAGAGATATCCAAAGGTATTTTAATGTGTTATCTATAAAATACATGGATGGTTTAAGTAGCTAGGAACATCGTTTTATTTATTCTCATATATGTCTCTATCCTAATTGAAATTCCTTGGATACACATCCTAGTTTATCACTCTCTTTAGCTATGGTACAAAGAGTATTTACTTGCTGAGTGTGACAATGATAATTTAAACACTTGCAAGTAGTTATTGAATGAGAAATCCAGGCACCATAGCAACTTTATCAGAATGAAATTGTTATGGTGTGAGGAGCTCCAAGGGTTTACCAGCAGGGGTGACACTGTTAGAAAACAAGATAACTTGTACACTAGACCCTGGATTTTATCCAAATGGACGAATCTGGTGAAAAATACAAAATTCCAACCGAAATTCTCCGATTTACTAAAGCCAAATGTCAGGATTTGGTAGTTCTGACTGATTCTGTAACATTGCTTCGGATGAGTTTGAAAAATCACTAATATTCGCATCCAGACCAATTTACATCACAAGAATCGGAGACTTATCAATGACCGGACGAGTCCATGCATCCGTTCTCCCGGTCCACCACTCATGTGGACAGATGGTGGCCCAATATTTATAATTATGTGGAGGACCTAGTATCCTCTCCCCTGGCCACAGCCATGCCAGCAGGTATTAGGGGCCCTAATTAATTCAAAAAGAGGGACAGTGGACATGCCATAGTCCACCCCCGATATAATAGTAATTCCCCACGGTGGCTAGGGGTCCACTATCCCTTAGTCACCCCTCTGCTTATTGCAAATATTAGGACTCTCACCTATTGGCCTGGCCCCCTTTTTATTATAAGTAATAGGCCCCCACCTGCTGGTATGGGTGTGGGACCAGTTAAGGAGACAAAAGGCCCTCCCTTAAAGTTTAAAGTAGCCCTCACCCAATACCCACAGGTGGGAGCACAGGGGGAACTATAGCAATGGCTGCCAAGTCACCAGTTTAATTGATTACCGGAATGCAGATATGCCCCCACGTGCCGTGATATGGGGGTCTTATTGACTACCATAGGATACTTATTTATTAATATATATTTTTTTCTTTACTTTTTCATGTGGTAGCTGGCTAGCAAATTGCTTTTTTTGGGAGGGGGTTGACCTTTGAGCATTTGATTTGTCTCATGTCTGAATATATCTTTTTCTATAGTTATTATTTGTACATTTATGTTCATAGATAGATAATAGCTTCCATTAAACTCCATCCATTAACATTCCTCTGAAAAATAAAAATGTTTTTGCTATTTACCTTTACCGTGAAACTCTACTGCTCTGTTAAATTCAGGAACATTATTTATCAATAAAATAAATCTTAAAACGCAAAACTAAATTAAAGTTCCTTAATATAAAAATTATTCTCAAATTGAAAAGCCACTTTCAAAACTGAAAACAAAACTTATTTCTAGAGATGTCTGTAGAAAGAATTCCAGGTGGGGAGCCATAGTCTACAGGCGCTGTCATTCTTGGGTCCCATTGAAATAAAGGAAAGGCAAAAATACCAGAGGGGAGTATAGGGGACATTGCCTATTGCCTGTGCTATGTATGTCCACACTTACAATAATCACAAACTATCCTCGTTATCCAGATTTGGACAGATTCAGATGATTAATTCAGAAGTGAAACTCCAAAAACAATTTGGCAAAAACTGGAGAGTCTTCTGCAATTGTTATGGTACTTAGAATGCTCCTTTAATTTTAATATTAGATAAGTTTTACATTTTGTAGACTTTCCATTGTATTATGTATTATGGCTTTATTTTTGTTTGCAAATTCTAAATCCATGAATTGAAGGGGTGTTGATGCCATAAGCCACTAAATTATTTTTAATTAATTAATTTTTATTCTACAAAAGAAGAGGAAGAGGTTTAGGGTGTGAGATAAATTACCTCAAAAAAGGTTACAGGGAGTAGTAGGGGCTTAACCCCGGATAGACACAATAGACAGAAGAAAAGAAAATGGGAAGAAGGAAATACGCCCGCTAAAAGTGTGTGGAGTCCATTCCCATTTACTGACTACTCCCTGACTACTGACTACTGACTACTCATAAATATGGTAATAAACCTTTATTCAAAAATTTAGAGTAGTAGAGGAGTCTGAAAGATCTGTCTGATCATACATTAGACCGTTTTCTCTCTATACTCATCCATTTTGGCTCCCCTATACATATTTGGGTGTTTATATAGGAGCAATTTCCCAGGTTTTTAATAGGTGGTTTTTCGTTTTCACTTAAAATACTTCTAGGGTGTATCTATTATTACATTTATTTTTTCTGGTGAATTTGTTACAAATTATCATTACTCTAAATTTTTGAATAAAGGTTTATTACCATATTTATGTGACTTTCTACTTAAAGGGAGTAGTCAGTGAATGGGAATGGACTCCACCCACTTTTAGCGGGCAGATTTCCTTCTTCCCATTTTCTTTTCTTCTGTCTAATTTTTATTCTAACAATGGAGTGAACAAAATATCAAGCAAAGTATCACACAGGCAAAAAAAGCATACAAAACAGAGAGAGAGAGAAAGAAGGAGAGTGTGTGTGAGTAAATTTGCAATATGTAACAAATAAAAATAAGAATAATGACAGCCACCAGATAAACAATGCTTCTAAGCAGTCTCTGATATAACGATTCAATTAGTGAGTGCCCAGAAGTAACTTAGACTTATCAATAGAGATAGAAAACAATTCTATTGTAATGACAAACTGAAAAGGAAGACTGCACATGCCCCAAAATAATAAAAAAGGAAAATGGTATCCCCACTGTGTCTGGGGCTTAGACAATAAATAGACTGGCAGGGTAACAGAAGAAATCCCGATCTCAGACCCAAAGTCACTCGATTCTCTCCAAGAGTAGAACTCAGTCCTGCAAGTTAGGATAATTCCAGAGGTCTGAAAACCCAGGTGAAAACAAGTGCTTTGTCAAACCGATGTCGTAATATAGGCTTACAACAAAGATGGATTGTTTTCCTGGCACTGGAGTTTCCCTTTAAAGAAAGAATGACAAGGTTAGGATCAGGCAAATATCTAAAGGAATTGCAGAAATGGGGAAAATATCCATTAAGTAGCAATATGTAGAGGTTAGCCAGGAGCGAACACATATCCGGTAAGACATTCAGCCCCCAAGCCCCCTCCTCTCCCCCCCCCCCCCCCCCCACCGCCAATTATTTCTTTCTTTACGAAATATGTAGGAAATTAACTTACTAACACTCATTTTCTAAGTTTAAGAGGAGACAGTTGAAAAAATAAATGCAAAATCATTTTTGCAAAACCAGCAAAGAATAATTTAAAATATCAGAGAGAGAAAACATTAAATATGAAATGTCCTGTAGTGTGAAATAAGCAGGAAAAGATATTTATGGCTGACTAATTTATTTTGCTAGGGAGTAAATGGATTCATATCAATTCATTAATTACCTTGAAAAATATACCACCTAGAGGGGTAGAATTGCCTAAAAACTTTTCCTTGATCACTTAAAGTAGCAGAGATTACCTACTGAGCTCAACATTTCACAGAAGCCTAATTTAGAATTGTCATTCTATAAAAAAGTCCTAGTAATAAATACAGTCCACTGGCATAGAATGTTAAAAGAACACTCCTGTTATTTTTTGACAGTTTATGCTGATTTAATAGTAACCCACAGAGCTACCAGAAGTGTAGGACACACAAGGCTAGCATGCCTTCATTCTCCCCTTCTTAAAAGGTTGTTTGAGCACTCTGTTCCAACACAGAGACTTCTCAGTTGGAATCAGGGCTACATCTTTTTTTTCTTTCTTATACATCCAAAGGGTATAGCTACTAAATTATATATATATATATATATATATATATATATGAATATATAATATATAACACATATAGTGTTCCTTTAAAAGTTAGCATTAGTGTTAATTACTGATGTCACTGACATATATTCTTATGATACATTAAAGATGTGAGACTCTATAGTTCTTTAATTGGATTTCTCACTTTACCTGCCAATAAAAGCACTGCATATTTAATGAAAAATACCTTTATGGAAAACAATGTAAAACCAACATGATAACTTGGTCCATATTTATCAAGGTAAAATGAGCAAATCTGTGTCAAAGTTCTAAATATGATAAAGACTCCAGTTGCTAGCATCAGGTATGGATACACAGGAGGGGCAATTACAGACAATTATTTCCGTCTCTGGTTCAAAGTGGATAGACCAGGATTCCACCTAGAAGAATGAGCATACACTCATGTTTGTTGGATGAAATCATGGATGAAGCACTGGCATATCAATAAATCAGAGACAGGAAGCCATTGATAACACTCACAGTGCCGCCCAGCTTCTAGCTTGAAAACAAAATAAATACCCCCTGAATTGTACACAGGTTTTCTGCTAGAGTATTTTTTTACAACTTGGCTGCAGTTATTTGTGAGCATAGTGGAGGGATGAACCTTTAGATAATCCCTACTGCTAGGAAAAAACAAATGTCCCAACTTGTCAAGATGGTGGAGGGTGTTGCCCTGTGACTCCACCATGGGTTATCTTGATGCTTCCTTCTTATCTAACATTATGTTCCAGAGAAGCACATTCTTCACTTTTAAAGAAGCATGACATGTTACTCTATAAATATCAATTGCAACATTTAATGTCTGATTGGTCATCCTCAATCTCTCTGACATTCATTTACAGGGGTATTAACAAAAGGGAGAATTCAAAGTGAATTTAAAATTTAAAGCCAGTGTAGCCAAACTGAAGGAATCGTTGACATAGAGATTTGTTCCAGTTTGGATATTTTGACCTTAAATTTGAAATTTACTTTGTTTTCTTACTTTAGTAAATAACCCAGTAAGTCTGTCCTCCAAATTAACAGCAAAGTAGAGTATCTTTTAACAAAATCATAATTCCATATTTTAGAATTACAATAACCATTTAAAATTAAAATAAATCTTCTTGGATATCTATACAATCATATGTAAAACAATATCAATTGCTTTTAAATGATGTAGCATACGCAATGTTTATCTCACTGCAAGTGAGATGTGATTGGCACACTGTGACAGTTTTCTAACCAATCACAATTATTCATTGTTTATATACCCATACTAAGAAAATAGTAGCATGTCTACGTAGTGTTTATAGAGTATGTTTTATTCTAATAACAGTAGTGGGTACAGCACGTCTGTATATTGTGTATGCTAGGCTATTATTCTCATGCTGCAGTTTCGTGGTGCCCAATATTTTCTAGCCGCGGATGTCTGAATGACTTTCACAGGTTGAATTGTGGAATTGTTTTCAATATTTATTTCCTTGAAACAATGAAATGACTAAATAAAACATGAATCTTGAAGACTGGATTATTATCTGCCTTTGAATCTTTTGCCATGGAACAAACATTAAATAATGTTATCGTTAATCATTAAGTTTAGACAGCTATCACAGAGCTTCTTTGTTTTTATAAGAAACATTGAGTTTGTTTTTATTAATATTCAACTCAAGTATCAACCTATTTTCAAGAGTTTGTTAAGAATATCAAAGAGAGCTTCTGCAATATCCTTTTCCCTTTTCTGTTGCTGTGTCTTTCGTAGAAAAATATAACTTAATATTTTCTTGCTGATAGTTTTTGCATTTTTTAGGTTTGATGTAATTATGCTAATTATTTATAAAATGTTCTATTCAAGAACAACGGCCTCCATTTAATATTTTTGGATATGCTTTTCAAATGATTAAATATATTTGTGTAAACATTTAAAATGATATTTTCAAAAGGTGAAAATTAAAAATAAGAAATCATATATAAAAATATATATTGGAAAAAATACCAAAACATTAAAGTATTTGTCGTGATATTGAATAATTTTAAAAGTGTAACCAAAAAAATGAAATCAGTTGAAAAAGTTATCCAAAAATATTAAAGCGAGGCCAATGTTAGCTGTAGGTATAACCCCTACCCAGAACTGTCCCAACTTGGCAGGAGAGTTCCAATTTAGAGCCCTGACTTATTCTCTAGTGTCCTACTTATGGGAGAAACCAACAAAAATTTCTAATAAACGTGGATCGTTAGACTGGCTTGCAATGTACCCAGCTCATGAGGACGATAAGGTTTGCTGGCCAGCATGGCCGCTAGTTAGTGTGGTATGCAGTCATATGCCATGCATTCATATGCCACTTTTTCAATAGGAAAACCACCTATCAGATCACTGACATCCTCCCTCCTTCCACTTTTGCAACTCCAAATGCTTGGAGGTATGATAATAAGAGATTATTGAAAAAGGTTAAATTAAGAACAGATGTCATAGTGAATACTGCTGCACTTGGTAAACTCACATTTCAGATATAAAGAAATTCACCAAAAAAAAAAAATCTATAGAAAAACTAATATCATGAAAACAGTCAGTCAGAGAATGAGTAAAAAAAAGGCTATGTTTCAAGATATGCCCCCCTAGAGAAACACTCCAAGCACCATAACCACTACAGCTTGAGGTAGTGACTATGAGAATAAAACTGCCCTAACGCTGCACTATACCATTGCAAGGAGTTAAAAGTTGTTTAACTTCTTACCAGGAGTCCTGTTGGTCAAGGTCTCTGCCTTTACTACCAACACCGGAGAGCATGAAGTTCCTAAGAAGGAACTTCTGTTATTTGTCCTGACCTAAGCCCTGCAATGCAGATTTCTGTTGCCATCCTGAATAGCTCAGGAACCTACAAAGTAGTAAGAATTTGGTGTGAATGTACATAATCAATTATAAGAACTTGCAGAAACATGGAAAAACAAAGTTTTTTTTTATCTATAAAATTTTTTTGGCTTGCACAAATTACTGCAGCTGTACGTTTGCCACCTATTCATTATGCAGGTACACAGAAAAAGGGGAGTCAATTTTGCATAAGGAGCATAGGTTAGTATGATAATTGAAGCACCCTTTTGGATAAACATAACAGATACATTTTATATACCTATTTATTTGACTGTGTGGGTGTATAGAGTAAATCTATGTTTGTGTTTGTGTGTGCACTTGTGCATCGTCATTGTTTGAATTTCTGTATTTATGTAACTGTGAATATATTTGTTTGTGTGCAGTCTCAGAATTTGTGAATGCAGGGGTGGTATTCTGTGCATTGTAAGTATATGTAAATGTGTATTCATGTGGAGGGTCTGTGCGTGGTGTGACAGTAAGTATGAATGCAGATGTTTTATTAGATTAGAGTATCAGTATGTGCAGCAAGTTGTGAATAGTGTGTGTGTGTAGTAGTATGTGTACCTTAACACATTTTTTATTTTCTACACATGCCCTTATTTTGGCACTTCTTTACACCTTCAGTGTCTCTATCCTTAACTCACTGTAATAATTCTTCCAACGTACCCATCCCGTTAGTTTCTCTACCTGAGGCCTCACATTAGTGTCTATCCACATGTACCTAGGGTCTCAACATACCACCTCATTATTTTATGTTTTTCCTGTCCCCCTCTATCCATTTAGTGTGTCTCTCTCTAAGTACCCAACCCTTGGTCATATATCTTTTCATATACTCTACTCTCATGAACCTTACCGTTTCCTCGTACATTTTATACATGTACTGTCTGTGTAGCATGGTCAATCTATTTTTGGAAAATTAGCTAGGCTTTTTGTCCATATAATTAAAATTCAGTAAATAAGTATGAAAATCCAGGGAAGCTATATAGCTACCACACAACACCTGCACGCAGTGGTGTATTTTAGATTTGTGCTGCCCTAGGCATGCCTAAACGTAACCACCCAGAAGTCCCCTCTGGTAGACAGCCACTAGAGGTGGAGTTACCCCCTCAAGGTAATTATTGCAGTTTCTGAGAAACTGCAATAATTACACTTGCAGGGTTAAGGGGACTGGCACACTGCACCCAGACTACTTCAATGAGGTGAAGTAGTCTGGTTGCCTATAGTGTCCCTTTAAGCACACATTCTGACAGACACATTCTGGCAGTCACATACACACTCAATGTCAAACACACAGACGTCACTGACAGACACAGACTCACTGATCTGACACACACAAATTCACTAACACACTCATTCATTGACAAACACACACACGCTCACTGACACACTGACAGACACAAACACTGACAGACACTCATTGACAGACACACACTGGCAGTCACACACACACTCAATGACAAACACACAGACTCACTGATTTGACACACACATTCACTGACACACACCCATTCATTGACATACACACAAACACTGACAGACACTTATTGACAGACAAACACTGATTTGACACACACACACACTCAAAGACAAACAGACTCTCACTGATTTGACAGACACTCACAAACATACACACACTCACAGACACACACACACACATACACTCCATGACAGAGGGAACAGTGGGGACATCCCAGTGGGCCTTTGGGGGGGGCACCATTTTTTGCCGCCCCCTGATTAGTTCCTGCCAAAGGCAAATGCCTTGTTTGCCTTGGGCTAAATACAGCACTGCCTGCATGCAGAGATTTCATTGATTAGGCTATGTAGTGGAAAAAACACAGCCTATTCTCATACATTTGGTGGGTCTGCTACAGACTTTCTCAGAACTTCTCAATCCACCTGTTGCTAATGAATCGTGACAGGGTCTCTGGTCTTCAGTAATTAGTCCACACCTGCTCTCCACAGAACTAATGAGGAATAGGTGAAGGAAGTGCCATGTCAGGTACAACTGCTAAAGATATGCCGGCCACATTAAATAGTTTACTGCTGCCACTGCTTATACCTGATGGCAGCCCTGTGAGGTAGATTTTAGAGTGGCCCAAGGGGCATGTACCTAGTGACCTCCACGCCAGCCCGGTCTGCCAGTCAAGTGCAGCAGTATACACTGTGTATTTTATGAATGGTTAATAGTATATATATTGTGTGTGTTTCCAACTCTTTCCTGATAAGTTTCAGTATTTTCGGCTTCTATTGTCTGTAGTTTAAGGTGGTGTTGCTTAATAATATACTTTATGTCCTGAATATTAGCCCAGCATTATAATGGCAGCCTTTTATCTTCAAAGCAGTAATAGCCACATCCAGTGGCAGATTGCCCACTGGCTCCTCACACATGCTCTAGAGTGCTTCAGTCCAAGGAGCAGATGGGTAGGTCCACAAATCTCCCCCCTTCCCCTCCCAAGCCCATAGTTACAAGGGAACAACTCATTTTCTCAGCTTTATCTGAAACCTGCAAATGTTGAACACTGTCATATCCTTTCATGCTTCAGCAACGTACAGGACTGCAAAATGCAGTAATATGGAGATATTTTCTTTTATATGGGGGCATGGGGGAAACCGTAACGGTGAAAAGAGTAGTACTGTATTAGATGGAGGAGGTATGACGAGACCGGAGGAAAATGCTAGGAGAAAGAGGTAAAAATATAGGGTTCATTGTTTTACAAATGGTAGGAAAAGGAAATTAGAAAGGAAACATTAGCTAGTAGTTAACGCACACAAAGTTCTTTTAATCCTTTTTTGACATGTGTAGGCTTTGTGCATTTTTTTGCTTGACATAAACTTAACTAAACCCTTCCTGTGGTTCTCAGATATCAGCAAAGGTTAATACTTATATGGAAACAAAGCTTACCTTTTACAAACAAAACATTGCGTTAGAATATTTTTGCTTTTTTTTTATATTTTAAACTGTGTTTATATTGTAGTGAAATTAGCATTAGCACAAATAATATTAATTTCTATACTATTGAGACAATTTACAGCTACGAACCAGAAAACAATATAAATCTTTCACAGTCTTACAGTTTGATTCATGCTGACTGTGCTACATTAAGCAGTGAATTTGAAATCCTTGTTACAGAGCAATCTGTTTAATTTTAAGCCTGTCTCTAAGTATGGATAAATCCAAGTCTGACAATTCTTGTTCTTTAGTGTACACCTGCCATACTAATCCAAGCAAGAATAAAAATATAATTTGGGTGCAGATTTTTATTTTTATAAAATTGACCTTTTTATAAGAATGTTCCAAGTTGTAACTGTATGGTGGTGTTCAAACGAGCTTCCAATCTAGGAGAAACTATAGACATGAAAACACAAGATGAAGAGCAAAGTCTCAAGTTATGATTTCTTTAGTTAGTAATGATACAAAAAGTATGTGGCAAAGCTGTAAAATGGAAAGGTAAGAGTAGAACAGAGTGTAGCCACTTGCTCTATGAGATGAAAGAGTACTCTACCCTCTACTCAGGGCCGGCGCTACCATAAGGCGGCCCAGGCGGCCGCCTTAGGGCGCACCGGCCGTGGGGGCGCAATGTCAGGCTGTCCGGCTGGAGGGAAGCACACTGCGCTCTACTCCAGCCGGCTACTTTATTAAGCCGAGCGCAAGCGCCTCTGTTCAGCCCAGCCGCTTACCACCCGCCTAGCTTACTGCCACCCGAGGAGCCTCCTTCACTGGTGTCTGCCGCAGGCTGTGTGGAGGGGGTGGGGATATGAATGACATCATATCCCTGCTCCCTGTGTACCACACAGCGCGGCTGGCGCCCAGTGATAGGGCTGGGATGCAAGTCAGGACTCCACAGAGCCGGTCACCTGTCAGCATGCACCTCAAGGACCTGTATGTACAGTAGTTATGTCATTGTGGCTGTCTGTGTGTGTATGTATTGTATGTATGTCTCTGTGTACATGTATTGTATGTGTGTCTCTGTGTGCATTTGTGTATGCATTGTATGTATGTCTCTGTGCATGTATGTCTGTATGTCTCTGTGTGTATGTATGTATGTATGTATTTCTCTGTGTGCCTGTATGTATGGATGTCTCTGTGTGCATGTATGTATGTATTGTATGGATGTCTCTGTGTGCATGTCTGTCTTTGTATGTACGTCTCTGTACACATGTATGTATGTATGCCTGTGTACGCATGTATGTGTATGTGTCTGTCTGTATGTATGTATGTATCTGCATGCCTTTATGTCTTTGTATGTATGTTTCTGTATGCCTGTATGCCTCTGTATGCCTGCATGTCTCTGTACCTCTGTATGTGTGTATGTCTCTGTCTGTGTGCATGTCTCTGTCTGTATGTCTCCGTGTGACTGTCTGTATGTCTCTGTGTGACTGTTTCTGTATGTCTGTATCTCTCTGTCTGTGCGTCTGTATGATTATGTCTGTGTTTGTATGACAGTGTACCTGTATGACATTGTTTGATTGTGTGCCTGAAAAACAATGTCTGTGTTCCTCTATGATCGTGTAAGACACACAAAGGGATCTGGAGGGGAGGGACACACAAAATGGACTAAAGGGAGAAATAGCCACATAGAGGGACTGTGGTGGAGGAAAAAACTAAGAAAGGGGCTAGGGGTAAGAGACACAAAAAGGGGATGGGTGTAAGTAAGAGACAAACAGAGGAGGCACTAAAGAGGGATAATACATTCAAAAGAGGGAATATGAAACAGTAAAGAGGGTAAGAAAGTAAGAAATTCAAAAGGGGGTGGGGGGGCGGTTACAAGACACACAGGTGAAGATGCACTTTTTTTGCGGGTTGGGGGAAAGGCGGTGGCAAAATGCATCTTCGCCTGTGTAGCTAAAAATCCTTGCACCGGCCCTGCCTATACTGTACGCTTCCCTGAAGAGATGGGTTTGAAGGGCTTCTTAAATGACTGTGAACGTTGTGTACATCTCATAGGACAAACTGGAGCATACCATAGGAATGATGAGACCCTTCAGAAGTTCTGCTGATGATATTTACCAATGCATGTGTGAATAAAGTTTAAGCAAAGTTTAGTTGCAGAACAGAGGGATCAGTAGATAGGGTATTTGTGATTTAGAGTAGAGCTGGTGCTGTTGAAAGCTTTGTTTGTTTTTTGTTAGTATATTGAATTGGATTCTCTAGAAGTGTCTGGTAAATAAAATAAATCTGGCATAAACATTACCCTACTGCACACAATCTAGTATTCACCAAAGTCTAATGGCAGTTAACCCAACCATTTCAGGAACTTGACTTCACACAGGTGACCATTGTCTGATATATGGTTGCTTAGTCATGGAAAACCACTTATCTTAAAATGATGCTGCTTTTACAGACATGTTGAAAGTGTCTCATTTCACCCCCCCCCCCCACCACCACCAAATGAGTATTTCATAAAGATAATTCCATTTCCAATGCATTCACAAGCTACTGTAAGACATAGAAGGGACTACTTTGACTTATGCACGTTTCCCATGCCTGATAAAACTTGAAAAATACATTGTCTATGGAGGCTACCATGTTCTCAAGGGATCCTCTATAGACATCGGATTTGTGCTCTCACACATTTACAAGAGTACAGCATTAACTGAGGATCCATCAAATGGTCATGGTGGCGGCCACAAGGGGCAGCTTGACAGATTCAGGTAGGCAAAATTTGCCTTCCACTGCACCCCTGGGCCACCCCACTCCAAGAGGCAAAGTCACCTTTAGGTGTCTTTGGAACGTATGCAAAGACACCAGAAGGTGACAGAAATGTTTTAAAGTCATTAGTAAGTGCTACAATCAAGAAGCGTTCAATTTATACGCTTGTGTGGCCTACCAATTTGCCTCTCTGCTGTTTCTACATACACATTCAAACCTGATACTTATGTTGTTAATTTCCCTTCCTTTATGAAATGTGTATGCAAAACAGAGCAATGTCCTGACACATCTATGATTTTGACCCTGATGTGCTTACTGTCTAGTTTAATGATATGCAATTACGTGAATATTTAATGAATGTAAGCATTGCATCAGTCCTAGTAAAACCAGTAATCTTCCACAGGCATATGTAGGAAAATGTACAAATCCTCATAATTAATATACTAGATTCCCATAATTATAGGTCAGTATTTCTCAAACTTTAACGGAGAAGTACCCCTGCAGGTCTAAAAAAATCCTAAGTACTTCTGCAAAGAGAAAGTAATGTCTATTAATTTGAATTCCAAATGAAATGTGTAGACACTTATATTTAAATTAATCCCATAATGAAAACAAGCTTGATTAAAGGTAGTAAAGGACATTTTTAATATATATATATATATATATATATATATATAACAACAAATATTGTGTATGAACTATTAATCTAAACTATAAAAGTCACAAAATGAATATATATATACAATAGTTGTACACAGAGGACACTGCAAAGGACCTTTACACACCGGAAACTGATAGACACAAATTTTCACCCAGAGGACAATGACACAAATAGTTACACACAGATGACACTGACACACACATTTGCTCACAGAGGAAACTGACACACACACACACATTTACAAACTGAGGACACTGACACATGCACAGGACACTGACGCACACACATTTACACACAGAGGAAACTGAAGCACACACATTTACACACAGAGGACACAGACACACACACTCACTGACAGACACACTCTCACTGATTTGACACACACACTGACAGACACACATTTACTGACAGGCACTGACAGACAAATGCACACTCTTTCACACTCACAAATTATTGTTTTTTTTTTTTATTGTTTTTTTTTTATGATATTCCACCCAGCCTCCCTACCTTTGGGAGAGCTTGAGTGGATCCTTTGCCTGGGGTCCAGCGGGACTGCTGTCATCTTAATGATCTTCAGCTCCCTCGTGTACTGTCTAGTAATGCCAGGTCAGAGTGATATTATAACCAAAGCAGAGCGTGCATGGGAGCAGTGCTGAAATATCAAGAGTACAGCTCCCTCATCATCTCCACCTCTATTCTACACCAGCCGACTGCCTCCTAGCGGGGTGCTAAGATGGCTGGCCAGCTTCCTCTTGGAATAACCCCTGCCTTTGGTACCCAAGGTCGCGAAACTTGGGTATAGGATATGCTGAACTGGATAAAGGTGTGTAAATGTGTATATTAAAAAAAGGTGGAATTAAAAGAGCATAGCAAAAATAAAGAAACAGATGTTTGTAGTACATTTAACAGGTAGCATGTCCTTCTGTTAAATATCTATTTAAATACAGCACTTCAAGTTAAGATCATAGTAAGCGGTGCACAAGTAAAAATATTGAAACTGTTTTTATGGCTGATAAGTTGTCACATACACTGTAATCTGATTTAATCTGCTGTTTCAGTTAAAGGAGTAACTCCTTTAACTAAAAGTAGCTCAAAGTTTGTTCTCTTGGATGAATGGGTTGCAGGAATATTAGACATACAGGAAAATGGGGGAATTCAAGAATAGAGTGTTTTGTCCAAGGACACTTACTGGTAAGGTGGTCTGAATGTAAATCTGGGCTTACGCAGTTCCAATGCAGTGATGTTACCAGAAGTAGCCTAGCAATGATCAAGTTTTTTTTCTTCATTGCTTATGTCTATAGTAGTTTTTATACATATTTAAATTTAAATGTGTTTTCTTCTTATTTTTGTGGCATGTGAGAATTATTTGCTATATGATGGACTGAATATCGTGCCCCAACCTTCTTGACACCAGAAGAGGGTACTGCTTCGATGCACTATTCAAAATGTATAAGAACATAAAATAATCTATTGGTAAAAAAATAATCTGTTATAAGTGTACACAAAGGATATACTTAAGTTTTCTTTCATCATAATCATACCATTCACTGCTAATTCTTTAACTGAAGGAAAAAGAAGACACTTCTTTGATGCTACTGTAACTTTATATGTACATGTAAACATATAAACATAACATACACACACACACACACAAACATTTATAATAAAACATATTCTATTAAATTACTATTTCCAAACTCAACAACCCAAAGAAAATTAAAAGCAGTTGACCTTATGTGTATGAATAGATGTAAAGAAAAGTCATATTTCTTTCTCACGTTGTAATTTTAACAGTGTAATAAACGTAAGGAAACACTATTGTTGGAGTGAAAAAAAAGTGAGGTGAAAATTACTATGTGGCAGAATAACATCTGCATCTAATTCTAATTATACTTGATTAATAACCAAGTCATGCCCTTTATGTGTCAATCAGTCTCTATCTGGTTTAGATCATAACTCCAAGTTGCTTTTCACTGCATCCCGAGGAGCTATAGCTGGGAAACAATGAAAGATAAAATCAATGTTATGTCAAATCATGCTCTTCAGCTCTCTGGCCTGAATGTAATGTAGCAGTGCTCTGGGGCTCAAATACAAATCAGTGTCCCATCTGTTTAGTATTTCATGACAAAGTTTTGCTTTATTTAACAGAACGGTTAATTTAATTAGCTGGGAGTTTTGATTCCCCATTCATGTTGCAGTTATAAGTTCAACAGCTGTGAAAAAAAGTTTAGTTGGCGGTTTATGTTATCTAATAAAACAATTACATATAAATTGTCTTACCAGCTGTATTCGGTGGCATTGCCCTAGAGCACAATATAAAATGTGAACATGGAAAAGTACCAGCTTAAGACAGTAGAAAAAAAAAATGTTTTTCTAAATAGATTAAATAAACACAGGCACTCCTGTTTTTATCACTCAATATATCCAAGACTTTAGTAACTCTTGTTACTGATAGCCGCCTCTTTGTGAGTGTTCTGTTGCTTGCCAAAATATATCTCGATTTCAGTTTGGTGTTTTTTTGTATTTTTTTTTTTTAGAAATGCCCTGGGATATTGGACTTGTGCCCATGTTCCTATTGCCAGTCTAGTCTGGTTTATCAGCTTGTACATTCCAATTAATTAAAGACTGGGTAGTATCATATTATGATTTACAGAAATATCTAAAAATTCAATGGAGCAAACCAAAAATACTCATAATGCATGATGTAAAAAAAAAGTATAGGGTCACAATATAATTTCCTTCTGGTGTCATAACTATTCACCACAACAAAACAGAATGCACAATGATATCGTTATAATATCGGAACACATTATTCGGAACACATTATTCTTTAACCCCTTAATGGCCAAACTTCTGGAATAAAAGAGAATGATGGCATGTCACACATGTCATGTGTCCTTAAGGAGTTAAAGGAACATTACTCAGAAACAATGAGCATGTAAATAGTAAAATTCAAGCTTTAGCCTAATAGACCCTATGACCCGGGTTCAGTCCATCTACTCTTTGTCTCTGTGTCCTCCACTGGAGAAACGCAAGGCTCTAAACCAGATATGTGCTGAGGGGTCCTTCATGTAAAGTGTCCTTTGTGCAGTATTACTTCTAGCAAAGACATTTCCTCTACACAGCTACACTTCTTCAGAAACATATATTTTCATGGGTATCTTGCTAGATTTTGCCACGTTACACAGAGTCACGTTACCTTTGATGATGTATGTTCTAAAAGAATTCTAATTTTGTTAATGAAACATTGAGCTTCGTTCCTAACAACTCTATCATTTTAAACAAAGAACACGAAAGCCATGGCAAGTGACTGCACCAGAGCCCAAAACCCTACATTCAGTGTTCATTTCTTCACTAGGAGGTACAGTGGGAGCATCAAGGTTGACTGAACTGAAAGTCAGAGAAATGAATGGCCCAAAGCTGGAATTGTACTAGTTATGTGCAGTGTGTAGACTTGGACATTGCGATAAAAGATTTTTCTGTTCCATGTTTTAAATATGAAACAATATCACACTATATATTATCTTTTTATTTCTTTGTTTTTTGTCTGAGCTAATGTTTCATCAAGAGACAGGTATCAATGTGTGTTTTGTTGTGTTTCATACATGCTTATTGCACCAGAAGGTAATATGTCCACTGTGTCTACCTGAACCTTTTTATTTTTTAATTTTTTTTACATATTATGCTTTATAATTATTAGACTTCTGCATGGAAACATTCAGTTCAGCTTAATCACTTTGTCCCAAAAAAAATAGTTCAGGTAGGCTGGTAATCGCACTATTGGCAATTTGACTCATCTGCATATCACCCATGTAAAAATATTCATGAAAATGCTTTAGACAAGCTAAGAAGGTATAGAAATGGGCCATTTAGTGTACTGCAACATATAAATAGTATGTATATATTTCCCAGTACATTTGCCCCTTTTGGTTCACTAATCAAGTGAAAATGAAAATGAGGAGCAGCAATAAAATAAAAAAAATATTTTTATATATTATTGATAAAATAAATAAATCTAGTTTTTTTTTTACATTCCCTTTTCCCTCAATTTGCCAGTTCTCAATTAATCCATGCATAAAATCAACTACATAATCATCTGGATGTCTCCCTAACCAGCAATCATCTTTTCTCCCATTAATCACCACTTTTATTGGCACCACAGACTGACCTCCAAATCACAAATCACATCTTCGTCTATGTTACAAGTCGTTTGTTCAGTTACACGTCCATGGTGGGATGACCAACTAAATGGCCTAAATTTGGACAAATTACTATTTTTCTTAAAACAAATACACAAATCTAATAATTAGTTATTTTAATTCTTTTCATTTGAATTTTTAGATATTCTGTGGCTTATTGTTCTTTTCAATAGGCGGCAGCACATATATCGAGAACTTGCAATCTTTTTAACTTTTGGATGTAATATTAGGATTTGCCATGTATTTGACAGGGACAATGTTTAGAGAAACACAAGTTACTTTTGTAACCCTACAAATCTAGAGAACAAACGTATTGATTTGTTTATAAACTGAACCATAACCGATAGAAACCTACAAATTACACTCTTTTATCTTAATATTAAAGTAATTCAATGGATCGCTGTAATGGTTAAGGTGTAAAGAGGGTCATGGTTATCATTTCTCTCGTTTGTGTCAAACTGTTTTTAGGCATTTTAACAAACAACTTGGGCTTTTCTAATGTGAATCTGAATGTCCACATCGACTATACATCTTTGGATAGCAAACACGAGCCTCCGATTTAATAAACTTTCCAAATAATTTGATACTGTTAGAAATACATTCCGAATGATTTATCTGCAGAAGTCCCCATTAAAGTATGTGGGGATCTTTGTAGATAAATCATTTGCAAAGCTTTTCTAATACTATTGAATCATTTTGAAAGCTTATGAAATCAAGGCCATAATAATTTGGTAGTACTGGGAACGGGTTTGCCCAACACTCTGAGGCTATCATTGTTGTCAGAGTTGGATGGCAAAGCTGAAGTTCACTTTCCACATTAGTTGAGCTGTAGAACAGTTATTTTAAGTATTTTATCATAACACTTGAAAGTGGCTTGATGCAACAGTAATTATTTATCTTGTAATGGGTAAATGTTATGAGTATTGGCCAGTTTCAAGCAGCCATTTTAAACTAGTCTAATTTGATTAGTTGGATGAGTGCGTTTCAAATCTGGATTGAATTTTGTGCAGGATCAGTCTGATGTACAAATGGTTTATTTTCTCTCTGTTATAAAATGTGATGTGCTAAAACCAGCATCAGGACTGAATATGGACCCCCTATTTAGCTATTTGCGTTATTGTCCATTCCCAGTATTCTTTGTATACTCTGTTTTTAGTTTGTTAACCTAATTTGAGTTTCTGTAAATGGCTTTCCTAAAAATGATGGTTACGTTGTGCACCTGAAAGGTTATGGGTGGACATTACCTTTGACATTATTGGAGTATTATAGCTAATGTTAACCTAAAATGGTTAAGCAATATTGTTATAGTATCTTCCTCACATCAAAATTAAAATTGAAAAAAGTCTCATACATTGCTAAGTCCATGTGGAATAAAATGTCTGATTAAGGATCATATAATCCGCAACTCTTGCCTTTGAAAAAGTTTCAAGTAGCAATTATTTCTAAATGTACTAAGTGACTGAAGTACTTTGTATATTAATATGTAGAATAAATAAATTCACTTTTAAAGTAAGTATAAATGTAATTATGTACCCAGACTATACTTGAAAAATATAGACATGCAATTTAATTACTTCCACTAGATTGTGTTGCAAACTGGCTATTTTTACCTGCAAGTATCCATAAAAGTATGCACATGGAATATATTTGACAATGAGAAGCAAATTGGCCCATATCATTTAGAAAAATGTATATTTTTCAGGAACACTGTAGCATTAGGAATACAAAACTATATTCCTGATGCTAAAGTGCCCCGGTCACTAGTTAGATTTATGCACCTCCCTCCCCCTGTTTGACATAAAATGAAAAAGAAAATACTTTTTAATTACGTTTTCCTCTATTCCCCCGTTTCCACTATTTCTGTCTTTCCACTTTCTCCATCGCTGGTCCAATGGAGGAGCACCGGCGACCTGATGTTCAAGTGCCATATGCATATCTTATGCTTCTCATAGGTTTTTGTTTGGTCAGTGCAGCGGAAGTGCCTCTAGTGGCTATCATGGACGAAAGCCACAAGAGTTGTGTTTAGCCCTGCAATGTAAACATTGCATTATCTACAAAACTGCAGAGTTTTACTTGTCAGGGTTAAAATGACAGGACCACTACACCTTATCTCAGTGAAGTGGTCTGGGTGACTATAATGGTCCTTTAATTAAGTTGTCATTTACTTTTTTCTTGGTATGTATGAGCTGCCTTCAGAACATATGTAAAATGGGAGAAATATAATATATAAAATTAAATCACATTATGCTGAAATAGTGCATTGAAAGCTTGATTATTTTATATTATAATATATATTTAACTTACTTTGTTTAGGAGATTCTGCCAAGGATGTTCTGGCTGTTGTTCAAGAGGAACAAGACACAGGAGAAGATGAACCAGCTGTGATACACATTGCTCCACTTGCAAGTAATATTGAGGCAATCAAACCAAAAGAATATGCTATGTTAGACCTACAGGATGAAGATATTCCTAAAACTAAAGAAGAAAGCTACATGAATATGCTAAACTTGCCATCTGATGAGTCTGTAAAAGATCCACCTGTGATGTCCCATTACACTAGTGATCAAATGTCTCATGGAGTACATAATGCCTTGAGAGACCATATGACTTTCATAAATGCAGAGCAAAGCCAGTTGAGGAAAACAATGTCAAGAAAGATCAATGTGCTCAATGGACATGTGAAAGACTTAAGTAAATCTCTCAAGCAAATTACTGCATCAGAGAGGACAAATTCTCAACTTCTCATTCAACAGAATGCAATTCTGGAAAAAATTGCCTCTAATTTGATGCTTATGTCCCAACAGCAACATCAATCTACAGAATTATTCATAAGTGTCATACAACAGGGAATCCAGGCCTTCAGTGCATCAAAGGACCCATCATTTTCCACTAGATCATGTGCAACTGCAAGTGAAACCTCAACCAGGCTTAAAAATGAAAGTGTGACACCTGGCCCAAGTTTGCCAAAAAGTGGGTCACGTACGTACAATGGCAGGATGACCAGACCTAGTAGATCAATTGCACCGCATGCAAATAAAGGGTGCAGTAATTGTGGTAGACAATGAAGATGATTCACGATTAACTCCTGAATATAATGCAAAAGTTTTCATCGGAGAATGCTGCTATGGTGTTTTGGACCTATAGATAAGATAATCCATGTACAAATGACAATATCATATATTAATGGTTATCAGCTATTGTTACATGATTTTATATAAAGTTTTATATTTTTATTTTCTCTTTTAGGGTACTTCATAAAAACTATTTAAGATTATCCCTTTTTTGAACGTGCATGTGTCAATCAATTGGTACCGTGAACCAGTTTTAAATAGCCGACAGGGATAGACATCCTGATGACTTATTGATCTGATTGCTACATTCTATGAAATATATCCCTCAGCAATACTTTTAAAAGTTGCTTATCCTTGGGCACCACTTTACTTAGAAGAGTTAAAAATTAAAGTAGTACTCCAACCTTTCTTGGCTCCTCGGGGGAGATATATCGGGAAGGGCAGGGACAGCATGGAACAGGATGGCATGCCATGGGCTGTCTGGTGCCAGTATGCTGTGCGTGCTGGCATCAGCTGCCAATTTTGCACAGAATTGATATTAGCCAGTCTGGAACTTTGTTCTGGGCTGTCTAAGGACACTATCGGAGGTACGTGCACTGTTACAAAGTAAAACACTGCACATATAACCTCCAGGCACCACGACTGCTTTAAATCACTGAATTGGTCACGGTGCTTAGAGTAACGATTTAATGGCAGACTATCACTTGAATACAAACTGGTTGTTTTAATAACTGCTCTAACATCGAATGTCCCATTCATTTAATATTAGCAGAGTTATTGAGCACTGGTTACAATAAACACAGAGGATTCCAATCTATAATATTTTAAGGTGTGATAATGGCATGGACTTTCATTAGTCATTAAAGGGATAAAAGTTAACCTATTCATATACATTAATAAATAACATTTGGTAAGTAGATATATTATGTAATAATAACTACTATTTTTTATAAATCATAAAATACAATTTGTTACATGCAGAAAAATATTTCAAATTGAAGCAATTTAAGGTATGATCCATAAATAGAAATATATATTTTGGATACATTAAACATAAAATGCATTTTCGTTATTAAAAAAATAGACATTTTCTTATAAAATTGTGTTTACAAGTTAAAATAAGCCATACTTCAATAAAATAACTATAAAGCTAAATATTGTACTGTAGAAATTAGTTTCATTGCTATTTTTTTATGATCAAAGACAGGGACGTTTAAATATAAAACTACAGTTTAGAGAGCAGTTAGTATTAACATAAATAACTGTTGCACATACTACATCAAATAGAAAAAGAGTACTGCCACAAAATATCGTTACATATTACAGGTTTTGGATTAAAACTAGACAAAGCAGAAACATTAACAGAATGTACAACTTCAACGAGTAAATAAAACTTCACTAAAACAGTATTTTTTAGATACTTTAGGTATTTCTTATATGTTCTTTAAATTAGATTGAATGATGACCCTCTACTTTATTTATTGTCTTTTCTTTTTACCTGAAATAGATCCTACGCTTTTGAAAAATTTGTTGGTGAAACGTTTAATATAGAATTCTTACACTGTAGATAGGCAATTTGTAGCTACATACACATTTGCTCAATGTATATTGCAATATGCTTATAGATTTCTAATAAACTTTTATACCTAGATTTAATGTTTTTTTTCATCTTTTATACACTATTTGTAATCTCTTAAAACAGTGAATTTAACTAGTGATCCATGATTCTAATAATTTTATTTTCCCTGACTTGTTGACCAGGCAGAAATTTTACAATAAAATGCATTACAGCCTCTGCGTTAATCATTGTATTTGTGCAAACTGCCCTTTAGTCAGGGATCCCAAACCCTGACCTTCAAGATGTTTCTGGCCTCCATCTCCCAAAATTCTTTGAATGGAATAAGTGGCCAGAGAATCATGGGAGTTGTAGTTTAGCAGCCACATGGGGGGGCTACAGTTAAAGATGCCTACCTTTAGTCAGGAGCATCACTTATCCAATCATAAATTGTGTAAATCATGAAGAGCTGGTATGCATGAATTAATATTGATTTCATGTGCAAGTAGTAAGTATTACAAACCCATACACAGAGAGTGTTTGGATAGTTCAGTGGTTAAGGAAGCTACCCATGTGTGTCTTAGATACGATTTCTGACAAAGTCTGTGAATAAGTTGGGTATTAATAATACCTAGACACCAGGACTTATTTGAAAATGGATGACAAGCTCAATGTATGTTTTTTTTGGTCAAGTTTTATATATACTATATTATTAAATGATTTGTGGACCTCAATTACATATCAGCTGATCACGTGTATCGGCAGTTTGTCTGCCTAGTGTGAGCACGGGGGGATGACGACATTATGATCCCCCACATAATTAACCAAATTTGAATTTTTTTTACATTTTTAAATTGAAGTCCCAACCTGATGTCCTCGGGTGCGGGCACAAGCAGGACCTGTACCAGAGCGTCCCTGTATGTTACTAGTGACTGGGCAGCATTTGCTAGTGATTTATTACTGTGCGTAGCCTCTGACTGCTCACTATTTAGTGGAAATTCACCACGGTGAGTGGGGAACTTGGAGAAGTGTATAATGTCCACTGTACTAATGTGGGGGTAATGATTACCCTTAGTTTCTTTTATTTTTGTAAGGACTAATAGAGTTAGTCATTAACAAATTCTGATAAATGGTCTCCTAGAGTACATGTAAAGGAGAATTCTTCTTACCAGCTTTCCCAAATATTTGTTGGCATTAAATTAGACAAAAACAAAATTGGACAAATCTAATCGATAATTTTCGACTGGGTTTTGCCAATAATACACAATTTAAGGCTTTGAAGAAGCTGTGCCTCTGACCAGGGAGAACTTCATCATACTATAAGATGTTGAACAATAATATAAGGAAAAGGGAGAACTGGCCCATAGTTTTAGTTGTTACAAGGATATTCATTATGTATTTTTAGTACTGTTTGGTAGAATATTAGGGACATAATTCAGAATGCATGGGGTAAAAATTGATGATGAGAGAAAGCAGAACAAGTCTTAGATTACACCAGCGGCAGATGTAAAACTGTAGAAAATCCAGATCCATTAAGTCAAATTCTAAATTGATTCATCATCTATAGCTAAATTGGGGTATGCTAAACCTGTAATTATTTCAAATGAAAAGTGTAATTTTTGTATATAGGGCATTCGGATGAGCTTTTAACAGCTGCTTTTTATAATGCAGGATAGCCCCATTTGTCATGATTAATGGTGTATTGAATTTGAGCAGTACACAATGTCTTCAATCAGACGTGCTACTTATCATTATCATATTTCACCTGCAAATATGAAAATAATTTCCCAGGACCTGTAATTCACATAATATAGTAATAACTATGATGTATATTCCTCAATAATTTATGATTTTGTAAACATCAAAAAGTCCTAACTTAATCATCAAGAATGTCCTTAAAAATCAATAATTAGAATATGTTTAGGGTAGTTCAGTATATATTAGAAAATGTACTAAAATGTTGGAGTCTTGTGACATTTAACAATACCTGAACATATATACCCATTACTTGAAATGAAGTGTATGAACTGATGACTCCGGTTTGACCCATGAAGGGTTAGGGCAGAGCTGGGATTATGTCTTTAAGACCACCTTTGAAGATCAGAAAGTCCTAATCTTTTTCCATCATCTATTACTGTGTTTTCCCAGATATAATTCTTCTTTACTTTGGGACATTTGAATTTATGTTGGAATTTTGTGGGGGGTTTTTAAACCGTTGGCCTTGTCCTTAAATGACATTCCATTGCTAAAGAAAATTCTAAATCACTCAGTCGGTATTGTAGTGATAATATGTTTTAAGTAAGGGAGTACTGGACCCTAGACATGTTTAGGTCAATATAATTTATGTCTACAGCTGTTCCAGATAAAGTCATTAGTGTTGGATATGATAGCTTTACAGTCCCTATAGAATGTAAGCTCGATTGAGAAAAGTCCTCTTCAACCTATTGTTCCTGTTGGCGCTATATAAATGGCTATACTAATAATACAGTCCTGATGAATCAGGTGATCAGGCCACAACATTACAAAGGAAAATGTACTGAACTTAATAAATATAGCTGCAACACAACAATTCATAGGCTTATGCCTTTTATTTTACCAGAGACATGCAAATGCTGCACTTGACTTGTAAATCAGATTCACTGGTTGAGCTCAGTTACGCTCACACTGCAAGTCATAATAATATCTTTTTTTTTATTTTTTTGTTTTTTAAATTCTTTATTTTTCGGTGCTTGAGTTAACATAATCATCTCACAATGCCACAATAGCATATGCAAGATTGATGATATGACAGCGGTACACAATTATGACATTTAGGTTTTAGCACATTTTTAGGTAAAGAGTAAATCATGCAGTACATTCACGTCTAACGATTGTGCCTCGAGATTAAAGGGAAATACTTAAACAAGACATGGTGAGTGACAGGTAATTTATAACAAGGTGAATAATTGTACTTCGCTTCAATAGTATAAATAGGTGAGTAAAGCTGTGCCCTGTGTGGCCTCTATACTGGAACACATTGCTTGCTATATTAACACGGTTGACTAGCTATGGAACCGCCCATGTTAGTGAAGTTAGACTAAACAGGCATAAACAAACCAAGAATAACAGACCTGCAAGTACCTTGCCAAAAGATTGTTAACGTGAACAGTTGTAAAGTATACATCGATGGGATCTACATGTTTATGTCAGTAGATATAATTCTCTGTTTCTTTTTTTTTTTTCACCTTTCTGAGAAAGCGTACTTTTTTCTTTATAGGTCGAGAATACAAGCTAAGTACAAGCGTAAACTGTGTGGTACAAGCTAGGCACATATCTATGCTATTGAGGGGAATTTCAGTAATGAATTTAGCAGTACAGTCTAGATACGAGATTATATGCAAATACTATGAAACACATGTTTGAGTTCAGTGTAGCTAGATAGGGTCTGGATCATAGCAGTTAAGGCATGTATTATAAAAACCAGAAACATACAAGGCGTGTTACTGCCTTCTCAACCGCAAAAAAACTAAAAAAATAAAAAGATAAAACATGGTTCCACTGGGTGGTTAGTCAGGTATCTTAGTCTCGCCAGATTGGGTGAAATCGGATGGGGCTTCTGTGTCTGGGTATTCAATCGGAGCAGACCAGGTAATAATACCCTTGTGAGGCAGTGTGGTAGGCACCTCAACCTATGCCCAGTGCTGGTTGTTCCTGTGTGCTGTTGTTGCTCGTCCCTTCGTTGCGGCCGCAGGGCCCGGTGTCTCCAATTCGGGGGTCAGCTCCGGTAAGTTTCCTCGTGGTGTGCAGCCGCGCAGCCCCCTGTGATGCAGCGTTGGCTTGGAAGCGGTGCTTAGTGCTGTGTTGGTAGCCAGGAGTTTGGTCGGGTAAGATGTTTGCATACTTCCCGCTATTGCTCATATGTGGGTGGGAGCGTGTGCCCGAGAGGATCGGCGCCTTTTCCCGCCTTGAAGCCCTTCGGTATCTGCGCTGCCGGACGGCCATTTTAGAGGCTTGGGGTACTTGCCTGTAGGAGCTGCGTCTCGCTGCTGTACATATCCAGGAGGCCACCGTTTGGTTAGCTTGGCGGTGGGTTGCCCCTCTGCTGCGCAGAGCTGCCCTGAGGCCCGCACAGAGCCGGTCAAAGATTTCCGTGGGGGACATATGTGGTTTAGAGTGGGTGTTCCGCTTTCTGGGTTCATGCTGGGCGGCCATTTTGGCTGGTCCTTGTAGGTTTATTGCCCCACCATGTTGTGTAGCTGGCTTGCTCATTTTCCATACTGGTTTACATGTCCAGTGGGGACCGGGATGTCCCCCACCGGTCCAGAGGGGGGGGGGAGGCTGAGGTGAAGTCGCTTGCGGACTTTTGCGCCATGGAGAGCGGCCGTCTCCCCTTGGCTTCAGCCTCAGTAGGCCGCATTTGAATTTCTGCGTTTCCGTCTTCGGCAGGCCCCGGGGTGGTATCGTTGGGTTCAGCGGGGTACCTCCGACGTGGGTGGTGCACCCTTGAGTAGTTTTGGCTGGATAGCCGTCGCTTATTGCCCTGTATTCCGGAGCTCGTGTCGGATGCGTCCGTGCGGCTCGGCGGTCAGACTCCGCCCCCCATAATAATAGCTTTAACTAATGCAATGCAGTTCTTTATGCAGCTTAGTAAATTGATGTGACTATTTCTAATATATGCAGAAATTGTACAGACATATCTTATTTGCCCTTAGAACATTTTAATACCTGTGTTGAAAACCTGAAATATTGTTTTTGATAACCGATGATTTCTTACTGGTTAGGTATAGGGAAAACATATTTTTATCTCATGGAACAATGAACCCACATTACCCCCTGAAGTGAACCGATGACAGAGGTCCTACATATATTCTAAATATTTGATGAAAGTATCAAATATCTACATTACAGATGTATTTGTTTGTTTGTTTGTTTCAATCTGAGAATTTGAAGACCACTGGTGAAAACCTTCTCTCTCTCTCTTTCTCTCTCTCTCTCTTTATATATATAGATGTAAAAAACAGATACAATTCATATCTGTACCTTTTTTATTGGACTAACAGAATTTTTTAATGACAAGCTTTCAGGAAGAGAAATGCTTCAGACTTGAGAAAAGGAGGTTATCCCGAAAGCTTGTCATTAAAAAATTCTGTTAGTCCAATAAAAAAAAAAATTGTATCTGTTTTTTGCATCTACATCACTGGACTAATACAGCTACAATCTCTACTTGAACTATATATATATATATATATACAGGGCTCGAGTCCTGCAGGTACACGTGGGAACGGCGTTCCTGCACTTTTTTAGAGCAGGAATGCCTTTCCCGTTTGTGGTCCTGCAGGCACTCAGGGGGCGGCAAAAAATGCCGCCCCAAAATGCCCCCGTGTTCCCCCTGTCATGGGGGGCCCAAGAGGTGGCCTAATGGCCACATGAAGGACCCCCCCCGGCCGGCTCTTGTCTCGCTGTCAGACGCGGCGAGGGAGCTGTGTTCTCTCTGCTCCCTCTCGTCGCGCGCCATTTGCTGATGCTGCGAGCCCGAATATGACATCATTTCCGGCTCCCGGCATCAGTAGACAGCCCGCGCGGGGAGAGGAAGCAGAGAGAACACAGCTCCCTGTGTTTTATTTATACAAATAATTCTTGTGTATATGTGTGTGTGTTGTGTGTCTGGGAGTGTATGTGTGTGTGTGTGTGTATGTGTCTGGGAGTGTGTGTGTGTGTATGTGTCTGGGAGTGGGTGTGTGTGTGTGTGTATGTGTCTGGGAGTGTGTGTGTCTGTGAGTGTATGTATGTGTGTGTGTGTATGTGTCTGGGAGTCTGTGTGTGTGTGTATGTGTCTGGGAGTGTGTGTGTCTGGGAGTGTGTGTGTCTGTGAGCTTATGTATGTGTGTGTGTATGTGTCTGGGAGTGTGTGTGTATGTGTCTGGGAGTGTGTGTGTCTGGGAGTGTGTGTGTCCGTGTATGTGTCTGGGAGTGTGTGTCTGGGAGTGAGTGTGTGTGTCTGTGAGTGTATGTATGTGTATTTGTGTGTCTGGGAGTGTATGTGTGTGTTGGTGTCTGTGTGTGTGTCTGGGAGAGTGTGTGTCTGGGTGTGTGTCTGGGAGTGTGTGTGTCTGTGAGTGTATGTATGTGTGTGTGTATGTGTCTGAGAGTGTGTGTATGTGTCTGGGAGTGTGTGTGTGTGTCTGTGAGTGTATGTGTGTGTCTGTGAGTGTATGTGTGTTTCTGTGAGTGTGTGCGTGTGTCTGTGAGTGTGTGTGTGTCTGTGAGAGTATGTGTGTCTATCTGTGAATTTGTGTGTGTGTGTGTGTCTGTGTGTGTCTTTGTGTGTGTGTGAGTGTACGTGTGTGTCTGTAAGTGTATGTGTGCACCTGAGTGTGTGTGTACGCGTTTATATATGCATACAAGTTTTGGTTTTTTTTTGGTGGTGGGGTGGGGGTGGAACTCGAGTGAGTTCCCACACTTTATTCAACAGGACTTGACCCCTGTATATATATTGGAATTAGTTGTCATTATATGTGTATCAATAATAATAAAAATAAAAATAATAGCAGGACATATTTTGGTTTAAAATGATATCTATGCTATTGAGGGGAATTTCAGTAATGAATTTAGCAGTACAGTCTAGATACGAGATTATATGCAAATACTATGAAACACATGTTTGAGTTCAGTGTAGCTAGATAGGGTCTGGATCATAGCAGTTAAGGCATGTATTATTAAAACCAGAAACATACAAGGCGTGTTACTGCCTTCTCAACCGCAAAAAAACTAAAAAAATAAAAAGATAAAACATGGTTCCACTGGGTGGTTAGTCAGGTATCTTAGTCTCGCCAGATTGGGTGAAATCGGATGGGGCTTCTGTGTCTGGGTATTCAATCGGAGCAGACCAGGTAATAATACCCTTGTGAGGCAGTGTGGTAGGCACCTCAACCTATGCCCAGCGCTGGTTGTTCCTGTGTGCTGTTGTTGCTCGTCCCTTCGTTGCGGCCGCAGGGCCCGGTGTCTCCAATTCGGGGGTCAGCTCCGGTAAGTTTCCTCGTGGTGTGCAGCCGCGCAGCCCCCTGTGATGCAGCGTTGGCTTGGAAGCGGTGCTTAGTGCTGTGTTGGTAGCCAGGAGTTTGGTCGGGTAAGATGTTTGCATACTTCCCGCTATTGCTCATATGTGGGTGGGAGCGTGTGCCCGAGAGGATCGGCGCCTTTTCCCGCCTTGAAGCCCTTCGGTATCTGCGCTGCCGGACGGCCATTTTAGAGGCTTGGGGTACTTGCCTGTAGGAGCTGCGTCTCGCTGCTGTACATATCCAGGAGGCCACCGTTTGGTTAGCTTGGCGGTGGGTTGCCCCTCTGCTGCGCAGAGCTGCCCTGAGGCCCGCACAGAGCCGGTCAAAGATTTCCGTGGGGGACATATGTGGTTTAGAGTGGGTGTTCCGCTTTCTGGGTTCATGCTGGGCGGCCATTTTGGCTGGTCCTTGTAGGTTTACTGCCCCACCATGTTGTGTAGCTGGCTTGCTCATTTTCCATACTGGTTTACATGTCCAGTGGGGACCGGGATGTCCCCCACCGGTCCAGAGGGGGGGGGGAGGCTGAGGTGAAGTCGCTTGCGGACTTTTGCGCCATGGAGAGCGGCCGTCTCCCCTTGGCTTCAGCCTCAGTAGGCCGCATTTGAATTTCTGCGTTTCCGTCTTCGGCAGGCCCCGGGGTGGTATCGTTGGGTTCAGCGGGGTACCTCCGACGTGGGTGGTGCACCCTTGAGTAGTTTTGGCTGGATAGCCGTCGCTTATTGCCCTGTATTCCGGAGCTCGTGTCGGATGCGTCCGTGCGGCTCGGCGGTCAGACTCCGCCCCCCATAATAATAGCTTTAACTAATGCAATGCAGTTCTTTATGCAGCTTAGTAAATTGATGTGACTATTTCTAATATATGCAGAAATTGTACAGACATATCTTATTTGCCCTTAGAACATTTTAATACCTGTGTTGAAAACCTGAAATATTGTTTTTGATAACCGATGATTTCTTACTGGTTAGGTATAGGGAAAACATATTTTTATCTCATGGAACAATGAACCCACATTACCCCCTGAAGTGAACCGATGACAGAGGTCCTACATATATTCTAAATATTTGATGAAAGTATCAAATATCTACATTACAGATGTATTTGTTTGTTTGTTTGTTTCAATCTGAGAATTTGAAGACCACTGGTGAAAACCTTCTCTCTCTCTCTCTCTCTCTCTCTCTCTCTCTCTTTATATATATAGATGTAAAAAACAGATACAATTCATATCTGTACCTTTTTTATTGGACTAACAGAATTTTTTAATGACAAGCTTTCAGGAAGAGAAATGCTTCAGACTTGAGAAAAGGAGGTTATCCCGAAAGCTTGTCATTAAAAAATTCTGTTAGTCCAATTAAAAAAAAAATTGTATCTGTTTTTTGCATCTACATCACTGGACTAATACAGCTACAATCTCTACTTGAACTATATATATATATATACAGGGCTCGAGTCCTGCAGGTACACGTGGGAACGGCGTTCCTGCACTTTTTTAGAGCAGGAATGCCTTTCCCGTTTGTGGTCCTGCAGGCACTCAGGGGGCGGCAAAAAATGCCGCCCCAAAATGCCCCCGTGTTCCCCCTGTCATGGGGGGCCCAAGAGGTGGCCTAATGGCCACATGAAGGACCCCCCCTGGCCGGCTCTTGTCTCGCTGTCAGACGCGGCGAGGGAGCTGTGTTCTCTCTGCTCCCTCTTGCCGCGCGCCATTTGCTGATGCTGCGAGCCCGAATATGACATCATTTCCGGCTCCCGGCATCAGTAGACAGCCCGCGCGGGGAGAGGAAGCAGAGAGAACACAGCTCCCTGTGTTTTATTTATACAAATAATTCTTGTGTATATGTGTGTGTGTTGTGTGTCTGGGAGTGTATGTGTGTGTGTGTGTATGTGTCTGGGAGTGTGTGTGTGTGTATGTGTCTGGGAGTGGGTGTGTGTGTGTATGTGTCTGGGAGTGTGTGTGTCTGTGAGTGTATGTATGTGTGTGTGTGTATGTGTCTGGGAGTCTGTGTGTGTGTGTATGTGTCTGGGAGTGTGTGTGTCTGGGAGTGTGTGTGTCTGTGAGTGTATGTATGTGTGTGTGTGTATGTGTCTGGGAGTGTGTGTGTATGTGTCTGGGAGTGTGTGTGTCTGGGAGTGTGTGTGTCCGTGTATGTGTCTGGGAGTGTGTGTGTGTGTATGTGTGTGTGTCTGGGAGTGAGTGTGTGTGTCTGTGAGTGTATGTATGTGTATTTGTGTGTCTGGGAGTGTATGTGTGTGTTGGTGTCTGTGTGTGTGTCTGGGAGAGTGTGTGTCTGGGTGTGTGTCTGGGAGTGTGTGTGTCTGTGAGTGTATGTATGTGTGTGTGTATGTGTCTGAGAGTGTGTGTATGTGTCTGGGAGTGTGTGTGTGTGTCTGTGAGTGTATGTGTGTGTCTGTGAGTGTATGTGTGTTTCTGTGAGTGTGTGCGTGTGTCTGTGAGTGTGTGTGTCTGTGAGAGTATGTGTGTCTATCTGTGAATTTGTGTGTGTGTCTGTGTGTGTCTTTGTGTGTGTGTGAGTGTACGTGTGTGTCTGTAAGTGTATGTGTGCACCTGAGTGTGTGTGTACGCGTTTATATATGCATACAAGTTTTGGTTTTTTTTTGGTGGTGGGGTGGGGGTGGAACTCGAGTGAGTTCCCACACTTTATTCAACAGGACTTGACCCCTGTATATATATTGGAATTAGTTGTCATTATATGTGTATCAATAATAATAATAAAAATAAAAATAATAGCAGGACATATTTTGGTTTAAAATGAATTTACCTTTTTTTTTTTTTTCTCTCTCTCGGCAGACAATATGCGTATAGGTCTGTTAAATTTATTGGGCCAAAACATCTGCTTGTATATTGGTTGAATTATGATGGTTGAGAAAATAATTTCCTTAAATGTAAAAGGTCTTAACTTACCTGCTAAAAGGAAGTTAATGTTTAAGGAATTAAAGAGAATGCAGGCGGATATAGCTTTCATGCAAGAAACTCATCTGAACAGATCTCATGTATTATCTTTGACAGATAAATGGTATGATAGAGCGTACTGTTCGAATGCTATTCGAAAACATAATGGAGTAGCTATTTTGTTCCATAAAAGATGCCAGTTTAAAGTTTTAAATTCCATTCAGGATAAAGAAGGAAGATATATCTTGGTGTCTGGAATGATGGGCACCCGCAAGCTTCATCTAATGAATATATACGCCCCAAACGTTCCAGATAATAGATTTTGGGATACGATAAGCCAAATTATTAATTCTATAGCGTCAGATTGTCTCTTGATAGGTGGGGATTGTAACGCTGTCTCTTGTCCAGCAATAGATAGGAGCCATAAGCCGTGAACACTGCGATCTCATGGAAGGGGAGGACAGGACAAACAGTTCTTTCAGTTTGTGACAGCTCATAAACTTATTGATATATGGAGGGCTCAACATCCTGACACACTCGACTATACCTTTTATTCGCATCCACATGATACGTATTCTAGAATAGATATGTTTTTGACCAATTTAACACTTTCTCCCTATTTATATAGCTCCCAAATTAATAATATCACATGGTCAGACCACGCAGATATCACTGTATATATAAAAGGATTATGAGCTAAACCCAACTTTTCTTGGTGACTAAATACTTCCCTTTTGGAGGACCCCCTAGTTAGAGCAGATATTACAAAGGTACTGTTAAATTATTTTTCTGAAAATAATACACCTGAAATCAGTAAAACCACTCTATGGGTAGCGCATAAAACTGTAATCAGGGGAGAACTGATCAAAATAGCCTTGCATAAGAAAAAGATTAAATCACAATTATTATTTGAGTTACAGAAAGGTTTACGTAAGCTGGAACAAAAACATAAAACAGTCCCCACTGAACAAACTTTACATGATCTAAAAACATATAGTTCAAAGATTAAAAATCTTCTATTAGATGAAGCAGCATGGCAGTTAAAAACAACACGTAGATATTTTTATGCGAAAGCTAATACAATTGACGCCCCTTTGGCCAGATGCTTAAAACCACGAACACACTTCAAGCCTATCTCAGCTACCAGAAATGCTTCAGGAACATTAGTATCATCACCAGAGGAAGTTTATGGAGTGTTTCGGGAATATTTTTCTAGATTGTATAGTCAATTTATAAATGAGAATGGAGACGGTACGGACCAGGAGACAAGACTGAGAGAATTATTGAGTAGGACGAACTTACCCCAAATCCCTAAAAGTGCTTTAGAAGGATTAAGGACAAAAATATCTTTAGAGGAGATTAACCCCTTAAGGACCAAACTTCTGGAATAAAAGGGAATCATGACATGTCACACATGTCATGTGTCCTTAAGGGGTTAAAACTGCATGTTCTTCTATTAAGGGGGGTAAAGCACCAGGGCCAGATGGCTTTAGTAGCAGTTACTATAAAATATTTCAACAAACTCTCATGCCATATTTACAAGAGGTCATAGATGAAATTTGCCAAAGCGGAGTTCTTCCAGTTGATCTTACAATGGCTAAAATTGTTCTTTTACCTAAAAAAGATAAGGACCCTGCATCAGTGGGAAATTACAGACCTATATCGCTGATAAATGTCGATATAAAGATAATAGCTAAAGTCCTTGCCCCGAGGCTGTCTCCCTTACTCCCTATCCTGATTCACCCAGATCAGGTAGGTTTCGTTCCGGGCAGACAGCTGTACGAGAATACGCGTAGAGCAGTTAACGTCGCTTGGGTCATGGCAACAGGGAAGACACCATCGATACTCTTGTCACTAGATGCAGAAAAAGCATTTGATAGGGTAGCCTGGCCTTATTTATTTTACTTGCTTCAATATTGGGGCTTTCCGGCCAACTGCATTACTATAATTCGAGCGCTATATTCAAATCCCTATGCAACAATACAGCTCCCTGGCGCAGATAAGACCCCGTTTGGAATATATAATGGCACACGTCAGGGATGCCCTCTCTCCCCTATTCTGTTTGCCCTTATATTGGAACCTTTTTTGATTCACATCAGAGAAAATTGTAATATACAGGGTATCCAAATAGGTAGGGAGATTTATAAAACAGCGGCTTATGCCGATGATATTTTAATCTCTATAGCAAACCCTTCTGAATCTATCCCTGAATTGTTCAAGTTGAAAGAATAATTTGGAGCTATTTCAGGTTATAAGGTAAACTATAATAAATCAAGTGGAGTGACTTTTCATTTATCCAAGGTAGAACAAGATCAACTAAAAGCTAAATTTGAAATGTGTATAGATAAATCGCTAAGCTATTTGGGTATCAGAATTGGACGCTATTACAATACACTATTTAATGATAACTATATACCTTTGATTAAAACTTTGAAAAAGGACTTAGAGAATTGGCATGATAAGCCAATTTCATGGATCGGCAGAATTCATTCTATAAAAATGAATATTTTACCGAGACTTCTATTTTTATTCCAAGCATTGCCTATACGGGTTTGCAAAGGGGACCTACTGGGTATCCAGAAAGCTATAGACACATTTATTTGGCAGGGCAAGCAACACAGGGTAGCTAGAACTCTCCTGTATAGACCGAGAGATAAAGGGGGACTAGGTCTCCCCAATTTAATTATTTATTATTATGCAGCCCAGCTGGCACAAATTATTGGTTGGCATGCAATCCAAGGGAAATACAGGTGGGCGGATATGGAGGAAGACTTAATGACACCTGACTCACCAGGGTTGTATATGTGGCTTAATAAGTTTTCAAGACCAGTGCTAAAACAAATATGCCCTTCTACCGCAAACTCCCTTCACATATGGGATAAACTCAAGTTAAAACATGGTCTAACTAACTTCCCTTCGCCTATGACTCCAGTTTTCCGGAATAGACAATTTATTCCTGGCCTGGAAGAATACAATTTTCAAAGTCTAAAAGCAGGAGGAATCCATAGATATGTAGATCTCTGGTCAGAAGGAGAGGTAGTTTTATTTTCTAGACTGTCGACCAGAATAGGGCTGAGGACAGGAGATTTTTTTCGCTATTTGCAGATTAGAGACTTCGCGTACTCAATGGAGGTAAAAACGGCAGTCAAACTCCCCTTTACCAATTTTTAAAAAGTCTGCAAAACAGGAAGGTTAAAGGGAGGTCTTATTTCAGCTTTTTATAATCAGCTAAGTGAGGAACCTACGGTTTGGGCTCCATTAAAGTATATATCCCATTGGGAGGCAGATTTAGGTTCCTCTTTGGAAATTAAGGATTGGGTAGATATTTGGGAAACTGCATCCAAAATATCGATATGTGTAATCTCGCAGGAACAGATGTTTAAAATATTATTCAGGTGGCATATGACCCCCGTCTTTTTGTATAAAATAGGCAAAAACCTGACAGATCTTTGCTGGAGGGGATGTGGCTTACAAGGGACATATTTACATATGTGGTGGGACTGCCCAAAGATTAAAAGCTATTGGGAGGAAATAAGGGAGCTAATTCGGGTGATAACACAGGGAAACATAGAACTTAACCCCTGGATATTTCTGCTATCGAAATCAATAGCAGGTATTCCCAGTCACTCGCAGAAATTAATATTTTTAATTCTATTGGCCGCACGCAGATGTATAGCCGCTAGCTGGATAAAACTAGATTTACCATTAATGAGAGAGGTTGAATTAAAGATTCAAGAAAATTATATAATGGATGAATTATCATCGAGAGTAAGACATTCTTCTTATATGTTTGGTAAGGTTTGGGAACCCTGGAAGATTTATACAAACAGGAAGGGCATATTCGGATAGAGAGGCGGAGAGGGGGAGAGCTTTTCCTTTTTTTTTTTTTTCTCCTTTTGTTGTTTTTGTTTTATGATAAATGTAAAAATTTGCATTGTCGAATAACTTAATATGGCGATATTAGATTTAAAATGCAATCTTACAGTCGACATTCTTTGTAAATGCATGTTAAAGATTGTATAATGTATAATGAGTTTTTTTTCCTCAATGTTAAATAAAGAATAATAAAAAAAAAATGAATTTACCTCTTTGCCCGAGACTTCCCCACTTAGTTCTAACCTTTACTTCTAGCCATAAATATTATTTTACACTACGTTCCCCACTTTGAATACCATCTTTGTATTTAATTTACTTACACGTTCCTGTAGTAGTTAAGTAGAGCTTGCTATTTATTTAATATTCAACAGTTCTTACATAACACTTTTCTCTTTATTAACAAGATAAATCATTATATGTTTCTCTTGATATACCACTGAGGCAAATTAACTCTTTTTCACAGAGCAAGGAACAGTGTTAACGATAATGTCACGACTAGTAATGTGGTCCAGCACGCAGAATCTATGTAAACATATACATAAGTCAGAAAAGGAAAAATAACAGGACAGAGCGTAAACCGGACCTTAGAATGGCCGGACTAATACGCTAGAGACAGAGAATGGTCAAAGGGAAAGCCGAGGTCAAGGAAGCCAGAAAATACTCAATACCGATAAGACAAGCCAAGTCAGGGAAACCAGAGATCAGAATAACCAGGGAAACGCCAAGGATCAGGATACCAGGAAATCAGAAACACGAAACTAGCACTTTCAGGAAACCAGGAAACTGAAACCACGACATGGCAAAGTACTAGGGTGAATTAGGGGTTTAAATACCCCTCTCTAAGCTATGATTGGTCAGAGGGCGACCTCTGACCCCAGAACGTACGTGTGCGTTGACGTCGTGACGTCACGCACACGTTAGTATAATTCTCGGGGGCGGGGCTATCCATAGACGCGACCACGTGGTCGGCGCCATATTGGATTCGGGCGTGATGCCCGGAAGAACTACACGCGCGGTTCCCGGCTCGCCGACGAGCAGGTAAGCTCGTGTAGTCGGAGCGGTCGTGCCGGTCGGGCACGACCGTGAGGCTCGGCGGGCCGGTGACCGCAACAGTACCCCCCACTCGAAGACCGCGCACCGAGCGGGAAGGACCCGGCTTAAGAGGAAAGCGGTTGTGAAATGACCGGATAAGACGGGGCGCATGGACCCGGTCAGCAGGAACCCAACAACGTTCCTCGGGACCATAACCCTTCCAGTCAACGAGATAGGACAAGACACCTCTGGATATTTTGGAGTCCATGATAGAACGGACTTCGTATTCCTCTTGATCACCCACTACCAAGGGCGGAGGAGGAGTGGATACCCTTGTGTAGCGATTGCAAGTAAGGGGCTTGAGCAGAGACACATGGAAAGTATTCGCTATTCTCATATGAGCCGGTAGTGCCAAAGTATAGGTCACTGGATTAATACGTTGGGTAACTCGAAAGGGACCAATGTACCGAGGGGCAAATTTCATGGACGGGACCTTAAGCTTGATATGTCTTGTGGAGAGCCACACCCTGTCACCTGGAATATAGACAGGATTAGCGCCCCGTTTCTTGTCAGCTTGGACCTTCGCTCGTAATGAGGCTTTTTGCAGAGCTGAATGGACGGAATCCCAAGTATCATGAATCGAATCTAAACGGGTGTTCAAAGCGGGGATTTCTGTGTCTGAGAATGCAGAAGGAAAAACAGTGGGGTGATAACCCTGATTAACAAAGAATGGACTGTGATTAGAAGATTCATGAGTGGCGTTGTTTCTGGCGAACTCAGCCATGGGTAAGAGCTCGTACCAGTTAGATTGATTGGCATTTATAAAGCAACGTAAATAGGCTTCTAAAGACTGATTCGCCCTCTCTGCTGCTCCATTTGTTTGAGGGTGATATGCTGACGAAAAGGAGAGTTCGATGCCCAATTGTTTGCAAAAGGAACGCCAAAACCTAGAAATAAACTGGGTACCTCTGTCAGATACTATGCTTTTGGGTACACCGTGCAACCGAAAGATCTCTCTCAAGAATATTTGAACTAGATCTTGAGCAGATGGTAATTTTTTAAGTGGGACGAAATGTGCCATCTTCGTGAATCTATCAATGACCATAAGGACTGTATTAAACCCGTTTGAACTGGGTAGATCCACAATGAAATCCATGGCCAAGTGGGTCCATGGAGCACTAGGTATGGGCAGTGGTTTTAATAGTCCAGGAGGTGACCTGGGAGGAACTTTAGAAACAGCACATATTTGACATGCCCCAACATAATCTTTGACATCGTTTCTAAGAGCAGGCCACCAAAATCTCCTGGAGATGGCAGAGAGAGTTTTATGGACTCCAGGATGGCCCGCTGTGAGGCTGTCATGGAACAAATCTAGTACCTTCTTTTGAAACTGAGGTGACACATACAGTTTGTCCGGAGGTTTTCCCACAGGTGCCTGAGTTTGATCTGCTATTATGGCACAGAAGAGTGGAGAAGACACTTCGGAAACTGTAGTGGCAATGAGGCATTCAGGAGGTACAAAAGGATATATCACCTGTTCGTGAACTTCATCTGTCTCAAACTGCCGAGAAAGAGCATCTGCCTTGGTGTTTTTAGTACCAGGTCTGTATGTAATTACGAAATTGAATCGGGAGAGGAACAATGACCACCTAGCCTGACGAGAGGACAGTCTCTTAGCGTCCCCAATATAAGCCAAATTCTTATGATCAGTAAAGATCAAAAGTGGCTCTTTGGAACCTTCCAAGAGATGCCTCCATTCCTTAAGGGCAAGTACAATGGCCAAAAGTTCCCTATTCCCTATGTCGTAATTCCTCTCTGCAGGTGTGAGTTTGCGAGAGTAAAATCCACAGGGATGTAAAGGCGTATCAGGACTCTCTCTTTGAGACAGAATGGCTCCAACTCCTGTCTCTGATGCATCCACCTCTAGGATAAATGGTTTGGATGGATCAGGATGGGTCAGGACAGGTGCTGAGGAAAATAAAGATTTTAATCGTTCAAATGCCTCTCTTGCTTCTTTGGGCCAAGATATACAATTTGCTCCTTTTTTTGTTAAATTGGTTATAGGGGAAATCACGGAGGAAAATCCCCTTATGAATTTGCGGTAGTAATTCGCAAAACCTATAAAGCGTTGAGTAGCTTTAAGGCCCTTGGGTAATGGCCACTGTAAGACTGCCTCCAGTTTACGAGGATCCATTTGGAAACCAGACGGAGATATAACGTATCCAAGGAATTGTATCTCCGTTTGGTCAAACTGGCATTTCTCCAGTTTACAGTAAAGGCCGTTCTGTAACAGGGTTTTCAGTACAATTCTCACATGTTCGTGATGTGTCTCTAGGTCTGGGGAATAGATGAGAATGTCGTCCAAATACACTAGAACGAACATGTGAAGGTACTCTCTTAGGACATCGTTGATAAAATCCTGGAATACCGCTGGAGCGTTACATAATCCAAACGGCATAACCAGGTATTCGTAATGTCCCATTCTGGTGTTAAATGCGGTCTTCCATTCGTGACCGTCCTTAATTCTGACTAGATTGTAGGCACTACGGAGATCGAGCTTGGTAAAGACTCGAGCTCCCTTTAATCTGTCGAATAGCTCTGATATAAGGGGAATAGGGTAGGCATTTTTTATGGTAATCCTATTCAAACCCCTATAATCAATACAAGGGCGTAGGTCTCCTTCTTTTTTAGAGACAAAGAAGAATCCAGCCCCGGCTGGTGAGGAGGACCTACGGATATGACCCTTTCTGAGAGCATCCTTAATATATTCCTCCAAACAAAGATTTTCCTGGGGGGACAAGGCATAGACTCCTCCCTTGGGAGGCATAGTCCCTGGTAATAAGTTTATAGTACAGTCATAAGGTCTATGAGGAGGTAACCCTTCTGACTGGACCTTGTTAAATACCTCTTTCAAATCCATATACTGCTGAGGAATTTGTGTGGTCAAGGGAGGTGTAACAGGAACATTAATGGTGCCAATAGGTTGTGGGATTTGCTTAAAGCAAACACCTTTGCATCTCTCACCCCAACTCACAATCTCTCCTTCAATCCAATCCAAACGTGGATTGTGTTTCAGGAGCCAAGGGAAACCGAGTATTATCGGAACTGTAGGTGAAGATATGATTTGAAAGGTAATTTCTTCAGAGTGGAGAATACCCACTGAAACAGTGATTGGCAGAGTTTCGTGTGTGATGAAAGGCTGGGTAAGAGGCCTTCCATCAATGGCCTCGACTGCTATAGGTTTCTCTTTATGTCTTAAGGGCAGGAGATGTTTAGCAGAGAACTCTTTGTCTAGGAAATTCTCCGCTGCCCCAGAGTCAATCATAGCCTCACACTGAACAGTTGTGTTCTCGAAAGATAAGGTTACTTTGACCAGGAAACGGTTCTTAGTCAATTTAGGGGACATATACATCACACCTAAGGTCGGTCCCCGTACGTGCCTTAGGTGTGCAAGTTTTCCGGCCGAACCGGGCATGACGATCTTAGATGTCCCTTCTTGCCACAATACATACATAACCCCTCGTTACGTCTGTGTTGTCTCTCTGCCTCAGTGAGTTTAGCACTACCCAATTGCATGGGTTCAGGTTCTGGAAGAGGCGTTTGGCTACTCACCACTGGGTTAGAGAAACGAGGAGCTATGGACAAATTAGAACGTCTGTTACGTTGTTTGTTTTTCTCTCTCTCTCTGAGCCGGTTATCAATGTTTATCATGTAGGCAATAAACTCATTAAGACTAACCGGAAGGTCTCTAGCTGCAGTTTCATCTTGTATATTCTCAGCTAAACCTTCAGAGAAAGCAGCCACCAGACCGCTATTGGTCCAATCAACCTCAGACGCTAATGTCCTGAACTCTATTGCATAATCGGCTACAGAACGATTGCCTTGCCTGATTCTCATAAGGGCTTTGGCAGCGTTCTTCTCCCTGCCTTTAGGTTCAAATGTAGCCTTAAAGGCCGTAAGAAAGGTACTGTAATCACGGGCTATTGCGTCACCACTTTCCCATAAGGGGTTAGCCCAAGTCAAGGCTTTTCCAGTTAATTGGTTCATCAGATAGCCTATTTTAGATCTATCTGTTGGGAATGAACCTGGGGAGGCCTCAAAGTGGTATTCTATTTGGTTTAAAAAACCTCTAAATTCCTTAGAATCACCTCCATAACGAGGGGGCGGTGACAAAGTTATGGACGGTGGTTTATGTGGTACGGGAACCACTACAGGTGGCGGAACCACAGGTGGTACAGGAGGGACCTCTAAATAGGCAGTCCTCTGGAGCAAGGTCTGAAATGCCTGAGCAAATTGGTCTAACCTGTGGTCCATATCCTCCACCCTATTTTCACAGTCGATCATATGTTTGCATAGTTCTGCAGGATCCATGGCCATGTCGTAATGTCACGACTAGTAATGTGGTCCAGCACGCAGAATCTATGTAAACATATACATAAGTCAGAAAAGGAAAAATAACAGGACAGAGCGTAAACCGGACCTTAGAATGGCCGGACTAATACGCTATAGTCAGAGAATGGTCAAAGGGAAAGCCGAGGTCAAGGAAGCCAGAAAATACTCAATACCGATAAGACAAGCCAAGTCAGGGAAACCAGAGATCAGAATAACCAGGGAAACGCCAAGGATCAGGATACCAGGAAATCAGAAACACGAAACTAGCACTTTCAGGAAACCAGGAAACTGAAACCACGACATGGCAAAGTACTAGGGTGAATTAGGGGTTTAAATACCCCTCTCTAAGCTATGATTTTTCAGAGGGCGACCTCTGACCCCAGAACGTACGTGTGCGTTGACGTCGTGACGTCACGCACACGTTAGTATAATTCTCGGGGGCGGGGCTATCCATAGACGCGACCACGTGGTCGGCGCCATATTGGATTCGGGCGTGATGCCCGGAAGAACTACACGCGCGGTTCCCGGCTCGCCGACGAGCAGGTAAGCTCGTGTAGTCGGAGCGGTCGTGCCGGTTGGGCACGACCGTGAGGCTCGGCGGGCCGGTGACCGCAACAGATAACCTTAATAATATATATGAACTATAATATTGTGCAGTGACCCTACGCAGACCATTGATTTTATTTCCTCCATCTACATCGGCCTTATGATTAGACCTTATAATCTACACATGAAGGGTTATGTATTTCCAGGTAAGGAATAAAAGCCATTAAATATAACAAAGCTCCACTACCATAGACTTTGTAATACTATGTTCATAATTAAATCATTTGTAACTTTGTCATCTTAATAAATCATTGTTTGTGTTCTGTATGCGTATCTGTTCTCAACTTTTCTTTTAATGTTTGACAATGACACAAAAGGATTTTCAATTAGATCAAATTTCTGAAGTACAGTTATTTTTCTGGTATTAAATATCCACAGTGACTGTTGAAAATGAAGTTTCTGAAAGTTGCAATGAAGCTTATCTCATTTTAACAGAAGATGCTGGAGGCAATCATATTCAGGAAAACATATGGATGTAAACAAGCAGATACAATTTTTTGTGGATGTTTTTAATAAGGAATTTTAAAAGGGGATATGATTTATCAAAGGACTTATAATCTGCCTGATAAAGGTTTTCGAGGGAATTTACAGGTTTTGATCAGAAATTCGATGTAGACTCGATCTCATTGATCCATGGAGCTTGCATTTGAAACGTTGCTCCACGAAAATGTGTTTGTCAGTTCTGCAGAAGAGATTTTCAATAAGACAGCATTAATGTGAAAAATCATAGACTTTTGTAACATCAATAGATATAGTCATAATACCATGTTTAATGTAGTTGGAGCCTCAATAGGTTCAAATGTAAGGGCACAAACCGATGATTTGTAAAGTTTACATCATCTGTTGCGGTTATCTTTTCAGTTTTTAGGGTAATTATATATATGACAATACACTACAGGATTAGTAAGTGCTGACATTATTGATCAAGATCTTATGATGACTCTGAAACATGACAGACAGACAGACAGACAGACAGACAGATAGATAGATAGATAGATAGATAGATAGATACAATGTACCAAAAGATAAACTCCTAGACAGAGAAAGAATTAATTAAATAAACTGAAATGATTTGCATTGAAGGGCTGTCTTAGAAGAATGCCCCAGAACAGAAAACATTTGAAGTATTAGGAGGGTCAGGGGTTATTTGCTGCACAGGGCTTAGAGCTAATGAGCTGAAAACAGTACAATCCAAACTCCTTAGAAGAAAAATACTTTTATACAGTCACGAGGAGAGATAACAACGGGACTAATTGTGATGAGCACATTTGGTACTGCAATCAAATGATTCAATAGTTTTAGGAATTCTGACAGGTGGATACAGAACTGTAACTTAAAAATAAAATATCTTGATAAAAAAACAAAACAAAAAAAGCAACAAAACTGTTTCTGTGGGTTTACAAATATTGACAATGGCTTATGTATTCCCCAATAGACAGCTATGGGAAACTAAATCTATTGCATGCGGTTTTTTTGAGAGAGATAATTATTTTTGAATCCTATATATTTATTCTCTGCGTCAGGTTGTGTTAACCAGGCAAAATCCTTATTGAGCACAGGCAGTCTGTCCAGCTTTCAACATTATTATTAGTAATGCTTAACATTTATAGAATGGTGATATCTGACAATTAACACAGAATATTAACAGAGACAAGAGGTTAAGAAGGGCCTGCTGAAACAAGCTTACAATCTATGAGGAAGGGGTAAAGGAATGCACGAGGAATAACAACGTGTCAGAGGGTAGGAAAAATCGATGGATACAGGCCCGGACTGGCCATCCGCACACTGGGTAAGGTGGGCCACGATGGCCATGGGCCGAGGGGCCATGGGCCGAGGCCAAAGGATCTCCCTTGTCGGCCCAGAGCCGGCCTTGCTCTGTACCCTCTAGGGCCGGTGGGGAGATCAAAGATCTTTCTCACCAGCCCTCCATTCCAGCAAAGCGAGGTGTAGGGAGGATCTATTTCTCTCTCGAGGAATTTTGGAGGCATTTCAAAGAATTGTTGAAGTTACCACTGCAATGCTCCGAGGATCTCATGAGAAGAGAACTCTGCTACAGATACACACCTCCACTGGACAACCAGGGCCTGCAATGTCCCCCCTCCCTGTGAAAAGGAAAGAAGAAGGGAGAGGGGACATAAAGGTTTTTTTTATTTTTTAAAATAAAATGCATTTGTTCACATCTCTCTATTGACCCTATGCACCATCACACACATGGCACCCTTTACACACACACACACACACACACACACACACACACACACACACACACACACACACAGTGCATCCTTTAGACACACTGCACCCCTTAAACACACTGCACCCTCACAAACTGCACTCCTCACACACTGCATCCCTCACACAAACTGGCCCCATCACACACCCACTGCATCATGCACCCCTTAAACACACTGCACCCTCACACACTGTCTCTCCTCACACATACACACACAGCAACCCACACATACACACACAGCAACCCGCACATACACACAGTGCCACACTCACACACACTGCCTCCCTCGCACACCCACTGACTCTCACACACACTGCACCCCTCACATGCACTACACCCCTCACACACACTGCACCCCTTACACACACTGCATCCCTTACACACACACTGCACCCTCACACACACACACACACACACACAGAGGGCACCCCTCCAATGCACACTGCACACACACAGTGCACCCCTTAAACACACACTGCACCACTCACACACATTTGTGATGACATAAATCCACCGCATCTGATCCCGCCCCCTTGCCACTAGGTTGCAGTAGTTAAAAAATGCTAAGGTCAAATTTGTTTTCCCTGTGTCAAAATAAGCCAGTAAAGTGGTTTGTGGAAGAACCGAGCAGTGGAAGGAGAAAGAATGAGCTGGACTACGGAAGTGAGGGAGCTGAAGAGAGCAATTGCAATGAGAGAAGCATATAATTTCACACATACCATGTAATCCCATGTTTTACCATCCATTCCAATATGGTATGTCGTTTAATATTACACCCCATGTTTTAATATATTATAGAATTTGACATTATATTCCATGATATCCCATATCCCATATCATTTCATGTATCATACCATAAGTAATTTCATGTAATGTTTTGACTACATCCCCCAATTCCAATCTCGCATCAGAAAAAAACTTACAACACTTACCTGTTAGAACCCACAAAAAAATCACTGATCATTTCCAGGGTACTTGTGTGTGGCAGAATAAAAGGAAACATTGCAAAAATAAAAGGAAGTAGAGATGGTTGTGTATGTGTTATTTGAATGCACATATCTCTCACTGCCCATATACTGGGGGCTAGGTGACAGTCTGACGACGTGTAAAGGGATTCTGAAAGAATGGGGCAGTCTTTGAAAATTCCTGCAGATGAGAGTTAGCAGTGTGGGAATAAGAGGATGATAAGAGAGGTATATTTGTTGAGTAAAGAGGAAATGTAGTAAGTAGTGGAGTTATTAAGAACTTTGTTAATTAGAGTCATAATGTAATTGGCACAGGGGTGACTTCTGGGAGTAGCAGAAGACAAGAAAATGAACCTGGCAGAAGCAATTATTAAAGACTAAAGAGGGGCAATGCAGGTATTTGGAAGAGTGGTAAGTACTGAGTTGCAATAATAAAGTTGGGAAATAATGCGGGAGACTAATTTTAACTTACCTGAAGCTTTCCCATATGGGCTGCAGCCATCCTTATCTGATGGATCCTCTTCAGCTTGCAGAATCATCTTCCAAGAGCCCTTGCCAATCCTGCACTCTTGCGTATGCTCAAGAGTACAACACTGAGGTCTATAGAGGAACCTCAATAGACAATGCCTTTTTCCCTACAGTCATCACTAGTGACGACTGGGAGCGACGACAAATTTGATGACTGCAGCTCCCCTTTTTGTCATTTTTTTAGGCGTGGGGATATACATAAGACAAAGTCGTCTCTACTTTGTTTTATGATATAGTTTTTAAAAAGGTACCACAAATGTCTTCAGTTACAATTTACAAAGCAGGCATTAATGGAGGGTTTTATTTTCTTTGCCTTATCCTTTAAAAGTTAACATATTTTATCTTTAACCCCTTAGGGACCAAACTTCTGGAATAAAATGGAATCATGACGTGTCACACACGTCATGTGTCGTTAAGGGGTTAATCTCCTTGTGGTTCTGGTCATCTAGTGCACCCCGTTTTGTTTCAAGACCCCTCAAATAAATTACATTTGTAGATTTACAAAGAACAAAATCTTTTTTACCAGTAACTGATTTTTTTTTTATATACTCATAGTCACAATAGCTACATTGTCTAACATCATATTTAAATATGCCCTTTAGAGAGAGGCTTCTCTGCCCTTTTGCTTTGATCTTCAGATTTACATCTTAGTACTGCTTTACAAATATTGTTAAAGGTTTGACCAGTTCTTAGCATACAAAACTGTAAGATCGTTACTTGCTTACATTATTCTGGTATGTGTTTTCTCCGCATCAGTGTAACGGCACTCCCAGGCATAAAAGGGGGTAACAGCCATTTAGTAGATCTTCCCTTCCAGAGACACAGGCACAGCTACTGTAGACACCAATACACCGAATCGGAGAAGCATATGAATGCTCTCAAACATACGAATGCTGTAAACAGCCGAATAGGAAAAACCATACGAATAGGTTTACACTCCTAGCAGTCAAACTGGAATAGCATACAATAAATACCCCCCACCCCCCTCCAGGAACGAGACAAGGTTCCGTTTTGAGGGTCAAGCAGGAACAGACAGAGCTGTGGGTTTAATGTTCTTATATACACATACACACCACCCACAGGGTTTTGGAAAACAACCAATAAACACATACAATACACTCAGACACTCCCACAGAAAATCCTCCCCTCTGCCTGTGATACAATTACCTTACACAATGGGTAATGTAATTATCACAGGCAGAGAAATACAGTTTTTCCACATTATTCATAACTTTAAAAGTATGCATCACATTCACATACATTTTCAGAATCAGCATACTCCAAATACAAACATACGTCAAAATCATACAAATTGGTCCAGTGGTTCAAAAGATAGATCGTAGTCCTTTGTGACCAAATGAAGCATGGCTTTTCTGCCCAAAACCAGTTCCACAGAGTCTTCTATCCTGGAGATAATTGGGAAGTAATTCAATTATCTCCAAGGACAGAGGCAAAACTCCATTGAACACATGGCAGCAAAAGACAATAAAATACATAAAAATATATAACTGTGCAGCCATTGCATAAAACAGGTACATTCAACATATCCCCAGATAGCTCAGATCTGAGCGCCATATATCATAATTCCATGTCAATTAATGTAACACCCCATTAGTCATTTAATTTAATATTTGTACTACATTTCACCAATTCTAGTCTCCGCAAAAGAACCAAACCCACAACACTTACCTGTTAGATTGAACAAAAAATCTCCAATCACTTCTAGAGTACTTAGTTGTGGTCCAGCAGTTTGGTTCCAGCAGAAAAGGAAGTATATATAGAGGTGTGTGTAGTACGCGAAATACTAAGAGGCCTACCCCTATCAGGTATAAAGGGGAGAATAGGCTTACAGTGCCAACATATTCAGCAGCATTGTGCAATAGATAAAACAAGACAAATAATTCTAATAAATCATGTTTGACATATAGTAATAGTCGGTGATGAAGGCCCTGCCCAAATGAGCTCACAACTCATTGTGGTACTTTGCTGCTTCAATAGGCATTTGCCACTGTGCCACCCCTTTATCCACCATTGATGTTTCTGTATTTATAAACATAATGCAGAGGTGACTCTCAAATCTTTCTTTCTGTTTTGAAACTATCAATAAAAAAAAGTAAAGTGAAATAAAATTATCATATATATGGTCTCACAACAGTATTCTTTTGATGGAAATTGAAATTCATAAACAAAATGAAAGATTGGAAATAACCCCTACCATAGTAATACATATTGCAACACACTTCTATATGCTAATCGATTGCATTTGCAACACCTATCCAACTTTACCGTATAGTAATCATCTTAGGGAATAAAGAACTAATATGGATATGAGTGCAGGAATCCAAAATAAGAGCAAGAAAACAATGCCTGATTGAAAAGGGTTTATAATGAGGAAAACAAAAATCAAAACAAAAAATATATTTAAAACATTATTCAAAACACAATAGAACAACAAACTTTTAATCTTTTAAGGCATATGTTGAGGACAAAACCACACATGAGCTTTTTAGATATTGCAAACCATTTAGCCACCAAACTTGGAGGAGATCTATGGAAATAAAATAGTTTTTAGTATATTACAGCACTTTAATTGAACTGAATGGTAGGACCAGCAAGAGTAAATATATTTCAGTCTGTAGACTCTGCATGTCATGGGAATTTGCTGCAACCGAGGAACATTCTATTCCAATGGAGTATATTTTTTCTGTTTTATTTTTCCCTTTAAAAATGAGTTACCTGTTTTAATGCATGCCTCCATAGTGTAGAAAAGGGAAACAGACTGAGAGGTTGGTGGTTCAATCTACATCCTGGGGTGTCTGTAAGAAATAGGACATTTCCTTTCACTTTCACAGTCACTTTTAGCTGTGTGTTTACTTGTTCAAATTCATTATTTCTAATATGTTTTTGGTATAATGTAAAATTAAACATAGAAAATGAAAAAGTAATGAACACCAATGTAATAATAAAAAAGTAAATAATTGTAATTTTATTTAAATATGATGTGCCTCAAAACATATTTTTTTACTCAAAAGGGCATGTTCAACAGCTTTGATGTTTGTTTCATTGTGACTCAACATTTTATATGAAACAACCTTCATGACATCTATTAGGTATACAAACCTTTTGATTAAGAAAGAAACAAACGTGTTTGTTGTCTAGGAAACAGAATAACTAACTGCTGGAATCTCTGTTCAAGGACCAATATATATCTGTTGACAATATATATTTTATTTTACATTAGGATTCCTTGAAGAAATATTGGAGGCCATAACATGCCAATTAATGTGCTGCTGGCTACAACAGATTGTATTCACGGATTAAAAAAGGGGAAGTTGTTGCTAGCTTTAAATATTGGCAATTTTCAGACTTTTATCTCATGATTAGTCACAACTAGCTTTAACTAAACTGCAGAAAAAATGCTATAGTGTTAACGTCTATGAATCAGCTACAGCAATATAATGGATACCTATGTCCTGCATGCAATGCTAGTAGGCATTGCTAGGGTGGTGGGTTACAGGAGCTAAAAACCCCAAATGTAGATCTGCAAGCCAAATATTTAAGTGTAAATATTTTAGTATATTATTAGTTATCCCAGGATCCATTGAAGATCAGGTTGTCATTCATCACTGAATAAAACTTACTGAAACAGTGTCCTAACACATCCTAAGATGTCAACAAATTTGGCATGATGAATCTATAAATGGAAATCATAGTGGCAAAATTTCATAGAGACACTGCATCCCCTACACACACTAGATGTACTACACAGAGACACTGCATCCATTACACACAGGCCGGCACGTCCATAAGGCTAACTTGGATTTTTAAATATTTCTGACAGTGCATGGACAGTGTAAAGGACAACTATAAACTACCCTAAGCCAACAGCAGCCACCCCTCACAACTCACACACTGCCGGTGTTTTGAAGGGCAGAGCTGCTGCTACGGAGACACACTATGGAAGCCTGGATGCTGTAGGACCTCCCTGAGACATTGTAACAGCCCTGCAGAGGTTTAATTGGCTGCTGTCTGCAAAGCTCTGCCCCCTTGCTCTGTATCAGCCCTCCCATAACATGACGTATGTCATCAGACCGCGAGGGAGTGGGAAACAAGCTCCCACTCTGAAGGCTGGCTCCAGCTCCTACAGGTAAAAGCTGCCACAACATACATACTGCCTGTTACAGTGAGGAACACTATGGGAATTTTTGGGAGGCATGGAGTAAACTGCAGGCCTATGTGATTATTAATATTGCTTAGGGAGGGGGTTAATTTTCAGGAGGCTGCCACCAGAAACTCCTGTTATTGAACTAAGCCCAGCCATGTAGGACCTCGCTTATTGGTTAAGAGCTTCAGCTAAGCACTGTTAGCCAATGAGCGAGTTAATGCGTGGCTTAGGTCAGTGGCACTAACCAGAGCTTTCTTGTAGGCGTTTCTAGCAGCAGGGGAAGTGTTGCATGCCTATCAGTACCCAGGGAACCGGGGGGGGGGGGGAATCTATTTTTGCCTGTGCAGCCAAAAATCCTTGCACCGGCCCTGATTACACACACTACATGCACTACACACAGACACTGGATCCACTACACACACTACATGCACTACATACAGACACTGCATCCACTACATGCACTGCACACAGACACTGCATCCATTACACACGACATGCACTACACACAGACACTGCATCCACTCTACACACAACATGCACTACACACAGACACTGTATCCACTACACACACTGCGCGCACTACATGCACTACACACAGACACTGTATCCACTAAACTTCACACAATACACAAACACAAACACTGCATCAACTACACAGACACTGCACCCATTACACTGCATCAACTACACAAACACAGACAATGCACCCACTACATTGACACTGCACTCAGTACTCAAACACAGACACTGTACCCACTACATAACATCCACTACAAAGACACTACACCCACTACACTGCATCCATGCATACACTGCATACACTACAAACTCTGTATCCACTATACACAAGACAGAATCTTACTTAAGAATTTGATAGGTCTCCTCAATGAACAAACAGAGCCTCGGATTACAATTGATGCTTTAGAGGTTATAGACGCCAGTATAACTACAGGCCTTAAAACCCCTTCTACCTATTATCCTGTAGCAGACAAAGGAGGGTTCCTACCTATTTTCTATGAACTGGTGATGAAATACTTTAGATCCCTAGTTGCCAGTCTAAATATCAAACAAAAAAATTGAAGGTTAGAACATAACCTCACTAATATGGAAATGGCAGCATTGAAAGATCTTAAGAAGGATCATAACATCGTCATTAAGGGGGCAGATAAGGGAGGAGGGATTGTCCTCCTTGATAGGGAGGACTATCTCAAGGAAGCATATCGGATTTTGGAAGATTTGAACTATTATAAAACCCTCACATTCAATCCCACAGCTCAATTCACCAGGGACCTTAGAACCTGGGTGAATAAGATGTTTGATATAGGGGTCATTGATAAATCAGAAACAGGTTTTCTTCTTTCCAGTGGAGGTAATATACCCATATTTTACTTCCTCCCGAAGAAACATAAGTCGCTTACCAATCCACCGGGTAGACCCATCATTTCATCAATTGGCTCTCTCACGGCACCTTTGTCGAAATGGATAGACATTCATCTTCAGAAAATCATGATTAATTTACCCTTTTATATCAAAGACACGGGGCACGTACTATCATTGATGCAGGAGATTACCTGACAGGAGAACTATTATTGGTTGACTGTGGATGTGGCAGACCTCTATTCAAACATTGATCATAATTTGGGCCTGAAAGCTATTAAACATTTTCTCTTGGAGGATCTCTTCCTTCCTCCTTGTCAAGCAGAAGCAATTTTAGAAAGTATAGCTTTTATTTTAACCCATAATTATTTTTGTTTTAATGGGCAGTTCTACCTGCAGGTAAAAGGTACAGCAATGGGGGCTAGTTTTGCCCCTGCATATGCAAATATCTTCATGGGTCTTTGGGAATCCATTCATGTATTAAATCATCCTGTATGGAGAGAACATCTTATATTCTATGAAAGATTCATCGATGACATCCTCATTATTTGGAAAGGTGATCTTGATGATACTGATAACTTTGTCCAATATCTCAATAACAATGAATGGGGATTATCCTTTACAAGTAATAAGAATAAGACAACAATTGAATTCCTGGATTTGGTTTTATGTTGGAAACCTGGACATGTTCTTACTAAAACCTTCAAGAAACCGGTGGACGTGAATGGCTTTCTACACTTTGCATGAAAAGGTGCTGCCGCTGTGACCAAAATTTCATGAATGAGAAAATAGTGCAGCGCACTCAGACTACAAAAATACAAAAAACAAAGAAGGCTACTAAAATGCCTAACTAAGTATAAATATGGGGATTTGGTTCCACAATATGGCCATATGTTGTTAAGCCCACCACTACTTTCAAAGTACCCCATTATCGGTGGGTCCTACACTACAATGTGGGAGATAAATAAATAGAATTTTGGTCACAGCGGCAGCACCTTTCATGCAAAATTCAGGTCTCGGGAGTGCCCCCTATCCTTTCTCTGTTAATACTATATTTGGAGTCCAGACTTGATTCCTTAGGGGTTAAGCACCCCGCCCAGGCCCCCCCAGCTTCAGAGTCTCCTTTAGAGGTGGCCACAGGTGTGTATATTAAGGAGGAGTTTGTCATTAGTCTAGTCACTTTTATTATTTTTTCAAGTGAACACAGTCATCTGCATTAGTGAGTATACTCATTTTCAGCACTAACACATCAATTATTTAGTTTTAACACTGCTTTTAATTGCTTTCATCACTTTTGTTTGTATACTCACTATGCTCTTACTAGTATTTAACACTATTTTATTTATGACACTATTACTATTTATTTGTCTCCCACATTGTAGTGTAGGACCCACCGATAATGGGGTACTTTGAAAGTAGTGGTGGGCTTAACAACATATGGCCATATGGTGGAACCAAATCCCCATATTTATACTTAGTTAGGCATTTTAGTAGCCTTCTTTGTTTTTTGTATTTTTGTAGTCTGAGTGCGCTGCACTATTTTCTCATTCATGAAATTTTGGTCACAGCGGCAGCACCTTTCATGCAAAATTCAGGTCTCGGGAGTGCCCCCTATCCTTTCTCAGTTAATTAGACTACGTCGCAACTGTTCTCTTTTAGAGGACTTTGAAGAAGAGTCTTTGGAATTATTTCAACGCTTTCTGGATAAAGACTATGACCCGAGTATCATCTGTCAGGCATACCAGAAGGCGAGAAACATTAATAGAAGTTCACTCATAGATTCCTTTATTGATCAAGAGACTCCAGTTATACCATCCCCGTCATCGGTCAAGCATATGGAGGTGTTATCTCTTTTGGAAAATCAAACCCCTAAAAGAAGAATAAGTTCCCGAAATAAATGTAATATCAGTATCAGGGATGTTTCTCACAATAAAGGTCCTATATTTACCACTACTTTTAATAGGGCCTATGATCAGATTATCTCTATTTTATGTAAGCATTGGCCCATTTTATTATTGGATCCCTGGCTGAAATTCAGTATTGCTGGGTCACCAAGAGTCACTTTCAGGAAAAATAGAAATCTAAAGAATTTGTTGGCTCCATCTAAACTTGGCTCAGTAGAATCCCATAATACATTGGTACCCCCTGAAGTGGGGAATTTTAAATGTGGCTCGACACGATGTTTAACATGCCAGTTCATATGTCATGGAAGTTTGGATTTTTTGTCGTCCTCGAATAATGAGAACTTCCAGGTATCTTCAAGGATCACTTGTAACACCTCATATGTTGTCTATTTACTGAAGTGTTCGTGCAGACTACTATATGTTGGTAAGACCTCTAGGTCATTGAAAACCAGGTTTAGAGAACATAGATTAGCTATTATTAACCAGGATAGGAAATCCCCGATAGCTAGACATTTCCAAATGGTCCATGAGAGTAACCCTGTACACATATCAGTTATGGGTATTGAACTTATCCCAGAGAAGACTTTTAATAGAAAATCAGCCCTTATTGTAGCTGAAACTAGGTGGATTTTTCGACTTAATACACTTAACCCTTATGGGTTAAACGAGGAATTGGAGCATATTATTTAATTCTTTCATTAGTATATTTTAAGTCATACACCTTTATGGTTTTGTTTCAGTAGTGGGGGGTGAATCAAAGTGGTTATGAGGGTGTATTGGTATATTTACAGTTATATGATCTTACCCCCTTTTTTCTGCCTCGCTGAATTGTGACCTGTCCAGTTAGACACTATATCCATTACTCAACCTATATTTATTGAATATGAGGTTCGACGTAAGATATGAAGATTTCTTACAAGGTTTATATGTAACATATTGATTATTTACAAGGTCTATGTGCTATTTTATGCCATACAGCTTAATATATGCAACATTAGTTATATTATTATTATTATTTTTATTTTTATTCATTTTTATTTTTTTTATTATTTTCATACTTTTAGAAGCTTTGAGAGTCGGAAGTTAATAATGTGTAAGTAGTGATGTTTCTCACCCACCTACAAAAATCCTCCTTGATTTGATTATTGCTAGTTTTATGTGAAGGGATATATATATATATATATATATATATATATATATATATATATATATATAGAGAGAGAGAGAGAGAGAGAGAGAGAGAGAGAGAGAAAGAGAGAGATAAAAATATAAAGAACTATATCATATGCGTATTCTTAACCAAACAAATATAAAAAATATATAAAAAAATGTTTTTGTTGCATGCAGCCTTGATTCTACATGTTTTACCTTTTAATATTATTAAATAGAGATAGTTATATCACTGATTAGATGATGGTGATTAATATCATGCTTTGTATTATAAGATCTTTTATGATGGATTAACATTTAATATTATTTACGGGTTTTTATTCAGTATTATTGCACTTTATGTTTGTATTTTAAATGCACTCCTTAGGCGATCCGCCTTTTATATAATTATCTTTAATTTAAGTCTTATGACCACTCTTTTACATGTAGGGTGTATATATACCCAGTTTGTGGATATTTTGTGGATATACATACATTTATTTACTCAACAGCTGCTGCTTTGGAGTATAATTTTTAGTGGTCATATTTATTATTTGGAGCGCTCACATACCCTTGCTGGTTAATATTTTATTTAGTAGTTCAGTCGCTCATCTGTATGTGACGCAGCCCTTTTATTTTTCTTTCTTGCACAGATTTATTGTGTACTCCAATCCAGTTTCCTTTGATCTTTATTTTACTGGTGATATCCACTATACACATGCATACAATGCATTCACTAAATATGCTGCATACAATACACACACTGCATCTCCTGGATGTGCGCAAGGTTTGGGGGTGTGTGGTGGGGGGAGGTCCACCTTCGACCCTGGCAGCACAATGTATTACTACAGTTTGTGATATGTAAGCTTGCTGCATACAGAAAAGAATCATATACCTGTATATAGTAATAACATATGCTAATGAACAGCATGTATAAGCATGTATCCATTTGCCTTTAGGCTTTATTTTTATACAGTAATTCTGTACCATTTTTATTATTCTTATAATTAGACAAGGTTATCCATCCCGTGTGTGACCCCATCTCATTACCTTTCTGAACCCTGAGGTCACAGTTTAATATTACTGCCGGAATGCACACAGTAATAGTTGCACTAAGTTATTTATACTAGTTTTATCCAACATTATGATGTATTCCATTCTTAATTCCAGGAATATGTATAACAGTAAATGGTCATTTTTGTAGCAGTGTAAAACATATTCTAGTTATATATAATGTGTAGGAGTCTTTGTCAACCGCAGAGTGACAGGGGGGTGTAGAAGAACCATTCTAATGGAGGTTCTCCTGTTATCAGTATCAGATATTCCTCTAGCAAGCATGTCTTATACTTACTGAAGGAATATAGGAATGGGGTGGCATACCACTCTCTTCTGAAACATTGGCCATCACATTGGTGTGTTGGCATCATGGAGTCCCTCTTGGGGAGATGGTTGGGAAGATGTTCTCAAGCAATACTAGATGAACAGGAGAAATATAGATCTAGGGGTGGGTGTAAGGTTACACCCATTAGTGTAAGGTCCACTGACCTCTGATCATGGTGGCCATGGCATGCTTGGGAAGTGTTAAATATAACAATAACAGCCCACAAAGCAATTAAATACAACGTATATATTGTTTTAGAGCTGTTATCCAGTGAAGTGAACATTTCCTGCCAAGTTCACTTTTAAGTAAATTATAACAATAGTGTTACAATAATAAAAATAAACACAAGTAGTGCTCATGCTCAATGCAAATACACAACAATAAGTCCTGCCCTCAGACTCCCAATAATCCTGAATGGCAGCGATGAACATAAAACACATCAGCACTAATACATACATTAAAAACCAAAGAAAAAAGTTACTTGCCTACTATTCCAAATCCCTATACATGCTTATATAAATGAAGGTTTTTATTTTCACCCCAATGGCCATTAGATGTAAGCCCACCTGCCACGTCAAGGCAAATGCTCATGGTCCGTTTGTTTATCATATACAAACTGAATTTTCAAAACCTGCATGAAACAAACTGTGATTTAAAGGAGTTCTAACAATCATATTTTAAAAAGGAGTATTTTACAAAGGTCATATCTTAAAAAATACTCAGTTTAAATGTGTTAAAATTTCTGTGAAATCCCAACCCAGTAAAACCATATACTGAGACAAATTACTTACTAGAGTTTTTCTTCCGCTTGACAAAAGGGGAAGTTAGCTTTTGTCAAGCTTTTCATTTTCCCCAGCTGTCACCAGCAATGCCTGTAGGGAAAAAAGGACCCCATTGTCTTGCGGGATCCAGCACAGACCTCAAGGTTGTACACTTGCGCAAGAGTACAGTACAGACGTTGGTTCCTGACAGCTGAAACACAAGGTGCTGAAGAGGACCACCTTTACCTGCTCCCCATGGCCACTGGATACTTTGCTAATTATGCAAAGACCACAGACGATGACAGGGCCAATTTAATGTGCTCTCATGGAAAACTGGATACTCTTTGGAATATGTAAGTGGATTATATTTTGACTTTTACCACAATGATAACATATGTTTAAAGTTGAGTGTTTCTTTAAAGAGATTTAATTATGAATGCTCAGAAAGTACCTGGGGTGGTATAGTTAAATATTTTATTATTTTATACACTTTTTTAACATGTGACATGTTTTTTTTACATTGCTTAATGTTTAACATGTGATGTATGGGTGATTGTTCTAATTTTTGAAGCTATTTTTCCTCTGGCATTATAATGTCCAATCTTACCATTCTATTCTCCTTTAATGTATCAACGCATAGCAGAGCAGGCAAAATGTGAACTGGAACTAGCGTAACGGATACATGGTTTAAATAATGATGTTAATGCACAGCTCTTTGATTCTTAGGAAGTTAAATTTCTAGATGAAGTGACATTTCAGACTGAAAGCTGTGAGACATTATTATTCCTGTATAGAAAAGAACAGTGTTAGACACATTATCACATGCTTAGTCTGAAAGACTGGCAAATATCAAATATGTCAGTGAAAGGACAAACTGTCTGTACATTTTTTACGCATTTAAATATGGCCTATTTACATCCATTTATTTTTAGTATGTCAGGATGTATCTTTGACCACAAACAAAATCTCTATGAAAACGAGGTGGAAATTTGCTGTGACATTAACCCCTAGCAGTGTAAAAAAACTCACTTCTAAAACCAAAATTACATATTTTAGGATGGACATGAGAATTTCCATTGCACTTTGCAGGTATAATGTATAATCCTCTCAGGAAAAGTCTATAAAAAGAGAATTTTCTTTTTGTTCTTCATTGTTTTAGTGTTTTAGTGAGATATACTAAGAAAAAGGAAGAAAAATCCCTAGAACAGGGATAGTTTCAGTGTGTCCAGTTTATATCTCGAAAGGGGATAACCCTTATAATATTTAACGAAAAAAGGAAAAAGTGTAGACTTCAGACAGAATGTCTCAGAGAACACTTGTGAGATATAGAACTGAATTGTCTGTCACTGTAGTATTGAAAATAAAAAATATAAAATATATTTAATCGGTATAAAGAACCATGAACAATATAAAACGAACAAAAAAGAAAAAAAAGGTGAGTAAAAAATATATATAAACCCACTCAAAAAACAGGGGGGAGGATAGATAAATAGCTCAGGGAGCAAGGGAGAGGCTTAAATAGACGGTATGTATAATGCTTAAATAGGTGCACACAAACAGTGGCTATTTAGAAGCTTGCTCCTAAAACCCATATAGCATAGGGGACCCCCCCAAAACAATGCTGAGACCAAATGAATCCTCAGTAGGGAGGTATACGCTAAAGGTAAGGAGACATACTCGTCACAGTTAAAACGGCTATACTGGAGGATAAAGTGACTCAAAGTTACAAAGTAGCTAAATACTGTCTGTTAATAATGAGGTACATCCATAGTTGAGGTAGTCGTTGTGAGCAGAGGAAAAGCTCTCAAAAATGCCTAAATAGATGCACACAAACAGTGGCTCTATAGAGGGTCACTCTTAAACCCCATGTAGCATAAGAAACCCCCACAGTATGCTGAGATCGAATCAATCCTCTGTGGGGAGGTATTAACTACAGGTAAAGAGGCATATTCGTCACAATAGAAACGGCTACACTGGAGGATAAGGTTAACTCAATATTACACTTATCTTTATACCGATTAAATATATTTTTTATTTTCAATACTACAGTGACAGACAATTCAGTTCTATATCTCACAAGTGTTCTCTGAGACATTCTGTCTGAAGTCTACACTTTTTCCTTTGTTTTAGTGAGATGCAAATTAATTTGGAAATTCATTAATGCGGTTTGTAGCAGTAAATAGGACCTTTACATGGATGTAATCGATCCATAAACATTTTGAGCTCACAAAGCCCTTAATACAGCACTGGAATGAAAGGTTCCATTTTGTGTTACAAACAAGATGGGCTCCAATGAGTTCCTATTGTACTACAGTCAGGATTACACACCCTGCATTTCACATACACATTCCTACATATTAAATGCATTCTCATTCTACAGCGCTGTGGAACTAATAATAATAATAATAATAATATACATGCATTACATACACTATGAACATTCATAATCATTACATGGATGAAACCTCACTTTTCTTACTTTGGCCTTAAATACATTCTAACAGATAATGTTTATTGGCAGTTTATCGGCTCTCGATAAGCCTTTTAGCATATTTTAATTGATTACCTTGCCACCATAAAAAGCTTACAGGGAGCCAATAAATATCTCTTCAAATAATATTGATTTTTGAAAAACATCAATATTATACTTAATGTTGAAAATATTGGAATGGAATGACATAGAAAATATCGACGACAAAAAGCTGCTGATAAATGCATTTTTTGGACTATTTGCTTGATGGTAGCACTAGTAACTGGTGGGCGAATAGTTTTTTTCTTTAAAAAAGCAAGAGATCTGAATGACATTCTGGGGAAGAAAAATTTTTTTTTCCTAGTTTGTTCCAAAATTGAAAAGCGCTTCAAAGTGGATTTGTCATCTTATTTTGGATCAACAGCAAAAATAGATATAGGCTGAACTTGGACATGTCTATTTTCAGTCTATGTAACTATCTAGCTATATTTGCAGAATTTCCACAATTCTTAATAGGAGTGTGTGTGTAGATCTCTACATTCCTTCTCCCACATCTTTGGTTGCTAGATGCACCCTTAAAGTTTAATCTACAATAGTTGCTCTGCCCTCTGCACAGAATGAAGCCTTGAAACATGAATCGGTTCCTCTGCAGGGAAAAAGCCAGTGACAAAAAAAAGTAAGTAAGGCTTCCTTGGCTAAATTTAGATTTTTACATTGCTTCCAATGCAAGACAAAAGTATATGAAGCGAAAGATATTGTTGCAAAGGAAAAGGTAATATAAATATCTACATAAATTGGACCTTGTGCTCCCCACTTTTTTTGGATGATGGCTATACTGTAGCGCTATGCAGCAGTAACAACATCTCAGTCCTGAAGAGGTTAATGATTACACTCAAATTAGCAACACATTCAGAGTTCAATCATGAAAGAATTAGCCACTAAATAACCTATTCACCAACAGTGAGCACAGCTGTTTTACTTTAAAGTGCAATTCTAAGTTCACATTAGCGTTGCTACTGTCAGCAATCTAACCTGGCAATATGTGGGATGCAAATTGTGAAAAAAATATCTGGTAATCTGCCTATTTTTATCAACAGTGTGACTGAAGAAATTGTTGATGACGTACTAAATTGCTTTCTTAATATGTTTATATTTAAAGTACAGGTGTCCCATAGGAGGTAAAAGGTGGCATTTTTTTTCTCTTTTTGCCTATAGAACACTTTGTCTAACCCAATTAGTGTGACGATTACCAGCTGTTCAAGAACTTTAGATTTACTGGAACTCTTTTTGTCTAATGTGAGCCTGTTCATTTCTCTTTGGAAAATATACTTTTCATGCAGACTGTATTTTATTAGTAAATGTATCTCTAAGTGGCTGTGAGCTGGTAAAAACACCCAAGAAATATATGATATATACAACAACATAAAAGGTAAGAATCTCATGAAATATTAAAAAATACAAAGAAATTTTACGCAGCATATCTTCAATACAGCTGGATTATTTATGAAAAGCAATCATGGGACAAAGTTCTAAAAAAACCTCAACCGCCAGGGACATCAATTGGTTTCCATAGTGATGGCAACCACTTTTAGAACTTTACCTTTGCACTTTATACACTGCCCCCTTTATGTCTACTGAAGTTCACATGACAGATATAAGGCAGGAAATATACAATAGTAAAACAAGTGCAGTTTTGCCTTGAGATGAATAGTTGCTGTATTTGTAAGAACCATTAATCTAGAGAAGGATTCTTACTCTGTAAAATCAAATACAATCTTTTCATATCAATTAACAATATATATTTATAACATCAGTCTAGTTTAACTCAATATTGAGGCCTACCTAAAGCATTGGTATTTAATAATACCAACATTTTTAAACAGGAACAGGAGCACTTAATTTTTTGCCAGCTTCCTTACGCATGCTGACACATACATACAATCAACAATCCAATATCAGAAGCCGATAGAGGAGTCATCAAAATTAAAGATTCATATCCATACCATCAAAAGGGAAGAAAGAGAAACAAAGAAAGACAGAACGTAAAAACAAGAGGAAGGGTAGAGGATAGGAAAATGAGGGATGAGGGATGAACTTCACAACCATGAGAGAAAGCAAGATTTAGAAGACATTAGGAATAATTGTGATAGGAACTGATAAAGCAGCTATGAAGACACAGAGACTCAAAACAATATGCATGTGACTGGGCAAGCTAAGCTACCTCCTAGGTGCCAGCAAAGTTGCATAACTGAAAATGAAGGAAAAATGGTAAAAGGTTCCCTAGGCCAGAGGGAGTCAAAAGAGACCATGGATCCATTCTTGAACAAATCGCAGTATCTCTGGGCCTCCACCTCCAATAACCCCCTGAATGCTGAAGACTCCAAATCAGGGGAAAGAAGGTTTCACGTAGCATCAGAGACATGAGATGTTAGAGCTTGAAGGACAGCTTGTGATGACTACTAGAGATGTCGCAAACATAAAATTTTCCGTTCGCGAACGGTGAACGCGAATTTCCGCAAATGTTCGCAAACGGGCGAACCGGGCGAACCTCCATAGACTTCAATAGGCAGGCGAATTTTAAAAACCACAGGGACTCTTTATGGCCACAATAGTGATGGGAAAGTTGTTTTAAGGGGACTTACACCTGAACTGTGGCATGCCGGAGTGGGATCCATGGCAAAACTCCCATGGAAAATTACATAGTTGATGCAGAGTCTGGTTTTAATCCATAAAGGGCATAAATCACCTAACATTCCTAAATTGTTTGGAATAACGTGCTTTAAAACATCAGGTATGATGTTGTATCGATCAGGTAATGTAAGGGTTACGCCCGCTTCACAGTGACAGACCAAACTCCCCGTTTAACGCACCGCAAACAACCGCAAACAGTCCATTTGCACAACCGCAAACTCCCCATTTGCACAAGGTTGGATACCAAGCTAGCCATGTCCCGTTCCTTGTCCTCACTGATGTCATTGAAGGTCTCTTCCTCCACCCAGCCACGTACAACACCAAGGGTCCCCGAAAGGTGACAACAAGCCCCTTGGGACGCCTGCTGTGTTTGGTCTTCCACCTCCTCAAAGCCACCTTCCTCCTCTGACTCCTCTTCTTCAGACTCCTCTCTCTGCATTGCCTCTCTCTGCGTTATTATAAGGTGTGTTAAGTAGTACTATTCCTATCAGTTTAATCCCTGTTACGTCCCATATTGGTGGACGTGTATATGGCATCGATTTTAGGAACCAGGAGATGGAAAAAGATGCTTGGTTGGTCCTCCTACTTAAAATTTGGGGAACTGTGTGTGCAATCTACTGTGCCACCAGATAGGAGTGGTGTGTTAAGTAGTACTATTCTTATCAGTTTAAACCCTGTTACGTCCCCTATCAGGGGACGTGTATATGGCATCGATTTTAGGAACCGGGAGATGGAAAAAGATGCTTGGTTGGTCCTCCTACTTCAAATTTGGGGCACTGCGCGTGTAATCTAAAGTGCCACCAGATAAGAGTGGTGTGTTAAGTAGTACTATTCTTATCAGTTTAATCCCTGTTACGTCCCCCTCATCAGGCCTTTTTTAGTCGAATGTATCGCCCACTGTCAGTCCCTTCGGGATCCATCCCTCATTCATCTTAATAAAGGTGAGGTAATCTAGACTTTTTTGACCTAGGCGACTTCTCTTCTCAGTGACAATACCTCCTGCTGCACTGAAGGTCCTTTCTGACAGGACACTTGAAGCGGGGAAGGCCAGAAGTTCTATTGCAAATTGGGATAGCTCAGGCCACAGGCCAAGCCTGCACACCCAGTAGTCAAGGGGTTCATCGCTCCTCAGAGTGTTGATATCTGCAGTTAAGGCGAGGTAGTCTGCTACCTATCGGTCGAGTCATTCTCTGAGAGTGGACCCCGAAGGGCTGTGGCGATGCATAGGACTTAAAAAGCTCCGCATGTCCTCCATGAACAACACGTCTGCAAAGAATCCTGTCCTTGCCGGCGTGGTCGTGGGAGGAGGAGGATTACTTTCACCTCTTCCCCTGTTAGATTCCCGTTGTGCTGTGACATCACCCTTATACGCTGTGTAAAGCATACTTTTTAATTGATTTTGGAACTGCTGCATCCTTTCCGACTTGCGGTAATTCGGTAACATTTCAGGCACTTTCTGCTTATACCGGGGGTCTAGTAGCGTGGACACCCAGTACATGTCTTTCTCCTTCAGCCTTTTTATACGAGGGTCCCTCAACAGGCACGACAGCATGAAAGACCCCATTTGCACAAGGTTGGATGCTGAGCTACTCATGTCCCGTTCCTCGTCCTCCGTGATCTCACTGAAGGTATGTTCTTCCCCCCAGCCACGTAGAACACCACGGGTACCAGATAGGTGAAACCGAGCACCCTGGGATGCCTGTTGTGGTTGGTCTTCCTCCTCCTCCTCAAAGCCACATTCCTCCTCTGACTCCTCTTCCTCACAATCCTCTTCCAGTGTTGCCGCAGGTCCAGCACGCGATACTGATAAGGCTGTTTCTGGTGGTGATGGTGACCACAACTCTTCCTCTTCACGCTCATCTACGGCCTGATCCAGTACTCTTCACAGGGCACGCTCCAGGAAGAAAACAAATGGTATGATGTCGCTGATGGTGCCTTCGGTGCGACTGACTAGGTTTGTCACCTCCTCAAAAGGACGCATGAGCCTACAGGCATTGCGCATGAGCGTCCAGTAACATGGCAAAAAAATTCCCAGCTCCGCAGAGGCTGTCCTAGCACCCCGGTCATACAAATAGTCGTTAACGGCTTTTTCTTGTTGGAGCAGGCGGTCGAACATTAGGAGTGTTGAATTCCAACGTGTCGGGCTGTCGCAAATCAAGCGCCTCACTGGCATGTTGTTTCACCGCTGGATATCTGAAAAGTGCGCCATGGCCGTGTAGGAATGCCTGAAATGGCCACACACCTTCCTGGCCTGCTTCAGGACATCCTGTAAGCCTGGGTACTTATGCACAAAGCGTTGTACGATCAGATTACACACATGTGCCATGCACGGCACATGTGTCAACTTGCCCAAATTCAATGCTGCCAACAAATTTCTTCCGTTGTCACAAACCACTTTGCAGCTGGGATGTGGAATAGTACCTGGGGAGCTGCTGGGGGGCCGTTGATGTGGAGCAAGACACAGCAGCAGAAGAGGACTCAGCCGAGGAGGTTATGGAAGAGGATTGAGTAGGAGGAGTAGAGGAGGTGGCAGCAGGCCTGCCTGCAAGTCGTGGCGGTGTCACCAACTCCTCTACAGAGCCACGCATTCCATGCTTGGCAGCCGTCAGCAGGTTTACCCAATGCGCAGTGTAGGTGATATACCTGCCCTGACCATGTTTTGCAGACCAGGTATCAGTGGTCAGATGGACCCTTGCCCCAACACTGTGTGCCAGACATGCCATTACTTCCTTTTGCACAATCGAGTACAGGTTGGGGATTGCCTTTTGTGCAAAGAAATTTCGTCTGGGTACCTTCCACTGCGGTGTCCCAATAGCTACAAATTTTTGGAACGCCTTAGACACCACCAGCTTGTATGGTAAAAGCTGGCGGGCTACGAGTTCAAACAAGCCAGCTGTCAGATGCCAGGCAAGGGGGTGACTTTGTGACATTGGCTTCTTATGCTCAAACATGTCCTTGACAGACACCTGACTGTGGGCAGATGAGCAGGAACTGCTCAAGGCAAGAGACGGAGTGGCGGATGGTTGAGAGGGGGCAAGGAGGACAGCAGTGGTTGACGTGGCTGAAGATGCTGGACCAGGAGGAGGATGGCGGCTTTGAGTTTGTGTGCTGCTTGTACTCATGTGTTGATCCCATAGGTGTTTGTGATGTGTGATCATGTGCCTTCGCAAAGCAGTTGTACCTAGGTGGGTGTTGGACTTCCCACGACACAGTTTCTTTTGGCACAGGTTGCAAATGGCATCGCTGTTGTCAGAGGCAGACACACAAAAAAAATGTCACACTGCTGAGCTCTGCAATGATGGCATTCTGGTGGTGGCAACAGCATGCGTTGATTGGCGTGCTGTCTGGCTGACCCCGGGTGCCGATGCATGCTGTGTGACTGTGCCACTAGCTCCTTCCGACGACCTCCTCCTGCTTCCAACTCGTCTCCTCCTCCTCTTTGTCTCCCCATCTGAACTTTCCCCCTGTTCTTCTTCTCTTCTAGCGGGCACCAACGTGACATCCACGGACACATCATCATCATCAACTGCTTCACTTGTATCAGACAACTCAGCAAAGGAAGCAGCAGCAGGTTCAACATCATCATCATCACACCGTACGTCCATGTGTGTAATGCTGCCTGACTGAGACATATCCCTGTTATCTACATCCTCTGGCAGTAATGGTTGCGCATCACTCATTTCTTCCAACTGATGTGTAAATAACTCCTCTGACAGATCAAGTGAAGCGGCTGTGGTGCTAGTGTTGGAGGTGGCGGCAGGCGGGTGAGTGGTAACTTGAGAGGTGCCCGAAGCTAAGCTGGAGGAGGATGGTACGTTAAGGTTCCGAGCGGAAGCTGTAGAAGATTGGGTGTCCTGTGTTAGCCAGTCAACTATGTCCTCAGAACTTTTCGAGTTCAGGGTACGTGGCCTCTGAACACTGGCCATTATTCTAGGGCCAAAGGGAATCACAGCACCACGACCACGACGGCCCCTGCGGGGTGGCCTGCCTCTGCCTGTCATTTTTTTTTCAATTAGTGGTACTAATCATGCAAGCTACTGTGACAACAGATATGAGTGGCACTGTGCACTGGCAGAAGTTGGCAGAGTAGACGCTGTAGGCCTGACACACACGCTTGCAGACAACTAACTGCTATTCAATCTATTACAGTCAAAATATATATATTTTTTAAATTTACACTACTGTTACACCAGATATGAATTGCACTGGTGTGACACTGTGCCCTGGCAGGCCCTGAAACGCACACGTGTGAAGGAAACTGACTGCTATTATTTCACAGTCAAATTTCTATTTTTTTTTTTTTTTTTAATGTACACTACTGTTACACCAGATATGAGTTGCACTGGTGTGACACTGTGCCCTAGCAGGCCCTGAAACGCACACGCGTGAAGGAAACTGACTGCTATTATTTCACAGTCAAAAAAGTTTTTTTTTTTTTTAAATGTACACTACTGTTACACCAGATATGAGTTGCACTGGTGTGACACTGTGCCCTGGCAGCCCTGAAACGCACACGTGTAAAGGAAACTGACTGCTATTATTTCACAGTCAAATTTCTAGTTTTTTTTTTTTTTTTTTTTTTAATATACACTATTGTTACACCAGATATGAGTTGCACTGGTGTGACACTGTGCCCTGGCAGGCCCTGAAACGCACATGTGTGAAGGAAACTGACTGCTATTATTTCACAGTCAAAAAAGTATTGGTTTTTTTTAAATGTACACTACTGTTACACCAGGTATGAGTTGCACTGGTGTGACACTGTGCCCTGGCAGGCCCTGAAACGCACACGTGTGAAGGAAACTGTCTACTATTATTTCACAGTCAAATTTCTATTTTTTTTTTAATGTACACTACTGTTACACCAGATATGAGTTGCACTGGTGTGACACTGTGCCCTGGCAGGCCCTGAAACGCACACGTGTGAAGGAAACTGACTGCTATTATATTACAGTCAAAAAAGTGTTGTTTTTTTTTAAATGCAAGCTATTGTGACACCAGATATGAGTGGTGGCACTGGGCAAGTGGGCACAGTATACGCTGTGAGCCTGACACACACGCTGGCAGGCAACTTCAATTTGATTACACAGAAAAAAAAAAAAAGCAGACTGATGTTCTAGCCCTAAAAAGAGCTTTTTGGGGTGCTGTCCTTACAGCAGAGATCAGATGAGGCCTTCAGGACTGTAGTGGACACTGAATAAACTAGCCTAGCTATTGATTTCCCTATTAAATCAGCAGCAGCTACACTGTCCCTCCTCTCACTAAGAATGCAGCTTCCGAATGAATCTAAAATGGATGCTGTCCAGGAGGTGGGAGGGTCTGGGAGGGAGGGTCTGCTGCTGATTGGCTGGAATGTGTCTGCTGACTGTGAGGTACAGGGTCAAAGTTTACTCAATGATGACGAATAGGGGGCGGACCGAACATCGCATATGTTCACCCGCCGCGGTGAACGCGAACAAGCCAGGTTCGCCAGAAACTATTCGCCAGCTAACTATTCGGGACATCTCTAATGACTACTTGTTACACAAATGTTATGACTAAGGATACGTGTCTTCTTACTACAGACTACTTAGCTTTTTAAATGTTAATGAGCTAATCTAAGTCATACCTTGAGCTTTAGTGAAGTCACAGTACAGAGGTTGAATATACCCTACACACTGCCTTTCATTCTCTCTCTCTCTCTCTCTCGCTCGCTCTTTATGTATAATGGAGTCTTGCTCTGGTTGAGATGTAAGGGGATTTTGTGTTTATTTGTAAATAGTGGGTTTGATGTTTTAGTTAGTTTATGTGACAATTACTTGTATGTTATTGTGTGTTTATGTGCTTATTTGTAGTTAGTGGGTTTGTATGTCATGATCCATGCCATGAGTGTTTTTTACTGAATAAATAAGTGTTAAAGTAAACAGACCAGAAGTTTTTATAAAATAGACTCTAATTACAGCCTTGCAGTCCTCCCAGGTAATGTGACTGTCCATCCCATTTTACTGATGTCAGAAAGGGAGAAGGCTGAAGACTTCAACCAGTGACTCTGAGATTCAGTAACTAGAGTTCTACCCACTTAGTTCTCTCTTTTACCGGGTAACAAAGATACGATGCATCCATTTTAACTTGTTTTTCAAAACATTATTTTTTTTTATGTAAAATGTTTTGTTCTTTTGTCTTAGTACAGCTGAGCTGAGTGCTGCACAAATATAATTAATACTTTTTAAGGAAGGTTTTGACATGAGAAGATTAATGAAATTTTAGGACACACACGTAAGATACAATCTTCACTGATAAAGAATTTATTGTCGAATTGTCCAAAATGATGTGCATTTAAACAATAATATAACAATAGTACATGTAGAATAACATAGCAGGGTGTCCGATCTTGTTATAGATGAATATAAAGGTTTTTAATAATAGAATTATTTCACCATTCATTATTTAAAACAAACCTATAATTAAACATTTATAGTGTAACTTATGTGCATTGTATGTATTGTTTTTGTGTGTTCACAACATCGGCAATTCTTTTCTTTTGGAATCAATGCTTCATAAACGTTAATCAGCGATGCTGAACATGCAACTACACAGGAGACAGTCTTTCTTCTTGACATATGTAGGGTTTAATCCCATTCATGCAGACATTCAAATATTGAAATGTGAGCCTGGGGGTAAATGATTACAATCCTAGGCATTACATTTTAATGTGGTTCATCATTTCTCTGTGGGAAAAAAAAGTATAGGTATTATGCAGTTCTATATTTCTATATTCTGTATCACGTATATCAAACCTTGCTAAAGGCATTTTCTGACAGCCCAATGTAATAAATATCAACAGAATGTTAAGTATGCCATGTCTCACTATTTAGACAGTCGCAGTTGCAGTCCTTTGTGATATATAATTCAAAAACAAGTACTTGTAGTGGTAGTGATCAGTGGCAAGTTAATCCAATAATCACGGGCCAAATGGCAACCAGGCATCAAACGACTTGACTGAACAGTAGTTACAAAAAGCTTCTTCTTAAATACAAACTCATGTTAAAAACATGAGCAACTCACAATAATAGTCTTTATCGTTAATAAATGAGAAATTGATTATAGGAACCACATGATTAGTCCACTTTACTGGGGCAACATGAACAAGACTTTTTTTTTTTTAAGCTGTCCATGCTTATAACATGACTTTTATAATAAAATAATAAAATAATAAAATATTTAATTGGCATATAGTCCAGCCCCAGTGGTCAGCCATTCAGTTCCTGTGTATTGGATCCAAGGTGCAAATTTTTCCTAGTCTCCAATATACCCCATGGACAAACTGTGTATGTAACTAATTTAGATTATATTATATATCTATATATATCATTTTTTTTTACCTTGTGAACCCATATATAATGGGGGGGGGGGGTGGGGGGTGGGGGGACTAATGATACTCCTTAAAGCAGTTAGATTGAGTGGAACAGGATATTGGAAACAGACTTGGAGAAAATTTTGGAGAAATTACTTCAAACTTTATTTATATAGATATTTATGAGGAGATGTCATGCAGGCCAATGGGGCACTAAATATATTTCACAAGAGATTGGAAGGTTGGCATAATTCCCCAGATTTGTCCTTAATCACATGTTTAGCATATTACGCGTATACGGTATATACACTATTGCAATAACCAAATGGTAGTACAAAGTTGCAACATTTTTTTCTTCTTTTAGTTTCTTGCTACTGTTTTTTACTCATTACCTTATTGCAAGTGCCCTTAACATGGACACTCGTTGTAGAGGTGCTAAGCTTACTGTTAAGGTAATTATTGTGTACATAATTTTTCCAAATGATGGTGGTATGACTTTACATTCAAAATGAATAAAACTATATATTTGTTTCATTTAAACAATAGCCATCATCATGAAATATAACAGGAAATAATTACACAATACATGTATAGTAATGTATACATAATGTGTGTGTATATATATATATTTATATATTTATTTTGTTTACATGTATGTCTATGCCAAAATACCAGAGTATTGAAGTATGCAATGATACCTTTTTTTACTGGACTAACATAATACTTAGGAGACAAGCTTTTTTAAGTGTTTTCCTCTCTTCCTTAGGTTCAATCTGATAGAGGTTAACACTTAAAACAACTGATGTTAGAGAAGGAGAGATGGTGAGTGTGGTGTCATAAATAGCAGAAGATGTGCTTGAGAGTGAAAGGTGCAGATTGGTTGAGAATAGCCAGACCTAGTGAATAAAAAGAGGAGAGACAATAAGCTAGTTAAAAATAAAAAAATACAAAACAGCAGAGTAGGGCCTACAAATATACAGCTGTATATATATATATAAATTAATCGAATATAGGTGAAGCATGAGTATTGAAAAATAACTATATAAGACATTAAGATGTTTGTTTATATAAGATTTTAGTGGCCAGAATCTACATTAGGTCCTTCATTTATGGTGTTGAAATGTGTGATCATTTTTATTTGAAATGTCTTCCATTCATGAGAGTCTTTAAAATTCAGAGTTCAACAAAGAATCACCTTTTTGCCTCATTATACCATTTGAAATGTCGATTCCTTGGAGTACATGTCTGCTTTACACAACAGCTTTGAAACACAACTCAGGAAGAGATGCAAAGCCAGATAACCACTCTTTGACAGCTGTTTCATTGTTAATGCAGTTCGTCATCATGAGATTGGTTACTGGCTTGTTTTGGAGGTTTGGCATTACTTGTGGAGCAAATCAATAGAGTTATGGTAGGGTACAAGTTGATTGAAAGCCCCTTCCACTTGGAAATCAGTGGAAAGTAAATACATTGTTAAACACAAATCTGTAAACACCAACCATGCCATAAGACTTGTGTTTCCCACAGAAATCTTACATTTGTAGTGCTGTTTCGACGGCAAAGGATTCTGGGTGAGCATATGCAAATGTGTTCAACACAGACCCTGTTTCTGTTCTAAATTAAATTTAAAAATAACAACACTTAATGATTCATAGCAAACACCATTCAATAATACAAAAACTAACAGAATTCTTTTTTAAAATAAATAAATTACTTTTTTTTTTTTTTTTACCGTGGCTCTTTCTTGATTATGATGTCCATATTGATTCATGCAATTATGGCCCCTTTGTTATTTACAGGAGTATTGAAATTTTAATTGAATGCAATTATGAGCCATTTGCAGCTGGTATTGTTATTGCATATGGGAGTTCCATAACGATCTTATTATATTGAGATTTAAAAAGAAGATACAAGGTCGTTTTTGATTGGCATGGATGTTTCAATGGACTAACAAACATTTATATTTATCTACTTTTTTTTCAAAAGTCTAAAAATTCATAATTTTTTTACTTAGGTTTTTTCCGTTTTTAGTTGTTGCATGTATATCTAAAATTAAAGTGTTCCTCCATTATCTTCTTATTTCTATGTCTTTAATTTCAGGGTAGAGTGATACAATTATCTTCATTCATTTACTCCTTAAATGCCTATCCTGATTCAAGGTTCAAATGCGTCTTCAAGTATTCAAGTGTCTTATGTAGCAAATCAATGCAAAATATCTAACTGTGTTTGACAAAATGATTGACAAAGAGTAACACCAACTATATTACGTTGACCTCCAGTGGAAGACATTTTTCACCTTCTGTAAAATAAGAGAAAACTCTCATTGTTTGCTCAATAAGTCCTGATGAGCCATGGAAAATGGAATCTCTGCAGAAGCTATAAAACATTTAAATATCATTGTCCTCATGGTCTTCAGCAAGAGGTGCATGATCACTTTGTTGTTATTTTGTTTATACATTATTTATGTATTTGTGAGATTTAAATATTTATTAGTAACAATAGGCCAATATTTTTGTCATTATCTTTTTAATAAGGGTTTAAATCATTATCTCTGAATTTGCATTAGAATTAAGACATTTGGGGTCAATTCAAATGCAATCTAGTGTTTGAAAAATGTTATCTATTTTTTATGGAAAACTAATATTTTTTTAGTTATATATTTTAGAAGACATCAAATTGCTCCAAAAAGAATCGGAAAACTCTAAGAGAGCCTATACTAGATACCTAAATTGCAATTCTATGTCAACTTTTCTATGCAATCCAAAAACATATTAGTATCTAAATAAATTATTCACAAGCATTTCTTAATAATACAAATCCAAACAAGAAACACCATTTTGAGATGCTTCAGATGACATTTGTTTTCCATGAAGAATGCCTGCTTTATAGCAATGCCAGAATATAATGTAAATTTAGAAATTTGTCAAAAAATGACCTGTACACATTGTTGTATTCTTTCCATAGACCTATTGTCATTCTTCTAACCTCTTATTCAGTCCACATGTGTTTATACTTATGCTCTAAAACATGGGTCCTCAAACTCCGCCCCCCCCCATGTTGCTGAGCTACAACTCCCATGATTCTTTGAATTACATAGATAGCCAGAGAATCATGGGACTTGTAGTTCAGCAACATCTGGGGGGCCGGAGTTTGAGGACCCATGCTCTAAAATATGTATTGTTTAATTCAGAAAACTCTAAAATTGTGACAACAAAAAACCCCACTATAAGAATAAAACATATTCCAGCAATCTAAGTATAATGAAAAAAAATACAACTTCTACAAAATTAAAGCAGAAAAAAAAGTTCTTGCAAGGTTGATGAGGGGATGATATTTATAATTTATGGTATAGAAATGCTCATTAGTTTGAAAAATAATGATTGGAAATTACTGCCCGAAGCATCCATACTAGATAAAGGGGGCAGTAGCTGTTAATTACCGAGAACAGAATCCAATTAAACCTTCTGTATTAAAGAAGATAATTGTGAAATTAGGTGCTTGTTAGTATGTGGACGTCATATTACCCACTCTGTAACAAACAAAGGGCTGGCTTTATAAAGTGTACTACTGCAATTACAGTACAGATATATGCCTGCCATTCAATAGCCAGCTTAAATGCTGACTTCATTAGTGAATCAACATAAATCCACATTTTGTCCTGTGTAAATGTTGTAAAAACAAAATGCTGATGAAAATGTTTAATTAGAAGATTGTATCTTCTTGATTTAAGGTAGAAGGGAGCTGTTTGGAACTATAATGCTCTCCCCAAAACAAAATAAACATGCAAGACATCCCATGAACCTCTTATTTGTCATGAGAACATCAAAAAGCTCTCACGTGCCCACCTTATGGGTGGCAGATCGAGTCGATGGGAATCTAACAGGGTTCCCAAACACTTTGATAAAGAGGACTGAAATAGTTGGGTCAGTGAATAGCCCCTGAGTAAACATACAAAGTCAAGAATAATGTAGTATAATTTGCTCCTTCATAATATTCTTTCATACTTTATCACATGGGAGGACCATAGAGCAAAATTGAACCAGGTGGCTCAAACTTGCCTAGAAAAATGCAAGTTTGCTCGTCCTATATACACCCTGTTCCAAATTATTATGCAAATGATATTTTTCTCATTTACCTAAATAATTGATGTAAATAACTAACATAATTCTCATGTTATCAACTACTAAGAGTACAATTCGAATTTTATTGAACAAACCTCCTAATGATAACAGTATCTTTTTAAACATAAAAAACTTAGAATGCACTGTTCCAAATTATTATGCATACTAAGTTTCAAAACACTTTATAGGTTGTAAAGAACTGAAAATTGTCATTTGTTGTGTTTGCAACATATTTACTAAAATCAAAAGCTATTTTAATCAAACTTATAACAACATTTTCACTTTTTAAACATTTTAACAGGTCACGTTACATTTTAACATAGGACCCCTTATTTGCTAGCAGCTTCACAAGTCCATCCAATCCATTGAACTTGTGATTTTTTGGACAGTTTCTGCTAGAATTGTTTTGCAAGATGTCAGAATAGCCTCCCAGAGCTGCTGTTTGGATGTAAACTGCCTCCCACCCTCATAGATCTTTTGCTTGAGGATGCTCCAAAGGTTCTCAATAGGATTGAGGTCAGGGGAGGATGGAGGTCACACCATGACTTTCTCTCCTTTTATCCCCACAGCAGCCATTGACGCAGAGGTATTCTTTGCAGCCTGAGATGGTGCATTGTCATGCATGAAGGTGATTTTATTACAGAAAGCATAGTTCTTCCTTCTGTACCAGGGAAGAAAGTGGTCAGTCAGAAACTCCACATACTTTGCAGAGGTAATCTTTACACCTTCGGGGACCCTAAAGGGGCCCACCAGCTCCCTTCCCATGATTCCAGCCCAAAACATGACTCCACCACCGCCTTGCTGACGTTGCAGCCTTGTTGGAACAGGGTGGCCTTCCACCAATCATCTATTACTCCATCCATCTGGACCATCCAGGGTTGCACGGCACTCATCAGTGAACAGGACTGTTTGAAAATTAGTCTTCATGTATTTTTCTGCCCAATGCAGCTGTTTCTGCTTGTGAGCATTGGTTAGTGGTGGCCGAATAGAATATTTATGCACAGTTGCAATACTCTGGAGGACTCTACACCTTGATGTCCGTGGGACTCCAGAGGTACCAGCAGCTTCAAATATCTGTTTGCTGCTATGTAATGGTATTTTAGCAGCTGCTCTCTTGATCCGGTGCATGGATATGTCAGAAATCTTCCTCAATGTGCCTTTATCTACACAAATCCATCTGTGCTCTGAATCAGCCACAAATCTCTTAATAGTGCGATGATCACGCTTAAGTTTTCGTGAAATATCTAATGTTTTCATACCTCGTCCAAGGCATTGAACTATTTCACTCTTTTCGGCAGCAGAGAGATCCTTTTTCTTCCCCATATTGCATGAAAATGGTGCTCTGCTTAATAATGCGGAACACCCTCCTTTAGTAGTTTTTTCCGTAAATTGGGCTCACCTGGCAATCTAATTATCACAGGTGTCTGAGATTGTTTTCAGTGATCAAAAGAGCCCTGAGACACAATGACATCCATGAGTTAAACTGAAAAACTAAATATTTAATCCTTGTGACACTTAAATAGAATTTGCATAATAATTTGGAACAGGGTGTAGCATTTCCTATAGCGGTGTGGCCAGGGTTCTCCAAGTCACTGGTCTTAGAGAATTAAACGGTGTCCCTTAACCCACTATAGACCATCACCATATATTTCTTAAAATAGAAACTTCCATTTTTGCCTCTTCACCATTACCCACTATTAAGAAGGGGAAAGGTTCTCTATAAAACCTAAAATTGTTGGATAATGTATAAATGGATTTTATATATTTTATATATATGAGAAGGGATACTCCGTAAATAGTAGTTATGTAGGTGCAAAAGTTGTTTTTAGTCCTATACCTTGTAGCCATTTGACAAGGCCCAGAAGTAGCAGGCAATATGATTGGGGCATAACACATTCTGTATCCCTGCAGACCAAGCCGGGTTGTGGCATGACACTGAGCGGCAATTACATGAAGATTATGGCTGGGTATAGATAATACAGCAGGAAGGGAAGAGCTTTAGAAAAAGTGTTACAAGTGAATTTCCCTAGAATAATTTGCACAGTTTGACCATGATTGCATAGCTATTTGTATAGCTGCACTCCCAGCACATATTATTTTACATTTCATGGTTATCTTTTGAACCTTGCTGCTAATGATTTTGCATAGATTTGATTCTCTGTTTGCATTCACAATGAAACGCGCAGCTTGCCAATGCCAATACCTTGTTAACCTTTCGCGAACTGAATGCCGGTGCAATTCCCTATCAAATAATGTTCTGGCACTGACAGGGTTGATAAAGTTAAATGTTTATATATGTTTGTAATGGACCTAAATTCTGAATATTCTTTGTGGGATTGTTTAAAGATATACTTTTTTATTGAAAAATTCAAGAATCCTGCATATGTCATGTCCACCATCCAAGTATTATTAAAAATAAAACTTCTACGTTCGCACTTGCTTTGCCATTCACTGCCATGTTATATACGTACAAAAGTAATTATAGCAGGCAAAAGATCATTCACTTGGAATTCCAATCTCACAGTGTTTAAATTAGATAGTTATTGAGCTTGGTTCACAGGTCCAGTTAGAGAAACAATATACATTTTAGATAATGGCCAAGGTGAGATACACATTTGCAGTCCTGGAAGGTTTACATATTCCAGAGTCTATTGGTCATCTAGCAGTGTTCCATCTTGCTTGGATGTCACAAATATTATAGTAGTGTAACTTTAAATTGAAACAATATTTTATGTTGGATCACATAATAAAGAAATTAACCAATAAGTACTGACACTTTATTCAGGTTCTTAAAAAAAAAAAAATGAGCCCCCCCTGCAGGTGAATGATATTAAAGGGATACTCCAGGCACCCAGATCACTTTTGCCCATTGAATTGGTCTGGGTGCCCACTCCCACTACCCTTAGCCCTGCAAGTGTAATTATTGCAGTTTTCATAAACTGCAATATTTACCTTGCAGGGTTAAGTCCTCCTCTAGTGGCTGTCAATCAGACAGCCACTAGAGGGACTTCCGTGTTCATAGAACATGAAAGTGTTTTAACCCCTTAAGACCGCAGGGCGTTCTATGCCGTCCTTATTTAGATGGCTCTAAAAGCCGCAGGGTGGCATAGAATACCCTGTGATCTTATGTACTTACCCGGTCGCTGGCGATCCCACGCCGGCAATCGCGGTATGGAGACTCACCTGGGAGCCCTGAGAGTCCCCCTCCGTCCTCTTCGACCCCCCTGGGCCATGTGATCGCGAGGTCCTTGGGTACTCCCCCTGCTGTCTGAAAAAAAAAATAAACATGTTAAATCAGTGTAAAAATAAATAATATATACTTAGATTATTATTATATATATATTATTATATATATATATGATCTAAGTATATATACACATCTACACACATACACATACACTATCTACATGTATTTTAATATTAATATATACATAATTATATATATATATTAATATCAAAATACACGTACAATGATATTGATTAAATCTATATATATATATATAATTTTTATTTAAATATATATATATATATATTTATATATAATAAAAAATAAATATGTAAATACGTAAAAAATAAAATAAATATATATATATATATATATATATATATATATATTCATGTGTAATTTCGTTCTAACTGTATTTTAAAATTAATATATATATATATTGATATCAAAATACATGTAGAACAAAATAATATATATACATAAGTATATACATATATATCACTATATATACCCATATATAAATAAAAATAATTTACAAAAATGATATACATATATATATATATAGAAGGCGTATGCCTGAAATTGTGGGAGGGATTTTGATGGCTATTTAAACCCAGCAAATCCCCCTACTCACCTGTCTGCGACGATTTCGGAAATTCGCTTTCATTTCCGTTTTCACAGACCTCTGACGTCAATCTGCCGCGACGCTCGTACGCAGCCCGCCGGTTTTCGTGAGCGTCTTTCTTCCGCATGGAGTCCTTTCGGCGGTTCGCCTCTAACCGTGAGTCCATCCGTATTAATCTTCCTTTCCACATACGTTCCGTTCGCAGTTTCATTCCCCGACGTGAATTGCTCCGTTTAGCTTCCCGCACCACCATATCATTTTTACATGACAGGTGCCGCTGCTACTGGCGTTAGGAAACAGAGCGACTCTCTGGGTGTCTGGGTTACCTACCTCGCAGAGCTATTGCCAATCAGTGTCAGAATGTCCTGTTTAAAGAACACGACTTTATCTTCGATTTCAAATCTGAAACAATCTATTTTCGGACTTTTTTTTTTTTTTCTGAAACTTTTGTTTAATTTATTTATGGATAACTATTTTTGTAACAAACAAACACACAAACAATTTACACAGGCTGAACCACGAACAATAAGCAGTGCCATCAGGAGGACAGGAGGTGGCCTCGAGACCCAATACCTGGGATACTTGTGAGTTATTACTTTAACACCAATTGGTTACAGTTAAAGGGCAGTTAAATTTCGTCTAATACGCTGTACCTGTTCTATAAAGTACCCCTAGCAATGGGTTAGCGATGCATAGGGTTATTTCAGTACTTCATTGGCTGCACCACAAGGATTAGTTCTAATTGTATTAATCATTTAACCCTCCTCCACCCAGCCCCCATTATTTAACTCATCCCTGCACACACAGACAAGCTTTTAAAGGACCTGGGGTGCTCATTATAATATGTACAGCCCTCTAGCTGTGTCTTCAATTGCATATGGGCACGTTTTATGAATGTGTTCTGCGCATTGTTTGTGCGCTGCATAGATATTCTCCTTTTATACTAACTAATTCCTTATACCTGAGATTTTACACCGGATGCTGTGCTCCTTCAACTCCTATAATCCTCAGCACGCCCACCGCTGGCAGGGAATTCTGGTTAAATTCAATAGCATCTGGTGCGTGCAGCTTGACACCCCCATGTCTTATTAATCTCTCCATTACTGACATGATTCCAGGTAGACGCTGAAGCCATTATCGTTGCACTACAGCTCACTTCTGCCTCTACCCAAGTTTACCATTTCGTCCGCAGTTTTGATTTTATTTCCCTCTGTCCAGGGCCGCATTACACAAATTGCATAATTAAAGCTCTCTACACACTAAAAAAAAAAAAAAAAAAAAAAAAAAAAAAAAAAAAAAAAAAAAAAAAATTTACAATGATATAATGATTCCGTGTTTATATTAATACATTATCCCTGACGTTCACGTACGCATTCATACGCGGATATGCACACTGACATACAGATATACAGGGACACGCATTGGCGGTTTCGGACATTTGCCTGCTCATTTGCTTATGGCTGAATTTTTGGTTAATTGGCTATTCTGACTTTCTTTCACCTGCTCATCGTTTGTGAGGGTCTTCTAAGCGATGTGGGTACACAGCACGCGGTGCGTTGTCTCTACCAGCCCTAATTCATCCTCAGTCAGCGCGGCAATTTGCGTTAAGTGTAAAACCCGGCGTACTCCTACGCAGACCAGCACTTGCGTTATTGGACAAATGCGTCTACTTTCATATTGCAGTTCTGGGGAGCGAGCCTCGGCTAAGGCACGTACGCATTTAACAATACTACGAACATATATGTATTACGACAACTGATATACACGTTTATTCGCATTGCATGTCGACTCAAGGCCACGGTCTGGCACCATGAGCCCCGAGGGCCATACATACGATCATACACGCATTCTAGTTCATACGTCCCGACCATCCGGTCCCCACATGCTCGCTGGGCACTCCAGTTTCGCTCAGAACGTACGATCCTTCCTCATCGCTACCCACGTTTCGCTCTGTAGCATGTCCTCTCTCACTACCCGACCTTCCATCTTAGTTAGCTACTGCTGGCTGTTAGGTTCCTAGGTGTCCACTAGTTGTTATTTCCCCTGGCTTCTTCGCCATAGGTTAGTGGTCCCGCGAGGCCAACACCCATCCTCATACTCGGAGGTACTACGCCCCTCGGGCCAAATCATAGTTAGTCGCCTCGCATTGTGGCATAGAGAGGGCCTCATCTGTCACTCCCAGTCTATCTTATGTTAACTGTCACCGAGAGGCCGACACCCCGCCACCTCATTCAGTGGCCACGCTGCCCCCTCGCGCCAACGCATAGATAGAGCCTCTCAAGCCGCTTGGCAACTAGCAGGGCCTCACCTGTCACCAACCTAGTGTAATCGTTTCGCCGCATCGCGGCACTAGCTAGTCGGCCAGCACACACGCACTCGCGCTCGCGCTCCTAGCAAGCTGGGGGGGGGGGGGAGGCACACCCCAGACCCGTCAAGCAGAATCGCTCCATAACCGCTTCAAGTATCCTAGCGCTTTATTTCCCGCCTTTGTTTCGTTCGTGCGTTACATACTCCTACATTGGTGCAAAACGATTTTTCAGGACTATCATACTCGGCTACTCCCGTGCTTTCGATACGTTATCTCTTACGGGCAATGGGTCTGCTAGACGCTTAGTGCTAGCTGTTCGAGGTCACCTGTGTATGGATGGTTGTATGTATTTATTCATACATATACATGTTACCCCAACCTGTCGCTCACTGGCGATCCTTAGGTACCACGTACACTACGTGCCCAGTCCAAGCTTGGAAACTCCAAGACCAGCGGTTCCTCCAACAATATGCTTCGGGCATTTCTTGCTTATATTCAGTCAAATTGGTATGTTGGGTCTCACGTTGCCCTCAGCATTGCACGTCGTACAGATTTGGCCTCGTATCGGACCATCGTCGGGTCCTCCAGGCGCGGACATGACGTACAGTGACTGCTTCCGGACTCATGTATCACGGATATACCGTTTATTTCTTCACAACGTTTTGGGGGCACTTCGGTTCGCTGAGTTCTCAATTACCGTTTATCGACTCATACTATCACTCAGTTTTCACGTCGGCGTAGCTTATACGACCTATGCAGGACAAGCTTTAGCGATCTGATCGGTCCGGGTGAACGGAGTTCCCTCCTGTTGCATATCGAACACCGAGGCATCACTCCGCCTTCTTTTTGGCCAAACAAATACCATTCGGATCCTTATCTACTAATTAGGGACTTGTCTGCACGCCTGACGTTCACAGGGTCCTCCATGCGCAGTCATTTCATTTATCACGCATTTGTCGTCGTTCACGCTTCTCTTTATGTAAGCTTAAGTAGTCCATAGGGAGTTACTTTCGGTCATGCTGGATGTTTAATTTAAGGCGTGACACCTTACGCATCCTGTTGTACGATCTTTCACGATCTCATGCCTACCAAGTAGCTGCTATAGGGTACTTGCTATACGAACACATATCGTCTTCAAATTTTGTCAAAGCTCCTCTTCAGGTTCCCCTCTCGTGCAAACATTTCCCTACGGTGGGTCACGGTTTTGCATTCTATTCTTCGATTCACGTCACGGCAGTTTCTTCAGGCGCCTGTTACAGTCCTTTTTCGCTATGGTTTATGCAGGTAATCGCACGCGTTCGGTCAGGTTAACGCTTTTCCACAAGAGGTTAATACCCTGCCGCGCTTAGATGGTACAAGTCCACATGGCCTAAATCGTAGGTAGGGCTTCTCTCAAACACAGGGCTACTGGCACGGCCTCAACTCTTACGGGATAGTCCTTATCTTCACCTATTGGTTCCCATTAGCTAGCAGCTCTACTACACGAGAAAGCTCAATGAGCTTCTGAGTTTCGCATAATTTAAACCTATTACGTTTCCTTCCTCCTCACAGCATGCTACAAGAACTAGCTCCAGGTATCGTATTATCTTTAATAAACGCTAACCCTGACGTCTCAAGTCCCCCTGCAGTTTCCTCCGCTTTAGCCACTTCCGAAGTCCTGAAGTCGGACATTGCTTAAACGTAACGGTTGAGATAAGAGAACACAGTCCAGTTTTCCTCTGCAGGTCAAAAAAGGTATCAATCATGCCTGTAGCTAGAGCCTATGCAGGTAAGATTTGTCCACTAATACTAAGCAAACGTACTCTACGGCTTACGATATGTGTATGTATTGTATGTGGTTCTAGATGCTAAATGCGTTCCGATTATAATGGTTGCTCGTACAATTTTTGCCACATCTCTCAAACAGTTCATGCCATACATTCGCTCCTTGTTTGTTAGTCTTGGCCTCCATCCGTAGTTCCTTCTCGGTACATTCATTCTGTGTTAGGGCCGCCACAGCAGCCTCAAGTCATCCAGTTCCAACTCATCTTGTAGAGAAGATGGGTCGCTGGAAGTCCTCGGCTTACAACCGGTTCATTCCAAATCCAGAAAGAAATCAGGCTCGCTTTCTATAATATGTCTAAATGTTTTGTTATATTTAATTAATGTCACACACTTTTTGGCCCTCTTTTGCAGGCCTAACCTCACGTCGGTTTCGGCACACCTCAACCGACTTCCATATATTAAATTACACACAGTTTATTGTGCGCCCCTTCCATAATCCCGTACACAAATAGAAGGCGTATGCCTGAAATTGTGGGAGGGATTTTGATGGCTATTTAAACCCAGCAAATCCCCCTACTCACCTGTCTGCGACGATTTCGGAAATTCCCTCCCACCACACCCTCTTCATATATCATTATACCTGGGTGGGCCCTCTTTTGCAGGCCTAACCTCACGTCGGTTTCGGCACACCTCAACCGACTTCCATATATTAAATTACACACAGTTTATTGTGCGCCCCTTCCATAATCCCGTACACAAATATACACATATCTATATATACATACGTATATATATAATAATAATTCTACGTATATATTTATGTAATCATTTTACATAATTAGGTCATTTTATTAATTAAAATTTGCAGGACCTGCCTGACAACCCAGGCCGAAAGTTCAGGGAATTTAATTTGCTAGCATTATATTTAACCCTGTAACTTTCCAAGACACCATAAAACCTGTACATGGTGGGTACTGTTTTACTCGGAAGACTTCGCTGAACACAAATATTAGTGTTTCAAAACAGTAAAATGTATTACAATGGCAATATCGTCAGTGACAGTGACATTTTTTGCATTTTTCACACACAAATGGCACTTACACTGATGATAATTGTTGTGATACATTTTACTGTTTTGAAACACTAATATTTGTGTTCAGCGAAGTCTCCCGAGTATAACAGTACCCCTCATGTACAGGTTTTATGGTGTTTTCAAAAGTTACAGAGTCAAATATAAGGCTTGCGTTTCAGTTTTTTCACATAAAATTCGCCAGGTTGGTTATGTTGCCTTTGAGACCGTACGGTAGCCCAGGAATGAAAATTACCCCCATGATGACATACCATTTGCAATAGTAGACAACCCAGGGTATGTTCAGTCTTTTTTAGTAGCCACTTAGTCACAAACTTACCTTGGGTTGTCTTCTTTTGCAAATGGTGTGCCATCATGGGGGTAATTCTTATTCCTGGGCTACCATATGGTCTCAAATGCAACGTAACCAATCAGGGGGAATTTCAAAGCGAAAAAAATGAAAAATTTAACACGCTATATTTGACCCTGTAACTTCCCAAAACACCATAAAACCTGTACATAGGGGTACTGTTTTACACGTGAGATATCGCTGAATACAAATATGTGTATTTTATTGCAGTAAAAGCAAACAGTATTTTGACATTCACAGTTAAAATATCATGTAGCACTAAGAAATTTTTTAAAAAATCTTATTTTCTCCCATTCTTTTTACATTTTATTCATATTAAATTATGTTCCATACCTAAATATTTGTTGTTAAATGAAAGCCCTGTTTCCCCTGAATAAAATGATATATAATAAGTGTGGGTGCATTTAATGTTAAAGAGGTGAATTACGGTTGGACAGACATATAGCGCAAATGCCAGGTTTTGTTTACGTTTTGTTTTGATCACAACTTGTACATTTGGCTGCGGTCTTAAGGGGTTTTGAGCCATGTGGACGTCCTCACACTATGCGAGGACCTCCAGCGTCGACAAAATCCCCATAGGAAAGCATTATATAATGCTTACCTATGGGGAGATATAATGCGCGTGAGCGGCTATTGCTGCGCATGCACATTAGGTCTCCCTCGCCGGCTGATGTTGGCGGGGGAGGAGAGTAGGCAGAGAGTAGGCGGAGCCTGACCAGCGCCGAGGGACATCGGCGCTGGACTCCGGTAAGTCACTGAAGGGGTTTTAACCCCTTCAGCAACTTGGGATTTGGGGTGGGAGGGAGAGGCGAACTACAGGGTCCTGCAGTGCCAGGAAATCTAATATGTTTTCCTGGCACTGGAGAACCCCCTTTAAGCATCAATAGATTTTTTTTTCTTCAAACTCTGATCATGCCTAACATCTTGATCGTGCTTTGAAATTTCTAGTTAATGTATAAATGAAAAGTTATTAAGCATTCTATACAAGTTAAGGATTTTCAGCTATGTCATTGGAAAGACTATCAAGGTTATTCACTAAAGAGAATTGTCAGGAATTCAAAGTGAATTTCAAATTTAAGGCCAACATTTAATAATCATGTAGAATAAGCATGAGAGAAGGAGTGAAATTAAATAATGTTTCAATTTCTATTTTTCATTTGTATTATTTATCCTGGCTTTGCCTTGTCTAAACTACATATTAATGTAATTTGCTAAATCTTTAAAATAAGTGTAAATAAAAAAAAAAATGATGGGCGATTTTTCAACATTTTACACAATGGTTTAATTTCCAGATAAGTTACAGTTCCCCTTCGAGTGTATGTAAACATTTGCTGACCAATGTGAACCAGATTGCTTACTTGAATTCTGACTGTCACTCTAGTACACAAAATTGATAAGTAAACTAATAAAATAAGAAAAATTATAGACCCACATCTAGATAGAACAAGCAATAATATTAAACTTCAAACAGTGTAAAAATAAGTAAAGTGCAAAAAAACTAATATTTTGGTCCTATTTAAGTGCAAATACAAAAAGCAATAAGTATCAATCACACTTATCTTAAAAATTTGCAAATAGCTCTGTTTGTATATACACTCCAAATTCTCCAAGGGAACCCCACATAAAAAATAGAAAATGTTGATAGAGTAACATCCTTTATTAATCCAAGTAAAATCAGATAAAATTATGCTTACAGTATTGCTGGTGGGACCAACAAGGTTTTAAACCCATAAATATGCACAGTACCAAGCTTTGGAGATAAAACACTAACTCATAAAATTGCTGCATTCAGTCCGCTCGCTGCTGCAACTGTGAATTCTTTTTTGAATTTTGATTGCTTCCATTTTTTTTACTATAGGTGTAGTGACATTGGCATTGTCAGTAATGCTGACGCGTTTTGCCCATCCATCATGCTTCCTCAATTGTAGCTCACCGCGTTAGACTTTGTAATAGTAGCTCTCTAGGCAAAACATGCCTTCACACAGTTTTATTTACTAAAGTGAGACTTCAAAGTGTATTTAAAATAGCCAAACTGTAAAACAGCTACCCAAAACTTACTTTGAGTTCTCATTTTAGTGAATAACACTGACACACACCCTCTTCTCATATCTGCTTTCTTAAAGTACCACTATAGGTGCCCAGACCAGCTAAATGAAGTGGTCTGGGTGCCAGGTCCATCTAGGGTTAACCCTGCAGCTGAAAACATAGCAGTTTCAGAGAAACTGCTATGTTTACAATAGGGTTAATCCAGCCTCTAGTGGCTGTCTCATTGACAGCCGCTAGAGGTGATTCCACATCCATAGGATGCCAGCGTCCATAGGAAAGCATTGAGAAATGCTTTCCTATGGACTGACTGAATGCGCGCGCGGCTCTTGGAACTGTTTCTTATTGCGCCTTCTGGGTAAAGTCTAGTCTGCAACTTCACAATGATGCCTTTTACATATATTGCTACACCTCTAAAGTTTTGTTTTATAAGTTGTGCAAAACTGAAGCAGTTAAGAAACATTCTTAAAAACTACATGTAGCCATTTGTATTGTATTGTGGAGTCTTGTTCCCAGGCTAACTGCAGGATGATGCATTTCATGAAATGTGCTCTATTTGACACGGATCATTACCTGAGGAGATTTATTTCATCTCAAAGCTTCTTTAATGTGATATTAGGAAGAGAGAAAAAAAGAGAAAAATGGTGAGAAGCGCAATATTTTATTTTTCTTATTATGATACATACACCCCCCTTTGTAACTTCTTACAACCTGGCAGTTGCAGTAAACACAACATTTGATTTTTAATAAAGGAAGGATATATATATATATATATATATATATATATTTATAGATATATATATAATATTTATTTCAATACATCATAGGAAAAAAATGAATTCCTTAAAATTTCTATTATAGTAGGTGTGAAAAGATGTATATATAAAAAAAACAACAATACCGAAACAAATAAACCATCCATTAGTGAGAAAAAAAATAAATCTAAAGCACAATAAATCTGTATTTCCACTACTGAACTTTCCAATAAAGTTCACAAAATTATTGCGTTTAGGCTTTTTATGAGAATCACATAGTTTACCTTCATTGTCCAAGAAGCTTTTAGATAAATTATACTCATAGTCATGACGTATTCTAACAGATCACATAGATTATATATAGTAGACTTGTACACGGGCAGAAAATGCTGTTAATCTGAAGCCATCAAAGACTAGTGAATGCTATTGCTGCTAGTACAATAAAGGGGAGAAATGACACAGGTCCCCCCCCTGCCCCACAGTGGGGCTACAAATAAATAATAAAGCAGAGGGTCCCCCCTGTGTCCCAATGTTTGGACTCTAAATAAAGAATAAAGCTGGGGGCACCACGCATGCGCATAAGGTTCCCCCTGCCTGCTGACATTTGCGAAGGAGCAGAGGTGGAACTGGAACCGGCATTGAGGGTCAAGGATAATCAGGTAAGTAATAGAAGGCTTTTTGTTTAACCCTTTCTGCACCACGGGGTGGAGCGGGCAAGGGAGGAGGGCCCTATAAGGAGCTATAGTGCTAGGAAAGCAGCTTTGTTTTCCTAGCACTATAGTTTTCCTTTAACTATTTTATTGTAATTGTAATAATTCTAGATGTTTACTGTTGTTATTTTGCTTGGCTTATCTCTACAATTCAATATAATACTTTCCAATTCCATGTCATTGCTTTCTGCACCATTAATCCTGACCCTTAATATATAATTATCTTAACACTCTCCTTTCTATACACATAAGTGATACAGTTTACCAGGACTTGGGACAGAACATCATCTCTTTGTTAGTCTCTGCACTGGCTTCCTGTTTCATTCAGGATTTAGTTCAATGTCCTTACCTACAAAGCTCTCCATAACTGTTAGCAGATATGATCCAGCCTGGCTGTCTAATCCCACCACAGACCTGTTAGTATCACCTGCAGACTCTCTCCTGAGGACTTCTTTAGAGCTGCCCCTTCCTCATGTAATGCTCTTCCACACCATATCCGACTCTCGTCTGCTCTGCAGTCCTTCAAAAAAAGTCCTTAAAAACACACTTCTTTAGAGAAGCCTATCAACTCGCCTCTTAACTCATCTTCAGCTACAACCTTCCTCTGCTATCTCCCATTACTGCGCTCCCTACTCCCAATCACCTACCCTACATCCCTATCACCTAATCATTTGATTCCCTCGCTTGCCTCTGTGTCCTTCAGCCTTTTAGGACGAGAGACTGTACCTGTATGTCAAACGTGTTTTTTTTCAGAATTAGGTCTTGGTTTATCTATCGTACAGAACTGTGGAGTATGTTGCCATACTATATGTTGCCATACTATATAAATCATTGTTATTATTAGTGTCGGGGCAACAAAAGTCCAGTTGCTAAAGTCCATCGCCGAATTTTCGTCCACATTAATTTAGTTTTACAGTAATTTTGTGCAAATTGCAATTAGTTCATTTGTGTTTCATACTAATTAACTAACTGCTCTTAATTTGTCTGAAAAAGAATGCTCAAGCCTGATGTATAGCAACAGACTACTGTTATAGGGTGTGACGGACCACTGGCACTCCGACCGAGTACCTCCACCAATCGATGCTCCTAGCGCTTGCCGAGGACTCCGAGCACTCCAACCGACACCATCAGCACTGCGGACCCCACTTCCAGCGATGCAGCTGCGTCAGGGTCTCGCCGTATCTCACCCACCCTGGATCCACAACCAGGATCCAGCTCCCAGTGGGTGAACCTCTCCTAAATCCAGAGAGCGTAGCAGGAACAAATCAAGCTCTTACGAGAGCTTACTCTGGGGAGTAAGTGATTATAGCAATCCCCAGAGTGTAGGTATCCCTTCCCCCAAGCATGAGCCAAAGCTTCAAGAAAGGTGCAAGTAGGTCTGCTTTATTGAGGGCTACCTGGAGATAATTGGGAAGTAATCAAATTATCTCCCAGGACAGAGGCAAGACTCCATTAACCACATGGTTACAAAAATACATAAATTACACAATGTTACAATTACTACATAAAACATATACATGCAACATATCCCCAGATAGCTTAGATCTGAGCGCACATTATTACCGAATGGCGCTCAGATCACATACATACACAGGGCCGGCGCTACCATAAGGCGGCCCAGGCGGCCGCCTTAGGGCGCACCGGCCGTGGGGGCGCAAAATCAGGCTGACCGGAAGGAGGGAAGCGCACTGCGCTCCCCTCCAACCGACGACCTGTTGTAGCGTGGCCGAGCGCCCGGTTCTGCGGGCGCGCGAGGGAGCACTCTCCCATGTGTGCTTCCTCTTCAGCTCCCTCGCGCGCCGCATACTGATACCGGAGCCGGAAGATGACGTAATCTTCCGGCGCCGGCATCCCTACGCGGTGCGCGAGGGAGCTGAAGAGGAAGCACACATGGGAGAGTGCTCCCTCGCGCCCGCCCGGGAGCCAGCCAGCCAGGGAGGGAGGGAGGGAGGGAGCCAGCCAGCAAGGGAAAACGCCAGCCAGCCAGGGAGGGAGCCAGCCAGCCAAGGAGCCCAGCAGCACCACTGGACCCCAGGGAATCCCTTCAGCACTCCAAAAAGGTAAGGAGGCTGAGGGATTAAATAAAAAAATAAAAAAACATGTGTTAGTGTGAGTGTTAGTGTGTGTGTCTGCTAGTGAGTGTCAGTGAGTGTGTCTGCTAGTGAGTGTCAGTGAGTGTGTCTGCTAGTGAGTGTCAGTGTGTGTGTCTGCTAGTGAGTGTCAGTGTGTGTGTTTGCTAGTGTCAGTGAGTGTGTCTGCTAGTGTCAGTGAGTGTGTCTGCTAGTGTCAGTGTGTGTGTCTGCTAGTGTCAGTGTGTGTGTTTGCTAGTGAGTGTCAGTGAGTGTGTCTGCTAGTGAGTGTCAGTGAGTGTGTCTGCTAGTGAGTGTCAGTGTGTTACTGTGTGTCTCTTACTGAGTGTGTTTGTGTGTGTATTAGTGAGTCTGTTTGATGTCTGTTAGTGAGTGTTTGTCAGTGAGAGTGTATGTTTTGTAAGTGAGTGTGTATGTATGTCTGTCGCTGAGTGTGTCTGTCAGTAAATGTGTGTGTCTGTTAGCTGGTGTGTATGCATCTGTTCGTGAGAGTGTGTGTGTGTCTTCAGCACTTACCTTTCTCTAGCGCCGGACTCCCTTGGCGCTGGGGATCCCTCCGCCTCTCAGCTCCGAATGCTCTTGCCGCGCATGCATTCAAACCGCCCATAGGAAAGCATTACTCAATGCTTTCCTATGGACGTTCAGTGTTTTCGAATAGCGGAAGCTCCTCTAGCGGCTGTCAGTGAGACATCCACTAGAGGCTGGATTAACCCTCGGTGAAACATAGCAGTTTCTCTGAAACTGCTATGTTTTCAGCTGCAGGGTTAAAACTAGAGGGACCTGACACCCAGACCACTTCATTGAGCTGATGTGATCTGGGTGTCTGTAGTGGTCCTTTAATTGTGTGTGCATCTGCATGCACTGGCGTAAAAACCGCGGTCGCAGGGGTCACAGCCCTGCAACCCCTGCGACCAGGTGCCCGCCGCCATGTGTTGGAGGGGGCGAGGATATGAATGACATCATATCCCTGCTCCCTGTGTACCACACAGCGCGGCTGGCGCCCTGTGATGGGGCTGGGCTGCAGGACAGGACTCCAAGGAGCCAGACAGCATGCATCCAGGGGACAAGATTGAACTAGTATGTAATTGTGTATGTCTCTGTATGTGTGTATGTCTCTGTATGTATGTATGTAGGTCTCTGTATGCCTGTATGTCTTTGTATGTATGTTTCTGTATGCATGTATGTGTCTGTATGTTTCTGTATGCCTGTATGTCTCTGTATATACAAATGTATGTGTCCGTATGCCTGTATGTCTCTGTATGTACAAATGTATGTGTCTGTATGCCTGTATGTCTTTGTACGTATGTGTCTGTATGCCTGTATGTCTCTGTATACCTGTATATATGTATGTGTCTGTATGTCTCTGTATGCGTGTATGTCTTTGTATGCCTGTATGTATGTATGTGTCTGTATGCCTGGATGTCTCTGTATGTATGTTTCTGTATGTCTGTCTATGTATGTATGTATGTGTCTGTATGACGGTATGCCTCTGTATGTATGTCTATATGCCTGCATGTATGTCTCTGTCTGTGTATGATTATTTCTGTGTTTGTATGAACCTTATTTTAAACGAGGGTGGGGGGGGGCACCAAAATGCATCTTCGCCTGTGTAACTAAAAATCCTAGCACCGGTCCTGTACATACAGTTCAATCGCCATGGAGCCAAAGTCTTTTCCATAGTCTTTCGTTACACGAATAGGCTCCATGGCATAGCTACCTGGGGTAGCACTACTCACATACTGAAAGTCCCGAACGCCCCGGCAGAAATACACAAAAAAAACTTTCTGCAGGGTAAAATACAGCTATCAGCACAGGGGCTATAGTCGGAAGGCAGGAGGCTAGCCAGTAGTCCCCTCCAGGCACAAGTGGCAAAGGGCACTTCGTCACACATCTTACCTTTGGGGGGAAGACTAAACAGGTACCTGACCTTTTGCCGGTCAGTACCTAGGTTAGTCGGGTAGCCCACCCACAAAGAAAAATACGCAGAGTAACCCCCCCCCCCACAATAAATGGTAATGGCCTATAGGTTCAAGTTTGTAGTGGGACAGCGCAGCACTCTCGGTCTCTCTGGTGTAGCTAGGCAAACTGCTGGTGTTGCTTGGGGGGCAGAGGCCAGTGGCGCTCTGCCCTGCTGCCAGCTCTTCTGCTGGGGTAACCCGTGGTAAGTCAGGCTCTGGACCAGGGGAAAAGGGAGGGCAGAGGTTACCAGCGCTCTGCCCAGATGCCAGCTCTGCTGCTGGGAGGGGGTCAGTGGGTATCGCAGGCTCCGGTTGGGATGTAACTGGGGAGGGGAAGTTTCGCTTACCTCCTCCTGCTGGCATCCCTGCGGGGTTGGTTGGGGATCTGGACTGCCCGTCCAGCATCCCTGTAGGACTGGAACAGAGATCGCGGTCCCATCTGCGCCAGTGTGGTTAGGGCTGTCTTCCCCCTCTCCCGATCCAGAGATGTCTCAGAAATACATCAATGATGAATAAACAATAAAACTAATATGCAAAACACCCAAAACGCCAGTGGACAAATGTGTGAAGGGAAAAAATAAATAAAACACAACCCACGGTCATCACAGTGAAGACGCTCGGTAGTTAAGTTTATTGGTGCTCACAGAATACAACAAAAATTAAATCCTAAATTTTGGCCTACACAGCATTAGTCACACAGACTAAGGCCGTGTTCGTCAAAATATTGCATTTATTGGGGGGCGTGGCTAAGCGATTGAACTGCATGGCCGCACGGTCTCAGAGCTCCGAGACACATCGAGAGTCTTACACACTTTACCCGCAGTATTGCTGGACCGAGACGACAGTAGAGGCAGGCGGTAGACCCACACTACAATATTGGTCGGAAAAACAAGAAGATAAAGCCCCTTAAACCCTGGTTAAGCCACGACATTGGTATGCTCCTAAGGCTTCTACAACAGGCCGGCGGGCCCAAAATGGTCGACTTCCCTGAGGCCTACTCAGACCTGTTGGAAGAACTGTCCCTGGAGGACGACGAAGACGAAATGCTGACTAGAGCGGCACCAGCAGTAAAACTGGTCAGCCCAGACAAAGAACCGGTAACAACAGCGGTGCTGAAAAGTCTGCTGGCGGAGCTAAAAAACAATATCCTGGAAGACATGGCGAACCTACGTGCAGACCTCCAGGGCCTAACGGGCCAGATCGGAGCCGTGGAAGCCACCACAGGGGAGCATACACACCATATCGCCTCCATGCCGCAAACAATACGGGGGCTCCATATGCAGCGTTCAATACCAGATTGGCGATGCTGGAAGACATGCAGTGCAAAAACAATTTAAAAATCAGAGGCGTCCCGGAGGCTATACCCACAGAGGAGCTACCACACATGCTGAGGCGCCTCACGGTAGCATTGTTATCCCCACGACAGGCCAAATCCATGGCTTTGGAGGATTGCTTCTGCATACCAAAAGCACCGAAAGCCCCAGCAGCAGCCCCGAGGGATCTAATAGTCCGTTTCCGCAATGGCAGGCAGAGATCCCTCAAACCGGTTACCACCCTCCTTAGGCAGAAGAGCATCCAGTACAAATGGCGGCTGTCACGAACCCTATTAATACTACACGGAGAATCCCAGCACGCAGTCCACGACATCACTGAAGCTCAGACTCTATTGCACACATTGGGACTCACACTGGACTCACTGCCACCAGACGAACTTCAGAGGCCCGATCCTGCACCTCAACGCTGGGACCCAGCGAAAGTGACTGCATTCGTCCCGCGGAAGCCTCCACCGGCCGGAGCCGCACCGGTCACCACTTGAACTCTTGCTTATGTTATGGTGTACCCAACACCCACAGTTACCCTAAGCTACCACAAGTTTTATATTTTTGGTTTTCCTTGTTCTTACACACACTAGGCTTCACCCTAGACACAGCAACGTACGCACACTTCCGTAGAGCGACCTTCCGACCGCGCACTAACACCCCCCCACACCCGACTGAACCGCATCAATGACCGACACAAGCAGCCCCTTAGCCAGGCGTCAAACTCCTGGCCCCAGCAACAGTCCTAGCGATACTTGCAAACACTTGCAGTACACACCTAGTAGACTAGCAACAAGAAGTTACCATATCCTATGCGTATGTAGCAAGAGTTTAGTTACCCTGGCATCACCCTCACCCACAGTGTTTACGGATGGCATCATTTTCTAATACTGTCACATAACACTAGCAGCATACCCGATCCATCAGTCACACAATATGACCTTTGCTATGTCACAGATGCCCTATTTGACCAAATGACATCTAACTTATCTTTCTAAAAATGTGCAGAATTATTGTTAGCCATGTTGAAACTGTATATCAATGATTTGCCCTGGATTGCTGTAGTGGCACCAAGGGCCTGTTTGTTATTAACCGCACAGCAAAAATAATGAATATAAAAAATATATATATATTGCATTTATTTTCCTTTCTTTATTGTCTCTGGGGAATGTCGCACAAACAGTCATTGGCCAATCCATTTCCTCTTATGTCCACTTTTTGGGTACCCTTGCCTTAAAGAGTTGAATACCCTGTATCCACTCTTACAAATGAAAATAGCTTATAACTGCAGAAATTTGTAAAATCACTGGAGTTAAAAGACAGCCCCTCAAAGCTAATTTCTAGGCTGTCTGTGTTAGTTTTGTTCAAGTTGTTTGCGCGGCCTGCACACAATACGCTTAGAACGTAACTGAAACTTTCAGTCCTCAGATATGATGCTAATGACTCCGCCACTGCCAGAGTCATGTTCACTAAACAGCGTAACAGAGAATGTGCATATTGATAGCATATGTGATATGGCTGCTATTAGTTTATTCAGCAGTTCCACTTATGCTAATGGTTAAGTGGATCTGCTTCCCGGAGATAACCTACTTATCTCATAAACTCCAGTTGGGTAGGGGGCAGGGCCATGGGGATGGAGAATGTGCCACTGGTGACATGCCCAACCATAAAGGTAGTTTGTCACTCCTCCGCCTGACAATGTGTGGCAGAGCTGTGCTGTTGGCTGATTAGTAGGATCATGTGACATGACAAGTTTGCTAGGGTCATTTGGAAGATAAGAGCATCTGAGAAGCAGAAATAAAGGAATGGGGAAAGAGAATATTCATAAGTCTAAAGAGTAAGTGGTGGCATAAAGTCATTAATTAGTATTCTTATTCTGTTCTGTTCATCCTGGAATGATTACATGAATTTACGCTAGAAAGCATGTGAAAAGATATAAAAATTTCCGGCATCCTGCACTTGTTTGTATTAATCTACACTATGCGCAAGGTTTATACCAGTACATGCTTTGCACTTTCTAGCAGGAGAGACCTGCTTTAACAAGCCTGTATAATAATTGAGCTAAAGTTGAAAGCTGAAATGGATATTATAGGGAACAAAACAAATTTAGCTTAATGAAGCTCTTTTGGTGACAGCCCCTGCAGTCTCACTGCTCATTTCTATGCCATTTAGGAGTTAAATCTCGTATGTTCCTAATAAAGCCCTAGTCAGACTTCCTCTGTGTGTGACAGACACAGCCTGCATGAAAGCCAAGTTTAATATCAAATCAGATGTTAACTTGCTTTAGAGGCTTTTTTAATCTCCTGTTCTGTAAATTAAACTTTAATGACACACAAGGCTCCTGCAGACTGTAGCAGGTATATATATTGTGATCCTTGTTAGTAGATAGCACGGTCCTCTAGGGCAAAAACATGCACAGTCTTTTTATTTTCATATAATTCAGGCACTTTATTTGTAAGTCCACACAGGAGACAGCAGAAAATGAAAACATAAATATAACAGGTTTCCCCTTTAAACAAAAACCTAGCTCGTCTGAGCACTGACTCACTTCAGGTTCCCTATCTCTCAGGGGTTAAACTAGAACAAAACAATATTGGTTTCACCAACCTAGTGTCTTTGTCCACTCCCAGTGCTCCAAGCCAGCCTTGACTGCTTCACTTTCTGCACTCCCAGTGCTCCAAGCCAGCCTTGACTGCTTCCTTCTGCACTCCTAGTGCTCCAAGCCAGCCTTGACTGCTTCCTTTCCGCACTCCTAGTGCTCCAAGCCAGCCTTGACTGCTTCCTTGACTGCACTCCCAGTGCCTAGTCTCCTTCACTCTCTCACTGGAGAGAACAGCCTCTCTCCTACCTGCTTCCTGGGAGGAAGCCAGCAATCCCCCCTTTACCTGCCTAGCAGGGAGTGGTTTATTCCCACTGCTACAGCTGATTATCTGCAGCTGAGCAGTGGGTTGGAGACAGTCCAAAAAACCCTGGCCTGGATCTTTGTCTCCCAAGAAAAACACTAAACTGTGGAGTGGAGCATTGGCCCACCCTTCTCTCCAAATGCTCCACCCCAGGGGCCCATAACTAAACAAAGCTTTGTGTTGTGCAACACACAAACTACATTTACTCCCCATGGGGTTAAATGGCTTCTCTGCCTTCACTTTATCACAATATATATATAAAGATGCCAAAATACCAGAGTATTGCAGAGTTTTCCTCTCTTCCTCAGGTCTGAAGCAATACTGATCAATCTGATAGAGTTTAACACTTAAAACAACCGATGTTAGAGAAGGGGAGGGGGGTGAGTGGGGTGTCATACTGCAATACTCTGGTATTTTGGCATCTTGTCTACTGGACTAATATGGCTAATCCAATCTACACTATATAATATATATATATATATATATATATATATATATATATATATATATATATATATATATATATAACTGCAAACTGTTTTCTCTATTTATGTATTTATTATTATTTTACTTATAACAATGTATAAACTGCAAACAGATTCTGAAGTGCTAGTGATTTGCAGTGAAAGCAGAACGTTGGGAAATATTAAAACAGACAGAGATAGATTGTGAGCAAAGCCCTGCTCACTAGAGCCTAACATGCAACACATCCAAACACTCTACTCTAGAGAAATATGTAAGGATTTAGACTATTGCTAAGCATCATTTTTCATGAGCAAAATAAAAATAAACTCTATCTCTCCTTAGAATCAGTTTCACCATGTACATGAACTCTAGTTTATTCAGTTTAAAATGTGCACAAAAAGATTTGACAACCATGAATTTTAAAGGGAAACTCCAGTGCCAGAAAAACGATCCGTTTTTCTGGCACTGGAGGGTCCCTCTCCCTCCCACCCACCAATCCCCGGTTACTGAAGGGGTGAAAACCCCTTCAGTCACTTACCAGGGGCAGCGACAGGTCCCACGTCGCTGCTTCCTCCTCCCCCGCCGCTCCTCCTTCTGGTTACGTCGGCCGGTGGGCGAGACTGATCTCGCCCGCCGGCCGAGGAGACCTAATGCGCATGCGCGGCAATGCCGCGCATGCGCATTAGCGCACCCCATAGGAAAGCATTGAAAATGAATTTCAATGCTTCCCTATGGGGAATAGAGCGACGCTGGAGGTCCTCACACAGCGTGAGGACGTCCAGCGACGCTCTAGCACAGAAAACCTGTGCTATGAAGCAGGAAGTGTCCTCTAGTGGCTGTCTAATAGACAGCCACTAGGGGAGGACTTAACCCTGCAAGGTAAATATTGCAGTTTTAAAAAAACTGCAATAATTACACTTGCAGGGTTAAGGGTAGTGGGAGTTGGCACCCAGACCACTCCAATGAGCTGAAGTGGTCTGGGTGCCTGGAGTGTCCCTTTAAGCAATAACAAAAAATAAAGAAAAAAACTGTTCCTAGAGTCTACTCTGGTTGTCCACTCAAATAAAAAAAGGAGAAATCTACAAGAATAAATACAAAAAATTTAAAAGATAATTTTTGTTATATATATTTAATAGAAGGCCATAAAAGCCTTTGAAATGATATCAAGTAATAACTAGTATTGTGGAAAAAGAGAATTTTATACCATAACAAAAAGTTTAATTAATATATATGCTTATCCCTATGTGTAGTACCCCAATTGAGTTACTAGGTGTATGGGCTGTAGCTGAGACCAAATGAGATGCCATAACTATAGTGAACAAGTGTAATACCCACAATTGCCCACTAGGGGATGATGCTAAAATAAAATAACAAGTGGAAGGATATGTAACCCCTAATTAGCTACAGAAAAATACACATCTGGGACATTGACTAAATATCTAATACACATATGGGGAAAAAAATTAAAATAAGTGAAAATGAACATGCACTCGACGCGTTTCACCTGTTATGCCGGGATTATTCTAAATCCTCCCATGCCCCTATCTACTCACATATTAATAAGGGAGATTAAATCATCCCTCCCATCCCCTACCCTCCTGCCCTTACTCTCCTGCCACAACCTGGCATAGCCAGGTCCCGCATGTCCCCATGGTGGGACACCTATTTAAATAATTAACTGGGGGGACATAGGTTTTGAAAAGCATAGCAAGGAATAAACATTGATGAACAAACAAGTGTGATTTTACTATTGATGAGATTAGGCATTTCTTGTCATTGGAAAAAATACAATATAGAATCTCTCACACACTCATGAATAATGTCCACATACAGTGATGTATAAATCTCAATTCAAAAAGTGATTGTGATAAAAAGTGAAATAACTTTCCTTAGCAATATAGGATATGCCCGAAGATTTCCTCCTATCTTCAATTCAACATGTGTATGGTATAGGGCTATTCCAAGATCAAAGTAAATAAAAGCAGGTAAATCAGTCCAACGCGTTTCTTCCCTGTTAGGAACTTCCTCAGGGACAATCTTTAACAAAGGTATGTATTTGTATTCAACTCCTTTGTTAAAGATTGTCCCTGAGGAAGTCCCTAACAGGGAAGAAACGCGTTGGACTGATTTACCTGCTTTTATTTACTTTGATCTTGGAATAGCCCTATACCATACACATTTCTTGTCATTGGTCTGCTGCTGACTACTCCTAGGACCATTTTGCTGCTGCCTTCATCAATTGTTTATTGTTATTTTATGTGTGCATATCTTGAGATAACTAGTTTCCCATTTCAATATGTATTTGCCCGTGATTAGTTTTTAATGTTTGTTTTTATGTGGCTAATAGACTTGGAGATTCATTTGTGGCCAACTACAAACTGAACAAATTCGGGCCGATTGGCTGAGCAGACAAAATTCTGATTTCCAACCCACCATGTGCCACAATCTGAGGGAGACTCATTCAATCCCGAACATGCTTTTTTCAATTCATGACTCTCAGAAAAAAATGGGTATGGAATAGAGACAAAGGGACAAACAGTAAATGTTGATTTTATCCTCAGATCAAGTGGTAACTGACCAGCAGAGGGAAAAAAGTGGGACCAGTAACACAATCTATACTTCCAAAAAGGATTCTTTCAAACCATTTGACTGCAGTTGCTGATGGAGACAGACCAGCAGTGATACTGTGTTTTTTACTATTGCTGTATTTGTGTGGGAGTGCGAAATAGCATGGATCATTGAAACAAATTTGAGTGGACAAATGGAGATTGCCATTGTGTCATAAATCCAAGTGTAAGACTAGCTATCCAATTTAACTTTTCAAAAAAGTTTTTGGTTAACTGACAGTCGCACACATTTTGAGTGCTAGGTGGCCTGCTTCATTCATCATAATGTAAGACTTGTTTTTACTTTTTGTGCAGTGTATTACTGCTAGCCACTGCCACGCAACAGTTAAGTGTTTTGTTATTTTACACAATACACAATCAGTCATATGCCAAATTTATTGTATTAAGAAAAAGAAACCCACCATCATCAATGTCACATAGAAATCCCAAAATGAAATTGAGTGAGGGTAGATAAAGTGGTCCTGTACTGAGAGTCAGAACAACTCTTCCATAGCATTGAGGACAGCTGCCAACTCCGCCACTGCTGACCCCACCAACACCACCTCTACCACCACCACTATTAGAAGTATTAAGCATCCAGATAGTGGGATTAGCAGCATGTCCGTTACATCTAATTCAACGCCCATGATACTTTTTTTTTTTTTTTTCTTGCTTCAATAACTCGTGCTGCACCTTCTACCACAGCTAGTTCAAGAACTATACTGTTTTGGAGCCCCACCAAGAAGCAACAAAACGAGAGTCTAGTTTATGTGGGGAAGGGGAGACGGGAGAAGGTCACCAGAGCCACTCTTTAGTGAAGACTTAGAGCAGAGTACCAAAGTAGTGTTCCCAATGTCTGGTGGTGGTGAGGAATCCGGTGAATGTAATTCTGTTTCCCTTACCACTGCACTGGCCTTCTGCATCTTCTTCACCTTGTCCAAGTTCATCTCTATTTGCTTTAAAATCACCTCATCCAATGGAGACAATTGTGACATCTGCTGCAACTGCCACCAAGGGCAAGTAGGTCACCCACTGTCCATGTTACCATAACCACCATACAACCACCAATACCACCACCATCAACATTTCCATTAGCATTAATCAACCAAGTGATAGTGTACAGGCGAGTGTTGCAACACATTTCACTGCTACAAATGCAAATCCACCTGCACCTTTAGCAGTAACAAGGTAAAGGGATGATTTTACTGTATTATGACAATGAGGCAAAGTTTGGGATCGCTTTGAGCACCTCCAACAAAGTGCAACGTGCAAATGGTGCGACAAGGAAGTGAGTAGGCGTGAGTGAAAAGGTAATCCCATTAGTGCAGGTATAAAGCAACATCTGTAAAGACACCACTCAGAGAAAAAGCAGAACAAGAAAGTAGCAGGTCTACTAGTGTTATATATGATTCTGCACAGCTGTCACAACCTACCACCAGTAGTTTGTGGTGCTGATATTGCATTGCCAATAGGTGAGGCAATATTGTAACCATTTTTGTATGTTAGAATTGTTTCCATTAATTTTTGTTGGCACAAATTCTGCCAAGCCAAGCCTCAGCATTAAAGTCTGCTGTCCTGAATTTTTTTTTTCAGCTGAAGAGGTTCAGCAGAATAAAAGTTTTCATCAAGCATAAGTCTAGTTGTTAATGACTTCATTGACTGTTGTAGTTATCTATTGTACCTAAGAAAGATACCTTTCAAATATCATTTAATAGCATTTAATGTGTGCTCTGTCTAGACCAGGAAGTGGCTCAGAATGAATGCACTTATCCCATACACCACAGCTTAGCAAAGGTTTCAGGGATATGTATTTAATCACATGGCAGCAACACTATATATCACACAGGATGAATGAAATTGAAATCTAGAATGATAGCTACATTTGTGTCATGATTCCCTCTGCCATTTTCTGTCTGATCGGCGTTTAGCTGTATCACTTCCGGGTTCTTGCCGATCCAACTGCGCCCATGTGTTTGATGTCACATGCTTCCATGGTAAAAGGAAGCTACGGCCACTATCAGATTGCTCAATTTGTTACCAAATTGTTGACAAGTGCCAATGGGGCTCCTTCTCTCGATAAGCTGTGTACCAACCTCTGATACCTGATACTGACATTGCTGACTTCTCATCTCCCAGACTCGGTTCTCTCAATAAGCTGTGTACCAACCTCTGATATCTCATACCGACATTGCTGACTTCTCATCTCCCAGACTCGGTTCTCTCGATAAGCTGTGTACCAACCTCTGATACCTGATACCGACATTGCTGACTTCTCTTCTCCCAGACTTGGTTCTCTCGATAAGCTGTGTACCAACCTCTGATACCTCATACCGACATTGCTGACTTCTCATCTCCCAGACTTAGTTCTCTCAATAAGCTGTGTACCAACCTCTGATACCTGATACCGACATTGCTGATTTCTCTTCTCCCAGACTCGGAACGGACTTTGACTACGTTTACCTCTAATCCCCAAATGACTTCAGGGAACCTCTATCTTCACTAATCTGGAAATGACTTCCTTCATATACATCTACATCAATCAAGCTAAGTCCTCCAGTTTACTGGGATTATTAATTGGTCCATACTTATAGTTATTTGGAAGGATACAAGGGAATACTTAAGTCTGACCTGTGGGATCCTATATTGCTTCTTATACAATTTGCTTTGTTGAATCCTGATCAGCTGTTGAATGTCTACCACGTTTATTTCATAACTACTACTAAAGTCTAGAGGACTGTGTTATACTTCCTAATCAGGATCTGCTTTATTTTCCTTATTACTACTGTAGTCTAATGGACTGTGTTATACTTCCTAATCAGGATCTACTTTATTTCATTATTTCTACTGAAGTCTAAAGATCTATGCAATCCTAAACAGGAGCTACCTTTACTTTATGGAATATTATTTACAATTTATATTGTTAAAGACAATTGTTAAATTGAATGTACCTAAAACCAATACATCAAATATTCTTAAAGTGACAGTATTAAACTCATTCTTTCATCTGCAGTTGAGTTCCAAATGAACTTTTATTACTAAGTAATACAATTTGAGGCTGGGATAAATTTTCTGACAATGAGGCAAAGTTTGGGATCGCTTTGAGTTTTTGAAAGGAGCTATCAATTGCAGTTCTGTACATGCTACAAGACTGCATCCCAGGTTCCTGCCAAATAAGCTGTGGATGAACCATTAGCCTGTCAGGAAGATGGGGATATGCATTGTGGGAGCAGGCTGCATTCAGATGGGCTAAGGAGGAATTCTAGTTTGCAAAGCACTACAGCTATAAACAAGTTTTTATACCGGGAAACTAAAACCTGGTAACATGCTTGGGGCGTCCCTTTAAATGTTTGGGTAACACATTTCAAGGCAGTGATTCTCACCTTCTTAGTCAATCCTAGGGTTAAAAGAAACAATAATGTGCAGAGAAGAGCTGGCATTTCACATCTGCTTTATGTAATTTGGATATTTTCCTCCTAGGGATGCTAGATTTGTGCTGAGTTAAGTAAAATATTAGGAGTTAGTTAAGTTTTAAGCATGTCAACAAGTAAAAAAAACTAAACAAAAAAAAATAAAAACCCATAAAGGATCATTATAGTGTCAGGAAAACAAACCCCACCCTTAGGGACCCCCTCTCTTAAAACCCCTTCAGCAGCTTACCTTATTCCAGTGCCGGGCTCCTTCGGCGCTGGTGACCTCTCCTCCCCATCTGAAGTCAGCTCCCTAGTGGAGCGGAATGCGCATGTGCGGCAAGTGCCGCGCATGCATTCAAAGAGTCCATAGGATGCTATGGACGCTCTGCGCGATGGATGCGAAATTCGCATCCAGCATCGCAGATGAGCATCAAGTGGCTGTCTGGAAGACAGACACTAGAGGCTGGATTAACCCCAAATGTAAACATAGCTGAAGGGTTAAAACCTGAGGGACCTGGCACCCAGACCACTTCATTGAGCTGAAGTGGTCTGGGTGACTATAGTGTCCCTTTAACAAACAATACAGGCAGCCTACTCCTGCTATACCCCGTGGGACTCTTGACTAACATACCTGAGGGGCTTCATGGGGATTACTCGCATGTAACTTCTCTCCACTTAACCTACTCTCAGATGGCAAGTACCCACAGTATTGTTTATTTCTTTGAATTTACCTCTTGCATCTGGGCCGTTCTACTTCCTGAGTTATTAATACTACCACTCACCTAACTCACTAGCAAGTATTAAGCATGTCATTTCTCTCTACTTTACTTTGATATGAGTTATAAATCATATAAAAAAATATGCTTAATTATTATTTGCCATGCCATTGTCTAACTATGTATGTTGCTATGCTTGCATCTGCTGTTGTGGCACTGCAAGTTCATCTGTAAATTTTGAGCACAGCAAAAATAAAGAATATAAAAGACAAAAAAAAACAAAAAAACATTTTAAATACATTTCCTTCAAAGGAAAAATCCCTGGTAGGAATTTCCATGTGCATACTGCATAGAAAATTTGGCTGTCATGACGTTGGTCTTTCTATTACTTGTGCACATGTTTTAAGTATGTCCTGGAGTAAACTGAATGAACTACAGATGGATCGTTGAATATTCCTATAGGACTACAAGACCCACAGTGGAGAAACTTCACATTAACTCAGCTACGCAGACAACCACTTATCTGGGCTCCTGGCCAGGTGTAATCCTGTATCCACCCGTACTGTCCTAGCATCAACATAAATCTCAGATGCATAGTGGAGATGAATTGCTGGCAATTTTATTAAATTTTTTGAGACAGCATAAAAGTTAACTTATGGAAAAGGAATTGCTGACATTTTATAAAATGAATAACAGAGAGGAACACTGATAGCTGACACTAGTGATTACAATCTTCAAATTGTAGGAAATCTGACTTATTGAACACATTGTACTTTGATGGACTGAGATTAGAAAAAATAACTATACTTTTACCTATACAAATATGGTATTTTTAGATGCAGACATTTTAGACTGTTATCACAATCCACTGTGTCGATTAAAAAATATTCCCCAGATTTGGATTTTAGATTCTGCAATGATGTCTCTTCCAATTTCCCAGTGTAAACGATGCACGCACAACATCCTGCTGCCATTTCTTCCATAGGTAAACAACACACATGTACCTGCCAATCCACCTGATCCAAAAGAAAACTTGATTTATCAGAGCAAGCAAATGTCTTCTGTTGCTCCCTGGTCTGGTTCTGATGCTCACATTCCCATTGAAGTCACTTTTGGCGGTGGACAGGGGTCAACATTGGCAATCTGACAGGTCTGCGGCTGCGCAGCAAACTGTTTGTTTTCTATTGTGGGCTGCATTATATTTTAAGATACAATCTAAGATACAGTGTCATCAGACCAGACTAAGACCAGACTAACTAGCCTTCGCGCCCCACATGCATCAAACAGCTTAGGATGCCCATGATCCTGATGCTGGTTCACTGGTTATCATTCGTGTACCACTTTTGGTAGGTGTTAACCACTGCATACTGAAAACACTTTAGAGGACTTGCAGTTTTGGAGATGCTTTCACCCAGTCACCTAGCCATCAATATTTGACCCTTGTCAAAGTCACTCAGATCATTTTGCTTGCCCATTTTTCTTGCTTCCAGCATATGAAAGAACTGACTGTTCATTTGCTGCCTGTTATATCTCACCCCTTGACAGGTGCCATTGTAACAATGTAACCAATGTTATCAGGGCCAGACTGGGACAAAAATTCAGCCCGGGCATTTAAAGGCAGAGCAGCTCTCGGAGGGGTGGGACCCAAGAGGGTGCATGTTGTGTCATCACCAATGACATTCATGCCTCTCCAAAGTGGGCACATTTTTTTAATACCCCTCAGAGCGTAGCATGGGGCTGATAGGCGATGTGTGTGTGAGGGGGAGACAATAGAGGATGTTGTGTGAGGGTGGAATAAGAGATCTTGAGTGTGGAATGGGGAAATGGTGCTGCAGAGTGTGAGAATGGGCATGGGACATGGGGCTGCATGGTGTGAGAGGGGACATGGGGCTGCATGGTGTGAGAAGGGGACATGGGGCTGCATGGTGGGAGAGGGGACATGGGGCTGCATGGTGTAAGAGGGGACATGGGGCTGCATGGTGTGAGAAGGGGACATGGGATGCAGAGCATGAGCGGGGAAGACAGGGGATGCTGGGTGAGAGGGGGAGAAAGGTAGTGCTGGGTGAGAGGGGAGGACAGGGGCTCCAGGGTATGAGAGGGGTAGGGTCTGCAGGGTAATAGGGGGCAAGGGCTGCAGGGTGAGAGGGGGCAGAGGCTGCTGGGTGAGAGGGGGCAAGGGCTGCAGGGTAAGATGGGGACAGGGGCTGCAGGGTAAGAGGGGGGCAGGGGATGCAGGGGGAGAGGGGGACAGGGGCTGCAGGGTGAGAGGGGGACAGGGGCGGCAGAGTCAGAGGGGAAGATAAGAGCTGCAGGGTAAGAGCGGAAGACAGGGGCTGCAGGGTTAGAAGGGGACATGGGCTGCAGGGTGAGAGTGGAAGACAGAGGATACAGGGTGTGAGTGGGGACATGGGGCTTCTCGGTGAGAAAGAAGGACATGGGGCAAAAAAATAACTTACATACTCCCCCATCCCTTACCTTGATCCTTGGCAGGAGAGGATGCTGGGGAGGAATTATTTTCCCTAGAGGTCCATTGGAAGAAGCATCTGGTCTACACCCCTTGATTTTTGATCCCCTTGATCTACCCACCGCACATAGCTCCCTCTAAGGGACGGAGGCCAGGCAGCACCAGCCTTAAAGGGGCCGGCTGGGGAGATCCTTTGATCTCCTCTGTCAGCCTTGGTTCATGGCCATCGCGGCCCACCGGGCATTTGCCCGGTTTGCCCGATGGCCAATCCAGGCCTGAATGTTATTCATTTCACCTATCAGGTGTTTTAATGATGTGGCTGATCAGTGTATATATAAATAAAACTTATATTATGTATATGTTTTGCAGTACACTGATTGACAGTACACTGATTGATTTTTCACAACCTTTTGGTTTGTCTGATTAGTTTTCCTGATTTTTTTTTCATTTATGAAATTCAGATGAGCCAAACTGCCATATGGGCTAAATTCATCTGTCCTTAAAAAGTTTTTATTTTTGGAGAAAGTCATTCGGATGAAACTATTTTTTTTTCACCTTGCACAAGTCTAATCATTTTTGTTATTTTGGTTACCAGAAATGTTTAGCAATATTCTTATATTAACTTCCAGTGACTTTTTGATCCTTGCTTAAAAATCTCTAGAGCAGGGGTAGGCAACCTTTGTCACTCCAGATGTTCTGGTATACATCTCCCATAATGCTCTTGAAGACAAAGAATCAGGTGAGATGTAGTCCACAACATCTGAAGTGCCAAAGGTTGTCTACCCCTGCCTTAGAGTAACAGAACTGAGGCAAGGGAAGTAATTGCTAGAATTGAATCTTATTGTTTAAGCTATATCTCATTTTGTCTTGATTTAAAATGTATAATTTTCATGTCTACATAACATCTGTTTAACAGTTTCTACTAATGTTTTCCAGAAATGACATAATCTTATTTCTTCTTGAAGCAGAACATGAAATCTGGAGCATGCATATTTGTAGATTTGAAAGTTAGCATTACCAAGAAAGGAAATTGGGTAAGTGGCCAATAGGATTTCATATCTACATTTTTAAATAGGCAGAATTGATGTGAAATGAATGATCTTCCGTACTGGTAGTCTGGTTATCTTTCACATCATGCATTTCTAAGGCTTTCAGAGAAAAATAGTGCCAAACCTGTCACTAGACATAGGCTGCTGAGGTTTGCAGCTGTTTTTTTTTTTATTAAGAAGAATAAAGCTTGCAATTCCATATATAGATACAGGTGGCATCGGAGATAAGAAGTAGCCATCTCTTTTTGTAATTTTTTTTTCCGTAGCTGGATAAATTTGCTGTTCTTTTCATAGATCACTTAAGGATTGTTATTGCCTTAATTTAAATAAAGTAATGCAATGAAGCAAGATTCAATGTGTATGAAAACGTTACGGGATTTGCCTGTCATGCATTTACTGACGCTATAAGCTCTAAATTTAAAGAAAGGCTGCCCAGAGTGACAGGTGAAAAAAAATGACTTTACTATTTTAAATAAATTATGTATTCCTACTGGATGATATGTGCTTTCAGCAAGATAGAATATAGCTGGCTTTCAAATCCCATTCTCTGACCAGAAAATCCTTAGGAAAGTTAAACCCTATCCTGCTATAAAATTCAGATTCCCTGGGACAATTAAAGTAAAATTAAACACAATACAGAACTTTCATGCATTTTTGCAATCTTCTCTAAATGTTAATTTTGCTATTAAATCTGAAACGAAATTGAAGAATTTCTTTTATTTTCCATATATGTGTCTAAAATTTTCCTAGTTCATTTAGGGATAATCACCCAAAGAATAAACAGTTGGCATGTTTTAAAATGCAGAAAATATGCAATGTTGGGCAATGCCTGCAGAACTTAGTCTTTGTATTTGTTTGATATTACAGAAGTGTATTTGTTTGTTCTATTTCTTTATTCTTAAATAAAGATTTTTAAGAAAAATAAATAGCGGAAATCAATAAGTTAAATGTAAAATGTACTAAAATTTGAGGCCCCATGTTTTTGGCAAGTCCCAAAGATCTGTTGCTACTTTATAAACAAAAAGCCATGTACGGGTGGGTGGTGAAAAAATATCAAACTAGTGTAGGCAAGCCACTGTCATGAGGTCACTCCAAAACCTCTATACAAACAACCACAGCATTCTGATTAATAAATCAGAGAAAAACAGGGTGCTACTTTAGCTTTGCCTGCACTGGCCAAGAAGGATCCAAAATATCCAAACCAAAACCTGGTCCCCAAGTAATTTACGTGGAAGAGCTAGGAACAGAAGTAGCTTTAGAATTTGCTAGGACTTAGACGGAACTTAAACATGAGGCCCCTACTGACAACCAATATTAAAAAACAATGTAAGCGATAATAGAATTCATTGTCCCGTATAGTGGAGTGGAATACTTCCTGTTTCCCCTCTGCTTGTGGCACAGTTTCCAGCAAGCGAGTGCCAGTATATCACTCTGCACACACAGCCTCGACTCTCAGTCCACCCTGCAGGGCAGCCATCATAAGACTTAATGCCCATTACAAACACAGTTCCTGAGCACCCACCAACACACACATACTCGCACTTATGTTTTCATGCACATAGACACACACTCAAACACATATACGTTCCAGACACACAGACAGACATACACTCACACAGTAACTCCCCATGTGAGTAACACTGACAAATATACACACAAATGCCTCACAATCATGCAGTAGCAAACATACGCACACCAACTGATGGGCACACAAACACTAACAGACTTACATATACACACACTAACATGCACATAATGATAGTCACACAGAAACAAACACAGACAGAGAAACACACAAACGCAAATATTGAAATTCAAGACTTTTTGTCTACCCTTTGCTAGGAAAAAGGCTTCCCTCGGGTCTAGTTGGTATCCGGCACTGACTACAGGCTGTACTCAGGGGCTGTGATAGGAGATTTCTGTCTTCCCACATGGCATTCTATGAGCACTGGGATGAATAAATCAGACAACACTTCCTCCCAGAACAGCTGTGCATATGGAGAGGCTGAGCCTTGTAAAGGGTATGTATTGTGGTCCAGTGCCTGACCAGACCACGTAGCATTACAAGACCCGTTGCAGACCCCAAAGTATGGCCAGTCCCGTTATCAGATTTTTGGCTGTACCCCCCCTGCTGCCCTGGAAGCCTTTGCATCTACCTCTCTCATCTAAGTGAGGTTAGAGTCTGCCACTATTCTATGATCACAATTCCGGTCAACTAGGTTTTGGATTAAAGGGTTCCTCAATTCCCCTGACTTCTTTTGGACTGTTTGAAGGAAAGGAAATGGGAAAACCTGCTTGTCCTTCAGTTTCAAAGGATTTGAGAATATAGGAAGAAAGCGTCTCTAGCCTACTATGAATTTAATTAACTTTCTATGAAAGGTGAGATGAGATTGGCCAGTAGTCAATATTATTTATATGTTCCGGTCATTTGATGTTGCTTTTAAGTGAAAGAACAAAAACACTTATAACAGATAAACCACTTTTAAGGCTTCTCCATCCATTAAACCTTAGTGTGCATGTAGGCAGATCTAATATAGATATCTGTGTGTGATAGATTCACTGAAATCTTCCGGGATGCACGTGTGAGCTTTGTGTAGTATTTATTTATGTGAGAGATGGGTTTTGTGCCTTAGTAAAGACATTACGATAATACCACAGTGATTCTGGAACCTTACATGCTGGTTTGCTAGAAACTTATAACTAGAAAATACTAATTTAATACTTATTAACTTCCACAGGGCATTCAACCTTGAAGTGTATGGTACATTTCTGAGTAAATGCAGTAGCTCTGGAAGGAAGAATAGAAAGAGCATTATATAGCTGGTGAACAAAGAACAGATCATTTGTGTTTTGTTTTGAAAAGCACTTGAACTGAAATATTTTTAATTGCAGGCTTATAGAAAAAAAATACAATCTCACATCTGATATTTATCGACATCTTAACATGATGGCCAATGAGTCATTGTTGACAATTTCCAAGAATTGTTGACACTACCTTTACCATTACTGGATCAGTTAATATGATAACCAGACAAAAAAAGAGTATTAACCTCACCCAGTTGACGTTAACAATTCTAGGTGCGTGAAAGGTGATGATATATTCCAAAATATGTAAATACATATCAGAAAAAAACAATTGTTGAATCAGATGTGAACATTCATTAGGCATTATTTGCCTGACAAATTGAATAAATCACATTGACCCATATTTAAAAAAAAAAAAAAAAGGTATTTATAGATATAGATATATTTATCAGCTTATTTGAACAGATCCTTATCAGCTTACAATAAGCCTTTATTTGTGGTAATTTAATCGATCCAAACTAATAAAATCTTGTAAAATGATAAACTGCTTATAAAACTTATCAGCCCTAATTAAATCGTAGCCTAAATGTCCTTTTTGTGAGATATATTAAATCAGTAGCTTTTGTTATCTAGTTATGGTACAAATATATGTTGCAATTGCGAAGACAAATTGTCACTTTGCATGTTTATATGAGATGGTTGGAAAGATGTCACAATTATTCTTACCAAATGTTAGAAAAACCATAACATTATCTATAAACTATACCGTTTAATACTAAACTTCATATTCCTGTCAGTCAGAACAATTAAACATTTATTGTTATTTTGTGACAAAGTTGACAGGTTGAAATGCTTTCTGGACATGATCATGATGATTGAATCATTTATTTATTTATTATGTGAAGATTTAGTAGATATATCGCCAATAACGATGGCACCACTTTTTCCATTTGTCTTGTGGGCCTACACTATTTTGGGGTTTTTATGTTTGCTTGCATCATATCAGGTTTTCAAAATATATACACATATTTTCAGTAACTTAGTTATAGTAGATATGTTTCAACTTTCACAGTAAGTAGTCAAGCTTTAAAAATGTACTAAATAAATACATTTAATAAGTAAATTTATTGGAGGGACAATCTTTCTTCAAATCACTTTCATTTTGTTGAGAAAATAAACAGAACAAACAAAATTATATAATTTAATGTTATGGAACCATATGTTTTGCTAAGATCTGGTCATCTGTTTTCCCCATTCTACAAGTCTCAGTCACTCGTAGCTTTACTAGCATTTCTAAATATAAGGTGTTGATTTGCTCACCAAGCACAGAGTAACACAATGTTATTTTAACTTTAATGAAACTAATTTGTTCCTTCAAGAGTTATAGGACAATGTTTTAAGTAAACATGTTTTATTAATTTTTATGTATATTTAACCATATTTTTTATATTTTTTGTTATATTTAATTATGTAACAGGCATTTACCCAGTTGTCACCTTACTACGCTGTACGATTCTCTGCGAGACCACTCTTGGAGAATGAAAACAGGGTTCACAGAGTGAGAACCGATTTTATTGCAGCATGATGTGAATGGAGGATTATCTGAGAAAGATTAACTCCCACTGGCTCTTCCCATCTCTGGTGTTTAAGCGGATTTAAGTCTTTCTGAATCACTCTTTAATGGTGTTCACGTGTCATGTCATATTGTACTCAGGCATGCAAAACAACAAACATATTTCTGCACCTTATTTATAATATTATTTTTATTTGTGTGTATGCAGTTTATTGGAAATTTTTGGGGGAATCTTTCATATATGTGCATTAAAATATATGTATAAGATACTACACTTGAACTGAAAAAATGCTACTTGCAGCACTTTGAGTAATGTATATTGGTTTATTTTTCTGTTTTTGTTTTTCCTTACAAGCTACATTTCTTAAATTGTACCACTCACCTAATGTCCAGCAACCTGCAGTAAAGTTGACAGTAGTCATATTAGTTGGTCAATTGGCATATTATTGCAGGTTTTTTTTTTCAAGTACCTTTTTTTATTTGATTAATATACTTTTTTGGACAACACATCAAGAGATGCTTCTGTTTGTTTACACTTTTCATAATAATAAAAACAGAATTTACAAAGTTTTCTGTGCATACAACAGATTTTTTTATACAAATGTGCATCCATTATGCAGGTTATACATGACTAAAGGGACACTGTAGGCACCCAGACCACTTCAGCTCATTGAAGTGGTCTGGGTGCAATGTCCCAGTCCCCTTAACCCTGCAATGGTAATTATTGCAGTTTCTGAGAAACTGCAATAATTACCTCTCAGGGTTAACTCCACATCTAGTGGATGTCTACCATGCAGCCACTGGAGGCACTTCTGGGTGGTTAGGTAAGATTTACCAGTTAAGGAAATAATTATACCCCCTTTGCTCCTCTCTCTTTCAACCGCACTTCAAACCTTCTCATCAGCTACTGAACAAGAGGTGGCTGCGCCCCTTCCTCTCCTCTTTCCCCGCCACTTGTCCACTTGATCCTGTCCCATCTCACCTTATCAGATCTCTCTCCACCTCTCTCGTGCCATCCTGCTCTCTTTCTTCTGACATAATTCCTGCTCCCCTTAAACATACTACTGTTGTACCTGTCATTAAAAAGCCATCACTTTATCTGTCTTCTCTTTGCAAACAATTCCATATCTCCTCAAAGCTTCTGGAACAACTTGTCTTTACCAATCTGGCTTGCTCTCTCAATTCCAACTCTTTCTTTGACCCCCTATAATTTGGCTTCCACCCCCTCTGCTTTACTGAATAACTAACAATCTAATCTTGGCTAAACACAAATGCTACTATTTTATACTAATTCTTCATGATCTCTCTCTGCCTTTGACAATGTTGATCATGTTCTCCTTCTTCAAACCCTTCAAACCCTCTGTCTCTGTGATACTGTTCTCTCATGGTTCTCATCATATATCTTCCAATGTTCATTCAGTGTCTCCATTTCTAATGACACCACCTCTCCTCATCCTGTCTCGGTTTAAGTCCCCCAAGGCTCCTAGTCTCGTTCTTTCTCTCTCTATACTGCCTCTCTTTGCAAACCTATTAGTTCCTTTGGATTAGGCTACCATCTGAATGCTAATGACACACATATATATCTCTCTTCCCCTGATCTTTCCCCTACTCTCCTAGAGAGCATACTGCTTTCCATTCTTCCATCTCTGTTTGGATGTCCTTCTGCTTTCTGGAACTCAGTCTCTCTAAAGCTGAGCTTTTAATTTTTCCTCCCTATTATACTGATTCTCCTGTACCCTATAGAGGCCAATTCATAATACTAACCCATACCTATGAAGTTCTAAACAACTCTAGCCCTTGGTAAATGTTTTCACTAATTCATAGATACGTCCCTTCTCGGTTTCTTCACTCTGTCTGTGACTTTCTCCTATGTGCTGCCAACACCCTTACTGCTAACGTATGCTTGTAAGACTTTTCCTGGTCTGATCCTGAACAGCCGGAATCAGACTTTTCCCTTATCTTCAATCATTTCAGAAGTCCCTCAAAACTGACCTCTTCTTAAATGCTTATGGCCTCCCAGAGTAACTTCTAATTCACAAGCCTGTCTCTTGTGCTTTTTTAAAGGGCCACACTTCACTGTCACCTTCCAATTCTGCTACTTTCTTGCCTCGTTGCTTAGTTGATAGCCCCTTTGATGCCCTTCTTGTTGAGTTTTTATACCCCACCTCCTTTAGATTTTAAGCTCGTTTAAGCAGGGTCCTCATAAATCTATTGTAGCTGTAACATTTTGTAATTGTCTAATTTATTGTTAAGTTCCCCCTGCACAATATTGTAAAGTGCTGCAGAATAAGTTGGCGCTATATATATATATATAAATGCCAATAATTTTATATATAAAATAGTATGTGTTTGTGTATGCATATATATACATACACAAACACACACACACAAACACACACACACTTATGTGTATTTATATATATATTATAATTAACTATATATTAACACCTCACAGCACTATTAGGTATTTTAATATTAAGGTAAGAGATGCTTATTAGCTTACTTATGCAGAACAATGTGCTTGAAACAATAACTCTTAAGAGACATAACACATTACAGTGTCTAGCATTAGTAACATTACACCATTTGTACTTCTGTACTCCCACTGGTGTAATTTCACTTTGCTAAAGGTGACAAAAGGTGACATATATTAATCACGAAAGTAAGGTTTTAGAATGACCTTAAGCATGGGTAATATAACGCCTGATGGGCTGCTCTATTTCCCGTTCACATCCAGTCCCTAGTGAGTAATACTGACATGCAGGATAACTGTACTGCAACCTTTTTTAAATACATCATTCTTAGTTCATACTGTAGAGGAGTAGTGATGTCGCGAACATTAAATTTTCGGTTCGCGAACGGCGAATGCGAACTTCCGCAAATGTTCGCGAACCGGCGAACCGGGCGAACTGCCATAGACTTCAATGGGAAGGTGAATTTTAAAACCCACAGGGACTCTTTCTGGCCACAATAGTGATGGAAAAGTTGTTTCAAGGGGACTAACACCTGGACTGTGGCATGCTGGAGGGGGATCCATGGCAAAACTCCCATGGAAAATTACACAGTTGATGCAGAGTCTGGTTTTAATCCATAAAGGTCATAAATCACCTAACATTCCTAAATCACAATGGATATGGATTGACACCTGACATATGACATATTGACACCTTGACATATGGATTGACACCTGTCCTCAGAGACCTTGATACACACTGACACAGAGCAGAATAGGAACTGTTCTCCCTACATAGGGTCACTTGGCAGATATGGATTGACACCTGTCCTCAGGGACCCTGATACACACTGACACAGAGCAGAATAGGGACTGTTCCCCCTACATAGGGTCACTTGGCAGATATGTATTGACACCTGTCCTCAGAGACCCTGATACACACTGACACAGAGCAGAATAGGGACTGTTCCCCCTACATAGGGTCACTTGGCAGATTGTCACGGTAATATACCCCAACACGCAGGAATAGTTCAGATAGTCAAGAAACCAGGGTTCGTCTTACCGGACCTTAGAATGGCCGGACTTGGACGAGTATAAGAAAGACAGAGTCTAGAACAAGCCGAGGTCAAGGGAACTGAGAGACAGCGTAACGTAGAACAAGCCGAGGACTGGTACACAGAGGACAAAACAGCGGATAAGCAAGCAAGGATAAAGAGAGAGCGGAGTCAGGAACAAAGCCAAGGTCAAGCACCAAAAAACCAACTGAACGATACAAGCACTAAAGGGAACTGGACAGAAACCACGATAGGGCAAGGAGCAAAGGAAACAGGTGAGTATAAATACCCTAATGTTCACTTTGATTGGCCCCTGTCATATCCACGCCCCCAAAATGTGAGTGTATGGGGAACGTGGCATGACAGGGGCCAATGGGAGACTGATTCTAATTTAGTCTCCCACTGTCCCTTTAAGAGCGCGCCCGAGACGCGCGGCGCGCTCTTAGTGTCGGGCGGGACACGTGACCGCTTCTCGCGGTCACTGCCCGCCTGACTGATCTTATCGTTGGCTGAGCCGCGCGTGGCTCGTGCAGGAGCAGGACCGCGCGCGGCGAGAAGAGAGGACCCCGGCCGGCCCCTGGAGAGGGTAAGTACCGCTACAGTACCCCCCCTGAAGACACGCCCACCGGGCGGGGAGGAGCAGGCCTGGCAGGAAAACGAGCGTGGAAAGAACGCACAAGGCGAGGAGCGTGAACAGCGCCAGCAGAAATCCAACTGCGTTCCTCAGACCCATAGCCCTTCCAATGTACCAGATATTGGAGGCGACCCCGAAGAAAACGAGAGTCAATTATAGCCGCCACTTCAAATTCCTCATGGCCCTCCACAGAAACCGGAGGAGGAGGAGGGACATGCCGAGTATAACGGTTGCACAGGAGGGGTTTTAACAAGGAGGTATGAAACACGTTAGGAATGCGTAGATTCCTAGGAAGATCCAATGCATACGAGACAGGATTAACCACATGCAAGATACGAAAAGGACCAATAAAACGAGGGGCCAACTTCATAGAAGGCACACGAAGACGAATATTGCGAGTAGAAAGCCAAACCCGGTCTCCCACAGCATAGGATGGAGCCGCCCTGCGATGCTTGTCTGTATGAACCTTCTGGCGAGCAGCGGAAGCCACCAAAGAACACTGAACCTGCTCCCAAGTATTACGTAGACTAGCCAAATGTTCATCCAGAGCTGGCATGCCCTGCAAGGAGAACGCAGCTGGAAGAACCACGGGATGCCGGCCATAAACAACGTAAAAAGGGCTGTTACCGGAGGATTCATGAGCAGCATTATTACGAGCAAACTCAGCCCAAGGAAGAAGGTCAGCCCAATTGTTCTGATGGTGGGACACGAAACAACGAAGATACTGCTCTAGAGATTGGTTGGCACGTTCAGCAGCTCCATTAGACTGGGGGTGGTAAGCGGAAGAAAACGAGAGGGAGATACCCATCTCTGTACAAAACGTTTTCCAGAATCTGGAGATAAACTGGCTACCCCTATCGGACACGATCGAAGTGGGTATACCATGCAACCGAAACACCTCCCTGGCAAAGATAGAGGCAAGTTCCTTGGATGATGGCAATTTGACAAGAGACACAAAATGAGCCATCTTAGAAAAACGATCCACAATCATCAGGATGACAGTTTTACCATTAGAGGGAGGTAATTCAACAATAAAATCCATGGATATATTGGACCACGGCCTCTCGGGTATGGGCAACGGATGCAACAACCCACAGGGAACTCTGTGGGAGGACTTCATACTGGCACAAGTACTACAGGCATTAACGTAATCGGTGACGTCCTTGCGCAAGGAAGCCCACCAGAAATATCTAGAAAATGCTGAGAATGTCTTAGAAATATCAGGGTGTCCAGCAGTTCTAGTGTCATGATATAATGACAAGATGTCTCGTCTCTCCGGTATATCAACGAATAGCTTATCAGCAGGCCTCTCCCCAGGAGCCAAGTTTTGTTTAGCCTGAATAGCTTGTAAGAGGGAAGACGAAATAGAAAGAACAGTAGTAGCTATTATTCTGTCAGGCGGAATGACAGGGGTAACATCGATCTCGAGTTTGTCAGTAGTCTCGAATTGTCTGGACAGAGCGTCAGCTTTAGTATTACGATCACCTGGTCTGTATGTGATTATGTAATTAAAACGAGACAAAAACAGAGACCACCTGGCCTGCCTAGAAGACAATCTTTTTGCTTCACTGAGATAGGAGAGGTTTTTGTGATCTGTTAAAATGAGGATGGGATCCCTAGTACCCTCTAGCAGATGTCTCCATTCCTTGAGCGCCAAAATGATAGCAAGGAGTTCACAATTGCCTACATCATAATTCTTCTCTGCTTTGGACATCTGTCTGGAAAAGAAGCCACAAGGGTGTAACGGCTTTTCAGGTGAATCTCTTTGAGACAAGATAGCACCTACCCCTATCTCAGAAGCATCAACTTCAAGAATAAAGGGCAGTGAAGGGACAGGATGCTGTAAAATAGGAGCAGAGGCAAATGAAGCCTTCAGGAATTCAAAGGCCTCGAGTGCTTCTGGTTTCCAGACATGAGTATTACCATCCTTCTTGGTCATTCTGGTTATAGGTGCTACAATGGCAGAAAACCCTTTAATAAAACGCCTATAATAATTTGAGAACCCCAGAAAACGCTGAATGGCTTTCAAACCCTGAGGTAGAGGCCATTCCATAATGGCAGAAAGTTTCTTGGGATCCATACGAAAACCCTTGGCAGAGATTATATAACCCAAGAATTGGACTTCAGATTGATCAAATGAACATTTTTCGAGTTTGCAATAGAGACCGTTAACCAGAAGAGTTCTCAACACTAATTTAACATGCATGTGATGAGTCTGTAAATCAGTAGAATAAATTAATATGTCGTCCAAGTATACTATAACGAATGTATGTATATATTGACGTAGGACATCATTAATAAATTCTTGAAAAACTGCTGGGGCGTTACAAAGGCCAAAGGGCATCACAGTATATTCGTAGTGGCCACTCCTGGTATTGAATGCGGTCTTCCATTCGTGATCCTTTTTGATACGTATGAGATTGTAAGCACCCCTAAGGTCCAATTTAGTAAAAACTGTGGCCTGTTTAAGCCTATCAAATAGTTCTGTGATCAAAGGTATGGGGTACGCATTTTTGACGGTGATTTTATTTAGGCCCCTATAGTCAATACAAGGCCTTAATTCGCCATCTTTCTTAGATACAAAGAAGAAACCAGCCCCTGCCGGGGAAGAGGATCTTCTTATAAATCCCTTCTCTAAAGATTCCTTAATATATTCCTCCATAACCAGATTCTCCTGAGGAGATAAAGGATATATTCTCCCTTTGGGAGGCATCGTACCAGGTAGTAAATTAATAGCACAGTCGTAAGGCCTGTGAGGTGGCAATTTTTCAGCCTCCCTTTTATCAAAAACAGATTTAAGAGACAGGTACTGAGGGGGTATGACCGTAGGCACGGGAGGAATATTAGTAGAATTCAAAGGGGTGATTTTAACAATACAAGACTCTTGGCAAGAATCACTCCAAGAAACTATTTGTCCTGACTCCCAATCAATGGTGGGATTATGAGTACGCAACTAAGGATACCCTAACACGAGGTGAGAGGAAGGAGAAGTAATGATCTGAAACCGAATGGTCTCAGAGTGTAACACCCCTGTAGACATATGTAGTGGAACAGTTTCATGTGTGATAACTGGAGAGCATAATGGTCTACCATCTATGGCCTCAACGGCCAAGGGTGTCTCCTTCTCTCTGGTGGGTATGTTATTCTCCTTGACAAAACTGGAATCAATAAAGTTTTCGGCCGCTCCGGAATCAACCAGGGCTAGTATATTCCCTACTATGCAGTTACTACCAAGGTGCAGGGAAACAGGGAGAAGTAATTTATTAAGAGGCAAATGTGAGGACTGTGATGTCACACCCAAGGCCAGTCCTCTATACGGTCTTAGGTGCGATAGTTTCCCGGACGCACGGGACATTCTTGTCTCATATGACCCCTCCTACCACAATAAAGACAAAGTCCCTCCTTTCTCCTATAAAGCTTTTCAGCGTCAGTAAGTTTGGCAACCCCTAACTGCATAGGTTCCTCGTCTGACCCTTTAGATCCCTCGGGAGTCTCAGCTCTAGGTGAGTTAACGGGAACAAAACGTCTATTTCTGGACCTGGTATATAACCTGTCACGGATCCTGTTATCTATATCGATAAGATAGTCAATCAGGTCCTCCAGGGGTACAGGGAGGTCCTTAGCTGCTACCTCATCCAACATAGTTTCAGACAGACCTTCCATAAACGCAGTAGTAAGCCCATTATTAGTCCAATCTACCTGTGAGGCAAGGGTACGGAACTGAATAGCATAATCGGCTACAGATTTAGATCCTTGCTTTATTCTCATTAATGCCCTGGCGGCATTTTTTGACCTTTTAGTCGTGTCAAATGTTCTACGAAACGCTGTGAGGAAGCTATTGAAGTCGTGTACCATAGGCCCATTAGCCTCCCAAATAGGATTTGCCCATTCTAGTGCCTTATCCGTAAGCTGGTGCATAAGAAAACCCACCTTTGATCTATCAGTGGGAAATGAACGTGGGTACATTTCAAAGTGGAATTCCACTTGATTAAGGAATCCCCTACATGTCTTAGCGTCCCCTCCATACCTAGGTGGCGGGGTTAGATGTGCTGAAGCATTAGGCATATTAGCTGTGTCTGGTATAGGGTTTACAGGAGGCGCAGGTACAGGTACCGGAGCTGATCTGGATAACAGTGTCTGGATGGCTTGAGCCATTTGATCCATACGGTGATCCTGTTCTGCGAATCTAGCCTCATGAGTGGCCATCTGTTGTCCTAAACCTGCGGGGTCCATGGCCCTATCGTAATGTCACGGTAATATACCCCAACACGCAGGAATAGTTCAGATAGTCAAGAGACAAGAAACCAGGGTTCGTCTTACCGGACCTTAGAATGGCCGGACTTGGACGAGTATAAGAAAGACAGAGTCTAGAACAAGCCGAGGTCAAGGGAACTGAGAGACAGCGTAACGTAGAACAAGCCGAGGACTGGTACACAGAGGACAAAACAGCGGATAAGCAAGCAAGGATAAAGAGAGAGCGGAGTCAGGAACAAAGCCAAGGTCAAGCACCAAAAAACCAACTGAACGATACAAGCACTAAAGGGAATTGGACAGAAACCACGATAGGGCAAGGAGCAAAGGAAACAGGTGAGTATAAATACCCTAATGTTCACTTTGATTGGCCCCTGTCATATCCACGCCCCCAAAACGTGAGTGTATGGGGAACGTGGCATGACAGGGGCCAATGGGAGACTGATTCTAATTTAGTCTCCCACTGTCCCTTTAAGAGCGCGCCCGAGACGCGCGGCGCGCTCTTAGTGTCGGGCGGGACACGTGACCGCTTCTCGCGGTCACTGCCCTCCTGACTGATCTTATCGTTGGCTGAGCTGCGCGCGGCTCGTGCAGGAGCAGGACCGCGCGCGGCGAGAAGAGAGGACCCCGGCCGGCCCCTGGAGAGGGTAAGTACCGCTACACAGATATGGATTGACACCTGTCCTCAGGGACCCTGATACACACTGACACAGAGCAGAATAGGGACTTTTCCCCCTACATAGGGTCACTTGGAAGATATGTATTGACACCTGTCCTCATAGACCCTGATATACACTGACACAGAGCAGAATAGGGACTGTTCCCCCTACATAGGGTCACTTGGCAGATATGGATTGACACCTGTCCTCAGGGACCCTGATACACACTGACACAGAGCAGAATAGGGACTGTTCCTCCTACATAGGGTCACTTGGCAGAAAAGGATTGACACCTGTCCTCAGGGACCCTGATACACACTGACACAGAGCAGAATAGGGACCTACTGTATGATGTTGTATCGATCAGGTAGTGTAAGGGTTACGCCCGCTTCACAGTGACAGACCAATTTGCACAACCAAAACTCCACATTTGCACGGTTGTATGGTAAAAGCTGGCGGGCTAATAGTTCAGACAAGCCAGCTGTCAGACGCCGGGCAAGGGGGTGACTTTCTGACATTGGCTTCTTACGCTCAAACATGTCCTTGACAGATACCTGACTGTGGGCAGATGAGCGGGAACTGCTCAAGGCGAGAGACGGAGTGGCGGATGGTTGAGAGGGGGCAAGAAGGACAGCAGTGGTTGATGTGGCTGAAGATGCTGGACCAGGAGCAGGATGGCGGCTTTGAGTTTGTGTGCTGCTTGTACTCATGTGTTGATCCCATACGCGTTTGTGATGTGCGATCATGTGCCTACGCAAAGCAGTTGTACCTAGGTGGGTGTTGGACTTCCCACGACTCAGTTTCTTTTGGCACAGGTTGCAAATGGCATCGCTGTTGTCACAGGCAGACACACAAAAAAAAATGCCACACTGCTGAGCTCTGCAATGATGGCATTCTGGTGGTGGACACAGCATGCGTTGATTGGCGTGCTGTCGGGCTGACCCCGGGTGCCGATGCATGCTGTCTGACTGTGCCACTAGCTCCTTGCGACGACCTCCCCCTGCTTCCAACTCGTCTCCTCCTCCTCTCTGTCTCCCCATCTGAACTTTCGCCCTGTTCTTCTTCTTGCCGAGCGGGCACCCACGTGACATCCATGGACGCATCGTCATCATCAACCGCTTCACTTGTATCTGACAACTCAGCAAAGGAAGCAGCAGCGGGTACAATATCATCATCATCACACCGTCCGTCCATGTGTGTAATGCTGCCTGACTGAGACATATCCCTGTTATCTACATCCTCTGGCAATAATGGTTGCGCATCACTCATTTCTTCAAACCGATGTGTAAATAACTCCTCTGACAGATAAAGTGAAGCGACTGTGGTGGTAGTGTTGTTGGTGGCGGCAGGCGGGTGAGTGGTATCTTGAGAGGTGCCCAAAGCTAAGCTGGAGGAGGATGGTGCGTCAAGGTTCCGAGCGGAAGCTGTAGAAGATTGGGTGTCCTGTGTAAGCCAGTCAACTATGTCCTCAGAACTTTTCAAGTTCAGGGTACGTGGCCTCTGAAAACTGGGCATTATTCTAGGGCAAAAGGGAATCACAGCACCACGACCACGACGGCCCCTGCGGGTTGGCCTGCCTTTGCCTGTCATTTTTTATTGGATTAGTGGTACTATGCGTGCAAGCTACTGTGAGACCAGTTATGAGTGGAACTGTGCAGTGGCAGAGGTTGGCAGAGTACACACTGTCGGCCTGACACACCCGCTTGAAGACAACTAAATGCTATTCAATCTATAACAGTGAAAACATTTTTTTGTTTTTAAATGCACGCTATTGTGACACCAGATATGAGTGGCAATGTGCACTGGCAGAGGTTGGCAGAGTACACGCTGTTGTCACGGTAATATACCCCAACACGCAGGAATAGTTCACAGTCAAGAGACAAGAAACAGTGTTCGTCTTACCGGACCTTAGAATGGCCGGACTAGGACGAGAGAAAGACAGAGTCAGAACAAGCCGAGGTCAAGGGAACTGAGAGACAGCGTAACGTAGAACAAGCCGAGGACTGGTACACAGAGGACAAAACAGCGGATAAGCAAGCAAGGATAAGGAGAGAGCGGAGTCAGGAACAAAGCCAAGGTCAAGCACCAAAAAACCAACTGAACGATACAAGCACTAAAGGGAACTGGACAGAAACCACGATAGGGCAAGGAGCAAGGGGAAACAGGTGAGTATAAAAACCCGAAGGTTCACTTTGATTGGCTCCTGTCATATCCACGCCCCCAAAACGTGAGTGAATGGGGAATGTGGCCTGACAGGGGCCAATGGGAGACTGATTCTAATTTAGTCTCCCACTGTCCCTTTAAGAGCGCGCCCGAGACGCGCGGCGCGCTCTTAGTGTCGGGCGGGACATGTGACCGCTTCTCGCGGTCACTGCCCGCCTGACTGATCCCATCGTTGGCTGAGCCGCGCGCGGCTCGTGCAGGAGCAGGACCGCGCGCGGCGAGAAGGGAGGACCCCGGCCGGCCCCTGGAGAGGGTAAGTACCGCTACAGTACCCCCCCCTGAAGACACGCCCACCGGGCGGGGAGGAGCAGGCCTGGCAGGAAAACGAGCGTGGAAAGAACGCACAAGGCGAGGAGCGTGAACAGCGTCAGCGGAAATCCAACTGCGTTCCTCAGGCCCATAGCCCTTCCAATGTACCAGATATTGGAGGCGACCCCGAAGCAAGCGAGAGTCAATTACAGCCGCCACTTCAAACTCCTCATGGCCCTCCACCGAAACCGGAGGAGGAGGAGGGACATGCCGAGTAAAACGGTTGCACAGGAGGGGTTTTAACAAGGAGGTATGAAACACGTTAGGAATGCGTAGATTTTTTGGAAGATCCAATGCATACGAGACAGGATTAACCACATGCAAGATACGAAAAGGACCAATAAAACGAGGGGCCAACTTCATAGAAGGCACACGAAGACGAATATTGCGAGTAGAAAGCCAAACCCGGTCTCCCACCGCATAGGATGGAGCCGCCCTGCGATGCTTGTCAGCGTGAACCTTCTGGCGAGCAGCTGAGGCCACCAAAGAACACTGAACCTGCTCCCAAGTATTACGTAGACTAGCCAAATGTTCGTCCAGAGCTGGCATGCCCTGTAAGGAGAATGCAGCTGGAAGAACCACGGGATGCCGGCCATACACAACGTAAAAAGGGCTGTTACCGGAGGATTCATGAGCAGCATTATTACGAGCAAACTCAGCCCAAGGAAGCAGGTCAGCCCAATTGTTCTGATGGTGGGACACGAAACAGCGAAGATACTGCTCCAGAGATTGGTTGGCACGTTCAGCAGCTCCATTAGACTGGGGGTGGTAGGCTGAAGAAAACGAGAGGGAGATACCCATCTCTGCACAAAACGCTCTCCAGAATCTGGAAATAAACTGGCTACCCCTATCGGACACGATCGAAGTGGGAATACCATGCAACCGAAACACCTGCTCGGCAAAGATAGAGGCAAGTTCCTTGGATGATGGCAATTTGACAAGAGACACAAAATGAGCCATCTTAGAAAAACGATCCACAATCATCAGGATGACAGTTTTACCATTAGAGGGAGGTAATTCAACAATAAAATCCATGGATATATTGGACCATGGCCTCTCGGGTATGGGCAACGGATGCAACAACCCACAGGGAACTCTGTGGGAGGACTTCATACTGGCACAAGTGCTACAGGCATTAACGTAATCGGTGACGTCCTTGCGCAAGGACGCCCACCAGAAATATCTAGAAACTGCTGAGACTGTCTTAGAAATACCAGGGTGTCCAGCAGTTCTAGTGTCATGATATAATGACAAGATGTCTCGTCTCTCTGGTATATCAACGAATAGCTTATCAGCAGGCCTCTCCTCAGGAGCCAAGTTTTGTTTAGCCTGAATAGTCTGTAAGAGAGAAGACGAAATAGAAAGAACAGTAGTCGCTATTATTCTGTCAGGCGGAATGACAGGGGTAACATCGACCTCGAGTTTGTCAGTAGTCTCGAATTGTCTGGACAGAGCGTCAGCTTTAGTATTACGATCACCCGGTCTGTAAGTGATTATGTAATTAAAACGAGACAAAAACAGAGACCACCTGGCCTGCCTAGAAGACAATCTTTTTGCTTCACTAAGGTATGAGAGGTTTTTGTGATCCGTTAAAATGAGGATAGGATCCCTGGTACCCTCTAGCAGATGTCTCCATTCCTTGAGCGCCAAAATGATAGCAAGGAGTTCACGATTGCCTACATCATAATTCCTCTCTGCTTTGGACATCTGTCTGGAAAAGAAGCCACAAGGGTGTAACGGCTTTTCAGGTGAATCTCTTTGAGACAAGATAGCACCTACCCCTATCTCAGAAGCATCAACCTCAAGAATAAAGGGCAGTGAAGGGACAGGATGCTGTAAAACAGGAGCAGAGGCAAATGTAGCTTTCAAGAATTCAAAGGCCTCGAGTGCTTCTGGTTTCCAGACATGAGTATTACCATCCTTCTTGGTCATTCTGGTTATAGGCGCTACAATGGCAGAAAACCCTTTAATAAAACGCCTATAATAATTAGAGAACCCCAGAAAACGCTGAATGGCTTTCAAACCCTGGGGCAGAGGCCATTCCCTAATGGCAGACAGTTTCTTGGGATCCATACGAAAACCCTTGGCAGAGATTATATAACCCAAGAATTGGACTTCAGATTGATCAAATGAACATTTTTCGAGTTTGCAATAGAGACCGTTAACCAGAAGAGTTCTCAACACTAATTTAACATGCATGTGATGAGTCTGTAAATCATTAGAATAAATTAATATGTCGTCCAAGTATACTATAACGAATGTATGTATAAATTGACGTAGGACATCATTAATAAATTCTTGAAAAACTGCTGGGGCGTTACAAAGACCAAAGGGCATCACAGTGTACTCGTAGTGGCCACTCCTGGTATTGAAAGCAGTCTTCCACTCGTGATCCTTTTTGATACGTATGAGGTTGTAAGCACCCCTAAGGTCCAATTTAGTAAAAACTGTGGCCTGTTTAAGCCTATCAAAAAGTTCTGTGATCAAAGGTATGGGGTACGCATTTTTGACGGTGATTTTATTAAGGCCCCTATAGTCAATACAAGGCCTTAATTCGCCATCTTTCTTAGACACAAAGAAGAACCCAGCCCCTGCCGGGGAAGAGGATCTTCTTATAAATCCCTTCTCTAGAGATTCCTTGATATATTCCTCCATAACCAGATTCTCCTGAGGAGATAAAGGATATATTCTCCCTTTGGGAGGCATCGTACCAGGTAATAAATTAATTGCACAATCTTAAGGCCTGTGAGGTGGCAATCTTTCAGCCTCCCTTTTATCAAAAACAGATTTAAGAGACAGGTACTGAGAGGGTATGACCGTAGGCACGGGAGGAATATGAGTAGAATTCAAAGGGGTGACTTTAACAACACAAGACTCTTGGCAAGAATCACTCCAAGAAACTATTTGTCCTGACTCCCAATCAATGGTGGGATTATGAGTACGTAACCAAGGATACCCTAACACGAGGTGAGAGGAAGGAGAAGTAATGATCTGAAACCGAATGGTCTCAGAGTGTAACACCCCTGTAGACATATGTAGGGGAACAGTCTCATGTGTGATAATAGGAGAGCATAATGGTCTACCATCTATGGCCTCAACGGCCAAGGGTGTCTCCTTCTCTCTGGTGGGTATGTTATTCTCCTTGACAAAACTGGAATCAATAAAGTTTTCGGCCGCTCCGGAATCAACCAGGGCTAGTATATTCCCTGCTATGCAGTTACTATCAAGGTGCAGGGAAACAGGAAGAAGTAGCTTATTAAGAGGCAAATCTGAGGACTGTGATGTCACACCCAAGGCCAGTCCTCTATACGGTCTTAGGTGCGAAAGTTTCCCGGACGCACAGGACATTCTTGTCTCATATGACCCCTCCTACCACAATAAAGACAAAGTCCCTCCTTTCTCCTATAAAGCTTTTCAGCGTCGGTAAGTTTAGCAACCCCTAACTGCATAGGTTCCTCCTCAGAACCTTTAGATCCCTCGGGAGTCTCAGCTCTAGGGGAGTTAAGGGGAACAAAATGTCTATTTCTGGACCTGGTATATAACCTGTCACGGATCCTGTTATCTATATCGATAAGATAGTCAATCAGGTCCTCCAGCGGTACAGGGAGGTCCTTAGCTGCTACCTCATCTAAGATAGTATCAGACAGACCTTCCATAAAGGCAGTAGTAAGGCCATTATTAGTCCAATCTACCTGTGAGGCAAGGGTCCGGAACTGAATAGCATAATCGGCTACAGATTTAGATCCTTGCTTTATTCTCATTAATGCCCTGGCGGCATTTTTTGACCTTTTAGTCGTGTCAAATGTTCTACGGAACGCTGTGAGGAAGCTATTAAAGTCGTGTACCATAGGCCCATTAGCCTCCCAAATAGGATTTGCCCATTCTAGTGCCTTATCCGTAAGCTGGTGCATAAGAAAACCCACCTTAGATCTGTCTGTGGGAAATGAACGTGGGTACATTTCGAAGTGGAATTCTACTTGATTAAGGAATCCCCTACATGTCTTAGCGTCCCCTCCATACCTAGGTGGCGGGGTTAGATGTGCAGAAGCATTAGACATATTAGCTGTGTCCGGTATAGGGTTTACAGGAGGCGTAGGTACAGGTACCGGAACAGATCTGGATAACAGTGTCTGGATGGCTTGAGCCATTTGATCCATACGGTGATCCTGTTCTGCGAATCTAGCCTCATGAGTGATCATCTGTTGACCTAAACCTGCGGGGTCCATGGCCCTATCGTAATGTCACGGTAATATACCCCAACACGCAGGAATAGTTCACAGTCAAGAGACAAGAAACAGTGTTCGTCTTACCGGACCTTAGAATGGCCGGACTAGGACGAGAGAAAGACAGAGTCAGAACAAGCCGAGGTCAAGGGAACTGAGAGACAGCGTAACGTAGAACAAGCCGAGGACTGGTACACAGAGGACAAAACAGCGGATAAGCAAGCAAGGATAAGGAGAGAGCGGAGTCAGGAACAAAGCCAAGGTCAAGCACCAAAAAACCAACTGAACGATACAAGCACTAAAGGGAACTGGACAGAAACCACGATAGGGCAAGGAGCAAGGGGAAACAGGTGAGTATAAAAACCCTAAGGTTCACTTTGATTGGCTCCTGTCATATCCACGCCCCCAAAACGTGAGTGAATGGGGAATGTGGCCTGACAGGGGCCAATGGGAGACTGATTCTAATTTAGTCTCCCACTGTCCCTTTAAGAGCGCGCCCGAGACGCGCGGCGCGCTCTTAGTGTCGGGCGGGACATGTGACCGCTTCTCGCGGTCACTGCCCGCCTGACTGATCCCATCGTTGGCTGAGCCGCGCGCGGCTCGTGCAGGAGCAGGACCGCGCGCGGCGAGAAGGGAGGACCCCGGCCGGCCCCTGGAGAGGGTAAGTACCGCTACAGCTGTAGGCCTGACACACCCGCTTGAAGACAACTAACTGCTATTCAATCTATAACAGTGAAAACATTTTTTTTTTTAAATGCACGCTATTGTGACACCAGATATGAGTGGCAATGTGCACTTGCAGAGGGTGGCAGAGTAGACGCTGTAGGCCTGACACACCCGCTTGAAGACAACTAACTGCTATTCAATCTACAACAGTGAAAAAAGTTTTTGGTTTTTTAAATGCACGCTATTGTGACACCAGATATGAGTGGCACTGTGCACTGGCAGAGGTTGGCAGAGTAGATGCTGTAGGCCTGACACACCCGCTTGAAGACAACTAACTGCTATTCAATCTATAACAGTGAAAAAAAAATTGTTTTTAAATGCACGCTATTGTGAGACCAGATATGAGGGGCACTGTGCAGTGGCAGAGATTGGCAGAGTACACGCTGTAGGCCTGACACACACGCTTGAAGACAACTAACTGCTATTCAATCTATAACAGTGTAAAAAAATGTTTTGTTTTTAAATGCACGCTATTGTGACACCAGATATGAGTGGCAATGTGCACTGGCAGAGGTTGGCAGAGTACACGCTGTAGGCCTGACACCCGCTTGAAGGACACTGACTGCTATTAGATTACAGTCAAAAATGTTTTTTGTTTTTAAATGCACGCTATTGTGACACCAGATATGAGTGGCACTGTGCACTGGCAGAGGTTGGCAGAGTACACGCTGTAGGCCTTGCACCCGCTTGAAGGACACTGATTGCTATTACATTACAGTCAAAAATGTTTTTTTGTTTTTTAGATGCACGCTATTGTGACACCAGATATGAGTGGCACTGTGCACTGGCAGAGGTTGGCAGAGTACACGCTGCTGGCCTGACACACAGACGCTTGCAGACAACTAACTGCTATTCAATCTATGACAGTGAAAACATTTTTTTTGTTTTTAAATGCACGCTATTGTGACACCAGATATGAGTGGCACTGTGCACTGGCAGAGGTTAGCAGAGTAGACGCTGTAGGCCTGATACACCCGCTTGAAGACAACTAACTTCTATTCAATCTATAACAGAGAAAACTATTTTGTTTTTAAATGCATGCTATTGTGAAACCAGATATGAGTGGCACTGTGCACTGGCAGAGGTTGGCAGAGTAGACGCTGTAGGCCTGACATACACGCTTGAAGACAAATAACTGCTATTCAATCTATAACAGTGAAAAAACTTTTTTGTTTTTAAATGCACGCTATTGTGACACCAGATATGAGTGGCACTGTGCACTGGCAGAGGTTGGCAGAGTACACGCTGTACACCTGACACCCGGTTGAAGGACAGTGGCTGCTATTAGATTACAGTCAAAAACGTTTTTTGTTTTTAAATGCACGCTATTGTGACACCAGATATGAGTGGCACTGTGCACTGGCAGAGGTTGGCAGAGTAGACGCTGTAGGCCTGACACACCCGCTTGAAGACAACTAACTTCTATTCAATCTATAACAGGGAAAAAAAATAGTTTTTAAATGCACGCTATTGTGACACCAGATATGAGTGGCACTGTGCACTGGAAGAGGTTGGCAGAGTACACGCCGTAGGCCTGACACACACTTATGAAGGACACTGACTGCTATTATATTACAGTCAAAAACTTTTTTTGTTTTTAAATGCAAGCTATTGTGACACCAGATATGAGTGGCACTGTGCACTGGCAGAGGTTGGCAGAGTCCACACTGTAGGCCTTGCACCCGCTTGAAGGACACTGACTGCTATTACATTACAGTCAAAAACGTTTTTTGTTTTTAAATGCACGCTATTGTGACACCAGATATGAGTGGCATTGTGCACTGGCAGAGGTTGGCAGAGTACACGCTGTTGTCCTGACATACACGCTTGAAGACAACTAACTGCTATTCAATCTATAACAGTGAAAAAACTTTTTTGTTTTTAAATGCACGCTATTGTGACACCAGATATGAGTGGCACTGTGCACTGGCAGAGGTTGGCAGAGTACATGATGTAGGCCTGACACACACTTATGAAGGACACTGACTGCTATTATATTACAGTCAAAAACTTTTTTTGTTTTTAAATGCAAGCTATTGTGACACCAGATATGAGTGGCACTGTGCACTGGCAGAGGTTGGCAGAGTGCATGCTGTAGACCTGACACCCGGTCGAAGGACACTGACTGCTATTAGATTACAGTCAAAAACGTTTTTTGTTTTTAAATGCACGCTATTGTGACACCAGATATGAGTGGCACTGTGCACTGGCAGAGGTTGGCAGAGGAGACGCTGTAGGCCTGACACACCCGCTTGAAGACAACTAACTTCTATTCAATCTATAACAGTGAAAACTTTTTTTGTTTTTAAATGCATGCTATTGTGACACCAGATATGAGTGGCACTGTGCACTGGCAGAGGTTGGCAGAGTAGACGCTGTAGGCCTGACACACACGCTTAAAGACAACTAACTGCTAATTAATCTATAACAGTGAAAAAATTTTTGGTTTTTAAATGCACGCTATTGTGACACCAGATATGAGTGGCACTGTGCACTGGCAGAGGTTGGCAGAGTACACGCTGTTGGCCTGACACACAGACGCTTGCAGACAACTAACTGCTATTCAATCTATTACAGTGAAAATGTTTTTTTTTATTATTAAATGCACGCTATTGTGACACCAGATATGAGTGGCACTGTGCACTGGCAGAGGTTGGCAGAGTACACGCTGTTGATCTGACACACCCGCTTGAAGACAACTAACTTCTATTCAATCTATAACAGTGAAAACTTTTTTTGTTTTTAAATGCACGCTATTGTGACACCAGATATGAGTGGCACTGTGCACTGGCAGAGGTTGGCAGAGTAGACGCTGTAGGCCTGACACACACGCTTGAAGACAACTAACTGCTATTCAATCTATAACAGTGAAACTTTTTTTTGTTTTTAAATGCACGCTATTGTGACACCAGATATGCGTGGCACTGTGCAATGGCAGAGGTTGGCAGAGTACACGCTGTTGGCCTGACACACAGACGCTTGCAGACAATTAACTGCTATTCAATCTATTACAGAGAAAATGTTTTTTTTTGTTTTTAAATGCACGCTATTGTGACACCAGATATGAGTGGCACTGTGCACTGGCAGAGGTTGGCAGAGTAGACGCTGTAGGCCTGACACACACGCTTGAAGACAACTAACTGCTATTCAATCTATAACAGTGAAAAAAAAAATGTTTTTAAATGCACGCTATTGTGACACCAGATATGAGTGGCACTGTGCACTGGCAGAGGTTGGCAGAGTACACGCTGTAGGCCTGACACACAGACGCTTGCAGACAACTAACTGCTATTCAATCTATTACAGTGAAAAAAAATGTTTTGTTTTTAAATGCAAGCTATTGTGACACCAGATATGAGTGGTGGCACTGGGCAAGTGGGCACAGTATCCACTGTGAGCCTGACACAGAAGCTGGCAGGCAGGCAACTGCAATTAGATTACACAGGAAAAAAAAGCAGACTGATGTTCTAGCCCTAAAAAAGGGCTTTTTGGGGTGCTTTCCTTACAGCAGAGACCAGATGAGTCCTTCAGGACTGTAGTGGACACTGAATACACTAGCCTAGCTATCCATTTCCCTATCAAATGAGCAGCAGCTACACTTTCCCTCCTCTATCTAAGAATGCAGCTTCAGAATGAATCTAAAATGGATGCTGTACAGGAGGTGGGAGGGTCTGGAAGGGAGGGTCTGCTGCTGATTGGCTGGACTGTGTCTGCTGACTGTGAGGCACAGGGTCAAAGTTTACTCAATGATGACGAATAGGGGGCGGATCGAGCCGCGCATATGTTCGCCCGCCGCGGCGAACGCGAACACGCTATGTTCGCCAGGAGCTATTCGCCAGCGAACCGTTCGGTACATCACTATAGAGGAGCACACCATGTAAGAGGAACACCCGAAGAATGGACACTGCCCATATAAGAACAGTTTCCCACGTAAAGGCAACTCAGAACTAAAAATGCCAGATAGGGCCCCACTGCACTAAAATCAAAGACAAAAATAGCACAGCTGATAAGTGAATTTTATAGTTGACAATAAAATGGTGGATGACCAATGAGTTAAGAAAAAGATGGAAGTCAGACAGGTTAAGGTACCAGTACTAATAGTGACTTGGATAGGAAGAGATAAGGCAGCTAGCATAAGGCAGACTGAACAAACAGTAAATGATCAATACAAAGTATATGGTGAAGTCAAGATGACTGGGTCAGGAACATTCCAGGTTATTTCATGAAAATATCAATGTGGGAGAGACGATGATATAGAAGACATTGTCATAAGACTACATTAGGACATACAAAGCACTACTGGTAACAGGTATCATGAGGAGAAGGTGAAGAATATACATATAAGACACTCTTGGGAGATTACAAAGACAAATTTGGGTAAGGAAATGTCTTCTTGTTAATTATGTCCCACACACAAGTATTGTAGTGACAGTGTAGTACCCCAGCTAGCTAATACAGGGATATATGACATGAATACAGGGGTGTAGCGGTACTTACCCTCTACAGGGGCCGGGCGAGGTCCTCTTTCCCCGCCGCGCGCGGTCCTGCAACTGCACAAGTCGCACACGGCTCGTCCGACGGGGAGATCAGGAAGGCGTGCTTTGAGACTCGCCTGGCACTGGGAGCGCGCCACGCGTTTCGGGCGCGCTTTTAAAGGGACAGTGGGAGCGAAATACAAAACGGTCTCCCATTGGCCCATGTCATTCCACATTCCCCATACACTCACGTTTTGGGGGTGTGGATATGACAGGGGCCAATCAAATTAAACACTAAGATATTTATACTCACCTTTCTCTTAGCTCCCTGCCCTATCATGGTTTCTGATTCAGTTCCCTTTAGTGCTTGCTTCGTGCAGTAGTGTTTTTTTCGTGCTTGACCTTGGCTTTGTACCTGACTCCGTTTTTCTCTTTATCCCTGCTTTGTCTTGTTTGCCGGTTTCCTAACTCCTGTGTACCAGTCCTTGGCTAGGTCTTGTTTTCGCTGTCTCTCTCTTCCCTTGACCTCGGCTCGTTCTTGACTCTGTCTTTTCCCCGTCTAGGTCGAGTCCGGCCATTCTAAGGCCCGGTAAGACGTATCTTTTTATCTTGTCTCTCGTTGGACTAAATCTTGCGTGTTGGGGTACACTACCGTGACAAGGGGTGAGTAGGGCACACTTACAAATATGAAATGCCAATGTCTGGACATAGCAACCTGCAGGTTCTGGAACTCAGTTCTGCAAGCTCTCCCTTACAAGCATATATAATAGCATGGGGGCTTTAAAAACAAAAAGGAAGTCCAAGGCAAGGTATCTGAAAAAGATTGAAGAAATATTCTAAGCCAGACTGTCCAAAGGTCAAGGAAGGTGGCGGTCAGTGAGGTCAGAGGGCAAGCTACATCAGGAAACCAGAGACAGGAAACACTTAAAAACAAAAGCTAGGAGTTCTGAGGCAGGCAACTAAACAACCAAGCCCTGACAGACAGGTGTGCTCTGCTTATAAAATGGCTGCAGAATCACATAACCCAGTCTCATCTGTAGGTGGGGTTACCTGGGTCAATATAAATGACTGAGACTCAGCACAATCTTGGCTAAATCTTTGTCCTTGCTCCCCTCCCACCCCAGCCATGCCCCCTACATCCTCTGGCATGCCGGCCAGTTCCTCCACATGGCGGCAACCATCTTGAATAGACAGGACAACTGCAGTGGGTTCCCTAGTTGCAAATTGAGGTGCAGAGGCTGCTAACATAGACCAGCCTCCAGGGCATTGTGGGTACCCTTGGACAGGTGAGTACCAGGGTATTTGTGCATTGAATTTCTATTTGGAATTTCATCTCCTGAATGTCTAAAGTGCAGAGTCTTTCATGATTCAATGGTAAAACATCATAATCAAAACTTGATCATGTAACAGGGAAAGTATTTATACATATATTTTTTTTAAATCTTTATTTTTGCTGTGCAGGTAAGACAAATTACAAACTGGCTCCAGGTACCCCAACGGCAGTCCTTGAGCTGCTTGGCTTGTATAACAAATAGGGTAGTTGCTAGGCATTGCACATTTTTTGGTAAATTAGGTGCAAGATAAGGTTACATGCAGGCAGTATATTTAGTTTAGCTAGGTACATGCTTAGATATGAGAGATATAGCATCACACCTTAGACCCCTATAGCTACATATGAATGCAGTTAGTAAGGTTAGAACAGTGAGACAGGTAATATTTCGACATTGCCATAGTTATACTGGGGCAGGTAAAGACTAGATATATTTAGAAAGTCCCCTTGTGACTCGTGGATTAAGCTTGTTCGCGCTGTTGTCCGGTGGTCTGCCTGTGTTGCGGCTGCTGCGGGGCTGGTTGACAGATGCTGCACGGAGTGATGTGCGGCATCCGGCTCGCTGGACCTGGACCCCGGTGTGTCTAGAGGGTGGCGTGGTGCGGAGTGGGGGCTGATGGTCCCCGCTGTTCAGGCAAGTGCTGGCTTGGCGTGCTGTGCCCCTTTTCCCGCCGCTAGTTGCTGTTCCATCCCCTTACCGGAGCCGGGAACCTGAAGAGAGTCGCCCGAGGTAAGTGTCCCATTAGGGTGCCAGGATGCGTGCGTGCGGCTGGGTTTTGTGGGTGTCTGCTCGTTTGGTGCTGCTGAACCACGTTGGTTGCGGCGTTTGTGGGGTGGGCAGCTTTAATTCAGCTCTTGGGGTAGGCGCGCGGTCTCCGCCATCTTAGAGTCTGCATCTGGTAGTGCTGCTAGGCCTTAGTCTCAGTCGTAGTGGTTGGGGCTTCAGGGTGAGGACCGGGATTACCCCCGCTGGTCCAGATGGGGGGGAACGGAGACGGTTCCTCGAGGGTGTAAGCCCCAGGTTGTACACTGTTCGGCAGGATAGCGGGGCGGCGGCCGTCCGTTCCACTCACCGCCGTAGTAGGCCTCAACTTCAGCATTGAAGGTTTCTCCCCCAGGGGACTAATACTCGTCGAGCAAGCCTCACCCTGGGTTCAGTGCACTCTGCCCGTCGAGGGCCGCCGTTGCTGGCCGGTATTTTTGATAAAAGCCGTAGTTTTGTGGTTGAATGGCTTAGTTTTTGCTGGAGCTGGTCTGTCTTGCGACCGTCCAGCTCGGCGGTCCGGCCCCGCCCCCTATACATATTTTTTAACTGTTAACAGTAAGGTAATAAAATAGGGGCACTATTTTACTGAGATTTAATAATTGGATGACCATGGTTTTAGATCCAAACAGCTAGTCCTACTAGTATCTCGAGGATTGAGCACTAAAGACAAAGATGTTGGTCCAGTTACTAAAGAAATGTGGTACATTATTTATGTGAGGAACCATATGTACAGAGGGGGACAAATGTTAAGCCATGTTCGGATACGGTGACACTGTATGCCATGAAAGACATGTAAATCCACCTGTTACATAAAACCATTTTTGAACATGTCTAGCAATGTATATGGGGCATTTTCTTCTTGGAATAAGAGGGTGCACCTGGTCATACAAAATGTTCTCAGGTCTACTTGCAATTATATAATGGCACAAATCAGTCATTAGACATTATGACTCCAATACATTGGCTGACTAATGAGGGCATAGTGCATACTATAGAACACAAGAATGAAGAATACCAGCTTGTGTAAAATTCTTCAGATTCTAACCTGATCTTAACCATAGACAGACTTTAGTTTTCAGTATTTATATGTTACTCTCTGATGCCATAATGAAAGATGGAATTGTGAAAAGTCAGGTAGACTTACATACCTTGTTATAATTTACATGTAATTTTTTTTAAGCAATAGAGAATTCTAAACAAGTCAGAATGAAAACAACATAGGTGGTTACTTTATGGTGTATCATGATATTGTATACTAGACCCGAGCCTTAGTGCACTAAATTTTTTTTATTTTTGCTTAATTTTCCATGGGTAAAACTGATAGCAATGGGAAGGTGTTTTTAATCTGCATTAAGGTATTTCAGAGGAAAAGAATAAAAAAACTTGACGTAATTTCAATTTCAGTTGTTTTTCCGACAGATAAACCCCCCCCACTAATTTAAAGGAACACTAAAGAGTTAGAAATACAAATGTGCATTCCTAAGACTATAGTGCAATAGACACCGTTTAGGTTACTGACTTCTGCTGCCAGGATTAAAATGATCTCAGCTAATCTAGTGCTTTTCCATAGAAAACATTGCAAGCCTAGTGCTCATTCACTGTAAATTGCATCTATGAGACTATCTAAATGAAATTAAATAGTGGAGTTTTACTCTGGTGGGTTGGTGGGTATCAGTATGACAGTTAGTAGAGGCAAGCTAACCCTACAAAAAAACCATTGCCATTTGTGCAGAACGGCAGTGTTTTTAGCTGCATGGTTAAAACAGGGGATTCATGGCACCCAGGAAACTTCATTGAGATGATGTGGTCAAGGTGCCAATAGTGTTCCTTTAAGACCTTTTACTTTAGATGTCATATCAATTTACCTATATATATCATATGGAATGGTACATTGGGTCACTTGTGCTAAAATTAATACTCTTGAAAATATTACTATAGGGCAAAACTATTTACCTACCTTCTGAGTAGGTAGGCACAAACCTCTCTCATCTGGAGTGTAGAAAAATTCCCTCACGAAACAAAGATAATGCACCGAATGAAGTCAATATATCAGTCTTTATAACAAACAAACAAACAAACATACTGAGTTAGTTATAATTATGAATGCTTTCCTATGTGACCGGCTGAATGCGCGCGCAGCTCTTGCCGCACGTGCGCATTCAGCCGACGGGGAGGAGAAGAGGAGGATCGGAGGAGGAGAGCTCTCCGCCCACCGCTGGAAAAAGGTAAGTTTTAAACACTTTCCCCTTTCCAGAGCTGGGCGGGAGGGGGACCCTGAGGGTGGGGGCACCCTCAGGGCACTCTAGTGCCAGGAAAACGAGTATGTTTTCCTGGCACTAGAGTGGTCCTTTAAGCAGTTTAAATGTAAGTGTATACAGTCCAAGATTTTAATTCAACTTCTAGCATTTAATTGTCAGTCAAACAGCTTTAAGAATTATCGTAACCCCAAAGTGGTGTTAAAGGTATTAATTTGAAATTAACAATGAGTTTATTGATTAAATCTAATGCAGAGACAAGAAACCTAGCCCATCTCATTGCCTTGCTATCATTCTGAACCTGTCTAAAGTCAGCATTGTTGTAGGAACACAGCAACATCACAAGAATATAAAACAGCCAGCGTTCTCCATTATATTCTTTACAGGGATCATTCTGACCTCAGACGATACTCTGGACAATGGCTTAAAATTAACAACTTCCTCACAATATATATACAATCTGAATTTACCTTGCATTCAGGCTACATATATGCTTATTGCTGACTGGGTGGTAAACATTATGGCCTAATTATACAAATACAATGAATTATAAGCACTCACTGACTTTTTATGTATCTTTCTTTATTCCATTTTCCCAAGTATTAAAAAGAATAGTATATATTCCAGAATATACAGAAAATAAAAATAGAGATAATGCAGAGAGTTACCTAACTAACATAGGGAAATTTGTACACTTCCATTGGCAAATTGTTAAATATAAATATAACATCCAGAGGAGGCTTGACAAGTTTTAGACTCAGGGGCATGATCAAACGAATGGCCTTTTTTGTTCACAAAACTCACCAATGTCTGTTTGGATGGTGTTACTAATGTTGAGGCATGGATTCAACAAGACCTATGAATGTGTCCTGTGGTATCTGTCACCAAGTCATTAGCAGAAGATAATGTAAGTCCTACAAGTTGCAAGGTTGTGCCTCTGTGGATCAGATTTGTTGTTTCAGCCCATCCCACAGAAGCTCAATCCACAACAATCTATAGGTAGGTGCTATGTTTCAGAGTAACAGCAACACAAATGCTATGACCCAAGGATTCCCATTAGAACATTGCACAGAGCATAACACTGCCTCTGCCGGCCTGTCTTCTTCCCATAGTGCATCCTGCTGCCATTTCTTCCCTAGGTAAGCAACACACATGTATCTGGCAATCCACCTGATCTAAAAGAAAATTTGATTCATCAGACCAAGCAGCATTCTTCCATTGCTCCATAGTTCAGTTCAGGCCCCCATTTGTGGGATTTTGGCAGTGGATAGGGGTCATCATGGGCATTCTGTCCAGTCTGCGGTTATGCAGCACTATACACAGACAAGTTCAATGTACTGTGTATTTTGATGCCTATCTATCATGGTCAGCATTAAGTTTTTCAACAATTTGAGATACAGTAGTTCTTGTGTGTAATCAGACCTGAGGGACTAGCCTTTGCTCCCCACGTGCATCAAATAGACTAAGAGACCCATGACCCTGACACCAGTTAACCTCCCTTAAACCACTTTTGGTAGATACTAACCACTACTTACTGGGAATACACCACAAGACTTGCAGTTTTGGAGATGCTCTAGCCCAGTAGTCTATAACTATTTGACCCTTGTCAAAGTCACTCAGATCTTTTCACTTGCCCGTTTTTCCTGTTTCAAACACATGAAATTCAAGAACTGACTGTTCTCTTGATGCCTAATGTATCCCACCCCTTGACAGATCAATGTTATTCACTTCACCCGTTGTGGCTGATCAGTGTATATACACATCCTTAGATAATACACCTAGCTACGTAGTTGAAGCAGAGTTATGCCCAGTGATCAGAACGTCTGCAAAATAATCAGGCTCTACCCTGTGAAGATATATGCGTATGTGTCTGTGGCTTTGCATGTTCCACTGTTCCCTAACTGCTCATTGTTAGGATTATTATTCAACATCAGAAATAAACTTAGAACAATAAACTTGGCAACACAAACCATGACAACTAGAATCAAATAATGCTCTTTAAAAATAATACGTATACCCTTAGTGCTATCATATATGCAATGCTGTCAGATGTGCTATGAGTCTACCAAAAAAATTACCAATTAATCGTAGGTCTTACAGGTAGCTGTTGCTAGACTCCTTACTAGAAAACCTAAACCCATTGTAAAGTTAAGGTTAGGGCTAAAAGTATGGTTAGGATAATAGGATAATTATTGCAAAATTTAGGCTTAGAATCAGAGTTAGTAATAGGGTAATGGTGAGAATGAGTTTAGAATGAGAGTTAGGGTTATAATTTGTAGATTATGTTAACGTAGTGTACGTATAATCTTAATTTTAATAATGACAGGAGGCGAGTATTTTGCATAACTTTCTTTAATTATGCCTCCAGCAGCACAAGTCAATCAATCAAAAACTTTTAACCAATCCTAGGCCAACATAGCCTGTATATAAGTCTTTGGTGGGCGTGTCTATTCCTCTTTCTTTGATGTGTGAAATCCTGTAACGTCAGGTTGTGGAGTGTCCTTTAAACTGGAACTCTGTAACTTTAAACGAATGTAGCTTGGAGTGAAGCTTGAGAGGAGTTGTCGCCCGGTATGCGAATCATCTTATGCTGGAAAAAACAGAAATAGGTGAAAGGTGTGGAAATGGACTATTGTCCGCATGCAATACCTATATATCCAATTTAGTTAATTAATATATCTAAAGTCTGATAATTACATTAACAAGTCTATTGAGTTGTTAGCTACAGTTATATCTATGCTGAAACTGTGTATGTGAGATTTCATACAGTATGAAGATATCGGTCTGAAGGTCGTCATAACTGTCTGTTAAATGCTGAATGGCGAGTAATGGGTGGGAATAAAACCAATATCTACGGGGGGGAAAATACTCGCCTCCTGTCATTATTAAAATTAAGATTATACGTACACTACGTTAACATAATCTACAAATTTTATTACATGACAGGAGGCTTCCTATTTTGCATTTTTAACGCTGTGGTAACAACGAAAAAGATGCGTGAGATGTCTGTCGAAAGTAGAAAACTCTGAAGGTGTTTTCTCTAGTCCAGTCTGCCGAGCGCAAGATGTCCGTAAGAGATGCTCCCGCCGAATATGCACGCGAAGCCGCCGCCCCGCGTACCGAGTGGGCCCCGAAATTCGGTTCTACACCTGCCAGGGATAAGAGCCATCAGACCCATCTAGCCAACGTAGTGGTAGTTACGGGTTTGTACGGTTTAGTGTAAGATACCAGTAGTTGACCCGATCGGTGAAAACGGAGCGTTTCGGTAACCTCTACGTACCGCAGTAGGGTGTTCACGACGCATAGCCGCGGAACCGTCGGAAAAAAAGGGTAAGATACGGATGTGGAGTCCGTCTTAGTCCTGCGAGACACCGTGAAGGTAACCCCTTCTGGTGTTACCGTGAAACCGTTTACGTCAAAAGCCCTAACGTCCGCGACTCTGCGAAAAGAAACTAAACATAGAAGGAGAGTCAATTTGGCTGATAGTTGTCTCAGAGACAGGGCCTCGTTGTCCGGCCAGTTCCTCAGGAATTGGATAACTACATCTACATCCCAGAGAGTGTTATATTTCGGGGCCGGAGGTCTGGCTAGTCTGATGCCCCTAAGCAGACGGCATATTAGGGTGTTTTGACCCACTGGTGTACCATCTATTGGGGTGTGGGCCGCCGAAATGGCGGATCTGGTGATATTAATTGAGCGGTATGCTCGTCCTTCTGAGAAAAGGTTTGACAGGAAATTTAGAATGTAGGGAATAGGTGCTGTAAAGGGATCGAGGTCCCTTTCCATGCACCAGCGATTCCATGTGTTCCATGCGGATAGGTAGCTGCGTCTAGTGCCAGGTGCCCAGGAGTCCCATAATAGGTTTCTAGTCGTTTGCGATAGGCCTGAGACATTCCAGGATCCCCGGAAAGATTCCAGACCACCAGTTCCAATCGGTCTTGTGTAATCAACGGATGAGGTTCCCCGTCCGGGTTCACTAGGAGGAATGGGAACACTGGTAGGAGTAGCGGATGGTCTTGAGACAGAGCTAGAAGGTCCGGGAACCATGCTTGGCTCTTCCACAATGGTGTGATCAAGATTAGAGAAGTCCTTGCTCTGCGTAGGTGGTGGAGGACTCTCGCCAACATTGAAAACGGTGGGAACGCGTAAGCTCCCGTTTGTGGCCATTGTTGGAGGAATGCGTCGACTGCTTCGCTTTGAGGGTCCGGAAGCCAGCTGTAATACCTCGGTAGCTGAGTGTTCGTCCGTGATGCGAAGAGGTCTATGTGTAGCGGACCTCTTACTTGTCTTATCCTGTGAAAGGTAGTGGTGTCCAGGCGCCAATCGCTGCTGTCTCTCCAATGTCGGGAGAACCAGTCCGCCGTGAGGTTGTTGACTCCCGGTAGGTATTCTGCCTTGATCGTGATGTTGCGGGGTAGGCAGAAACGATAGATGTCCCTCGTCGCTTCTGTCAAAGCCCGTGATCTGGCTCCGCCCAGGTGGTTTATGTACCGGACTGCCGAAAAATTGTCCATGCGCAAGAGAATGCAGCAGTTGGACATGTTCTTGGCCAGGCTCCGGATTGCGAAGGAGCCCGCTATCAACTCCAGGCAGTTGATGTGTAGGAGTTTCTCTTCCTCCGACCATGGTCCTCCGGTGGACGCCTGTGCACAGTGGGCTCCCCAGCCCCATAGGCTGGCGTCCGACTCCAGGACGAAGTCCGGGTTCGGACCGAATATGGCTCTGCCGTTCCAGGCCTCCATGTGGAGGAGCCACCATCGGAGTTCTGTCCGAATTTCTGTTGACACTGGGATCCAGTGGTCGTAGGTCTGTCCTTGCCTCAGGTGATGGGCCTTTGCCCGTTGCATGGCCCGGTAGTGTAGCGGTCCTGGGAAGATCGCTTGTATGGAAGATGACAAAAGGCCTATGATTCTGGCCAGGAGGCGAAGCGGAATTGAGTCTCTTCGAAGCACCCTGCGTATCTCTTTCCGTATTGTTGCGATCTTTGAAGTGGGTAAACGGAGAGTACACGTTCTCGAATCTATTTCGAATCCCAGGAATTGAACCACCTTGGCTGGTTGGAGTGAAGATTTTTCTCTGTTGATGATGAAACCCAAAGACTCTAGCAAGAGCACTATGGATCTCGTTTGAGATTGAAGCCTGGGTGCTGATTCGCAGAATATCAAAATATCGTCCAGGTATATTAGGCAGCGGATGCCCTTCTCTCTTAGGTAAGCCATTACCGGCTTCATTAGTTTCGTAAAGCACCATGGTGCTGAGCTGAGGCCGAATGGGAGACAGGTGAATTGGTAGGAGAGATGTTTCCATGTGAAGCGAAGGAAAGGACGGCTGACGCGAGCTATTGATACCGATAGGTAGGCGTCCTTTAGGTCTAGTCGGGTGAACCAGTCGTGTTGCGACAATAGGTCTCTTAGAAGGTGGATTCCTTCCATTTTGAAATGTCTGTAGGTGACAAAAACGTTCAGTTGCCGTAGGTTGATGACTGGTCTGTAGTCTCCGGTTTTCTTTTGGACTACGAAGATGTTGCTGAAGAAACCCGTATCGTCTGGGGCGGGTTCCACCGCCCCCTTGTCGAACAGGGTTTGGATCTCCGTATCTATGATTTCGGTGTGTAAGGCCGACGCTCTTATTGGTGGTGGGCGTCGGTCCTGTACCGGGGTGTCTGAGAATTCGATCTCGTAACCGGCTACTGTATTGAGGATCCAGCTGTCCGAGGATATCTTTTCCCATTCCTGTGAAAAAAGAGACAGTCTGCCTGCAGTCATGTGCGAATATAGAAAAGGTATGTCGGGAATGCTCACCTGCATTGAAGCGTCCGCGTCCACGGGTGCGGGTGCCTCTTGAACGGAAGGATCCTCGCTGGAAGTTGGATCTCGAGGTTGGGAAGAATGCTTGAGATGATTGGTGTCTGGGGCCTGTAGGCCAGAATCGGCTGGTGGCTCGGCCCCTTTGGCGACCAGCCCTGGCAAAAACTCCCCTGCGTGGTGCGGTGTTACGAAATACTTGCTTGATGGAGGTCTGAGCCTTATTCAGAGTGGTGAAGATGCTCACATGTTTCTTGAGCTCAGATATGAATGAGTCACCAAATAGCTGACCGTTCGCTAGCGGTCCCATCTCTTTCTTGCCCAGCTCCATCAGTTTCGGGTCCATTTTCAATAATGCAGTTCTGCGGCGTTCTGCGCACATTGCTGCATTGGTGTTGCCCAGCATACAAATAGCCCGTTGTGCCCATTCGCGTATAGTGTGGGCATCCAGTGTAGTGCCTTGGGAAAGGGCTAGGTCAGCCAGGTATAGCATTTTCGCTAGAGGACCCAGGATGTCAAGGAGCTTGTCTTGGGATTCCCTAAGGCCTTTTTCTATCCCTTTCCGCGGGTCTCGGCCCGCGCGGGACATGAACAGGGATACAGTAGAATCAAATTCTGGGGTCACTGCGATTTTGTCTGGTAGAGTTGGTCTTGGGCATTCTGCCCGAAGCCTTGCCCTGACTTCCTTGTCCATTGGCTTCCTCAGCCAGAAGTGGATGAATTGAGCCAGGTGATCTGGCAACCCCCATTCTGTCGATCTTGGGTGTCGGATCGTGCGGGGGTCAAACATGGCCGTCCCCTGGGGGTCTATGAAGGTGCCCTCTTCTTGATCAAGGTATGTGTCTTGATCGCATTCCTTGTCTTCTCCTTGGACATCTAGCCAGTCTTCATCATCCGAGTGTGAAGCCCCCGCCTTCCATTCGTCCATGATGTCGAGCGATGGAGGGGGACTGCGATCGTCGTCCTCTGAGGACGGAGAGTATGGAGGGGAAGGTTCTCTCCTCGCTGCCTGGCGGCTCTTTTTCACTGGAGCTTTGCCTCTTTGTCTCTGGGTGTCCGATACGGTGCCCTTCCGTTGCCGTTTTATGGCGTGGAGGTCTCCGGGGAGGACATCTTCCATTACTTCCGTGGGTAGATCAGTAGCTGTATCGGGTTTTGGGTTCTGCATGAGCAGTCTGCCAATAGCTTTCTCCACGGAGGCGGCTACCGCTGAGTTAATAATAGTTTGCCAATCTGATGGTGGTAACTGTGGTGAGTCACTCATCTTGTGTTGTATGTTGGGTCTGTCTGTGGAAGACAGAAGAGTGTTAGGTTCCGAAATATGTGAAAAGCCGTAAGATACAGCTTTCACTATTAATGTGGTGTCATATATAGAGTCACATATATAATGGTATAGCAGGGGATGAGCCTGCTAGTATTGAGTCACTTAGTTTTAAAAACAGGGGTGAGACTGTTTGTACTAAGACACTTGATTTATAGCAGGGGATGAGCCTGCTAGCAGTGAGTCACTTGCATACATACAACACTTATGTATTTAGCAGGGAAGAAACCTGCTGGCACTGTATCATTTGATTTGAAACAGGGTATGAGCCTGCTGGCACTGGCACTTGTATTATAGCAGAGGATGAGTCTGCTGGTATAGTGACTCTTTGTGTGTAGCAGGGGATGAGCCTGCTTGCACTAGTGACTCTGGATGGAAAGCAAGGGATGAGCCTGCTTGTATTGTGACTTTGATAAGTACAGTAGGGGATGAGCCTAACTGTACTGTGCCTTTAAGATGTACAGCAGGGGATGAGCCTGGCAGTACTGTGCCTTTAAGATGTACAGCAGGGGGTGAGCCTGCGTGAACTGTGCCTTTAAGAAGTTCAGCAGGGGATGAGCCTGCATGAACTGTGCCTTTAAATATGTGCAGCAGGGGATGAGCCTGCAGGCACTGTGCCCTTAATAGGATTGTATGTGACAAAGGTATATACACACAGTATGGAAAAAACGAGTATTAGAAACTAAGGATGGGTCGTTTGAATAACGACCGTAGGAAACGCTAATGGCCGTCGTGGGTCTCGCGAGCGCGAGATCCAAGATGGCCGCCGTTCGCGCCAAAACGCTAATGCGGTCCGCGATATGATCGCGGTCCGCCGTCCGTTACGAAGGTCGCCCTGAACGGAAAAGGTCCCTCCAACCCCACACCCTTCTCCTGAATAGTCTCTGTATTACCTCCCAACACAAAAAAACGAACGCGGTCGCGTAAAAACGCCGCGGAAAGATGACAGGGAGAAAGGGAGACAGTGGTGAGGAGAAGTAGGGCAAGAGGGAACAGTACAGAATAAATAAATGAACTATATTACTGACAGTATTAAAAGAAGAAACCAATGAATTTCTAACAGTATAAAAGTCAATAAAAGTCAATAAATCATTTCAGAAGTAGTACTCTGACCTGTGCCTTCCGGAAGCAGCAAAGAAAGAGGAATAGACACGCCCACCAAAGACTTATATACAGGCTATGTTGGCCTAGGATTGGTTAAAAGTTTTTGATTGATTGACTTGTGCTGCTGGAGGCATAAGTAAAGAAAGTTATGCAAAATAGGAAGCCTCCTGTCATGTAATAAAATTAGGTTTGATAAAACAGTAAGGTTAAGAATAAGGTTTTGCTTTTTGTTATTTAAGAGAAATTAAAAAGTATATAGTTATATAGGTTATATGGGAAGTTAATATAGCTACGTAATAAGTTTTTATTTTGCTGAGCAGTTTTGTTTCTGCTGCAGTATGCATACAACTGACACTGTATTAAAGTGTGGTGCTAGTCAAAATAATCGTACAGGCCAAAGCACTGCTACAACCTTCGAGGCGATTCTCAAATTGTGTGGACTTTATTTTAGTACTCCAAATTGATCTTTCATATTGACAGCCAGTAGAGGCAAGTTAACCCTGCAATGTAACCCTCCAATGTAAACATTGCTGTTCCTGTAAAATGGCAATGTTGTCAACTGCAAGGTTAAAATGTGGGGCACATGGAACCCAGACCACTTCATTGTGCCTTAAAACACAATGTGTCTCCTTCTAAAAAAAACAATAAAAAGCTTAAATACCGCCTTATACAGAAGACATTGTTCTTACAGATGTCAAGCAATGTCATGTGTATCCAGCACCCAGCTTTTGCTTTGTTCATTAGAACTAGAGGCAGTCTTTCATCTAGTCATACTTTCAGTCAATCTGTATGATACTCTTGTCCTGCAATATACTAAGGATCCATCAGGCAACTCAGCAGGGATATTGCCCATTAATAATCTGCCTGTCACACAGTTGAATAAATCATTAATTCAGTTTAGATGAGAGAAGATTTTCAAGTTATACATTTATTATCAATTAATGAAACTCTGAAAAGGATAATTCTAAACTGCATTTTTACAAAAAAATACTTGTGAAATTATAAACCATTTGGTCTCATATGACATTTAATTGCACAGTTTTGAAAGTCAGAGTATACTTTATCACACTGGAAATATATATTTTTTCATTTCTATTTTGTAATGTTGCAAATGTGTATTTTTTCATTTAAATAAATGTACAAGCCATAGTTATAGTGAACTCCGGAGTATTGTGTTATAACTATTTAACTATCAGGTCTTTGTTGAGCAAAGTATTTTCTCAATGGCACTATAACCAGAAAGAGTAAAAATATGGAGACTACTAACACAGATTGTTAATATTAAAACTTTCTTAAGATAATTATTTGCATTAAGTAATAAACTAAAAAAAACTACTTATTTTCAGCCCTTAGGAGAAAATGTTGGGGTACTTCTCTTCTAGATATAATTTAGAAGGTAACACTTTCAAAAATAGTTCAAAAGTCTAAATATACTTCACAAGTCAGTCTCGTACAAAGATAAGATCAGAGGTCCCATTCCACCGCGGTGGGAACTGTAACTAGGTGGATTGTTGGATCTCCTCCATAATCTGATGAAATGCTGGTAGGCATGGATCGCATCAGTAGAGGCCTTTCTGTCCCCTCCCTGAATGTCTTAGCTGCAAGTCTACTTCATTGTAATAAAGGTAATTTATCCTTATCTTTGGAATGAAGACTTTTTCTTTTTCTGTGTGGAGGAGATCCGGCAATCCAGCTAGTTATGATGTTTTCTGCAGCGACAGAGTCTGCATGCCTCTCCTAAGATACAGTTAGGGGAAAATAGTATTTGATCCCCTGCTGATTTTGAAGGTTTGTCCACTGACAAAGAAATGATCAGTCTATAATTTTAATGGTAGGAGTTTTTCAACAGTGAGAGAAAGAATAACAAAAAAATAAAATCCAGAAAAATGCATGTCAAAAAAGTTATAAATTGATTTGCATGTCAATGAGTGAAATACGTATTTGATCACCTATCAGTCAGCATGATTTCTTGCTTCCAGGTGTTTTTTATACAGGTAACGAGCTGAGATTAGGAGCACTCTCTTAAAGGGAGTGCTCCTAATCTCAGCTCGTTACCTGTATAAGAGACACCTGTCCACAGTAGCAATCAATTAATCAATCAGATTCCAAACTGTCCACCATGGCCAAGACCAAAGAGCTGTCCAAGAATGTCAGGGACAAGGTTATAGACCTACACAAGGCTGGAGACCATCGCCAAGCAGCTTGGTGAGAAGGTGACAACAGGTGGTGCGATTATTCGCAAATGGAAGACACAAAATAACTGTCAGTCTACCTCAGTCTGGTGCTCCATGCCAGATCTCACCTTGTGGAGTTTCATTGATCATGAGAACGGTGAGGAATCAGCCCAGAACTATACGGGAGAATCTTGTTAATGATCTTAAGGCAGCTGGGACCATACTTACCAAGAAAACAATTGGTAACACACTACGCCGTGAAGGACTGAAATCCTGCAGTGCCCGCTAGATCCCCATGCTCAAGAATGCACATGTACAGGCCCGTCTGAAGTTTGCCAATGAGCATCTGAATGATTCAAAAGAGAACTGGGTGAAAGTGTTGTGGTCAGTTGAGACCAAAATCGAGCTCTTTGGCATCAATTTAACTCGCCGTGTTTGGAGGAGGAGGAATGCTGCCCATGACCACAAAAACACCATCCCCACCATCAAACATAGAGGTGTAGAAATATGCTTGGGGGTGTTTTTCTGCTGGGTCATGTACCGTCAAATCTTGGGTGAGAGCCTCCTTCTCTCAGCCAGGGTATTGGAAATTGGTCGTGGATGGGTATTCCAGTATGACAATGACCCAAAACACACAACCAAGTCAACAAAGGAGTGGCTCAAGAAGAAGCACATTAAGGTCCTGGAGTGGCCTAGACAGTCTCCAGACCTTAATCCCATAGAAAAGGAGGACGGGAGCTGAAGGTTCGAGTTGCCAAACGTCAGCCTCGAAACTTTAATGACTTGTAGAGGACCTGCAAAGTGGAGTGGGATAAAATCCTTCTGAGATGTGTGCAAACCTGGTGGCAAACTACAAGAAACGTCTGACCTCTGTGATTGCCAACAAGGGTTTTGTAACCAAGTACTAAGTCGAAGAGGTCAAATATGTATTTCACTCATTGACATGCAAATCAGTTTATAACTTTTTTGACATGCATTTTTCTGGATTTTTTTTTTTAATTCTGTCTCTCACTGTTAAAATACACCTACCATTCAATTTCTAGACTGATAATTTCTTTGTCAGTGGGCAAATGTTCAAAATCAGCAGAGGATCAAATACTTTTTTCCCTCACTGTACACTTTTTGCTGTGCATTTCTTCTCACTCATGGAGACAAGGCACAGACAGAGGACCAAAAGGCGAAAATGCGCATTTCAGTGCAGCCTCATGTGCACCTTTGTCAGGGGCCTCTGACAAGTTTAAACAAGTTTATTTAAATCATTCTCTTACCTCCTTAACCTATCTAGCTAGATTAACAGGGAGAGGGGCTTTTTCTCTATATACCTATCCTCAGAGGCGGCTCTCTAATTAGGCGGTTTAGGTGACCGCCTAAGGCATCGCGCTGGCTGGGGCCTCGTGGCCACCTAAACTGCCTGTGGGCAGACTGTGTCAGGTCCTCGGTCACTGACCGAGGACCTGACACCAGTAGGGGGCCCAGCGGCTTGCCCGGGATGCCGCTGGGTGCGGGGCCCCTCCTGGCTGCCCGGCCAGCCACCGCAGACACCGGTCTGCAGCTCCGCAGTGAGCAGAGCTGCAGATCATGTGTCTCGCGAAAACCGGCCAATCAGAGCATTGCCGTGGGTTACCACAGCAATGCTCTGATGGTCTTGCGAGATTATATGGTCTGCAGCTCTGCGGAGCTGCAGACCGGGAGCAGTGGCCACCGGACCACCAGGGAGCCCACTGGACCACCAGGGACAAAAGGTAGGCTCTCTCACCCCCCACCACACTCAGCCTCCCTACCACCCTCCCAACCACCCTCAGCCTCATCACCCTCCCTACCACCCTCAGCCAGCCTCACCACCCTCCCCACCACCCTCAGCCTCACCACCCTCCCCACCACCCTCAGCCTCATCACTCTCCCTACCACCTTCAGCCTCCTCACCCTCCCTACCACCCTCAGCCTCACCACCTTCCCCACCACCCTCAGCCTCATCACCCTCCCTACCACCCTCAGCCAGCCTCACCACCCTCCCCACCACCCTCAGCCTCCCCACCCTCCCCACCACCCTCAGCCTCATCACCCTCCCTACCACCCTCAGCCTCCTCACCCTCCCCACCACCCTCAGCCTCCCTACCACCCTCAGCCTCACCACCCTCAGCCTCCCTACCACCTTCAGCCTCACCACCCTCCCCACCACCCTCAGCCTCACCACCCTCCCCACCACCCCCACCACCCTCAGCACCCCGCAACTCTCAGCCTCAGCACCCCCCACCACCCTCAGCCTCAGCACCCCCACCACCCTCAGCCTCACCACCCCCACCACCCTCAGCTTCCCCACCCTCCCCAATACCCTCAGCCTCACCAACCTCCCCACCACCCTCAGCCTCACCCCCTCACCACCCTCAGCCTCACCCCCTCACCACCCTCACCACCCCACCAGCCTCAGCACCCCGCACCACCCTCAGCCTCAGCACCCTCAGCCTCACCACCACCCTCAGCCTCACCACCCCCCACCACCCTCAGCCTCACCAACCCCCACCACCCTCAGCCTCACCACCCCACCACCCTCAGCATCACCCTCCCTCACCACCCTCAGCATCACCCTCCCTCACCACACTCAGAATCACCACTCTCACCACGCTCAGCATAACCCCCCCTCACCATCCTCAGCATCACCCCCCACCCCAACCACCCACGGCATCACCCCCTCACCATCCTCAGCATCACCCCCAATACCCTCAGCCTCACCCCTCACCACCCTCAGCCTCACCCCCCACCCCCTCATCCTCACCCCCCCCTCAGCCTCAACACCCCCTCACCCCCCCTCAGCCCCTAACATTAAAGAAATCCTAATTCTAATTCTAACACTCAGACTAACACTACTCCTAATACACTAGCCCTAAAATAATAACGTTATATGAAATATATATAATAGTAAAGCATGTATTAGGGGTTAATAAAGTCTCTGGAGACATTCATAAAGCACTCGACCTTATACAAAATATAAGACATTAGTGTTAAATCAAATTGATCCACATGCCCTCTAGTTATTATACATGAATATAGATTGCATAAAAGAAAAGGAGCAGTTCAGTAATTTTCATTAACAGTGAATAAAATACTTAATAGTGTGTTTCTTTTTAAGTGGTTTTATTGTAAGATAGACAGTCATTTTCAGATACATTGGGCAATCTCTAAAAATCTTGCTGCAAATATTTTTTTTTTTAAATTGAAACAATATATCATCTTGTGGATATAACTAGTGGATAGTACATTTCTTTAAAAAAGAAAATGCTTTCTATAGCGTCCATTGCTAAGCCTTCCAGCTAAATAGGCATTAGAGGAATTTTGTAGGTTTTCAAAGTGCCATTTTCTGATAAGACCTGAGTGCCACCAAGCACCTATGCATGTATGATTCAAATCCCAAAAGTATATGAAAAAAATCATCTCCGATTGATCTTCCCATGCCATGCAATTAAACTGATAATGCTTTTGGATAGAAGTGTACATAAGAATATATCTAATCCATACATTACATATGTATGAATTCAAAGTATCCTTAGGAATAAACCTGACTTACTAAAATCAAGCTTTGAAGTACTAGTGGGCAGAGCACAGTATGGTGTGTGATGTCATTAAATAAAATTAATATTTTTTCATTTTATACTGCTATTTCTGCTAACGGCAATTTGTATATCACACTGCATACCAAGTCAGAAGCATATATAATTATCAGCACTGGGAGCTATGAACTTGAGATAGAAGAAGGGTGGGTATGAATGGGCCTGGAGTGGGATTTAATCAATAAACTTGAAATTATGTATAGCTGACAAAGAAAATTGCAAACTTTAGACTGAGCTGGAGAATTTTTAAAAATGTTGCTTTTGGCACAATTTGACCAGATTTGGATAATCTGCATTAGTACAAATTTTGAAAATGATATATTCTGCAGGTCTAAAATAAACAAGAATCTTATATTCAGTCCCTAAAACAGTCTCAATACTTGCATCTCCACGGGCTGAGAAAAATAATGGTTTCTCTAAGACTCACAGAACAGGCACAGTATACAAATAGCCAGATAATGTGGGCTCAGTCTTCAGCATCTGTTCTGCGGTTTCCTAACTTTAGACTTTTTAGACATTTGTCCTTGTGTTGTAAGTGGAAGAGCGCTTTTGGTTCATAGCTGGTTGACAGTATGAAGTAGGCTGAGATAACTCATAAACTCAGCTTCTTCTTGACATACAAGTCACAATATGGTACGTGGAAAGTCTTGAGAAACAATCAGCAGAAGCAAACGTTAGTACAGACATTAAACACAGGAAAAGAACCTGCAAACCTGGCACCACGAGCCGTAATCATCTCTCTGTTCGCTAAATCTCTCTCGATCGCTAAAAGGATGCGCAACGATTCCATACCAGACTGTCTATAGGTTATGGAACAGTTGTATAGTAAAGCTTTATTCTTCCAAATTATTAGTATGCTTTTCTTTTGCAATAAAAAAATAATTATACATTGTCAGAAAGTGCGTGATACTGTTTTGTAAAACACCTTAGAAACCACTGCCAGCTTACAGATGAAAAATTATTGTTATGTCATAGCAACAGATAACTTCATACAAAAGTTAATAACAGATACCAATCCTTTAAGGTATAATCATGTGCTTGTTATCAAACAACCCCATAGTTATACTTACTAATTGAGCACAAGCAGCCATATCATCAAATTGACCCCAAATCACCTGCCACTGCTTCAATTCTGTTATTGTTCAGAATATTTCCCCGGGGAATAGAAAAAAATATATCAGCTCTGCAGAAGGAATGTAACCCTATGATTGGATGCCTTTCGCACAGATGACACGAGGTCATGTAGCATTGATAGTGAGAGCATTAAATCACCCTGTGTGGAAGAGATGGTATAAAGAAAACACAGCAGAAGATAGCAAAAGTGAGAAATCTATACAATAATGAGATATTAGGGGGAAAAAAAGCTAAACTAGCTGGATTATATTATTATTTCATTCGGTTTATGCGAATAGACTGTGCAATGCAATATGAAATAAATCTCGGTGCTACTTGAAGGATCAAACAGTATCGTTTTGATTTGTATAGTTCATTCAAAGATCATTGGTTTATTGTATCAATTTGTTGAAGATTCTATTGGAAAGGATCAATATTTCTTAAAATATTAAGCAGGGTTTTTGATTACCTGGTTCTTAGATCATAAACCAGGTCCCATATTACTAGCAGGTTTATTGATGTAGATTGTTTTATTTTGCTTTAGTTGTTGTTATAAATGAGTGTCAGGGGGATATGCCAGGTGCATCAGGATTTATAGTGTACCATCAAACGTACCAAATTGGTCAAATATAAACCCTTGACTGTAAGGGTCAGTAGGGTTGTTGACAAAACAACTAACAGGGTTATTTAGTAAAGAGCGGTGAGTGTTATTCACTAATGATCCGGTGAAAACGACTTTATTTCGACTGCATTGGCATTTCTCATATTTACTAAAGCCGATTCCAGTCAGAATTTGTTCACCTCGAGCAAATCTGCAGTAATCGCACGAATGCATTCAGTTTCAAGATTAAAATCAGTGTTTTCGCATGTGAACACAAAGTATAGAATGCAGAAGAGTCAAGAAGCACTGTTTTAACTAATATTTGAAAATGATTGCAACAGCCAGGATGCACATTAACAAATTATCATTCACTGGCTTTTATGCACACGAATTATAAATTTAAGTACTATTTGCTCACTGACAGTGATAGCAACCAGCAGGCAAAGGTCAAAAATACTAGGTAACATGAGAGTTATTTATCTAGTGGCTGTCCGGTACCTGCTAGCCAGCTGCCACATTAGAAAATTACAAATAAACAAATAAAAATCTCTACAGGGCTCAATAAGACCCCCATATTGCTGCAAGAGAGGTTTTACTTGGCTGTCAGAGTTCTCTGATTATTTGGTTTACAAGCCAACCTATGAGAGCATTCTTAGTGTTATTGCATAGCGTAATTCCCATGAGATATAATAGCTGACATAACATTATAATAGCTTTTCCCGTTATAAGAGCTCAGCCTGTGGCAAGACCTTGCGAGGTAAAGATAGATTCATTTTAAATTTGTTTTTGTTTTGTTTTTTTGCACCAGAAACTCAGCATTTTAATTTGGCCTTTTTATGGTGCAAAGGAAAAAGGAGTTTTAAAGAAAATACTTCAGTCTGTAAGTATCATTTGTTAAAACTATTCATTTTATTGATCCTCCTCACTGTGACTAGGGAAAGGAGTTTGGTAGGTCTTTATTATTTTCTTTTTTGTAAATCTTTATTTTTGGTGCTTATGTAATAATACATACACAGTCAAAGACGCCACAACAGCGTTTGCATTTGGTTCAATAACAGTTGATGTGTTGTATTGTGCGGGTCGCAATCTCTGTAGCACAAACTTTTTATTTTTAAGACTGTGGGTTCTAGTGAGGTGTCTTACTATACCAGAAGTTCGTGAGGTAGGTATGGCTGGTGTTATCCCTAAGTGGCGCTTAAGCCGCGTCGGGGCCCTGGTACAGGGTGATAACTTATAGGTCGCCTTGCCCTGTATGCTGTTCAGGCTATGTTGGGTGTAGTTGCGAGTGATGGACCTGGCGCCAGTGTTCCGTCTGTGTTAGAGTATGCTAGGATATGGAGCATAAGCTTCCGTGCCTTTCTAGGGTCAAGATTATGTCCTCGTGAGGCTATTTTGTGAGGGTGTGAATATAGGTGGAGAAATCTACTCTAAATGAGTGGCGAAATGGTGTAATGAGTTGACAACCTATATGAAAAGATAGGAAAAAATAGGCAGAGGTGATTTTGTGAAGATGCTCTGCGATATGTCATGCCTTGTAACCTTAGGCATTAAGGGGGGAGGGGGGGTGTGAGTATCGTTTTCTAGTCTACAAGTACCTTTCCATGGCGCTGTGCGACTGTATAACTGGGTAACTTAGCAAATAGAACAAAACAATCAGCGGGAATGACATTACTATTTAACAATCAGTATAGTCCGCCTGGGTGTCAGGGCGTGGGTCCCGGGTGGGCAGCGGTTGGCACTGCGGTGTCGGTGGGTATCCCCAGCGAGGTCAGTAATGCTGGGCCGTCTTTCAAATCGGAAACTTTGTAGTGTTGGTCGTTCTTGGTTACCCACAGTGTTCTAGGTGTCGCCCATTTGTACATGATTCCTGCTGTTTGCAAGGTGGCAGTGAGGGGTTGTAAGCTCTTGCGCCATAAGAGAGTGTCTCTACTTAAGTCCTGGAAAAAAGTGAGTTGGTGTGATTCGAAGGCGTACGGCGATTTCCCCTTGATGGCTGTTATGAGGGCAATTTTATCCGTCAAGGATTGGCATCTCAAGATGGTGTCGCGTGGGGCTGTTTTTGGTGCTTGCTGGGGTTTGGCTATGCAGTATACGCGTCAAAGGTGAAGTATTTTGCCTGCTTGTTTGGGAGGAGGGAGGCCACTAGACGCCTGATATAGTGAGGCAATTCTTCCAGTGGCACCGTTTCTGCTATGCCCCTAATTTTAACGTTTTTCCTCCTGCCCCTGTCATCCAGTATGGAAATTTGTCTGCTGGTGGTAGTTTGAGCCGTTTGCATTTGGGTGACTGTGTTCTTAAGGGAGGTGAGGTCTTGGCGAAGTTCTCTCACCTCTTGTTCTGCTGCTTGGGTGCGTGCTGACACTGTTTGTACCTCCGCCGCCAGCCCCTTCAGGTCCGCCTGCCACATCAGTTGTAAGTTCTGTTGTAGTCCGGTCAGCATGAGCTGGATGTCCTGCTTAGTTGCCGGTTGTGATTCAGTGGCGGTTTGTGTATGTGCGGCTTCAGTGCTTACCCCGGCCATGCTGTGTGTGGAGTCCCCTGCTTCTGACCTCTCAGGTGAGGCCGCCTCAGCGGCTCGGGTCCGTGCTGGAGGGGGGGATTGAAGCATGCTGCCTATGTCTCGGTGCAGTTTGGGAGCGCTCGAGGTCTGTTTGAGGGTTCTCCGTCCCATTTCCTCTGGGGTGTAGAAGTCCTCCTCGGAGTACTGGGAGTTAGCCCCGAGCCACAGCGGCAGCTCCCTGGTCTGAAACTGGTCGTGAGTGCGGTAGGCCCCAGATCTTTTGGTGTGGCGTTTTGTGCCCGACGTCTGAAAGAAAGGCATCTGTGGGTGCCGCCGGGTGTCGGGAAGCCGTTCCCGCAGGTTTTGTCCCTCTATTGGATCGTTTGCGCTTCGTTTTTCGTCGGTTTGTGCGCTGGAGAATCGGAGCGGTGGCAAATGGCGACCGCTGCGCTGCTCCGCTAGCTCCGCCCCCCCCGGTCTTTATTATTTTCAATGGATGTAACTAGGTGTTTGGGGACCTCTATCCAAAGGGTAAGGATGGTTCATGCCCATCCCCCATTGTTTAATTATTTACACACTGGTCATGGGTAGGGGCTGGGAGAACATTAGAACCTCCTCATTTAATATTATTGGGATGGGGCCTTACTAGTGACTGGGCAGCAATGGCTTTTTTAAAACCTGGGCTCAGATTTAAAGCATCTGGGTCCAAATTCCGGCTGTCCGACAGCGTTCAATCCGGCTGAAAACCAGACCAAATTCAGGATCAAATTCATTCCTATTTTTGAATAGCATTAACAATGCCCTGTATGCAGCCAGATTATTTTGCCCCATTCAGACTTCAGTGCATAACCCCATCAATTGAGAAGTGTCAGGAATTTAAAGAGAATTTAAAATGTAAGACCAAAAGTAGACATACTGGAAGAATTCTCGACAATTCTCTCTGAAGTGCATAACCCTGAAAATTATTCAATGCAGCTTTGTGCAGTAGATCCTGTGTTATCTCTTTCAGTGTACAAAATGCTATATTAGGTGGGACATGGATCTATGATATTGTCCCAACAATAATTGGAGATAATGAAGATTTATATAATATGGCTCAACTGTGCTCCATCCTTTGGCTGTTTAAAGGCTTCTTCAGTTCCCAGCCTGAGTCAATCTTTGATCCTTCTGAGGTTGGATATTTAAAGTTATCAAATCATTGAAAAGTTTTGTGAATAGCTATTATTATAATGAACTCTCAGAGATTCACTCACTCAACACAGAATGTCAGTTAATTGAAACCCAAATTGCAAAATTCATTACAAAATAGCCAAGCTGTTTCAATAGATGCATATGAGAATGTTTCCAAATTGGGGCTTTTTGCATAAATGAAGCAATTCAATCTTTAATTAATTTCATTATGGTGTTTAGTGAATAAAACCCTTGGTATAAATGTATCTATGCTCTTAATAAGTCGCCATAATGTTAACTACACTTATAGCAGAAAAAAAAATCCGCCTGTCAGTTTTAAATGTTCTAGCCATTTGCAGATATTGCTTTGAACACCATCTCTGTTATTGCTGTTCTTATGGGATACTGAATGCCTGTGGATAGTCACCTGGGAATGATCCCACTCAGCCAATCTACCAATCTTGACTCAGCCTTTATAAAGTAAGCCTTTCTTCTGGTTCAATGAATTTGCATCGGTCTCTGCTTGTGATGAAAGAAAATTGATGCCAGCATTCTGATTTCACTGCTTATGAATTCTGTTTGATTTGCTAATATGACCCGAATACCGCCATTCATTCCACTTTGCTCTGATTAAAACCTTGTCTGAACTCATTGAATATTTACCTTGGCTTGATCTAAGGATCTCAATTCAATTCCAGCTTCAAATAAGTAACTACCACTATGCTCAGGCAAATATTCTGAACTGTTAGATCATTTGACTCGAAACATTATTCATTGCTGTATTAATTCAGTTACCTCATACTCACTTGTCTCAAGCCACCTGTATCTATTGAAACACGTGTATTTGTTTATCTTGAAAAATGCTATTATTAAATCATGTACATGTTCTTTTAAACCTGTTAGCTTTTTCCATCAGACATAACTTCATACAGAAATGCTGGGCACTCTCTGACACTCTACTTAAAGGAATACTATAGACTTTAAAACATCTTTTACTTAATAAAGTAGTTTTGGTGTACATTTTAATGCCCCTGCAGTCTCACGGCTCAGTTCTGTTATTTATGAGTTAAACCACTTTTGTTTCTGTTTATGCAGCCCCAGACTCACCTCCCCTGGCTGTGACTGACACAGCCTACATGAAAAATATGGTTTTATTTTCAATCAGACTTTAACTTGCAATAGAAGTTTTTTATCTCCTGCTCTGTAAATTGAACTTTAATTACATACAGAAGGTTCCAGTGGGGTCTGGGAAGCTAATAACAGAGCACTAAATAAGAAATTCTAGATTAAACTGACTGTCACTACAGAAACCTAGAATACCTAAGTTCCTTTTCAGGAAGTGTTTAGAAATGCTGTGTAAGTCATATGCAGGGAGGTGTGAGTAGAGCTGTATAAACCATGTGATTTAACTCCTAAATGGCAGGGAAGTGAGCAGTGACATACATCAAGATAGGTTCATTAAAATAACACTATAGTCACCAGAACAACTACAGATTACTTTAGACTATAGCCTGAGAAAAGAGAAAAAGCAGTGTTTACATTACAGTGGCAGTCAGTCAGAAGGCCACTATAGATGCTATGTGGAGCAGAGCTGAAAAATGTGCAGCACGTATGTTTAGCATCTTCACACTCTGCATGGAGGCGCTGAACTTTCCCCATACAGATGCATTGATTAAATGCATCTCTATGAGGAGATGCTGATTGTGCAGCACATCGTTTTGCCACGTGTGCGCATTAGCCTCCCAAATTGAGTTGAGCGAACCCGGACTGTAAAGTTCGGGTTCGTACCGAACATTGAGTTTTTTGGACCCCGGATCCAAACACGGACATATCACTGTATGTTCGGGTTGGAGTTCAGTGTTCGGCGATTTAATGGTGTGTTTTGAAAGGTGGCAGGGCAGCCAATCAACAAGCGTTTGACTCATGTGCCCTTAGAAGCCATCACAGCCATGCCTACTAATGACATGGCTGTGATTGGCCAATGCAGCATGTGACCCAGCCTCTATATATAAGCTGGAGTCGCGTAGCGCTGCACTTCACATGAGCTCTTATTAGTGTAGGGAGAGGATGCTGCCACTTTAAGGGACAGATTAGGAAAACATTCAGCAAACTAGTACATTAGTGGGGTGCACTTCATATCTCAGAGTCAAATAGAAGCGTCAAATACTGCTGTCACATTTCAGTTTTAAAACGTAAACATTTTTGGGTGCTAAAAAGTACATTAGTGGGGTGCTCTTCATATCTGAGATTTAAATAGAAGCGTCAAATAGTGCACTTACAGCCCTGTTGTAAACATTCTAATTGTTTTGGTGCTAATCTGCTAAATAGTACATTAGTGGGGTGCACTTCATATCTGAGAGTCAAATAGAAGCGTCAAATAGTGCGCTTACAGCGCAATTGTAAACATTCTTATTTTCTGGGTGCTAATCTGCTAAATAGTACATTAGTGGGGTGCACTTCATATCTGAGAGTCAAATAGAAGCATCAAATAGTGCGCTTACAGCGCAATTGTAAACATTCTTATTTTCTGGGTGCTAATCTGCTAAATAGTAAATTTGGGCCCTGCACTTCATATCTGAGAGTCAAATAGAAGCGTCAAATAGTGCAAATGTAAACATTCTTAATTTCTGGGTGCTAATCTGTTAAATAGTACATTAGTGGGGTGCACTTATATCTGAGAATCAAATAGAAGCGTCTAATAGTGTACTTACTGCGCAGTTGTAAACATTCTAATTGTTTTGCTGCTAAACTGCTAAATAGTACATTTTGGGCGTGCTCTTCATATCTGAGAGTCGAATAGAACCGTCAAATAGTGCGGTTACAGTACAGTTGTAAAAATTCTAATTGCTTTGGTGCTAAACTGCTAAATAGTAAATTTGGGGCGTGCTCTTCATATCTGAGAGTCAAATAGAACCGTCAAATAGTGCGCTTACAGCGCAGTTGTAACAATTCTTATTTTCTGGGTGCTAATCTGCTTAATAGTACATTTTGGGTGTGCTCTTCATATCTGAGAGTCAAATAGAACTGTCAAATAGAACATAGCATTTTTTAACATTCAAATTTTTTTGGCTGCTAAATAGTACATTTGCGGCCTGCGGTGCACTTCATATCTGAGAGTCAAATAGAACCGTCAAATACCAATATAACAATATTGTAATTCGGGGGTAATACCCTCACAAGTCAAACTGAGAAGTCAGTTTAAAGGGAAAACTGTTGCCTGGATACAATTCTAAAACAATTTCCATATGTCCTTTGCAGACTTTACATGCTGGAACAACACAGGAGCCAACTGCTGTGGCTTTCTTCAGTGTGCAGACCGGCAAGGAGTGCAGGGTTGAGGAGCGGGTGGAATATGATGTGGAGGATGATGAGGTCCTAGACCACACATGGAATCAAGGTCATGCGAGTGACGTGTGCAGTTTGGAGGAAGAGAGGCACCAGCACAGCATAAGAGGGAGCAGGGTGCAAAAGCGGAGCGGCCGTCCCCTAGCGCTCGTTGGCATGTATTATCTTTAGAATTCCCACAGTTATCCAAGTAACAGATGGAGCGATAAAAGGAACCATAACAGATTTAATGAGCCATTCGCAGTTTCGTAGTATGGTGACCGGGACCCAGACACTGTCTGGGCGGCGGGCGGACGACCAGGACACAGTATGCCTGATGTTGAAGTTAGGAGTCCCAGTATGGAATGGATTAGCAGGGTCTGGTGCAGGGTAACCGCACACCCCCTGGTGTTGAGCACCAGTGTTTGTGCGGCCACATACCAGGACCCTGATGCAGCTTCAGTAAAAAGAGTACTGGATACCAGAAGCCATCACAAGACTGATCCACAACTTGGAACAGGATGTGACATTCACTGTAGCGGCTGTGGCTTTCGGTGTTCTCACCGTGCTGCTGCTCGCCTGTCTGCGCTGCAGTGTAACTTCGGCCTTCCCGCTCACTTCCTCATATGCGACATGCCCACAAGGTGGAACTCCACCTTGCACATGCTGGAGAAACTGTGCGAGCACCAGCAGGCGATAGTGGAGTCTCAGCTGCAGCACGTACGGGTCAGTCGCTCTGCACTAGACTTGCCCTCAATTTGATCAGAGTTAAAGGATTTCAAGTGGACTCATTACAATTACATGGCTTCTAAAGAGTCTTGTATTGTTATTTGTCGTCACTAACTCCCCACGTCGGGAGTGGGTCATTTGCGCGCCTGCTGCCTTCCTTGAATGTGGTAGCCGTTTCTCAGGCTCCCTCTCAGGAATCGAACCCTGACTCCCCGTTACCCATGGTCACTATGGTAGGCGCAGTAAATGGCATCAAAAGTTGATATGGATGACATAGGAATGTGTCGTCGCCTTGCCATTGTGGAGCCCATTGTAAAAGTGCTCTAGCATGACGAGCTGGGTGATCTCCTCCGGGAACTTGGGTTGATGGGAGTTGAGCCAGTTCTGGGTGGCCCTTGTGATGCGGCATGCCCACTCCGCATGGGAGTCCTTCTCCCCTTTCCGGGTCTCCCTAAACTTTTGGCTGTATTGCTCGGGAGTGACCGCATACCGGGCCAGGAGGATTTGTGTAATAAAGGGATAGTCTAGGATCTGATCTTCTGGTACAGCCCGGTAAATTTCTGTTGCCTTCCCCCACTAGTGATGTCCCGGACGGTTCGCTGGTGAATAATTCCCGGCGAACATAGTGTGTTCGCGTTCGCGGCGGCGGGCGAACATATGCGATGTTCGGTCCGCCCCCTATTCGTCTTCATTGAGTAAACTTTGACCCTGTACCTCACATTCAGCAGACACATTCCAGCCAATCAGCAACAGACCCTCCCTTCCAGACCCCCCCCCCCCCCCACCTCCTGGACAGCATCCATTTAAGATTCATTCGGAAGCTGCATTCATTTTTTTTTTTTCAATTTATTATTTTTTTTTCAGTGCATATAAATGTTACAAGCAGATACTCCCCCCAGACACTCTGTATTACTGCAGATACTCCCCCCAGACACTCTGTATTACTGCAGATACTCCCCCCAGACACTCTGTATTACTGCAGATACTCCCCCCCAGACACTCTGTATTACTGCAGATACTCCCCCCAGACACTCTGTATTACTGCAGATACTCCCCCCAGACACTCTGTATTACTGCAGATACTCCCCCCAGACACTCTGTATTACTGCAGATACTCCCCCAGACACTCTGTATTACTGCAGATACTCCCCCCAAACACTCTGTATTACTGCAGATACTCCCCCAGACACTCTGTGTTACTGCAGATACTCCCTCCAGACACTCTGTGTTACTGCAGATACTCCCTCTAGACACTCTGTGTTACTGGAGATACTCCCTCCAGACACTCTGTGTTACTGGAGATACTCCCTCCAGACACTCTGTGTTACTGCAGATACTCCCCCAGACACTCTGTGTTACTGCAGATACTCCCTCCAGACACCTTGTGTTACTGCAGATACTCCCTCCAGACACCCTGTGTTACTGCAGATACTCCCTCCAGACACTCTGTATTACTGCAGATACTCCCCCCAGACACTGACACAGAGCAGAATAGGGACTGTTCCCCCTACATAGGGTCACTTGGCAGATATATATTGACACCTATCCTAAGGATCCCTGATACACACTGACACAGAGCAGAATAGGGACTGTTCCCCCTACATAGGGTCACTTGGCAGATATGGATTGACACCTATCCTAAGGATCCCTGATACACACTGACACAGAGCAGAATAGGGTCTGTTCCCCCTACATAGGGTCACTTGGCAGAAATGGATTGACACCTATGCTAAGGATCCCTGATACACACTGACACAGAGCAGAATAGGGACTGTTCCCCCTACATAGGGTCACTTGACAGATATGGATTGACACCTATCCTAAGGATCCCTGATACACACTGACACAGATCAGAATAGGGACAGTTCCCCCTACATAGGGTCACTTGGCAGATATGGATTGATACCTATCCTAAGGATCCCTGATACACAGTGACACAGAGCAGAATAGGGACTGTTCCCCCTACATAGGGTTACTTGGCAGATATTGACTGACACCTATCCTAAGGATCCCTGATACACACTGACACAGAGCAGAATAGGGACTGTTCCCCCTACATAGGGTCACTTGGCAGATATGGATTGACACCTATCCTAAGGATCCCTGATACACACTGACACAGTTTAGAATAGGGACGGTTCCCCCTACATAGGGTCACTTGGCAGATATGGATTGACACCTGTCCTCAGGGACCCTGATACACACGGGGGGGGGGGGGGCTACTGCCATAAAAATAATGGGGGGGACCTACTGTCCCCCCCCAGCCCCCACCCCTGAGTGGTGGGTGGGGGCCCTAAATAAAAATCCCCCCCAATCAAAGGTGACTAGGGGTCCCCAAGCCCCTAGTCACCCACCCCCCCACCCCAAAAGAAGATACCCCCTACCTACGCCCCTCACCCTAAAAAATAGTGAGGGGGGAATAAAATAACTAACCTGTAAAGAAAAATTCAACTTACCATTTGACGTCTTCTTATTTCTAAAATCTTCTTTTTTCAGCCCCAAAAAAGGCCAAATAAAAAGCCATAAGAACCCATTGAAGTCTATGGCGGTTCGACCGGTTCGCCGGTTCGCGAACGTTTGCGGAAGTTCGCGTTCGTCGTTCGCGAACCGAAAATTTTATGTTCGCAACATCACTATTCCCCACTAGTTTGCTGGCCAGGATGGTGACCCAGTCATTGGAGTCCACATCTTGGAGTAGGCACTGGCACTCAAAGTCTTGTAAAAAGTCATTGATGCCTTCTTCTGCTTCCTTGAAGTATTTGAAGGCATTGTATGGTAGCTTGTGGGCCAGGGTGGTTGTGCTTCCCGGCGCCCTCTGTTCCCTTCTTTCTTCATCTGGGTTCATGGAGGTCGCCCTCTCTCTATTGGCAAGTAGGCTTGCACCTCCAAAAAGGTCCTGCTGACCATCTCCTCTGAGGGTGGCTCGCGGTAATATGCCAGGTGCTGTTACACCTCCTTGGGCACTTCCTCCTTATCTCCTGCTGCTGCTCGCCTGTCTGCGCTGCAGCGTAACTTCGGCCTTCCCGCTCACCGCCTCATGAGACTGTGCGAGCAGCAGCAGGCAAAAGTGGAGTTTCAGCTGCAGCACGCACGGGTCAGTCGCTCTGCGGAACAGAGTTGTCTTTTTTTATATGTCCCAATATTTTGGGGGCTATCCCAATTGAAAAAAAAAAAAAAAATATATATATATATATATATATAAAAAACAGTGTTGGCTACCTCCTCCTCCTCCACCGCTAGCAGAGGCTTATGAAGGCCTTTTCTCCATGCATCAGGAGTTGAGCATTTCTCCATGCATCAGGACTGCAAGAAATGCACCGCAGGCAGCAAATGTTTCTTTTTTTATATGTCCCAATATTTTGGGGGCTACCCCAATTAAAAAAAAAAAAAACAGTGTTGGCTACCTCATCCTCCACCTCCGCTTCCACCTACACCGCCACGGTCACCGCCTCCTCAACCTATGGGTCACTTAGTATAAACTATGTACACAATAGCAGAGGCTTGTGAGGGCCTTTTCTCCATGCATCAGGAGTTGAGCATTTCTCCATGCATCAGGACTGCAAGAACTGCACCGCAGGCCGCAAATGTTTTTTTTTTTTATATGTCCCAATATTTTGGGGGCTACCCCAATTAAAAAAATAAATAAATAAATAAAAGAAGCAGTGTTGGCTACCTCCTCCTTCTCCACCGCCGCTTCCACCTATACCGCCACAGTCACTGCCTCCTCAACCTATGGGTCACTTAGTATAAACTATGTACACAATAGCAGAGGCTTGTGAAGGCCCTTTCTCCATGCATCAGGCCGTGAGCTCAGTTTGAACAATGAAAGTGAATACCCTGCACTCCAACCCTCCTTTAAATGGATAATTCTGGTGATCCTCCTGACAGCCATGCTTTAGATTTTGATTTATGTTCTTGCAAAGCTAAAATCCAAGATTCCATCTAGTGCTATTTTATGGCTCAGCTGTATTTTTAATTTTTAGGTATTTTACGTTATTTTAAGTGATTTATCCACATTTGTTTGCAGGGCACTTGTCCTACTCTTACCCCCATTTTATTTCCTTTTGCAGCCCTCTAGCCCTTTCCAGGACTTTTTTAGAGGCATTTTTGTGCCCAAAAGTTCGGGTCCCCATTGACTTCAATGGGGTTTGGGTTCGGGGTCAAGTTCGGGGTCAAGTTCGAGCCCGAACCCGGACTTTTTTTCAAAGTTCAGCCGAACCCGCCGGACCAAACATCCAGGTGTCCGCTCAACTCTACTCCCAAAGCTTTCGTATGGGAAAGCATTGGACTTGCTGAGATCATTAATTCTGATGATCTCAGCCAAGGAGGCGGAGCATTGGCCAGCACCACCAAACCCGCTCAATGCTGGAATAAAGGAGTTTTTACTCTATTTAATGTGAACAAGGGGGTGCCATCCAACTAAAATGTATTCCCGACCCTATATAAGCTAAATTTGTTTGGTGCCTATAGTGTACTTTTAAGGTGAGACTGGGAATACATGTAGGTAATCCAACCACTCCCATACTTTACAGTTAATCCCATTGTGCATAGGGATTGCAGGGAAGTTTGGGTCTCAGGAGTGTTTCTAACAAAACGTAATAAGTACGTGAGGCTTGGTGAATCTTTGATATACCATTTCTATATACATCAAGGAGTGACTTCACAAGTTTATCATATTCAGTTAATTATACACAGCGCTTGCATGTGTGTACTGAGCAGTTAGTAGTTGGTTAAAAAGGGGAGAGGAAGGGGTTTCACATGCGTGGCTTCTAGGTACATTTTGATTAAGGTTCCAATGTTGGGGGTTCTCTATTAACTTTAAATTGTGTTTCATAGCCCAATTTCAGCCAGCTAAACCAGCCAATTATGTCACTATGCTGCAACCCTGATTGACAGCTGCAATCACTCTGGAAGAAGAAATTCATTTCATATTGTCCTGAGAAAAGATGCAGTAAAAGGAAAATTGAAACATTATATCTACATTGTCAAAATTGTTTGCTGCTGCTACACTTTCATATTATTTAATATATTTGGAGAATCAAACTAATGGGTGCCATGCTTAGAAAACCAACACCTCAGAAATAGCTACAGCTAACTGAAGAAGTTAAATCACCATGTCCACCGCATTTTAAAAGTTGTGTTCTAACAGGCCAATTATTGTAGAATTTAAAAAGCACATGTAGTGGCCAATTGCCCAAGAAAGCATAGGTAGCGGCCAATTGCACCAAAACGTAATACATAAACTGTTTATACTGCTGTTTTGCTACACTACCAGTGTCAGAAGGTACTGAGCTTGGCAGCTGGATAGTTATTGTAAGCAGAGCCGGATTAAGATTGCACAAGGCCGCAGGCAGGATGTCCGATTCAAGATCTCTCCTAGAGCCTGGAGCTCTGTTCTGTGAGTGGTGGCAGCTGAGTGTTGTACCTGTATGCGGCAGATGCGTGTGAGAGTGTGCAGTGGCTGAGTGTTGTTGTTGTTGTGTTGAAATGAACGAGAGCTATTTATGGGGGAGGCTTGTGGGGGTAGGCTGAGTGTGCCTGTGTCTCTAGTGGCTGAATTTTGTGTGTGAAGGGAAGTCGGCATGGGGCTGGAGTGTATGTGTGTATAGGGTGATGTAGTGTGTTTGTGTATGGAGAAGAACCTAGTATGTATATAGGGTCTATAGTATGTGTGTGGGGGATCCAGTGTGTGAGCAGGGCCGGCCTTAGGGGTGTGCGAGATGTGCGGCCGCACAGGGCGCCATGGAGCAGGGGGCGCCGTGCGGCCGCACAGCAGATTTAAAAAAAAAAAATAATTTTTTTTTTTTACATTTGCAGCGGGGGCGGAGCTTACTGTGCGGCGGGGGCGGAGCTAAAAGCGCCGGAAAACTGCTGCAGGGGAAGCAGGAAGGAGTCCCTGCTTCCCCACCAGGAGCTGCACTGTCTCCACAATTAACTCCACAGGTAACTGTGTGATTGTCATGTGAGTGTGACTCTCTGCCTATGTGTATGACTGTCTGCCTCTGTGTGTGTGTGTGTGTGTGTGTGTGTATGACTGTCTGCCTCTGTGTGTCTGTGTGTATGACTGTCTGCCTCTGTGTGTATGACTATCTGCCTGTGTGTGTCTGTGTGTGTGTGTTTGTGTGTGTGTATGACTGTCTGCGTGTGTGTGTGTGTGTGTATAACTGTCTGCCTCTGTGTGTATTACTGTCTGCCTCTGTGTGTTTGTCTGTGTGTATTACTGTCTGCCTCTGTGTGTGTGACTATCTGCCTGTGTGTTTGTCTGTGTGTGTGTGCGTATGACTGTCTGCGTGTGTGTGTGTATGACTGTCTGCGTGTGTGTGTATATGACTGTCTGCCACTGTGTGTCTGTGTGTATTACTGTCTGCCACTGTGTGTTTGTCTGTGTGTATTACTGTATGCCTCTGTGTGTTTGTCTGTGTGTATTACTGTATGCCTCTGTGTGTTTGTCTGTGTGTATTACTGTCTGCCTCTGTGTGTGTGACTGTGTATGACTGCCTCTGTGTGTATGACTGCCTCTGTGTGTATGACTGTCTGCCTCTGTGTGTATGACTGTCTGCCTCTGTGTGTATGACTGTCTGCTTGTGCGTGTGTGGATGTCTTCCTGTGTGTGTATGGCCGTCTGACTCTGTGTGTGTGTGTGTGTCACATACAACCAATACACGCATATCACACACTGTTAATATACCCATTACAAATATCACACATAGCATACATATCACACACAGTCATCACACGTACTATTACATACACAGACAACACAAACATAACAGCATACATGGATGACGGGGGGGGGGGCGCTGTGAAGATTTTTCGCACAGGGCGTCTAAATGCCTAAGGCCGGCCCTGTGTGTGAGTACAGTGACTGTAGTAAAGAAACCAATGTGTGTATGGGATCTAGTATGTGTGTATAGTGGCGTTAGTGAGTGTGTGTGCATAGGGAATCCATTGTGTCTGTGTAGGGGATCCAATGTGAATGTGTAAAGTGGATGTAGTGTATGTATAGAGAATCTAGTGTAGGTGACAATTGCTGAAGTGTGTGTGTGCGTGTATGCATCTAGGGAATCTAGTGTCTATGTAGGGGGGACCAGTGTGTATGTGTAGAGTGGCTCTAGTTTGTGTGTGTAGGGAATCCACTGTGTGTGTATTTTAGTGTGTGTAGGGGATCTAGTGTGCATTTGTGTAGAGTAAATGTAAGGATTGTGTGTGTGAATATGTTTGGGTGGGATAGGGGATGTATTTGAGGTTAGAGGGGGTTAGAGGTTTTTTTTGTTCTACTTATTAACAAAAATAGGAAAACATATTTATTCCCCCCTGCTTCTTATCTTGTTGTGTATAGTGATCTCGCCTGCTTACTGCCACCTTCAGGAGCTGTGCTCATCTTTAGCCAATGCTAGGTCCAGACCAGGAGCTACTGCAGTATCTCCCAGACTCTATTCCCTGATCTAGATGTAAAATATGGTTTGTGAGAGATTTAACAGGTGCTTAGGCAGACATTTCCTGCCGCTCCCACCTTTCTCTCAAAGTCAGTACTGCATCTAAATGGTGTCAGCTGACTATGTCTCCATCTTTTGTCTCTTGTCTGACATCTTAGCCACGAAGATAGTATGGAGTACAGTTTTGAGTAGGTTTGTGTTTCCAAGAGGCACATCATTTCTCCACCTTTTGAAGTCCAAAAACCCAACTCTTTATTTAGCGGGGGTGTTAAGTGCCAGTGACAGAGATCTCTTAATTCTGCTCACTCTCCCTTGTTGTGCCAAGATTGAGGGACATTTAAAACCCTGGCCGTCCAATGGTGCGATACTCTAGCGTGCACCTCCGCCGGATGCAGGCTGAGTATATGCCTTGTGTGAGCATCTGCACAGTATGGTGTCTGTGAGTTGCAGCTGGTTACCACAGACCTCACAGGAAGTGCAGTGTTAGCCCTGTATATCCTGTTGGCCTTGGACCATGGCCTTTGTGGCCCATCAGGCAATTGCCAGTTTACTGGAAGCACAGTCAGGGTGAGGCTTCCTCATGGACAGAGATGGCTTAAAGGGAAACTCCAGTGCCAGATAAACGATCCATTTTTCTGGCACTGGAGGGTCCCTCTCCCTCCCACCCCCCAATCCCCAGTTACTGAAGGGGTGAAAACCCCTTCAGTGACTTACCTGGGGCAGCGGCGATGTCCCTCGCTGCTGTCTCCGCCTCCGCGACGCTCCTCCTTGTGATTACGTCGGCCGGTGGGCGAGACTAATCTCGCCCACCGGCCGAGGAGACCTAATGCGCATGCGCGGAAATGCCGCGCATGCGCATTACGTCTCCCCATAGGAAAGCATTGAAAAATAATTCCTATGGGGTTTTGAGCGACGCTGGAGGTCCTCACACAGCGTGAGGACATCCAGCGACGCTCTAGCACAGGAAACCTGTGCTAGAAACTAGGAAGTGACCTCTAGTGGCTGTCTATTAGGTGGAGTTAACCCTGCAATGTAATTATTGCAGTTTATGAAAAACTGCAATACTTACACTTGCAGGGTTAAGGGTAGTGGGAGTGAGCAGAAGTGGTCTGGGTGCCTGGAGTGCAGTGGCGGCTCTAGACTTTGTGAGGCCTTAGGCGAAACTCAAACTTGAGGCCCCCACTAACACCTAAAGTTAAAAATAGGGGTTGCATTGTGTGTATAAGGAGCTGTTGTTGTATTTAAGGACGAGCTTGCAGCGCTGGATACAGAGAGCTAGTCTCTGTATTCATCGTTCAGAGGCTTGCAGTGTAGCGGCTCCCTGTGCCGCCGCATTCTGATCTCTCTGACTGTAGTTATGGCATAATATGCAAACTAACTTAATTTGCAATAAACAAATTTAATTAGCAATTATGCCAATCGTTTATACATGACTGAGGGGTATGGTGGTATGGTTACATAGCCTTGCAGTCGTGTATACATAAGTGCCGGAATATGTATATATGAGTGTATCTGGCATTGTCTACCTATGTGTGACAGGGTTTGGGGTGAGTGTTGCACAGTTGGAGTACAGGATTGTAAGGGTTTATGTAATAGGGTGAGTGTGGCAGGGTGAAGGGGGTGTGTGGGACAGACTGATAGAGGATGAGTGACAGGGTCGGGGGGTGAGTGTGACAGTGCAAGAGAAGGCGAGTCTGACAGGGTTGATGGGGGGGTTAATGCAATAGGGTAGGTGTGGCAAAGCAAGGAGTATTGTATGGTTGCAGTGGGTGAGAGTGACAGGATTAGGAGGGGTTATGTAAGTTTGGCTGTGTGTAGTGGGCGGCAGTGTGTGGGGTCTGAACTGTTTGGGAATGGTGATAGTGTATGTGAAGGGGATGTCAGTGTGTGTGGTAATGATAGGGTCCGGTAGGGGAATGACAAGGTGTGCGGTGGAAAGTTGTGACAGTGCGTCTGTGTGGGAAGGCTGTGATTGGGTGGGTGTGGGGTGACAGGGTAGAGGAGCTGTGAGAGGGTAGGAGACTTTGACAGGACAAGGGGTAGTGGGGGGGCTGGAGCAGGGGGTGGTGGGGCAGGTGGTGGTAGGGGGGCTGTGACAAGGTAGTGAGGTGGTAGGAGGACAGTAGGAGGGCAGAGGGTGGCTGGGGCAGAGGGTGGTAGGGTTCCCCTGGGGCAGGGGGGTTATGACAAAGCACGGGGTGGTAGGACGGCAGTGACAGGGTACGGGGTGGTAGGGTGGCTGTGACAGGGGGTTGCAGGAGGGCAGTGACAGCGTACGGGGTGGTAGGGAGCAGAAGGTGGTAGGGTGGCTGTGACAGGGCAGGGGATGGTAGGGGGCATAGGATGGTAGGAGGGCAGAGGGTGGTAGGAGTACAGTGACAGGGTAGTGGGGTGGTAGGAGGGCAGAGGGTGGCTGGGGCAGAGGGTGGTAGGAGGACAGTGACATGGTAGTGGGGAGGTAGGAGGGCAGAGGGTGGCTTGGGCAGGGGGTGGTAGGAGGGCAGTGACAGGGTACAGGTAGTAGGGAGCAGAGGTTGGTATGGTGGCTGTGACAGGGCAGGGGATGGTAGGGGGCATAGGATAGTAGGACGGCAGAGGGTGGTAGGGTGGCTGGGGCAGGGGTTGGTAGGAGGACAGAGGGTGGCTGGGATGGTAGGGGGGGCTATGACAGGGCAGGGGGTGCTAGGAGGACAGGGACAGGGTAGTAGGAGGGCAGAGGGTGGCTGGGGCAGTGGTGGTGGGGTGGCTGGGGCAGTGGTGGTGGGGTGGCTGGGGCAGTGGGTGGCTGGGGTGGCTGGGGCAGTGGGTGGCTGGGGTAGCTGGGGCAGAGGGTGGCTGGGGCAGAGGGTGGCTGGGGCAGAGGGTGGTGGGGGGGCTGGGGTGGTAAGAGGGCAGAGGGTGGCTTGGGCGGTAGGTGGGACTATGACAGGGCAGGGGGTGGTAGGAGGACAGTGACCGGGTAGTGGTGGGGTGGCTGGGGCAGTGGTGGTAGGGTGGCTGGGGCAGAGGGTGGTGGGGTGGCTGGGACAGAGGGTGGTGGGGTGGCTGGGGCAGAGGGTGGCGGGGTGGCTGGGGCAGAGGGTGGCGGGGTGGCTGGGGCAGTGGTGGTGGGGTGGCTGGGGCAGAGGGTGGCTGGGACAGTGGTGGTGGGGTGGCAGTGGTGGTGGGCTGGCTGGGGCAGAGGGTGGCTGGGGCAGTGGTGGTGGGGTGGCTGGGGCAGTGGTGATGGGGTGGCTGGGTCATTGGTGGTGGGGTGGCTGGGGCAGAGGGTGGCTGGGGCAGTGGTGGTGGGGTGGCTGGGGCAGTGGTGATGGGGTGGCTGGGTCATTGGTGGTGGGGTGGCTGGGGCAGAGGGTGGCTGGGGCAGTGGTGGTGGGGTGGCTGGGGCAGTGGGTGGCTGGGGCAGTGGTGGTGGGGTGGCAGTGGTGGTGGGCTTGCTGGGGCAGAGGGTGGCTGGGGCAATGGTGGTGGGGTGGCTGGGGCAGTGGTGGTGGGGTGGCTGGGTCATTGGTGGTGGGGTGGCTGGGGCAGAGGGTGGCTGGGGCAGTGGTGGTGGGGTGGCTGGGGCAGTGGTGATGGGGTGGCTGGGGCAGTGGTGGTGGGGTGGCTGGGGCAGTGGTGGTGGGGTGGCTGGGGCAGTGGGTGGCTGGGGCAGTGGTGGTGGGGTGGCAGTGGGCTTGCTGGGGCAGAGGGTGGCTGGGGCAATGGTGGTGGGGTGGCTGGGGCAGTGGTGGTGGGGTGGCTGGGGCAGAGGGTGGCTGGGGCAGTGGTGGTGGGGTGGCTGGGGCAGTGGTGATGGGGTGGCTGGGTCATTGGTGGTGGGGTGGCTGGGGCAGTGGTGGTGGGGTGGCTGGGGCAGTGGGTGACTGGGGCAGTGGTGGTGGGGTGGCAGTGGTGGTGGGCTTGCTGGGGCAGAGGGTGGCTGGGGCAATGGTGGTGGGGTGGCTGGGGCAGTGGTGGTGGGGTGGCTGGGGCAATGGTGGTGGGGTGGCTGGGGCAGTGGTGGTGTGGGGGCTGGGACAGAGGGTGGTAGGAGGGCAGGGTGGGGAGCGGAGGCATACCTTAGGATCCCTGGTGGTCCAGTGGGCGGCCAGGCTGTTTCCCTGGTGGTCCGGTGGGCTCCCTTTACGGTCTGCAGCTCCGCCGGGTGCAGAGCTGCAGACCACGTGGTAAGTTTAGTCTCGCGATCTCAGCCAGTCAGAGCGTTGCCGTGGTAACCCGCGGCAACGCTCTGATTGGCTGAGATCGCGAGAGCCACTCAGTCTGCAGCTCTGCGCTCGGCGGAGCTGCAGACAGGCGGGCTCTCCCGGGCAGGCATAGGAGGGGCCTCGCACCCGGCGGCATAAAGGGCAAGCCGCCGGGCACCCTCCTGTGTCGGGTCCTCGGTCTCTGACCGAGGACCCGACCTGTCACACTGCCCTAAGGCGATTTAGGCGGCCGCGAGGCCCCCATAAGCGCGAGGCCTTAGGCGGCCGCCTAAATCGCCTAATTAGAGAGCCGCCTCTGCTGGAGTGTCCCTTTAATGGATAATCTGGTTCTGACTGTAATGGTATTTTAATCATATAGTTATTATATATCTTATTATAAACTAATGAAAAAAAATATTGAGAACAATTTTAAAATCCAGTTTAAAATACATGGCTGACCCCGAAACAATAAAATAAAGATCGCTGCAAATTTAGTGACATTAACTGTAATCGTTTTGTTTATCTTTGCATGATCAGAGAGGAAAGCTCAAGCTGTGCTGCAATCCCTGCTGTATTTCAGAGTGGTATGACTGTCTGCAGCTATTTAATTTAAGTTTGGTGAATTTGACAAAATAAAAAAATGCCCTACAGCCATCTTTAATGATTAACTGTCACTTTACTGGAACTTACAATACTGAATAAAAAATAAAAAAAATCGCCTGTAACTTGTGTTAACCTTTTTCCATGTCATGTTTTTTTTTTATCATAACGGTTTAGCAAATTACATAAAAATCCATTTCAAACAAGGCAAAACCAAACCACACACTGCAAATGAAAAGGAGAAATAGAAACACCTATGCTTTCTCTGTTCTGACAGAGAGGCGTGCAAAGAACAAAGCTTATAACAATGATTGTAAGATGGAGGCCCCCAGTACTAGGATAAAGAGGTGTGGATTCCTACATTTAATTTTATCACACCTCACAAATAAGTATTTATTACATTTGTAAAAAAACAGATATGTGATAACAATATATATACATAATATTAAAAATCCTAGGGGGGCGGGGCCTGACCGCCAAACCGAGCGGACGCACCACACATCAGCTCCGGACCAAAAATCTAATTATTGCCCAAACTCACTGATCGGTAGCCCTTTCAGGCTAATAATCTACGACCGGAGGCTCCTGGGCTTATATAGAAGCAATCAGGGTTCTGGAGCGGACCTGCGGCAACCGACAGTCAACATTAGAGGCCTGGGCTAGGGCCTGGCGGGGGAGGCGGCCGATCCTCCGACCGGACCTGGCCGGGCATACCAGGAGTGCGACAAGGGCCCTTACCCCCCCCCCCCCCCTGTGGTCCGGTGGGGGTTATCCCGGACCCTACTAAGATAATACTAACCTCAGTAAAGCTGCAAACGAGCAACCACGACTACACAGCCAGCAGAGACACGAGGCAGCCAGAGCTCATCCAAGATGGCCGCCAAGCTAAGGCCACAGAGAGGGAGCACGGGCAGCCATTCACACACTCACTCCCTGAAGGCCCTTGACCGGCTTTGCTCGAGCCTATGCACGATACTGTGTGACGGCGGAATGCCATACCGTCAAGCAACCTGTATAGTGGCCTCATGGATTCGTCCTGTGACCCGCCGGCGCTACTATGGACTCCCTCTGCAGACCTTCAAAGCGGCCATTCAGCCACGCAAGCATCGACGACCGCAATGGCGGGACAGGGACCCAAGCAACCCGGGTGCTCGCACCCACTCCCACACACACAGGAACGAGGCCGCCGGGCAACTCCAAAGACCAAGCGACATACCCAAGTAAAGAATCTCAGGCCAGCTTGTAACCACTCTGCACTCCAGGGCTAAAGCGGAGCATCATGCCGCAGCACAGGCGAAAACTAAGCAGAACTCAGCTGGAGCTGAGCCCACACCAAGGGACACCATGCAGACCACTGAGACTAATTACCTACAATGGCCAACCCTGAGGGGGCACCTACCAGGCTGCACAAGTGCACATAGCACCCTAGTCAACCAACCACGGACTGGCCGACTCCCACCCTGGCAGGAAGACCCACACAACACCAATGCGGGAGGTAAAACCTTGCCAGGTGGAGACTGAACATGGAGAAGGTGGAAGCCCAGCCTCGGAATCGGCTGACTGCCTAAATCTCAGGAGCTGGCTGCCGGCTGAGACAAGTCTACAGACAGGGACTCTAACAGCGGCAGCGAACAACCCAGCGACACAAAAGCAAAAAATATCAAGTTAAAACGTTATTATGTTGACCTCGCATTAGATTAGCTAAGTTTCCTCAACTCGACATATGCAGCATACTTGTTTAGCCTTAACTAATGCTAAGTCAGAGACATACCGGTTGCAAGCATGTTAACTTACAATGAGTGAATTAGATAGCCTCTGGAGCAATAGGGCAAACAGCGAGTAACCAGTCCTTTTCTATCACAATAGTCAACAAGTGCCTGCTAGGTCACTGTTTCCTCTCACAAGTGTAATTCTACGTGCCAGAGCAGTTAGGATAATACAAGCATATATACCCGCGAATATATTGTTATTGCCTAGACAAAACTACTTAATTTACCATACCTTTAAACAAAATGTGCAAGCTTTCAAAGCCACTGTTTAATCATACTATGTTACCATATTATTGAACGCTGTTGTGGCGCATGACTATACTCTGTACCCACCTGCACAATAAAAATAAAGAATTATAAAAAAAAAAAAAAAAAATCCTAAAAATGAGGCCTTTGGCAAACACCTACTTGTGGGCTCTACTGCTGAACATCAATATTACCAATGATGTTGCACACCAAAACAGCAATGCAAACACATATCTCAATTTTGCACATTAATTTATCTCTAAAATCTATATACTTCTATATAGGTGCTGCCCCTTACACATAGTCCCATAGTATCACATGTTCCACATCGCAAGCTGCCACTGCCTTACCCCCATAGTGTATGGTATAGTGAAATTAACCGCTCACACTGTGATATCTTGTTCATTCCTGCTCCTCTCCTCAGTCTCATCCCCCTGTGTTGACAGTCCGCCCCTTTCTCAAATCTCTTATGCGTCTAAGACACTCTATCTTTCTGAGGTATTCTTTCTTCTCATTTTCTTGTCTTCTGAAACCCATCCTTATCTTTCACCTTACGCTCTTTGCTCTTGTGGTCTTCTGTTCCTTTTCAGAGGTCTCTATTCTTTTCTGATTTCCATTTTCTTCTTAGACCTTCCCACATACTTCTCAGTCCTTCTTTTGTCTCAGTCCTACAACCCCATTCATTCCTTCTCATGCTCTCACTTTTCACTTGAAATCCCTGTCATTCCCTTCTGTCCCTTCTCAGACTCCGAACACTCTGTAAAGAACCTAACTCCTATCTATCTGATGCCCGTTTCCCCATGCTTACCCATTTCACCTCCTTTTTCAAAATCATTTTGTTATATAACATTTTCATCTTGTATTCATTTCCCTATCAGTCTTTCTTAGCATTCTCATTCAATTACCCCCCTAAGCAGTGTAGCCTACATGCTAAATGGTCAGTTAAAATTACATCTACAACATTGATTGAATGTCAGGATGGCTTGATCGTGGAGAGCAATTAAACAATGACTCTTTACTAGATGTAACTGTATACCATACAGCCAGTGTTTGGCCTCCACTGAATTGAGGTTGTATACTTTCATGGACTGCATGTTGTACATCCAGCCAGTCACAATACGGTACCATTGTAACATGGGCAAATGTGCTTCTGATTTCTAAACACTTCCTGTTTGCCTACTCTGATCTTACAGGGACACTATAAGCTATACAGCGTAAATGGTTCTGGTGTCTATAGTCTGTCCCTTCAGAGAAAAGGCAGTGTTTACATTGCAGCCTAGGAACACCTCTAGTGGCAGTCACTCAGTGCTTGTTGTGTATCTGCACTATGTGCATCACCTACATTCAGCATCTCCACACTCTATATGGCGGCGCTGAATGTTCCCCATAAAGATGTATTCATTTGTTGTATTTCTATAAGGAGATGCTGATTGGTGACATTTTGCAGAGCAAGCGTAACAGCCTCCCATTGTTTTACTATAGGAAAGCATTGGACTGACAGAGATCATCAAAATTAATGATCTCAGCCAGAGAGGCGGGACCAGGCCGGTGAGACCAGCATGGCGGAGGAGAAAAGGTGAGTAGAATTACCGTTAATCTCCTGAATGAGGAGACCAGTTACCTAATGCTGCATTCCAGCACTGTAGTGTCAGGAATACATGTCTGTATTGTATTTTAAAGTGTAAATTCACTTTAAATTCCCCTGGAATTATCTGTTTAGTAAATAACCCTGATAGCATATAGTTACGCTATAGTTATAGCAGGTATATTTTAGTTTTAAGTTTGCAAGACAGTTTTCAAATCATCACAAGTCATTGTTTGACCAATAAACTCTTTCAGTCTTACATGTGTCCAGCTTTACTCCTTATAGTCATCAATGAATGCTGTGGACTTTCTATATAACCTATTTCTTGTTGTCCTTACTGCTTCTTTTCTGACCGTCCGCTGGCTTACGATATTCTTTAGAACTTGATTATTGTATGCCAAGCTCATCCACCTCTGCACAAATTGGAAAATAGCATTGTGTTGTATCCCTCCACTCTGCCAGCAAGCAGCATGTACCATAACTTTCCACCTCAACTTTCAAGTGACGTTACAGTACATCAAAAGCAGCCCCTTCTTAAACACATATCCTGTCTCTATACGGCAGAATCCTTTAGGGATGCACAGCAACCATTATTTCTCTTTTCTTTGTCATCTACACCTATCTTTTTTGTAACCTGTTTGTCGGATAACAATGTTTTGTCATTCTTGGGTTAACATGCTTATCTTTCATTTTCATTTTGAAAACAAATGAATCACATTGAATCACAATGTGCATTAAGACGTAATGGTTAATCACTTGCGGTTCTTGTCGTTGGGTTTTTCATTCAATCTTTACAGCATATTTTATAATCCATGTTTGCGTATTGACTGCCAACAGCAGAGGCTTACCAGCTTGTAAAATTTGCTAATCCTGAAGGAACAATGCACATAATTAGATAAATCAATATTCCTGAACAGGTAGTCGTACATACTTGACATAGCAATCAACAGACAATTTTTTCCCCCCAAGAAGAATGGAATTAGATTTTCTCACACATCCGATGAGTAGATATTATTACTGAACAGAAAGGTTCTCAATTTATCTCATTTTATCGGACGTAGATGGATGATAGTCTGAGATCATTCTTCCTGGGAAAAGGACTTACAAATCTAGGGTTTGAGTATGTTCTACAGTAGGTCACACGACATCTGTCTCACCAGTTTGATATTTAAAAATAATTAAACATGAATTATGTGATCATCTATTTTAATATGACCCTGTAACGGCAGGTTGATGTTAAGCAATAGCATCTCCTTATATCTCATTTATTATAGTGATACATTATATTTAGTTGATTTAGGAAATGTTAATTAAATTGCTCTCCAATGCATCAGTCATGATGGGTCTGTGGGTGTTACATTAATTCCTTCAATCATTTAAAAATAGTTGTGTGCACCGTGACAGGTAGGCTTTAAAATGCATTTTAAATTTGAATTACCGTGAATACATTATGTAGATTGGACACAATAGTTTGAGAGAGAAATAAAAAAAACTATGCTATATATAGTTGCCTTACAAACATTAAAGGGACACTCCACTGCACCCCAAATTAAAAAGCAAATCACTGTTTAGTAGATATACCACACTAAAAACAAGCCTGCATTTAATTATACACTAATTCAATGAAGATCTACCAGAGGATGGTAGACTGGCTCCTAGTTGGATTCCAAGACTATGCCTATGCCTATCTGGACGATATATCTTTAGCAATACCTGGCAGGAGTACTTGGCCCATACTGAGGATCAAAGAAGCAGGCTTAATGCTTAATCCTAGCAAATGTAATATAGGTTTGCTAGGCTTAATATACAATCTAAATAAAAGTGTGCAAAAGCTGCATATCTCTTGTCCAGATCAATGATAAATCTCTGCAAGGCAGGTGCTCTGTGCATTTGCTGCCTCTTGAGTTCAGCTTCACTGAGCTAAACAAACAAGGAAGAAAATAACTTGTTGCCTGCTTGAAAACCAGGGGATGTTTACCAGGTTAATTTATAAAAGTGTAAATTTTTATTAAAATATGTAAAATTATAAAAGAGGACACACTCTTAACACAGCAAGCATTTTGACAAGCTAAAGTGCTTTAGAGTTCTGTAGTGTACCTTTAAACTGCATGAGTGCACATATTATACGGACCTGCAGAATTTATTAGTGCCTTAGAAATATTAATAATGATTATATTATCTATCACCTAAATCTACAGAACTTTTTTTTTTAATTTTCTCCATTTTTAATGAATATCAGGTCAATGCTCAGTTTAAACAACCAGGCGTTTACATAAGATTTACTGCTTCCATTAGTTAACAGTATTAGACATTTTACAGTATGTTCTAATATTTTATATCCGCCTGTCTGGTTTATATATCTCGTAATACTCTGTTCAGATCTAATTCTTCATTTCTGTTCTAGTGCACAAACCTTTGAAAATTGATTCAAAGATTATTGTCCCCTGTGTTAACTGTATCCAGGTACATAATAACACCGACTAATGTAATTACGGTGAGTGCTTTTCTGAACTACAATGTGTCATTGCCTAATTAAGTTTCATGCTTTAAGCGTAGACTTTAGTTGAAACCTTACATGCATTACTACTAATTATTATACCGGAGTGCTTTATATATTTTCTGCAGTTATTAGTGAGATAGGCATGAACTCACGCTTGGAAATAAAGTCCCAGAGTTTCTGTGAAAGCATAGGAAAAATAATACCGAATAACAATATCCCAATTTAATGGGGTTTTTTTGTGATCTTTTTTAGTTGAAATTCATGTTTCGGATGGTTTTGGGATCCAGCGCTGTAGGAAGATGATTCAGTTTAGGTCGATTTGTATGTCTCTATTCAATATAGTGGCTTGAGAATAGAAAATTCTTATCCTTTATCTCAGGTTTGAGGTACTTACCATTGCAAACCACATAGAGAATTATAACACAGGACACAAGCAGGTTAAGATGATCTTGTTATAATTCCTAAAATGCAATATAGACATCAGAAATGTAATGAGTTAAATATATCATTCTAATAAACAGACTTTACTTGTACTGATGTCAGCTATTATTTAGTGCTAGAAGACAGTGGGAATACTGTACAGAACATTAAAGATGGGGAATTATTATTGGCAACAACCAAATGACCAAGAATACCTTTCCCAATATAACCCTTAAAAGCACATTTCAAATATCTTCTTCCTCATTCTAAGGCTCCACTGGATCTTTTTATAGCAATTCTAAAAGATTCAATGTTCTCAAAATAAAGAGGACACCATTAACAACATTAAAAAATGAATAATTCACTACTGACTAGACATATCTTTAGTGTTTTTTTTTATATCTATGACTATATTGAAATAATTTCAGTGTTTTAATACTTTAGAAAAATAAATTATAACTTGTATGTTCTAACTTCCATGATTTGTTAAAGTAATATTCAATGCACCTTGAAACATTTAGGAGTGTCAGAAGGTGGAGGGGGTGGGATTCATTTAGGACCAGAGTAGCCAAAAAGAACGTATAGCTGACTTAGATAATTATTCTATTTTAGCTATATTGACCTTCCGCATTGAAATTCCAGCACATTACATGCCAGAACTCCAGGGATTGCTGAGAGGTGGCTGAGGGTACAATGGACATAACAGTCGGATTAGGTCCCTTGTCACACCTTGGCAAGTCGTGGCACTCCCTGTGGTGGGGGACATCAAGCATGGGTAGTATGGGATTTTGGGGATACATACTAGGGGGAATACGTAGGATAGTGGGGGACACTAGGGGGTGAAAAGTGTGGGAGAAAGGAGAAAACACGTGTCCTGTCTGTGTGCGTCTTTGTATGCTTGTTGCTACAAGCCGGATTACATTGTATCAAGATTGAAACCTTGTGTTTGTAAATAGTGAGTGGCTGCACATATAAACTTAAATACTAAATTGGGCAGATACTCCTAATACAATATGCTAAAATAAGACATTACCACCAGTGTATGCCTGTATGTACCCATCTGGGGCCTGTGTACACCTGACTCTGCCTGTTTGTTTCTGTTTGTGAATGTCCATGTCTATGGGTGCCTGTCTGTGCCTGTATGTACCTGTCTGAGTCTGTGTGTACCTTTCTATGCTTGACTGTGTGTACCTTTCTGTGCCTGACTGTATGTACCTATCTGTGCCTGTATGTACCTGTCCATGATCATAGGGAAGCATAGAGACGCTAGTAACCACACATAGCAAATTGCACCATTCTGATTCGGTTTTAACAGGAGAAGTGTAAGTTTACATTGCACGGTTAAAACAGCAGGGGCAGTGCACCCAAACCACTTAATTAAGATGAAGTGTCTCGGTGCCTTCAGTGTCCCTTTAATGAAGTGGTATCGGTGCATCCCTAGCCACACCTCCTCTGGCTGTGAATCACGCAGCCTCCATAAAAAAAAAAGGCTTCACTTTCATAGCACATTGTGTTTATTTTAAACATTCTTATCTCCTGCTCTGTTAATTGAGCTTAAAGGCTTTTGAAGGCTCAAAAAGGGATGCATGACTAGAGCAGCATATACAAAGTGATATAACTCTTAAAATTCAAAGAATTGAGAAGTTAGACTGCAGTTGTTACAGTTCTGTAAAGAGGAATGGTCAAGAATTACTCCTGACCGTTGTGCATGTCTGATCTGCAACTACAGGAAACATTTGGTTGAAGTTATTGCTGCCAAAGGAGGTTCAACCAGTTATTAAATCCAAGGGTTCACATACTTTTTCCACCTGCACTGTGAATGTTTACATGGTGTGTTCAATAAAAAACATGGCAACATTTCATTCTTTGTGTGTTATTAGTTTAAGCAGACTGTGATTGTCTATTGTTGTGACTTAGATGATGATCAGATCACATTTTATGACCAATTTGTGCAGAAATCCATATCATTCCAAAGGGTTCACATACTTTTTCTTGCAACTGTGGCAAGAAAGGTCACGACTTATAGGAAGTTCAAATTCTATACTCTTCTACAAATATCTGAAGATGCAGGAAATGAATCTCACATGCTGTAGTGAAAAAATAGTTTGATTCCCCATATTTCATAGTAGGGTTGTTGAAGATTGTAGTGAAAGGTCCCTAAATTAACCACCAGTCTTGTCCCATTGAAGCAATATTGCTTTCCCAATAGTATATCAACAAACTCATGTACTAAGATACAAAGTTTGCGTGTGGGAATTCTCTGGTTATTGCCAAACCACTTAAAAATTGCAAATTGTTTGACAAACACAGGAACGGCTGCACCCACAGGGTCCTTGCCCCATAGCCACTATAATAAGCTGTAGTGGTTCTGGTAAGTGGAATGTCTCTTTATTGGACTTGAAGATTAGTTTTGTTTGGAACTGCGGTTTGGCCTGCTGATACAAATTCCAAATTCTCAAATTAAATACACAAAGAGCAATTATGTTCATTTTCATTCGTGATTTAGAATTCCACCCATGTTGCAAAAGAAAATAGATGATTGATAGCTAGGGGATAGCCATTAAATCTTGATTCACAGATCAAGTGAAAAGTGACTAATAGAAAGAAAAAAAAAAGGACTAAAAAAAAATTAAATATATTATACATATCATAAATATATATCTAATTTATAAATATTGATTTTACTGCCGTGCACAAATCTACGCTTTATTAGATCTGTATTTCTGTGTTTGTATATGTGAGTTGTCCGATTAAACATTCTAGTCGATCCGCTTTCTGCATCAGCATACCCTTTAAATACCGTACTTACTCAATTGTGTTTTGTTGTTCACATGAAAATGTTCTTCTGTATACCAGAGATTATCGGTGCATCTGATGGATGACTGAGCAGGTGTAGCAATACCACATGCATCTGTCGTACCTATACATTGCGAAACGCAGAACATGACTTTCGAGTCTTTATAATTAAATACCTGGATCCTCTCCAGTCTTAAGGAAAATCAGCTTCCATTTCTAGAACTGTATCTACATAAGTTGTGATTTCTTGATAAGAAGAAACTTCCTTTTTCAGTGCAGAAATTGGAACCTAACCAACAATCATTTTTTAAGCCGAAGGCTAAGTCTGTGGTTCTCACAGCTGTGTCTAATATAACTCAATTATTTCACTACCCCATAAGTGTTAGCTTCAAACTGTTATGCCAGCAAAAACATAATTACACAATTTTAAAATATCCATATGTTTCTTGGGCAGCAAAATTGTGTTTTTAGTGGAGAAGCATATTATTTAATACTGAGAATATATTCTTACTAAAACAGTTGAGCACCGTGCATTCATATGCCTTAGGTTATTATAATTCATCTTAGGATAAGTATATAATTTGCTGTTAGAAAAGGTATGTGTCCTTGTGTTCGAGACACACGCATTAAGCACGTTTGGAATGTTGTGCTTCCTGCAAGTGAAGTATTTACAAAGTTAATGTAATGCCAGCGAATGAATGGATGTTGAGCCGCATTGATCTCTACAAACTGTAACATCTTCACAGCTGCTACAAATAATGTTTGAAACTGAAAGGATCTTTTTAACACAAGTCAAATATATTCACATTTGCTCAACATCAAAAGCTAGAAGAAATGGTCAAAAAAGTCTAGAAATGACAATCAGCTGCTTCAATTGGCAGATCTATTATCGTAAAGGAATTTTTTTGTTAGAAAATAAATAATAAAAATTATGTTTTTTTATAAATTATATGAATACATTGCAGATATTATTTTGGTCCTACAAGCCAAGTAACATGACCTCCCAACAGTGGGACGAGTAAAAGGGACTTGTGCATAAACTAGTAATTGTGTACACTGATCAGCCACAACATGAAAACCACTAACAGGTGAAGTGAATGATTATAGCATTACAATGGCACCTGTCAAGGGCTAAGATATATTAGACATCAAGTTAACAGTCAGTTCATGAATTTCATGTGATGGAAGCAGCAAAATGGACAAGGGAAAAGATCTGAGTGACTCTGGCAAGGGCCAAATAGTGATGGCTTGAAGACTGGGTCTTTTGGGGTGTTCCCGGTATGCAGTGGTTAGAACCTACCAAAATTGGTTCAAGGAAGGAAAAACCTGTGAACCAGCATCAGGGTCATTGGCACCAAAGGCTCATTGATGCACATGGGGATAAAATGCTAGCCTTTATGGTCCGATCACACAGAAGAGCTACTGTAGCTCAAATTGCTGAAAAACTTAATGCTGGCCATGATAGAAAGGTGTCAGAACACACGCAGAATGCTGCATATGGGGCTGCGTAGCCTCAGACATGTCAGAGTGCCCGTGATGACTACTGTCCACTGCCGAAAGTGCTTTCAATAGGGATGTGAGTGTCAGAAATTGGCCCTTGCAAAACGAACATGGATGATTTTATTGCGTCACGCTTTTATTTTTTTTATGGGCTTGGAAGAGACACTAGGTCCTTCCTCTGATTATTATAATTAGGGCCCCACCCACCATCAATGAGTGAGAGCCGGGGATTGACATTAGGTTCTCCCCTCTAGTAATTATAATAAGAGTACCCATCCACTGCCAACAGGTGGGAATTGGGGTTAAGGAAGTCCACCTTATTTATTTTATTGTGATTTGTCCACCACCCATTGCTTATATAATATGCTGCCATCCGATGCTTACAGGACATAGCCCCTAACCTTATTATACAGGCCCCACCCCATCATAAAGGTTTTTATTGCTTCCCTTTATTTATTTTTAACTAATTAATGTGGTGAATGGCTAGCAAGCACTGGACAGCCGCCACGTTATTAGTTCTCTTATTGCTGAGGGTTATTTAAAGGGACACTCCACTGCCTAAATACAAACTAAATAAAATCACCTTTTTAGTAGATATATCCAAATGAAAACTTGCATGCATTTAATTATGTATTTTTTTCATTGGGGATATATCTAAAATCAGCTTGCAAAACCTGCAGTTCTCTTTTCTGCTACCTTTGTAAGCTCTCCCCTTCTAAATCCGCCCAGACTTTCAGTGGCTGTCCAATCACAGACTTCCCAATGCAGCTCAATGAGATGTCTTTGTAAGTCACATGCTCTGAGCAATTGCTGCCTCTTGAGGTCAGCTACATTGAGCTAACAAAAACAGGAAGTAACATTATCTGATGTCTGCTTGAAAGCCAAGGAGGTATAACCAGGTTAATATATACAAGTTTCAATTTCTATAGAAATCTGCACTTTTTGCAAATTTAAATAAACAGGACAAACTCTTCACACATAAAGCTTTTTTAGCAAGCTAAAGTTGTTTAGGGGTCTGGGGTGACCCTTTAACTATCTGCCGGCTGACTGCTAGTGCTGCTAGCAGGCAAATAGTTCAGATCTTTATTTCTATTTTTTTTTATTTTTTTTTTAAAGCATCCAACTTTTCATCCGTCAGTTCAATGCCTGAATTGTAAAATCTTGACTTTATAATGAGAGGGTTATTTTCGAAAGGGAGAATTGCTGTGAATTCCGTGTGAATTTAATGTAATTATTAAACTTAAGGTCAAAGTAGCTGAAATGGAAGCATTGTTGTCTCGAATAATTTTTACAGTTCATCTTTTTTTGGCTTTTAATAAGAAATCTACTTTAAATTCACAATGATTTTTGCTTTAGCAAATTACCATGTACATTTTTGGTAAAACTGTATTAACAAATAATTTTGCACTCAATCCACAAAACAATCGCACAAAGCACACATTTGCTGACACAGCTATCTTTTAGTGGAAAGGGGTCAATTTTTCACATTCAACTAACCAAAGCAAACATGTAAAACAGAGCAAACTGTGCACAAAAGCAGCAGAAAATAAAATAAATATGTAAAGATTTTTTAAAATTTTACAATATATAAAGCATAATATGACAAAAATGGATCCAGTACATTTTTGGCATAAGTCTGTATTAGGAATGTATACATTAGTCATCATCAATTAAACATTGTTTTTGTGATCAGCAATGGTCTAGACTACACCTGTGTGTTAATTTGAGAAATGCTCAAATTATTTTTAGCAAAACTTGTGACGTGACTCTTACTGTTAGTCTATTTTTAAGTTATTTGCTGTAATACCTTTTAGTCTGATTGCGTATTGCCCTTTCATTACTTACCCCCTATTTCTTTGCCTATGTTCTTGATTATATCATGATTTTGATATTTTTTCATCTCCACTCCTTGCAATGTTTCCTTTTTCCAACTGCTCTCTCTCAGCTCATTTCCCCCTTTCCTGCTTTTTCTCCCCCTATCATTTTTTTCTACACAGGGTCTGGAACCCTTATGCTGCCATGAACTTATGCACTAACACATTTTGCTTTCCTTTATCTCTGTGTAAAATTCTACTGCAGGGAACACTCAATGCATGCCAGTCAGTATGGAGTTCAAAAAGTATTAGAACATTTTAATGCATGTACATCCTATATATAAAACTGTTTTCTTAGGGGTGTATCCAACAAAAGGCAAAATCAACCAATCATAGAAGCTTCAGTGCAAAAAGTATAATCATTCATATAACATTATGTATTGCTGTTGGTTAATCTACTGCGCATGTATAGCACGTCTTATCTAAACTATGCAAGGTTCTTTCATGGGAAAGAAAAGGGAGTCGTGAAACTGCAACAGATTGCAGACAGGAGCTAGGAGAGAAAAAAATCTTACTTTTAACCCCTGCAGATGTGGAAAGACTTAACAAAGGCAAAGGCTTTTAACCCTTTATTTACTTCTATCTATGACAAGTCCCCTCTTCTGGCGCTGCAGGTGAGAGTGTTAGACAAGGTAAATCCAGGTATACTAGTTATACCTGTGGGACTTTAATTAGATCTTCACCTCTATTCCCTTGCCATCTACACCACTCAGAGCTATCAAGGATGGCCTGTCCATATATCTTCCAGCTCTGAGTTACAGGATAATATATGTTATTAAATTCTCGTCTCATTATAGCAGTAAACCAAAATGTTTAAATGTCTATCTGTTCCTGTCCAAATTAAAGAAAATTGAATTGCGTATATACGCTGAAGTAATTCAGTCTGACACACGGAGTTCAGGTTAAAATAACTTCGAGGAAAATATAAAAGGGCGGAAATAGACATTAACCTGATGATAAACATATGAGCTTTGAAGAGGCTGTTTTAGATAGAATAATAGCCATCCTGTGATGAAATTGTATATGAAGGATAAGGGAAATAATATTGCAAAAGGGTAAAAAAAGAGAGAAGAGTGCTGAGAGGAAAGAAGAATATAGGACATTAACCGCACACTTTCCTGGTCCAGTGTCCTGCGACGGCAGCAGGGTTAAATATGAAGACTATATATAGAACTTCATATTACGGAATGAATGTTACAAGAGTAAGTTTGAGGATGAGTTTCTCCATGAGGCTTAAGTATATGGGGCTGACTGGAGAAGGTATGAGAGAATTTGTGTGTTGGATGCTATCGGAAGGGGAGCTAAGAGGGGAAGAGGGTGTGGGGGGAGTCAAGGTAGGATGTCATTAAATATATTATCTATTAACGCAAGGGGCTTAAACTCTGGACAGAAAAGAGGCTATCTGTATAAACTATTTACTGACAGTAAAACAGATATTGGGTTTGTACAAGAGACACATTGGGTTAACTCTATGTCCAAATTATGGAAGTTTAAAAAATTTGCAGTAGTCCATAGATCCAATCTGGTTGGGGAAAATAAAAAAAGAGGGGTGGCAATTTTCTTTTCAAGTAGCTTGAAATATGAGCTGATACATGAGGAGACGGACCCAGGTGGTAGGTTTCTCATAGTGATAGTTCGAATTAATGACATTTTGTATACTTTAGTAAACGTTTATGCCCCAAATCAATCATCATATAGATTCTTAGGAAATTTGATTCAAAAGATTGACCGTGTATCGTCTGGTAGCCTAATCATCGGGGGGGACTTTAATTGCATCATAGATGATAAAGTAGATAGGAACAGAATTAAATCAGCTTATACAGAAGCTAAGCAAAGAACAGGCCTATCAATGATGCAGACTATTTTGGCAAAAAATAGTTTATTTGATGCCTGGAGAACGTCCAATCCAGAAGCGAGAGATTACACGTTCTTTTCAAATGTCCACCAGACATATACTAGAATCGACTATTTTTTGGTGAAACCTGAAAGCTTGGAGCGAATTAAAAAAGTGTCAATTGGACCTATCACATGGTCCGACCATGCACCTGTAAGTTTAGTTATAAAAAATAACCCCGAATACAAAAGTAGAGACAAATGGAGACTTAATGAAAATTTATTAAAATCAGAAACTAATGTAGAGGTATTACGCAATCAGACCAGAGAATTTTTTGAAAGCAATGATACTGGGGATGTCTCCAATGCCATGCTTTGGTGTACCTTTAAATCGTATATGAGAGGATGTCTCATAAAAATGGGTGCCATTATAAAAAAAATGAAAGGAAAGGAGCTTAATGAGCTTTATATCGATTTGGCAAAACAAGAACGATTACATAAACTCACCATAGATTACAAGATTCTGGAGGATATTAAAGAGATTAGGGCAAAAATCTTAGTAAGAACCCAAGAAAAGATCAATAAAGCTATGTTAACTCTAAAACAGAGATGGTATTATGGAAATAATAAAACAGGGAAAAGCCTTTCAAACAAATTAAAAAATAAGAATAAACTTCAATCTATAAATTATATAACAGTTGGAAGTAAGAAAATGATTTCTCCAAACCAAATAGCTAAGGCATTTGAAGACTATTACAAAGGCTTATATAACATAAAATTTAATGAGCCATCTGAGGGCGAAACAAAACAGTTTCTGGATAAATTGACCCTACCAAAAATATCAGTGGAGAATTTGAGTCAACTAAATGCCCCCTTTTCTATTCAGGAGATTAATAACACCATTAAAGCACTAACAGCAGGTAAAGCACCAGGCCCAGATGGCTTCTCTTCAATCTTTTATAAGAAACTAAGTGATATTATATCTCCATATATTTTAAGAACATTTGAAGATATTGCTAATCACAAAGCCATCCCAATGGAACTGTTTCAGGCCTCTATAATACCAATACCTAAGACAGAAAAGGATCCTACGTATACCTTAAATTATAGACCAATATCTCTTATCAATCTAGACATTAAAGTATACTCTAGAATTCTGGCCGATAGACTAAAACAAATCATACCCAACATTGTACATAAAGATCAGAGCGGGTTTGTAGAGGGCAGGGGCACATCTGATAACATCAGGAAATTACTGAATGTCCTATATCATGCAGACCAAAGCTTGTCTCCTTTTGCGGTGGTTGCCCTCGATGCCGAAAAAGCTTTCGATCGGGTTAACTGGAAATACATGGAGGAAGTACTGAGGGCCTTCGGCATCGAGGGTTACTTTAAGGAGTGTACAATGGCGCTATATAAGGATCCTCAAGCTAAAGTATCAGGATATATGTTTCAGTCTAATTGGTTCTCTATTAGAAATGGGACTCGACAGGGATGCCCTTTGGCACCCCTGTTATATATCCTCTCCATAGAACCGTTGGCAGCCGCGATCAGACAGAATGAAGATATCAGCGGGCTAAAAGTGAATAAGATGGAGAATAAGATTGCACTATATGCAGATGATATTCTACTGACCTTAGCAGACCCTATTAATTCTATCCCAGCCGTATTTCGGCTTATTAATGTGTTTGGTATACACTCAGGCTACAAAATAAATATAAATAAAACACAAATTTTGACAAAAGGTCTAAGTGGACCAGGTATAGATAAACTTAAAAAAGACTTTAACTGTGATTGGGAAACAAGAAACATAAAATATTTAGGGGTAAAATTTTCTCTAGATTACAGAGAAACGGGAGAACTTAACTATACGGAAATTGCAACTCAATTTAGGAATACCATAAAAAATTGGCAGGGATTGGAACTTTCTTGGTTGGGTAGGATTGAAGCAGTAAATTTTTATCTCCTTCCTAAGTTGACATTTTTATTTAGTAATCTCCCGCTGAGGGTGCCATACCAGACGATACGCGGTCTTCAAAGGCAATTAACAAATTATATTTGGCAAGATAGGAGACCTAGAGTCTCATTGGAAATATTACAGAGAGACTGGAAAGTGTCAGGGTACCTGAGGTCTCTACCTCTAAGGGAGGGAGAGACTTGGTGTTTTATCCGTCCAGACGAGCTGTTTCCTCCGTTCCTCGCGGTTCATCCAGCCACTTAAACACCGGCCGCGAGGAATCCACATCCTTTTCTAGCAGGACGCTCAATACGTGACGTCATGACGCTATCACGAGCGACCTGTCACTCAAGTGTCCGATATCCAATCGGCACTTGTCAGAGGCGTGCTTACCATCCGGAGCCAGGGTATTTAAGCTTACTTCTCTCTTCAGCTCATTGCCCTGTCGTGGTTCTAGCTTGTCTAGTCACTCAGTGCTCTGGTATTCTAGTTTGCTCTATTTGGTTTTGACTCGGCTTGTTGTACTACCCTGCTTCTCTGTTATCCCTTGACCCGGCTTGTCTCTCGCTTATCTGTCTTCTCGTTCCCTCGACCTCGGCTTGTCTCTGACTATTCTCTATTACTCTCGGTACGTTAGTCCGGCCATTCTAAGGACCGGTATACGTACCTTTCCTCTCTTTGTACCCTGCGTGTTGGATCCCTGTCCCGATCCTGACATTACGACAGGGCCAATGGATCCTGCAGGTACAAACAGTCAGCTTGGTTCTTCTGATCCCAGGTTTGACGCCATGGAGCATAGGATGGATCAGATGGCTCTAGCACTACAGGCACTTTTGTCTCGTGCTAGTAACCCACCTGAGGAGACACGTACTCCTTCTATTTCTCCTGCAGTCTCAGGTCTAGAGGTAGCCACTGTAGGTGCTTCTTCCCGTATTACCCCACCAGTACGTTATGGCGGGTCACCGGAGAAGTGCCGTGGTTTTCTGAACCAGATTAGCATCCATTTCGAATTACAACCCCGCTCTTATCCTACAGATAGAGCGAAGGTTGGATTTGTTATTACTTTACTCATTGAGAAAGCTCTGAGATGGGCCAATCCTTTATGGGAGAATGATAATCCACTAGTCTATAATTATAATGCCTTTGTAGCTGCGTTTAGAAGAACTTTTGACCCTCCTGGTAGAAAGGTCAATGCAGCTAGATTACTGTTGCGCCTTAGACAGGACAATCGAACACTTGTGGACTATGCACTAGAGTTCAGGTCCTTGGCGGCAGAAGTTAAGTGGAACGAACAGGCTTATATAGATGTGTTTCTGAATGGGTTATCAGATGTAATTCTTGACGAAGTCGCTACTAGAGAACTCCCTGAGAATTTGGAGGATTTAATTTCTTTTATATCTCGTATTGATGAACGCATAAGAGAGAGGCAGAACACTCGAGATAGGACCCGTAGACCCTCCTTTAAACTAGCGCCTACCTTTCAAAATTCTGAGTTCGAGGACTTACGTATTTCTGAACCTATGCAGATAGGCAGTACTCATCTCACAGAGAGAGAGAGACAGTACAGAAGAAGGGAGGGTTTATGTATGTATTGTGGAGTCAGAGGACATTTACGCCTAAATTGTCCCAATCGTTCGGGAAACGCTCGCACCTAAGTTTCTCTAGAGGACAGGCCTTGGGTGTTTCTACTTTGTCCTCTATTCACAATTACAAAGAGTTCAGGCTTCTGTTACCCGTTTCTTTGAGGTGGGAAAAGGGAGTAGTAAAGACTATGGCACTAATCGATTCTGGAGCTGCGGAGAGCTTTATAGATCAGGGTTTTGTTGCCAAGCATGCTATCCCATCCCAGTTAAAAGAGACACCACTGGCTGTTGAGGCCATCGATGGTAGACCGTTACTTGAGCCTGTTATTTTTCATGAGACCATACCGATTAACTTAACTGTTGGCATCCTACATAAAGAGGATATATCCTTAATGCTCATTTCTTCTCCGTCTATTCCCATAGTCCTGGGGTACTCCTGGTTGAGGAGACACAACCCTATTATTAATTGGGAGTCAGGGGAGATAGTTTCGTGGGGAGAGAATTGTCAAGAAAAATGCTTGCGGAAGGTCTTACCTCTCGGATTAACTAATACATCGAATACCTCTGACAATCCTACAGAGACACAAATTCCGCCTCAGTATCTAGATTTAAAGGCAGTATTTGACAAAAAGAAAGCCGATACCTTACCCCCACACAGGTCCTTTGATTGCAAAATTAACCTACTCCCTGGTACCATGCCCCCCAGAGGTCATGTATACCCATTATCTACAAAAGAGAACTCAGTTCTAGAGGAGTATATTCACGAGAATTTAGACAAGGGATTCATCAGGAGGTCCTCCTCCCCTGCCGGGGCTGGATTTTTTTTTGTTAAAAAGAAAGATGGTTCTTTGAGACCTTGTATTGATTATCGAGGCCTGAATAAGATAACCATTAAAAATGCCTACCCGATTCCCTTGATCACCGAACTCTTCGATCGTTTGAAGGGCTCTACAATTTTCACCAAGTTAGACCTCAGAGGGGCATATAACTTGGTGAGAATCCAGCAGGGACATGAGTGGATGACGGCATTCAATACTCGATATGGTCACTATGAATATACTGTTATGCCTTTTGGGTTATGCAATGCGCCAGCTGTATTCCAGGATCTGATAAATGAGGTTCTTAGGGAATTTCAGCAAGATTGCGTCATTGTATACCTAGATGATATACTCATTCATTCTAGTGAGATTGAGACTCATCACAAGCAAGTCAGGAGGGTTTTGCACAAGCTTCTCCAGCATGGCTTGTACTGCAAGTTGGAGAAATGTAGCTTTGATCAAACCCAGGTAACCTTTCTCGGCTATGTGATCTCTGGGGAGGGATTTAAGATGGATCCGGATAAGCTCCAATCCATTCTAGAGTGGCCTTTACCCAAAGGTCTTAAAGCCATACAGAGATTTATTGGTTTTTCTAATTATTACAGGCGCTTTATTAAGGGCTATTCTTCCATTATCGCACCTATCACTAATATGACCAAACAGGGGGCTGATACTAAGAATTGGACTACTGAAGCTCTCCTTGCGTTCAAAACTCTCAAGGAGCTTTTCGCTTCCGCTCCAATTTTAGTTCACCCCGACACTTCTCTGCCTTTTCTACTTGAGGTAGACGCATCAGAGACTGGTTTAGGTGCTGTCCTATCTCAAAGGTTGGGGGTTGATAAACCATTACATCCATGTGGATTTTTCTCTAAAAAATTGACCGGTACTGAAAGCAGATATGACATTGGTGACAGAGAATTACTAGCGGTTATCAAGGCTTTGAAAGAGTGGAGACATTTATTGGAAGGTACATTACATCCTGTTACCATTCTAACTGACCACAAAAATTTGTCTTATATCGGAGAGGCTAAGCGGTTGTCCTCCAGGCAGGCTCGTTGGTCGTTGTTTCTTACCCATTTCAATTACGTTCTGACTTACAGACCTGGGTCAAAGAATTCTAAAGCCGATGCGCTATCTCGCCAATATGAGCCCTCTGCTTCAGTTGAACCACTTATGTCCTCCATTGTACCCAAATGCAATATTATTGCTAATACCAGTCTCAAAATTCATTCTCCGCTACTTGACCAGATCTTGAAGTCACAACATCTAGCTCCCGGAAACACTCCTGAGGGAAGAAACTTTGTTCCTCCTGAACTTCAACTGGAGCTCTTACAGTGTTTTCACGAAAGTAAAATAGCTGGTCATCCTGGTATTCGCAAGACATACTCGTTGATATCCAAGGATTTCTGGTGGCCTTCACTTCGAAAAGATATTGAGGAGTTCGTCGCAGCTTGTGAAACATGTGCCAAGACTAAACTACCTCATACATCTCCATGTGGCCTGTTACACCCCTTGGACATTCCTGAGAAACCTTGGTCCTGTTTGTCCATAGACTTTATCGTTGATTTGCCTGCTTCCAAGAGACAGACTGTTATTCTCACGGTAGTGGATAGATTTACTAAGATGGCCCATTTCGTGCCATTACCTAAACTTCCGACTTCTCCTGAATTGGCGGAGATTTTTGCAAGAGAGGTTTTTCGCCTACATGGGATTCCTTCGGAGATTGTTTCTGATAGAGGCTCTCAATTTGTCTCACGTTTCTGGAGATCCTTTTGTTCTCAAATGGGCATCAAATTGAACTTCTCCTCGGCCTATCACCCTCAGTCTAACGGAGCTGCTGAACGTACCAATCAGAAGATCGAACAGTATCTGCGTTGCTTTGTTTCCGAACACCAGGACGATTGGGTCGGCCTGATTCCTTGGGCGGAGTTCGCACACAATAACCTTGTTTGCGATTCAACTCGCTCTAGCCCTTTCTTCATGAACTATGGCTTTCATCCTTCGATTTTTCCTTCGGTTTCCTCTTCTCAGGGGATACCGTCGGTTGATGATCATGTCGCCAACCTGAAGAAATTATGGGATCAGACTCGGCAAATTCTGTTACATAGTTCCTCGTTGTTCAAGAAACACGCTGACAAGCATAGAAGAGCGGCTCCTGTTTTTGTTCCTGGGGATAGGGTATGGTTAAGTACTAAGAATATTCGACTAAAAGTTCCATCTATGAAATTTGCTCCTCGCTACATAGGCCCTTACAGGGTTCTCACTCGTATCAATCCGGTTGCGTATCGCCTTGCTCTGCCACCTGCCTTACGCATTCCTAACTCTTTTCATGTCTCCTTGTTGAAACCTCTTATTTGCAACAAATTCTCCTCTAAGATCTCCTCGCCTCGTCCTGTTCAGGTAGAGGGTCGGGAGGAGTACGAGGTAAGCTCCATCGTTGATTCCAGAATTTCAAGGGGAAAATTGCAATATCTGATCAACTGGAGGGGATATGGTCCTGAGGAGAGGAGTTGGGTACCTCAGGAGGACGTTCATGCTTCTCGCCTTCGCAGAGCATTTCACCTCCGCTTCCCATCTCGCCCCGGTTCCTTCCGCCCGGTGGGCGTATCTGAGAGGGGGGGTACTGTCAGGGTACCTGAGGTCTCTACCTCTAAGGGAGGGAGAGACTTGGTGTTTTATCCGTCCAGACGAGCTGTTTCCTCCGTTCCTCGCGGTTCATCCAGCCACTTAAACACCGGCCGCGAGGAATCCACATCCTTTTCTAGCAGGACGCTCAATACGTGACGTCATGACGCTATCACGAGCGACCTGTCACTCAAGTGTCCGATATCCAATCGGCACTTGTCAGAGGCGTGCTTACCATCCGGAGCCAGGGTATTTAAGCTTACTTCTCTCTTCAGCTCATTGCCCTGTCGTGGTTCTAGCTTGTCTAGTCACTCAGTGCTCTGGTATTCTAGTTTGCTCTATTTGGTTTTGACTCGGCTTGTTGTACTACCCTGCTTCTCTGTTATCCCTTGACCCGGCTTGTCTCTCGCTTATCTGTCTTCTCGTTCCCTCGACCTCGGCTTGTCTCTGACTATTCTCTATTACTCTCGGTACGTTAGTCCGGCCATTCTAAGGACCGGTATACGTACCTTTCCTCTCTTTGTACCCTGCGTGTTGGATCCCTGTCCCGATCCTGACAGAAAGAAGGGGGGATCTGTTTTCCAGATGTACAGAGAATATATATGAACAATATGGTAGCTCACCTAATTAAGTGTGATAACTACTCAATGGCCAGACCAAATTGGCTAGATATTGAAAAATCAGATCTTGGGGACATGGAACCATTTTTGCTCTGGTGGTGTGATAGTGAATTTTTAAAAAAGATAAGATCTAGCAATCCAATGAATAACTTAATGATCTATATCGTTAAGCACTTGAAAAATAAATATGGAACAAGATATATATCAACAAATGCCCCATTAACAATTCTAAAATTTTATATAAAGGATATAAATATCCAAGAATGGGAAAATGGTGGAGTAAAAAGAATAGCGGAACTTTTAATTAATAATAAAATGTTGCCATTTCCAACTCTACAACACAAATATAATCTCCCTTCGAAGGAAATATTTAATTATTTAAGAATAAAATCCTTTATTATGGGAAAAGACTTTTCGGAAAGTTCCCCAATGGACCAGTTTGTAGAACTTCAATATAAAAAAAAAATTGCCTCTAGATATAACAAATTCGTAAGAAGCCAAAGGCAGATAGACAAAGCGCCAGCAATGTATAAATGGGAGCAAGAACTTAATTTTTTATCCCCGCTGGAGGATTGGCTGACGGGAGTACAAGCAATAAAAAGATATATACATGGGGTAAATATACAGGAAGTGTACTTCAAATTGGTATACCGATGGTATCTGGTGCCAACTCGCCTTCATAGATTCCAACCCACACTCCTGCCAGATTGTTGGAGATGCGGTAGGGAGTTAGGTTCATTCTCCCACATCTGGTGGGACTGTGAGGAGTTGAAACCTATGAAAATAACTCTATCGAAACTGGCAGATTATATGTTTGAAACTCGGACTGAGATCACACCCCAAATGTTCTTGTTTCATCTAGATATTCCAAGAGGCAATATAAAACTAAAAATTCTTTGGATTCATATCTGTATGGCAATAAAGATAGTGATGGCAAGAAACTGGAGAAATATGGGTGCGTTAAACTGGCAGGATATATGCATACAGATTGACTACCAATGTAACATGGAAGCTGGGATTGCTAAAACTTCAAAAGAAAAATATAATGAAATTTGGGCCCCTTGGGTTAGATTCACTAACGATCTACTAACCCTCCCCCCCCCCCCCCCGGCCCCCCCTCACAGTGATAGCTTTGGGTAGACAGTAGAGAGAATGGGATGTATGTTTGGATAGGATGCATGGTATGTATGGTATTCTTGTATGGCTGCAGATACAGTAGAACACTAGAGGTCCATTAGAAGCACGGTCCGTTTGTTATTTATAATTAACATCATTAACTTGATTACTATTATTAGTATCACTATTGTATTGTATTAGTGTATTTTGTATTGTATTATTTCAAAATATTTTATTGTACCTTGCTAAATATAATATGTAAGCTGTATCTGCATTTGAATGAACTTTTAAAAAAAAAATAAAGATTTATATATATAAAAAAAAAAAAAAATAACTTCGAGGAAATTTATTGGCAAGTGAAGCAAGAGCGGGCTCGCAGGCCCTTTTAAGAGGCATTTTGCGTCATCATTGATTATCAAGATATCAGTAAATACACATCATTAATTGGATTAATTGTTAAGTGTCTGGATTAGTGTCCACCTATCAATATAATTAATTGGCTCAAAAACTAAGTGGTTAGCTACGTGTCCACCCACCGAGAGTTGGTATTGTTTTGGACACGGGTGGGGACAAGGGGCTCAAGCGCCATCTTCCCGAGCATGAGGTTTACTCGGTGGAAAGGGGGGCTTGAGCGTCATTTTACACAGTCAGTGATGTCAGGTCTTGTGGTCAGGTGCAAGGTCTCTTATGAATAGAACATTTCATTACTACAGTGTTCTCATGGCCTTCAAATTATACTATGTTGCGAGTTAGGGGAAATTCAGCAGTTTCTGAGTTAGTCATGTCTTTATAGAAAATACAGTCTTTGTCCATTGTGTTAGATGTGCTGGGAAATTCTGTCATGTAATGTAGTCTCAAAATGGAGAAGTCAGGTTATGAGGACAAAATGGAGGATGTGTCACGGTATGAGGTTAAAATGGAGTTAGTGCAATAATTCAATACAAGTTCAATAAAGATTTTTAATAATTCTACATCAGTCCCCCCTATGAAATGTTAGATTCTAAGAGATAAAACTTTATTTGTTAGTACCAGAAGACGTATTAGCCCAAAGGCACAGAAACCCTGTGGCCGCTAGCTAGGTGTTAATGCAAAGTGCAAGACTGTCCCTAATTCTGACCCTAATAGGCTAACTCATCGTCAGTATGGCTCTCGAACACTTCACACCCATGGGTGGCCCATGGTGGCTTGCCCACCACTTCTCCACACGGGGCCTTTACCATTCACTGACAGATGCTGTCACTAAACTAGTCCCTTCCTAGAACTCTCGCACTTTATCAACGAAAGGGATAGTTTGCAGCGGCAAGCAGGGTGAGTTGAGATCCTGGAAATCTTGGTCATCAACTTCAAGATGGGTGAAAGTGGGTGCCGCTTGGTCAACAGTCTTCGTGAGGGATTTTCTCAGACAAGGGAAGACACAACAAAAGAGAAGAGCAAAGATAAAAAGAAAAATTAGTATTGCCATACCAATATGCATTAAAGCCTTTTGCCAACCTGTCATCCAACCAAACCATCTGTCCCAGGGATCTTTTATCCCAGAATTCCTTTTCAACTCTTCAGAGAGGTCATTTAATTTCGCTATGGCTAATGTAACTTTACCATTAGGGCCTGTGTTTTCTGGGATGTAAGTACAACATGTCATGGTGTCGGGCAAAATTTTACATACTCCTCCTTTTTCGGCAAGGATCATATCTAGGGCCATTCTATTCTGGAAGGCCATTTGGGATGTGGCCTGCAACTGTTCGGCTAATCCCTGGAGGGCATCTCTGGTGTAATTAACAAAACGCTGTTGGTTGTAATAAATGTAATTTATCCGATTTAAATTCTTGTTTGCGGTAACTATGGTAAAAAGTGATTCAAACCCTGCAGCAACTTCATCTCTTGCTTTAAACTCATTGGGTACCCCCCTAGGCACCCCAATGGCATCAATGTAAATGTGAGGATCAAAACTTCCTTTTACTGGGGCTTCACGCTTAACCTTAGTGTGGCTGGACTCATGGGTGTTGAGGTGTGTGTCCGAGATAATGTGTATAGGCATAATGGCCCTAACCAAAGTACACTCCCCCCACCATTCCGTGTCCATTCTGGATCTTAGTTGTAAATCCCCACACAACCAGTAAATGTCTCCTAGTGACCTAGTGTGATGTTGCAGCAAACGTACAGGAACAGTTCTGTACGTAGCACAATAACCTTTGGAAAAGTTACCCATAAATTTACCAATCCCATCGTACATGGCATAGCAAGTGTAATTACCTTTATACACGGTAATACCATCAGGGGGTTTGACATTTTTGGCTAGAAGAGGATACTCTGCTGTCCATGCTTGACATATGGACCTGTTAAAATTGTAGTGATAGGCAAAAAGACTCAAAACACAATTTTCTATATCTACTGGTAGGGTTAAAGGCACAGTGCCCAGATGAGGCCGGGCACCCCCACACACATAGCATGCGGTTCTGTTATGTTTGTTGGCATTATATTTCATCCATTCTAACCATAGGTTAACATCATTAAAACCTGTTTCGGCGGCCATGGTATCTTCAAAGGTAGGGTTAGCAATGGCCATCATGTCCTTAAAGGACTGGATGTGCGGTTTTAATGGGTTTGTGACCATATGAGTAGCTCCTTGCCACTCAGAAGAATTACACATATCTTTAAGGTAGAAATGCCCTAATTTATAGTAGGAACCCTTTTTCCAATACATTCCCATTACATACTGATCTGCATCTGTTGGGCTTGGATGCTCAATATTTAGGATTAATTTCATTGGTGTGCCTCCTCCAGGCTTTCTCAGAGTCATTCTTTGAAGGAGGGATCTACCATGGTCATCTACTTTAGATAAGGCACTTTTTGGTTTGTAACCCCAGGCAGGCCCGGCATTCCATCCCGCCGCCCCCCAATGGTTACAATTGTGCCCCCATTGTCTGTCAACTACACAAACATATGGGTCTTTTGCATGAGGGATATCTCTATAGATATTCTGGATTTGTGATGTAGGGAATGGGCATTCTACGATGTCACAATAATCAAAGGTGTAGGTAGCCACGTGGGTACATGATGAATTATACCAGAAGGTGTACCCACTAACATCTTTAGTGATGGCTACTTGCTGGGCCTTAATTAGACTAATTAAGGAGACAATGTACCAGAGGTACATGGTTGTGCGGTATCTGCTTCCTCTGGGGCAGGAGATTTCTTGCAGTGGGAAGCGTGGATCCAATGTGGCCTGCCGGACAATTTGACGGAGGTTGCGGTAATCAGGAGAACTTGGAATGGCCCGTCAAATCTTGGTTCCAGGGTGTTTTTCCGCACAAACTTCTTGACCAGAACCCAATCTCCGGGAAGCAGGTTGTGGGTACCTGTGTCCAAATCAGGATCTGGAATTGAAGAGAAAACTTGGGCATGTATTTTGTTCAAGGCACTTGCAAGTTCAGTTACATAGTCTACTAAAACATCAGATTGAAGCTGTAACTGCTGCGGATAATAACAACCTAGCCTGGGTGCTGTCCCAAATAGAATTTCATATGGGGATAACGAATGCTTCCCTCTAGGTGTGTGCCTAGAACCCAAATATTCACTAAGTATTGCATAGGTAAAACAATTAATTTCCTATCACATTTCTTCCACTGTGTCTGTTGCCTTTTCGAGTTTTTTAGTAGTGGAATCAAGGAAGGGTTTATGGGCTACAGTGCATTCAGTTTTGCTTTGGGCTTAGACCCCATGTACAATTGGGACCTAGGCAAAGGCGTTTCCCCTCCTGTTGCCTATGTCCCCAATTCTCTGTTTTTTAGGCCGCTGGACCTGGAACAGCTGGGACTGTGCACACCTCTCAAATTACTATCTGCTGCCCATTGTTTGCCTGAATCATTGAGGGACAATGGTGGTGGAAGTCTAAAAATGGTAGGGTGTTAGATCTTGGCACAGAGCTTGACTCTACATAGAACATAGAACTGGTTTTAGTTTTCTAGGGCACTAGGCAGGGTGGCAATTTGGGTCCCTTTGTTAGAGCACTGGGCACTTTTCTATGAATATGGGAAGCTGAGTGTCGTGTGTGTATGTGTGTGTTTAGTAGCTATGTGTTGCATGTGGTTGTTGGATGTTTGTGTGTGTATGTGGTAACTGAATTTTGTGTGTGCTGTGTGTGTGTTCACTTGTCCCCCGTTCTGCTAACCTTTTGACAGGATGGGACAAGTGATCACACACACAAATCCCTGATGATCCGGTGGAGAGCATTCCCTGGTGGTCCAGTGGACACGGGTTGTACGCCCTATCAGATACAGATCACTTTGAGACCCTCATTGTCTTGGCACTCAGTTAATGACTCAGATTTGGTTGGGGCTGCGAAGAGCCCTTAAAGATTTACACCAATAGAGGTGCAGACAATATTTTCCACTGTACATTGCTGGGTAAACAGGTCTGTACTTTATGCATACATGATAATATTACAAATAAATATAGTTAGAGTAAGATATGACAATATAAAAAAGTTATGTTGTCTTCCCTCCTTTGTGGTTTCTTGCTTTATTTTTAGATTTTTTTATCCTTGCTAGGCTATGATAATTACCAAGGGGGGTAACTGTGTCAGGTGCTTGTTCTTTACTGCTGTATTACAGATCATTTCGTGGTTGGATGCAGACGCCAGTTTTAATGAATAAATTCAGTTGAATGAAGACAAACAGAAAAGTAACAAGTATCAATGCAGTTCAAATGTTTTTTTTTGTTTGTTTTTTTTAAAACATGTATTTTTCTGACAATGATAATGAAAATGTATATTCCAAACTAGAGAAAACACTCAAAACATTCGGGGTTTATTCAATGAACCTTGGTCTATGGAGCACCGACTACTAGTGGTTAGCATCTGTGAAGTCTACACAAAAACAGCCAGTATGAGAATATGATTTGCTGAATTTTCAGAGATTATTTTGTCCGAATCTCTTTTGTTTTCACCTGCTTTGTGAATAAACTCCAATGGAACTTTACTTTGTAAAGAACATTGATTAAATATATAAGTGATAAAATATCATAATTTTGACTTTTTTTTATGTATATAAGCATGCGTATGGACTTTGTTTGGCTACACTATATTAAGGTTCCTGTTTAAATAACACCTCCAGTCTTACCGTTCTATAGACAGAAGTTTTGAACACTGACAGCTTCCAAATATGTATTGGATACAGGAGGGTCAGTAAAATTTTCTCACGGGATTACTTCTTCTTCACTGACATCATTAAAGAATTATTATAGTCACCATAATCACTACAATTTAAGTAGCTGTTCTGGTGTCTGTAGCCTCTCTATGAAGGCTTTTCAATGCAAATACTGCCTTTTCAGAGAAAAGGCAATATTTACACTGATGTCTAGCAACACCTCTGTTGGAAGTCACTCAGATGGCCACTTGAGGTGCTTCCTAGTCCAGTGCTGCACAGTGTGCAGCATTTTCATTCAGGGTCTGCACACAGTACATGGAGATGCTGAATGTCCCCCACAGAGATGCATTGATTCAATACATCTCTATGAGAAGATACTGATTGCTGCCCTGTTGTGTTTTGCCGTATATACGCAATAGCCTCCCATGTGATGATGACTGCAAAACTGTTAACAATGGCTTTAGAATAAACATTACATTTTAAAATTCTGGTAGGTTTTCCACTTTTTGGTATCACTATATACACTATACTTTGACATATACACTATATATTGATGCTCACTCTTTTAGTTGGGTAGACTCTGGGAAAGCTTCAGACAAACAATATGGATGGAAAGGTAAGAGAGATTAAGAGTTATTTTGAACTTAAAGTTTACAATGAGAAAAAATACTATATTTGTTCTAAACTCTCCTCCAATAATAAAAGAGGAAAATACAGATCTTGACAATAACTGTTCCTTTATACTTTCAAGAATAGTGCCAATCTGTGCCCAGTCCCTGGGTCAATACATCAAGAAAAAAAAATAAAAACACGTTCTTTATTCTATATGGTTGCTACTAGCTTACAGGTCTCTACTCAAGACTAAGGGTACAGTTATGCTTTTATTTATTTGTTATCCAAATTTACAATTCTAATGAATGTATATTCTGATCCTAACAAACATCCGCTCCTTTTACACCTCAATCTTCCTTGGGATTGTTTTATGAATAGAAAGTTGAGGTTCTCCACAAAGTAACCAAATATGAACACAACTGAATACTAGGAAGCCAAGCCTGCAGGCAATGTGTTTGTAGGTTAGATAGACAATATACCAATATTGGTGGCATTGTTAAATGCACAGAATGAGCAAGTCCGTGGAAGTACAGGAATTTGGATCAACAAAGATGACTAGATAATTAATGGGTGGAAATATTATATTTCTCTCTCTAGATTTGCTGAACTTACTGGATGGTAGTACATTTCCCAGTAAGTGTTTCTTTGCCCCATGTCCCAAGGGATTGGGCTATTTCTCAGCAAAACTTAATGGTTATGGATAAGAAGGATGGATATCTGTGTAAGAGGCCAAAGGCAGACAATAAACTAGCAAGTCAGACACATCCAGCTATTTTCACCATGTCTGCTTGAAATAAAAAACGGTTTGCTGAAAGCTGCATTCATCTACAGTCTCAATCAGTCTGGAGCATACACAATCGTCACTTAGAACATGTGTCAGACATTCCTTTGAAGTGTGATTTCTTGTTTCACTCCCAACAGAACCTCTACACATGTTCCATGAAAATAGAAGACATATCACCGTAGCAGTGGGTTGTGTATTAGTATTACGTCCAGCTGGTTAATTTCAGACTACATTGTAAAAAAATACATTACAAATATAAAAAATATACTTTGTTGAACGGAGAAACTAAAAATACTGGCCACGGTGTTTGTGGTGAGAAAAAGATAAAATAAATCCCATTGCTTTCAAAATGTCAGAACTGGGAGAATGTATGAGGATCAAAATGAACTATGACCCAGACATTTTCTTTTGAATATGGCTATCCTCCTAAGGAATGAGAAAATCCTCAGAAGTTGGCTGTAAAGCCGGTCTGATGCTGGAATTAAGAAATAGCGTGCTTAAAGGTCTGAATATGAAAAAGTGCATTATAGTTTATATATATATCTATAGTAAATTATTTTTGTCTTTCTAGTCTCAATCAAGTCTGCAGTCAAGCCCTGACTGGTTTATTGACTGATTGTGTTGCTGTGTCCATATAACTATGATGCCAGTCAAAGCAGACTACCAATAGATTCTTGGACCTATGTCATCTTGAGTTTCAGGATGGAGGCAGAACATATAGACAACATTCAGAGCTACAAAGTGATACGCGATAAGTAAATTACTTCTCTGTCACCAGGTTAGTAAATGTAGAAAAAAAATGGAGTTCTGCGCATCCAGTTTGGTTGTGCACACCCAGGTGCTGCTGCCATTTATTTGAGGACACAGGATACACAGACGTTTCAGGCACAAGCCCTTTTTCAATGCAATTGTCCATGACACTAAGAACACCTCTAAAAATAATTGCATATGTTACTATTGTATTGACAACATATTTTTATGGAAATGGCCATGAAGAAAAAAAATTACTTTGTTCATAACTTTTACCCCTTAAGGGTAGATGATTGTCTATATTGGCACAAAACGTTCTTTAAAGATCATGTTCCAAGATGTTCCACTCAGTCAACAACTGCAGGGCTGAATGGGGCTTCCAAAAAAGGAACTTTTTTGTATAAAATCTTATGGAACAGATTGTGGCGATGGCAAAGTGTGATATTTGACCTTTAAGGGGTTCAGTGCATTAATAGTAATATTACAAAGACGATATTTACATACTAATAACTTTAACTACATTTGCCCCTGTGGCGGAACCAACCTCTCCACTGGCCACTGGAGGAGCCTGGTCGTCCGCCTCCTGCCACTGGACTATGGCCCCATGTTTAACACTGTTCTTTTTCCCTGCAGAAAGGCTGGTTTGTGCCTTTTGCGGACTGTTAAAGTCACGAACACCGCTGAGCCACCGACCTCCCTTCTCCTACCTGCAGTCAATTATCCGAACACCGGTCCATTCGGTACTTTACTGTTTAAACCATGCTACCCCAGATAGCTATGCCATGGAGCCCAGCCGTATACTGAAAGACTGTATGAAAGACTTGGGCTCCATGACGATTGAACTGTATGTATGTGATCTGAGCGCCATTCGGTAGTAATGGGCACTCAGATCTAAGCTATTTGGGGATAGGTAGAATGTGTATGTTCTATGTGATAAATGTAACAGTTTGTAATTGTATGTCTTTTATTGTCCTTTGTCTGCCATGTGGTTAATGGAGTTTTGCCTCTGTCCTTGAAGATAATTGGATTACTTCCCAATTATCTCCAGGACAGAGAGGAGGGATTGTGATGCATTGTGGGATGGTAAGCTTGTGATTGGTCAATGTCCAATATGTTTCCCAGTTTTCCATCTGGTCCCCTAGGGGAGTGTCCACCAGGTGGGAGACGTGCATAAAAGCCGGACAGGTAGCCCCGGTAAATCTGTTCCTGCTTGACCCTGAAAACGGAGCCTTGTCTCGTTCTTGGGGGGATTTATTGTATGCTGTTTCAGTTCGACTGCTAGTAGTGTAAACCTATTCGTATGTTTTTTCCTATTCGGCTGTTTACAGCATTCGTATGTTTGAGAGCATTCACATGCTTCTCCAGTTCGGTGTATTGGTGTCTACAGTAGCTGTGCCTGTGTCTCTGGAAGGGAACTTTTAACCCCTTTTTACGCCTGGGGGTGCCGTTACAGCCCCTCTTAAGCATACTATGGAAACTCAATAACTCTGCTCCATTCATTTTACATTAACTGTAAAAATTAATATGTAATGAGAAGTTATATTTAAAGATTGGCAGTGCTTGATGAACTTGTATCAGAGAAATTAATGATTATTAAAATAATAGTTTATTACATATATAGTGGTTTTAATCCCATATGAAAAATAAGTCACTGTGTGTTTTAATAGACCTCATTTAAAATGTATAATTTAGGGGGGCGGAGCCTGACACCGGACCGGAGCGGACGTGCGACCGCGGAGCTCCGGCTGAAAGTACTGCAATCCACATCGATCCGAGGCATCCCGGGCTAACCCCGTGCCACAAGTACTGCCACGGAGCCCAGCAGACCCCACTGATACTGCCGATGCCATTCTTTCAGACGCCCGGCTCCAAAAATAAACACCGAGGCGGCAAGGCCTACCAGGCGGGAGTGAGGCCTCAGACCACAGCAGGGGATTACTGGCCCTGGAACCTCACAGACCTGGAGGACTGGTACCCCAGCGCACAGAACTCAGGTGAGATGGGGCGCAGGTCCCAAAAACCACCCCAAAGCACCCCGAAACCAAAGCGTGATAAAGGCCAAATGCTACTGGCCCCAAGCGCAGGGAAGACCCCCTGCAAAGAATCCCCGCTGCCCTCAGAAGAGGGGGAACCGCAGGACAGCCCATACCCCAGTCCCCAACATCCCACACAAGCAGAGAGGTCAGAAGCCCCTGCACCGGCCTCAAAACAAGACATACAGGCAATGCTAACAGGCCTGCAACAGAACTTGAGACAAATGTGGGAAGCAGATCTGGCAGTCCTAAAGCTAGATGTACACGCAGTGTCCTCACGCACCCAGGCGATTGAGGATGAGGTCAAGGGACTGAGGGAGAACTGTCAAATAATGGGGGAGAAGCTGCACAACCTACAATCCACACAAGCGTCAATGTCCAGACAAGTCAATCTACTAGACGACAGAGGGCGCCGCAAAAACATCAAGATCAGGGGAGTACCTGAGACGGTGCCGCTGGAGGAGCTACCACACTTTACCAGGCGCCTTGCGGCCACACTTCTCCCAGCCAAGCACGCTAAAACCTTCCACTTCAACGGGGTGTACAGGACAGCCAAATCCTCACAGGCACCCACCACAGCTCCACGAGACATAATACTAAGATGCCAATCTATGTCTGACAAACTTGGACTAATGGCAGCTATGCAAGGCAACACCCCATTTGAGTTCGAGGAAAGCAAACTATCCTTCTTTCAGGATATAAGCAGAGCCATACTGATGTGGCGCAAGAGCATGCACCCAATCACCAAACAACTCCAAGCAGCAGGAATAGCCTACAGGTGGTTGACACCAGGGACACTCTGGATCACCAAAGACGACAAACACTACAAAGCTACTGACCACACGGAGGGACCAGCGTTGATGGCCGCCCTGGGACTCCTGAACCCTGCACAGATCCCAACAACGAGGCTTGCACACCAACCAGGGACGACAGGCGCAGATCAACACATGACACCTGGACCAAGCCGGGGCACTAAAACCTGAACGAACTCTATCTGCATACAGCCTTATAGGCCTTAGTTTAAACAGTTTAAAAGTCTTATTTTTCATAACTTTACAAACAGTCTGTCATACTCCAACGGTTATTGTAACGGGCAAAAAGGCCCAAGAGAGCTGACAAACACTGCCACGGTGACACCACCTCCCCCCCCTCCCTGGGGTTAAAGGGAAATGACAGCAGCACACACACTTCTAGCCTCTTGCCCCACGGGCACAGTTCAACCCAGACGCAACACAGCGACTTTCACACAACTAGACCCAACCTTTAATAGTAGTAAACTAGACCAGCGTAACACGCAACCACTCCTAGGACTACAAAGCACTCTATGACTCCCAGAATGCCGCGCACGCTGAAGTACACTAATGACCACGATCAGATGAGACACGAGACGGGACCTAGACATGATAGGGGGCAACACAAAGTGAATCCGCAACTATCACCACAAGCCCCAACCACTCACACCGAGGCCAGGAGACACATAGCTTACCCACGGCAAGTGAGACGCGACAGGGGAACAGAATGGCTATCAGACATAGCTGTCACTACCCATCCCCCTCCACCAATGGCCCCACAGTACTCAGGGTGATCTCTTTAGAAGGGTGTCTTTAACCCTAACAGTTCTACACCTCAATTCATATAACATTATTATTATAACATTGAGACCGTATATACTTAGAAAAATGTGTGCCTAGAATCTTGCTAACTGTTTATGATATTGTCTATCGTATGGAGGCTATTGTGGCCCTGCACATGTACTCTTCATTGCACACGAAAAATAAAGAATTAAAAAAAAAATGTATAATTTATATCTTTTTTGTTTCTTTCAAAAATGTATGCACAACACGTGGCCATAAAATAATGACGATGAATCTAGTTCAGAAATCACGTCATATATGAAAATAATGTCTTAATATTAAAGCCATATGAGTGTTTTATTTCCTATTCACTTCCTAAAATAATCTAACGTTGATAATAATACAAAAATGCCAAAATCAGCATGGATAAATTTAAAATAATTGAGAGCTATTTCCAGCATATTGAAAATGTACTTCTTTGATGTCAGCAAATCTAAATACACAATAAAAAGAGCAATTGACTGTAAGACCATTAGTACAGAAAAGGTTAATTTTTCATAATCACATTTTCACAGATGAAAAGAGCAAACAGATGTTCACTCAACACATAACGTCACATTGACCAGATGTTCATAAATGTGTCAGGGAACCAACCCAAGACAAAAAAAGTGCTCCAAATACAGAAGACTAGTAACAACTGTATTCTTCGAAAAGCAAGATTTTACTTTTTCAGGCTTATATGCTCAAATACAATTATAGATTTTGTTTTATTTGATATACAAATGCTGTGAATTCTAGATTGATCTTCATTTCCCAGATCCCAAAACTGTTTGAAATAGTATAGTTTTAATTTACCTACCCTAAGGAGTAGAAATATAAACTATGAATAATAACCACAATAATTCTTCTTAGGTGTTTACAATATCTATGCTTAAAAAATAAGTAAACATAGCTCGCTATGTTAGAAGATATGCAGTAGATAAACCATTGTGCCTCTTCCCGCATGGGTTTAGTGAATCACTTTTAATTCTCCTTTCTCAGATACAATAATCTTCACCCTCCTTCACCAAAGCTGTTTCCATCTACCAAATGAGTCTACTATTCCAGTATTTCCAAATGATCCATAAAAGGTCCAGGATAACCAATGTATATCCCGATGGTGATATCAAAAGGTTAAGAAGCAAATAGAAAGATATCAAAATGCTTAAAATATGGGCAACAGTAACATAAAGGTATACCTTTTTTATTATATTTAAATCCATAACACATTATTCCTACACCCATATTTATGAAATAAGTTATTTAACCAACATAATAATACCTGTTTGTCAACAGCAGTCCTTAATTACTTCAATCACAATGTGCTACAAATTCCCACTAGATGGCAAACCACACTCCAATAAGCAGCCTCATAGGAGGTTAATAAAATAGTCCAAAAGGACTGCTAATGATAAAGGCTCCTACATAAATTGCAAGCAGTTTAACTCCTATTACTAAAGCATAGCTTCATGACTGAAGCGTTAAACCTTGTGCCAGAAGGAAAGTAGGTATTGTGAAATAAACTGTCAAATAAATGCAAAGACAGCTGGCTTGATTTGATACAAAGCTATTACAGGTGGTCCTCATTTTACAACCTTTTTTTTTACGATGGCTTGCACTTACGACAAGCACTCTAGCGTCAGGGTAAGTGCGAGCCATTGTGGGGATTAGAGGGATTCCCTGCTCTGCTGCGTTCGTCTATGTTCGGGGAAATTTCCCCGAACACAGACGAACGCACCAGAGCAGGGAATGCCTCAACTCCTCACCTACCAACCAATTTGTTATACGACCCAGTCAGTAAAGGTTGTGACCGGCATAAAGGTTGTGACAGAAATTATAAAAACAGATGTTTTATAACATATATATATATAAAATATATTTTAAAAAAAGCCTTATATATATAGGAGGACAAACAAAGAAAAAGCAAAATAAAGTTCAAATATAAGTCCAAGTGTGAATCCAAAGTTTTACCATTTGGATTGACACTTGGACTTATATTTGAACTTTCTTTTGCTTTTTCTTTGTTTGTCCTCCTATATATATATATATATATATATATATATATATATATATATATATATAAAAGGCTTTTTTATATATTGTTTTATTATTTTTATATATATGTTATAAAACATCTGTTTTTATATTAAGTTCTTTGCCATCAACAATTCTATAATTATTTTGATTCTATAGATTCCTACTAATGTATGTTTTTCTTCCTCTTCCCAGCTAGTCTTTATGCTATTTTCCTCTTTTTCCAATGAACTGTTTCACATCTTTTGTTTTGTAAGCACTCTTTTTAGATCTGTATTATTATTCTTGCCTTACTTTTTCTTTCTTCTTTTTTCTTTTCTTTCCTTTTATGTAACATTTTCTGTGTTGGGACTATAGTCTTTTATCTCTGCTGTATCCTTTTCATGGAATTTTTTCTTTATTTAAAATATCCTTTATCTTTTTTTCTTTTTTTTTATATACTGGGTATTCTTTGTGAAATGGAGGTCATCTTCTTGTTTCCAGAGGATAATCTCAATATATGTTTGTGGGTTTGAAACTTTTATTTCTTCTTTTAGATTCCAAAACATTGTTTTTCAATGTTTGTAGTCATTTTGCATTGTAAATGAACTTGTTTTGTTAGTCTGCAACTCGTAATATTAGTTTTGTAAGGGAACAGCATTGATATCTTCCTCATTGTTTGATTGAATGAACTGAGTTCAGTTCTATTCGATTGCAACTGACAGAACTGTGAAATTTTGAGTTTAAAAATATAATTTTGTAAATAATTCAGAAACGTTAAGTACTTTCATAAGGGTATATTGGTTTACATATATGCATCTAGGTGGTCCATGAACTCACTCTGATAAACCTTCCCTTGCCATATGCCTTTATTTATTTTTTATTTTTTATTTTTTTTCTTCCTTGTACCAGTTCTCAATATCTGGGTGCTGCAGTTTTGTCCTCCTCCGTCTATGATGTGTACAGTTTATCCTTCTATAGAATTTTTTTTTTACTGATGTATTGTGGGTAAATTAGCTTAGCATACCAAACTAAATTAAACTTTGCTTAAGTTCTGCCCAATGCCAAAGATTTCCAAGAAAAAGAATACTCTACTTTGTTTATTTATTTCAATTCTTTATTTTTGTTGCGCAATGAAATTACAGGCAAGCTTGCAATGCCTCAACAGGCAGAGCAAGTAAGACAAGGTCTATGAGAGACACCGTTCGACATTTCAGCACAATTTTATATTATAGACATGCTAAACAAATATGTCTGAACTTTAGAAACATGCTTTTGCTCAGATAGATAAGACATGAAGAACACTCTCTATGAGAACAGAAGAGAGATAGAGAGCATTTTTTTTGTTTTGTTTTTTAAACAAAAAAAAGGAGAAAATTGATCATGCTAGATTAACATGTCTAAAACAGTAATGAACAGGGCCGGCCCGACCATAGCTGGCGGAGCCACGGCTCTAGGCGGCACTTTGACAGGGGCAGCATTTTTTCCAGGCCGGCAGCTCTCCAGGCAGACTGTCAGGTCCTCGGTCCCTCACGAGGACCCGACACCAGGAGGCTTGCCCGGTATGCTGCCGGGTGCAAGGCCCCTCCAGTCTGCCCTGAGAGGCAGAGAGCCAGCACAGTCTGCAGCTCCACGGGGTGTGAGCTTCAGACTGTGCAGTGTCTCGCGATCTCTGGCCAATCAGAGCATTGCCACGGGTTACCATGGCAATGCTCTGACTTCTGGATATCGCGAGACACTACACAGCTCAGACTGTGAGCGGAGCTGCAAACTGTGCTGGCTCTCTGCCTCTCAGGGCAGATTGGAGAGACAGCCACTGGACCTCCAGGGATCAAATACACTGGAACAACAGGGAAAAAAATACTCCACTGTGTCACCCCTGCCTCCCTCAGTCACTCTACTACCTATCACCCCCTCTCTCCCTCAGTCACTCTACCACCTGTTACCCCCTACCTCCCTCAGTCACTCTGCCACACCCTCCCTTACTGTGTCATGCCCTCCTTCCCACAGTCAATCTGCCACCTGGCAACCCCTCCCTCACTGTGTCATCCTTTCCCTCCAGCATCCACTATACACACGCACCCAGACTGCATCCACTATGCACACACACACACACACACATTGCATCCACTATACACACACACTGCATCCACTATACACACACACACACACTGCATCCACTATAGACACACTTTGCATCAACTATAAAGACACACACTCTGCATCTGCTGTCCACACACTGTATCCATTACAAAATACACACACACTACATCCACTATACATACACACAATGCATTCACTACACACACTGCATGCAATCCACAAATACACACTCTGCGCCCACTACACATACACTGCATTCACTACACACACTGCATAACATAATGGATCTAAGAATTTTTAGCTTGGTGCGGTTTTGTTGGGGATGGGGGGTGGGGGCAGCAAGTCAAATACAACCATTTAGACGACCCATGGCAACATGAAATATTAGCTCAGATTAGCATTGCACAGGTGATGACCCCAAAACCCATTCAACTTATTCCCATAAGTGCTAACAACAGAGTACTGCTTGGTAAGTACATGCAAGTGCCCACAATACAGCGCCAGATTTGGGCCCCCCTCCAGCTCTAGGCCTGTTTGAGGGCCAACATCCTCTGTCCACAGACATGGACACTCTCAGGTACCCAGAGCAGATGGCCTTCGGTCTTCAGGCCCTGCATAACAGCATGAGGAAGACTTGACTTTTTCTTATGTATAACAAAAAGAAAAAACTAAAGGATACTTTAAAAACAAGGAAATATATAAAGATGTGTACTATGGCGTAACTCCGAAGTAGAAAATGTGCTAACACCTCACTCACTCAACAATACATACAATAATAAAGTGAATTAGCTAATATGGCTAAACAAGCAACATAAGCTAAAAAGATGGGATAGCACATATAATAACACTATATAAAATAGAAGGTACAACCTTTATACAGGACGTGATCTTGAGTAGATCTAAAGGATAATAAATAATATATGGTGAAGTATGTATGAACAAGAAGGTGAATATCCAGGAGGTAGAGAACTTACAAAAGCTATTGATGTTCTGCGCTTATCTCCCTTTAAGGGTAACTGTAACCAAGCAAAGTGTGATAGGAACGGCAATTCTCTTCGGATATGAGATCCTCAAAATGGATGAAAAAGAGAAATATACATAGAATAGTACTGTTTAAAAAGTCATACATTTATTGTACTGATTGCACTTACATTCAGGTCGCAATCAGCAAGCATAACTCCACTAACAAGTGGACCAAGGTGACAGAATGGATCAATGTTGCAGATGGAACACTGGCTGATCGTACCATATAAAGTGCTAAAAATATATATAAATAAAAAATACAATAATAAAACAAAATAGTAAATAAAATACCTTATAAATACTCAGTCCAATGCGTTTCGTCCATATAGACTTCTTCAGGGATATGAGTACTGTCCAAAACGTTCCTTTTTATATCCGTAAATGCAGATGATTCTCATCACTCTAATTTTGAAAAAACCCGTGGAATCGGGTACTTCAGGGGTCTGATGTACATCGTTCCTTATTGGACCAATCCGGAAGGACGTCATACGTCGTGCGGCCGTACTTCAACTTCCGCGCTCCACAGTGGAACGCATATCATCGCTCTTATTCCGCGTTCCACAGTGGAGCGCATATCACAAAGAGGAAACTGACCTAGATGGCATTCTCATCACACATGGAATAAATCAAAATCATCTCAAGAAGTAGACCCAGAGACATCCTACAAATCTCATATTTCCCCGTCCTCTTCTTTTTTAGGCAAGGGGCCAAACCAAAAGAAATTAAATCTAATTCCGACGACAAACAGATTTCAAAATTTCAGCTCTCCCCAAAAGAAAAGACCACATATAGAAATGGAAGAAACAGACCACTCATTATCCCCAACACCCACTCACAGATTGAATCGAAATTAGTAAAAGGCATTTTTAATATTTCTGGGATTGATTTAACAACACAAGAACTGTCACTATTAGAAAAGGGCCTAAAATTCGCCCCTACGACGGGTATAAACTCATTCTAACTTTTTCTCGACAATCAAAAGTTCCTTAAGAAATTAACTGTGAAACGTTTTTTTGAAAAGAGGAAAAAAATCGTTCATTGTGATACCACCATTTCGACACAAAATTAAACTACAGATCCAACTAATGTAGATTCCAGTATACTAAATTCCACATTTATTCATTCTTCCCTAAAAAACAAATCTAATTTCTATCCTATATTTGAAAGAGGAACATTTTTAGAAGTATTTAACGACCTAGTACAAACAGATCTGGATAAAATCCAAAAGAAAGAAGAGGCCAAATGTAAATTTAAATATATTTTAACTAACAAAGAAAGACAAGCCTTAAATAAATTAAAAAAAAGATTCTCAACTGGTAATTAAAGAGGCAGACAAGGGAGGGGGCACGGTTGTTATGAGTAGACAATACTACATGCAGGAAGCTCACCGTATTTTGGGAGATACTACGACATATGAAATATTAAACCAGGACCCTACCAAGCCCTTTTTGGATGACCTTCGATCTTTGCTCCAAAGAGGACTTGATAGCAATATTATCTCTACTGAGGAATTTAAATATATTTTCAATCCTTCCTGTAAGATAGCGATTTTTTATTTTCTCCCAAAAATTCATAAGAGTTTGTCTTCCCCCCCTGGCCGTCCTATTATCAGCGGGATAAATTTGCTGTCCTGAAATCTTTCAGGGTATGTTGATTTTTTTCTCAAACCTCTTGTACCATTATGCCCTTCTTTCATTAGGGATACCAAACACATTTTACAAACTTTGGAGTCTTTTGTTTGGAAACCGTCTTATATTTTGGCCACTGTGGATGTTACTTCCTTGTACTCCAAAATCCCTCATCTTAAGGGTTTGGAGGTGATCAAGGATATACTTGTTCAACAACAGACTATCTGCCCTACACAGATTTAATTTTTCTTGGCATGTATTCATTTTGTGTTAATCAAGAATTTTTTTTGGTTCAATTCTACGTTCTTTTTACAGCTATGTGGTGTTGCCATGGGGACGAGGTTCGCTCCTAGTTTTGCCAATCTGTATGTGTCTCATTGGGAGGCTTTGTGCATACGGTTGGGACCTCAGCTGGGGGGGAGCCTAGTCCTCTGGCGACGCTACATAGATGATGTACTTATTATTTGGGAGGGCGATGAAACGAGTTTGGAGATGTTCATTAAGAACATTAACTCTAATCAATATAATTTTAAATTTACTTCAAATATACATAAAGAGACCATTGATTTTTTGGACCTGACCTTATACGTCAAAATGGGATTACTTAATACAAATTTTTTTTTAAGAAAACTGATTGCAATACGGCCATTAAAAAAACTAGCCTGCATCATCCCACTTGGCTAAATAATGTCCCCAAAGGGCAAATAACTCGGATGCGAAGAAACTGCTCTAATATTCAAATTTTTGAAGAACAGTCACAAATAATAAAAAACAGATATTCTGGAAAAGGATATAATATAGAACAAATGGAAAGGGAAAATACACACATAAAAAGAAGAGACCGTCTAGAATTTTTAGTTGATAATAAATTAAAAAGTAAAAGAGATAACACTCATGTAGAATTTGCATTTATTATTAAATACACATGCTAAAAAATAGAAAAAATTCTTAAAAAACACTGGGCCATCTTAACCCCTTAAGGACACATGACATGTGTGACACGTCATGATTCCATTTTATTCCAGAAGTTTGGTCCTTAAGGGGTTAAAGAAGGACGAAATTCTGGGTAATGTCATACCTGATAGACCAAGAGTTATTTACAGAAAAGCGGACAACCTGAAAAATCAATTAGCACCTAGCCTCTTACCTATACAGATCACAAAGCCTAATAATAACGTTTTACTTTCCCAAAAAACTGTAGGATTTCACAAATGCGGTACTTGTTCTACATGTACCTATCAAAGGAAAAAGACCGTAACTTTTACAGGTACCTATACAAAAAGGACGTACACCATTAAGAAATTTATACACTGTGCATCCACATATGTAATATATTTATTGCAATGTGGGTGTGGAGCACAATACATAGGCAGAACCACCAGGTCAGTACATACCAGATTTCGAGAACACTTTAATAATATTAGAACTAACAAAGTAGAACATAGTGTTCCAAAACACTGTAACACATGTACATTTTTTAACTGGTCTACTTGTATTGCTATTGGCATAGATTCTATTGAAAAACATTGGAGAGGAGGTAATAAAATGCATGAGCTAGCTAAAAAAGAGGCACAATGGATATATACTTTAAAAACCTTAAAGACCGGCTTGAATCAAGACATTGATCTCACAGGATTATTATGATTATCATCTTCTCTTCACTCTCATTCGGTGAGTTCATTGGATTTTTGAGCAATGTACATTTTGTATTTGAATTTTGCTCCATACTAATCTGATTTTCTCTCTTTTGTAGAATATCTGAGAAAGTCTTGTTTCTTATGTATAATACATTTGTGTTATGCGCAATGTTTCTTTGTTTCTTATGATCAATATGTACATATGGGCGGATTCACAGGACACCCCATTTATTGTATTTTATTATTTTTATTTTATTTTATTATTTTTTATTATTATTATTATTATTTATATTTATTTTTATTTTTATATTTTATTTTATTTTTATATTAATTTTTATTTTTATTTATTATTATTTTTATTTATTTTTAGTTCTTATTTTATTTTTATTTTTATTGATTATTATTTTTATTTTTATTTAATTTTTGTTTTTATTATTTTATTTTATATTTATATTTATTTTTAATTAATTTATATTTATTTTTATTTAATTTAATTTTCTTTATTTTCATTTCTTTTGTATTATTATTATTTTTATTCCTATTATTTTTCCTCTTTCTTATATATTGTTATGTATACACATGTGTATATATAGCTAGAGATATATATTCATACTTTCTTGTACATTGTTTATACATCTTTTGTTAATATGCCTATTACTTTTTGGGCTCCTTTAATCTCTGGGTGTCTTATGAATCCGCATATATAATGCTTCTCTTTGTAGTCTTATGTAAGTCAGACCCCGGAAGTACCCGATTCCGCGGGTTTTTTCGAAATTAGAGTGATGAGAATCATCTGCATTTACGGATATAAAAAGGAACGTTTTGGACAGTACTCATATCCCTGAAGAAGTCTATATGGACGAAACGCGTTGGACTGAGCATTTATAAGGACTTTTATTTACTATTTTGTTTTATTATTGTATTTTTTATTTATATATATTTTTAGCACTTTATATGGTACGATCAGCCAGTGTTCCATCTGCAACATCGATCCATTCTGTCACCTTGGTCCACTTGTTAGTGGGGATATGCTTGCTGATTGCGACCTGAATGTAAGTGCAATCAGTACAATAAATTTATGACGTTTTAAACAGTACTATTCTATGTATATTTCTCTTTTTCATCCATTTTGAGGATCTCATATCCGAAGAGAATATACAGATACCCTTAAAGGGAGACAAGCGCAGAACATCAATAGCTTTTGCAAGTTCTCTACCTCCTGGATATTCACCTTCTTGTTCATACATACTTCACCATATATTATTTATTATCCTTTAGATCTACTCAAGATCACGTCCTGTATAAAGGTTGTACCTTCTATTTTATATAGTGTTATTATATGTGCTATCCCATCTTTTTTAGCTTATGTTGCTTGTTTAGCCATATTAGCTAATTCACTTTATTACTTTAAAAACAAAGCTTGCAAAGTGACAGTGCCTCTTTAAGACATATAGGTTATTCCTACTGGTTGCTATGCTCTGAGTTACATTCTAGTATCAGGTTTTACTTGTTGTGTTCCAAGCCATTTATCTTGTATTATGTATAGCTATAAATTACTCATTATGGAATATATTAACTTTACATGTAAAATATATTCACAGGAAAGGAGTCTGATTTATCTGAGCTTTATTGAAATCTTTTTTTTTTCTCTTCTAGTCTTAAAGGAATGAGTTTAATTCTTGTGGATTCCTCTGTGGTTATCAATTTCATCTGTCAAGATGCCCATTTAAATGGATACTCTAAGCACCAAAACAACTTTAGAACAAAAAAAAAATAGAAAGAGTTACCTGTGCTCTATCCCAAATCCCTATACACATTTAACTAACTGGAGTTTTTTAGTATAATAAGTATGCAGGGACTCATAAAAATACCTATATCTGTCTCATTCAAGATTTTACCTTTTAGCTGAAAGCAGCAAGGTGATGTATTAGTGTAGAGCTCACAGCTTGCCATGGCAGGTGAGCTTGCACTTTAGTGACCATTGGAGTCAGTGGCGTACACATGACCTATGGGGCCCCAGTGCGAAAATTGATCCGTGCCCCCCCCCCCCGCACGCTTACTCTGCGCAGGCCGGGGCCGCAACACATGGCGGCGGGCACCTGGTCGGTATGTACACCAGTGCATGCAGAGGCACACACACTTAAACGACCACTACAGACACCCAGATCACATCAGCTCAATGAAGTGGTCTGGGTGTCAGGTCCCTCTAGTTTTAACCCTGCAGCTAAAAGCATAGCAGTTTCAGAGAACCTGCTATGTTTCACTGAGGGTTAATCCAGCCTCTAGCGGCTGTCTCACTGACAGCCGCTAGAGGAGCTTCCGCGATTCTAAGACACTGAACGTCCATAGGAAAGCATTGAGTAATGCTTTCCTATGGGCGGTTTGAATGCGCGCACGGCTCTTGCCGTGCATGCTCATTCGAAGCTGAGCGCCGGAGGGATCCCCAGCGCCGGACTCCCTGGAGAAAGGTAAGTGCTGAAGACACACACACACTCTCACGAACAGACGCATACACACTAGCTAACAGACACACACATTTACTGACAGAGACACACTCAGCGACAGACATACATACACACTCACTTACAAAACATACACTCTCACTGACAAATACACTCACTAACAGACATCAAACAGACTCACTAACGCAAACACACTCAGTAACAGACACACACAGTAACACACTCACTGACACTCACTAGCAGACACACACTCATTGACACTCACACTAACACACACACTAACACTCACAGTAACACTAACACACACACAGTAACACTCAGAGTAACACTAACACTAACACACACACTAACACTCAGAGTAACACTAACACACACACACACTAACATTCAGAGTAACACTAACACTAACACACACACTAACACTCAGAGTAACACTAACACACACACACATTTTTTTTTTAATTTAATCCCCCCAGCCTCCTTACCTTTTGGAGTGCTGAGGGGATTCCCTGGGGTCCAGTGGTGCTGCTGGGCTCCTGGGGGGCCGGTCACCCGGCGGGCAGGCAGGCTGGCGGGCGCGCGAGGGAGCACTCTCCCCTGAGTGCTTCCTCTTCAGCTCCCTTGCGCGCCGCGTACTGATACCGGAGCCGGAAGATGACGTCATCTTCCGGCTCCGGTATCAGTGCGGTGTGCGAGGGAGCTGAAGAGGAAGCACTCAGGGGAGAGTGCTCCCTCGTGCACCGGCCAGCCTGACTGCCCGCTGGGTGTAAGCAGGGCCAGCCTCGGGGGGCCCGGAGGTGGCTGGCTCCTGGGCCCCCCAGGAGAAGAGGCTGGCCCAGTGGGTACATACCGGGTCGCAGGGGCGGCCGGGCCCCCTGGTGGGTCGGGCCCGGTCGCAGCCGCGACCCCTGCGACCCTGGTATGTACGCCACTGATTGGAGTAATACTAAAAACTTTCAGTTATATGTATGTGCATTTGAATGTGGCATAATGCACAGGTAACTTTATTTTTGTTTTTTGTCCTAAGTATTAGAGCCGTTGACTCAGAGTAAGACAGACATTGAAGTAGCACTGCTTATGGGAGAAAAGTTGAGATGTTCTGATTTGTACATGTTGAGCTTAAGGAAGTGAGCAGCCATTCTGTTAGAAATAGCAGAGAGGTAGTCAGAGATACAAAACAAGAGGGACAGTGAAAGATCAGAAGAGAACAAATTGTTTTGTGTGTTTCCAACATAAAATATATATTGAGTATACCAAGAGAGGCGGTATAGATTGAGAACAGCAGGGGACCAACTATCAGACTATGCCCACTATATATATGTATGTCTAAGCTAACTTACGTAGATAAGTAAGATAGTTCTTAACAAGTAATATATATTTGTATATCTGATGGGCATTTGGGTAAAGGAGTAATGTTATTGACATTTCTATGCAAGATATTTTGCAAATAAACCATCTTATTCCCCCTCCCCTCCTACTTCCTATAGGTGCATGGACTTTTTATTTAGATTTTTGTCTACTCACAAACACCAGGTCTTTTTTGGCCACGTTCTATGTTGTATCTATTCTTGTGGCAAAAAAAAAAAAAAAAATAGTTTGAAGCACTTCCAAATTTGCAAGAATCTAGGAAAAAAACCTTCTTGATCCCAAAATGGCAGTCAGATTTATCCTTGGATCAATAAGGTAATGCATCTAGCTGCTGTTTAAATATCTGTACAGACTCTGATAAAACTGTTTCTTCAGGCAGATAATTCCATATCCTTATTGTTCATATGGTAAAAAAAACAACCTATCCTTTGCCTTAAAATAAATCTTCTTTCTTCAAGTCAAAACGCATGACCTCATGTCCTATGTAAAGTCCTGTTTGTGAATAGGTTTCCAGACAATGGTTTGCATTGGCTCTGGATAAATTTGTATAATGTTATCGTATCCCCCCTGAAGCGACGTTTTTCTAAACTAATGAGGTTTAAATTTGTTAACCTTTCTTCATAGTTAAAATATTTCATTCCTTTTATTAATTTTGTAGCCCGCATCTGCACTTTTTCTAGTGCCATAATATCCTTCCTTAGAAGAATGCCCAAAATTGCACAGCATATTCAAGATGTGGTCTTACCAGTGATTTATACAGAGGCAAAATTATATTTTCATCCTGAGAATTTATGCCCTTTTTTATGCATGACAATATCTTACTGGCCTTAGCCACTGCTGATTGACATTGTACATTGTTGCCTAGTTGTTGACTATAACAATTCAAATTGTTCTTGTGTGTTGTTATCCCTAATTCACTACCATTTAGGGCATAAATTGCTTGTGCATTCTTTACCCCGAAGTGTGTAACTTTGCATTTTTCTACATTAAATATCATCTGCCATTTGAGTGCCCAATCCCCCAGCCTATCTAAATCCCTCTGCAGCAAAATAATAACCTGCTCAAATTGTATTAATTTAAAGAATTTTGTGTCATCTGGAAACCCTGAAACATTACTTACAATTCTTATTTCAAGATCATTTGTAAATATGTTAAATAGAAGTGGTCCCAAAACATAACCCTGAGGGACACCAGTTATCAACCAATGTCCAGCTTGAAAAATTTACCATTAATGACAACTCTCTGTACTCTGTTTTTAAGCCAGTGTTCTACCCAACCTATCAGAACACTCATTGTCAGTATGAATTGGTATGATTAAAATGAAGTGTGGAATCTCTGCATTGGCCATACTTCCAATAGGGCCAAGGCAGAGAATACAAACTTCAAACGACACTTATTTAGTGTTAATCTGCTCAAACATGGTTTAACACTAAATATAGGAACAGTGCCAGGGAACTCCAGGCACTATAATTAACTCAACGAGATGAAATGGTTTTAGTGACTACAGTGTTCCTTTAAGCACTTTAATGTTGGTAACCACTGTAGATTTTCTCCTACCTTGCATGCCTACTACATATTCTAGAGCCAGTCAAAAGTAGCTTAAAATAATGATCTCAATAGGCTTCAACAACAGAGAGTAGTGAATCAGATGAGTCCTGTAGGTGACACACCATATAAAATATAGCCTAGGATGTGGCAAGAGGTTAGTCTAGTAATAGTATGGGCCACTATGGCATCACTCAGAAACAGACTCGAAAAGACTAAATACATAATCAGTAACAAGCAGGGTCATACAATATGTACGTCTGGAATCATCAAGGAACAGATGGGACATCTCAGGAACAGAATTAGCTGCACCAGAATCCTTACAGGAACATAAATATAGCAAAATTAGCCCAGATTTTAAAGAAAATACCTAGAACATTTTGCAATTTAATTCACAAGCGTGTAATGTAAAACAGCTTTGTATAGCCCCAATGTACCTCTAATTACATTCACACATACTCGTGTGAGGCAGTAATAGAAGCTAAACAAACTATCAGAGGCTGCATTGGAACCTCAAGAAAGCAGACATCAACATATGGGTGGGTGCTGTGTGCTACTCATAAGTGACATGTGAAAAAGATAATGTTAAATAAATCTCACTTTGACCTTTGCTTAAAATAACTTTTGGGTTAGACTTAAAATATATTTTAAGATTATGTTTATATAGCTCCCATATTTAAAGGGACACTCCAGACTTCATTCAGTGATGCCAAGCTGGAAGCTGTAGGTGATGATAATGTGCCAACATCATGATCATATTGACAGTAGTGACTCTAAAATAAACCTACTTACCAAGAAGAATCACTTGAGAATGTTTACGCAAGTATGTTTAAAATGCAGAAAGGTAGTAGCAAAGGACAGATAATTACTAACATAAGAGCACAAGAGATTCAAACAAATTATGCATTACAGAATAGAGACTACTGGAGGCATCGACTTATTGGCCAGACAGGCATGAGATATACAGAGCAGTATTGGCCAGCTTGATGAATCCCAGCTGTTCAAGAACTAAAATTCCCATGAAGCATAATCAGAGAAAGCTGGCAAAACATAATGGCAGTTATACTTCTGTAACATTTGTGGATTAACAATTTAGAAACCCCAACCTAAAAAAAAGACAAAATTACACAGTATTGTTCTTTTTGCTATGATTTTGTCAGTTGTCTTTCAGTTTCAATAGCACAATTTTACCCATGCACCTCGTCAAAAGTATGTACGTAATTATAACAAACGTAGGCGAGACATAGAAGAACATATAGACTCACTCAAATAACCTGGCTTCATCTCAGTAGACAATAATATACAAAATAAAACATAACATAATCAGATATAACTATAAGAATATTTTTATTTTTTTTAAACGAGAGGTGGAGTAAACCAGTAAGGCCTGTATATGTCAGCTTCTTGGCCAGTTTCTCTTGTCAGTGATAAGGGCACTGGGCTTCTGCAATTATTGGCAATCTCATGCATGCCAGTCCCTATGGCCAAGTGCTACCTCATATATCTCATATATGCAAGTTGTTCATGTGTGTTGTGGGGAATCTAATAATGTAGGTCTTGTTCTGGATCCAGCTTGCCTGTCAACTGGACTGCTGGGCTCTCTGTGATTTTGAAACTCTATGAATTCAAGCATGGTACTGTGATGGGATGCCACCTTTGCAATAAGTCGGTTCATGAAATTGTATCCCTGCTAGATATTATACGGTCAACTGTAAGTCACGGCTTCGGGACCACATGGCCATTGACTTACGGGTCAGCTAATTCTCCTGCTCTGGGACAGGGGAGATCTCTGTCAGGGCTGGTGCTCAAGTAAGGGAAGCCCTCTATAATGCTATTGTATCACAGAATTGCCACAGGTCACCACAGCAGTACTCTGATACATTTCTCGGCACTGGCCCAGATGGAGCTGTCTGCAGACACTGGGGTACAGACAGCAATATTTCCCACCAGACCACCAGGAATCAGGTCCCCCCTCCCTGGCCTAAGGTACGTCTCAGGGAGGGTCAAAAACTTTTTTTTAATCAAAAAGCCTCTATCCACCCACTACAGCCACTATCCCTCATACTACAGCTGCAGTCCTCACACTATAGCCACTATCCCCCCACTACAGCAACTGTCCTCCAATTATAGCCACTATTCCCAACTACAACCATTATTCCCCACTATAGCCTTTATCCCACCACTACAGCCACTGTCCCCCCTCTACAGCCACAATCTCCTCCACTATAGCCCCTGTCCTTCCACCACAGCCCCTATCCCCCGCAGCACAACCTCTATTCCCCCACTATAATCCTTACCCCTCCTACAGCCCCCCCCACACTACAGCCCCCATACCTTCCACTACAGATCTTATCTACCTACTATAGCCCCTGTCATCCAGCCACTGTCCCTATCTCCTCATTACAGCCACTATCGCCCCACTACAGCACCTATATCCCCTTTTCCCCAACCACAGTCCATCCTCTCGCTCAATACACACATAATAGCCACTGTCTCCCCCAACAAACACAACAGTCCCTATTACGTTAAACTGAACACTACAGCCACTATTCCCTGCACACATAAACTACAGACCTGACCCCCCTACACATTCTCTTAGACCACAATTTCCCTGCACAATAGCCCTAATTCTACCCAGAGACACTATGCAGCCCCATATTTCTTCCCAAACACACAATAGACCCTATACCACCAAATACAATTTCATGCCACTATCCCCCCAAACACACCCTGCAGCGCCTACTAAACACACAGACTACAGTCCATATCCCTTAGTACACACTCTACAGCCCCTATCCACATACAGCACCAGACACATACTACATCACAGACCGCCCCATCCATACACTCAACCCACAACCACACAAGCAGCATCTCCCCCACACATGCAACCCTATTAACAGCTCCCCCCACATGCCCAACCCCACAAGCAGCATCCCCACACAAACCACAGAAATAAGCAACACCACATGTAGCCTATCATCACAAATGCACCATAAGCAGCCACCCCACACACGCAACCCCATAAACAACATCTAAACACACAAGCAACTTACCCACAAACACAACACCACAAGCAGCCTCCAGATAACACAATACACCCACACATTTATACATCCAGTTGAATACCCCATATATTTGCATATATGTATTTACATATATACAGGGCTGCAATCAGAAATTGTGGGGCCCCTGACACAGCTCAAGGTCTGGGCCCCCCGGGGCCTGTCCCCGAGTTCACCCACAAGGCCGCCCCTGAATCTGTACACAGGCCCGCCCCCGAGTCCGCCCACAGGATTGTACTGATTGTGGTGTGTGTATAGTGGATGTAGAATGTGTGTAGTGGATGCAGAGTGCGTGTGTAAAGTGGATGCGAAGTGTGTGTAATAGATGCAGATTGTACATTTGTGTAATGTACGAGGTGTATATTAGATGCAGAGTGTGTGTTTGTGTAGTGGATGTAGTGTGTGTATAGTGAATGCAGGGTGTGTGAGTTTGTGTAGTGGATGTAGTGTTTGTATTAGATGCAGCGTGTATAGTGCATGCAGAGTGTGTGTTTGTGCAGTGGATGTAGTGTTTGTGTATAGTGAATGCAGGGTGTATGTGTGTTTGTGTAGTGGATGTAGTGTTTGTGTGTATTTGATGTGGTGTATATAGTGGATGCAGAGTGTGTGTTTGTGTAGTGAATGTAGTGTGAGTTTGTGTAGTGAATGTAGAGTGTGTTTGTGTAGTGAAGGTAGAGTGTGTATAGTGAAGGCAGAGTGTGTGTTTGTGAAGTGGATGTAATGTATCTATAGTGAATGTAGATTGTGTATAGTGAAGGCTCTTTGTGTGTATTAGATGCAGTGTGCATTGTGAATGTGGATTGTGTTTGTGTAGTGCATGCAGTGTTTGGGTATAGTGGATGTAGTGTGTGTTTGTGTATTGTGTGTATAGTGAAAACAGAGTGTGTGTTTGTGTATTGTGTGTATAGTGAAAACAGAGTGTGTGTTTGTGTATAATGAATGCATGTGTTTGTGTAGTGTGTGTATACTGAATGCAGTGTGTGTTTATGTAGTGTGTGTATAGTGGATGCAGTGTGTGTGTTTGTGTAGTGTGTGTATAGTGAATGCAGTGTGTGTTTGTGTTGTGTGTATATAATGAATGCAGAGTGTGTGATTGTTTAGTGTGTGTATAGTGAATGCAGTGTGTGTTTGTGTAGTGTGTGTATAGTGAATGCAGTGAGCGTTTGTGGAGTGTATGTGTAATGTGTGTAAAATAGGGGGGGGGGGCAATTTAATTTTTTTGAAATATTTTATTTTTTTAACATTTTGTTTTACTCCCCCCTCCCTGCTTCTTACCTGGCCAGGGAGGGGGGGAGATTGCCCTCCCTGGTGGTCCGGTGGCATGGACTCTGTAGAGGGGGCCCGTAGCACACTTTCAGTTCCCTTACCTTCCCAGCAGCTCCCCTGTCTAACTCTTGCGTACTGCGTGCCGCGCGGAGAGTTGCCATGGTGACCCATGGCAACTCTCTGACGGCCGCAGGACCTGCGAGATTTAGACAGGGGAGCTAAAGGGAGTTGCTGGGAAGGTTAGTGAGAGTGTGCTGCGGCCCCCCTGTGCAACAAACAGGTAGCCAGGGGCCCGCAAGTACACATATATGGATAAATCTGACTCTGGTTGTGTACTTCCTTTCTTAACTGTTTCATTAGGGGACCTCTTACAAGAAACTGCTTACAGGGAATTCTCGTAGAACCACCTGTTAATTCTATTTACTATTAATGAAGATTTATCATGCTGTCATTTAGACTGAACATGTTTCTTCGATTGGTTACTTGGTGCATAATCAATTTGTTTTATGTATATGCTACTTATTCTGACCAAACCCAGCAAAGGTGGTAAGAGGTGGTGCATCATCTGAATGAGTACATTGAAACAGAGCTGCAAAACAGTGAAATAGGCATGTTTTCCTCTCCTAATCTGTCTGAAGGAAATTAGCATGCTCTATAATAATCCTGTATATTCCTGCTTTTAAAATATAAATGTAATATATATATATATTCCATTATTACTCTCCATCTCTGCCACATTCACCATCTTGCTATATTCCTGTGTTGCTACACTAGATGTAACACTCACCTCCACTATTCCTCCCCTATACCACCAACATGCTTGCTTATTTACAGCAAGACTTCACAACTTTGCTTTGAATCTAGGAGCCAGCTAAAAATGTTTTTTTTTTTTTTTAAACTAACAAAGCTTTATTTTCAACTATAAAAATAAAATTCTTAAAGGGACACTATAGTCATCAGAACAACTACAGCTTAATGTACTGGTCCTGGTGTCTACAGCCTGCCAATGCAGGCTTTTCAATGTTAACTCCACCTTTTCAGAGAAAAGGCATTGTTTACATTGCTGTTTAGTAACACCTCCAGTGACAGTTATGCAGATGGCCACTAGGTGTACTTCTTGTGTTAGTGCTCTCTATGAGGAGATGCAGAATGGCGCAGCATTTTGCCACGCATGCGCAATAGTCCCCCAGTACTTTACTATGGGAAACCATTGGATTAGCCAAGATCATGAAGATTCATTATCTCAGCCATGGGGTTGGGGCCATCCATTGCTTTCCCTTGTGATCAGAGTTGGGCTGGTCTCTGTATATACACAACCAACAGGACAGGGGAGGTGACAATATTTAATTTATTTAGATAACAGTCCTAAAATTATAAATGTAATACTTTTAAAAGTGACACCAAGTCATGCACCCTTAAAGGAATACTATAGTCACCAAAACAACTTAAACTTAATGAAGTAGTTTGTTTGTATATATCATGCCAATGTAGTCTCACTGCTCAAATCTCTACCATTTAGGAGATAAATCACTTTTATTTCTGTTTATGCAGCTCTAGCCACACCTCCCCTGGTTGTGACTGACAGCTTTTATGAAAAAAGAATGAATGAATCAATCAGATGTAACTTAGTTTAACCCCTTAAGGACCAAACTTCTGGAATAAAAGGGAATCATGACATGTCTCACACGTCATGTGTCCTTAAGGGGTTAAAAGTGTGTGTCCTGCTCTGTAAATTGAACTTTTATTACATACAGGAGACTCCTTACAGGGTCTATCACACTATTAACAGAGTAGGAAATAAGAAATTCTAAATTAAATAGAAAATGTAATAACAGAAGCGTAAACATTAGATGACTCTTTACAGGAAGTGTTTATGAAGGCTGTGTAGTCACATGCAGGGAGCCGTGGCTAGGGCTACATAAACAAAGTGATATAGCTCGTAAATGGCGCAGAATTGAACAGTGAGACTACAGGGACATGATCTATACACCAAAACCTCTTTATTAAGCTAAAGTTGTTTTGGTGACTGCAGTGTCCCTTTAAGATGTTACCAATAAACAACACAAAATAAATGAAAATATTGCCTAAAGTGATACATATTACCAAAAAGAACAAGCGACATGCATCAATATAACAACACTGTGTTGTGCACCATATACAACACCATCATTTGACATTGGGTGATAAATACAAACATAATTAGAAAGACATGGTTGCACACATTCACTCATTCCTGAATTATTCCTATTTTTTCTTTATTCTCTGTTTACTGCAAAGCCATTGAATCATCACTAAAACACTACAAATGTGAAGCCGCTGTCAAATGCAATCACACATACCCCACCCTCTTGTGACACAATTACCATTCAACCACAGTACCACACGCATTTTGGGATAGATCGCATGTCTTTAGAGCTGTGCAGCTGTACTTCTATCCATTTTGGAGAACATCTTAAAGTTTGGTGAAAATATCTTCTAGAAAGCATATGCATTTTATTCTGTGGTTCTTATTTGAGTTATTTTACATATTGACATTGTTTTACATATATTGCATTTACCTGGTGATCCAGGTAATTAAGTTATCTTATTAACAATATTTTAGCTGTAATGTAAAATATAGCAAAAAGGGTGTTGCATATCCTAGAGAGGAAGTACTGCTACAGTAAGCAGTTGGTTGTGGGCAGTACCCTGGGATCTGATTGAATGACAATCTTATTACAATAAATTGGAACTCACTGAAATAGCACGGGGACTCAAATTTAGGTCCAGATCCATGGAGTCAGTTAATCGATATACAGTGTTGGAACAGCTCAGCTTTGACTCTCCAACTGTAATCGGGGGGCATTTCCAAGAATTCTTTTCCATGTAGTAGTGGTTCTGTGAAATGTAATCCAATATCAGGGCAAAGGCTAATTTTTATGAGAAAAAGAAAACCTTAGATATGTAGAGGAAAGATAAGGTGAAATCTTTCAGCATTCCAGCATTATTGGAATACAAAAATCTAATAAGCCTTTGCTGGTTATAAACACAATCAATGATGTGGCTGAGCATTTTATTATTGCTTGGAGGGCTATTATAAAACAATACGTACTGATACATCAGTAAACAAGAATAGAATGTGACACCCAATTTGAAACTATGAAAGATAATAATATATTCTCTGTTTCACTTTTCTTTGAGGATGTTACTGTTCCTGAGGGCAATAATAAGAGAGATAGTCTGCACCAAAATAATATATAAATATACTTCCAGAGGTCCTTGCACTCAAACTGTACCAAATCTTCATTTACTGGGTGCTGAAAGCCAGGGTCAAGCAGTACAGGAAAATCAAAAGGATGGTAAGTACTCACGGTCTTTGCAGGGTTAAAAATTAAAGCTTTATTGATGAATCATTTTTAAATCGGATCAACGTTTTAGTCCAACATTTTCAGTGCACCTTACACCTGGGGTAAGTACATTTTTCCCTAATTATCTAACTATAAATGTGCTAGTTTTTCTAATTTTGTTTTATACCTGATCCTGAAGAAAGTCCAGCAAGTGGACTGAAATGTTGATCCGACTTTAAAATGATTCTTCAATAAAGCTTTGGGTTTTAACCCTGCAAGGACCGTGAGTGCTTACCATCCTTTTGATTTTTCTAGATATAAATAGTTCAGAAGAGTGCAGTTCTAAAAACAGCTAAGATACTGCACAGAACCTTCAAACTCCCAGGTCACTGGTAGAAGACACAAGAATGAGGAATAAACATACCACCCAAGAGGGGTGAGAAAATCAATATATATATATATATATATATTTATTATTATTATTTTTTTTTTATTATTATTATTTTCTTAGCTTCTTTCCTGGGGGAGCTGCATGACATTCACATTTAATCAAAGATCGGTTCATCACATTCTACTTGCAAGAAAAGATTAAAGAAAGACCACATTACAAAATCATTTATTTTCATTTTCTTCATTAGTTTAAGTGACTTCTCAGCTCCTGTTTTTATTTAGTCATGTCACTCTAATAGGGGGTTATTTATTTTAATCCCTCTTCTGTCTGCCCTTATGACCAGTAAACCACATGTGGCAATATGCAGCGGTGACATGGACTAAACTTCAGACCTTGGATTAAAAGAGGGATCAGTGCATCATGGGATTTAAAAAAATCAATTAGTTCAAGCTCCCATAATTTAATGTCAACCTGTAATTTGTAAGCCTTGTCAATGATAAAGCTTCTTAGCCAGGACAACTTCAAACATCACGCAGTTAGAGATCTAGAATAAAAATGACTGGAATGCAACCTTGGTGTAAGATATGCCTAATCTTATTTGAGTTTGTCATATAATATGTTCTGTGGATAAAAAAAAAAAAGCTTGGAAAAACTATTTAAACAATTTAGAACCAGACATCAAGAAATTCACAATCCAGAGGGTTGGTATGGGATGAGCACCCCAATGTGTTATGTGGAATTCACCAGGGGTTATAATTACAACAATGAATTAATGGCAACAAATCATTTCACAATATAAATTCAGTTTTTTTTTTTTTTCAATTAAATCAGTAATATAATTTAAAACAATTTAAATTGTCAAAAATGGTCCAGTGGAAGGATTTAACATTTTCTGCCATGTGCTGACTAATAACATTTCCAGGTTCGATATGTTTTAAGTTTTGTTTTGTTTTTCCTACTAATTTGAAGGTTGCACAAAAAAAGGGGGTAGTACTAGCGCTAATTATATAGATGTAATGACAGTGAGTCAGCAGCTATGACACCAAATTCTTATCTTTAAGCAATAGTGAAATAGTAAAATAAAGGTGAAGCGCTGTATATCTTAAACAATGTGAATATATAAGAAAAAATGGATAATACCTTAATATTATACACAAATGTCCATAGGTGGTATGTAATACCTTAGAAACAAAAACAAATAAAACCAAACATAGTGTATCCTGTGATATAAATATATTGATATAGAGTGAAATAAATTTCCCACTCACACTTTTCAGAGCTACAATAATATAGCTCAATAAAATGGCTTGTAGGATCCGTAGAGGCGATCCTATCCCTTCTTTTAGTGGGTGTTCTTTCTCTTTCTTGATCTCTAAAGTCAGGAAAGATATATATATGGTGTAGTACCGTTGATATTATATATATATATAAAAGGGAAAAAGCAAAAGGGGTACTTACAAACCCAGAGCCATCCACATCGGCTCTGATCAAGAGTGTATGTGGTTAAGGACCACAATCCTTCTTTATAAAAATAGCAGGAACAATGCCAGTAGTGTTAAAAAAATATATAAATACTTTATTTTACATAAAAATATATAACATTACAAAAACACTAACTAGGCATTTAAAAAAGTCCAATTTCGTGAAGACAGATATTCTCCAAGTTCCCAGGCCGCGTTTCGCTCTACCAGCTTCCTCAACTGGATGTGTAAAATGGAAAAGTCTTCATGTTCTTCCTAGGACCAGTTCCTGCTTTTATGTCCCTTCACAAATCAATAATGTGTGTCCGGCTTGTGAATTCGCGGGCGTTCTCCATGGAAACGGTGACACCCTGCGTTTCAAGCCTCATTTTCAATGTTTTTTCTTGATTTCGCCGTCACTTCCGGTCACGTGGGAATATGCCGATACATCATGCGTTCCAACTTGCGGTTCATTCGGACCGTATCTCCAGTTGGACAAGATGTTTGGAATAGTAATGAAGAATAAGAATATAAATAATATACATAAAAATATAAAGCCACCTTCGTTTAGACTAAATATTAAACCTCAAACAGTAGATAAATAAACAGTATTATTCAATGTTGTCTCACTATTAAAGAAAACATAAATATAGATAAGACATATGTACCATATATCCCTTATATTTAGAGAAAGCAAAGTATAAAATACATACAATAATTTAGCACACACAGGTCTAAAATTGTGTATAGTATATAAAAAGAAGATTAATGCACCAGATATGTATATAATCAAATGTTGTCTCAATATTAAAGGAAACATAAATGTAGATAGGACATATGTACCCTATATTAAAAAAGAGCAAAGTATAAAATACATCAACCTTTAGTACATATAATTATAAAATATATTTCAAGAAACCCAATACATCAGATATCTAAAAAATGTACAATTTAGATAAAATCTAAATAAAAGATATAAATTCTATTTTAAAAAATGACACATCTCAAAGTCTGTATTGAGACCATACGGAATAAGTGTGTTTAGTTTAAAAATCCATTCCATTTCGTTTTTGCTCATTTTGGTATCAAAATTTTCTCCTCTCCAATCCCTTTCTAATTTTTTTATACCTAGAAATTTTGTATCTTTCATTTCACAATTGTGATGAACTTTAGGGTGGGCAGAGACGCTGTGATTTTCAAAACCCTTACCTATATTTCTTCCATGTTCTTCTATCCGGATGTGTAATGCTCTTGTGGTTTTCCCAATATATTGTAAACCACAAGGGCATATAATTAAATAAATATTATTTAGTGGCTTTATATTTTTATATATATTATTTATGTTCTTATTCTTTATTACTATTCCAAACATCTTGTCCAACCGGAGATACGGTCTGAATGAACCGCAAGTTGGAACGCATGACGTATCGGCATATTCCCACGTGACCGGAAGTGACGGCGAAATAAAAAAAAACATCGAAAATGAGGCTTGAAACGCAGGGCATCACCGTTCCCATGGTGAACGCCCGCGAATTCACAAGCCGGACACACATTATTGATTTGTGAAGGGACATAAAAGCAGGAACTGGTCCTAGGAAGAACATGAAGACTTTTCCATTTTACACATCCAGTTGAGGAAGCTGATAGAGCAAAACGCATCCTGGGAACTTGGAGAATACCTGTCTTTATGAAATTGGACTTTTTAAAATGCCTAGTTAGTATTTTTATAATGTTATATAATTTTAAGTAAAATAAAGTATTTATATACATTTTTTAACACTACTGGCATTGTTCCTGCTATTTTTATAAAGAAGGATTGTGGTCCTTAACCACATACACTCTTAATTTAAAGGTTGCTTTAACTCCTTTACCACCAGGATTTAGAAAAAAAATATATTATTTTTTTTAAATCGAATTAAATTAATTTGAAACAAGGAATGCATTAGCTAATTAAAAAACGTATAATGAAAGTGCAATTGTATTCACAGATTGATTTTCAGACAACTTTTCAGGCACAATTAAATGTACTTAAATTTACACAATTTTCATTTTTCATTATCTTTTATTGAAATGTTTAGGAAATTAAAAGCTTCAGACAGTAGACGGTGTCCTTTACCCTGCAATATTTCACAAAGGGTCTGAAATGGTAGTATAAAAGCATAAATGCAATTTTTCTCACACAGGTATGACAAAAACACAGATAAACAAAAATGGTAAAATACCCTGCTTATAAGTATTTGCAAGGACCAAGGAGGTATGACAAGCAGAACAGCTGGCTGAAAACGGCAACCGAATGTACAACAAATGTCTGCATTTGATCATAATGCCCACATACAATGAATACAATGAAATCATATATTTCTAAAATAAATGGAATTGCAATCTATATCACTCACTAGATTGCAAATGTAATGCTAATACTGAAATGGTAGAGCCCATTCACTCATCCCCATCCGTGAATGTATGAATGTTAGAGCCCATGGAAAATTTCTTTACTGTTTGGAAGGGGAGCGAGAGGGTGAGCTGAAACTTTTAGAACACTTGCACACATTAACCCCTTAACACCGCAGCCAAATGTACAAGTTGTGAACGAAACAAAACGTAAACAAAACCTGGCATTTGCGCTATATGTCTGTCCAACCGTAATTCACCTCTTTCATATTAAATGCACCCCCCCTTATTATATATCATTTTATTCAGGGGAAACAGGGCTTTCATTTAATATCAAATATTTAGCTATGAAACATAATTTAATATGAAAAAAATGGGAGAAAATAAGATTTTTTTTTATTTTTTTTGTTCTTCATGACATTTTAACTGTCAATGTCATAATACTGTTTGCTTTTACTGCAATAAAATACACATATTTGTATTCAGCAAAGTCTCACGTGTAAAACAGTACCCCCTATGTACAGGTTTTATGGTGTTTTGGGAAGTTACAGGGTCAAATATAGCGTGTTACATTTGAAATTGAAATTCGCCAGATTGGTTACGTTGCCTTTGAGACTGTATAGTAGCCCAGGAAATAAATTTACACCCATAATGGCATACCATTTGCAATAGTAGACGACCCAAGGTATTGCAAATAAGCGATGTCCAGTCTTTTTTAGTAGCCATTTGGTCACAAACACTGGCCAAAGTTAGCGTTTGTATTTGTTTGTGTGTGAAAAATGCAAAAAACGCCAATTTTGGCCAGTGTTTGTGACTAAGTGGCTACTAAAAAAGACTGGACATACCCCATTTGCAATACCTTTGGTTGTCTACTATTGCAAATGGTATGCCATCATAGGGGTAATTTTCATTCTTGGGCTACCATAGGGTCATAAAGGCAATGTAAGCAATCTGGCGAATTTTAATGTGAAAAAAATTAAACACAAGCCTTATATTTGACGCTGTAATTTTTGAAAACACCATAAAACCTGTACATGAGGGGTACTGTTGTACTCGGGAGACTTCGCTGAACACAAATATTTGTGTTTCAAAACAGTAAAAAGTATTGCAGCAATAATATCGTCCCTGTAAGTGCTGTTTGTGCGTGAAAAATGCAAAAAACGTCACTTTTACTGGCGATATCATGGTTGTAATACATTTTACTGTTTTGAAACACTAATATTTGTGTTCAGCGAAGTCTCCCGAGTAAAACAGTACCCCCCATGTACAGGTTTTATGGTGTCTTGGAAAGTTATAGGGTTAAATATAGTGCTAGCAAATTAAATTCCCTATACTTTCGGCATGGGTGGTCAGGCAGGTCCCGCTAATTGTAATTAATTAGGATACCTAATTATGTAAAATTATTACATAAATATATGTGTAGAATTAATATATGTATATATATACATATGTGTATATATACGTATATATATATATATTTTTTTTTTATATTTTTATTTATATATAGGTATATATATAGTGATATATACGTATATATTTATGTATATAGATATATATATTATTTCGTTATAAGTGTATTTTGATATAAATATATATATATTAATATCAGAATACAGTTAGAACGAAATAAAACACATCTATATATTTTTTAATATTTTATTTTTAATTATTTTTTTTATTTAATTTTTTTACGTATTTACATATTAATTTTTTTTATATTATTTATAAATATATATATAACAATAATTATATATATATTTAATCAGTATCAGTCTACGTGTAATTTGATATAAATATATATATATAATTATATATATATTAATATTAAAATACACCTAGACGGTGTATGTGTGTGTATGTATATGTGTATATATATACTTAGATCATATATATATAATATATATATATGATCTAAGTATATAATTTTTTTTTTTTTACACTGTTTTAACATTTTATTATTTGATTTTCAGCCAGCAGGGGGACCAACTGTCATTACAGTTGGTCCCCCTGCTGGCAATGCAGCAGGCAGCTATACCGGCCATGTGATTGTGAGGTCCTCGCAAGGACCTCACTCTCACATGGCCGGGAGGGCTCCTGGAGGGCGGACGTGCCGCGGGGGGCTCCCTGGGAGTCCCCCGAACCGCGATCGCCGGCGTGGGACCGCCAGCGACCGGGTAAGTTACTAAAAACCGGAGGGCGTACTATTACGTCCGGCGGCGTTTAGAGCCGCTTTTAAAAGGACGTAATAGTACGCCCTCCGGTCTTAAGGGGTTAAATGAGTGACTAGTGGCTTCTGGCAGAGAAATCAGAGTATATATGAGAGTTACATAGTTACACAGCTGAAAAGAGACTTGCGTCCATCAAGTTCAGCCTTCCTCACATATGTTTTTTGCTATGATCCAAAAGAAGGCAAAAAAACCCAGTTTGAAGCACTTCCAATTTTGCAACAAGCTAGGAAAAAAATTCCTTCTTGATCCCAGAATGGCAGTCAGATTTATCCTTGGATCAAGCAGTTATTACCCTACATTGAAAGATTATATCCTTGAATATTCTGTTTTTGCAAGTATGCATCTAGTAGCTGTTTGAACATCTGTATGGACTCTGATAAAACTACTTCTTCAGGCAGAGAATTCCACATCCTGATTGTTCTTACAGTAAAAAAACCTTTCCTTTGCCGTAGACGAAATCTTCTTTCTTCTAGTCTAAACGCATGACCTCGTGTCCTATGTAAAGTCCGGTTTGTGAATAGATTTCCACACAGTGGTTTGTATTGGCCTCGAATTTATTTGTATAATGTTATCATATCCCCTCTTAGGCGACATTTTTCTAAACTAAATAGGTTTAAATTTGTTAACCTTTCTTCATAGCTGATATGTTCCATTCCTTTTATTAATTTTGTAGCCCGCCTCTGCACTTTTTCTAGTGCCATAATATCCTTCTTTAGAACAGGTGCCCAAAATTGCACAAAATTGCACAAGAAAAGTTACTAAGATCTTATGCACTGGCAGAACTACTGCGGTCACAGAGGTCACAGCTGCGACCGGGCCAGTCACTCGAGGGAGCCTGGTCGGCCTGTGGACCCCTGCGACAGCAGGTTCAGCCAGCTGAGTAATGCTGCCCCAGCCCGCGTGGTAGAACCGCCAGGGCCGCATTGAAGGAGCCCATCAGGTGGCCCATGCTGTTAGGGCCACCCGATGCCATGTAATTCCAGGGGGCCCGGTCAGCGTTTTAACAGCATGACTAGGCCCCCTCTGATGACGTCAGAGGTGGGGAGGAAGTGGCTGCCCTGGTCACTTCCTCCCAGCAACCACCGGGAGCCGCATGGGGCAAAGGAGAGGGAGTCAGAGTGGTAACACTGACGCCCATCAGGCAGAGCCACAAGGAAAGATATGTGTGTATGTATGTGTATGTGTGTGTGTGTGTGTGTGTGTCTGTGTGTGTGTATGAATGTGTGTCTGTCTGTATGTATGTCTGTGTGTCTGTATGTGTGTTTATGTCTGTGTGTCTGTATGTATGTCTGTCTGCTATGTGTCTGTATGTGTGTGTATGTCTGTCTGTGTGTCTGTATGTGTGTGTATGTCTGTTTCTGTATGTATGTGTGTCTGTCTGTATGTATGACTGTCTGTCTGTGTGTGTATGTCTGTGTGTATGTCTGTCTTTGTGTCTGTATGTATGTATGTGTGTGTCTGACTGTGTCTGTATGTGTGTGTGTGTGTTTATGTATGTCTGTGTATGTGTGTGTGTGTGTATTTGTGTGTTTGTGAATTTGTTTGTATGTATGTGTGTGCCTGTATGTGTGTGTGTCTACATGTGTATCTGTTTGCATGTGTGGGGGAAGTGGGGAATGAATGGGAGAGGGATGGTAGATGTATGGGGAGAGGGTGGCGGGGTAGATGTACAGGGGGGCCCAGGGCAATTTTCGCACCGGAGCCCCGTGGTTTCTAGTTACACCTCTGATCTTATGGAATACTTTTCATTCTGCAAGGAAAATAAAAAAATAGCTGTTTACTCTTGATTCTGGATATGGAGGAGTTAACGAATAATTCTGTATTGCAACGCATTGTTTTTACCTATTTGTTACTCATCTCCAAAAGAATGCTCAAATGCAAATTTGCCTCAAATAATAAGTAATTAATATAACAACATTGTGCCTTCTTCTCATTTAGTTACATTACATGATATGTCTCCCTTCCAATGTCATTGCCAGTTGGATGTATATGAAATTACCAAGGATTTAATTCATCTCAATGCCCGTTAAGCTATGTTAGCTAAATTTATTGCAAATTAAATAATGATTGCAAAACTACAATGCAGATAATGAGATCCTTACAAACATGTGCATATTATTTCCACATCCAGCATCTGATGCAATTATCTGTAATGTAATAAACAGGTCTGATAATGGGATCTAAAGCGAGAACCAATATAGTTATTCCCAATGGGTACAAGTACAAGGGAGCCCTGTTTATTTTCCTGTTAGCCCGTTGTGTTTCGACTCATCTTGTCTTCAAAGGGTTAAGCCTATTATTTTAGATTCCAGAGTGCATTTACACCTTATCTCTTTATTTATTTCATTTTGTAGAACTCATTTTCTGAGATCAGGATCCATGAACATCAGAGCAAAAACATGGATTGATTTTCTGAGTTCACATCTCTGGATGTTTATCTGTTTCAGAAATGATAAGGGTTATTTTTCTGCCAGCAGTTCTAAACTTATCTTGTTATCCTCCTGATGTAGGTGTTGTAATGTGTGCACAGCTTGCCTCTGCACTCTTATCTCCTTAGCCAAGAATATAATTGGATCATATGATACTGAAAGCCGTATTACCTGTCTGAGATACATAGATATATCTATATATGTCTGTACAAGTTCTCAAAGAAGTAAAAAAAAATGCTAATGTCAGGAATATATTTCTACTCATTGTTTCTATTCTTCCCAGAAGAGCACAATTAAATCAGCTGTTGATTAATCTTTGATTTTTTTTTTTCATGTGAATTATGCCCTTTAAAAGCAATTTTTTATTCTATCGTTTTCCGAGAATACATTGCATGGCATCTCTGAAGCTACTTTTTGCTGAATGACATCACCCTGGTCCATTCTAGTCCTTTACCAAATAAAGTTTATTTTTAACTTACCACCTGAATAGTTGTGATTTTTTTATTTTCGATATCACTTCTTACAATTGCTCATATTGCTGAAAAAATTGCTTTGTCAAAGGATTGGGACGCACCCTTTATGACTTACGTTTACAATTTTGGCATAGCATTTTATCAAATAATCCTTTCACGTAACATCTCATGACTTACAAAATAAATTTTCTATTTTATTCTGTAAATTTTACTCCTCCAAATCATTCTTCGCTTACTATTACATATTTTTTTGTGAATTGACTCATTGGTAAATAGGAACATGCTCAGGATGAATGGGGAGTGTTTGAGCCTTATAGTTAATGGGCAGATTTTCAGGATGAAAAGTGTAAAATATGTTTTTTTTTTTTAAAAAAAAATATTTTTTAAGCGTTAGCCCATTTAGAAAGTCCATTATTTTTGTGCAGCCTCCACCAGTACTGCTGCCAGAAGACAGGTATGACAAAACCGGTCTGGCCTTTTCCTCCAGGTCTTTCAGGACCTTAAGAAGCTCTTCCCAGAGTTCATCTGCAACTTTAGATAGTTGAGAGTAGAGTTTACAGTGTGTCAAAGAAAGGAAGAGTAAATGACTTGAAATAACATCTTAAAATGTTTTTTATTTGCTCTAATTTTGGGTTCCATATCTTCTTGGTTCAGAATATAAAAGAGCTTTGAAGGCACTTTAAGTAGCAGCAAGGCTGATGGCAGCAGGAGTTATTTTGTCATGTTGTGAGTGAGAAAATAATCATGCAGCATGATACAGTTGTGTCTATAGTGGCACTTAATTGTCAGTAACATTACGAAGTCTGTGAAACCAGAAATAAAAATATGAAGAAAACATTACTGATGTATATTCAAAGTTTTATCATAGGCAGTAGCTATAACAAATGTGAAATGCTCCAGTTCTTGATTCAACTTTTACCTTATGATAGTTGTCATTAAGTGTAAACCGCCATTTGCAAATCATCTACTAAGTGCATGTAATGGAGGTCATGGAATTATTGTTACAATGAAGAGAACAAAGAAAAATATCACAAATTACATAAACACTTAACACACCTCCCAACATGAAATAAATATTGAAGGCTGTCATTTTCATTGTTGTTGAAAGTCACAGTTTATTACATTATATACATTATATTTTGTAAAATAAAGCACGTTAATACTTATTAATGATATGGTGTTTTATTTATGTTAATCTTACTACATCTACAGGAGACTTGGAAACGTCGGATTCAATGCTTCTCTAAGACAAGCATTGTAGGTGTGTTCCCGTCCTTGTGCATGAGAAGTATCTGGCAGGACACAAGTTATCCATAATGATGACATCACAGAAATAGGATTAGAGCTGCAGTGAGGAGACTCTACCAGACATAGACTACAGGTGAGTTTAATTGATTTAAAAAAATGTTGGTGCCAAAATATGAAAAGAGAGGCAATGACCCAATGAGGTTAAGGAACTCAGTAATTAAAGAGATATATTTGTTATTTTTTTGTATTTGAGTGTTCCTTTAAATTATATAAATTCCATGAAAATATAATGAATCTGAAAAAAAAAATGACAGAAAGGACTGTAGCCACCTGGATAAGGCTCTGGGAAATGTGAGTGTGTTTTTGATTGTATTTAATCAGTATAATATATTGCTTGATGGTTTGCACTATTATTTTTGAGATAACATGTTTTTTTTTTTACTATACACTGGATTTTCATTCAAATAGACAAAATCCAGTAAAAATAATGGAATTTCGTCGATCCAAGCAAATCTGTAACAATCGGTCGGATGCATTTGATGTCTGGAATAAAATCGGTGCTTTCACATCTGAATCCTATACAAAGTATAGGATTAGAAAAGATTAAAAAAGCTTTGCTTTTAAAAAAATCCGAGAAGATGCACATTCAAAAATTATCGTTCACTTGCTTTCATGTAAGTTAATGATAATTTGAAGTAATATTTGAGCACTGGTAGCGCTAGCAAAATTTGTGGCACCAGGCTAACAGATGAATGTGCAGTGTGGGTGAGTTATTACATTCAGCTGTGGTGATTATAAATGTGTCTCCAGTATCAAGGAGAAAAGAACCCGGTGAGGTCTCCCAGCTTGCTCTTGGCTTAATGATCAGCGCTGGACTTTGCCCAGCACCCAGGGCCGGCCCAAGACATTATGCTGTCTGGGTCTAAGGATGAAATTCTGCCCCCCTCCTCCCTGTACTAAAACCACGCTCACCAAAACACGCCCACATCCATTAATTTATGCAGTGTGTGTTGTAAATGCAGTGTCTGTGTTTGTGAATTGTATGCAGTGTGTAAGGTGAATGCATTGTGTATATTTGTGTATTGTATGCAGTGTCAGTGTAGTGGAAACAGTGTGCGTTTTGTAGTGAAAACAGTGTGTGTTTGTGTACTGGATGTAGTGTGTGTTTGTGTAGTGGATGCAGTGTGTGTTTGTGTAGTGGACATAGTGTGTGTTTGTGTAGTGGATGTAGTGTGTGTTTGTATAGTGGATGCAGTGTCTGTGTTTGTGTACTGGATGTAGTGTCTGTAGTGGATTCAGTGTGTGTATTTGTGTACTGGTATATACATGATGCATTTTCTGTGTGTTTGTGGTGAGTGTCAGCTTCCATCCAGCAGAAGGGGGAATCACAGTGAAAGCTGAAATAAAATAAAAGCAGGGAAGCTCTTATCCTCTCTCTGCCAGCAGCTCCATTACTGCCTCCCTGCTCACCCCCTTTCCATGCCAGCAGCTATGTGACTGCCCTCCCTGCTCACCCCTCTCCCTGCCAGACAGCCTTTCACACACAGGAAGCACAATTTTGAAAGCCCCGCATGGGCTTCCTGGCTGTGCCTGATTGCCTGGTCATGCTTCCTCTGTGCAGGCTGTCAGACAGAGAGCACCACTACCTCCCTCCTAGCTTCTCCCTAGGCTCCTGCCTGACTGCTACCTGTGTCTCACTCACGAGCATCATTGACAGCTCACTGGGCTTGCTGCTCGGGACTGGAGACACAGTGAAGTGCTGAGAGGGGTGAGAGGGGACCGTCCATGTAAATAAATAGGCAGCCTGGCTTATTTCTTAAAGCTACAGGAGTGCCAAAATGCTGTTCCGGTCAAAGTGTCACCTGGAGCCATTGCTCCACCGTGACTAATGGTCGTGTCGGCCCTGCCAGCACCAATCACAGAGCCTGGAGCAGCAGCATGAAAGGGAGATCTCTCTCTCATGCTGCAATCACACAATACAGATTACTCACAGAGATCTCTGTACAGTGTGAGCTGGGAAATCTCTCTGCTGATGTCAGTGGTGGAGTTAGGGGATGGATTAGAGGTAGGATTAGGGGTAGGATTATATATAGGATTATGGGTACGAATATGCATAGGATTATTGGTAGGATATAGGAGCAGGTATTCATGTGGGGTATCACTGTAATCAAGACCAGTAGCAGAAAAAACACGTGAAAAAAAAACACAAATAATGTCATAGTTTAACCTTGTTTCATGATAAAATGGTTAAATGAAAGGTGTCAAAATGCGCTTAGATATCTGTTGTATGTCAAAATAATCTTAAATGGTTAAATTTGAAAAGATCTGCACCTATTTCTTGAAATGTTTTGTAATCTGAGTATCCTGAGCATTGTTTTTTTTTTAACTGAACAGTGGCATTAAGTGTAATACAATAATATAATAATGTTGTATTACTATATGCTGTATGAGTGGGTGGTTTTTTTTTTTTACTATTTTCATTAGATTGCTTTGGTATTTAGAGTGTTCCTTTAATTGTATTATATTTTACAGATTTATGTGAATTGTCCATATAGAGGGTTATTCACTAAAGGTGAGAATTCAAAGTGAAAATCAAAGTGAATTTCAAATTTAAGGTCAAAATAGCCAAAATTCTCTCAGTCAGCCATGCATTCAGTTCGGCTAGTCTGTCCTTAAATCTGAAATTCACTTTGTATTCAGAGAGTTCTCACTTTAGCACATAATCCTGTTAATGGGCAAATAGTTCATCACTCTTCTGGTTTTGTTCAAGAGATAATTTGCTCTCCCAGAGGAATTGGAAACGTCAGGAATTCCATCTGTTGCATTTAAAGAAGTACTTTATGGTATTACTCTTGTCTAGGTGTCCAGGACAAATAGACAAATTAAGGAAAAACAGATTTTCAGAGTTCTGTAGACAGACTAAGTAAGGTTTTTTTTTTCCCAACCCTAAAGAAATCAGACATTCCAATCAGACTGTCAATTTATTGACACATGTGTTTAATAAAGACACTTACTACATTGTAATAGATAGAAAGATATACGGTTAGTTTAGTCTGTATAGTCTCTGTATAGTATATTTGGCTCCAGGTCAGACTGGTTCATCATGTTTGGTCCTGCCATCATTTACTCATCAGACAATTGCTGTAGACAGATTTCTGATTCATCTCTCTTGTTTGTTGGCCAGTTTAATCAATTGCTGTTTGGTACATGTATTGAATTTTAACATTCAGTTTTCTAACCACTAGCTATTAATGCATTATTTCTACTAGTTTCATAAGTATCTAATAGAATTTTTTTTATTTATTTTTTTAAATGTAATAACAAATATAAGGCCACTTGTGTTCAGAAAGAGACTGCAATTACAGATAATAGTTACTATAATTTTTTTACATGAAAATACAGCTATAGCCGTTTCTGGAGTGACTAGTTTCATTCTACCATTCAGAATTAAATCTAAAGGAACACCATAAAAAGGAACACTATAATGGAACACTATAGAGTTAGGAATAGAAAAATGTATTCCTAACTCTATCATGTCCCTCTGGCACCCCTTCCTCTCGCCAACCCTCCTCCCCAGCATTGCAAGAGTTAAAAACCCTACAATCACTTACACGATTCCAGTGCCGACCTCCATTGCTTCACTGCTTTCCTTTGGGGATTTAACTAATGCTAGATGACCTCATGCAGGTTGTGATGACGCCCAGCGTCAGTTTGGCAACCAAAAGAAATCATTGCAATTTCTCTAAAACAGCAATGATTTATATTCTATATTATATTTATATCTAACGTGGACTGGGACACTGTTCCCAGACCACGTCAATGAGATGAAGTGGTCTGGGTGATAATAGTGTCCCTTTAAATCAGTGTATTCTTGTAATGACTAAAATTAATATATTAAGTCTATTGTTCAGAATTTCAGCCATGATTATTTATTTTATTATTTTATTTATTTTATTTATAAAATATTTTACCAGGAAGGACACTTTAAGTTTTTTCTTGTTTTCAAGTATTTCCTGGGTTCACAAAACATTGCATTAATACAATAGGGTACAATAAAATACAAAAAAACGTATTAATACACAATATATACAACATTTAACATAGAACTGGTAAGAAATATATAATCAATCTCTATTTTGAGATATGTAGAGAGGGGAGGGGGCAAGGCTAGGGGAAGATTTTAAAGTATACGGGTGGTCGTTCCATAATTGTGGTGCTCTGTAAGAAAATGAGGATCGAGCCGCCTTCTTTTTGTATTGTGCTAGACTAAATAAAGTGCTGGTACTGGATCGGAGGGTATAGGAGGTGGGAGAAGCTTGGGAGAGAATTCTGCTCAGGTAGGGTGGGAGCTTCCCAAAAAAGCTCTTAAACACAATGCTGGAAAGATGAAAGGTGTATGTCTGGATTCTAGCGACAGCCAGTTTAGTTCTTTTAGCATGTCACAATGGTGGGTAATGTAATTACATTGTAGCACAAAGCGGCAGAACGAGTTTTACAATGTATTAAGCTTATTAAGGTGAGTTTGCGGCGCAGGTGCATATACTACATCCCCATAATCAATGATTGGCATCAGCATTTGCTGTACAATCTTTTCCTTTACTGTAGGGCTTAACAACATACCCAAGTATTTTAAAGAGTGGACTGCGGCCAGTGTGCCATTTGATTTTGTTTTGATAAATAGATGGGGATTTTGTAATTTGTGTAATTTAGGTACTGTTCCAATGATCATTGTGACAGTTTGTCAGTGTTTAGGAAGAGTTTGTTTTTTGTGATCGAGTTTTCTACCTCTGTGAACTGGTCTTGGAGCACAGCCTCAAGCTGCGGTAGATCGGGTTTGCTTGCATAGATTACTATGTCGTCTGCGTACATGTGTACATTTGAGGATCTGCAGATATTATGCAGATCATTTATAAATAATGTGAATAGTAGGGGTCAAGAATGGAACCTTGGGGAACACCACACATAACTGGGAGAGGGAGAGAGTCGTTGTCAGAAATGGACACATATTGTGATCGATCCGATACATATGATCAAACAGGTTAGCGGACGATCACCAATACCTGAGTTTTTTCGTTTGTGCAGTAGAATTTTGTGGTCTACTGTGTCAAAGGCCTTTGCAAAATCAAGGAAAATAGCTGTAGTTAGGTGTCCTTGTTCCATGCCAGTTTGGATGATTTCACAACAGATGCACACGAAATCCTCAAACTTTTAGTCAGTACTTTCAGTACTTTCAGTCAGTACTTTGTATAATGCAAAAATTAAACCCTTAGTGACCAGACTGATTTTCAATTTTCTTACCGTTAAGGACCAGGGCTGTTTTTACTTTATTGCTGTGTTTGTGTTTAGCTGTTATTTTCCTCTTACTCATTTACTGTACCCACACATATTACATACAGTTTTTCTCACCATTAAATGGTCTTTTGAAAGATATCATTATTTTCATTATATCATATAATTTACTATAAAAAAATTATAAAATATGATGAAAATATGTAAAAAACACACTTTTTCTAACTTTGAACCCCAAAAATCTGTTGCGCATCTACAACCGCCAAAAAACACCCATGATAAATAGTTTCTACATTTTGTCCTGAGTTTAGAAATACCCAATGTTACCATGTTCTTAGCTTTTCTTTTGCAAGTTATAGTGCAATAAGTACAAGTAGCACTTTGCTATTTCCAAACCATTTTTTTTCCAAAATGAACGTGTTACATTGTAACACTGATATCTGTCATGAATCCCCGAATAACCCTTCACATGTATATCTTTTCTTAAAAAAAGACAACCTAAGGTATTAAACCTGGGATATTTTGACTCTTTTCATGCTCTTTTCATGCTCTTTTCATGCAACCATTTTACCACCAATCTATGCCAAATTTAAAAAAATAAAATAATTGGTGATTTATTTTCCCCACATAGCAATTTAAGAATACATGTGCTGAGAACTTTAAGGGTTACTGCCAAAGAACACTCCAATATGTGTTTAGCAACATCTCCTGAGTACAGGGATACCACCCATGCATAGGTTTGTCAGGTTTTCTGGGGGCTAAAAGACCTTATTTGGAGGGTGCGCATTCCAGGTTTCCAACTTGGAATTTTCACAGATGGTCATCTTGCACCCATGTCCTATTTGGGACATTTTTGAAGATGGCCAATGTAATTTACCCTCACCAAACCATATACTTTTGAAAAGTAGACACCCTAGGGTATTTCAAATGGTGGTATTTTAACACTTTTCATGCACTAATTCTACCACCAGTCTTTGTCAAACATTTGGATAATCATTTTTTGTGTTATTTTTCTCTCACATTGCAATTTAGGCATGGATTCTCAGTTCCTGTTATGTGTTACTGACAACGAACACCCCAATATGTGTTCAGCAACATCTATTGAGTACAACAGTTTCCCCAATGTACAGGTTTTATGGGTTTTTGCAAACTTACAGGGGTCAAATATAGGGCTTTTCCATGTTTGCATATTGAAATTTGCCAGATTGGTTTGCTGGGCCAATGTTGCTTTTGAGACCATGTAGCAGCCCAGGAATGAAAATTAACCCCATCATGGCATACCATTTGTAAAAGTAGACAACCCACGGTATTCAAAATGGAGTATGTCCAGTCTTTTTTAGTAGCCACTTAGTCACAAACCCTGGCCAAAATGAGCATTTATATTTGTGTTTTTGCATTTTTCACATATAAACTTCAATTTCACCGATTATATTATCAGTATTGGTTTGCTGGGCCTTTGTTGCTTTTGAGACAGTGTAGCAGCCCAGAAATGAAAAAAAAAAAAACACCATGACATACCATTTGAAAAAGTAGACAACCCAGGGTATTCAAAATGGGGTATGTCCAGTCTTTTGTAGAAGCCACTTAGCACAAACGCTTGACAAAGTTAGCGTTCATATTTGTTATTTGCATTTTTTTTTACACAAAAACTGCACTTTTACTGGTGATTTCATTGTCGTGATAAGTTTTACTTTAAATTTTACTGTTTTAAACACTCATATTTTTGTTCAGCGAAGTCTCCCGAGAATAAAAGTACCCCCCATGTAAAGGTTTTATAGTGTTTTGGAAAGTTACAGGGTCATTGTCATGCCAAAAGCATGAGTTGGTGTTTGATGTGTGTCTATATATGTTAAGAGTTTTTTTTTTTTTTTGTAAACCTTGGGGTGACATTTATTGTGGTCTTTGATCTTGCACCAGGCCTAGACCATAAAACATCTAGATAGCCATCACCAGAGCTGGACACAAGGAATTTCATAGAGTGGGCAATAAACTGCCAGACCAACCCCATCTGATCCCCCCAGGGGTCTGCCCACTGAGAAACAACTAGTTTAGATATATAATGAGGGTGCTGGACTATCCAGAGTTCAGTTATTAATTTTTCTTTTGTCAGTAACTTCTAGGAGACCTATACCATCCAAGACTCCCAAAATAATTCTATATGGGGTAAATATATGTAAGGCATTTCTTGTGTTTTCTCCTATTTTATTTTATGTACTGTTTTGCAATTTGTTATCTGTATGTCATTTATTTCTGTATTTTGTACTCAGCACTGTGAATCTTTTTTGTCAGATTAAATGTTTACTTAATCAGCTTGTGTCTCTGTTTTCTATGAGCTTCACTCCCCAAAAGGAAAGCTCAGGTAAACACGTTACCAAAAAGGGTTAATTATATGTGTTTGATCAGTAACAGTAGAACTGTGATTCTATAATTCTCCTGTGTGTGGGGTAACCTAAGACGCCTGGGTTTAAAAGTCTTGGTGGTGGCAGTAAAGTGAGTACTAGGGGGTTAGTGTACAGGGGTTAATTGAGTGGTTGCTGGGACTAGCAACAGGTAACCAGGGGTCTGGTGTCATTAACCCTGTCACTTCCACACTCTCCCCACTGTCTCGGCTGGGCCTATAGCCCATGCTCGTGACAGTCATTATAGGGCTTGCCCAATTCAGTTTGCCAGATTGGTTTGCTGGGCCTGTGCTGCCTTTTGAGACCATATGGTAGCCCAGGAATGTGATGTTAACCCCATCATGGCATACCATTTTCAAATGTAGACAGGGTATTCAAAATGGGGTATTTACAGTCTTTTGCAGTAGTCACTTAGTCACAAAGACTGACCAAAGTTAGCAGTTTTATTTGTTTTTTTGCATTTTTTAACACAAGAACTGTACTTTTACTGGTGTTTTCATCATTATGATAAGTTTTACTATTTTAAACACTCATATTTGTGTTCAATGAAGTCTCCCGAGTATAACAATACCCCCCATGTAAAGGTGTTTTGGGAAGTTACAGGGTTAAATATAGGGCTTGCCAATTAAATTCTCTGGACTGTCTGTCTGTCAAATAATGGTAGCTAATAGTTAAATATATATGTAGAATGTGTGTGTATGTACATATATATAAATAAATTTAAAAAAAATTGTTTTTTTAAATGTATATTTATATATATATATATATATATATATATATATATATAAATAAAACACGTGTGTGTGTTTGTATATATATATATCTATATATAAATAGATATATATAGATATATATATATACATATACATATACAAACAAACACACTTTTTTCCTATGTTTGTATAATAAATTATAATTAAAGCATTTTATAATATATTATACATATATAATGCATATATATGATTTCATTATAAGTGTATTTTGTGATATATGTGTATATATCTCAAAGTACACTTATAATGAAATCAAATATATGCATTATATATGTATAATATATTATGACATGCTTTACATATTTTAATATATATTATACATATATAATATATGTATAATATATTTATTTTATTATTTTAGAATATATATATAATTAACGTTATTCTAAGTGTATTTTAATATTAATATATATTAATATATAATTTTATATATACATATATATATATATATATATAAATAAAATTGTATAGATTAATATTAAAATACACTTTTAATAATGATTTATGTATATAAAAGTACTTATATCATATATATATATATTCACATATATATACATATGCATATATAGTATCCAGTTGTACCCAGCACACACACTCATAGATTGTCAAAAAATGCCGGGTGCATCTTAGCCATAGCCAAAAACATGTAAAATAATCTCAAAAATAAAGGCTTGCACTCACGGTCTGTTGTTAGGATTAAAACACTTCTTCTTTATTCCATATTATTAAAATATAGTTGCTGTCATCTTTGTCGACGTTTCAGCCACATCAGTGGCTTTCATCAGGACCAACTCAGCTCACAAAACTATTACATATACAAAAAACCACTTATATATAGCTAAACAGACTTATAAGACAAATTAAAAACACTTACCACCTGTGTATTCAGGCGCCCGGCGTCTCTCACTTCCGTGTGCGCATGTGCGAACATGCCGAAACCGGAAGTAGCGTGTACGCGTCATTGTGCCGTTGCCAGGGTAACCCGAAATGTAAACAAGCCACCCGGCAACGAAACACTCCTACACACTGCCCGGGCGCCTGTTAGGTGAATTAAACAGATAAAAATCACTTGTACATATCTTACTAATCCCCCTGCAGCACAAACTTTATGTGGCTAACTGATACCATGTCATCTCGGACATCTTTTAATATGTTAGCTGCTCACTCTCACTTTCAAAATTCAGAGGATTTGGGTTTCTCTCCATAATATATTATAATGGTGTCTTAATAGGAGTAAGTATTAGTGAGACTCCAACATGTTTTTTAAAAAATAGGATTGGACCGCCTTCAAAGACATTTTTAAAGATATATCACACCTCTTAACTATATTAGTAATCTCTCTCTAATTTCTTAAAAGGGACAATGCCTTTCCTATTGTATCTTAAAGCATTTATTCACAATTTTACAACTATACACTTTCAAGGTGCTAAACATTATGTTTAAAGTGATACTCAGTGCCTACTTGTGCAAATGTCTACTTTAGACAGTGTCGTGATACTTGTCACTAATATATAAATTGTTAAAGTGATACTATGTTACATTTATGTACAATAAAGTGCTGTCGTTAAAAATTAAAGTGGTACTGTGTGCTATTTATGTACATTTTAAAGTGATACTACTTGCGTTTATGTACATTAAAGTGCTCTCTGTTACTTATTACAATGATGCCTTGTGTTATTTGTGATTCATTAAAGTGATACTGATTGCATTTTATGTACAATAAAGTGCTCACCTAGATTATTAAAGTGAAACTTTGTGCTGCTTACGTACATTTTTAAAGTGATACTTCTTGCATTTATATACATTAAAGTGCTTATGGTTAAAAATTAAAATGATACAATGTGCTATCTATTTACAGATACTAAGGTGATACGGCTCTCCCTATTCCTAAAGTATATTAAGTTAAGTCGGATCTCCTTACTCTCTCATTTGATACCTAGTAGGTCATATATATAAAGACCTATGTTGTGCTGCTATGGGGGATAATTCTACTTTTAAAACAAAACTTTGCTCAAGAGGATTGACATATAGTCTAAATCAAATGAAAGGGGCATATGATAACTGCTCATTTAAACCCCTGGGTGCAACTGTGTCCAGTTCAAAAATCCAGAACGCCTCCCTGCGTAGTAATATGTTGCCTCTATTCCCACCTCTTCTTGGGAGTGGAACATGGTCGATTGCCACAAATTTTAGAGTGGCCAAAGAGTGTTTGTATTCCAAGAAATGCTTTGCAACTGGTTTGTCTGTGACTCCATCCCTGAATGCCGTTCTGATGTTGGACCTGTGTCCCCTGATCCGTTCGCATATTTGTGTTTCCGTCTTACCGACGTAACATAAGCCACAAGGACATGATAATTTATATATGATATACGTAGATTTGCATGTAATAGTATATCTTATCCTGTAGACCTTGTTTCTATGTGGATGAGAGAATGTGCGTGCTGGCACCATATGGCCGCACGTCACACATCCTAAGCATCGTACACATCCTCGTATCTGTGACGACTGGGGTTTGATGTAACTTTCAACTGGATCCGTTTTTATTAACATATCTTTTAAATTTCTGTTCCGGCGAAAACAAATTCTTGGGGGTTCTCTAAATTCTTTGGGTAATGAGTCTTCATGTGACAACATATTCCAGTTTTTCTTAATAACCTTGGATACTTTATGAGCTTGGTTATGAAACGTGATGGGAAAAACCAGTGCTGGTTTCCTTGAGGTGTCCTGTGGCTTGGTTGCTTTCTCTTGTGCTTTTTCCAATGCTGCTTCTAGGACTGTACTCCCATATCCACGTTCCACAAATTTGATTCTCATCTGGTCCAATTGTTGTTGTCTAACATCATCTTTCGAATTGTTCCTCATTACTCTGAGAAATTGGGCTTGAGGGATCGAGTTCTTCAAGTTTCTCGGATGAGCACTCGTATAATGTAAGATCGTGTTCCGATCCGTGGGTTTCGTATAAAGAGAAAACTCAACTTTCTCATTACAGACAGTTCCACATCCAAAAAATGGACTTTTTCTGTGCTTATCTCCGCTGTCATCCTTACTGGTGTGGGTAACTCATTGATGGATTCAACCATCTGCTTGGCTTGTTCCATGGTACCACTCCATAGAATTAATACATCATCGATAAAGCGGAAGTATCTTATAATATTATGGCCATAGGGTTTCAGTATATGCTCTTCCTCAAAGACATACATGTATGTATTGGCATACATGGGCGCCATCGGGGCCCCCATCGATGTGCCCGAGATCTGCATGTACCATTGTTGTTCGAACCTGAAATAATTATTTTTCAGTACTGTTTCCAGGATCTCCAGGGTGAACTCGATCGGTGGGCCATTGTATGTAGCTGAGGCGCACAGGACTTTTCTCATAGCCTCTATACCATCATCATGCGGGATGATGGTATAGAGGCTACTTACATCCATAGTGATCAGGATTGGATTTTGTACCTCAATATGAAGGAGTCGTAATGCTTGTAGCAATGAAGGGGTATCCTTTATGCATGTATGTAGGTTAAGAACTGTTTCCTTGAATTGTGCATCCAACCACTTCCCCAGTGGTTCAAGGACTCCGCCCACCGCCGAAACTATGGGTCTTCCTGGTGGTGCGGTTTGGTCTTTATGTATTTTTGGTATCGTATACATCACCGGTGTTCTGGGAGATTTTTGAATAAGGTATGCATACAAATTCAAGTCTATATAATTGGCTCTTACTCCCATGCTTAATATGTCCTCTATTCTTGCCTGTATTGTGATGGTAGGATCTCCTTCAAGTACTTGATAAGTATTTTCATCCATGAGTTGTCTTCTGATTTCATCAGCGTATTTAGCATAGTCCATTATAACTATACCCCCACCCTTATCTGCGGGGCGTATAATGATAGATGTATCCTGTGCCAATTTCTTGATAAGAGCATATTGTTTTTTACTTAGATTACTCCGTATCTGACCTGTTTGTTGTAATACTTGAGCAGATTCTGCCTGAACAGTGGATAAAAAAGTTTTGATACTTGCTCTGTTACTTTGAGGATCAAAGTAAGATTTTGGTCTAAATCTTGTAATTGCCTGTTCTGGGTTAGGAGGGTTTGTTGAAGATTTATTGAAGTGGTCTTTTAAACGCATCGTTCTTCCAAAGTTGTATAATTCCACATTCCAGGTGAATAAATTTGGACTGGTCCCAGGAACAAATGATAGTCCTAATTGTAGGATCTCAATTTCTTCTTTAAGTAATGTTCTCTGGGATAAATTAAATACCGGTACTAGCGTCTCAGTGGGGGTCTCCCACGGACATTGGCTCTTCCCCTTGTGGCCTCTCCTTGTTCTATATCGTTTCCGCCTCTGCCTCTGCTCCTTGTTGTCGTACCGGGGGGTCTGTTCTCTAAAAAAGTTCCACCTTCACATTGTACATCCGTGTCCGAAGCTGATTCACCTGAAGTGACATCCATGGTATAAATCTTGGGCCGCACGATTCTTTTTCGGAATCTCCTTGGTCTTTGTTGCTGCGCGCCACTCAGCCATTTGTAAACGCGATGCTCCATATAATCTTGTTGTACATATTCAAATTTTTGTTTTTTAAACCTAATCAGGTCAGTTTTGTACTTCAACATTTCTTCCTTCAGTTTATCCAACATCTTTATTCCCTCCCCAGTGGCTAATAAGACTGCGTGTTCTGTCTCAATCTCCAATATCTTGCGTGTAACGATTTCCATTTCTGCCTTCACATCCTGGATAATTATAAGCATGAGATCTAATGATGCTTTATTTAGTACCCCTATCCAGTCACGGCATACCTTGGCTTTCAATCTGCCGATTGTTGGTATATTCATTATGCGAAAGCCTCTGGGAATTCTTTTTACTTTATAATAATCGGAGAGAAACAGGCCATGCAGGTCCAAATCAATTCGTTTTCTCTGTAACTTAAGTAGTTGGAAATATACATCTCTAATAGTTACATTGCAGGGAAATTCCGTACTAGATTGCACCCATAAAATGGCTTGAGCTTCCTCTTGAGTAAAATGCAGGGTTTCTGCTTGCTCCGCATAACCACCTGCCTGTAACATAAAATCATCTGTGTGATCAATAGTGAAAAAATATATTCCTCAATGACTCCAATCAGTCTGTTTACCTCTGCTTCAAGTTAGCAGTTTAGGTGATATACCATCTGTAGGTGCTTGGGTTAGTAAAGTGGCTATTCATCAACTTCCTCTTATATTGTATCCAGTTGTACCCAGCACACACACTCATAGATTGTCAAAAAATGCCGGGTGCATCTTAGCCATAGCCAAAAACATATAAAATAATCTCAAAAATAAAGGCTTGCACTCACGGTCTGTTGTTAGGATTAAAACACTTCTTCTTTATTCCATATTATTAAAATATAGTTGCTGTCATCTTTGTCGACGTTTCAGCCACATCAGTGGCTTTCATCAGGACCAACTCAGCTCACAAAACTATTACATATACAAAAAACCACTTATATATAGCTAAACAGACTTATAAGACAAATTAAAAACACTTACCACCTGTGTATTCAGGCACCCGGCGTCTCTCACTTCCGTGTGCGCATGTGCGAACATGCCGAAACCGGAAGTAGCGTGTACGCGTCATTGTGCCGTTGCCAGGGTAACCCGAAATGTAAACAAGCCACCCGGCAACGAAACACTCCTACACACTGCCCGGGCGCCTGTTAGGTGAATTAAACAGATAAAAATCACTTGTACATATCTTACTAATCCCCCTGCAGCACAAACTGTATGTGGCTAACTGATACCATGTCATCTCGGACATCTTTTAATATGTTAGCTGCTCACTCTCACTTTCAAAATTCAGAGGATTTGGGTTTCTCTCCATAATATATTATAATGGTGTCTTAATAGGAGTAAGTATTAGTGAGACTCCAACATGTTTTTTAAAAAATAGGATTGGACCGCCTTCAAAGACATTTTTAAAGATATATCACACCTCTTAACTATATTAGTAATCTCTCTCTAATTTCTTAAAAGGGACAATGCCTTTCCTATTGTATCTTAAAGCATTTATTCACAATTTTACAACTATACACTTTCAAGGTGCTAAACATTATGTTTAAAGTGATACTCAGTGCCTACTTGTGCAAATGTCTACTTTAGACAGTGTCGTGATACTTGTCACTAATATATAAATTGTTAAAGTGATACTATGTTACATTTATGTACAATAAAGTGCTGTCGTTAAAAATTAAAGTGGTACTGTGTGCTATTTATGTACATTTTAAAGTGATACTACTTGCGTTTATGTACATTAAAGTGCTCTCTGTTACTTATTACAATGATGCCTTGTGTTATTTGTGATTCATTAAAGTGATACTGATTGCATTTTATGTACAATAAAGTGCTCACCTAGATTATTAAAGTGAAACTTTGTGCTGCTTACGTACATTTTTAAAGTGATACTTCTTGCATTTATATACATTAAAGTGCTTATGGTTAAAAATTAAAATGATACAATGTGCTATCTATTTACAGATACTAAGGTGATACGGCTCTCCCTATTCCTAAAGTATATTAAGTTAAGTCGGATCTCCTTACTCTCTCATTTGATACCTAGTAGGTCATATATATAAAGACCTATGTTGTGCTGCTATGGGGGATAATTCTACTTTTAAAACAAAACTTTGCTCAAGAGGATTGACATATAGTCTAAATCAAATGAAAGAGGCATATGATAACTGCTCATTTAAACCCCTGGGTGCAACTGTGTCCAGTTCAAAAATCCAGAACGCCTCCCTGCGTAGTAATATGTTGCCTCTATTCCCACCTCTTCTTGGGAGTGGAACATGGTCGATTGCCACAAATTTTAGAGTGGCCAAAGAGTGTTTGTATTCCAAGAAATGCTTTGCAACTGGTTTGTCTGTGACTCCATCCCTGAATGCCGTTCTGATGTTGGACCTGTGTCCCCTGATCCGTTCGCATATTTGTGTTTCCGTCTTACCGACGTAACATAAGCCACAAGGACATGATAATTTATATATGATATACGTAGATTTGCATGTAATAGTATATCTTATCCTGTAGACCTTGTTTCTATGTGGATGAGAGAATGTGCGTGCTGGCACCATATGGCCGCACGTCACACATCCTAAGCATTTAAAAAACATTTTGGAGTCTCACTAATACTTACTCCTATTAAGACACCATTATAATATATTATGGAGAGAAACCCAAATCCTCTGAATTTTGAAAGTGAGAGTGAGCAGCTAACATATTAAAAGATGTCCGAGATGACATGGTATCAGTTAGCCACATAAAGTTTGTGCTGCAGGGGGATTAGTAAGATATGTACAAGTGATTTTTATCTGTTTAATTCACCTAACAGGCGCCCGGGCAGTGTGTAGGAGTGTTTCGTTGCCGGGTGGCTTGTTTACATTTCGGGTTACCCTGGCAACGGCACAATGACGCGTACACGCTACTTCCGGTTTCGGCATGTTCGCACATGCGCACACGGAAGTGAGAGACGCCGGGCGCCTGAATACACAGGTGGTAAGTGTTTTTAATTTGTCTTATAAGTCTGTTTAGCTATATATAAGTGGTTTTTTGTATATGTAATAGTTTTGTGAGGGCTCAGGCAGTCCCACTGCAGGCACTGCACAAACCAGCTATTCCGGCCATGTGATCGCGAGGACCCCGCGATCACATGGCACGGGAGGGCCGCATTGGGCAGAGGGGGGTCTGCCTGAGCTCCCAGGCAGACCCCAGGATCGCAATTGCCAGTGGGGGATCGCCAGTGACCAGGTAAGTGGTTTAAAACTCACCTTATTTTTTGTGCCGCGCTGGTCTGCCGGCGCTGACTCTGCCCCCTTTGTGACATCATCAAAATGGCTGATTTTTAGCCAATCCAATGCTTTCCCATAGGGATTGGCTAAAATCGGCACTGAGTGAAGACAAATGCCGTTTTGGCCAATCAGGACCTCCTCATAGAGATGCACTGAATCAATGCAATGAGGACATTTTTGCATCTTCATGCAGAGCGTGGGGATGCTGAACGGCAGAGCTGCCTACTGTGCAGCACTGAGCAAGAAAGCACCTCCAGTGGCCATCTGAGGAGTGGCCACTTGGAGGTGTCTCTAGAGGCAATGTAAACACTGTCTTGAAGGGAGCTATTATACTCACCAGAAAAGCTATATTAAGCTGTAGTTATTCTGGTGACTATAGTTTCCCTTAAATCTATAAAACAAGTCATGCTACCTAACCTCACAAAATTAGTGTCACACATAGGTTGAATAACCAATTTCTTTTATCATAGCATTAGTTTTTTTTTGCCAATAATCTAGTCTGATTAATTTGTATAGCAGATGATACATGACATTTCTGGGTTTTCATACCAGCATGGAAAATAATGCATTTATTTATATTGCATCCCAAAACTAATTTCAATTAATCTCTTTCTGTTCCCATCAGCCAGACAGCTTGTCCTGTCCAATCATAGGAAACGTCTAACCCTTAAACAAGTCAGCTGGATTTAAATGCCAATACAAATGTTAAAATATTTTAAAAAAAAAATACATCACAATGTTTTACACAATTTTTCTGAGATTTTTAACATTAGTTGATATGACAATTTTCTATTTAGTAAACCTAATTAAGCATGCTGTCAAGCACTTTTTTTTTTATAGTTTCCTACTTAATGTGTTTAATTAAACAAAGCCACAGTAATAAACAACAAATGCACATTTTACATTTTTAACAAGAAGCCGAACACACGAAAATACACGTTATACTAGGGTATCCCTCTGTGTCCTACATTTAGTGCTGACATTCATGCTGATACACTGAAAATATAACAAAGCTGCTGGGCAAGAAACAAATTAATTGTTACAGGATTTTTTATTCACATCCCTATGCAGAGCTATCCAGTTTATAATTAAATTAACTTGAACAGGTCCGTATAACATCAAAAAGATGCATATAGATAAATCAATAGTGGACTTGACTACTAGGAATCTGATCAACCTTTTCATAAAACACAGGGAAGAAAGAAAGAGAGAAAGAGAGAAAGAGAGAAAGAGAGAAAGAGCGAAAGAGAGAAAGAGAGAAAGAAAGAAAGAAAGAAAGAAAGAAAGAAAGAAAAATATTTTATTAAACATGCTACTTGTTATTTTTTTTCAATTTGACAATTTTATTGGTTCAACGGAATACAGCAGATACACATCAAGTGATTATAATGCAAAATGATTTCAAAGTACAACAGCATATGAGTCAAACATGTATAGTCCAACATAAAATCGTGACTCTTTACATACATTAAATGTTTCTCTGCAATGAACCAACAATTTGTATGTCTAAGAGAAAGTAGGCAGAAAAGAGGAAGTGTAGAAAAGAAGGGAACGTCAGACCTAGTAGAGTATAGATGAAAATCGAATTCCAGAGGTACACCTTGATTTTCTCACTGAGGCAGCTGTGTACGTCTTGTCTAGTTTAGTGTAACACACAATATCTGAAACCCCGTGTTAATTTGGGGGAGGGGCATGCGCTCCATGTTTGGCTAGGTTTGTGTGGTCACATCTTTTGAGAGGTGAATGCTTGCAGTGGTGTAGGTATTGAGATATACGTACATAGTATCGAGTGTCTCTTTTTTTTTTTTTTTTTTATCCTGCGTTGACATTTATCCTATTATTTCTACGCAATCCACTGCTCCTTTGCCTTCATTCATTCGCATTTATAACCAAATTGTTGGATTGGATTATGGATTATGGATTAATGCCCAATACAATGTGATTTGATTAATGAGGTGATTCAGTCCTGGTGGTGTGGTAGATTTCCCAATGAGAAGACTAGCTGATATGATAGTGTGATACATTAGTGCGAGTTGGTCTGTGGAAAGCTTGGATGGTAGCATAAATAATATGTACACCTCTGGGGTGGCCTTAGATGGAGTTTGTAGTAGATCAATTATAAATTTGTCCACCTTGATCCAGAAAGGACAGTTGATTTCACAAGTCCACCATATGCGGATCATTGTCCCCCTGTCTGCCTTACATCTCCAGCAATTGCTGGAGGAGTTTGGTCATATCTTTTGTATGCTATCTTTTACCAAGTTCCATTTGTACAAGATGTTTTCTTTGTTGTTCTAAATGTGCCGCGCAGGACGTCAATCCTTTGTGTATAGTATATGCTCTATCTCAATTCCCTTTACCAATTTCATATCCCAAATCTTTGTTCCGTGTCTCTTTGTATATTTCTGTAGGGTGTGTTTGGTCAGGGTGTAGCAGAGAGACAATGTTCTTTTAGGGGGGTTTGTTTTGTATGCAGATCATTTCAAAATCAAATAAAAATCGTCTGGCCTTCTTTATTAGGGGTTTCGGTTTGTTTCTAGATAAAAATGATTTATTTGAAGATAGAAAAAGAGTAAATGGACAGAGAAATCAAACTGCTCTTGAAGCACCTGGAGAGTTTTTAGTATCCCCTTATGGTATAGGTGCAATACAAACTTAACTCCACATTCCAACAATGGTTTTGGGTTAAACGTTGGAACTGAGAGGGCAATTGTCTGCAATGGGGCTGCCATCAAGGTTGGGGAAAAGTTGGTTAAAGCACTTTCTATTCAATACCAAGTATGTATAACGTGCTACTTATTATAAGTGGAGGAAATTAGCTACTGCCCTCTCCTTTCCACCCTATTTATATGAATTGGAATTCCAACATAAATCTAAGCAATTTTTTGATATTGTGGCAAACCTAGCCACTTCTGGACACTTAGGGTGAATATTTCGTTAACTGTTGCTATGCTCGTTTTATATGCAGTGTGTAGCATTCGTCTGAATATTATATCAGTTATTTTTTTTATGTAAAACTGTATATTTTGCTGTACGGAGAGATAATGTGATTAACAGTACATTCTTGCACAATTATCTCTCCTGTACAGAAAGGCATGCTGGGAAACAACCTTGCAGGCTAAGTTCCCCACACAGTCCTCTGTAGTAAAACCCCTGCAATGTCATTCAGGAAACCCCTTTGCATGGGGTCTTGCATAAATACTGTGACCGTGGAATAAAATGACAGCTGACATTTGGCTCCCAGACTATGTGTCGTCTAGTCCTTGGGGAAGAGGGATTATTATTACGCTGCCTGTGTTTTACCAGCTTTATCCTGACTACCAGCGGAGATACCGTGGATTATACTGCTACTCCGCTACAGATATCCTTTAATATCTCCAACAGATTTGCCTACATCTCCAGACTTTTTCAGAAGATGATGCCTTTGATTTATCTTTGAGCTCTGTAATAAAATGGATGCTCCACTTGGGTGAGGGCGAGTAGGTAGGGTTATTTATTTTTATTGGGTTGTGGCTATGAGATTGGGGACCCCTAGTCACCCAGGAAGCAGCCACGGCATGCCATTATTTGTGGGATTTGATAATGGCATGTCCATGTGTGGGGGCTGGAGGTGACACTATGTGTGGGGGCTGGAGGTGACACTAATATAATTGTTGTAATACGTTTTACGGTTTTGAAACACTAATATTTGTGTTCAGCGAAGTCTTCTGAGTATAACAGTACCCCTCATGTACAGGTTTTATGGTGTTTTCAAACGTTGCAGAGTCAAATATAAGGCTTGTGTTTCGGGTTTTTTCACATTGAAATTTGCCAGATATAGTAGCCCAATAATGAGTACTACCTCCATGATGGCATACCATTTGCAAAAGTAGACAATCTAAGGTATTGCAAATGGGGCATGTCCAGTCTTTTTTACTAGCCACTTAGTCACAAACACTGGCCAAGTTTGGCATTCAAATTAGTTTTTTGCATTTTGTACACATAAACAAATATTAACGCAAACTTTGGCCAGTGTTTGTGACTAAGTGGCTAGTAAAAAAGACTGGTTGTCTACTATTGCAAAGGGGGTAATTCTCATTCTCATTCCTAGGCTACCATATGGTCTCAAAGGCAACGTAACTAATCTGCTGAATTTCAATGTGCAAAAAAATGAAAAATGTATCAAGCTATATTTGACCCTGTAACTTCCCAAAACACCATAAAACGTGTACATAGGGGGTATTGTTTTACACGTGAGACATCGCTAAATACAAATATGTGTATTTTATTGCAGTAAAAGTAAACAGTATTATGACATTCACAGTTAAAATGTCATGCAGAACTAAAAAAATAATAGTAATAGTAATATGGGGGCCTTATTGACTCCATGAGCTTTAAATTAATTAATTTTCTTTTTTTACTATTTTAATGAAGTGGCTTGCTTAATTAACCCTCACATCACCAAGGTGTTTTATTATTATTATTAGCAGGCAAATTCTTCAAATGATCAATTAACTTGTAAAAAGCAAGTGAAGGTTAATTTGCGAATGTGCATCCTGACAGATGCATTTAGTTTATATTCAGTCACCATGCAGTCGTTGATAAATGTTCGATTCCTGTGCTTTAAATTGGTTTCCATACAGACATTACTGATTTTCCGAATGCTTCAGAACAAATGATACAGATTCGGCTGTATGAACCAAACCGTGACTGCATTTGGCTTTAGCAAATCTGTTAATTGGAAATCTGGTCGGAATTCGGTCATTCGGACAGAATCCGGTGTTTAGTGAATAACCATACATGTGTGACTGTGAATGTGTCTCAGTAGGTTTATGTGGAAATTAGGGTAAATATATACAGATGAGTAAATTGAGAAAGGTAGGTGTTAATTCCATAGAGAATGTAAGGGTGTACATTGGGGGGAGAGAGTTAAATTGCAGGAAAATCAAAGTTCATGTTTGTGGAATCGATTAACTATGGGGAAATGAGGGGTTCACTTATGGGAGGGATGAGTTAATTGTAGTACACTGTAAGGATCTAGATGGGGAACTAGATGGGGAACTAGGGAAAGTGTTAGTTAGTAAAGGAGTTGGATTTTATATTGGATATAGAGTGAATTTTAAGGGCACGGAGGAGATATAAACTGGGAAAGGAAGGTACATTAATAGATTAAAAGCTGGGAGCTGAATATTGATATTAAGGTGGCATTAGAATATATATAAAGGGATGAGACATAGCAGGGATGTACAGGTTAATAATTGATTTGGGTGTGTTAGTAGAAGGGTTGGAAAATGCTACCAATGTGCTACATTTGCATCTATTGAGAAATAACTCAAGTATACAGACGTTTTGAGTCCTGAGACTCTGGTAAGACTGAAACGTCTCCCCTTCCACCACCATGCTCAGGCACCAGAGATGCCACCATGTGCTGTCACAGAAAGGAAGGCATGCTGGTCACAAACAGCACTCTATAAATCTGTGGTGAAGTACACTCACTGACCTAAAGCCTTAGTCAACTGCTCCTTCAATAGTAACATGTACGAACGGTACAGTGATGGTGATATGTTCCTACTGAAAGAGAATTGTGAGGGAAGTACATATTGTGGAGAAAGGGCTTCTATCAGATGCTTAAAGGTCTCTCCTTCTGTCATGGAAAAGGAAACCCTTGTTTCGACATGCTCCTGGAATTGTGAACTAGTGGTCACATGCCTGGGGTGATGAGGACTGTGAGTCTATCAACTAGTGGCACTAGCTTTAACATCTGCCCTTCTCTACCTAAGGATGGTAGTAGTACAGGAGGTGCTGATGGTGGTAGTTGGTTGTGCAGTATCAGATACAGTACCTGCATGCCCTAGTACTTTATTGTAGCTTCCCTCAGTAACTCCAGAGCTAGTGCAAGGATTTTTTCTGCCCTAGACAAACAAAAATTTGCAGCCCCCCCATATGCTCTACCCACCATGTGACATCACAATGCCCCACCCATATGATCTGCCATATGAGCCAATGCCAGTGCTGCACACAGTGTCTTTTTTCTGAAATGCAATGTGTTTACATTAAAAAGGCTGCAGGGACAGGCTATAGACACCAGAACCACTACATTAAGCTGTAGTGCTTGTGGTGACTACAATGTCCCTTTAATGTAAGGTGCCACTAATAATATACTGGATTGCCTACTTACCACCAGATGAGGACAAGATGATGATGATGATGATGATGGGCTCAGGCTGCATTCTGGCTCCACTGGTCTAGTGTAGATCAGGCTCTCTGGAGACTGTTTGTTTAACAGTGCTCACAAAAATCAACGAACAGGAACCAGCTTCATTTTTTGGGGCCCCCTACACAGCTTAATGTCTGGGCCCCGAGGGCCTGACCGTGAGTATGCCTACAATGCCCACCCATAAGTCCACCTACATGGCCCACCCATAAGTTCGCTCACAGGGAGTGAAGTGTATGTGTGTAGGGGATGTGTTGTGTGTTATTGTAGAGGATGTAATGTATGTGTGTTCTTATGGAATGTAGTGTACAGGGATGCAAATTTGTTAAAGGGATGTAGTGTGTGTGTATAGAAGATGCAATGTGTGTTTTTGTGTAAGGAATGCATTGTGTGTTTGTGTGTGTTTGTGTGTGATACATTGTGTGAATCTGTGTTTGTATGTGTAAGAGATGTAAGGGGTATGTTTATGTGTATGTATGTAATGTAATGCAGTGTATGTGACTGTAAGGCGTGCATTGAGTGTATGTAAGAGATGCATTTTGTTTCTGTGTGTGTGTAAGAAAAGCAGAGTGTGTGTGCTTAAGGAATGCCTTGTGTGTTTTTGTATGTAAGGAATGCAGTGTGTGTGCAAAGGATGCATTGTGTGTGTGTGTGTGTGAGGTATGCATTGTGTGTTTGTGTGTAATGGATGCATTATGTGTTTCTGTGTGTGTAAGCAAAGCATTGTGTGTTTCGGTGTGAGTAGGGATGCATTGTATGTTTCTGTGCATGTTTGTATGTGTAGGCATTGTGTGTTTCTGTGTATGTGTAAGGATGTATTGTGTATGTGTGTAGTGTGAAAGAGAGGGTTTTAGGGGTAGGATAGGGGCTGAGATGAGTGCAGCTCTTTATTTTTTTATTATATTTATTTTGTTAATATACTTCTTTTTTGTATATTTTGTTTCTTTAAGTTTTGTGTCTTACACCCCCTTTAGTTTATCTCTTACAAACCCCTTGTGTGTCTCTTACTCCCCTCTTTGTATGTCTCCTACATTCTCCCAACCCCTTTGCGGGTCTTACTCCCCCAAGCCACTTTGTGTCTTACTCTTCCCAGCTCCTTTGTGTGTCTCTTTTTCCCCAGGCTCCTCTGTGTGTCTCCCTCAAAAGTGACTCTGTGTGTCTCTCTCCTGAGCGCCTCTGCATGTCTCTGTCTCCCCTGACAGCCCCTCTGTACTACCCTTTCACCCCTTCCCCAGCCTCTCTGTTTGTCTTATACTACCCCCCTCCCTAAATGATCTATTTGACTCGCCCACCCCTTAGTGGTCTCATCTCCTCTCCTCCCTCTGTCCCTTAGAGGTCTCCTCTTCTCCTCCTGTCCCTTAGCAGTCTCCCCTACTGCCCCAAAGTGCTCTCCCCTCCTATCCCTTAGTACTATCCCCTCCTATCCCTTAGTGATCTTTTTCCCCCTCCTGTCCCTCAGTGCTCTCCCCTCCCCACTGGTCCCTTAGTGATCTCCCTTGCCCCACTGTCCCTTAGTGATATCCCTTCCCCTCCACTCCATTAGTGCTCTCCCCACCCGGCCCTTAGACCTCCCCCCTTCTGTCCCTTAGTGATCTCCCCTGTCCCAGAGTGCTCTCTGTAGACATCGCTTCAGCAGTGTAGGTATCCTGGAACAATATTTGATTAACAGATATGTAATTTTGTACTATATATTCCATGTTTAAAATAAAAAAATACATTATTTTATTACTAAATTAAAAAAATATAGATGTTATTAATATATTTAAGCTTACATTATATCTGGTCATCAAACATGTAGCTAAGTAATATTTATACTTACAAATAAAATAATAATTCAAATAAATCTTGTAAGAGTTAACAGTGCATTAGCATGTTCTATAGAATGTACTGTAAACGTATGTTTCTGCATTTAATACTCCTGTCAGAGCTTAGTTAATGATGGGAACAAAAACCGGGTGCATTTGAGGATACCACCCTTGGTTTAAAGACAATCCAAAACAACTAGCATGTCTGAATGCTAATCAAAGCACATTTTCTTACATGGGAGCTCTTCCAGAGTGGAACTCTAAATACAAGTGATTTGTTTGCTCAACTTTGAAATCCTTGTCATATTCTAAAAGGGCCTGGCCTACATTCATTATCAAAATATTAAGTCGTAGCAGTTGATTGAATATTTTTTTAAGTGCCAAAAAGTGTAAAATGTGTACCAAAGTCGTTTTGTCTCCTAAAATGTTAGAATTAAAGTGAGTCCATTAATAAAAAAATATGTATTTTTTCACTAGTATAGACTACAAAAATAGCCTATGAATCTTGTAATACCTTTTTTATTGGACTAAAAATTTTTGGAATGACAAGCTTTCAGGAGAACCTCCATTTCTCAATGCTTTATACTTGAGAAAGGGAGGTTCTCCTGAACGCTGTCATTCCAATATTCTGTTAGTCCAATAAAAAAGGTATTTCAAGATATTTTACTTCTGCATCACATGACTAATATGGCTATGATATCTAATATTTGTAGTCGGGGAATATTGCCGTAATGGTTAGATTACACATAATTAGCAATAAACATCTTAGCCAATAGTGCCAGTCGGTTGTGATTTGCCGGAACAAACAATTCAGTAGGCCTGTAATAAAGAGGGCCCACCTTAGAAGGTGATGTGAATAAAGGGAGTGGTCGGAGGAGTAACTCGCCACGCCAACCACTGTGAAGTGGGAGAGGATTGGATGCCATTTTAAAGGGGGCCCAAGCCCCTCCCACAACTACAGGCCCAGGCTTAAATATATTGTGGTCAGAAACATAACAGCCTCATGTAGATACTTGTGGTGTAAGTCGTTATATATATATATATATTTTGGGTCCTTAGTTTTCCACATCCACACAAGAGAACTGCCTCCAGCTAGCACAGCATAGGAGTTTAATTAGCAGTGCTAGGGCCATGTAGAGGGCTCTTTAGCAGAGCTCTCTGCATGGTGTGCTGTGTGTGTCTCCAGCCAAGCAGTTGTCAGTCAAATAGGTGTGCATTCATGGGAGGCAGATACGTTCCTTCTGTCAATAAGCCTTCCTACTTTTTGGTAGACCCACCCATTCTGTGTTTTGCCAAGCTGCATCACTGATATGCTCCCCCTTCCCCAGGCCAACTCACCCAGGTGCACACCCTAATGAAATGTGCTGCGCATGCCTATGGCTATCTCATGAGAACATCAACTAAACATTCTCAGTGAATGGGCCAAGAGCTGCACTGCAGAACTTAACTAAATCAGAGAGCTTCCTGCTCTCTGAAAGGTCCTAGCACCATAATCACTACATTGTTCTGTACGGTGTGCTTGTACTGTCCCTTTAAAGGTCAGTGGAGTAAACAGGTAGCACAGACCATATCTTTGGGTCTACAATTCTTCCATTTCTATGTGTAATCACCTGGGATTCTAGACATTTGTCATCTATTAAATGGGATCAGATTACTACACTCACAATGTCAGTTGTCATGATGGTATGATTCTAAGCACACACAGATACATGCAAAGAGTAAGTAATGATTTTGTTCCATTGTGTTGTGCAGTTTATGTTTTATTGGGCACTGAAGTGGCACTCTTATGGAATAAGGCACAATGCATTAACAATACGTATGGCATAGTCAAGGCGTTAAAAAAGGCAGTAATATTGGGTCATTATATTAATCTATTTTCAGGAATAGTTAATGCTCTTGTATTCCAGATCTACAAAATAAAACAATTGATTAAACAAAGCTCTTAGGCACATTTAACAATGCTTCTTGGAAGGAGCCACTTTGTATTAAACAATCTTCAGGAGAATAAAGGTCTAGCACTACTGTGACCCCACTCCAACTGATTAAAAGATTGACTTTTAAGCACAGACATAAGTACAGTAAGTAAGTATTGAAATAAAATCAATCTCACCTTGTTTAGTTCATTTCAGTATCTTAATTTTCATATCAAACTGTTAACTGCCGATTACCACTTTAAAGAATGCGTGAACAAGAAATCAGCTACAGGCTATTCGGTTAACTTTAATGAAATATTTTAATATTTTTCTAACTCTTTTTTTTGGACTCAGATCCATAAGGCTTGACTTCCCCTGACAGTCATTCGCTTGCTTAAGAGAGCATGCCATGTATGCTTAACATATTTAGATGTATGCAAATAAATGCATTTTTTTTAAAAGTGCTGTTTTCTCTGAGATATACTGAAATCAAACCATGACGTTGTCCCCTTCAGCTACTGATAGGACATCTAATTAGAAATATCATGGGTTGCTTTTGTTGTGTTGATGCACATTTGCAGCCTTGAGGGCAAACAAAGACCTAGTTAGTGCTGTGTCAGATATAGTTAGAAATAAACCATTCAAAAATAATAAATAAATAAATAAATCTAAACCAAAGCAAAGTAGAAAAAAACTAAAAACTTTTTCTTAAGATAAAAAAATAATCTAATTAAACTCACGATGAACTGAAAGCATCGTGTATTGTTATTTACATTATCTCTCTATAGAAATATGCAGGATGATTTAATAAAGTGAAAGTGAACTATGAAATTAAAATGAATTTTACATTTAAGAGCAAAATACCCAATAGGACCTTTGATATTCACTTTGAATTCACTTGGATTACTCACTTTAGTGAACAGCCGTAATACACTGAATCAAGTATAAAAAAATCAAGTGTCCAATATTTAGATGCACACTAGATTTGATAGTGCATTAGATTCAAGTAAACACGGTAATTGTTGGAGAAAGGTTTCCAGAGGTTAGGATGGTATGTTCAATAAACAGGGTGTTTCAATCAGTTACAAGAGCTTCCTCGAAAAATTAGGTTAAAAAAAATCTGGCAGAATTTGAAATATGTCTCCAAATCTACTATTTATGTTTACGTTTCACTAGTCAGCTTGGAAGTCAATACAACTTATTGTATAATATATACCCCAAAGTCTTATATCAAGACCGTATTTCTAAGTTTTATATTACATTTTTTTTTTAAAGTTTTTCACTAAAAGGGCATATATTACCATAACCACTACAGCCTGTTGCAGGCTATTGACTCTGTCCCCTGGTTCTGTGTAAAATTCATTTTGAGTGTTCTGACAAAACCTGGGGTCTCACAGGAACCTTCCATAATCCTAATACAGATTTTACATTCTGTATCTTGGTGCCAGCGATATGTTTAGCAAGTTAGCTGATGATCTGAGGGCTGAAGCAGACAGAATCTCTCTGCTCAGCACTGAACTTCACAATTGTTGGCATCCCTGCTCATGAATCTCAACTCTATGCCCCCACCTCCCATGTGTCTCATCCCCCCCATGTGTCTCATTCCCTAAACCCCAAAGCCCCTCCATGTGTTTCATTCCCTCTGCCTCACAGCCCCTCCATGTGTCCCATTCCCTCTCTGCCCTCAGCCCCTCCACATGTCCTATACCATCCCTTCCCCCTAACTTCTATGTGTCCCATACCCTCTCTCCCTCCTCCCCTCCCGGGAACTGCGGACCTGGCCAGGGCAGCTGTGCACAAGGGTATCCAGGTGGCCCACAGATGCAGGGGTCACAGCTGCATGCGAGGCCCCTGGAATGAGGGCCCGGTCGCAGCTGCGACCCCTGCAACCATGGTTGGTACGCCACTGCCTCTATGGTATAATTTCTGCCTGTGGTGCAGCAGAGAGAATATATAGTGTGGGAGGAGTGGCGCAGGAAGATATACCTCCCATCATGGCTCAGTTGGAGTGCTACGCATGGCACGACCCTTACAAAACTGTTACTAGACATAGGGTATAATATATATATTTTGTAAATACATTTAAAATAACGCCACTGCAAGTGCTCAAAGTCCACAGGAGGTTTAATCGGCACAAAACAAAAAGTGAGAAACAGGGGGACAGGTCACACTAAACACCTAACGCATTTCAGACCTACAGGTCCTTAGATCTGTATGTCCAAAACCAGTGGCAGAACTAATGAAAAGAGGGCCCCGGTGCAAGAAATTATTTTGCACCCCCCCAGCACAAGGGTGGCCAAAAGATAGATTCCATCTATTGTACATATCCGATGATGAATTCCAGCTAGGAATCTTCCATTTGCTCAACCTTTCAGGTTTTACTTGTGAGCAGTTTTTGTGGGTTTGAATGCATTTATTAATACAATTTATCACTAGCATTTATAAAGCGCAAACATATTCTAGCAGCGATGTAAGCATGTTAACATATGGAGTATGTGTGTGAAATGAACAGGTCTATGTGTGAATAGTGCATTTGAATGCAGTTGTGTGTTAATATGTACTGTTGCTACTTAAAAACAGTGTTGTACATGTGTTGCATTTGTATGTAGTGTTGTTTGAATGCAGGGGTTTGTTTGTGTGTACATTTGGTGTTTGTATATAACGCTGGTGTTTTACTACAGGAGTGTATTTGTATGTAGTTTTGATGTTTAAATGTTGGGATGCATGCATATATACAAACAAATACCTAAACATGCACATACACAGATACACACATACACAGGGCCGGACTGGGAAAAAAAATTGCATCGGGCATTTTTAAATCACAGCAGCCCCCTGAGAAGGGGGCAGGGCCAGAGAGGTTGTGTTTTGTCATCACTAATGACAAGCCTGCCCCCTCTCAAAGTGAGCATGTTGGTTCAATGCGCAGAGCCCCGCTAAAGAGCTCAAGCATGGGAAAAATTCCTTGCATTTGCTCTGTACAGCTCAAGCAAATGTACTAACATGCTTGCGCTGTGTTTGCTTTTAACTTGTCTCTGGTGTCTCCATAAGTGGGATACCAGAAGACAAAAGGGCCAGGAAAGCGTATGGTGCATGTGTTTGGAGCCTGCTTGTGGGATTGCGTGTATGTAGAGTGAGCTGATTGTGGTGTCGTATTTGGGTAAATAGGTTGTTTTTATTCGTGTTTGTGGTTTAATATGTGTGGCTAGGGGCTGTAGAGAGTGTGTGTATAGGGGACATAGTGTGTATAGGAGATGTAGCTAGTGTGTGCATACGGGCTGTAGTGTGTATGTGTATGTATATAGGTGACGTAGTGTGTGTAGGGGTTGTAGAGAGTGTGTGTTTAGAGAATGCTGTGTGTGTTTGCAGGGCCGGACTGGCCCACCGGGAAATTTCCCGGTGGGCCGTCAGCACCTGGGGCCGGGGTGACCTGCGGCCGCAGGGGAAGCTCTTCTTGCGGCCGCAGGGATAACTTGAATGGCGGCCGCAGGGGAAGCTCTTCTTGCGGCCGCTGGGGGAGCAGGCTGTTCTGTCTCTGCTCCCCCCTCCCTCGCGCGCTAGAAAGAGACCGGCGCCGGAATATGACGTCATATTCCGGCCCCGGTCTCATTAAGCTGCGCGCGAGGGAGGGGGAGCAGAGACAGAACAGCCTGCTCCCCCTGCGGCCGCAAGAAGAGCTTCCCCTGCGGCCGCCATTCAAGTTATCCCTGCGGCCGCAAGAAGAGCTTCCCCTGCGGCCGCAAGAAGAGCTCCCCCAGCCAGCGCCAGCAGACCTCCAGCGGCCACTAGCCCACCCAGCCGGTCTTTACCTGTCACCCACAGGTAAAATTGGTAATTCTGTCAGTGTGAGTGTCTGTGTCATGGTGTGTGTGTCTGTGTCATGGTGTGTGTGTCTGTGTCATTGTGTGTGTGTCTGTGTCATGGTGTGTGTCTGTGTCATGGTGTGTGTCTGTGTCATTGTGTGTCTGTGTCATGGTGTGTGTGTCTGTGTCATGGTGTGTGTGTATGTGTCATTGTGTGTCTGTGTCATGGTGTGTGTTTCTGTGTCATGGTGTGTGTGTCTGTGTCATGGTGTGTGTGTGTGTGTCATGGTGTGTGTGTGTGTGTCTGTGTCATGGTGTCTGTGTCATGGTGTGTGTGTCTGTGTCATGGTGTGTGTGTCTGTGTCATGGTGTGTGTGTCTGTGTCATGGTGTGTGTGTGTGTCTGTGTCATGGTGTGTGTGTCTGTGTCATGGCGTGTCTGTGTCATGGCGTGTCTGTGTCATGGCGTGTCTGTGTCATGGCGTGTGTCTGTGTCATGGCGTGTGTGTATGTGTCATGGCGTGTGTGTATGTGTCAATGTGTGTCTGTGTGTGTCTGTGTCATGGTGTGTGTGTGTGTCTGTGTCATGGTGTGTGTGTGTGTCTGTGTCATGGTGTGTGTGTCTGTGTCATGGTGTGTGTGTCTGTGTCATGGTGTGTGTGTCTGTGTCATGGTGTGTGTCTGTGTGATGGCGTGTCTGCGTGATGGCGTGTGTCTGTGTCATGGCGTGTGTCTGTGTCATTGTGTGTCTGTGTCATGGCGTGTGTGTATGTGTCATTGTGTGTCTGTGTCATGGTGTGTGTGTCTGTGTCATTGTGTGTCTGTGTCATGGTGTGTGTGTCTGTGTCATGGCATGTGTGTATGTGTCATTGTGTGTCTGTGTCATGGCGTGTGTGTCTGTGTCATGGCGTGTGTGTCTGTGTCATGGCATGTGTGTTGTGTCATTGTGTGTCTGTGTCATGGTGTGTGTGTCTGTGTCATGGTGTATCTGTGTGTATTTAAAAAGTGTTTTTACTCACCTTTTTTTTTTCTCCCCACGCCGTGCTGGTCTCCCCTCGACTGGCCCTGCCTCTATGGCTGACATCATCAAGCATGATGATCTGAGCCAATCCAATGCTCTGCCATAGGATTGGCTGCAAAGGCCCTGATAGTAGGTGCTGCACACTGTGCAATCACGCTGTGCAGCACTGACACAGGAAGCACCTCTAGTGACTGTCTGAGTGACTGTCACTAGAGGTGTCACTAGGAAGCAATGTAAACACTGCATGTGAGAATAAAACAGGGTAGTACTAGCGCTAATTTGCAAAAAGTGAATAGCGGATGAGCAGCTTTAACACCAAGTTCTTATCTTTAAGAGTGAGTTCAGTGGTAGTGTACTGGTGAAGCGCTATAAGATATTAAATTATAACAATAGTGTTTTTTCCTATTTACAATTGGTGAATAAACTTTGACATGTGAATATATGCATAAACAGTACCTTTTAGGTATATACAAAGGTGTCCTAAGTTGGTAATCAGTACCTTAAAAAAAACAGAATATACCAAACATAGTGTAAACTGTGACAAAAAATGAAAATAAATTTGAATTAAGAGGGAAAATTCCCACTCACACTTTGGAGAGCTAATAGTGTTCTTTTTCACACATATTTGGAACCATACGGTACTGCACCATATATATGTTTTAACGTTTCAGAGTTTTAAAGACAACAATATCCAGCAAAAAGAAGGGATAGGGTCGCCTCCACGGACCCCACAGGCGATCAAATTGAGCTATACACTATTAGCTCTCCAAAGTGTGAGTGGGAATTTTCCCTCTTAATTCAAATTTATTTTCATTTTTTGTCACAGTTTACACTATGTTTGGTATATTCTGTTTGTTTTAAGGTACTGATTACCAACTTAGGACACCTTTGTATATACCTAAAAGGTACTGTTTATGCATATATTCACATGTCAAAGTTTATTCACCAATTGTAAATAGGAAAAAACACTATTGTTATAATTTAATATCTTATAGCGCTTCACCAGTACACTACCACTGAACTGCATGTGAGAATGCTTAATGTGTGTGTGTGTATATATATATATATATATATATATATATACTCAACCATCTGGGGTGGCAAGACATTGCCTTACATATTACATACGGCAATATATGGCGCAATGACTTATGGGGCAGGCATAGATTTTCCAGGGCTGCTTTGTATCCCCAGTCCGGCCCTGTGTGTTTGCTTACAAGGAATATAGTGTGTGCATAGGGGATCCAGAGTTTGTATGTCAGGAATGTAGTGTGTGTAGGTGGTGCAGTGTGCGTGTAGGAGATCTTGTGTGTAAAGGACCCAGAGTGTGTATAGGAGATTGTGTGTGTGTGTGTGTGTGTGTGTGTGTATAGAGGATTCAGAGTGTATATAGGGTAAGTGATCTAGCGTGTATCTGGAGCATAATGTGTGTAGTGGTGCAGTGTGAGGGGTACTCTAGTATATATATATATATATATATATATATGTTTGGACGTATTGTATGTGAGAAGGGTGCATTGTGTTGGGTGTGCTGTTTGTATGTGTGAAGGGTGCAGCATGTGTTTGAGAGGTGCTGTGTGTGTGCGTGTTCTTATTTACATTCTATGTTTCTAATTTTCTTTGTCTGTTAACTTACTGAGGGTTATTTTATATATTATATATATGTGTGTGTGTGCTGTATAAGTGTGAGAGTGGGCTGTGTGAGACTGTGTTGTACGCTTCTGAGGGTGCTGTGTGAGTGAGGGTGCTGTCTGTGTCTGAGGGTGCTGTGTGAGTGAGGGTGCTGTCTGTGTCTTAGGGTGCTGTGTGTCTGAGGGTGCTGTGTGTATGAGGGTGCTGTCTGTGTCTGAGGGTGCTGTCTCCGTGTGAGGGTGCTGTGTTAGTCAGGGTGCTGTCTGTGTCTGAGGGTGAGGTGTGAGTGAGGGTGCTGTCTGTCTGAGGGTGCTGTGTGAGTGAGGGTGCTGTGTGTGTCTGAGGGTGCTGTCTGTGTGTGAGGGTGCTGTGTGTGTCTGAGGGTGCTGTCTGTGTTTGAGGGTGCTGTGTGTGTGTGCTGTTAGTATGAGTTTGCTGTGTGTGATTGTGCTGTGTGTGATTGTGCTGTGTGTGAGTGCTCTTAGTGTGAGTGTAAATACGTTTGTATAAATATACATATCTATATTTTTATTTAAAAAAATAAAACTTTATATCCCCCCTCCCACCGACAGTGATCAGCAAGCTAATACACAATACATAACATACAGACAGTGACGACCAAAAGGCTGAAAGCAGAGCCCAGCAAATGATCTGGTGGGGTGTTACCCAATCAGAGTCTTTTCAGAAATCCCACTGGTCTCCCTCACATCTGGAGAATAAACACTGATGCCTCCTATATGTAATGTCGCCATTGCTGAAAACAGAAGTTCAGACATGGTAATTCTTAAAGCTGTACGTGGCACTCATTTTGAAAGCTGTCATAATTTATCAGTCAACTTGATCTCAGACCACCCCTAGTCTCATATAAGGCTTAGATGATCTGTGCCTAGAGCGGTTTCAGCTAAACTTCAATGACAAGGCCCAAAGAAGGTCAAAACTATCATCTGTGGTTTCTGTATCTTTCGTGTTGACGGAAGCTGCTGTCATTTCAATACTCTGGGCAGCCTCGTGGCACATTAAAGCTGAAGCCTTTTTGAGACCTAAGAGAAGTCTAACCAGATGGCAGGTTTTATCTGCAGTTTAACCGGGTGAGATGCCAACCTACCTCTACTTGTTCCCTTAACTCTTAAACACTGTCAAAAAGAACAATACACGAAGGAATCTTCAATTAACATCTCAATGATAAAGTTAATTTCCAAAATCTAAATTAAAAAACAAAATATAGAATGTATGTTATGAGTTTGTTCTGTGTAATTTAAGGTATATCTTTAAAGCGGCACTGTCATGCCGAATCCCGTTTTTTTTTAACCCCCCTCCCGCCTCCACTACATCCAATTGACCCCCTAGTCACCCCCAAATGCCCCTAAACCCCCCAGATTACCTATTTTTAAATCTGTATCTTCTGCCCCGATCTTTATTCAGGGCGCCGCCATCTTTGTGTGGGTAGGTGAAGTCCCTGTGGGACACGTCATCTACCCACACTAGACAGACTGTGAGATTCCCGCACATGCCCTGTGAAACACCTGGACATGCGAACGGGAATTTCATCTATTCATTCATTCATCAGACAGACGAATGAATGAATAGAAAAAATCAGACGAACAAACTAACACTGAGTATCACTGAGTATCAGTGTTCGTTTGTTCGATCAGTTTATTACAAGGAGGGAGCTACCGACGTGCAGCTCCCTCCTTGTAATATGTAAAGACAGAAGCGGTGGGGAGGTGTGCTCCCCACCACTTCATAAGCCCCCCAGGTCCCCCCTCACTCTATGGGGGTCAATATGACCCCCATAATAGCACAAGGGAGATTAAAATCTCCCCAATGCCCCTACTCGCTATACCGCGAGTAGGGGCATGTCCACTAAACAGTGAGCAGCCTGTGGCTGCTCACTGTAAAAACATAAATGGTAATAAGGGGGGGGGGGGACCTACTGTCCTCCCCCCTGGCCCCAAGCCCTGCGCAGTGGGTGGGGGCACTAATAAAATAATAAGGGGGGGACCTACTTTCCTCCCCCCAGGCCCCCACCCCTGCGCGGTGGGTGGGGACCCTAATAAAACAATAAGGGGGGGACCTACTGTCCTCCCCCCGGCCCCCACTCCTGCGCGGTGGGTGGGGGCCCTAATAAAACAATAAGGGGGGGGACCTACTGTCCTCCCCCCCGGCCCCCACCCCTGCGCGGTGGGTGGGGGCCCTAATAAAACAATAAGGGGGGGACCTACTGTCCTCACCCCCAGCCCCCACCCCTGCGCGGTGGGTGGGGGCCCTAATAAAATAATAAGGGGGGGGACCTACTGTCCTCCCCCCCAGCCCCCACCCCTGCGCGGTAAGTGGGGGCCCTAATAAAATAATAAGGGGGGGGACCTACTGTCCTCCCCCCTGGCCCCCACCCCTGAGCGCTGGGTGGGGGCCCTAAATAAAGATAGGGGGGGACCTACTGTCCTCCCCCCTGGCCCCCACCCCTGCGCGGTGGGTGGGGGCCCTAAATAAAGATAGGGGGGGACCTACTGTCCTCCCCCCTGGCCCCCACCCCTGCGCGGTGGGTGGGGGCCCTAAATAAAGATAGGGGGGGACCTACTGTCCTCCCCCCTGGCCCCTACCCCTGCGCGGTGGGTGGGGGCCCTAATAAAATAATAAGGGGGGGGGACCTACTGTCCTCCCCCCTGGCCCCCACCCCTGAGCGGTGGGTGGGGGCCCTAAATAAAGATAGGGGGGGGACCTACTGTCCTCCCCCCTGGCCCCCACCCCTGCGCGGTGGGTGGGGGCCCTAATAAAACAATAAGGGGGGGACCTACTGTCCTCCCCCCTGGCCCCCACCCCTGAGCGGTGGGTGGGGGCCCTAAATGACCCCCCCCCCCATCAAGGTGACTAGGGGTCCCAAGCCCCTAGTCACCCCCCCCCCTCACCCCAAAACATTCTAACCCCTACCTACCCCCCTCACCCTAAAAATAGTGAGGGGGGAATAAAATAACTAACCTGTAAAAAAAATAATTAAACTTACCATTTGACGTCTTCTTTTTTCTAAATTCTTCTTTCTTCAGCCCCCAAAAAGGCCAAATAAAAATCCATCATACCCGTAGCACTTTAAAAAAAAAAAAAAAAAAAAAACGAGCGCAAAAAAAAAATTAATCCATGTTCACCCATGGAGGGCACGCCGCGTACTGAGCTCCGCAGGGCGGGTCAAGGCTTATATAGCCTTGCCCCGCCCTGCAATTAGGCTTAGAACACACTGATTGGTTGGTTTAAGCCAATCAGAGTGCTCTGTGTCATTTTACAAGCGTGGGAAAATTCCAAAGAACTTTCCCACGCTTGTAAAATGACACAGAGCACTGTGATAGGATGGTTTTCAAGTTTTTCACTCCTGCGCGGTGGGTGGGGGCCCTAATAAAACAATAAGGGGGGGGACCTACTGTCCTCCCCCCCCGGCCCCCACCCCTGCGCGGTGGGTGGGGGCCCTAATAAAATAATAAGGGGGGGGACCTACTGTCCTCCCCCCCAGCCCCCACCCCTGCGCGGTAAGTGGGGGCCCTAATAAAATAATAAGGGGGGGGACCTACTGTCCTCCCCCCTGGCCCCCACCCCTGAGCGCTGGGTGGGGGCCCTAAATAAAGATAGGGGGGGGGGACCTACTGTCCTCCCCCCTGGCCCCCACCCCTGCGCGGTGGGTCGGGGCCCTAAATAAAGATAGGGGGGGACCTACTGTCCTCCCCCCTGGCCCCCACCCCTGCGCGGTGGGTGGGGGCCCTAAATAAAGATAGGGGGGGACCTACTGTCCTCCCCCCTGGCCCCTACCCCTGCGCGGTGGGTGGGGGCCCTAATAAAATAATAAGGGGGGGGGACCTACTGTCCTCCCCCCTGGCCCCCACCCCTGAGCGGTGGGTGGGGGCCCTAAATAAAGATAGGGGGGGACCTACTGTCCTCCCCCCTGGCCCCCACCCCTGCGCGGTGGGTGGGGGCCCTAATAAAACAATAAGGGGGGGGACCTACTGTCCTCCCCCCTGGCCCCCACCCCTGAGCGGTGGGTGGGGGCCCTAAATGACCCCCCCCCCATCAAGGTGACTAGGGGTCCCAAGCCCCTAGTCACCCCCCCCCCCTCACCCCAAAACATTCTAACCCCTACCTACCCCCCTCACCCTAAAAATAGTGAGGGGGGAATAAAATAACTAACCTGTAAAAAAAATAATTAAACTTACCATTTGACGTCTTCTTTTTTCTAAATTCTTCTTTCTTCAGCCCCCAAAAAGGCCAAATAAAAATCCATCATACCCGTAGCACTTTAAAAAAAAAAAAAAAAAAAAACGAGCGCAAAAAAAAAGTTTATCCATGTTCACCCATGGAGGGCACGCCGCGTACTGAGCTCCGCAGGGCGGGTCAAGGCTTATATAGCCTTGCCCCGCCCTGCAATTAGGCTTAGAACACACTGATTGGTTGGTTTAAGCCAATCAGAGTGCTCTGTGTCATTTTACAAGCGTGGGAAAATTCCAAAGAACTTTCCCACGCTTGTAAAATGACACAGAGCACTGTGATAGGATGGTTTTCAAGCCATCCAATCACAGTGCTCTGTGTAATTTTACAAGCTTGGGAAAGTTCTTTGGAATTTTCCCACGCTTGTAAAATGACACAGAGCACTGTGATTGGATGGCTTGAAATCCATCCTATCACAGTGCTCTGTGTCATTTTACAAGCGTGGGAAAGTTCTTTGGAATTTTCCCACGCTTGTAAAATGACACAGAGCACTGTGATTGGATGGCTTGAAAACCATCCAATCACAGTGATCTGTCATTTTACACAGCGTGGGAAAGTTCTTTTGAATTTTCCCACGCTGTGTAAAATGACACAGAGCACTCTGATTGGCTTAAACCAACCAATCAGTGTGTTCTAAGCCTAATTGCAGGGCGGGGCAAGGCTATATAAGCCTTGATCCGCCCTGCGGAGCTCAGTACGCGGCGTGCCCTCCATGGGTGAACACGGATTAATTTTTTTTTGCGCTCGTTTTTTTTTTTTTTTTTTAAAGTGCGACGGGTATGATGGATTTTTATTTGGCTTTTTTGGGGGCTGAAGAAAGAAGAATTTAGAAAAAAGAAGACGTCAAATGGTAAGTTTAATTTTTTTTTTTTTACAGGTTAGTTATTTTATTCCCCCCTCACTATTTTTAGGGTGAGGGGGGTAGGTAGGGGATAGAATGTTTTGGGTGGGGGGGGGTGACTAGGGGCTTGGGACCCCTAGTCACCTTGATGGGGGGGGGTTCATTTAGGGCCCCCACCCACCGCTCAGGGGTGGGGGCCAGGGGGGGGGAGGACAGTAGGTCCCCCCCTTATTATTTTATTAGGGCCCCCACCCACAGCGCAGGGGTGGGGACCAGGGGGGGAGGACAGTAGGTCCCCCCCCCTTATTATTTTATTAGGGCCCCCACCCACAGCGCAGGGGTGGGGGCCAAGGGGGGAGGACAGTAGGTCCCCCCCCTTATTATTTTACTAGGGCCCCCACCCACCGCGCAGGGGTGGGGGCCAGGGGGGGAGGACAGTAGGTCCCCCCCCTTATTATTTTATTAGGGCCCCCACCCACCGCGCAGGGGTGGGGGCCAGGGGGGGAGGACAGTAGGTCCCCCCCCCCTTATTATTTTATTAGGGCCCCCACCCACAGCGCAGGGGTGGGGGCCAGGGGGGAGGACAGTAGGTCCCCCCCCCTTATTATTTTATTAGGGCCCCCACCCACAGCGCAGGGGTGGGGGCCAGGGGGGGAGGACAGTAGGTCCCCCCCCCTTATTATTTTATTAGGGCCCCCACCCACAGCGCAGGGGTGGGGGCCAGGGGGGGAGGACAGTAGGTCCCCCCCCTTATTATTTTACTAGGGCCCCCACCCACCGTGCAGGGGTGGGGGCCAGGGGGGGAGGACAGTAGGTCCCCCCCCTTATTATTTTATTAGGGCCCCCACCCACAGCGCAGGGGTGGGGGCCAGGGGGGGAGGACAGTAGGTCCCCCCCCTTATTATTTTATTAGGGCCCCCACCCACAGCGCAGGGGTGGGGGCCAGGGGGGGAGGACAGTAGGTCCCCCCCCTTATTATTTTATTAGGGCCCCCACCCACAGCGCAGGGGTGGGGGCCAGGGGGGGAGGACAGTAGGTCCCCCCCCTTATTATTTTATTAGGGCCCCCACCCACCGCGCAGGGGTGGGGGCCAGGGGGGAGGACAGTAGGTCCCCCCCATCTTTAACCCCCGCGCAGGGGGGGGGGGGGGGTTTAGGTGTTTTTTTGGTTTTTTTTACAGTGAGCAGCCACAGGCTGCTCACTGCTTACTAGACATGCCCCTACTCGCGGTATAGCGAGTAGGGGCATATTATTTACTAATACTAAGTAATCTTTACTTAGTATTAGTACATTTGGCTTCAAGACCAATTCAGGTATTTCAGCCTTTTAGTAGATAGCTCCCTAATACCGTGGGAATTAGGGAGTTATCTACTAAGCGGCTGCAAAATGCAGCCACAGCAATGAATAGGATCGGAGTTTCATTCATTAGAATGAAATTCCGATACGAACAAAGTACCGAATTGCACCTAACACCAATGGAGAAACTCTTCTCATTCTGTTAGGATGCAATTCGGCAGTTTTGCCGGCGTTCTGTCTAAGTGACAGGACTTTCGGCAATACTGACAGGAAGCATTGTGGGAACTGGGAGGAAAGCTAGGGATCATGGGAAAATTGCTCTGGCCAGCGGAAATGAAGCACACTTTGCTCCTCCGCTGGTCAGAGCTGGCCAAGCGGAGGAATCCTCCATAAGACAGAGTCCCTACTTTGTCTTATGATTTTAAAGAAAACTAAAGAAGAATGGAAGAAAAGAATAACAGATCCTGAGAGAGGCGGAGAAGAGGAAGAGATTGAGGAAAGGTAAGTTCGGCATGACAGTGCCGCTTTAATTTCACCCATACATATTATATATGTTTTTTAATGGACAGAAATAACTTTTTGTTTTAGTACTATATGTATACCTAACACAATATAATGTGTAAATAAAATGTTAAAAATGGGAAAAACATTTTTGCTTATAATACATTTTACACTTCAAGTGCAACAACAGAAATACAACGCAAAAGCCTCATATATCTAGGATTTAAATTCATTTTTGGCATTAACTCTTACCTTAGCCTAACACTAACCCTACCTTAATCCAAAGTGATTCCCTATGCTAATGTTGATGCTCACATCAGCAGAGGGATTTCCTAGTTAAAACTGCAGAAAGCAGTCACGTGGATGACTGCAGAGCTTAACTTTATTAAGCAGTTTTGTGTGTACATCATGCCCCTGTAGTATCACTCAAATTTTTTCTAAATTTATCCCATTTAGGAATCAAATCACTTTTGTTTCTGTTTATGCAACCCTTACTCTTTCTCCCCTGACTGTGACTCACACAGCCAACATGACAAAATAATTTCATTTACAATTAAATCTTACAGTAGAGTATGTTTACTTTAGAAGCTCTTGGCTCATGATGAGCAGACATGTGTGTTTTTTTTGGTGTGTGTGTGGTGCTCCACATAACATTGTTATTTTATTATTTAGATGCATCCATCAATAGCAAGTAATGAGACTGAATGGCAAGGAGAAGGGGTTTAATTACATTTTTCTTCCTCATTGTTTCTGTAGCCTATTTCAATGAATGGGCCTGGAGCTTCAGATCCATCAGCATGTTAACATGCAATAATCACAGGGAATCAGAACACATTCTAATTATCTTTGCAAAATGATCACAGCATTTTATAAGGTGGACAGGAATTACCTGTATGGGTAAAAAAAATGTTTTTGTTAAAGTAAGATATGAAGTTGTTATGGTGCATGTTTCATTTTTTCTTATCCTGACTAGATGTGTACAAAGATGGACAGCATACAGATTTGTTCTAAACTTAAGGGTCCTTAGAATATACTTTAGAATGAAGGATAAAAATTAGTAATACCTGCAAATGACTACATTACGAAGTAAAAACTGTGAATTTAAATAACTCACAGCAAACTTTCTTATCTGTCAAGTTATATAAACTGTTTCAAATTGAATTAATTTCATATTAAATTAAAGAGTAGTCAAGCACACCTGAGCACACCAAGCCAAAATGTGATTTTGTTTTATGTTAGAACATGAAAGGGAAGATTTTGCTGTACACTTTCTATTCATTTAATGATAGCCTGTAGCAGTGAGACAGACACAGGCAATTAGTTATATCCAGTGAGAGGTGGGTGTTGTTATGTAGGTTATGCATTGAATCAGAAGTTGAGATTAACTACATTTGTAATAGTCTAAATCATTCTATTTTAAGACAGTGGTCTTTAACATTTCTTTAGTTGGACAACATTTATGCACGTGTTGCCCTGGTGGCACATACGTTGGCTTGGTGATCCATTCTTCAAAATTAGATCAGCGTCTTAGAGCTGCAATCGTGGGATATGCCTCCTGCAGCACTTGTAGCACTACTCAGACCTTTTCCATAGTTGAACGACAGACAAAAAAACTAAAATTACTGAGTCCTTCTGACTATAAAAGCCCATCCAATTTTCACGATCCTCCCCTGTAGTGATTCTTGGTTGCCATCAAGTACATACCTACGTTTAGTGTATGACCTGGTTAAATTTGACTACTCTGTTTTGGCTTCTCTGAACTTGGTTTATGTTTTGTTTTTTTTTAACTAGCTCCAGTTTCATGAATTTGGCTTTTTTGGCAACCTTAATCCCTCTGGGTTAACTTTAAGTAGTCATGGGCTTCTACATCCATTGCTGTACCACTGTATGAAAGTCCTAATTCTATTTGAAGATAGCTCAGTAATACCTTTTGAGAGCATACCATTTGGCTGTTCTCCATTGTGTTAGGGTGAGTAGTGAGTATTTTAATGAGCATGCTAACTACAAAGATAGCAAGCTAGCAATGGTAGCATAATTTAGAGAAGACCTACATCACTTTTATGTTTGTGCCATATTAATGGGTAAACATACATTTAAAAAAAAAAGTGTTGAGTGTTTTAAAGTCTGTCCAGGTATTTGATTAACAATTATAAGTGCTGTCTCTATAGTCTTCTTTGCCAAATATGAAATAATTGTTCCAATAAAAAACAAACAAAAAAAAAACAGTCCTTGCATTTTTGTTTATTTTTGATGTGCTGCTTATAAAACAAAGACAACTGAGATTTATTGGCTAAATAGTAAATTGAGAATTGAAAATTAAAGTATATAACAAAAGAGTACAGTAAGAAACATACACTCTTTATGAGCTGCCAAAAAACATAAACATCATATAAAAACAATTCTAATGCACTAAATATAATCACTCTACTTTCATGCTCATTGTGTCTGGTATAAAATATATGTGTTATCTTTCTGCCTGTAAGTGTCATAATAGGAAAATAACCTTGGAGCTGTAGAGTAGTTCGATGAATTTTGGTTTTTCTCGTCTCTCTTCGACAAGAGCAATTGAAGCAGAAGTTTTAAAGTCACCTTTGCAGTGAATCATTTAACAGTAACTATGTAATAATGTGTTTTGTTTTACAAACTGAAAGCATTCCTTAGAACATTTTTAAGACATATTTTTCAAATTCCCAGAGGACAAGACCAATTGTGAACATTTTGTTATTTTTGTACATTATGTATCAATATAGTAATGACTTAATCTGTGAATAGAAAATGAAAATCACAAAACATCCACACACCCACACACCAGATATTCCAGTGTAAATGTCCTCCTATTCCTCCTTACCTTTTTTCATTCACGCCTTTTCTGTCTTCTTCTCACTTTCTTTTCTTCTTCACTTTCTTCTCACCTTCCTTTCCCCTGTATATCTATTCACTCGTTTCCCCAAAAGTTTTTGTATAGTTTTGTATTGTGCTGTTTGGCTTCTACTCACTTGTTTGGGGTTAACCCCTCTGGGTCTGATGAGAGATCACTAGTTTTCTCAAGTTGGCAGCATGTCTTTTGGGCCTTAGGGCATAGTTGTACAGACTTTTTTCTGGTGGTCCTTCTAATCTTGCTATCGGGGATGTTTTTCTCTCTATGGCTTATCCCATGTGTTTTTTTAATTTTTTAATTTTCTGTGTTACTTGTTTCATGTACCTTGAAAATGACAAGTAAAGATTAAAAAGAAAACATTGTGAAAAATCAGCTATGCTACTGCTCCTTGATAATTAGGGATTATTCTAGCTTTAGTAACCGAATAATCTAAATGTTATTAATGACAGGAGGCGAATATTTGCTTATCTTTCTTTACTGAACCTCCCAGCAGCAAAGAAACAGTTAACAGTAGTGAGAAAAAACTTTAACCAATCAGAGTGCACAGTCATAGAATATAGTGTCATTAAACTCCTTCCAATTCCTCTTTCTTGCTGTAGCCGATTATGGTAGGCATCAACCGTGTAAACTGTAGAACCATGTAAACAGGAAACAAACTGTAGCTTCCATGTTGTAGTCAACCATGTAAACCGAGGGTCGTGTTGTCGACTCCCTTATGTGGTGACCATCTTGGGTTTTCACACTAGAAGGAAAACAGATTGAATTCCATGAAAGTATAGGTTGTCTTTCTAGGGGTGTAAAGGTTATGAAACACATACAGTGAATAGTCATTTTCAGTAGTGGACATCAAATTTAATGGTTATATGTTGTATGTTTATTCAGAGATATTAATAATAAAACTATGGTAGATGATGTGTAATGACATGTTGGAATGGGGAAACATTAACTTACCTAATAACCTTCCTCCAAGGGTGGGAGAAAGAAAAGGGAGGGAAAATATTTGCCTCCTGTCGTTAATACAATTTAAATTATTCGGTTACTAAAGCTAGAATAATCCCTAATTTTATGGCAAGACAAGAGGCTTCATATTTGCTGTTTTAACGCTCTTATATAATAGTGGACACAGCATGTGGCATAGGTTTAAAATAAAAGGTGCGAAAGGTCGCTTCTCTGGACCAATCTGCAGACGATAGAATGTCTGAGAGGGAACTGCCTGCACGAAAGGCTGAGGATGCGGCTGCTCCTCTGACTGAATGTGCTCTAAAGGCGGAGTCGATCCCCGCTTGGGTAAGTATCCACTTGATCCATCATGCAATGGTGGGAGTGGAGACCAGTTTGTGTCGTCTGACATAGTAAACCAAAAGGAGTCCCGTAGAGGGGCGTAAAGAAACTGTGGTATCTAAGTAGTGTCGGACACAACGCGCCACGCAGAGCGACGGTCTGTCCGGAAAGTAAGGGTAGAAGACTGAAAAGGAATTAGTCTTCGTTCATCTGGTGATATAGAACCTAACTCCCTCAGGTGTGAAGACTAGGGCATGGTAGTCAAATGCTCGAATGTCAGAGACCCTTCGGAAGGATACCAAACATAGGAGAAGTGCTACTTTAGCCGAAAGTTGGCATAGTGTCCAGGCCTCGTTAGAAGGCCAAGACTCTAAACAGGAAAAAACCTAGTTGACATCACAGAAGTTGTAGTATCTTGGTTTAGGGGGTCTGACTAAGCAAATTCCCCGTAAAAGTCGTCAACCCCTACTGATGATTTGTCTATAGAGTTGTGAGCCGCAGAAATAGCGGATCGAGCCACGTTGATCGATTTATAGGATTTACCTTGATCAAAAAGGGTAGAGATATAATTTAGAACAGCTGTGAGAGGTGCTGAAAAGGGATCAATATCCCTTTCCAAACACCAGCCGACCCACATATGCCATGCGGATAGGTAGGCCCGTCTCGTGCCTGGTGCCCAGGAGTCCCATATGAGAGCTTGAGCTGTTGTTGAAAGTCCTGAGACATTCCAAGATCCCCAGAAATGGTCCAAGCTACTAATTGGAGCCATTCTTGGAGAGCGAGTGGATGACAGTCCCCTGCTGGATTCTTGAGGATGTCAGGGAATTGAGGCAGCAGGATCGGATAATTCACCGATAGTTCTAGCAAGGTCGGGAACCAGGTCTGGGCCCTCCACAAAGGTGTTATTATGACAATCGCACCCTTCTCTACGAGTTTGTGTAATTCGGTTTGTAACGTGTGGTCGTCTGACATGGACATGCGTAGTGGTGTAGGTGGTGTGTTTTGGAAAGGGGTGGAGATGAAGTCTATCGTGAAACCCCTGACTGTGTTTAGGATCCATAGATCCTGTAAAAGTAGTTCCCATTGGTGGAAAAAATGGGTTAGTCTTCCTGCTATAGGAACATTGAAAGAAGGTAAAGTTATTACCTGGAGCAGTGCGTCCGCGTAGGGAAGCAGATCCACGTCCTCGGATGGATCCCCTATTCATGAACAGCTGTCGGTGGTATGGTCGGGTGGTTCCCGTGTTCCAGCTGTCTGTGGAGTGAGGCCTGTAGCCTGTATAGGCAGCTGTAACGACCAGCCCTTTCAGAAAAACAATGGGTTTGTGTGCGGAAAACTCTGCGTAATGAGGACTGGGCTTTATTTAAGGTCGTAAAGACCGAAACATGTTTTGACAAATCTCTTATGAAAGAGTCTCCAAACAGCAGGCCATTGGCCTCTGGTCCCAGTTCATGGATACCTAAGTCAGCAAGTTTAGCGTCTATCTTGTCCAGTGCCGCCTTATGCCTTTCCGTGGACATGGCCACATTGGCATTTCCTAAAAAACATAAAGCCCTCTGGGCCCACTCTCGCACGGTGTGCGGGTCAAAATCTCCACTGGTAATGGCGTCATCCGCCAAAATAAAAATTTCAACAATAGGGCCTGCAATATTCAGGAGCTTGTCCTGTGTTGATTTAAGACCCTGTTCAATACCCTTGCCTGATCTTTGCCTGATCTCGTTAAGACCATTACCAACAAAGGGTCGAATTCTGGCGTAAGCTGAGGGCATTCGGCTCTCAGTTTGGCTCTGATCTCCTTATCCAGAGACTTACGAAGCCACATTTTACAGAAGTTGGAGATGTGAGGTGGTGGAGCCCATTCAGGAGAGCGTGGGTGTTTAATGACCCTTGGGTCGAAGAAAGGGATGCCCAAAGCATCCAGTAGGGTGTCTGACTCGGGTTCCATAGATTTTGTGTTTTGGGATTCAGGAACGTCAATATAAGTTTCCTTGACAAATTCGGATATGGGGTCTTGTAGCGCATTCGCTGACGACTCCCCATCCGAATAGCCAAGATAGAAATTGTCTGTCATGGATGTATTAGCCTGTGTGAGGCGAGAGACAGATCATTTTGGGGCTTTGGCGGGGGCCTTGCCCTTGCCCGCAGACTTACTATCCCATTTCCAGGGGCGTTTGCGTGATGTCTCTTCCAGATCCGGAGGTTAGGAGTCCTCGGAATCTGAGGGCAATCATACAGTGGGGTTAGCCTCTGTAGAGGACTTTTCATGAAAAGCTGCTAGAGCCTTTGGGATTGATTCAACAATTGTAGACATGAGCCAGGAACAAAGTTCCTGAGAAATAACGGGCTTGGAATGGTCAGACATTTTATGCTAGTTGGTATTAAGTTAAGAAACAGGCAGTATGCGATATAATGGGGGTCACTCACTAGTTTATATAAGAAAAATGAAGTGCGGCATTAGTGGGATTAACCACTGGTTTATTGTGAGTGGGTTTAGCCACTATTAATAACTGTAGTATGGTTAACTGCAAATATAAGAGAATGTGCGTATACACTGAATAATTATATATGTGGGATTACCACTTTAAAAAATATTAGTGAAGTAAATTATAGGTAATAAGAAAATAGTGGGGTTCAACAAAAATAAGTATAACAATACTGTAAGGTACTTGAATGCACATAAAAGGTGGGGTTCACCCACAATGTTATCATACACAATGGAGTGGTATAAGGTGGGGGTCACCCACAATAATACACAGAGTTAATATATATAAGTGAGGGTCACCCACAAAAGCACTCCTTTATTTGTAAATAAATGCAAGCAGAGTATTGTGACAGAAATCTGTTGATAGAAAAAAAAACGACAAATATTTTTAGCAAAAGAGGGAAATATTTCTTTAATTGAAGTAAAGCACAAAATTGTGCTTGGGAAAGGCTGAAACACTTACCTTGAGAGCCGTTAGAGAAAGCAGCTCCGACCGTTGCTCCGACGTTCCGACAGCCGAAAAGGGCGGGAAGCACGAATGAAGATGGCCACCGTCACTCTGAAGGCGGAGAAAAGCGCATCATAGGAGACGTGGGAAAAGGCGGGAAACTGTGTGCCGGTGTGACGCGAGTGCTGCAGTTCTAAAATAGCCGCGGCCTCTTGGTTAAATAGAGAGCCATTTAGGTAGAACTAAGTGAAATGTAAAGGACAGAGTGGTAAAATAAAGTAGCTCACAACAAAATGTGACAAAATCTAGTGATATGTATAAATTAATATACACATTAATAAACAATTGGCAAAGGAATATAATTTTACCACATGACAGGAGGCTTCATATTTTGCATATCTCTCTTTACTAACTCCATACAGCAGTAAAGAAACACATAGAAAAAAAGAACCAATCACAGGAGAGCAGGATGTACACAAGGCAATATGACCTTATCAGTTCCTCTTTCTTTACTGCTCCATCAAGCAGACAGGTCAGAGTATTACTCTCCTCCATTACTTTATGCTAATATTGCCTCTTTGAGGTTGTTTCTGTATTTTATAATTTTATATACTTTGCTGTATGTTCTTGCTGTGCTCCTGTACTATGTGCAGCTGTTTTTTCTATGTTATTTCATAGATATTATATACCGTAGATTTAATATTATCCTTATTTCATTACCTTTAGTTGTGATTAATATCACTTGTAATTTATCAGTTTTATAGGCATTTCATCCTTTGTTTTGATAAGTATTATATGTACTTTATACATATTTAATAGATGTCATATGTATTTTATAACATGGATTTAATAGGTGTTAGTTGTAAATTTTATTATTGACTTGATAGGTTTTATCTATAGTTATGGTAGATGTACTTTATACCATATGTATCATGACTTTTCTGACGATTTTCCTGGCCTTCTATACCTGGGCCATCTGCGGACCCTCTTTCCCCGCTTTCCTCCTTCCCCCTAGGGTCTCATGGGGATTCTGGGTCTGGCTGGGGCTTAACCCCTTCCCTCCCGCGATTCCCGTCGGCTCCCACTTGCTCCCAGGCATTAACCCCTTCTTCCGGCCTATCCGTTCGACCCCTTCCTCCTACAACCCTCAGGGGGACGGCCGGACTCACTGCCCTCGCTCTCTCAGGCTGCCCCATACCGTGCACCCGGTGATGTGCTGGATGCTTTCCAACATCCACTACCTTGGTGCAGGGCAGTCTGTGGGGCGACCGAGCATGACGCGGCGGCCATCTTTGATCCCGCGTCTACCGAGACAACAGGAACCATGTTCCCCCTCCTTTACCCTTGGCGGCCATCTTTAATCTTGCGTCTCGCGAGATTATGAGCGCCCGTTTTGCTACTCTCGCCCACCACGATTTCGTCGCTCGAGAGTAACATATACCTGGGATGTCAGCCTTGCTGCTCTCGTAGCTCACGATTCTCTGACACAGACATTGGACCCCAGGGTCCCAAGTTCGAATCCAGGCAAAGGTAAGTATTCTAACTGGCCTATTATTTACAGAGTCTCATGTATAGAAATATCACCCTCAAATTCCTTAACGATACCATTCTTGGACCCTTAGAGGATACCACTCTGGAACTACTTAAAAGGGATACCAAATTCTTAAAGGGATATCACCCTTGAATTCCTTGAAGGGATAGCACCCTTGGACACGGAGTATCAAGATGGTACTGTATAAATACATATCAGTGATGGGAGATTTGAAGGGATATCACCTGGATCAGGGTTCAGGAATATACAGCAAGACTCTATGTCTGGTAATGGATGCTCAAAGGGATGGCCCCTATCTGACTACCTGTCAGAACACGACAGACAACGGAGCTTAGAGCTAGTGTTATATCCTATTATCCCTCAGAGGTCAGTCACTTTTGTCTCATTACTACCATATTAGGCACTTAAGGGCTTATTACCCTGTGCCTGCCTGGGGTGCTGCCCCTATTACCGTCCTGCTTTTTGGAGGTCGCCCTGTGGCCACCTCTGTGATCCTGGGTGAGGCCCAGTTATACAAATCCCAATATTGTGGTTTGCCCTGCTGGGACAATTTGACAACACTAAGTGACAGATACAGAATACACTGCCGGGATTATTACACCTTACTGTCATTTATACAGACCCTGCTGGGGTCCACTGGAATTATTTACACTACAACAGATACCATGCTGGGGTACCCCATATCACACACCCTGCTGGGGCTTTTTTGGTACTTTGAGACAATAAATTGCACACAATAAGTGCACACTACTGCATATCACACACCCTGCTGGGGTTGTTTTGATACTTTGAGACAATAAATTGCACACTACTACACCCTGCTGGGGTCTGCATGGTGCATTGCACACAATGAAATGGATTGTGCTCTCATCCAGTCTGTTTTATTTGGCCGCGACCCACGCTGGGCCGGTACATACCCCGCGCACCTGAGGTGATCTCTGACTAGGTAGATGTCAATCTATTTGGCAAAAAAGGGGACAGAGTCACAAGCTTCAGCGCAGAATATTCCCCATGGTGGTGCATTAATTATTGATAGAGCTGTAGGACACTCTCTATCAGGCTGATGGTCAGCACTGATGGGCTCATACCATGTGCAACCGGGGTGAGACCCCTACAGCACTGCTGCTTCTACTCCTACCCCTCTCAACAGCGAGCTCGAGGATTGAAAATCTGAACTTTGGATTTGGGACCAGCACTTACAGATTCAGACCCGGTGCTCTTGGGGTGAGACCCCTACGATAGGCGATTCACACTACCCGACCGAAGGAAGTCTTACGGCAACAGCCTCTACCTACAACTGAAGGAATACCTCCATTGATAATGAATCATGATACGGTACGGGTTTATGCCCTGTACCTATTCTACGGCCTGCAGTTAAAGGCCCACGCCCAATGCACCGGGCCTGGCTAGGCGTGCACTGCACTAAAATGCCGAACGGAGGCATGCGGTTACAACCGCTGAACAGGAGTTCCGAGCCGCCTACTTAACGATATATAGTCCCCTTGAGGTGAATTTAATCATGGAAGAGGTGACTGACACTCTCTATCAGGGCGATGGCCTGCACTTAAGGGTTCATACCCTGTGCACCCGGGTGAGCCCCCACTATACGTGCGCTGCACGGTGCTGCTGAGCGGAGGCAATGCTATGGCAACCTCTATGTACTGGGTGAGCCCCAGTCTGTTTTATTTGGCCACGATTCGGAATAGACCCGCAAGGGTTTCCGTAAACACTGCCTACTGTCATAGTAGACTGATCTGTTTGCCCTGCATCCTGTGCCTGAATACTGGTTTGTGCCTTACACAGGGGTATCCCTTACTACAATAAACCTACTTGACAACATTATGCACTCGTGGCTTTACAGCCTCTTGCTTAGAATGTCCATATCCGCTGACGGGCGGACAAACCCATGCCCTTCCATGCCGGTCAGAACGTCTCAGACGACTATAGTGACCAACGGAGGAGGTCTTTCAGGATTCACGACCTTACCCTGGGCGATGCTGGACGCCGCCAAACATCATCCAGGAACGGGTATATGGACTCAAAAAACAGTTTCTGCTCCTCGCAGGAAACCCCAGTGTTGGCCTCTCCCATAGGATGCCCATAGCAGCACTCCTCCGTGCTGACGGATGGTTGGCGGTACTGGGCGACAAGATAGTCGGAACCCCAGGCACAAGGCACAAAGTTCCGAAGGGAACTTATTAGACATGCAAGGGTCCCACGGCTTTCATAAGGGCCCAAACCCCTAGGAAGGAGGTGTTATGCGATTACCTTTACAAGGGATTCTTTGGAACCGGTTGGCAAAAGAGCCGGTCGTCGACCACTTCGGGACATCTGACCCGAGATCCGCTACCACTAGCTCTATTACCCATATAGAGCGAGAGTCAACCAATGGTGCTCCAGATAAGCGGACAGAGAACACGGTACACACAGATACCATCAATATACCTCCTACTACATCCACAGGGGATTTCACCACATCTAGGTGAAAGGCACTCAATCCTGGGGAAGACCATTTTCACGTAGTCAACTGACTTGCCTTCAGGACCTAAAGACACGTCAGGGCAGTCTTCTTGCTTCCCGCTCGACCACCTTACCCAGTTTTCAGGGGACATCCTCTCCTTCCTAATCCAGTAGCTCGGAGCCTGGTGGGCCCTGATAAACTACCGAAAGAAGTAATGAATACAGGCGGGGAAGACGAGACACTCTCTTCTGGGAGAACCTCATTCAGATCACTCCAGGGAACTGAAAACTCGTCAACACCCACGTTCATCTGAGAACCGGCTGGAACCTCTTGTAGAAGACTATTCGCTCAGAGGATTCGTAGACTCTTCCACAACTTGGGAATATTCGTACGACTCTCCGCGGCACCACCGTGACCCTGTACGTTGTATACCTAGACTTCTTGATCCTATACTTCACAATACATGAATTGATTAAGAAGTACTAAACCGGCTGCACCCTACTGCAGGTAACCACAGATTAGGCGGTCAGGTTTCACATCCACTGGGATGGACCAACTCACGTTTATCAGACAACATGTAGGCTCCTTCGATCCCCGTCTTCTTCACAGAAGATCAACCCGTCTCCCGGGGGAGACACATCTCATAGGGGCCGATTGATTTGGATATTACCACTCGACACAGTATAAGTCGAGGCATGATGGTGATCGCGCTCCGTCAGACCTGACCTCCCCGGAGGACTTATGCTTCTCATGCTTACAAGGTCTACAGGAATTCTCAAGCAGCCGAGGATCTTCTACTGCTACATTCTTGGCAAACAATTCCTCACGGAGCCGTAGGGTACTCACATCTTCTATCCCAGGAGGGTCGGCTACCTGGGGACCTGGACCCGCTTAGGGGGTTTCTTGGCAGGTCAGCGGACGATCGCAGGCTGCCAGGGACCTCTTGGGAATCTGGGAACCCAGGGATGCGACGACCCTACCCCTACATCTGGACATTCCCAGCCTGTCTGGTTCAGTCCTGCACCTTGATCCCTTATGTGAGGATGGAGACGGAACTGCAGCCTGTATCACTACCTGAGAATGCCCAAGGGACTAGGATCCTCTAGGACAGTGTTTCCCAACCCAGTCCTCAAGGCACACCTACCAGTCCAGGATTTAAGGATTACCCAGTTTTGTCTAAGGTGTTTTTAGAAAAAAAAGAAAAAACACCTTAGACAAAACTGGGTAATCCTTAAATCCTGGACTGGTAGGTGTGCCTTGAGGACTGGGTTGGGAAACACTGTCCTAGAGGATCCTAGTCCCTTGGGCATTCTCATTACAATTACTCAGTTATCAGATTATAGTTACTATATTCTCCAATGGGATGTTAGGTGGTACTTTAATTGGAGTTACATGTTCGTGACTATGCCTAAACCTGTCACACATTCTCTTTTCAGTATGATTCGTCTCTGAAGATAATTGGCAGTTCACATGAAACTATTGGAGATTTTATCCTTCGGATTTGTCTCAACCCTGAACTCTTTTTTGATGTTCGTATAGAATTCTTTGGAAGTTTGCTCCTTCGCACATGGGGACTTGGAGTTATTATTAGTTTTATTGTTTGCTATATATTTACTTCTGCTTGTTGTCGCTTTCTGAAAGAGGAAATTATAAGGTCACATTGCCTTGTGTACATCCTGCTCTCCTGTGATTGGTTATTTGTCCTATGTGTTTCTTTACTGCTGTATGGAGTTAGTAAAGAGAGATATGCAAAATACTCGCCTCCTGTCATTATTAAAATTAAGATTATTAGTACACTAAAGCAAGCATAATCTTCAATTGGAGTAGACTCACCTGGGAGGCAAGCAGCAAAGAAAGAGGAATTGGGAGGAGCTTAATGACACTATATTCTATGACTGTACACTCTGGTTAAAGTTTTTTCTCACTACTGTTAACTGTTTATTTGCTGCTGGGAGGTTCAGTAAAGAAAGATAAGCAAATATGAAGCCTCCTGTCTTGCCATAAAATTGAGACCAACTGTCACAAGAGTGCTGTAATGAAAAGGGTACAGATGACATCACAAAACCTGTAATAGGCTAATATTAAATAGATGTTTAAAAAATTGTGCATTGGTCCTCAAGACACTTGGGAAAGTAGGATGCAGGTGTACAACTTTCCCTCTATGTCCCACAGCATGCAGGATGTGCAGCAGTGAAGGCTGGTCCATAGGGGCATGTGGAGTAGCGTCCCCCGGATATTGTTGTGTCACCTTTAAGTGCTTAGCTTGCTCTAACACATAAATAACCCGCACATTGCCAAGGGTTAACTACTTGCCTACTTGCTGCTAGCACTGCCAGTGGGCAAATTGTACTTATCGTTCTCTTGCATGAAAGTATGTTAACAATAATTTGCGAACATGCATCCTGCTAAATGCAGTTGGTCCTTATTCAATTTATAATCAGTGCTTTGTGAACATTCCAAATCTTGTTTGTACTTTGTATAGGAATCTGATTCCTCGATTTTTATCCAGACACTGAACGCAAAATTTAGATTTTCAGCTTTACTGCTGAAGAAACATGTCATTAGATGGATGGTTAGATAAAAAGAAGAGTATTACTCTATTAATTTTCTATTACGTGCTAGAAACAAATGAGTTTTTTTTTTTAAATGTAATTCTTTTTTCATTGTGGCCTACAAGCAAATCAAAAGCACAATGAGCTCATATAAAAATGAAACGAAAATGCTCCAGGCTAATGGGTTTCCCCCTCACCTCTCTTCCCTCTCTCTACACCCTTTCTCTTTTTTCCAGTTATATAAGCCAACCAGGACTGAAAAAGCAAGCAAGGAAACACCATACTTGTCACATTTTTCAATCTTATAAATGAAAAGAAAACTCAATAAACCATGTTTTAACAGAAAACATTTTTTTATTGAAAAATTTAACAAGTTTGGTGTTTTCTTGCTTGCTTTTTCAGCCCTGGTTGGCCTGTATAACTCTTGTCCTAAATAAATAATATGTTAAAAAAAAATCTCAAATCTGTAAATGTGCTTGCGACTCAGTTTATCCATGACTTATTGACCACCCTCACACTCTAACCCTTGACTGAACCATTCCATATCTGAGTTTATACCAATATAAAAATTATACAATATAGTGGAGCCTCGGAACTCAAACTCAATCCATTCCAGAAGGCTGTTTGCAGTGTTAATTTTGGCGGCAAATTTCAATTTAGTTTTAGTCATAGTTTTTCGTCTAAAAAGCCATTTTTTTTGTTTTAGTCATATTTTGGCCATCTGAATTGTATCCAGTAGACTTTAGTCGACATGACTAAAATCTAATGGGTTTAGTTAAAGTTTCTATGTGCCTTTTTACCCCTTCCTCAGCACCTCTGTGTCTCTTTGTATCCTCCCAGCTCCTCTAGGTGTCTCTCTCCCAAGCCTTGATCTGTCTCCTTTGCCCCTTCCACAGCCCCTCTGTGCAGTGTTAATTTTGGTGGAAAATTCCAATTTAGTTTTAGTCATAGTCTTTTGACTAAAATGCAGTTTTAGTCATATTTTAGTCTTCTAAGTTGTCTTAGTTTTAGTTGACTAAATTTCACAAATTTTACTCGACTAAAATGTGACTAAAATTGTTAGTTGACAAATTAACACTGACTGTTTGAGAACCGATTTGTTAGATTTATCCGTTCTAGACCCCCAAAATTACAGCATTTTAACACAAATTTCACAGTTTAATAATACTTTACATGCATAAAAGTCTAAATAAAAATTATAAACACAATGTAAATGAAATTAAAATGTAACTTCACTTTACCTGTCAGCTCTGTTTGCTGACAGAATGGAGCTGTTTGCTGACAGAATGGAGCTGTTTGCTGACAGAATGGAGCTGTTTGCTGACAGAATGGAGTTTTCTCTGTTTTCTTTCTCTAGTGCTAGGAGGCCGATGTGTCATACCAACAAGGTTTAAACGTGGTACCAATGAGACATTTTTTTCTCAAATTTTATGTTTATATACCAAATTATTCAGGTAAGGGAGCGTTCCAGTTCCACTGTTTTTAGTAAAATTCCTTAGTCAATGCTAAGCCATGTGAGCATTCCTGCAAAGTTTAAAGGGACAAGCATCACTTGATATATTCTTGAAACCAGCAAACACTTTTAAACAAATATACTTTAACATAGGCAGGGCCGGGCTTAGGCGTTTGGCGCCCTGTGCGAAAAATATTCACAGCGCCCCTCCATGGTCACATGCCCTGGTCCATCTTGTAAAAAGTGCTAAGCCTCCATGACATAGGTGTTATGTATTAATGTGACTTCTGGGCATATAATGCATATACACGTATTAATACATTTGTAAATATTATAGGCGTAATAACACATATAATAATAATAATAATAATAATAATAATAATACACCCATATTAATATACATGTATATATAAATATTACTCTCAGAAATCATGTTAAATTGTACTTACTATGGTACACACAATTTCTGGTCTTTCTAAAGAGCAGAACACTATATATATTTGGCTAGAAGAATTCCTCCGACATTATTATTATTATTATTGCCATTTATATAGCGCCAACATATTCCATAGCGCTTTACAATATTATGAGAGGGGGATTTAACTATAAATAGGACAATTACAAAAAAAATACAAAATACATACGGGAACAATAGGTTGAAGAGGACCCTGCTCAATCGAGCTTACATTCTACAGGAGGTGGGGTGTAAAACACATTAGGACAGGAATTTGTAGTCAATAAGGTGGGCTGCCCTTTAGGAGAGAACAAGAGACAGGTATGTGAGGTAGAGGTTAGTCTTGGAGGCCATAAACTTTCCTAAAGATATGGGTTTTAAGGCACTTCTTAAAAGATGCAAGACTAGGGGAGAGTCTAATGGCGGGTGTGCAGGCTATTCCATAGGAAGGGAGCCGCCCGCGAGAAGTCCTGCAAGCGTGAGTTGGCTGTACAGGTGCGGACAATGGACAGGAGGTGGTCACGGACAGAGCAGAGAGACCGAGGAGGGACATACCTATGGATCTATGAGGAGATATAAAAAGGGGCTAGAGTTGTTCAGTGCTTTATAGGTGTGAATTAGTACCTTGAATTGACTCCTATAGTATACAGGAAGCCAATGTAAGGACTGGCAGAGGGGTGAGGTGTGAGAGAAACGACTAGAGAGGAAAATCAGTCTGGCAGCAGCGTTCATTATGGACTGTAGTGGTGTAGTACGGCTTTTGGGAAGATCAATCAGGAGAGGGTTACAATAATCCATGCGGAAAATTACTAGAGCATGGACAAGCTCCTTGGTAGCATCTTGCGTAAGAAAGGGGCGGATGCGGGCTATATTTTTAAGATGGAATCTACAGCATTTGGCAACATGCTGGATGTGCTCAAAGGTGAGGCCAGAATCAAGTATGACGCCAAGACAGCACGCTTGCAAGGACAGGGGTGGGTGGTCGGGGGGCAATGCCGCTTACAGCTGAATCCTGGCTACATTTGTATACTTTTTATTTAAAATTGTATACAGTGTAACATTCTTCTTCTTCCACTGGGTAAGTATATTAGTACTTAGGCAATACTGTGCTTCGGAACTTCGGCAATTCTGCAATTTGTCACTTCGGAACCTCGGCAACTTCGGAACTTCGGCACTTCAGCACTTCTGTACTTCGACACTTCAACACTTCGGAAATTCGGTAATTTAGGAACTTCGGGACATCGGTAATTCGGCACTTCGGCAAGTCGGACATTCGGAAGTACCCGAATGTCCGAATTGCCCAAAATTCGTCCGAATACATATTCGGCCCGAAACTAATTGCACATGTCTTGAAAACACTTGTTTGGTTGGAGTAACTGAAAATATAAGTTAATGGAAGCAATAGAAAAAGTTCCCTCAATGTAAAGGGCACAGAAATTTAAATTAATATGTACCTGGATTCTGGGAGTGGCATATTCAGGTTACCTAGCTGCTCAAGCCTGAAGTTAAATGAAAATACCAGTTCTTTGTTAAAGAGATAATGTCTCCTCCACAGGAAATCATTGAAAGAAATGGGATCTTTACTGTAGTAGTGTAATCTCAGCTATAGCATACAGCAGTAAGGGGTGAATCAGTCTGACACAGTTCTTGACCACTTGGGCACTTCCTCAGAGTCCATCTTCTCCCTGCAGTTCTATCTTTCTTGGCTGATGTTACTCATCCTTGCTAGAGGGGGAGGGAGGTCAGGTAGAACAGTCTGAGGGGAGGACAAAGGCATCACAATGCCCCACCCGTATGATCTGCCATCTGAACTTACGCCAGTGCTGCACACAGTGTGTGTTTACATTAAAAAGCCTGTAGAAACAGACTATAGACACCAGAACCACTACATTAAGCTGCAGTGGTTCTGGGGACTACAGCGTCCCTTTAATGTGAGGTAAAATAGAGATTAGTGCCACGGATAATATACTAGATTGCCTACTTACACCAAGATAAGGATGATGATGTCATCACACACAGCATGCTGCTGCTAGATAACAACAGAGGAGCGGCACTATCCCACTTCATGCTGCCTTTGTCCTCCCCTCAGTCTGTTCTCCCTGACCTCCCTCCCCCTCTAGCAAGGGTGAGTAACATCAGCCAGGTCAGGGAGGTTAGGGAGAACAGACTGAGGGGAGGACAAAGGCAGCATGAAGTGGGATAGTGCCGCTCCTCTGTTGTTATCTAGCAGCAGCATGCTGTGTGTGATGACATCATCATCCTTATCTTGGTGTAAGTAGGCAATCTAGTATATTATCCGTGGCACTAATCTCTATTTTACCTCACATTAAAGGGACGCTGTAGTCCCCAGAACCACTGCAGCTTAATGTAGTGGTTCTGGTGTCTATAGTCTGTTTCTACAGGCTTTTTAATGTAAACACACACTGTGTGCAGCACTGGCGTAAGTTCAGATGGCAGATCATACGGGTGGGGCATTGTGATGCCTTTGTCCTCCCCTCAGACTGTTCTACCTGACCTCCCTCCCCCTCTAGCAAGGATGAGTAACATCTCTAAAAGACATTTAGATAAAAATGTCTAAAAGACATTTAGATAAAAAAGAGCAGATATATCTAAATGTACAGATCAATGCTTTTGCATCCATTTTTAGACAAGGAATCTAATAGGATTCTATCTGTAAGTAGGCAGGAATTAGTTTTTTGTCTCCCTCATACTTTGTTTACACTTTCTATGTAGAGTTTGGCTACCACAACCAAAGAAAATGTATACGCAATCAGGTTCTGTTTTCATAAACATTATCCTTGTAGACTTTCTGGCTTGGAGATAAAAATATCTCTCAACATTCCAGAGCATTAATTTAAAAATGAGAAGCATAACTTTGAAGCCAAGGGGTTTTGGTGGACACAACTGCTGCTATAGAGACACTATATACATTGTAACTACTTTGTCTCATTATGGTGGTATAAAGCATGTAGTCCTCTGGCACCATCCCTCCACTTAGCACTGTTCCAACAGCCCAGCCCTTCAAGGCATTAAACTCAGCACAAATAGGTGGCATTCAGTGGCTGAGTATGTCAGCTGGCAGTTCTAGGTTTATCCCAATCACACATTGCTAGTAAAAATTGGTAAGACTAAGGCATAGCATAGCCTTACCTCCAGTGGGGGGAAGCTCATTCACTATCCAACCATTATAAAATGACTTCACAACACATGGAGGGACATCACTAGGGGACTCCGTGCACTGCATCCAATTAAATGAGATGAATTAGTTATAGTGCCTACATTCTACCTATAATTTCAAACCAATATTGTCAACAAATTCTTCAGCGTTGTACAATGGGTGGACTAACAAACACATAGTTGTAACCAGACAAGTTGGACGCATAGGAACAGAAGGGTTGAGGGACCTGCTCAATGAGCTTATATGCTAGAGCGAGTATTTTAACACTTTTTTTCTTTTCATGTCCGAACAGGGCCACGTCACAGGGCACCAAGTCAGCAGTGCCAGGAAACATTGAGACCCTAATCAACATTTAAGAAAATCTGGCAATATCTAAATTGACACTTTATTAAACCTTATGCAAAGTTTCTGCTGTGCTGTCCTAGTCAATATATTTTAGGCAGCAAAATCATCAACAGCATCAACAAACAAAGCAGGCAAAGAGTATATGGAATATATATATATATATATATATATATATATATATATAGTATAGTGTTCAATTTGAATGTGGCGTTTCTAGTGCTTTTCCTGTTCACAACTGTGTATGTCATATTTGCCCCATATTATCCTCATAGCACCTCTTCTTCTACTTCTACATATTAAATTTTTTGTTTACCAATATAACAGTTCAACAATACTCAGTGAAGGTGGACCATGATTAGCAAATGAGTATTTGAATCTCAGATCCCAACCTTGATTGGCCTCTACATAAAGTTCTACCTAGGACAAAATATAGAATTATAGATGACCAGAGTGCCCTCTATAGCTTATATAGCATCTAATAATACCCAGGATTGATCACTTACAAACATAGCTGTCCTTGAACGCTTTTATTCCAGGAGGCATCAAATATGATGGACCATGTATTCATTTTATCTGTTTGATGCTATATTACTTTAGACAAGAAAAATAGCTATATCCAAAATCAATTGCTATTTCCACCCTCTGAGTCACTTTCTCACCTTACAGCAAAATCTAATCAGAGGATTTGCCCTTTGTGACCCCACAAGGAGGGTAGTGAATGACACAGAAATAATCAATGAGATGTTGCAAGCTTGTAGAATTAAATGTGTTGCTGCCATTCCTTAGCACCATTGCATGCATCTTCATAGAACTGTAAATGAGACCTACATTACAAACAGCTCTTAATTGAGACTTTGATGGCATGATTACAAATTAGAAGAATCTAGATGAACTCCAGGATTTAACACTGAAAATGTTATTAAAAGTAGGTCATAATTGGATTGCAAATGTGATGCATTCTCAATAAGAAACTAATCAGAAGCTTAGTTATTTTAACTTTTGTCTGCCAAAATCATATGAAAGTACAAAATCACCCTAATTAAAGTGCTTTTTAGCAGTATTTATATTGCATAGCATATACCTTATCTGATAAATTCAACACACTGTAAAAATATTATTTCTTATATTCTGCGATACTACAGATTTGTCTGGTTTCCTCTTATTTTATTTATGTAAGTCTTAACATGTCTTGTATTTTGCTCATTGTAAGTAATCATACCTAGTTTTCCAAGTTTTTATATATAAAGCATAAACAATTGAGAGTGGAGAAAGAAAGGCATAAAACAGAAAATAATAAAAATGCATCAGGTTGTGTCCACCTGGGACCCAGCCAACGCTCTCACCGACTCCAACTCCTTTTCTGTCTCCTTTACTCCGTTTCCTCTTTCCAGGGCTGGCAAACATGCTGGCTCTCCTTTTTGCAGTTTGATCTTCGTTTTGTGTTTTAGGGTTTTGGGGGGTTTGTTTAGACAGAGAAATTGCTCCAGGCTGTAAACCATTCGCTGACCTCGATCTAACAAATTCAGCGGGTCTCCTCCACACGCTCACTCCTTCAGGGCATCAGCATCACTGCGCTCGTGGTCATACGCTCCCGTGCGTGCGTCCTACGTCATCCCTCCACCCCAGTTTTCCAAGTTTTTAATATTTATTTTCAATAGACGTACAAACTCAATAGAAAAAACTATTTTCAGATTCATGAAAAGTAAATAACATCAGAAACCAGTCAAACTGAGACAGGAGTGATAAAATAAAGGGAGGGGTAAAAAGGAAGGTAATAGGTAAACATTCTAATAAATTGCATACTTTACAAGAAAAATCTAAGAAGTTTCAGTCATAGAGTGCAATAGGTAAGAGGAATTAAACATAAAATAATTCCTTAGGGTCAGAGAGAAGTTAATGGTTCCTGGGGGATTAATTGGTCTAAGGGAGAAAATGGTTGTTGATTAATCATTTAGGACCTGGTGTGGTTGATTTTACACTAAGATAAGGCCACAGATCTGAAGCTCCAAACCAGCTTATGTTGTAGTTTGCTGGTGGTAAGCGCAAAGGTTTTACGAAAACATAGGATTGTACCTTGATTCTGGAAAGCTTAGAATTTGTTAGTTTCACATTAATAATGTTTCTTCAAAGTTATAAGTAGGGTCTATAAATCTAATCTAATGTTTAATGTACGTAGTCTAACGTATGACTGAACTGCTTTTATTTTGCATAACTTGTTTTATAGTTGTGCAAATGTAATATGCAGTAAACTGATAATATATTCGACATCATTCAGTCAGTGATGTGAAAATATACTTGCCACGATTAAAAGTTTGATAATAAAACCATACTCATTATTTACATCACTGGTTCACACCCATTTCACTTACTTATATAACTTTGTGTATGTGTGGACAGACGCACCCAAACATTACTGTCTTCAGCTGTTCACATACATATTCAATTAATTTAGCTAGCACAAAAAGAATAAAAAATGAAAGAGAGAGGCATACATCAAAAGTAGAAAATACAAAAGTTTCCAAACAAAGTATTTAAGGGGATACTTTATGTTGGAATTGACTGCTCATGCTTTTTAAAAGGACACTCCAGAACCCTACAGCTCCTTTAGCTTGCTGAAGTCATGTATGCAGGAAGAATGTGTCCTCTTTTTTTCATTTTACAAAAAGTGCTGATTTCAATAGAAATTTGCATTTTTATAAATGAATCTTGTTACACCCCCTGATTTTTAATCAGACAAGTGCTTCTGTTACTTCTTGGATGTTTAGCTTGGTGGAGCTAAACTTAAGAGGCGGTCAGTTACTCAGTGCCCCGAAGTAACATGCACATTAAATCCAAAGGTTTCACAGGAGAACATTGCACAGAGCATATCACTGCCTCCGCCGGTCTGCCTTCTTCCCTTAGTGCAACCTGCTGCCATCTCTTTCACGGGAAATGAAGGGAAAATCCGATGACGGGAAAATCCGATAATCCACCTGCTCTAAAAGAAAACACTCACTCCCCCACTGACGGTGCTTTTGGTGGCGGACAAGGGTTATCATGGGCACTCGTGAACAGTTTGCAGCTACGCAGCCAAATATGCAGCAAACTGAAATGCACTATGTATTCTGCTAACTTTCTATCATGGCCAGCATTACGATTTTCAGCAATTTGCACTACATAAGTTCTTCTGTGTGATCTGTCCAGCTAGGCTAGCCTTCGCTCCATATGTGCATCAATGATCTTGGGTGCCCATGTCCATGACGGTGGTTAATGGGTAGTCCTTCCTTGCACCACTTTTTTAAGGTATTATCCACTGCATACCAAGAATACCCCACAAGACTTGCCGTTTTGGAGATGCTCTAACCTACTTGTCTAGCCCTCACTATTTGGTAAAACAGTAGTTTTAATGTTGTGGCTGATCAGTGTATATCTCAAACATCAACATCGATTTTACAGTGATGTTACCCCCCATACTGCAGGCTGTACTAGCACTGCTAATATTTCATTTAGCAAAGTATTCACTATCCTAGTGATGCTCAACATGCTAATCCTACCACTTTTAATACATTCCCATTCACTTCATGCACAGATTGTGTGTATCTGCTCAGGCACAAGAACCCCAGAAGGAAGAATGGGTTAACTGTAGGCAAACATTAACAGCTGCTTTCCAAATTTTTCTATCGATAAACTCAAAAGAGCACTAAAAATACAAATATTTCATAACCATAAATCACATAGCAGTAGGTATAAGCTATAAATATAAATCTATAATAAATAAAATAAATGTAAATGCATGTTATTGTTTAACCCCTTAAGGACCAAACTTCTGGAATAAAATGGAATCATGACATGTCACACATGTCATGTGTCCTTAAGGGGTTAAAATGATAAATTAGTAGGTAATACATTCACAAAACAAGAAATATGGGGATAAAAAGAAGGCCCGAACTAGCTTTCTTTCTAAACTTGTCACATGTAAATCAATTAGTGTTTCTAGCCATACAGTCAGCGTTTATTTAGTTGAAATAAAATAGTTAAAATAATGCCATAAGTAAGGAGCGTCTGTTCTTTGAAAATTTACAGGCTTTACTCTGAGTTTCAATAAGTAAAAAAAGACATTTATCTTCTATACGCTTTTATGAGATAAGGCGTTAAATGGAACAGTAAAGGTCATTCTTATATGTTGTTTTTTTCTTTTTTTGATATCAGGATATGAAATACTATCCAAGAAAAACAGCACAGTGCACTACACTGTCTAACAGGGTGCACATATATTATAAGAAAACGTTTCTCTATGATGCTGACTGACCTTAATTAAATAGAACTCTATTCAAGGCCATTAACTACTCCAACAAAATGCCTGAGGAGGAGTTGTGATACAGATACTTTAATTCCTCTAAAAACAGGCTAATCTCCAAGAATAATACCACAGATACAATCTAACTTTCATAATATGGGCACCCATTTGGTAATAATTGGGAGAATGTATGGCTTATTTATTGATAAGATTTTTAAAGAAAACCACATTGCACATATGGATGACTTGTTTAACTAAAAGCAGGTGGTGTTTTAGAATTTCAAGGTTTGTAAAGTAGAATTCCTTTACTAGAGGAAACATGTTTCTATACTGTTGATATGATTAACTAAATCCAGTTTGATTCCACTGATACCCAGTGGAAAAGATAGTGAAATTACATTCAAATTACAAAACAGTTTGACATTGAATCTCGGGATGGCACCCATGGTCTTTCAGCATCAAATAGTATATTGGGCTGCAGTAGATATGATAGATTGCCCCTTTAACTAATCTTGCTTTTTGCATATAGAAGTGACTGTGTATATAACAGAGCAGAATTTACTATAAGGTGACCATAGGAAGCTGCCAGGGCCAGGGGTTAGAGAGTGGTTCTAGAACCATTAATTTGCTTGGACTCATTCACGATCCCTATGTGAAGAATGAAAGGGGTGAGCATAAACCAGTAACGTAGGTCGTGTGGGATCTTTCAGGGAGCAACGCTTGGTGAACCCATAAATAGATATTGAGAGGAAATATCAGAGATACAAAGTATCCCAAAAGAGCTATCCACTACCCACTAGTGATGCCCCGAACGGTTCACTGGCAAATAGTTCCCGGCGAACATAGCGTGTTTGCGTTCGCCACAGACGGCGAACATATGCGATGTTCGGTCCGCCCCCTATTTTTTTTTTGTGGCCAAATTTACTAATACTAAGTAAAAATTACTTAGTATTAGTAAATTGTGCCCCTACTCACAATACCGCGAGTAGGGGCATGTCTATTAAGCAGTGAGCACTGTTAAAAAAAAAAAAAAAGAGTCCCCCCTCCCTGAGCGGATGGGGGCCCTAAAGTAAAAAAAAGGGGGAGGACCTATTGTCCTCCCCCTGGCACCCACCCCTGAGCGATGGGTGGGGGCCCTAAATGCCAATAAGGGGGACCTATTGTCCTCCCCCCGGCCCCCACCGCTGAGCGGCGGGTGGGGGCCATAAATACCAATAGGGGGGCCTATTGTCCTCCCCCTGGCCCCCACCCGTGAGCGGCGGGTGGGGGCCCTAAAAAACAATAAGGGGGGACCTACTGAGCGGTGGGTGGGGGCCCTAAAAATAACAATAAGGGGGGACCTACTGTCCCCCCGGCCCCCACCCCTCAGTGGTGGGTGGGGGGCCCTAAAATTAATAAGGGGGACCTACTGTCCCCCCTGGCCCCCACCACTGAGCGGTGGGCGGGGGCCCTAAAAATAACAATAAGGGGAGGATCTACTGTCCCCCCCGGCCCCCACCTCTGAGCGGTGGGTGGGGGCCCTAAAATTAACAATAAGGGGGGACCTACTGTCCCCCCCGGCCCCCACCCCTGAGGAGTGGGTGGGGGCCCTAAAATTAATAAGGGGGACCTACTGTCCCCCCCAGGCCCCCACCCCTGAACGGTGGGTGGGGGCCCTAAAATTAAGAATAAGGGGGGGACCTATTGCCCCCCCCCGGCCCCCACGCCCTGCAATTAGGCTAAGAACACTCTGATTGGCTGGTTTAAGCAATCTGATGTGGTGCTGTTCTTCCTGTTTCCTGTTTGGTCGCGGGCGTCGCGTAATTTCCTGTCGATGCCCACGACCAAACAGGAAACGGGAAGAACAGCACCACATCAGATTGCTATTGAAGAATCAACACCCCCTATATAAACCAGGCGGAATTCCAAGGACATCCACACTATTGATAAAGCCCAAACCCGGGCGAAACGCGTCAAGGATAGGATTTAAAGCTATACCACTTGTTTTGTATATACTTTTATATATATACTTTTTAAATATATATATTTTTTTTACTAATAAATTAAAGCTTTTTCCTCTAATCCTTTGGCTTCTGCATATCTCCTGGTGCTGCTGGTTTCCTGCTATATCCTCTGGTAGGGATTATACCACCACAAGCTATCATCACCAGAGCAAGTTATTGCTCTGGATATTGTGGGATATCTCCATTTTACTTTATTATTTTAGTCTATGATACTGTACCATTGGTCTGTATATTTTGTTTTTTCCACATACATACGACTGTTGAGTCTGGACCTCCTGATTCCTTCAGATCCTAAGACGGGGATTGTACCATCCAGGCGCTATACAGCAGAGCTGTTAGCAGCTCTGCAAAGTGTGAGTTTGCTTTTCACCCACATTTACTCTATATATACTTCATTATAATATCTATAATATACTGCACTATTATTTTATTATCTTCATTTCCCTTTGAGGTTTCTACATGCTGTATAACCCAAGAACGATATGCATGTATGATATGATTATTTGATCACTCTCTTTTGGCACGGTTTACCACTATTTTCATATTCACTGTGATTGGATGGCTTGAAATCTATCCAATCACAGTGCGCTGTGTCATTTTACACAGCGTGGGAAAGTTCTTTGGAATTTTCCCACGCTGTGTAAAATGACAAAGACCACTCTGATTGGTGGGCTTGAAATCCATCCAATCACAGTGCTATGTGTCATTTTACACAGCGTGGGAAAATTCCAAAGAACTTTCCCACGCTGTATAAAATAACACAGAGCACTGTGATTGGATGGCTTGAAATCCATTCAATCACAGTGCTCTGTCTCATTTTGCACAGCGTGGGAAAGTTCAATTTTCCCACGCTGTGTAAAATGACACAGAGCTCTGTGTCACTTTACACAGCGTGGGAAAATTGAACTTTCCCACACTGTGTAAAATGACACAGAGTACTGTGATTGGATGGATTTCAAGCCATCCAATCACAGTGCTCTGTGTCATTTTAAACAGCGTGGGAAAGTTCTTTGGAATTTTCCCACGCTGTGTAAAATGATAAAGAGCACTCTGATTGGCTTAAACCAGCCTAATTGCCTTTATAAGCCTTCCCCCGCCTTGCAGAGCTCAGTCTGTGCGGAGCCCTCCATGGGGCTGAAAAAATAAGATTTTAGAAGAAAGAAAACATCGAAACGTAAGTTGTTTTTATCTATTTTTTTTTACAGGTTTTTAGTTAAAGGTCCCCCCCTCATTATTTTAAGGGTGAGGGGGGTAGGTAGGGAGATACTTTTTTTGTGGGGGAGGGGTGACTAGGGTCCCCCCCTTTGTATTTAGGGCCCCCACCCACTGCTCAGTGGTGGGGGCCGGGGGGGACAGTAGGTCCCCTCCTTATTGTCAATTTTAGGGCCCCCACCCACCGCTCAAGGGTGGGGCCGGAGGGGGCCAGTAGGTACCCCCTTATTGTTAATTTTAGGGCCCCCACCCGCCGCTCAGGGGTGGGGGCCGAGGGGGACAGTAGGTCCCCCCTTATTGTTAATTTTAGGGCCCCCACCCACCGCTCAGGGGTGGGGGCCGAGGGGGACAGTAGGTCCCCCCTTATTGTTAATTTTAGGGCCCCCACCCACCGCTCAGGGGTGGCTGCCGGGGGGGACAGTAGGTCCCCCTTATTGTTAATTTTAGGGCCCCCACCCACCGCTCAGGGGTGGGGGCCAGGGGGGACAATAGGTACCCCCTTATTGTTAATTTTAGGGCCCCCACCCACCGCTCAGGGGTGGGGGCCCGGGGGGACAGTAGGTCCCCCTTATTGTAAATTTTAGGGCCCCCACCCACCGCTCAGGGGTGGGGGCCAGGGGGGACAATAGGTACCCCCTTATTGTTAATTTTAGGGCCCCCACCCACCACTCAGGGGTGGGGGCTGGGGGGGACAGTAGGTCCACCCCTTATTGTTATTTTTAGGGCCCCCACCCACCGCACAGGGGTGGGGGCTGGAGAGGGGGAGGACAGTAGGTCCCCCCTCATTATCTTTATGGCCCCCACCCACCGCCCAGGGGTGGGGGCCGGAGAGGGGGAGGACAGTAGGTCCCCCCCTCATTATCTTTATGGCCCCCACCCGCCACCCAGGGGTGGGGGCCAGGGGGGGAGGACAGTAGGTCCCCCCCTCATTATAATTATGGCCCCCACCTGCCGCCCAGGGGTGGGGGCCGGAGAGGGGGAGGACAGTAGGTCCCCCCCTCATTATCTTTATGGCCCCAACCCGCCGCCCAGGGGTGGGGGCCGGGGGGGAAGGAGAGTAGGTCTCCTCCCCCCCCTTCAACCACTATTGTGGCCAGAAAGAGTCCCTGTGGGTTCTAAAATTCGCCTGCCTATTGAAGTCTATGGCGGTTCGCCCGGTTCGCGAACATTTGCGGAAGTTCGCGTTCGCGGTTCGCTAACCGAAAATTTTATGTTCGCGACATCACTACTACCTACCCACTCCAAGCTTGTAATAATGAATACAAAATAAAAGCCAGATAGTGTTAGTAAAGGAGTATGCCAGGGGATGTTGAAGATAGTAAGGGGTCCCATGAACATGCAACATTATCCTTATCGTGGGAAATATGAAAAGCAACCACAGGTAGGTACCACAGTGCATGGAGACTGACAGGTAGGTATACATGTAAGTACAACTGTTCATAAATATAAAAAACAATATTTTAAATCCATTCTGATTCTCCGAAGGGGAGAACACACAGGTAATGAGTGGGGAATAAAATATATGTAAGGCATATAGGAAAGAACATTATATAACAAATGAAAGTCTTAAATAAAGTTTGCAATCTTAGAAGAAATAATATACCGATAGGTTAAACTCCCTGTTGAGTCATTTGGGTTCCAAAGTCTCCAGAGTGTATATCCAAAATGTCTCTTTCCTGAGGAGTGCCTTGTGTTTATCCCCTTCGACGAGTGTTGACTGAATTGATAATCTGGAAGTGCATCTGTAAAATGGAACGGTCACAGTTAATAAAATGTGCCGGGAGAGTAACCTAAGCCCTGTGGGATCCTAAACACCAATGATCACTAGAACCTTCTGTAACTGGTGCTCCCACTCAACGAGCTATCCCTGCACTGCTAACGGAATGAGCTAATAGAAGAACATCCATCTCACAGGCATTTAAACTGGAGATGGAGAGTCGCGACTGGTGTAATCCTGGTAAAACGTTACTTGCAATTGGGGGTTGCCAGTGTACTCTTGGCTCCATAGCCACTGCAGTGAAGGAACTCTCACAGTGGTCTGTACCTGATATTTGGATACAGTTGGAGCTCCCCCACTGGACCACTGGGGGTCCAGCTCACCTTGCATTGGACCACCAATCTGGCACCCTGCCTAGGGTCCTGAGAAACCTTAATCCGGCTCTGACAGTGAGCTAGTGTTACAGTGCTTGGAGTGGTCCTTTAATTCTATCTATATTCTATGAAAGGAGTAGCCACAGCTGTTGCATAACTACACACAGGATGGGAGAGCATCATAAAAGTTTTATCTCTGTAGTTGGAAAGTTACCTTTTTAGCTAATCCTGCTCTGAGTGCTAATTCTATTCTATTTCATACAATGTGAAAAAAACAGCAAGTGACAGCGTATACTGAACAATGTGCTTCTCCTTTTTTTTTTGTTAACACCTAATGAAGTGTGTGAATTCATTACTACTGGGAAACGGCAGTAAATGGAGAGAGAGAAAGGATAAGGGAGAACATTATTAGTGGCTAGACAAATAATGTGCACTCTAACTAAATGAACAAAGGCAATATTTCCAATGATAAAAAAGAAAATGACAGTGTCATTTAGGAATTACCTAGTATGACCTAACATAATGAAGTGATGTTCCAATTTGAGTAAATCATAACATCATTCTCCATGTATTGTTGGTCTGCAACACACATTGCTCACAGCCAGTCAGATGGAAATAAGCCCTGCATTTAAAGCAACATGCATCACTTTGAGACAACTGTCTCATTAAAAAGCTTTAGCATGTTGAAAAAGCATGTAAATATTATTGTTTTCATATTTACCTGCTTCTTCTTTCTTATACTTTCCAAACCCTCTCTGGCAGGGGGGGGGGGGGAGGGGCGGGAGGAGAAAGGGGGGAAAAGGGGAGGAAGTGGGGGGGAAATGATCTAACCAATCCGTGTCCTATCCCTAGGAATGCTGCAAAAATCATTGGGCATGCCTGACATAGTCACATATCTGCAGTTGGAAGATCTCTTCACCTTGCAAAATCCTGAAAGGGGGAGAAGAGATGGATTCTGATCAGTGTGATTCACGCAGAGTAGGCTCCCGTGTCTGGTTTCTCTCTCCCTGTTGTGTTAGTCAGTGCAGGGAGACTGACAAGCTTGCTGCTGCTATACAATGATGTTTTGTTTTTGTCAGTAGCGGACTGGTCTGGACTGAATTAGTTTGTGGGTAAGAGGGGGGGGGGGCTTAAGAAACTTCTAGCTGGGAGGCATGCCCAACTATGCAATCTGACTAAGTTTATTATTATTTTATTATTTATATAGCGCCAACAAATTCCGTAGCGCTGTACAATGGGTGGACTAACAGACACATAATTGAGATCAGACCACTGGACGTACAGGAACAGAGGGGGTTGAGGGCCCTGCTCAATGAGCTTACGTTAAGTTTATGCAAAATACATATTAAAGAACAGCACACTCACAAAAATACAGTTTTACATTTTACAAGACCACTTAAAATCATCTATCTCAAAAGATCCCCCACTGTACCACTGGGGATGCAGCTCACCTTCCACTGGACCACCAATCTGGCCATATCGTGTTAAGCCCACCACTACACCACAGTACCACAGTACCACAATATCAGTGGATCCTACACTAAGGTTAACATGGGAGACAGATTAGGGAAGAAAAATATTGAGAAAAATTGAGAAAATTTTTGTTTTTAATATAAATGTATAACAAATATATAATTATTATTGCTTAAAACATCATCAATACAGAAGATGACATTTCAAAACTGTTTAACACTTGCTAAGGAAATCTCTATGACGTTTCTTTAGAAATCTAATTTGAAAAATATTAAAGTAGAAAACATGAAAATATTCTGTCATCAAAAATTTGACAAATTCAACGATCCCAAGCTAGGAGCTCTGGGTGATGGTAAAGTGCCAACATTATGTTTATTTTGACAGTGACTTTAAAAAAAACACAATTACTAAAAATAATCACTTGGGAAAGTTTATACAATTCAGAAAGTTAGAAGCAAAGGACGGAAAATAACTGACGTAAGGGCACATAAATAAGATTCAAACAAATCTTGCATTGCAGAAAAGGACAACTGGAGGTACTGTCCTGGCCAGACTAGCGTGATTTATAGATGATAAACCATGCGCAAAACCAAAATTAAACACTGTTCTTTTAAAGTGCCCTTCATATATAATATATATATATATATATATATATATATATATATGTCTATGTACTTTTATACCTACAACTTGAGTAAGCAGTCGTAGATGTTCAATAAAGAATCCTCAAAACTAGTGATGTCCCGAACGGTTCGCTGGCGAATAGTTCCTGGCGAACATAGCGTGTTCGCGTTCGCCACGGACGGTGAACATATGCGATGTTCGGTCCGCCCCCTATTTGTCATCATTGAATAAACTTTGACCCTGTACCTCACAGTCAGCAGACACATTCCAGCCAATCAGCAGCAGACCCTCCCTCCCAGACCTTCCTACCTCCTAGACAGCATACAATTTAGATTAATTCTGAAGCTGCATTCATTTTTTTTTGTGTTTATTATACATTATCCTCCATAGCCAGTAACCTGTGTTTATTATACATTATCCTCCCATAGCCAGTAACCTGTGCTTATTATACATTATCCCCCCCCATAGCCAGTAACCTGTGTTTATTATACATTATCCTCCCATAGCCAGTAACCTGTGTTTATTATACATTATCCCTCCCGCAATTCCGGACTTTTCGGGACTTTTGTTGCAGCCGCTTGGTAGATAACTCGCTAATTTCCACGGTATTAGGGAGTTATCTACCAAAAGGCTGAAAGACCTAAATTGGTCTTTCAGCCAAATTTACTAATACTAAGTAAAAATTACTTAGTAATAGTAAATTGTGCCCCTACTCGCAATACCGCGAGTAGGGGCATGTCTATTAAACAGTGAGTAGCCTGTGGCTGCTCACTGTTAAAAAAAAATAAAAAAGGGTCCCCCCTCCCTGAGTGGGTGGGGGCCCTAAAGTAAAAAAAGGGGGGAGGACCTATTGTCCTCCCCACCGGCCCCCACCCCTGAGCGGCGGTGGGGCCCTAAATAAAAATTGGGGGGTGGACCTAATGTCCTCCCCCCTGGCCCCCACCCCTGAGCGGTGGGTGGGGGCCCTTAACAAGAATAAGGGACACACACCTAATGTCCTCCCCCCTGGCCCCACCCCTGAGCGGTGGGTGGGGGCCCTAAACAAGAATAAGGGGGGACCTAATGTCCTTCCCCCTGGCCCCCACCCCTGAGCGGTGGGTGGGGGCCTAAACAAGAATAAGGGGGGACCTATTGTCCTCCCCCCTGGCCCCCACCCCTGAGCGGCGGGTGGGGGCCCTAAATTAAAATTTAACCCCCCTCCCCCCCAGGTGACTAGAGGTCCCCAAACCCCTAGTAACCCCCTCCCCCCAAAAAATAAACTCCTACCTACCCCCCTCACCCTAAAAATAATAAGGGGGAAACATTTAACTAAGTACCTTTAAAAATAAAAATACACTTACCATTCAATGTTTTCTTTCTTCTGAAATCTTCTTTTTTCAGCCCCCCAAAAAGGACAAATAAAAATCCATAATAACTGACGCAATAAAAAAAAATAAAAAAATAAACCATCTTCACCCGGTGAGGGCTCCATGCAGACTGAGCTCTGCAGGGCGGGGCAAGGCTTATAAAGCCTTGCCCCGCCCTGCAATTAGGCTCAGAGCACTCTGATTGGTGGGTTTAAGCCATCCAATCAGAATGCTCTGACAGGTAAATGAAGAGACTGACAGGTAAGTCTCTACATTTACCTGTCACAGCACTCTGATTGGTTGGTTTGAAATCCACCAATCAGAGTGCTCTGTGTCATTTTACACAGCGTGGGGAAGTTCTTTGGAATCTTCCCACGCTGTGTAATTTGACTCATAACTCTCTGATTGGTTACTTAATCCACTAATCAGAGTGTTATGAGTCAAATTACACAGCGTGGGAAAATTCCACAGAACTTTCCCACGATGTGTAAAAAGACACAGAGCACAGTTTACATTTAAAAAAAATACAGGGGGCTTGTTGTCACCTTTCGGGGACCCTTGGTGTTGTACATGGCTGGGTGGAGGAAGAGACCTTCAATGACATCAGTGAGGACAAGGAACGGGGCATGGCTAGCTTGGTATCCAACCTTGTGCAAATGGGGAGTTTGCGGTTGTGCAAATGGACTGTTTGCGGTTGTTTGCGGTGCGTTAAACCGGGAGTTTGGTCTGTAACTGTGAAGCGGCGCGTAACCCTTACACTACCTGATCGATACCTGATGTTTTAAAGCACGTTATTCTAAACAATTTAGGAATGTTAGGTGATTTATGCCCTTTATGGATTAAAACCAGACTCTGCATCAACTATGTAATTTTCCATGGGAGTTTTGCCATGGATCCCCCTCCAGCATGCCACAGTCCAGGTGTTAGTCCCCTTGAAACAACTTTTCCATCACTATTGTGGCCAGAAAGAGACCCTGTGGGTTTTAAAATTTGCCTGCCTATTGAAGTCTATGGCGGTTCGCCCGTTCGCGAACATTTGCGGAAGTTCGCGTTCGCCGTTCACAAACCGAAAATTTTATGTTCGCGACATCACTACACTACAAAACAGAAAAAAAACAATAATAATGTAATGTCACATAAATTTTATATATTAAATAGGTGTTCGAGAGAAGTAGTTTGTTGAGCTACTTAGAGTTTACCATATATTATAGAGAGCACTTAGAACCTTTTCTTTTTACATGAAATTTATAGATAAGTATTGACCAGCTTGATTTTTCCAATTCGATTTATAAAGAAATGTCATAGAGATATCCTTATCAGATGTTACAGTTTTTAAATGTAATCTTCTTTGGTCATGATGTTTTGAGCAATAATAATTATATATTGAAGCTTGCTAATTCTCTCAATATTTCCTTATTTAATTTATCTCCCATGTTAAAATTTGTGTAGGATATCGGGGTACTGAAGAATAGCCGTATAGTAGAACTGAATACCCATATTTGTTTGCTGAGATAAGGGATTTTAATTAAGTATCCCACACCACACTGTTTTCCCTACACACACACTGCATCCCTATTCCACACACAACATAATGGCATGGCAACTTAAGGGAGACAGGACACTCTTGTTAGAAATGCTCTAATGCTAGAGTGTTCATTCACATAGGTTTGTTTTTCTCAAATCTATACTCCATTTCCTCTCTCTGATCACCACCTCTTATCATTTGCTTTTGTGTACCCCCTCACCCGAAAACCTCAGCCTTTCCCCCCTCAACTCAGGAGGGACCTTAATTCTCTTGATCTCCAGCAGTTGTCAGCTGATATTGATTCACGACTGCTGTCTATCCCTTTCCTCTCCTGTCCTTCACTGGCCATCTCCGCATATAACACTACCATCACCTCTGCCTTGAACGCTGCAGCACCGCTACAAACAAGCACCTCGAGGAGGACCTGCCCCCAACCATGGCATACTAAATCAACACGCTACCTGCAAAGATGCTCCCGTTGTGCTGAATGCTCCTGGAGGAAGTCTTGCACCCAGTGAGACTTTCTCCATTATAGATTCATATTGTGTTCATACAGCTCAGCCCTTGCCCTTGCCAAACAGTCCTACTTTTCCTCTCTCATTAGTTCATGCTCCCACAATCCCAGGCGTCTCTTTGACACCTTTAATTCTCTTCTTCGCCCTGGTGTGGCCACCCCCCAAACTAACCTTACTGCTGATAACTTTGCATGTTACTTTACTGGCAAGATTGAACAGCTAAGGAAATAATTCTCCCCTCCTTGCCATTCTGTTTCTCAACCACACATAGATCATGCCTTTCCTACCCTTCAGACATTCTCCCCGGCTACTGACCAAGAGGTGGCTGCTCTTCTCTTTTCCTCTCGCCCCACCACTTTCCCGCTCGATCCTGTCCCATCTCACCTTATTAGATCTCTCTCCACTTGTCTTGTGCCTTCCTTAACGCACATCTTCAACTGCTCTCTCTCTTCTGGCATTGTTCCGGCTGACCTTTAACATGACACTGTAGTACCTATACTAAAAAAAACATCCCTCAACCCGTCCACCCCCTCTATCGTCCCATATCCCTGCTCCCTTTTTCCTCAAAGCTTCTGGAAAGACTTGTCTTTACCCATGTGCCTCATTTCCTCAATTCCAACTCTCTCCTTGACCCTCTTCAATCTGGCTTCCGCCCTCTCCACTCTACTGAGACTGCACTTATGAAAGTTACTAACGACCTAATCGCAGCTAAATCCAAAGGCCACTACTCCATACTAATTCTTCTTGACCTCTCTGCGGCCTTTGGCACTGTTGATCATGCTCTCCTTCTTCAAACTCTTCAATCACTTGGTGTCTGTGACTCTGTCCTCTCATGGTTTTCCTCTTATCTCTCCCAATGCTCATTCGCTGTCTCCTTTTCTAATGATACCTCCTCCCCTTGTCCTGTCTTGGTTGGAGTCCCCCAAGGATCTGTCCTTGGTCCCCTTCTATTTTCTCTTTATACTGCCTCTCTTGGCAAACTTATTACCTCTTTTGGATTCCACTACCACCTGTACGCTGATGACACCCAGTTATATCTCTCCTCCCCGGACCTCTCCCCTGCCATCCTGCAACGTTTTACTGCTTGCCTTTCTTCCATCTCTGACTGGATGTCCTCCCGCTTTCTGAAATTCAATCTCTCTAAAACGGAGCTCTTTGTCTTTCCTCCTCCTAATACTGATCCTCCTCTTTCGCTCTCCCTTCAAGTTTGTGGTACCCACATCAGTCCAGCGGTGAGTGGGGGCCCTAAATACTAATTGGGGGGGGGACCTAATGTCTTCCTCCCTGGCCCCCACCCCTGAGCGGTGGGTGGGGGCCCTAAATTCGAATGTAGGGGGAGGACCTAGTGTTCTCCCCCTGGCCCCCACCCCTGAGCGGTGGTTGGGGGCCCTAAATACTAATTAGGGGGGGAACCTAATGTCCTCCCCCCTAGACCCCACCCCTGAGCGATGGAACAGCTTCAATGAATTGTTCAGCACATGTAAATTAGGCAGCCCAGAACAGCCTAATGCACATATTGTGCAAAAATTACATATGCAATGTGCACTGGCAATAGCCATAAAGAGCTTCTTCCCTGGCAGTAGGTGCTTGGCGTGCACCTGCTGTGGGAAGCATATATCTCCCCTCCCTCACAGACCCCTCTGCATTCTTCCATTTGTAAAATTATTCAGGTTTGGGTTATTTTGTGTTTGTTTTCCCATTCCATCTGAAGGCATTTGGACAAACCAAATGGGTTTGTTTTTTTGGCCGAACAAAAATTTGTCCATCTGTTAATTCATTTTCAGATGATTTTCAAATTAGCCCATTATTTTCGTTTTGGAATTTAATTTGGACACATGAAATTCCGAAACGGGCTGTGGCTGCATCTTGCAGCCGTTTAGTAAATAACTCCCTAAATTGGTACCAAATTAACTTTTTGGTATCCTTATGGCAATCTGACAAGGTTTATAGAGCTATCTAAGAAGCCGACAGACCAAAATTACAAAATGCCCTTCCTTTTCGTAATTTTGGTCTTTCAGACAACTATACTAATACTAAGTAAAAAATAAAGAAGTATAATAAAAAGGTATTAATAAATAAGGGAGGTTAGATCCTCTCCCCTGCCCATACACACCATGCCATGGGAAGGGGCATGTATACTTAAACTAAAGCAAGCAGCCACTGTTATAGAAAAATACTGTTATTAAAAAAGACTTGCAACTGGGCAGCTATTGCACCTATTGGTGGTGGGTGGGGGCTAGTAATAAAAATGATTCCACCCCAGTCAGTGACTAGGGGTACCCAAGTTAAACCCACCACCTGATGCCAATCGGTGTGACTGGGGACAATAGGACCACCCCCTATTATTATTCACAATCCCCATCTACCGACAATGGGTGGAGACAAGAGGAACACTGGTCCCCTGTTCTTATTTTTAGAGCCCCCACCTGATGCCAATGGGTGGGAGCTGAGGTTACACTATGTCCCTATGTTAATGTTTTTAAATGCCACCACGATGGCCACTGAAGAGGGAGTCCCCATATTTAGTTTAATAGCTCCCTCTAGTGGGATATGAGTGGAGGCGCAGGGGGACACTATGACCCCCCTCAGTTATATATTTTATTACATGCTCTACCATGGGGGCATGCTGGTTGTGTGCCAGGTTCCCCTTTTTTGGATTAGTGACTGGGCAGCAATAGCAGCATGGCAGGTAGGGGCAGGAGGGAGAATTTAACCTCCCTTATGCTAATTGATGGGGAGAACAGCTGCTTCTACTTGTAAATATTAGAGAGTTGCAAGCAGGTTTTTCCCTCCTTGTAAAGAACTAAAATGAATACAGAATGAATATCACAGATTAAATTCGGTCTTCGTTAAATTTTTTGTCATTTGTACTCGTTCATTCAGATGAATAGACGAATAGACGAAATTCGGACAAAAAACATGTGAAAAAATGATTGCCTACATCTAAAAACAAGTTTGGGCACACACTTTAGTTATAAGCACTAGTCCTCTTTACAAGAATTCCACTTACTAACACAAACAAAAAATTCTAAATACAAGATAACATATAGGCTTTCTTGATTTCCCCTGCCTTGTGTAATGGTTTATGTCTTATAGTGACATGTCATGCTCCCCTTCATTGTAGGTTTGTTTGAAAGCACAACAATTTCTCAAAGCCATGAAGAACTTTTCCAGAGTTAGAAGGTAGAACATTAGATTTAAAGACACCACCTGAAGGTTTTTAATGATATACCACTGAGCTTCAAAGGCCAATGCTTCAGGCTAAAAGAGGGTATACCCTTGGCTTCAAGGATGTATCAACACAGCTTCAAAGACGCCATGTCATATTTTCAAATCTATAGCATGGGGCTTCAAAGGTGCCTTGCTGGAACTTTAAAGATTCAGACTTCCTGCTCCAAGGGAGGTTCTGATACCATCAGATCCAATATTCAGTCTTCAAAGGAGCAACACAGAATGCCCAAAATACAGAGCAATAGAGCCCAACCCATATTGCTTCCTTGGCCTAGTTTCAATTTAAGATAAATTCTACTTTTCTTGTTTCAAAAACTTCTCTCACAAGGTGAGCGAGTCTACGTGAATCCCATATAATTGAAATCTACATAGATCAATAAATAAGGTGCTGGACACTTTGCTTTCATTTTATTTATCCTTTACATTACAGCAGGGAAGAATAATACAATTTTCTATTGAGAAAATGACCTACTTTCCTTTTAAGCTTGATAAAAAGGCTCCCAGTCACACTTACACTTTGAGCACTGTAAAATATATAGCACTTTGTTACCTAGCACAATAGACATACTTGTCCCCTGTAGAGACTGTTAAAAGGTAATAGGAAGGCAAGACATAAAGTGTAATGTAAAATTCACTTCTTCACTGTGTCAGACAGGAGCACGACGGTCTTAGGAAACAAACTGTGAAAATGATTATGTCCAAAGTAGTTAAAGATTTCATTAGAAATTTATACTTTTGGACAAATTGTTGTTATATGTAGTACATATACAAATATGACACATGGAAAAACAGGTATATTGATAGATATAACAAATACAAATCCGTCAAAAGAATGAGCACTACATAATTAAATCGCAATGAAATAATCAGAAACATAAAGGCTTTGGAGGTGGTTAAAAAAGTGACCTAATGACACATTCTGTTCACACTGAAATGAACAAAGTATCATGTACACTTAATACCGAAAATTGAATTCCCAAAGCATTTTGTTGCATGGATCAATCTTCTGATTAGATAATAATAATAATAATAATAATAATTCATTAATATTACTTTTATATGGATACAATGAGAATTAATTTAAAGGTATACTTCACTGCCCATTTACAATAAAAAAAAATGAAAATCCATATACAATAGATGTAGCCCTAATTAAAACATGCGTGCCTATTTCCAATTGGGGTATCTAAAACAACATGACAAGCTCACTTGTCTGAAGTTTATGCAAGCTCTCTGTATCTTCCCCAACTTCCCCAACTTTCTGTGTTTGTCCAATTATAAAACAAAAAAAGGGTGCTGTATGTTGCTGGTGAGGAAAAAATCTTTATACTACAGATATACACTTGGGATAAAATAGAATCTGAACCTGTGTAACAACTCTATAAGATCAACAGCAGCTCATATAGCAAGGAAAAAATATACACCCAAAAACAAGCAGTAAAGTATAAAATCAAATGCCTTTATTTTCTTTACTTAAAAGCGTGACTGGGACTGCACAGCAGGGGAGAGAGGCACAACCACAACGATGCTTACATGTTTCATGCCTGGAGGGCATGTCATCTGATGGTTGTGTCGTCATCCCCTGCTGTGCAGGCCCATCTGAGATTTTAGGTGAAGAAAATAAATGTTTTGCCCAATGCAGCTCAATGAGAAGTCTTTGCAAGGCAGGTGCTCTAAGAAATTACTGCCTCTTAAGTTTAGCTCCACTGAGCTAAAAAAAAAAAAAACAGGATGTAACAGGACAGGTTTTCCGATTGAAAGCCAGGGTTAATTAATTAAAGTGAAACTTTCTATTGAAATCTGCACATTTTATAGAATAAAAAAAAAGAGGACACACTCTTCAAACATAAAGCATTTCAGCAAGCTAACGTGCTTCATGTGTATGGAGTGTCCCTTTAATTACTATAGTACAGACACAGATCACTTTTCATACTTCCTGCAGACTACACTCTGAACTGAATCAGAGCAATTTTGAAGGTTATGATGTCATATGGATGGTGTCCCAGGAAGCTACAGACTGTGCATTTTATGCACCTCAATACCCCTGTAATAGGAAGGCTGTAGGGAGAGTATAGTATAGTGTATTGGGTAGAAAGGACAATAATAGGGCACAGAATAAGGAGAAGGGAAAAGAGATGGAAGAAAAACAAAGATGTGGACAGAGAAATGGAAAACTAGGTTGGGAAGGATGGACAGACTTATATGGGACAGTAAGGGGTAGACAAGCAAATAGAGAAAAAAAATAAACAGTGGGAAAGATGAGAAAAGAGGATGGGAATGTAATGGGTACGAGGAGAGGGAGGAATGAGAACACAGTAGCAGGAGACCATGACGAGAAAGACAAAAACAACGTATGAGTAGCGCAAGAGGGGAGAACAAGGACAGAGACGATGGAACATGGGACTCCATCTGAAAGTAGAAGATACTATAAAAAAAGGGTATGGGAATATATAAGTATTATCATTGCAGATGTTTATATCTGGCCCATCAGGAAAAAAATTGTATAGGCACTCAAGGTGTTCACACCATAGGCAGGTTTATTGGGTCAAAAAAGTGATAAAACAGCAATGTTTTGACCTGCTACGAGGTCTAGCATTTCTCCACACCTGGCCATATCTGCTGGGATCTGCTCAATTTATTGAAACCTGTACGCCTGATGCTATAGTGTCCTAGATTTTGGTTCTCCCCACCACCTCCCCCATTTACTGTAAAAACCTAGAAAAATATATATATATATATATTTACTTGGTGTAACCTTATAACATCTACTTCTAAAGAATATACTGCACCCGACAGTTTAAAGATTCCAGATTTCAAAGACCTTGCACCATCTGTTGGCTATGTGCATTGATTTGTGTATGTGTATATTTGCATATGTGGAAACATTTAGGTAGGATGCTCTGGGATTTGGATTTTATAGGTTTCCCTGTTGCTCCCCTGTGAGACAGTTATGTATTTTATTGTTACCTTTATGTTTTATTATGTGTTTATGTTGTACACACTATTTTGAATACCTTGCCATAAGTTTAATGTAGGACGGTTGAAAGTTGGTCCCAGTTTAAAAATAAAGAAATGATCCCGTTTTTATTAGAACAGTTCTTTTCAGGAACCCAGTGACAGAGTCTAAGGTCCTGTCCTCTGGTTACTCTGTTCCTCGGTGTTTGGGATCAGCTACAGAGTAATAAGACATATGGGCCCAAGTGTCATGCTTTAGAGTAAAAAAAAATATATCTTCAAAAAATGGTGCCAGGAGCAGGTCGAAGGATCTTTTCCTGCCTGAGTTAAAGGGAAACTTGAAGTGGTGCAGTGCCCCAGCACCCTTAACCCTGAGCAGTTAATTATTGCAGTTTTTAATAAACTGCAATATTTACCTCCTAGGATTAATTCCTCCTCTAGTGGCTGTCTGGTAGACTTCCAGGTGGTTAGGCTAATTTTGGTCACCAGAACTGAATAATGCTTTCCTATGGGAAAATTCTAAAGCGAGCACGACCATTGCCACGTATGTGCATTAAGTCTCCCCTGCCAGCTGACGTCGGCATGGGAGGAGTAAAGGCCAGCACAGAGGGCATCGGTGCTGGACCAAGGTAAATTACAGTTTTTTTTAACCCCTTCTGCACTGCGGGAAGTGGGGGGGGGGGGGAGACCTTGACGGAGGGGGACACTATAGTGCCAGGAAAATTAGTATTACTTACCTTTTCTTCAGCAATTCTTCCAGTGATATCATCTGGCTCTTGTCCAATCCAATGCTCCTCATTGAGGAGAATAGAGCCTGATGTGCATGTGCGGCGAGTACACAGCAAACATCAAAATGCTTCTTATAGGAAACCATTGATTCAATACTTTTCTATGAGCTGCATTGGTAACATGAATGCTTTTTAATTATTAATGGTTATTCAGAAGTGCCTCTAGTGGCTGTCTGGAAAACAGTCACAAGAGGTGTATTATCGCTGCAATGGAAACATAGCAGTTTCTACAAAACTGCAATGATTTACATTGCAGGGTTAAAACTGCAAAGTGGTTGGTGTCCCTTAGTTGGTCCTTTAAAAGGCATGTTTCATTTTACCTTATATCCTGCACCGGTCATAACGCTGTCACCCAGCCTCTTCAACTGAAATAATTATCATGTTTCAGAGGTACTCAGCGTAAAGTTATACTATACCAAGAACACTAGCCTTATACTGGTTAGTAGGTAGGTCTAATGCAATTGATTGGTATATTATTAAGCCAGCTGAAGCAATGATGTGTAATGTATAACAATAGCCTGGAGTATCTTAGTCTAAACCTTTTATTTTTGAGGTCATAAGACCTCAAGTTAGAGCTCTCTTTGAGGCAGGCCTGGATTAATAGCATATTCGGCCTGGTGCTGACAATTATGATAGGCCTAATAACAGAATATTTCTAATCGAAAGCACCATAACATCCACACCTCCTGGGTGTCTTGTATCTGGTGGAGATGGTGCTGGAGGAACACTTGCAGGATGCAATTTTAGAATATACATGCAATATGTCAATATCTCTCAGTCAACCTGTCCATCTGATAAGCCCGGTAGTTCTCGTTCGTTCTCGCACATTAACCACTAGACTTGTGTATTCAATTTCAAATGAATTGTTCAAATTTTGGGAGGATTAATAGGTTGTATGAATTGCATAATTCCAAATCAGCATAAGGACATATGGACAAACAAGGGTTTGATTTGTGTTTAGGAGTTCTGCTTCTTGCACCAAAAAAAACAGATGACTGATGGAGATAAAAAAGATAATAGATTTTTTTTATCAGACAGCCACTAAATATTGCTTTTAATCATAAATAAAGTAAGAAGTGACCAATAGAGGGCAAAAAAAGGAGGAGCAGTAATAAAAAAAAGCTATGTATATACATATATGTATATTTTGCAGTACACTGACCCAACAGGAAAAAAGGCAGAGATGTAACGGCCCAGAGCTGCCAAAGACAGTGGAAGTGAGTCTTTGGATTTTAAATGTCATTCTTTAATAGATGGGGAGCTCTTGTTGGGTCATGCAGAGAAGATTCGCAGAAGAAGAATTGTGTGTAAGGAAGATGTGCAAGATTAAAGCATTTTGTTTAGACTGGATCTGAGTCAGAGGAAAGTCTTGCAACTTTTCTTCTACGGGAAGATACAAGTGAATTAAATATTTTGCTTATGGAACTCACAGATCTCTGAGTGGATAGTCCTTCTCACACAGTGAATGTGATAGGTTTGACAGATAGAACTAGAGGTGTACTGAAGGTATGACATCATGTGCCCTGGGAACCTCCATCAGTATGGCCTGTGTAGCATGAAGGAGTATTTATTGAAATCTGCAAATGCATCAGAGACACAATAGGTAACAAGGAAAGATGTCCATACACACATAGGATGCATCCAAAAGGTGCAACTTTATTTAGAGTGGAATGGCACACATTTCAGCTCCCAACCCAAGCCTTTCTCAAGAAACAGACACAGACATAACGTTCTGCAACTCCATTCCCACCAATTACAAACAGCTTGCATTATGTATGTCACCTTACAATCACTTGTAAATGCCTCCAGGGACCCCACACATACTCGTCATGGTTAGCAGTCTGGTCAAGCTCAGATACTCTAGTCCACCGTGAAATATCCAATTGGATCAGTCCAGGCCTGAAAAACACAGAGATTGTGGGTACTAGCCCAAACACAAACTCACACAGTGGTGGGCTTGCAAAATCCATGGACAATTCCTGGTTGCTACCTCAAGTAGCACTCTGTCAAGAGATACCCCGACACATCTTTTGCTATTTTATAAGAAGGTTGCAAGGTCACAGCCCGCAAACTCTTTATGCAAAATCACCTAGGGGCAATTGTCAAGAAAGAGAAAATATGGTGAGAGAATGAAATTGAGATTTTGTGGTACCTTGAGTGAAAAATGGATTTTGAAATTAATTGGAAGCAGTGATATTATTTTTAAAGTGGTGGCAATAGGATCAGTTCTGGGAAGGCAAAATCAGCAATGAAATCTGCACGGACATTTAAGTGTTTTAGTAATGTCAACAATATCGAAGGCTGGTCTGGGGTGTAGAAAAATATAAAAATCTATAATTTTCTATGTATTTTACAAACAATTTAATAGCATATAAAATTACAAAATAAACATGCTTAAATTAAAAACAATTGTTATAGCTTGCAGAATTAACATCTTTTCACAGAGTTGGGTGTTTCGTTTCCTTTTCACACACTATAGAATGACAGTATGATGCCAGTGACGCACTGCATGTGATCGGCAGACATTTCTAAATTAGTCGTTCTGAAAATATCAGTTTATTTCTATTTATAGCACTGTGTTCACAAATGTAAATCAGCAACTGGGATAAACCAAAAATGACTTACATGCATAAAGATTAAGTAAGAAATGAAATTCAGTGTGGGAAGTATTCTGAGCTGGTTATATCATCATGTGGTTTGAAAACAGAACATTTTCATTAAGTGACTTCGTTGAGATTCAGTTTGACATGCTCCTCCCCCGCTTTCACACCAATTATTTTTATTATTATTATATCTCTCATCATTTATTTACACAGTGCCAACAAATTCAGACGTACCTAATACACATAATGAAAACTAGTTAAAACTTGGAAAAAAACTGTCATAGTAGAACTATCTTTTCTTTAATTATGGCTGAGGATTTACAATCGTCACATGCATTTGGTGAGTGCAAATTTAGCCCTGGTAAGTAGAGATTCACCCCTGATAAGTGTGCCATGGGCCCTCCAGGCTTGCAATGGCTCAGGACTTTTAAGGTCTGGCTTATAGTGCTGAAATCGTAAGCCCTGCTTTAATGTTACCTTTTTTTGTCATGGTAAAGGGATGAATGCAGAGTCCGATGTTGAGACAGAAATTACACGATGGTCATGTTTCATCTCCATGTAACTCTGAAGTTGCACACACAATTTCAGAAGGGGACTTGTCAAATGCCTGCATTAGTCACATGAAACACATCAGTTGTCTACAATAATTTCAGGACAGTGGTGTATTTGTTTCATTGCCATTGATACCCCACTAGCTCCAGACCTAAACTTTGCACTTGCCCATTGTATGAACTACTATAGGAACATTGGAATATGGCAAAATTAAACCACAAAATGCACCAACCACATCCTCAAGCCCCAATTCATCACGAATCCCAGTTTTACTCCAGTTATGTCCCCTTTGCTGTTTGTCCGACTGGAGGATACGGCCTGAAGCACTATAGAGATCTTTATCTTGATAGTAATCATCTTTGACACAGTTTCATCCAGAGTATTATCAATTCCTAAGAGTTTTAAGATTCCTCCAAAATACATAGTTTTGCCCAGTTACCTAACATGAGCTTAGGTGCTTTGAATTGCTCTGTTTGCAAGAAATACAGACTAGAGGAATGTATCTATGCTATATACCTCTCTGACTCTAGTGGTGAATTGGAGGGACATTTCACATTTTGCTAAATAGACCGCTGATCTGGGAGGAGGGGCTTAAAGAAGAGTATTCTACCTATATCTGTTAGCACACAGCTAGGTCCTCTATTTGTGTAACCTTACATGAACAGAGTTAGAAAACTCTCCTTAGATGGCATGTCACAATGGTCTCCCTCTGCCATATGGTGTGTAACCCCTTTAAATCTAGGTTCCATCATAATCCTTCAAGGCCTGCGTGGCCTGGTTTTTCTCTTTTGTCTGTGAATTCAACTTTACCTTATTATTACTGTGGCGAAACCGACCTCGCCACGTGTCCTTGGAGGGGGCTGCTTGCCCGCCTCTTGCCTTTGGACTATGGACTAGACTTTATGTGAATGTGTTAACCCAGATAGCTATACCATGCAGCCTATTCATATAATGAAAGACTATGGGAAAGACTTTAGCTCCATGGCAATTGTACTGTGTGAATAGGATCTGCGCGCTATTCGGTAGTTTTGTGCGCTCAGATCCCAGCTATCTGGGGATATGTGAAATGTCTGCGTGTTATGTGTAAAAGGTGAATTTATGTATTTTAAAGTGTTTTACTGTCTTTGTGCTCCCATGTGCTCAATGGAGTCTTTCTCTGTGCTGGAGATAATTGGATTACTTCTCCAGCACAGAGAAGGCTCTGTAAAAACCGGTCTGAGCTGGAAAGCTAGTGGTTTTAAAAGATACTTTACTAACTTTTGAACCCCTGGTCTGATCCATGCCATTTTTTAATATGTTGTTCCCCTGAATGGATTGTGGATATGTAATTTTGTGTGAATGTGATGTATGGTTTTGAAGTTATAAATATTGTGTAAAAAGTATATTTTAAACTGTATGAATAATGGGATTATGTGTCACACTAAGGGGAGGGGATGTGTGGGAGGTAACATCTATGTCATTGGTTATTTTATGCCTCCCCCTGGGTGTGGCCTGTATGTGTACTCTTGTAATAAAAGCAAGGCTGGATGTGCCAGTCCAGAGTTCCTGCTTAACCCTCAAAGTGAAGTGTCGTCTCATTATTGGGGGACGATTTATTGTATGCTGTTCCAGTTTGACTGCTAGGAGTGTAAACCTATTTGCATGGTTTTTCCTATTCGGCTGTATACAGCATTCAGAGGCTTGAGAGGATTTATATGCTTCTCAGATTCGGTGATTGTGGTGTCTGCCAGAGTGCTTGGAGTCCTCAGGAAACGCTAGGAGCATCCATTAACGGAGGTACCAAGTCGGGGTGCCAGGCGATCCGTTACATTGGTGGCAGCGGTGGGATGGCGTCCTAGTGTGAGGTAAAGCAGCTCAGAGACACTGTTCGTTTGGATTACAAAGTGAGGGCAACGCTAGTACCCGTACAGCGCCCCTATCTACAAAAGAAGCAAGCTCAGCAAAGTAAGCATGGCGCCCAGTTACAGTCAAGAGGAGTTTGACACTATGTTGAAAATGCTGCTGGCTTTCTTTGGACCAGAACCCCCGGAGGAGAAATACATACAGAGCACAAGGAAAGTAGCGGCAGCGTATCTGCAGGGTCTAGCAGATTTGGGCAAAAAGGGAGCTGAAGGGGCCGTCCTTGCTCCCCAGCGGCAGTCTACGGTTCAGGGAGAGAAGCCTGTTATCCCCTCTCCCCAGCGGCAGCTTAGCACACCAAGGGGAGACAGTAAGCCCCACACCAGCGCAGATGGGACCGTGGTCTCTGCGCCCAAGTTACAGGGAGCTGAAGGGGCCGTCCTCCCTCCCCAGCGGCAGTGTTATTTGTTGGGAATTGGGAGCCCAGTCTCCATTCCCCAGCGGCAGAGTATCCAGCAGGGAATAGAGAGCCCAGCCTCCTTTCCCCAACAGCAGGACTCTGTGTTGGGAGGAGAGATAGTCGGTCTCCCTCCGCAGAGACTGGAAGTATGTATGGGAGAGGAGATTGTTACCACCTCTCCCCAGCGGCAGATTATTAATGTACAGGGAATAGAGAGCCCAGTCTCCATTCCCCAGCAGCAGAGTGTCCAGCAGGGAAGAGAGAGCCCAGTCTCCTTTCCCCAGCAGCAGGACACTGTATTGGGAGTAGAGACAGTCGGTCTCCCTCCACAGAGTATGGAAGTATGTATGGGAGAGGAGCTTGCTACCACCTCTCCCCAGCGGCGGATCAGTAATGTGCAGGGAATAGAGAGCTCAGTCTCCTTTCCCCAGCGGCAGAGTGTTCTATCAGGAGAGGAGCCTGTTACCCCCTCTCCCCAGCGACAGCTTAGAGTATCCAAAGGGGAGACGGTCGGTGTCCCCCTCCAACAGCAGAGCTATGTATCCAAAGGGGAGACAGTCGGTCTCCCCCTCCGGCAGCAGAGCTGTGCATCTAAAGGTGAGACAGTCGGTCTCCAGCAGCAGAGCTGTGCATCTAAAGGGGAGACAGTCGGTCTCCAGCAACCGGGCCCCAACCAGACTACTCCCGGGGTAGTGCTGGCACCAGGGCAGAGTACCGCTGGGCTCTGCCCACTCAGCAACCCACCAAAACAGCCTACCAGTCCCCCACACAGCCATGGTGAGGCACCTGGACCTGGACAAGTTTTTCTCTTACTCAGGTGTAGTAACCATTTATTGTGGGTGGGCTGTACTGCTGTTTATGTTTTGTGGGTGGGCTGCGGGACTAACAAGGGCACTGACCGGCAGGAGGTCAGATACCCTGTTAGTCTGGGGGGTAAAGGGGAGAAGTGTGGCGAAACCGACCTCGCCACGTGTCCTTGGAGGGGGCTGCTTGCCCGCCTCTTGCCTTTGGACTATGGACCAGACTTTATGTGAATGTGTTAACCCAGATAGCTATACCATGGAGCCTATTCATATAATGAAAGACTATGGGAAAGACTTTAGCTCCATGGCAATTGTACTGTGTGAATAGGATCTGCGCGCTATTCGGTAGTTTTGTGCGCTCAGATCCCAGCTATCTGGGGATATGTGAAATGTCTGTGTGTTATGGATAAAAAGTAACTTTCTGTATTTTAAAGTGTTTTATGTCTTTCTGTAACCATGTGGTTAATGGAGTCTGCTTCTAGCCCTGGATAATTGGATTACTTCCCTCTTTGTCTCCAGGATAGAGGCCTATGTAAAACCTGTCTAAACCGGTTTGCCATGCGGCTAGTAAGGGACAAAAGATACTTTTAGTAACTTTTGAACCCCTGGATTCGGATTCATAAAATGTTGTTCCCCTGAATGGATTGATTGTGGATATGTATTTTTATGTGAATGTGATGTATGGTTTTAGAGTTATGAAAGTTGTGTAAAAAGTATATTTTAAACTGTATGCATAATGGGATTATGTGTCACACTAAGGGTAGGGGATGTGTGGGTTGCACCCGTGATACTATTGGTCATTTTATGCCTCCCCCTGGGTGTGGCCTGTATGTGTGAGATGGAAATAAAATCCAGGCTGGATGAGCCAGTCCAGAGTTCCTGTTTTACCCTCAAAGTGAAGTGTCGTCTCATTATTGGGGGAGGATTTATTGTATGCTGTTCCAGTTTGACTGCTAGGATTGAAAACCTATTCGTATGGTTCCTATTCAACTGTCTACAGCATTCAGAGGCTTGAGAGGATTCATATGCTTCTCAGATTCGGTGATTGTGGTGTCTGCCAGAGTGCTTGGAGTCCTCAGGAAACGCTAGGAGCATCCTTTAACGGAGGTACTCAGTCGGGGTGCCAGGCGATCCGTTACAATTACTATTGTGCTGTTATAATTTTTTTAAGTGGGCATGGTACCATATTGCTTATTTATTATGTATGCTCGCTGTTGTACATGCCTTGTGTAAATAAAGATTTACAAAATTTTTTTATTTGTTTAACCCCTTATGGACACATGACATGTGTGACATGTCATGATTCCCTTTTATTCCAGAAGTTTGGTCCTTAAGGGGTTAAAGGAACACTATAGTCACCTAAATTACTTTAGCTAAATAAAGCAGTTTTAGTGTATAGATCATTCCCTTGCAATTTCACTGCTCAATTCACTGTTTATGCAGCCCTAGCCACACCTCCCCTGGCTATGATTGACAGAGTCTGCATGAAAAAAAAACTGGTTTGACTTTCAAACAGATGTGATTTACCTTAAATAACCTTAAATAATTGTATCTCAATCACTACATTGAACTTTAATCACATACAGGAGGCTCTTGCAGGGTCTAGCAAGCTATTAACATAGCAGGGGATAAGAAAATCTTAATTAAACAGAACTTGCAATAAAGAAAGCCTAAATAGGGCTCTCTTTACAGGAAGTGTATGAAAGGCTGTGCAAGTCACATGCAGGGAGGTGTGACTAGGGTTCATAAACAAAGGGATTTAACTCCTAAATGGCAGAGGATTGAGCAGTGAGGCTGCAGGGGCATGTTCTATACACCAAAACTGCTTCATTAAGCTAAAGTTGTTCAGGTGACTATAGTGTCCCTTTAAACTGAATTAGTGTCTCACATTCATGCTGTGTTTTCTCCCTGTTCAAATATATTTAATTTTGGAAAAAAATAAGTTATGCAGCATCCCTTAGCCATGCCTCTACTTTTTACTATATATCTTTCTGATTAAAAGTACTTATAGTACATACTCAGCTCAGCCAATTAAAGAGCTGAGCTGCTGATATGACTTCACCCCGCAGCCAATCATTGTCCTTTGTTATCTGCTCCCTTTCCCCTTAGCACAGCTTTGATTTACTATACAGATACTAGCAGAACATTTGTAAATATTCTAGTAAATGAATCACAGAAAGAAAAAATGCTGTTTAATTTAAATTTACTTAGCAATAGGATCTTCTTTGGCAAAACTTTTTCATAATGTTTCATTATTTTTTTTTCTTGGATCAGTGGAAAAAGGACATATTCAAGATGTCCCAGAATCAAAGTAATGCTTTCTCAGTCTCTGGGCACAGAGATGTAGCAGGGAAATTAATTGGGATCATACTTTTGGTCGAGATATATATTGCTGTATATTCATCAGCACAAAGGCAAGTGACACATGGGACACATCATTCCTACAGTTCTAGTTTGTGTAATAAACTACTTTCTACCATTGTAGCATCCTGTAAAAAACAAACAAACACTATCAATAATTCACATAGCTGTCATTTCAGAAATGTTGATATAAAATAAGAGAGGAAAAAAGTCTTCTATATGAAAGTATACATAATACATGTTCCTTGTTTATAGGTATAATTCTACTTTTACAAAATATGTAAATTGTAATTCTTCTTATTTTATGATTATTACTGACTAATTCTTAAGCTGAATTTTAAACTGAATATCTTCTATACTATGAACATCAAGTAAAATACATAAATTAGTCCTCTAAGCAAAAGCCTGATTTAAATGTTAACATTACATTTTGTGCCCAAGGCCAGACTTGCCACCTGGATACCGAAACATTTTCTGCATAGAGTGCACCAGCCCATTGGGCACATTTGCCAGGTGACCTGCAGGAGGGGAGAGAACAGCACCTTACCTCCTGCCACACAATTCATGTAGGATGGCTGAGCGACCATATCCTCTACCCGGTCTGACAGAAAATGCTGACTGGGAGCAACTAATAGCTTCCTGGCAGACCTGGTAGGGGATACAGAAGATCCTCTAACATGGGCCTCCAGGCCACGCTACATAGAGGGAGATCAGCAGGCACAAGGACTGGTGGGAGATAAAGAGACATATAGAAAGGCTGAGGGTGAAAAAGAGACACACGGAGGGGTTGAGGGAGAGAAAGAGGCACACAGAGGGGCACAGGAGATACACACAAAGGGGTTGAGGAGGAGAGAAATAAACAAAGAGGCTTGGACAAAGAGACACACAAAAGGAGCTTGGAGAGAAAGAGACGCAAAGGGAGGCTGGGGGAATAAAGACACAGAGGGGCTAGGGAAAGAAAGAGGCACACAGAGGGGTGGGGGAAACATACAAAGAAGCTTGGGAGGCAGATGAAGACACATAAAGGGGTTGGAGGAGAAAGAGACACACAGAGGGGCTAGGGAAGGGAAACAAGAGACACACAGGGAACATGGAGAATGAGACACACAGAGGGACTGTGGGGAAAGAGACAAACAGAGGTGATGAGGTAGAAGAAAGTGACACACAGAGGGACTGGAAAGGGTAAAAAAGAAAAAGAGAGAGGGGCTGGGGGCAGAGACACACAAAGGGGTTGAGGAATAGGAGAAAGACACCAAGGGGCTTAGGCAAAGAGACACACAAAAGGGGCTTGGGGAGAAAGACACACAAAATGGGCTATATATATATGTATATTAATGTGTATAATAGTAATATATATATAATAATGTCTATAATATTTACACATACATTAATATACATGTATATATACAGAATACACACAAAAATATTGGTTAATATATAATATATAAACCCTGTTCCAAATTATTATGCAAATGATATTTTTCTTATTTACCTAAATAATTGATGTAAATAACAGTCAGCATAATTCTCATGTTATCAACCATTAAGAGTACAATTCAAATTTTATTGAACAAAACTCCTAATGATAACAGTATTTTTTTTAAACATAAAAAACTTACAATGCACTGTTCCAAATTATTACGCACAGTAAGTTTCAAAACACTTTATAGGTTGTAAAGAACTGAAAATTGTCATTTGTTGTGTTTGCAGCATATTTACTGAAATCAAAAGCTTTTTCAATCAAACTTATAACAACATTTTAACTTTTTAAACATTTTAACAGGTTCCGTTACATTTTAACATAGGACTCCTTATTTGATAGCAGCTTCACAAGTCTTGCATCCATTCAACTTGTGAGTTTTTGGACAGTTCTGCTTGAATTTGTTTGCAAGATGTCAGAATAGCCTCCCAGAGCTGCTGTTTGGATGTAAACTGCCTCCCACCCTCAAAGATATTTTGCTTGAGGATACTCCAAAGGTTCTTAATAGGATTGAGGTCAGGGGAGTATGGAGGCCACACCATGACTTTCTCTCCTTTTATCCCCATAGCAGCCATTGATGCAGAGGTATACTTTGCAGCATGAGATGGTGCATTGTCATGCATGAAGATGATTTTATTACAGAAAGCATAGTTCTTCCTTCTGTACCGTGGAAGAAAGTGGTCAGTCAGAAACTCTACATACTTTTCGGAGGTCATCTTTACACCTTCGGGGACCCTAAAGGGGCCGACTAGCTCTCTTACCATGATTCCAGCCCAAAACATGACTCCACCACCACCTTGCTGATGTCGCAGCCTTGTTGGAACAGGGTGGCCGTCCACCAACCATAAACTACTCCGTCCATCTGGACCATCCAGGGTTGCACAGCACTCATCAGTGAACAGGACTGTTTGAAAATTAGTCTTCATGTATTTTTCTGCCCAATGCAGCCGTTTCTGCTTGTGAGCATTGGTTAGTGGTGGCCGAATAGAAGGTTTATGCACAGTTGCAAGACTCTGGAGGACTCTACACCTTGATGTCTGTGGGACCAGCAGCTTCAAATATCTGTTTGCTGCTATGTAATGATATTTTAGCAGCTGCTCTCTTGATCCGATGCATGGATCTGGCAAAAATCTTCCTCAATGTCCCTTTATCTGCACGAACCTGTCTGTGCTCTGAATCAGCCACAAATCTCTTAATAGTGCGATGATCACGCTTACGTTTTTGTGAAATATCTAATGTTTTCATACCTCGTCCAAGGCATTGAACTATTTCACTCTTTTCTTTTCGTTTTCTTCCCCATATTGCATGAAAATGGTGCTCTGCTTAATAATGTGGAACACCCTCCTTTAGTAGGTTTTCCTTAAATTGGGCTCAGCTGGCAATCTAATTATCACAGGTGTCTGAGATTGTTTTCAGTGATCAAAAGAACCCTGAGACACAATGCCACCCATTAGTTAAACTGAAAAACAAAATATTTAATCTTTGTGACACTTAAATAGAATTTGCATAATAATTTGAAACAGGGTGTATGTATGAGCATGTTTTGGCCCACTCTTGTTGCTAGGTGCACACTCCATCACAATAACATATTCAAAGTGAAGATCACACTCATAGGACTTTAAACTAAATAAGATAACTTCATATTTTACAGCTGTGCAACAGCATACTGTCAGCATTTCAGTCCCATTACCACACTTTCCTTAATATGTCAAGAAAATGCCCCTTCTGGATCGCTGCCTTGCCGTGGTGAAGGGGTTTGTGTACTTCAATAAAGCTATGAGCTATACCATATAGGGGCACCAAAGATGGGCGGGTGTTGCGGTCACCGGCCCGCCGAGCCTCACGGCCGTGCCCGACCAGCACGACCGTACCGACTACACGAGCTTACCTGCTCGTCGGCAAGCCGGGAACCGCGCACTCACTTCTTCCGGGCATCACGCCCGAATCCAATATGGCGCCGACCACGTGGTCGCGTCTATGGATAGCCCCGCCCCCGAGAGTTATACCAACGTGTGCGTGACGTCACGACGTCAACGCACACGCACGTTTTGGGGTCGGAGGTCGCCCTCTGACCAATCATAGCCTAGAGAGGGGTATTTAAACCCCTAGCTTTTCCCAGAACTTTGCCCTGTCGTGGTTTCAGTTTCCTGGTTTCCCGAGAGTGCTATTTCCGTGTTTCTGATTTCCTGGTATCCTGATCCTTGGCGTTTCCCTGATTATTCTGATCTCTGGTTTCCCTGACTTGGCTTGTTTTATCGGTATTGAGTATTTTCTGGCTTCCTTGACCTCGGCTTTCCCTTTGACCATTCTCTGTCTCTAGCGTATTAGTCCGGCCATTCTAAGGTCCGGTTTACGCTCTATCCTGTTATTTTCCTTTTCTTACTTATGTATATATTTACATAGTTTCTGCGTGCTGGACCACATAGTTAGCCGTGACAGCGGGTCATAGCAGAGAAGTCAGACAAATCCTCGTCCACTGGAGAAGGAACTAGCAAGCCACTCCAGTAACTTTGCTAAGATAACTATATGGACAAGCACAACCAGAGACATAATGATATAGCACTGGAAGATGGGCCCCTCAGGTCAGAAGGTGCCTACCACATTACAGAGGAAGAGGAGAAGGCAAGTACGAGTAGCACCAGATCTTATGAAGTGGTTGGGCCAAAGCTGAGAGGACACCCAACTGCGGATGTGTTTGGAGGGGAAAGGTAAGTCCGCTGCTGCAAAGAACAATTTAACATAGGAACCTGGAATGTTAGAACTATGAACCAGGGCAAATTGGATGTGATCAAACATGAGATGACAAGGTTAAACATCGATATCTGGGATTTAGGGAACCCAAACGGACTGGAATGGGACATTTCACATCAGACAACCATCACATCTTCTACTGTGATCATGAATCCCACAGAAGAAAGGGAGTAGCCTTCATAGATTGTAACTTCCTACTTCCAGAGAAGAACTCTATTTGTATGTATGTGGGTGTTAACTGGAGGTAAGAAAATAAGAATGTATATTCTCTTGATTGAGACGCTACACACCAGATAATAGTTGTGGTCAGATATATAATCCAAAGCCTCGGGTATACCTCTGACTACTCAGGTATAAAGATTCATATATAAATATATTCCAATGTCCCTAACTAACAGACTTTATTACGTGATGTGTGTGTGGGGGGATTGGATAGTAGTGAGTTAACAATAAGTATTGTATCTAGGATACAGGGAGCAGGATGCAAGATGAAATTTCTGCTTGCCTTATGCCAACAAGTTTGGAAAACTCACCAGTGGCCAAAAGACTGGAAAAGGTCAGTCTATATCCCAATCCCCAAAAAAGGCAATGCCAAAGAGTGCTCCAATTATCGAACAATTGCACTAATTTCACATGCCAGCAAGGTAATGCTTAAGATCCTACAAGCTCGACTCAAACAATATATGGAACTGGAATTGACAGATTTACAAGCTGGGTTCCGCAGAGGACAAGGTACAAGAGATCAAATTGCTAATGTACGATGGATAATAGAGAAAGCCAGAGAGTTCCAGAAAAACATCTACTTCTGCTTCATAGACTATTTTAAAGCCTTTGACTGTGTGGATAACAACAACATCTTAAAGAGACGGTGTGAAGAAATTACATTGTTATTTCAGTTATTTTACTTTTTCCATTCGGTAGCTGTAACTATCGAACACCGACCACCCCCTAGCTCATTATCCTCAAAGAGAACAGTCAATTAAGTGCTCTACCTGTGTGGCCGCCATTCGTATATAATAGAACGCCACTTGCAGGAGAAAACGACGGCCATCTTGCTCGCACGAAAGGAGGCAGCGGAACTTGGTCTTCGAGTGTCTGGAACTACAATCGGACACTCAACTTCCTGAACACCGGTCAAACTGTACGAACACCTGCTTCCTTTTCCCGAACAGCCAGGAGAGTGCTGTTTGGTAGTTTTGTTCCCACAAACCAGGGGAACAATCGCTTCTATGAGCCATCGGGTGCTGTTCGTGCATTTATTCGTTTTCAAGACTTGTCGAAATAGAGCGGCCGCACAACCTAAACTCATGGAACTGTTTCTGGGCAGGAGCCTCATGTGCCGTCGGTCAAAATTGGCCTTCCATTAAATTCCCGAACTCCTGAACTGATCTGGGTGATTTTTGGATATGTTGGTCACCCAGATCAGGGCTATCAGGGAATATAACATTTATGGGTATTTTATGTGTTTTGGGAAACTTTCTGCCTGGAGATAATTGCGTTATTACATTATCTGACTAAATTATCTCACAGGCAGGGAGGAGGGAATTGTCTGTTTGTATTGGGAGTGTCATACTTTGTCACTGTATTATTATTGGCTGCAACCTTTGTGTCCCTGTCCCCCACAAGGTCCATGTGGGAATGCCCCTTGCATGGGGACTTGCATAAAAGCCAGTGTGGCACCCATTAAAATCATTCCTGTTACACCCTTCATCTAGTTTCGGCTGATGTTTGGGTACCTGTCTACTTTACTGGGAGAATACACTTGGGAGACTGTCATTCTTGTGAAGAATTGTTTGACTCAGCACCCGAACTGCGAACTATAATCACTCAGGCTCAGGCAGTTCAGGAGAAAATAAACCAACGGGTAGCTGCTATACCAACGTTTATTACAGATGGGAGTACCAGATCATCTCATCTGTCTCCTGATGAATCTGTATGTGGTCCAAGAAGCCACATTCAGAACTGAACATGGGACAACAGAATGGTTCAAGATCGGGAAAGGAATGCGACAAGGTTGTATATTGTCACCGTATTTATTCAACTGATATGCGGAATACATAATGCGTAAGGCTCAGCTGGATGAATCCAAAGCTGCAATCAATATTTCTGGAAGAAATATCAACAACCTCAGATACGCAGAGGATACTACTCTGATGGCTGAAAGTGAGGAAGAACTAAAGGACCTGTTGATGAGGGTTAAAGAAGAGAGTGCAAAAGCTGGATTGCTGCTTAACGTTAAAAAGACTGAGATCATGGCAAATAGCAATCTTAGTTCCTGGCAAATAGATGGGGAAGAAGTGGAGGCAGTGACAGCTTTTATTTTCCTGGTATCCAAGATCTCCTCAGATGGTGACTGTAGTCATGAAATTAAAAGACGTTTGCTTCTGGAGAGGAAAGCTATGGTAAGCTTGGACAAGCTGGTAAAAACTAAAGATATTAAACTATCAACAAATTTCCACATAGTCAGAACTAGTATAGTACTAGTAATGATGATGAGGCTGCAGCTCAAATATTTTGGCCATATAATGAGAAGGCAGGATTCTCTAGAGAACACTCTGATGTTTTGAAAGATTGAAGGCAGATGAAGAAGGGGATGACAGAGACAGAGATGGATAGATAAAGTCACTGAAGCCACGAACATGAAGTTGTTGGAGCTCAGAGGGGCAGTGACTGACAGATGTACCTGGTGTGCTATGGTCCATATGGTCACGGAGAGTCGGACATGACTGAACGAATAAACAACAATAGTTGGACATGAAAGATTGATTATATGCATTGCACGTCTGCTTTAAATAAATCTGTTCATTTGTTTATTTTAAAGCCATATAAGTGCTTTCTTTCATGTTTGAGTAATAGTTTTCAAATTTTAAGTTATCTTTTCCACCTTTATATATCTGCCCACTATGCTTGTGCAATGCATTATTGGGTTGGTATAGAATTTTGTTTCCAGGGCTGCTTTTAGTTCACAGTCTGGCCCTGCTCGTGTCAGCATACCCCACTCCCCCTAGAATGTAAGCTAGTTTGAATAGAGCCCTCCACACCCTTTGTCCCTTGTTTCAAATATTTGTCTGTAGTCCATCTACTGTACAATACTGTGGAATTTCTTGGTGCTTTATCAATAATAATAATATGCATGAACCCTAACATCATACAGTTCCAAGCACCTGTAACATATTCCTCCCAGTGCCCAGTGGCCTTGAGTCTGTATAAATGAATCTTGCAACATGTTAATGAATGCCGGCCGCTGCAGATCCATGCCAAATTATACCCCCATGTCCGCCCACATGAATGACAACGTAGGTGTGCGCGTGATATCACGCGGGTCAATTTGGCGTTTTGGGGTATCCTTACTTCTGGCTTTCCCTTATTGTTGTGTCTCATTCTGTTTCCCCTAACCTCGGCAAGTATCCTGACTATTCTTTGGTGCGTTAAGTCCGGCCATTCTAAGGCCGGGTAATACATTACCTATTAGTCCTCTGTGTGACACAATCTTACGTGCTGGATCAACTAGTAATCCTAACATTATGACATGGCCATAGATCCTGTAGAATTGTGTCAGCCCATAACTGATAGTGAGAGAAAGCTAGAAGAGAATGATCACCATATGGATCCATTTGCCCAGGCCTTCAGTACGATTCTTACTCGAACAGCGGATCTACAACCTGCGGCTTCCCCGACTGTGTCACCTCAGCCTAATAGTAAACCTATAGTAAATAAGGCATCTCCCTACTATCTCCCTATCTCCTCCCCCGCATTTTGATGGTAATATTCAAGAATGCTGGGGATTCCTGAATCAAATTGAGTATCATTTTGGTGCCTCACCAGGATCTTTTCCCATGGATAGAGCTAAAATTGGTTACCTGTTGAACCAACTTAAAGGTAAAGTTTTAGCTTACGCAACTTTGTTATGGGAGAGTAATAGGAGTATTGCACATAATTACCAGGAATTTAACTCGTAATTACCAGGAATTACCTTGCAGAATTTAAATGAACATTCAAACCATTAGGTAGGGAGGATGACGCCTCCACTGCCCTAATGCATATCAAGCAAGGGAACCGGTCTATCTCAGATTATGCCATAGAATTTCGCACCTTGGCTTCTAAAGGTAGACTGGACCAATAGCGGATTTATCTCTGCATTTTAAAAATGATTATCTGAAGCAATTATGGATGAGATTGCTGCCAAAGATCTACCTAAAAAATTAAATACATTTATAACATTTGTCATGCAGATTGATAATAGATTAAGAACTAGAGAAAATACCAGAAATAGAAATCGACGTATTTCTGTGTCACTGGCACCTCGTTTCTCCAGACCTATTGTTCCTGAACCTCTTGTTCAGTCCGAACCCGGAACCCATGCAGTTGGGGGTCACTAGGCTGTCAGAGGCAGAAAGACAATATAGGAGAAAAGAGGGCCTAAGCCTATACTGCGGTAGAAGAGGACATATGAGGAGTGCTTGTTCCATGCATCCGGAAAACATCCTCACCTAAAACCTTAAGGGGACAGGTCTTAGGTGTGATGGATATGTCCTCTGGGAATAACAAAAATAGATTCCGCATCGATATTACGATCAGATGTAACAAGAAGAACTTTTCATGCAAGGCCCTGATGGACTCAGGTGCAGCAGGAAATTTAATTGATTTTCATTTTGTAAAGAAAAATGCTATACCTATCAAGGAGAGACTATCTCCTCTGGCCATTGAGGCTATTGATGGGAGACAACTTTCTCAACCCTTAATTACCCAAGTAACCTTACCCATTAATATTTTCATTGGTGCCTTACATAAGGAAGATATAACATGTCAACATATCAAGTAATATTTTATCATATTAGGCTTTCCTTGGCTTAGTAAGCACAATCCTCATATTGACTGGGCTAGTAGGGAAATGTATGATGTATGAGATGTATGTTACACATTACCAAGAGAGTGGGCATCATTACATTACCCACTACTGCGCCTCAAACCCCTGAAGTGCCCATACAATACTGGGAGGTTAAGAAAGGTATTCAGCAAAGCTCAGACCAATATTCTACCTCCTCACAGAATATATGACTGTTCTATAAACCTACTACCTGGCACTATGCCACCCAAGGGAGCAGTATATGCTTTATCTCCACAGGAGAGAAGAATAATGGAGGAATATATCAAAGACTCCCTAAGTATTATTATTATTATATTATTTATAGAGCGCCGTCAAATTCCGCAGCGCTTTACAATGGGTGGACGAACAGACATGTAATTGTAACCAGACAAGTTGGACACACAGGAACAGAGGGGTTGAGGGCCCTGCTCAATGAGCTTACATGCTAGAGGGAGTGGGGTAAAATGACACAAAAGGTAAGGATAGTATTAGACTAGTGACAGTTGCAGAAGAGGAATCAGTTGGGAGCTATTAAGAGTTTAATTGATACGCTTTTATGAAGAAGTGGGCTTTTAATGATTTTTTGAAGGACTGGAGACTGGGTGAGCATCTAATGGAGGAGGGAAGCGAGTTCCACAGGAACGGTGCAGCCCTCGAGAAGTCTTGAAGGCGAGCATCAGAGGTGGGAGTAGGGACAAAAGAGACATAAGTCTTCAGCAGAACGTAAGGGCCTTTTTGTGTCTAAAAAAGATGGTGAGTTACATCTGTGCATTGACTACAGGGCATTGAACAAAATCATTGTTAAAATACCAACCCCATTCCCCTCATTTCTAAATTGTTTGACAGACTCCAGGGTGCTGACCATGACTCGTCTGGACATTCTTTGTTAATAACAGTCGTCATCCTACTGTTCTGACGGCTGTTTTTTATGACACTGCTGTTCCTGTTTTGGATGACCACCTTGCTTCCATTCGTGATCAAGGTTCACTCCGCTCTAGCAACTGCGGCTGATCGTTTCCAACTTTATGCTGATAAACGATGGGGTGCCAACCCTGTTTACCAAGTGGGTGAGAAGATGTGGTTATCATCGCGCAACATCAAGCTTAAAGTTCCTAGCATGAACTTTGCTCCTTGATTCCTTGGTCCGTTTCGGATCCTTCGTAGGATTAATCCTGTTTCGTATTCTCTGGTTCTCCCTGCCTCCTTACGAATTCCTAATACTTTTCATATCTCTTTGCTCAAACCACTTGTTTGCAATAGATATACTGTCCCAAGTGTCCCCCCTCCTCCATTGGTTGTTTCTGGACAGGAGGAGTATGAGGTCTCGTCCATAATTGATTCCAGGTTTTCTCATGGCACCTTACAGTATTTAGTTGATTAGAGGGGTTATGGACCTGCCGAGCTTTCTTGGGTTCCGGCATATGACATCCATGCTGGCAGCAAACTTCGTTCTTTCCATGCCAAATTTCCTCTCAAACCTGGTCCTGCCTGCCCGGTGGGCGGTCTTCAGGTGGGGAGTAATGTAACATTTTCTCCTCACTTTGCGGTATCTGCGCCCACCGGCCGTGCGTCTGTATGAATGACTCTTGCAACATGTTAATGGACACCAGCCGCTGCGGATCCATGGCAAATTATACCCACACGTCTGCCCGTGTAAATTACGACGTCGGCATGCACGTGACGTCACGCGGGTGACGCACACACACGTTTTGGGACAGAGTACAGAATATTTTATAGAGTCCTAACCTCAACATCTGAGGAAAGGGATTTAGGGGTGATTATTTCTGATGACTTAAGGGTAGGCAGACAATGTAATAGAGCAGCAGGAAATGCTAGCAGAATGCTTGGTTGTATAGGGAGAGGTATTAGCAGTAGAAAGAGGGAAGTGCTCATGCCATTGTACAGAACACTGGTGAGACCTCACTTGGAGTATTGTACGCAGTACTGGACTACAACAGTACTACAACAAGATGACATATTCTTAAATTAGAGGGGCAAAGGTTTAAAAATAATATCAGGAAGTATTACTTTACTGAGAGGGTAGTGGATGCATGGAATAGCTTTCCAGCTGAAGTGGTAGAGGTTAACACAGTAAAGGAGTTTAAGCATGCGTGGGATATGCATAAGGCTATCCTAACTATAAGAAAAGGCCAGGGAATAAAAATTGGGCAGGCTAGATGGGCCATATGGTTCTTATCTGCCGTCAGATTCTATGTTTCTATGTTTCTATGTTAAAGGCTGTTTTCGGCCAATCAGAACTATAAAGCACTTATTTAAACTCAAAATTACTTTTTCCTCATTGCCCTGTCGTGGTTTCCCTAGTTGTCCGAGAGTGTTTTCTTGCGTGTTTATCTTCTGTTTTTTTACTTTGGCTTTGTTTGACTTCCCTGTATTCTGGTATCCCTGACCTCTGGCTTTCCCTTATCATTTTGTCTCATTCTGTATTCCCTGACCTCGGCAAGTATCCTGACTATTCTTTGGAAGGTTAAATCCGGCTATTCTAAGGCACGGTAATATGTTACCTATTAGTCCACTGTGTGACACAATCTTACGTGCTGGATCAACTAGTAATCTTGACAGCACCATGATCAATTCACTGGTTTTATGTGGTCATGGTGCTTGGAGCCTGTATGTGCAGTGTTTCAGTGCTATTGGAAGTGTAAATACACCGCCGGCAACATAAGTTGCAAGCCAAGAATGAGAGTTCAGGCTGGCTAATATTAATTATGTTCATATTTTGTGTCTATTGTCAGCATGCATGCCCCCCATGTCACCCAAGTTCTCCCTCAGCCCACTCTCTGGGATGACCCTTCCCCTGCAGTGAGAATTTGGTCTTGTTAGGGGATCACATTTAATATTTTTCTTTCTTTCTTAAGTTTTTTAATATTTTTTTTAATTATTTGTGGGGGATCAAAAACAGTTTCTATCATACACTTAATATTGTAGTTGTCTCACTACACTCATACATCCAATTATTTCAAATTCCTTGTACTTTTATAGCTATGTGTAGACAAAGACAAAATAAGAGTTTAAACATTTGAATGTATTTTAACAGACTGAAATATCAATATACGTAGAGCATGTGATGTCTATTGCAGCAGGACACAAGGTAAATTTTAGGACAAGATAGTCCAAACCCTAAGTCCTTGTTCTGGAAAGAACATGCAAGTGAAGATCCTATTCTAGAATACAATGTCCCCATCATTTAGTGACTCTGTATGGAGACGTCATTGGTAAGCAAGTAGTGTGCATTTTGCTGGCACAAAATCACAATGGACGAGGCTGTGATGAAAGAACATTTCTTTTTAATTATGTGTTAGTCTCATAGTAACACTTAGCCAGCTTCCAATTCTGTAAAAACTGTTCGTTTGAGCTAAGCCGTTTTGGACTCCCTTTGGGGAAAAAAATCCAATATAAAATTATAAATGTGTATCTCCAAATTCTACCATGTTATGCTTAGACTGTTTTAGAACATAATATAAATCATGTAGTAATCAATCACATGCAGTTTTGTGATGAACTGTCAGAGTGTTAATATTTTGAAAGGTCATGATCTGAGATTTACAAACTATGCCAGGTATGTTAATCAATATCAGCATTGAGGACTATCTCTAAAAGCAGTTCTGCATAATGATTGTACACCAGTTTACTAAAAAAAACTCATTTTTGTAAGCTACTCAAATGCCAAAGCAAATATTACCATGCAATGTGACTCCATTTGGTCTGAATGTTTCTTGAATAAACCGTGAAAATTAGTGCAAAACATTCTAACTCATTCACATAAACCAGATTTTGAAAAAACAGATGTTCTAGAATCATGCGCCAGGGATTTCACTTTCTGGGTCTCCACTGGGCACCACTTAACAAAATCTGGAAGGGAAGTGTCTAATTTATTATTTTCCAGTGCTTTTGATACACATTCTTCTTCACCCCAGAGATGGTGATGACAATGTTTTTGCATGTGTGAGAGGAAGAATTAACTGTTAGCAAAGAAACAAAGCAATAGTCATTCCCTCAGAGGTCAGAAATCTAACCTTGATCTTGGCTGTAAAGAGCGGAACACCATTATTGAAGCATGGGAAAGAGCCCTATCCAATGTACTGAATCGTATTCTTTAACGTTATAGAAAAGAACCCGCCTCTTAAACTGCTTTATACGTTTAACTCTTGTCATTAACATCCACTTGATATATAACATTTTTAACATGCAAAGAAGACAGTTTTTAAGTTTAGCTTCTCCATTAAGAATTAAAGAGACGCCAACGATTTTGTTTTTTGCATATTTTAGAACATTAAATGGAATACAGATTCAAGGCATTGTATTAAGTATAGAATGTTTTGTCAAACCGTAATGAAATAAAATGAAACACAATCAGATAAATGGTTAGTTTTGAGGATTATGTTTTGCAATCCTTACTTTAATTTGTACATATACAGTGCCTTGCAAAAATATTCACCTCCCTTGGCATTTTTTTGTGTTTTGTTGCCTCACAACCTGGAATTAACATGGATTGTTTGAGGATTTGCATCATTTAATTTACAGAACATGACACAACTTTGATGATGTTGTTTGTTTGTTTTTTTTGTTTGTTTTTTTGTTTTTATTGTGAAGCCAAACAACAAATAGGACAAAATAACAGAAAAAGTCAATGTGCATAACTATTCACCCCCCTAAAGTCAATACTTTGTAGACCCACCTTTTGTGGCAATCACAGCTCCAAGTTACTTTGGATAAGTCTCTATGAGCTTGCAACATCTTACCACTGGGATTTTTGCCCATTCCTCCTTGCAAAACTGCTCCAGCTCCTTCAAGTTGGATGGTTTGCACTTGTGAACAGCAATCTTTAAGTCTGACCACAGATTTTCTATTGGATTGAGGTCTGAGCTTTGACTAGGCCATCCCAACACATTTACATGTTTCCCCTTAAAACACTCAAGTGTAGCTTTAGCAGTGTGTTTGGATTAATTGTCCTGCTAGAAGGTGAACCTCTGTCCTAGCCTCAAATCACACACAAAGTGGTACAGGTTTTGCTCAAGAATATCCCTGTATTTAGCAACATCCATCTTTCCCTCAACTCTGACTAATTTCCCAGTCCTGGCTGCTGAAAAACATCCCCACAGGATGGTGTTCTTTGGGTGATGTGATGTGTTGGGTTTGCGCCAGACATAGCGTTTTCTTTGATGGACAAAAAGTTAAATTTTAGTCTCATCAGACCAGAGCACCTTCCTCCATACATTTTGGGAGTCTCCCACATGCCTTTTCGCAAACTCAAAAAGGGCCATTTTGTTTTTTGCTGAAAATAATGGCTTACTTCTGGACACTCTGCCATAAAGCCCAACTCTATGGAGCGTACGGCTTATTGTCGTCCTCTGTAGAGATACTCCAGTCTCTGCTGTGGAACTCTGCAGCTCCTCCAGGGTTACCTTAGGTCTCTGTGCTGCCTCTCTGATTAATGCCCCACTTGCTCGGTCCGTGAGTTTTGGTGGGCGGCCGTATCTTGGCAGGTTTGCTGTTGTGCCATGTTCTTTCCATTTGGTTATGATAGATTTGATGGTGCTCCTGGGGATCATCAAATATGTGGATTTTTTTTATAACCTAACCCTGACTTGTACTTCTCAACAACATTGTCCCTTACTTGTTTGGAGAGTTCCTTGGTCTTCATGGCAGTGTTTGGTTAGTGGTGCCTCTTGCTTAGGTGTTGCTGCCTCTGTGGCCTTTCAAAAAAGGTGTGTGTATATGTAATGATAGATCATGTGACACTTAGATTGCACACAGGTGGACATCATTTCACTAATTATCTGTCTTCTGAAGGTAATTGGTTGCACCAGAGCTTTTTATGGGCTTAACAAAGGGGGTGAATACATACGCACATGCCAATTTTCTGTTTTCTATTTCTAAAAACTAGTTTTATGTATATATTTTTCTAATTTCACTTCACCAACTTAGACTATTGCGTTCTGATCCATCACATAAAATTCAGATTTATAAAACATTGAACTTAAGGCTGTAATGTAACAAAATAGATAAAAAGTCAAGGGGGTGAATACTTTTGCAAGGCACTGTATGTCTGAAACGCCATTTTGCTTATTTAGTATAATCTATAGGGCGTATCATAAATTTTGAATAGTTGTGATTCAAGAAATAACAAATTATATATCTTTTCCATCTCTTTATATATTTGATTTTGTAGTTTTTATTTTATTCTTTACTTAACAGCTAAAAAAAAAAAATCAAAATGCAAGCTGATAGCAGAAGTGTACATGCTATCAGATAACAAACAGAAGTATAATTATAAATGCTATATAGTCATGGCAGAATTTAAGGTTAGATAAATGTACATAAATATACACTATAGCACTTTTAGGAAGAAGCGGCTTTAGGATATAACTCATAAAAATGTGATGCCTTTTCCCTGAATACAGATAAAGAGAGAGAAAAGTCAAACAATGTAAGGAAAATAACAAGATATAAAAAAACAAACAAAAAAAAACCAAGATAGTTCCTGAACAACATTTGCAGGGTTATTCAATAAAGTGAGAATTCAGAGTGAATTCAATATGAATTAAACATTTTAGTTTAGCTAATCTGGTTTAAATTTGAAATATACTTTGAATCTACTTTGAATTCTCTCTTTGGTGAATAACTCTGCAAGTTTCAGCTTTCTGGCCTTGATTGTTACAGCTCACTTCAATCTGCAGGGCAAAAATTGAGCATTCTCGGTGGGCTAATGCATCATCAGAAGAATCTGTGGTCGCAAGTTCAAATCCCGGCAGGGTTGACTCAGCCCTTCAACCATCCGAGGTAGATAAAATGAGTACCATTAAATTGTGTAATAGTAACAGCCCCTGGATTTTGGGCTAAGGTAACATTCCCAGGACATATTTGAAAACCAGAGTAATCCGAATGTACCTTTCCTGGTTAAAGGGACACTATAGTCACCTGAACAACTTTAGCTTAATGAAGCAGTTTTGGTGTATAGAACATGCCCCTGCAGCCTCACTGCTCAATCCTCTGCCATTTAGGAGTTAAATCCCTTTGTTTATGAACCCTAGTCAAGCCGCCCTGCATGTGACTTGCCCAGCCTTCCATAAACACTTCCTGTAAAGAGAGCCCTATTTAGGCTTTCTTTATTGCAAGTTCTGTTTAATTAAGATTTTCTTATCCCCTGCTATGTTAATAGCTTGCTGGACCCTGCAAGAGCCTCCTGTATGTGATTAAAGTTCAATTTAGAGATTGAGATACAATTATTTAAGGTAAATTACATCTGTTTGAAAGTGAAACCAGTTTTTTTTTTTCATGCAGGCTCTGTCAATCATAGCCAGGGGAGGTGTGGCTAGGGCTGCATAAACAGAAACAAAGGGATTTAACTCCTAAATGACAGTGAATTGAGCAGTGAAATTGCAGGGGAATGATCTATACACTAAAACTGCTTTATTTAGCTAAAGTAATTTAGGTGACTATAGTGTTCCTTTAAATACTTTGTTATTATTTCCCAGTGGTGAGTTATTTAAATAGTAACTGTGAATTCCAAAACAGGAAAACAAAAAAGGACTTCAGAAAGGTCGTTGAATCCGACACTTTCAGAGTCAAATTATGTGCATTCTCCTCCTTAGTTAGTTAAAGGGATCTGAACGTGCACTATTAATACTACATGTCACTGTCATTCAGAGCTCTGATAACCAGCCAGTGATTGTCGCCTTGGAGGAGTAAATCAGGAGAGATTCACGTAAAATGCTAGAGAGTCTCTGAGATATAAGATGCGTCGCCCTATTCCTCCAGCTGGTTATCAGGATGCCCACTATACCATACCACCAATAGACTGAAAGGATTGTCCCTACATAATGGAATCCGCAAATTCAGGTGTTATTTGTACTGTATTTCAATTGTTTTGATTGTGTTTTAATATTTGAGATCTCTGAGGAAGTTCTTGAATGACTAAAACGTGTAGGACCTGGGCTTAATATATATATTTTTTGTTTAAATTTTCATTTATTTTTATATTATGTTCCTCCTCCTTTGGTCACATGTGATGAAATAGCCCAATCCCTAGTCCATATTGCACACCTTCCTTTCAGATTATTATTTTCCTCCTCCTTTGGTCACATGTGATGAAATAGCCCAATGCCAAGTCCATACTGCACACATTCCTTTCAGATGATTATTTTCATCTGAAAGGAAGGTGTGCAATATGGACTTGGGATTGGGCTATTTCATCATATGTGACCAAAGGAGGAGGGTCTGGGAGATCCACAGGACATTTAAAAGATGGAAGATTCCTGAGGCTACTTTACAGCTGACTGAGGAAGCTCATGGATGAGTGAAACGCGTTTTAGCTAATTTGGACTTTATATTGGACTTTTTTATTTTCTATAGTATACACTACCAATGTTTTAATTTTGTAATTAATACATTTTTTATATTTTTTCAAACAAAGTCGCTTGAAGCCGTAGAGAATCTTCATTGGGGTGGTGCAATCCCCAGAAAATTGGCACTCTGCTTGTTACCCTTAGAGCCAGGATTTGAAGGCTCTAAACAAGGTGAGCTTAATATTTACTATTAGATTGAAGTTCACAACTGAAAGATACTGTACATTGGTTGTTTTTCTTCTTATATCCCCTCTGGAGGAAACTATACCGTGAGAGTGGTATGTTGCTGCCCTAAAAACAAAAAGTTCCACACGTCCACACACACACAACACACCATGCTTCCATTTCACTCTCTCCTACCCAGCATAACATAATTCACACTCACAGCATAGACCAGTCCTACTATGCTAAACGCATAACATGGTGCAATCGGACATGGAGACAGTAGTCAATAATTAGGCCATGCCCTAACCTGACCGTTGATCTTATAGTTGCTAATAGGGAAAGCGCAGCTTACTTAACTAAGTATAAGCCACTGTAGCCTCAAGAGACGGAGACGTCCTGGATATAACTAGCAGTGTTTACACGTATACCTGCAGTCCTTGGCTTCACCGCTCCCTGTTATATGTGTGGTTATGTTTATAGCAGTACTCCTTTGTGTATAGGACTTAGTCAGGTGAAACTTTAAGGGTTCGTTACTCACTTTCCCAGAGTTTAAACTGTATACCGATGCTATTTTATGTTGCAAGCAAAATATACTAATGCTAACGGTTTGTTACGGTATAATGGCCTGTACAGGAGCAGCACAACCTATACCTGCACCACATATGAGCCGGCCACAGCTGCAAGGTAAAACATAATGTTGGTGTAACCAACATAGCATCGTTCAGCGTTGCCTACCTAATCTTCATTTGACAACTCACAGTAAGGCCGAGCTCATTAAGTGATAGAGGAAGCTAACTGTGTTGCGCGCACCACTTACCAACCAAATGGAGTCAGAGGAAGTTCATAGCGCATGTAGTCAGTCTTGTATAATTCGCTTATTCACTTATGCCACACACAACACACTGAACAATCTTCAGTGCAGGGATGTTTTTTTTTTTCCAGTTATAAGCCAGACCTAGCACTGTTTTACTGTACCTCATGCCTTTTAATTTACCTGCGTACGGCACTAAATGTATGATATGCTTTTTTGTGCAGTGTCAACAGTAGCCTGTTTCCTACCAACTTGCTTACGGTTTGCTCTTCTCAGTATAGCATATCGCCTGACTTTCCTCACATCACATATAGGCATGCTTCCACCCAGAGGAAACTATAACCTTATAATATGCCCAAGATGTAGGACAAATATAGGTCTATAGGCAACAGTGAGCTGTTAGACTACCATGTATAACCACGCCTATATCTAGAATACTAGCTAAACATAGCCTGTTACCTCTCAGACGCACCCAAATCATAAATCATTATGTATCACTACTCGCTGAATACACCAGGCAACACTCTGATGCATGTACCTTCGCAACCAGTATTATTATTTTGTTACCTTGTCTTTTTCAAAAAAAGTGTGCTTTCTCATTTTCGCCATGACAATGTATGCAATCGAAAACCTGTACCCGCTGTTGTGGCGCTACTGGTCTTTATGTTATATGATATCGTGCACACGAAAAAATAAAGAATTAAAAAAAAAAAAAAAAAAAAAAACGTTTATCCTACGGAGCCAATATTATAAAGGAACACGTGAGCGGTTCTAGCTTTTTGCTTAATATCAAACCAGAACTATTCTGTATTGTCTGCACTGTTATCATTTTTTTGTCTTGTTTTTCGTAATTTTATGTACTTTCGAGTAAATTATTACATTATATTTGCGGGGTAATTTATAAACACCCCTACATAGACCAGTTAGAATTATTTAGCGCTCCACTAAGAGGTATTTTATACCATATTTTTGTTGCTATTTTATGTAGTGTGGATAAAAGGATATTCCACATTAAGTGTTGAGCTGCCGATCACCAAGACACTTTATCGTACTACATATTACCTCCCATCAAAGGTAATTTTCCAGTTTTATAATTAATTTTGATGTATATTTTAGTGGAAATGGTAAGGCTAGAGTCCTTTTATTTTCAAATTATTATTTACAGCAGGAAAATATCATGTCCTAATCACGCATCATCCCGAGATGGTTCCACAAATATAACAAGGACCGCAATAACTCTATTGACTCTAACTACCTGCAGTCCCAAACTTAAATCAAAAGGGAATCTTGCAGCATGATTGTGTAGACAAAAAAAAAAATCTGCAAGCCTTATGCTAACATGGAGGTTCTAAACAGACTAACCTGGTTTTACTATAACATTTGTAACTTTCACTTTTATGTGGATGGATGAAGAACAATGGAGTTTGTCTCATTGCCTTTCACTATGAAACTCGGCACATACTGAGTTTAACCCCTTAAGGACCAAACTTCTGGAATAAAAGGGAATCATGACATGTCACACATGTCATGTGTCCTTAAGGGGTTAACCCATTTGCTACTGGAGTTTAAACTCCCTCCAGGCCGACAATATCCTCCCTTTTAGCCTGCCCTACCTGACATCCATCGTGCTTCAGCAAAGAGAAGTGATGTCATTAGAGAAGAATAACTTGACCGTGGCACTTGAACTGAGGTAATTTTTAGCTTCTTTTTCTTTGTTTGTTTGTTTTTTAAGTTTAGGGGTAGAGACCAGGATAGGAAGGGTTACTCTGACCAAAAACATTGTCTTATTAAAAGAAGAGTAACCATTTAAATGTACGTAAAGAAATGTTTTATATATTTATGTTAAAAAATATATATTTATCAATCCCAAATTGTTGTGCATTCATTTAATAGAGTATCAAATGTCTTCAATAAATGAAACGCAAATAACCTTTGAGTGTCCCCATCCCATTCTTTGAATATCTCTGCTGATGAGAATCATGCAAGGCATTTGGGAAAAAAATGCATAGTCTGATAGAGGACAGCAGTTTGTAGCCTTAGTATAGAGGTGATTTATGGCTTGCCCTAGTCAGCACATGGTGGAACTTTATCAATGACTACAGAAAACATAAAAGTAATCCTGGTGTTTGCCTAACCATCTTTCATTCCCACTATGTCATGCTATTTTACCAGTTATGCTTTTGTACTGTCTTTACATCTACATTTTATTATTGCATTAACCTAAACATCTGGAGAGGTCACATTCTCGAACATCTGTGTCTTCCCATGCTGTCCAAAACTCTGAGCGCCATGCACAGCTGATGTTCTTTATATCTTGGTTACAAAATCAAATATGTATTATAACTTAAAAATTTAATATATTTCAGTCCATCTATGATTTTATATGGAAATTGAAAGAGGTATTTTAAATTCATGCTGATTTGTTAAAACTTGGATGTTTGCCAGACCGTGCTTAGGCTTTTTGTAGCTTTAAAATAACTTGTCGAACTTGTATTTGTTTTACATAATATTTTCTTTTCTTTTTTTTTTTTCTCTGAAGGATTTAACATCACCTCTAGTAGCAAGATTAGCAAGCAGTCTGAACAAAAGTGCACAGTCAAAGGTGAAGTGAATTAGCACTAAATTACACCTTAAACGACTAATGTTCTATATTATCTATACATTTATCATACTTTGTTTTCAATAAAAATAAAAAGTATATTTAAATTATGTTTATGATAATGGGGATATATAAATATAAGGGTTATATAATCCAGTGGAATCTAAACAATAGAGTTCTTGAAATAATTTATAAGAGGTATCATTCAATGCTAGAAATATACTTAAAAGTTCCAATGAACATCCCCGACTAAATGCAACACATCAATAAATACATGAAGTGTTCTCTGAGATATGTATCTGCTACAAAGTTTTTTCTTTTGCCAATTTTCAGTGAGATCATTTTATTTCTAAGTTTCTTGTGACAAATGCTCCATGTACGTTTACCACGAACTCCACGTACGTTTGCCACAGGGGGGGAGGTGGTAACTAGTGTAAGGAATCACTTTGTTGCTTTGTAGTTCTTTCTCTGTGACCTGTTCTGTATTCCCATTGATGAAAGTTTTGTGTAATTGTATGGAGATCCCCTGCTGCTGGTCTGTGTATAACTTGGCTATACCATGTCCCATTAAAAGCAGTTCAGTTGTACTCCCAGAACTATGTGTCGTCTAGTTACTGGGAGGGGAAAGGGCTAATTATTGTTCCAGCTCGTTGGAGGATTCAACGGGGAAAGTTCTTGTAAGGACCAGAGCTCCCAGGACTGTGTCGTCCAGTCCCTATGAGGGAATAGAGCTAGTCCCCTATCCTGCTCCAGGTCAGAGAGGCTCCAGGAGGAGCCCAGTCAAGCCACGGCGACTTGGGCAGAAGCGCTGAGGTTTTCGCCTGTTCTTTTTTTTTTTATAATTCTTTATTTTTAGTTGTGCATTGCAAAATCACAATCCAACAAAGCCCGTACAAATATCATGCAACATGTAACATTAGTACTGGCTTTGCGTATATGCACTTTTCATAGTTATGTTGGAACCAAACAAACAAACATTGGCATCAAACGTCATAACTTAGATTATCTGTAATACCATATTTACATCAAAACCGACTCGTAATCTCCGCAAGCTAGTTCAAATCCTGCAGTATCCATGTGCCTCTGTTGTTTACCAAAGTACTTTCTATATATTTGCTGTGTACTACAGTAATGCAGGTCGATAAGACCAAGACACACTCTTTATAGCATATAACAATAATAATAGTATAGGAAACTTTTCGTGGCTGGTCAAATATGGATGTGCATTGTTAAATAATGTGTCCAAACCAGAACATAGGTACTTAGTTAGCTATAGAAATGCTGTCGGTATAAGCTGACACATGTGTACATTACAAGTCGCGTTTCCTATTGGATACGAATAAAGATCCCGGTATCCGTATTTCTCCTGCTACTTGCCCTGTATATGCCAGGGCTGTGATATAGTACAGCATACGAGAGTAAAGAGAAAAAGAAAGAAAGGAGTTTCACAGAGTAAAACATGAAATACAAGAGAAGAGAAGGAAAGAGAGAAAAAGAAAATGGAGAGAAAGATCAGTAAAGACAAAGAGTGAAAGGGAAGAGAAGAAAAATCATGGTGTCGAAATACACGGCGGGGCACCAGAGGGCAGGATGAAGGAGACGGGGGGGACCAAGGAGCAGGCGAGCGAGGGGGGGAATGGGAACCGAGGCGAACCACCGAAGACCTCCCCGGCACCTAAGTGCTCAGTGGGTTATCATCCCACGGCTCCCACAGCCTCTGAAAAGCCCCCGTGGTCCCCCTAACCCTAGCACTCAGGTCGTCCATTAAGCGTACTTCCCTAATTCTCGCTATCACGTTAGCTATATGTGGCACATCTGATTGTAGCCATGTGTGTGCTATAGCTCTTCAGCTAGGGTGACTTTGTGAATTAGTTTTTGCTCCCTTCTAGTCCAGCCCAATGATCCATATCCAGGGCTCTGGAAAACACCTGTGTTAGGAGGTCCCTTATGGCCTTCCAGAACCTGGCAACCTTAGGACACTCCCACCACATGTGTAAGTATGTCCCCTTTACTCCACATCCCCTCCAGCAGTCACCTGTAATGGTTTTGCGCATTTTGAATAGCATAACTGGGGTCGTATACCATCGCAACATCAACTTAAAGGATTGTTGTTTTCCCCTGTTCTAGCTAGGAATCGGTCCTCGGCAAAAGATACCCAGCTGCGGTACAGGGAGCTCTGCTACACTTGTGTTTTCTGTACAGAAGGGTAGGGTTGGCTATGCATACATTATACTATACATTTTCTTGTAACTGTCCTATTTATAGTTAAATCCCCCCTCTCATAATATTGTAAAGCGCTACGGAATCTGTTGGCACTATATAAATCACAATAATAATTATAATAACAAAGTAAGAAATGAATGTACACAGACATTTGCCAGTGTACTTTTCTTTGGAATTATTGCCATACAGTGACAAGTTAATTTACCAAATACTACGTCAAATTGAAAAACGTTAATATCAAATGAAGTTTAAAGCTAAAGTGGTCATCTGCATAAAGGCAGAGTTTACATTGCTGCCTAAGTCCACCTCTAATTTCTGTGACTCGGATTTGCCGCACATGTGCAACAGCCTCCAAATACATCTCTATGGGAAAATATTGGATTGGCTAAGATCATCAAGATCAGGGAGTTTGGGCAGGAGCATGGAGACTGACATGTTTTTTTTTTAGATTTGCAAGGGGGTCCACAAATTTAAATGGGTTCTAAAACATTATAGTGAAAGGGATACATGTTTGTCTTCCTTACTCTATAGTGATCCTTTAATAATGATCCTGAAGAATTAACATATACTAGGCGGAAGCATAGAGACTTTTTTATGTAATGTGCACCCTGGTGAGATTTAGTACTGATCCATTACATGGTGTGCATGGATAGAGATATGGAGGGGGAATACAAAGTTATTAAAACAGGTCTGTGCGGCTGTGTTGACATGAGATTATACAGCCCAATAGTTTCCAGGCATAAATACTCAAGGTGCAGGCTGGGACAGGGGTCAGGGAGGCAATTGGCCCCCAGGCTGCCCTAAATCCAGGGCTGTCTGCTTATTTAATAGGGTTAATAGGGTTGCCACTATGTGGCCAGTGAGTGTATTGCAGGAATACTTGTGGCAAAGCAAAGACCGGTATTTTGTTTTTCTAATGCTGTGCTCGGTGCTCACATATGGGTCCAGTGGGGGAAGCATCAAGAAAATTGCACCCAGAACTAGCAGGTGTCTCTACCAGGCACCTGTGTTTATTTTACTGTAAATATGTTCTGTACGTCATTGCCGATTAGCAGTACATCCTGGGGGGAGGGCTCTGTCACACAGGATCCTCTGCTGTTTATTAACCAAGGGTACTGTCTGGCCCCTCCTTCCATGACGGCCTGGCCCCTCCTTCCCTGAGGTCAGACATGCAGACAGAGACTGGGGAAAGGAGGAAAGCTGCACAAAAAGGAGAGTGGCAAGGAGTCACAGTGATCTGAAAGGATGGGGTTTCAAAAGGAAACCAAGAGGCTCTGAGAAGATAAGGAAACTGAACAGGCGTTGTCTGGTAGTAAAGGGAGTGAAAAAGAAGGTGCTTAAAGGGACACTATAGTCACCAGAACAACTACAGCTTAATGTGGTTGTTCTGGTGAGTATAATAGCTCCCTTCAGGCATTTTCATGTAAACACTTCCTTTTCAGAATAGAGGCAGTGTTTATATTGCCCCTAGGGTCACCTCCAAGTGGCCACTCCTCAGATGGTTACTGGAGGGGTTTCCTGGCTCAGGGCTGCACAGTAAGCAGCCCTGACGTTCAGCGTCCCCACGCGCTGCATGGAGACACTGAATTTCCTCAAAGATATGCATTGATTCAATGCATCTCTATGAGGAGGTCCTGACTGGCCAAATCCCTATGAGAAAGCATTGGATTGGCTAAAAATCGTCCATTCCGATGATGACACATTGGGGGCGGGGCCCGTGCCAACGGACCCATGCAGAACTGAAAATAAGGTGAGTTTTATACTTTTATAGGGGGGCCAAGGGGGTGGGGGGCAAGCCAACTAAATGGTGGGTTTAGCACTATAGGGTCAGGAATACATGTGTTTGTGTTCCTGACCCTATAGTGATCCTTTAATATTAAATGGAGTTATTGAAGAAAAGTGGGGAATGAGAATGAAGTTAAAGGTGGGCCTGTGATCAGAAACATTCATTCATATGTATTTCTACATAGGATACATTATTTATAATGCCCAGTGTTTGAAATAAGAGCCATTAGTACATATTTAAAGACCTTGATACTAAATACATATATGGATTTTATGCTTTTGTTTTGTATTTGTTTTTTGTTGTTGTTTGTTTCAATCCATGATCTCAGAGCAGAGGGTAGAGTGTGTGAAATGGAATGGAAGTGTCATTCTATCGTGTCACTGTGGGTGAATGCAGAAGAGCATTGCACTCCAGTATGTGTGAATGTTTAGGTGTATTATATATCAGACTGCATAAATGCTGGGGTATATTTGTACAGTCTGTGTACATGAATGCAGGCGTATATTTGTGCAATTTGTCTGTGTGCATGAATGCAGGGGTACGTGTGTGTGATATGTCTGTGTGCATGAATGCAGGGATATTTTTGTACAGTTTGTATGCATGAATGTAGGGGCATTTGTGTGATGTGTCTGTGTGCATGAATGCAGGCGTATATTTGTGAAATGTGTATACATGAATGCAGGGAGATATATGTGCAATTTGTGTGCATGAATGCAGGGGTATATTTGTATAGTTTGTGTGACTGAATGCAGGGGTATTTTTGTGCAGTTTGTATGAATAATGCTGGGGTATATTTGTGTGGTTTGTCTGTGTGCATGAAAGCAGTGGTGTATGGTTAAGAGTATGCTGCCTGTCTGTAAAGAATCTATAACTGTGGTGCAAAATACTACATTATACCACAACTAAAGCATTATCAGTAATATAAAGTATATATTTTTTTCTGTTTGAAATTTAATAAATGTGACCCACCAATAATGAGACTCTGTTTCTAGCTCTGATACATGTAGAGCATACACACACAACTGTACATAAACATGGCTGCAAACAGACATATACATACTATCAGATACATACATGTGTAACATTTTTATCATATTTACAGTATCAAGTTTTGTGTTGTTGAAGTTTTTTTGGGTGTGGGTTGGTTTAAATAAGTACAGAGAGTGGCACTTGCGAATTCTGTACAAAGTACAGATTAAGCAACAGTGCACAAAAAATAGTTTTACTTTTTTTTTTTATTCTTTATTTTCATTGTGACAAAGAACAATATTTAGGTTTTACTATCTAACATAGCTTACGCAGAAGCCAGACGGTGCATATGTAAGACTGTGGTTTGATCACATTTCATGCTGACCTGCGCAGAGGCCGAGTTCAGTTCGGTTGTACATTTGCATTGTTTTTCTGTATACTAGACTGGGATCCGTCACTTTTTCACCATTTCATATGTATAACAACAAAAGGAATACATTACGAATGAAGAGGAAGAACAAAAGTCTGGAAGGGAGGGGAAAACCTGGGGAGGGGAGGGGAAGCCCCTTTTTACATAGAGATTGTGTTAGCTATAGGCCTTTGTTGTTGGTTGCAGTGTATTTCAGCCGTCGTATGACTTTTGGCCATGTTTCTCGCGCCTCACCTTGGTGTGTGGTCGTACGTCCCATCTGTGCTATCCATCTGTACTCTGCCGCCTCTGGGGCGTATGTCTTTGGGACTTGTCTAGTTTAGCCCTGTATATTGGCGCGATTGCATTAGGAGGGGGCGGGTGCGTGTGTGCCGAGGGGGGGAGGGGCAGGGCAAGGTAAGGGGTGTGAGACCCACTGCTGGAGGAGAGAGAGGGTCCGTCCCTACAGGTCATCCGTTGCGTCGCCTGCTGGGGGTTAAGGCACTGTTTGTGAGTCAGTGTAGTCCTCCCACGGTTCCCAGATCTTAAGAAATTTTGCATATGTGTCTCGCACCTGAGCCGTGAGTTTATCCATGAGAAAGGCTTCTTTGATGTTTCCTATTACCCTGTTCCTGTGCGGGGTGTCTATTTGAAGCCACGTCTGCGCTAGAGTGCGTCTGGCAGCCAGATTGATATTGTTTAATAGTTTTTGTTCCTTGTTGGGGAGATTGTCAAGTGGTCTAGCTAGTAAACAGGTCCAGGGGTTGGGTTTGATTGTTTTTTTCAGAACATCTGTCAGAAGGTGAGCTATGTCGTTCCAGTATCAGGTGACCTTTAGGCAAGTCCACCACATGTGTAAATACGTGCCCTTTTCCCCACATCCCCTCCAGCAGATGTCAGATGGAGTTTTACCCATGCGGTGGAGCTTGACAGGGGTGGTGTACCACCTCATAATTGTTTTGTAACACTGCTCTTGGTGAATGACACATATTGAGGATTTGGTCGCTGCCTCCCATATGTCTTGCCAGTCCCCACTGTCTAGTGTTAGCTGAAGTTCTTCCCATTGTGATATGTATGAGGGTATCTGTGAGTCCTTTGTGGGTGCGCTAATCTGCTCATATAATCGTGTGATAAGGCCGGCACGCGGTCCGTCTGAGAGGCATAGCGCTTCGTAAAACGTGGGCTTTGTTTTGGCCGCCTTACGTACGTGTGGTTTGTTTGCATAGTCCCTTAATTGTAGGTATCTAAAATAGTCTCTATTGGTCAGTTGGGCCCGGGCTTTTAAATTGTCAAAGGTATGGAATGTGTCGTCTTGGAATAGCTGATTGTACCGTTGTAGCCCTGTGTCCTCAATGCCCCGAAAATCTTGAGGGGTCATGCCTGGGGGGAAAGCTTTATTTCGAAGGTATGGTGTCAAAGGTGAGATGGGATGCATAAGGGCATATTTGTGTGCTGTAGTGTTCCAGATTCGTACCGAGTTTAGGATGGCAGGGCAGGTGGTTCTCAACTCCGGGCGGTCAGGTTTAGGTACCCATATCCAATACTGGGGCCGGTCTGTGCTCATGAGGAGTGTTTCTATATCCAACCATCTGTGCATGTCTGGGGGCCAGTGCCACTCTACAATTTGTGCTAGTTGTGCTGCCAGGTAGTACTGGTGTAAGTTCGGGAGCCCAAGGCCTCCCCTACTCTTGGGGGCATATAACGTGTGCCTCGCTATCCTGTGTCTTTTACCTGCCCAAATGAAGTTGTCTATTGCTGTTTGGAATGGTTTAAGGTCAGAGAAGGCGCGGGAGCAGGTTCATTTTTATAGCATGTAACCTACCCAGCCACGAGATAGGCTTCTCATGCCACCTGTCGAGATCTTTGCATAGGGCATGAATTAGTCATTGGTGATTTTCAGCATACAGGTCAGCGTGGTGTTGTGTGAGTCTGATACCCAAATATTTAATGGGCTGTGTGTGGAGTCTAAGGGATGTGGTGTGTTTCAGCCACTGAATGTCAGCGTCTGGGAGCCCTATAGGCATGCTGACAGATTTGTCAATGTTAATTCTGTATCTGGACACTGGGGTGTCATTGTCCTGAAAGTAGCGCGTTCGTTCCGTTTGGATAATCTCCTTTGTGTGAGGGTCTCTGAGTAGGGAGGCATTCATACGCCATTTCCAAGGTGCGTGTGGGCCTGGCAGTTTGATGGTAAGTGCTATGTCGGCGTGGTCCGACCATGAGATTAGATTTATCTCGGCTGCTTTGATCCATGGCATACCCGCTGGGTTTACCAGAAACATATCTATTCGGGAGTAAGTGCTCCACCTAAGGGGCACTGCACCCTGCTCCACAGTGTGTCGCGGGGGGATGTCAGTTCCCTGCACTCGCACCCCGGCCTTCCCCTGCTGGGCACCAGTTTCGATCACATTACAGTGCACGTACAAAGTCACTTTTGCCGGGCCATACAGTTGTGAACACCGCCTGACACAGACCTCCCCCCCAGCCCCTCCCTCCTCCAACACCCCCGGGCACCTTGTCCCCACTTCCACCCCCACCCCATCAACTGAAAAGATGCCCATGAAGCCCGTGGTGCCCCAGAAAAAATACTTATGTTTATGCTGCTTAACTCCTTAAGGACCAAACTTCTGGAATAAAATGGAATCATGACATGTCACACATGTCATGTGTCCTTAAGGGGTTAAGGATGTCCTGCTATTGATGAGGGGCACCACGTGGCCCGTGTGTACAATGCTTTGCTCGCTGCCCCTTGGCTAGTCCCGCCTGGGGCCTCAGGGTTCCTCTGATTCGACGACCATGGAGAGGGCCTCTGTCTGCCGCAGTGGTGCGTGGAAGTCCTTTGGCAGGTCACGGACATCCGTCCTCTCGGCCTGCTCAGTCCAACCGCACTTACTGGGCGTTTGGGATGAGTTTTGTGGTCCCAAAGTCGGGGCCTGTGCTGGTTACAGTGCTTTTGTGAGCGCCGGAATGCCGAGCACTAGCTCTATGCGGCCATCTTCGACGGTGTCGAAACCACGCCCCCCGTTTTTACTTTTCTTTTAAGGCTACTTAAAATCACCTATCTTAGCAAATAAACATGGGGAATCAGTTCCACCATATGGCCATATTGTGTTAGCCCACCACTACTTCACAGAAACCCAATATCGATGGGTCCTACACTAATTCCAACATGGGAGATAAACATGTTAACAGCAATACTTACTGCTTAAACTGCTTCCAGAGACTTTCCTTAACATACACATTCTTGGGCTAATTAAAATCACCAAACATAGAAAATAAATATTGAGATTCAGTTACACCATATGGTACAACCCACACATCCACTGTAGTGGTGGTAACCACAGGAAAGCAAACATTGAGGAGAGTCTCTGGAAGCTGTTTAAGCAGTAAGGATTGCAGTTAACTTGTTAATCTCCCATGTTAAAATTAGCGTAGGACCTACCAATATTGGGATACTGTATCCTTGTAAAAATCCACCTTCTCCACCAGCAGGAGACCACTGGCTGGCTATAATTTGCAATGCAGATGGTGGGCAACCTTCCATCTTCAAGGATCACTATAGGGTCAGGAACACAAACATATAGTGTTAAAACCACCCTCTAGCCCCCCTGGGCCCCTCATGCCTCCATAAATATAGCAAAATCTTATTGTATTCCAGCCAGAAGCTGTAGATCTGCATGCTGTTTGTCTCAAAAAACCACCAGTCTGCTGACATCATCAGAAGTGGTGGCCTGATCCAATCACAATGCTTCCCCATATGATTGGCTGAGACTGACAGATCAGGGGCAAAGCCAGCATGATTCAAACACAGCCCTGGCCAATCAGCATCTCCTCATAGAGATGAATTGAATCAATGAATCTCTATGAGGAAAGTTCAGTGTCTGCATGCAGAGGGAGGAGACACTGAATGCTTGGATGCATTTTAGGCAGCCATGACCCAGGAATGATCTCTAACAGCTATCTGAGGAGTGGCCAGTGAAGTTATCACTAGGCTGTAATGTAAACACTGCATTTTCTCTGAAAAGACAGTGTTTACAGCAAAAAGCCTAAAGGTAATGATTCTACTCACCAGAACAAATTCAATAAGCTGTAGTTGTACTGGTGACTATAGTGTCCCTTTGACATATGAACATTCTTCTTGTGGAGTGTGAAAAAAATAATTATTTAACATTTCCTTGAAAGAGTTTAGACCTACAGAGAGTATGAATGTGTTTCATGAATTTAGGTGAGGAAGAACAATATAAATCCAGTGTATTCCCTAATGTGGAGCTTTACTTAGTGCTGCCAAAGTTTGTAATTGCTGATGACGGCACATGAAGGCAACATCTTCCTTTATAGAAGTTATAAAGTGTGATTGATATTTCACAATTCATTTTGTGCAAGTCGTTTGCAGAGTCAATAAATCTCTTTTGACTATGAAAGACAAAATAACCTTACGAAGAAACGGATGATGAATAGGGTAGATCCAATAATTCACATAGCTATATGCAAACCATTGAAAAAGACCCCATTCATTGCCTACCTCAAAGCTGCAAAGTAGGGGGTAACCCAGAGAAAATACACAGAAAAGGAGACCCTTGAAACAAGGGGATCCTGAGAAGCAACTTTGGACACGGAAAAGGCACTTGAATGCCCGGTAACAGGAAAGAGAGAGAGAGTAATAGGAGAATGAACAGGTGAGAGATAATGAATCATAACCTGTACCCCCAACTTGCTTGATATATCATACTAGTACAAAATAATAGTAAAACTAGATGAATAGCCCCGCACGAGGGCTATAGAGGAGTAACAAACAAGAGAACCCCCAAAAATATCTCTCCAATAGCTGCCTAGTATAATATGTGGATACAACCACCTTAACTAGGGCAAACACACTAAATGCCTGCTACCGTTGGCAAACCGAAAAGTCACCTAATAAAAAACTATAAAGTGCTACCTAAAGGTGTGAGACAAACATAAGAAAAATAAAGTAAAGGAAACGCTCTTTAGCGTTTCCTTTACTTTATTTTTCTTATGTTTGTCTCACACCTTTAGGTAGCACTTTATAGTTTTTTATTAGGTGACTTTTCGGTTTGCCAACGGTAGCAGGCATTTAGTGTGTTTGCCCTAGTTAAGGTGGTTGTATCCACATATTATACTAGGCAGCTATTGGAGAGATATTTTTGGGGGTTCTCTTGTTTGTTACTCCTCTATAGCCCTCGTGCGGGGCTATTCATCTAGTTTTACTATTATTTTGTACTAGTATGATATATCAAGCAAGTTGGGGGTACAGGTTATGATTCATTATCTCTCACCTGTTCATTCTCCTATTACTCTCTCTCTCTTTCCTGTTACCGGGCATTCAAGTGCCTTTTCCGTGTCCAAAGTTGCTTCTCAGGATCCCCTTGTTTCAAGCGTCTCCTTTTCTGGACAAAATAACCTTATCCTGGCTCTAAATATGAATTCATTATTTATAAAAAATAAAATAGTGCATTTATTTATTTAAAATAATTAAATTATTTTCATATAAAAAGTTGCAATAAATTTCACAGCATTGTGCGACAGGTGAACAAGACATACAAGGAAACACACATTGAATTTATAGCAACAAGAAGTTGGATCTCTGCTCAAACAAACTCACAGAGAGAAGGAGGATTACACAAATAGTAACGGTCAGTTGCATTCTATTCAAAATAAAAAAACTGAAGGCTAGCTTTATTAAGAGGATACGTCTAAAAACATCATATAACTCAAATGAAGACAAGTGCCAGATTAAGGTTGCCCTGGGCAGGGTGACCGTTTGGGTTCCAATCCTAGAGCCCTGAGTGTGTCTGTGTGTGCTTTTTGAATGTTGCATGTGTAGTGACTGGATTTTGTGTGCGTGCATAGGGTAGTCTGAGTGTGGCTGAATCTTGTGTGTGTGTATTTTGCCACACCTCTGCTTAACTTCGGTCAGTGGAGGGCAAGCAGTATCCCTGGGGGAGCTCCATTGTCTATACCAATATCAGATAACACTTTTAGAGCACCTTTGTGGTTCTAATTCTCAGTCAATAGCTCAGAGTGTCGGCTGTGATACTCTGAGGCATTAAAAGACCAGGGGGACTGCAAGAATGCACTTTAGTTGGTCTGTACCAGATATTGATAGAGACCACAATTCTCGCTCAACAAAGTGAGTCGTGCAGGGCGATTGTTGATCTGCTGCTGGCTCAAGGAATCTGTGTCCTAGACAACTGCCATGTTTATTGGTTATTTGTGCTGGACTTCCCCCAACAGTCATTCACTGCCTTCTTAAAGTGACACTGTCAACATCTGGGGACTTTGACAGTGACATCGCCACTGAGGATTAGCTGGGAGGTCAGGCAAAGGTGATTTCTACATACCTGATTCTGTCCCTTGCGGGCGCTGCCATCATTTTATGGACGGTCTTCTTCTGCTCCTGGCACTTCAGCTGCTACGAGCTGACATCAGTGCTGTACTCTTGTGTGTGCAAGACAGTGGGAGCCTCTAAAGACAAAACCTTTTTTGCCTCAATCATCACTAGTGGCAGGTAGAGGTTTGAGAAAACGTGACAGCAGTAACTCTGCCTATTTTGTCAAGGGTAGGAAAAATACATAATAAAGTAGTCACTAGTAGTACTAGAAAAGGAAGTGGAGTTTATTTAAGCTCCACCCAGTGACTATGAAAGTCAGGCGTAGGAAAAATACATTTTTACTTCTCTGTCTTGTGTTTTTAAAAAAGCAAGTATGGCATGATAGTGCCACTTTTAGATCTGCATAGTATTTCAAAGCTGACTTTGTGGAGCCAAGGGGGACGTATACAGACAATATGAGGACCGTCTCTGACTGTGAAGCAGGGTCATGTCAGTACATAAGTTCACACTGATATCTCATAGGCTGAGCTACACTGTGTACTTCCAATCAGGGAGATGTTTTGTAAGGTGCAAAATGTCGGTTTTTCATTTTCTCTTTTTTTTTTTTTTTTGCTTTGTTTTTTTACAAAACGTAAGAGATTTGAATGTAGAAAAAAATACAGCATGAATGTGAGGTCAAAAAGCAATCAAATTGACTTAAGTAATGTCGGTACCTAGAGGGTCTCTTTAAGTATCATAATAAAATATCAAAGTACCCCAAGCTTCTTAAGATTTACCCAAAATATCTAGATACAGGATTCCTGCTGAGTGCAGGACATCCACGGATCTGTCTAACAGCTATCCTTAAATATAAAGTTTATATAATTATTCCTTTTATATTTTTAAAAGATGGATATGACAATATCATAAAACCAAATATTAGTTGCTTCAAAGGATGATATAAGCAGTACATTTGACTCACATTTCTTCTTGTCAAATTATCAGAGATAAACACTCATTATTTCAGTTACCATATCTCTGTACAAATAATGATACATAATGATTTATGTAGGAAATATTTTCCTATGCTTTGCTAAAACTTTTGGTTCAAGTCTGTGTCTCAAGTTGTGGCTTCTGACAGGTGATACACACTTTTCACACATCTACTACACATCTAGATTCTTACAAAGAGGAATTTATAGGCTAGTAAAGGAAGAACTGACATTATTTGGTCAAGGTATATTTCTTATTACATTTGCAGAGTCTAATACAGCCGAAGAATTAAACCCAATGTTAACATGATTTATATTACCCCTTTGGAGAATATAAATATAGCATATGACAGTTTTGTTAGTGCATTGTGTGAATAAATAGCACACAGGAGAACAAATTAGAATGGGGACTGAGGTAATTCAATGAAATGTGACAAGGGTTTGAAATATAACCATTAAGGAGCAGCAAGACTTCTATAATCCGGGCATGGTAAATAATGAATATACCTTAGCTGAGAATGGACAAATCTTAATATGCATAGATAGACCTTTTGGAATTAATAAAAATGTTTTGTTTTTTATGTAGATAATTAATCAATGCTTGATTGTAAATAGTTTTTCCATAGAAGAAGTTGAGGGCTGGTGAGGGACAGTTACAATGGATATTGAGCTCTGGGGGGTAAGGGGTCAAGATTTGGTAGATGGGAAGCTGAGATTGGGAGGTTTTCAGATGGGCAGAAAAAGAGAAGAGAAAGCAGTTGTGAAATGGTTTGAAAGTTAAGTAAAGTGGGATGAGCATTGGAGAGGTGTGTTTGATCTTAAAGGGCAATGTGTGGTGGGGAGAGAGAATGTCTTAAGAAGGGCAGTATGCGGAGCTTAGCCTGTAATGTGTCTTAAGAAGGGCAGTGTACGGAGCTGAGCCTGTAATACATATCTGGTTCTGATGCATAACAGGAAGTGAACTGTGCCCCAGGAAGTTCTAGAGACACATTATAGACAGAGCACAAGCTCAGTAAAGCCACTGTTTTAAATGTTTTACATTTGGTCTGTGTTCAGCTTCTGAAAGATTCCACCGAACCACACAGCAACTGTTTGATGGAGTAGAAGCCGTCAAAGTATACATAGATTCTGATATGGGGTGCTAATGAAGCTAAGCGAAATGAATGACTTGAGCAAGTACTACAGATTCCACATGAAAATGGATTGAAATGAAACCAACCAAAGTGTAGATTTCTTCAGTCAGAATTTTTTTTTAATATGGGTGTCACAAATGCACTTAACTGGGGGTCTCTCGCCGTGTCTCCAGCTTCAGCGAGGGACCCCCCGGCATGCTTAACCGCAGGGACAAGTAACCAACGTTCTTGTGGCATTCCACGGCCTGCAGAAAGCTCCTCTCCTCAGTTGGACCCTCATTTGGCGATGGAAAATGCACAATGCAGTCAGACCCTAGGTGTGTGCCCACTCGAATGATGGCCTCTTAAAGGGGCAGAATCCCTTTTTCTCTTAAAGAGACTAATCAGTTTGACCAATAGTATGTTAGAGGTGGATCCCTCACCCCTATATAATCACAGTCTATACTTACCTCAATGCTTAGTTATACTGTGCTCCTCAGTGTGTACGCTTCTGTGAATCCTGTTGAAATCTGATCCTTGACCTATCCTGTCTGTTATACCATTTCTGAACCTGTGTTGCCTGCCCCCGACATCAGCTTTCCCTGAGTACTAGATTGTCTCATCCTTCTTTGGGACCTCGCATTTGGCTTACTAGTGCTTCTTGGGCACAACCCCTCAAAACCACAACACTGAGAGATCATCTAAAATTCTGGAGTGAAGCCTTATTTTACCTAGGTCAAGGTTAGTGAAAACATGCCAAGTCTTGTAAACAGAAAGAGTTACAAAGATTCCTGGATATGGTAACTTATTTGGGAAAATTCATTTCCAATCTATGACACAAAACTAAACACAAGAGAGGTTTAGTGGTAAAGACTGTTGAGTGGCATTGGGGAAAGGAGCATGAGGCTGAATTTGTATTTCTATTTTGCTGATGACAGCTCCTACACAACAGTTTTTTTATGCTTCACGTAAAACAAAAAAGTCTACAGATGCTTCCAAAGATGGACTTGGTGCAGTCATGTTACAACATGATGACAAAGGCTGGAAGCCTATGGCATATGCTGCCAAGGTTTTTACAGAAAGGGAATACAAGTATGCCAAGATAGAAGAAGAGACATTTGTCATAGTGCTTGGTTGTGAAGTGTAGCAGCCCTTTGGTATCAATAAAGAAGGGAGAAGAGAGATTCTGATGGGTGCAGTATTTTATTCTTTGCATAGAAGTGTGCAGGAATGCTCTGAACACCACCCGTCAATGTCTTTAGCACCGTGAAAACTATAAATGACATGGAATACAAAATACATTTGCTTAGAGAGTTTCACTGAAAGGATTATAAACAGTTATACAGTGGAGTTCAGTTACTTGCATTCACACAGCAAAATTACATCAAATCACCCTAATGGAATACAACTCATATGTACATAGTTTCAAAATGCAGTGCTTCATATACAAACACTGAATAATACACAACATATCTTTAAGTTAATGGCATGAACGCAATTAATCCTATAACATATACTTTTACAGCGTATCTCGCTCCGCTTGCCAAGGGGTGCGATTGAGACTTAGAAATATTAACATCGACTGCCTTCCCACGAGGTACTGCTAGCTTGCTTGGCATCTAAAATGCTGTGTCACAGAGAGCTTTTGCCACCGGATTTAGTGGAAGGAGGGATTACTTGTTTGTACAAGTTCCAGGGCAACGACTCTTGAGACGTCAGTGCGGAACAATGATTTAAATGAAGCATTTATGAAGCTTACATGAAGCATTTCACAATTTTGTTTATGGAACTTAATTTGCTATTGAAACTGATCATAAACACTTAAAACAATTTCCCATAAAACATTGTGGAAAGCTAAATCTAGAAATCAGAGTCTGCTGCTCAAGCTGCAAAATTATTACTGTATATTGGAGTTTTCCCTTGAAAGGCATCTTTTAATTGCAGACACCTTTTCAAGATTTTGGTCTGAACGTAACAGGTCTCCTGATGATGGAATTGATGCTGATGTGGATGTACATATTAACAGCATTGTGATGTCTGGAGTGAATTCACAAGCCAACTGGAAAAAATAGCAAAAGGCAACTGCAGAGGAAAAAAACACTTCAAAATGTGATATAAGCCATACTTGACAAATAAAAAGATATACATGCCAAAACAATGCCTAGCCCACAGGGATGAACTATCAGTGCTTGACAATGTACTCTTGCAAGGTAGGAGAATGGTAATTCCAGTTTATCTCAGACGAGAAATGCTACAAAATATAAAAATGACATTTAGGAATAGAAAAATACAGGAGGAGAACAAGGGGAGTTCTTTTCTGGCCTTCAATGATGAGTGTTATAGCAGTCCTAGTCTCTTCATGTCCTACTTGTCAGTCATTTCAGCCAGCCTCTTGTAAAGAACCTCTGCTGCAGGACGTTATGGTGAAAATTTCCTGGCATACAGTGGAAGTGGGTTTGTTTTCACTTGATGGACATGATTACCTAGCAATGTTGGACTCTTATACAAAAACAAAGATAAAGAACCGCGCTTACACAAAATGGAGGCTCTTTAGTTTTATTCCAATGGCCGTTTGAATATAAGCTCACCTGCCACGTCAAGGCAATACCCCTTCCTGTCTCATTGGAGATTCTTGGCTGATATCAGCAAATCTATTGGCTAGTGTAGGACTCACCTTTTGGGGCTTGCCTTGATGTGGCAGGTGAGCTTATATTCAAATGGCCATTGGAATAATACTAAAGAGCCTCCATTTTGTTTAAATGTACACAGGGATTAAGGCCAGAGCGCAAGTAACGTTATCTTTGTTTTTACTATCTATTTTGAGCTGTTGAATACTAAGCTACTGCTGCTGTAAGCGCAGTGCTTTATCTTTGTTTTTGTATATGATGTTTGTATCACACAGCTATGTTACATTGCCACCCCATGTTTGTCTTATTTAGAGTTTATAAGTATGTAGGGGAAGCACCCCTTCCTGTCTCAACAGAGAAATGTGCCTTTTAGCTGATATCAGCAAGGTGATTTGTATGTGTTATTGCCCTATTTAGGGTTAAGAAGTATGTAGGAGTTTATAAAACACCCCTTCATGTCTCATTAGAGATGTTTACACTTTGTCTGATGCCAGCAAAGTGTAATGGAGTAACACTTCAGGGTTAAGTTCTCAGCAGTGAGGAGCCTGTCTCCACCCCCCTCTGACACAGCTCTGACAGTATTTAGGGAGACTGGGCCAGAGGGAGGGTGCTTGGTGATTGATTGTTTGAGCTAACGTGTGAGCTGACCTGGAGCTCCATAAGCTCAGCTACTGGGAAACTTACACCAGACAAACCCTTCCAGCCTTTGAGCAAATGCAAGGATTGCTGCAAGCCATAAAGGATTACTGGAGAAAGGAAACTTTGCTACTTTACAAGTGGACAATATGTCTGGACTATTGGAGGACTACCCATATAAACCTTAAGTATATCTTTCAGCTAATTGATTACAAAATCATTTATTCTATGAACTGTTTCTTGCATTGCAAATACTTCCATTGCTACAAGTTACTAATCTCATGAAGGACAACTCCCATCATGCTTATTCACTATGAACTGTTCTTGCTTTGCAACTATTCTCAGCTAATTGATTATTGTTCCTATTGAAGATTATTCTCATGAACTAATGTTACTTAATGCATCTCTGAAGAAATACTTAATACTGAACTTTGTGTTGTTGAATTACTTGCAATTCTTATTATTGGATTATTGCCTAAATGCAATTCATTTAAGTTTAACTCTTATTAAAACTTCGGTTGAATCAAGTTACCAGTGATTCTCTCTTTTCTTAAAGCTACAGTATTGATACTTAAGGATTCTCCATTTCTTTACTATTGTAATAAGGGAGTTTACAAGCTGCAGTTGAGTTTCAACCCAAATCACCCCTAGTAGCGTAACACAAAGTTTATTACATGTGTAAAAGCCCTATAAAGGTTTAAATGTGAACGGGTTTATAAAATACCGCTTCCAGTCTCATTGGAGATTCTTGGCTGATATCAGCAAATCTAATGGCTAGTGTAGGACTCACCTTTTGGGGCTTGCCTTGATGTGGCAATGTTGGACTCTTAGTCATCGTACCCAGAGGTTGCCAAAGAAATACGTTATACGTTAAACGTACATGTATGCAGGAAATTACTAGCTATATTTTCACGGTTTGGCATCCCTACAATTATAAAAACAGACAATGGAGCTCAGTTCTCATGAAGGTACTTTAAGGCCTTTTCTGAAGAGCATGTATTTCTTTACAAAACATTGTGCCAAATATCCTGTAAGGCAGAGGTGGGCAATTTGCGGCCCTCCAGATGTTTCGGACCACATCTCCCTTAATGCTCTTAGCACCATAATGCTAGCAAAGCATCAAGGAAGATGTAGTCCAAAACATCTAGAGGGCCACAGTTTGCCCGCCCTGCTATAAGGGAATGGATTAGCTGAGTATAGACTTAAATTCATGAAAAGACTACTGCTTACCACAAGTAGTTTTGCTTAATTATCGAAGACCACCTGTGGAGGGGGACAAATGTCCAGGACCTGAATATGACACAGTATTCTAAGAGAGACTTGCATACTTCCTACATAGAAAAGATGGAAGGAATAAGGAAAAGCCAGGAAAAGAACTATGACAAAAGTACAAAGAATGTACAAATGCTGGGGATTCCGTAAAGATCTGGACAGGTCAACACTAGATAAATGAAGCTGTAATGCTGCATAAAGTCTCATACAGGTCCTTTGAAGTAAAAACAAAAAACTGAGTAATTTTGAGACGTAATTGAGAACATTTATTAAATACTAAATCATTCTCTAGACCAAACACAGTCACTGGACATGGATTTGTTAAGCAAAGCCTATGATTCAAGGATTGTACTGACATGCAACATGACCAGAATGTAATTGATCATGATCCATTTCTTGTCATTTAACCTGGTGATAGGTCATCTTTCAGGATACTGATAATGCAGAGGACACTTCTGCTCAGGTACATTATCAGGAGGAACTCTACAACAGTCTTCAAAAGTGGACCAACATACATCAACTGGCAGAACTGTTAGAAGGCCACAAAGACTCATTGAAGAATGTTAATTGCAGTCTTACAGTAAAATAGCTGCATTTTGTGTTGTATTTTCATGTTCTATATTGATTGTCATGTCACAAAACGAAGACATGTTGTTTTTGTAGCAATTGATCTATTGTTTTATATATAGAGAAACAAAAGAAATAGGCTCAAACCCACCAAGTTACCTCACTTTAGATGTACCTGAATTTTGGTGCAACCCTAATCCTAAGGGGTGTTGCACCGATGGGGTACAGATATATATCTATATACTTAATATACTTGGAGGGTGCATCTATACACAGGTATTCTCTAGATACCAAAGCGAAGTAATTGTTCACCAGGGGTTCTGCATTAGTATTATTTGTTTCATTAAAGCTGTCATTTAGGATTGGTTACATATTATTACTAATCTACCCCGGCAATATTAGCCCTTTGGCTGGCATAGGAGTATTAGTACATTTATTGTATATAGTTGTTTTTCTTTACCATTTATTTTGTCTCTACCCATTTTTTTGCTTATTTGCTGTAGCCAGTTTATGATCTATCACACACTACTACTCATACTTCCAGGTGATGGGAATGGCCTGAGGATTATTTATATCTGAAGACCATTTACATCTTTCTTCTTTTGTTTGCTGTTATTGTTTAAATATGAATATGTTTTGTTGTTTTGTTTTGAGAAAAGAAGAGATGTGCTGAGCTGATGTCTGACCCTGATGGATAACAAGGAGTGAACTGTGCCCCAGGAAGTTCCTGAGGCACCAGATAGACAGAGCACAGGCACAGTAAGGCAGCTTAAGTGTTTAGATCTATAAATGTAATAAATATATTGATTTAAATGAGTCCTTGGATCATTCAGTACAACCAACAGCTGAACACAGACAGTATACTACATAAAAACATACAAGCGTCCCTCCTTCTCTGGAAAAAAAGGCAATTATTATTATTTAAGTAAAAAGCAATAGAAAAGGCTGCGCTTACAATAAAAACAAATTCGGAGTAAAGTCCAGAGAAAAAAGAAGTCCAACTGTTGTGTCCTTACAAATGGTCTTAGCTGGTGATGTCCTCTACCAATGCAGTGGTTCCTCTCATATGAAAAGACAGAAAGGGAAAGACGGACAACCAATAGTGTAGTATGTAAAATACTATTGTAAATGGAAATAATAATAATATAGAACTCACTTTTCCCAGAGCTAATGTCCTAGCTCTGGAATGAAGCGCATACAGCGGTTTGATCCCCGCTTATGGGATTTTGATGGGTTCCTCTCTGTTCTTGGTGTCCAATTCTAGGAAATAAAAGAAATATCCGATAGTGCTCACTGTATAGCAATGTGGATAAAATAATAAAAGAATGTACTTACAAACCAAGAGCAGACCGACTGCTCTATGTTGACAGCTTTGGTGGATTGATCCCCACCTAGGATTTCTTTAAGTGCAGGAAACTTCCAAGGGTTTTTAAGGTATTAATAAAACCAATAAAAATAAAATTTAGAAATAAAATTAAAAAGCCAGGGTAAAATGAAATATGTGTCTATAAAAAAGATTATTGGCACAAACAAATGACCAAAAAATACTTTAATATATTTAAAAACACAATAATTTAGGTTTCCATAACGCGTTTCGTCAAAAAAGACTTTTTCAAATGGATATAATTATTATTATTTGCTCATCATGTTAAAATGTAAAGCACAGTTATGCTTTTTCATGCCCAGATATATTCACTATGTTCCACATCCTCTTGGCACTGAAGGTGTAAAATAATGTAAATAATGTTAAACAGACACAGTAAATGTGATAATTGCATTTTGTAAAATACTGTATATCATATGTACATCCTTCTCACAACACATATATTTGAATTACCCTTTATACATCACATGCCCTTAATCACATATTTTGATCAGTTTATTTTCCGCACCACATAGATCCACTAACCTGCCCTCTCCATTGTACAGATCCTTCGTATCACAGTCCACATTGTATACATTTGTTCACATCACATATATTCAGTATCTTCCACTATAAGCCACACATCTCCTACTTCCCATTCATATCCATCAGTTTAATCTATGCACCGGATATATTAAATTAAACTCCACACAAAACATATCTTGTGCACTTCACATCACTACCCTCTCGATTAATCTTTACATCAAAAATATTCAATTGTTTTGTTTTTATTCCACCCTGAGGCTAGAATACTCTAGCCTCAGGGTGGAATATCCAGATGCTAAGAGTATACTCTGGAATTATATAAAATGTAATCCTCGTAATGATATTGATGATAGAAAGTAAATAACTGTACAGCATAGGTGCCCATAAATGTCCTAAGCCTATATATTCATATACAGTGCTACAGGCAGGGGTGTTGCTAGGTTCTAGAAATATCTGGATGTTGAGCCCAAAGGAAAACTTGATTACCCCAACACAAACAGAGAAGTGGGGATATGTCACTCCATATCCAGATGCTAAGAGTATACTCTGGAATTATATAAAATGTAATCCTCGTAATGATATTGATGATAGAAAGTAAATAACTGTACAGCATAGGTGCCCATACATGTCCTAAGCCTATATATTCATATACAGTGCTACAGGCAGGGGTGTTGCTAGGTTCTAGAAATATCTGGATGTTGAGCCCAAAGGAAAACTTGATTACCCCAACACAAACAGAGAAGTGGGGATATATCACTCCATATCCTTACCGCTCTACATTATATCCCCTCCTCTTCCTCTCCACATTCTGGAAACATGATACACAGCTAAGTACCAGTTCCCGTTATACTACCTTACTAATAGACGGGTGTGCAGCATACTTCTGTAAACCAGCACCACCTCTCGGAAGTCACGTGCGGTGCATCCATTCCCTTTAAAGAGACATTATAGTCACCAAAACAACTTTAGCTTAATGAAACAGTTTTGGTGTCATCTGCAATCAGGGGGTGATAACGTAGACGTGCGCGCCTATGCCTCGTGGGAAGCCTTGCCGGGTTCAGAGAGAGCGCTGATGCTGAGACGCTGAGTAACTGCAATTTGTTTGGTGGTAAAGAGATCTCGGTTGCAGTGCCAGATAAGAGTGACGAGAGACATAAGCCGATGTCAGGTCGGTATATGCTGGCGGACGGAGTCCAGAGGAATGCGGAAATTGAAAGAATACTCTAGCCTCAGGGTGGAATATCCAGATGCTAAGAGTATACTCTGGAATTATATAAAATGTAATCCTCGTAATGATATTGATGATAGAAAGTAAATAACTGTACAGCATAGGTGCCCATAAATAGTAGTCAGAATCCCATAAGTGATAAAATTTGTGCCTAATGGCTCACCTCCAAATTCCCAGTTAGTAGATATATATATGTATATATGTATATATATATATATATATATATATATATATATATGTATATATGTATATATATATATATATATATATATATATATATATACTGCTGCAGACTTTAATTAAATTCCGTTGGGTCAAATGTCTGAAAGCTAAGAGATCAAGTTAACATGTCCTTTAGAATAACGGACATGCTTTAATAACTAGGTGACTGGTCAAGAGTAAAAAAAACTTGTATAAAGTTGAAAAGTTATCGGTAGATATAATGTAAATTATCAAAACTACCTAGTAAATATCAGAGTGGAGCTAGAATACTAGAGTGGGTATGAAAACAGGCTTAAAAGGACTTAACTGCAAAAGACACCAGCTTATCTAGATAATAGACTACTAAAATAGAACCAAAAAATCCAATGAAACACTAGTGTATCTAATAAAAGTAGTTACAGTTGCAATGCTGTACTGATGCAGTATGTTATAACATTGTATCAGCCTTAAATATGAAATTGCCCACTTATAAAATTCGAGACCAGTATAAGGAGGTGAAAAAATGAATGAAAGAAATTAAAGTGTACTAATGTGCAGAACCATACTTAGATTTGTTGGTTACCTGCACATATCGACAGAGTGCCCTAGTGAAATGACAGGAAAAAAGTAAAAGGAGAAGAAACACGACGTGCGTTTCGGTGCTTCGGTAATGCACCTTCGTCAGGGGAATTACCTTTTGAGAATGCGGAAATTGGCAAGCTAATACAGCCTAGTGCTAAGTGCCTGTGGCGAAAAAAGAAAAGGAAAAAAAAAAGGAAAATACTAAGTGCTCGAAGATGCACAAGCTAAAAGGAAGAGCCTGGAAGAACTAAGCAAAGAAAAGGTGCTGGGACCGAAAAAGATAAATAAGGAAGGAGGAGAGAGAAAGGGGAGAGAGGAGAAATAAAAGAAAAGAGGCAGAAAGAAGACTGAAACAGTTGGATAAGGCAAAATGTAAATATATTATCCCTGTAATAAGCAATCTTTACCCTGTTATCAAATAAGGAACAATTAATCTGCTTTCAAGTTCTGTGTGAAAATCTGTTTTGTTTTTTCTCTTCTTTGTGGCAATATTGCGGACTTTACACCAGTTATTATAAACTAAAGTGTATAAATATTATAGAACAATATTTTGATCAAACAATAAATCACACAAAACATTCCACCTACGAAAAGAAAGAACAAAATAGAAAAAACAAAAAGGGGAAGGGAAAAGGAAAAAAAATAATATATATATATATATATATACATATATAGAATACACAAGATCCAGCACACTCACCTATCCACTAAACAGCAACTTCAATGTTGAAAGATTTTTTTTTTAACCCCTTAAGGACACATGACATGTGTGACATGTCATGATTCCCTTTTATTCCAGAAGTTTGGTCCTTAAGGGGTTAAAAACACCTAATCTAGGCAAAAATAATGGGTGTTTAGTTACAGAAAACCAAAAAAAAACTAATCACAAAAAGCCTAAAAAACACGAAGTGTCATAAGAAAGTAGAGTGTCCAATAGTTTTTCTCCTCACTCTGACAAAGGGTACCCAGTCTAGAATTCAGGATGACTCAAGCCTGTTTGAAAGAGCCTGAGTTAGATAGTGGGTCGCCAGAAAATCGGTGTTCAGAACCGGCTACTAGTGATGTCCCGAACGGTTCACTGGCGAATAGTTCCTGGCGAACATAGCTTGTTCGCGTTCGCCACGGATGGCGAACATATGCGATGTTCGATCCGCCCCCTATTTATCATCATTGAGTAAACTTTGACCCTGTACCTCACAGTCAGTAGACACATTCCAGCCAATCAGCAGCAGACCCTCCCTCCCAGACCCTCCCACCTCCTGGACAGCATCATTTTAGATTAATTCTGAAGCTGCATTCTTAGTGAGAGGAGGGACATTGTGCTGCTGCTGATTTAATAGGGAAATTGATAGCTAGGCTAGTGTATTCAGTGTCCACTACAGTCCTGAAGGACTCATCTCATCTCTGCTGTAAGGACAGCACCCCAAAAAGCCCTTTCTAGGGCTAGAACATCAGTCTGCTTTTTTTTTCCCTGTGTAATCTAATTGCAATTGCCTGCATGCCAGCGTGTGTGTCAGGCTCACAGCGTATACTGTGCCCACTTGCCCAGTGCCTCCACTGATATCTGGTGTCACAATAGCTTGCATTTAAAAAATCAAAAAAACGTTTTGGACTGTAATATAATAGCAGTCAGTTTCCTTCACTAGTGTGCGTTTGAGGGCCTGCCAGGGCACAGTGTCACACCAGTGCAATTCATATCTGGTGTAACAGTAGTGTACATTTAAAAACTGTAATAGACTGTAATAGACTGTAATAGATTGAATAGCAGTTAGTTGTCTGCCAGCGTGTGTGTCAGGCTCACACCGTATACTGTGCCCACTTGCCCAGTGCCACCACTCACTCACTGGTGTCCCAATAGCTTGCATTTAAAAAAAACAACTTTTTTGACTGTAATATAATAGCAGTCAGTTTCCTTCACTAGTGTGCATTTCGGGGCCTGCCCACTCCCACCACTCACTCATATCTGGTGTCACAATAGCTTGCATTTAAAAACAAACTAAACTTTTTGGACTGTAATATAATAGCAGTCAGTTTCCTTCACGAGTGTGCGTTTCAGGGCCTGCCAGGGCACAGTGTCACACCAGTGCAATTCATATCTGGTGTAACAGTAGTGTACATTTAAAAAAAAAAAAAACATTTTGACTGTAATAGATTGAATAGCAGTTAGTTGTCTGCCAGCGTGTGTGTCAGGCCTACAGCGTCTACTCTGCCAACTTCTGCCAGTGCACAGTGCCACTCATATCTGTTGTCACAGTAGCTTGCACGCATAGTACCACTAATCGAAAAAAAAAAGACAGGCAGAGGCAGGCCACCCCGCAGGGGCCGTCGTGGTCGTGGTGCTGTGATTCCCTTTGAAAGTAGAGGAGGGGAGAGTATCAGTCTCCCCTATTGAGGGCGCTAATCACTGTGACAAAAAGAATATAGTGTAAAAAAATTACAAATTTATTAATAACAATTCATATAAAATTCATGATTGTAAAACAGTACAATTCCAAGACCAATAGTAAAAGCCACAATCACCAACCACTAGCTCACAAGTATAAAGATGTTACCAAAAAACCCTAGGTCGCGACTCTATGGGCTGAATATACTTGCTGCTTATTAGTGTAATCGTGATGGTGAAGTGGGCGGTCTCTGGACTGCGGTAAAAACGAAAAACAGGCTCAACGCGTTTCATCCCGCGCCTTTCGGGACTTCCTCAGGAGCTGTGGATGCTGCTACTTCTCAGCCGGCTTCTCTTTTAAATCTTCGGAAATCTTCTATCTTCGCGCCAAAAACGCCGTCGCGCATGCGCACAACGACACGGAGTTCCGTTCAGCTACGGGTACCCTCGAGGACCAGTAGCTTTCGGGAAGTCATCGGTGCGCATGCGTGGCAGATCTTGATCGCACAAAACTTTATTGGCACTGAGTATTCGGACACAATGTAACATAGCTAAAGTTACAAGTGATCCTAAACTCATCACATGTGTGCCTAATTTGCAACATTATAGAGAACCTAGAGATTACCACAAATTTGACAAATAAAATAGATTTAGCAAATAAAATAGGAGACTAATATCTTAGTCATTAACTAGAAAGACTATTTGGATGTTGGGTGTATATTGCATTTGCAGTAATCTTTACAGCCTAGATAAAATGGTATACATAAATCAATCTAACAAATTGTTAGATGCAATAAGTAAGGTAAAACAATTTTAATTCCATTAACCCCTTAGTAGTTACACAAACAAACATAATATGGACCAAAGATAAATGTACTTATAAGAGAGGTTTTTTCTCGTAGTGTAGATTAATGAAACAATAAACTTAATAACATCATTTAAATAACAAATACATATAACAAATGCATAAGTAGAAAACTGAAAATAGACAACAGTGCATAAAAAAATATATATGAAAGAAATTAGAATGTGATTAAATAAAATAAAGATAAAAATAAATATAAATAAAAATATAAATAAAAATAAATATAAAAATATAAATAAAAATAAATATAAAAATAAAAATAAAAATTAAATTAAATGTAAAAATGTAAAAAAATGTAAACGATCATATTGTTAGTACGGTGTATCACATAAAAGCCAGAATATCTAGGTCTGTGTTCAGACCTAGGGGGGTAGAAGACTTCATTTTATAGATCCACTCTGTTTCTTTTCTGGCCAAAGTTTTAGTAGTATCTCCGCCTCTCCAATGTGGAACGACTAGGTCAATACCTATACAGATGAAATTATTCAAAGAAGAAACAGAACAAACATTACAATGTCGGGGTACACTGTGTTTTTCGCTTCTTTTCTTTATACCATTTACGTGATCTAAGAGTCTTTCATGCAATTTGCGGATAGTTCGACCTATGTATTGTATTCCGCATACACATTCTAGTAAATAAACAACGTTCTTACTACTGCAAGTTATAAAATGTTTTATTACAAAGTTTTCACCTGTAACTGTACTTTTGAAATTTAATGTTGTTCTTTTTTGGAATTTGCAGGTACTGCAATTTCCACACCTATGAAAACCAATAGGTCTCTTACTTAAAAAAAGTCTCCTTTTTATTCTCCAACTTTATTTTCGGCAACAGGCTAGGGGCTAGAATAGTTTTTAAACTATCAGTCTTTTTATATACAATCTTTGGCTTCTTTGGTAATGTTTTATGGAGGTACATATCCTGTAATAGAATCGGCCAATGTTTTTTGAGAACTTTATCAATTTTATTTGCTTTATTATTATACTTGGTAATGAATGCCATATCAAAGACATTTTTCTCTTCTTGGGTACTAGTTTTTAATTTTACTTTTAGGATCTCATCTCTTTTTTTGGAATTCACTTCCTCTTGACTTTTTTCAAGTAGTCTTTTAGGATAATTTCTATCTAAAAGTCTTTTATTTAAGACTAGAACTTGATTGTCAAAATCCTGCTGATTAGTACAATTTTTATATAGTCTAGTTTGTTGACTCTTAGGGATGTTACGTAGCCATATTGGGTTATGGCAACTAGAAAATTCAATCAGACTATTGCAGTCTGTAGGTTTGAAGAAGGTCTTACTGCAAATTTTATTCTTCTCTATAAAAAAGGTTAGATCCAAAAAATTGATCTGTTTCTCTCCCATTTCTTGGGTAAAATTTAGCCCATAGTTGTTTGCATTAACATAAGACATAAAATTGTGAAACGTACTGATATCGCCCTTCCAAATAATAAAAACATTGTCTATGTACCTTCTCCAGAGCACCAGGTTTGCCCCAAAAGGGTTGTTGTTCCAAATGCATCGTTCTTCCCAGTTCGCTATGAAGATGTTCGCGTAGCTTGGGGCAAACCTGGTGCCCATGGCGGTACCACAGACCTGTAAATAATGTGTCCCCTCAAACCAAAAGGAGTTCTTGTATAGAATAAAATTAATACATTGTAAAATAAAGTCACTTTGTTTTTCCAACATTTTATCATCACTATCTAACATCTCTTTTACAGCAGCTATACCTTTGGTGTGGTCGATAACCGTATACAATGAGGTGACGTCTATAGTCACCCATAGATAGTCCTCTTTCCATTCCATTCCTTCTAGTTCTCTAATCATTTGGGTTGAATCTTTTACATAGGAGGCTGCCATAGTTACATATTTTTGTAGGTAAATGTCTACATATTCAGAGATGTTGCTTGTGAGGGAGTCTATACCGCTGATGATAGGCCTTCCAGGGGGATCTTCTAGGGATTTGTGGATCTTAGGCAATTGATAAAAAATTGCCAATTTTGGAAACTCGATGTAAAGATATTCAAACTCTATTTTTGTGATTACTTTATGTTCTAATGCCTTGGATAATATAGCATATAACTCTGATTTAAATATATTGCTCGAGTTTTCCTTTAAAATTTTATAAGTTTTTATATCGCTCAAAATTTTGTTCGATTCTTTTAAATATTTCTCTCTGTCCATAATTACAATCCCCCCGCCCTTATCGGCTTGTTTGATGACAATATCTAATTTCTCCTTTAGGCTTTTTATTGCTTTTTTCTCATTTGGGGATACATTTTCTTTACCTTTTTTATTTTTGAGTTTTTCAAAATCGTTTAACACCATACTACAAAAAACTGGAATATAGTCCCCTTTGTCCCAATTTGGAAAAAACTTTGATTTTGTTTTCAGATTGGAATTCATTATTACAGGTTCACTCTCCACATTCTCTAGAGTAGCATTTTCCAAATTGGTTCTAATAGGATTGGGCCTTGTATTGTCCTCCCCTTTCTTTTGAAAAAAACGTTTGACTGTCAGTTTTCTAAAGAATCTCTGAATATCCATAAATAATTCAAAATGGTTGGGGTTTTTTTGGGGGGCAAATTTTAGGCCTTTTCCTAATAACCTGATTTCTTCCTTTGTTAGCTTATGTTTTGAGAGATTAAATATTCCTACTTCTCTTTCATTAGGGACTTCTTTTGTTAGCACAGTGTTTCGCCCTCCTCTCGTTCCCCTATTTCTGTTCTTTGTTCCATTAGTCGCCTTCTTTTTATCGGGGTTGGTGTCTCTAGGGGTGCAAATCTGTTTTTGCGGACCCATGGATCTGGATATTTGGGGGGCTGTCTCGCCTGGCTTAATTTTGTTGGACTTTTTTGTATAGTTCTCTTCCCTAAAAAAACTATTATTTACGGATCTATCTTTACCATGTTCTACTTTCCTCCAAGTAGTAGTGTAAGAGTCATCAGGTTTATAAATATTCTGTTCTCTAAAATTCTTTTCTTTATAGTTTTGAGTTTGTTTTCTTTGGTTGTTAGTATAATTATTATATTGGGGTCGTCTATCAAGACTATGATCATTGGATCTATTTGATTGAAACCTTTTGGATTGAAAATGAGAAAAAAAGCGATTCTTATTTTCATCCAAATGGGCTCCCTTTTCGAAGTCCTCTTTATCTCTTTTTAACTTATTGTCTTTCCTAATAATGATCGATTCTTCCAATTTCTCTATCTTTGCTTTTAATTGTAAATTATACTCTCTCCCTGACTCCTCACTGATTTCTTTATTGATATCAGCCTCTAACGTACATATTTCCTTTTCAGTCTCAGCTAGAGCTTTTGATTGATGTTCTATGAGTAACTCAATTAGCTGAAAAGAACATTTTTCTAAGATTTCATTCCTCCTAGCCATGAATCTTTTGTCTTCATGTCCATATGCAGGGGATTTATTTATTCTCAATCCCCTGGGAATGATACCTATCTTTAGATATTGTTGGAAGTACTTAACTTCCCACCACTTTTTAACTTCCTTCTCGGCTAGTCTTTCCAGTTTATTAAAAAGGAAGGTACTGTTAAACTGTGAATTCACATTTTTTCCAAAAAAGATGTTATCGGCTTTTTTGTTTCTGGCTTCTCGCATAGAGGTGGTCATCAATCTGCAATAGGCCATGGTTTAGAATAGTATATATATATACAAAATTAATGGAACAGCAAAAGGATATATATTGATACGCCCAAATCCAGGTTTTAGCTCTAATTGCAAAGAGAGAAAAAGTATATATGAATTAGAGAAAACTATAGAATGTAATAGAATGTAACGAGAATATGACAATTCTTGATATATGAAAAGATAGACCTAGATCTGGATCTAAGGAGTGTTTGCATACACAAATACAGAAATAAGAGGGAGATCCAGACTCTAGGCTCTACAGATAAATCCAACAGTAGAAAAGCTGCCACTCATAATAGGCACACCCCAAAAAGCCTATAGACAAAAACTAGAAAGTAGAGGAGGGGAGAGTATCAGTCTCCCCTATTGAGGGCGCTAATCACTGTGACAAAAAGAATATAGTGTAAAAAAATTACTAATTTATTAATAACAATTCATATAAAATTCATGATTGTAAAACAGTACAATTCCAAGACCAATAGTAAAAGCCACAATCACCAACCACTAGCTCACAAGTATAAAGATGTTGCCAAAAAACCCTAGGTCGCGACTCTATGGGCTGAATATACTTGCTGCTTATTAGTGTAATCGTGATGGTGAAGTGGGCGGTCTCTGGACTGCGGTAAAAATGAAAAATAGGCTCAACGCGTTTCGTCCCGCGCCTTTCGGGACTTCCTCAGGAGCTGTGGATGCTTCTACTTCTCAGCCGGCTTCTCTTTTAAATCTTCGGAAATCTTCTATCTTCGCGCCAAAAACGCCGTCGCGCATGCGCACAACGACACGGAGTTCCGTTCAGCTACGGGTACCCTCGAGGACCAGTAGCTTTCGGGAAGTCATCGGTGCGCATGCGTGGCAGATCTTGATCGCACAAAACTTTATTGGCACTGAGTATTCGGACACAATGTAACATAGCTAAAGTTACAAGTGATCCTAAACTCATCACATGTGTGCCTAATTTGCAACATTATAGAGAACCTAGAGATTACCACAAATTTGACAAATAAAATAGATTTAGCAAATAAAATAGGAGACTAATATCTTAGTCATTAACTAGAAAGACTATTTGGATGTTGGGTGTATATTGCATTTGCAGTAATCTTTACGGCCTAGATAAAATGGTATACATAAATCAATCTAACAAATTGTTAGATGCAATAAGTAAGGTAAAACAATTTTAATTCCATTAACCCCTTAGTAGTTACACAAACAAACATAATATGGACCAAAGATAAATGTACTTATAAGAGAGGTTTTTTCTCGTAGTGTAGATTAATGAAACAATAAACTTAATAACATCATTTAAATAACAAATACATATAACAAATGCATAAGTAGAAAACTGAAAATAGACAACAGTGCATAAAAAAATATATATGAAAGAAATTAGAATGTGATTAAATAAAATAAAGATAAAAATAAATATAAATAAAAATATAAATAAAAATAAATATAAAAATATAAATAAAAATAAATATAAAAATATAAATAAAAATTAAATTAAATGTAAAAATGTAAAAAAATGTAAACGATCATATTGTTAGTACGGTGTATCACATAAAAGCCAGAATATCTAGGTCTGTGTTCAGACCTAGGGGGGTAGAAGACTTCATTTTATAGATCCACTCTGTTTCTTTTCTGGCCAAAGTTTTAGTAGTATCTCCGCCTCTCCAATGTGGAACGACTAGGTCAATACCTATACAGATGAAATTATTCAAAGAAGAAACAGAACAAACATTACAATGTCGGGGTACACTGTGTTTTTCGCTTCTTTTCTTTATACCATTTACGTGATCTAAGAGTCTTTCATGCAATTTGCGGATAGTTCGACCTATGTATTGTATTCCGCATACACATTCTAGTAAATAAACAACGTTCTTACTACTGCAAGTTATAAAATGTTTTATTACAAAGTTTTCACCTGTAACTGTACTTTTGAAATTTAATGTTGTTCTTTTTTGGAATTTGCAGGTACTGCAATTTCCACACCTATGAAAACCAATAGGTCTCTTACTTAAAAAAGTCTCCTTTTTATTCTCCAACTTTATTTTCGGCAACAGGCTAGGGGCTAGAATAGTTTTTAAACTATCAGTCTTTTTATATACAATCTTTGGCTTCTTTGGTAATGTTTTATGGAGGTACATATCCTGTAATAGAATCGGCCAATGTTTTTTGAGAACTTTATCAATTTTATTTGCTTTATTATTATACTTGGTAATGAATGCCATATCAAAGACATTTTTCTCTTCTTGGGTACTAGTTTTTAATTTTACTTTTAGGATCTCATCTCTTTTTTTGGAATTCACTTCCTCTTGACTTTTTTCAAGTAGTCTTTTAGGATAATTTCTATCTAAAAGTCTTTTATTTAAGACTAGAACTTGATTGTCAAAATCCTGCTGATTAGTACAATTTTTATATAGTCTAGTTTGTTGACTCTTAGGGATGTTACGTAGCCATATTGGGTTATGGCAACTAGAAAATTCAATCAGACTATTGCAGTCTGTAGGTTTGAAGAAGGTCTTACTGCAAATTTTATTCTTCTCTATAAAAAAGGTTAGATCCAAAAAATTGATCTGTTTCTCTCCCATTTCTTGGGTAAAATTTAGCCCATAGTTGTTTGCATTAACATAAGACATAAAATTGTGAAACGTACTGATATCGCCCTTCCAAATAATAAAAACATCGTCTATGTACCTTCTCCAGAGCACCAGGTTTGCCCCAATAGGGTTGTTGTTCCAAATGCATCGTTCTTCCCAGTTCGCTATGAAGATGTTCGCGTAGCTTGGGGCAAACCTGGTGCCCATGGCGGTACCACAGACCTGTAAATAATGTGTCCCCTCAAACCAAAAGGAGTTCTTGTATAGAATAAAATTAATACATTGTAAAATAAAGTCACTTTGTTTTTCCAACATTTTATCATCACTATCTAACATCTCTTTTACAGCAGCTATACCTTTGGTGTGGTCGATAACCGTATACAATGAGGTGACGTCTATAGTCACCCATAGATAGTCCTCTTTCCATTCCATTCCTTCTAGTTCTCTAATCATTTGGGTTGAATCTTTTACATAGGAGGCTGCCATAGTTACATATTTTTGTAGGTAAATGTCTACATATTCAGAGATGTTGCTTGTGAGGGAGTCTATACCGCTGATGATAGGCCTTCCAGGGGGATCTTCTAGGGATTTGTGGATCTTAGGCAATTGATAAAAAATTGCCAATTTTGGAAACTCGATGTAAAGATATTCAAACTCTATTTTTGTGATTACTTTATGTTCTAATGCCTTGGATAATATAGCATATAACTCTGATTTAAATATATTGCTCGAGTTTTCCTTTAAAATTTTATAAGTTTTTATATCGCTCAAAATTTTGTTCGATTCTTTTAAATATTTCTCTCTGTCCATAATTACAATCCCCCCGCCCTTATCGGCTTGTTTGATGACAATATCTAATTTCTCCTTTAGGCTTTTTATTGCTTTTTTCTCATTTGGGGATAAATTTTCTTTACCTTTTTTATTTTTGAGTTTTTCAAAATCGTTTAACACCATACTACAAAAAACTGGAATATAGTCCCCTTTGTCCCAATTTGGAAAAAACTTTGATTTTGTTTTCAGATTGGAATTCATTATTACAGGTTCACTCTCCACATTCTCTAGAGTAGCATTTTCCAAATTGGTTCTAATAGGATTGGGCCTTGTATTGTCCTCCCCTTTCTTTTGAAAAAAACGTTTGACTGTCAGTTTTCTAAAGAATCTCTGAATATCCATAAATAATTCAAAATGGTTGGGGTTTTTTTGGGGGGCAAATTTTAGGCCTTTTCCTAATAACCTGATTTCTTCCTTTGTTAGCTTATGTTTTGAGAGATTAAATATTCCTACTTCTCTTTCATTAGGGACTTCTTTTGTTAGCACAGTGTTTCGCCCTCCTCTCGTTCCCCTATTTCTGTTCTTTGTTCCATTAGTCGCCTTCTTTTTATCGGGGTTGGTGTCTCTAGGGGTGCAAATCTGTTTTTGCGGACCCATGGATCTGGATATTTGGGGGGCTGTCTCGCCTGGCTTAATTTTGTTGGACTTTTTTGTATAGTTCTCTTCCCTAAAAAAACTATTATTTACGGATCTATCTTTACCATGTTCTACTTTCCTCCAAGTAGTAGTGTAAGAGTCATCAGGTTTATAAATATTCTGTTCTCTAAAATTCTTTTCTTTATAGTTTTGAGTTTGTTTTCTTTGGTTGTTAGTATAATTATTATATTGGGGTCGTCTATCAAGACTATGATCATTGGATCTATTTGATTGAAACCTTTTGGATTGAAAATGAGAAAAAAAGCGATTCTTATTTTCATCCAAATGGGCTCCCTTTTCGAAGTCCTCTTTATCTCTTTTTAACTTATTGTCTTTCCTAATAATGATCGATTCTTCCAATTTCTCTATCTTTGCTTTTAATTGTAAATTATACTCTCTCCCTGACTCCTCACTGATTTCTTTATTGATATCAGCCTCTAACGTACATATTTCCTTTTCAGTCTCAGCTAGAGCTTTTGATTGATGTTCTATGAGTAACTCAATTAGCTGAAAAGAACATTTTTCTAAGATTTCATTCCTCCTAGCCATGAATCTTTTGTCTTCATGTCCATATGCAGGGGATTTATTTATTCTCAATCCCCTGGGAATGATACCTATCTTTAGATATTGTTGGAAGTACTTAACTTCCCACCACTTTTTAACTTCCTTCTCGGCTAGTCTTTCCAGTTTATTAAAAAGGAAGGTACTGTTAAACTGTGAATTCACATTTTTTCCAAAAAAGATGTTATCGGCTTTTTTGTTTCTGGCTTCTCGCATAGAGGTGGTCATCAATCTGCAATAGGCCATGGTTTAGAATAGTATATATATATACAAAATTAATGGAACAGCAAAAGGATATATATTGATACGCCCAAATCCAGGTTTTAGCTCTAATTGCAAAGAGAGAAAAAGTATATATGAATTAGAGAAAACTATAGAATGTAATAGAATGTAACGAGAATATGACAATTCTTGATATATGAAAAGATAGACCTAGATCTGGATCTAAGGAGTGTTTGCATACACAAATACAGAAATAAGAGGGAGATCCAGACTCTAGGCTCTACAGATAAATCCAACAGTAGAAAAGCTGCCACTCATAATAGGCACACCCCAAAAAGCCTATAGACAAAAACTAGAAAGTAGAGGAGGGGAGAGTATCAGTCTCCCCTATTGAGGGCGCTAATCACTGTGACAAAACGAATATAGTGTAAAAAAATTACTAATTTATTAATAACAATTCATATAAAATTCATGATTGTAAAACAGTACAATTCCAAGACCAATAGTAAAAGCCACAATCACCAACCACTAGCTCACAAGTATAAAGATGTTGCCAAAAAACCCTAGGTCGCGACTCTATGGGCTGAATATACTTGCTGCTTATTAGTGTAATCGTGATGGTGAAGTGGGCGGTCTCTGGACTGCGGTAAAAATGAAAAATAGGCTCAACGCGTTTCGTCCCGCGCCTTTCGGGACTTCCTCAGGAGCTGTGGATGCTTCTACTTCTCAGCCGGCTTCTCTTTTAAATCTTCGGAAATCTTCTATCTTCGCGCCAAAAACGCCGTCGCGCATGCGCACAACGACACGGAGTTCCGTTCAGCTACGGGTACCCTCGAGGACCAGTAGCTTTCGGGAAGTCATCGGTGCGCATGCGTGGCAGATCTTGATCGCACAAAACTTTATTGGCACTGAGTATTCGGACACAATGTAACATAGCTAAAGTTACAAGTGATCCTAAACTCATCACATGTGTGCCTAATTTGCAACATTATAGAGAACCTAGAGATTACCACAAATTTGACAAATAAAATAGATTTAGCAAATAAAATAGGAGACTAATATCTTAGTCATTAACTAGAAAGACTATTTGGATGTTGGGTGTATATTGCATTTGCAGTAATCTTTACGGCCTAGATAAAATGGTATACATAAATCAATCTAACAAATTGTTAGATGCAATAAGTAAGGTAAAACAATTTTAATTCCATTAACCCCTTAGTAGTTACACAAACAAACATAATATGGACCAAAGATAAATGTACTTATAAGAGAGGTTTTTTCTCGTAGTGTAGATTAATGAAACAATAATCTTAATAACATCATTTAAATAACAAATACATATAACAAATGCATAAGTAGAAAACTGAAAATAGACAACAGTGCATAAAAAATATATATGAAAGAAATTAGAATGTGATTAAATAAAATAAAGTAAAAAATAAAATAAAGATAAAAATACATATAAATAAAAATAAAAATAAAAATAAAAATAAATATAAATATAAAAATAAAAATAAAAATAAAAATGAAATTAAATGTAAAAATGTAAAAAAATGTAAACGATCATATTGTTAGTACGGTGTATCACATAAAAGCCAGAATATCTAGGTCTGTGTTCAGACCTAGGGGGGTAGAAGACTTCATTTTATAGATCCACTCTGTTTCTTTTCTGGCCAAAGTTTTAGTAGTATCTCCGCCTCTCCAATGTGGAACGACTGGGTCAATACCTATACAGATGAAATTATTCAAAGAAAAAACAGAACAAACATTACAATGTCGGGGTACACTGTGTTTTTCGCTTCTTTTCTTTATACCATTTACGTGCTCTAAGAGTCTTTCATGCAATTTGCGGATAGTTCGACCTATGTATTGTATTCCGCATACACATTCTAGTAAATAAACAACAAATAGAATCGGCCAATGTTTTTTGAGAACTGAGAAAAAATTTCTTTGATATGGCATTCATTACCAAGTATAATAATAAAGCAAATAAAATTGATAAAGTTCTCAAAAAACTTTGGCCGATTCTATTACAGGATATGTACCTCCATAAAACATTACCAAAGAAGCCAAAGATTGTATATAAAAAGACTGATAGTTTAAAAACTATTCTAGCCCCTAGCCTGTTGCCGAAAATAAAGTTGGAGAATAAAAAGGAGACTTTTTTAAGTAAGAGACCTATTGGTTTTCATAGGTGTGGAAATTGCAGTACCTGCAAATTCCAAAAAAGAACAACATTAAATTTCAAAAGTACAGTTACAGGTGAAAACTTTGTAATAAAACATTTTATAACTTGCAGTAGTAAGAACGTTGTTTATTTACTAGAATGTGTATGCGGAATACAATACATAGGTCGAACTATCCGCAAATTGCATGAAAGACTCTTAGAGCACGTAAATGGTATAAAGAAAAGAAGCGAAAAACACAGTGTACCCCGACATTGTAATGTTTGTTCTGTTTTTTCTTTGAATAATTTCATCTGTATAGATATTGACCTAGTCGTTCCACATTGGAGAGGCGGAGATACTACTAAAACTTTGGCCAGAAAAGAAACAGAGTGGATCTATAAAATGAAGTCTTCTACCCCCCTAGGTCTGAACACAGACCTAGATATTCTGGCTTTTATGTGATACACCGTACTAACAATATGATCGTTTACATTTTTTTACATTTTTACATTTAATTTCATTTTTATTTTTATTTTTATATTTATTTTTATTTTTACTTTTATTTTTATTTTCATTTTTATTTTTATTTTTATTTTTATTTTTATTTATATTTATTTTTATCTTTATTTTATTTTTACTTTATTTTATTTAATCACATTCTAATTTCTTTCATATATATTTTGTATGCACTGTTGTCTATTTTCAGTTTTCTACTTATGCATTTGTAATATGTATTTGTTATTTAAATGATGTTATTAAGATTATTGTTTCATTAATCTACACTACGAGAAAAAACCTCTCTTATAAGTACATTTATCTTTGGTCCATATTATGTTTGTTTGTGTAACTACTAAGGGGTTAATGGAATTAAAATAGTTTTACCTTACTTATTGCATCTAACAATTTGTTAGATTGATTTATGTATACCATTTTATCTAGGACGTAAAGATTACTGCAAATGCAATATACACCCAACATCCAAATAGTCTTTCTAGTTAATGACTAAGATATTAGTCTCCTATTTTATTTGCTAAATCTATTTTATTTGTCAAATTTGTGGTAATCTCTAGGTTCTCTATAATGTTGCAAATTAGGCACACATGTGATGAGTTTAGGATCACTTGTAACTTTAGCTATGTTACATTGTGTCCGAATACTCAGTGCCAATAAAGTTTTGTGCGATCAAGATCTGCCACGCATGCGCACCGATGACTTCCCGAAAGCTACTGGTCCTCGAGGGTACCCGTAGCTGAACGGAACTCCGTGTCGTTGTGCGCATGCGCGACTGCGTTTTTGGCGCGAAGATAGAAGATTTCCGAAGATTTAAAAGAGAAGCCGGCTGAGAAGTAGCAGCATCCACAGCTCCTGAGGAAGTCCCGAAAGGCGCGGGACGAAACGCGTTGAGCCTGTTTTTCGTTTTTACCGCAGTCCAGAGACCGCCCACTTCACCATCACGATTACACTAATAAGCAGCAAGTATATTCAGCCCATAGAGTCGCGACCTAGGATTTTTTGGTAACATCTTTATACTTGTGAGCTAGTGGTTGGTGATTGTGGCTTTTACTATTGGTCTTGGAATTGTACTGTTTTACAATCATGAATTTTATATGAATTGTTATTAATAAATTTTTAATTTTTTTACACTATATTCTTTTTGTCACAGTGATTAGCGCCCTCAATAGGGGAGACTGATACTCTCCCCTCCTCTACTTTCTAGTTTTTGTCTATAGGCTTTTTGGGGTGTGCCTATTATGAGTGGCAGCTTTTCTACTGTTGGATTTATCTGTAGAGCCTAGAGTCTGGATCTCCCTCTTATTTCTGTATTTGTGATTCCCTTTGGCCCTAGAATAATGCCCAGTGTTCAGAGGCCACGTACCCTGAACTCGAAAAGTTCTGATTTCATAGTTGACTGGCTAACACAGGACACCCAATCTTCTACAGCTTCCGCTCGGAACCTTGACGCACCATCCTCCTCCAGCTTAGCTTCGGGCACCTCTCAAGTTACCACTCGCCCGCCTGCTGCCACCACCAACACTAGCACCACAGCCGCTTCACTTGATATGTCAGAGGAGTTATTTACACATCAGTTGGTAGAAATGAGTGATGAGCAAGCATTATTGCCAGAGGATGTAGATAACAGGGATATGTCTCAGTCAGGCAGCATTACACACATGGACGTACGGTGTGATGATGTTGTACCCGCTGCTGCTTCCTTTGCCGAGTTGTCAGATACAAGTGAAGCGGTTGATGATGACGATGCATCCGTGGATGTCACGTGGGTGCCCGCTAGAAGAGAAGAGGAACAGGGGGAAAGTTCAGATGGGGAGACAGAGAGGAGGAGGAGACGAGTTGGAAGCAGGGGGAGGTCGTCGCAAGGAGCTAGTGGCACAGTCAGACAGCATGCATCGGCACCCGGGGTCAGCCAGACAGCACGCCAATCAACGCATGCTGTTGCCACCACCAGAATGCCGTCATTGTAGAGCTCAGCAGTGTGGCATTTTTTTTGTGTGTCTGCCTCTGACAATAGCGATGCCATTTGCAACCTGTGCCAAAAGAAACTGAGTCGTGGGAAGTCCAACACCCACCTAGGTACAACTGCTTTGCGAAGGCACATGATCGCACATCACAAACACCTATGGGATGAACACATGAATACAAGCAGCACACAAACTCAAAGCCGCCATCCTCATCCTGGTCCAGCATCTTCAGCCACGTCAACCACTGCTGTCCTCCTTGCCCCCTCTCAACCATCCACCACTCCGTCTCTCGCCTTGAGCAGTTCCTGCTCATCTGCCCACAGTCAGGTGTCTGTCAAGGACATGTTTGAGCGTAAGAAGCCAATGTTACAAAGTCACCCCCTTGCCCAGCGTCTGACAGCTGGCTTGTCTGAACTCTTAGCCCGCCAGCTTTTACCATACAATCTGGTGGAGTCTGAGGCGTTCTAAAAATTTGTAGCTATTGGTGCACCACAGTGGAAGGTACCCGGCCGAAATTTCTTTTGCACAAAAGGCAATCCTCAACCTGTACTCGATTGTGCAAAAGGAAGTAATGGCATGTCTGGCACACAGTGTTGGGGCAAGGGTCCATCTGACCACTGATACCTGGTCTGCAAAGCATGGTCAGGGCAGGTATATCACCTACACTGCGCATTGGGTAAACCTGCTGACGGCTGCCATGCATGGAATGCGTGGCTCTGCAGAGGAGTTGGTGACACTGCCACGACTTGCAGGCAGGCCTGCTGCCACCTCCTCTACTCCTCCTACTCCATCCTCTTCCATAACCTCCTCGGCTGAGTCTTCTTCTGCTGCTGCGTCTTGCTCCACATCAACAGCACCCCCCCAGCTCCCCAGGTACTATTCCACATCCCGGATACGGCAGTGTCACGCCGTCTTGGGGTTGACTTGCCCGAAAGCACAGAGTCACACCGGACCAGCACTCCTGTCCGCCCTGAACGCACAGGTGGATCAGTGGCTGACTCAGCATCAACTGGAGATCGGCAAAGTGGTTTGTGACAAAGAAATTTGTTGGCGGCATTGAATTTGGGCAAGTTGACACATGTGCCGTGCATGGCACATGTGTGTAATCTGATCGTACAACGCTTTGTGCATAAGTACCCAGGCTTACAGGACGTCCTGAAGCAGGCCAGGAAGGTGTGTGGCCATTTCAGGCGTTCCTACACGGCCATGGCGCACTTTTCAGATATCCAGTGGCAAAAAAACATGCCAGTGAGGCGCTTGATTTGCGACAGCCCGACACGTTGGAATTCAACACTCCTAATGTTCGACCGCCTGCTCCAACAAGAAAAAGCTGTTAATGAGTATTTGTATGACCGGGGTGTTAAGACAGCCTCTGCAGAGCTGGGAATTTTTTTGCCACGTTACTGGACGCTCATGCGCAATGCCTGTAGGCTCATGCATCCTTTTGAGGAGGTGACAAACCTAGTCAGTCGCACCAAAGGCACCATCAGCGACATCATACCATTTGTTTTCTTCCTGGAGTGTGCCCTGCAAAGAGTGCTGGATCAGGCCATAGATGAGCGTGAAGAGGAAGAGTTGTGGTCACCATCACCACCAGAAACAGCCTTATCAGCATCGCTTGCTGGACCTGCGGCAACGCTGAAAGAGGATTGTGAGGAAGAGGAGTCAGAGGAGGAATGTGGCTTTGAGGAGGAGGAGGAAGACCAACCCCAACAGGCATCCCAGGGTGCTTGTTGTCACCTATCTGGTACCCGTGGTGTTGTACATGGCTGGGGGGAAGAACATACCTTCAGTGAGATCACTGAGGACGAGGAACGGGACATGAGTAGCTCAGCATCCAACCTTGTGCAAATGGGGTCTTTCATGCTGTCGTGCCTGTTGAGGGAACCTCGTATAAAAAGCTGAAGGAGAACGACCTGTACTGGGTGTCCACGCTACTAGACCCCCGATATATGCAGAAAGTGCCTGAAATGTTATCGAATTACCGCAAGTCAGAAAGGATGCAGCAAGTTCCAAAATAATTTAAAAAGTATGCTTTACACAGCGTATAAGGGTGATGTCACAGCAAAATGGGAATCTAACAGGGGAAGAGGTGAAAGTAATCCTCCTCCTCCCACGACCATGCCGGCAAGGACAGGACGCTTTACAGACGTGTTGTTGATGGAGAACATGCAGAGCTTTTTAAGCCCTACGCATCGCCACAGCCCTTCGGGGTCCACCCTCAGAGAACGACTCGACCGACAGGTAGCAGACTACCTCGCCTTAACTGCAGATATCGACACTCTGAGGAGTGTCTACTGGGTGTGACTACTGGGTGTGCAGGCTTGACCTTTGGCCTGAGCTATCTCTATTTGCGATAGAACTTCTGGCCTGCCCCGCTTCAAGTGTCCTGTCAGAAAGGACCTTCAGTGCAGCAGGAGGTATTGTCACTGAGAAGAGAATTCGCCTAGGTCAAAAAAGTCTAGATTACCTCACCTTTATTATGATGAATGAGGGATGGATCCCGAAGGGACTGACAGTGGGCAATACTTTCGACTAAAAAATCCTGATGAGGGGGACTACTTAACACGCCACTCCTATCTGGTGGCACATTAGATTACACGCGCAGTGCCCCAAATTTGAAGTAGGAGGACCAACCAAGCATCTTTTTCCATCTCCCGGTTCCTAACATCGATGCCATATACACGTCCCCTGATAGGGGATGTAACAGGGATTAAACTTATAGGAATAGTACTACTTAACACACCTTATAATAACGCAGAGAGAGGAGTCTGAAGAAGAGGAGTCAGAGGAGGAAGGTGGCTTTGAGGAGGTGGAAGACCAAACACAGCAGGCGTCCCAAGGGGCTTGTTGTCACCTTTCGGGGACCCTTGGTGTTGTACGTGGCTGGAAGAGACCTTCAATTACATCAGTGAGGACAAGGAACGGGACATGGCTAGCTTGTGCAAATGGGGAGTTTGCGGTTGTGCAAATGGACTGTTTGCCTTTGTTTGCGGTGCCTTAAACAGGGAGTTTGGTCTGTCACTGTGAAGCAGGCATAACCCTTACACTACCTGATCGATACAACATCATACCTGATGTTTTAAAACACGTTATTCCAAACAATTTAGGAATGTTAGGTGATTTCTGCCCTTTATGGATTAAAACCAGACTCTGCATCAACTATGCAATTTTCCATGGATCCCCCTCCGGCATGCCACAGTCCAGGTGTTAGTCCCCTTGAAACAACTTTTCCATCACTATTGTGGCCAGAAAGAGTCCCTGTGGGTTTTAAAATTCGCCTGCCTATTGAAGTCTATGGCGGTTCGCCCGTTCGCGAACATTTGCGGAAGTTCGCGTTCGCCGTTCGTGAACGGAAAATTTTATGTTCGCGACATCACTACCGGCTACCATTACTGCAGAGCACTTAGCCAAATGCTTTGGAGCGCAACTGATTAAAATTAAAGCAGAAATCCTCATCTCCTCTACTAACAAAAGTGACCAAGCCAAGATCGAAGAAAGATTTTAGAAAATGGAAGAGAAGACAGAAAACATTTCCCTCCATACGCAGACCAACACTGAAAGGTTAAAAATACTTGAAGAATAAAATGGAAAATCTACTAAACAAAATTGGAGATCTTAAGTATAGGTCGCGAAGAAACAACCTCAGAATAAGAGGTAATCCGGAAAATATCTTAGCATCTAAGTTAGAAGACCACTGTGAAGATTTTTTTTACATTTTTTTAGGTCTCAAATAAAGAAACCAACTACATTGAAAGAAGTTCCAGAGTCATGAAACCTAATACGGTACCAGAACATGTACCAAGAGACGTGATCATGTGCCTGCATTCATTCCGTTTCAAAACACTAGTGGTACGTGCTAATGTCGCTAAAGTCTTAAAAGATTCACCGTATTCACAAATAAAAGTTTTTCAAGACTTATCGTCACAAACAAGAATGAATAGGAAAGCATTCGCACCTTTTGCTGCTATATTGAGAAAACATTAAATAAAATACGCATGGGGCTTTCCGACACAATTGAACTTAACCTATGAAGACAACAAGTGTATTTTTCACAAACTGCAGTCCCTTAAACAATGGCTTCAAGAAAAGAACCTAACTTAAGAGGGAAAAGATAAGGAAAAATACGAAATGGGGAAGTAAGTTCTTATCATGTAATAAATAGGAATAGAGGGGTTGAATTGAATCAGAACTAGATATATGTAGAAACAAAGTCTGAAGTATGAACGAGGGGGAGGAGAGAGGGAAGGACGGGGGGAAGGGAAATAGGCACAGGTAGATGTGCACAGTGTGTGAAATTTAGAATAGGGAATGGTATATATATATATATATATATATATATATATATATATATGTATGTATGTGTGTATATATATATATATATATATATATATATATAGTTTTGAAAATAGGTAGTGACGGACCGCCTGGCACGCCAACCGGGTGCCTCCGCCAATCGATGCTCCCAGGGCTCACCGAGTACTTCCACTACTCCACCAGACACCATCAGCACTGTAGTCCCCACTTCCAGCGTTACAGCTTGTTTGGGGTCTCGCTGTCGTCCACCCACCCTGGACTCAAGACCAGGATCCAGTTTCTAGTGGGTAGACCTCTCCTCCAAGACAGTGTAGCAGGCTGCTCTTACAAGAGCAAGTGATTATAACCAGAGGAGTATAGTGATATAGCAATCCCGGGGTAGATACAGCCGTTCCCCCCACACATGAGATGAGGCTCTATGTTGAGGGTAAGCAGGAACTCATTGAATGGAAGCCACACATGGCCTTAAATGCAAGTCCCTATGCAAGGGGCACTCCCCTGGACCTGAGAGTAAACCACAGAATAAACAATTACACAATCACATTGGCTCTCAGATCCAGGACACTCCCACACCTAATAGGTTAATCCCTCCTCTGTACCTGGGAGATAAATGAGTCAAGCACTTATACAAAACTCAAATATCTCCAAACACAAAACACACGTTTTTATAAAGCCCCAAAAATACATTTAAAACATACAAACCCAACACAAATGTTACATCCCCTGATAGCCCTGATCTGGGTGACCAACATATCCAAAAAACACCCAGATCAGTTCAGGGGTTCAGGAATTTCCTGGAAGTCATTTATTTGACCGACCGCACGCATGGTCCCATACACAAAATAGTTCCAGAGAATCAGGGCTTGCGGTCAGTCTAGTTCGGTAGTTTAAAAACTAATAAACTACCAAACATAGTCAATGTTCTTACCCTGGAGCTTGTTCCTCTCCATCATTCCCAAACTAACGATTTCACCAAACAGTGCCCTTCTAACTTGTATAGAACCGAACGCAGGTGATGATGTAAGTCCATAAAAGAAATGGGGGGAAGGGCTGCGCCACAAAAGGTCAATGTATAAATAGTCCAAGTAAAAAAAGAAGAAAGTCTTATCTGGAGCAGGTCAAGTAGGAGACGCAGAATCAATAAAAAATAATAAAAAATCAATAAAAAAAAGTGACCAAATAATCTTTAATATGATAAAATACACAATAAAATTCCACAAACGCGTTTCGCCAATACGGCTTTTTCCATATTGAAAAAGCCGTATTGGTGAAACGCGTTTGTGGAATTTTATTGTGTATTTTATCATATTAAAGATTATTTGGTCACTTTTTTTATTGGTACCATCTATCTTTTTAAATACACTGAACACTGTTTTTTACCTGGCATCATCCTGGACCCCAAGTAATCCCAAGGTGGGGATAATACCACCAGTGTTATTATCAAGGAGCAGTTGGCCTGCTCCATTCTTGTGAGTATTATTTTTATTTCTATTTTATCCGTGGATTTTACCCAGTGAGCACTATTTGTTGTCTCCTTTCTCTTATATTTGAGTTCTGAATACATCACTGACGGAGGAATTTCCCCTATATCCCATAAGCGGGGATTGTACCGCTGCACGCCTTTACAACTAGAGCGAGTTACAGCTCCTACACATGTGAGTTCTATACCAGCTTTTAGACTGTTGTATCTCTTTATCAGACGTATTGCACCATTTTTTGTTCTCTATTTTTCCCTATATTCGAGTGAATTCCTAAGAAGGAGGAGAAAGTGGATATCCGCTCCGGATTAACATCTACAGATTCTGCGTCTCCTACTGGACCTGCTCCAGATAAGACTTTCTTCTTTTTTTACTTGGACTATTTATACATTGACCTTTGTGGCGCAGCCCTTCCCCCCATTTATTTTATGTGCTATCTGTTTAAGGGTTTTTGAGAGATTCCCTTATAGGGTTGCTGCCTTTTAGGTATCTAGCGCTTACTCTTATTTCTGATGATGGAAGTCCAGCGGTGTTCGGGAGTTTCTGTGTCCGATTTTAGTTCCATCAGGCTCATGCCCAAACACTGCAGCCTGCGTTCATGCGAACAAGATGGCCGCCACCTTGTGGTTGTCCATAGGAATTGCGACCACCCAGACGAACAATTAGAACACAGCGGTGAGAACCGTTCCAAGTTGTTAATTGGTGTCAAGCTCCCGGGTGGTCACTGGTTCATGCGATTGTTCGGTAGTCAACCGGGACAATGTTAGAATAGGATGGGAATGGAATCTACTGAACAGAAAAGTAAAATGGCACGAACAACAGCAGGCCCCTCCAAGAACCAATGGCGAGGTTACTTTCGCCACAGTATAGAATTATAAAATGCATTAACGATGAAATTAATGTCTTGTTAAAAGTTAGCATTCACTGTATTCATTTATTTATTTTTTGTTATGTGTTTAAACGGAGAAACAGTTAAGACATAAATAATTAAAACTTAATATATAAAATTAAGAGGCATATAATAGATCATAATTTCTTTATACCACGTTGAGAACGGGAAGTAAAAGCACAGATCATTAATATTTACAAGAGAAAGACAACATCAAAGGAATAATACAAGTAGCACATATAACAAAATTGTCACGGGTGGCAGTCCGGAGACCGGAACCACTGTATGCCTGATGATGGTAGGAGTCACAGCATGGAAATGAACAATCAGGGTCTGGTGCAGGGTAACCACACGCCCCCTGGTGTTGAGCACCAAGGTTTGAGCAGCCACATACCAGGGCCCTGATGCAGCTTCTGCGGATTTTAGTAGCTTAATATTATGCAGATATGTATCCAGTACTAGAAACAAGGTAAGACTAGAACAGGCACCAAACAAGAAAACAAGACAAGAATAGAAGAACCCAGAACTGGAGCAGGACAATAAGCAGAATCCAGAACATGTGCATAAGACATGAGGGAAACAAGAACGGGACATGGACAGGGCAGGGCAGGATTGTACATGAACTGGGAATACAAGACAAAATAAAACAAGACAAGAGATGCAAGGCAAAACAAGAGGAGAAATAACCAAGTACTATATATGTAATAAACATTGGAGATTTAGACATACATAAATGACCAAGATGTATGCAGCCCACCACTGTGCCAAAGTACTCGAGATACGGTGGGTCCTGACTGCCTAGATATGCATGACTAAAAGTACAACAATAAAACACACACATTACATACCTGTAAGGAAATGAGCAGAGTGATGAAACCACTGCTAGCAGGAACAGACTGAAACAATAAGAATAAATGGCAAAGGAGCGGGTGTGGCAACAAAAAACAAACATTTAAAGGAATCCAGGAGACTGGGAATTCCAGGAACGGAAAATGTAAATGTAAAGAATAGGAACATATGAGCCTGGCAAAGGATTATAAGGACCAACAACTAGGTCCTAAGGGGGCTAGACCACTGTTTCTTTATAGTTTAGTAGGGCGTAGACAGGGTTTTTTTTTTTTTCGACACTCTGAGGAGGCTATTGCCGACAAGTGTGTTAGGGAGAGTGGTTCTTTAGTCAAGGAGAATAAGATCAGCGAGTGGCTTGGAATGCCTGTTTTTCAGGCAGGCATTATTAGTCAATCAAATTCACGTTTTATGTTATTTGTGTGTGGTAAAGTGACAAGTTTCCTAGTCCCTCCAGATGAGAATGGAATTCAGTTAAGTTATGGTCATTAGACTGGCTACAATTAATGCGCAGGGGATTAGTTCACATTTTAAAAGATATACGATATTAGACTACGTGAAAAAGAACACATCCACATTGGGGCCCTCCAATAAACTCATTGGACGAAGGAGGACAAACAAATTCAACTACAATTTTTTTCCCACAGTTATAAGTGCAGCGTTAACTAAAAAAAAAAAAGAGGTGTTGCTTTTGTTTTTTCTAAATATTTTGCTTTGAAAATTAATCATCAAGTTTTGAATAGTGAAGGCAGATTTATTATTTTGGTGTGTGAAATGAATAATCATAAATACACACTAACCAACATATACGCATTAAATACATCACCAATTTCATTTATCAAAAAAGTTCTATATAAAATTGATCAAATTAAAGTAGGACATGTAATTATTGTATATATTATATATTAGTTCCTGAGGTCTTCATTGTCAGCATATGGAATGTAGGGCAGGTTCCTTGATCATATTAATGCATTATATACATTCTCGACCGCCAGGGTATTGGGTCAGGGTTTTGCGTCTGGCTGGTTTCCGTTAACTAACGGAACTAGACAGGGGTGCACCCTGTCCCCTTTACTTTACATTTTGTCTTTGGAATCGTTAGCTGCAGTCATAAGACAAAATAATGATATTCTAGGTTTTAATTTCAACTCAAGTAACATCAAGATTAATATGTATGCCAATTATGTAATTTTAACATTACAAGATCCGTTTCAATCAGTAACACATCTAATGAAAACAATAGAAGAATTCTCAAAAGTATCAGGATATAAATGAAATATGGATAAATCAATACTTTTGCCCAGTAACATCTCTTACGAAGTTAAAAGCAAAATTAAAGAAAAACTAAATTTTCTTTGGGCAGAACGTTCATTTAAATACTTGGGCATAGAAGTTTGTTCCGATCCAACTCAGATAATTGAATGCAATTTCCTCTCTTTAATTTCGCAAACAAATAAATCATTAAAAGAGTGGAAATCATTAGCATTCTCGTGGTTGGGTAGAGTAAACATTATAAAAAAATATATATATTACCAAAGTGGCTTTACATGAGAATGACACCTTTCCCTATTCCAGAGAGTTGGCTAACGATGATTCAGCACGCATTCTTAAAATTTATATGGCAAGGTAGAAAAACAAGAATGGCCAGTAAATATTTAGCCCTGAAAAAAACCAAAGGTGGTGTGGGTTTCCCAGTAATCCAACACTATTACAAAGCGAGGTTTTTATTCCATAGCATTATCACACAAGTGCCCTTATCTAAGAAAGATCGCTGGTACGAGGTCGAACAGGGTCCTTTAGAAAATATGATGTGCTAAAATAGTTTTGAGCTTCCCTTCTCAATTTAAGTTCTGGAAAGTAGTAAATTCTATTCTCAAAGTGTGGTTAAATAAGATAAAAGAAGATAAGATAAAAGAAGATATGAAAAAAAAATTATAATTAAAGCTTTACCTTTTAAAATTATTGCGTATAATATTAAAGATCTAAAATTATACAGATGGACCAATGCTGGCATTGAAAACATTGCTGATGTAATGGCAGGTCCTAAGATCATGACATTTGAAATTATCAGAGAAAGAATTTCTTTACCACTCTATTTTAACTTTTTAAGGATCAAAAAAATGTTGAAATCTTTTTGCCCTGCACAAAATATTGAAATGTATGAGGCTTTAGGAAAATATTGAAATGTATGAGGCTTTAGGAAGATATTGAAATGTATGAGGCTTTAGGAAAACTCATAACAGGTTATTAAATGAGAAATCTTTTTAAAATATGTGCTGATATTTTGAGAATGATCAAAAAAATCTCAAGAACAGAATGGACTTATGTATGGAATTTAGTCTTAAAAACTAGAAACTGTTTGAATTTAACTGAATTATAATTTAAAATAATCAATAGATTTTATTTAGTACCAAGTCTTTTGTCCAAGATATACCAGAATGTCTCTGATGTGTGTTAGAGATGTAAGGCCAGGGGAGGGGATTTTATACATATCTGGTGGAAATGTGATTTAATACAAGTTTACTGGAATAATTGACATGCTCAGATTCAAAATATTACAGAAGTAGACTTACCTTTTAATCATGGAATATTTCTAATGCGTTTTGAACAAATTAACGCTAATAAAAGTCTGAAAATTTTCCTTATAAATATAATAATAATATAAAAATCTTAGTTGCCAGATACTGGAAACAAGAAATACTGCCAAACTGGTTCTTAATAAAAGAACAAGTATTGTTACTTAAAGATGGAAAACTGATTAGCTAATCAACAAGATAGAACTAAAAAGTAAATCGAAAATTGGATAGGTAAAATCACTCTTTCTCCAATTATCGCAAAATGGTATTCCTTTTTTGTTTGTATTGTCCCTGCAAAATGATTTTGACCTGTTTTTCTTTTCTTTTTTGACTGTAATCTTTTTTCTCATTTACCTTTAATAATAGACAAAAAGCATGTATAAGGTCGGACTAGAAGAAACTCATCGCTCAATGTTTGTCTGCAGATGTGTGTAACAAACTTTAACCCCTTAAGGACACATGACATGTGTGACATGCCATGATTCCCTGTTATTCCAGAAGTTTGGTCCTTAAGGGGTTAAAGAATGTTGCATTTGTCAAGAATATGTCAATGTGATTTGTATGTGTTTTAGGGGGGGGGGAGAATGAAAACCAATAAATAAATAATGGAAAAAAAGAAACAGTTTTGGTGTAAAGATTATGTCACTGAAATCTCAATGCTCTGTCATTTAGGAGTTAAATCATTTTTGTTTCTTCCCATGTAGCCTTAGCCACACCTGCCCTGGCTTTGAAAAAATGGTTTCATTTTCAATCAAATGTTAATTTTAGAAGTTTGTATCTCCTGCTCTGTAAACCGTACGTTAATCACACACAGGAGGCTCCTGCAAGGTCTAGCAAGCTACTGACAAAGCAGGAAATATGAAAATCTAAATTTGGACTGCTTCATTAAGCTAAATTTGTTTTGGTGACTATGGTGTCCCTTTAGCCTGGTGGAGCTCTGTATTACTGATGTTACTTGTTATAATAGATGGCTGCTATGAAATGCAGCTACCTGATACACAATTTTAAAAACAAAAAACACTAAAATCCTCCAGCCCCCTCCACCATCTGAGGCCTCAAACCCCCCCACCCAGAAACACCTATGGCTTCAGGTTCACTGCTTGGATGGATAGGTGAATGGATATATATTAGCTTGAGACTCATATATAAAGCACTAACACATCTTCATGGCAGGGGGTATGCCATGATGGATAGGAGGCATTACTGTCATGTAAGATGACGGCAATCCCCTGTAGCAGCCATATGCCTTCCACTCCCAGTATAGAAATGTTTTATAATACCTCTAGCTCTTCCACCTCTACAATGGGCATCAAGAAAAGTTATTAAAATATTTTATTTGAATATATGCCAATTGTATTTCCCATAAGAATTGTAATGGTAATGTGTTTCCAGCAGAATGGAAAAATAAGTCACCAGAGTATATAAGCATATTATAAGAAAAGAAAAAAGGAACAAATAAACTATAATAGGGATTGCTAAATAAGAACTAGTTTTATATGAAGGATAAACATTAGATGTGCTTTAATTAAAAAAAAGAAGACTATAAGCATCTTGGTAAATACCATAGTTAACATTTAAAAAATTTGTAATGTCAATTGTCCAGTACCTGTCAAAACCACAATTAAAGACATCAGAAGAACCTATATGCATGCAAGTACCATCATAATCTATGCTTATCTTTGTCTGTCTTGTCTGCACCATTTGGCACCATGTCAAAGCTCAAATACAGCCCATGGGAAGCTATATTGGATGTGCATCTACTGTCTAAAGGACATGTACACACCATGCTACTCCCCACAAGAGGCACCCTTTGAAGTAAGTGGCACTGCATCCATGTGCATGATTAGTCTATAGCTGTACTCATGAATTAACCAGAAATACAATTATCAAGTGATAAAAGTGACAGTTGAGTGCTCTTTAGTGCATTTTAAAACTTCTGAGAGAGAACTTGCTGGCATTTTGGTTCTGGACTGATCTTATAGGTTAGATCAGTCTGAGAAAGACCCTGAGGGGTTGAAACGTCTATCACTGAATTTTTGTGTATCATGTCATTTTGGAATAAACAAACACCATTGTTTCACGGGAAAGACCTGTGAGTGCATCCTTTTTTCTACATGTATATGAATTGTAAAAAGTGTATTTTAAACTTATGTCATGAGAAATACCCAACTGGATGAAATATAAAGACAACATTAATTATCCTAATTTACCCTAATAACAAATCAATCACATTTATAGAAAGAGGTGCAACTTGAAGTCAACATTCAGACCAAACAGTTGTAGTGTATTTAAATTGAAGATCCACCTCATTTCTGGTTGATCTAACCTTTTAATGATATCATCTCTTCTCCAGACTATTTTAACTTTTTGTAACACAAGAAATTGTGAATCACATGGTTTACTATTATGGAAGTTCCTTAAATGTAGTGGGACACTACGTTTCTCATATCTATTTTTGAAGTTCTTAGTTCTCCGTACATAATGTGGCCCACATTTGCGTATTAGCAAGTAGATCACATTATTAGAGTAGCAAGTTACCATATCTTTTATTCGCTGATATTTGTTCTGAGTATATGGATCTTCAAACTCTTTTATATGTATTTTTATACTTCCAGTGTTCTTACATGCTAGACATGTTCCTCAGCCAAAGAAACCTGTATTGTTAAAGAAAAATTAAGTGTTTTTCTCTTTTACATAGCTTTGTCTTTATTTTTATTTTTAAGTTGGCTACACCTCTATAAATTATCTCTGGTTTCTCTGGAAGGAATTTATGGCGATATGGGTCATTCCTATATTAATAGGCCAAAATGTATTTAGTATATGCTTAATTTGGTGACTCTTCTTATTAAATTTGCATAAAAAGGGTAATTTAGTCACTTTTTATCCCTATCCTTTGCTTTATAATCATTAATAAAGCCATAGGCTGTGCTGATTTAAGCCATTTGTATATCGGTTTCATTCATTGCTGGGCAAATACATTTAGCAAATACATTTAGCACAGGATTAGCTAAAATAGTTTATGGTTTGGCCAAAGCTCAATGAATCAGGTGAAAGTTCTGAAACTTCAAAGTTGAGTATGTTAAAAATTAAACATTATATTACTTCATTTTATATATATATATATATTTTTTTTTTTTAAGTAAGATTTTATGAAGAGAATTCACGGCATAAGATCAGGGAGTTTGAGGAACCCAGAAACAAATGTATAATAGATAACACAGCACCTCAATCCCTTAGTATGTTGACAAGGTATTTAAAAGACCCCATAACCACCAACAAGATACCGTATATACTCGAGTATAAGCCGAGTTTTTCAGCACATTTTTTGTGCTGAAAAACTCCAACTCGGCTTATACTCGAGTCAGAGTCTGTATTATGGCAATTTGCATTGCCATAATACAGACTGGGGGGAGAGGGGTGCTGGCAGAGCTGTACTTACCTTTCCTGCAGCTCCTGTCAGCTCTCTCCTCCTCCGCGCCGTCCGTTCAGCACCTCGGTCAGCTCCCAGTGTAAGTCTCGCGAGAGCCGCGGCTCTCGCGAGACTTACACTGGGAGCTGACAGAGGAAGCTGCACAGACCGCACGGAGGAGGAGAGAGCTGACAGGAGCTGCAGGAAAGGTAAGTACAGCTCTGCCAGCACCCCTCTCCCCCCACTGAACTACCAATGACACTGGACCACCAGGGAAGGAGCCCCCCTCCCTAGCCAGCTAGCAAGCAGGGAGGGGGGACGAAAAAAAAAAGATAATTAAAAAAAAAAAATTATAATAATTAAATAATAAATAATAATAAAATAATAATATAAAAAAAAATTAAAAAAATAATAATAATATATCAAATGCCCACCCCACCAACACATACACAAACACACACTTCATTCATATACACACACTGCACTCACACACACTGCACTCACACACACACTGCATTCATACGCACACTGCATTCATACGCACACACTGCATTCATTATATACACACACTGTAAATAAATATTCAATTAATATAATTGTTTTATGATCTAATTTTATTTAGAAATTTACCAGTAGCTGCTGCATTTCCCACCCTAGTCTTATACTCGAGTCAATACGTTTTCCCAGTTTTTTGGGGTAAAATTAGGGGCCTCGGCTTATATTCGGGTCGGCTTATACTCGAGTATATACGGTATAGCCGAATCGCAGATACTGGTGGTGCTAGTAATAACTCTCCACACCCAGTGCATTCAATGGAGAAAGTGGGCGAAAAGGAGTACCTGCAATACAGGGAAATAATATTGTTTGAAAATTAAACAGCAATAGAAGGAAGAGAAAGACGGATACCGTAATACAGTAATGCAATTAATGATTCACTTATAACTCACCTTTATCATAGTGTACCGCCATATTCCAGCTCCTTCAGAGCAAATTTTAGATGCAAAGAATTTTACCCCATGACATTTTCTTTCATGAAAATGTTTATCCATTGAATATTAAACATTTTTTATTAATTGCTCTTTAATGTTCAACAATCCTTCCAAAGTTCTCGTCATGGTACTGTTAAGCAATTAATTGCCTGGACAGATCAAAGCAAAGGCAGCTTCTTCGTTGATTAAAATTAATAAGATTCTTGATGTAATATATATATTTTTTTTAGCATTCATTAAATAAGGACAGTTGAATTCTTCATGCATTTTTTATGTTTTACTTATAGGAATATCAACTCCATTCAATTAAATAAAAATATTTCTTAGTTTCGTTATTTTAAATATCTGAAGTTCAAATTCAATTTAATAATAATACAACATTTTTTACTAATGTCTGTTCCAAAGAGCGTTGTCCACGATATTACTCTAGAAACCCATTAAAGTGTTTCATGATTAATGCAGACACAAAGCCATCACCTACAATATTAAAGAGGAACTTTTGAATTAGTGACAGTTCCATTTTCGCTCACTCTCCGAAAATGTTCTTGAAGCGTTTACTGGGGTGAGTTATGCAAGGAGATAAAAATAAAACATACTTATCTGTGCAGAAACATTAAGGAATGACACAGATATCTTCCTATTAAGCACTGTACGCACAGATGCAAAATCAGGCGTCTTCTTTCTATTTTGTCTTATATACGAATGCATTCTGTGACTTCTTCATATGATGCTGCATGTTCACAAATGTGTTTACATACTACAGGCTAACAGCTCAAGCATATCAGTCACCAGATTTTTTTCCTTGGAACCTATCTGTTTATAGATATTGGTGGAACAGGCTTAGCTGTTTTTAACGATTGATGTTTTGTATTTTTGTATAATTTTTTTGTTTAGTTTTGGTACTTTTTCATTATTAATATTGTGTACATAGTACCAGGTGTTCATTGTTTGTAGTATACTCTTGACACAGTCCTATTTTGGACTTTTTATTCTTATTACTTATTAAAAGTTAAGTCATATTAAAGATATTGTTTCATTCATACAGTATTTCATCTTATTTATTAGTTGCTGCATCCTCCTCTTTCACTTTTTGTTTATTGTCTAAAATAAGGGTTACCCCCCACTCTGGAGGTATGCACCTGCTTTAATTTATTTATTTCTGCTCTTTCCTTTTTCTTTTCTTTTCTGTACAAGTCTCATGTGTTTACATACTACATTCATGGATTCATTGATATCCTGAAAAATGTGGACAAGGTGTCAATCAAACAATCCTTATGAGACTGGTACTTAAAGCATAGGGTAAAACCGGAATTTTATGTACAGAGTGTTGTATAAGAATACATACATTTACACTATTTAGAGTTTTAGTTATCTATCCATACTTTACAGAAATATTGTGATGATAAATATATTTTATACACCGATAGTCCCTCATCTAGCAATATTTCAGAGAGCTTCTAAAATGTAATCAAATAGACAAATATAATTTTTTTGCCAAATACAGTAATTAGTTTAAAAAATATATGAAAATCAGATATCTGCTAAAATAATTTACACAAAGCCTAATGATATTTCTAAGAAAGTCGCTTCTAAAAAAAATGACATCTAGAATGTCATTTGTAGAATTTAAAAATTTGTGCAGAATTTCATTTTTTTTTTTTTTTTTTATCAGGAACCATTCCCACCAATTAAGAAATATAATTGTAACGGCACCCCCAGGCATAAAAGGAGTTAAAAGCCATTTAGTAGATCTTCCCCTTCCAGAGACACAGGCACAGCTACTGCAGAACCCCAAACATGAGTACCACCTACAGGGTTTTGGAAAACAACCAATAAACACGTACAATACACTCAGACACTCCCACACAAAATCCTCCCCTCTGCCTATGATACAATTACCTTACACAATGGGTAATGTAATTATCACAAGCAGAGAAATACAGTTTTTCCACATTATCCATAACTTTAAAAGTCTGCATCACATTCACATAAAACTTACATTTTCAGAATCAGCATACTCCAAATACAAACATAGGTCAAAAACATACAAATTGGTCCAGTGGTTCAAAAGATAGATCGTAGTCCTTTGTGACCAAATGAAGCATGGCTTTTCTTCCCAAAACCAGTTCCACAGAGTCTTCTATTCTGGAGATAATTGGGAAGTAATCAAATTATCTCCAAGGGCAGAGGCAAAACTCCATTAAGCACATGGTAGTAAAAAGACAATAAAATACAATAAAATACACAAGTTTACATTTATTACATAAAATACAGACATGCAACATATCCCCAGATAGCTTAGATCTGAGCACACATTATTACTGAATGGTGCTCAGACCACGCACATACAGTTCAATTGCCATGGAGCCAAAGTCTTTCCCATAGTCTTTCATTATACGAATGTGCTCCATGGCATTGCTATCTGGGGTATCACCGCTCAAAAAGGGCAAGCACCGAATGACCCGGCTTTCATGTCTTTGCAGGGGAAAATTAGGCGTTTCAACATGGGGCCATAGTCTAAAGGCAGCAGGCGGGCAACCAGGCTCCTCCAATGCACAGTGGCGAGATTGGTCTCGTCACAATAATAAATGCATAGGTTGTGTCAGGGCCATTCTGACTCTGGAAAGTCTTTAACTCAAGAATCATAAACTTCATGGTGCAATTGCATGTGTAATGTGCCCCCGAGGGTTTGACTTTACTTTGTCTTCTTCCCTGTAAGATCACATATGTTTGCTATCTGCATACCTTCCAAACATCTTGGGTTCAAAGGGAGAAGTCCAGAATTTAGGGTCCTGCACAGGGTTTACTCAAATTAACAAGATATATTAACAAAGTTAATAACCTCCTAAAAGTGCCAGCCTAGAATACGTGACTGCAGACGTATGCCTGTTCCCCAATTGGATTTTCTCATCCCACATTACTGGATGTTCCAACTAAATTCTACTCAATGAACAACAAACCATTTTTAAGACTGTCAATCTCCAACAGTTTAAGCTTCCAATATGGTGACTGATTTACTCTTGCCCCCAGGTGTGGAACAGATCTCCCAAGCAAGTGTAAATGCTGAAAACATAATGCATATATGCATTACTACTGATGCTTGTTAAAGTGTTTCAATCTTAGAAGTGATAGAAAGACCATGTATTGACTGCTCTAATTATCTAATTTTTGCTGGAGAAATTCTGCTATATAAATGAAAATATGGCAGAATGCATTCAATTTAAAGTCTGCTACCTTCATTAAAGTGCAACTTGCAGAACATATTGTCCTCTAGATTACAAGCTTGTTTGAGCATGGTCTTCATCAACCTATCATTCCTGTGACCTTTTGTAATTGGCTAATTTATTATATTTGTTAAATTTCCACCCTTTATAATATTGTAAAGTGCTGCTGAAAAGGTGATGCTATATAAATGCCAATAATAATAATAATAATAATATGTTGAAGCCTGAAACACATCTGAATAATGTCATAAACACCAGCTAAAAACTGGGTGAACATTTATGGATAACTTACTTGTTGACAGATTAGATTAGAGGTAGAGAGGGACTAGCACTATTAACAGGTAAAAAGGTGGGTGCAGGTTCCCAAGGTCCCCTTTCGTAAACCTCAAAAGTACACAAAATAAAGAATAATAGAGCTGCAACAGCAAAGATCTCAGTAAAGGAGTTTATTCCACCAGAGTGGAGCTCGCAATATTTTGACCAAATCACATGATCTTTGTCAAGCTTGACATTGTATTGTGGGTTTTAACCATAACCAAAGGCAAGCTCTAGATAAATTGAAGGATTACAAACAGCAGTGGCAAACATGTTAAAAATATAATTTTGCTTATTTGTAAATCAATGGTATGAGCCCACTTTCAATATATAGTACAGTTAGCCATTTTAAAGAAAAACTATTTGGGACAAGAACAAGTGCACATGTGGGCTCCAAATGAATTGGTAAATGTATACATTAGAAAAAAGGCATCTCAAAGGACGATAAGATAATATTATGCAAATATATACAGAGACATTACAAGTAGTTTTCTAATAACCTGTTCATTTATAGCACTGTATAAATGACAAGATGCTACCCAGTTAGACTTGAAAAAAAATGGTATCTCCTAGGCACAACTGGGCTTTAAAGAAACACTATAGTCACCTACACAACTTTAGCTTAATGAAGCAGTTTTAGGGTATAGATCATGCTTCTCATGTTTCACTGCTCAACTCACTGCCATTTAGGAGTTAAATCACTTTGTTTCTGTTCATGCAGCCCTTGCCACATCTCCACTGACTCTGACTGACACAGCCTGAAAAAGCCTGAAACAAAAAACTGGTTTCACTTTCAATCAGATGTAATTTACCTTAAACAATTGTATTTTTTTCTCTGTAAATTGAACTTTAATCACATACAGGAGACTCTTGCAGGGTCTAGCATGCTATTAACATAGCAGGGGATAAGAAAATCTAAATTAAACAGAACTTGCAATAAAGTAAGGATAAACTTTAGATGACTCTTAACAGAAAGTGTTTAGGAATTATGTGCAAGTCACATGCAGGGAGATGTGTCTAGAGCTAACTGCAAAATCTTGTGGTTACTACTCTATCCTAATTCTTCTTGACCTTTCTGCGGCTTTTGACACTGTTGATCATCAACAGCTTCTTCTCATCCTCAGCAATATCAGTCTACAAGATATTGCTCTCTCCTGGTGCTCCTCCTACCTTTACCAGCGCTCTTTCAGTGTTTCTTTCTCTGGCCCTGCTTCGTCTCCCCAACTCTTCTCTGTTGGTGTCCCCCGATGGGTGAGTTCTTGGTCCCCTACTGTTCTCCATCTAGACTGCTTCCCTTGGTAAACTCATTAGCTCATTTGGCTTTCAATATGATTTCTATGTAGAAGACACACAAATCTATCTGTTCTCTCCTGATCTCTCCCCATCCCTCATGATTAGTGTCTCTGACTGCCTCTCTGCTATTTCCAACTGGATGGCTGTCCACTTCCTTAAACTCAACCTGACCAAAAATTAAATTCTGGTCTTTCCTCCCTCAAGTGTTGCTACTCCTCTGTCTGTCTCCCTCCAAGTTAATGGTGCTACCATCAGCTCCACCACACAGGCTCGCTGCTGAAGGTGATCTCTTTGACTCCGACCATTCCTTCATGCCTCATGTTCAGTCTAACGCCAAATCCTACCGCTTCCATCTCAAAATCATTGCGCGCATCTGAGCCTATTTAACGCCAGATGCGACTAAGGTGCTGGTCCATCCCACTGTCCTTTTTCGTCTTGAATACTGTAATCCGCTTCTCAGTAGTCTTACGCTCTTCCAACTTGCGCCGTTACAGTCCATAATGAATGCGACGGCGAGGCTCATCTTCCTGTCCCCCCGCACCTCGCACGCCTCAGCCTTCTGTCAGTCCCTATACTGGCTTCCTGTAAGATGTAGGGCTCAATTTAAAATTCTGGTTCTTGCTTTCAAATCTCCACATAATGTGCAGGGGGAGTAAAGAGACCACAGGGAGGGGAGAGGAGGGGGAGTAAAGAGACCACAGGGAGGGGAGGGGGAGTAAAGAGACCTCATGGAGGGGAGGGGGAGTAAAGAGACCACAGGGAGGGAAGGGGAGTGGGAGTAAAGAGACCACAGGGAGGGAATGGGTGGGGGAGTAAAGAGACCACAGGGGAGGAAGAGGAGGGGAGGGGGAGGGGGAGTAAAGAGACCACAGGGAGGGAAGGGGAGGAGGAGTAAAGAGACCACAGGGAGGGGGAGTAAAGAGACCACAGGGAGGTAAGGGGAGGGGAAGTAAAGAGACCACAGGGAGGGAAGGGGAGGGGGAGTAAAGAGACCACAGGGAGGGAAGGGGAGGGGGAGGGGGAGTAAAGAGACCACAGGTAGGGAAGGAGATGGGGAGGGGGAGTAAAGAGACCACAGGGAGGGGAGGGGGAGTAAAGCGACCACAGGGAGGAAAGGGGAGGGGGAGTAAGGAGAACACTGGGAGGGGGAGGGGAGGAGAACACAGGGGGGTGAGAAAAGACTGCTGGGGGTGGTAGAGCACTAAGGGACGGAAGGGAGAGCTCTATAGGACAGGGAGCTCTTTCACACTACGCGCACACAATGCATCCCTATACATACACAGAAACACACAATGCATGCATACACACAGAAACACAATGCATCTCTTACACTCAATTCACCCCTTACAGACACACACACTTCATCACTTACATACACAGAAACACACCTTGCATCCCTTATGCATACAAACACAGATTCACACAATACATGCCTTACATACAACCAGAAACACACAATACATCCCTTATACACAAACACACACTGCTTTCTATACCTTACACAAAAACATACTGTTTCCATTAAACACAAACACACTGCATCACCTACACAAACTGGTATCCCTATACACTACATTCCATAAGCACACACATTAGATCCTCTAGAATAACACATAACACATACCCTACACACTGCACTCCCTGTGAGCGAACTCATGGGTGGAACATGTAGGTGGACTTATGGGTGGTCCTTATGTGCATACTCACCGTCAGGCCCTGGGGCACAGACCTTGAGCTGCCAAAGGGGCCCCAAAAAATAGAGCTGCTTCCTGTTCTCCCAGAACATTGAATTTTGTGACCACAGTTACAAACAGCCTCCAGAGATCCTGTTCTACACCAGACCAGTGGAGCCAAACTGCAGCCAGAGCCCATCACCATCCTCATCTGGTTGTAAGTAAGCAATCTAGTACATTATTAGTGACACTAATCTCTAATATACCTCACATTAAAGGCACACTATAGTCCCCAGAACCACAGTATCTTAAAAAAGTGGTTCTGGTGTCTATAGCCTGTCCATGCAGGCTTTTTAATGTAAACACACACTGTGTGCAGCACTGGCGTTAATTCATATGGCAGATCATATGGGTGGGGCATTGTGATGTCACATGGGGGGGAGAAAGTGGGGGCATTTTTTTTGTGTGCCTAGGGCAGCAAAAATCCTTGCACCAGCCCTGGGTAAAGGATATGTAAGGACCACTCGTTGAGCACCTGCCTTGTATTTGAGACTAGGGGAACCATTGCTCTTTAAAATGCAAAGGTTCCCCTAGACTCAAATACAAGGCATATATAAGAAATGATTTAAGCAAATACAAGGCATATATAAGAAATGATTTAAGGCATATATAAGAAATTATTTTTCTTATATATGCCTGTGTCTTACAGTGTTGTAGCAGAGAGCAGTGTACTGTGCATATTACACATTATATAAACTAAATTTTGTCATTTTAAATATTTAATTGTTTCAACATATTTTTCTCAAAAGAAAGCCTTCATATCTGTAGATGGCACATTTATTTTTCTACCCTATTTTTGTTTTTCTGTATATATAGATTTTTTTTCTTAGCTGATTTGTTTGTTGCACACTCTTATTTTTTTTTACCCAATGTTCATTTAATCACTGGCAGTAGAATTGAGTGCTAATAATAATAATTACTGGTGACAGTGACAGGTAAAGGCAAACCCTAACCTTTAGGTGCATTATCAGAAACGTATTCAGTTACACTTTCAAGAACATTTCAGAAAAAAAGCTGTTGACATAGAACCTTATTAATTAGACTACATTTGTTTTCTTTGTATATCTCTGAAGATTATCTTAACAAACTTGTCTCTGACCTTGAGGTTTGTCTCGTTAAATATTATAATTATGCTTTAGAAATACAGCTTTGTTTATTTAACTATGTTCCCCAAAAGCATTGCACTTTTTAATGATGGATGTTGCAAACCTAAAATGTGTAAAATAGCAGAAGAAGACTGCTGTTCAACTCATTTTGCTGAAATTAAGTATTTATGCAAGTGTTTAGGCACTATTGTAACTACTTTAAAACATAAGCTGTTTGTCATAATAGGGGACATTGTTATAAAGATATTTGCCGAAAACAAAGGCATCTCCCTCCTATACACTCTAATCCCACCAGACAACCAGGCGTCAAACACAAAGGCCACACCATCTCTTGGCTAATAGTCACTGGCCCTCTAGAGTAATCTCCCTAGATACTAGATGTGGAGATTCGGTTTTGGCAGAATTACTATTCGGATGAATTTTAGCTGATCAGCTATTTGGCTGAAGAACTAAACCGCCAAACACAGAGTGTCCACATTCCCTAAACCCAAAGCAAACAAACAGGAAATGGTTTAGCAACGTTGCTTGCTTCGGGTTTAACTACTGGCCCACTGGCGGCAATTGCAGCCAACAAGCAAATAATTCGAAACTGTCTGTGGGGGTCACTGTGACCCCCCATATTAGTACTGGGACATTTTATACATCCCCAAGCTCAGTGCTACCTATTCGTTAGTAGTATTCGGAAAAAAATTGTTCAGCCAAAATTATTTTTTTTTTCACCGTGCAAGTCCAGTTCACGCTTTGGTTTTAATGTTGAGATAAGGCCCATTTTGGATAGATGTACCAACAATGACATATCTAGTAGGTCCATTTATGGGGTTTTGCATTATAATATATTGAATCAGAGACTTCCATAAGAAGACTGGATTGAGTTTACAATGATAAGACATCCTAAGTAAACATGGAATTTGAAGGTAGCACCCCACATTCTCCAAGAGCTGCTAATAAAATTAACTACTATGTTGGCTGGTTAGAGCAGTGATAATGTCACTCCCTTAGAACTGAGAAACCCAAATTTGAATCCTGATCTGAGCACCTGACCAGTAAGTGTAATCGAGCAAGACAACTAATAATATAAATCTTCCTACTGCATTGGAGCAGGGCTTGTTAATATTCCTTTTCTACAATTAAAAGCCTGCAAAATATGTTGCCACTAAATAATCTACAAAATACTAATAATAATCTACTAAAATGCAAAAGAGCTCAACTAGAAAGATCTTTTTTTAAAATCTTCTTCTAGAGTCAAGAATAGGAATAACCAAGCAAAGGATGAATCTGAATAGGATAAAACTGCTCGAAGACAGACTTTCTATAGCAACTTCCGCTAATATTTATTAGTTTATAAAATATTTTACCAGAAAAAATACATTGAGATTTCTCTCGATTTCAAGTATGTCCTGGGTCAACAAATCATTGCATTGATACATTATGGTACAATAAAATATTAATATATAATATATACAAAATTTAGCATAGAACAGGTAGGAAATATATAATCAACCATGACAGGTGCATTCTGTTTTGAGGTATGTAGAGAGGGATCTCTTAAAGGACTTTAGACTTGGGGAAGATTTTAAGGTGTGCGGGAGGTCGTTCCACAATCGCTGCGCTCTGTAGGAGAAGGAGGATCAGGCTGCTTTCTTTTTGTATTGAGGTAGACTAAATAAAGTACTCATACTGGATTGGAGATTGTAGGAGGTGGCAGCAGCCAAAGAGAGCATTCTGGTCAGGTAGGGTGGGCATTTCCCAGAAAAGCTCTTAAACACACTTCTGGGTGCTAAATAAGTGACTTTTTTAATAAAATATTTAAATAATACGACAGCCCATTATAAACACAACTGGTTCTCAAAACATCAAGCCTGTCTTCTGAAAATCATATTATATGACTTTGCTGCCATTTTGTTTGTGTATAGCATATTAAAAAAAAAAACAATTTTATTTGATAAAGATACTCATTGTTATTCACCATTCATTTTACACAAAAATATATTGTTCTAAAACTATTTCAACTTTGTTTAATATACTGATGCTAACTTTCTACACTCCAGAATTCCTTGTGGTTTCCAAAATGGAAACATGCCAGCATTTATAAAACTGAAAACAGCTTTGCACCCGAAAAAAAAAAAAAAGATCTTTTAAATCCCAACTTGTGTAGGACATTCGTGTCTTAGGTCTTCATGTACAAGTTAAGTGAATGATATATATCATTCTTATGATGTTGGCTTTCACTGTAATTCCTCAAAATCTATAGTGCATCTCATATCTTACGAGGAATATTTACAGTTAATACTGGGGGATTCATCGATTCTTCCTGGAATTGAAGTGGAATAAAATGTCCTTTGGCAATGTTATCAAGATACAAGCAATGAATAAGAATTGCGCCATTTCTCAACTAGATAGTATCTACTTCAATTTGCTGCAGCATTTCTTCGCGTTTCCTCTATAATATTTTTGTATGAGAAAATACAAAATATTTTAAAAAATATATTTTGAGACACCTGAATACATGGATTATCTATTGTGTTCTATCTGTTTTCTTTGAACAAGTAGCACACTGCATACCGAGGTCTCTGACTACAGTGCTTCCAAATAACACAGAATTATACATGATGTATTGCCTGATGTTTATTGCACAGTTGGCTTCAGATCTTACATAAAAAGTTCCTTATTACATATATTCCTTGTGTCAAGTGATTTGAGTTTCAGAAAAACACTGCATTCTTCAAACACTTTAGGTTGGCAGGGCTCCCTCAAGCATAATAATGTAATACTAATACTCATTCAACAATGCCCATCATAAAAACAGGCTGCACAACAATGGAAGAAACATTAATAAATCATGGGACTAGTTTAATAAATAGTATGTTGTGGTGAGATTTCAACTGACTTTGAAAACTGAGGCCAAAATAGCTGAAGTGGAAAAAAATATACCCTGTACCGCAAATAGTAGATGTGTGAAGAGGTCTGAGTACTTTAGATTTTTTTTTTTTTTCACTTTTGATAAACTGGTAAAGTAATAATGTCATACTTGTTTGACTACAACTCCATCAAAATCTCTACATTAAAGAATACTCCAGACCCCTAAAGCACTTTATTTTGCTGAAAAGCTTTCTGTTTTAGAGGGTGTCCTCTTTTTTCAATTTGCAAAATGTGCAGATTTCAATAGAAATTTACAATCATCTGGCTTTTAATCAGACAACAGATCAGGTCAGTGGCGTACATACAATCAATGGGGCCTCGGTGCAAAACTGATCCATTGGGCAGCCACAGGAAGTCTGGGCAGTGTGAGAAGTGGAGAGCTTGTAAAGGCAGCAAGAGAACTGCAGGTTTTACAAGCTGTTTTTAGATATACCCCCAATATAAATGCATACTTAAATGTATGTTTTCATTGGGGGAATATCTACTAAACAAATATATTTATTTTGTGTTTGGACAGTGGAATGTTCCTTTATCCATAGTCCAGCACTACGGTCAACTTGCAGGAAGAGTGATAGAGGAGGATTATTATTATTATTATTATTATTATTATTATTATTATTATTATTATTATTATTATAAGGAGGGAAGATAAAAAGAATATATGTAATAAAGAGTGATTTTTTCTCTGCATCCTCTTTGTCCTCTTTTATTTATAGGCCTACACTATTATTAATTTAACATTATGACTTATTTGTTTCTGACCACAAGTATTAAGGCTAAGGTCTGTAATTGTGGGAGGGTCATTCCTGATCTGGTCATCTTTCCCACATCTTCCCCTTTTTAATTCATCACATTGGTAGGCCCTCTTTTATTTACAGGCCTACCCGAATGTTGGTTTCAGCACACCACAACCGACTTACACTATTACTAATATGACATTACAGCTTTTTTATTTCCGAACACAAATAAATGTATATATAATAATAATTTTTTTTTAATTATTTTTATATATATACATATAAATGATTTCATTCTAAGTCTATTTTCATTTCAATATGTATTTTACTATAAAAACACAGAAACATAGAATGTGACGGCAGATAAGAAACATTCGGCTTATCTAGTCTGGACAATTTTCTAAATACTTTAATTAGTCCCTGGCCTTATCTTAACCCCTTAAGGACACATGACATGTCTGACATGTCATGATTCCCTTTTATTCCAGAAGTTTGGTCCTTAAGGGGTTAAAGGAGCACTATAGGGTCAGGAACACATACATGTATTCCTGACCCTATAGTGTTAAAACCACAATCTAGCCCCCTTGACCCCCTTTGCCTCCCTAAAGATAGTAAAATCTTACTTGTATTCAAGTCTGAAGCTGCTGCCTCTGCCTGTGATCTTCCTCTGACCTCTGACATCACCTGAAGTGGTGGCCTGATCCAATCACAATTCTTCCCCATAGGATTGGCTGAGACTGACACGGAGGCCGATCAGGGGCAGAGCCAGCACAATTCAAACACAGCCCTGGCCAATCAGCATCTCCTCATATAGAGGAATTGAATTAATCAATCTCTATGAGCAAAGTTCAGTGTCTGCATGCAGAGGGAGGAGATGCTGAATGTTTGGGTACATTTTAGAAGGATCTCTAACAGCCATCTGAGGAGTGGCTAGTGAAGTTATCACTATCCTGTAATGTAAACACTGCATTTTCTCTGAATAAGACCGTGCTTACAGCAATGATTCTACTCAACAAAACAAATTCCATAAGTTGTAGTTTTTCTGGTGACTATAGTGTGCCTTTAAGTCTAGAAAAGCCTTATGCCTCTCCCAGGCATACTTAAACTCCCTCACTGTGTTAACCTCTACCACTTCAACTGGAAGGCTATTCCATACATCCACTACCCTCTTTGTAAAGTAATACTTCCTGAAATAATGTTTAAACCTTTGCCCCTCAAATTTAAGACAATGTCCTCTTGTTGTGGTAGTTTTTCTTATTTTAGATATAGTCTTCTCCTTTACTGAGTTGATTATGTTTACATATTTAAATGTTTCTATCATATCAACATACAGGATTTAACATATTACCATATAGGTTTTTCGAGCTACCTTACTCTAAAATACCTCTCTTTCATACGCTTTCCTCTATATCTAGTGCCCATGAAGGCACTATTCCATCTATTCCTCACTCTTTAACCCTTTCATTTGTGTCAGGTTAATGTATGTAAGTGGGGACGATGGGTATTAATGATTGTAGCGCCCGTCCCTCGTATTACAAGAGGAGATAGCTGTAGGGATTTTCATATCGATATACTTCCATACTACTAGTAACTTATAGTGCGGATTGTGCACTTCAGTGAGTTAGGGTTAACTTATAAGTTACATTTATACTCACTACTCCTAACTAGAGTGACTGATTTTTTGGATCAGACTATCCTACCTGCTGCCTTTAAGTTTAGGGTACAGGTTTACTACTCCACCTGCCATATATTGTTCCACTCTCAATCTCAAGAATATACTGTTTTCTGTATGTGTGTCATTAGTTACTTTTTAGTGACACATTGCTATGATACATTTGTGTTGCTATGATACATTTGTGTTGCGCAGACATTTTTTGAGGTTAGATGAGACAAACCGGTCTGCCGCCTCACAGTATCTGGTCTCATATGGTGACACTCTTAGTCACGTGAGCACACTGAAGACTGCTAGTGTCTTTACAGCAATTTGAGATCGATACAGAGTTTGGATACAATTTATTTGCGCAGATAGACCTTGAGGTTATTACTGTGGCTAGATTTAGCACACATTTTCCAACCTATTACTCTAGGTCAGAGGTAGGCAACCTACGGCACTAGTGCCATGCACGGCACTCGAGGTGTCTTTGCACAGCACTCAAGGCTGCTAGAGACAAATAGGCTCTGGCCTATCAGGAGTCCCAGTAAAACTTCAGATATCTGCTAATCCGAAAAGATGGTGAAGGACAATCCTCAATTTATGCATTGCAGCACGTAGAGGAAGTGATCACTTCCTCACAGCACTTGTGAATAGGAATCCACACTGTAGTAGAGCAGCTCGCAGTTGCTGTTGCAGCTCCTGTCCTTGACATGTACCTGGCCGGTCTGGTCCCCACTGGAACCCAGGGAAGCCACCCAGACTGCTAGATATACACAGGAATGCAGAATCCTGCATTCCTGTGTAATCCCTCATACAAATAGTACGGACAGCCCACACACAAGCATACTCATAATCTGCACAACACCACTAACAATCCACATACATGCACACAACCCCACATGCAGTCTCTCACATGCAATACCTCAAACAGCCCCCACACATACTACCTAACACACAATGTGACATATCCATTCACACAATTCCACAAGCAGCCCCCATACACAATACCATAAACTACTCATGAACATATACAATATAATAGCTAATATACGCAGGGCCGTCTTTAACGTGGGGCAAACTAGGCAGCTGCACCGTGAGCCCCGCTGGCCTCAACTATTTCTAACCCCCGGCCGGTAATCCGCACACTAAGGAGGCCCACCGGATGGCCCTTGCACAAAGGGCCACCCGGTGGGCTTCTGTCAGCAGGGTCCCGGTGGCGCACTGAGGCACTTTAACAGCGCGAGCGGGCCCCTTGCTTTTTGGCAACAGGCTGGGAGGAAGTGACGGCCGTGCATCACTTCATCACACAAAGAGAGGAGCGTGCGGGAAAGAAGAGTAGGCAGAGTGGAGGGGGGCTGGCCGAGAGAGCCAGACCTCAACTCCCAACACCTTCAGCCACCAGCAGTAAAGGTAGGAAACTGGAGGGTGGGTTTAAAAGTGTAATTTTTGTGTGTGTCAGTATATCTGTATGTGTGTATGTCTGTGTCAGTATGTCTGTCAGTGTGTGTGTTAGTATGTCTGTGTGTGTTGGTATGTGTGTGTGTGTGTCAGCATGTCTGTGTCAGTATGTCTGTCTGTGTGTGTGTCAGTATATCTGTGTGTCAGTATATCTATGTATGTGTCAGTATGTTTGTGTGTCAGCATGTCTGTGTGTGTGTGTGTGTTAGTATGTCTGTGTGTGTGTGTCAGTATATCTGTGTGTGTGTTTCAGTGTGTATATATCTCTGTGTGCGTGTATATGTGCATACATCTCAGCATTCACACACTAACACTACACACAAATACACCCCTACATTCAAATTTCAACACTACATACAAACACATGTCTGTGTTACACACCAAAATTATATGTAAATACACCCCTGCATTCAAAAACCAACACTACACAAATACATGCTTGCAGTCACGCCAACACCACATACAAACATATTCCATACAAAAACCTGTTTACATTCAAACACACAAAAAACGCTTAGTGCTAAGACCTGGAAACATGGGTAAATGGTAGAGCCCCAGCTGTCAATGCATTACTGGAGTTGCACGCCAGATGGGGATCTACCTTTTAATCACTCGTGCAACAGGGAGGCCCAAAAAAATTCTTGCACCTCTCTACTTTAGGTCCGCCACTGCGTTTAGGTGGAGGACGTGATTGCACGCCTGGGGAGGGGGGACAGGGTCCAGGGGGTCCCAAACAAATGCTTTGCCCAGGGTCCAGTCAATATTAAAGACGGCCCTGCATATACGCACAAATACAACGATACAAAGCAATTACAGTAAAAATAACACAAGCAGGATACGGCAGCATACACACCTCATTTAAAAAAAAAAATAGGACCGGCACGCTACGGGACATCACAATCCTATATCGGCACAGTGCTGCTAAAAGGTTGCCTACCCCTGCTCTAGGTATTGATGATTTTGTATCATCTCTTTTTTGTTCCCTTCTATGTAACTACGGTCGTTTATTCCATACTAGACCGTTAGTAACAGTCAGGGTTATTGTGATTACGTTTGTGTTCGTCCCTTCTATGTGACTACGGTCATTTACTCTATACTAGACCGTTAGCAATAGTTTGGGCTATTTTGATTACCTTTATGTTTGCACCTATTTTCTACGTTTGTCTGTATCATTAAAGTATTATTTTTTAACTGCTTCACTTACTTCACCACGTATAGTTATTCTACTATTTGGAGTGACAGACTCTCCTTTCTCTCTTATTTGTATCATATCAACCCTGTCTCGTCTTTCCTCCAAGCTTTACATGTTAACTTTTCATGGTAAGTTTTATCCTGCAAGCCCTTCTCTGAACTCTCTCTAAAGTATCAATATCCTTCTGGAGATACAGTCTCTAGTACTGTGTGCAATACTCCAAGTGAGGTCTCACCAGTGTCCTGTACAATTGCATGAAAACTTTTATCTTTCTACTGCTAATACCTCTCCCTATACAACAAAGCATTCTGCTAGCATTTTCTGCTGCTCTATTACATTGCCTGCCTACATCCAAGATGCAGTATCTTGCACTTATCCACATTAAATGCCACAGCTCTGACCATTTTTCTAATTTACCTGCATCATTTGCCCCTTGGTTTATCCCTTAGCTGGAACATCAACACTGTTGCAAATTTTAGCATCATCATCAAAAAGACATACCTAACCTCAAGACCTTCTGCAATATCACTAATAAAAATATTAAAGAGAATGGGTCCAAATACAGATCCCTGAGGTACCCCACTGGTAACTAGACCTTGCTTTGAATATACTCCTTTGCCTACAACCCTCTATTGTCTGTCATTCAGCCACTTCCTAACCCATTCAACAATATTGGAATCCAAACTTAAAGATTGGCTTCCAATCTATTGATGAGCCTTCTATGTGGAACAGTGTCAAAAGCCTTACTGAAATCTAGGTAAGTCATGTCTACTGCACCACCCTGATCTATTATTTTAGATACCCAATCAAAAAAATCAATAAGATTAGTTTGGCATGATCTCCCTGAAGTAAACCCATGTTGTCTCTGATCTGGAAATCCACGTGATTTTAGATGTTCAACAATCCTATCCTTTAACATGGTTTCCATCACTTTCCCCACTACTGAAGTAAGGCTTACTGGCCTATAGTTGCCCGACTCATCCCGACTACCTTTCTTGTGAATGGTAACAGCATTCGCTAATTTTCAGTCTTCTGGGACTACTCCTGTTAACAATGATTGGTTAAATACATCCGTAAATAATTTTGGTAGTACACCACAAAGTTTTAATAACGTTGAGTGTATCCCATCAGGCACCATCAACTTATTTGTCTTTACTTTCAACAAATGAAATAGAATCTCTTCCTCTTTAAACTCACATATAACAAATTACTAATTTGCCCCTTTTCTTAACTGAAGTCCCTCACTTTCATTTTCATCTGTAAATACTGAACAAAAATATTCATTGAGGCAGTCAGCGAGACCTTTATCCTCTTCTACATACCTTCCTTCTTTTGTGTTTAATGTATTTAATCCTTGTTTTACTTTCCTTTTCTCATTTATATATCTAAAAGATGTTCTATCCCCCTGTTTTACTGACTGTGCTATTATCTGTGTGTGTGTGTGTGTTGTAGGCTCTTATAACTTGCTTTGCCTCTTTCTGTCTAATCTTATAGATCTTTCTGTCTTCCTCACTCTGGGTTTTGTTATAATTACTAAATGCTAACTTTTAGTTTTTTACTATTTTGGCCACTTCTGTACCACAGGGGTTTCTTATTTTTTCTGCTCTTCCTTTCAAACCTAATGGAATTTTCTGTTGCTTTCAGTAATGCAACTTTTAAATAATCTCATTTATCTTGGACTCCATTTAAATTGCTCCAGTCTAATAATGACTCCTTTACACATAGTCTAATTTTAGAAAAGTCTGTTTTTTCTAAAGTCTAAAACCTTTGTTTTTGTGTGGTGTGACTCAGTCACCGTCTAAGAATGTAACACCTGGGTGGGTCTGTGCTTATTTGCAAACAATAGCAAACACCTAACTACAGGTGGTCCTCATTTAGCGACCTGCCTGTTTTTCGACGGCTCGCACTTATGACCAGGCATAAGTGCGAGCCATCATGGGGATTTCCTGCTCTGGAGGATTCCCTGCTCTGGCATGTCTATGTTCTGGAAACTTTCCCGAACATAGACAAATGCACAAGAGCAGGGAATCTCTGTAATCTATGTTCGGGGAGTGTGGGACCAGTGGCTGGACTATGCAATAGTTTGGTTTGGATTCTGCTGAGGGTAGGTTATTGTCCACTTTGGGTTATCTTTCGTCCTTGTGGGAGCGTGCTGCGTCGGTAGCTTCGGTGGAACGTAGTTTGCTCTTTCTTTTCTTATGCGGCTTATGGGGTGGGAGGATGTTTCCAAGGATTTTGTGGGTGCTTTGAGGATGGAGGAAGGAGTGGGTTCCAGATGGTAGGCGGCTGGTGTCTCTCCACCTGTTGGAATAGTTGTGTGGGGTTCTTTCGTCGGTGTGCTTCTCCCCCTTCGAGGCAGTTTGGGGTGGCCTTTTCTCTTTGTTTTTACGCAGCACTGTGGATTGGGGAGTTGGTTGCCTCGTCGGCTAGGGTAGGTGCATCTCTCAGGAGGGAGGACGATCGCATGGGGTCGGATGGAGTAGAGCTGTTCATACGGAGGTCCAAAACTGATAAGCTAGGGTGTGGTAGGATGGTTAGTATTGGGATTATGTGGGGTAGATGGTGTCCAGTGGTGCTGGTGGGTTGATACCTGGGTTCCCGGCCGTAGTCTGCTGACTCCTTTTTGCTTCACGCTGATGGTTCGGTCTTAACTTGATGTTAGTTCTCTAGTGTTTTTAGGGTTGGATTGTGGGTGTTGGGTGTGGTGGATACTCGCCACACTCTTTCTAGATTTGTGTACTGATGCAGGCGCGCCAGTTAGGGCTGTTCGATGCTGCGATTCAGCGTATGGTTCATGGGATTCCCGCAGATTTCAGTTGTATATTCGTCCTTAACTGTTGTAAAGCTGTGTTCAGTTAAGCTGTGTTGTGTTCTCTTTACAGGTATGCCCCATTTTGTTTGTATCCTCGGTCACTCCTTTATTTATTGGGCGGCTCGGCGGGCGGAGCAGAGACCTTACAGCAGGAATCTAGGGCTCCCACATGAGCAGGTCAGGGTATGCTGGTGGGGGATACGGGGTACATATGGTGGACTTGATTTATGCGTGCAAACACGACTTGGCTCAGTGTGTGGCGTTGTTCAGCGACGTAACGCTGGTGTGGGCCAAAGTCATTCCTCGTCCGGGTTGGGGGGGGTCGCTACCACAGGCTAATGCACTGGAGCTCATTAGGCACCGGTTCAACTTGACGATTTCATGTTTTGTGCAGAGGTTGGGTGGTGTAGTGGTTTGTCATGGTAAACTGGAAGGGAACAACTCAAGCTTGATGCGTGATGATGGAGTACATCTTAATGACATTGGGTTGGACATTTTGCAATTTGGGGCTGCAATCAGCAGTTGGAAAAGCGCTGACTTCGGGGGGACGCAGCCGTCTCCAGTTATAAGGGAGAGGTGGTGTTTTTTCTTTCGCCAGCAATTGGAACGGAATACATTGCCCGGATGGCAGTTGCAGCCTGGTCTGGTCAAGGATGGACTTAAGGCTGAAGAGGCTAAGGAAGATGGAGTTGATTAGTAGCTGTCTGTTGGGGAATACTGGCATTGGACAGTGGTTATTATGTTATGCTGGTTGATGAATAAAGCTGTGGCCATTGCTCTTACCCACAAAATTTGGTTGTCTGTGAGTTATTGGGAGGGAAGGGTAATGAAAGGAGGAGTAGGGTCAGCATCTTTTAGACAGTGACCTTTCTCCCTTTGGCACTTTTTTCTGGTGCTTAGGTACTAAGTGGAGATTTACTAACACCCTATGCATTAAAGGGCCAGGACTAATAAAGCCTATATGTATAATGCAGAATAAGGCTAATTCGGTATTTATTTTTAGTTGGAGTTAGTTTTTTTTTGTGTTGACACTTTGTTATTTCAGATATTTAGTGGTCTCCCTCTTGTCACGTTGTTCCATACCACTGGATGCTTTGGTGCCTACATTTTTATCTCCAGTCAACATTATATTTAGTTTGTGAATTTTTGCTTCTTTGTTTCTGTTCTCAGTGAGACAGCCTCTCTTCTTAAATTAGCCTCTCTTTAAATGCAGTAATTATTTAATTCCAAATAGTTGAATCTGACACATTATGTCTTACACGGATTATTTGCCTATGTTGTAGAGAATGAATGACATGAGGTGGGTGGAAGATATCAGAAGAAGGCTATTCTGAACAGTGGGTTTGGGAACAAGATCTGTAAAAAAAAAAAAAACACTGATCAGACTTGTTTAATTGTAAGGTCAGAAATGTATCTCCCAATTGCATAGTAAAATGCAGTTCATCTGTGGCATTACTCACTATGTAAAATAATTTTATTATTTAGGGTACTGGGTCATGACTGAGCCCATTTCACAGCCTTTTATGCTTGTTTTCAATCAATAGTTTAGAATCTATTGCCTCTGTGTTCTTTTATTTTTCATGTTACCACTAGAACCCATTTCCTGCCTCATTACACCTATAAACATACTGCTAAAAAAGGATAATTCATACAACTCTTCTTGCCCCAGGGTCTGTCTGCTCTGTGTCTTGGCTTTCTGACAAACCATAAAACAGTTATCCCTGTTCCTCGACTTTAATTTAGATACACAGGGAAGTGTAAAGGGCAAACACATCTGGTTTCTTACACACAATAGAACAAGATATAACATGTTTATGAAACTAAATTGACTTTTCTTTCTAGATTTGTGTTCTTTGATCTGTTTCACTAGATTCAGAGAGGTAATCAACCTTTTATTTTGTATTTCCATTAAAGTGAACCCCCTTGAATTCAGGTGCCTGAGAATTCAGCATCTCATTAAATCTGATCTTTATGATAGTGATGTTCTTCATATGTAGCTTGATATGTTACATCTAAATTTAAAAAGCAGAATAGCAAGCAAACTCATTGATCAAAACATATGGAGGTGCAGTAAGTATTTTTACCCATCCCTTATTATAATTTGTCAAAGCAAAACTAAAACTTTACAGTTACTCAAAAAACAATAGAATTTCTCATTTTTACATTATCAGTTATTATTACTGGTATAGAAATAGCACCAACTTATTCTGCAGTGCTGCAGTGCTGCAAGCTTACAATACAGACGAGTGGACAGCAAACAAACAAGGTTAATAAGTAGCAAAAAACAAGTAATGGTTGGTTCTTTGGGAGAGAGCAAGAGACAGATTTGAGATTTGAAAGTTACTCTGGGAGACCATAAGCATTTCTAAAAAGATGCTTTTTGAGGGACTTCTTAAACAATTGAAGACTAGGGGAGAGTCTGATGAGGGCAGGCAGGCTGTTCCAAAGGAAAGGAGTCACCCGTGAAAAGTCCTGCAAGCAAGAGATAGCAGTAAAGGTGCGAGCAGCGGACAGAAGAAGATTACCAGCAGAGACTGAGAAGGGAAATACCTACAAATCATTGAAGAACTGTAGCAGGGGCTAGAGTTTTTTAGACCTTTATAGGTAAGGGTTAGAATTTTGAACTGACACCTAGAGAATACAGGAAGTCAGTGTAATGATCGACAGAAAGGTAAAGTATGAACGGAGAACAGGAAAGAAAGATCAGCCTGGTGGCAACATTCATTACCGATTGTAATGGGCAGTACGGCTTCTGAGGAGACCAGTTAGAAGAGAATCACAGTAATCCATGCGAGAAATTACCAGAGCATGAAAAAGTTCCTTGACAGCGTCTTGCATAAGAAAGGTGGAATCAATAGGTTGTAGCAACAGACTGGGTATGAGGCAGAAAGGTGAGTCCAGGATCAAAGGTAGCACCAAGTCAGCGAGCTTACAGGGATGCGCTAATGCAGGTACCATCGACTTACAGGAGAAGCATAAGAGGATCTTCAGAATTATGATGAGGAAAAATAAGAAGCTCTGTTTTAGAGAGATTGAGTTTCAGAATGCTGGAGATAATCCAGTCAGAGACTGAAGAAAGGCAAGTGGTAACATGCTGTAGGACAGTGGGGAAGAGATCGGGGAGGAGAGATAGATCTGGGCGCCATTGGCATACAGTGGTAGTGGAAGCCAAAGGAATTAATGAGTTTGCCAAGTGAGGCAGTATGCAGAGAGAACAGAAGGACACCAAGAACAAAGACAGGATAATGGTCAGTATCATTGGGCAAGCAGTCACTTAACTAACGTTGGGAGAGATAAGAGGTGGACCACGAGAGGACAGTGTCTCAGAGACCGAGTGATTGGAGAGTTTGGAGAAGGAGGACATGATCAACAGTGTCATAGGCAGAGTAGAGAGGTCAAGACAAATTAGGGTGGATTTTTGCTTTTGGATTTAGCTGTGATTCGGTAATTTGTAACTTTAACCAGAGCAGTCTCAGTAGAGTTGAGGGAGCAGAAGCCAGATTGGAGAGGGTCGATGAGAGGGTTAGAATTGAGGAAGCAAGCAAAATGAGTAAATACAAGTCTTTCTAGAAGCTTTGAGGAAAAATAGAGCAGGGATATGGGCGGAAAGGGAAGGCATGTCAAAACATAGCTATTTTAGGATGGGAACGACAATAATATGTTTAAGGGGAGTAGGGACAACACCAGAAGAAAGAGAGCAGTTGAAGATCTGCTCTAATGATGGTACAAGACAAGGGGAGAGAGATGTTACCTCTGCGTAAGGTGTTTACTGCAGTGCTTGGATGCTTTGAGTCCTGGGAGTTACTTATGAATGCTATTGTGTGGGGCCCTCTCTCTGCACAAGGCATTTTCTGGAGTGCTTGGTTGCTCTGAGTCCTCTTTGGTGCCCAGTCTGTAAAAGAAACTCTGTGTTTGTGTAAAACAGCAATTACAGGTGGGGAGACATGTAGATATTGAGGTAAATTAAGGGGAAAGCAGAGGAGATAACATATGAGATTTAAAGAAATGATGGAATGATAGAGATCAAATAGGTGAAAGTCATAAATAGTGAACATAATTATCAAGACTACGAGTGTAAAAAGTAACACCAACTAAACAAACATTTAACAAAGCAAACGTTGAGGATGGAAGATACAATAGTTATTAATTAAGCAGTGAAACTATAGGGGAGGGAGGAGGAAGGGAACACAATTTAAAATTAAGAAATAGAGGAAAAAATAATTAAAGGGACACAATGGTCACCAGAACAACTACAGCTTAATGTAGTTGTTTTGGTGAATACAATCATTGCCTTCAGGCATTTTCATGCAAACACTGCCTTTTCAGAGAAAATGCAGTGTTTACATTGCCCCTAGGGACACCTCCAAGTGGCCACTCCTCAGATGGCCACTGGAGATGCTTCCGGGCTCAGTGCTGCACAGTAGGCAAAAGTCTCCACGCTCTGCATGGGGATGCTGAATTTTCCTCATAGAGATGCATTGATTCAATGCATCTATATGAAGAGGTGCAGATTGGCCAAAACAGTGTTTGGCCCCGCCCCTTGCCGATTTCAGCCAATCCAATGCTTTCACCATGGGAAAGCATTGGATTGGTTAAAAATCGTCAATTCTAATGTCACCAAGAGGGGGCGCGCACTGGAAATAAGGTGAGTTTTAATTGCTTTTAAGGGGACTAAGGGGGGGGGGGGGGGCAAGCCACCTAAATGGTTGGTTTAACACTATAGAGTCAGGAATACATGTTTGTGTTCCTGACCCTATAGTGTTCCTTTAAGTTCTTATTATACAGTTAATCTGCACAGAAATTATATCTAAACCAGTTTTGTGAATTAAATGAACACACATGTTAATCCTGTTTTAAGGAGACAGAATGTTTAATGGCTGAAATCTGCACATCTTATAATTTTAATGTGAAAAGGCTATGTTTCTCATGTATTATAAAAATGGATTGAATCACAAATGAGGGAGAACTGCCAAACTGTTTAATTTTGACAGTAGCTTAACTAGCTACAAGACAGAATCACTCTCATCAACTAATCTATTTTCCCCTTAAAACATATTCCCAGTCCAGAATTGACTGCGATGTGAGTTATCCATGAGTAAGGCAGAATTCTGTTAAAAAATTAAAAGAAGCTCTAATTATATCATCAGGATTTATTCACATTTTAAATCTCTAATATCCAGCTCACAGACGATAGCATTTGTTATATAACAACATTTGTCTTCATAACGAAAAACATTCAATAACAAATTTTATTTATTTTACAGGAAAAATATCAAGATAAATGTAACCTGACATATCACTCCCATGAAAGATGATGTGTATTATATAAAATCTGGCTCCACAGCTTGAGTGGAAATTCTCTGTTCTATTTAGCGACTTCAACTGTTTGCCCTGCCTTTGTGTCTCTGCCTTACAGAGTCCTTGACTTGGTACAAATCCTTCCCAAGCAGCGCACAGCCTGATGCAGTATAGACCTGCAGGTAGCTTTATTTCCATCTGTACCTCACAGATGGCACACAGTTTTGAAAGGACATTTTCTGGTTTTTTTTCCATAAAAAACACCAGCCAGCATCTGAGCCTGTGAAGAACGTTGTTGGATATGTAACAAAAGAAGTCAATATCTAACTGATTCACCCATTGGTAGCTTAAATACTTACAAATAAACATACAGGTGAAAATTAGACTTTAGGATTCTCGTTAAGCTGTATGTTGTTCCGCTAAAGCTCTCAGAATTATAGTTATGGCTAAAACCTAGGGAGAGGTTAATTTATGAGGAAAATGGGTTAAAGCGAAAATTGACCCCATAAAAGTCTAGATGTTTTTCATTGTATCTCTCTTTCCACCCTGGTCTTATTAGTATGACCTCTCCAGAACACTTGGAAATAAATAGAAGCCTAATTGGCTATCTCAGAACTCATCACAGGCAGGCTTTATCTCACAATGCAATCGCTAAAGGAACTGTTTATAACACGACAAAGTCCCATTGTCATCTCCTAATTATTTTGTCAATACTTTGTTGTAGACCAACTTCTACCAAATCATTATATTATTTTATTTTATTTTATCCCTACAATTATTTCTGGTCTGCACTGCAATCTCGTGAGAAAGTGACAGTTTTAAGACATATAAAATATACAGCAAAATATACAGGTGAAAAGTTTAATATAATTATGGCTGAAGTCAGAAATTGCAGGGCTGCTTTTTTTAAGGGATCCCCAGGACATAATCCGAGATATGCAGGCAGATATATACTCAAAGACATATGCATTCACAGACAAATGCACACATGGATACTCTCTACCAGATTTACAAACACATTTGCAGCTTCACATATGCATTCTCATACAAACACAGAGATACACATTCACATAACACACACACATAAATACATATTGCTAGACACACACAAAGATACAGACACTGATATACACAATATTCACTGCTGACAAACATATTCCGAGAACTACAATGTCACACACCAATGCATACTGCTACGCTGACACAGAAATAATTGCAGTGTATTGCAGCAGACGTGCCGGGAGAGGCAAGCGTGTCACACTCACTCACCAGCCGCCGACTCCTGCAAGAGTTCCACATGAGTTGCAGCGTGGGAGTTGGGAGAGAGAGGAGACTTTAAACCTGTTTCCTGGTCCTTAAATTTTGCTGCCTGACTTTGACTTTTGCTTGCCTGACCCTGCCTCTGGATTATCCTATTAAAGACTTATAAGGGACATTATAGTCACCAAAACAACTACAGTTTTATTTAGTTGTTCTGCTGTGTACAGTCTGTTCCTGTTGGCATTTTAATATAAACACTGCCTTTTCTGAGAAACAGCAGTGTTTGCATTGCTGCCTAGGAACAGTGGCAGTCACTCAAATTGCCACTAGAGGTGCTTCCTGTGTCAGTGCTGCACAATGTGCAGTACTGGCATTTAGCATCTCCATTCTCTGCATGGAGGCGCTGAACTTTCTCCATAAAGCTGCATTGATTTAATGCATCTCTATGAGGAGATGCTGACTGGCCAGCGCTGTGTTTTGCTGCACATTTTCATTAGCTTTACAATGCTTTCCTATGGGAAAGCATTGGTTTGGCTGAGATTGTCAATTCTGATGATCTCAGCAAAAGAGGCGGAGCAGAGGAGAAGCCAGTGCAATGATGGCTTAAAGGTAAGTTTTAACTATATTTAAGGGGGTAAAGAGGGAGCGGGGGCTTAACCTATGTTTTAGAAACTATAGGTACAGGAATACACATTTGTATTCCTGACCCTATAGTGATCCTTTAAGCCTGCTTCCTGATCCCGAATATTTGCTGCCTGGCTCTGACATTTACTTGCCTGACCCTGCCTCTGAATTGTCCTGCCTGTTTAGATGCATTCTGAGTTTCAGAGACTTTCTTAAAGTGACAGTTCCTTGCTGCTATCTGTCTGCATACAGAGCTGATTCACCTCAAACTATTTAATTTACCCACCATCCTATGTCCATACCTTTTGGATGCAGGAATGAGGTTTTGCAGGGACCCATTAGGAGAGTGCTGGTCCAAGTGTCTGACTTTTTACTTTTGTGTCTCTGTATGTGCAAAGCGGAAGTGATCTGCGATCACTTCATCACAGTCCCAGTGCTGTCATATGAAGTTGCTGCCGGGGCAAAATGGACACAGTCAAGGGGCTGATCCAATGCAGATATTTAATACATTTCCATTTTGAGGAGATATTTGTGTGTATCCAAAGGGATCACATAGTATTAAACTGCCCCAAGCAGGCCCCTACTCCACGGGGTATCTGGACACAGTATGGGCTTTCACACCCTGATGGCAGGCCCATGATGCTACCTTCCATAAGATGACCAGCACAAAAACTAGTTCAGCTAGTAAACATGTAAATAAATGTGAAACTGGTCATTAGAGATGTCCCGAACAGTTCGCCGGGAACTATTTTCCGGCGAACATAGCTTTCTCGCGGTCACCGCGGTGGGCGAACATATGCGATGTTCGTTCCGCCCCCTGTTCGTCATCATTGAGTAAACTTTGACCCTGTACCTCACAGTCAGCAGACACATTCCAGCCAATCAGCAGCAAACCCTCCATCCCAGACCCTCCCACCTCCATGACGAATAGGGGCGGACCGAACATCGCATATGTTCGCCCGCCGCGGCGACCGCGAACAAGCTATGTTCGCCGGCGAATAGTTCCCGGCGAACTGTTCGGGACATCTCTACTGGTCATGTTATGTTGTACATGGCACTGACGGCAGTGTCATGAAAGCATTCCATGAAATTACAGCATCAGTAAAATGTCTATGCTTTTTATTGTTGGCAAAGCATGAGATTTGTGTGTTACTTGCTCTGTGTTTTAATAAGATCTCTCGGGATCATTACATTTTGAAGCACGGAGTGTTGTTCCTGAGAATATATGGAACATTTCCTTCAAGTATCTGCATGTAAAAGTGTTCCAGAACAGTGACTTTACAATAAAAGACAGTAGAGAGGCTGTCATGGGCAGGAGTCCTGGCCAAGATACACACTAAAGCATCTACAAACACACAGCCAATAGACAAGCACACTACAGCCCCTAGCCACACACAACACAACTGAAATCAGCCTATTTAACCAAAACATCAAAAACAGCTCACTCTAAACACACACAGTCCTTCGAGCATTCTACAAATACATTCACAACACTCTTTCCTGACCCTTTTGTCCTTTGGTATCGCAACTATCGAGATACCAGAGACAAGTCACAAGCAAACACTGTGCATGCATGCCATTAAATTTGCTTGCGTTGCACAGAACAAGCACAGAGCTCTGCACATGGGCTGCCCTGGAAGAGCATTGAACTCACTTGGAGACTTGTTACTGGCACACAGTTTGGAAAGGACATTTCTTGTTTCTTGCTTGTTATTGGTGATGACAGAACCAGTGGCGGATCCAGAGCCTGATCTCGGGAGGGGCACTTGTAGATTATTTAAATAAATAATCCAGACACAATAACCACTACAGCTCAGTGTAGTGGTTATAGTACCAATAATGCCAAGACCCCCTCCCAGAGTAAGTAGTCAAACTGTTTAAGAACTGTTTGACAACTTACCTGAGGTCCTCTGGGAAATGGGGCTGTAGTAGGGCAGAGGAGCAGTGGTATGTGTGAGTGGTGCAATGTGTGAGGGGTGCAGTGTGTGTGTGTGTGTGAGGGGGACAGTGTATTAGCAGTGTGTGTGTGTGAAGGTTGCAGTGTGTACGTGAGGGCGGCAGTATATGTCAGGGGTGCAGTGTGTGTGTGGGTCAGTATGTGTGTGTGACAGTTACAGTGTGTGTGGGGGCAATGTATGTGTGTGGGGGCAGTGTGTGTATGGGGGCAGTGTATGTGTATATGGGGGCAATGTGTTTATGGGGTGCAGGGGCAATGTGTGTATATGGGGGGCAGGGGCAATGTGTGTATATGGGGGGCAGGGGCAATGTGTGTGTGTATGGGGGGCAGGGGCAATGTGTGTGTGTGTGTGTATGGGGGGCAGGGGCAGTGTGTGTGTGTATGGGGGGCAGGGGCAGGGGCAGGGGCAATGTGTGTGTGTGTGGGGGGGGGGGCAGGGGCAATGTGTGTGTAGAAGAAGGATAGGGGGGGACTTTTTTTTTTATGTGTTTTTTTTTAAATTTTATTATTAATTTAATTAATTTATGTCCCCCCTCCCTTCTTACCTTTACTGGGAGGAGGGGGACATATTTCTTTCCCTGGTGGTCCCAGTGGGGATTCATTGGTGGTCCCAGTGGTAGGAGTGAACTCTAGCCCGCGCTCCAGGGCTAGAGTTCACTCTCGCGAGATTTGGAGCGTTGCCGTGGTAACCGCGGCAACGCTCCAAATCTCGCGAGAGGAGGACCCGGAGGAGCTGCTGGTAACAGCTCCCGGGTCCTCTCTCCCTCCCCTGCCGGTCGGCTGTCACTGATCTCCCTCCCCGGTCTGCAGGCACAATGCAGGGCTGGCACTTGGGCAATGTCAGCCCTGCATTAGCCGGCAGGGGAGAATCTCGGGGGGGGGCAATTGCCCCGTTGCCCCCCCCTGGATCCGCCACTGGACAGAACACACACCCTCTCTGGCCACACCTTCTCACTTTTGGCTGTCCTGACTAAAATTACCCAAGCCATGTAGCCATGTATTGCTCCCAGTCCAGAACTGTCTGAAATGGACTTCCTATGATGTCAATCTGTTGTTATTATAAGAATCATGTTAGCGTACCCATACATGTGCACTGTGTATGGAATGTAAAAAAAAACAAGATTGAAATAAACAAAATGTCCGTAGATTATTTTGAGGAAATTATTAGATGTTTTGAAATAAAGAGTATATAACACATTCCATGTTCAAACAACTTGTTCCACTTTGGTAGAACCATTAGAATAAATCCCAATATTATCCTATAAAGCTATTCAGCTTTATGTAATGACTGTCTTTACTTTTTACAATACATACCGTTTATTCCAAATTACAATATTGTTTCACCATCTCATACCATAATTTATTCTTATCAACTTGTAGTATGTTTCCCAACCTCTGAACATTAAATGATAATAGCACACATGCATACACTTTTCTTTGACTGTACAAAGCATTTTGCCCTCTTTTATCTCTAAATACTAATTGTAAATAACACAAATCTGAGCTGAAACCTCATTCAAAATATCTCAGAGTAAAATGTATTTGTTTGGCATCATGCTATTTACCTCCAAGGTCTGTGCTATATAAGCTAGTTTTCTATGCTTGGCCTTGCCAAATCTAACTTGTGACAGATGCAGCTGCTTTGAAGGCCAGGTGATGAAAGATGCTGGCACAGTGTAGCCTGATTGTATCCATATGCACCCAATACTCCCATATTCGACTTCTGCTGCCACAGCAGGGTCTTGTTGGTCATTTCTAGTCTATCACAGCTTGTGGGATTTGGAGAGCATGACACATTACTATCTGGACTGTTGCACACATGGTAAACACTATCCTTCATTAAACTTGGACTGCACAGGGATATCCAACTCTGTTGTTGCTATTGGCAACCAGTATCCTGACTCCTAACAAGAGACAAACGAAACAGGTGCGTTTTTCTGTACGCTCACAAGGATGCACTGAGCTTCATTTATTACAATGCCACTAGCTCCTAGTGAGACCTTACTCTGCAGGCTTTGGCTTTGTAAAATATCCAGCTGAGGAACCCTTAATTATGATCAGCCTTGCCTGAATAATCACTTTAATCTGCTAATGAGTTATGTACTAACAACTCACTGCATATACATCATTTTTATGAGCATGTGGCTTGGTGATAGCAGCTCTCGAGTTAATACTTTCAAAACAGCCGTAAGGGCGTCCTCTTCCTACATTGAGCTAGAATGACAGCTTTCTCGTATGTCCTGCGGAGAATTTGCAATACAGAGTTACAAACACATTACAATTTATTGCAGAACTTGGTCAATACTGAGTTATACATTAATATACAGTAGAATTAATAAAGATTTGGTAAAGTGAAAATTATATATTATATATATTTATATAATGGCATAGAGGAAATTATTTCATACTATATTAAAGTGAAGAATAACTAAGGTATCATTATACCTACCTACTGCTCTCATCCTGCTTAGGAAGCCACAGTCATCCATTAACAATATATCGTCATGCAGTCTGACAAATACACAAGGGTCAATGATTCACTTGATAAGTAAATGATGTTAAAAAAAAAATCACAGACAGTTTATCACTACAGCAAAAGTTTTAATTAAGTTTGAATGAATGATTATTAAGAATTATAAGTAGTAGTGTTATTTATAAAGTGTCAGTGGCTAGGGACAGGCAAAGGTAAGATTTAATTACCTGTACTTGTCCCCTTAATGGGTGAAACATTTTCACCCAGTGGGTCCTCTTCAGCTCCTGGTGCTTCAACATGCGCAAGAGTGCAGCTTTAAGGTCTATGGGGCTTGCAAGTATTCCACGGTATTCTCCATAGATAAAGCCAATTCCCTGCAGCAGATACATAGATAGATAGTAATCTAGATGAGAAAATACTCATGTCCATCAAGTACAAACCAAGTTTAATTGATATGCCTAAGAAATTAGTTTTTCGTGTTTATTGTAAGATGTGCATTTGGAATCGAATGAATCCTATTTTGGAATTCAGAAGCTTCCTAATTAATTTGAGGGAGGGAGGGGGGGAGAGGGTACTGTTTTCATTTGAGTGAGGGAAGGGCACTGTATTAATTTGAGGGACGAAGGGGTCACTGTATTAATTTAGAGGAGGGAGGGGGCACTGTATTAATTTGAGGGAGGGAGGGCAGTGTATTAATCTGAAGGAAGGGCACTGTATTAATTTGAGGGTGGGAGGGGGCACTGTATTAATTTGGGGGAGGGAGGGGGCCAGTGTATTAATTTGAGGAAGGGAAGACAGTGTATTAATTTGGGGGTGGGAGGGGGCAGTATTAATTTGGGAGAGGTAGGGAGTAAGTGTATTAGTTTGATGGAGGGGCGGCAGTGTGTTAAATTAGGGGGAGGGCAGTGCAGAGTGGTAGAGGTGTGAAGGATCAGTGTGTTAAATTGGGGGAGAGGACAGTATATTAATTAAAGAGAGGGAAGGGGCACTGTAATAACTCGGGGAGGGAGAGGGCCAGTGTATTCAATTGGGAAGTGGTGGCAGTATATTAATGGGAGGAAGGCCAGTGTATTAATTGGGAAGTGGTGGCAGTGTATTAATGGGAGGGAGGGTGCAGTGTATTAATTTGGGGAAGTCAGGGGCCATTGTATTAAATTGGGGAAAAGGGGGGTAGTGTATGTATTTGAGGGAGGGAGAGGGTCAGTGTATTAGAGTGGTGGTGGGGCAGTGTGTTAAATTTGGGGGAGGGACAACGGTGTATTAAATAGACATGTGAAATTAGTTTCGGTCCGAATATGAATTCGGACGGATTTCGGGCAATTCGGACATTCGGGTACTTCCGAATGTCCAAATTGCCGAAGTGCCGAGTTGCCGAAGTTCCGAAATTACTGAATTTCCGAAGTGTCGAAGTGCCTAAGTTCCGAAGTGCTGAAGTTCCGAAGTTGTCGAAGTTCCGAAGTGTCAAAGTGCCGAAGTGTCAAAGTGCCGAAGTGTCAAAGTGCCGAAGTGCCGAAGTTCCCAGTGAAAGAAGAATGTTACATTGTATACAATTTTAAATAAAAAGTATACAAACATAGCCAGGATTCAGCTGTAAGCATTTGCAACACTTACAGCAATCAAGTAACATACATTCATATAAAATGTAAGTTACTTGGCCAGTCAATGTAATGACAGGAATAATGAATAAGTAGATAACTCCCTAATTCCCACGGTATTAGGGAGCTATCTACTAAAAGGCTGAAATACCTAAATTGGTCTTTAAGCCAAATTTACTAATACTAAGTAAAGATTACTTATTATTAGTAAAATATGCCCCTACTCGCTATACCGCGAGTAGAGGCATGTCTATTAAACAGTGAGCAGCCTATAGCTGCTTACTGTTAAAAAAAATATGTTTGCCCCCCCCGGCCCCCACCCCTGAGCGGCGGGTGGGGGCCCCAATGTAAAATAATGGGGGGTACCTATTGTCCTCCCCCCTGGCCCCCACCCCTGAGTGGTGGGTGGGGGCCCTAAATACTAATAAGGGGGGGACCTAATGTCCTCCCCCTGGCCCCCACCCCTGAGCGGGGGGTGGGGGCCCTACAGTAAAATAAGGGTGGGACCTAATGTCCTCCCCCTTGGCCCCCACCCCTGAGCGGTGGGGGGGCCTAAATTATAATAAGGGGGGTCCTAATGTCCTCCCCCCTGGCCCCCACAACTAAGTGGTGGGTGGGGGCCCTAAATACTAATAAGGGGGGGGACCTAATATCCTCCCCCTGGCCCCCACCCCTGAGTGGTGGGTGGGGGCCCTAAATACTAATAAGGGGGAGCCTAATGTCCTCCCCCATGGCCCCCACCCTTGAGCGGCGGGTGGGGGCCCTAAATACCAATGGGGGACCTATTGTCCTCCCCCCGGCTCCCACCCCTGGGCGGCGGGTGGGGGCCCTAAAAAAATCCACCAATCAGAGTGTTATGAGTCAAATTACAAAGCGTGGGAAAATTCCAAAGAACTTTCCCACGCTGTCTAAAATGACTCAGAGCACTCTGATTGGTGGATTTCAAACCAACCAATCTGAGTGCTGTGACAGGTAAATGTAGAGACTTACCTGTCAGTCTCTTCATTTACCTGTCAGAGCACTCTGATTGGATGGCTTAAACCCACCAATCAGAGTGCTCTGAGCCTAATTGAAGGGTGGGGCAAGGCTTTATAAGCCTTCCCCCGCCCTGCAGAGCTCAGTCTGCGCGAGCCCTCCATGGGTGAAGATGGATTATTATTTTTTTGTGCTCGTTTTTTTTTGTTTGTTTTTTAATTGCGTCGGTTATTATGGTTTTTTATTTGGCCTTTTTTGGGGCTGAAAAAAGAAGATTTTAGAAAAACAAAAACATCGAATGGTGTTTTCTCATTATTTTTAGGGTGAGAGGGGTAGGTAGGGAAATATTTTTTTTGGGGGGGAGGGGGTGACTAGGGGTTTGGGTACCCCTAGTCACCTGGGGGGGACATTTTATTTTAGGGCCCCCACCCGCTGCTCGGGAGGACAATAGGTCCCCCCCATTGGTATTTAGGGCCCCCACCCGCCGTTCAAGGATGGGGGCCAGGGGGGGAGGACATTAGGTCCCCCCCTTATTAGTATTTAGGGCCCCCACCCACTGCTCAGGGGTGGGGGCCAGGGGGGAGGACATTAGGAATTTCGGAATGCCGAACCGAACCAAAAATTTTCCCCATGTACATGCCTAGTATTAAAGTATAGTGGTGAGAGTGGGGGCAGTCTATTCAATTAGACAATTAGAGAGGAGGGGCAGTGTGTTGGATTTGTGGGCAATGTATTGGATTTGTGGGCAGTGCATTAGAGTGGGAGGAGGAGCAGTGTGTTAGATTGGGTCTGCATGGAGGCGCTGAACGCTCCCCATGGAGATGCTGATTGGCCGTGCAGATTTTTGCCACACATGCACAATAACCTCCCAATGCTTTCCTATGGGAAAGCATTGGATTGGCTGAGATCATGTCACGACTAGTAATGTGGTCCAGCACGCAGAAACTATGTAAACATATACATAAGAAAGAAAAGGAAAATAATAGGATAGAGCGTAAACCGGACCTTAGAATGGCCGGACTAATACGCTAGAGACAGAGAATGGTCAAAGGGAAAGCCGAGGTCAAGGAAGCCAGAAAATACTCAATACCGATTAAACAAGCCAAGTCAGGGAAACCAGAGATCAGAATAACCAGGGAAACGCCAAGGATCAGGATACCAGGAAATCAGAAACACGAGAATAGCACTTTCAGGAAACCAGGAAACTGAAACCACGACATGGCAAAGTAATGGGGAAAGCTAGGGGTTTAAATACCCCTCTCTAGGTTATGATTGGTCAGAGGGCGACCTCTGACCCCAAAACGTGCGTGTGCGTTGACGTCGTGACGTCACGCACACGTTGGTATAATTCTCGGGGGCGGGGCTAGCAATAGACGCGACCACGCGGTCGGCGCCATCTTGGATCTGGGCGCGATGCCCGGAAGAACTACGTGCGCGGTTCCCGGCTCGCCGACGAGCAGGTAAGCTCGTGTAGTCGGAGCGGTCGTGCCGGTCGGGCACGACCGTGAGGCTCGGCGGGCCGGTGACCGCAACAGATCATCAAGTTTGATGATTTCAGCCAAAGTGAAGAACACACTCATAGAACTTCAAAATCAACAAGATAATGTAATTTGTTTTTTTACAGCTGTGCAACAGCATACATTCGCCATTTCAGTCCCATTACCAAGGTTGTCTTAAGATGTCAAGGTAGTTGGACTGAAACGTTGTTCATATGTTAATGCATTTCTTAAAATAAATTTGCTCTTTTGTTTGCTTTGAAGCCCTACGAGCGCGAGGATGTCCAATGTCAGTTAGGCAACTTTTATAATACCGTACTTTTCTAAATAAACCTATGTTTCTATGGAAAATGAAGTTGTTGTTTTTTGCAGCCGACATAAACGTAAACCTTTTTTTATTTGGCCTGTCTTAGCCTTTGAGTTTGAAATGCTTGGGTTAGAGGGAGCAAGTGGTGGGTCAGGATGACAGAAGAAAGACAGAAACATCGTCTTGTTTAGTGGATATGAATGAGCTTAGGATAGAGGAGGGTATGGGGCTAGTGGGAGTGTGAGTAGGGAAGCAGAAAGTGTCTCATTGCATCTTCTCTGTGTTGTGAACTGCAAAGTTTGGATTGGTCTTGTTAGTAGGAGAGGGAATGATAATGGGCAAAGTAGTATGTTTATCTTTGTATGTTTAGACTCGGTTTAATGCCATTGGATCAGAAACAGATAATACTGGACTGTTGGTAGACTAGAGGTATAATTTAATCACTAGCAGGGTTACATACTAAAGAGTTCGGCTATTTTGTTTTCCAGTTCGGCTTTTTTGACTTTAAATTTAATATCCACTTTGAAATCACAAGTAATAAAAATTTTTTAAAAAAAACAACATCAGCTTTTGCACATGTGGGCCTCCATTTAATATTTAAAAAGCTTTTCAAATTATTTCATATTTTTGGATAAACTTTTCAAATGATTTCATAGTTTGAAAAATATTTTAATATTTTGACATATTTACATATTTATTTATATGTGATGTATTTTTTTTATAATTTAAAGGAACACTATAGTCACCTAAATTACTTTAGCTAAATAAAGCAGTTTTAGTGTATAGATCATTCCCCTGCAATTTCACTGCTCAATTCACTGTCATTTAGGAGTTAAATCACTTTGTTTCTGTTTATGCAGCCCTAGCCACACCTCCCCTGGCTATGATTGACAGAGCCTGCATGAATAAAAAACTGGTTTCACTTTCAAACAGATGTAATTTACCTTAAATAATTGTATCTCAATCTCTAAATTGAACTATAATAACATACAGGAGGCTCTTGCAGGGTCTAGCAAGCTATTAACATAGCAGGGGATAAGAAAATCTTAATTAAACAGAACTTGCAATAAAGAAAGCCTAAATAGGGCTCTCTTTACAGGAAGTGTTTATGGAAGGCTGTGCAAGTCACATGCAGGGAGGTGTGACTAGAGTTCATAAACAAAGGGATTTAACTCCTAAATGGCAGAGGATTGAGCAGTGAGGCTGCAGGGGCATGTTCTATACACCAAAACTGCTTCATTAAGCTAAAGTTGTTCAGGTGACTGTAGTGTCCCTTTAATATTTTGAAGAAAATAAAAACATTTTCAAAATGTATCCAAAACCATTACATCAATTGAAAAGCTTTTCCAAAAATATTAAATAAAGACTGTGATTTAAAAATTGTAAAAAAAAAACATTGCCTGTGTAGACTAGTTTGCAAGTTACGCACGAATGGCCTTTTCTAACTTTTTAATTATTTTCCCTCTGTTTAATTTTAATGAGTGCATTATGTTACATTTTAATCTTTAGAATTTCAAGATTCTGCATTTAACCTTGCCATATCAGCGTTATTGTGGCAATTAGCGCAACATATGTTTGGGCTTCTAAGGTCACAGAATACGTGGTACCTCATGTGTTAGTGACATATTTAATATAATACTGCATATAAAGTATTCACTAGGTATGGGAGAAATCTCCCTGTCTATTGGAATAGAATAGAAAACTGCCTAAAAATCTGTTTGTTTGTTTTCCAATTATAAAAGGAGCTCTTAACTATTGTGAATTGAAAGAAAATCTCTTATAAAAGGTTTATGAAAACTTTCACAAAAATTCTCAAAAAGTCCTGCCCGAACACTTCATAAAACTAATATTTAGCTACAAGATTTCTAGTCATCCCACTGCATTGCATAGAGATACTAGAAATTATGTCAGTTGTCACACACAGGAGCTTGCAATCAGATCTTACTATTAAAGGGTTTTGTGCACACAGAGCATATTTGCAGATGTCAGTGCTCTGCAATCTAATATAGATGCCTGGTTTTATGCAGGCAACTATATTTACTGTTGGAATTATATGCAGGCAACATCATGATGTTTACCTTCTGGTGGAATTTGGAAATCCATATTTTTACAAATACCAGTACATTTTCTACAATCACCATTTCTCTATCACAGTTTGTAAATTTACTTTTATCTTCGAGCATGTATATATTATTAAATTGCTATTTTGTCTTTATACCTTAATTTTTCTCAACTTGTCAGAAGTGTTGCAAGATAAGGAAAGATAAGGATGTAGGTTCCGGGGACTGGAGTCATGATGCAAAGGTAGACTTGCTGCATACCGACACTTGCAGAATGATGATTTTACCAAGTGGCCACTTGTCCCAACAGGATATGTTCTTGATTATGTAGAGGCCACTTAAATATTTCCTGACCCTGGCATGGTAATGTGGAAAGTTAGTGCGACACCAGAAAGCATCAGACTGCAGAGGAACTCAAATTACATACAGGTTAAGGTCAGGACAGTGTATTAACTCTATTTTGCAATGAAATAAAATTCAAATCACAAAACTGAAAGAAAAACATCTGATCTGAAAAATGTATCCAACTTGGCTAGATGCAAAGCATAGTCATTTTAGCCACAATTTCATGATTTCGATTTTAATTTGATACAATTCTAAATTTAGAGTACAGGGAGTGCAGAATTATTAGGCAAATTAGTATTTTGACCACATCATCCTCTTTATGCATGTTGTCTTACTCCAAGCTGTATAGGTTCGAAAGCCTACTACCAATTAAGCATATTAGGTGATGTGCATCTCTGTAATAAGAAGGGGTGTGGTCTAATGACATCAACACCCTATATCAGGTGTGCATAATTATTAGGCAACTTCCTTTCCTTTGGCAAAATGGGTCAAAAGAAGGACTTGACAGGCTCAGAAAAGTCAAAAATAGTGAGATATCTTGCAGAGGGATGCAGCACTTTTAATATTGCAAAGCTTCTGAAGCGTGATCATCGAACAATCAAGCGTTTCATTCAAAATAGTCAACAGGGTCGCAAGAAGCATGTGGAAAAACCAAGGCGCAAAATAACTGCCCATGAACTGAGAAAAGTCAAGCGTGCAGCTGCCAAGATGCCACTTGCCACCAGTTTGGCCATATTTCAGAGCTGCAACATCACTGGAGTGCCCAAAAGCACAAGGTATGCAATACTCAGAGACATGGCCAAGGTAAGAAAGGCTGAAAGACGACCACCACTGAACAAGACACACAAGCTGAAACGTCAAGACTGGGCCAAGAAATATCTCAAGACTGATTTTTCTAAGGTTTTATGGACTGATGAAATGAGAGTGAGTCTTGATGGGCCAGATGGATGGGCCCGTGGCTGGATTGGTAAAGGGCAGAGAGCTCCAGTCCGACTCAGACACCAGCAAGGTGGAGGTGGAGTACTGGTTTGGGCTGGTATCATCAAAGATGAGCTTGTGGGGCCTTTTCGGGTTGAGGATGGAGTCAAGCTCAACTCCCAGTCCTACTGCCAGTTTCTGGAAGACACCTTCTTAAAGCAGTGGTACAGGAAGAAGTCTGCATCCTTCAAGAAAAACATGATTTTCATGCAGGACAATGCTCCATCACACGCGTCCAAGTACTCCACAGCGTGGCTGGCAAGAAAGGGTATAAAAGAAGAAAATCTAATGACATGGCCTCCTTGTTCACCTGATCTGAACCCCATTGAGAACCTGTGGTCCATCATCAAATGTGAGATTTACAAGGAGGGAAAACAGTACACCTCTCTGAACAGTGTCTGGGAGGCTGTGGTTGCTTCTGCACGCAATGTTGATGGTGAACAGATCAAAACACTGACAGAATCCATGGATGGCAGGCTTTTGAGTGTCCTTGCAAAGAAAGGTGGCTATATTGGTCACTGATTTGTTTTTGTTTTGTTTTTGAATGTCAGAAATGTATATTTGTGAATGTTGAGATGTTATATTGGTTTCACTGGTAATAATAAATAATTGAAATGGGTATATATTTGTTTTTTGTTAAGTTGCCTAATAATTATGCACAGTAATAGTCACCTGCACACACATATATCCCCCTAAAATAGCTAAAACTAAAAACAAACTAAAAACTACTTCCAAAAATATTCAGCTTTGATATTAATGAGTTTTTTGGGTTCATTGAGAACATGTTTGTTGTTCAATAATAAAATTAATCCTCAAAAATACAATTTGCCTAATAATTCTGCACTCCCTGTATAAATCCCATGATAATCAAATAAACTGTAGCCATAACCAAGATGTTAAATCTTACTAGAGCAAAGGGGAAATTTGACAAAATGATGGATTTCTGGTTTATATGCTAAATATACATCCCAATTAAATATTATGTTATTTTTTTAATGAAATGTCTTTATAATGCCTTCAGGACCAACATTATTCAAAATATTAATAATGCTCATTGGTCTTGGTTTTATGATAATATGTAATACCATGCCTATATATCAACAGCAACTTTGTAAAGTATTGCAATGCTAAAAAGGCCAAATATCCCAAAACATAGTTTTTAAAGGCCAATTTGAGAATTGTGATAATAGTTTAGATAACTATAAATTCAAAATCATTCTACTCTATGTTTGCAATATCATTGACTAGTATAAAGCATAGTTATCCACTTATTTGTAGATGGCAAGATTTCTCTAAAAATCAGATACAACTTTTCTAAACATAAGCTGTTTTAAACGGTAGTGGCATTTCAAATGTCAGGGAATCAGTAAATCGTATTGGGAAATGACCATCAATACGGTATCCTGATGCTTATCTCTTGGTTTGCCACTGTGGGATAAGCAGTGTGCTTAAGTCTGATAATGTTAAGACCTTAAGGATGGAGAGTACAATTGCAATGTATCTCACCATGTGCAACGGAATTTTGCGACAAAAAATCCATAAAGTTAGCTTAGATGTTTGGGTTACAGCAGTATAAAGTAATTTTGAAGGTCAAATGAAGCTAAAAGGATCTAAAGACTCAATCTACAAACAATTACCCCTAATCCTAGTGGTTTTACTACAGAACAATTGAAAATAAAGTATTTTTACTTTAAAAGTTTATACTGGATTCTAACTAGAGACATTACATTTACACCCAATGTTTTCAGCCAAATTATTATTATAATTTTTTTTTTAATTTATATGGAAACCTCTGAATATAAAAGAAAAAGGAGAACTGGTCTCAGACAAAGAACTGGTACCGGACTCACAATGTTACCACTATAGATATCCAGGTCCTATGTGTAGCAAAATTGAAAAAAAGAAAACTTTATTAGATGGCAATGACGTATAGTAGTGCCACAAACAATAAAAATGAACCACAGATAAACACTTAACCGTGATAGTGTTACACACAGTGGAAAAACAAAAGTAATTAAAAAGAGAACCAATTGTTTTCAATGATTACATATGGTAGTGAAAACACTAGATGTAATATTTAATAGCTTGGGGGTAGATTATATCATAAAATGATTGTAACCAAAAGTTATCCACCTGGCTGTTTGATACAAAAACAGTGTTGCCAGGTTAAAGAGAGTCACTTAATAGTCTCCTTATGATTGGTTTCCTTATGAATTCTAGACTATATTCGGTGCACAGTAGCTATAATAAAAAATGGTAAAAGAGATAGCACTTAACCAGTTGTAAGCCAGAATATAAATCCATAAGTACTATTCAACATGACAAGAAGCCTCCTAAAACATGTACAATCGAGTATAATTTAGAATAAATGCCAGGGGTAAAAAATATATACCAGATAATATATCTTAGTAATACAGCATTCGTATCTACCGCAGAAATAGTCAGAGAACCAGGAGGGGAATAGGGAGTAAAAAGGTCTGGCGTGGGAAAATGCCCAATAACGTTGCTTGTTTGCTAAACAACCTGCACCAATCCACCTCCTCCACCCTCCTTACTGCTTTGTGGCAGTCCCCTTAATAGCAGTCTAGTATACAGCCGCCGCAGTGATAGACAGGGGATCGGGAGGGAAAGGGAGTAATGAGGTATAGCATAGGAAAATGCCCAGTAATGTTGCTTGCTAAATAACCTGCACCAATCCACCTCCTCCACCCTCCTTACTGCTTTGTGGCAGTCCCCCTCAGCATCTGACCTAATAGTGAATAAAGAAAGTTACATGAAAGCAAAATAAATTGGAATCCCTGAATAAAAGAATGAGTAGCATCCGCTTGACGCATGTTTCAGCACTCAATTGTGCCTCTCTCAAGAGCAATGAGGCTGGTCTCAATCTACAATAATATAGACCATAAAAGTGCCGTTCGCTTGTAAAAAAAATGCGAAAAACATCACTTTTACTTAAAATATCATCGTTGTAATACAATTTACCAGTTTGAAACACTAATATTTGAGTTCAGCGAAGTCTCCCGAGTAAAACAGTACCCCCTATGTACAGGTTTTATGGTGTCTTGGAGAGTTACAGGGTCAAATATAGTGCTTGCAAATTAAATTCTCTGCACTTTCTCCCTGTGTTGTCAGGCATGTCAATCAAATTTTAATCAATCAAATCACATAATTACGTTAAAAGATTATTTAAATATACACGTAGAATTTTAATATATATGCATTTATAGGTATTTAAATTCTACGCGTATACTAATGTAATCTTTTATGTAATTATATGTATTTATCTATATATATATATTTGCGGTTATTTGTATTTTATATCTAGATAGATATATATAGAATGTCATTCTAAGTGTATTTTGTTACCGATATATATATATTAATAACAAAATACAGTTAGAATGAAATTACATATGCATATATAATTTATATTAAATTTTGTTTCAATATTTTATTTATTTATTTTATTATTTTATTTATTTATTATTTTAATTATACGTATTTATATAATATATATCTATATATGTACATCTATTATATATATAATATATATACATATTATATATATGTAACGTCATTCTAAGTGTATTTTAATATTAATATATGTACTTATATTAATATTAAAATACACTTTGTATGACGTTACATATATATAATATGTATATATATATATTATATATAATATATATACATATTATATATATATATATAAATATATTTATTTTATTTTTACACATGTCTAATTTATTTTTTTTACACCTCCTACCAGCAGGGGGACTGTCTGATATTTCAGACAGTCCCCCTGCTGGCAGTTCCACAGCCAGCTATAGGGGGCCATGTGATCGCTCTTTGAGAGCGATCACATGGCCCCCGGGGGCCTCATTTGCCGGAAGGGGGCTGCCTGGGCTCTCAGGCAGCCCCCCAGAAGAGGATCGCGGCGGAGGTAAGTACACCTCTCTTCTTGGGGGCTTAAGCCGTTACGGCGTACCATGCCATCGCAACGGCTTTAAAGCCCATTTAATGCGTGACGGCATGGTACGCCATAACGGCGTTAAGGGGTTAATATATTACTATATGTTGGAGCAGATTGATCAACTATGCAGCTAGAGACCACTCAGCACATATCAAAATGAGGTAAGGACCTACCAATATTGGGTATTTTGATATAATGGTTAGATTACACAGTATGAACATATGATCCCCCGTCTTTATTTAATATATCCTTTTTAGAAGTCTTGAATGATTACATAATGAATTAGAAATAGTGTTGAGTATATTGAGATAGAATTATGATGCAGATGCTTAGTGCAACTTTATAGTCAATGACCAGCATTAACAAATGTTTCACACAGGAGCAGATCCAGGGGGGAGCAAGTGAGAAGGAAATATGAGGGAAAAAAGTACTTGATCCCCTGCTGATTTTGAATGTTTGCCCACTGACAAATAAATGACCAGTCTATAATTGTAGAGGTAGATGTATTTTAACAGTGAGAGACAGAATATAAAAACAAAAAAATCCAGAAAAAGGCATGTCAAGAAAGTTATAAATTGATTTGCATGTCAATGAATGAAATAAGTATTTGATCCCCTATTAGCAAGATTTATCTTTTATACAAGTAACAAGATGAGATTAGGAGCACTCTCTTAAAGTGAGTGCTCCTAATCTCAGCTCATTACCTGTATAAAAGATACCTGTCCACAGAAGCAATCAATCAGATTACAAACTCTCCACCGCGGCCAAGACGAAAGAGCTGTCCAAGGATGTCATGGACAAGATTATAGACCTACACAAGGCTGGAATGGGCTACAAGACCATTGTCAAGCAGCTTGGTGAGAAGGTGACAACAGTTGGTGCTATTATTCGCAAATGGAAGAAACACAAAATAACTGTCAGTAATCTTGTTAATGATCTCAAGGCAGCTGGGACCATAGTCACCAAGAAAACAATTGGTAACACACAACACCATGAAGGACTGAAATCCTGCAGCGCCCACAAGGCCGCCCTGCACAAGAATGTTTGCCAATGAACATCAGAATGAGATTCAGAGGAGAACTGGGTGAAAATGTTGTGGTCAGATGAGACCAAAATCGAGCTCTTTGGCATCAACTATACTCGCTGTGTTTGGAAGAGAAGGAATGCTGCCTATGACCCCAAGAACACCATCCCCACCGTCAAACATGGAGGTGGAAACATTATGCTTTGGGTTGTTTTTCTGCTAAGGTTACAGGACAACTGCACCACATCAAAGGGACGATGGACGGGGCCATGTACAGTCAAATCTTGGGTGAGAACCTCCTTCCCTCAGCCAGGGCATTGTAAATGGGTCATGGATAGGTATTCCAGCATGACAATGACCCAAAACACACAGCTAAGGCAACAAATAAGTGGCTTAAGAAGATGCACATTAAAATGTCCTGGAGTGGCCTAGCCAGTCTCCAGACCTTAATCCCAAAGAAAATCTGTGGAGGGAGCTGAAGGTTCAAGTTGCCAAACATCAGTCTCGAAACCTTAATGACTTGGAGAGGATCTGCAAAGAGGAGTGGGACAAACTCCCTACTGAAATGTGTGCAAACCTGGTGGCCAAGTACAAGAAATATCTGACCTCTGTGATTGCCAACAAGGGTTTGTCACCAAGTACTAAGTCAAAGGGGTGAAATACTTATTTCACTCATTGACATTCAAATCAATTTATAACTTTTTTGACATGCGTTTCTCTTTTTTTTATTTTATTTTTTATTTTGTCTCTCGCTGTTAAACACCTACCATTAAAATTATACACTGATCATTTCTTTGTCAGTGGACAAACGTTCAAAATCAGCAGGGGATCAAATACTTTTTTCCCCTCACTGTAAGTGTCCTATTCTTCTTCTCATGCATCAGCAGTGCTAAACCTATTAGAGGCGAGTGGATGCGAATATATTACCTCATCGCTGCAACCCTGGGCAACCTCATCTAACATTCTGCATGGGGACAGTTATATACAGAAGGAAACATGGGATGTGGACAGTAATATACAGAGGGAAACATGGGATAGGGACAGTAATTTACAAGGATAAAACAGCATGGGTGGGCAAAGTGGCATGGCTGCAGTGAAATGGCAAATGATATACAGGGAGAGAAGAACATTGGCTGTTGGCATGGTTGGGGTAGCTTGGGGAGAAAGTGAATAGAGCAAGTGGGATGGAGGTAGTTAATAGAGTATGCAACATGGAAGTAGGTGTTAATAGGGCATGTGATCTGGGGGAGGAGTTAATAAAATATGTGATATGGGAGGAGGGGGTTAATAGGGTATGTGACTTGGGGGAGGGATTAATAAAGTATATGGCATAGGGTGGGGGTTAATAGGGAGGTGTTTTTTTAGGATATGTGACATCGAGGAGGGGGTCAATAATGTATGTAACATGGGAAGCAGGGCTTTTTAGGGTATGTGACCTGGAATAAAAATGTTTAGATTAGGCTAGTGAATAGGGCAAGTGTCATAGGTAGGGATGGGATGACAATGAGTAAGTGCATGGGGCAAGTAAAACACTCATTTGCTCTGTTGTTGCTGCAATAGTGCATGGACATGGGCTCTGGATCTGTCCCTGGTTGCATAATCTGTAGTTTTACAAGAAAACAAAGCAACATTTGTTTGTAGTGTATCTAGGGTAGGCTTCTATTACAAGAGACAAACTCAACTCAATTCAGACTGAATAGCATGTCTCCCTTTGACATCTAATGGAAACTACTTTTTAATAAGCAGAAATATGCTTTTCTCCTGTAATAGAATACAGCATCCCTTTGGATTATAGATTTTCAATATGTAACTCATGTGGATATAAATACATGTGGATGTTGTATTCATTCTAATTATGTTGGGCTTTGTCCAGAATACCATGGAACAATAAATGTGTTACTAGTGGTCTATTATTAAACCTCCGATAAGCATTTGATTTAACTTTTCTAAATAATGGAGTCACTTGCGTACATGTGGATATATGGTAGGCAATTAATAAAAATGGCATCAAGTAGGGTCCAAAATTGTACATTGGGACATTCCACATATAACTTTCGTGCAAGGGGGGCGGAGCCTGACACGGACCGGAGCGGCCGCACATTACCGGAGCTCCGGTACAATCCACTGCAATCTGCAGAAATCGGGGAGAATCCACATCACCCACAGCCACACAACCGAGCACTGACCTCGGAGAACCACACTGACCCACCGATGCCGTTCCTCCTGACACCCGGCTCCAAAACTAAACGCCGAGGCGGCAAGGCCTACAGGACGGGAGGGCAACCTCAGACCCATTTGGGAACGCACTGGCCCTGGAACGTCCCAGACTTTGAGGACTGGTACCCCGACACACTGAGCTCAGGTGAGATGGGCCGCAAGACGCAAAAAACGCCCCAAAACACCGCAAAGCCACAGCGCGATATAGGCCAAATGCTACAGGCCTCAAACGCAGTAAAGGCCCAAACTCCCCGAGACACATCCCCACAGCCTTCAGAGGAAGGAGACACACAGGACAATCCACACCCCAGTCCCCAGCACCCAACACCCACATGGACAGCAGACACTAGAGCACCGGCCTCCAAAAGTGACATACAGGCCATGCTGACAGGCCTTCAGCAGAATCTCAGACAAATGAGGGAAGCAGATCTAGCAATACTCAAATTGGACGTACACGCGGTGTCAACGCGCACACAGGCAATCGAAGAAGAGGTCAAGGGACTGAGGGAGAACTACCTAGCCCTAGGGGACAAAGTGCGACAATTACACACCTCACAATTGATAATGGCCAGGCAAGTTAATCTCCTGGATGACAGAGGGCGCCGTAAAAATATAAAAATTCGAGGGGTGTCGGAATCAGTGCCATTGGAAGAATTGCCACACTTCGCTAGACGCCTTGTGGCCACACTTTTACCAGCCAAACAGGCAAAAACATTCCAATTCGACGGGATCTGTAGGATAGCTAAATCCCCACAAGCACCCACCTCAGCTCCACGGGATGTAATATTAAGATGCCAATCAATGGCAGACAAATTGGGGCTAATGGCAGCAATACAAGGGCAGACCCCATTCGACTTCGAAACATGCAAAATTTCCTTCTTCCAGGACTTGAGCAGAGCCACACTACAATGGCGCAAAAACATGCACCCGATCACCAAGCAACTCCAAGCAGTGGGTATAGCCTATAGGTGGGTGACCCCAGGGACTCTCTGGATCACTAAGGACGACAAGCACTTCAAGGCCACCGAACCCACGGAGGGCCCAGCACTGATGACTGCCCTGGGACTACCAAACATCACAGCGAATATGGGGACACCACTAGACCCTCAGCCTGGGACATCCGAAGCTGACATAACCGAGACTCCTGGAAGAGGCAGATGTGCCAAACCCAAGACCTGAGGGACATACTTAAGCCGACAGCTGACTAGGCTTCTGTTCGAACATTTTATTTCGTTTAAATGTTTTGTGTAGCTAACCCTGATTTTTAAACCATATGTGGTTCTTTATTTTTTCTCGTTCTCACAATTGTTGCAGTACGAACGAGGCTCACTAGAGCCAACCACCTTTGCTCCGACGACACCTCCCCCCCCTCTCCCTGGGGTTATAGGGAACCGATATCGAGGGCGACATAACTACACGGACTGGCATCAGGCACGTCAAATAGGTTGTTAACCATAACCTGGAACCACACGGGTTCGACCTGATCCTGTCATACTATAGTGACCTGTAATCGTCTAGACATACTAGCCATAGCTGTGAACTGATTTAGCGACTATACGCAGCCACCAATAGACAGAAGGGGCACCTTAAGACTCCTTACATGCCATGCACACAGGTGCACCTAATAACCTTAGTCAGATACGAACACGAGAGCGGAACCAGACCTAAAAGAGACACCCACAGAGGGATCCCACGACCACCATGGTCTACTCCGGACCTATGTACAGATGGGCCACATCATAAACCCACATCTTCGGGACATAGGGCAAGACGTTAGACATAGTACCCAGACTTAGTCATTCCCACCCTCTCCCCGCAGCTCACGACCCTGAAATACAAGGGGTGATATTAGCAGACAGGTACCCTTTACCATCACGATTACATGCCTTACATTACTCATTATAACATTGAGACCAACTGTAATTATAAAATGTTTGTGAAACGATTCTAGTCATCCATGTGCATGATATTTACTGTTTCGATGTGTACAGGCTTTTGTGACCTTACACATAAGTTCATAATTTTCACATACGAAAAATAAAGATTTATAAAAAAAAACAAAAAACTTTTGTGCAAGGATGAAATTAAAGATTCCACCGATAATTTTGGGGTAACTGTCCAACTCCTAAATTGCAATTACAAAGGAACGAGCTATAAGATGTTTCCAGGAAAATATAATTTATCAAGGAACACCCTTTTAAAAAGATTTTTGAAAAGAACATTTTAGTGACAGCTCTAGTACAAGAATCTTTGACAGAACCTCATTCATTGCAGCCAATATCACATATCAGATGAACACGAATGAATATTTTACAGCTATTGAAAGATTAGCATTATTAAAAAGCAGTGCAGTGTTTAATTGTACAACCCTGTATTATAGTTAGAAAATGAAACTTTAAGAAAGCAGGAAATTAAAATCAGCTGAATACACAGTTACCTCTGTAAACTAAACATTTGTGGTCACCGCTCTAGTTATAAAATTACGAGCAGGCCAGACAAGTTATACAAAGGAATGAAATACATGCAGTTGCTAATCTTGGATGCCCTGGTGGATTACAATATATTGGACAAGGAACACTTAGAACGTGATATACAGGAACACATTCGAAATATAAAAGGTTACCAGAAATAACAGTGCTTCATGATGTTACACATTACATTTATATATTATATAAATGTATGTGCATGTGTAAAAATGTTTAAAACACATAAATCAATAGGAGACATTAAAACTGTTATAAATAACAATAATCTAAACATGTTTGTAGTATGTTTGCAACTGACATGAACCTTTTAAACCGTTACGTCATGTTAATAATATAGACTAAAAAGACTCGCCCATCAAGTTCATCCTTTACACATGACTGCTTCTGCTGTAAATCCACAAAAAGGATATTGAAGTGATTTCCAATGTCGCAACAAAATGGCAAATTATTCATTCTTGACTCTAAATGGTACTCCGATTTTCCATTGGATCATCAAGCTTGGATAAACTATAGCATCCTTGATGTTTCTATTTTTTTTCAAAAAAAGCATCTAAATGTTGTTTAAAATCATGCACATAATTTGATTATAAAGAAAAACCTCTATGGGCAGAGATTCTCACATCCTTTTGTTCTTGCTGTTCATGCTTCTCTTCATGTCTAAATGGGTGACCTCTTGTCTCTAGTACAGTCAAATTAACAGTTTAATATAGAGTTGTTTGTACTGACCCTGTGTATACTTGTACAATGTTAGCATAAGACTTTTGCGATTTTCTTTTTTTCTAAATTAAACACATTCAACTTTATAGCCTTTTTTTTTATAAATAAAATCTTCCATTCCTCTAGTAAATTTTGCTAACCACCTCAACATTTTTTTCTTTTTCCATAATATTCTTTAACCCCTTCCCGACATCGGACGTACCAAGTATGTCCGACGAAATATGGTCGCTAACAACATCGTCCGATAGCAAATCTCCCCTTACATGATTGCTGGCTATCCCCCGCCCGCGATCGCGATGTGGGGACTTGTTTGGCATCCCAGGCAGTCCCTCTGCATCTGATCCGGCCCCCCCAGGCCATGTGATAGCAGGGTCCTCGCGATCACATGGCCAGAATACACAGCTTGTGCAGTGCCTGCAAGGGGCCTGCCTGAGCTCTCTGCAGTCCCCCTAATGCCTGCAGAAAAGTTTTACAAAGTTTGTAAACCTTAAATAATAGTTTAAAAAAGTAAATATATATATATATATATATATATATATATATATATATATATATATATATATATGATCTATATATATATATATATGATCTAAGTACTTTTACATACATACATCATTATTAAAGTGTATTTTAATCTATATAATTATAATTATATATATATATATATGTATATATATATATATATATATATATATATATATATATAAAATTACACTTGGAATGGGGGAGGAGCGATGACGCGCGTTTGCCTAGGCTCGCGGCGATGCTGTGAGTCCACGAGGATTATACCGCGAGGCTGAGCGATGGGGAAGCTTGTTGGTGGTCTAGAGAGAAGGGCTGAGCAACTAAGAGAAACCGTGAACAATTGTGAGTCGCCGCTGAATTCCACGCTGCTGGTTCACCGTGGATTGGCCTGCATGATATTCAGAGGAAACTTAGCAGGTCTCTGCCAGCACCCCCTGTAAAAATGTGTTAAAGGAGAACGGGGAGTTATTAGGTCCCTAGTAGGACCACGTTTGAAGAGGACGAGGGGTATAACATACCTGTGCATAAGATAGGCCCGCTAACTAGCCTGAGAATCCGAGGATAAAAAAGAATATAATGCTTTCAGTATCCCTGATGCTATTCAGCTGAAACGAACAAGTCCCACTGAAGTGAAAACCAAGGTAATTTGTGAGAGACGTTTGCTTGAATTAGCTTTTTTTAATGTTTGCTTATTATAAACCTATCTCCCACACTATTAACCCTGACTCTGCATCGTAGAAATACTAAAAGTGCGTGAGACAGCATTACCAGGGGATCTAAAAGTTTCTTCAACCATAAGGAAAGGGGAAGGAGAAAAAAAAAAAGGAAAGGAAAGAAAAGAAAAGAAAAGAAAATCTGAACCTACTGATTAAATGCGCTGAAACACTGCTTAATTATAACTGCAGATTTGGCAGCACCCTTCATTCACCTAACGTCTGCTACCTGATAGCAATATTGTCCAAACAGGCAATGCAGCCTTGAAACTCTAGTAAAAAAAACAAACAAAAAAAAACATATCAAAATTACCTACTTAATAAGTTCTTAGAAGGGGGATAAGAGAGAGTGTGCACCAGAGAGGCACATGATATAAACTTAATTAACATCAGATAAATTCCACCACAAGCCTCTAGAACTTGTAAATAGACCGAGAAGAAGAAATACTTTTTGTATTTTTTTTAAAATGGCTTTAAAAAAAACAAAACACAAGACAGCACCCATCTTCCTAACGGAATAAAATAGACAACAAGATTGAAAAAAGACTGTCTTTATTTTACTCCACCTCATGTCCAGAAAGATGCAGTGCCGCACATTTACTTCAATCAATCATCCTCTTCAATTGATATTTCATACATTCCAAAATTAAACCAACTCCCAGAAGATTTTCCATCGGTAGGCAATGATCTGCAGCTGTATTTACAGACCTGCTTTGATCAACAATTAGAAAAAAGGAAATACAAACAGGACTTGAGCACTGGAAACTAGAGTTAAATCTAATGAAGAAAAACTTGAAGTGATAGAAGTGCAATACAATCAACAAGCTAAATCTGTTGAAGATCTAAATAAGAAAATCTCAGATTTGGAATTTAAACTAGCTGATGCAGAAGACAGATCCAGAAGAAATAACCTACGATTAAGGGGAATTTCTGATCGAAGATTCTCCTAAGTCCGAAATCAATCTATTACAAAAGACAATCTTGAAGAATATATATTGAATTTCCTTCAACATCTCGGTTTACAGACAACTCCTTCAATAAAACTAATAGAACGGTGTCAGAGTGTTTAAACCATCCGTTATACTGGATCCCTCACCAAGGGATATCCTTATGTGCTGTTCATCTTCTAAGATTAAAGATCAAATCTTGAAAGCAATCAGAAATGTTTCCTCTTAAGGAGCCCTATAATAAAATTAGATATTTTGTGGACTTGTCTTACTACACAAGAATGAAAAGGAAACCATTTTCTAGTTATACGAACGTTCTCCGACAAATAAATCTTCGATATATGTGGGGATATCCATGCAAGATAATCATCTTTCATGAAGCCAAATCTTACCCTATATCTAACATAGAAGATCTGAAAAAATGGTTTAAAGAAAATAACATAGAACTGGGAAATGAATCTGGAAAATAAGCTTATCAGATAAAAATCTAACTAATGACTGACTTGCATTAATATCTCTTGAATTCGGTACTACTTAATTGTAGGAATTGGGAGATTCACATTCACAAGAATTTAAGATAGAAAGGATTCTTAAACTAAAGAAAGGTGGCATAATTAAGGTATGACATTCCAAATTTGATCATTTAGAAGAAGCACTTAGTTCTATTAGAGATAAGAAATAAAAAAGAGAGTATATGAGTATATGCACTTAAATTTAGCACAATAATGCCGTTTCCCCCTCTCTTTGGTGTGTTTATTATCACATTTAAAAGTAACACAGGCCCTAAAGGCTAAAAATGATAAAATTCAAACAAACAATGTTCACTGTAACAGCACGTAAGAACTAATAGGAACTGAAGTAAGATTCAGGTTTTACACATATATATGAACTTTACTTTTCACCTTCACAGGAATTAAGCTATGGAAAATAGGGGTATATTAAATGGCATGATAGAATAATTACAATTGTTGATGAAGTTACGCTGAGGTAACATTGAACATACAGCTATGAAGAAGTCAGCTATTATTATTATTATTATGCCATTTATATAGCGCCATCAAATTCCGCAGCGCTTTACAGTGGGTGGACGAACAAACATGTAACCAGACAAGTTGGACACACAGGAACAGAGAGGTTGAGGGCCCTGCTCAATGCTATAAATATGTACAGCGTTAATTCTGTTACAAAAGAAACAAGATAGAGATTACATGCACTTCATTTAGATACAAATAAGGAGTTGCCTATTGTTGATCATTTAAATAGTGGAAATAGTGGTATTTTATGTCACTATATTAGGGAAAATGGGGATAAAAGGAGAAATTTTTTTTTTTTCTTCTCACAAGATAATTTTTTTCCTCTTGCAATGATTGCACAGCATCTAATTGATTGTTGTTTTTTTTTGTTTTTTTTTTAATTGATCACACTGATTTGGAAATTGAAAAAGTGTTTGCCCAGGGAATCCCTTTAATACTTCCTAATAGGGTCATACATATGATATTTGTATTTCTATGTATATGTATTTTTTGTGTGTGTTTTCATGAGAACGGTAAAATGATTGCAAAGTCAATACATATTATATATGTTTGCTTGGTTTCCCCGCTGGTTCTGTTGGCTTAATTTTTTTGATAATATTTAAATGGTAAACATAGTGTCTATAAACGCCCAAGGCTGGAACTCCTTCCAGAAAAGGAAAATTGTGATATGATCTCCTGAAAAAAGAAAATATCCATATTGCAGGTATTCAGGGGACCCATTGGAGATCAACCAAGATTTTCCAATAGTAATTAAGTACTCAATGAAAAAAAAAAAAGGAGTTGCTATTTTTTATCAAAAAATATTGATGTATCAATTAAATTCTAATTAATAGAGAAAATGGAAGATTGGTCATATTGATATGTTCCATTAATGGAATAATATATACAATTGCCAATATATATGCTCCAAACTCCACTCAAATTGAATTTTTATAAAAATTATTTTCAAAATGGAACAAATATAAGCAAGGATCTATGATTATATCAGGAGATTTCAATTGTGTTCTACACCCAAATGTAGATATAAAAAAAATCAGAACAATCTAAAAAGCCATCAAACAATGTCTATAATCTAGCCAAAAGTTTTAGACAGCTAATTTCAAACGAAGCTTTATTCGATTCATGGAGAATATTTCACCCTAAAGATAGAGATTATTCATGTTTTAGTAAAACTCATTGTGCCTACTCCAGAATAGATTATATACTACTTGATAGAAATACTATAGATAAAACAAAATCTTCCAATATAATTTAAATAACAGGACATGATGAAAGCTCCGTACAAAAGCTGAAACGTTAACCGTTTGGAACTGTAAGAATAAAGAAGAACTTTTTTTTACCAAATCCTGGAGTGCCAGTATTTCTTTCAATATTTATACTTTATGTGACCAGAGCACCAAGTATTTATTTTGTTAAAGTTGGAGTGCAGGAGCTTTGGATATATATATATATATATATATATATATATATATATATATATATTATTTTGTTCTAAGTGTATTTTGATACGGTGTGGACGTGCTAGAACCGGGTCCACAAGGAAGGCATAGCACGCCCAAAATCCTTAAGGAGTTACTGCTGTGTTACTCAAGTCTGGACTCACTCTAAGACAAAATTGTATTTCCTTTACGTTCTCATTATCTTTTTATTTGTATGTGTTTGTTAGCAGAGTATTGCTATAGACATTCTCTTGCAACAATGCTTATTAAGCAATACTCTGTTAGTTTTTACATTTCCTGACTTATGAATATATTTGTATGTCCTTTATATCTTGAAAACCTAATAAAAAAGACGTAAAATATATAGATATATATATATATATATATACACACCGGTAGATACACAATCCAGCGCACTCGCTTATTCACTAAACAATGATTTCAAATCTTAGAGATTGTTATAGTTTTATTTAAAAACACCTTGCCTAGGCAAAAAATAATGGGGGTTTAGTTACATTATATGATCATATATTGCATAAGTACACAACGTTAATGTACCCCATTCTTGGCAGGTCCTATCCTAGTAGCAGCCTAATGCTTGCTCTTATGAGATTAATCTACTTACTTGGGAAATACTTCCTTACTGGGACTCTCTGAAAGTCAAGGCTAAATAGGATCCTGGAATGAGTCACCTGTGACAGCGATGGGTGCAAATCAAGGAGTTGGCTTGGACTCGGACATATATAAATGAAACCAAGAGGGCTGCACTCACCTGAACATGCATACATTGTAGGGTGCTGCTGGGGCTAAAATATACAAAATCCAGTGTACTCGCTTATTCACTAAACAATGATTTCAAATCTTAGAGATTGTAATAGTTTTATTTAAAAACACCTCACTCAGGCAAAAAATAATGGGGTTTAGTTACATTATATGATCATATATTGCATAAGCCTGCCACAACGTCAATGTACCCCATTCTGGGCAGGTCCAAGATGTGTAAGTGGTTGTGGGGGTTAGGGTTTGGGTGGGGGTAGGGTTAAAGATTTGTAAGTCCTGAATTTCTGAAGTCCTGAATTTTGGAAGTCTCGAACTAAACTGATTTTTTTTGCCCATGCACATCCCTAGTGTTTAAAATAGTAAAACGCATCACGATGATGAAATCACCTGTAAAAGTGCAGTTTTTGTGTAAAATAAAATTTGAAAAAAAAATATGAACGCTAATTTTGGCAAGTGTTTGTAGACGTGGCTACTTCAAAAGACTGGACATACCGCATTTTGAGTACCCTGGGTTGTCTACTTTTTCAAACGGTATGTCATAGTGGGGTAAATTTTCATTTCTAGGCTGCAATACCGTCTCAAAGGCAACATAGCCAATCTGGTAAATAGCAATTTACAAAAACGGAAATTGGCAAGTCTTATGTTTGACCCTGTAACTTATCAAATCACCATAAACCTGTACTTAAGGGGTACTGTTGTACTCATGAGACTTTACTCTACACAATTATAAGTGTTTTAGAGCAGTACAATTTAATATACTGATACTATCATCAGTGAAATGGCAGTTTTTGTGTGAAAAATGCAAAAAAACTAATATAAATGCTAATTTTGGCCAGGATTTTTTAAATAGGTGGCTACTAAAAAAGACTGGACAAACACCATTTTGAATAACGTGGATTGTCTACTTTTACAAATGTTATGCCATGATGGGGTTAATTTTCATTCCTTGGCTGCCATACGGTCTCAAAGGCAGCATAGGCCCAGTAAACCAATCTGGTAAATTTCAATGTGCAAACATGGAAAAGGGGAAAGCCATAGATTTGACACCTGTAAGTTTTAAAAAAAAACAATAACACCTGTACATTGGGGGCACTGTTGTACACAAGAGATGTTGATGAACACATATTAGAGTATTCTTTGTCAGTAACACATAACAGAAACTAAGAATACGTGCTTAAACTACAATTTGATAAAAAAAAATGACCAAAAGTTTGACAAAGACTGGTGGTAGAATTAGAGCATGGAAAGTGTTAAAATACCATACAGGGCTCGGCCACGCTACAACAGAGTTAGGGGAGGGGGGAGGAAGAGAATGACAGGGAGGGAGGGGGAGAAAAAAGAGAGTGACAAGGGAGGGAGGGGGAGAAAAAAGAGAGTGACAAGGGAGGGAGGGGGAGAAAAAAGAGAGTGTCAAGGGAGGGAGGGAGGGAGGGAGGGGGAGAAAGAGTGACAAGGGAGGGAGGGAGGGGAAAAAGAGTGACAAGGGAGGGAGGAAGGGAGGGAGGGGGAGAAAGAGTGACAAGGGAGGGAGGGGGAGAAAGAGTGACAAGGGAGGGAGGGAGGGGGAGAAAGAGTGACAAGGGAGGGAGGGAGGGGGAGAAAGAGTGACAAGGAAGGGAGGGGGAGAAAGAGTGACAAGGGAGGGAGAGAAAGAGTGACAAGGGAGGGAGGGAGGGGGAGAAAGAGTGACAAGGGAGGGAGGGAAGGGGAGAGAGTGACAAGGGAGGGAGGGGGAGAAAGAGTGACAAGGGAGGGAGGGAGGGGGAGAAAGAGTGACAAGGGAGGGAGGGAGGGGGATAAAGAGTGACAAGGAAGGGAGGGAGGGGGATAAAGAGTGACAAGGGAGGGAGGGAGGGGGAGAAAGAGTGACAAGGGAGGGAGGGAAGGGGAGAGAGTGACAAGGGAGGGAGGGGGAGAAAGAGTGACAAGGGAGGGAGGGAGGGGGAGAAAGAGTGACAAGGGAGGGAGGGAGGGGGAGAAAGAGTGACAAGGAAGGGAGGGAGGGGGAGAAAGAGTGACAAGGGAGGGAGGGAGGGGGAGAAAGAGTGACAAGGAATGGAGGGAGGGGGAGAAAGAGTGACAAGGAAGGGAGGGAGGGGGAGAAAGAGTGACAAGGGAGAGAGGGAGGGGGAGAAAGAGTGACAAGGGAGGGAGGGAAGGGGAGAAAGAGTGACAAGGGAGGGAGGGAGGGAGGGAGGGGGAGAAAGAGTGACAAGAGAGGGAGGGGGAGAAAGAGTGACAAGAGAGGGAGGGAGGGGGAGAAACAGTGACAAGGGAGGGAGGGAGGGGGAGAAAGAGTGACAAGGAAGGGAGGGAGGGGGAGAAAGAGTGACAAGGAAGGGAGGGAGGGGGAGAAAGAGTGACAAGGGATGGAGGGAGGGGGAGAAAGAGTGACAAGGAAGGAAGGGAGGGGGAGAAAGAGTGACAAGGGAGGGAGGGAGGGGGAGAAAGAGTGACAAGGGAGGGAGGGAGGGGGAGAAAGAGTGACAAGGAAGGGAGGGAGGGGGAGAAAGAGTGGCAAGGGAGGGAGGGGGAGAAAGAGAGTGACAATGGAGGGAGGGGGAGAAAGAGAGTGACAAGGGAGGGAGGGAGAGAAAAAAGAGAGTGACAAGGGAGGGAGGGGGAGAAAAAAGAGAGTGACAAGGGAGGGAGGGGGAGAAAAAAGAGAGTGTCAAGGGAGGGAGGGGGAGAAAAAAGAGAGTGTCAAGGGAGGGAGGGAGGGAGGGGGAGAAAGAGTGACAAGGGAGGGAGGGAGGGAGGGAGGGGGAGAAAGAGTGACAAGGGAGGGAGGGGGAGAAAGAGTGACAAGGGAGGGAGGGAGGGGGAGAAAGAGTGACAAGGAAGGGAGGGAAGGGGAGAAAGAGTGACAAGGGAGGGAGGGGGAGAAAGAGTGACAAGGAATGGAGGGAGGGGGAGAAAGAGTGACAAGGAAGGGAGGGAGGGGGAGAAAGAGTGACAAGGGAGGGAGGGAGGGGGAGAAAGAGTGACAAGGGAGGGAGGGAGGGGGAGAAAGAGTGACAAGGGAGGGAGGGAAGGGGAGAAAGAGTGACAAGGGAGGGAGGGAGGGGGAGAAAGAGTGACAAGAGAGGGAGGGATGGGGAGGAAGAGTGACAAGGGAGGGAGGGAGGGGGAGAAAGAGTGACAAGGAAGAGAGGGAGGGGGAGAAAGAGTGACAAGGGATGGAGGGAGGGGGAGAAAGAGTGACAAGGAAGAGAGGGAGGGGGAGAAAGAGTGACAAGGAAGAGAGGGAGGGGGAGAAAGAGTGACAAGGGATGGAGGGAGGGGGAGAAAGAGTGACAAGGAAGGGAGTTAGGGGGAGAAAGAGTGACAAGGGAGGGAGGGAGGGGGAGAAAGAGTGACAAGGGAGGGAGGGAGGGGGAGAAAGAGTGACACGGGAGGGAGGGAGGGGGAGAAAGAGTGACAAGGGAGGGAGGGAGGGAGGGGGAGAAAGAGTGACAAGGAAGGGAGGGAGGGGGAGAAAGAGTGACAAGGGAGGGAGGGAGAGGGAGAAAGAGAGTGACAAGGGAGGGAGGGAGAGGGAGAAAGAGAGTGACAATGGAGGGAGGGGGAGAAAGAGAGTGACAAGGGAGGGAGGGAGGGGGATAAGGAGAGTGACAAGGGAGGGAGGGGGAGAAAGAGTGACAAGGGAGGGAGGGAGGGAGGGGGAGAGAGTGACAAGGGATGGAGGGAGGGGGAGAAAGAGAGTGACAAGGGAGGGAGAAAGAGAGTGACAAGGGAGGGAGGGGGGGAGGGGGAGAAAGAGAGTGACAAGGGAGGGAGGGAGGGGGAGAAAGAGTGACAAGGGAGGGAGGGAGGGGGAGAAAGAGTGACAAGAGAGGGAGGGAGGGGGGAGAAAGAGTGACAAGGGAGGGAGGGAGGGGAGAAAGAGTGACAAGGAAGGGTGGGAGGGGGAGAAAGAGTGACAAGGGAGGGAGGGGGAGAAAGAGAGTGACAAGGGAGGGAGGGAGGGGGATAAAGAGAGTGACAAGGGAGGGAGGGGGAGAAAGAGTGACAAGGGAGGGAGGGGAGAAAGAGTGACAAGGGAGGGAGGGGGAGAAAGAGAGTGGCAAGGGAGGGAGGGAGGGGGATAAAGAGAGTGACAAGGGAGTGAGGGGAGAAAGAGTGACAAGGGAGGGAGGGAGGGGAGAAAGAGTGACAAGGGAGGGAGGGAGGGGGAGAAAGAATGACAAGGAAGGGAGGGGGAGAAAGAGTGACAAGGGAGGGAGGGGGAGAAAGAGAGTGGCAAGGGAGGGAGGGAGGGGGATAAAGAGAGTGACAAGGGAGGGAGGGGAGAAAGAGTGACAAGGGAGGGAGGGAGGGGGAGAAAGAGTGACAAGGGAGGGAGGGAGGGGAGAAAGAGTGACAAGGGATGGAGGGAGGGGGAGAAAGAGAGGGACAAGGGAGGGAGAAAGAGAGTGACAAGGGAGGAAGAAAGAGAGTGACAAGGGGGGCAGAGGGGGAGAAAGAGAGTGACAAGGAAGGGAGGGGGTGAAAGAGTGACAAGGGAGGGAGGGGGAGAAAGAGTGACAAGGGAGGGAGGGAGGGGGAGAAAGAGTGACAAGGGAGGGAGGGAGGGGTAGAAAGAGTGACAAGGGAGGGAGGGGGTGAAAGAGTGACAAGGGAGGGAGGGAGGGGGAGAAAGAGTGACAAGGGAGGGGGAGAAAGAGTGACAAGGGAGGGAGGGGGAGAAAGAGAGTGAAAAGGGGGGAGGGGGAGAAAGAGAGTGACAAGGGAGGGAGAGAGATTGACATCCATCACACACACACACACACAATCATGCAACCCTTACACACACAGAAACACACAATGCATTCCTTACACACACTCAATGCACCCCGTACACACACTCAATGCACCCCTTACAGACGCACACACACTGCATCCGGTACATACACAGAAACACACCTTGCAGCCCTTACACATACAAACACAGATTCACACAATGCATTCCTTACACACATATCAGGACATCCCCTACACACTCCACCCCCTGTTAACAAACTCATTGGTGGAACATGAAGGTGGACCCTGGGACCCAGACCTTGAGCTGTGTAAAGGGCCCCCAAAAAATGGAGCTGCTTCCCGTTCTCCCAGAACATTGATTTTTGTGACCACAGTTACAAACAGCCTCCAGAGAGCCTGTTCTACACCAGACCAGTGGAGCCAGACTGCAGCTAGAGCCCATCATCATCCTCATCTGGTTGTAAGTAGGCAATCTAGTATATTATTCGTGGCACTAATCTCTAATTTACCTCACATTAAAGAAACACTATAGTCCCCAGAACCACTGCAGCTTAATATAGTGGTTCTGGTGTCTATAGCCTGTCCCTGCAGGCCTTTTAATGTAAACACGGCGGCACTCCAGCACTGGCGTTAGTTAACATGGCAGAAAAATAATTGGAAAGGGTTAGGGGGGCTACTAATAAGGATAGGGGGAGAGGGGTAGGTAGAAAAATAATTGGAAGGGTTTAGGGGGGGGGCTACTAATATGGATGGGAGGAGGGGGGAGGTAGAAAAATTATTGGAAGGGGTTAGGGGAGTACTAATATGAATGGAAGAGGTAGGGTGGGTTCTAATATGCGTGGAAGGGGTAGGTGGGGTTCTTTGGTGCATGGAAGGGGTAGGGGTGGTTCTAATATTCATGGGAAGGGTAGGGGTGGTTCTAATCAGAAGGATCCCGGCGTTGTATCCGGGTAAGTAAAACCCCTTCCCTGTAGTGACCCTTTAATGTTATTATTTAATCATTTATATAGCGACTGCAATTTCCGTAGCGCTGTACAATGGGATAAACAACTCCTAGTTTACGGAATAAGAATATACCCGGTGAGTAAAAATGCTATCCCCCCCAGATTTTTTGCTGTTCCTACGCCCATGCTCGGGAACACATATTGGGGTATTCTTTGGCAGTAACCCTTAAAGTCCTCAGTACATGTATTCTAAAATTGCTATGTTTGTCAAAACAAAATCACGAATTATTATTATTTTTTTACATTTGGCATAGATTGGTGGTAAAATGGTTGCATGAAAAGTTTAATACCCTAGGTTGTCTTCTTTAAAAAATATATATACATGGGAAGGGTTATTCAGGGATTCCTGACAGATATCAGTGTTACAATGTAACTTTAGTTAAATTAGAAAACAAAATTGTATAAAATAGCAAAGTGCTACTTGTACTTATTGCTTTATAGATTTCCAAAAAAAAGCTAAGAACATGTTAATATTGTGTATTTCTAAACTCAGGACAAAATTTAGAAACTATTTAGCATGGGTGTTTTTTTGGCGGTGGTAGATGTGTAACAGATTCTGGAGGTCAAATTTAGAAAGTTTTTTTTTCATATTTTATAAATATTTTTATAGTAAATTATATGATATGATGAAAATAATGGGATCTCTAGAAAGACCATTTAATGGTGAGTAAAAAAGTATATAATATGTGTGGGTACTGTACATGAGTAAGAGGAAAATTACAGCTAAACACAAGCACAGCAATAAAGTAAAAACAGCCCTGGTCCTTAATGGTAAGAAAATTGAAAAACAGTCTGGTCACTAAGGGGTTAAACAGGTGTCCAAAGCTACATTGCATTTTCAAGTGTGGGACTAACACTGATTATTAAAGAGAAAAAATTATGTTTTAACTCCATGAGTTAATATTCCTTTTAATATATGATGATACCTCACTAGCTTCAGCAGCTGCAGTCTGACCTTGCACATGGTTGCCTTGTCTTTTGACTGTAATTATTTGTACGTCCTTCTTATTTATTGTTCTCCTAACTCAAAGGCATTTAGGATATAGTTTGTTTGTGCATTCTTTATCCAGATATGCATACATTCACATTTATCTACATTAATTCTTATCTGACATTTGCCTGCACAGTTCCTTAATTTATTCAAATCCATGGAAACAAAAGTAGTATCCTGTTTTGACTATATTACACTAATTCATGACTTCCAATGCTTATTGCAAGATAATTAATAAACCGACAAAACAATATTATAATATAACAAAATTCAAATATTTTTCATAATATTAAAATTATTCATTGTAAAAGTAAAATCATTTTAAAGGTTTATCTAGAAATATGAAATCATTTGAAAAGCTTATCCAACATTATGAAATCAAGGCCTTGACATGATCGGTCTTTAATTAAACAAGGCTTATGCAATCAGTTTTGGCTGATTCGGCAATTTGGAAGCATCCAAAATTCCAATCACAAAAAAGAAATGAAAATGAATGGATCCGTAACAAATCTACTTTTTTTTTTTTTAATTTTGATTTTTCAACAGTTTAGTGGATATCTCCCTAATTCGGTATCCTTAAACATGGGAATCCCACATAGGTATTGCAAATTAGGAATTTATCTATAGTTACTTCTTTGCAATATACGAATTAAGTGATTAAAATGTATTCCTTCCTTATCCTCATTTACTAACACACCATTTTGTGAAGGCTGTCATGCAGGATACAGAGCAGCCATTTATCCACCGTGTTACAGGAACCATATCTTGTACAGAGCATATTGAAGGTGCTCTCAGAAGGCTGGCCTCATTAAAGTGTGTGAAATTTGGGTATTATTTGATGCCTCGGGATTGAGGCATCAGCCCTTTGGGGGTTTCTATTTGAAAAGCTGAGTTTCTGTTATTTTTCTACCATTTACAGTCATTCTGCTGAGATGCAGAAGAGTAGAGATGGGCCACTCTGGAATGAAAAAATAACACTTTAACAATTGGGAAGGCAGGTGTAAATTAAGGATTATTTATCTCCAATTTATTTTGCTATGCAAAATAAGTGATGATGGTATATATTTAGTCCAGAGAGGAAGGGAGTTAATTAATATTTATTTTAAATATATTACCTTATTTGGGATAAACCATAAAAAATCTCTAAATGAAAATGTGCAATGATAAACAAGAAACATTTTTTAATAATTAATAGAAGATTAGCTTGCTGAATCTTCGTCACAAATATCTACTACACAGGTGAACCAGAGTGCCATACTTTCACACTCCAAACCTTCATACATATAACCCCGGTGCCAGAGATGTAACTAGAAATTACAGGGCCCTGGTGCACAAATTGTGTACATGTTCTTGACTCTGCTTTCTGTCCTTCTCTGGTTCTGGGTTTGTCTAGTCTAAACTTGTCTTATATTCTTTGGTGCCGGTTCTAGTCTTGCCTTGTTTCTAGTACTGGATACATATCTGCTGCAGAGCCTCCCTATCCAGATCCTGGGAGGTCTGCATATTTTTTCCTAGTTCCTGGGATCCGCAGAAGCTGCATTAGGGCCCTGGTATTTGGCCGCACAAACCCTGGTGCCAGTGGCGTACACACAACCCATGGGGCCCCGGTGCGAAACCTGATCCGTGGGCCCCCCCCCCCACGCTTACTCTGCGCGGGCTGGGGTCGCAACACATGGCGGCGGGCACCTGGTCGCAGGGCTGCGACCCGTGCGACTGCGGTATGTACGCCAGTGCATGCATAAACACATACACTTAAAGGACCACTACAGACACCCAGATCACATCAGCTCAATTAAGTGGCCTGGGTGCCAGGTCTCTCTAGTTTTAACCCTGCAGCTGAAAACATAGCAGTTTCAGAGAAAACGATTGTCACTGTGAAAATCACAGTGAGAAGACGCTGAACGTCCATAGGAAAGCATTGAGTAATGCTTTCCTATGGGCGGTTTGAATGCGCGCGTGGCTCTTGCCACGCATGTGCATTCGTAGCTGAGAGGCAGATCGGGACGGAGAGATCCCCAGCGCCAAGGGAGCCCGGCGCTGGAGAAAGGCAAGTGCTTTAGACACACACACACACACACTCTCATGAACAGACGCACACATTTACTGACAGACACACACTCAGTGACAGACGCACACAAACATACTCAGTAACAGACACACACACTCACACACACACTAACACACACACACTCACTAACACACACTAACACACACACACTAACACACACAAACACTAACACTAACACACACACTAACACTAACACACACACTAACACTAACACACACACTAACACTAACACACACACTAACACACACACACACTAACACACTCACTAACGCACTCACTAACGCACTCACTAACGCACTCACTAACGCACTCACTAACGCACTCACTAACGCACTCACTAACGCACTCACTAACGCACTCACTAACACAATCACTAACACAATCACTCACACTAACACACTCACTAACACACTCACTAACACACTCACTAACACACTCACTAACACACTCACACTAACACAATCACTCACACTAACACACTCACTAACACACTCACTCACACTAACACACTCACTAACACTAACACACTCACTAACACTAACACTAACACACTCACTAACACACTAACACACTAACACTAACACACTCACTAGTTTTTTGGTTTTTTTTTTAAATTTAATCCCCCCAGCCTCCTTACCTGTGGGAGAGCTGAGGGGATTCCCTGGGGTCCAGTGGTGTCGCTGGCCCTGCTGTCACCCGGCTGGCGGGCGCGCGAGGGAGCACTGTCCCCTGAGTGCTCCCTCTTCAGCTCCCTCGCGCGCCGCGTACTGATGCCGGAGCCGGAAGATGACGTCATCTTCCGGCTCCGGTTTCAGTGCGGTGCGCGAGGGAGCTGAAGAGGGAGCACTCAGGGGACAGCAGGGCCAGCCTAGGGGGGCCCGGAGGTGGCCGGCTCCTGGCTCCCCCAGCAGAAGAGTCTGTACCTGTGGGTACATACCTGTGTCGCAGGGCGGCCGGGCCCCCTGGTGGGCTGGGCCCGGTCGCAGCCGCGACCCCTGCAACCCCGGTATGTACGCCACTGCCTGGTGCTCAACACCGGGGGGCGTGTGGTTACCCTGCACCATAAAGAGGGGCTGAGGAAGGGAAGAAAGAAAGAGGGGCTAGGGAAGGTAGTAAGAGACACAGAGAGTGGCTGGGGAGGGACACACAAAGGGGCTGAGGGGAAGAGAGAAACACAGATGGGCTGGTAGGGAAAGAGAGACACACAAAGGGGCTGTGGAAGGGGAAAACAAGGCACACAAAATGGACTGGGGCATGGAGAAGGAGACATAGAGAGGGGCTGTGGAAGGGAAGAAAGAGACACACATGAGCACACTTAGTGGGCGAGAAAGACACAAAAAGGGTCTGGAGAAGGGGAGAAAGAGACATACAAAGGGGTTGAGGAGAGAAAGTCACACAGACTGTGGTTAAAAAAATAGATACACAAAGGTGGAGAAAGAGAGACACACAAAGAAACAAGGGGGAGAAAAAGACAGAAAGCGGCAGGGAGAGAAAGAGACGCAAAGTGACTTGGGTAAAGCAAGAGGCACAAATTGGCTGTGGAAGGTAAGAGACACAAAGGGGGAAAATGGGTGATATAATACACTAACAGAGGTTGTAAGACACAAAATGGGAATATGATACACTATATAGGGGTGTTTACTTTATCACTAAAGAGATTTAAAAGAGGAAATAAACACAAAAGAAGGTAAGACATTTAAAAGAGAGTTAAGAAATACATTTTTGTTGTGGTAGGGAGGAGGGGGTGCAGCAAAATGCATTTTGCTTGTGTAGCCAAAAATCCTTGCACCGGCCTTGAATTTATCAAATATTTTCTGCAAGCTCTGAGGCAAGAAAGAGTTAACTGACAATTTTGCTGTACATGCTCTCCATCTACCGTAAGTTGTTTCTCCATTGCAACTTAACCTGCCATTGACCTAAAAACAAATAGAGAACTTTCACTACAATATCTAACACTTTGTGACAGTGTTCTGGCATTCTGCTTCAGCATAGTCTAACAGGCCTCAGTCCGAACAGACCTCTCCTTGCAGGTTCAATTCACTAAACAGCACATCGTGGAAACTTGAGAAGTTATGACTGTATCTGTTCTATTCTAAAATTTGCTATTCCGTTACAAAAACGTACTGAATATGCCCTTATTTCTCTTCCTATAGATATAGGTTTATATTTAATAAAAGAACATGGTGCGTAGAACAAAGTTAAAAAGCTAAATTTTTAGCAACTGCCCATGCCAAAATATAAAATGAGCTGTGAATTGCTATCATTTTTAGCAATATATTTAATATGCATATTTAAAGATCAGCTCTCAGGTTTATGATGCATGCATATGTGCAGAATAAGATTTTACTGTCATGCAATCGTGTTTCTATTTATTCCAGATATATATTTCTGTAAATAGTGTCAAGATACCTATATGCATCTGAGCCCCTGAACATTTTAACAATTATGACATTAGACTCTGCCCCCATTCAGTCCTTTTTATGATACACAGGTCTACCATCCTTTAAAGTAGGAGTGTCAAAATAATTTGTTTTGGAGGGCCAAATTGTCCACTGACATAGGCATAGGGGCCGAATTCATAAAATGTATATCTACACATGCACATGTAAGAAAGCCGGCACAAAGAAAAAACTTTACATAATGTTATCAATATAATATATGACTTTCTTACAACAATAAAAAGTGTATTTGTATAGTGTTGGTGTTTGAATGTAGCTGTGTGTTTGTATGTACTCTTCCATTTAATGCAGTGGTGTATGTGTGTAGTGTTGGCGTTTGGGGCGAGAGAGCCACTTTAAGATTAGGTTGTTTTGGTGCTTATAGTGCCTCTTTGAAGTTATGAAATCCCATTGGATCAAAACGGTCAGGTTTAGAGGCAGGGATTGGCTATGGGAAGAACTGAATATGTTTCTCTCTGGTTATTAGAGGCCCATAGAGGTTCTGGGTTAATCACAACATTTGGGTTGTCTGGCAGCCCAAATAATCATGCCATAGAAGTTAGCACACATTGTAATCCATTTTGGTATCCTTTTTTTCCTTATCTTAGATATCTAATCACAAATAAAATTATGGACCCCTATTTATTTAAAGCATAATCTACCATTGCTATTAAGCTTGTAGATCAGGCAGCAATGACCCTTGAGGGAAAGAACTAGAATAGTGATTCTGGCCCTTGATCACTTGGCCAGATTGCGTATTAATTAATACATTGCACATTGCCCCATTTCAGGAGGATATATGCAATGCACTAGGGGGGGTCTTTCCGGACTGTCTGGATAGGGGAGGTGGTCGTGGTCGACTCCATACCAGACATGTTGTGAGTACTCTGCAAGTTGTTTGAGTCTTATAAACAGTCCCGTTCCCCTATCGTTCCTGGTTTGAACCAAGAACTGGTGAATGGAGACTAGAGGTGACTTAATGGTTAGACCTTTGCTTTCTTCAGTGTTACACTAAGATTGAGAGCTATTCAAAATATCCCAAGCAGCAATCAGCAAGCACGTGTATTACAGGAAGGGACATCACAATTCAAACTACACACTCCACGTGTACTGTACTCCTGCAGACTCTGTTGACTATCTTTCCTCCTGAAGCCACAGATAGCATTAGGCCAAGGGTGCAACTTGCACAGTCTCAATTTCCACTCAGCCTTTGTGAGGGGGCAAATTGAAATTCTGATCTCTGAATTACTAGTTGCCTCCCATTCTTGCTGCTGTCTAAATGGGCCATTTTTTATTTTTCTTAATAAACTATCTTTCCAAGAACTGTAATGCAATGCATTGGGACCTTCAACAGGGAGTTTTAAGGCTTAAGGAAAATGTAATTTTTTTTGTCATTAAGTTTATATTGCAAGACGCTAATCCCTGGCTGCTCTAAATAACGAATCAGGATTTCTGAAAAACTCTGACAAAGCAGCAATTACATTAAAATAAACAAGTTTCTACTAAACGTAACTGAAAATCCATGAAACAGACAGTAAGAGCATTAATGAGAAAATGCTATTAAGGTAGATGCAATGTTAGATAATGAGTCATACGGTAGGCCGTTTTTCCAATGTGTTCAAACTCATAAAAAGGAATATGGCACCGTATTCTTAACAAAATCATAATTTAGCACTAATGTTTAAACATCTCTAGCTAAAGAGCACTTAAAGGCAATTATTTACATTTTATATTTCCAGTACTATAATTATATCAGGTGTGTTCTCACACTGTAGGATTCCATGCCATCAAAATTATATCAGAACTATCACAATAAGTTTATATCATAGAAATTATAATTTAGCAACAGGTTACATTGGACAGTAATAATTTTACAAAGAAATCACATGAACACCAACAATGCAATGAAGGCAGAAAGGGCCAGTCTTTGTATTTATGGGACATTTTTCACTATCGAATCTTATCTTTGTACTTATGTATAATCTAAGATTTGTTTTCAGTTAATACTAAGTATTAATAGTATTAATACAGCAGACCTGCTAACTCGAGAGATGGAGGGGGTAAGTGCAGTTAGTCACAGAAAATATGTCTGCTTGCAATAGGGGGACCACCATGCTGATGTAGATCATGTGGATCCGGATAACTGGTCGCCCAGCAGAGCAACCAATCAGAGCAGCTCATAATCCTAGCTTTGTTCTAGTGCATGTGCATGGGCTTAAAACGCACCGTATTGCATAAAAGTTATCCTCCCAACCAGAAGGATTGAGGGCAGGTGGTGTGTCACATGAAGATATATTGTAACATGGCAGATCTATGATAGATCAACAGACTGACAGACAGGATCAAAAAGGATCATTCACATAGACTGCATACTTCATCCATCACCATATTTTATCCATCATAACTTTATTTTTCATAATCTACACCACATCCCAAAAACACCTGTTCCCAAGGGCAAATGCCTGAGCAGAAACGGGCAACTAATCCATATTCATCTATCCTGAGATATATCCTCCATTTTCTTAAGTGGGTTTGTATGTACACAACTTGACTGAAACAAATTGTCAGTAAATGTGATTATTTCTTTATGTACACAGTGCCAGCGTATGTGTTTAGGTGTTTCTGGCAGACAAGTGTTAGTGTGAGTCTGCCTATACCTTGCCTCCCCTCCCACCTTAAAAAAAGAGCATATTATATTTTTTTTAACAAAGATAAAATCTCATATTGTTTGTGTTGGTATTGCAGTGAAATTGTAACCCAGTCAAAATGAATGATAAGACAAAGTAGGGCAGGGCTGTTAATAGCTGGGTGGACTAGAGCCCCGAATGTGGGGCCCTATAACCTCAGATCTTGTCTCACTGCACGCACTTAGACACAAAATGGCAGAACTACCGCCAGTGGAGCTGCAAAAGACCCACAAGATTGGAGATCCATCAGCTGCGACACTTTCATAGCGCACCATACCGGGCCACTGGTAAAGCTGCAGTTTGGTGCGGGTAGAAAGGGAATACCAGTGTACAGTCTTCCCAGTGTACAGAGAGCCACAGAGGGAGGTGGACAGTGAGGAGGGGGAAAGGAGAAGGATGCAGTGAGTAGAGAGCTTAGTCACAGACTCCCATCAACATCAGCCAGTACTTGCTGCAGCCAGTGGAAAACAGGATGGTAGCTAAAATATGTAAATTCTGACTTCTATATGTGAGTGTGTGTGTGTGTGTGTGTCAGTGTGCATGTATATCTGTATGTCAGTGTGTGTTGTGACAAAAGTACTCATTTCCCTTGGTACCTTGTCCTGGGATTGGGGTGTTACACACAGTCTTTTCAGGCTTTAGAGACACTTCACACGCTGGATGAGGTAAAAGGACTTGCTCGTTTATTGTGGTTCCAAAATAAATGCACAGTAAGGTATAAAAGGTAACAAAATATATAAAACAAAATCCTTGCTCTTCTGAGCACTAACTAAACAAAATAATTAGCTAACTGGGTTGGATGGCTTGTCCATTTCCCAACATAAACATAAACAACCTTACTGTTTCAGGGTTTTCAGCTCTCTGTTTCCACTCACAGAAATCAAACACAATCTCCCTCCTTCCTTGGCAGGGGAGTACTTAATAGCACCGGTAATTGACAATCCTTTTCAGGTGAGTTAAATTAGGATTCAAACTCTGGAACTGGACTTCTCACCTGTAGGTTACAAGCAACTTCCAAAATGTGGAGTGGAGCACTGGCCCACCCTACTCTCCAAGTGCTCCACCCCAGGGCCCAAATATACACATATTTAAAGTGCAATATTCATTTTAAAATAACACATTTCCCTGGGGACAAAGTAGGAACCTTGCAAAATCTGGAGAGGTATATAGATTCCCTCCAGCACAATTCCTTGCTTTTGGTCACAGTGTATATGTGTGTGTTTGTGTGAATGTGCATACATTTAGCATTCAAATGCCCTCACACCACACACACATATCCCTGTTATCAAACGCCAACACTAAACAAACACACCAGTGCACTGAAATACAAACTCTACACACAAATACACCCTTGCATGCCCAGCTGGCAAAGCATTGTGGGACTTGAAGGATCTACCTTTTGACCACCCTTGCACTACATGGTGGCCCAAAAAAATAATTGCCCCAGGGCCCCCTCTGTATTAGCTCTGCCTCTGACCCCATGCCCATTCTCCTCCATGCCCACTCTCCTTAGATAATAGTTTGTCTTGGAGCATAAGCAGTGCAGAGATAGAGATGTGCCTGTCTGTATCTGTGTGTTCCTTGCTTGCCTGTTTCTGTCAGGGATTGTCTTTGTCTGTATGTACCTATCTGTGCTGTCTATTTCTGTCTATTCCTGTCTGTGTGATGCTGTCTGTACCTATCTGAGCCTTTCTTTGTCCACCTCTTCCTTTCTGTGTCTGTCGGTGCATGTGCATACCTGTGTGTTTACCTGTCTGTGTGTTTCAATCTGCACCTGTGTGTCTATTGGCTTGTGTGTGTGTGTGTGTGTGTGTGTGTGCCTGTGTATGCCTGCCTGTGTGTGTGTGCACACCTGTGTGTGCACCTGTGTTAGTCTGTAAGTAACTGTGAATGTGTCAAGAAGCGTGTTAAGGGGCCAGGTCTTAGGAAGGGTGTCACCAAATTATTTGTAGCCCCAGGTTTTTTAACTCTAGCAATGCCCCTGAAGTAGCAACTATTTTGTCTTATGTATTTTTCTGCACTTGACAAAAGATAGAGCTACCGCTGTCAAACTTTGTCAAGCCCCCAGCCATCACTAACGGAAGATGAAGCACCAGAAGCAAAAAAGGATGTACCGGATCAAGATGGCGGCTATGAGGAACAGGTTCAGGTAAATAAGGCCTACTTTTCCCTGCACCCCTGGGCTACTGCACTGCAAGTGGAATAGTCACCATTGGAGGTCTTTGCAAAATATGGAAAGACCCCAGAATAGAGCTGTGCCGCTTTGAATACATGTTAGAGGTTCTGTATTTTCAATATCGCATGTGAATGTATACAGTCATTTTAAAGTAAGTGGCCAAGAACCAGGGCCCACATATTCTCTGCATTCTCAGTTGTTTATTTATATTTACATAGTCTGTCACAGCTAATATATCCTGTGTTTTCAATTTTAGGTACAGGCCATTTTTCTGAATCCTAAGTCCTACTGCACTTCTATCCTCCGCAAAAAATCTAAAACTTGCATACAGCAACTTAAACATATATCCTATAGTATGAAAAACCCCAGATATCAGCAAGCAATCAAACCATTATATTTAGGAATGTTACATAAAACATGTTCATCTTTCTTTGCTCTTAAAATGGTTCTCGATACATTTCAAAACAAATCTATCTCACTCAAACACTCTAGGAATGTTTCTTACTCCTGATATATACTTTCCCCGGTTTACCTCTATCCTTTTTTGTACTGGCATTGATACAAACCTTATCAGGCCTGTTATCAAACCTTATCAAAGCCTTACCTTGGCTGTTATCCACCAGTCTTGACTCATCAACAATAGTTTTAGTACTATAAGGAGGTAATGATGCCAAGGGGAAATCTTCTATTCTATTCAGGTAGGTTTCAGTGACTTGGACAAATCAAATCACTTTAGAGAAATGCCTGAAATGTTCACTTTTCAAAGCTCAGTCTCAGCTGTTAAAAGAAGGCAATTTGTTCACACACTTGCCAAATGCTGTTTACCAATGATATTCACAACTGGATTATATAGATTTGAAAGTCAAGCCTCCAAATCAAATAAATCACTTGGAATTCTATTGCTGTTTGGGAAATAAAAATAAGTTTTTCATTTTCTAGCAGATATCTGTGTTACAGGTCACAAGTTTAAAACAGCTTTCACAAAGGTATTCCAATCACACTGAAGTGAAGTGCTGGTCTTTGTTAGTTTTTTGTTTTTGTTTTTTTTCTGTTACTATAAACCAGTGATGGCGAACCTTTTTGAGCCCGAGTGCCCAAACCGCAATAAATGCCAACTTTTTTTCCCCTCAAAGTGCCAGCACAGCAACCTGAATACTGAGGTTTAAGTTTATAAAAAACAACTCGTACAGTTGTCCGAACGAATTAACATCTTTTGTTATAAAAGAACATAACAACAGAGAGTTCAATGATACAAATTTTAAATAATGATATTAATAATAGCTAAAATTAAGCTTATATTTATTAGTATCTCCAACAAATGCAGTACATACACACAGACTGCTGAACACATTCACACACCGACTGCTGAATACATACACACACCAACACATAGCCTGCTGAACACACACACAGACTGCTGAATACATACACACAGTCCGCTGAATACATACACACAGACTGCTGAATACGTATACACAGTGTGCTGAATATGTACACACAGACTGCTGAATACACACACACAGACTGCAGGATACACACAAACTACTGAATACACACAAACTGCTAAATACATACAAACTGCTGAATACACACACTGCTGAATACACATACAGACAGACTGCTGAATACACATGCCCACGCACACTGCTGAATACACACACATAGTCTGCTGTGTGTGTGGGGTGCTGTCTGTGGGGGAGGGGTGCTGTGTGTGTGGTGGGGGAGGGGTTCTGTGTGTGTGGGGTTAGGGGTGCTGTGTGTCTGTGGGGGGTGGTAAAGATACACACACAAAAAAGATACATAACATCTTTATCCCCTCCTCCCTTCTTCTTACCTTTGATGAAGGAGGGGGGGATACAGTTAGCCCTGGTGGTCAGGTGGTGGTAAGCATTTGCCTGGCTGCAGCTCTCCTGTCCTCCCGCTCAAATCTGTGTGGAGCGTTGCCATGGGAATGCGCGGCAACGCTCCACACAGATTGCTCGCAGGAGGACAGGAGAGCGGCTTCCCAGATCCCTCCCCCTGCCTCCAGGTACTCCCGACACAAAAGCAGAGTAGGCGCCTGTGGGGTGGGGTGCAGGTGAACTGTGTGTGTGTGGGGGGGTAGGGGTGCTGTGTGTGTGGGTGGTAGGGGTGCTGTGTGTGTGTGGAGGTAGGGGTGCTTTGTGTATGGGAGGTAGGGGGGCTGTGTGTGTGTGGGAAGAGGAGTGCTGTGTGTGGGATCTAGGTGTGCTGTATGTGTGGGAGATAGGGGTGTTGTGTGTGTGGGGAGAGGAGTGATGTGTGTGTGGGAGGTAGGGGTGCTGTGTATGTTGGGGTGCTGGCTATGGGGGGGGGGTGCTGTGTGTGTGGGGGGGTAGGGGTGCTGTGTGTGGGGGGGTAGGGGTGCTGTGTGTCTGTGGGGGGTGGTAAAAATACACACAAACAAAATACATAAAATCTTTACCCCTCCTCCCTTCTTCTTACCTTTGGTGAAGGAGGGGGGGATACAGTTAGCCCTGGTGGTCCGGTGGTGGTAAGCATGTGCCTGGCTGCAGCACTCCTGTCCTCCCGCTCAAATCTGTGTGGAGCGTTGCCATGGGAATGTGCGGCAACGCTCCACACAGATTGCTCGCAGGAGGACAGGAGAGCGGCTTTCCAGATCCCTACCCCTACCTCCAGGTACTCCTGTCACAAAAGCAGAGTAGGCACCTGCCGTTTTGGGCTGGCAGGTGCCTACTCTGCAGCGCCAGCAGCCCCCTTCCCCGGTGACCTATGGCCGCATGCCCACAGAGATGGCTCAGCATGCCACCTTTGGCAAGGGTGCCATAGGTACGCCATCACTGCTATAAACCATATCATTTTATAATACTTTGAATATAAATATTATTAAACTGTAGGAGATTATATATATCTAGTCAGTGTCCATCAAGCAAGAGAGCACGAGGTCAGCACGCAAGAGTAATGTTCTACTGTTACATAGTTACAATTCATCAAATGAATCTTTGATCTATCCCCATCACAGCGCTATGGGTGGGGTTGGTATAGCATAAAGTGGGAATTAGTGTATGGTTAGCATCAGGGCACAGGCGGCCGCCTTAGGGCGCACCGGCCCGGGGGCACAAAAGTCCGGGTGACCGGCAGGAGGGGAGCGCACAGCTCCCCTCTCCGGCCGGTCACTTCTTGTAGCGTGGCCGAGCGCGAACTGCAGTGCCGCGGACTGTGTGGAGGGGCGGGGATATGAACACGTCATATCCCTGCTCCCTCTGTAGCACACAGCGCGGTTGAGCAGGAGAAGGCAGAGAGGAGGGGGGCTGGGCAAGACCAGCTCCTCCAACTCCCAACTACCTATGGCAGCACTTTGGATCCCAGGTAAGCCACCCTCCTGAACCTGTCTGTCAGTGTGTCTGTGTATGTATATGTCTGCCTGTCAGTATGTGTATATGTCTGTCTGTCAGTGTGTCAGTGTGTCTGTATATGTCTGTCAGTGTGTGTATATGTCTGTCTGTCAGTGTGTCTGTGTGTATATGTCTGTCTGTCAGTGTGTCAGTGTGTGTATATGTGTGTATATGTCAGTGTATCAGTGTGTCTGTGTGTATATGTCTGTCAGTGTGTCTGTGTGTGTATATGTCTGTCTGCCAGTGTGTCAGTGTGTGTCTGTGTGTGTATATGTCTGTCTGTCAGTGTGTCTGTGTGTGTATATGTCTGTCTGTCAGTGTGTGTGTGTGTGTATCTATATGTCTGTCAGTGTGTGTGTGTGTATGTCTGTCTGTTAGTGTGTCTTTATGTGTTTGTGTATGTCTATCATTGTGAATGTGTGTATCTATGTGTCTGTCAGTGTGTCTGTATGTCAGTGTGTGTTTATCTGTATGTCGGTCAGTGTTTGTGTGTATCTGTATATGTGTGTGTATCTGTGTGTCTGTCTATCTGAATGTGTATCAGTTTGTGTATATGTGTATCTGCATGTGTGTCAGTGTGTGCATCTTTGTGTATGTGTATCACAGTGTGTGCGTGTGTGGCAGTGTATGTGTAAATGTATATGTGCATATATCTCAGCATTCAAACACCAACACTACACACAAATAAACACCTGCATGCAAACGTCAACACAACATACAAACACACCCCTGCATTCAAATGTCAACACTACATACAAACACACCTCTGTATCAGACACCAAAATTATATATGAACACACACCTGCGTTCAAAAACCAACACTACACATAAATGTATGCTTGCATTCAAACGCAAACACTACATACAAACAAACCCCTACAATCATACAAACATACTCCATACAAACACATGCTTACAGTCAAACACACAAATACTGCTCCGTGCTAAATACAATCCTGCAAGCATGGGGAATCGGTAGAGCCCCAGCTTTCAAAGCATTGTTGAAGTTGCACGACAGATGGGGATCTATCTTTTAGCCATCCTGTGTACATACACAGACAGTCATACAGAGACATACAGTCTGTATGTCTCTGTATGACTGTCTGTGTATGTATTCAAAAGGAATAAACGCAGGCAACACTCCAATAGTAAGGATGCTATATTTATTGATAGGTGAACCACCCCAAAGAAAGTGCGATGTTTCGGCTCAGCAGACCCTTATTGCGGGAGCTGAAACGTCACACTTTCTATGGGGTGGTTCACCTACCAATAAATATACCATCCTTACTATTGGAGTGTTGCCTGTGTTTATTCCTTTTGAAGACTTTACTGGTGGATCCAGGGACGTCCTCCTGACACGGAGCATCCACCACTGTGGATGGCCGGAGCATTTACACGGTATCAGTGTGCAGGGTTCTTTGTTTGTCTGTGTTTGTATGTCTCTGTATGCCTTGTCTGTATGTATCTTTATGACTGTCTGTGTATGTATGTCTCTGTATCATTGTGTATGTATGTCTCTATATGCCTATCTCTATGTTTCTTTATGTCTGTGTCTGTATTTATGTGTGTGCCTGTGTCTGTGTTTGTACGACAATGTACCTGTATGTGTAGATTGTATGACTGTGTTTTTGTGCCTTTTATGACTGTGTGTATGTATATCTTTGTGACTGTGTGCCTGACATTCAAGAGAGTGGATATGCAACACTAATGGGGGTAAGAAATTCAAAAGGGGGCTACGAGACACAGAGGTGAAGATGCATTGTTTATTTTTTTGGGGGGGGGGAGCAAGGGGCGTCAAAATGCATCTTCGCCTGTGTAGTCAAAAATCCTAGCACCGGCCCTGGTTAGCATTAGCTACCAAAAATTAATTTAGATCCTAGAAATACGAGGCATTTAACATTCAGGACTGATACATGAATCCATTTGGAGTTCTATTTTTTTTTAGTTGCACTGTATATGTTAGCATTTTTAGAAGCAAACATATGTTGCATTGGGTATCATCTCATCAAAATATCCTGGAAGGTTCAGTAATGTTAGGGTCATAAAACTCCTTGCTCCAGCAAGTAAAGTATGTGATCCAATGATCTTGACAACCTTTTGGCTCACCATTGGCCCATTTATTTTTACACAAACTGAATTTCAATGTGTTAATCTAAATTGCTAATTATGTAATTGGACATAAATAGCCAGAATCCTTTGTACTTAGTGGATGTTCTTTATGCACTGTCATATACAAAATCTGATTGTTATTTTCTATGTAGGTGTCATGTGTAGGTGTCCAGGACATATATCACTTATACATATTGATGGCCTCGACATGAGAAGTTATGCTGTATGCCGTAATACGCAAAGCTCAGTGGCTGCTGTATGAAATTAAAGGGACACTTCGAGCACCAAAACTATCTAAATAAAGTTGTTTTGATGCCAGGAGGCCCCTGGGGGCACTCTTACCTCAAGGGGTAAAACCATTCTAGAACAGTTTAACACTTAAGTTGCCTCCAGTGCTGTCTCAGCTCCACCTGGTAGCATCCTGCTTCAGAATTTTCACTTACAGTAGGTGCGGAGTGCTGCCACGCAGGGGTTCCGCAGATTGGCTGAGATACCGCAGTCAGCTGATGCACTCTGCCAATCAGTGACTCCCCATTCACTAAACTAAATTTTGAAAAAGTACTTCAGCTGGCAAGCTTCAGCCAACCAATGGTGCCTCTTCCTGGTGGCACTTCCCGACTCCTATAAGTGGAAATCCTGAAGCAAGATGCTGCAAAGGGGAGTACAAGACGGCACTGGAGGAAACTTACACCATTCGAGAACAGTTTAACGCCTTCAGGTAAGAGTGCTTTTAGGGGCCTCCTGTCACCATAACAGCTTCATTTATATGTGAGGAATCCTGCAGCGTTTATGTTATACATACTGCAGGGATCCACTTTTTATGTGTTGCCATTTACTTGATGAAATTATGTGTGCCCTGGAAATCATGATGGGCATGGCGACCCTATTTCTATTATAATTTTTACTATTTTAATATTTCTCAGCCAAGGTTGGCAATTTGTAATCATCTTTCTTTTTTTTTTTTTTTCTGGAAATGCTATAAATAAACTTATTCCAGTAATTTTGCAATGAACAGATTAATGCAATATTAAATGTGTTAATTCCCCCTTAGATAGGAAATGATGCTTGTTGCCTTGTGACCTATAGACAGAAAAAAGATGAAGCTTTGTTTACCGATGAATATTGTAGTAAACCCTTAGTGTGTGAGGTCCACACCTAAACTTCCACTGAGTCAGCATACTTCCTGTTATGGAACACTAGATTATCTGGGAACAGTGTGCAATACATTATGGGTGTCAGGGAACAGGAGGCTGTGCAAACACCATTTCCTACGTGTATCCTTCCTTTAAATATTATTCTGTACAAGAAGTTACGAATACACGATACGCAGAACATAGTTTAACAAGGTTAAAGAAATCTAAAACAACATTTGGCATTGAAATTAAATCCTTACTTTCAGCAATGTTAATCAACTATTATGAAATTACATTTAAAGGAAGATGATTTAGAATTTAATCATAGCTAAATGTGATAAAATAGTTATTGTAATACCAAATCTTCCATAATTCCCCCCAAAAAGGAAAATTGTGAAAGTTTTAAAATAGTCATTGTTAAACTTTTCTTTAACTTATATTTAGTTTCAGATAGTATGTTGTTTTTATGGAAGAGTTCTAGTTTACTATGATATATAGTGATGTCCTGAACGGTTCTCGGGCGAATAGTTCCCGGCGAACATAGCTTGCCACGGACGGCGAACATATGCGATGTTCGGTCCGCCCCCTATTCGTCATCATTGAATAAACTTTGACCCTGTACCTCATAGTCAGCAGACCCTCCCTCCCAGACCCCCCCCCCCCCCCCACCTCCTAGACAGCATACAATTTAGATTAATTCTGAAGCTGCATTATTTTTTTTGTTTTTGTATTTTTTGTATTTTTTTATACAGAAGTGTGTTATATTTGAGCATGCTAGGCTGAACGTGCGTATATCATGGCTAGTTGCACTGAGGGTATGAGTATATAGCAGTACATTGTTGTGAAAGATGGCTGTCATGTTTAGGGTGTAGCTTGCACGTTATCAACTGCGTATTTATATCAGCAGCTCCACCACTAGTTATAAATCAAGTGTGAGTCGCCCCATGAGATGAGACTAGTGAATAACATAATACATGAATGGTTAAGGTAAAGGCATGTAAGGAACTACGACAATAAACTCTTTAGGAGGCGAAATAATGACATGTTTAAACGCTTGCTACTTTACGATTAGTTAATGTGCAGAGAGCAGTTCATGTGATGGAGGATGGGCTATAGTGGGACATGCTTGGCAGGCTGCTATTTACTGCTTGTGCTCATCCGATCCCTTCTGGGCGCCAGGTGCAGACCCTGGGAGTCCCTGATACCTGGAACAACAAAGGCAAGTCTCGCTGATTACCGGGTTCGCGGCCTGAGGTGGTGGAAGCTTGTTTTGTCGGGTGGTCAGATCTGTCCCGGTGGTGCTTCACGTCCGGTGCGGGATTGTGGTGGCTTAAGGTGGAGGTGAGTGCTTGACGTGGGGCAGGCTCTTTATTTCTGTTTATGCCTCCGGTCCCGTCTTAGACGCCTTTTGCGTTGGTGGATTTTAATGGGGACTGCTTCGCTTAGCTGTGGTAGAGCTTGTTGGGGCTGTGGTGGAGCTTGTTGGGGCTTCCTGCTTGTTATTTGCTTCCAAAATTGATTAAAGAGTCTGTCCAGCTTAGACTCAATATCCTGCCATGCTTTGCAGGTACCAGGAGGACACGCGGATGCCGCCATATTGGGAGAGTTGCAGATGAGTATGTCAGCCTGGGCGGCTGTGCTCTGTGCGTCCATTAGCTCCAGACAGCCTCTCAGGGGTGGACCGGGATAACCCCCACCGGTCCGAGGTGGGGGATAACGGAGCTCCTGCCGGGAAGTAGCTGCTCCTGGGCATCCCAGGATCGGGAGATCGGCCGCCTCTCCTGCCCGGTGAGCACCAGGCCACACTTGCCACGCGGAGGTAAGTAAGACTCTGTCGAGTTGCTGACCGCTATTAAGCATGTCGGGTCGGTCAGGTAGGAGCAACATTGCTGGGTCATCCCCTTCTAATATAATAGCAATCAGTTTCCTTCACATGTGTGCGTTTCAGGGCCTGCCAGGGCACAGTGTCACACCAATGCAACTCATATCTGGTGTAACAGTAGTGTACATAAAAAAAAAACTAGAAATTTGACTGTGAAATAATAGCAGTCAGTTTCCTTCACACGTGTGCGTTTCAGGGCCTGCCAGGGCACAGTGTCACACCAGTGCAACTCATATCTGGTAGTGTACATTTAAAAAAAAAATACAGGGGGCTTGTTGTCACCTTTCGGGGACCCTTGGTGTTGTACATGGCTGGGTGGAGGAAGAGACCTTCAATTACATCAGTGAGGACAAGGAACAGGACATGGCTGGATACAGCCTTGTGCAAATGGGGAGTTTGCGGTTGTGCAAATGGACTGTTTGCGGTTGTTTGCGGTGCGTTAAACGGGGAGTTTGGTCTGTCACTGTGAAGCGGGTGTAACCCTTACACTTCCTGATTGATACAACATCATACCTGATGTTTTAAAGCATGTTATTCCAAACAATTTTGGAATGTTAGGTGATTTATGCCCTTTATGGATTAAAACCAGACTCTGCATCAACTGTGCAATTTTCCATGGGAGTTTTGCCATGGATCCCCCTCCGGCATGCCACAGTCCAGGTGTTAGTCCCCTTGAAACAACTTTTCCATCACTATTGTGGCCATAAAGAGTCCCTGTGGGTTTTAAAATTCGCCTGCCTATTGAATTCTATGGCGGTTCGCCCGGTTCGCCCGTTCGCCAACATTTGCGGAAGTTCGTGTTCACCGTTCGCGAACGGAAAATTTTATGTTCGCGACATCACTAATGAAATATTCTTAACCATCAGAAAATGATTTCCACTAATATCAACACATTCACTTCACAGTGATTGTGTAAACATGGCAAAAGTCCATAGCTTAAAGTCAAAACTGTGATTTACGAAGAAACAAATCTATTTGTCTTCATAAAGTAACTAAACTTTATACTTAATTCTCAGTAAAAGTATTTATTCAACCAACATCTCACAGATGGACCCAGCAATGTTTCAGCCCCATAATGCCTTTGTCAAACCTGGGTTATATTAGCACATACATTCCATTCAAACCTCAAGGTGAACAGTAGCCATAGCAGTGAGAAAATGTGTGTGTGACTATACTATTTTTTCTCCCCTATAGTATAGTTTCAGAAGCTGTGTAGGTGTACATTATCAAGTCCTGCTTTGCGTGTATGTCACCTACATATATATATATACATATATAAATGTCCCAGACTCTGGCACTCAACCTCAACGAAAAAATGTATATCAGCTGTATATTACCAGGGTGCCTCCAGGCCCTTGATAAAGACCCTGAAGGGTCGAAACGTTGATGTTGAAGGTGTGATTAAATAGTTTATCTACATTTGGAAAATCCAAGCGAGTGCTCCTGATTTCTACCTTTTTATATATATATAAGGTCCCGTACTCTAGCCTTCCTGTCCTCATTGGTCTTTTTCCCACTACTGAGTTGCAGGGATTTTGCTGACTGGCTACAAAAAACCCTCTTTAATTAATTAATAACTATTAATTGTCCCACTGCATCAAGTGTATGTCTGGGTCTGTGTCTGGGATCCAGGAAAGAGCTAACTACCTTTGGGTAGTAATCCAGCTAATAATCAAGTCGTGCTGGGAGAAACAAATTGCTGCTGAGATCCCTCATAGAGATAACATGGGCAAACATCATGGGTGGGACAGGGTTGGATTGACTCTCAAACTAGAGACTGGCTATCACAGTCCCAATAAAGCCTGCATTACCAAAACCTCACCGTATTATCTATTATTGTTATTATCATTACTTACAAATTACCGACAAATTCTGCAGCATTGTACAATGGGTGGACTACAAGACAAGTATTTGTAACTAAACGAGTTGGATCTACTTAGCTGTTGGCATATGTCATACATGGAATGGGATCCAAGAAACCGGTCTTCTACTAATAGTCCGATACAATTACACCCACTCTATGAGTGAGTAAATTACACTTTTGGTGATACGAGTAATTAATAGATGTGTTGTCCACATGTTTACATATTTGTACTGATAGTCCCTATAGTTATGTGAGTCAGTCACACTTGCCACAAACTGCGTGATATTGGATTCCTATTTATCCTTATTTTCAGGCTTGTTCATTTTAGTGCAATATTACAGCTCATCTCCTATGTTTTTAATACATTTACATGAAAAAGACAGCTGAACAGCAGACAATGTGGGTACACATCTCCCCTCCCCCAACCTCAGCCTGTGTTCTATATTGTGATATTTGTTAGAAAGCTCAAATATTTTAATGACTTGTGCAGCCATATTCCTTGGACTGCTGCCAATTATTGCATCTGCTGCTAGCTCTTTTGTAATTGCAGTGCTGAAACTCTATACATGGAAGAGCACACAAGGTTACATTCTCTGCTTCCACATTTAGTTTACATTGTCCCGCACGCCCAGCGCCAACCACTGATTGGTCCCATCAACTCAATTTTCTATTTAATAGAAGACTACATTCTAGGTAATATTCACTGTCAATCATAAGAGCTCAGTGAATTTCTCATGTGTAAAATTTACATTAATATTTATATTATTCTGATTATTGCTTATTAAAAAATAACCCTTGATTTTCATAGCAATTAACATGTGTATGACTATTTGCTTTATTGCTTTATTGAATTTCACTTAATAATTATAAAGAATTAATGTCACATTAGATTAGCTAACAATATTTCTAGATCTAGCGGCATTTTCATTAGCATCTTCGCTAATATATTAGCGACACTAGATTGAGGTTGTCTAACCGGTAAAATCAGCGTTCTGCCTTACAGAAACTTTAGATGTATCAATACCATTTAATGGGGTTTATTTATCAAACTGTTTTAAGGCTGCAGACAAATGGAGCTATTTTCTAATTTTTAAGAAAATATATTTATTGCTATATACTTTTAATTCAATATCCACAAGTCAACATACACTAGACAAAAGTGTGAGAGCTGAAATACTGTCTATGGCGTAGATGTGTTGTCATAGACTTGCTGACATCATAACGACCACACAGCACATTGCGAAATGAGGGCCCATAAATGGGCAATCTGTGGCTTGGTGACAACAAAGTAAGAATGGTGTCTGCCTTCTTTTCAAACTAATTTGTGAGTAGAAAAACTGAAGTGTTCCCATGGGCACTGCACTGTTTTGTATTTCCCCGTCATATATTGAAGCACCCATATAGAAGTTGTAGACTTTTTTTAAAATAAAATGTATGTATCAGAATATCTTAAATTCTTCATAAATGAAAAGCTTAAAGGAACACTATAGCACTGGGAATACAAACATGTGTTCCTAATGTAATAGTTTTTAAAGTGTACAATATTAATGTCCCCCCTGCCATGTGAGGGTTGAAATTGTGAGTTTTGCTTATTTTATAACCACTCACTGCACTGGTGTCCACAGGGAAGCTTCAACTCCTTGTGTGAGATCATCATGATCGATGATTATCAGCCAGTCCAATGTTTTCCCATAAAGAAGCATTAGGAAGATAGTGCGCATGCACGGTAAAAAAAAAAAAAAACACGCGGCTCCAATCAGATGGCCTCTGTAAAACCATCACGTTTTACTTGGCAATTTCAGCAGAGGCACCTCTAGCGGCAATGTTTTGACTTGCAGGAATAAAATTACAGAGACCACTTTATTAAGATAAAAGCTTCCTGGGTGACTATGGAATCCCTTTAAAGAAACAGGGAGAAACTTTCTCCAGTTGAGAATATCAGAAACAGGGAGAGTCGATAACTCATTAACAACATTTAAGTGATCCCAACATTTGTCATCTTGCACTATGTTTTAGATACAGTGAACTCATGTTTATAACAATATGTGTTACTGTAAAACGGTAAGTCAGATACTGGAACCACATGTATCTCAGTGATATAACTCCCACAGGACATAAACTCTTTATCACGTTGCTTTGGAAGACAGAGCACATCCTTCTGGAAGCGATATGACTAATTCAGTCCAACAAAACAAGCCGATATATTGTCAGAATTCTAGATAACTCGTTTCCTAGTTAATAATGCTATAGCGAACACAGGTGTTCAGTTCTCTAGGCTGATCATGCAATTGTAGTTCCACCAGGTAAAAGAGAAAGACACGAGGGCTCTGATGTTGATGCTTTGATTACTGCCTCTTGAGATCAAAGGCTGAGTTTCTGATCAATGCTTATTTTATTAGCTTGTCATCACTGAGAAATACATTTAGCAACAGTAGTGTTTAGGGATAGAATAATTTTATGTACTAAGCTCATAAATGTAGATCCCATAGCTCTTTTCTAAATACAAGCTGTTTAATACTTAGTCACAAAGGTATATTCTGTTTAAGTCATCAAAAAGTAAGGCTATGTTGTACGTGTGATAATTTCACTTACTGCCTTACTGTACAGCTCTGCTGTGTGTGTTATCACTTTATAAATAGGCTAATGATTTTATTCAATATATTGCATCCACAGCAAATGATGTATGCTATAAGCACACTTAATGAAAAGTGAGAATTATAACAGCTGTAGATAGGAACTGTTGACTTCTAACCTTGTGTGTTCAGTCATCATACCAGTATTTCAGCTAACATAGGCCTATATATAATGTGTATGGATAACCTTTGAAAATCATGTATCTGCAGCTGGCACCATTAATGCCTATAGGGATATTTGTAGATACATCTCTTGAAAAGCTTATCCAAAAAGACTAAATTGAAGCCATAACAGGCCGGCATAATATGCTTACCATGTACCAGCAGTTTGTTAAATGCTCACACACACACACATTATATAGAGAAGAGTAATATGTGACATGTTATGGAAATGTGTTAAAGACACAACCATTTTAGATTACTATACTTTATAAACAATCAATGTTATTTATATAGCGCCCACATATTCCATAGTGCTGTACAATCGGTAAATCATGGCAAACTATTAATTCTTACAAAGGACATATGACATAAAAGAACAGTAAGTAAAGAGGGTCATGTCCACATGAGTTTCCAATCTAAAACCATTAAGTGAGCGGATCAAATGAAGGAAGTGAGGAATATAAAGCTACACTATTTCAACAGATCAGTGTAGCTCAACGTTTGAGAAAGACTAGAGCTATACACCACAACATTAAAAGAAAGATCTAATATCATGTAGGTCCCCCCTCATGCTGCCAAAACAGCTCTGATGCATCAAGGCATGGACTCCACAAGACCTCTGAACGTGTACTTTGGTATTGTTCCAGCACATCCCACAGAAGCTTTATTGGACTGAAATCTAGGGATTTTGGAGGCAAATGCAACACCTTGAACTCTTTGTCATGTTGTAACGAGAATATACCCCTACACGCAGGATCCAGCTAAACAGAAGGCAGTACAGAGGTGAGATACGTCTACCGGACCTTAGAATGGCCGGACTCGACGTATATAGGAGAAGTACAGAGTCAGGAATGATCCGAGGTCAAGGGCACAAAGAGACAGCGTAAACGAGGACAAGCCGGGGTCTGGTACACAGGAAACAGCAAGCCGGCAAACAGAACAGACAAGGATAAAGCAAAAACGAAGTCAGAATACAAAGCCAAGGTCAAATACGGAGGAACACAACTGAACACAACAAGCGCTAAAGGGAACTGAGACAGAAACCACGATAGGGCAAGGAACTAAGGGAAAAGGGTAAGTATAAGTAGTTTCAAAACTAATTTGGCTCCTGTCACTTCCACACCCCCAAAAGGTAAGTGTATGGGGTGTGTGGGATGACAGGGGCCAATGGGAGCCTTTTGGCAATTTAGGCTCCCACTGTCTCTTTAAGAGCGCGCCCGAGACTCGCGGCGCGCTTTAAGATTCAGGCGGGACATGTGACCGCATCTCGCGGTCACTGCCCGCCTTCCTGCCAGAAGCGTCGGATGAGCCGTGCGCGGCTCGTGCAGCCGCAGGACCGCACGCGGCTTGAAGAGAGGACCACGGCCGGCCCCTGGGAAAGGTGAGTAACGCTACACATGTCCATTAAACCATCCCTGAACATGTTTTGCAGTGTGGCAGGGTGCATTATCCTGCTGTAAGAGGCCACTGCCATCAGGGAAAACCATTGCCATAAAGGAGTGTATGTAGTCTGCAGCAGTCTCTAGGTAGGTGGTAAGTGTCAAAGTAGCATCCACCTGAATGCCAGGACCCATACAGAACATAGCCCAGAGCATAACACTGCCTCTGCCAGCCACCGACCGGTCTGCTGCAATGCACCCCCATACGCAGCAAACTGCGATGCAACGTGTGTTCTGACATCATTCTATTGTAACCAGCATTACGTTTTTCAGCACTGTTTCAGCAATTTAGGATACAGTGGATTTCACCACTTTTGGTAGGTAGTAACCACTGCATACCTGGAACACCCCCATAAGACTTGTCATTTTGGAGATGCTCCGACACAGTCGTCTAGCCATGACTATCTGGCCCTTGTCAAAGTCACTCAGATCTTTTCACTTGCCCATTTTCCTGCTTCCAACATATGGTATTCAAGAACTGTTCACTTGATGCATAATATATCACACCCCTTGACAGGTGCCATAGTAATAATCAGTTATTCACTTCACCTGTCAGTGGTTTTAATATTGTGGATGACCACTATTATAAATTACAGACGTTATGTCTGAAACACATTCAAATCAATGTTGAAATAAAATGCATTTCTGTTTATTTATTTTTTTTCATTTAAACAGTGCAACTCATACCAAGAACTCATATCATGGAAAATACCAAGAAGTGAAGATAATAAAAAAAAATTGCAGCATAAAAGGTTTACTTAATATACTGATTCATACCTTAAAATGTATTTTATGTAAGAAAATAGAGGGCCGAGCTAGGACCCATACTCCTATTGTACTACTCAATACAAATAACTATGATGTATGTATTCAACACAAATAAATATCCTTGTATTTCATTATGCTAGTTAACATTTGGTGAATGTCATGTACAATCATTCTGTATGAATTGTCACGAATTAAAAGAGAATTCAAATTTAGGCTACAAAAGCCAAACTGGAACAAAATCTTAGTTAGCTATATGTACTTTTTGACTCTTTTGGTAAAAATATTAAATACATTTTGAGCTCACTGTGAATTCACATCAATCCACAATTTTGTGATGCAAAATAAATAGATGAATTATCAACTATACATTAGATTATTGCATATAAATAAATAATTACCCATATAGATAACTAAATCAAAGTTTCTTTCCAACAGTATTGGCAATGTAGTATGTAATAAAGATGGAGATTGTAGTATTAAAGTTATTGTAGTTTGACTTTTTTTAATCAGTTGTACCATACTAATAATGTATTTTATCCCTATCAATTCCATTTTTGTAATCGGTAGATACTTTCTGTAATACATAAATACAAAGTAATTAAAAATATACGAAGTATATTGCTAATAGAACTTTTTTTTTCTATTAGCAATATATGAATTGTATAGTTGCTATAAATAAATCATTTTGGAATGATGTTTACTTGTAATTAGTAATGCATTAATGAGGGAATTTAGCCTTAGGATAAATGAGAAAAATGAATACGAGAGCTGTCGGTTCAAGGGCTGGCATGCTGCCCTATTACTATAAATCTCTTTTTCAGCTGCAGACATAGCAGGGTCAGTTATATAAGCAGATGGACACACAGCTATGTCACACAATATTCCAGAGGCCACTTTGGGGATAAGAATACTTAGAACGTCTACTGTCTCCTGAGGATGAAAAGGTCATTTCCTCAGATGGGTACAATTGCCAAATCAACAAAGTTGACTTCATAATTGCAAAAAAATCTGTTTTCCTTATTTAGAAACTTTGACAGTCACAAGAGATCACTCTTTCTAATTTGCCCAGTCAGCTGCTCCATATTAAGGGTCTTAAAATATTAAAGAGCAAGAGAAGCCGTCTCATGTTGGCCTTTAATATTTTTTTACCGACTTGTCATTTGCTTGCATACTAAAAACATATACAGAAATATAACAGATTATACTAAAAATACTGAAATAGGAGAACTCTCAGGGTTATTTACTAAAATGTGAATTGTTGAGAATTTAAAGTGAATTCGAAAATAGCTAAATTGGAAACATTGACTTTGATTCTATTCGTATGGCCTAACGTATAGGATTCACTTTAATTGTAGTGGTGTTGCCAGGGGTGGCGCTATGAGACATTTTAGGTTTACTAATAATAATTTGATTAAAGGCAGAAAAGTATATGGGTAGTCAATGAAAAAACAAAAGTAAATGCTTGCAGAGGTTGTCTAAGGAATATAGGCCTTGATTACATTTCCACTAATAACAATTATCGGCCCCTGATAAGCCTTTTAGTGGTTCAAATTTATTTATTTCCAGCCACTAAAGGCTTATTGATTACTGATATATATTGATTCTAATAATATATATTCTCAAATATTTATGCTGGTATAATGACATAATGCTATTGGTCTGTTATACAATTATTTCCAAAGCTGGATTTTATCCCCATTCTGTCACTGATGTGGTGTGATGTCCCTGTGTTATGCTTGTAAAAAGGTGTGCTTTACCTATGTTGTACTTGCAATAAGGTATGTTTTACTTATGCTGTGTTTGTCATAAGTTGTGATGTGCCTGTACGATGCTTGCAATATTGTGACAAGCATTCCTCTGGCACATCAATATCATCACACAAGTATAAATATGTGTGTGTAAATATATATTTATGATTTGAGGCCGATAACACATATTATCATTGGCATTATTGGGAAAGCATTGTGTATGGAGCTTTGCTATTTCATGTGTACTAGCAGATAGGGGGGTTTGTAGGAGTTCTCCTTGCACTGATTTCATATAGAGGGGAGGACTTTGGGTGATTGGCAGGATTCTGTTCCTAAGAAACCTCAGGAACAGGTTTTATATTTCTTTTGAATGTGATACAGCATGTTTAGCCTAAATCTCATGTGGATACTATGCTCAAATACAAGTACCATGCTCACTATAGAAATGCAACAATAAAAAATGATTGAAATAGATCTAAAAAAAAACAACCTGAAATGTTTACTTTTCCATGGGTGGGGGGGGGGGGGGGGGGTGCCAATACAGCTTCTCGCCAAGGGCGCTAGAGACACTAGGTAAGCCTCTGCATATGGTAGCCCAGGAATGTGAATTAACCTAATCATGGCATACCATTTTCAAATGTAGACAATCCAGGGTATTCAAAATGGGGTATTTCCAGTCTGTTGTAGTAGCCACTTAGTTACAAAGCTGGCCAAAGTTGGCGTTTTTATTATTTTTTTGCATTTTTCACACATAAACTGCCATTTCACCGATTATATTATCCGTATAATACATTTTACTGCTCTAAAACACTTTTATTTGTGTAGAGTAATGTCTCACGAGTACAATAGTACCCCTCAAGTACAGGTTTTATAGTGATTTTGGAAAGTTACAGGGTCAAACATTTTAGTTCATAATGCTTTTTTATTGGAATAGATTCCTTTTCGATGTCATTGTTGTAGAGACAAACAAAACAGCAACATAGGATATTTCATGCATACATATACATACAACTACATACATTTATGATACAATATAAGTAATTTACATTATATACTTTACTCAGATGGCCTCAACATAAACATTTGGCTGAAACAAGAAAATAGAGGGATGGGCAAGTCAGCTAGGGTGATCTTTTAATCTTAGATATCATATTATCAGAGTGATGAATATACTTTCTATCGTTATTAAAATATGCAACTCCTCTTTCCATTTCAAACTAGGCTACCAATTGAAATACTATATAAGTACCATACCCTATATACTTTGCACAGCTGGTATCGGCATAATTAACATTAAACAATACTTGGATAAGACAAGGAAAGAAAGAGATGGTCAAATCAACTGAAGTGATCTTTGATTTTAGATATCAAGTTATCAAAGTGATGGATATACTTTCTGTCATTATTAGAATAAGCAACTCCTCTTTCCATTTCAAGCTGATATAATAATTGAGTTATAAACTGTCTACTGTCAGGTGTATGAGTTTGTTTCCAGGTTCTTGCAATTAATATCTTCGTCGCTATAAAAGAGTGGATAGTTAATATTAACTGATCTTTTGGGAGTTTATCCCACCTAAGGTGGAGTAAGCCTGTATATGGGCACTTTTTAATCTTAATATTAAAAAACTCTAGGAAGCAATATACTGAATCCCATAAGTTAGAAATTATTGGGCAACTCCACCATATGTGTAGCATATCTCCTTCATACTTGTGGCATCTCCAACATAAAGAGGAATTAGATACAGATATTTTAGCTAATCTCGTTGGTACTAAATACCATCTATGGTAAACTTTAACCTTTACTAGGTTTCAATTAAGTTTAAACAATGTATATGTTTTCTCAATATTTTCATGGGTGTACACCAATCCTTATCAGTCAATACTATGTTAAAATCTTTTTCCCATTGTTTTTTAGCCGTGGGATAAATGTCTGAATAAACTTGTCTGATCAAATCAGTAGCCATAGAGCATATCGATTTTGTTGTTTCTTTCTCAAAAATCTTATATACCAAGTTATTTAAGCCACTATCTCTTCTTAGTAGAGATTAATTTATAAATCCTCTAGCCAATTTCTGTTTTTGTAAATTGCTATTTGCCAGATTGGCTATGTTGCCTTTGAGACGGTATGGCAGCCCAGAAATGAAAATAAACCCAACCATGACATACCATTTTGAAAAAGTAGACAACCCAAGGTATTCAAAATGGGGTATGTCCAGTCTCCTATTTGTTTTTTGCATTTTTTTACACAAAAGCTACACTTTTACTGGTGATATCATCGTCGTAATAAGTTTTACTTTTGAAAACACTCATATTTGTGTTCAGCGAAGTCTCCCGAATATAACAGTACCCCCCTGTTACAAATCGCTATTTGTAACTGGCCCTTTAAATGGAAAATTGCCCTGCTTCCCTGGATTGTGGAGAAGCCTATTTGCCAGCCTCCTGCCTCATGACTATGGCCCCTGGAAGATTGTGCCCCTGAAAACTTATTAACCTATATTGGGCTGCTGCTGGCCCTTTAAGAACTGTCTGGGGCCAGATTGGGACTTTGGGTAACAATACCCTTTAAGACTATGACCCCTGGAAGGTATTACCTGTTAAAGACTCTTTTAGCAGATTGGAGTTTATAAGACTGTCCCTTTAAATAATTTGGAACAGTGCTGCAGCTTTAAATGGGTGCAGCCGAAGTGCTGAAGTATTCGAAGTGGCCACCATTCGACAAACGAACACGTGGCGGCGGCCATCTTTGTTCATTCGAACGAGGTCAGCGGTATGTGTAGCCAAATTCATGGAACTGAAATCGGCTACACATTTTACCGAACACCGCTGACCCTTACCTTCTCCTACACTTCGTTTTTCAGCTCCAGAGACTAAGTCCCGTTTGAAATGGGACTTAGTCGTTTTTTCGGCATGAAATTGACCGGCCGCACAGCCCAAATCTATGGAACTGTTTTGGGCAGGAAATTGTGCTTGCGGTCGGTCAGTCACTTTTGATCCACTGGGGGGATTTGGCTGATTTTTGGAAGTGTTTATGTTTGAAGTATGCTGATTCCAAATATGTTATGGAGATTGAATGTATAGTTTTAAAGTTACAGTGTATGTGTGAAAACTGTATTTTTACTGTATGCTATAATTATGTTATATGTTTATCTGAGGGGAGGAGACGTGGGGGTGGTACCATGTATGTGATTGGTTAATTTCATCCTCCCCCTGGGAGTGTCCTGTGTGTACCTTTTTGTAATAAAAAGCAGGCTGGGTGTTCCAGTCCTCAGTTCTTCTTGACCCTTCAAAACGTAGCCTTGTCTCGTTATTGGAGGGAATTGCTGTATCACACTGGGGATTGCTATGCTCTGCATATTCCCCTGAGCTTAATCACTTAGCTCTTTTAAGAGCTTGTTCCGGATACGCTCTCCTGGAGGAGGGGTCTTCCCCACACGGTCCTGGAGGACAGAAGCCGATCCAGGGTGGAAGGAAGACGGCGCGGCTCCAGTTAAACTACGGCGGTTGTGGGGTCTGCGGAGGTTGTGGTGTTGTCTGCAGTGCTTGGAGTCCTCTGTAAGCGCTAGGAGCATCCATCAACGGAGGGTACTCGGTCGGAGTGCACGGAGCTCCGTTACACCCCCATGTACAGGTTTTATGGTGTTTTGGAAAGTTACAGGGTCAATATAGTTAGATATGGTTTGCTAGATTGGTTTGCTGGATCTATGTTGCCTTTTGAGACCCTATGGTAGCCCAGGAATGTGAATTAAGCTTATCATGGCATACCATTTTCAAATGTAGACAACCCAGGGTATTCAAAATCTGGTATTTCCAGTCTTTTGTGGTAGCCACTTAGTCACAAACGCTGGCCAAAGTTACAATTTTTATTAGTTTGTATATTAATATCAAAATACAGTTTGAACAAATTTAAACCGGTATATAATTGTTTTTAAATGTAATTTTTTTTTTAATTTTCAATTTATCTATTTCTTTTATATATATATATATATATATATATATATATATATATATATATATATATATTAAAATACACTTAGAATAATGGATTGTGTATATAAAAGTACTTGGATCATATATATATATATATATATATATATATGATCCAAGTACTTTTTATGTACTTTATTAACTTTTATTTAACGTTTACTAACTTTTAAAAACTTTCTTTCAGGCTCTAGGGGGACAGCCTGAGAGCACAGGCAGTCCCCCTGCAGGCACTGCACAAGCCAGCTATCCTGCCATGTGATTGCAAGGACTCTGTGATCACATGACTCGGGGGCCGGATCAGCTGCAGGGGGACTGCCCGGGATGCCAGGTAAGTTTCCACATTGCGATCGCCAGCGGGGGATAGCCAGCGATCAGGTAAGTCCATATGTGCCGTGGACGTACCACGTATGTCCGATGTCGTTAACAACCGTTTTTTGTCAGACGTACCTGGTACATCCACAGTCAGGAAGGGGTTATACAAATTTTAAACAATAATTATTTCTATTTTATGGATTCCTTCCATATACAGATACTTGGGACGGCGATGGGGACCAGGTTTGCATCCAGCTATGCCAACCGCTTTATGGCATATTGGGAAAAGTCATATATATATGAGATGCATGGCTGGGTCGGGAACCTGGTCACCTATCATCAGTATATAGACGACCTATTCTTCATTTGGAGAGGGTCTGAGGAAGACCTCTTATTATTTATGACCCACCTGAATTCAAACTCCTGGGGAATCAAACTCACCATGAACCATAGTGAATCACAAGTACACTTTTAAGACCTGGACATCTACATTATAGATAGTCAGATCTGTACACAAACATTTTTCAAGTCTGTCAATGTAAATAGTTTCATTTTTTTCAGATAGCTGCCACTATGGCCCATGGTTGAGGAATATCCCTAAGGGACAACTAAGGAGGGTGAGAAGAAATCGCTCCAATTTAGAAGAGTTTACACAGCAGGCATTAAAACTTATGGAAGATTTTAAAGAAAAGAACTATTCCGTAAGTTCAATGGAAGGAGCATATTGTAACGGATCACGTGGCACCCCGACTGTGTACCTCCGTTGATGGATACTCCTAGCGCTTCCTGAGGACTCCAAGCACTCCATCCAACACCATAACCACCGTAGACTCCCTCAGCAAGCAAGGAGGGAACAAGCTCTTACAAGCGCTTAGTAGTGATTTAGCAAGGGAGTATGACAAGCATAGCAATCCCTTGTAGCAGATTCCCCCAATAAGAGACGGCACTCCAAATTGATGGTGAAGTAGAACTCCCAGAGCTGTGGGTTTATTGTTCTTACATACACATTCTTACACATATTAGTACCACCCACAGGGTTTTGTACAACAACCAATAAACACGTACAATACACTCAGACACTCCCACACAAAATCCTCCCCTTTGCCTGTGATACAATTACCTTACACAATGGGTTAATGTAATTATCACAGGCAGGAAAATACACAGTTTTACACAATATTCATAACTTTAAAAGTATGCATCACATTCACATTCAGAATCAGCATACTCCAAATACAAACATATGTCAAAATCATACAAATTGGTCCAGTGGGTCAAAAGTAAGATCGAAGTCCTTTGTGACTAAATGAAGCATGGCTTTTCTGCCCAAAACCGGTTCCACAGAGTCTTCTATCCTAGAGATAATTGGGAAGTAATCCAATTATCTCCAAGGACAGAGGCAAAACTCTATTAGCCACATGGTAGCAAAAGACAATAAAATACATAAATATATATCACTGTGCAGCTATTGCATAAAACAGGTACATATCCCCAGATAGCTTAGATCTGAGCGCACATTATTACTGAATGGCGCTCAGATCACATACATACAGTTCAATTGCCATGGAGCCAAAGTTTTACACATAGTGTTTTTTTATACAAATGGGCTTAATGGCATAGCTATCTGGGGTATCTCTGTTCAAATAGGGAAAGTGCTGAATGACCCGGCTTTCGGGTCTTTGCAGGGGAAAATTAAGCATTTCAACATGGGGCCATAGTCACAGGGCAGGAGGCTGGCAATCAGTCTTCTTCAAAGCCCAGTGGCGAGGCTGGTTCCGCCACACATATAATGAAGTCTACCATATGAATAGGTTAGAGCTAATTAAAGGAAAGAAAACAGAGGAGAATAAAATTAAAGAAATCATAATGGAGGTACCATTAATCTTTTATTATTCAGGGAATGAAAAAGTTTTTAAAAAGATTATAAATAAATATTGGTTCATCCTATCTGAAGATCTCCAACTGGGAGATATGATTGGAATAAGACCTAAAATTATTAATAGAGACGTCCCAAGTATCAAATCCAAAGTGGTCAAGAGCAGTTTTAACATTATGAGTGGGAAAGGAGAAAATATTTTTTTAAATGATGATAAAGGCTTTTTAAATGTGGCTATTGTCTAGCCTGTAGAAATACAGGAGCACATAAGGAAGCAATAAGGAACTTTACAGGTGGCCGAACAGGGAAAGAATATAAAATAAAACAATTAATTACCTCTCATACAATTTTTTTTTATTTATTTATTAACATGCCCCTGTAATCTTCATTATGTGGGTAAGACAACAAGACAAATTCACATAAGAGTGGAGAAGAGTGTTCATAATATCAGGAGGGGCTTTAAAGAACACACGCTATCCTCACACTTTATCAAAGAGCATCAATGAGATCCAAGCCAGTTACCCTTTTTGGGATAGAAAAGATTAAAAAGGATTGGAGAGGAGGGTATTTTAATAAATTGTTATCCCAACAAGAGATGAGGTGGATTTTTAAATTAAAAACATTACACCCCACCGGATTAAATGGAGATTTTGAGCTATGCCACTTTTTATGATTTACCCCTTTAAGAACTTTGTATGTATATTGTTTTAGTCAGTGACTTCTTATGATTTATCCTCTTAAGATATTTTTATTGAATTGCGTATTGAGAAATTTTGGCTTAAATATGATTATGATAAGATTTTACTTTAACAATAAATTTGCAGATGTTTTATTTTCAAAAAATAGAATTTATTTTAGGGTTAAATAATATTAAATATTAAGACTGAAATCCCTAATGAGGAATGCATTCATGTTTTATAACTTTTAGAAGTTTTTATAAATAAAAGTAAAATCTTGATTTAGGGAAATAATCCCCCTTTTTCGAATAGAGTCATTTTTTGTGTTCTTCTTTTATGTATACAATATACAGAGAGCACTGTAACAAAATATAAGTTCCTTTTTATTTATTTATTTTTCAATAAAAACGACATTTAGTGGATAATCCCCAAGTATCTTAATAATTGTTTGTAGACCTTAATTTAAAAAAAAAATCTATTTCACTTTGAGGCTAGATACTAATAACATAAATAATGAAATCCCTAATAAGAAAATGTATGAATATTCTATAAGTTTTAACAACCAAAAATAAATGTTGATTTAGGCAATAATCCCCTTTCTAGTTAAGGAAATACTTTTTCTCTATGTAAATGATTTAAGTGAGACTTTGGACAAATAGAGAACATCTAAACAAAAATTAAATTCCTTTTTTATTCATTTATTTATTTTAAAATATATATATTTTTAGTAGATAATCCCTGAATTATCTGAAAGGAACATATGAAGGAGGATAAATGATAACATGGGGTTTATAATATGTGATGTATCTATGTTCTGAACAAATAATGAAACAATTCTTTGTCTTTCAACATGAACATTTATCCTTTTAATGCCGATATGTATGAATCATGAGCTGTAAGTATGAGGACTCTGAATAACTTCCATGAGGAAGATTGAATGGGGAACAAGATTTGCATATCCAAGGACATAGTTCACAGACTCAGCCAATCAGAAACGAATGGGGGTGGAGCTATGGACGTAAATAGGCAGTGAGCAGCATGAAGAGGACGTCTGAGGAAGCCCAGGTCAAGTAGGTGAAACGCGTTACATCACAAGGGGCAGAGCCAGGATCTGAGATAAGGGAGCAACCAATGAATTTAAAGCACTTTTTGTGGGAACTTGTACATCACAAGCCCACATGTTATTGAGTAAGCAGTTTTAATTGTGTTACTAATAAATCTATCTTTTATACTGTGCCATTGGTGTGCTCTTGGTTCTGTCTTCCATACAGTGCTGCAGAATACGCTTGGTTTGGTGGAATACGCTAGGTTATCCCACCTGAATGTGGGATTTTTCCGTCTCCATAGGAGCCTTCCCCACCCAGAGACAGGGTTGATTAGGCTCTGGGAAATGTGAGCGTGAACTCCAATTTTTAATAAGTGTGCACAACTAAAATATTTAAGATCTGATGGTCTGCACTATATTCGTTTTATATGTATCTTTGCAGATGATTCCATGAAAAAAAAAAACATTTCTGGTGAGATATATGAACTGACTAAGTATAGTGAATAATAATTTAGCGCAACACAATTTCTTTGTTTTTGGATGTTATCAGTCACTTATTTGGGTGATTGCTGCTGGTTTTATCAATTTTGTGATTTTGTGATTTTTTTTGACAATCTTTATTTTGGATTTTCAAAAACAAAGAAGATACAGAAAAAAAGAATACGAGAGCTTTGCATTAGTGATACATTCCAGGGTACACTCAAGAACCACATAAAAGTCATTCTATAAAACAGTACTATCTATAAAACAACTGTGAAATACAGCCCATCTTACTTCTTTTTCCCTTCTATTCTATTTTTTTTTTTTACAATCTTCATTTATCTGTTATTTTCAGGGTTAGATGGGGATATAGGAGAGAATAGGGTAAGGATTGTAGTCAGGAGTAGAAGATTCGTCTTAGCTGTAGCGAACTTCCATAGTTACAGGATTATTACGTTAAATTTTGTCTCTCTTTTAGCTTCTTGCGATTATCTAGGTTATAGCGGCATGAATAGAGTTTGCTTGCTTATCACCATGTTTCAAATTAGCGTTGGACATATATATCGTACGTAGTGGTTCTCGTCAGTGTTTTAGATGGTCAGCCGCATTTGGATGGTTACTTCGCCTCTTAAGTATGTTCGTCCTGGTGGAGGGTTGTCTATGTGTGGGCTAGTCGGGCAGGTGTACCTATGTGGCTGGCCCTACTGCGGTGTCCATAATGTGTGTAGATATAAGTCGATGGGCATCTAGGGTGACTTAGGTGCACGCGGTATAATATTCTGATTATGTGGGTCTTTGTCTGTCAGTCTCCCTATCACCTGCGTGGGCTGTGGCGTCTGTGCCCTGATCTTTCATGGCGTGCATGTTCTGGACCATATCTAAGAGTGAGACAGTCTAGTCCAGCAACGGTCTGAATGGGGGGTGGGGGTGAGGAAGAGGGGAAGGGTGTAGGGTGGGGTGAGAGAGAGAGAGGAGGGGGGAGATGGAAGTGGAGGAGAGGGGGGGAGGAAAGAAGAGGGCCAGGGTTAGGGTGCCTTTGTTTTAGGGTACAGCTCTGTCCGCAGCAATGTACAGGAGCCAGGGGGTCCATGTCAGGGTACATTTTTCTGTGCGGCCCTGGATGGATGCCATCATGCTTTCCATAGTATGAATTTCGCCCACTCTATCTACCCGCTGCTGGAAGGTGGGGGCTGCCGTTTGTTTCCATAGGGTGGGTATCAGGGATTTTGCTGCTGTTTCGTCAAAGATTTCGTGTTTCGTCAAAGATTTCTTAGAGGTTTTTAGTGTCATGCTTGTGTGGTGTAGTAGCATGGGGAGGGGCTAAAGCGGGAGTTCCGGGTCCGATATTTCACGTATTTTGGTATTTACCATCTCCCAGAAGGGGGCGATGGCTGAGCATGTCCATGGAGCATAGTGCCTTTCTCCTCTCTGCACCGCCAACATGTATCTTTCATATCTGGGTTCATGCGGTGTAGCACGTCAGGTGTTCTGTACCAGGTTGTTAACAGCTTGTAGCTCATCTCTTGAAATTTTGAGCTAATGGAGCTTTTGTGTGTGAGCAAAAATATCTTGTCCCAGTCCTGGGTTGTCAGGGATTCTCCGGTTTCTCTTTCCCATCTGGCGATAAATTTTGGAAGCGGCTCATCTCCCCCATCTATAAGCATTGTGTACAGGGTCGAAATCCCCCGAGCCATGTGCCGCCTACTAGCGCAAAGTGTTTCAAAGTGCGTGTTTGTGATTTTATGTGCTACACTTTGTATTAGAACTTTTAGCGCTGTCTACATTTTTGGGTTACTTAAACATGTATTTATCTAAAAACCCCAGATGCAGGGCACAAAGAAATAAAAGGTCCTTATAATAATACAAGTTCATAATTAACAGGTTAAAAGACACGTCATTTCATCTTTTACTAGGAAACACACTTGTATATAGATATAAAAGTCATGGTTGATTATATATTTCCTACCTGTTCTATGTTAAATTTGTATATATTGTGTTTTAATATTGTTTTTGTATTTTATTTTACCCTAATGTAACAATGCAATGATTTGTTGACCCAGGACATACTTGAAAATGAGAGAAATCTCAATGTATCTTTCCTGGTAAAATATTTCATAAATAAATAAACACTACAATGTTAAAAACAAAGGACTGGCTGATAGGACTAAAAAAATCATTTAGAAAGATTATTATTTGGTGGCTTAGTCCCTTTAAGACAAACGTGGTTTCAGCCTCCACATAAAGTGTAACTAGGCCGTATTTAGACCATATGCCTCTTGCATCTAACACCTTCCATGCAGTAGGTTACAGTACAGTAACGACAGTCACAAGAAACTGTATAAATTAGCAAAATAGCTTATTTGTTATGTAGCTACAAATTAGAGAATATATATATATATATATATATATATATACACACACTCCTAGAACACCCTGAAATTCATAAACACTAAAGGGACAAGAAGATACTTTCAGTATTTGACAAGATGGTGGAAGTTATGAGTTGTAAATGTTACAATGTATGCTGTTTATATAGCTAGTCTTACACATCATACTAAATATAATGGTTACAATTTATCCTAGTTTCTCGGTGAAGATCAATATTATCATAAACTTTAACAGAGTAAAGAGAAGAGGGGTTTTGTCTCAGTCCTAAAATACAGTAACAGCTAAGGGAATCCTACATAGGAGCTACTGTCTGACTATCACATAATCCAGTCCGCTCTTCTAGATTCTCAATCAGCTGATTCACACCTTTTTCCTAAGGATTCCCTCCTAACAGCCGTGCTAATCATGTTTTAGTACCCAAAACGTGAAGTGTGAGAATAAAAGATAAAAAGAATGTCCAACACGCGTTTCGGCAATTAAGTGTGCGCCTTCGTCTAGGGCTGGATCAAAATGATCACCTGTATGACATTTTAAAGGGGAGAGGGGTCCTCTAAACCCACCCATTAATCAACACCTGACTGTCCATCTAACATAGGTGGCAACGGAAAGAGGATGAAAAAGGAGTATCATTACAAGGCACACACCTCCACCAATGGTAGAAGTCCACATAGTAAGAGGGAGGGGATTAAACCTCCCGCTGTCACAATCTTTCTTTGAATGTTGAATATACCCCACAATTAAGTAATTCTGAAACACTGTACACGCTACAAATCTGAATCTGGATGGATCATAAAGGGAAGACAACCGATAGGACCAAAATACACTTTTTTAGTTGGTCTTTTTTGGTGGCGAAGAAAGGAAGTTTTAAGAAGACATCAAATAATATCTTTTAATTTAACTGGGCCCTCCTTCACTATTATTAGGGTGAGGGGCATACACATTGAGTTATTTTTATTGGGTGCATGGCAAGGGGCTTGGGAACCCCTAGTCACCCAGAGAAATAGACAATGGCATGGCATTGGGTCTCCCCATTTATTAATATTAGAGCCCCTACATGCTGTCAATTGGTGAGGACTGGGGGAGGACATCACGTCCCACCCCCTCATTATTATATTAAGAGTACCACCGTGGGGGCACAGTGGGACCCAACCTGGAGCTCATAGGTGGCAGCACAAAGTCCCCCCAGTATGTTTAAAGTAAACAATTGCTGGACAGTCACCAATCTTTTATTGTTTAGCAACGTGCTCCCACTCACAGCATGGCAAGTGGTGACACAGTGGTTGTTTAAAACATCCCTTGCACTAATATGGGAGTCACATTGACCCCCACAGCTATTTATGTTGTTCTGTGAATAATATCTAAGCAGATCATTAGGAAGAAAGAGACATGAGACACAGGTAACCAAACTGTCCCAGTCCACCAACATTGCAAAGACATAGCTTAAATGGTTACTCCAGACATCATAACCACTATAGCCCACTGTAGTGGCTATGATGCCAGGGGTACCCTGGGCCAATTACCCATAAATGGAGTACCCTTTCAGGTTCTGAGGCTCCTTGCTTGTTGGCTGATGTGCTTCTGGCCAGGGCTCTTTTACTTCTAGGGGGCTCAACACAGCTGCCTGCCCCGTGGACCCTGCTGCCCTCGACAATTTTCTCCCCTCACACCCATGGGCCCTTGGTGCATCCTGGGGATATCTAAGGGCCACCGGGTGGGCGTTTGTAAGCAGGGGCCCGGTCGCTTTTGGGCAGCATTGGAGGAAGTGACTGCAGTGAGTCACTTCCTCCCAGAGAGAGCCACGTGGGAGAGACAACACCAGGAAGCAGAGAGGAGGGGGGCTGGTGCAGAATGCCAGTCGGCAACCCCCAACAGCCTCAGCCACCACTCTGGACACCAGGGAAGCAGTCCTTCAAGGTAGGAAACAGGGAGTAGATTTAAAAGTGTGAATGTGTCAGTATGACTGTGTGTCTGTCAGTATGTCTGTCAGTGTATGTCTGTGTATCTCAGTGTGTCTGACAGTGTATGTGTGTGTCAGTAGGTTGTCTGTCAGTATGTCTGTGTGTATGTATGTGTGTCTCAGTATGTCTGACAGTGTATGTGTGTGTCAGTAGGTTGTCTGTCAGTATATGTATGTGTCTGTGTGTGTGTCAGTATGCCTGTCAATGGGTATGTCAGTACGCCTGTTAATGGGTATGTTAATGGGTATGTCAGTGTCTGTCAGTGTGTGTCTTTGTGTATGTGTCAGTATGTCTGTCAGTGTGTGTCTGTGTCAGTATGCCTGTCAGGGTATACGTGTGTGTCATTATGTCTGTCAGTGTGTTTGTGTCTGGGTGTGTCAGTATATCTGTCTGTGTCAGCATGTCTGTCAGTATATGTGTGTGTGTGTGTCAGTATGCCTGTCTGTGTGTATGTGTCAGTATGTCTGTCCGTGTATATGTCTGTGTAAGTATGTATGTGAAAGGTGCAATTGCATGCCAGGGAGTAGGGGTGCCCAACGGGGCCCAAGAAAATGCTTTGCACAGGGTCCTAGTGATATTAAAGATGGCCCTGCTTCTGGCTTCTGTAGAAGCCTATCCAATCAAAATTCATTATTTAAACAAATATTTTAAATCACTGAAATAAACAATATTTAAAAAAATAAATATATCAGTGCTCCAGAGATTTATTTATTGCCTGGTATTTAATTTTCTCTTGTCCTGATTGAAAACATTCTCTGACCGACTCGGAACACAGCGCCAAGTAAGTCCACCCCTAGATTGATGTATTTATTAATGTCAATAGCTTAATGCTGTGGCCCTGATACATTTTCTCTGAGTCTGTGTAGCACCTAATGCTGTGAAAGGTTAAGGTATAAGGCGTGCATACTTGTTTGAATGCAGAAAAAATACTAATAATTATAACAGCAGCTCCAAGTGATTCAAATCATTGTAAGTAGTGCAGCTTCAAGGCTGCCGGCTTCAAGGCTACAGAGATCACATTTGGGAAACTCATTTCTATTTGATGTTTCATAGAAAGGACACACACGTGTATTATGAAATGAAAACCTGCTTATTTAATATCTTATGCTTGTTCTCTGGCAAGGTCAGTCATCCTACTAATATCGTATACAGAAGTTACAGTACATGTAATCAAATTAAAGATTCATCAGAAATACAAATTTATTTTATAAAAATAAATGACTCTGTGCAACATCAATCGAAGTGTCTATGAAGTAAATGGCATATTGCATTGGAAAGATAAAATTAAGAAAAAGAATCCCACATTATTTTACTTGTCACATTTCATATAATCTGACAGAAGTCCAATGAGTGTATTAAGTCCAATTCTATTTATGCCCAGGTGTGGGAGAATATTTAGCTAACATCTGCTTAGCTACCCAACAACACTACCCTCCATTGATTAAAAGCTTAAAATAAAAAGCCACACTTATGAGTCAGTTTCAGATACCATCTGTTTGCAGAATGCTGCAATTTAAGCCTTAGAACCCCTGCAGTTTACTAAATGTTTCATAATATCTCACCCAATTCTGAAAGGGGCCTGCGGGTACCATTGTGTCCCCATCCCACCGGGGGTGAGATAATATTTTTTTCCCACACCCTTTCTATTTTATTATCCACTTTATTTTAATGCATGTGATATTTGTGTGTGTATATGTGCATATATATATATATATATATATATATATATATATATATATATATATATATATATATATATATATATATATAAAAATAAATATACACACACACGCAGTTGTAATCAAAATTATTCAACCTCATTGAAAATCAGGTTTGTTGTCAAAATGTACAGACCTTCAGTTGTTTGCAATGAACAAATCAAACAAAAGCAATTGGAATAGCTCAACACAAGGTATGCTTCAAGTGGTTTCCCCCAAATTCAACTGAAAATGAAACTTAAAATGACTTCTCCAGTCACAAACTATTCAACCTTTGCATGGCAAGCATCTTTAGTACTTAGTAGAGCATCATGCTGCTGTTATGACCTGCTGCAAATCAGCTGCCCTTTGCTCATGAACAATGAGTTCATATTCTTGGGTTTGCATGCTGCAAGTGCCTTCTTCAAATCCCACCAGGTTTTCTATGGGCTTCAAGTCAGATGACTGTAATGGCCACTGTAGTATTTTCCAGGACTTCTTCTGCAACCCAGCCTTGGTGGAATATGAAGTATGCTTGGGATCATTGTCTTGTTGGAAGGTCCAATGACACCCAAGCTTCAGTTTCCTCACAGATGGCATGACGTTTTCTTCTAGGATTTCCTGATACTTCAATGATTCCATCTTGCCTTCCACACACTACAGTTTTCCAGTGCCAGAAGTTGCAAAGCAGCTCCAGAACTTCACTGAGTCACCACCATGCTTAACTGTAAGTAGAAAGTTCTTTTCAGTGTATGCTTCATTAATCTTCCTCCTGTTTGTATTCTGTTCCTTATTTGTGGAGAGCTCTTCTCTTAACTTAGTGGACTGAGTGTCAAACGTGACACTCAGCAAACCAATAGCCAGTGCAGGTATTGCAAGTGTTCCAGCTCAAGGACACCTGGTGCAACTAATGAAGCCCTTGATTAGTTGCATTGGATGTACTTGAGACAACACCTGGTTTGCAAATTTGTGCTGTTGTAAGAGATTCTATTCAGGGGGTTGAATAATTTTGAGACTGAAGAAGGCATTATAAGTTGCTTTTTCAGTTGAATTGATTTGCTTTTGTTTGTTTGTTCATTGAAAACAGCTGAAAGTCTGTGAATTTTGACAATAAACCTGATTTTCAAAGGGGGTTGAACAATTTCGATTATAACTGTATATGTATTATATAGATCATAGGAATATATATATATATATATATATATATATATATATATATATATATATATATATATATATATATATATATATTGTGTCCAGGAACTTTAAAGCCATATAGAATATAACTATAGTGTGAATAGGAAACCATTGCATGAAGAAGTCGGTTGTAGTGTGCCGAAACCGACTGGTGGTTAGACCTGTAACAAAGAGGTACAAAAAGGTAAATAGGTGTGTAGGCGCTACCAATAAAGATAGGAGTGACAGGTGCAATATAAGTGTATCCCACAACACTTAAAAGATAAATGACACAGACTAAAAACTAAATACTACACCAATCAGCAGAAATTCTAAAAACTGGATCAATCTAGAAAACAAAAGTATCATACATAGTGCAGATTGTAAACAAAAGGAATAAGCCCCTATATAGGATAAAACGCACAGGATGTAGAGCCGTCCCAGGCTCTATATGACATGCTGGAGGGTGCCTGAACAGATCCGCATTAACCTCTCTGTCAAACTGCTCCTGAGTGTAGCGGGGCGCCATGCTTGCTCTTCCAAAGTTGGTTCCTTTGTAGATAGGGGTACTGTATGGGTACTAGTGTTGCCCTCAATTTGTAATCTAGGAATTGGTGTTGTCTTGTAGCTGTCCTTCTGGGCTGTGGGAATGATCCCGACGCTTGCCACCAATTGTAACGGACCATTTTGCACACAAGAGGTTAAAAACCGTTTAGGCGATATTCCCCTTTTCAGATACACAGACAGCTACTGCAATCACCAATCTCCCGAACTGCAAACACATGAATTCACCAATCTCCCAAACTGCAAACACATGAATTCAACAATCTCCCAAACTGGAAACACACGAATGCTGTAAACAGCCGAACAGGAAAAACCATACGAACAGTTTACACTCCTGGCAGTCGCACTGTAACAGCATACAATCCAATTCCCCCCAAGAACGAGACGACACTTCGTTTGAGGGTCAAGCAAAACTGATTTACTGGGGCTACCTGCCCGGCTTTTATGCAGGTCTCCCACCTGGTGGACACTCCCCTAGGGGACCAGATGGAAGACAGGGAAACATATTGGACATTGACCAATCACAAGCTCACAATCCCACAATGCATCACAATCCCTACTCTCTGTCCTGGAGATAATTGGGAAGTAATCCAATTTTCTCCAAGGACAGAGGCAAAACTCCATTAGCCACATGGCAGACAAAGGACAATAAAAGACATAAAATTACATACTGTTACATTTATCACATAGAACATACACATTCTACATATCCCCAGATAGCTTAGATCTGAGCGCACATTATAACCGAATGGTGCTCAGATCACATACCTACAGTTCAATCGCCATGGAGCCAAAGTCTTTCAGTATACGAATGGGCTCCATGGCTTAGCTATCTGGGGTAACACTGCTCACATAGGGAAAATAAAAGGTTTTTAATGCAGGGCCATAGTCCAGCGGCAAGAGGTGGGCAACCAGGCTCCTCCAGTGGCAAGTGGTGAGGTTGGTTCCGCCACATATGCCGCACCGGAAATAGGAAGTATCACAGGTGTACCGAGTTCAAGATTGATTCAACAGTATTTATTGCGACCAAGAAGAGAGCACTTCAGCACTGAGGAAGACTCCAGCCGGAGTTGAAACGAGTCTGCTGTTTTACTCAATTATTGTTCTTTGGGACTTTTTTATTTACTTGCGGTGTCTATTTAGGCTATATGCCTTTTTATACTTATTTGTATATACAACACTGCTTAATTGTCCCTTCTTTTATTATGTATGCCCAATGCATTTTGTTATACCTTATTTGATTCCTGTGCTTCTCTCCATCCAGGATGTCATTTTAGACCGTTCAGGCACCCTCCAGCGTATCATATAGAGCCTGGGACAGCTCTAGATCCTGTGAGTTTTATCCTATATAGGGGCGTATTCCTTTTGTTTTCTAGATTGATCCAGTTTTTAGAATTTCTGCTGATTGGTGTAGTATTTATTTTTTATTCTGTAACAAAGAGGGCCCACCAGTTGTAATTGATGTAAATAAGGGGAAGAGGTGGGAGGGCCACTTTGAGAATATGGCTGCAGGTAAGGAGAGGGTGTTGGAGGCTTTATATGCTGTATAACCCCTCTCACAATTCCAGGCTCATGCCTTCTGTTTGTGTCCATAAACTTTAAAGTTATATAAAATATAATTATAGTGTGAATGGGAAACCACTGTATGAACAAGCTGATTGTGGTGTGCTGAAACTGATGAGTGGTTAGGCCTGTAATAAAGAGGCAAAAAGTTTAAGAATGCAAGTTTATTAAACATAATTACAATTAACAATTACAGTGCTTTGTTGTGAAATGCTGATCTAACCTCTTTCTCAGGGTTAGGGATATACCTACTGTAAGCGGATGATTTGCATCTGCCCATGTTTTTGATGACATGAGTGGCTATATTGTGATTTGATGCTGAAGTGGCTGATCCAATCCTAAAAGAATGGCCGGTAAATGATCCTGGGTTTAAACCTAATCTTACTACCAACATCCCAATATATAGCATGCATTTTTGAGTGGTCAATGGTTTACTATGAAGGCTTAACAATGGTGACTCTGGTTTATATGTAGGAGAATAACTTATTAGTGATTTAACCCCTTAAGAGCCAAACTTCTGGAATAAAAGGGAATCATGACATGTCAGGTGTCCTTAAGGGGTTAAAGGCCTTGACTGAACACCATTTATTACCTGTTGGGTAGAATGGAATGTTTGTATGGTGTCCTATTTGGTCTGTTTTAGACTATTTAGTAGATAGAGAGAAGTGATCTTCTATTTTAACTAGATCACCATTTCTAATGCATGTTTGCATGTCTGTAGATTTGGCAACCGTAAATTATTTTGGTCTTAAGAACCTGTAAAATGCCAAGTAGTAACGCTTATCGTGTGGTATTCAAAAGGGTTGGTGTCCAGCAAATCTGAGATTGCTCGGAAAATCTTACTATATATAGGCAATTGTTTGGGGGTTTATGGACCTGAAGGCGTTGAATACCTTTAAGAACGCTCTTCACTGGTTATGTCCTTAGAAAGGGATTATGATTTGGATAAGATGTTAGTAGGCAATGTTGGATACATGTTAAATACAGTTTGATGGTATTGTAGGCTAATTTTAATGAAATATGGCAAAAATATGTCAAAAAGTTGTGAAAGCAACAATAGATTCTATGGAAGACATTTATTATATTGAAGTCTGCAACAAACTTCATGAACAAGTTATAAACTATTTGATAAGCTTGGGACAGCATTTTACTTTGAGCTAAGAAATAATTAGGCCATTATTAACTCCCTGAACTCTTTAAATTGTGGGTTCGTTATAGGTTGTAACCAAAAGAATTCCTGAAATTTAGATCGGGACAAGGTGTCAGCAGTTTCGTAAAGCACTCCTGGAACATGAATGCATTCTAAGAAAAAGTGATGAGTAGCAACCAACCAAGTCAGTTTCTAATCAACTTTATACTGGTAAGAGACCTTCCTTTATTAACAATATGACAATCTGCCAACTGCATAGTTTCAGGAGGCCATCGGGGTTGTACCCACTTGTCACCAAATATGGCTGCATAGCTGACTGAACCAGCAACATCTGTCAAAACAACTGGCAAATTATCCAAAATGTCTGGAATAAATAGTGATCTGCCATTCCATGATGTCAGGAATCCTTTCCACATGGCCAAATCAGCCTTGGCTTGTATGTCGAGAGTAACCCTAGAGTCATCGTCTGGAAGGCCATGCAAAATATTAAGTAACCTGGAAAGACCTAGTGGTATCACCCTCATTGCAAAGTTAAGTGAACCCAACAACGATTGGAGTTGTTTCCTGGTGCACGAATTTTGATTGAGGTATGTTTGGATGTATTCTAATATTCTTTGTTTATTGTCTTGCGGTAAACTTGCCTGCATCAATTCGGTATTTAGATGAACCCCCAAAAAGGTGATTTAGTTACTAGGACCCTCCGTTTTATCTAGCACCACAGGAACATTAAGATTTTTGAACAAGTCTATTGTGTACTGTAGGCCGACAGGTATGGTGTCAGATGTTTCGATAACAAGGAAATCGTCAAAGTAGTATATAATCTTTGGCCACCTGTATGCATTAAGTAATATCTAGCACTCACCTACGATGAGGTTTCTATTGATGCAGTCAGTTTACATGTTGGTAATGACAGCCAGAGTACGATATGACCAGCAGCAGTCCACGCCACCTTTAATACCAGAGGACTAGTAGCATACCTGCAATTTGCAGAACACATAGTTGCACCAAGTAGCATTGACATTTTTATAAACTAGATCCGCAAGACATTCAACAGGTGAAGCAGAGTACCGGCCTCAAGATCCAACAAAAAGGATTACCCAAATTTTCATATGTGGTAATATTTATGTAATTTTAGTGTGCTCTCACCATTTTGTTATTTGTTAATATCTAGCATAAATTTCGACAAAAATGTCGAACAGCCTGGGGCTGCTCTTAGAACAGAACGTTAGCTTCGTAGCAAAGAAATATTGCTGATCAGACTTAACTCCATGCAGGTGCCACAGAGAAGGATGTATGGGGATATATAAATCAGGGAAACCTCATGTGAGAATCGCTAATTTGGTATTTCATAAAACTAAGTAATTGAATTAAATGTCTTCAACAGTAAACAATGTGTGAGAAGATTGCTGCAATATAGCAAAAGATAACCATTTAACCGTCTGTTCAATTATATAACAGGCTTTATTTATCCATTGCCAAAAATGAACATAAAACTGACAGTTGTATCTATATGATAATTAGATATTTTGATCCTAAAAACCAAGCCAACAGATGATATATATTAGTATAATAAACATCCATTTAGAATCATTTACAATAATTACAATGTCCAAATTATCTGGGGAAAAACAAACAAAAAACAGTATTTATAATAGGGAGAGATCACCTAAATTGTCAATTGGCTGTAATGGTAGTACATAGGGTTATTGGAGTAGAAACGTAGGGTAAGAATTGTAATATAAGTATGCAAAGCGAGATGATATTGGAAGATCTGGAGAGATAGGAGGGAGAAGCTAAGTAGCTTTTGACACAGCTTACGTAAGTATGACGGTAATCAAAGGTAGCAATTATCTGGAGGCTTAAAAGTGCCTATTTCTATACATATAAGCTGCTCCTTATCCTGCAAAAAGTCCACTTATCTATAGTCTGGACTATTAAAATACAATTGCCAAAGTCCCTTAATTACTGAACCTTCAAGGGTGCAAAAAAAGAAGTAAGTATAAACTCCTGCAGCTACACGAGGTTCTATTAGTGCCTGATACTGGTATCCTTTATCACCTTCATGGATGCTAATGGTATAAGTCCCTGTATAAATGGCTGAAATGGAGTCTCCTATCTTCTAGTATACATAGGTAAACCCTAACTTAACCCCCTGGAGCATCCTCACAATAAAAACAAAAGTGGTGATCAGGCTTTGTGCATAGTGAGTAAAGTGCTAAGTGAAAAGTAAATAAAAAAGTCCTGACGCGTGTTTCGGTGCCATTAGAGTACTGAAACGCGCGTCGGGACTTTATTTTTACTTACTTTAGTATTAGTATTAACCCAAGATAATATATATATATATATATATATATATATATAGTAACCATTTTTTTTTTTTTAAACCAACATTAATATTCTTCTTGGCTTGTATAGATTTTAACTGAATTGCTTTTCATGACATTGTAATTCGTGAGATTTGAGCGGTTCGTTAGTTTCTTATATCTGTTTGTGGTTTTTAAATGGTTAGTGCGTTTAACTGTTCATGGTTTTATTCACATTCGAGAGCTAGAGTACCTGAATTTGAGCAGTTCATGAGTTTGTGCTGGCCATTCGTTTGAACGATCGTGAGTTAGTTAGTGAGTTTCAATACAATAAAATAGCTGTTTGCCGAACAAAGTGCATGAGGCGCGAAAGGCTAGGTTACTTACGATTGGCAATCTGCTGCCAGAGGGTTCTAGGCTGTCTGGTTCACAGAACGAAAGTCGATACTTACAGCGGTTGAACTGTTAGACCAAGTTTGTTCCTGAAAAATGGGAACTTCACAGAGGGTCACCTTCTCCTTGTCACGATTCCGGGAACCCAACACGCTAACAGACACACACACACACAGAAAAGATGCCGTACCGGACCTTAGAGTGGCCGGGCTAAGCACCCACAGAATAGTCAGGAGACAAGCCGAGTCAGGGGAACCAGAAAACAGGATAACGATAAACAAGCCGAGGTCAAAGGGTAGGAGAAAGTCACAGAGTCAGATTAACAAGCCAGAGAGTACGTAACCAGAAATCACAAGTTCAGAATCAATACTATACAGCAAAGACCACAACAGGGCAGGGAGGAACAGGAAAGGTGAGTATAAATACCCTAGGTTAAATTCTGATTGGATAACTTCCAATCAGAATTAACAATCACACGTGGGAGATATCTAAGCCTCCCACTGTGATTGTGGTACTGTTGCTTTAACGCCGGGTCACTCACGTGACCCCGGCGTTTGCATAAATCAACGACCTTCCAGCGTGCAGCGTTATACATGCTGCCGCTGGGAGGCGTGACGGATGCGAGCGGCGAGCGGCGGAGAGGAGACGCCGCTCGCCGACAGGTAGGAGGAGGGGAGACCACGGGCGGCGATGGACTGAGGGTGAGTGCTGCGAGCTGCGAGCAGCCTCCCCTACTAGCCGCCCGCGGACCCCTGACATAACCCCCCCCTCGAGGACCGCCCAACGGGCGGGAAGCCGAAGGCTTCAAAGGAAACCGCGCATGAAAGGAGCGGACCAAAGAGGGCGCGTTCACGTCAGAGGCAGAAACCCATGACCGCTCCTCAGGACCGTATCCCTTCCAGTCAATCAGATACTGCAAGCGACCCCGAGAAAAACGAGAATCAAGCAGGGCAGCCACGTCGTACACGTCACTAGAGGCTGCGCGGAGGGAAACTGGACACCTGAGAGGACCAGATAATCGATTACAGAGCAGGGGCTTCAAAAGGGAGGTGTGAAAGGTGTTAGGAATACGCATGGAAGGAGGCAAGGCCAGGGAGTAGGACACAGGATTGACCCTACGCAATACCTTGAAGGGGCCAAGGAACCTGGGTGCGAATTTCATAGAGGGGACCCTGAGGCGGAGATTCTCAGAGGACAACCAAACCCTATCACCCGGAACATAAGAAGGAGCAGCACCTCTACGGCGATCAGCAAATCTCTTCTGAGCAACAGCCACTCGAGAAAGAGTAGCATGGACCTGATCCCACATCTTCCGTAAGGAGGTTAGGTGCTCGTCCAAAGCGGGTATTCCCTTGTCGGAGAATACGCCGGGAAGGACAGAGGGTTGGAACCCATAAGCAACCAAAAAAGGACTTAAGCCAGTGGACGAATGAGTCACAGTGTTTCTGGCGAACTCAGCCCAGGGAAGGAGGTGAGACCAGTTGTCCTGGTGTGCATTCGTGAAGCAGCGTAAATACAGCTCCACAGATTGATTCGCCCGTTCGGCAGCTCCATTGGATTGTGGATGATAGGAGGAGGTAAATGACAAGGAAATCCCCATCTCAGCACAAAAGCCCCTCCAAAACCGAGAGACAAACTGAGGACCCCTGTCGGATACGATATCCTGTGGTATACCATGCAAGCGGAAAACCTCATTGGCAAACACCCGAGCCAACTGAACCGCAGAAGGTAGTTTTTTGAGTGGAATAAAGTGTGCCATCTTAGAGAACCTATCAGTCACAGTCAAAATTACTGTCATTCCATCGGATGAAGGAAGATCAACAATAAAGTCCATGGATAGGTGGGTCCATGGTTTCTTGGGTACGGACAAAGGCATCAGGAGACCCTGGGGTTTAACAGTAGGGGACTTACACTGTGCACAAACACGACAAGCCCGCACATAATCCACTACGTCTTTCTTAAGTGAAGGCCACCAGAATTGTCGAAGGAGACCTTTGTATGTTTTGGTAACCCCTGGGTGACCAGCCGTTTTGGCGGTGTGAAATAAAACCAACAATTTCTTTCTATCTCTTTCTTTCACGTATAATCTATCAACAGGTGTCTCAGAGGGTGCTTGGGTTTGGTATGCCTTGATACCATCCAGGAAAAGGGACGAAATAACCAAACGGGTAGCGGCTATTATCTTAGACGTGGGTACAATGGGTTCAGGAGCGGGGGCAATAGACTCCAAAGGTTCGTATTGTCGGGAGATAGCATCAGCCTTGACATTACGGTACCCAGGCCTATATGTGATAATGAACTGAAAGCGTGAAAGAAATAAGGACCATCTGGCTTGACGAGAGGACAATCTTTTAGCATCAGCTATATAGGAGAGATTCTTATGATCAGTGATAACCAGGATTTCGTGTCTGGCTCCTTCTAATAAGTATCTCCACTCTTTAAAAGCCATCACAATAGCTAATAGTTCCCTGTTCCCGACATCATAATTTTTCTCCGAATCAGATAGTTTTTTAGAAAAGTAGCAACATGGATGGAGGGGTTCGTTATAGGATAGTCTTTGTGACAATACAGCTCCCACACCTGATTCTGAAGCGTCTACTTCCATTACAAAGGGAAGGGAAGGATCGGGATGGTGTAACACAGGGGCAGTGGCAAATGCCTTTTTGAGAGTCTCAAAGGCTTTAATGGCTTCAGGAGTCCAAACCCTGGGGTGCAAACCCTTTTTAGTCAGTTTAGTGATAGGAGCAATGACTGATGAAAAGTTTTTAATAAATCTGCGGTAATAATTGGCAAAGCCTATAAACCGCTGTATTGCTTTAAGGCCTTGAGGAAGAGGCCAAGACAACATGGCTTCTAATTTTGAAGGATCCATGCTGAACCCCTGTTCAGAAATGATGTACCCTAGGAATTGTACTGATTTTTGGTCGAATAAACATTTCTCCAATTTACAATAAAGACCATTTTGTAACAATCTCTTAAGTACCTTCCTCACATGGGCATGATGAGACTCCAGATCAGGAGAAAACACAAGTATATCATCGAGATAGACCACGGCACAGACATGTAGTAAATCTCTAAGGACATCATTGATGAGGTCCTGAAAGACAGCAGGAGTATTACACAGTCCGAAAGGCATGACTAGATACTCGTAATGCCCACTGCGTGTATTGAACGCTGTCTTCCATTCATCGTTTTCTTTTATGCGAACCAAGTTATAAGCCCCCCTGAGGTCTAGTTTGGTAAAAAATCTAGAACCTTTGACACGGTCAAACAACTCAGTAATGAGAGGGATAGGATAAGCATTTTTAACTGTTATATTATTCAGGCCTCTATAGTCTATACATGGCCTTAAATCGCCCTCTTTCTTGGCAACATAAAAGAAACCAGCACCAGCCGGAGAGGAGGACCTTCTGATAAAACCTTTACGTAAGGATTCCTGTATGTACTCCTCCATGACCTGGTTTTCTTTCTCAGAAAGCGGGTAGACCTTGCCCCTAGGAGGCATCTTTCCAGGTAACAGGTTTATGGCACAATCATAATCCCGATGTGGGGGTAGTCTATCAGCTTCCCTTTTTTCAAAGACCAATGCGAGGTCTGCATAGACAGGGGGGACAGAAACAGAAAGGGGTTTAGCTGTAGGGACATTGAGTAAACAAACGGGACGTAAACGGACCATACAGTCTCGTTGACAGGATTCCCCCCAGGAGAGTATATCCAAACAACCCCAATCAAGTACCGGGTTATGCTTAACTAACCAGGGGAAGCCCAGTATGATGGAAGCTGTAGGGGAGTCAATTATTTGGAAGGTTATCCTTTCTTTGTGTAAGGCACCCACGGCCATTACCATTTCTTGGGTCTCATGGGTCACCAGGGGTTTCTCAAGTGGTCTACCATCTATGGCCTCAACGGCCAAGGGTGTGGCCTTTTGGATCAGATTCAAGGCTGCGGTTTTAGCAAAGTTCTCATCGATAAAGTTATCTGCAGCACCTGAATCGATCAAGGCTTTAGTTGTAATCGTGGTTTGATTGACCAAAAGAGTAACCGTAATGAATGGTCTGGAGATGGACACATGAGGGGAAAAAACCATAACACCCGAGGCCGACCCCTCTCTAGGCCTTAGGTGCTGTAGTTTCCCTGCAAACTAGGACAGTTACTTCGGAGATGCCCCCTCTTACCACAATAAAGGCACAAACCCTCCCTTCTGCGGTATGTCCTTTCAGCTTCAGATAAGCCTACAGCACCTAATTGCATGGGTTCGGGAGGTGGTTGAGTAGGGGGAGGTAACGCTAGTAGTGCAGTACTGGGTAAAGCAGGTAACCCCTGTGTATTCATTCTTCTTTGACTACGCCTCTCTCTTATACGGTTGTCAATTAGAATGATATAATCTATTAGATCATCCAGAAGAATAGGCAATTCCCTGGATGCTATTTCGTCTAATATGTAAGCGGCCAAACCCTCCTGAAAAGCTGTTACGAGGGAGTCGTTATTCCAAACCACTTCAGCTGCCAGAGTGCGGAATTCAATGGTATAATCCGCTACTGATCTACTGCCCTGTCGGATCCTGAGCAGAGCTTTGCCAGCAGAAGCAACCCGGCCGGGCTGATCAAACGTACGTTTGAAAGCTGTTAGAAAGTCTGCAAAGGACATTGGGGACGTGTTCTCCCACATGGTGTTGGCCCATGCTAGAGCTTTTCCTGACAAATGGTTGATCAGAAAAGCAATTTTGGCTCTGTCAGTGGGGTATGAGCGCGGATTCATCACCAAATGAATATCAATTTGGTTGAGGAAACCACGGCACGATGCTGGATCACCGCTATAGCGCTGAGGTGGCGTCATGTGAACCACGTGAGCAGGAGCGGTTACCGGATCAGGGCTGGGTTCTGGCCCAGCAGCAACAACTTCTTGAACGGCAGGTTGCAAGTGGGCAGTACGAGCCAGTATGGTTTGTAAAGCCTGGGCAAACTGATCCATACGATGGTCTAAACCATCCATTCTAGCCTCCTGATTAACTAGGAGCTGTGGAATGTCAGCAGGTTCCATAATGGCCCTGTTGTAATGTCACGATTCCGGGAACCCAACACGCTAACAGACACACACACACACAGAAAAGATGCCGTACCGGACCTTAGAGTGGCCGGGCTAAGCACCCACAGAATAGTCAGGAGACAAGCCGAGTCAGGGGAACCAGAAAACAGGATAACGATAAACAAGCCGAGGTCAAAGGGTAGGAGAAAGTCACAGAGTCAGATTAACAAGCCAGAGAGTACGTAACCAGAAATCACAAGTTCAGAATCAATACTATACAGCAAAGACCACAACAGGGCAGGGAGGAACAGGAAAGGTGAGTATAAATACCCTAGGTTAAATTCTGATTGGATAACTTCCAATCAGAATTAACAATCACACGTGGGAGATATCTAAGCCTCCCACTGTGATTGTGGTACTGTTGCTTTAACGCCGGGTCACTCACGTGACCCCGGCGTTTGCATAAATCAACGACCTTCCAGCGTGCAGCGTTATACATGCTGCCGCTGGGAGGCGTGACGGATGCGAGCGGCGAGCGGCGGAGAGGAGACGCCGCTCGCCGACAGGTAGGAGGAGGGGAGACCACGGGCAGCGATGGACTGAGGGTGAGTGCTGCGAGCTGAGAGCAGCCTCCCCTACTAGCCGCCCGCGGACCCCTGACACTCCTCATCTCTAAACCGGAAGTGGATCAGGTACTCTAGCTCTCAAATGTGAATAAAACCATGAACAGTTAAACGCTTCGAGAATACGGCTGCACGTAAGGGGAGGGTTTGGGAAGCTTTATATGTGGTATAACCCATCCCCCAATTCAAGGCTCATGCTTTCTATAAATACAAGGTTATTGATTCTCCATTTTTACACCCCAGTTAAACAGAAAAAAAAACAACTTACTTAACTGATGCAAGGTAGGGATAGGTTTTGGTGGTATTTTAGATTGTTCAAGATATTTTTTGAGTATATAAGGAATCCTGGCTTCCTGGATAATCTTCCATGTACCATTTCTGCTACCAATATTTAGACTTGCATAAATGTTGATGCAGAACACTGCGACACAAGACCTTATTATTTACTTTTGTACTTGTGTCATTCTGGTGATGCTGTGATTCAGGTGTTACCTTTTTTCGATATACATAAATGTTCTGGAGACACAGGAATGTAGTCCCCTATTTAACCACCATTTATATATACAATATGACAATAACAACATAATTGCAGAGAGTAAATACATGGAAAAGAAAGAAACTTCCATTTATAACAACAGATATATCACAATACTTCCTCTGGTCTTCAGTGTAGATGTGATAGGGGATGTTGCTATAACAAAAAAATAGAAAACCAAAACATAGTGTGTAACTATATAAACCAGAATATAATTATGTGATGCAATTGGCCACTCACACTTAATATGTAACAATGTGCCTTGTAACTATCCTCCAATATGGTATCGATGATGATATGTCTTGGCTGAGCCAGATACCCAGCATCAAAATTAGTTCCTAACAGTATGAGACCATAGGCATGGAAAAGATGAACAGATGGATGTAACGAATGCATAAAGATATATCCAAAATAAATTATTGACTTACAACTTGGTTAAAAACAGCTAGTGTATTAAAAAATGGGTCAGCACAAGTCGACCAACACGTTTTGTCCTTTTGGGACTTCCTCAAGGATAATTATAATTTACAGTTAAAAAAAACCCACACAAGTACATACTACCCCTCCCCTCACACCCAGCCCTTCTTTGAAATCCCACTCATATTGGTGCTCCTCTTCTCCCGGTAGATTGGATTCTTCTCTTCTGATCATCTTGTTCCAGGTGCAATGACTTCACATCTGAGACACGATGGCATGCTTTCCATCACTCATTTCATTCACGAAGGCGCATTGCGATATTCTCTATGTGCCACCCAGGTTTCTGAAACTATGTGTTCCACAGTGCATCCCACTTAATGATGTTGCTGATCTTAATTAAGTGAGCGATTCAGATTCCAACAGTATTTCAGCGGGGGCATTTAAACTATAGGAAGAAGAGAGTATAAACATACAAACGAATAAAAAAAGATTACATAATTACCCCTAGAATATCCATCTGCTGATATAAGGACAAGGAAGGCAAAAAAAAAAAAGATAACACAAAAATATATATGTGTAAAAGCTGTCTATCACTGTACACATGTAAATGCACAATTCCAACGTAATCCGCTTCTACCCTTGCACGCAGCGCAATGAGCTCACCTGCACGTAAAAGCTTACATTTCCTCTCCCTTTCTCCCTGCCTTCTTTCAGGCCTCCTTGCCTCAATGCATTTTTCCCAATTAGTCTGCTTTGTTACTTTGTTTTATGAAAAAATTAGAAGCATTTTCTTGGACCACAGAGAGGGAAGCAGTGATGTGGGACAGGACATGGAAACCAATGAGGGGAGCTTTGCCAGGTGCTGGATTCATGGTCATTTTATGTTCATTTTACAACTTTATATGAGGGATAGGGCATTATAAGTAAAAACAAAAAAATTAAACAACATTGGAGTAACACGTTAAGATCAAAGTAGCTAACCAGAAACCATGGCTGACTTAGAGAATGTTTCCAGTTCAAATATTTTGACCTTAAATTTGAAATTCCCTTTGAATTCTAATTTTAGTTAATAACTCTGTATGTCTGTCTGTGTCTTTCAGCCCTACAAATATTTTGTAACTTTATTTACTTACCCGTGTCTATCATTTTAAATCCTTCATATGCCTTTTAGCAATATCATGAGCTTCACCCAATTTGTGAGTTTCACCCCCTTTGCCTAAGGAAGTCCCTGATTCCTATCCTCACTGTCCTAGAAGGGTTCGTTGCTAGTAAATCATGTAAATTCTGTCTCCAAATGTATCAACATGTGCTTTTCAAGATTAATGGACATGCTGTGGAATGGAACAAGACCCCCATTTCTAGTGATATTGCTGTGTATGTGTAGTCCCATAGTCAGTGGTCATTTCCGTAATAAGTCATCAAAATAAGTACTATTCTGGCTAATAACACTTTGTAAAGGAAGCAATAAATAAACAAATAAACAAATGAAAAAAGAAAACACAATACAAGCACAGAGTCTACTGATCTACTGCTCTAATGGAATAAAAATTATACACAGTTATGGCAGACTGACTTGTTGAGCAGTCAAATACAATTTAAAATTTTGGGCCTAAACAGTCAGTTTGGAAATTTCTCCAAAGAAGTAACGCTATCAGTTTCGCAAATTCCCATCAATTCATGCTTTAATGTATAACCTGTGTATATCTATATTTATTAACTGGATTTTTGTCTATGGATGTCTTTAAAATATATTATAATTAAGCTTACCAAGTGCAACTGTATCAAGTTTTGCTTTGTAATGTGCAGCAAAATATAACGTTTTATTGTGGTCATACAGCCCTTCTTTAAGGCATGATTAATGCAATCTGCAAATACTGAAATAAACTATTTTCTCGAGTGGTCCTCGACCCTTTTTCAATAAATCAATCATATTCTACCATATCTACTTTTTCCCAGACATAAAGAAATTTGCTTCACCTACTATTGCTCAAACCCACGCTCTCTTCTTTATAACTTTGCTTTTCATCTCTGGCCCATATCCAACTCCATAATGCTCTTTTGTTTTAGCAGACTCACTGTTCTGTACGATGTATGTCCTATTTCTATTTTTAACGGCAATCTCCAAACCCTGATCAAAATTTCTGCTTTTCGTAATTTGAACTGTGAAAACTGCATCGACTGTACAATGTTTCTTTATTCTGTTAAATTCCCCCGAGGAACACGCTCTAGTGAATTTAAATAGCAACTTGAAAAATGAGCATAGCTATTAAAGTCTGCTTTTCAAACTTTGTTTGTGGTTAACAATGTCATATATCACATAGAAGGGAAGATATAAAATATTTCGCAACCCCATTTCGTACAGTTATAATCAGAGATACTGATTTGGGGTATTCTACAAACATTCGCAGCTTCAGTTGACCTACATGTTTTGATTGTGGAAGAGGAGATATTAAATTATTTAATCAACACCGTATATTATTTTGGATTCTAACTATACATGTAGACCAATCACCCTGGCCAGATTACCAAGAGATTACTTATGCATATGATTTCCTGTGTTATCATAATTATTTTATTGTCAACAGCTGCAAGGAAACACTTTATCATTTCTGCTGCCCACACATTTCACTGATAGTTTAGAAATGATTTCAGAATTCAAAAGTCACTTCAGGATTGTTCATCTACAATTGCTGATTTGAAGTTGTTTTATTTCTGATGGGCTGTGTACATATATATATATATATAATCAGGATAAGTGATTAAAGCGTACATAGTGCTGACGTGTAAAGTCTGATTGCTGACAGCTTGGTTGCTATGTGATGCATCACTTGTCCCGCATGAGCACTTCCCATTGATTGGGAAGGGGATCCCACTCAGAGATTGGCAAGTCACTTATGTTTTTTTATCTTTCTAAACAGTAAATGTACATTGAACTGTTGATTGTGAAAGAGACCCAAATGGGTCAAAACGTCGATTAGGGTGCATGTAATTGATTTCATTTAAATAAACACTAAAATTCACTAAAAATATATTTTAGTGCACCCTATCTATTTTTTAATATATACACATTTTGAAATTTTAGCTGTATTAGACAAGTGATGCAGAATAAAACCACAGATTAGTATCTTGTAATACTATGTTTATAGAGAGAGAGAGTTCCTGGGGCCCGGCAATGAAGTCTCCCTGTGTTCTTGCCTAAGTGCAATAACTCCAGCCAAAAATATGTAGCTTGATAGAGAGCACTCGAAGGTCTTAGAATAACCTTTTAATTCTGCTTTTATTGTGCAGTAAGTAACGATAACTCAACATTGGTCCATTCTCTGACTTTTCTCGAGACAAGCAATAACCACCAAATGGAGATTTAAATAGAGGTGAGGAAACAAAAATGAGGGCTACTGTGATGAAAAAGTGGCTTATGGCATAAGAACTAGCGTAAACCAGATACAACACACTTGAAGACATGTAAACAAAGCAGTGAAAGTAAAAGAGAGAATAAAAATGTGTGATATTCATGGCAAGAAAAAAAAAAGAGAATATCAAAGCAAGAGGAGCACAAATTGATACAATATATTATAAAATATACAATGCCTCAAGTAATAGTTTGCAACTCACTATGTCAAGGCATGTCAATCTTATCATTACCATACCATCATATCATACCCAAACTAAAACAATGTACAACAGATACTATGTTGCTGAAAAATACTTCTAATTTAATCAAAATGGTAGCCAATATATTACACTCACCATGCAAGATCGTGCATGCAATATATCGCAAAGCTTCAGAGACCAAAGTACATGCAGCAGATTGCATACCAACGTAGGAGATTAAAAAAAATGAAAAAGGACAAGAGGATAAGAAAGCAGGACATAAAGTCCATTGGTTTCCTGTCTCATAGAATGTCCACAGATTGATAAATCATTTCAGAGGCAAAAAACAATATAAGGAATGCTATTCATTTAGGCGCAAAGGTGATAATGTTCTCAGGGTATGTATCCAAAAGACCTCCCTTTTCAGAAGTTCCAAATCCTGATTGCCCCCATTTGTAGTTTTGATATGTGATCAATACCCATGAACCTGTGTGAAGGCAAAATCTTTTGCCTCCATAGATCAGATTTTTTGGATTGGGATCTGGGTAAACACCTTGAACTCTTTGCCATGATCTTCAAACCATTCCTAAACATGTTTTTGCAGTATGGCAGGGTGCATTATCCTGCTGAAAGAGGCCACTGCCATCAGGGAACATAATTGCCATTAAGTAGTGTACAAGGTCTGTAACAACCTCTAGATACGTGTCAAAGTAAAATCTACCTGAATGCAAGGACCAAAGATTTCCAAGCAGAACATTGCCCAGATAACACTGCCTTCTTCCCATAGTGCAACCTGCTGCCATCTTTTTCCCAGGTACATGCATGGGCGTAGGGACCGGGGGGATGGAGGGATGCATCCCCCCCCAGCAAATCATGCAGGGGGGGGACAGGTTATGGGGAAATCCCCGCCAGCTCCGCCGGCCCCCTTCATGCTGCAGCCGCCCGAGCGCTCTGTAGAGAGCCTCAGGCGGGTGCAGCTTTGCCTGGGATGGTGCGTCCATGAGGGTGCACCGCCCGGGCGCAGCATGAGGAGAGGGGCTGACAGGAGGGAAGCGCTCAGCGCTCCCTCCTGTCACTCCCTCACTGAAGCATGGCCGAGCCCTGGATGGTCCGCGGGTACCGGGAGCATCTGTCTCCTGTACCCGGCCGGACTAACAGGAAGTGCACACTGAGTCAGTGTGCACTTCCTTTTAGTCCGGCCGGGTACAGGAAACAAAAGCTCCCTGTACCCGCGGACCATACAGGGCTCGGACACGCTACAACAGAGGTAGGGGAGGGGGGAGGAAGAGAGTAGAGAGGGAAGGGGGGTGAGAAAAAAGAGAGTGACAAGAGAGTGGGGGGGAAGAGAGTGACGAGGGAGGGGGAGAAAAAAGAGAGTGACAAGGGAGTGAGGGAGGGAGGGGGAGAAAGAGTGACAAGGGAGGGAGGGAGGGGGAGAAAAAAAGAGTGACAAGGGAGGGAGGTGGTAGAAAAAGAGAGTGACAAGGGAGGGGGGAAAGAGAGTGACAAGGGAGGGAGGGGGAGAAAAAAGAGTGACAAGGGAGAGAGGGTGGGAAGGAGGGAGGGAGGGGGAGAAAGAGTGACAAGGGAGGGAGGTGGAGAAAAAAAGAGTGACAAGGGAGGGAGGGAGGGAGGGGGAGAAAAAAAGAGTGACAAGGGAGGGAGGGGGAGAAAGAGAGTGACAAGGGAGGTAGGGGGAGAAAGAGAGTGACAAGGGAGGGGGAGAAAGAGAGTGACAAGGGAGGGAGGGAGGGGGAGAAAGAGAGTGACAAGGGAGGGGGAGAAAGAGAGTGACAAGTGAGGGAGGGAGGGGGAGAAAGAGAGTGACAAGGGAGGGAGGGGGAGAAAGAGAGTGACAAGGGAGAGAGGGAGGGAGAGAAAGAGAGTGACAAGGGAGGGAGATGGAGAAAGAAAGTGACAAGGGAGGAAGGGGGAGAAAGAGTGTCAAGGAAGGGAGGGAGGGGGAGAAAGAGTGACGAGGGAGGGAGGAAGGGGGAGAAAGAGTGACAACGGAGGGAGGGAGGGGGAGAAAGAGTGACAAGGGAGGGAGGGGGAGAAAGAGTGACAAGGGAGGGAGGGAGGGGGAGAAAGAGTGACAAGGGAGAGAGGGGGAGAAAGAAAGTGACAAGGGAGGGAGGGGGGGAAAGAAAGTGACAAAGGAGGGAGGGAGGGGGAGAAAGAAAGTGACAAGGGAGGGGGAGAAAGAGAGTGACAAGGGAGGGAGGGAGGGGGAGAAAGAGAGTGACAAGGGAGGGAGAGAGATTGACATCCAACACACACACACACAATCACACAATCATGCAACCCTTACACACACAGAAACACACAATGCATTCCTTACACACACTCAATGCACCCTGTACACCAGGGGTAGTCAACCTGGTCCCTACCGCCCACTAGTGGGCAGTTTGGGATTTTAGGTGGGCGGTGGTGGGTTCTGCAGAAAACGCCCGATGGGCCTCGATGGCTGTGGGCCAAGGTCAGCAGGGGAGATCCTTTCATCTCCCCTGCCAGCCCATGCAGAGCCAGCTTTGTTGTAAGCCTTCTTGGGCTGGTGAGGAGATAAAACATCTCCATCACTGGCCCGCTGGCACTTCGTTCCAGCAGAGGGAGGGAAAGTCCTGGGAGAACTGTGTTCCTCCCGCGTGCAGACTGGTCAGAGCGTTGCCGTGTGCTGCCATGACAATGCTCCGATACAGTGCTGTGCTCGCAGGAGGACAGGAGAGGCAGCTTGCAGCCGGAGGACCTGCAAGCTAAAGTGAACATGCCACCACTGGACCACCAGGGCTTGCAGCATTATGTCCCCCCTCCATGGTAAAAGGTAAGAAGGGAGGGGGAGACATTAAGCTAGATTTTCACATCTCACCCACCTACACACAGCATAGGGCACCCTTGACACAAACACACACACACACTGCCCCTCTCACACACACCTCCTCTTACAAACTACACCATCACACATACAGACACACTGCTCCCTCCCTACCCCCAGCAATGTTTCAACCTCTCAAGCTTGAAAAAGACCTTTTAGAAGGTCGAAACATTGCTGCTTTTTTTGTTTCATTAAATCTGCCTGCGGCTTTAACACTCTGAGTGCCTGGGAATTTCTTTGTTACACACTGCACCTATGACACACACTGCACCCCCCACTCACACAGTACTCCTCACACACACACACTGCCTCACAATGGACCCATCACACACACACACTGCCTCACAATGGACCCATCACACACACACACACACACACACACAGACTGCTCTCCTCAAATAGACTGCCTTGTCACACACACACACACACACACACACACACACTGCACCCATCACACACACACAAAAAAGTAGAATAGAAAAAAAGGGGGGGGGGAATAGATAAATTACATATTTAAAAAAAACAAACTAATATTTGTTACTGCGGCACTGGTGGGCAGTAAGGAGATTTTACCATCCACAAAGATACAAAAGTGGGCGGTAGGTATTAAAAGGTTGACTACCTTTGCTGTACACACACTCAATGCACCCCTTACAGACGCACACACTGCATCCCGTACATACACAGAAACACACCTTGCAGCCCTTACACATACAAAGACAGATTCACACAATGCATTCCTTACACACATATCAGGACATCCCCTACACACTCCACCCCCTGTGAACAAACTCATTGGTGGAACATGAAGGTGGACCCTTGGACCCAGACCTTGAGCTGTGTAAAGGGCCCCCAAAAAATGGAGCTGCTTCCCGTTCTCCCAGAACATTGATTTTTGTGACCACAGTTACAAACAGCCTCCAGAGAGCCTGTTCTACACCAGAACAGTGGAGCCAGACTGCAGCTAGAGCCCATCATCATCCTCATCTGGTTTTAAGTAGGCAATCTAGCATATTATTCATGGCACTAATCTCTAATTTACCTCACATTAAAGAGACACTATAGTCCCCAGAACCACTGCAGCTTAATGCCCTGCAGGCCTTTTAATGTAAACACAGCGGCACTCCTGCACTGGCGTTAGTTAACATGGCAGAAAAATAATTGGAAAGGGTTAGGGGGGCTACTAATAAGGATGGGAGGAGGGGGAGGTAGAAAAATTATTGGAAGGGGTTAGGGGAGTACTAATATGAATTGAAGGGGTAGGGTGGGTTCTAATATGCATTGAAGGGGTTAGGGGGTACTAATATGCATGGAAGGGGTTTGGGGGGTACTAATATGTATGGAAGGAGTAGGGGGTTAATATGCGTGGAAAGGGTAGGTGGGGTTCTTTTGTGCATGGAAGGGGTAGGGGTGGTTCTAATATTCATGGGAAGGGTAGGGGTGGTTCTAATCAGGAGGATCCCGGCGCTGTATCCGGGTAAGTAAAACCCCTTCCCTGTAGTGACCCTTAAATGTTATTATTTAATCATTTATATAGCGACTGCAAATTCCGTAGTGCTGTACAATGGGATAAACAACTCCTAGTTTACGGAATAAGAATATACCCGGCGAGTAAAAATGCTATCCCTCCCCAGATTTTTTTGGGTTCCTACGCCCATGGGTACATGATGCACATGCACCCGGCTATCCACCTGATCTAAATAAAAATGGGATTTGTCAGACCAGGCAACCTTCTTTTATGGTTTAGTTCTGATGCTTATGTCCCCATTGAAGGATCTTTCAGCAGTGGAAGGGCACATCATGGGTATTCTGACCAGTCTGGGGCTAGGCAGCAAAGATACACAGACAGGCATATGCATGCACATACAGACAGGTACACAAAAACATAGACAGGCTCGCACAGGTACAGATAGACAGGTATACACAGGCATAGACAGCAAGATGCTGTCCTGAAGAAAGTCCCGAACTGGGACTGGAACGTTGACGCTATTCGGCATCACACTTGTACTTTTACGTAAATAATAAAAGTTAGGTTTTATGACGACCGTGCGTGCGGACCATCGTTTTGATTTTGTATACAGTATATTACTGTGTATATATATATATTAGCAGTAAGTAAGTCTGGCACTCTACTTGAAAAACGAACTATAGACTTAAACCAAGAAGCTGCACTGTGCTGGGTGAGTATATGCAAAAAATATATATAAAGATTAGTGCACTCATTGGATTTTCAATGTCATTAGTGTATTCAAATGTTGGCAATAAGGATCAAGGTTTCGACCTTGCGGTCTTTATCAAGATGATAATATATATAAGCACATATACTTTTCATGAAAATTGTACATTGCTAATTGTTATTACCAATGACCAAGATTTTTACTGTATTTCCCATGGTTTTGGAACCATTGGAATAACATGTTGCCTCTAGCATCTGTGACAGTGGCTATCAGCTGTGGTTCCATTTTCAAAGCAGCACATTGTGACTATATTCCCTACTACATAAACAGTTCAAGGCAAATTCCTCTCATGATAGCGGTGTGCCATTAATGTGACATTGAAGTATTAAACCATGAAATATTCAATGATATAATTGTCATGGGTTCCATGTACTAGACCACCACTCTGTGGTGTCAAATGCTTCTAACGAAGTGTGACTTGGGAAATAAATATCATACGTGTACATATTCATAAAGAGCAAACACTCAAAAACCTCTCCCACGCCATCGTAACACGCACATCTGAATAAACAAACAAGAATATTTTTTGGTTATAACGACACTGTTTTCATTGTGCTCCCTTGGAATGTATATAATTAATGCTTTGTCTCAAAATAACCAACTGGCTTAAAGTGAACCTGTATAGGAAAAATGTACTTGTTAAATTGTTCCTGTATACATTTAATGCATCGTATATCACAAAGACTCTGATGTATTTGATGTAAAATATAGAGAGATATACTCACATCTCCTCTGTTTTGTGGGTACACCCATGTAACACCACCTGTATGGCTGTACTTAACTCTGCCTCTAGTCTTCTTTGATTTGCCCTACTTGGTGACACTTTCCCAAGCAGGGCAAACCTCCTGATGTCAGCATGCTGGCTTGGTTGCCAATTTACCAGCATCAGAATGGAATGACATTGCTTCACTCAGTTACTATACTGCCCGACCAGCACTAGAAGCATCGGCCATAGCAATTGTAGCACATGTGCCATGGCTGCTATGCAGTGAGTGTCTGCAGAGACATTGACTGAGACCTAGGAGAAAAAAAAAATATTTTCCAATAGCTATTCTCCCAAACTATGTATTTGGTAGTAAAAATGCTAGCACAGAATATAGATCAAATCTGAAGATCTTTAAAAAAGAACATAAGAAGAATACAGACTGCAGGTATCCATAGGGCCGGCCTTAGGGGTGTGCGGGGTGTGCGGCCTGTGCGGCCGCACAGGGTGCCATAGGAGCAGGGGACACCGTGCGGCCGACACAGCTCACACATGGTCGGCCGGAATAAAAATAAAATAAAAATTGCAGCGGGTCGGAGCTGCACTGCCTTTACAATGAACAGAGGTAACAATGTGTGATTGTCTGACTGTCTGTGTGTTTGACTGTCTGCCTGTGTGTGTCTATGTGACTGTCTGCGTGTGTGTGTGTGACTGTCTGCCTGTGTGTGTATGTGACTGTCTGCCTGTGTGTGTGTGTGACTGTCTGCCTGTGTCTGTGGGTAGGTATGACTGTCTGCCTGTGTGTATCTATGTGACTGTCTGCCAGTGTGTATGTGACTGCCTGTGTGTGTGTGACTGTCTGCCTGTGTGTGTGGCTGTCTTTGTGTGACTGCCTGCCTGTGTGTATGTGTGTGTGTGTGTGGGGCTGTCTGCATGTAAGTATGTGTGTGTGTAAGTCAGACTGTACGTGTGGCTGTGTCTGTCTGCCTGTGTGTGTGTGACTGTCTGCCTGTGTGTGTGTGTATGTCTTTGTGTCACTGCCTGCCTGTGTGTGTGTGGCTGTCTGCATGTAAGTATGTGTGTGTAAGTCAGACTGTACATGTGGCTGTGTGTGTGGGGCTGTCTGCGTGTGTGTGTGTGGCTGTCTTCCTGTAATTGTGTGTGAGTGTGTTTATCTGCCTGTAACTGTGTATGTGTGTTACTGCCTGTATCTGTGTGTTTCTGTGACTATCTGCCTTTGACTGTGTGCATGTGGTGTATTTGAAAGTGTATAACTGTGCATCCGACTGCAGGACTCTGCAAAAATATACACCGGGGGGGGGGGGGGGGGGCTGTGAAGATTTTTCGCACAGTGCGCCTAAAGCCGGCCCTGGGTATCCTTTAATTCTCTTGATTGACTTACGATGTTCTGCTTAAACAACCTAGGAAATCCCAATTAAGCCAAGGTGCAAAGAGTTTTTATTTGCTTATGCTGTAGGAATGGAAAGGTGAGTATTACTTACCTGAACTTGTCCCTCGCGGCATCCACCATCCTCTTCAGCTCATTGTGCTTCATCTGCCAGGATCCAGTGTTGGTGCTGTACTCCTGTGCATGCAAGACCATGGGACCCTCTACAGACAAAGCCTTTTTTTTTACCTTAGCCATCACTAGTGATAGCCCTGATCTGCGTGTCCAACATATCCAAAAATCACCAAGTCATTTATTTGACCGACCGCAGGCATGGTCCCATTGCCGAAAATAGTTCCATAGAATTGCCGCTGGAGGACCAACTGGGAACCACAAAGTTTTCATGACGAAAATAGTTCCGGGGCATTCGCGGATAAGATGCGAACAATGCGAACAAGATGGCCGGCATCCCGTGGTTGTCCATAAGAATTGCGGCCACACAGACGAACACTTAGACCACTGCGGTGGAAATTGCAACAATGTATCAATTAAGCTTAACAAGATCCAGGGTGGTCTCCGGTTCGTGCGGCTGTTTGGTAAACGAACCATATAGTCCCTGTTTAAAGTATTTTAGCCATGTCTATTGCAGGGGCCATAGTCACAGGGTAGGAGGCTGGCAAACAGGCCCCTCCAAAAGCCAGTGGCGAAGTTACTATTGTCACAATGTGCAATTCATTTTGGTCAGAATTTAAATTCGTCCGAATTTCGGCAATTCGGATGCTTGGGATTTCTGAAAAGTGGCAAGGGGAGGTAAAATTAAGGAAATGATGACAGGAATCTAACCCTAGCCCTAACAAGCCCCAACCTTCCTCTAACCTTAACCCTACCTCTAGTAGGGTTAGGTTTAGGGTAACGGTTAGGGTAAGGGTTAGAGGTAGGGTTAGGGTAAGAGGTAGAGTTAGGGTTATGGGGTAGGGTCATAGAATTGCCGAATTTACGAAGTCCCAAACCGAAGTGCCTATTTTTTGCCCATGCACATCCCTAATTTTCATAGAGATTTTACCTTTTTTATTTTCTGGAAAGGGGGGTTTAAAAGAGCTACTTTGAATACTATGTGGTCTCCTTAGAATAATAAGAGAAATCCAGGAGTATATTAGTAGTGAGATAAATACTTCCTGTGCTTGTCCAGCTTTAGTGGGTTCTTAGGATCTCCACAAAAACCTGAACACGGACTTGAACACAGCCTTTTTGAATCATGAACAATGTGCAATGCAGTTTGGGGATATACAATTGGAAATTGTTTCAGTAAGATTTCTTTTAAATTGTGATCAGTAACAAAGATCTCGAGTTCATGGATTTTAATTTATTTATTTTATTTTCAATATATCTTTATTCTTAGTTTTTTTTCCATTATAAAGAAAACAAACTACAAAGCACAGACATAACATATAGACATGCATGAATTGTGCCATGGACTTAATATATTAATTACTAAGTTCAGTTATTTGTCTGTGCCCTCTTAGTTAAATAGCACAAACCAAATAGATTATTCCTATAGCATACATCTAAAACATGTAAACACAAATACACATAACATTTCCCTTTTCCTCGCAAAGCCATGATTTTATCTCCATTCTATACAGTAAATGTTGCTATTATCATTATTGTTCAGGGCTCTCTACTCTTTCTAGCCCATCACCAGCTATCCCTCAATAAATGATAGCCACCTTTTCAATCCCTTTGATATCTCACTGCCAGAGTTTGCAATAATGCCTTCTTCCATCTTCAGTTAATATGTTATTTGATTTTTAATCTGGGGCCAAGTAGGAATTTCCTGATTTTTCCAATTCCTTGCAAGTGAAATTTTAGCTGCAATCAGGATATTTGTAACTAAATATTTAGACATTTTATTCATTTTGGGCCATGTAAGATGTAAAATAAATTATTCTAACTCAAAATGTATCTGTCGGAGCTCTAAATTCAAAAGAAGATTTCTAATTATTTCCCAATTTTATTTTACCATATACCATCTATGGATGATTTTATATCATTATTTTGTACCAGTCATTCATTTCAAAGGTTCTACCTATATTTTACTCCCAGTTTTGGAAAGCATTTAACTTCACATCTATTTTCTTATTTGCGTCTATTTATCCCATGTCCAAGATTTTTATAATATTATAATCCTTGTTTAGGACTTCCTGAAGTTGTTTTTCCTTTTTAAAAGGGTTCCCTTTAATATTTTGGATAAAGAAGTATATAACTCTTAAATACACAAAAATTTATTTTTGACCCATATTATATTCTTGAACAAGAGAATAAAAAGGTTTAATTTCTCCGTTATTAAGTAGAGTGTCAACTGTAGTTATCCCTTTTTCAATCCATTCTTTAAGATTAATATCCTGTATTTTATATTCTAAAACTTTTAACGGAGTTGATTTTATTCTTAATGGATTGAGATTATTCTTATTAAGAAATTTCTTCCCAAATTTTACAAGGTTTTCTACAATTAAATGTGACCAGCTTTGATTCCTACTATCTATCTACAAAATACAATTTAAATCAACATTGTCAAATGCTTCCGTTTTATATAATACTTCAGAAAAAACTTTGATCACACCATTTCTTTAGATGCAGAATCATAGATGCACCGTGATATCTATTAATCAAAGGTCATTTAAAAGGTGGCATTCCTTGAAAGGATAGATTTTGCAATTCTAGGTCTTTTAGAAAACCATATATAATGATTAAAAACCCTTAGTACGGGGCGGGGCCTGACAGCCGACCAAGATGGCCGCGTAGAGCCGGAGCTCCTCCAGAGGGAATACTAATAATGCCGCAAATGGGCCAAACGAGACCCCAAACAGGGCCAAACCCTGCATCTCAGCCCGGGGGACACCCTCGCTGCCCCCCGGAGCGAAATAAGCCTGCAACTCACGATCCCAACCGGCACCAGACCTGCGCGACGCCCGCAGCAACACACCTCGTTCTCAAAGTGGACTCAGCCGGTCGGCTCGGGGCACCAATCACCCCCCTCTGGGCCGGCGGGGGATATCCCAGCCCCCAGGAGACTGCCTAGATGCTCCCCTGGACAAGCGACCAGCCAAACTTAACTGTTGGGGCCCACCCAAGGTGGCGGCACGGCCAACGACGAACACACACATCCAGCCACCCAAGCATACCTCAGAGTTCTTTGAAAAGATCTGTGCAAGCCTCTGGACGCTGCGCTGTACTCTGGGACGGTCCTTCAAGCTAGCAATCAGGGAAGTGGCAGCATGGATTCGTCCTGCAACCCACCGCCTGTGTGGATACCCGGCTCAAGCCTCCAAAGCGGCCACCCGATGACAAAGACGCCATAGCGCAGAAAGGCGGGAAGCAGCATTATGTTCCTCAGGCGCAGGCCCTTGTTCCCACGAACACCAGAGTGGGACCAGCAAGCATGACAGACCTGCATACTACTCAAAGGCATCAGAGTCTCCTACCCAGCGAAGCACACCTTTGCACTCCAGGACTCCTGCCGAACGCTGCGAAACTCAGAAAACATGCGGAAATCTACCTGCGATCACTGCCTACAGCACCCAACACAAGCTATACAAGAAGAAGGCAACGAAGGAGCCTAGCACTGGAACTCTCAAAGGGCTGATGGTACCGGGGGAAACCCCCACACGTTATATGGCTACCGCCACACTTGCTGGCCCGCCACTATACCTCCCATTGCGAGACTCAGCTGTGATGGTGACTGGCATAGGTTGATCTGAGCTCCCTAACTCGTAGCCATTACACCAGACTATCCCATGCTGTATATATGCCAGTAAAGTGTACCTTGGAACATTATTTTACTTTTTTCACTATTATTTTCTGGTCTCACCACTTATACCTATATATTTTTTGGCAGCCTTTTATTGTGCACTCTCTCCTCCTGCTGTTTTGCTTGGTTGTTATTTAGATATGCATTTACTGGGTAGGGCAATGCAAGCCTCTCACCTGTCGGCGCTAAGCAAGCGATTTATATATAATCAAGCGCAGTGTTCATAAAGTACAGCTCAGAGTAAAGGGGATTTTTATCTGTTCTACTGAGATACAACCTGCTGCAATGTTAGCGAGAATGCCTAAAATACTACTATGTGTTTATGTGTAACCAAGCATAGTGCTTATAAAGAACAGCGTAGAGTAAACGCGCTCTCTATTTGTCCTACTGTGATATAACCTTCTGCGATGTTAGCGAGAACCACTGAAACACTTATTATATTGCTTATTATAGCGGACCTAAAACAACGCAAGTTTAAGCCAGTTTAACTTTTAACTTACTATAGAAATGTCTAAGCATGTACAAACATTAACAGGTTGGTAAATATGATGGTCAACCTTCTAACAAAGTTCTGTCATATCCTAACAATACCTAAGCAACATAAAACCAGATTGTTTATAACTTTAAAAATGTGCTTGTTTTATTATGTACCTCTATGTTTGAGTGTTTTAATGCGCTGGAGGATTGCCTTTGGGGTACCTCTCGAGCGATTGTTATAAGCTTACGCACAACCTTTGGGGGAAAATTAATGGTACCATCCTAAATAAGTAAGTACATTTAGGGAGAATATAGGATCCTATTACATTTATTCTAGCCCACCATGACAATACGTGAATTTATTAAGATTTTCTTTAGTTTGAGATAATAAATCTTGAAAATGTAATTCTAATATATATATATATTTTTAAATTCTTTATTTTTCGGTTTTGGTGCAACATATTTAATTTTTTACAGACAAGTGTGCACAAAAGTGCACCATTAAAGTATAGATTCAGTGTCGTTAGAGATTTGCACCATTTTGGGTCAAGCAGCAACAAGTTCTGGAACAACAGTAACGTGTTAAACAGTACATAGTGATCAATACAGAGGTGTTATGATGTTTTGTGTACCTTTGGGTTTAGGATGGGACATGGTGTACTGCGGCAGCGCATGTTAATTGTGGGTCTGGTGGTGTTGGTAGTCTATGTGAGCGTTAGGGAGTTAGTTGAGTCGTGGAGTAACAATGCTTCATGGTCTGGCTCTTTGTGCTGTGCAGAGCGTAGGTGTCTGTATGCTTTAGTGAAGATAAGCTTTTTGTTGTGAGTGATGTATCTAGATTGATTACCCCTAACCAAGGGGGGCAGCGGGGGGGGGGAGGAGATGATGTGTCGGTCGTCAAATGATTGGGCGTGTGATGTGCTGGCTCTCCTTGACTTGAAGAGCCAAGGCTCCCTATGAGGAAGGGGTAGTGAATCATTGACCTGTGGTGTTAGAACATTTATAACGGACATTAAAAAACAGTTAAAGAAAATGAATACGTAATTAAAGTCACAGTAGGAACTCAAAATTTAATGTATGCAACAGTTGCGTTGGCAAAACTGGTGGGATCAGTTCACACCGCTCATGGTACAGGGTGTTGTGATCCGCTGGGTCTCGGTTCAGATTGTCACATTGTCATTGAATATTTACTCAATATTTATAAGTCCCCGTTCCTTAAAGCAGTTTGTGCTGCTACCTTATACTGGAGCGCCGACGCTTACGTCATAACTCCACCCCAACTGGATTTTTATTTATTTTCATTCTGGCCACTAACCATATTTAGTTGTAATACATATAAGTAAATTGTCTACTTTCTTGTCTTTATTCCATTTTTAGAACAGTTCGAAAGTATATTTAAATGGTGAACAATTTTATTTTCACTTTTATTTATCCAGAAAATATACATTTGATAGGATATCGAGGGTCTTCCTTTATATGTGAGCATTTTATACCAGAACAAAGCTTTGATCTCATGTTTTCCTTCTGTTTCTCTACACTGCTTTCTGAGTTCTTTCTAAAAATAAAAAATAGAACAATATTAATAGCACAGAGTTCTAGTACTTACACAGCTCACACATATATATGTGATTTTATTGTTTTACTCATAAAAATGAAAGAAAGCCATTTATATTTAATAATTGAAAAGCCCGTTATATAAAATATATTTGTGCATTGTGTTTCTTTCCTTTAGACTTTCATTTACATCATTTATTTAGTCCAATATTCAATTACACAGACATACCTTTAGGGTGTTGACCACCCTAGATTGAAGGGTAAAAGCATAATTGAGTGTCTAGTGTTTTGCCACAATTGCGGTTAAAAAGGGGATCTTTTCAGACACATTTGGCTGGGATATACAGGGCTGTTTCTCAGCACTCGTTTAATAAGTTCAGACAGGTTGATAGCTATGTGCCCTAGAGCATAAACTTAACTGAAAGACTAAAAACAAGATTTTACAGCAGAAAACATCACTCACATTTCTGATCTAAGGGAAGTGAGGATAAAATTGCTTATAAAAGAAAGAATAAAAAATGAAATCAAAATTGATCCAAATTCATACGTGGGAATAAAATAGCCACTTAAGATGAATGTAGACACAGTTTCGTTTGCTACAGGTGGAACAAGTCTAACAGACTTAGAAAAGTCATTAACATTCATTACAATTAATCAAAGACTTAACAATATTGTTCTTATATATTGGGTCCATCACACAGTAAAATTGCAAGACACCTGTAAATCTAATGTTGATGAAGGACACCATTCATTGCGACAAGGTGGATAAACTGATTAAGTCCACTTTCTTGGCTAAACAGATTATTGCTTTCTTACTTTTTGGACCACAGGCCCTATCTTTCTGGAAGTAATAAAATGGTTTATAGGCACATGATGGGGAAAGTAAATAACTGCTTGAAATGTTGACAAACTGCGAATATGTACCTCAATGAAACAAGCCTGAAGCATTTTATTTTGGCTAAAAAGTACTAAAATCATATTCTCTTAACCACAAGCACTTTATGAGAAAAGGGTTATTTTATGATTTCCATGATCTTTGGAAGACCTTCCAGTGAGAGGTAAATATTCTGCTCAGCACTTCTGCAATGATCATGAGCTTTAAAGAAATATTATGTCCTTATCCTGTAATCATAGCATGCTGGGCAAAATAATGTAAATTCGGAAGCATTTTGTGTTCGCTGATAAAGAGGCACATTTCACTTTTGATCAAAAAATTCATTTTACTCAGGAAATGAAAAGTCTTGAATTTAATAACGCTAACCTTTTTTTAAAAAAAGGATTGAAAAAAGTAAGTATTATAAAATCGCAATTCCTCTGACCAGCACACATAATAAAATGAAAGCACCCGACTATGAAATAACATCTCCACTATTTTGAACATTTGTTTGATAATTGAAGATATGATTAATAGCTTTTTGCAGCCTTAAGGATGAATGTCCAATTCCAAAGCAATACAATGGTAACCTTCCATAGAGCTGATGGTTTCTTGACCAACAATAGACCACGAGAAGGAGGTCACTTCCTGAAGTGTCCATTCTTCGTCATTAGAAAGGAACTTATAAAAAAAATCTCTCAGGTGTAAAGATAAGCTTAAACTTTCAAGTAGAAAAATTATATTTTGTAGAATTTAGAGAAAAAAAAAATCCACGGGGCATATTTTATAAAAGGAGAAGAAATGAAAGATGGTTATGGAATCATGATAAAATTGTAGGAACCAGTGACATGTTCATTGTAGGTTAAAAATGTTGCAATAAACCATACCAATTGTATTTCTTTGGGAGGAAGCAATGTAACTGGGGATATTTCATTATTTACATAGTTCCAGTATATGCTGTAGCATTTTAATACACTGATTAACAAAACAACAAATACATGACAAGTTAAGGGTCCAGGTCCAGGAGAGAAGATCAGCATCATGGTATGACTTCTGCATCTCCTTAAAATAATTAAATAAATTTAACAGAAATAAAATAAAATATATATATATATATATAAATATGCATATGAAGTTTGAGGAAAAGCTCAAGTAGAGTAGAAAGGTGAAAGTGAAAGTATATAATATATTAAGTGGGAAGAGGCAGGGGCCAACTGATGTAGAAAACATTAATTCCCTAACCTGTTTATTTTGAGGGATTCCTTTAGGATGGCAGACCAGGGAACATACCAACAGGAAAGGTAGGGAATTTCATCTTATATTCTGGGAATAGGTGAATTATTATACTTTTTCCCATTCCCATCAATGCATATGAAATTATACATTTCTGAAATATAAAGAACTTTCGTTGAAAACCATTTTTACTTTAATTTCACCTTTAACACATTCACTAACAGAATTGTGTAGTATTATATTTTTAGCATTTATATGGGACCAACATATTCTGCTTCGCTTTACAGTTATACAGAGAGAATGTAAAATTGCCATACAAAGTAATGTTGACAGAAACAAGAGGCGAAGAGGCCCCTGCTCAAACGAGCTTACATTCTAGAAGGAAAGGGTAGAAACACAAGTGGGGAGGAGAGGATAATAGATGTAATGTTTGTGTCTAGTTAATTTTGTGGAATTTTCCTATCACTGTAAATTAGGGGGTCTCTCGAAACTAACATTTTTACATAAACTGGCAGAACTTACTATGAAGAAAACTGTAACTTTGTCAATAACTGTTCAGAATACTATGATCAATACTCCCCATTACTTCTGTAACTCAAAATGTTTGTACATTTCTGTGGCTCACATGTTAATATCTACGCATAGCATGTATTCTGGTTTTAGGGCCTTCAACAAAAACTTTTAAAACCAGAAAATGGTTCACCAGCTTGACTATATACTCAGCTGGAGTATTTTCAAAAATCATTGTTATTATAAGTGCACTCATCACTCAAAGGAATGTGCTTCCAGACATCATACATGTTCAGTCTAATTATCCTCTGAGAGGCTCAGCGTGTTCTAGGGAGGAGCTGGTGCTTCTAATTTTTTTTCTTAATTTGCTCTATTTAATACATTTGAAAAGGCAGTACTTACATGTGTCCAAAATAACACCTCTAGTGGCTGTCACTCAGGAAGCCTCAAGAGATGCTGCCTATTATGGCCCTTTATTCTTTGAAATAATGCATCTCTATGAGGAGATGCCGTTTGGCACAGCTCTACGATTGCAATGCACACTCAGTAGGGCCCTCAATACTTCTCTATGGAGTAGAACTGAATTGTCTGATATCATCAGTAATTATCTCAGCCTGGGGAGGAGCGAAGGTGAGACTGCCACTGTATTTGAAAGAAGGTAATTATTTATGTATTGTAGGGGCCGAATATCTAAACAGCAAAGACCTAGCTCTAAGGTTAGAAGTACATGTTTGTATTTGTTAGCATGCTTCTTTATTAGCAGGGTGCTAAAAGTGAGTGCCAATATTTCCAAAAGGGTGAAGTAAAAGTGTAGCATAACAAACAAATCCTATTAGCAAATATTTGTTTAAAAAAAAAAAAAAGTCAACATCCTCAAAAACAAAACAGAAAAGTAACCTAAAGGTAGACATCCACAACTCCTGTGATATGAAGCCAGCCTTTAGGCTTTAACAGTTTTTAGACTTAAACCTCCTTATCCCAACATACAGTTGCAAGAAAAGGTATGTGAACCCTTTGGAATGATATGGATTTCTGCACAAATTGGTCATAAAATGTTATCTGATCATCATCTAAGTCACAATAATAGACAATCACAGTCTGCTTAAACTAATAACACACAAGGAATGAAATGTTGCCATGTTTTTATTGAACACACCATGTAAACATTCACAGTGCAGGTGGAAAAAGTATGTGAACCCCTAGACTAATGACATCTCCAAGAGCTAATTGGAGTGAGATGTCAGTCAACTGGAGTCCAATCAATGAGATGAGATTGGAGGTGTTAGTTACAGCTGCCCTGCCCTATAAAAAACACACAACAGTTCTGGGTTTGCTTTTCACAAGAAGCATAGCCTAATGTGAATGATGCCACGCACAAAAGAGCTCTCAGAAGATCTACGATTAAGAATTGCTGACTTGCAAAAGCCTTGCTGTTCATCAGTCCACAGTAAGACAAATTGTCTATAAATGGAGAAAGTTCAGCACTGCTGCTACTCTCCCTAGGAGTGGCCATCCTGTAAAGATGACTGCAAGAGCACAGCGCAGACTGCTCAATGAGGTGAAGAAGAATCCTAGAGTGTCAGCTAAAGACTTACAAAAGTCACTGGCAAATGCTAACATCCCTGTTAGCGAATCTACAATACGTAAAACACTAAACAAGAATGGATTTCATGGGAGGATACTACAGAGGAAGCCACTGCTGTCCAAACAAAACATTGCTGCATGTTTACAGTTTGCACAAGAGCACCTGGATGTTCCACAGCAGTACTGGCAAAATATTCTGTGGACAGATGAAACCAAAGTTGAGTTGTTTGGAAGAAACACACAACACTATGTGTGTCGAAAAAGAGGCACAGCACACCAACATCAAAACCTCATCCCAACTGTGAAGTATGGTGGTGGGGGCATCATGGTTTGGGGCTGCTTTGCTGCGTCAGGGCCTGGATGAATTGCTATCATCGAAGGAAAAATGAATTCCCACGTTTATCAAGACATTTTGCAGGAGAACTTAAGGCCATCTGTCTACCAGCTGAAGCTCAACAGAAGATGGGTGTTGCAACAGGACAATGACCCAAAGCATAGAAGTAAATCAACAACAGAATGGCTTAAACAGAAGAAAATACACCTTCTGAAGTTGTCCAGTCACAGTCCTGACCTCAACCCGATTGAGATGCTGTGGCATGACCTCAAGAAAGCAATTCACACCAGAGATCCCCAGAATATTGCTGAACTGAAACAGTTCTGTAAAGAGGAATGGTCAAGAATTACTCCTGACCGTTGTGCACGTCTGATCTGCAACTACAGGAAACGTTTGGTTGAAGTTATTGCTGCCAAAGGAGGTTCAACTAGTTATTAAATCCAAGGGTTCACATACTTAATCCACCTGCACTGTGAATGTTTGCATGGTGTGTTCAATAAAAACATGGCTACATTTCATTCTTTGTGTGTTATTAGTTTAAGCAGACTGTGATTGTCTATTGTTGTGACTTAGATAATGATCAGATCACATTTTATGACCAATTTGTGCAGAAACCCATATCATTCCATACTTTTTCTTGCAACTGTAGATATAGCAGTATAAGGGAATGGCGGGGAGATATTGCTAGTACCATGGGGAACGTGGATGGAGATAGAGGGATAGGCACCTAGTATCTGGAGAATGAGTATCCCTCTGCATAATAGTTTGGAAGGCTAATTAACGCATTTGTGCTGTTAGAACGTGTCAATATGTCCTGAATGGCATGGGCTTTAATGATGTTGGGGCGTAATGAAACATCCTAACGTCAGTGCCCCTGCAGCTTCACCGAATCATACTTACCTCACCGGACGCTATCATCAGCGGGACTAAAAGACAAACCAGGCAGCCAGCACCAGGGGACACCACAATCACATGATTCAGATCAGCTTGATTGGCAGGATTGGCTGCAGGGGGCTGCTTGGGTTGTCAGGCAGAACCCCCAATATATCATTAATAAAATAATGTAATTATATATATATATAAATAACATATATTATATAAAGAAATTGAATATGCACACGCAGGACGTGGAAAAGGTGGCGCTAAATAGTTATAGAATTAAAATGAATCTAGCTGCTATACACACTCCGTGGGTACTCCTATAAACCCAACACACATAGAAAATCACCAAAAACAACAAAGAAAATTTCCAGATTTATCAGGTGTCTATCCCTTTAAACCCTTAATTTTCATGAGTGTAGCGCTAAGTATAAATACCTGCACTGTGAATGTTTTTTCTACAGAAAGTTGGTACCGCTATGGGAACCAGGTTTGCTCCTAGCTATGCCAATTTATTCATGGCATTTTGGGAAGAAGAATATATAAATAATAATGAAGATTGGAGAGCAAACCTGGTTTCCTATAAGCGGTACATAGATGACATCTTTTTCATTTGGAATGGTTCAGAGGATCTACTTAAGACATTTTTAACTTTTTTAAACACAAATGATTGGGGAGTAAAATTAACCACGGAACACAGTACAGAGAGTGTAAACTTTTTAGATCTTACAATTTTTATAGAAGATAATCATATCAAGACAAAAACCTTTTTTAAACCTGTAGACGTCAATAACTATATCTTTTTAAACAGTTGCCATTTTTCCCCCTGGTTGAGAAATATTCCAAAAGCACAATTAATGAGAATCCGTAGGAATTGCACTGACCAAAGCACTTTTGAAGTTCAAGCCAATAGAATTAAAAATCAATTTATGGAGAAAGGATATGAAGAAAGCTCCCTTACAGACACTATAAAAGAAGTAGAAATCATGGAGAGATCTTCACTACTAAAATATAAACTCAAAATAAAAAATGAACAAAACACCTTACCTTTTATCTGTAATTTTAATCAAGAAAGTCACAAAATAAAATGGATTATAAATAGACACTGGCCTATGTTAAGAAATGACCCAATGCTACACGCCATACTACCAGAAAAAACGAGATTTATATATAGAGGAGCTCCCAATTTAAAACAGAAACTAGTACATAACCATATAAGAAACCAAACATCTACCCCTTTTTTTTCAAAATAAAGGTTTTTACGGTTACAGACAGTGTCTAGCCTGTAGGAACACAAAAAGTGGAAAAAGACACATTACAGAATTTTTTTATTCCAAAAGGGAAAGAAAATATAAAATACACGAAATGACTACATGTTTCTCAAAAAGAGTAATATATATACTGAAATGCTCTTGCAATGTCCTCTATGTAGGTAGAACGAAACGCCCTTTGAATGTAAGAATAAATGAACATGTACGGAACATAAGAAAAGGTTTCAAGAAACATAGTGTTTCAGATCACTTCAGATTAGTACACAACAATGACCCACAATTTTTAGATTTTTATGCTATCCAAAATGTTACACTAAATTGAAGAGGGGAAGACGAAATAAGGAAATTAGGAAGAATTGAATCAAAATGGATTTTTAACCTGAACACTTTAGCCCCCTTAGGTCTAAATGCAGACTTTGAATTATGCCATTTTTTATAGTTTTTTACCAATGTACATATATCTTTTTATATTTACATATTTAATATATGTTATACATATTACTGTGAATTTTTAATTAATTAACTTTTTAATAAATTAATTTAAACCATTTTATAAATAAATCTTCTAAATTAATACACTTTTTAAAACAATCAATTATTAATTTCATGAATAAGTTTATATTTTAAAGTATTTTACATGATTGATTAAAAGGCAGGATGCATTTACTGCAAGTGAAATTAACATTAAAACTATTTAAAGTTATATATAGTCATAATTCTTCCATACTAGAGGAATCTGTGTATAAGTCTGTTATATAAACACATAAAGTATAATGCATTTTTGATTCAGATGTGTCATAAATGAGATTTAGGGGTAATATTATTCTTAACATTGATATAATACATTTGAAAGTCCTCAATATAAGGTCCACTTTGAGTATCCCCCCCCCCCCTTCTATCTTTGAATAAGTACACAGTAAGATAACAAGGAAATATTTACTAACTGTAAATTATGAATTGTCCACAAGATGTATTTTATGCACTTTTTATTCATTTATACTTTGAAATTTATATTTAATATGTGGCATTGAACATTGATATATGTTTTTCTGTTCCTTTGAAACTCCTTTTCGTCATTTCGGTTTTCTATTTTGAGTCTTATACGGACTGAAATATAAACTAGAAAGTGGCGATATTTAGGACTACATTACCCATCACCATAGTGAAATTTACCGGAAGTGACACCCACGAACGCAAAGGACGATGGGACATGTAGTACGAACGAACCGGAAGTGACGTGACGATATCTGGCCGCGTCACACCAAATATCACGGATTGGTAAAGAAGAATTTTGGTGGGCAAATAAGGATTTAAAAGAGACAGAAGACAGAAGACACCTTGAAGCTGACTGAGGAAGCCGATTTTCGGTGAAACGCGTTTTGGCTGCATGTGGACCTATACTAGACCACTTAATACATTAGTATTGTCCTCATATGATTTTATATTTTTTTGTTTTTTAGCATATAGTATGTATACATTTTAATGTTGATAATAAATATAGTTTTTATTAATTTTACTTACTGCATCCTGTACAAGTGAATCCTGAAAGGGATAGTGTCACCCTACAAATTGACACTGGGCCTATACACTTAGAGCCAGTTATCAAAAGACTCTAAATAAGGTGAGCACTTTTTGTATTTTACCTATATTGATATATATCAGTATTTTAAAATACTACACAGTTTGGATCATCTCTGTTTCCTCTTGTATACTTTGGAGAGCAACACACACTTCTTCGCTGTGAGAGAGGGGTTGTGTGGTCTACCCAAAAGACACAGACGCCTGGAAGTTTAGAGCCTTACAACTGTAAAAGGCTCTAAAAAATGTGAGTGTATTTATATTATAACTCACACAAACAATTTTAATACTATTTTTTCTGGCATATTGCACTATTATTTGTATATATTTCTTTTTTCTCTATATATATACATGGAAATACAAGTATGATATAGAGGGTAAGTGCCCTTCAGCACTATATACGTATATTCACATATTCTTATATTTATACTTAGCGCTACACTCATGAAAATTGAGGGTTTAAAGGGATAGACACCTGATAAATCTGGAAATTTTCTTTGTTGTTTTTGAACATATATTATATACTTACAATGAAATTACACACACGTAATGCCTTCTGTAAAGTTTGGTGGAGGAGGGATAATGGTCATGTTGACTTGAATGAATTCCAATTTGTGGCAACAGTGAGGAAGGTCTTATCTTGTGACTGTGCCCGTGTGCACAAAGCGAGGTCCATGAAGTCATGGTCTGACAAGTCTGGCATGGAGAAAAATGAGTGTCTGGCACCAGAACCCTAACATTTGGAAGGAATTGCAACGCTAGTTTCAAGCCAAACCTTTTCACACAACATCAGTGTCTGACCTCACACATATAGTTATGGGTGAAAGGGCACAGATTCCCACAGAAATAATGCATGTTCCTGTGGAAATCATTCCCCAAAGAGTGGTGGTTGCAAGAGTTGCAAATAGGAGCTGCAAATGGGAGGAGCAACTCCATATTAACGCCCATTGTTTTGGAATGGGATGTCCAACAAATTCATATAGGTGTGGCAGTCAGGTTACCACATACATTTGGCTATATAATGTATTATATTTGACTTGGCTTTTAATCATGTAAATCATGTATTTTTGCAGAACATGTGTTTCCTTCACTTATAACTTGTGCTTTAACGGCTAGACCCTTGTGTGAATAAGAATATACTGCCAAGTATAGTTTTATTGTGGATATATCCATACATGTGACTGCGCATTGAAATACTACACAATACATTCTCACACAGCACAGATCAGTCATTGTTTCAATCCACCATTTTATTTCACAACATTAGCCTTCAGGGAAAATCATTGCATTTCAGAAGTAAACATTTGGTTTATCGGTACAATATTAAGAGTTCTATTCTGATGAGTCATATTACATTATACGTATATACTTTTTTATTTAGTTTAATGATTCCCAGCAAATGAACAGCACTTGCAAATCTTTAAAATTATATAACAAGCGGCCACAGTTTCGACTTTCAAGTCAATCAATATGTTATATATCACGTTTCATGCAATAAACGCACAATATTTAACAATCTGCAAGTACTGTCCATATTTGGAAATCTATATAGCTACTACATTAGCAGACATGCAGTGAGCTACTAAACATTTTTTATATATTAAAACCAACCCGTATATATTTAACTTGCAATGATTAAGCGGTCTTGCAAAAATTAAGAAAATACTGCAAACTAATTGTGGCGCTGAAGATGTTAAGGTGTGGAATAAACATGTCTTTGTATGTTTTTCTATATACCGGTATGTAATTGTGGTGCTCCCAATACAATTGATTAAACCACATGTTTAAAACCCCGCTATAGAATTCTGTTTATAGGTTATAAGATCATTGCCCTTAAGTGTATATAATATTCTTCCATACTGTGTAGTTTACACGGATTTCATTATACAGAATATTTTATAATCCCGAAGGAAGAGCAGAATCATCTTGAGTATTACTATTGAAGTAATATATAATGCACCTTGTAATCACAGAACTCAACCAGAAAGTCAATTAGGCTCTAGGCATTGTTCACAGTGATATCCCTTGGCTAATGTTGCTAGTCTAAGAGGAGATAAGCCATATAATTTTACAGGAAGCAGACCATTGATTCCTTTAGCAAACACAGCTTGCCAATCTATCTTCAATACAAAATAATGAGGTGGCAGGAGTGCGGCAGAGGAACCCGTCTTTAAGACATCACGTAAGGGAATCCAGCTGTGCTTGGATAGTCTCGAGCTATTAAGAAAAAAAAAAGGAGAAGAAAAGATTTCATGTATACAGATTATTTACACATACAGAACAGTGTCTGAAACTATGCATATTAAATATATTTGCCTAGGGTTATTAAAAACACAACAGAATCTCAGAATATCTATTTCATAAGAATCCATTTAAAATTGAAGCTTTGATGAATATTCAAGGATTCAGAGAATTGAACACCTGTTTTGTATAATGGCAAATTACTATTTCTCATTTGGAACTATAGAAGAGGATGAGCCATGATGTAGAACGAGATTTGCTCCTTTGATTGTGCTTAATCTTCTATGCATAGGGAGGTAAATTGATGCTCTATGTAAAAAGAAATTAAGCACAACTTTTCAACAGAAAAGAGAAAAATATCTTTTATATCCTTTAAAAAGGTAAAGCCTGTAAAACCCAATAACAAAAATCTCCACTGACGCCACTAGCTATTTTATAGCAGATTGGTATCAAGAACCTTGAATACTTGTCCTTGTATATCATATGAAGATCTCATAAACTAAGCCTAAGGTATTGAATTAAAACAAATGAAAGGCAAAGGATAAAGTAAAAATGCAACACTAATACAGATCCCCAAGCTAACCATGATTTGCAAGTTTTAACAAGGCACAAGTACCTTTTACCCCTGAGTCACAAAATGCAGTGAGCCTATTACAGACCCATTGGCTACATTGTATCTGGCACCCAGACTGAATTTTATTTATTTGTATTTTTTTATCAGAAATTATTCTCATGGAAAACCAAGCTTGTCAGGATTTGCAAATGTTACCTGAATCACTGCTAAAGCTTCAACTACTTCAAAATATGAGTTTATTTCTTAATAGAATATTGTTTTAAGGGCTAGACTGATTTTAATTTTTACAAGCGCAACTGCTGTAGGATTGCTTAAGCAATCACTTTAAAGAGTTAAAACATGCAGATCGCAGGGGCTTTCAATGTTATAGTACCTGCAATGACTTGAAACTCTCACCCGATCAATGCCATTCAAAACTAACAATGTTGTACAGACGCATAACTTTTAAAAAATTATAATATGGTGAGCGAGAATCCGGATCACAAGCCTCTCGCAGATCCCTCTGTCTGTGTAAAACCTCTGGAAAAATGTTTGACACAGAAAAGGGGGATGTGCCAGTAGCCTGTTAGCATCATAGTCATTACAATTGATTATGGTGCTTAGAGCGTCCTTTTCAGAACTCGAGTGATCCGCATTTTTTAATAAATATGATATTTACACTTAACTAAAAATAATTAATGTGGAACATTGAAAGTACACATGCTAAGTATGTAGGTTAATGTTTGTAGTAAAATGCAAGCTGTCAGGACTAAGCGGACATGGTTATAGCTATCATAGTAATGCAAATAAAGGGACACTCCACTGCCCAAACACAAAATAAATAAAAATCACAAGTTAGTAGATATATCCCAAATGACAGAATGCATGCTTTTAACTGTGCATTGTTTCATTGGAGATATATCGAAAAAAACTTTTGCAAAACCTGCAGTTGTCTTGTCTGCAGATTTTTTCAAACCCTGCCCTACTAACCCAGCCCAGACTTTTGGTGACTGTCCAATCACAGGCTTTCCAATGCAGCTCAATGAGAAGTCTTTGCAAAGCAGGTGATATGGGCAGTTGCTGCCTCTTGAGTTTAGCTGCACTAAACTAGCCAAACCAGGAAGTAAAATCACCTCGTCTTCTTGAAAGCCAGGGTGTGTAAACAGTTTAATTAATGAAAGTGTCAATTTCTATAGAAATCTGCACTTTTGTAAAATGAAAATAACAGGACACACTCTTAACATATAAAGCTTTTTAGCAAGGTAAAGTGCTTTAAGATCTGAAGGGTCCCTTTAATCTCTACTCCAGCAAATAGAAAGCTGTAGCACACACAATGGTAGTGCATTTTTCTGTCATTAATGTTATGATCCTGCAACTGTACACTGCCTTTAGTGGTTTGGTGGTGCAGCAACATCATGACATCATGCATTACATTGGCTGCAATGGAAAAGAAGGAAAGGGCATTGGAGCAAAGCACATACAGACTATCTTCTAGGCATTATAAAAAGTCCAAGTCCTCATTTGTGTTAGATAGGGATTAAACATGCAGAAAACTCAGTGACACCATGCATAATGGAATTGACTCTGTGGCTTGTTGACAAAATCATTGTGTATGATTTTGTTAATGACAATATCAATTAAACCAATTACATAGTATGTGATCAGCATAATCATATTAATTATTTGAGTATGCACCATAACACTTAGCAAAATTTACTCTGAATAGTCTTATTATTCTGCCAAAGTAAAGCTAGGTTACATGTACAAATCAAAAAGCATATGGTAGCAAATAATAGCTGCTTTTATTCTTTTGTCAAAATTGCCTCCAACATTGTCATGCAACATTGAAAAAACATAGTAAATTAAATGGTCCCATTGTCCGTTTCCATTGATATGTAAGCAAACCAATCTAATTTATGGAGAACATCATTACTTATGGTATTTGATCTTTAGTGGTGCAATACTTCCAAAGGCCAGATTTTAATGCTCACAATTACATGTGTTATGGTGTTAGGCTGACTACGGCAATATTGGTTTTCTTTAGCTATGTCAGTGCTACTTTTGAAGCCCATATCAAACAATGACAAGGGGAACTTTAATAACATATTAATACATTAATATTAATAACATATTACCACTGAGGTGTGAACCAGCTACAAATAGTTGTTCCAGAAGCACATATGTTAATAATTGCTCTGCTAGTTTTGTCATTTAGATGAACAGATGTGCATTACACTAGAATTCACAGTTACCAGAAAATAGGGCAAGGGTTCAAAAATAAAAAATAATGGATCTATGGAAAACATAAGCAGTTTGTGAACAATCCTCACCTTGTTATAGAATTCCAACAGCTCCTCGTGGTTAAACTCCACAAAAACTTTCTCCAGATCCTAGAGAAACAAGAACTCAGATTTAGTAGAAAGCTCTAGAAAACCGATTTAATCAATATAAGTTCCCAAAATACTCTTCAATCTTATTGTTATGGTCGCATTATGGAATAATACTGTTTGAAACTTGCAAGCTTGGCATAAAACAAGTTTAGATTAAGTAATACATTTTAGTGTATAGACAATGCCCCTGCTCTCTCAGTGCTCAAATTTCTGCCCTTTAGAAGTTAAATCACGTTTATTCCTGTTTATGAAACCCTAGCCACACCTCCCCAGCATGTGATTAACACAGCAAGCATTAAAACATGGTTTTATGTTCAATCTGATGTTAACTTGCTTTAGAAGATTTTATCTCATGCGCTGTAAATTCAACTTTAATCACACACAGAATGCTCCAGTCAGGTCTAAAAGGCTATTATCAGAGAGATTATCAGGAGATAGGAAATTCTAAATTGAGCAGAATGTTTCAGGAAGTGTTTAGGCAGGCTGTGAAAGTCACATGCAGGGAGGCATGACTAGGGATGTATTAACCAAGTGATTTAACTCCTATGTGGCAGATAATTGAGCAAGGAGACTGAAGGGGGATGATTTATATACCAAAACTGTTTTTTAAGCACCTTTAAAGGTGCATTCTAGGCATTATTACTGTACATGACCACTATGTCCCCTAGTTTCTGGTTTATTGGTCAACACTGGGGTGTCTGAGGCACAAATGTCCTAAAATTGCTAATGCAGTAGGTCTAATTTCTCAATTCTTATAAATAAATAAAATAGAGTGTACAATGGCTATAATGTAATATATTTTTATATCACCCATACATGGTACAATGAAAACATACCAATACATATATATTATCGTAGAGGAATGCACTCAGTTAGATTTTTATTTTAGTAGATAAGTAACATTTATTTACATAATAAATTCTTCAATTCTTTAATATACTTTAAAATATATAAAAACCTCCATAGTGTAATATGCAACAATCACACTTTTCTGAGTTATAGCTAGGGTTACCATATCCACCATGTATTTGGGGACACATATAATTTGGTCATATTTATGAAAAGGGTTTCCTCTGCAGTATGTATAATGCATATTCTGTAGGATTGTATACACCTTCTAAATTCTACATACTACAGGGCTGCCCTTGTCTTGTGCTGCCCATCAATATATATACTTAAGATGCTTACCTGAAAACATGGTGAATATGGTATCCCTAATTGTATTTGACCTGGAAGCTTTATGGCATATGCACAACTTTTGCATTGGCCATAATGGATCCCAACAGCAATGTTTCTAGTTGTGGTCACAGCTGATTGTATTTTTTTCAATTGCAAGAATATTGGGTGGGCATATAAAGATCGGTAATAGGGGATGTGGCTTTTAAACCTCTAAAGAAGTCGATAGGATACCAATCGGACTTTGTGTCTGTGATTCTATAAGTCGAGAGTGCCATTGCTCCAAGAGTGGATCAAAGCAATTCCGCTAGTGGAGGCAGGTAGTGGAGGACCTGGGCTTCTCACTTGTCAGCTTTTTACCCGGAGGGGCGAGGGTGGCCACAAAGCCTGCTTAGCGGTGATGTGTTTGTAAGTGATATGTACATCTTCTATATGTAAATTGTGTGGTTGCTACATTTTACATTATAGAAGTTTTTATCTTTTTCAAATATATTAAAGAATTGAGTATTCTGTCATTTGCATATATACATATATATATTGACATGTTTTCATTGGATCACATCTGGGTGATAATATATTTCACATTATTTTAGACAAAAGAAAAGGGGTTTCTGCGCACACTTTGGATGTTTGGATATTTGATGTACTCTTTAGCACATTGTTTAGATGCTGCTCTGCACAGACCTGTTCTCTCTCTCTCTCTGAGAGAGAGCAGGTCTGTGCAGAGCAGCATCTAAACAATGTGCTAAAGAGTACATCAAATATCCAAACATCCAAAGTGTGCGCAGAAACCCCTTTTCTTTTGTCTAAAATTTCATATGTAAGTGTTTTTAGGTGACTAAAACACGGGTTTGGTTTTTAGACGCACTGGGATTTTATGTGCATATTGCCTAGCGCCATTTCACCTAAAAAGTTTGTGTGTGTGTATATTTCACATTATGTTCAGATAGAATATATATATATATATATATATATATATATATATATATATATATATATATATATATATATATATATATCTTTCAATGACAATGCTTTAGAGTTTGACCTTGGGTGTTGGTGAAAGTTTATCAAATAATTGTTTCAAGGTGGTTTCAGAACCCAACTTGGTTTTTGTTTCTATTTTCTAATCAGCAATATCTATTTTAGCCAAGTTTTAATGTTATTCATTGGTTCAGCCCATCATATAACATGCATAGCCATTAAGTGATGTTAAATGTGGCTGAAACTGACACTGCTAATGTGTAAATGGAACCGCCACATTATCAATATGGCAAGCAACAGTGAGTGCTTTAGGGACTCCAGGTTTTGGTTACACAGCTCAAAAACAGCGAGCAACAGTACCCAAAGTCTAATGGCCCCATAACCACTACACTGCTTTTTTATGTAACTAGAATTTCCTCTGCTCCCACCTTTCATTCTATTTTAAACTGCTTGAACGTCGGTAACACTTAAATAATTATCGAATAAAAGTTTATAATTTTCCCTCTTAATCTCAATACATTTTCTTTTCCACAGAACTTTCTCTACATAACCGTTTGTATAAAACATTAATACAATATGTCAGTATGACATACATGTGTTTTTTTTGCTAAACACCAATTGTGAATTGAACATCAAACTGCAGCGTTTAACTAACAAGTGCTGATTAGGAAACAATATTTAAAACCTCCTTAGCCATAGCTTGGCTATCTTTTGTAATTTGATTTTTAATTCATCACAAGTAGTTGCATAGTGAATAAGCACATAGAGATACACTTTTATACATGGTTAAAGTATTACATGTTCCATGGTGGATAAAAATCTGAATATTTAAAGTAGCACTCGCATTTTCTTTCATTTCCTTGTATTTTCATGTATACTTGCCAACTCTTCTGCCACTTGTTTTTATTTATTTTATCATCATGTTGAGATAAGAAAACTAGTCTCTCTCTCTTTTTTTTTTTTTTTTACACATATGAAAAAAGTAAAGGGGGGGAATAAAAAAAAAAGACAGAACATAAGTAACATGTTGAGATAACAAAAACTTTTTTCATATGTGTAAAAAAATGAAAAAAAGGGGAATAAAATGACGGGAAAATATAGGACGCAAAAAACATTTTCTTTAAAAAAATAAATAAAAAATAACTACTTGCAGAGTGACAATTAATATTCCTAAGGAAATACAATACAACAATACAAGTATGAGATAACTGTTGCATATGAGCATACTAATTTAATTTGTTTAGTTTAGTTATCTGTAAATTATATGAGTGAACACCCACATATTGTCATATTTATTATCCACACAAAATAGACACTGTACAAGCAATAGAGGCCACGATTACGATATTGTTGTACACTGTTAGTGGAAATTTATATCGATACAGATAGTGAATATATTACAGATAAGTAGACATGTGTGAAAGATCTTTTTTTTTTCTAACACTTAGAAACACTTATGTGGAAAAACATATTCCATGATGGTTTATATATAAGCACATATTCTAAATCTTTTTTACAGACTTAAAGGATGCCCAAGAGGTTCAAACTTGTTTAGGTTTTATGTTTCATACACTGTAGGAAAATGTGTGCAGTCACCCAAAGGTTATATTCCAGACATTATCTATGTAAGAAGAACTCGCATTACAGCTAAAATGTTTAAGGGGTTAGTTATACTATTTAGAAATAGAAATGTTTAATAAAATTAAACAATTCTCTGTGGCTTTTTATGATTCCAAGGTATTTGCAACACAGATGTAAGTGTTTAGTGATTACATTTCTATACCATTTATCATACCATTCCATAACAGAAATGGGATTTAGTTCTACTGGTATGCTTGAGAAGTTGTACTTATTTACGTTAAAAGAAAAAAAAAAAAAGGATATGATTATATTATACAATTATGTATAGAACCTTTACTAACATCTGTGACCTGCAAAAAAGTTAAACACTGAAACTATTTTTGAACATGGTCCACACCACCTCTTCTTCCTGTAAGTCATACTTGTCATGTAATCATTTTTGTCTCATCCATCCATTGTACATTGTTGCAGAATATGTTTGTGCTACATATATCATTTCTAATACACTGAAAAGAAATTTCACTTCCATCTAGGGAAATGGGTATTTACAATAAGAACAATGCATATTTGGCATTATCTATTTAGAAAGGTTGTTCTACTCTGTGAAATATAGCGATAGAGCAAAACCTATCAGGGAGACGGTGTCAGGTTACTCTGAGGTAGGGGGGGGGGATAACCCCCCAGGATCAATGAACTAAATAATAGAGAGAAGAAACTAAAGGGTGAACAATTTAGTAGGTGAACCCTTCTGAAATACAAGTAACCCAGATAAAACTTAACTTTTAATGAATAAAGTGTAAAAAAATTGATGTAATAAAAAAATAAGAACAAGCAGAGTAAATATAGCTTCTGCTTAGATGGGAGTTAATAAAACTCCTAAATCACATAAGGAAAAAATAAATAAAGAAATAATAAATAAAGAAATATAACCCTATTATTTGGATAACGGAAAGAAATAACAGAAAGAACGAAATAATAAGAATTCAATAATATCACTCTGTGAGTCAGTGGTAGTTAGAAGTAAGAGGAAATACTGCAAAAAGTAGAAACAGAATAACAGCAAATGTAACTGCTAGCAAAAGTAACAAATGTTGCCAGTCTAATAAATAGAGAGGAGGGACAAAGATAAATGCGGTTTGAATACTAGCAGAACGGCAAGCCGTGCAGGAGATCATATATATATAGGCAGGAGAAGAAGCCTATATTTGTATGGTGTGGCTTCTATGATGAGGGAAGACATACTTTAATATATTCAGACTATACCACCAATACAAGATTTATCATTTTATATTTATTTATTTTGTTTGCACTTTTTCTTCTATTCCTTATTCCAGTTTTCGTCCTGTGATTTCTAAACATCCTGCATTTACTCTACTTAGAGGAGGGGAGGTGGTTACTAGTATTTAAGGGGTGCCCTCGGAGGCACAGCAGAGTAGGGAAGCTAGTCTCTCCACTTTTAGCTTTCTCTCCTGCCTATATATATATGATCTCCTGCACGGCTTGCCGTTCTGCTAGTATTCAAACCGCATTTATCTTTTACCTTCCTCTCTATTTATCAGACTAGCAACATTTGTTACTTTTGCTGTTATTCTGTTTCTACTTTTTGCAGTATTTCCTCTTCCAACTACCACTGACTCACAGAGTGATATTATTGAATTCTTATTATTTCTTTCTTTCTGTTATTTCTTTATGTTATCCACTCTGCTTATTCTTATTTTTCATTACATTGATTTTTTACACTTTATTAATTAAAAGTTACGTTTTATCTGGGTTACTTGTATTTCAGAAGGGTTCACCTACTAAATTGTTCACCCTTTTGTTTCTTCTCTCTATTCTTTAGTTGGTTGTTCTACTCTATTCATAGAGATCTTTAAAATCGGTCAATGTAATTTTGTTTTTGGCACAAAACAACGGTCTCTCTACCTCTAATTATTTATAAAATATTTACCAGGAAGGTTACATTGAGAGGTTAATTATAATACACAAATACAAATTTAGACCACCCAGGTGCAGTGTAAAACAAGAATAAAAAGAATAGTTACTTCCTTTTATGGTCAGATATAACAAAAGGATTCCTCTCAATCCTCACAGTACATATAGGATAAAACAGAATATATCTAGACCTATAGAGAAATAAAAGAAAGCGCTCATAGGGGATTAATCCCCTATGAGCGCTTTCTTTTACTTCTCTATAGGTCTAGATATATTCTGTTTTATCCTACATTGAGAGGTTGTTTTTTTTTTTGTTTAGAATTTTTTTTTTATTATTCTTTTTTAAAGATGTTTTAAGTATGTTTCCAGTATGTCATGGACTGGCAGAATGTACACAAAATTAGAAAATAATTATGTGTATATATCACGTTATAAGCCAATAAACAATATCATCCTTAACTTCCAAAATGTAACATTTGATATGAGTGCTAGTAACATCTTGTTGATTGAAGTTGGGTTTGTTGACTTCCTTTGGATCGCCAGCAGACACCGGAATGTGCAACGTTTGAGATTGATGGGCTTGAGTCTCTCCTACCCATGTTTGAAAACGTGGACTACCCTATTCTTTCAATCACAATGATATTTTCAAAGTGAAATATATATTTTGCATAATTTAAAATATAGTATAGTCAAATAAAACATAAAAGTATAGTTGCACTATACAATAAAACATATGGTCTTGCAGGCAACTCAATATGTCAATTTAATTCCATTATGAAGTTTCTTGGCACTTATTATGGATTTATATCACAATTGTGCATCACTGGGTCATGTATTTTCTTTGCATGAGATTCCAGCATTGTGTGTTTCCTGTGTTAATATTTATATTTGGCATCAATATGTCTTGTTACAATTTTTGAAATGTGGTTATTATTTTAGATACTTACTCGTACAAGTTTGTTGATATGAGCTATTAGAATTCTTAATGCACAACATTTAAAAATAAACAACATTTTCAGCTCTAAACCACGCCATAAATCTAGGCCATTGGATATTTGCTTCTTAGTGTAAGCTTACATTCTTCTTCTATCTCAGTTCTTGTTACTATGAACTTACCAACTTAGGCCCCCATTTAATAAGCTTTCCAAATGATTTAATACTGTTAGAAAAATTTCCAAACCACTTATCTACAAGATATTACATAGACTTTAATAGTGACTTCTGTAGATAAATCACTTGGAACTTTTCTAACAACACTGAATCATCAGGGTTTGTCCGACTTATACATCATCCATTAAAACAAACTGGTTCTCATGACCATGGAATGTCCCCTCTTTTATCATATCCTTACGGTCTTATATACAGAGTATTTTTTTAAATTCTATGGCCATCAGCCATAAAGCACTGTGTCCCGGTAATGCTATATGTTCCATATGGAGAGATATAAAAGTCTACTCTAACTGGACCACATTATGGATTGATGGATTGGTAGTGAATCAGGCACCTTACCTGCCTGTGCAGCAGCACTGGGGGAAGTAATGTCATATAACATCCTGCCAGTACATGAAAGTAGCCAAGTGAGTGAACACTGTCCTTGCACTGCGGTAGCCTGATCCCTATCCGACTCCTGGGAAGCAATCCTCCTGATGCAAATGTGTAGATGAATCTGAACTGTATTTAAATATTTTTGTGTCAGTGTGTGTGGATAAGCATGTGTGCAGTGGCGGAATTACCGCTGGTGCAGTCGGTGTGGTGGCGCTGGGTCTGTCAGGGACCCCAGGGGAGGAAGTGAGTACAAGTGAGTATTTTGTTGTGTGTATAGGTGAATGTGCCTAGGAATGCATATATGTGTGTAAGCAGTTTGTCTTGTTTGTGTTGGGAACCTTGAGAAATATTTCTTTATTAATTAATTGTAGCTATCACATTGCATAATATATAGATACAAACAAGAAAAATTGGATTTGTTATTCAGCACGAGGTTAGTTCATCGCCACAAAAAGATCATACATTACGGAGTAAAACATAAGTACAAATGTTTACTTTGTGTTTCAATACTACAGAAAAAGCTTTTGTTTTTCCTTAAATGACCTTACATCAAATGTCCATCTATGCACCCCCCCCCATCTCTTAGCCCATCTGACCCGAATATACATCTCTCGCCCACAGTCTGATTTTTAAACATACCCAGTCCAGCATAGAACTCAGAGCTCCATCAGCTGTTCCATGGCCATTTGAAACAGGTAGCCTTCTGGAAGACTGATTTCCCTCCCACCCTACCCCTCGCCCACCCACCCCATGCTTAATTCCTCATTTATAGATAGTCTGCCACACAACTTTCAATCTCCTGAAATGACAGGTGCAAACACTGATCAGCACACCCTTCCAATCTCTTAACCCCATAGAACACATACCCTCTCTTCCTACAAATAGATATATCACACACAAATACTATATACTTTTATTTAATTTTAGTTTTTCACGAATTCTGTTTCATTTTCAAATACACACCTCATACCACTAACATGAATCCAAATATAACCATACTGATACTCTTAATAACCCTTTTTTCAATCCAATTTTGTTCACACCACTACCAGCATAAGCACACACCTCAAACTGGAAAACAAATTATCATACACCATGGCCTGCTCTGTTCCTGTAACTTATCTGCTGAGTGCTGGTGGAGAGTTCTAAAAAATAGCCCTCCTACCCCCACCTCACACAATTATAAAGTATCCCATTCACTATATGGCCAAACAAAAATTATGTCTAAATTCCTATTCCTTATGTTACTTGCCCTTGCAAATGATGTGGAGTCTAACCCTGGTCCCCCAGCTAATTCTAGTCCTAATCTCAAGGGCTCTCTTTTGTGCACTGCAACGTCCGTAGTTTACTCCATTACAAACCAAAAATCATTGTGCTCTCTGAATCTTGGTTAACGACTAAAATACCAGACACCGCCATTGCAATACAGGGGTATTCATGTTTTAGAAATGACAGAGCAAAGAGAGGACGAGGCATTGTTATTTATGTTGACAATTCCATAAAGTTTACCCCTTTAAAAAACCTTAGTCCTCCTGCCACCTTTGATTTCCTTTCTGGCACAATTGAGATCCCATGCAGTAAATCAATCATTGTTGCAGGAATCTACCGCCCACCTAGCTCCCCTGTGCATTCCCTTTCTGACATAGCCCATCTCCTTAGTGAAACCATAGCTCAAAACCCTAAAAGTGAACTGTTGGTCTTTGGAGATTTTAATTTTGATTTGCTGAATCCAAAAAATAATAGTTCTTGCACGCTGTTTAAGACTTTGCAGCTAACGCAATTAATCTCCTCCCCAACTCGCATAAACATTAAAAGCCATAACCATACCCTGCTAGATTGGATTCTCTCCACTTCTCCTGATAGAATCCAGGAGGCCGGTGTTCTCCCAAACACTTTCAGTGATCATTGTTTAGTGTACTGTGTGCGCAAAATAAAGGCTATTAAATCCTCTCCCAAGGTTAAAATAACTAGGTCCTTCAAAAAATGTAATCTTGAATCCTTTCTAAAGGACATCAAGAACCTCCCATGGCACAGATTAAACATTATCCCAGATCTAGACTGTTCTGTTGAATTCTTTCAGTCTGAACTTGGAAATTTGGAATTTGCATGCCCCGCTGCGTAAGTTGAGGGTAAAAGGAGCACATATGAACTGGATCACAGCTGACCTCATCCAAATGTACCAGTTTCGGGATTCTTTGTGGTCAAAGTTTAAGCGTACTGGCTCTATGAATGATCACTGTTCGTATAGACAATGGCGAAATATATGCACAAAACAGACTCTCCCAGTCACGTGTGGTGTTCCCCAAGGTTCCATTCTAGGCCCCCTACTATTTAAATTATTTATAAATGATCTGCCTAATGTCTGCAAATCCTCAAATGTACACATGTACGCAGATGACACGGTAATCTATGTGAGTAATTCCGATCTACCGCAGCTTGAGGCTGTGCTCCAAGACCAGTTTACAGAGGTAGAAAAGTGGATCGCAAAAAAAAAACCTCTTCCTGAACACTGACAAAACTGTCACAATGATCTTTGGAACAGTACCTAAATTACACAAATTACACAATTCCCACCTATCCATCAAAACAAATGCAAATGGCACACTGACCGCAGTCCACTCTTTCAAATACTTGGGTATGTTGTTAGACCCCAATCTATCTTTTGGCCTGCACAGAGAAAAGCTTGCATCTAAACTTTATCCAAAACTAGGTGCCCTGCACAGAAACAAATCCTGCCTAAGCCCTTCAGTAAAGGAAAAGATTGTACAGCAAATGCTGATGCCAATCATTGATTATGGGGATGTAGTATATGCATCTGCATCGCAATCCCACATTAATAAACTCAACACATTGCATAACTCGTTCTGCTGATTTGTGCTACAATGTAATTACAGGACTCATCATTGTGTCATGCTAAAAGAGCTAAACTGGCTGTCGCTGGAATCCAGACGCACCCTTCATCTTTCCAGCCTTGTGTTTCAGAGCTTTTCTGGGAAACTCCCACCCTACCTGAACACAATGCTTTCCCCGGCTGTTCCCACTTCCTATAACCTCCGATCCAGTACCAACACTTTACTTAGTCTACCTCAATACAAAAAGAAAGCAGCCCGATCCTCCTTCTCCTACAGAGCACCACATTTGTGGAACGACCTCCCGCACAATTTAAAATCTTCCCTAAGCCTAAAGTCCTTTAAGAGATCCCTCTCTACATACCTCAAAACAGAATGCACCTGTCATGGTTGATTTTATATTTCCTACCTGTTCTATGTTACATTTTGTATTTATTGTGTATTAATATTGTTTTTGTATTTTATTGTACACTAACTGTAACAATGCAATTATGTGTTGACCCAGGACATACTTGAAAATGAGAGAAATCTCAATGTATCTTTCCTGGTAAAATATTTTATAAATAAATAAATAAATAATAACAGTACTTTTGTTTATATTGTATTACTTGTTGAAAACTTTTTTTTCATTATGATTGTATTTACTTATCCCCTTAAGGACACGACTTCTGGAATAAAAGGGAATCATGGCAGAATATTTCCATCATGTGTCTTTAAGGGGTTAAATCATTACTGAATTTTGGTGCCATTTTTTAAGTGCTTCCATTACTCTTTCAATACATTATATAATACATTTACACACTTTTGTTTTGGACAAATGAATTCAGATGACATGCAGGGTTATCAAACAAAGAGACAAACTGCTAAGAAAAAAAATCTGATTATATACACCAAATTCTAATTCTCTTTAGCAGTTCAACAATGCTTACCATTCACCGAGTTTGCAAACTGAATAGGCAGACAGATGTATAAATGTATGGATGTGACTTATAAGAGCCTTGCAATTTAGATGTGATAACAGAGTAAATCCTATTACTGTCACATAATTCACTGGCATTTAAAGGACAGAAAAAATATATATAATTTCTGTTTTATTGTTTTGTATATACAACCAAAGCTGCATCTTTTTTCTTTCTTTCTTTACAAAAATATAATTGAATGTATTCCCTATTCACTATTTTATAATCTGCAGAATCCTTCAGAAGGAAGAGTTCTACATAATATTTGGTTGCCAATGTAACTCCAGCACCCCTATTCAATAACATTCCTATTCTATAGGAAGTTAAGTTATACAAATCCAGTAATGCGTTAGCTTTACATCAAGTGCAGGTATGTTAATTCTCCATTAAGCGCCAACTTTTCATGATTTAAAAGCTGGATGAGAAAGTAACAAGTAACCAGATAGATACAAAAACATCAAGTATGCATTCCTAAGTATTCCTGCTGTGTAAAAGCATGGTTCTGGAGTACACATACTTTACAGCACTCTTTTTTTACTATAATCTACTGTGACCTTTACAGGACAGGTTTAAAAGGAAATCCGTGTTGAGGCTCAGGTGAGTCAATTAATTGCTGTCATTTTGACTTCAACTCAGGCACTTTGCCTTTCATATTCCATTAACAGACTGGATTCTAAAATTTTTACAGCATAAAAGCCTTATTATTTTCATCTGTTCTATTAAAACCTACATTTAGAGTTTAGAATTAATATGCAAACTAAAGTTAGTAAGACTTTAAAAGGGAAAATGTATTTCACAACTCTGCGTTTGATATTTCATATAATTAGTATGGCCCGATATGCGGTTTAAATTGAGTTTAGTTCCCGAAGGATTTATGCATGAATCTATGTCTAATGTAACACATTTTTTACTTTTAATTTAATATTTTGGTAAACTGCAGGTAATTAAAAACAAGACTCCTGGCAGCATCTACACTACTGTGGTCTTTAATGGCCCGAGAGCGAATGCTCAGAGTATTTCATATCTGTCAAATACCTTGACATCCCAAAAATATTAAATAAGTGTTTTGATTGACGTCACTTCCTGTATGCATAATGCAAGTTTGTTTTCCATTAACTAGTAGTAAGTAATTATGTAATTTATGATTTAAATAAAGACATTTGAAGCCAAATATTACCTCCTTGGAGATACACTTGGCCAACACAACTGATCAGTAATGATTGTATTTACACTACCTTAACCAGAGGCGTAACTAGAAACCACTGGTCCCCGGTGCAAAAATTGCCCTGCCCTCCCCCCCCCACCCCAAGTGCCTCTTTCCTCCCCGTGTCTCATTCTTCCCCCTTAGCCTCTCCATGTGTTTCATTCCCCACCCTGCCCCTCCACATGTCTCATTCTCCCCCTGAGTCCCTCCACATGTCTCATTCTCCCACCCAGTCTCTCCACATGTCTCATCACCCCTCCATGTGTCTCATTCCTACCCCTTAGCCCATCTATGAGTCTCTCCCCCTCCCCAGCCCCTCCATGATCTCTCCCCCCTCCTCTGCCCCTCCATGATTCTCTCCCAAGCCCCTCCATCATGCTCACCTGCCTCCCCTGCCCCTCCATGATGCACACCCCCTTCCCCAGTCCCTCCATGAAGCTCTACCCCTCCCTAGCCCCTCCATGATGCCCCCCTTTCCAGCCCATCCATCATGCTCTCTCCCCTCCCCTGCCCCACCATCATGCTCTCTCCCCTCCCCCACCCCTCCATCATGCTCTCTCCCCTCCATCATGCTCTATCCCTTCCCCCATCCATCATGCTCTTTTCCCTCCCCTTCCCCTCCATCATGCTCTCTCCCTTCCCCTGCCCCTCCATCATGCTCTCTCCCTTCCCCTGCCCCTCCATCATGCTCTCTCCACTCCCCTGCCCCTCCATCATGCTTTCTCCCCTGCCCTTCATTGTGATCTTTCCCCTCCATCATGCTCTCCCCCATCCCCTGCCCCTCCATCATGCTCACTCTCCCCTCAGCTGCTCCGTTATGCTCTCTCTATCCCCAGCCACTCCATCATGCTTTCCTCCCTCTCTTGCCTCTCCATCATGCTCTTTCCCCTCCCCTGCTCCTCCATTGTCATGCTCTCTCCCCTCCCCTGCTCCTCCATCGTCATGCTCTCTCACCTCCCCTGCCCCTAAAAGTCAATGGTGCTACCATCAGCTCCACCACGCAGGCTCGCTGCCTAGGTGTTCTCTTTGACTCTGACCTCTTCTTCAAGCCTCATGTTCAATCTATCGCCAAATCCTGTCATTTCCATCTCAAAAACATTGCGCTCATCCGCCCCTACTTAACGCCAGATGCGACTAAGGTGTTGGTCCATTCCACTGTCCTTTCTCGCCTTGACTACTGTAATCCGCTTCTCAGTGGTCTTACGTGGTCCCAACTTGCGCCGTTACAGTATATAATGAATGCAGCAGCGAGGCTCATCTTCCTGTCCGCCCGCACCTCCCATGCCTCACCATTCTGTCAGTCCCTAGATTGGCTTCCTATAAAATATAGAGCTCAATTTAAAATTCTGGTTCTTGCTTTCAAATCGCTACATAATGCTCCTCCCACCTATCTATCCTCCCTTATACACAAGTATGTCCCGTCTAGGCCCTTACGTCTATCTTCTGTCCGTACTCCCACCTCTGATGCTCGTCATAAAGATTTCTCGAGGGCTGCACTGTTCCTGTGGAACTCGCTTCCCCCCTCTGTTAGATGCTCACCCAGTCTCCACTCCTTCAAAAAATCGTTAAAAACCCACTTCTTCATAAAACCGTATCAATTACACTGTTAATAGCTCCTGACTGATTCCTCTTCTGCAATTGTCACTAGTCTAATACTATCCTTACCTTTTTGTGTCATTTTACCCCACTCCCTCTAGCATGTAAGCTCATTGAGCAGGGCCCTCAACCCCTCTGTTCCTGTGTGTCCAACTTATCTGGTTACAACTACAAGTCTGTTCGTCCACCCATTGTAAAGCGCTGCGGAATTTGATGGCGCTATATAAATAACATAATAATAATAATAATAATCATGCTCTCTCCCCTCCCCTGCCCCTCCATCATGCACTCCCCCCTCTCCTGCCCCTCCATCATGCTCTCCCCCCTCCCCTGCCCCTCCATCATGCTCTCCCTCCTCCACTGCCGCTCTATCATGCTCTCCCCCCTACCCAGCCCCTCCATGATGCTCTCTTCCGCCCTCTCCCCTACCCCCCATGATTCTTTTCCCCCTCCCCTCCTTACCTGCTCGATGGTAACGGTTCCCGGTCTGCCAGGAAGTGCTCTCTCAATGAGCACTTCCTGTCAGACTGTGCACCTGCTCGGCCACGCTACACACAGTGACCGACTGGAGGAGAGCACTGTGCTGTGTGCTCCCCTTCTCCCAGTCTCCAGGTAACCATGGAAGTGATGTGGGTGGCCCATGGTCGCAGGGGTCGACCGTGCGGCCGGGCCCCCTGCAGTGACGGGCCCAGTTGCAGTTGCGACCCCTGCGTCCATGGTAGTTCCACCACTGACTTCAACACAGATGCAGCTAACGCACAGTTAACAACTCTTAGTAAGATAATACAATAATGTGAAACATTTATATAGTTCAGTGCTTAGTTTATCTAAAAATAAAACACTTAGGCACATGTTCGAAGCTCACGGTTTCCAAAATCCCTCTGCCTCCAATCACTAGTTTACTTAACATAGAATTACTGGCCAGATACTGTCCTTTAAGAAGTACATGCCACATGCCAAATCGTAAACTATGTTTTTTTCTATATAAATGATTGATCACAATGTAGACAGTTATAAGACACGCAAGTGTTCATGAAAAATTAATGTGTTAGGAGAACTGGACTGGCTTTGCAATACGAAGGTAGTAGCACACATTAGTTGGGCTAAAATATAACAGCTGGCTGTGCTTCTCGAAATACACAACCATTCATGCGCTTGAATGTTGCTTTCGTAATCAGGCACCCTACAACAGATGGATGTAAGCAAAAAAAATAAAAATACCACAAGCCATGAATCAATGTTATACCTTTCACGACTGAGCAACAAATATATTGTTTCCGATTTTAACATTTAACCACTTCTGGGCACAAAATTAGAATTTGAATGAGCTGTAGATCTGACATAAGGAGGTGATACAATGTATTTAATGTCATATGAAATAATGTTCGGGGTAGTTCCAAAGACAGAAATATGTGCACTCATGGGAACAGCACTAAATATTCAGGTACTAATACTTTATAAATTGGATCCTGCAAAAATGTAACAAAAATATTCTCAGAGTTACCCTTCCAAAAGCAGTGACTATATTAATGTGTGATTTTGGATAGAGGAAATCCCTTAAAGGAACACTCCAGGCACCATAATAACTACAGCTTCATGTAGAGGGTTTGGTTCCACGAGTGCCCTGGAGCTCCTCACTGGTCAAATTGTTTGTCGAGTCTGGTGCTTGAGGGTGTTCCTTAAAAAGTGAAGCCTTCTGGAACATCTCTGTGCATTAATTTCTTTTCTTTATTTATTTAACCAGAAAGAATACAAGTCATACTTATTAGTGTTTGAATTTTTTAAGGTGTGGGCACAGAGTTGTATGACTGAATGATGATAATATAATTGAAGAAGCCTGCTATAGCGCATCAGTTCACAAAAAATGCTCCGCAGGATTTTGTTTTGCATATAATTTACAGCGTGTGGAGCCTATCAAAGCCTCCTATAGTGAATAGGATTTTATGTGTGGCAGATTATTACAGTAATATTCAAAAGGGAAAATTGAAGATTCTGGTTAAGTTGCTGTGAGATGATTTTTTTAATAAAGAGAATGTTTGGCGATGATAAGACTACAGGTTAGATAATTGCAGTGGGCATGTGGTTAGACGATTACGAGAATGTATGGAGTTGGAAGAAAACAAGGTCAACAGCCTGTCATTGACATTGGAGATATTACAAAAAGTCAAAATTGACAAGTCCACTGTATGACAATAGATTAAGAAGGAAATATGTTTGGAGCAAAGGTTGAAAGATAATTTGCACATGGTGACATTCTTACTATTATATTTACATATACCTTAGATTTAACAAATCCATATTTGCAAGATCTGAAGAAATAAAATTAAATGTACAAATCTGTATTGCTGTATTTACTTTATCCTGAAACGGAGTGCCTCCATCTTTGTTCCTTGTCACTTTTTCCTTTCCATCATTAATCTAGTTTGTGGAGGTGGAGAAACAAAAACATGGAGGAAATTTATTAAAGTGGCATCTTCTAATAAGTCCCAAGTCCATCGAGTTGGTTCTGCTGATTTCCATGGCAATCACCAAACTGTATAACTTTTTACCACTTTCAGATGAAACTTTGATAAATCTTTACCAATGTCTGTTTCATTTACTCCAAAGCAATATGTGCCCTGGCTGTGCCCTGGCTGTGCCTGGCCTGAACTAGATTGTGATGCCAATTGCATAAATTTGAATATACATTTAAAGGAAAACGAAGCATTACATCAAATTGTGGAACACTGAAAGGTATACAATTTGAGAAAGACATATGGTACGGTGATCCAACAATTTGGAAAGTGTTTGTAAAGAAAATCTACTAAAAATACATCTAGAGTGAAATTGAAGGGAAAAAGAATATAAAGAAGATGGTCACACACAAAAAAAGAATACACTGTGTGCAGAATTATTAGGCAAATGAGTATTTTGACCACATCATCTTCTTTATGCATGTTGTCTTACTCCAAGCTGTATAGGCTCGAAAGCCTACTACCAATTAAGCATATTAGGTGATGTGCATCTCTGTAATGAGAAGGGGTGTGGTCTAATATCAGGTGTGCATAATTATTAGGCAACTTCCTTTCCTTTGTAGAAAAGGGTCAAAAGAAGGACTTGACAGGCTCAGAAAGTCAAAAATAGTGAGATATCTTGCAGAGGGATGCAGCACTCTTAAAATTGCAAAGCTTCTGAAGCGTGATCATCGAACAATCAAGCGTTTCATTCAAAATAGTCAACAGGGTCGCAAGAAGCGTGTGGAGAAACCAAGGCGCAAAATAACTGCCCATGAACTGAGAAAAGTCAAGCGTGCAGCTGCCAAGATGCCACTTGCCACCAGTTTGGCCATATTTCAGAGCTGCAACGTCACTGGAGTGCCCGAAAGCACAAGGTGTGCAATACTCAGAGACATGGCCAAGGTAAGAAAGGCTGAAAGACGACCACCACTGAACAAGACACACAAGCTGAAACGTCAAGACTGGGCCAAGAAATATCTCAAGACTGATTTTTCTAAGGTTTTATGGACTGATGAAATGAGAGTGAGTCTTGATGGGCCAGATGGATGGATTGGTAAAGGGCAGAGAGCTCCAGTCTGACTCAGACGCCAGCAAGGTGGAGGTGGAGTACTGGTTTGGGCTGGTATCATCAAAGATGAGCTTGTGGGGCCTTTTCGGGTTGAGGATGGAGTCAAGCTAAACTCCCAGTTTCTGGAAGACACCTTCTTCAAGCAGTGGTACAGGAAGAAGTCTGCATCCTTCAAGAAAAACATAATTTTCATGCAGGACAATGCTCCATCACACGCGTCCAAGTACTCCACAGCGTGGCTGGCAAGAAAGGGTATAAAAGAAGAAAATCTAATGACATGGCCTCCTTGTTCACCTGATCTGAACCACACTGAGAACCTGTGGTCCATCATCAAATGTGAGATTTACAAGGAGGAAAAACAGTACACCTCTCTGAACAGTGTCTGGGAGGCTGTGGTTGCTGCTGCACGCAATGTTGATGGTGAACAGATCAAAACACTGACAGAATCCATGGATGGCAGGCTTGTGAGTGTCCTTGCAAAGAAAGGTGGCTATATTGGTCACTGATTTGTTTTTGTTATGTTTTTGAATGTCAGAAATGTATATTTGTGAATGTTGAGATGTTATATTGGTTTCACTGGTAAAAATAAATAATTGAAATGGGTATAGATTTGTTTTTTGTTAAGTTGCCTAATAATTATGCACAGTAATAGTCACCTGCACACACAGATATCCCCCTAAAATAGCTAAAACTAAAAACAAACTAAAAACTACTTCCAAAAATATTCAGCTTTGATATTAATGAGTTTTTTGGGTTCATTGAGAACATGGTTGTTGTTCAATAATAAAATTAATCCTCAAAAATACAACTTGCCTAATAATTCTGCACTCCCTGTATATATATATATATGTATTTGTGCTCGGAATTTATCTAATACGTAATGGAATGTAGAAGGAGAAGCAAAGTTGGATTAGGTGTGCCCAAACCAACGTACGAGTAGGCCTGTAAAAGAGGGCAAAAAGAGGAATCAAAGAAAACACACTTTATGCAAGTTAAATACAGCGTGGGTATTGAAAGCTTGTAAGGAGCTTATACTCTGATTGAGGTACCGTATTTTTCGCTCCATAAGACGCACTTTTTTTCCCCTCAAAAGTGAGGGGAAATGTCTGTGCGTCTTATGGAGCGAATATGATGCTTTACTTACCTGTCTTGCAGCGTTGGCCGGCAGCACAGGGCGCACCGCGGTAGTGGAACTTGAATTTCATGTTCCGGTTTCCGGCGGGACTGAAAGGAAGTGCGCACAAGCTGAGTGCGCACTTCCTTTCAGTCCCGCCGGAAACCGGAACATGAAATTCAAGTTCCACTACCGCGGTGCGCCCTGTGCTGCCGGCCAACGCTGCAAGACAGGTAAGTAATTATAGGACAAGGGGAGGGGGACAGTATGGGAGGGGGATGAAGTCTATGGGGAGGGAGGGGGATGAAGTCTATGGGGAGGGAGGGGGATGAAGTCTATGGGGAGGGAGGGGGATGAAGTCTATGGGGAGGGAGGGGGATGAAGTCTATGGGGAGGGAGGGGGATGAAGTCTATGGGGAGGGGGGGGATGGAAGTCTATGGGGAGGGGGGGATGGAAGTCTATGGGGAGGGGGGGATGGAAGTCTATGGGGAGGGGGGGGATGAAGTCTATGGGGAGGGGGGGGATGAAGTCTATGGGGAGGGGGGGGATGAAGTCTATGGGGAGGGGGGGGATGAAGTCTATGGGGAAGGGGGGATTGAAGTCTATGGGGAAGGGGGGATTGAAGTCTATGGGGAGGGGGGGATGAAGTCTATGGGGAGGGGGTGGGTGAAGTCTATGGGGAGGGGGTGGGTGAAGTCTATGGGGAGGGGGTGGGTGAAGTCTATGGGGAGGGGGTGGGTGAAGTCTATGGGGAGGGGGTGGGTGAAGTCTATGGGGAGGGGGTGGGTGAAGTCTATGGGGAGGGGGTGGGTGAAGTCTATGGGGAGGGGGTGGGTGAAGTCTATGGGGAGGGAGTGGATGAAGTCTATGGGGAGGGGGTGGGTGAAGACTATGGGGAGGGGGTGAGTGAAGACTATGGGAGAGAGGAGAAGACTATGGAAGGGGGGGACACTATGGGACAGGGGAGAAAAAAAATATTCTGTACAAACTGTCCCATAGTAAGAAACACTATGGGACAGTTTGTTCAGAATATTTTTTTTCTGGGTTTCTTCCTCTAAAAACTAGGTGCGTCTTATGGTGAGGTGCGTCTTATGGAGCGAAAAATACGGTATATATGTAACTGCGCTGAGGATTAGCCGTGGCCCCATCACTTAGTGATGTAGACTGGGGTGTAAGAGCTTGAAGCTGCTGATGCAGCGCTTTGTGACAGAAAGACCAGCGAAGGAAGCCATGATGTATCTCCATCTTAATGGAAGGTTTAGACGTGGAGTAGTGGATTAGGACTGATAGTGTGTGGTTGACCTTGGATGTGACAGCATAGGAGATTTAAGTAAGATGCTTGATTTGCAGGTTTGGAGAAAGAGGCAAAAAAAAAACCCAAAACATATTGTAACTGCAAAAGGAAGCCATGATGTATCAAGCAAACTCTAATTGTGATATGCACAATATACAAGGCCCTGGCGTGAGTGATGGAGTAGTCATGAAACTGCGTGACGCGTGCACACCTGTACGTGGTAAAATTGTGTGCTTAATCCAAGATTAGCTCATGGAATGGTGGTATCTTGGATGGTATGTAGTGGATCGTAGGGAGTGCCTGAAAGAAAACCTTAAATTGAGAGTGTGCAAAGTGTCAGCAGTTTGGGCAATGCGCACGAAGATTACAATATAGTCTTGCTACTGCAGGGAACGGGCCTGGTCCGGGAAACCTAAGGGGAAAAAGATGCTAGTGGGTCTGAGGCGTGCCACTAGTATAATGAGTGTAAAAATGTTGAACGTATGGGTAGGTGTGTATCAGAGATACTGTAACGTAAGAACTTGAGTAAGCTGAGGGACCTGAATGTAGGTCCGTAAATTAGAGACAAGCCCCTGGGTTCCCACAAATGTGAATATTTTTGAATGAAATGAAGGCGAAGTGAGGCCTTAAGAAGAAACGTAAACGTAGTGAGTAAGATTACCAATACCTGATACTGTAATGCAGGGAACCAGGTAGCCTGTATGTTATCGATGGCGCAGGACTTGGCGAGCTGCGGTAATGACGCAGGTCTAAGTAATGATATGTAGAACTGAATGACAAAAACATGTACCGTTAAATATGGTAGTAATACAGTGGATTATGATAATGAGATTGTTGTTGAGGAATCTTAGACCAGGTACGTTTTAAAGTTTAGAACCCACTTTGGGAGGTGGGGGGCTGTATGAGACCGCAGAGGCTGAATGAGGTCTCAAGGGAAAACTTAACATTTTTAAAACTTCTTACCTGTTACCGAAATGCGGGGTACTAGGAACCTCTTATTGGAGCTTTGCTTGAAGAAAAGTATAAGTAGAAGCAAGGTGGTGTAGGTTTGTGTGATTGATGTTATAATCGTAGTGAGGAAACACAGATCTGGCCCGTTTGAAGTTTAGAACCCACTTTGGGAGGTGGGCAGGCTGAATGAGGCCGTGGAGGCTGAATAAGGCCTCGAGGGAAAAGAGAACTGGTAAACCTTTTTACCTGATACAGTAAAAAAACTAAAAAACATATGCAGACTAAGTGTAAGGAACCAGTATATAAGGACTTTTAAGGAGTTTTTTTTAAACCGTGCTAATGGTCTGTAATGAGCCTGGTGAAAAAGAACCGTAAGGCTTAACCTATGAGCGGAGACCTTAGTTGCGTAGAAGACTAATACATAAGGGAAAGTACAATAGACTAAGTCTCAGTAGGGTATGATAATGCCTGGAGGTGTACTTTATAACTTAACTTATAAGAGAAAGTGGACAAACTGTGCCTTTAAGAAGATTTACCCTGTAAAAGATAGGTGTCCCATAATTATGTGACTATAGCGGAAAATTAGAAACACATTATTTAACCAGTAGTGACTTTAAGAGCCATATAATACACATAAATACATATAGGATAAATAATGCGAGTGCTTAGATACGTGAAAGCATAACTATGTACTATTAAAGTAGATTAGTGAATTTAAACACTGAAGCCTCTTGTGTTCGATAAACGAATGAACAGGAGAACTGTAATGAGAAAGAACTCCTGCGTTCGGCTAAATGGAGCATACAAAACAGATTTTTAAACGAAAGCCAATTGTACCTGTGGTCGGATGAACAAACAAACGAACGAACAGATGAAATAGTCGAACGTAAGTTCGTTTAGTGCGGTCGGTAGTTAGCTTATACGAAAATAAACGAAAGGGGTGTGTACTCTGAGGTCGGCTGTTAGCTGCACGAATGCAGAAGTACACGAATGGTGTAAAATCACAAATGGGTAATAAATAAAGGGAGCCTATCCCGTGTTTTTAGGCCCGAACGTGGGAAAAAGCTGAACGCCATTTCCCACGTTTATGCTTACGTGGACGTGGACGTGCCGGTCTCGTGACCGGAAGCCGGGTAGCGAGTGGCGGAGTCGGGTAGAAGCCGGTGGACGGGCACGGAAGATGGAGGCAGGAGCTGCTGGCGATGGACTGCTTGATGGAGACAGCTTGAGACAGGACTTGGGAACGACGAACCGGAAGTGCAGGTAACTATGGAGATGACAAACAGCTTGCACGACAAAGGTAAGTAGGGGGTAGGGTTTATATAGGATCATAACTCCTCCCACAAATGCAGGTCAAATGGCCTTCCAACATATATATTCTGATTTCTTATCAAGATGCATACAAAAGAAAAATGGTAAACAGTAAAACGTTATATTTCTTTTAATAAATCGAATTTGGAACTGGCAAATCTCTAACTGCATTGCTACCTCTTTTTTATGTATTTATGTATGTGTATATATATATATTGTGTGTATGTAGTCATACAACACTTCAGCACAAACATTTAAACTTCTCCATCTATGTAATATATTCCACACTGAGGCTGCAACATAAATCGGAGAGCAGACTTGGGCACTAATGATAACATAATTTCTTAAAAGTCAAAGAAAAAATGAGTTTACAATAGGCCTGATTAAGCAAATGGTTAATACGGGTACTGGTTGCATTATTTGTAAAGAGAACATATATTGGCACAACAATGAAAAACTAAATGACATTCAGTAAAAATGGACATGGTGTACATGTAGTTAAATGGATAATGTGACTTGTAGTACGAGTAGTGTTATCCAACTTCATAATGAGAAGAGTCATGCACAATTCAGGAGGGGCCCAGACAGTATTCTATTAAAGATTCAATTAGGAAGTTAGATAACCTCATTGTGATATTGTATGCTAAATGCATAGACTTCAGGCACTAAGGTTTTCCTCAACAAAAATAAATTTAAAAAAACATGGCATTCCTGCATCATAACCACTACAATAAGCTACAGTGGATATAGTGGATGGACTATTCTTTTATAGAATGGCTTTTTGCATTTAAGTTAGTGTCATTATCCTATTTATTGATTAATCATTGCCAACTTTTTTTTTGGACGCTGTTTTCCTTTGCACTTTCATTAACTATGATTACGTGTTCTGGTTAGGTTATGTTGTGTTTTATTTCTAAAAAGCAACTATTTCTGCCAACCCGTTTCATCTAGTTGGCATATCACAAGGTGAATGGAATTGCAAAATATGTTTAAAGGTGTTTAAAAAACATGTTATTGATCTCCGTACAACAACCAAATGGATTATAGCTTGAATATTCCGCTGAGGGAACTGCATACTCCAAAGAACATACAGACAATTATGGTTGTAATAAGTCATGTTGGTAGATACTGCTTCAACTTACAACTTTACATGTGTCACAGCTACAGTCTATCTGGATATTATGTTGCTTTACTGTGTACTCGTAAAATTAAATAGGGGGAATAAAGAAGAGGAACAACAAGGTCAGTGTTTCTTAGAATATATACAGTACAGATGTTCAGCTTCCTGTCTGTTGATTAAGACCAATTTGTAGAAATAGAAAATAATATTAATTTATTTATTATAATGTATACAGATATTTATATATGTTGTATTGTAATGATTTCACTCTAATGTAATCACCAATACTTTAAATGTATTAGAAAATAACTGAGAGGGCACAATTGTTACATCTGCTTACCCTAATGTGTACTTTTTCTCAATATACTGTGTGTGAATATATCTATCTATCTACACACATACAAGGCAGCACTAATATTGTTCAAAATTATACAGTAAACAATATATAATATTTGTTCACAAAGAAATGCTAGAAAACAAAACCCGCAGAACAAAATATCAAGGTGAAATTCAACTGTGAATGTACTGTGATTGGTTGGCATTATAACTCTTGCTCATATAATTTCTACAGTTGCATCAGATTTTTTTCCCTCACGTTTTTGGCTTAATATAGAGAATACATTAACAATATTCAAGAAATACTTTTGCAAGTATTGTGCACATGCCATAAACCTTTGCTGGGCTGGTGTTTATGTAATATGCTCAGTTCTGCTACAGAGAGCAACTGTATGGCCAAAATGGGCATGCAAAGAGTGGCCAAAGGTAGATCCTCAATTGCCTTGATGCTATGCCAGCTAGGGAGCTACCATATGCCCATCCTTACAGGGTTGTATTTGTGAGCAGTGTTTGTGCACTGGAATGTAAGCATGTTTTTGCAAAGAGTATATGTGTGCATGAAGGGGTGTATTTGTTTTTACTGTTGCCATTGGAATTCAGCAGTGTACTTGTGCGTGTTGTTTGTGTTTGAATGCAGGGGTATGTTTGGATGCAGTGTTGACTTTTAAATGCAGGTGTGCTTTTGTGTGCAGTATTGGTGTTTGAATTAAGCAGGGTTTGTATAGAATGTTTACATTTTAATACAGGGGTGTGTTTGTATTTAATGTTTGTGTTTGATTGCAAGAGTGTGTGTGCATGTTTGTGTTGGTGTTTGATTGTTGGGATGTATGCACATACACATATGTACTCCCACATAATTACACAAATATACATACACATTAACACACAGATACGCTCCCTGAGACATAGACCCTTTTACACACACCATGACACAGATATGCAAACTGGCATATACACACACAGTCTGATACACTCACATAGACACATACATGTCATATTTTTATATTTGCAACCACTATAGGCACCCAGACCACTTCAGCTTAATGAACTGGTCTGGGTGCCTGGTCCAGCTAGGTTTAACCCATTTTTCTATAAACATAGCAGTTTCAGAGAAACTGCTATGTTTATATTTGGGTTAATCCAGCCTTTAGTGGCTGTCTCATTGACAGCCGCTAGAGGGCTTGCGTGCTTCTCACTGTGAAAATCACAGCGAGAAGACGCCAGCGTCCATAGGAAAGAATTGATAATGCTTTCCTATGAGACTGGCTGAATGCGCAAGTGGCTCTTGCCGCGCACGCGCATCCAGCCGAAGAGGAGGAGAGGAGGCGGAGAGGAGGCAGAGAGGAGGAGGAGAGCTCCCTGCCCGGCGCTGGAGAAAGAGGTAAGATTAACCCCTTCCTCTCCATTCTGCCCAGCGAAAGTGGGTCCCTGAGGGTGGGGGTACCCTCAGGGCACTATAGTGCCAGGAAAACGAGTATGTTTTCCTGGCACTATAGTGGTCCTTTAAGCTTACCTTCTGTGTACAGGGGGTGGTATGCTTGTGGTCCTGCTGCTGCTGGCTGAGTCTAACAGAGAGTGTGGGGGTCTGTGCTTCTTTCCCCCCTGCTGCCAGTGCGGCACATCCTTCTCCCTTGCGGAGCTCTCTTTTTTTAGCTGTGAGGAAGTGACTGGCTCTTACTTCCTCCCAGCATCTTATATTACAGGGGCCCCTGTTCAGCAATACCTATTGGGTGTCCCTAAGTGCATGGGCCACCCGATGGCCCCTAGAATGTTGGCCATGGTGTAGCCTCATTGGCTGCACTGGCAGTAGCTCTGCCACTGGGCAGTGGTGTTAGGAATGGTTTACTAGAGAAGATTTAAATCCTGAAGATTTGCAAAACGGAGACATAAAATGTAAGTAGCCTTTTTATTTTTTAATGTTTCTAATTAAGTATCTGCAATATTCCTTGCATAGTGTCCCTTTAAGTGACATGGCAAAGTATTTCCCTTCAGTTGAAGCTCATGGACAGCAAGGGGTTACTAGAGATGGGCGAAAGTCCCTGTGAGGATGCTTGGGAATGTTTTGTACTGCCCTACACAGAAGAGTTTTAACAGCTTCTTCACATCTTTTCTCACACCAAAAAATATAAGGCATAATGTATTCAGTACTCAGAATTTTCTCCGCAGTGTTTGTCTTAAAAGGCAGAAAAGAAATAGATTAAGTGAAATATTAAACATTGTGCAGCTGTGAAAACAAGAAATCTGGAATCCAAGCATCTAGGATGTAGAGACAGGGTTCTACAAATCCTGATATCAAGTTAATAAAGTTAAGTGCAGAATTGTTATAATTTCCTGTTAAAATAAAAAATCAATTTAGAAAACGATGTTAGAATAGGAATGAAAATACTTGAAGCAGTTCACTTTTTGATTTTATTACAAACTATTACAGTCTGTCACCTAAAAATATTGAACACTTAATTAATCAAAAGAGCTTAAAAAACATGTCATACTCATGGCTACACACACGGGTCTGGCGTCGAAGTTGAAGTCTTTCTAAGAGTGTTTGGATTCAACTTCCAGATCAGAACCAGCGCCTTGCTGACAAGACTATAGTCCATGGCTGACTTCTGGTCCTTTTTGGATCATAACCCATAGCATCCAATGATAAGGGTATGCAAGGTGAAGTCTGAAACACAATGCCTGTCTGAGCTTATTTGCATATCAAGCCAGGAAATCTGGGATTGCTAAGGAGATACGATAGCTCAAACTTCCAAAGTCTAATTTGAGATAAACAGATGATGCAAAACAGCCTTCTATCCATCAATCCATCAAATCCGTGCTGCTATTTAATTCACTTTGGTGTCATGCTGTGTCTATCTGCATGGTTCTTGAAGTGGCACTATTAGACGAAGTGTGATTATTTCCTACTAAATGCAGTCAACTACTTGAGTAAGATATTTCCCTCCATCTCATTTTAATCCCATATACCTTAAGGTTTTCTTCTGATTCTCCTTAATATCTCTTACATGTTTGGGTAGTATTACTGAAATCAAACAATTTCCCCAATGTAGTAGCATGTAACATGCCCAAAAACCATCTAAATAAATTGCCATACTTTGTGCTTACAAAAAAGTCTGTTATCTAAATGTAACATTATAAAAAACATATAAATCCTGCTCCAGTTGTACATCAAGGAAGAAAGAAGACCCCCAAAAAAATATATCACACATTGAGCAAACATTCGGAAAGAGAATGGTGTTAAAAGCTGCTAAATAATATAGATAAGTAAATTATGGTCGACTGTTTATATAAATATCATTGTTTGTGACAAAACCACTTCAACCCCTTAAGAAAGATGGCCATTTTAGATGTCAGTATTAAAGGACCACTACAGGCACCCAAACAACTTCAGCTCAATGAAGTGGTCTGGGTGCCAGGTCCCTCTAGTTTTAACCCTGCAGCTGAAAACATAGCAGTTTCAGAGAAACTGCTATGTTTCACTGAGGATAAATCTAGTGGCTGCCTCACTGACAGCCGCTAGAGGCACAGTGAGAAGACGCTGGACGTCCATAGGAAAGCCTCCGACGTCGGGGAGACAGCGGGGGCCCACTGAGGCCTGTAGGCGACGGGGCTGGGGGGGGACAGACGACTCCCCCGCTCTCAAGTCTGCTGAGCAGGCCACCCTCGCTCTGACATCCCCCCCCCCCCCTGGACCAGTGGGGGCTTTCCCGGTCCCTGCCGAGCCGACCCACTCAGTTCTAATGCCATTACAGACGGCACCTCTACCCACAGAGTGTACACGCATGCCTGCCAAAATGGCGGGAAGGCCTTCAATGAAAGAACTGAGCCTGACACCAACCAGTGGGACGGAGGGCAGCAGCGTGGAGAGCACCTCGAAGAGACTGGCGGCAATTTTCCAGGAGTTTTGGACAAGATTGGAAAGTCTCATGGCAACAACCGAGCCGCATCCTAAAGAACAAACATGAAAGAAAACGCCACTCTCGGTCAGATCGCCTCAGAGTTGCAGGCCCCGATAGCATCCTGCCTCTCTACTAATGTGCACACCCAAGCCGCAAAACAACGGGAATCTGACCCCTTCCCAACCACCAAGAGGGAAGAGGGTTGCACCTCGCAAGATGACAGGGCACAGAGCCAAGTTCCGACTCCAGCGGAGGAGGGAGAGGGAGACCACGCTCCAACACGGGCGGTAGCGGAGAGCTGCGCTCCGACTACTGTTTAGACGGAGGCAGAGTGCTCAGCACCTACCCCACCCATGCACAGCAGCAAAGCGGAGGGAACCGGAGAAGCCAGGGCCTCCTCGGGCGCCCACAACATCAGGGGGGACCCTGCTCCAACCGCACGGCCCAGCAGTTCGAGACCAGAAGAACTCATGCAGCGGCACTCATGGACACAGGGAAGTGACTCCCGATCCAAACCGGACACGGAGATCGGTGCGGCTCCAGCACTGCATGAGAGAGCTCAAGCGACACCCGACCAAATCTTGTTCCCAGCAGCACCTTGTCACGGCAGAAGGCTGCTTAGCAGCCGACACAGAGAACTCTGTACCACGGCCTGCACGTGGCGTTGGTTGAATGGCGACCAGTGATGCTACCTGCCATTTGTCCCTAATAATGCTTAGAAATGTTTAATTTCATGTTTGTCATTGCATGTATATTGTTTCATTGTTTTATCAATTAATGTCCACTTCAACAGTACCCAGCGGTATATCTAAAGCTCAGTAATCTAACTACTCTACTCTGACTAATAGCTACACATACATGTCTTGACCAGCCTAGCATGCAGCCTGATTGCTTACCCTTGCTTTATTACCCACATAGTTATACAGATGTATTTGCTGGGCTCACTTAATATGTCTTAAAAGTCACTGAGAGAAATTCTTTTTTTCTTAATACGCTTCTCACAGTTAATCACATGATCGTAAGGGCATCTCACTTTCTATATAACAGTGGCTTGTTTAGCGACATTAAGCACATAAAATACGCCATGCTGACAGCCATACTAACAATACACATGTACTGGTAATTTTTATTTTAATTAATCGTACTGTTATCCTATGTTGAAATCTCCGCCATATAGTCTATGCCTCTCATACAACAGTCTAACTAGAAAGACATCACTAACAGAATAGCTTGTTCATAACATAACAACTATAAAATGTGCCGACACTCTCATGCCATAAATGTAAAACCACTGTGTTTATGCCTTTAAATATGCTGTTATGGCATTGATAAATGCTTTGTTATTCCCTGATAGTGTGGTTTAAAAGCTCAGAACCTTCAACATAATGGGGCAAGTGACTACTTGTAATCTTCACACAGTGCCAAGCTACAGAAATGTCAGTTTTATATTTGAACAATAGTTTTTGTTCTGGTCAATGATAACCATTAACCACTTTTTTAGAGTTTGCAACACACTTAAACGAATACAAAGATACCTTTCGACAGAACTTTTACAGCCAGAAATTCATATTTGAAGAAGTATATAAAAAAAAATTGCATAAGCATTTCAAAATAGTTGAACCAAAAAGGATCAATTTACCTTGTAGCTTGTTATCACATATATTGTGATGTTCTCATTACAAAATGTAACAGTGTTCATTATGCCAGCCTCAGAAGAATGAGCAGATGGGTTCACTATGTCAGGGATAAAACTTGCAGCTCTCTGCCTCGTTCTATTGGGCCTTATAATTGAAACATTTTATATGCTGACAGGTAATTTCATGATCAATCACTCTGAAATATGATCTTGTGGCTCATATTGTGACATTTCAGCCAAAAGTAACCCAATCCAAAAGACTACATATCTAAGCTAGACTTTCTAATACCTTTACTGAGAGTATGTCACATTTCAAAAATATACAATTTATACAAAAAAAGGACACAAAAATGTTCTGTATTTGTAAAACTGAAATAGTATTCTGATTCTGGATATATAGTAATTACCCTTAAAAAAAATTAAAACAACCCCCCCCCCCCCCTCATTTGTGTGAGACAAATGAGGGGTGTAGGACTGAAAAAAATGAGAGTATAAATGTTCCACTATAACAGCTTGTATCCACCATTATAGCTTAAAATAAAGATATGTGAAACATAATATCCAAGATAGCTACAGGTTTAAACTAAGAAATAAGGGAGCAAAGTGGGTTTATATGAACAACAAAAAACTTTATAAGTCCATTCAATATACAACATATTTTGATATACACTATGAGGATTGAGAGACTTGCTTATGGTTCAACTTGGATATCACAAGTGGAATCCCAAATAAAACAGCCAGGCACTGTGAACATTTTGTTCCCTGCATCAAGGAAACCTGTTTCTAGGCCTTGCACGAAAGCTCTCCAGAACACTGCATTTCTCCAAAATGGGGGGCAAAGATTTTTTCAGTATTCTATAGACAGTGGAGAAAAGCGTGTTTAACATGTTTTATACATTCAATGTTTTTTTTTTTAATGCATCTATAAGCAATTACATATGTAAGTTTCCTTGGAATGGTGCATTTAAAAGAAAAATGCTATTTTTTTCATTTCAAATGTTTGTTTTGCAGAAAAAAAAAAGAATATTTCTATTAAATTACATAAGCGAGAAACAATTTTCAACATGCTTGTCTCCTTCTCTGTAATTATCAATTTAAATTCCCCTGGTTTTCACAATTTCCAGATGCTAATTGCTTTATTTAATGTTCTTTCATATAGCTTTTCCTCTTTAGAGCACATTCAAAACGCGTGTCTGTGTATATTTTCAATTATGTGTTTCTTTAATGTATATGATCAATTTGCATTTTAATTTTTTTTTAGCTTTGGTAACTAACAGAAACCACCCACTGAATAAAATACAGCAATACTCCACTCTCCTATGTAGACTCAAAATCCATACAAACTACTATCCAACTACTGACGATATTTTGGAGTAGTGGTAGGTAACCTTCGGCACTCCAGATGTTGAGGATTACATCTCCCATAATGCCACACACAGTTACATAGCTTAAAGGAGACATGCATCCATCAAGTTCAGCCTCTCTCATCTGTTTTTGCTGTTGAACCAAAAGAAGGGAAAAAAAAAACTGTTGGTAGCGCTTCCAATTTTGCAACAAACTTGGAAAAAAATATTACACCCCAAATTAAAAATTATATCCATAAAAATTATGTTTTTGCAAATATTCATCCAGTTTCTGTTTAAATATCAGACTTTAATAAAACCACCTCTTCAATCAGAGAATTCCACATCGTTATTGTTCTTACTGTAAAAAAAAACTTTATTTGCCTTAGACTAAATCTCCTTTCTTCCTGTCTAAATGCATGTATGATCTTACAGCCATAATGCTGGTAAAGATGCAAGCAAAAATATAGTCCACAACATCTGGAATATCAAAGGTTGCCTAATCCCGGTTTAGGGTATACCACCATACCACTGAATTATTAAATTAATCAAAAGGCTGGCTTTCACCATGTTTTTCGTGAATTTTTCACTATGCAAAATTTTACTGACTTCTGATGAAGCAAATTATAATGATAACATCAATGTTCTATCACACTTTCGGAGATATCTACTCTTAAAGAATATTTAAATTCTTAGTGATTATGGACTCTCTCAATTACACGAATAAGACAAAATAATGTTTTATCACATCATCTATTTAGCTTTGAAATTGTTGTTAATAGTCAATAGTTTGTTCATATATAACACAATGGATATAAAGATGACAGCCTTAAATGTTTAATTTCTGTTAGTGGATGAAGCTTTCATGATGTTTTTCCTACTGCTGTAAGTGCCTTTGAGCTAAGACAGATGGAAGTAAAGGGTATGTTACTTTCACTTCATGTTTACTACCCCAATTTTTGTCAAACCACTTCAGTATGGCGCTTAGAATGCCGCCATAAAGAGATTACCACCAAAAATTGTAACATTTAATCCATGCTCATCAACATGAAGGCTGGAGAATAGGAACCAATGAGAGGTCTAATTTCCGATGCATTTCACATTTGTGTTGGACTTGATGAAATATAATCATTACTATGTAATCAATCATTTGTACCTTGATATTAATTTAACCCCTTAAGGACGCAAGACGGTTCAGGACCGTCATCGGCATTTTTGCGTTGCCGACCGACGACGGTCCTGAACCGTCCTAAATTTAAAATGTACTTACCCGATCGCCGTCGTTCCCCCGGCGGCGATCGGCGGTGCTCCCGTTGTGGGGAGACTGCCTGCAGCCCAGACAGTCTCCCCATGGCGGATTAGGACCCCTGGGGCCATGTGATCGCCCAACAGGGCGACCACATGGTCACAATAGGTGTCCTAGTCTCTGCCTGCAGGGGGACTGTCTGTGCTGACAGGCAGTCTCCCTGCAACTGTAAAATCATAAAAAAATTTAAAGTGAAAGGTAATAAAAAAAAAAATTATTATATATGTGTATATATATATGATATATAGACATATATTATACCTATATAATATATGTCTATATATCATATATATAATGTCATGCTAAGTGTATTTTTATATTAATATGTACATATATTAATATAAAAATACACTTATAATTAATTTACACACGTATATATATAATATATATAATAACTATATATATATTGTATATATATATTATTATAAAATACGAATAATAAATAATTTAAATTAAATTAAAAAAATTAAAAATAATAATAAAAATTAAAAAAAAATTATATATCTATACGAAATGTTATTCTAACTGTATTTTGATATTAATATATATATATTTATATCAAAATACACTTAGAATGAAATTGTATATATATCTATGTATATATAAATAAATAAAAAGAATACGAACTATTCATATGTCCATATACAAAATGACATAAATAATTATATAAATATACACGTAGACTTCAAATATATAAATATGCATATATATTTAAATTCTACGTGCGTATTTATGTAATATTTTTACATAATTAAGTTATTTTATTGATTGCAATTTAAGGGACCTGCCTGCCAACCCAGGCCAAAAGTCTAGAGAATTTAATTTGCTAGCACTGTATTTTACCCTACGACACCCTAAAACCTGTACATGGGGGGTACTGTTTTACTCGGGAGACTTTGCTGAACACAAATATTAGTGATTCAAAACAGTAAAACATATCACAGCGATGATATTGTCAGTGAAAGTGACTTTTTTTGCATTTTTCACACATAAACAGCACGTTTACTGATGATATAATTGTTGTGATACATTTTCCAGTTTTGAAACACTAATATTTGTGTTCAGCAAAGTCTCCTGAGTATAACAGTACCCCCCATGTACAGGTTTTATAGCGTTTTTGAAAGTTACAGGGTCAAATATATGGGTCAAATATTTTTACATTGAAAATGACCAGGTTGGTTACGTTGCCTTTGAGAGCGTATGGTAGCCCAGGAATGAGAATTACCCCCATGATGGCATACCATTTGCGAAAGAAGACAACCCAAGGTATTGCAAATGGGGTATTACCAGTCTTTTTTAGTAACCACTTGGTCACAAACACTGGCCAAAATTAGCGTTCAATTTAGTTTTTTACTTTTTTCACACACAAACAAATATGAACGCTAACTTTGGCCAGTGTTTGCGACTAAGTGGCTACTAAAAAAGTCTGGACATACCCCATATTGAATACCCTGGGTTGTCTACTTTAAAAAAAATATGTACATGTGGGGTGTTATTCAGCATTTATGACAGATAATAGTGTTACAATGTCACTATTGATACATTTTAAAAATATATGTTTTGAAACCGCAATATCCTACTTGTACTTATAGCCCTATAACATGCAAAAAAATAGCAAAAAGCATGTAAACACTGGGTATTTTTAAACTCAGGACAAAATTTTGAATCTATTTAGCAGTTTTTTTCATTCGCTTTTGTAGATGAATAAAAGATTTTTCACATAAAAGTCAAAAAACATGTATTTTTTTCAATTTTTCATCATATTTTTTCATTTTTTAAAAATTAAATTACATGAGATTATATAAATAATGGTATGTAAAGAAAGCCCCTTTTGTCCTGAAAAAAACAATATATAATTTGTATATGAACAGTAAATGAGAGAGCGGAAAATTACAGCTAAACACAAACACCACAAAAGTGTAAAAAGATGCCTGGTCGCAAATGTACAACATCGCAAAAAAAGTCCAGTCCTTAAGGGGTTAATATTGCTCAAAGTATTATTTGACAATACCATATGTGTTGTTGTTCCTACAGTCCATTAGTATGGCATCTTTTTCCTACATTTTCAACATACCGCATGATAATAATGATTAAGGATAACTGGTCGCAAAAACATTGTCGCTAACAAATAGAGAATTTCTGAACTTATGAAGTTTGGCACTATGTCATCAACACGCAGCATACTTCTATCCAAGGGGATCTAGAAGCTGAAGTAGTTAACAAAGGAGCAACATTCTATTCTCTATTCTCTTGTATTCTAAACACTGCACACAAAATCTATTGTATGATTTCTCACATCTTTGAGCAAACATTAGCATACTTCCATTCTGTTATGCTGTGATAAGAGAAATCATTTATGTAAATCCATCAGTTCACTTTGTAGCACTCTCAAGAGTAAGGAATATATTATCCTTATTGCTCTTCGTATACCTATCGATATATTATATTTAGCTTTACTAAGGTTAGAGAGACTGTTTTCATTACTCTAATCTGATAAATCATATATTTCTTTTGCACGCACAATTGTCTGAGGTGGTAGATTTAAAATACATCGCATAACGTTGATCGTATTTGAATCCGTATCGATGAGATTAGTCTATTTATGGTCACCTGGTGGGAGTGTAATATTATTTTTCCATATTTAGGCATGGATGTCTGCAAAGCTAAGTTGATCTTTAAAAAGTATCACCTAAAATTCAAAGTGAGCAGATCGTAGTGGACAGCTGGCCAGTGGGATATTGGAGTATGGAATTTATTGGAGATATTAAATATTTGTATGCCCTATGGGGTTAATTAAAAGTTTCTGCTTTTTAAGTGACTGCAGTATGAGACTTCTATCTAGATTCCGAGAAGCTAATTCTCTATATTTTACCAGATTGCCAAGTGGATGGACTGATAATCATGAGGATGTATAGCTATTCTGAGTAACTGCCGCTTTGTAATTTGATCATATATTTTATGTGTTCTTTCATTGTAATCCCTTTGACCACTGCAACGTTTTAATAGCCAACCAGGCGAAGTGATTTTTTTTGTCCTTGTTGACTTTGATTTCAGCAGGAATAGCTTGGTATTGTTGTGGTTAGTGACACCTGGACTTTCAATCAATGACATACACATGCAGGCTTATTCACGAATGTGAGAATTGAAACGGAATTCAGAGAGAATTACAAACGTAAGGTCAAAATAGTCAAACTGGAAAAATTCCCTTAGACAGCTATGCCTCCAGTTTGGCTGCTCTGGCCTTAAACTTGAAATTCACTTAAAATTCTCTTTAGTAAAGTGCCCAGTAAGAACATACATTGTGTCTCTTTGGTTACCTTCCAACATTTTGAGGAATAAAATTGGGATGGAAGAGGGCAAGGCTTCAGTACAAAAGTGCTAATGACTTAAAGCAGGACTTCCATATATGACACATTAGTCATGCTAACCATTCAACTGACCTTTCGTTTGCATGGGCATTAAATTGCATTAGCTGTAGTGCAAAATGGAGGTGCTTAAATGAGGTTATTGTGCTGCACATTTTGGGGACTATTCTCTAATGATTTCAGAAGCAAGATACCAAAAAGCAAACAAAGGACTAACTAGTGTGTGTATGGGGGGGGAGGGGGGAGGGTCATATTCGGAGTGTACCTCTAAATGTAAGACTGCTAGAAGGTTTGGAGAAGCTTGCTGTAGTGCCTGACTCAGCCTCATTCTCTAATGTGGGCTATCTAGACTGCCTTACAGGCTTTCGAACAGTCAACACAATTATGATTAAGTTTAGGTTCAATTCTAAACCCAGCCATCACAGCGAGTGCATTTGGAGAACATTCAAGTATGAACATGTATGCACTCATGTGTACTAGTGTGATTTTCTATGGTTACTGGGTCTATCCGCTCAATCTGTGATGTGAAAAAAACGATGGATACCCATCCAGCAATTCTGCGTAAAGCTCAATATTCTTGCCAATGAAGCACAACATGATTGATTAGCTTTACCAGTCCCAGGGATTTAAACTATTCGCTGTTCTTTTAAAGGTATACTATAATTTTAAAACTGCTTGTTCGATTTTTGTTTACTATTTTACAAGCCAGAAAAATGAGTACAAAATCAGTCTCAAACTCATAATTAAATCATAAGTAAAACTAATGACACGAGAACAAGTAAACCAATCAAAAATTTTTGTTTATTTTTTTCAAAACAATATGGCCATAACAAATAATCTAAAATTATCATTTTATTTTATTAAGTTTATTATTATTATTATAATTATTTTTATATCTTTTGAGATGTTACACATGGTATGTAGATTCTCCAAGGATGTAAAACCATATTTTATTTAGTTTATATATATTTGCTCTGCCTTTCTCATGGGCACCAGATAATTGTACTGTTATGCATCAGTAGTCCACTGTGTGTCATATTCAATTTTTCACAGGTATGGAATGATGCAGTAACGACATTATGTGAAATCCTACAGAACACACATTTCTTTCTTTTGCTGGTCAATCTAATTAAACTGATTATTTTAAATTGTTCCATTTTTATTGGACATTATAATATATGGCTGATCTATATGACAAAACTAGTTTCTCTATTTTGACAGCTAACAGCATTTCCTACAACATCTTGCGACATATATCTGCTAAGAGATATTAATAATATGCTTTATCATGATACATTATCACATTTTTAAATTGCATGTGTTCATAGAAAGAAGATGTATATCACAAGGTAAAATATTCCACAAAAAGCAAATATATGTTCCAATATATGTTGACAGGCATTGGAACTAAAGAAAATCCCCACACATACAGATATGCACTGCTTGGCTAACGCATGTAATAACTTTATATGACAGTAATCACTCAGCCTCGGGGCAAATTCAGTAAACAGGTTTCTGTTAGGGTAAGAAATAGAATGATAGCCTATTGCTGGTCTGAATAGTGACGCAAATAGTGTCACTCGAACAAACAGCTTCTTTGGAAGGCAAGCAAAGAGCCATGTCCAAATTAGTCGCAAGTCTCCTCTTGCATTTGATCAAATACCGTATATACTCGAGTATAAGCCGACCCGAATATAAGCCGAGGCCCCTAATTTTACCCCCAAAAACTGGGAAAACTTATTGACTCGAGTATAAGACTAGGGTGGGAAATGCAGCAGCTACTGGTAAATTTCTAAAAAAAAATTAGATCCTAAAAAAATATATTAATTGAATATTTATTTACAGTGTGTGTGTATATAATGAATGCAGTGTGTGTGTAAGAATGCAGTGTGTGTAAGAGTGCAGTGTGTGTATATATGAGTGCAGTGTGTGTGATGCAGTGTGAGTGTGTGCACGAGTGCAGTGTGAGTGTGTGCATGAGTGCAGTGTGAGTGTGTGATGCAGTGTGTGTTTGTGTTGCAGAGCCTTGGTGGGGGGTGGGCATTTTTATAAATTTTTTTTTTTAATTATTATTTTAATTTTTTTTGTTATAATATTATTATTATTATTATTATTTAATATTAGTTTATTTATTATTTGTTTTAGTCCCCCCTCCCTGCTTGATACATGGCAGGGAGGGGGGCTCTCCTTCCCTGGTGGTCCAGTGGATCCCAGGGAATGTTTCTCAGTGCTCTTGGCATAGAGGAACCCTTACAAGCTCCATCAAGGCCCACTCTTAAAAGTAAAAATTTCTCTAGAGTGGTTCCATTTCTCCCAAGTGATGGATAAAACTCATTAACATAAGTGAATATACTTTTGTTTTACAGTATACGTTTTATAATTATTTTCTGTTTTTTATCCATGTCATTGCAACAAAAATAAATTATGCTCTTGAAATGACTATGTCCGTACTAACATACGTTACAGAGTTGAGTATTATATGTCCCCCCTTTTTGACCCACTTAGTTAGAGGTACTTTGCCACCTTGGAGTCTTTTATGCAGATTTGTAAATATACATGCTTACTGCACATATTAGGTACATATGTATTTCTTCTATTATGCTCTCATATGAAACTATCATCCATATACTAAAAAAATGGGTGTTGATTATCACTAATGTGCTTTTCTTTTACTACTTTAATGCATTGTAGAGTTCTTAAAATTATGCTGTATTGTAACCACCCACAAAAAATATTAAATAAAAAGTCCCACATACATTTTAATTTACTCCATTGCTGGTTTACACCCCAGAAAAAAAATCTAAATCTGTAATGGATCTTAAACGCACTTACCTCTCCTGCAGCTCCTGTCAGCTCCCTCCTCCGCGCCGGTCCGTGCAGCTCCTCTGTCAGCTCACACTGTAAGTCTCGCGAGAGCCGCACTATGACCCCGCGGCTCTCGCAATACTTACACTGGGAGCTGACCGAGGTGCTGAACGGACCGGCGCGGAGGAGGAGGGAGCTGACAGGAGCTGCAGGAGGAGGTAAGTAAACGCTCTGCCGCCCCCACAGCCCCCAGTCTGTATTATGGCAATGTAAATTGCCATAATACAGACAGTGACTCGAGTATAAGCCGAGTTGGGGTTTTTCAGCACAAAAAATGTGCTGAAAAACTCGGCTTATACTCGAGTATATACGGTACATTTCCTTGGGATATGCAGCAAAATACAATTATAGGGTCTTTGAAGGAGTAGGACCCCCTTCAATACCATTGAAACTCACCTTTAAAGTTCAACAAGTATGTGGAAGAAATACAAATAAAATTTTTAAAATAAAAATAAGATTTTGGTCAAACTGGTGATAAAACAGCCAAGTGAGAAGACTGATAATGATCAAAACAAATAGCCTAAGCGGTTGTCTTGATATATCATGATAGGGACAAAGTTCTTTACCTATACCCATACCTATATGGGCCCAGTAAATCGATTGGTCCCCCCCCACCCTTTGGGTCCCACTCCCGCCAGGCTCTAGGGGGAGGAAGGGGTTAAATTCTTACCTTTCTCCAGCGCCAGGCTCCCTCAGCGCTGGGGACTCTCCTCCCTCTTCCAACGTCATCCGTTGAATGCGCATGCGTGGCAAGAGCCACGAGCACATTCAGTCAGTTTATAGGAAAGCATTACTCAATGCTTTCCTATGGACGCAGGCGTCTTCTCACTGTGAAAATCACAGTGAGAAGCGCGGAAGCGCCTCTAGCGGCTGTCAATGAGAGCCACTAGAGGCTGGATTAACCCGAAACTGCTATGTTTACAGCAGGCAGGGTTAACCCTAGAAGGACCTGGCACCCAGACCACTTCATTAAGCTGAAGTGGTCTGGGTGCCTATAGTGGTCCTTTAATGTTGCCCCACTGCCCCTGGCATCAAGAAATTAGCATGCATTACGCTAGCACACACATGGGTTCAAAAAAGCCCCATTAGCCTCTGCTGGCAACCAAACATTAAAGGGATATCCTCACCTCTGAGATGCATACACCAACAAGATATACTTGCATCACCCACACATATGGCATCATGTAAAGCAGGTAGTGATAGTGTTTCAGACGAAAATTCTGCAAATTAATATCATTATTATTTTTACACTTCTAGGATTCTTGGAAAGGCATAATAACCCGTCTTAAAACCTTTTCGAAGCTAGGGCACAATTATTCCTCTTCATGCAAGTGGAAAAGTAAAAGGGAAAAAAAAGTAAAGAAAAGAACAATGCAGCCGTACTGTTTCTGACTCTAAACACTATTAATGCTCTTCAAATGGTCACTAAGAGACTTCCCAACATTATTTGCGCTGGCGAACAATGCAGAAACAGATTTCAGGCCACTTGGCACAGCTACACTTCCAGTTTTGACTGAGAGGTGATAATTAAATAGGCAGGAGAAAAACGCGATTGCAACTACCAAGGGGGATTGAATTAATACCACCATGTAGTGCTGCTTCACATATACTAACTCACTGTGTAACCAATTCCCACGTGAAGAAAAAAAATAGAACACATTACATGTAATTTCATTTCATTTGTTTTTCATTTTTGGAAGTTTAGCTATTTTTTTTTTTCAGTCAGCCGTATAGGGAAATTCGCCTTAGCGTGGCAAAGGTTATCAGGGCGGAAAGTTACCAAGCCGAATCTTTTTTTTATTCAGGATTCTGTGTGAATTATTGAAAAGCAGAAGGGATTACTTGTGTTTTCAGCATGCCGCCATTTCATTTGCAGTTCCCTGTTTAAATCAGCAGTAGATGGAAAGCGCCTGTCACAAGCTGTGTTATCTTTTATTAAATCAACAGTACATTTATTTACAGATAGTATGATATATATACAGACTTGAGATCATACTGCTTCTTTTATTTAAGCTTCCATCTAAAAGGGAGATTGTATTTCTTTAACCCTGACATTTTAAATATAGCACCATAAAATGTAAGGGTAGAAAATATTAACAAAATATCGCGTATCCCTCTAAATAATTATGACAACTCAACTTTGAATTCTATGTGTCGTCTTGCTCAGAAATTCTTCAGACTTGAGAAAGGGAGGTTCTCCCGAAAGCTTGTCATTAAAAAAATATGTTAGTCCGATAAAAAAGGTATTCCAAGATATGGATTTTATCTTTTTTTGTACTTCTAAATAATTAGGATAGATAGTTAAAGGGACTCTCCAGTGCCAGGAAAACAAACCGTGTCCCTTGGCGCTGGGTCAGGGTCAGCTCATGCTTGGGATGACGTCGGCGGGGGAGACCCATTGAGCATACGCGATCGCCGGCGTGGGAGACCTAATGCGCGTGCGTGGCGATGATGAAATCCTATGGGGATTTCAGCAACGCTGGAGGTCCTCACATAGCGTGAGGACGTCCAGCGACATTATAGCGACTTTTCATGTGCTATAAACACGGAAGTGCCTTCTAGTGGCTGTGTAGTAGACAGCCACTAGAGGAGGAGTTAACCCTGTAAGGTAATTATTGAAAACTGCAATAATTACACTTGCAGGGTTAAGGGTAGTGGGAGTTGGCACCCAGACCACTCCAATGGGCAGAAGTGGTCTGGGTGCCTGGAGTGTCCCTTTAACACATGAATGGTTGGAGTTGAAATATATATTTTATTTTTGGATCTGCATATTGGGTAAATATGTATGTATATATACAACTATAGAGAATCTTGTAATTCATGGTATGGCATAATCCCATGATTTTATTCCTGTAATTCACTTCATACTGTGAATTATGCTTGTTTTTTTAAATCTTAGTGCAGCTGTGGGAGGTGGGTGGTGTAAAGCAATATGTATGACCTAGACTGCCTAAAGATTGATGATCTCAGCCATGAAGGCGGGGCCAGCTGTGGCGAGGGAGAAAAGTAAAATTACAATTTCACTGCAATCAGAGAAAGCCTGACCCAAAAACAGCCACTCCAGCACATCCTCTAAAGGAGCACTCTAGGGACCATAAGAATTTAATTGTGATTAAGTTTTATGTTTCCCGGAGGTCCTTGATGCTGGCTTAGCTTATGGGGTCAAACCCTCAACCATTTAACCTCAAAGTCTTCTCACCAGTACCGTTTAACTTTGCCCCTGTCTTTCCGTTGCGCTCATATTGCTTAAACAGGAAGCATTGGACTGCCACAGACAGGTGCGCCACTGATTGGCTGAGAACAACACTAACACCTAAGTCACAGACACAGCCTTTGCCTAAAACTAATGCATGTTATCCACTCCAACAAACTCTGTAAATACATGCCCCATAAAAAAATAAGACGTATTTCTCTACACTATCTTTTACCTACAATTCACAACAATTATACACTGAGATATTCACAACAAAACCTACTACTGTCTATACTACTACATGCCCCCTCCTATCGGACCTTTCCCATCCCTTGTCCCTATTTTTGTACTTTTTTTATGATTCTACCTCCTCTGTTTTGCCTGTTTGCATTATTTTTCTTTGTTCTCAACTTTCTCCAATTCATTGTTCCTTGATAAGTATATATGGTGATCAGAATTGTGCTTTTTGTGTTCGCTCTTCATTTAAAAAAACATTACCTATGTATATTTTGAAGGTACAATATTGGGTGATTCTGCAAGTACAGCTTTAAGGAACACTATCATTATATAAAAAAAAAAACTTTTTAAATTTTTTTTACAAAAGTTATTTTTGTTTTTTTCTTCCCATTATTTATTCAGCCCACTGTGAAAGATTTTTTTTTAAAATGATCAACGCTGCAGCTGCTTCTCCATTTCTGATTTCATCATTACTGATGTTCTTGGGCAAATCCAATGTTTACTGCAGAGAAGCATTGGTGCCCAACTTTATGGGTGGGGCAATTACCATATTCAGCCAATTGGAGGTTTCCCATAGAAGTATTAAATCCAATGCCACTGTTTGTCTATGAAAATCATTAAAGGATCACTATAGGGTCAGGAACACAAACATGTATTCCTGACCCTATAGTGTTAACACCACCATCTAGCCCCCCCCCCCCCCCCCCCGGGCCCTTCATGCCTCCATAAATATAACAAAATCTTACTTTATTCAAGGCTGAAGCTGTAACTCTGCATGCTGTTTGACTCAGAAAAACAAGCAGTCTGCTGATATCATCAGACCTGATCCAATTACAATGCTTCCCCATAAGATTGGCTGAGACTGACAAGGAGGCAGATCAGGGGCAGAGCCAGCACAATTCAAAAACAGCCCTGGCCAATCAGCATCTCCTCATAGAGATGGATTGAATCAATTAATCTCTATGAGGAAAGTTCAGTGTTTGCATGCAGAGGGAGGAGACGCTGAATGTTTGGATGCATTTTAGGCAGCCATGACCCAGGAAAGATCTCTAACGGCCATCTGAGGAGTGGCCAGTGAAGTTATCACAAGGCTGTAATGTAAACACTGCATTTTCTCTGAAAAGACAGTGTTTACAGCAAAAAGCCTGAAGGTAATGATTCTACTCACCAGAACAAATTCAATAAGCTGTAGTTGTTCTGGTGACTATAGTGTCCCTTTAACAGTGTTCGGTGTCTTTATGCTATGCCTGATGACACCAAGCGTTGAGACTTAAAATTATTGAAAGTCTTATAAAGTAAGTCAGACAACCACTATAGGCACTCTGGAAAAAAGTACACAGTGCTGTTTTACATAAAGGGAAATGTTTACATTTGTCAGACTGCACAGATAGGGTCTATAGTGGTGTTTGTGCTTAGCATGATCCTTTAACTTTTCATTAGAACTAATAATGATTTCCATGTATGTTATATATAAGGAAGCCAATAGAAAAATACCACCTAATGTCAAAACACCATATAGTCTAGTATTCTGACTACAGACCTTCTTTGTTATGATTGCATTGGAAAGCTGCAGAAGATTGACTTAAAGGGCCTAACACGGCGACTGGCTTAACCCCAGGTATTGAGTGAATGGATGCCAGCTACTTGTAAGTATTAAAGGCTTGGAGAAGTGGGACAGAGGCAAAAGCATGATCTTGGTTCTTTGTTGTGACATAGACAGTTATACAATAGCATAAAAAGAGGGAAAGAACTAAGATCATTAGCAGCAAAGGGTCCAAAAACGCACAGATAAAGACTGCCACCTGTTTCAATATATTTGACTCGAGAAAGTGAGCCTAGCAACTGAGGGGAACAGTATTAGTTTTAAGGAGAGAGCAGCATGCAAGTTACTGAATAATATAGAGATATACAATATGCGTAATAATGGATTATGAGCCTAGCAAGCCTGCTGCTAATGATTATGATAGGCCAGAATCTTTTTCATAGAAAGCACTAGAACAGCCATAGCTCCCAACTTTCTTACTCTCTAGTTTTCATTCCTTAACCTTGTCCATCTTACGATCCACACAGCTCTCATCTCCTCTCTCACTAATCACAATGTCTGAATTCTCTCTCCCCAGCATTCACTTATCCACTCTGTTCTTTCCCTTCTTACTAGCAGGTTGAAGCTCCTACTATGTAGCCTTGAACAGAGAAAGAGGTGGATATAGTGAGTGTAGCAGACACCCCTTTGTGTGTCTCTTTCTCCCCATCCCCATCCCCTCTGTGTGCTTCTCACCCCTCTATTTTTCCTTCTCCCCCAAGCCCCTCTGTATTTCTTTCTCCCATATCCCTTTCTATGTGTCCCGTTCTGCCCTTCCCAGTCCCACTGTGTGTCTCTTCATCCAGCACCTTGTCTCTTTCTCTCCCCCAGTGTCTCTGTGTCTGTATTGCGCTTGCTGCTGGCCCCCCCAGGACTTAACAAACCACTGGACCACCAGGGAATACTATATCCCCCCTCCCTGGTAAAAAGCAGGGAGGGGGGACTAAAAGAAAAAAAAAAACACAATTTAAATATTAAAAAAAAAATATTTACATAACCCCCCCCCATATTTACACAAATTACATCACTACACAAACACACTACACACACTGCAGTACATACATGCACACTACACAAACACACACTGCATTACATACATCACTACACAAACACACTGCATTACATACATCACTACACAAACACACACACACACACACACACACACACACACACACTGCATTACATACATAAATACACTACACAAACACATGCACTGCATTACATACATACACAAACACACACTTCATTACATAGACACACACTACACAAATACTCACTGCATTACATACATACACACACTACACAAACACACACTGCATTACATACACACACACTACACAAACACACTGCATTACATACACACACTACACAAACACACAATGCATTACATACACACACTACACAAACACACACTGCATTACATACATACACACTACACAAACACACACTGCATTACATACATACACACACACACTGCATTACATACACACACACTACACAAACACACACTGCATTACATAAATACACACACACACTGCATTACATACACACACACTACACAAACACACACTGCATTACATAAATACACACACACACTGCATTACATACACACACAACACAAACACACACTGCATTACATACATACACACACACACACTGCATTACATACATACACACACTACATTATATACACACACTACACAACCACACACTGCGTTATATACATACACACTACACAAACACACACTGCATTCACTTTACCCACACTACACACACTGCATTCACTATACACACTACACAAACACACACTCTGCATTCACTATACACACTACACAAACACACACTCTGCATTCACTATACACACTACACAAAGACACACTCTGCATTCACTATACACACTACACAAAGACACACTATGCATTCACTATACACACTACACAAACATTCACTATACACACTACACAAATACACACAGCTCCCCTGTCTAAATACACTTCATCCACTACATGTGGCATGTATATTTTGTGCATTTACCGTTAGAAATTGTTTATTTTTTCAAAATGGTAAGTGTACAGAATATCGGCAAGTTATCGGCTATCGGCCTGAAAGTTCACAGATTATCGATATCGGCTCTAAAAAATCAATATCGGTCGATCCCTACCATGTGCCCCTCAAACTGGTGCACCCTAATGTGGCCGCCTGTGCCGCCTTATGGAAGTGCAAGTCCTGCAACCAGAGCACAAAACGTTTCTCTCCCCTAAGTTCCTATACTCCGTTACCATGCTGTAACATCCTACAAGAAAATCACATGATGAATTGTGAAGCATACATAAATATAAATATATATGTATTTATATATAAACTATATAGTTTCTGTTTTATATTTTCCACTGGGCCTATTGCATGGGCTTAGAGCAGCAGCTTAATTCGCCCCTATGTTAACCTGGCCCTGTATGTAATATGGAGGTCATTTAGTTACTCCAATTGCCATTATATACACCCCTATATACTTATTAACCCTTAATAGGGTTTCCTATTAAGGGTTAATAAGTATATAGGGTAGTGGTCCTTTTGACGGATGCTCCTAGTGCTTCCCAAGGACTCCAAGCACTCCACTAGACACCATAACCACCGCAGATCCAAGAACCGCCACAGCTTGGTTGGAGTCTAGCCGTTGTCCACCCACTCTGGACCCAAGACCAGGATCCAGCTTCCAGTAGGTAGACCTCTCTTAATCCAGAGAACAGGAACAGGAACAGGAACAAGCTCTTACAAGAGCTTAGTGATTATACTCTGGGGAGTATAGTGATTATAGAAATCCCCAGAGTGTGAAGGTAGTTTTCCAATCCCCCAAACATGAGCCAAAACTTCATGAAGTCTGAGGCTTTATTGGTACAGGTTTGCTTATATACAATTCCTCAGCCCTCTGCCTGTGATACAATTAACAAAGACAATGGGCTAACTCAATTAACCCTAAACAGAAAAAACATAAATTTTTACAAACCCCAAAAAGTACCCCAAAATACAACATATCCCCACATCCTCTGATAGCCCCGATCTGGGTGAACAACATATCCAAAAAATCCCCCAGATCGGTTCAGGGTTTCAGGAATTTCTTGGAAGTCTTATTTTTGCCCCACCGTGAACATGGTCCCATGCCCAAAACAGTTCCATACACTCGACGACAAAACACAGTTGGACAATTTAGGATGGCTGCCACCACATGTTTGAATCTGTTCCAGTTAAAAGTCCAAAGGGCAGAAACAGTACTTTTGAATATGGGTTATCACAGAGCCCATAGTTCCAAAGTAGGAGGCTGGCAAACAGGCTCCTCCAAAAACCAGTGTCAAAGTGGATTTTGTCAGTTTATAAAAAATACCTCTCTGTTTCATTAGAGATATCTTTGCCAGAGGCTCAAGGAAGCAGGGTGAAAGGTCAGTGTAGGACCAACCTAAGGGGGTCTGCCCTGACGTTGGCAGGCGGGTATTCCCTCCAATGGCCATTGGAGTAACTAAATGACCTCCATTTGTTTAAATTTACATAGGGATTAAGGAGAGAGCGCAGGTAACTTTTTATTTGTTTTTACTGTATGTATTGGGGCTGATGTGTACTGTGGTCGTTGCTGCTGCACAGGAGTGATGGGAGTGAGCGCAGGACTTTTTTTTTTTTTTATTTGTATTTGTATTCACTTCCTGTGCGTAATATGTTTAACAAGATGCTAACCGAGAATTTTGTTTTAGAATTGGATGTCTGCCTTCAAAGAAGAAATGTATACAAGAAATGGATGCCTGCCTTTCTTCAGCTTTGTAGAACTACCACATGTTTTTCCTAATAAGCAAGTAAACACTAAATACTTTTTTATCATTACAAAACTATTTTTTATTGTAATTCATACTCATTAATTCCCAGCTGTATGAATTTTTTTTTCCACAAAATACTTATTCTTGTTTTGACATCTCAGTTTCCACTGCTGACAGCCACAAGATAAAAAAAATGATCATGTTTAATACAATCAGCAATTGTACATATCCATACGTATCAAATTAATGAAGTTGTAGAACATTCCAATTACGTCAACAGGACCACATGGTGAATAAATTCATCCAGGTCAATCTTTTCACATTGTTACTACCTCTCTACACAAAAATATACATCATGCATTGTTTTTATTTTAATTTACAGACAATGGTTTCTATGAATTATTGACTGTAGTTAAAATATGCAACTTTGCCATCAGATGTAGCAGAACAGTAGTATAGTATCAAATATAAATAGGCTAGGCAATAATAAAAAAAAGCATTTTAACGTCTCATAAACATACAAAGGCTAACAATGTAAAAAAATCTAAACAAATTATTTATTTCTAATTAATGGTGGGTAATAGATTGGTGGAAGCCAGGAAGAGTGGTATCACAGAGCACCTCGTCCTGGTGTCATTATTGCTCTTCCTAAGTCTTGCTCTGCCATAAAGCAAGTGTATGGATAGGATTGCACATGGGGAAAGATATTTGGAAATGGGAAAATTAAGAGACATAAAAAGGGGAGCAGGGCGCATTGGGACAAAAGAGCACGATGAGTAGGGAGAAAATGCACAAGTGGAGAGAGATGGGGAAGGAGACATAAGAAGGGAAAAATGGAGCATGAGACACAAGCGAGAAAGATCAGGAGGTAAACACAAGTTGTGAGATATAGAGACGGAGTTAGAAATGGGTAGATAGAGGTACAAATGAGGAAGAGATGGCGGAGGCAGACAATAGTGGAATAAAAACAACAACGGGTGATGCACGTGAAACTGAAATAAGCGGAATTCCAGACAATTTACAATTCAGTAAATAATTCTGTGAATTTCTTATAAAATAAATATTCCTTGTTTTTGTTCACTGATGTAATGCAGTCACGGTAGATTTCTAGATGGCGTGCAGATTAACTATGGCAGCTAAGTGTCCTGGAATTTGTTTTCATTATCTGCCACGGAGCAATGGCTTTCAGCAGAATTAGTGCTGAAATATTAAATGACATATGCAATGATCCAGCAGCAAATTTGGAGAAACTGAACATAGGTGGATATGGAGATATTTTTCAGAAAGATGAGAGAATGCTTCACTTTAAGATGTACTCTCTGCAGTAATTGGTATTAAATATTGTTTCTTCTGCTATCCATTCATTAAAATACACATCATATCAAGATTGTTTTCATTTTAAATAATGCTATGTACACAAGACTTTACTAACAAAAGTAATTCCTCTGGGCATTCTAAGCATATATCAAAAGGGTTAAATACTTCAATTAGTAACATCTGCATATAGATTCCTTTAAGTTTAGTATGTTAATTACTTAAATATATGGTTTGTCTTTGGTCTAATTATAAAGCTGCCATTCTGCTTAACTAAGTTTGAGAAAGCTTACAAATAACAGTGGCTATAGTGGGCACTCATAACAATTTAAACAAAAAATTCTTGTCATATTCTATTTCTCTTGAATTTTTTTCCAATATAGATTTTTTTTTAAAGGGATATTCTGGAGCACACTTTATGTGTGAAGAGGATGTCCTCTTTTTTCATTTTACAAAAAGAATAGAAATTGACACTTTTCTAATTTAACCTTGTTATACCCCATGGCTTTTAAGTAGACAACCGGTTCTGTTACTTCCTGGTTTGTTTAGCTCAGTGGAGCTAAACGCAAAAGGCAGCAATTGCTCAAAGCACCTTCTTGAAAAAACTTCTAATTGAGCTTCATTGGAAAGTCTGTGATTGAACACACACAGAAAGTCTGGGCGGGGTAAGAAGGGTAGGGCATCAAACATAGTACTGCATGTTTTGCAAGTTATTTTTAGAAATACCTTCAATGAAAAATGCATTATTAAAGGGTGCAAGATTTAATTTGGGGTGTATCTGCTAAACAGTGATTTTTAAAATGTATTTTGTACTTGGGCAGTGGAGTGTCCCTTTAATGCATTTCATGCCTTATTGGACATTATTCTTTAGCCGTCCCTAAAGAACTATGGCCTTCATTTAATTTTTTGGGGGATAAGCTTTCCAAATTACCACAATCTGTTAGGAAAACTTTTCAAATTTGTAATCTAGAAAAAAAAATTGAAGACTTAAGTCTTATAGCGTATTTATTTTAAAAGTTTCTATAACAGATTGTGATCAATTGAAAAGCTTATACAAAATAATTACATTTAGTCAAATGTAAAATGATTTTAATTGATTGAGATTTATATTTATTGGTGTATTTAGAGGGGAAGAGCATAGCAATGCCAGCATAAAAAAGTATATGCAAAAAATCTCAAATATACAACACCCAGGGGTACAAAAACAGAGAAATGAAAATATTCTATAAATAAATCACCAACAACATGCCGTTGTCAACCCCCTATTTCTAATTTTAACAACTTAAAAAGTTAACACATAAAAAGTGTTTTTTTTTATTAAGTTGTTAAAATTTAAAATATGGTTGACAACTGCATGCTAAAAAAAAAGACAAGGGGGGGCGGAGCTAGCGCCCAGCGGGATCGGACGCACGATTGCAGCTCTCCCGGTCGGCTAACACTAAAAGCTTCAATACAGCCGATATAAACCTGCACAGGACCCGGCCGACGGTCGGAAAGAGCGCCCACACCGATGGGGAGAAAAAACAAAAAAACGTGAGCGGATCAGCCGCGGTTTACAGCAGACATAGGAGACCTGCTGAGGAGACCGCATGGCGCGGTCATATCCAATATGGCGGCCGAGTACGACGACTTCATGGACAGCTCAGAAGAGGCTCCAGTATACAGCCCAGGTACACAGGTGTATAAAGGGCCCCCCAAACCACCACAGCAGACAGCTGGCACCTCCACCCGGTCACCACGGAGATAATTACCAACCTTCTCACAGACCTCCGCCAAACACTCTCCACTGAAATTTCACAGGTGAGGGAAGACATCAGGGGGTTCACTGTCCGCCTTACTACAGTGGAGCAGACCTCCCAAACAACCTCAACACAGGTCCAGGCACTACAGAAGCAGGTCACCGACCTGACAGCTGCTCACACCACTCTCATCCACCAACTAGCATCTATGGAGGATAAACGACGGTGGAAACACGTTAAAATCAGGGGCCTCTCTGCCGAAATTCTCCCAGCAGAAATGCCTCACTTTATGCGAAGGCTATTCGCGGCCCTCTTATACCCCAGGCAAGCTAAAGGAATACAACTAGATGGGATGTTCCACCTGCCCAAAGCAACAACACCCTCAAGCGCAACTACCAGCGATTTACTGATTAAGTTTCAAAACGGGCAGGACAGAGCAGCCTTCATGAGCGCCATCAGAGGGAAAACCCCCTATAAATTTGAAGATATGGAACTGTTGTTCTACTCTGACCTCTCCTGCAATACTCTGCTCTGGAGGAAATCCCTTCATCCGCTGACAACTACGCTGGCAGCTAGGGGAGTGAAGTATCGTTGGGGACCTACACATGTACTCCTCATTCAGCAACAAGGCACTGAACAAAGGGTGGCAGACATTTCTGAGATGGACGCTGTCCTGGCGGACCTGGGCCTCACGACCCCACCCCCCTCTACAACCTGGGACCCAGCAAAAACTGTCCCATTCATCCCTGCTTCAGAGGGAGGACCTGGGAGGGAGAACTCCTGACTCATCAGCCTAAACATTCCTTATATGTTGTTTCTCTCTATGTTGGGCTTAGCCCTTTATTAAATGTTAACTATGTGACAAACGTTTAGTACACTACACAATGTTATGACACGACCACCCACAGAGGCCATATACGGCCAAGACTGAGAATTTCCCCAGACACGCTGGCTCCTTTTTAATAACCACCCCCCCCCCAGCTCCCATCATATGCACTTATCATACACAATCCACGGAGAAGCTGTATAAGTACGCATTCGGAGGCGAATCAGTCCAACCTACCCAAAAACCACACTCACCACAACAAGTGCCATGTAGTCACCCTCTAATAATAACCGCATGCCGGAGCTACCAATGTGGCTTGAAGCTCTACTTTACCTACACACAGAGGTACATGACTCAACCACCTACAACCCAGACACTATTCATAAGGGCTCGGTCCCAGCACACCAGGAGCAACCGACCAATCCCTCTCTGAACCCTCTGACACATATACTCTACAGCCCCATGAACATCGCTCCGCAGTACCTATATTACAACATTTTGCTTACTTGCTCTGTTTAAACTCAATTAAAAATGTGCAAATTTCTCAACTGTCATTCTAAAGCCTAAAGTTATAATACCTGTTCCAGCTGATGTGGCCAAACAGGCTGATGTGTAAACTATGCACGACAAAAATAAAGAATAATAAAAAAAAAATGTAAAAAAAAGACAAAACCAAGAAATAAAATACAACTGAAGCCATTCAAGCCAATTATTTCAAGGAGAAGCATCCATCAGGATATACTTTCCAAGAAAAATACTATGCTTTAACCTTAAACAGAACAGCAAGTCTGTAATATACAAAGCTAAACTAATTCTGTTTCTTAGTGGGATTTGGAGGTGTCTTCACCTCTTTGTGAGACTAACTCTGAAAGGAAATTGTTATTCTTCTAGCTTTTTCCTTGACAATTCCGTATCTTCTCAGAAAAAGAAAGAAGATCTTAAGCTCTGAATTACTGACATCAGACCACTATTTGTTATCCAGCTCTTGTCTGCGTATGAAAGAGATACTTTACTTAATCAATGAGCTAGCACCTAAATCAGCTCTACACTATTATTTTCTGCTCAAATTGTACAACCGTATAAATGTGTGACGCATCTTCCTCTGGAAGAAAAATGTCTTATATTATCTTACACATCCCTGAGCTTGTGGATAAGCTCATGCCTAACTGTAAATATTGTATTCCAATTTATGTCTTTAACTGTTACTGTTGAATATAAATGGTGAAACAATAAAAGAGAAGAGAAGATCCATTAATTCCCGGACAAAATTAATGTTTAAATAGAGCAATATTTCTAGAAAACACTATTTTATATGTAGGTTTTATATATGTCGCATGTTATTCATGAGTTAAGTTTTTTTTTAAAATCATTCAAAGGAGTCAAAGTAGCTCTGTCACTATGAGGAGTCTATGCATATTTTGCAAAGACACCCGATGGTGACTGCTCCGCTTCCCGTGCGGTGGCCATGGGGTGCAGGGCAAAATTAGTTTTAATTATCTAAAGCTGTCCTTCGTGGCTGCTTCCATCCTCATCCAGACGGTCTTCTTCAACACCTGGCACTTCACTAGTCAGGAGCCCATGTCAATGTTGTACTTTCATACATGTAAAATCCTCCATTGACAATGCCTTTTCCCCCATAGCTCACACTAGTGATGACTGGGGGAAATGATAAACTCGACAGTGGCAACTGACGTTTGTCAAGTGTAGGGAATATACATAAGACAAAGAAGTCCATATTTTGTCTTAGAAGATTTTTTGACTGCATTGGAATTTTAGTGAAATTCCAACACAGTCAACATTAGTTCATATAGATTTTAACTTTATGAAACAGTCATTTTACAAAGAGGGGTGACAGAGGCACTTTAAGAATAATTTTAACATAATACTGACTTACTGCATTAATGTTTTGTAGCAGTCTAACAAATAGAAGAAAAGAAAAGAAATAGGGTGGATGTATAAATAACATATTTTACCAATGACAACGGTTACAGGTATATCGTTAGTCTTAATTAAGAACGGTTATATAAGAACTAAATATCACAGCTCGAACTTAGATTTGGTAAATGAAACAGGACATTTCCAAAAATGTCCAAATATTTGGTGAGGATTCATATGACCATTCCTTCAGCAATTTCAGGTGTTTATAATACCGTAATGAGACGTGTACTCATTCCTACAACCAGAGTAATGCACTTGTCATAAAGGTTTACCATCACTATTAACAATCCTTACTGCTGTAAAGACCCATGAATTAGACTTTCAGCATCACAGATCCTCACAGAAATGTCCTCTCTCCTTGCTGTTCTCGGAGAAATTTAAGAATATTTCTGCCAACAATCTAAGTTTACAAGTTGCCAACGTTTATCCTTTACAAGTAAACTTAATTTAGAAACATTCTTTATTTTATATATACATTATCAACAAAGTCATGATATACACTAAATATTTAGGGTATATCATTTCAAGGTTAATGTTCTTTGTTTTCAGACTTCAAAACATTGTCTTGGCAACAAGCGAAGGTAAAATTTAAAAACCTTTTATGAAACTCCAGACCCCTCCTGAACGTTCTGGTGAAACTAGAGATAGCCACATCTGTGACATACAGGATGAAGATTTGGAGATATCAGAGACCTGTAATGCATGGTATTTAGATATGAAAAACAAATGTTAAATAATCACAATATGACCACAGCCTAGTTGACATGTGGTCATTTTGCATATCTGGCTTCCAAAGAAAATTTTATCAAGGTTACATAAAAAGATTTAAAAAAACCAAAAAACTGTTTAAGGTGGCTGTGGCACTGATATTTTTCTTTCTGTTTTCCTTACCTTCTGACCCTTGTATCGTAATGGATATATTTATCTCCCCCTGCCACTTGCCTTCAATTATATTTATTATTATTTTTTCATTGCTATGGATCTCAATACCCAGATGCCTTCATGTTGTTCTCCTGTATCCATGATGTCTACAGTATGTCCTCTTTGCGAAACAGTTTCACAGATCATGCTCTATATAAGAAGTAGCAGACTGTACTTTTACTTATTTATGAAAACAATTTAAGTTGAACTGCAAACATTTAAAACTAAGGAAAATTAGAGGGACTGAGAATGATTCATTAAAAAAAAAAACAAAACAAAAAAAACAACCCTACAAAGTCACAGTGCCTCTTTAAGTATATCTAGAAGGAATCATTTGATGTTTTTAATATATTTTTGACCTCACGAGGTAACAAGAAATTGCATTGGGTTTAGAAAGATTGTAGCAGTTATTAACTGTTGTGTTGGAGGTTTAGGTTAGAAGTAATAGTATCCTCTAATAAATCCTAATTGGTGGGTAAGTTTAATCAGCACCACAAAGCTGGAAGGCCACTTTTCGTTGAAACCAGTGCCCTTGATTACACTATAAATACATGAAGGCAAATACCGTCCAGGTGTTTCATTAAGAGACATTATTTAAAGAAATAACTTTAATGTTATTAAAGCCTTTACATAAATTAGGGATAATGGGATAATTATGTGGAAAAAGTAAGTAAGTAATATGAAAAAAGTAACCAAGTAACCAATACCCCCAAGTCACACTGAATATCAGGCATACAGGTCATAAAGGAGGGAGATTAAGACGATAAGATTGCCTACTAGTTGTCCCATATATACCGTAATTATTTATTTGAGATAACCTAAAATATTTTTCCATGCTCCTAAACCAATTTTTTTTTTTCAAAGCATTAATATACTGGGTATGATATGTTGTACTTGGCTTCATGTGATAAATTAATAAATATAACAGGCAAGTAAGTGGCAGTAAATGATTGGTGAGTTGAAAGTATTTCGTATTACAATTCAATCAAATCTACGCCTGTATCCCATGATATTATATGGCTGCCACTGGCATGACCAAACTATCTTTTTAAATATTTCATATAATATATCTGTGCACTCCATGGAACATCATATTTTTTTTTTACATACACCCGTTGACCACTATTAACACAAATGTAGACTGATTCGCATAATAGTAGATATGCCTTAAATATTAATGTATAGACGTCATTAAAAGCGCGTAGGATAATATATTCACAATCAGTATACCTTCGAATTTGCCCATTAAATAAATATTTAAATGAAATCTACATGTGCGACAATCAACAAATATCACAGAACAAAGGTGTTGTAGGCAAAGCCACTAATCAGGGATTTGACATATATATTATAATTAAGGGAACATTGTGTAAGCTTTTAGCAAACTATGCAAGGATCTCATGAAACGAGGCACAGCTTTTACTGTGTAAAATTAGGTTTTTCCTTCAGTGTGCTATAGAAGTGGGAGTAAAGATTGGTCTTTAGACAAAAGAGAAGACTGTGGCTGATTACAGTTTCTGAGATGCATTGTGTGCCTAAATACAGTTCTAAATTCTGATTCTAAAATCCTAACACATTTAGAATAAGACAAAACACTAAACTTTATGAATATTCTGGTAAAACTATACTGGATGTTTGTAATGGAGGCACGAGATAATGCTTATATTGTGGGATATCTGTTGAGCCATGGATTTAATTCCTCTCTTCTCTACAGATAAGACTTGGGATAATGTTAACGGCACAGATACATTTAATGTTAAAGCGGACTATTCTTAACAAAATTTGTACTGTATAATGTTTTGATCTTCCCACACAGCTGCGTACCAATTTCCACCTCTAAATTATTGTTACCGGTACTTTTTCTTGTCATTATTTAGGTATTGCCTTTTATCAAATATGCCAGAATGTATAGAATGTTGTATTTTGGACAATATCTTCATTGAGTCTATGGCTTTTCTGCTTTCTGTGATGTAGAACCCTAGCTGTAGATATACACTGTGACTACGTGCTATAATCACTTAGTGCATCTTGCAGTTATACTATTATTAACAGCAAGCATAAAACAAAGTATTCTAGTGAATATGGAGAAAACAAAAAACAGCAACTTATCATCCCATGCTGTTTACGCTATGTAATATTTATATTGTGATATTCCCTCTGATGGTTAGTTTACCATCCTGTAAAGACCACACAAAACTAGTTTGTTGTTTATTTAGTAACTGATGTTACTAGATTTCCACGACTTCCTAACCTCAGCTAGTCAAGCTTGGGTTCATCTGCTGAGAAATTGCCTTAACATTTGAATCCATTTGGTACCATGTGGAGAATATAGCATGTTCCATATTATATTTATTTTAACTGGTGTAAGTAGTGTCATTTCTATCACCCACAAGTTGGGTGTCCAGAGCCGCAGTTATTTGGGTTTACAACCTGCTATGATGTTGGAGTTGTCTAATATAATGACATCATCTAGCTTGTGTATTGATAAGACCATCTATAAATGATACATCCATACACAACCCCTAGAAATTATAGATACTAAACTTGTAGTTGAAATGCTAGTAAAACCATGTCTCCCTTCTGCCAATTCATTGCTGGAACAATCAAACTCATATGCCTTTTGCATGATATTCATATACCTAAAATGTGAAGAATTCCTTTTTTTTTTTTTTATTCTGTGTTTTTCCTATTATTTCTCAAAGAGACACCTTGCACAGTTTGTAATCTGTTAAAAGACTGCAGGCTACTCCATTTAATAAATTTTCTTAAAAGGTCCTTTGCCTGCTAAATCATCCATTAAGGATGCCATTCCCATTACATGCATCTCCAGAATAGCAGGGTAACGATGTAAAAAGCCATTGTTAATCACAAATGGGCATGCTTGTGTAATAGAAAGCAGGCATTTATAGATAAACCTTCATTATACAGCTGAATTAAACAAGAGCAGTTATGTTAAAAAATATAAACAACCAAACATTAGCTATGATCCTTTTCATAAACGCGCAATCACATGGCCCAGGGGGGTGGATCTGACGCAGGAGGGCTGCCTGGGATGCCAGGCAAGTCCCCCCATCGTGATCGCCGGCGGGGGGTCGCCAGCGAGCAGGTAAGTCTCCTGGACAGCGGGAATGTACTATGCCGCCTGCCTGCATTTAGAGCCGGATCCCCAAGGAGAGCATAGCACGCACACCATCCTTAAGGGGTTTAGACTACCGGATCTTTGTTTACCAATTACAATATACTGCCCACCCTTCTCCCCCTGCTTATCAAGAGACCAATCTTCTCTATCCCAACGTGCTGCTAACACAACGAGAAACGAATGGGGTACAGATGTCCAGATGTTGTGGGGAACAGATCACTCAGGGGTCCAGTAAAAGCAGGGATATTTAAACTGTTTAGTTTGTAGTTAAATCCCCCTCTTTAAACAAGTGTCCAGCTAACATTGTAAAGTTCTGTAAAATACGATAGTACAATATAAATGCCAATAATATAAACTGCACCTACCTTCTGCAGTGATGCACTTTTTAAATTGACGTGGACAGGGAAGAAAGGAGAAGTCCATGGGTCACGTATCTCATAGTAAAATGTATTCCAGTCCATGGGTTAAATATTTTCACAAGAGCACCTGTTTTCTATCCTCTTCTTCTCAGAGAACACAACCCTATTACACACAGACCGGTCGGCCATCAGAAATATTGGGGTCCATTTCACAGCTCAAGGCCTGGGCCCTGAGGACCCACCCCATAGTCTGCATATATCTATCTATCTATCTACCTCATACCTGAAGTCAGGGAGGATGGACATTACATTTCCTGGTGGACTGGTGCCACAGTAGCTCAATTTTCACCTCCGGCAGGTCCTCTCCTATTGCACCAGCCAAAGGTGAAAGATGGTGTCTGCTGGGCCACATCTTCAATATAAAAGCCAGGAGTGGCTTAGGGGTCCCAGTGGGGCCTGGTCCCATACAGTTGTATCAGTTTTACTCACCTGATGGTGGCCCTGCACACAGGGCACTGAAGTATGAACTGATGTCAGCACTATAGTCTAATTGAACTCTTAGAGACAGAATACATCAGATGTGCTCATTGACACAAAAGTTAGATTGGGTCATTACTGGCACCCCAATACCTAATAAAGAACAAGTCTCATTGAACTGTGGTTGTTGTAAAGCTATGAGAGAAACTCAATTTTAGAAAGGTATTTCTAAAGTATCTTACACTCTGCCCCGTCTGACTAAAACAGATTCAGTTTCGTAGTAAAGAAATATGTAGGATTAATAAAAAAGAGAATGTACAGTCTCCACTTCCATTGACTTACACTATATAAGCAATCTAATTATGTACATGATGATATATACATGCTACCTAGCTTTTACTGCTATTAAATGACACAGCAAATAATTTATTTCAATCCAATGTGACAGCCCTATAATTTTGTGATTATAGTACAGCAGCAATATAGGCCAGAATTAGTTGGTAAAAAGCAAAGAAAACTAATAAATATAAGATTTATTTTTTTAGATACAAGCCAAGATCGGATTGCTTTTGTGCATTTTTAAAAATATTTTTTTTTTAACACTGGCCCTCATCAACAGACAAATATACCAGGGCAGTATGTATTTTTTCTCATGCAAACAGCAAAATTATTTTGCACATAATTCAATGTCATATAGTAATTAATATAATATTTAATATAATTAATATAATATTTAGTAAACATATTTCTTCTCCACCCCAGACTCCGAGGCATGATATCTATATGTATCTTCACTAACAAACCTCCCAACATGGAATGCACAAGTATATTCAGCACTGTATTTAGCACGAGGCTAACAAGGCATTTGCCTTGGGAGGCGGCAAAAAAAAGCTTCCCTTCAAATGCCCTGGCAGATGCCTTGTCAGCATCTTGTTCTGGGGGAACCAAGAGCTGGCCGACTGGCCACCTCAGGGCCTCCCCAAGACTGGCATCTGTTAATACTGAAAGCAGGCAGCGAGGGAGCGCTGTCCCCTGAGCTCTTCCTGCTCAGCTTCCTCACATGCCCCACAGTGATGCCGGACACAGGATATGACGTCACTCCGGCCCATGAGGGAACTGAGCAAGAAGATCAGAATTACCTTGCCAACTCCATTGACCGCCTGGGCCATTGAAGGGATCCCCACTAGACCCCAGGGAAATAGAGAATCCACTCCAGCAATCCCAAAGGTATGGAGGCTGGGTGGATTAAAATAAAATAAAAAAAATAAAAATTGTGAACGTATCAGTGTGTATCTGCTACATAGAATGTGACAGCAGATAAGAACCATTCGGCCCATCTAGTCTGCCCAATTTTCGAAATACTCTCATCCCCTGTCTAGTTAGTGAGTGTATGTGTGTCTGTCCGTGAGTATATGTGTGTCTCAGTGTGTGTGTGTCTGACTCTGATTTGGTGTGTGTCTGATACTGAGTGAGTGTGCATTTCTGACAGCTAGTGTGCATGTGTGTCCGGCAGTAAATGCGTGTCTGGCAGTGAATGTGAGTGTGTGTAAATTGAAGTGAGTAACTGTGAATGAGGCAGTATGTATGTCTGTGAATGTGTCTATTAAACAGTGTGTGTGTTTCAGTAAAAGTGTGTGTTGATTAAACAGTGTGTGTGCCAATAACTGTGTATCTGTCAGTGCATCAGTGAGGGTGTGTGTCTGTCAGGGGAAGAGCGTGTTGGTTTTAAAAAGGAAGAGAAATTTAGATTGAGAGGGGGGCAGGAGGAGGGGGGGCTGCCCAAGGTTCGTCATGCCTAGAGTAGCGCAAAATCAAAATACACCACTGAGTATATTATTATTACTGTCTTATGAGAGAAACTTGAATCCACGTGTGATGTGTGTATTTGGTTATTTAACCTTTCTGGAAGGTAATGGGACAGACTACTTATTCAAACCTGTCAGTAGAAATTAGAGTAAACATTAGACAAGCTAAAATTCTGGAGTACAGAGAACAGAATAGTCGATTATCAAGCCAAGATCAAGTATCAGGGAATCAGAAATGTCACAAATGCATTATTGTGCTAAGCAAGAACTACAACAGGGCAATTGTGACAAGAAATCCTGGGATTTAAGAACTATACACTTTATTTTGATTGGGCCACATCATAGGGGAAGGCCAGAAGATGCGAGACCAGCAGATTGCCGATTTCACGTCACATCATTAGTGAGTGCCAAATAGGCACTCAGGGAAGAGCCATTCAGGTGCTGGCCTTCTATTGCACTATACTAGAAAGGTAACCCAGCAGAGAGTTGTATCATAGTGTGTAATACTATATCAGCAAATAATTGAAAATTCCACTGCAAGGCATGCGTCATTTGCTTAACATGGGAAAGCTATCACACAACAAACCGAACAAGTAACTGAGATGACAATGCCAGCTGATTTCAGTGCTCAACCTCTGGACGGGGGATAACCAAAACAAATTTACTGCTCCCAGTCAATGGGCCATGTTAAAGAGAAACAGTTTAGCTGGACACTTAGCAATCAGCAGTTAAATGGACTGATATTAAGAAAGAAATACAGTTGTATTCATTATACTACAGTCAAATTAATTAGTATGCCATCTTTAAGAGATCCATCTGTCCATTGCATCAGACGATTAATTTTAATATCCAGGCTACCGGCTCTTTCTTGCCTATAACAGCGTGTTTGGTCGATTGAGCACTCTGTGCAGTTCTGCATCAGGCAATGTATAAATAAGCCATGCATATTAATCCTATTAAATGTGTCAGACTCTCCATCCCAGCTTGTACATTTTCCTTCATTTTAAAGTCGTCTGACACCTACATTCTCTAAATAGGTTAATACATAATGTCAGCTACTTCTTTTCCTTAGAATTTAGAAAGTAATTATATTCTGCATGTAGGCAATGCTCTTAGCTGTACAACAAACCTATACTCCGTCACTGCACCCTTCTGGCTTAAAAAAAAAACATAGGTTAAGGACATGTCATGCAAGACATTATTACATTCTTTATTCAAAGTTTCTAAAACCAAGTATAATATTAAAATAACACAAACATTCATTTAACCATAGATAGACACTTTAGTAAGTTTGTTAAATCTTTACCTTGGAACTTTTGCAACATACTTGTTAAAATTGGTGGATTTTCTTTTTGTTATAGAATGATAGATTACTTATAAGCTGCTTTTTTTTCTGGCTCAGGTAAACTAGTTATAATATATTTAGTTATAGTTATATTATGAGTAATTCATAACACTATTAGTCCAAAAGTCACAACCATCTTTGAAGGCGCCGGACGTATCCTACAACATCTGGTAACCACACACGAGGCTCCAGCATCCAGCGGATGCTGGATTCAAACTATCTTGCTTGGCACCTTAAGCATTCCAACGAGTTTAGATCGTGGACGGTCTGCTTCAGTGCACGAGGCAGACGCTGGCTCCTCTGGAGGATCTGGTAACCCATCTGAATATCTTGCTGATCCTATTGCTTACTAAGCTGTTAGAGCGCTGCTAGAGATAAGTACCACGTTTTTACCCTGTAAGAGTTTCTGATTTGGGGGGATTTTTTGTACAAGGATATTAAACTCACATTGTTACACTATATTCTGTTTCCTTAATTTTTAAGGTATATCCAGTATACTTGGTGGTTCAACACAGAAGTGGACACAGATTTTGACCATTCCCCTTTGTGACTATTATTTTTATTACTATTTTTACTATTATATTTTATTTTTTATGGGACCTATAGACTCTCTATTAGGAACTCTAATTACACAGAAATGTTTTCTCTGATACCCCTGAGAATATCCCATAGGGACACATCTATTAAGCACTGACACTGTGGATTGTATTGTTATTTTAGAATTTGGGAAAGTTCTTGATGTGTTTTAGCAGCTGGTTCATATATTATGCCTATGGTATTTTAATTTATTATTTAATTTTGTCTATACCGTAAGTTATGCAGATTTAGGTTTTATACAATTTAACCATACTGCACATCTCAACTCACATATTATAGCTATTTTTTGCTCTCTCTTTCCTATAGTCGCTTTTAGTGTATGCCTATATAAACATATTCATCCCACAGAAAGCTTTTCAGCAAGCTAATGTATTTAAGGTCTAGAGTGTCCCTTTAAACGTCCAATGTGAGAGATTGTTGGGGCTAAAGCAGGAGTAGTGCTGTCATGGCCCATTACGGGAATAGAAAATATGGGAGTATGAATTACATTTCTATTTTGGTACTGCTGATATTGCAAATTTTTGTATACTGTTATTGTGTATTTCAAATAAATAAAATTCAGAGGTAGCTAATCATAATCATCCTTTTTCCCTTTTTTTTTGTACTACGGACTTAACTCCGAGTCACAAAACAAATTAAACTGCTTTGTTTACTCTATGATTCATCCACATGCCAATTTGGAATTACAGAATTCGAGCGACCTGCTGATCACACAAAATTTGGACAAATTTGTTGTATAGTATATATGAAAACAGCTTGAAATTTGCTGTGGGCTGATAATCTAAATTACTAAACATAACAGATTTAAACTGTACTATAAACTGTGTTACTAACAAAAAAGTTTGTTTTATTTATTAAAATCTGAATGGCAAAATAAGGCTAAAAAAGCCTAGATTTCACTGGCATAAGTTGGAGAATTATTCTAGATCCGCAATTTTTACCACTCAGATTTTACATTTGCACAATACGGGGTGTAATGTATAAACCAGTCGGAATCTACCCATTGACTATGATACCAGAGTAAAACCTACACTTGGAAACATTCTATAACATTGTTGTTTTGGCATACATTGTGTACCTCTATTTTCTATTTGCCTCAATCCACTTTTTAGTGAATAAACTCTGTAATCAATTGCCAAGCAAGATAGTTTGAAACAGACGTAGGGTGAAGTCATCACCAAGACCCAGGCCATACACATCTGCTAATTTGGTTTATTATTAAAATGGCTCTGTCAGCAGAATTATTCTTTGCACTATCATATACCGATTTAATAACTGCCTTCATCCTGTACGGAAAATATATAAATCTGTTCAGCAACTGTTTTCTTCAACAAATGCAGTCAATAATGTCTTCCTAACCTGCATTTTCTATGTGTCTAGTAGGCATTCTGGATAATCACACTATATATTTTGTTTTTCTTTCAGATGAAAGTGCAACTTTACATCATACCAATTAACTATAGATAATTTTTATTGGTGCTTAGTTCTAATTCTCAGTTAGCTACAAAGCTAGATCTGTTCACCTCTTTATATATAATGTGCAATGTACCCAATGTTCTCTAGAGTGCTACTGCATCTAGAACCTTGCCTCATGCCGTATGCGGTAGGAAACTATTTAAAACTCACTTCCACGGGAGGCCATATCATTTATCAGATTTCACTTTTATCTAGTTTACATTTGCCAATCCATACAGTAAAGGGATGATTGTCAGTGGTGTTAAAGAGATTGAATTGTCTTGCACCGGCTGTTCAAGAATATTTAATTAGGAATTCATCTTGATGTAGCCCTTCAGGACAAGTGTGTTAGAATCAGATACTGCGCAAAGCAATTCATTACTGCAGATATGGAAATATGAAGTTGCTGTAAAATGCGTATAGGCATAAATGTACTAAGATGGAGTCATAAACAAGTTGCGATGGTGTTATTGCTTCTTATGTAATCTAATTTACTTGTTTTGTTTTATTACAATTTCCTGTATTTCTCAGCCGGTGTGCGGTTTTATTGAGCTATTGAATTTGTGATGTTTGTAAATATTGTTTTTAGTATTCAGCTATTAACAATTTAACCTTTGAGTGCCAGTAACATGCCCATCTTTGGTGCTTGAAATGGTAATGTCATATTGCATAAGAAATAGGAGATTTATTTTTTATTAAGTTGCTCCTTCCCCCACTGGAAGTGGGTGCTACATTAGAATGTCAGCCATGGACCTCCATTCATGATCGCAATTGGACGCTGTAGAGGAAGTAAGTGCCTCTCTGATACTGAATACTGAAATACATCTTTGGGACCCAAATCCCCCTGCTGTTCTATTGTTTTATTTGTGTAGACAGCATTTGCATCTATTTTCCACCACTAGGACAATTTATTCCTTGTTTTTTACTGTGATGTGTCAATTTTTGTTCTCTAGTTTTCTAGGTCATATATCAATAGAACAATTTCGTAGGAGAGTACATGAATATAATATCATCATCTCATTTCCCTAGTGTTCCTCTTCTCGGTAAAAGAAAGCATTGTATACCCTAATTGATGGGAAAATTGTTCATTTAAAAACCATATTGAATAGCATTGTGTTCACTCTTATTGGAACCCATTTGTCATTGAATACTAGTTGGGAACCTATTAGTTCCTTTACTCAGAAAAAGCTGTATAGAATTCTATCCATTTAATTATCTCTGTATTTAGGCTACTTACATACCAATTAGAAGTACATTTGCTGTAAAATGATATTTAAAGCAGAGAGGAAATGACTTATTTCTGTAGATCTAAAAATTGTCTTTAGTTATAAAACGGGTAAAAGAAGTGCCTACTCACGTTAAGTAGTCCACAAGAACTAATTAAAATAATGCTGATTTTGTCTTTTTATTCAGTCCCGCACTGGGTATATATTGTTGCCAGTACTCTTTTTTCATTTTGAAAATAGTTTAAATTTCAATAGAATTTGACACATTTATAAATTAACCTAGTTACACCCACTTGGCTTTGAAGCATACAACAGGTCCTGTTGCTTCCTTGTTTTGTTCGCTCAGTGGAGTTCAAGAGGCAGCAATTGCTCAGTGCACCTGCCTTGCAAAGATTGAGCTGCATTGGAAAGTCTGTGATTGGACAGCCACAGAAAGTCTGGGCGGGATTAGAAGGGGAGGATTTGTAAAGGCAGTAGACCTGTAGGTTTGGCAAGCCATTTTTAGATATACCCCAATGAATACATACGTATGTTTTCATTTGGGGTATGTCTAGTAAATGATGGTGGAAATAATTGCATCTGAGAATCCCTTCTCTTTTAGTTGCAACCTTTCAGTCTCACAGCCATCAGATGAAGTGTTTGCGGAGCTGGATAAAGCAATGGCCCTTGTGTCAGAAGATCCTCCTTCACTGGAAGATACATGGGGTCCCCCTTGGAGAGGCTCAACAATAATGGAAACTATGGTCTTCTTGTTTAATAAAGAATCACAGCAATAACCTCCACCTGTTCTCTCTGAAACCTCTTGATATTGATATTATAGCAATCGGAGGATTTACATAACCCTTTTGGAAGTTCCAGGAATGGGACAGGGTATCCCAGTCCTCTGCTAGAAGGTAAGTAAATCAGGATAGGAACATCTGTACCTGTGTGTTCTTTGCATTGGCCATCATGTCAATTTTTGGAGGACCCCAACAATGAATCATCATTTAAAAAATACAAAAAAAATTAAAAAGTAGACATGGGGAGACTCAGCGCAGTAACACATAATGCACTAGAAGAACTTCAATGTTACAGAAAATATCAAATGAAAGAAAGAAAGTTGCCAGAAGGCAATCTTTCTCCCTACTTAGAGAAAATCATGTGTCTGGTATGCATGCGTTTCATAACCAGAGCATCCATGTAGGGCGATGCATTTTGGTGTGCTGTAGGTTTTCACATGAAACCATAAGTGCACGCAAGAATGCACTCACGCTGCACTTTGAGGAACATCAGAGAAAATAGGGGAAAAACATATATGACCGTTGACAAACATTGTTATAATTTAGTCCTTGCTCAGGGCACAGAGTTTTAACCTTTACATAGGTAAACTATTTAATCAACTTATTTGACTGTGTACCTAAAGTCTAGCAAGGTTCCCACTATTTAGGAGATACAGCAACCCTAGATGATTGTCTCCTTGGGCTTTGTCACCGAGTTATGGTATACTGAGCAAGGGATTTTAATCTAGATTACTAGTTAAACTAAGTGAGACCGTAAGAATATGCAAACATGGTAACAAATTAACAGTTTGCCTTTTCAAGTAAGCCATGTTCAAGTTTTAGCTCACACGTGCTACTCCATTTGTATTGCAGAGTGACACCCAAAATGCCAGTCCAGTACCAATACTTCATGCAGGACCCCACTACACAAGAGAAAGAGCCAATGCTCGATTATAATAGTACACCAAGTATTGCACAAAATAGACTTTATTCACACAACATGTGCATAACAGTGCAACATCAAATACCACAATGACCCACAAATAAGGTGCGCATACATGAACCCACAAGTATACTGACCAAGGACTGGAGACCAAAGAAATCCCCCAAAATGTCGGCTAGTTGCCTTCCTTAATGGGATCATGATCCACCCTGAGTTAACAACCCCTGTTTTGGTGCTTTTACAACAAAGGGAGAAGTTTGGACAACTAGAACAGGGTTCCAAATCAGGACTGTCCAACCGGATCTGAAAAATGTGGCGCTGTTACGGGATATATTCAATGTGCCCTTAGAAACATACAGGAGCAACAAGAATGTTTTAAACTCTTCTAGGACTGGTAAATGAGGGTTTTTGTTTCTCATAATCTCTATAATGCCTTAAAAAAAGAGTTCCTTAAAAATCAGCAGTGAAGCAATCACAAAGTTAAAAAAAAGAAAACCCTGCAATAATGTCCCATATCCAATATGACCTAAATAATACACAATGCAGAGAGATCAAGCTGTTTAGACCTGGATTGCAAACTCCATCATTGCAACGTGTGCTGATTAAAGGCTGCAAAGTGCATAGACAAAGCCAAGGCAGCTGTCAAATAATGAAGAAACCTACATGCTGCTGACTATTATTACCATTGAAATGACCAGTTGTGCGTCATTTAAATAAGCATCTTGGCTGGAAGCAACTCCCTTATGTAAATAATTCAGTGGTTTTCCCGAGGCTGGAGCTGGGCTGTACATTTGCTGTAGATGTTTGAGCATCGACCATTATATTAAGCATAGTGGAATACAGCGTTTCCACATTACATCAAGGACTGGTTATCATAATGTGCTATGTCTTAATATATCAAATATATGTATTGAGCTGACTTCTACCCAGGGAGTATCTTCATAGCAGTTTATTATATTGTTTGATAGCTGCAATAAAATCCTCACACACAAACACTGCTATTTGGCACATGAATGTGTGCACCATATAAAGACTCCTCTGAATAATATATACTGTGCTGATTGCACAATTAAAAGCTTTTGTTAAACCCAGGTATTAAATAGTAGACATGAAAGGCATATATCGTAAGAAAAAGTGCATAAAATATTAATGTTCCTGGATTATAATTCACTGAAATGCCAGCACAATCAAATTATATACATAAGACAAAGCAGAAATGATTAAGGAAATAGCAGAATAATGCCACAGACTTGGGGTGAGGGTACAGAAGTGATGTAGTCCATGCCAGCCTACATTCCATGGGTTGAGGAGATAAAAATGGCAGTGCCAAGAATAGAGAACATCAGACAAGCTAATGCCCCTCATTTTGTCTTCCTCAGTGCACCACCATGCAGCAGACATGCCACCTGGTGGTGTCATTGGAAAAACTAAAATTAAAAATGTACAGAAACACACACAGAAGTGTTCTAATGGACTAACAACATATATACCTCCATGTATACCTTCTGACCTTTATCTCTAATATATTATTGTTAATAAAACTAAATAAATAAAAAAAATCTCATTTACCAAGTACTAGCTAAAGGAAGCACCATAATTACTATAATGTAAGTAGTCAAACTCTTTGCTAATGGTTTGACTTCTTACCGGGAGTTCACCGGGAGTCCACTTTGTGCCAGTCGCTTTGATCTTGATGAAGTGCCTTGTAGTGCAAAAATATACGCGTGGATTGCTGTGGCGTCGCTAAGCGGGGGATTGTTACCACTGTATGTAAAGGATATCTGTATATTTGAAAACTCAGTGGTATAATCATTTTGAAGATCACAATATCCAATTTAAATTTCTGTTAACATGAGGACTGACCTTCTTTCCGGAGATCAAAAGGAGGGGGCTATAAGTTGTCGCATGATATCTAAAATACTATAATGGCAAATTTTTTTGAAGGCTGCTTAAGAGGTTAAGGAAGCTGAAAGTATCTGATGTAGTATTTCGTACACATATATACACATGTGAGTCAGTTCAGTCATTAAGAGCTGAAAGCTCTCAATAAGCAGCTTCAATAAGTTCCTCTAAACTCAATTCTGCCATGCATAGTCAGCTCAGTGGCTGAGAGAGTTGCATCTCCAGGCTTCGATCTATGCAGAGAGCTTCTGGCTCTGAAGACGCAGTGACCCTAGGTAAGTTGCAAAACCAATAGCAAATGATTTGACTACTTACACTGGGAGGTGACTGTACACTCCTGGCACCAAAGCAGTGGCAGTCGTCTTGTTATTGTGTGTGACCACAGATTTGTACTCACAACTGCAGAGCCAATATATACAACTTAAAGGGTTACTCCAACCTCCATGACCACTTCTGCATTTAGAGGTGGTCATGGCTCAAGGAATTTATATTTGCAGTGCTTGAGGATTCCACTACCACCTGTACGCTGATGACACCCAGTTATTTATCTCTCCTCCCCTAACCTCTCCCCCGTGCCGTCCTGCAACGTGACACTGCTTGCCTTTCCTCCATCTCTGACTGGATGTCCTCCCGCTTTCTAAAACTAAATCTCTCTAAAATTGAACTCCTTGTCTTTCCTCCTCCTAATACTGATCCTCCTCTTTCGCTCTCCCTTGAAGTCAGTGGTATCCACATTAGTCCATCCTTGCAAGCGCACTGTCTTGGTGTCACATTTGACTCTGGCCTCACCTTTGAGCCTCACATCCAGCATGTTACTAAATCCTGTAATTCCATCCTAAATACATAGCCCATATCCACCCCTGTCTTACGCAAGATGCTACTAAAGAGTTTGCCCATGCTCTAGTAATTTCCCGCATGGAATATTGTAACCCTTTCCTAATTGGTCTTCCCAAAAAACATATTGCCCTGATACAGTCTGTAATGAATGCTGCCGCCAGACTGATTTTCTTCTCTAGTCGGTCCTCTTACCACTCACCCCTCTGTCAGTCCTTACATTGGCTTCCTGTATCCTATAGGAGTCAACTTAAAGTGCTAACCCACACCTATAAAGTATTGACCAATTCTAGCAACTCATATCTCTTCACAGATCCATAGGACCCTTTCTCGGTCTCTCCGCTCTGCCGTGACCTTCTTCTGTCCGCTGCTCGCACCCATAAGGCCAAATCACGCTTGCAGGACTCCTCGCAGGTGGCTCCCTTCCTATGGAATAGAATACCTACTGCCATCAGACTCACCCCTAGTCTTCAATCTTTTAAGAAGTGCCTTAAAACCCATCTCAATAGGAAGCTTATGGCCTCCCAGAGTAACCTCTACCTTATATACATGTATCTTGCTCTCTCCTAAAGGGCAGCACTCTACTCTCTCCTCCAACTCTGCTTCACTCCAACCTATTTTGATTGCTATTGCATGTCCTATTGTGTTTTACACTTCACCTCCTATAGACTCTAAGCTTGTTTGAGTAGGGTCCTCTTCAACCTATTGTTCCTGTAAGTTTTCTTGTAATTGTCCTATTTATAGCTAAATCCCCCCTGTCATAATATTGTAAAGCGCTACAGAATCTGCTGGCACTATATTAATGGCAATAATAATAATAATACCCATTTCAAAATGTGTTTTTTTCCCTTATTTTTTCTTGTAGTGCAACATTAAAAAAAACTTTTAGAGTAACCATCTAAAAGAGGTTGGTTAATGTAAAACCAAGGCTGTAATGACATGGTACAGATCAGTTTTAAAAGTAAAATACTCTTAAAAACTGGAAAAGTTGATTTAGTATTACACGCTTTTGTTACTCACAATCTACACATAAACCTGTGATAATCAGTCAGCACTATCGCCATGCTGTGCAAAGTGGAACAATAACAGGTGTTGCAGTGAGTCTAGTTTGATTCATAGCAATCATCACAGGAGATTGTTTTCCAGAGCATAACGGCATCAGACATTTAACATGCAGATTCCTACTTTGTGAATTTTTACAAATCAGGAAATGTGGGGATAGATGATAAAATTAGTGTTTTTATAGATTGTGTTATAGTGCAGATAGTTCCAGATAATAGTCATTTTGTGGGAAATGATGACAGGAAACGATCAGCAATAAAATGCTGAAAGAACACATGTCCCAAACAAACATGTTTTTTTCTATGTAATTGCAGCACTTGCCGCAGATCGGTGTAGACCGTGTAGACTATTACGCAATAGAGTCTTGAAATAGCTAGGGAGATACTCTAACATTATTTCCCATTAGAAAACCTGTGTTCACATAATTCTGACTGTTCATTTGTGTTCCACTACACCATAGGTGATTATTCTAATACAGTGATTACTAACCATGGCTACATATCCCAAGATGTGTTCAGTTCTGAATTATCTGGGGTGCTAAGAATAACCACCACTGTAGTATTACATACAGGTAATTTTTGTACTCTATAAAGACTTCTTGTTCATATTCACATTTGCGCATATTCAAATGTTTTTACTTAGAGGGTCACTCTAGACCAGTGACGTCCACACAGCCCATGGGGCCCCGGTGTGAAACTGATCAATGGAGCCCCTCTAACTCCCCCACCCCCCAACAGACACACACATACATAGACACACAAACACACACACACAGAAACAGACAGACAGATACATACTGACACATACATACAAACAGACAGGCACACATACATACAGACACAGACAGACACACACACCCACCACAAACATACATACAAAGACACATACATACAAACAGACAGACAGGCACACATACATACATACATACATAAAAACAGACAGGCACACATACATACAGACAAGACACACATACATACATACATAAAAACAGATAGGCACACATATATACATACAGACAGATAGACACATACATATAGACACACATACACACAAGACACACATACATACATACAGACAGACACACACACACACACACACACACAAAGACATACATACAAAGACACATACATACAAACAGACAGGCACACACACATACATACAGACACAGACAGACACACACACCACAAACATACATACATACAAAGACACATACATACAAACAGACAGGCACACATACATACATACATACAGACAGATAGACACACAAGACACACATACAGACACATACATACAAACAGACAGGCACACATACATACAGACAGACACATACACATACATACAAACAAAGAAACACACACACACACACATAATATTTAAGTCACCCTCCTGTTTCCTACCTTTTAAGTGCAGCAGGGTGACCTTTCCCTGAGTTCCAGTGGTGGCTCAGGTTGATGGGAGTCAGAGCTCCCACTCTGACTCCTTCTGTTTCCTCCCGCGCGAGCTCTCAGTGATAGCTGGGAGGAGTGACAGGGAGTCACTTCCTCCCAGCATGTGATGATCTCATCACAGGGGGCCCAGTCGCGCTGTTAAAGCGCCGCAGCGCTGACTGGGCTCCCTGAAAATCTATACCCATTGGGTGGCCCTGACAGCATGGGCACTGTAACATGCGCAAATGATGATGGCGGGCACCCGATCGCAGGGGTCTGCAGGGTGGCCGGGCCCCCTAGAGTGACGGGCCTGGTCGCAGCTGCGACCCCTGCGACCGCTATACGTACGCCAGTGCTCTAGACTCCTAAGCAAATTTAACTTGTTGAAAAGCTGTATGTGCTAGGAGTGTGACCTCTTTTTTTCATTTTGAAAAAAGTGCAGATTTCAATTGACTCTTTTATAAATGAACCAGGTTACATCCCCTTGGCTTTCAAGCAGTCAACAGGTAATGTTACTTCCTGGTTTTGTTAGCTCACTGCAGCTGATCTAAAGAGGCAGCAATTGCCCAGAGCACTCGACTTACAAAGTCTTCTCATTGAGCTGTATTGAGAAGTCTGTGATTGGACAGCCACAGAATGTCTGGGAGGGATTAGAAGAGGAAAGCTTTCAAAGGCAGCAGACAAGAGAACTGCAGGTTTTGCAAGCTGTTTTTTTAGATATGTCCTCAATGAAAAATTACATAAACATATGCAGTTTTCATTCAGGGTATATCTATTAAACAGTGATGTTTATTTATTTTGCATTGGGCAGTGGAGTGTCCCTTTAATATATCTTCCTGTATCATATAAAATACACCCTACTGGTCATGTAATGTCTTCTTCTTATAGGGTTTAATCTTAGATTTGCACAATGTATTTTGTCTTCAAGCTTTTAGCTAGATGTATTCTTTTATCCTCCACATACAATTAGTACATTTAATGCAAAAGTACTACAGCCAATAGAAAATAAATAAATCATTGGGCGTTTAATGTAATTATTAGACAGTCGTCATTTGACAGCAACTCAGCACATAAAAGCAGGAAAACAGTAAAGATGTTGAGTTGTTGTTCAAACCAAAGATTGGGATAGGAGATAAATGTGATCTTAACGGAATGGAATGACAAAGGAATGACTGTTGGTGTTACAAATCTGCGATAAATAAGACTTTCAGGGTTAATTACTAAAGTGAGAATCGTCAGAAAATCTGAGTGAATTTCAAATTTTGGCTTACATAGCTGGAAGCATAGGTGACTTGTAGCATTTTTTCCAGTTTGGACTTAATTCCCAGTGTTTCTCACTTTAGGGAATACCGTAAACATAGGACCTTATGTTTGAAATCTTTAAAAATGTATTATTAATACAACATGAGTTATTAAGTAACAATTTGGCTATTCCAATTTCTCATTAATGGCATACTCTTTAAAGTGATACCATGGTGTGTTTTTTATGATGGTTATGTTTTAAGACAATTGTGCCAAAACAGTTAGTAAATCCTGTTAAAGGAACACATATTCCTGACCCTATAGTGTTAAAACCATCATCGAGTACCCCTGGTCGCACCTTGCTTTCCTAAATATAGTAAAATCTTACTTGTATTCAGGTCTGAAGCTGCTGCCTCTGCCTCTGATCTGCCTGCAGTCTGCTGACATCATCAGAAGTGATTCTGTGAGCCAATCACAATGCTTTCCCATGGGAAAGTTCAGTGTCTGCATGCAGAGAGGGTGGAGACACTGAATGGTAGTACGGCCCCAGGAAGCGGTTCTAGTAGCCATCTGAGGAGTGGCCAGTGGAGGTATTTCTAGGCTGTAATATACTACTATAATGTTTATACTACATTATCTCTGAAAAGACAGTGTTTACTGCAAAAAGCCTAAAGTGAATGATTCTACTCACCAGAACAAATACAATAAGCTGTAGTTGTTCTGGAGGCTACAGGGTCCCTTTAAGCACCTAATCAAATCCCATACAATATGTACATTTTATTTAATATGGTTTTATCTCGCAAACATTAAATACATTTTTCAAAGGAATATTGGATTTAGGTCCAAAGTAAATTACCCACAATATTTAAACATGTTCAATATAAAAGGTCTGCTTCAATGTTTAAAATATGTTACTAGCTACTAACAATGATATATTTTAGAGGTAAAATCTGAATAATCCTGACACATAATTAACATTTATTTTAATAACACAAATCTGAAATAAATCCGTAAGTTTGTTAGATTTTTACATTGTCAATTAGTACATGCAAAGACATTAGAATCGTGTTCATAAACCTGCACAGTAAAGGTAAGACTGCAATGTCACTTTATTCCCATGGGATAAAACAAGGTCTAAAGTCTGTAAAGAACATTTTAAATGATATCTCCTTTTGCCAATTAGAAAGAGTAAAGACAACGGCAATTAATTCTTTTTTAGCTCATGAAGGACACGTACAATGCCATCATTAGTCCACCTTCCAGTCTGCTGAGCGTTTACCAGGTCTTACAAAGTCAAACTAACAAATCCAATACTATATAAATGTTTTTTCTCTGAAATAAATATTTTAACAGTTTTTCACAAACAAAATGGTATTTGGTGAAAGAAGCAAAAAGCACAAGTGCCTATGATGCTATAGTGTGCAATACATATGTACCGCCAGAAACTCCATAAATTGTTTTCTAATTATAAGTAGTTTATTTATGCACTTGCATTACTCTGTATTTTAAAATAAATATATACCATTGTTCACTGCTATGTGTAGTGTTAATGTGTGGCACACTTAGAAGGTTTGCACAAGCTCTTATTGCATTGCAGGATAAACGTCAGTGTTTGGGTGCCTCGACAAGATAGAAAGGGTAGAAAGAACTTGGGACCGTTTTGGTACTGGAATGTTTGGGTGATTTGAAAGCTGTGAAAAATAAAAACAGCATCTAAAAAGATGGAACAGTACACGAGAAACATACGATAACACAGTGGTTCCAAAACCAGCCCTCAGGGGAGCCCTACAAGTCCAGAGATTTAGGGATTACCCACTTGTGTCTAAGGCGTTCTTAGAAGAAGACAACACCTTAGACACAACTGAGTAATCCCTAAATCCTGGACTTGTAGGAGTGCCTCGAGGACTGGTTTGGGAACCACTGGGATTACACATAATGTAGAGAAAGGTGGGACCAAAAAAGAGCAAATGCCACAAATTTGATGGGATATTCTGGTTTGAGTTTAGAACTTCACCATTTTCTGGAGCATAAAGAATGATCATTCAAATTGCAAATTGCATGTGCAATGTCAACTCAAGTGATATCTCATATTTATCCACAATGTCACTTGAGGATTATTATTCAGACCATATGGAGAATGCATGAATCAGTAGACAGGATTAGTAGCATCTATCTAGGTTGAACCACCTGCAGGAGTAGCAACTATTCCCATGAACTCCTCTACTGAGGTCACGACCAATCAAAAATATATATATATATTTTTGTCTTCACCTTCGAATCTTAGATATGATTGCCTGGCATTCTAGATAGTGTGTGAATGCAATACTGATTGACATGCCTTCAATGAAAGAACTTCGTTTGAAGTACCCACTTTGCATTTTTGCAAATCACCCAATCATTTTTTAATTTCAAATTGAATAACTGTTTTTCTGTGGTCTTTGTTGTCTGTCAGTTTGGTTATTCGAATATTTTAATAGGATGTCAGCTTAAGAGCAAAGACATGTCATGTATAATATTTTAAAGTAGATACTTTGAGGGGTGTTGCAAAGTAACATATTTTCTTGTTTTTTTGATGTTCTTATTTTTCTAATATGTCGACATTTCAAAGTTATTGTTTGGTAGAAAAAAACCACAAAGATAGTATATACTGTACTAAAGGTAATGACGGCTGTACCTGAAATATATTCATTAATGGTATAAGACAAAGTATTATTTTCAGCACATTCCACAAATCAAACTGCATTTCAATATATTGTGTTACACTTTATTTTCCATTAGGAGATCGGATTCCACCAACTGCTGACTATATGCAATGCAATAAAAATCAATAGCCATATTAAGGTGCTGTCCTTCTAATTTGATAGTAACTTAAAATATTGAGGATGAGGTAATACATTTTCAAAGATGTATAGTTTAATTCAGAATCCTATTTTCTAAAAGATTGTTCCATCTCACATGTGAATTGGGAAAATTACCCAAATGAATTGCACTCCAGAACTCTATTACTTTATAATTTTCATGTGTCAGGGAGTGAAAAATGTAATGCCTCTGATTCAGTACTATACTTCAGAGACATCATTTTCAAGTCATAAGACAAAATATCATACCACCTTTCAAACGCGCAAATTCTCATCATGCATGTGAATAATGTCACACAAAATTTGTTTTTTAATGAAAAGATGAACAAATGAACTTAACTTAATCAATAAATGTGTGTTCACTGATGTATATGTGTGTGTATATATATATATATATATATATATATACACACAATAAGGGAAAAAAGTATTTGATCCCCTGCTGATTTTGAATGTTTGCACACTGACAAACAAATGATCAGTCTATAATTTTAATGGTAGGTGTAGGTGATGTATATTAAAAGTGGGAGACAGAACAACAAAAAAAAAAAAAATCCAGAAAAACGCATGTCAAAAAGGTTAGAAATTGATTTGCATGTCAATGAGTGAAATAAGTATTTGACCCCTTCGACTTAGTACTTGGTGGCAAAACCCTTGTTGGCAATCACAGAGGTCAGACATTTCTTGTAGTTGGCCACCAGGTTTGCAAACATCTCAGGAGGGATTTTGTCCCACTCCTCTTTGCAGATCTTCTTCAAGTCATTAAGGTTTCGAGGCTGACGTTTGGCAACTCGAACCTTCAGCTCTCTTCGCAGATTTTCTATGGGATTAAGGTCTGGAGATTGGCTAGGCCACTCCAGGACCTTAATGTGCTTCTTCTTGAGCCACTCCTTTGTTGCCCTGGCTGTGTGTTTTGGGCCATTATCATGCTGGAATACCCATCCACAACCCATTTTTAATGCCATGGCTGAGGGAAGGAGGTTCTCACCCAAGATTTGACTGTACATGGCCCCGTCCATTGTCCCTTTAATGCGATGCAGTTGTCCTGTCCCCTTAGCAGAAAAGCTCCCCCAAAGCATATAGTTTCCACCTACATGTTTTATGGTGGAGATGGTGTTCTTGGGGTCATAGGCAGCATTCCTCCTCCTCCAAACACAGCGAGTTGAGCTGATGCCAAAGAGCTCGAGTTTGGTCTAATCTGACCACAACACTTTCACTCATCATTGGCATACTTCAGACGGGTCTGTACATGTGCCTTGTTGAGCAGGGGGACCTTGCGGGCACTGCAGGATTTTAATCCTTCATGGAGTAGTGTGTTACCAATTGTTTTCTTGGTGACTATGGTGCCAGCTGCCTTGAGATCATTAACAAGATCCTCCCGTGTAGTTCTGGGCTAATCCCTCACCCTTCTCATGATCATTGAAACTCCACGAGGTGAGATCTTGCATGGAGCACCAGACCGAGGGAGACTGATAGTTATTTTGTGTTTCTTCCATTAGCGAATAATTGCACCAACTGTTGTCACCTTCTCACCAAGCTACTTGGTGATGGTCTTGTAGCCCATTCCAGCCTTGTGTATGTCTACAATCTTGTCCCTGACATCCTTGGACAGCTCTTTGGTCATGGTGGAGAGTTTGGAATCGGATTGATTGCTTCTGTGGACAGGTGTCTTTTATACAGGTAACAAGCTGAGATTGGGAGCGCTCCCTTTAAGAGAGTGCTCCTAATGTCAGCTCGTTACCTGTATAAAAAAAAGACACCTGGGAGTCAGAAATCTTGCTGATTGATAGGGGATCAAATACTTATTTCACTCCTTGACATGCAAATCAATGTATAACTTTTTTGACATGCGTTTTTCAGGATTTTGCTTTCTGTTTTTCTGTCTCTCACTGTTAAATATACCTACCATTAAAATTATAGACAGATTATTTCTTTGTCAGTGGACAAAGGTTCAAAATCAGCAGAGTATCAAATACTTTTTCCCTCACTGTATATATACACACACATAATGGTTAACTATGTATCATGAGAAAATAATGCTATTTAGGGGTTCAGGATACATCCTAATAAATCACAAGACCAAAAATCTCGTATTTTTTAAGTTTTAAGTGAAGGAGTTAATGGTTAGAGTTAGAGTACTCTAAGAGTTAATGTATAGTGATAGTGTAACCTAGTGCAGTTTAAGGGACACTGTAGTCACCAGAACAAGTATTATTATTATTATTGCCATTTATAAAGCGCCAACAGATTCCGTAGCGCTTTACAATATTTTGAGAGGGGGGATGTAACAATAAATAAGACAATTACAAGAAAACTTACAGGAATAATAGGTTGAAGAGGACCCTGCTCAAATGAGCTTACAGTCTATAGGAGGTGGGGTATTAGAAACATTAGGATAGGAAATATCAAGTAAGAGTGAAGCAGAGCTGGAGGAGAGAGCAAAGCACTATCCCATAGGAGAGCAAGAGACAGGTATGTAAGGGAGAGATTACTCTGGGAGGCCATACACTTTCCTGAAGAGATGGGTTTTAAGGCCCTTCTTAAATGATTGAAGACTAGGGGAGAGTCTGATGGCAGTAGGCAAGTTATTCCATAGGAGAGGAGCCGCCCGTGAGAGGTCCTGCAAGCGTGAGTTGGCCGTACGGGTGCGAGCAGCGGTCAGGAGGTGGTCGAGGGCAGAGCGGAGGGTACGAGGAGGGGCATACCTCTGGATCAGTGAAGAGATATAAGAGGGGCTGGAATTGTTCAGTGCTTTAAATGTATGAGTTAGCACTTTGAATTGACTCCTATAGGATACAGGGAGCCAATGTAAGGACTGGCAGAGGGGCGAGGTGTGAGAGGACCGACTGGATAGGAAAATCAGTCTAGCTGCAGCATTCATTACAGACTGTAGCGGGGCAGTACGGCTTTTGGGGAGACCAATCAGGAGAGGGTTACAGTAATCCATGCGGGAAATTACTAGAGCATGGACAAGCTCCTTGGTAGCATCTTGCGTAAGAAAGGGGCGGATGCGGGCTATGTTTTTGAGTTGGAACCTACAGGACTTGGCAACAAACTGGATGCGAGACTCAAAGGTGAGACCAGAGTCAAGTATGACGCCAAGACCGCGCGCTTGTAGGGATGGACTTATGTGGATATCACTGACTTGAAGGGAGAGTGAGAGAGGAGGATCAGTATTAGGAGGAGGAAAGACAAGGAGTTCAGTTTTAGAGAGGTTAAGTTTGAGAAAGCGTGACGACATCCAGTCAGAGATGGAAGAGAGGCAAGCAGTGACACGTTGCAGGACGGCCGGGGAGAGGTCCGGTGAGGAGAGGTATATCTGAGTGTCATCAGCGTACAGGTGGTAGTTGAATCCAAAAGAGGCAATACGTTTTCCAAGAGAGGCAGTATAAAGAGAAAATAGAAGGGGACCAAGGACAGAGCCTTGGGGACACTAAATGAGCGTTGGGAGAGATAGGAGGAAAACCAAGAGAGGACAGAGTCACAGAGACCGAGTGATTGAAGAGTTTGAAGGAGGAGAGCATGATCAACTGTGTCAAAGGCAGCAGAGAGGTCAAGGAGAATTAATATGGAGTAGTGACCTTTGGATTTAGCGGAGATTAGGTCATTAGTCACTTTGATAAGAGCGGTCTCAGTAGAGTGGAGAGGGCGGAAGCCAGACTGAAGAGGGTCAAGGAGAGAGTTGGAATTAAGGAAGTGAGACACACGGGTAAAGACAAGTCTTTCCAAAAGCTTTGATGAGTAAGGGAGCAGGGATATGTGACGATAGTTAGAGGGGGAGGACGGGTCAAGAGATGTTTTTTTCAGGATAGGTATTACAGTGGCATGTTTAAGGTCAGCAGGAACAGTGCCAGAAGAGAGAGAGCAGTTAAAGATGTGTGTTAGGATAGGCACAAGACAAGGGGAAAGAGATATGATGAGGTGAGATGGGACAGGATCAAGTGGGCAAGTGGTGGGGCGAGAGGAATGGAGAAGTGCAGCCACCTCTTGTTCAGTAGCTGGGGAGAAAGTCTGAAGGGTATGGAAAGCATGATTTGTGTGTGGTTGAGAAAGAGAACGGCAAGGAGGGGAGAATTGTTTCCTTAGCTGTTCAATCTTGTCAGTAAAGTAATATGCAAAGCTATCAGCTGTAAGGTTAGTTTAATGCTGTAAGTATAGCTTAATGTAGTTGTTCTGGTGAGTATAATAACTCCCTTCAGGCATTTTCATGTAAACACTGCCTTTTTACATTGTCCCTAGGGACACCTCCAAGCGGCCACTCCTCAGATGGTTACTGGAGGAGCTTCCTGGCTCAGGGCTGCACAGTAACCAGCCCTGCCGTTCAGCATCCCCATGATTCAATGCATCTCTATGAGGAGGTGCTGATTGTCCAAAACGGCAGTTGGCCCAGCCCCCGTGCCGATGGGAAAGCATTGGATTAGCTAAAAATTGGCCATTATGATGATGTCACAGAGGGGGAGGAGCCATTGCTGGCAGGCATGTCCAGTGCTGGCAGACCCGTCCAGCGCTGGAAATAAGGTGAGTTTTTAACTTTTATCGTGGGACTAAGGGGGGGGGGGGGGGGGGCAAGCCACCTAAATGGTGGGTTAAACACTATAGGGTCAGGAATACATGTTTGTGTTCCTGACCCTATAGTGATCCTTTAATGCTGTGGTTGAGCAGAGGATTTTACTATAAGGGCAGATTTAGGACATGCATGACCCAATGCTAGTTGAGATTAATGGGCAGTCCTGGGCAGCAGCTATTTCAGTTCCTGTCCTTAAAACAGTGGCAGGTGCAGCTTGGGAGTGTAACACCCACTAATTATGGGCAAACTATGTTTCTGTTCTGCCCAAGATTAAAGGGACTCTACGAGCACTATAACCATCTTATCTTACTGAATTGGATATAGTGCCAGGAGTCCCCTGGCTCTGTCCCTCCATTCAGTGTTTAAAAGGACATGCATCACTTAAGACAACTGTCTCATTCAACTACTTTAGTTTCACTCTGTATGCTGAAAAAGCTGCTGAAAAGAAGGCAATCATGACTTTTTCATATTACCTGTTTCTTCTTACTTATGCTTTCCACACACTCCATAAGGGGCAGTGATCTAGCCAATAAGCATCATATTCCTAGGAATGCTGGAAATGCTTTGGGCATGCTTGACAGAGTCACACATGAGCAGTTGGAAGATCTTTCCACCGTGCAGCATTGTGACACACCATAGGAAAGACTGTGCTGTCAGTGGCCAGCTTGCTGCTGCTGCTGCTGCTGCACAATGATGTCCTGCTTCTGTCATTAGTGGACTGGTCTGAAACAGAGATGGGTGGATACCTGGATATGTAAGAAGCGGGGAGGGAGAAACTCGACTAAGCGGAGAGTTGTGTCCAACAATGAAATCTGTCCAAGTTTATAGTAAGCTAACAAAGCTTTCTTACATACTTTTCACAATTCTCCTGCCTTATTTTGCTCTCTCTATTTGTTTAAAAGTGTGTGCTTCGTGGTTTGTTTTTTAAATAAAAAACATTAAGTTATGCATTTAGCCAAATTCTAAAAGTTCAACCAACTACTGGATGTATGGCTTAGTCAGAAATCACACACTTCCTTCTATTCATACCATATCATACCAGCACTGGGTACTTTAATGGGTTGAAAGCAATCTGACACTTTCAACCAATCACAACGACCCATTGCTGCTCCAGCTAATGCTTCCTCATCATCCCATACAGTGCAGAGGGGATGGGATGCTGGGCACTATTGCTTAGCATTAAACTATCAAAAAAGAATGGCACCAGGTGACTCCAGACACTAGAACCACTTAATTTAGATAGAGTAGTTACAGTGACTACAGTTTCCCTTTAATAAGGACACATGACATGTGTGCCGTGTCATGATTCCCTTTTACTCCAGAAGTTTGGTCCTTAAGGGGTTAAGGCCTGCCAACTGCATTGGGTTGATCTGTGCATTGCTTCATGTTCATTACAGCAGAAACAGCACAGATCATGTCCCCTTGCATGCAGTATGGGAACCTAAAACATGAGATGTCTGTTGAAATAACAGGAAGATCATGTAATATATTAAAAGCACAGATTACCAAAAATATAAGAACAACTTAAAAAAAAGCCTCTATTCATAGATTGTAAGCAGAATAATAAGGTGTCAGCCGACCCACGTTGTAAAAATAAGTTTATTATGTTATTCCTGATTTCACAGAAAGAGAGAGAGATATTGCCTTTATTATATATTGCTCACAAACAAACTTGCTTAGCTGTGTACGGTAGATAATGGTAGACATTTATAGGGACAGGTCACAAGGAACTCTTGGCACCATAAACACTAGAGTGCACCGTAGTGGTTATGGTGTTTGGACTTCTCACATAAAATTAAGAAGTACAGTTGACCTGATAAAACTAAATACTGAAGTGATGTAACCTGACCATCAGGTAGGATTGGTACTGACAATAAACTGACTTTATAGTCTTGATGAATTATACGACAAACAAGCTAATGATTCCTAGAAGGATAGTGATGTACCACAAAGAAGGCTTTGTGCCAAACCGTGAGCCATGAAATTTCCAGTCAAATAATCACTAGAAACAAAACAAAAAACACTGACTTTATGCAGGTCTCAGATTTTAGATTATACTAAAATTAACACAATTCAACTGGACACTGCTGAGTCATCAGCTGTACTACACTCAGCTGACAATGTTTAGGAATAAATGTGTCAACCGTATCTACTATAGAAGTATCTCCAGTTTAACAGCCACATTATATCTTTCTTCAACAACTCGCTATAAAAATAAATGACAGACAAAACTGTGAGAATTAGAAACAAAGAAAGATATTGTTCCATTCCAATACAATAGCAATACAATAGATATAACACCAACAGTGACTCTAGAATTTTAGTGTGAATCGCAACAAGTGAGCAAAATCTAATTAACTAACACTTAACTAAACCCTAATAATTGTCCTATTATTTAAACCCATTCTTTTATCTCAAATGTAACTAAAGGAATGTGGTGATCTGCTAGTTTTGAAGTCAATTAGGCTATGATGAATGTGAGTACTATCAAGTAGACAACCATTTGTTAGTGTACACCAGAGTAATATAACATAAACTAGGGCAACTAGGACATAAGGTAATAGATAAGTAAAATTAAACTTGATTTGATTAAAATAAAATCGTCAGCTATTTTAATTTAATCAGTTTAATTATATTATTAGGCTCACATTTTTGGTCAGGTAAAACCACAATGCAGCCTATACATAAAAAGACAAGCCTTCAAACCCACATCTTAAGATTATATTAAACCGTTTTTTTTTTTTATTCTTTATTTTTGTGTGCAAAGTGGTAACAACATTGTGAACGATGCCACAACAGCTATTTGCTCACGAGTAACACATGCATTTAAAACAAATGTGGCTATATTATTCTTGCACTTTTTATATTGATATGAATATTGCAAAACAGGAAAAACATAGTGTTGTAATGATTTTAGGCCCTGTGAGGGATCAATATTCGTGTAGCCTAGTGGTTAAATAGTTGGCTCCAAAGGGCTTCCCCCCATGGGGGGGGGGGAGGGGGGGAGGAATGTCGGGGTATCACGCTACAATTTGGCTGTATTGTGCCTTTATGTGTAGTGTGCTCGTGCCAGCGTCTGTGTGCGGTTTAGTTGGGCGTGTACTCTTTTGTGTGGTTGGCTATGTCATAAACGGTGGCCATCCTCGTGAGAGCGAAGCCCCCTTGTATTGCCCACTAAAGACATAAGAAATAGGCTGTACCCCCTATAACTGAGGTGTATGAGAAACAAAAACAAAAGTATATCTAATAAGTAAGATTATGACAACGTTATATATTAGTGTCCAGAGAGAGTTAGGAAGTCCGAGTGTTGAAGTCTCTGACTATGCGGACCATTGCTTCTGCGTGGTTGGTGGAACGGGGTGGTGAGGGTAATCCTTCTAGTAGTGGCTGGTCTCCATCTTTTCAGGTGGGCGATCCGCCAGAAGAGAATCTAGGGGAGTCCCGTGGGACGAATTCTCGGATGCCGGCCGGGTTCAACTGGGACAGGCTTCTGTTGTTTTCTGGCGCCTTTGGCAGTATGCCGATGGTTTGCAGGTGGGTTTCCAACTCCTGCCGGTTCTGTGCCTTGAAATGGGTCTCGTTATGGGTAAACTGTATGGCCCGAGGAGTGCCCCATCTGTATTGGATGTCTCTGGTACGGAGGTGGTGTAGAAGGGGCTGCAGTGTTTTCCGCCAGTTGATCGTATTTCTGGTCAGGTCAGGAAACACCGTGAGCGACGACCCTTCAAACTTTAGGGGAGTTTTGCCCCGCAGTGCCGTGAGAAGAGCAGTCTTGTCTGCCAGCGTTTGAAACCGCAAAATGAGATCCGCGGTCGCCGCCCTCGGAGCTCGAGGTGACTTCGGCAGCCGGAACATGCCATCTAGTTTAACCGTTTTCACCTGTTTCGGTGGGAACAGGCTTTCCAGGAGGCGCCTGATATAGTGGGGTAAGTCCGTAGGAGCTACCGAATCCGGTATCCCCCTTACTTTGAGGTTGTAACGTCTCCTCTGATCTTCCATGGCATCTAGGCGGTCAGCGGTCGCAGTTTGCCCGTTGATCAGGTCAGTTAATTTCTGTTCGACATTTTGAAGCCTCTCCCCCTGGGTGCTAGTGCAGGCCTCCAACTGAGTAATTTTTATTGTGGCTCCTTCTATGGCCTTACGGTAGCCAGCCATGTCTGCTGCCAAATCTTTGCGGAGTTCCGCCAACATAGCCTTGAGCTGGTCAGCCGTGACCGGGTCCCCGGTTGGTAGGCTTTTGGTCTTGCCCTCCGAAGGGTGTCTGTATGCGGCCCCCTCTGGGACTTCTGTAGTGAAATCCTCCGATGAGTACGAGGACAGATCATCAGGCAGCGCCATTTTGGACCATGCGGCCTGTTGCGTGGCCCGGAGCATTTCTCCGATATCCCTCCCGTGCGGACTTTTGTCGGCTTTCGCCTTTTTAGATTTTCTGCCCATGGCCTTCCTGCTTACACCAGGGTTGATTGTGGGTGATATCTGGCCCGTTTTCCACCATATAATACAGCTTTGTGGTAGTCAGAGACGGAGCTCCGAAAAATGCGACCTCTCTGCTGCACGGTTAGCTCCGCCCCCATTAAACCATTTTTAATATGGCTTTAATCATGGAAAAAAAAAAGAGCATGTGGATTTTCTTAGTGAATTAACCCATTTATTAGGAAAATAGAAATCAACGTGTTTGCTACTTTTCTTTGGGAAAAGTGCAATACTTAGAACAACAAAAGAGTGGTTAATAATGATCAATAATTAATTAAAATAAGCAATATTGGCTGCCACCACGCTAAATATAGCGGAGTGGGTCAGGGCATCTCTGAAACGGTAAGCCTGAGATGAACTGGTTAGTACATACCAAAAGACGTGCAAGGGAGGACAACCAGTGAACCGGTGTCAGGGTCAAGGGCAACCAATATCAGGTCCCTTGCCGCTGTCGCACGGCTCGCGGCCGCTTCCGGGTATCATGCACCGCTTGCGACAGCTTCTGGGTTGCCTTTTGCTCCACGCCATTTGCGGCGGCTTCTGTGGCCTGTTCACCGCTGTCTCGGTCCCCGCCGGCATGCTTAAATAGGCACCTGACTCGGCGCGCAAATATGATGTCGCAGGCCAGACTGAAAAGAAGAAAAACCTGCCACGTATTATAATTAACACTAATGGGAGACTAGCCAATCAGAGACAACCTAAGCATATATAAATAAACCCTCCCCTTGCCTCAGTTCTCTGTTGTGGTCTTTATTAGAACAATAGCGCGTCATACTGTGTCTGGATTATTTGGTTACCAAAATTTGACTTATCTTACGTTTACCCTGTCTTCTCTGATCCTTGACCTCGACTTGTCTTTTCGTATTCCGTCTCTCTGTTATCCTTGACCTCGGCTTGTACACTGACTATTCTATTTTTTTGCATTGCCTAGCCATTCTCAGGACCTGTATTGCAACTCTGTGTGTCTGTGACCTGTCTGCGTGTTTAGGTTCCCCTGGCAACCGTGACACCCAAGGCTCATTGATGCACACGACGAAGGCTTACCTGTCTCGTCCAATGACACTGAAGAGCTACTGTAGTTCAAGATCCTGAAAAACGTAATGCTGGCCATGTTAGAAAGGTGTCAGAACACACTTTGTATTGCAGTTTGCTGTGTATGGGACTGCATATGCGTACACCAGTCAGAGTGCCCATGAAGAACCCTATCCACTGCTAAAACCACCTTTAATGGTGATGTTGGCACCAGAACAAGACTATGGTGCAATGGAAGAAGGTTGCCTGGTCTGATGGATCATGTTTTCTTTTAGATTAGATGGATGGCAGGATGGCTGCATGTCATTTACCTGGAGAGAAGAGATTGCAGCAGGATGCACTAAGGGAAGAGGCAAGGTGGCATTGTTACATTGTAGGCAATGTTCTGCTGAGAAATATTGAATGCAGGCATTTATTATTATTTATTATTTATATAGCGCCAACAAATTCCGTAGCGCTGTACAATGGGTGGACTAACAGACACATAATTGAGATCAGACCACGTACAGGAACAGAGGCGGTTGAGGGCCCTGCTCGATGAGCTTACATGCTAGAGGGAGTGGGGAATAGTGACACAAAGGGTTAAAGTAGGGGAATTAAATAGTTTGTTAGATAAGGGTTTATTGAGTGCTTGGTATGTCATTTTTGACAGTTGCAGGAAAGGAGTCATGGGGTGGGGGATGAGAAACCTGCTGACAGTGTAACTGATACGCTTTAATGAAGAAGTGAGTTTTCAAAGATTTTTTGAAGGAGTAGAGGCTGGGTGAAAGTCTGATTGAGTAGGGAAGGGAGTTCCACAGAAGAGGTGCAGCCCTGGAGAAGTCTTGAAGGCGAGCATCAGAGGTGGGGATCTGGGCAGAGGATATGCGTAGGTCTTGGGCTGTAGATGTTACTTTGACATGTACCACCGACCTAAGGATTGTTGCAAACCATGTAATACCACTTCATAGCAATGGTGTTGCCTGATGGAAGTGGCCTCCTTCAGCAGGATAATGAACCCTGCAACACTGGAAACATTGTTCATTGAATAGTTTAACCCCTTAAGGACCAAACTTCTGGAATAAAAGGAAATCATGACATGTCACACACGTCATGTGTCCTTAAGGGGTTAAGGAACATGACAAGGAGTTCAAGGTGTTGCCTTGGCCTCCAAGTTCTCTAGATCTCAATCATACTGAACATCTGTAGGATCTGGCATCTGTAACAACAAATTTGATTCATGGAGGCCCCACCTCGCAACTTATAGAAATTAAATGATCTACTGCTAATGTCTTGGTGCCAGATACCACAACACACATTCAGAGGTCTTGTGGAGTCCATGCCGCGACTTATTAGAGCTGTTTTGTGGTCCTACACAACACTCGGCCAGTGGGACTAATGTTGTATAAACAAGATACAAGTTACAGTAGTTCACACTGAGTGATAAAAAAGAAAACTAAACTTATCAGGAAGAGCTGTTTCCCAGGAACTGCCCAGATCTCAGATATATAAAATATGCACAAACATAGGGATAACCAGCAGCATCCTATAAAATATAAAATAAAAAGAATAATGGTGCAGAACCCCTGAAAAATCACCACCAGTGCATAAAATTGCACTCGCAAACTCAAGTATTAGATGGCATTTAATATAAATTTGCTTTTTCTTCATAGCTTCATGGATCATCAATCCTCAGCAGAGGATATGCAGCATCAGTGCTCTCTATATTATCCTAGTGACCTGAATGTAGGATGAGTGTTTCTAATGATGCCCTCAAGCTAGATACTGATCCCCGGTGTCCCCAAAAGCAGATACCTGGGAACAAGGTCAGGATGGAAGGAAAGGACTCTGAAATTGTGACTGTTAGAAGGCCTGCCAAAGTTAGGACATAATGAATAATGAACCGTGTGCAGACATGTAGTTAATGTATACTGCGGAGAAACTGGGTAAAGTTAACATGATAGAAAGAGGAAAGCCTTCTTTTTGATCATAATTTCTGAGAAATACAAATAAAAGACACTCTATACCAGGGGTGGGCAATCTTCGGCCCTCCAGATGTTTTGGACTACATATCCCTTAATGCTTTGCTAGCATTATGGCCCTAAGAGCATTATAGGAGATGCAGTCCAAAACATCTGGAGGGTCGCAGACTGCCCACCCCTGCTCTGTACAATTACAGTTTTTGGATTACAATGGATCTTTAAGCTATTGAGAGAATGACTTTGCAGCGGCCCATGTGTCCAGACAAAGATAGGACTTTACAAAGTGAAAGTGTCATAATGCTCTTGGACAAATCCTACAGAGGATAACCTGAAAGTAAGACCTAAATATAAAACAGCGTCTGAACATCTGTTAATTGCTTTGGGTAAAAATAGTTTTTCAAGAGCTTGTTGCCCACAGTATTTACAGTAAGTAATTAGAACTCATCCGACCCCCAAAAAATAGTTAATCAGTCCAATACTCTCATCTTAGAACGTCAGCACTTTTTTTTAACCAGTCTTACAGTTAAGATGTTAAAGGGACACTATAGTCACCAGAACAACTACAGCTTATTGTATTTGTTCTGGTGAGTGTAATCATTCCCTTCAGGCTTTTTGCAGTAAACACTGTGTTTTCAGAGAAAATGCTGTGTTTACATTACAGCCTGGTGATAACTCCACTAGCCACTCCTCAGAAGGCTACTAGAGGTGCTTCCTGTGTGCAGTACTGCCATTCAGTGTCTCTACCCTATGCATGCAGACAATGACCTTTCCTCATAAAGATGCATTTATTTAATGGATCTTTATGAGGAGATGCTGATTGGCCTTGGCTGTGTTTGTGCTGGCTCTGCCAGGAGCAGAGCCATCATCAGCAGACTGGAATGAAAATAAGATTTCACTATATTTAGGAGGATAAGAGGGGAAAAGGTGGCTAGATGGTGGTTTTAACACTATAGGGTCAGGAGTACGTGTTTGTGTTTCTGACCCTGCAGTGTTCCTTTAATGTTTATAAATAAAATATCATCATATCATACAGTAATTAAAAATTCCTGGGAATATGTTAAACTGACCAAGTCAATGAATCAGACAGCCCTGTCAAAGAATTATAAACATGAATCAGAAGAAGAATAAATATATTTCTGAAGGCTTACTTATCAGCTTTACAGCAGTGTCTGTGCTCTGCTTTAGTTTATGTCCATCTAATATTGTGCTGCTAATTGTGCTTAAAGGGACACTATAGGCACCCAGATCACTTCAGCTTTCTGAAGTGTTGTGAGTGCATAGTCCAAGGTCCCTTAACCCTGAAAAGGTAACTATTGCAGGTTTTAATAAGTTGCAATAATTACGAGCAAGGATTAACTCCACCTCTACTGGCTGTCTACCAGACTTCCAGGTCATTAAGCGCTATGCATGAGGACATGGAGTATGATGCAAAACCCCATAGGAAAACATTGTATAATGCTTTCCTATGGGGGAAGTACAACGTTGTTTTCCTGCCACTATAGTTTCCCTATAATGTAAATAATCACAAGAAGAAAGAAAGACAAAAAGGGAGAAATAAGTGAGAGTGTTAAGAGTGTAAGTAGGCATGTAAGGCGAGTAATGGAAGGAATCCAGGCAGGGAGTCACTATGAGTTATAATTGGGGGTATATGTTCTGAATCATAGAAATGATTTGCATTATCTCTACAATGGATTAGAAAAAAATAATGGGTCAACTGTAACTCCTTTAAGATGCTTCTTTGAAGGCAAAATGCTGGTAGTGTGTGTTTGGGAATATTGCATTTACTCTGGAGTACAACACATACACTTCAAATTCTAAATGTATCAGGGGAAAAAAAATCTTGTTCTGCAATCACAAAACCTGATTACTGAGAAGAAAATATATATTTGCTGCACTCATAATCCACCAATCAGCACACAATGTGCTTGTCAGGCCATGCATTCTGTATTATGCAATAATTATCACTTTTGTTCAGTCCAAAGCTAAAAAATATTCACAATCGTTACCAACAGACTTCCTGCTTCACAGTTTGATTGCAAAAAGTGTATATATTTCATTGCCCGGTGTTATTTATTTGCACTGTACTGTCTTATGAGAATTAAAGAGGTTGCATAAATTTACACCATTATTTAAGCTTTCACATTAAGTGCTAATGTAATGTTACCTCAATGCAAATCTACTTTGAATGTGAAACTCAAAGGAACTAATAGTCTTTTTGTTTAAAGGAACACTTTACTGTATTTCTAACGCTATAGTGTCCCTCTGCCATTGCCCAATGACGAGTGAAGAAAAAAAAAACAAAAAAAAAAACACTTTTTTTTCCCTTACCGAATTCCAGCGCTAAGGTCACTTGGCACTGGATCGCTCACCACCTTCTCTGATGTCAGCGCAGGGGGGGAACCTTATGCGTTTGACTCAAAGCTTTCCTGTGGAGACTTTCAAGACACTGAATGTCCTAATGGAAAGTGTGAGGAGGTCTAGCGTCGTTTCACAGGGTTAAACTCCGTGTTAATCGAGGAAGCGCATCTAATGGCTGTCAGAGAGACGGCCACTAGAAGAGGTCTTAATCCTGTAATGTAAACATTTATTTAATGTTTTTCTTAAAGGGACGCTACAGGCACCCAGACCTCTTCAGCTAACTGAAGTGGTCTGTGTACAGTTACCTTGTCAGGTAAACCCTGCAATTGTCCCCCAATGTCAGCTGTGAAAGGGAGGGGGGAGCATGAGCAAGGGGAGCACTATAATGTTAGAAATACAACTTTATATTCCTAGCACTGTAGTTTCCCTTTAATGACTGTTCATTTATTAGTGTTATCTTGATACATGCTGATTGTTATTATAGTTTCCTTTGTTAGAATTGCAAATGTATTCAAAGAAAACAATTCACAAGAAAATGTCCATGTTATAAAGCCGTCAGTAACCATCATCTATAAAGAAATTAACAAAATACAAAAGTTAAGTTTTCTGTTCAAAGACTGGATCAAGAGAACATGACTTTTAAAGTTGGAGAAATAGAACATTAGAGATAATGTCTGGAATATATATGAATGAACACATTGAAGAAAAAAAGAAACAAGTGAAGATTGCTGTGCTAAGCACAAAACTAAATGAAGAACACGGTCTGTGCTTTTAGCTAGAGCACGGAGAGAATATATCTCTATTTGTAAAAAAAAATGCATCCCACATCCCCATATTTGTACGGCCAACATGCCACTTGCATTGTAGCAACAAGGAACATGCTTCAGCTGCTACAGAGTCTCTTAGTGAAAGAATTGGTCGATCAGTGCTGTGCTTTTTAGCTTTGGACTCTGGCACTGCACTGCTAAATAGTAACTGATGCGGCTACTTTTCAAAAGCTTTAGCAACAGATATGCATTGCCTTCCCAGCCTGACAAATGACTTGGATCCTGCTCTGAATGCCATTAAATTGACTATAACTTTTTTCCACACCACAGCACCATTCAGCCTACTCTCTGGTCCTGACATTACTTGATCTTCATTCTGATTGGCTCTGATTTAATTCTACATTACTTCTCTGTGAATAAAAGTTGGTGCCTTCCCCTGTTTTCTCTCAATGGCATTGCCAGGGTCCTGGCTTCAGCAATGTCCTTGGGTAAACTTGCTAAAGTAAAGAAAAGCTGCGTTTCCACCCTGCGGACACTTGTGTGATTCATTATGGATTTTGAACCCAGACAGAGCAAGCTGAGGCCTTCCATCACAGATGTCCATGTTTAAAAGAGTGGATGAGGCAATCTGCTTCTATGTGAGAATACAAATTGACCTGGTGTTCTAACAATTATATAGATATTTCACTTAAATAGTTCTCTGTCCTCTGGTGGGATAAAATATCAAATGTAAACATCAGTTATGAACCTTGTCGGATCTATACAGTGGCTAACATGCTTAGCATAGATCATAGATAAAGCTTGTTGCAATCCATATTAGCACATTAACCATTTGTATGAAAACAAAGTAGTATTGACTATCCTCTAGAATTTAAATGTTTAAACATACATTGGGACCTGCGGTTACCTTCCTACGTGGATAAGATTTTCCCCTACAGCAGGGAGAGACAACAGGCATGTCTACAGAGATCTACAAATTGTCAGGACACTTTGCCTGCATTAAAGCCAAACTGCCTTAGAGAATTCAGAGTGGTTTCCAGATGGAGGCCCACAAGTGAATAAACCACTTTGAAGAATAAAACCTGCTGTTCTCTCCGTTTAGTACATTTAAGGTGAAGTACAAGCCTTTTTATAGAAAAAAAAAAAGAAAAAGGTTCAAAATGCATGAAGTGCAACCTTATTTATAAAATGCTATCCAACCGTAATGGATGGGAACTTCTTACAATATGCTGTTTCGCATTTATGAGTTGTCTTAAAAAAGGTAATATATCTATTTAATGTTGTTGAATGCATATATGACAGCTAAGGGAATATTAATATACAGTAAAAGTCAGATTGTAATTTCACCAAAATCAATTGCAAGGTTAAAATACCAGCAGGTTAATAACACATAATTACCATGTTATAGAACTCTACTTATAGTAATGGGACATTTTTTGCACCTTGATATCTTCTATATTGACAGGGTAAGGCATTCCTTTACCAGCAGAAATTGAAAATGTTTTACAATTTATCCTCATCAACCTATTGTTCCTGTAACATGTTGTAATTGTCTCATGTATTGTCAAATTTCCCCCTCTTATAATATTGTAAAAGGATGTGGAATAAGTTGGCGCTATATGACATGCGATGAAAAACATTTCATGATTTAGGCTAAACAAATGCAGTGGGGAAAGTGGGCTTTTTCCAAAAGGTTTATAAACTTTTCACGATTTGATGTTCAGACCACTGTTTCTCTGGATACTGAACATCATTTTGTGCTTAACTAATTTGAGGAACATTACTGTTATGATGTGCAGTTATAGCTTAAGTGAAGATTTATTGAGCGAATTTACATTTCTGGCAAGAATTCTGAATACCCTGCTTCAATTATCGACTTATTTACCACTTTGTTGCGCATTGATAGAGTTACGCCAAAGCCATAATTCTTACTCTAATGCTGGCACATCTAGCAGCGAAAAAAAAAAAAACCTTAGGTGCATTTACTAAAGGATGGATTAGCTGTGAAACGTACGGTCATTCATCTGCTTTGAAATAGCTTATAAACACAACAGAACATCTACGAGGGCAATTGTTAACAAAACAAAACAATAATAAATTAAATATTAAAATTGTAAATTGAGAAATTTACTGCCAAACTTAACCATGTTTAAACCTGCAAGGAGATTTTTGCTATTACACTGGTGAAAGTAACTGCTTAACAACGTTCACTTTCAGAAACCCTTCAGAAATATATCCAAACCAATTCCATGCCACTGTCCTAGAGTATTGACAGGGAAGAAATAACTAAAGAAAAGCTAAATAAATAAATAAATACTTTTAAAAAAAGTGATTTTTTTTTTAAAGATTATTAATTATTCATTAATATTACTGTTCTTTTGATTACCAATTAAAATTATATATTTTTTTTGTATTAGTTTTTTCCACAGACTAAACCTGAAGTTCTCTAAATTGCGTTAGTAAAATAATCACAGTAAGGCTCAAGGGACCAACCATCTTTTATTGAGTTTGGTTCATTCTACACATCTTTGTTATTAAACTATATTGGTGCCATCAATCATTCAAACGCAACTCTCAAAGAGAAAGTTAAACCAACAACCTGTCTTCTATTTAAATACTTTACAACAATTTTGAGTACAAAGATGATTAGGGGAATTTTCACTTGAGATAACATCGCTGTGTATATATTGTCAGCTGTATCATGTAAGTTCGAACTTGAAAAAATAGGCAGAAAGACAACAGAGGTCTGTGCTTGTTTTGGTGATCCCTTTTGATAAATGGTGGGCGACTGCAAAGACACACATCAAAGAGAACGATGTAAAGAAAGACTTCAGGTATCATTTGTTTTGTGTTTTTTTTTTTTCATTTTCTTTTTCAAGTGACTTGTTAACGCAGCCCAAGGCACTTAACCTTTTACAGAGTCTGGATTTTGTGTGCCATACAATTATTGACATTAAGAGCAAACTTACAGCCAAAATGGGTAACAGCTGCAATAATGAAACCAGTTTCGGTATTAACAGCTGTATAGACTGCATTAGTTCTTTGTATAAACATTTTATTCCAGTATTAAAATGGTTTACAACATAATTGTTATGAAACAATTAAAATATAATCCATAGTGGTTTATCTGCGTTTACAATGCGCCTCACAAACATGGCATATGCAGGAAATGCTATATTTCCATAAGTAATAACCACACGACATGTATTGTCACTTAGGATTCTGATGACAAGACTAGAGAACTTTTATCGTAGCATTATGAATGAATGTTTAATGCGGTACAATGACCAATTTTAGTCTCAAAATCCGGTTCACTATGTTCAATAAATAAAGTGAGCTATTTTTACATTGCTTAGTTTAAAAGTGGAACATTACAATTAAAGACTCATACAAACAATTGAAACAGTCACTAATGCAGAACAAAAGGGCCTGAGGAAGGGGAGTCCCTGTCTTGTATGTAAATATAGTGGTGAATTTAGGCTTATGGTGGGATGTTTATGTAGGCAACTGGGAGCAGCGCTATTGCCATCATCAATCACCACATCATCTAACCCCTCTGAGGAAGAAGTGGACGAGCAATACTCTATGCTCTCATCTCCAGAATGCCATTGCACCATGTGACCTATTTCTCCAAAGTATTAAAGAGGTCTCTGTAATGTTATAACATTTCCCTCCAAAGTATTGTCTTTGGATCTAGAGTTTTATTTCTCAGTCTTAGGTTGGAACATTAGAGGATTCTTGTTTGATTATACATATTTTCCCATATTCAGGGGTATAACAGTAGTTTGAGAGTCCAGTGGTAGGATGGCATCCCCAGTAGTAATTACTGTGAAAAGGTGAACAATTTAACTAAGTAAAAACATTTTTCTGGCAAATGAATAGCAAGGTACGAGACACAATCTAAGGTAATCTTAGAAAGTAAATAGATATAAGATGTGATCATATGTCTAAATTCTATACTTAAAGTGAGGTAAGACTGGATTAATCAATATGCTAAATATTCAGACTTTTTATGACTAATGATTTCATTACATAGAAGTAACAATAATGTAAAATAATTGACTCCTTGAACATGATGAGATTATATGAACACATTCAGGTTACAGTTCTTGTGCAGTGTTTTTTTTTTTTTTTTTTTTTAAATGTCTTGGGAAAGAGACTTATGTTGCAGACACCATTACCTAGCCATGTCTAGTGACAAAGGTGGGAAATGGGAGACTGGTGAGAGTCTCTGTACTTCAGCTCCTATCTATGTCAAGACAAGCGTGGGAAAAGGAAGACTATAGCAGTAACAATATTCCATATCTCACTTAATCAAGAATAGCACTAATGATGATTCATGGCTTTCTCCTTTATAAATTGATACTTCTGAATAATGCACGGGTAGGACTGGATATCCCTTGTGTTACACCAGTTTTGGTGAAGTGCCAGAACTAATAATGAACCATAACTTATGGAAACCAAGATGTGTTTAGATTTAAGTAATTTTAGATGCTCATTGGGTGGCTCCACTGCTAGATGTGTATAAAACACAAAGAAAACAAATACTAGCAAAAGGTCATATAGCTTACACTTACGTCTACCATCTATAGGCCACTTGAATGTATACAGCTATGCTGAGGTCTTAGTGCCTTTAAAAACGTCCACCCCTTACTGGACTTGTGATAAGGACATCTAATTATATGTGTATTTATTTTTATTTTTTTTTTAAAGCTATTTTTAATAACTCTCTTGCCTGGCTTATCCCGCCTATTCACTACTTCCTGTGCCTCACTATTGTACTCGCAGTTTGCCTTAACAACAACACACTCCTCCCAGTCCATGGCTGGTATCTAGTCACTAATCCTTTTTGATCATAGCTCATGAGTTGATTTAAATAAATAACACTTGTGTTTAAAAGTGTTCATTGTTGGTCTTAATTAAAAGTTACGTTTTATTTTTTTTTGTGCTACTCATCTCTTTGTTTTAGATAGAAACTCCTCTGATTCTGATATGTTTCTAAAATATTGTTGCTATACATTTTTTACAATGCGTCCACTTTCTAGCTACTTTAAATGCTGACTATTTACATTAGCGTTTGTCTCCATTATATCACTTAACCAGCTCTTTCTGTAACGAAAGATATGAACTCGGGGTGCATAGACATTGAAAGTAAAGTCATACTGCTTCCTAGTTGACCTCTTGTTCATACATCTTATAAATTAATGACTGGCCCAACTATTCTATTAGTCAATAAAAGCTTTACCTAAGATGTAAAGTGCTTTCTTTACTAAAAATGATTAATCACAGCTCCAAAGAGTAGCTAAAATGATATAATTAAGTCAGTTAAGTGAATAACAAAATTGAAGGGCATATGTTGTCCATCTTTATGTTGGACAGGAGAACTCCTCTCTCTGATCTACAATCATATACAAGTAAATAGGTCATTCTACATTGTTTTAGGATAATGTACAATCCATATTGCCTCCTCTGAAAATATTTTCATTTTAACCTATATTAGACAGATACTCTTTATCTGCAGACTTAGCTAAAGCTGTAAACATAGGTCAAATGTACGGACACCATCTATCATATTGATCCACTCGAAAGCACCACCTCATACTTAACACATGCTCAGTATTAATCTTTCTCTACTGTGGTGTAGAGACTTATATGTCTTTTTTAAAAACTACATTTGACTGTCTCAGGCCCCCCTCTTCCCACATTTCAGTCTGCAGATTCGCTTGTTTTTACCTTGACACCTATAACACCTAGAATTTTGCCTCCACACCCTCCCTTTGCATTTTTATTTTCCATTACCTTAGTCATCTTCTTTTCCATTTTCTCTGTTCCAGTCCTTCATTGTCACGCTCTCTCAAAATACCATTTTAGTTTGCCTTCCATTTTGGTCAGTGTTTATCCTATCCACTCACTCATGTTTGGTAGTTCAGGGTTTAAATAATAAAAAAGTAGGTCACTTGGACTGCGTGGAATCCGTGGCCTAGATCATTTTGCCATACATCACCACATCTCATTGTGTGCAGGTGGTTGTCCATTCTCCCAGGCACAAAAGGACGGGCACAATGTTTTAAAAGAATATACACTGAACAAAATTATAAATGCAACACTTCTGTTTTTGCCCCCATTCTTTAGGAGCTGAACTCAAAGATCTAAGACTTTTTCTATGTACACAAAAGGCCTATTTCTCTCAATTATTGTTCACAAAACTGTCTAATCTGTGTTAGTGAGCCTCCTTTGCCGAGATAATCCATCCACCTCACAGGTGTGGCATATCAAGATGCTGATTAGACAGCATGATTATTGCACAGGTGTGCCTTAGCCTGGCCACAATAAAAGGCCCCTCTTTACTTAAAAGTGTGCAATCTTATAGACAATCCACTACTGTATAAAAAGTGCAGTATCTTATAGTAAGGAAGCTGGAAGAGGAGAGGCAAAGACTTTGCGTGGCCAAATAAAATGCAGCACTCTTTTATTGCTGGGTCACTATCTATAAGCAGCCAATTAGTAGTACCATGGAAGGAGAACACACATTTAACAGCTACAATTGTGGTGATATGCATGCCTAATTATGGCTATATCCATGAATTACACTTCTAAATTACTGCATGCAAGAGGCTGCTTATATATAATTCTAACTGTTGAATATTTTGTCTACTAAGCAGTTTGACCACTAGATGCTATGGTATGCTAAGTGTGCTAGGTCAGCACTGTCCAATATAAATCTACAACAGTGAAAAACATTTTAACTTTATTACTGTATAATAACCTATGGTTTCTAAGGTATACCAAAACACTGCATTGAGTCAACAATTTGTCCAGAGACACAGTCCCTAGTCTCTAGTGCCCTGCTTCTTGGAGACACCAGACACAAACCGAGTGAGCACGTTATTGATGCCAGAACATATTGTGCCTCATCTATAGACAAGATGAATACAAGTGTACACAGTTTCGATTGACCTTAATTCTATAAGTTGCCATTAAGTCTATAAGTTGGCACTTTTTGACTAAATGGTGGTGTGTCACTGTGATGACCCCTTCATCAGTAATACCTACACGTGCACCCTGCATCCATAATGCTATAGGGCATCTATAGATACAGCCACGCTCCCCCACCTCTTTTCACCAGTAAAAATAAAGAAAAAAGGTGGCAGGTGGGACTGTCTTAGCTTTGTCTCCAATCTAATACTCCTCATAGAGGAACAGAGGGGACAAGGATTGAGCTTGCAGAGAGCGCTGCACGCATCCAATCAAATGCTTCTCATAGGAAAACATTGAATTCAATCGTTTCCTTTGACCAATATTTGGTCATATGACCTAGTTTTACTTGGTTTCTCATGGGGGAAGCCCCTGAAGACAGACACTAGATGATTGTTTAACCCTACAAAGTAAATTACAGGGCCAGTGCACCCAGACCACTTCACAGATGTAGTGGTACTTTAACTTAGATGTCCCCACGTGATATGAGCAAGCATAATTGACAATCTTCCCACCAAACCCATTACATGTAGGAAACATTCTCACATCCAGGGTAGCTGTTAAAAAAATTATTAATTATAGTAGTCCCTCCTTTTTTTATCAACTACAACAAAAAAGACATGAGTTATAGGCAAAATGCAACGCACAGGCTACTATTGACAATTTCAAATCCTCTTCAGGACAGGATCAATTAGATTAGATCATTCATTACCTGTCATTCTAAGAATGTGGTATATATGCTCACGTGTCCTTGTGGCTTGCAATATATAGGCAAGACCTCTAGATGCCTTAAGACAAGCATATCTACAATATAAAGAGAGGCTATCTTTTTTTTTTTATATTTTTAAAGATGCCATAACAGTGATCCCACAACTCTACAATTCTGCGGAATTCAGATTGTACATAGACATTGGAGAGGTGGCAATTTGGAGTTCACATTGAGCAAATGCGAGATGAAGTGGATATTTGATCTAGATACTTTGTCTCCAAATGGACTCAATGTGTACTTCAAAATGGCAGTTTTAATCTAATTTAAGTTTAAGAGTCCTGTAATATATAAACGTTTTTACTTTTATACTTTTTTATATTTTTTATATGTGTCTAGGGAATGAAGTAATGGCACTGTTATATATACATAATGAACTTTACCCCAAAGATACGATGGCGGCCGATGCGTCAAATAACTTTATGAACTACATAACATTAAGAAACACCACAGAGGGCCGTCAGATGCAAGTTCAGAGGGCACATATCCGTAACGAAGTGACATGCGTGCGCCAGCGCGCACGTGCGATTACGTAAGACGCAATTGGAAACGGAACCCGGAAGTTATTGTACTCTTTGAAAAACGGTGCCAAAATCCACCACCAACTAATTAGAACACTTTAAAAACGGACAGAGGGTAGGATGGATTATGCCCCTAAGGAAGACCTATATGGGTGAACTCGTTGTGCTTTTATTGGACATTTTATGGACTTTTGTACTGCTGCTATCCCTGTATTTTGCACTTTGGTTGAAGTCAATTCTTCTTGATACTCATCAAGTTTCCCTGTTTGACATCTGTGGAGGAATAAAAGCTACAGGATCCAGATTCCATTGCAGCAATTTCACTTACAGACAAGCCAACATAGCCAGAGCCTGCTATACGTGGCTCTGGGAAGTGTGAGTGACCCATTACCTCTGTGTTTTAAGCATTTTTTATGTATACAGTATTAGGCTATGTAAGCTATTTATACCTTGCAGATAAACCAGAGGTATAACATCAGGTCATCCCTGACAGAAGTATAACTCACTGTGAGTTTGGTGTTTACTATTGCGCACCCTGTACTTTGTACTATTTGCACAGGCTACTACAGATGCAGCACTGCATTTAAAATATGGACGTTTTATTTAATTAAGAAGATAATTAAGAAGATGAAAAAAAGGTAATAAAATAATTGTCTGCGAATAATGATGTCATGTCCAGATTTTGCTTTGTGGACATTGCGATGCAGGAAAACCAAGCTCACTTGCTTGAATTCTATATTGCTCCACAGGTTCAATAAATGGCACTTAAACATATTACTTTAAAAAAAAAAATGTGTTTTGTCATTTGGAAACAAGTCGGTCTATAGTAAAATAATAGAAAGGTTTGTTGATGAAGGAAAGCAACTTCCTGTAAATAAATTTCAGGCATTTAGAATCCTAGTAATGAATATTTCAAACGCGTGAATGGCTTCACATTAAATAAAATGGTATCAGATGACTGCTGCCACATAAAAGATGCAATGTAATAATGAAGCCTTGTAACTTGCAAATGAAACTATTTAGAATGGATATAAAGCTGTGCTTCATTCCAGGTGCTGGTTAATGATTGGTAATAATTTTGGTTAATAACAGTAGTTCATTGCAGGGCCTAATACTTGTTCTTCTAGTCTGAGGGTATGCACAAACACCACCATGTCTGGCATGTGACAGCACTACATAAAGAATGGACACTGTGTGCGTATTTTGATTTTTATGTGGTATTATTCACCCCAGTAAACACTAGGGTAACTAGGATGACTGGAATGCAATATTAAGCAGACGGATATATAATTATTTTTAACTTTTTGTGACCAATGGCCCAGCGATCATTTATCTATCAGCTGTCATGGGAGTTTTCATTTAAAGGTACACAAAACTAATTTAGCTTAATGAAGTAGTTTTGGCGTATAGGTTATGTCCCTGCCATCATACTGCTCAATTTGGTGCCAGGTAGGAGTTAAAACAGTCCTTTTGCAGTCCTTACCTGTGCGCTAGAACAGTGAAAGTGCTGGACAAACTAGGTGTTGCTGGGGTGTGAATTGGCAGGAGGATTTGTAAAAAAAAACATTTCCCCAATTTTAATTAAATAATCTATCAAGTGGATATTATTCACCTTTTTGACTGGGACACCAATTGTATAGGTTGCATTAGCAGAACAACTCGCTTTTTAATTACAATATCAGCTCAGTGACCCATTCTTTGCAGTGGTTCCTGACCTTTTTTGGGCCAGAGCACACTTCAATGAAAGAAACATTTCCAAGGCTCAAATTTTTCTTTTCACATTCATCATGTGCTTATAAATGTCACATTTACGTGCAGCTTTTTCAGCAAGATATGCATATCTAGCCAAAGTGACATATAAGTTTAAATTAATTGCCAGACAGCGACCACAAATTTATTTTTAGACATTTGTAAAAAAATAAAAATAATAATTTTTAAGGAATGAATTAAATCTATTACAGTCCTCAATGTGTTTGTGCTACTCTTTACAGTGGCTTGAGGAATCTGGTTGGAAACCGTTGCTCTGTTCCACCGATGAAGGAAACTAACAAGTTGTTTTTGATTGGGAGAAGACTAACAAGATGTGGCTGCATCCACCAACAGGAACCCAGAATTCCTAATTAACTAGTTAGCTTCCAATCCTAATGTGTTTCAAAAAGTTTTGCTGTTTGGGTGTGTGCCAATCCAAAAAGGGGCAGTGTCAACCTCTCTACCCAGCTCTCCTGAAGACAACGCATAATGGGTTGGACAGGACCTTTAAATTTTGGAGGTAATAACCAAGCAACTACAGAACTACCCTTGTCCTCCATTCCTTTCCAAATAGTCCATCTAAGGTGCCCATGTCTTATTGTACAATATAAACAAATGTCGGAACTTGGTCATCAGTTCATTCATTATGTATGTGTCCCATAGCTTGAGATGACATACGTATTTTTTTAACTCAAGTAAGACATTGTTCTTAGCACCTAACACAACACATAATGATCACAGTCCTAATATGAAGGCAGAAACATCTAGATATGCAAAATTTAAAGCACATAACTCTAAATAGCATTACATTGTGCACATATAACCTAAATGTAAATTGCAAATAGTCATTTAAAGGGACACTATAGTCACCTGAACAACTTTAGCTTAATGAAGCAGTTTTGGTGTATAGAATATGCCCCTGCAGCCTCACTGCTCAATCCTCTGCCATTTAGGAGTTAAATCCCTTTGTTTATGAACCCTAGTCACACCTCCCTGCATGTGACTTGCACAGCCTTCTATAAACACTTCCTGTAAAGAGAGCCCTATTAAGGCTTTCTTTATTGCAAGTTCTGTTTAATTAAGATTTTCTTATCCCCTGCTATGTTAATAGCTTGCTAGACCCTGCAAGAGCCTCCTGTATGTGATTAAAGTTCAATTTAGAGATTGAGATACAATTATTTAAGGTAAATTACATCTGTTTGAAAGTGAAACCAGTTTTTTTTTTCATGCAGGCTCTGTCAATCATAGCCAGGGGAGGTGTGGCTAGGGCTGCATAAACAGAAACAACGTGATTTAACTCCTAAATGACAGTGAATTGAGCAGTGAAATTGCAGGGGAATGATCTATACACTAAAACTGCTTTATTTAGCTAAAGTAATTTAGATGACTATAGTGTTCCTTTAATAGAGATTGGATTACAATACTAAATAGTGAGGATATGATTGGTTGAATTAGTCTAATTGACTACTCCACCCAAATCCAGCGAAACAGGGAATTCACAATAATTATTTATCATACATTCACTGTATGTTAGGTGAAAGGATGGGAGAGACCAGTGAATCCGTTCATGCATATTTTTCCTGGCAATATAGCGATTTTTTTTATTTTTGTGACTGTGATTATCATAATATTAATGACAGTTAATGCATGTGTCTAAACACATACATTAAGAAGGCCTCATCTAGGACCATTTAAACTTACAAAGTAGCAAAGTCCACAAAATGAATTTTGAAAATCCACTTGCAAAAACAATTCTGTTTATACATAATAACAACTCCTTGAGGAGATAATTCATACTAATTAGCAGGTCAAGCATCACTCACCTACCTCTATTCTTAAAATGAGCTGTCGAGGGACAAGTTAGGCAGAAAGCGCAAACAGTGACAAATTAGGTATGACATACAAAACACATTTCCAGGATTTTAACTGAATGCACTGTACTTTCCATAATTAATTTTAGCATTTTTTGCAGTGATGTACAATTGGTATCAAATACGTTTGTTAGCACTTACTTTTTAATATAAACTAAACATGCATTTTATGAAAAACGTAAGGACTATTTTATGTACTATAGTATACTATACTATCTTATGTAAAAAGGAAGACATAGCGTGATGTCATCATAACAAGCTAAATTAGCGTAACATTGGAACACAACAAGATATCTATGGAAAAAGCATAGGTAAGTATTAGAGAAAAGAAAACGCTAGCAAAGAAAAGATAAAGGATTCAATTCTATTAGTAGTGATGAAATCTGTGTAATCCCTCCTTTATTATAACATCTTTTGGGCTATCCTATTATTTGAGAACTTGAATCGAGTCATCCAAACAGTGCATGAAATACCAGTCCATTTTGAATAGGTGCATTTTTTGCATAAAGAAACACTACGAGCCTGTTATATAAATAGAAAAATATAGCGGTTGTGGAAAATAATGTTTGCTATCAAATAACTTTCATAATGCAAGTTAATTTGCAAAATCCTAGACAAACCGTAATAACTGTGCCAGAATGTGTCCATATTTATTTTGTGAGGACGCGCACATGGCTAATGAGTACAACACAGGAGTTCTTGGCATTATGGGTTTGGAGAACATTATTTTATACATAACACACATGATTACAGTGCATGTGCACATAGTCGTACAGTTACATCAATGCATCATTTTTTTCTACTTTCTATTGACAGTAACAAAGTGTTTGCCTTATCGCAAAGGAGAGTGACTGGGGGAAGGACAAGAAAGGAAATGACATGCAGAGGGGATGAAGATTGTGGCGGAACCTACCGCCAATTTTGTATACTTTGCCGTTGTTCGTGTATTTTTCCCTTTTTGCGTTTGGGCGTTATGATATATGAATATGCAATACGGTAATATAGTGATATAAACCCTGAGAGAGAGGCTGCACTGGACCAAACTTATCAAGAAAAATATTAAGGTTTACATTCGCACAAACATTCAGTGCACACGAAATTTTGGATCAGGAAAAAATTTTGCACAAGAGAAAATTTCTGCGCACATCAACTAAGAAAAAATAGAGGGAACATTGTCCATAATATTATACTTTTTATTTTTTTATTGATGCTAGCTTCATTTTATCCTTTACTATTGCATGTCTTTCATTTAAAATATTTTCAGGAACACAGGAATTAAATAAAACTATTAAAACCAGTTACGATCCAGTCAGTATCTTAGTACTAGAACCATCTGTGTAGAAGCTTTGCGATGCAAAACTCTAAAGTGTCATGGCATCTGCATTTTTTTTTGTTCATTTCCTGACTTACATTAAATCATCCATTCTAAGAAGAGTGAAGTAGTTAAAGTAACATCATTCCGGCTCCCTCCCAACAATCAGTGCTGTTATCATGCATAATTCTGCGGTTGGCATGGGAACTGGAATTCGAGTTCCATTCAGTACCTTTTGTGTGCACCACCTCAACACTGAACCCAATTACAGAGCAGCATAATAAATTAAACGTGCATCTTCCTACCTCACAGTCTTATTAGACACTGTCCACATAAACATTTATCACAATAAATCGAGCCAGTCCTTTTCTGATTGGAATTCTGCACATTTCGAGTAAAATTAAATTTCAGGTTGAGTACATTTCAAAATTAACCTATTAAAATTCAACCCCGCTGCCTATATGCCAACTTGTTAAAGATCTGTTCTGTTTGCCTCAAGGTCTACAATTTGCAATACATTCTCTTAGAATCATAGACAGAGCCAAGCGGCGAATAAAATATGTTTTACAGGATTAAACAGAGTGATCCTGAAATAAACAATCCAAAAATGCATATGTAGGTCCAGGTCTAGGTAAATGCTTGCATATTGTGAGCATAGGCGTGCGCAGCCTATTGCATTAGGGTGTGCACCCTAAAGCACAAGCACACGCGGTATATATATATATATATATATATATATATAAAATTCCAAGTGGTGTTGCACTCACTGAAGAAAATATTCAATGCCGGGTGCTTACAGCACTCCACGGACTCCAATCTTCAAATAAAATATAACTTTTATTGCTCCAAGTTTAAAAGAGTCAACGTTTCAGTCTGGATAACGTCCTGATGAAAGTCTGGTTATCCAGACTGAAACGTTGATTCTTTTAAACTTGGAGCAATAAAAGTTATATTTTATTTGAAGATTGGAGTCCGTGGAGTGCTGTAAGGATAAAATGAAGCTAGCATCAATAAAAAAATAAAAAGTATAATATTATGGACAATGTTCCCTCTATTTTTTCTTAGTTGATGTGCGCAGAAATTTTCTCTTGTGCAAAATTTTTTCCTGATCCAAAATTTCGTGTGCACTGAATGTTTGTGCGAATGTAAACCTTAATATTTTTCTTGATATTAAGCTGTGTGCATGCCCCAATTAATGACATGGGCACGAGAGCCGGCATCATGACGTCAGTGGGGCCAAACCCACCAAACACCAACGACCCCTCATATTTTGGTGGCGTGGCTATACACGCCCCCAATTACATAAAAGCCCAGTACACAGTGGCTGTTGTGGTTCTTGGGTTTCCAGTGTCCTGAGAGAGCGCTATTATTCTGTATTTTGTCATTTTGTTAATTGACTCGGCTTATCCCTGACTATCCTGTTTTATGGCTCCCTTGACCCGGCTTTAGCGATCGTTCTTGTGATTTTCTGGCTCCCTTTGACCGTGGCTTCTTCTGAATTTTATAAATTTGTATTGTATTCTATTTTATCTGGCCATTGTAAGACTTTCTCTGTCTCTGTTCTGTTGGTTTATATATATTCTGACACATATCAGCTCATGTGGACAATGACTCTTATGACCTCACAGACAGACTGCTTCTTGGAGACAGTCGAGTGATACTTTAAAGACTCACTTCTCGGTCACAGACTTACAGGCTAGCTAAAGATGAAGTACCCTCTGATGCTCTGTCAAACACAGTCTATAGCAGCTTTAAAGGACCACTATAGGCACCCAGACCACTTCAGTTCAATGAAGTGGTCTGGGTACCAGGTCCCTCTATTGTTAACCCTGCAGCTGTAAACATAGCATATTCAGAGAAACTGCTATCTTTACATATGGGTTAATCCAGCCTCTAGTGGCTGTCTCACTGACAGCCACTTGAGGCGGTTCCGCTCTTCTCACTGTGAAAATCACAGTGAGAAGACGCTGGACGTCCATAGGAAAGCATTGAGAAATGCTTTCCTACGGACTGTTTGAATGCGCACGCGGCTCTTACCGCGCATGCGCATTTGGCACTAACGTCGGCAGGAGGACGAAAGTTTCCCAGCGCTGATGGAGCTGGAGAAAGGTAAATGTTTTAACCCCTTCAGCCCAGCGGGAGTGGGACCCTGAGGGTGGGGGGGACCCAAAGACCCTATAGTGCCAAGAAAACGAGTCTGTTTTCCTGATACTATAGTGGTCCTTTAATGTCAAAGCAGAGTTGTAGATCAACTGTTAGATCCCATTTACTGGGATTTCAAACAAAGGGCTGAATAGCCCATATATCTGACAGTTTATTTGCAATAGCATTTCCTATAATGCTGTTTAGGGCTGTTACACGTTGTAGAAGCAATTATATTGTGTGGATCTGCAGAATACTGTATATATGCATTATCTCAGCTAGAAACTGGACATCACAAAATACATAATTTTCTCGCTCTAAATCAGACTGGACATTTACAGCCCCCAGTGTGATAATGGACAGCTCTATGCTGCCTCTCTTACGTATATATGCAGTCTTTACTTTAGAATAAAATATATAATGGAATACCATAAAAAAATCAAGGCGACAAATGCACACATTTTAATATGACAGTTATATACAGCAGGGTTTCATTTCAATTTGTAAAAGTCATACATAATGTATTTTTCATTGTAACAGCTTCCTGCTGAACAATTTATAAAACTACACATTTTAGGAGCTCATCTGTGGCTTTCTGGCATACAGAGTAATGCCAGTCACTCTGCTGTTCAAATTGCGGCTCTCTATGGAGAGAATTATGGTTTTAGACAGATGACATGGAACTAGTCAGACCCTTAGTTGACATTATGCCCCCTTGGCTGCAGGTGGATGGTTAATATGAACTGTGAGTTATAAAAGTTTAAAATTTGGTGAAAACAAAATGTTAAAGCAGACCTGTCACTCTCTGGAAGTGACAATTGCTGATTCTCTCACCTATGTTAACACTATTGACTTGTACAGTAGCACAGCAGAGGTAAATATAAAAAAACAGTTCTGCAGAACTTCTGTGTCCAGAATGACATCATTGCTCCAAGAAGCTTCCAGCATGTAGCTGATAAAAAAAAAAAATGCAGTGCAAGGGCATATCCGCTCAAGAGTTTCTAAATGCACTTACTAACAGCATTCATATGCATGACACCACCAAGTTAAATTCAATTGCATGGTATAATCTGGTTGTGTCAGTTCCTCTTTACACTTAAAGGGACACTATAGTCACCAGAACAACTACAGCTTATTGTATTTGTTCTTGTGAGTATAGTATAGCCCTGAAGACTTTCATGTAAACACTGCCATTTCAGAGAAAAGGCAATGTTTACATTGCTCCCTAGGGAAACCTCCAGTGGCCACTCCACAGATAGCTACAAGAGGAGCTTCCTTGGGCAGTGTTGCACAGTGTGATCTGCATGGAGACGCTTAACTTTACCTACAGAGATGCATTGATTCAATGTATTTCTATGAGGCAATGCAGATTGGCCAGGGTGGTGTTTGGTTCCACCTTAGTCCCAGCTCATTGGCTGAGATCATCAGAATTGACAATTTCAGCCAATCCAATGTTTTCCAATGGACATATATCCCCTTAACAACCGCGGATGTACTGGGTACATCCAACAAAAAATGGTCGTTAAGGACCGCAGACGTACCTAGTATGTCCACGGCAAATAGGAGCCCTGAACTTACCTCCTTACGATCCGCGCCAATCATGGTCGGGGGGGGGGGGGGGGAGGCGGGTCTGCCCGAAACCCAAGCAGCAGCTCTGGCCACTCCAGCCCTCCAGGGCCATCTGATCACCATGATCACGTGGCAGCAATAGGAGTCTATGGAGCTTCCAGCAGGGGGACAGTCTGAGCTGTCAGGCACTCCCCCAAGCTGCTAAAAAGTAAAAACAAAAAAAAAAAATCTAATATATATGTATAATTTATTATAAAATAATTAAAGCAATTAATTGGAAGGCCAATTGGCTTGAATTTGTGAATTTGTGAGAGGAGTTATGACCCTATATAAAACATACTTACCTTTGCCGTTCTAGCTGTTTTGACTATCACCATAGTTACCTGCATTTCCTGTCAGCCGTTCCCGCCAAAATTCTGCAGCAAACAAGCAGTCTCCCTCCAGCAGCATCTACTGCAGACTTCAGGGCTCATCCACCGGCTGCGCCACGGCTTTCCCGACTCGCTAGCCGGCTGTCGAGCTTCCGGTCACGAGACCGGCACGCAAACGTAAGCTTCAACGTGGGGAATAGCGTTTGGCTATTTCCCACGTTCTGGCCTAAAACCGTGGGGATAGGCTCCCTAGATATATTACTTACCCGTTCGTTTAAACCGTCGTTCATGTACATCTGCGTTCAGGCAATTTTTAGCCGACCGCAGAGCACACCCGAATTTCGTTCTTTCTTGCGTTTAAAAATTTTACCGTATGCTTATACTCTCCTTACGTTCGACGAAACACATATGAACGGCTGGGTCACTAAACATTTATTTTTCATTAATCTAACCCACCGGTCATATTCTATCTCTCTCGCACGTTTGGTAGACGAATGAATAAGGTTCTATGCATTTTATAAAAAAAATTATATTGAAGTATGTTCCTCTATGTATGATTTTATTTATGTTCACAACACTACCTACATTTTTTCCTTATTCTTAATGTCATTATTTCACCACACTGTCACATTTAAATTATGTATATATCCCAGGCGTTTTCTCTTAAAGGAACAGTTCCCCTTTACGGTTAAAGGGCTTGGCCCCACAAAAAACCTCTTAAAGTTATCAAACTCCATGCTCACTTTTCCAGTAGTTCTTATTTTTAAATCTGTTAATTGTAATACTATACTCAGGTTCACCTTCATATCTGTCAAATAATATTGCTTAGTTGTGGGATCCCAGGGGCTTGTCTCAAAAAAATTTTTGGACCTACGTTCAGGTCTCTCTCATTACACAAGCGTTTATGATACAGTGTTTCTGTTACACACCATTCCATACGTTCTACATTTTTACACTTGAATTACCAATTGCACGCCTCTGGCATACTAGCATCTTTCTTACCCCTAGGTTCCTGGACTGGACCTGATTATACAAAGTATATATAGACATATATATTGAAGTTGCCTGAGCAATTTCCAAATATACAGAACTAACACTCAAGGTCAGTATCTACATACGTTACATACTTCCTGCAAGAGACAAGCCCCCGTCAGGGTAGAGAATTGGCTTTCAGGGTCAGGTGCTGTAATTTGCCTACATTCTACTATTCCAGCATGTAGGGATACATGCTTAAGCAATATAGATATATCTTAGACTAACACTCTTTTATGCTCTTAAATTACAGGTCTCCGGCCGGGCTCCCCCTCCGGCACACCTTCAATCAGCCAGGACACCATCGTTCCTACGGCTAACCCTGGTTTAAACGAACTATTACTCCACGCACAAACACTCACGCACCAAGCACTGTCTCCCAACACCACTATATCTTACGCTAGGGCACTGACTATCTTTAACAAATTCACAGCCGAGTTTTGCTTACAAGGTGACCTTTCCATTTACACCTTAAACGCTCTCATAATACCATCAAACTCTACCTCACCGGAGTACAACACCACATCCTCACTTTGTGGAATTTGTGGTGCCCTGTACATGTTCTGGATATGCTCCTGGTTTCTCACCTAACGCACTCACCAGATACTCCACTACTTCTACTCCAAGGACACCCACTCACCACAGCTAAATTCATATCACACATCAGAATTTTATTGTCTAGGTTAGGCTACAACCCAGCTTCCTTCTCTGGTCACTCATTTCGCATCGGCACAGCATCATCAGCCTCTAGCACTAACACCCCGGTACACATCATTAAGAGGCTGGGACGCTGGAAATCCTCAATATACAACTCCTACATCCCTCGATCAGAAAGGGAGCTCAGGCAGGCTTTCAGAAATCTTGCAATTTAAACTTGCAATAAAGTGTGTTTACTTTGAATTCCTTTTTGCCCTCTTTTTTACAGGCCTACTCGTATGTTGGTTTCGGCACACCCCAACCAACTTTGCTCCTTCTCTACATCCATTAACATAATAGAGATTCTGAGCACAAATATATGTATATATATATATATATATATATACACACACACACACACATACAGGTAGTGTGAAGATAGCACTCCCAGGACTTAATATATTAAAGTAAAACCTAACTTTTAATGTCCACAGTTAAGGGATCAACGTTTCAGTTTGCAACCCAAACTTCATGATGAAAGTTTGGGTTTCAAACTGAAATGTTGATCTCTTAACTGTGGACATTAAAAGTTAAGTTTTACTTTAATATATTGAGTCCTGGGAGTGCTATCTTCACGCTACCTGTCTAATTTTGCTGATAAGCACTGGGCAACGACACCAGTAAGTGCAAACATTTTTTTCTTTATATAAATGTAAAAAAACATTTTATATATATATATATATATATATATATATATATATATACATATACACACACTAAATATATATTTAACTATTAATTACATAATTATTTGATTTGAGGGACCTGACAGACAACCCAGGCAGACAGTCCAGAGAATTTAATTGGCAATCCCTATATTTAAACTCGTAACTTTCCAAAACACCAGAAAACCTTTACATGGGGGGTATTGTTATACTCGGAAGACTTCGCTGAACACAAATAAGAGAGTTATAAAAAGTAAAACTTATCACGACGATGATATCACCAGTAAAAGTGCAGTTTTTGGCCAGCGTTTGTGACTAAGTGGCTACTACAAAAGACTGGAAATACCCCATTTTGATTACTCTGGGTTGTCTAAATTTAAAAATGGTATGCCATGATGGGGTTAATACATTCCTGGGCTACCATATGGTCTCAAAAGGCAACAAAGACCCAGCAAACCAATCTGGCAAACTGAATTCGCAAGCCCTATATTGACCCTGTAACTTTCCAAAACACCATAAGAACTGTACATGGGGGGTATTGCTATTCTCGAGAGACTTCACTGAACACAAATATGAGTGTTTAAAACAGTAAAACTTATCACGAAGATGAAATCACCAGTTAAAGTGCAGTTTTTGTGTAAAAAATAAATATGAACGCTAAATTTGGTAAGCGTTTGTGGCTAAGTGGCTAGTATAAAAGACTGGACATACCCCCCATTTTCAATACCCTGGGTTGTCTACTTTTACAAATGGTATGTCATGGTGGGGTTAATTTTCATTTCTGGGCTGCCATACCGTCTCAAAGGCAACATTCTGGCAAATAGGAATTTACAAAAACAGAAATTGGCAAATCTTATGTTTGACCCTATAACTTTCCAAATCACCAAAAAAAACCTGTATTTGAGGGGTACTGTTGTACTTGTGAGACATTACTCTTCACAAAAAATAGTGTTTTAAAGCAGTAAAATGTATTATACTGATAATATCATCGGTGCAATGGCAGTTTATGTGTGAAAAATGAAAAAAAAAAACTAATATAAACACTAATTTTGGCCAGGGTTTGTAACAAGTGGCTACTTAAAAACACTGGACATACCCCATTTTGAATACCATGGGTCGCCTACTTTTCCAAATGGTATGCCATGATGGGATTATTTTTCATTCCTGGGCTGCCATACGGTCTCAAAGGCAACATAGGTCCAGCAAACCAATCTGGCAAATGTCAACATGCAAACATGGAAATGGGGAAAGCCCTACATTTGACCACTGTAAGTTTGCAAAAACCCATTAAACTTTTACATTGGGGCACTGCTGTACTCAGGAGATGTTGCTGAACACATATTGGGGTGTTCTTTGTTAGCAACAAATAACAAGAACTGAGAATCCATGCCTTAAGTACAATGTGAGAGAAAAATAACAAAAAAAAAAATGACTACCCAAAACTGACTTGTGGTAGAATTAGTGTATGAAAAGTGTTAAAATACCCTAGGGTGTCTACTTTAAAAAAAATATATGGTTTGATAGGGGTAAATTACATTGGCCAGCTTCAAAAATGTTCCAAATAGGACATGGGTGCATGATGACCAGCTGAGAAAATTCCTAGTTGGAAAACTGGAGTGTGATGATACTAAGATATGTAACAGGGTTGATGTTCCAGGAGGGATAAGCCAAATGGCAAATGATTTAGGTAAACTAGAGAAATGGTCAGAGTTGTGGCAACTGACATTTAATGTGGATAAGTGCAAGATAATGCATCTTGGACGTAAAAACCCAAGGGCAGAGTACAGAATATTTGATAGAGTCCTAACCTCAACATCGGAGGAAAGGGATTTAGGGTGATTATTTCTGATGACTTAAAGGTAGGCGGACAATGTAATAGAGCAGCAGGAAATGCTAGCAGAATGCTTGGTTGTATAGGGAGAGGTATTAGCAGTAGAAAGAGGGAAGTGCTCATGCCATTGTACAGGACTCTGGTGAGACCTCCCTTGGAGTATAATGCAGTACTGGAGACCGTATCTTCAGAAGGATATTGATACTTTAGAGAGAGTTCAGAGAAGGGCTACTAAACTGGTTCATGGATTGCAGGATAAAACTTACCAGGAAAGGTTAAAGGATCTTAACATGTATAGCTTGGAGGAAAGACGAGACAGGGGGGATATGATAGAAACATTTAAATACATAAAGGGAATCAACACAGTAAAGGAGGAGACCATATTTAAAAGAAAAAAAACTACCACAACAAGAGGACATAGTCTTAAATTAGAGGGGCAAAGGTTTAAAAATAATATCAGGAAGTATTACTTTACTGAGAGGGTAGTGGATGCATGGAATAGCCTTTCAGCTGAAGTGGTAGAGGTTAACACACTAAAGGAGTTTAAGCATGCGTGGGATAGGCATCAGGCTATCCTAACTATAAGATAAGGCCAGGGATTAATGAAAGTATTTAGAAAATTGGGCAGACTAGATGGGCCGAATGGTTCTTATCTGCCGTCACATTCTATGTTTCTCTGTGTGCACCCTCCAAATAAGGTCTTTTAGCCCCCAAAGAACCCTACAGACCTATACATGGGTGGTATCACTGTACTCAGGAGATGTTGAACACATATTGGGGTGTTCTTTGGCTGTAACCCTTAAGGTTCTCAGTACATGTATTATTAAATTGCTGTGTGTGTCAAAAACAATCACCAATTACTTTCTTTTTCTTTTTATTTTTTTGGTGGTAAAATTGTTGCATGAAAAAAGTCAAAATACCCCAAGTTTAATACCTAAAATTGTCTTCTTTAAAAAAATGTACATGTGAAGGGTTCTTCAGGGATTCCTGACAGATATCAGTGTTACAATATAACTTTTGTTAATTAAAAAAAAGAAATAGCAGTGCTACTTGTACTTATTGCCCTATAACTTGCAAAAAAAAAAAAAAGCTAATAACATGTTACCAGTGTCACATGTTATTAGAAACTATTAAGCACAGGTGCTTTTGACAGTTGTAAATGCGTAACAGATTTTGGGGGTTAAAGTTAGAAAAAGTGTGTTTTTTACATTATTTAATCATATTTTATAAAATATTTTATAGTAAATTATATGATATGATGACAATAATAGTATCTTTAGAAAGACCATTTAATGGCAAGAAAAACAGTATATAATATGTGTGGGTACAGTAAATGAGTAAGAGGAAAATTACAGCTAAACACAAATACCGCAGAAATGTAAAAACAGCCCTGGTCCTTAACGGTAAGAAAATTGAAAAACGGCTTGGTCTCTAAGGGGTTAAATGCTACAATTTTTAGTCAATGATGTACATGTTACTCAGTGCTCGAAAATTTACCCATAATTTATGAGTCAGACAAAAAAACAATTTTCAAAATTAAGTGAATAATAAAACTAGAAGTCCATTTTTGGAATGGGTACCTGCGCCAATTACGCTTCCTAGTTATCCCTGAGATACTATAAGCACTCCACTGGACACCATGAGCACGGTAGCCCCTTAGCCGCCACAGCTTGGCTATAGTCTCACCTTCTCTGCACACTCTGGACCCAAGTCCTGGATCCAGCTCCCAGTGGGTAGACCTCTCCTCCAGAGAGTATCACAGGTATCGTAAATAAAAGAGCAGTACAGACACTCCTCACTTACCGACCGGGTTTCGATCCTACGACCTGGTGGTAGAACAAATTAGTCGGTAATGGAGGAGATAAGGGAACATGCTCTGGTGCGTTCGTCTGTGTTCGGAGAAATTTCCCTGAACATAGATGAACGCACCAGAGCAGGGAAATTTCCCCGAACAGAGATTAGAGGGATTCCCAGCTCTTGTGCATTTGTCTGTGTTCGGGGAAGTTTCCCCGAACATAGAAATGCGCACCAGAGCAGGGAATCCCCACAGCGGCTCGCACTTACGCCTGGTCGTAAGTGCGCGCCATCGTAAAACAGGTAGGTCACTAAATGAGGACCACCTGTATAGCATTCCCCCCATTCTCCTGCCTGCAGAATTAGCAATATGCAAATCTACCCAGATATGCAAATTAGCAAGTCTTGCTTTTCAGGTAGTGCATACAGCTGTTGCTAGATCCTTGCAACCAACAGGTGGCGCTGTACAGGCTCCACAACCAAATCCACCTAGTTGATTGCAAGTATTAGCAAGACAGGATAGCACAATACCTTTAACCCCAAACAACCACATTACACACACACCCTGCACCTACAATGGACACAGGGTGACTTAAACATAGGAACAGTCCAGGGCCCTACATAAAATGTCTGTATGAAACCCTAAGTGATGGTGACTACCATCACACTCTGCATTTAAACTATTATATTAACAGATTCTAAGTGCTATCATCATTCTCTCAAGAGATGTAATGAGCAACTCCCGGGATTCATTGCAGTATTTTACAAAGAGGACAGCTTTGGCAAACTACATCCACTTTTTGACTTATCCCTCACGATCACCAACACACTCCATCATCTTGCATAGAGACATATATAATAACATGTTAAAAAAATATATGGTGAAACAGGAAGAATATACCTGTATACCACTGGCATATCTTTTTACAAATTTATACAAAATGAGGCAATGCAATGTTCACCTTAGGCTTTCTCCGTAACTGTACGTGTCCCAATAGCTGGCTTATACTGTTAACCCAAGTTAGAAATGGAAATCTCCCAATGTCAAGAATAGTTAATTTAAAACACGGGAGACGATCTTTCAAACTACATCCACTTTAAAATCCCAATTCTAACAAATCTGTATAGAAATGAGGCAGTTAGGTTAACTTGGCATCTAAATTAAAGATACAAATCTATGATGTCAGGGGATGATTCACACATTTAAAAGTTAATTTATTGGAGGGGGAAAAAACCTCTGTTTTAGATCAGGTTAAGCTCTTTGCTGTTACAGTTTAGAAATCAGAAATGCCCTGAGAACCAAGTGTCAACGTCAACAGACAACACATTGGAGTCCTTTGAAGGATCTGCTTCTTAAGATAAAAAATGGTAATGAAACTAAGGGAATTCCAAGCTCCTACTGAAACCGAAATCACCTTATACTGTAGACATTAAGATATATATATACCTAAGTTTGTTTCCTGATCTGTATGATGGCAACATACATCTGCATGTTTTAAATATGTAAGATATAATAGCCCAATATTTACAGTGGGATGTGTGAAAGACACGCGCACACACACACACACACACACACACACACACACACACACACACACACACACACACACACACACGTAACCACATGTTCTCAGGCTAGTTTGCAGGCAGGAACCATTGCTGATACCATACATTTTATTTAAGTAATAGGCCAGACAAGCTCCTGGGAGGGAGAGACGCACAGTTGGGTATGCATAAAAAGTGCCTGTTCTGAAAAGTGGGAGAAATCTGAAAAATTGGATGAGTCCCCAGTGGAACACGCCTGCTAGTTCCACTGTTTTCCCTGGCGATTGCCCCACTTTTAGTACTTTAGAGTAGACGTTTCACAAAACAACACTTAATGTCACACAGACTGCATGCAAGTGTGACATTAACTGTGCAGTAAAGGGCTGGGAACATGTAGATTATAGAGAATTCCAAATGTCTATAGTAATGTAACTTTTAAATAAAATAATGGCACTGCTTATTTATAAGCCCACGTATTCCACATCCCAAGTACAATAAGGAAACAAAACAAACAAACAAAAAACAAAGTAAATGATGATAAGACAATGGTGACGAGGTGATGAAGTTCCCGCTCAGAACACTCCATAGTTAAAGGATTCTCGGGGTGCCCAGATGGGGTGAACTGGTGCCTGCCAAACCAAGACTCTTCTTACAGCAGGTTTAGAAATGAATATACTTTAACTAATACATGGATTGAGGTCAGAGCTAAGCCTCATCACCCCGAAGATACGGAAGTGCTTGGGAATATTCCTTTTAATACAACTGAAGTACTATAGAAATTAATGGCATATTCACCCTGATGTGTTCTATAGTAGGGTTCACTGGCATGAGATAGTCAAAGCCACTTCTCGCCTCTGTTGCATTTACTGGGGTGTGAGAGCTGTCCTACTTTTGATAATCTTTCAATTGTTCTTTTGAATGTGGATATTGCAATGCAATGACTAACTACATACTATTTCATTTAATGAGGTTATTTACATTGGTACATTTTCAGGTACATCCTGGGTGGTTCTCAGCCAGCAATCCCACCTATGACTTTGAGACACTGCAAGCGGAGTAATATCTATTAAGCTATCTCACAGGCTAAAACCCATTTCTAAAGATTAGGATCGAATTAGATGTGTCCAAAATGGACTGTGACCAATGGCTTCTCATTTCCATCTCAGCTCCTTTAACAAAAAAAGAAGCAATAGTCAACCTTCACACTCAATACAAAAAGGCTTTGGTCCCTAAAAGGCAGTTGCTCATTGAAATGTGGAGAAATGCTTCCGTGCGGACAGGGGTATAAAAATAAAAGCTTTAGCAGATACAAGGGGGTATATAATGCAGACCACCCATTAAGGCTAATCGTTATTGGTGACCCTTTTCAGCACTATGGCTTAATGCTAAAAGTAGCAAGGATATTGGAATTCCTGTTGAAAACATACACCCACATGAGTTTATCTGCCAGACAAATGGTTAAACGTGCTAGTCTAATTCAGCTCTAATATCATTTAAAGTCAAGCTACTAGCACAGAGGTATTTCGCCTGTGGATTGGAAGCCACACACAGCTCTTCAAAGCTCTCAGTATGGCTCTTCTAATCCTCAGAATGTTAAAACAGCATAGAATACAATAGATATGTTGAGCTTACGGCTGCAGAAAGAGGTCCATTGAGACACTGACACTGGTAATGTCGCTTCCTGAAGGGCAAGAAGTACTACTGTTCAATGCGATTCTTTATTGGTCAAGAATGGGAATTGAAATGAAGTTGTGGCATAGGCTACATCCTGTCACTTTAAATGAATGGCTGCAATGACATACGCGTTTAATTCCAACCATAGAAAGAGAGTACAGTACTCTGTTTGCTTATCTTATTTTCTCTCATGAATAGTGTTGCTACTTGTTGTTACTTTGCAAATTAGGTCATTATCGTGGTTAGTGAACGGACAAAACAGCTTTACGCTACGCCTTGCTCCTGACAATTCGCTATTGTTTGCACATTAAACATTTGCTAGTTTCCTTGCTGGGTGAAGATAAAATGTTTCCTTTGTAGAAATAAGCCTTACTTATTTTTGATGCTCACGTTTCATGTTACTGTATCATTAAAATAACGACAGAGGGTTGCCTGGAATGTGCTGAAGCTCGGCATTATTATTCCTTTGTTGTGTCAGATTTTTCAGAAATGTCTATGTTGTGCGTAGTAGCTGATGCTACAGTGCAAATCCTTGATCAGAGCATGTCACTGTCTGGATTAACTGTGTACTGTCCGCATTTATGGTTTGGGGGAAGAAAGGATACATTTTTGTTCTTTAATAGAATTCACAATAGACAATACATTTCCACTAAATTTCTCAGTAGATTCCAATGTTGGCCATGGTAGCTCTAACAGGGTTTTTTCACTAAAGGGCGAATTCAAGGTGAACTCAAAATAGATTTCAAATTTAAGGTCAAAATAGCCGAACTGAAAAATTCTCTCAGTCATTTAAGCTTTCCATTCAGCTACTCTGGCATTAAATTTGAAATTCACTATGAATTAATCTTGTATTTTCACTTTAGCAAATAACCCTGCGAGTGTTTCAGTACATATCTTAAAGTAAAAAGAATGATATCGTAAAATAACATTCAGTGTGTATAAATGTAGAGGTGAATTGTGATTTGGCTAGATTCTAACTTTTACATTCAAAGGACAGGCAGAAGCCATGGTGTTTCCTATGTCTAGTCACCCTAATACTCCCCCCCACAGTTCCCCCCAATCCTCTCTTGGCATCTGTACCCACATTGAGCAGACTTACACTCATTCATTCTCTAACTGGACCAATACTCATGAGATGTCTTGCATATTTAATATTCATGCAGATATAAAAACATGCTTTAAATCATGTAAACTTCCACATTTTACACATTTGCTAAATTGGGCATCAAATTGATCTTCATATGAAGACGTGTGGTCAATGGCAGATGTAAATTTAAAAGCTGGCTTGGTGTTAATGTGAAGATATTAATTTGTTGATACAATAGTTAAATAAAACTTTCTGAGAATTGGGTTAGGCTAATCTTAAAGGGACACTATAGTCACCTGAACAACTTTAGCTTAATGAAGCAGTTTTGGTGTATAGAACATGCCCCTGCAGCCTCACTGCTCAATCCTCTGTCATTTAGGAGTTAATTCCCTTTGTTTATGAACCCTAGTCACACCTCCCTGCATGTGACTTGCATAGCCTTCCATAAACACTTCCTGTAAAGAGAGCCCTATTTAGGCTTTCTTTATTGCAAGTTTGGTTTAATTAAGATTTTATTATCCCCTGCTATGTTAATAGCTTGCTAGACCCTGCAAGAGCCTCCTGTATGTGATTAAAGTTCAATTTAGAGATTGAGATACAATTATTTAAGGTAAATTACATCTGTTTGAAAGTGAAACCAGTTTTTTTTTTCATGCAGGCTCTGTCAATCATAGCCAGGGGAGGTGTTGCTAGGGCTGCATAAACAGAAACAAAGTGATTTAACTCCTAAATGACAGTGAATTGAGCAGTGAAATTGCAGGGGAATGATCTATACACTAACACTGCTTTATTTAGCTAAAGTAATTTAGGTGACTATAGTGTTCCTTTAAGTTTACGTTGATGCACAATGCTCACAGATCAGTAAACTCCAGCTATGAACATGATCCAGGAGCAGAAGTCTTCTTGGTATAAAACTTAAATATCAATATATAATCATGAGCCAGACAGGTACATGCAAAGGAATTAAATTATACTGGGGAGGTTGGGATTATTACATCCATAAAGCACTGTTATCATTCATGTTGTATAATTACTATAAGAACATTTCTATTATTATTTTATTTTTTTAATTGCCTCACACACCTTGTAACTTACATTCCAAAAAAAAAAAACAAGAGACAAGCCAACAGGAAAAGACTTCACACTTTCTGCAAACTACTGCAAAGCATAAAGTGCTCCCTTATTTTGCTAAATATCACACTCAAGTTTGTCAGGCTAACAAGTCTCCTTTGCACTGATGTACTCCCTTTTTAAGCTTTATGCCTGTCCTGCCTTAAATGTGACAGCTGCAGTATTGAAAGGTATGCATTTCTGATTAGAAAGCCGTACCTGCCAATCTTCACTGCCCAGTTTGCCGATTAAGTGCTTTGTGCATTGTCCTAGTACCCAGTTCACTCCTGCATTTCTAAATCTGCTGCCAAATTTCAAAATGCGGGACAGATCCTTGGGACCTATTGTTGCTGGACAGTACTTCAAAATGCAGTACTGTCTGAGCAAATTCGGAACTGTTGGCACCTATGGAAAGCTATGTCAGGACCAGGATTAGCTAAGCAATGCTGGCAGTTTCCTAGTGGAAGAAGATTGCGAAAGGATTCGGGACTGGTGACCGGATGAAAAGAAAGGGATCCGTATTTAAGAATTGATACATTAATTTCATGATAAATGCATTGTATTTTAATTCATAAGTGAGCAGTATATCCGATCTGGGTTGTCCCTTTCTCACTCTCCATCCCTGGAGCTGTATTTGTTTGTCTGTTGTAACAGTGTTACATTTCTGTTTTCTGTGCATCAGGATTTTTCAAAGCAGCTTCACAAGTTCCCTCTGTAGATGAGTTCACATGTCATTGCGCCTTTGATTTTCTGGACTAACCGACTGTACTTGTTCATAGAGAAGTATAAACAGAGTGCCATCCTATCTAGTTAACATCTGTCCTGCGCTTAGCACATGCTGTCAGAGTCTATCAGCCCTTTACGCATTGGACACAGAGCAGGTGCTTCTTATAAACGCTGCCCGTGGACATAAGGGCACAGATTGCCATGTCAATATGTGGCTAAGCAAAATATTAACTTTTGGACAGTATACTATCTGACTTAAAATTTATGAAAGGGTTTTTATTTTAGCCATCACGATCTCCTTGAGTTATATTCAATAAGCCAACTAGCAATACTTGCTGCTGGTCAAGGAAAAGAAAATCTATCTGAAATAACACTAAACCGAATGTCACAATATATTTTATTTACCCTGCACACAAAGAAACTAATTAAACATCTAAAGAAAATTACAAGAGCCATAGTTGTCCAAGCTGATAGAAAGAAAGAAAAAACAACAACAAAAATACAAAAAACAAACAAACAAACAATACAAAGGTCCACATAGACTTATTGAAAGGAAATTCCCAGTTCAATTCACTTAGAGGCAAGAAAATGCTATTCTTCATGGTTATAATTTAATTACTATGATTATAAATTAGTCTTGAAAACAAAGGCAATATAAGTCAATGGCAGGAAATTCAAGATGAACAAAGCACCTTCTGTTGGTAACAATAATCCTTTGCAGAGAGGTAAGGAAGAAAAACAAAAAAATAAACATCTTTTCTGTGTGTTGATCTTGATTACCTGTCCATACAAGCTTATCTCAAAGAATTGCATAATGCTAAAAATAGAAAAATACTATTCTAGCAGTTTGTATCCCTGAGAGGAAATGAACAGCTATTCATTTATCAGATTGAGGGCAGTGTAAATCAGCTACTATCAGAGAACCCAGAGAACATTCACGTTTGGAAGATGCAATATAAAAGCTAGAACAGACAATACTGTCACAATTAAAATAAACTTGAGCATATGTTTGAATAAGATATGGGAAACAAGCCAAAACAATCCCTTAAAAAAAACAAGAAGAAGCTATGAACTGGCCTGTAATCCCCTCACTGAAACCCGTCCTCCTGTGAAATCATCAATGCTGAGGACATCTGTCCAATCAGGTGCTTCTCACGGAATAACATATTGTGCATGCGCTGCAGCCACTGCAATCTACCCATTCAGTGATTTTTCGGCAAGAAGTGTCCAGGATCAGCACATCATAAAATAGATTCAGTTAGTTAAGCTATTTGTGTTTGAAGCCCACTAGTAGGGGGTCTACATTAGAAGACAGTTTCTCAGAAACAGTACTGTTTTAATTTCCAAGGCTGCAGGGGCAGAATTTATGGGGAACAGAAAGGCCTAGAGAGGGTTGCAGTATCTTTCGTGCAGGCAGAACCTGCCAGTATTTCAGATCTGGGCTACCCTTATTGGCTGGATCAATCGGACATAGGTTCTCTCTGTAACGGCACAAGTGAGCAAAAACATGGTTGAAACTGGAGTGGGAACTAACAAAGACAAACTCTTAAGGTTTGTTTGCATTCTTTTTTATTTAATCAACCATTCTTTCTTGGATGAATAGGATTCTAAGATTTTATTTAAATACATACGTCATGAGTAACAGCTAGCATTTAGTACTAGATAATGTGTTTCATCTACGGTACAATCTGAGATCATGGAGAACCTAATTTATTCCATATCATTATATAGTCTGAATTTATACGGGACATAAATGTAGGTTGTTGTTTTTATTGGTTTTGTTTTTGTTTACATTCCTTAACCCCATAAGGACTGAGCCAAATGTACACGTTGTGATCAAAACAAAACGTAAACAAAAACTTGAATTTGCACTATATGTCTGTTCAGGCGTAATTCGCCTCTTTAATATTATGTGCACCCACACTTATATATAATTTTATTCAGGGAAAACCAGGCTTTCATTTATCAGATATTTAGGTGTGAAACATAATTTTATATGAATAAAATATAAAAAAATGGGAGAAAATAAGAATGTAAAAAAATGTTTTAGTTCTACGTGACATTTTAACTGTGAATGTCATAATACTGTTTGCTTTTACTGCAATAAAATACACATATTTGTATTCAGTGATGTCTCACGTGTAAAACAGTACCCCCTATGTACAGGTTTTATGGTGCTGTGGGAAGTTACAGGGTCAAATATAGCAGGTTAAATTTTTCCGTTTTTTCACATTGAAATTCGCCAGAGTGCTTATGTTGCATTTGAGACCGTATTGTAGCCCAGGAATGAGAATTACACCCATAATGGCATACCATTTGCAAAAGTAGACAACCCAAGGTATGGCAAATGGGGTATGTCCAGTCTTTTTTTAGTAGCCACTTAGTCACAAACACTGGCCAAAGTTAGTGTTAATATTTGTTTGTATGGGGGGCGGAGCCTAACCGCTGAAACGAACGGACGCACACTGCAGAAGCTCCGATCGACAATCGAGAAAAAACCCTCTAAAAACTGAATATTTCACTCCTAAAGACAACCACACAACCAGGGGAACTATCCTGTCCTCATGGGACGAAAAAATAAAAAACTAGGGGCGGACAAACCTGCTCCAGGGCTGACGATAGGAGACATGTGGCGGCAAGCACGCAACACGGGAGAATCCAATATGGCGGCCCTCCACGGAGGCTGCTCGGATTTCTACTCAGACGACTACTCTGAAGGTGCAGAGGAGGATTTCCTCCCACCACCAGCCCCTAAACAGCCGGCGAAACCTAATAAACCCACAGCGGACAAAGATGCTGACCTAGTTACTACCGGCGTACTGAAGGCACTGCTAGCCGACCTACAGAGGAATATCCTCACGGACGTCACCGCACTGAGGGGAGAGCTGCAGGGCCTGACAGGCCGCATAACAACACTGGAGGCCTCCTCCCAAGATCACCAGCAGCATATATCCTCCCTCCAGATGGCCGTACAAGACCTACAACGCCAAAACTTATCATATGAAAGGCGCTTTGCTGCCCAAGAGGATAGCAGAAGGAGCTGTAATCTAAAGATCAGAGGGGTCCCTGATGACCTGCCAGAGACGGAGTTACCTCAAACGTTGAAAAAAATGCTGACGGCCATACAACCCGCCAGCCAGGCCAAACCCATCACTCCCACGGACTTTTTCAGAGTCCCCAAACCTTCCGGGGCCCCGGCCACAGCCACCAAAGATACCATCCTCACCTTCCGAAACAGGAAGGACAAAACGGCGATCCTCGCCACACTCCGAGGCAAGACCCCACTACAGTTTGAAGGCATGAGCCTGACATTCTACGCCGACCTGTCCGGGGCAACACTGGCATGGCACAGGTCACTCCGTCCCTTCACAACCTTGCTTCAACGCAATAATATAAGGTACCGCTGGCGACCCTCCCAAACACTCCTCGTTCAACAAGGGGACAAAACACACCAAATCCACGACGCTCAAGAAGCAGCCAACCTCCTACAAACCCTGGGCCTACCACAGGTTACACATACCCAGGTGAGTTCCCAAGAGCCTACCTCCCCAAACCGCAGCTGGGACCCGGCACGAATCCCCGCATTTGTGCCGAGAAATAATACACCAGACGCCTACGCCTCGATCACCACTTGAATGGAGAGGCATGGGCTATCCCACTCGCCTGCATAGAACAGTGAACTACCTTCCAGAGCTCAACACTCTCGGACCACTTGTCCAATATCCAGTTGCAGAGACCTGATCCTCTGTCCACCGACCTACAAGCAACACCTTTTTTTTATGTGGGCATCGGCCTCCACGGAACAACGCAGCTTACCCGAAAACCAGTGAACTCCAACTCCACGGACAGTTTTCCCTTATCCCCTGGCAGCGACAACTCGGAAGCGCACTATGCACACAGATCGACTGCTCCTGCTCCTGACAACGTTCGCCTGTAACGACGTCCCAACATCAGATTGGCATACTAGACCACCGAGGAAGGCATCGGCCGACGGCGGGGTGCACTCGCAGGGACTTACGCTACCCACCGATGTTCTGGCCGCACTATCTAAACGCGCAACCCTGGGACATCGTCTCTGAGTTGGACTTTTATTAGGACTGCTAATGTTAAGGACGTGTTTTCAGGTATCCTCAGTTATTACTGGTCAAGCAATAGCCAGGCTGGTACCCCAAAACGCTGCCATGCGAGAGAGTTGTTCAGCTACATAAGTTAAGTTTTGTTTTGTTGTGTTTTTGTTTTGTTTCGAGCCACTACTGTGACACTGACATGCATTGGGGGAATTCGGTCAATCCGGCACTAGAGCAGATGCGATAACATAGTTTACCACATGGCGCAAAGCAAGCTTATTTCTATGCTTCGCGTTAAAATTACCCTACACACAGTAAGTCACGCTTTCCGTTTGACTTCCAGTTACACCCACGCTAAGACATCTATTGGCTAATACACTACACCTTATACCATTAATTGACTGCCCTGACAATTCACCTTAGCAACACCACCAATCACTTGAGAAAGTCAGCCTAGTTACGAACGCCTTGGGCCCCCTGGGATGGGTGCCCTGAACCTGGCAGGATACGCTCCTACACACCCTGAGCAGGCAATCGCTAATTTCATGTGCGTCAGTCTTCTGGCCCACTCAGCATGCTACCTAGCCGGACTCAGGCTAGCTAGAGACACCAGCTATCACCTGTAGACGGCACTAGGACCACTCAGCCGGTTTTAGTCTCTTGGTTTAACGTTTATACTTCTGTATTAACTGTCTAGATCCGCTCTTAGGCTAGCTAAGCGTTCTGTGCGTTATGTAGACACGACCTAACAACATGTAGTATCTAACACTAATTCACTAAGCAAGCTAAAATACCGACAGTACACACTTTCATTTTGTGACCCATTCTTGTTTATTTTCTCAGGCCAGCCCTGACCTGTAATGCTCAGTCCGACTGTAATTATATAACGGCGGGACGCACATAGCTACTTGGTTTAGGCAACTTACACCAACCTGTAAATTGGCCCCGACTTACATTGTTTTAGGCAGCATGTATAACTTGAATGGTGCTATATGGGCATGCCTGTCTCTGCTCACACCTGAAGGTTCCTCTCATGCCATGCTTGTTAAGCTAACCAACTGCGTTACTCGTTCCTAGTTCTGAACCCTGCACAGCCTCACCTGCATAACTTTTTGCTTCTGTGTTCTCATGTATACTCTTTACACACAGTTCTGCTTTGAAGGTGCAGAAGGTAGCTCTGCGGATACAGAGCAGAGCATTAGGGATGCAAGGAATAGCTTTATTTCACATACCGTCTCCACAATGCCCTAACTAGCCCTAGCATAAAAGCGACACACGTCCTTCTTAGTAACCGGACGTTCGTGAAACTTGTATAGCACTCAGTCAGCTGGTATGTCTATTTCCTAAATCATATGTCAAACATACACATTGCCAGATAGTCTCATTCCTAAGGCTCACCCTCAAATAGTCAGCCAGCATGGCCCTTGCTTAATCATTTCGCAACACACCACTAGCGTCCACATAGCAGCAGGACTTAACGTAGCACACGTACTTAACACAGCGAGACACTAAACTATCATAACTAACAGGGCAGCACACCTAACCATGCCACCAAGTGAGAACGTTTTTGCTATGTGCACATATATCCTGGCGTATCTATTGCAATGGCAGATGTCCCATAACCTGTTTACTCTTAGTTATTATCAAGTTAAAACAAAAACTAGGCTCTTCACCCAGACCCAGTAGGAATACTTTATAATGTACGTTTATGCTTTTTATTCCTCTGCAGCACTCCGTAGGCATGTGGACAGATCGCCTGTTCCCATTTAATCTTACTTGAACTAACATGTTTGCCTAATATTTTATTCGTTTTTTGTCTCTTATGTTACTTTAATTTGTTAGCTTGCTACCTACCCATGTGTCACCAGATGGCGGATTATCATTATTTAGCAAGTTACCAACAGGATCTTATGGTCCATAACTTGTGTTATCTACGAAAGTTTAACGACAAAACAAAATTTTTTTAAAAATGAGGCATTGCAACTCTGGAAATGTAATTTAATTTTGCGTATGTATGTATCAACCCTATACTGTAATTCACTCAAACGTTTCCTCCAATTTCTCTTCTGTACCCCGTATTACATGCCTTTAATAAAAGAAAGATTGACAAAAAAATTATTTGTTTGTATGTGAAAAATGCAAAAAACTAATTTGAACGCCATACGGTCTCAAAGGCAACGTAACCAATCTGGCGAATTTCAAGGGGAAAAAAATGAAACGCAAGCCTTATATTTGACTCTGTAACTTTTGAAAACACCATAAAACCTGTACACGAGGGGTACTGTTATACTCAGGAGACTTCGCTGAACACAAATATTAGTGTTTCAAAACCGTAAAACGTATCACAACAATTATATCATCCGTGTAATTGCCATTTGTGTGTAAAAAAAAATGCAAAAAATTTCACTTTCATTGACGATATCATCGTTGTAATACATTTTACTGTTTTGAAACACTAATATTTGTGTTCAGCGAAGTCTTCCGAGTAAAACAGTACACCCCATGTACAGGTTTTATGGTGTCTTGGAAAGTTACAGGGTTAAATATAGTGCTAGCAAATTAAATTCCCTGGACTTTCGGCCTGGGTTCTCAGGCAGGTCCCGCAAATTGTAATTAATAAAATGACCTAATTATGTAAAATGATTACATAAATATATATGTAGAATTATATATATATATATATATATATATATATATATATAATTTTTTATAATAATTTTTATATATATATTTCGTTCTACGTGTATTTTGATATCTATATATATATATTAATTTTAAAATACAGTTAGAACGAAATTACACACATATATATTTTTTATTTATTTTTTTAATTGTATTTAACATATTTACATATATATTTATTTTATATCAATATAATGATAATTATATATATATATATATATATATTTAATCAATATCATTGTACGTGAACTTTGATATTAATATATATATATCATTATTTATATATTAATATTAAAATACACTTAGATTATGTATGTGTATATATGTGTATTTATGTGTATAAATATATATATATATATATATACTTATATTATTTAATTTTACGCCGTCCATGTGATCGCGGGGACCTCGCAAGGACCTCGCAATCACATGGCCCAGGGGGGCCGAAGAGGAAGGAGGGGGACTCCTTGGGCTCCCAGGTAAGTCCCTATACCGCGATCGCTGGCATGGGATCGCCGGCGACCGGGTAAGTACATAGAACTGCGGGGACGTGCTATGCCACCCGCCAGCGTTTAGAGCCAGGTCCCTAAGGACAGCATAGCACGTCCCCTGTCCTTAAGGGGTCAACATTCTTACAACTCTGATCTGGTATAAGAAAAACATAATTCACTATTCGATAAGCAGATCCAAGCTTCCCAGTGGCTAAGGAGCTTAACTTAAATCATTGTCTAAAATTGCAGGTGTGGCCCCTAAGTTAAAGTAGCTCTGTCACCGAAAACTTACCTTTCTCCTATTGTTTCTTCTTCTCTTCCTTTTTCCCAGTCTTTTTTTTTATTAAGTATCAATTTTTTGCTCTAAAGCATAAGACAAAGTACGAACTTATTACATAGTTACATAGTTACATAGTTAGATAGCTGAAAAGAGACTTGCGTCCATCAAGTTCAGCCTTCCTCACACCTGTTTTTTGCTGTTGATCCAAAAGAGAAAAAAAAAAAAAAAAAACAAACAAACCCCAGTTTGAAGCACAATTTTGCAACAAGCTATTTTTGTCTTATGTATTTTTCCTACACCTGACAAATGTGAAAAGGGTGGAGCTTAACTAAGCTCCACTCCTTTTTGTCACAGTTAATTTTCCCACAATACTCACCTCTCTACCCTGTCCTTCCTCCATTGCCTTGCAAGATTTTGTGCCTTATTTTTACTGATTAAGACTCAGTTGCATACTTGCGCAGGAGAAGGCAGTGACGTTACTTCACTGCCAGTACAAAGAAGAGGGAGGAACTGTGAATAAGGTTCTGGTGCAGCGAAAATCAGCAAAGTTATAGGTAAAGGAGGGTGATATGGAACAAAGAAATATGGAAAGTGGAAAGTAAAGGGTTGAAAAGTACGGGAAGGAGGAGATAAAAAGAAAAAAAAGTGTATGTGTGTCAGAGCCACTTTAAGATTAGTGAATATATTTTTTCTTTGTATCCCTTGGCTATACCCAGAACAACTGACCACTTTAAATTTAGACCCCTAGGTGGTCATGATAGTCAGGGCCAGTTTTGCTATGTGTTAAAAATATTGTGCTTTCTGAGTAATCCCCTTAAACTATTAACCCTTGGCTCTAAAGGAGTTATAGCGGAATGACAGGGAACAACATACAGCTATTTGAAACACTGCATCCATGTCATCAGCACTATTACTAAAAGCATTTTCATGCTCCCAAAAAAATAAAAAAGCTCAGTCTTTCAAGTTTCTGTGACTTGTAAAACCTTCACTTTGTGTAATTTGTGCAGGCGCAGCACGCGGGTCATCAGAAAGCACTCCATCACTATCTCATTCTTCATGCTCGCATGGCAGCCTATATTCTTGTGATAGCTGAGACAAATAAACAGACTCCACTTTGCTCTGCCTGACTGCGCTACGCAGACCTGTCCTTTAAACTGATGCGCACATAATTTACATCAGTTTTACTTCGTCACGGGCGGCAAGACCGATCTCTATAGTGTGAAGTGAGAATTACTCTCAGTCTATCAAAGCTGAAAACCATCTCAGGCTCTAAGTAACCACAGCTATGAAATCGGCAGTGTTCTTACAAGAATGAAAACGCGTGTCATTCTCATTTTACGTAGGCACCGAGTGTTATGATAAAGAAAAGAGAAAAAAAAGCAACCAGAAAATCAAAACAGACAACCGCCTGCTAAATATCTCAGAGGTTAATTATTTCTAAAAGTTTTTTTTAAATGTATAATTTTCTCCATGTAATAATTATTTCGGCATTCACAAGGGGCACATACATTTTTGAATTAAGCATTGAATATAAGCGTATTAAAGTTCGTGCAGAGTACTTATGAGTAAACACCTGAGGAAAGCATCTAAATAAATAAATATAATAAATAGATAGAGAGAAAAGTGGGAGTGGGAGCCAGAATGAGGTTGTTACAGTGACGGAATGTGCATGAAGCTTAGTTATAGGCACCCCCAAAAAGAATGGCCATTCAGCAAAGAATGTCAATATATATATATTATTATTATTATGATATTTATAGAGCGCTGTAAAATTCCGCAGCGCTTTACAATGGGTGGACGAACAGACATGTAGTTGTAACCAGACAGGTTGGACACATAGGGGTTGAGGGCCCTGCTCAATGAGCTTACATGCTAGAGGGAGTGGGGTAAAGTGACACAAAAGGTAAGGATAGTATTAGACTAATGACAGTTGCAGAAGAGGAATCAGTTGGGAGCTATTAACAGTTTAATTGATCCGCTTTTATGAAGAAGTGGGTTTTTAACGATTTTTTGAAGGAGTATATATATATATATATATATATATATATATATATTGTGCCCCAGAATCAGGAGATGAGAAAAATAACTGATAACTAGATTGGGGTTCTAAAACAATGAAAGATAGTGTTAAATATGCGCACCAATACGTAATTGGTATAGCTCATGTTGATACAACAGGTACTAGTAATACAATAAAGTATAGCTAGGAGTCACCCAATCAATATTAATGCATTCGTCTAAAAGCCTGACTGATTAAAAACCCAAGACAGTATTTATACAGAACCACTAGAATGCAGGTTTATACATTAGGCAGTATTAATGCATTATTCCTATAACTCCTTGGGCACCCCAAGGATTATGTTAATTAATACCCTTGGCAGTATTAAAACATGACTTAGGGCTCAATATGCAATGATGCAGTATCATTATTCGACTACTGTATTCCATGTAGTTTAATAATTCAATAAGTATTAACCCTTAGGATCCAGTTCAATAAAATAACTTACTATCACATGCCAGTCCATAACAGCTTAAAGCATGACTCCTAGACTTCAAGTTGAAATCCACAGTTAAAGATTGGATAAAGTTTGGTTTAAAGTATTATTTTCATAAGCAATGTAAACAGAAAAGCAAAGCAGAAAACATGGAGGCAAACTGCTAAATACACATTCCAAGAGCTAATTAAGAGACTTGCATGCATATTGTACACTCTAACTATGAGAGCCCAGAGACTAAGCATCATCATCAAGGGTACCGAGTCAAAGAACAGTAGGGCTTGCAGAGCACATGCGCTCAAAATTCCATGGGGAACGTAAACGTGTCAAACACAAAAATAGCTTTAAGTTAGCACTGAAAATGTTTACAAAACCTAAGGGCATCATTTTATTGATGTCAACTTGTAACATATCATCCAACATTGCTAATACAATTCCTCAAGTATCTTTCTTTTGTTCGGCTTATTTGCCGCATGTATAATGATTTTAACAATTCTAATAAAGTTTACATCTTGACTTCTGATTAGTTGCGGTTGTTTTTGTTGCCTTTTTTTTAATTTATTTTTTTTAAAGATAAAATAAATGTGTTCTGTAATTAAGCACAGGTTATTCTTTTTTTATTTCATAGCAGAATGTCCAGGAGCTGATAACACCAGATATTATAAGTATGGGATTTTAATAATTATGCTTCTTACATATGTTTCTTTTTAGGACATCTAGCCCTCTATAATATTAGCAAGATAATAAATGGAGCCCCCACAGCAGACTTACATGAATAAAAATCAGATTTCGAACCATGGCCTCCTTTTAAAAATCTCTCCAAGTGATTCAATACGGTTAGAAAAAAAATGTACAAATAATTAATCTACAAAAATACCTTCAGACTTTAATGGTGACTTCTGTAGATATAGTCATTTAGAACGTTTTTCTAATAGTGTTGAATCATTTTGGAAAGAGTATCAAACCGAACCCCATATATGCCTTGGCTAACAATAGTCTTTATATAATAAGATTTCCAAATCATTCAATACTGTTAAAAAACAAACACTTCCCAAATGACATAAGCCATCATTAAAGTCTATGGGATTTTTTTTTAATAAATAAATAATTTGAAAAGCTGTTCTAACAGTATTGAATCATTTAATTTGAACCAAAAAATGTCTTTTCCAAGCAAATGGAAAGAGAAGAGGTAGAGATACAGTTATACGTGACAAAAATAATCTGCACGCAATGCATCAGGCAGGACACAGAGCTAAGGTCGAGAGTTTGTTGTGAACCAACGATATTGGGGTCAGATTTTTATGTATTGTTACTATAAAACATAAGTAATTTGTACTGTAACACTATCTTGGCTAACAATCGGTTTTGGGTTGGATGCATCAATAACATCTATTCCAACTACACACAAGCCTTTACAATTAAACTTGTAAAAATCTCACAGAGCATGGATGAAATGCAGGAACTAGTTAAAGCGGCACTGTCATGCCGAACTTACCTTTCCTCAATCTCTTCCTCTTCTCCCCCTCTCTCAGGATCTGTTCTTCTTTTCTTCCTGTCTTCTTTAGTTTTCTTTAAAACCATAAGACAAAGTAGGGACTCTTTGTCTTATGGGATTCCTCCGCTTGACCAGCTCTGACCAGCGGAGGAGCAAAGTGTGCTTCATTTCCGCTGGTCAGAGCAATTTTCCCATGATCCCTAGCTTTCCTCCCTGTTCCCACAATGCTTCCTGTCAGTATTGCCGAACGTCCTGTCACTTAGACAGAACGCCGGCAAAACTGCCGAATTGCATCCTAACAGAATGAGCACTGTTTCTCCATTGGTGTTAGGATGCAATTCGGTACTTTGTTTGTATCGGAATTTCATTCTAATGAATGAAACTCCGATCCTATTCATTGCTGTGGCTGCATCTTGCAGCCGCTTAGTAGATAACTCCCTAATTCCCACGGTATCAGGGAGCTATCTACTAAAAGGCTGAAAGACCTGAATTGGTCTTTCAGCCAACTTTACTAATACTAAGTAAAGATTACTTAGTATTAGTAAATAATATGCCCCTACTCGCTATACCGCGAGTAGGGGCATGTCTAGTAAGCAGTGAGCAGCCTGTGGCTGCTCACTGTAAAAAACAAAAAACAAAAAAAACAACTAATAAACACCCCCGTCCCCTGCGCGGGGGTTAAAGATTGGGGGGGGGGGGAGGCTACTGTCTTCCCTCCTGGCCCCCACCCCTGCGCGGTGGGTGGGGGCCCTAATAAAACAATAAGGGGGGGGGACCTACTGTCCTCCCCCCCTGGCCCCCACCCCTGCGCGGTGGGTGGGGGCCCTAATAAAACAATAAGGGGGGGACCTATTGTCCTTCCCCCCCTGGCCCCCACCCCTGCGCGGTGGGTGGGGGCCCTAATAAAAACAATAAGGGGGGGGACCTACTGTCCTCCCCCTCGGCCCCCACCCCTGAGCGGTGGGTGGGGGCCCTAATAAAACAATAAGGGGGGGGACCTACTGTCCTCCCCCCTAGCCCCCACCCCTGCGCGGTGGGTGGGGGCCCTAAATGAACCCCCCCCCCCATCAAGGTGACTAGGGGTCCCAAGCCCCTAGTCACCCCCCACCCAAAACATTCTATCCCCTACCTACCCCCCTCACCCTAAAAATAGTGAGGGGGGAATAAAATAACTAACCTGTAAAAAAAAAAAATAAACTTACCATTTGACGTCTTCTTTTTTCTAAATTCTTCTTACTTCAGCCCCCCAAAAGGCCAAATAAAAATCCATAAACCCGTCGCACTTTAAAAAAAAACCAAAAAAAAAAAAACGAGCGCAAACAAAAATTAATCCATCTTCACCCATGGAGGGCACGCCGCGTACTGAGCTCCGCAGGGCGGGTCACGGCTTATAAAGCCTTGCCCCGCCCTGCAATTAGGCTTAGAACACAATGATTGGTTGGTTTAAGCCAATCAGAGTGCTCTGTGTCATTTTACACAGCATGGGAAAATTCAAAAGAACTTTCCCACGCTGTGTAAAATGACAGATCACTGTGATTGGATGGTTTTCAAGCCATCCAATCACAGTGCTCTGTGTCATTTTACAAGCGTGGGAAAATTCCAAAGAACTTTCCCACGCTTGTAAAATGACACAGAGCACTGTGATTGGATGGATTTCAAACCATCCAATCACAGTGCTCTGTGTCATTTTACACAGCGTGGGAAAGTTCAATTTTCCCACGCTGTGTAAAATGACACAGAGCACTGTGATTGGATGGCTTGAAATCCATCCAATCACACTGCTCTGTGTCATTTTACAAGCGTGGGAAAGTTCTTTGGAATTTTCCCACGCTTGTAAAATGACACAGAGCACTGTGATTGGATGGCTTGAAAACCATCCAATCACAGTGATCTGTCATTTTACACAGCGTGGGAAAGTTCTTTTGAATTTTCCCACGCTGTGTAAAATGACACAGAGCACTCTGATTGGCTTAAACCAACCAATCATTGTGTTCTAAGCCTAATTGCAGGGCGGGGCAAGGCTTTATAAGCATTGACCCGCCCTGCGGAGCTCAGTACGCGGCGTGCCCTCCATGGGTGAAGATGGATTAATTTTTGTTTGCGCTCGTTTTTTTTTTTTTTTTTTTTTTTAAAGTTGACGGGTTTATGGATTTTTATTTGGCCTTTTGGGGGGCTGAAGTAAGAAGAATTTAGAAAAAAGAAGACGTCAAATGGTAAGTTTATTTTTTTTTTTTTACAGGTTAGTTATTTTATTCCCCCCTCACTATTTTTAGGGTGAGGGGGGTAGGTAGGGGATAGAATGTTTTGGGTGGGGGGTGACTAGGGGCTTGGGACCCCTAGTCACCTTGATGGGGGGGGGGTTCATTTAGGGCCCCCACCCACCGCGCAGGGGTGGGGGCTAGGGGGGAGGACAGTAGGTCCCCCCCCCTTATTGTTTTATTAGGGCCCCCACCCACCGCTCAGGGGTGGGGGCCGGGGGGGAGGACAGTAGGTCCCCCCCCCTTATTGTTTTTATTAGGGCCCCCACCCACCGCTCAGGGGTGGGGGCCAGGGGGGGAGGACAGTAGGTCCCCCCCCTTATTGTTTTATTAGGGCCCCCACCCACCGCGCAGGGGTGGGGGCCGGGGGGGGAGGACAATAGGTCCCCCCCCTTATTGTTTTTATTAGGGCCCCCACCCACCGCGCAGGGGTGGGGGCCAGGGGGGGGAGGACAATAGGTCCCCCCCCCTTATTGTTTTATTAGGGCCCCCACCCACCGCTCAGGGGTGGGGGCCGGGGGGGAGGACAGTAGGTCCCCCCCCCTTATTGTTTTTATTAGGGCCCCCACCCACCGCGCAGGGGTGGGGGCCAGGGGGGGAGGACAGTAGGTCCCCCCCCCTTATTGTTTTATTAGGGCCCCCACCCACCGTGCAGGGGTGGGGGCCAGGGGGGGGGACCTACTTATTACCATTTTTTTTTTTTTTTACAGTGAGCAGCCACAGGCTGCTCACTGTTTAGTGGACATGCCCCTACTCGCGGTATAGCGAGTAGGGGTATTGGGGAGATTTTAATCTCCCTTGTGCTATTATGGGGGTCATATTGACCCCCATAGAGTGAGGGGGGGGACATGGGGGGCTTAGGAAGTGGCGAGGAGCACTGCTCCCTGCCGCTTCTATAGTTACATATTACAAGGAGGGAGCTGCACGCCAGTAGCTCCCTCCTTGTAATAAACTGAACGAACAAACTAACACTGATACACAGTGTTAGTTTGTTCATCTGATTTTTTCTATTCATTCATTCGTCTGTCTGATGAATGAATGAATAGGTGAAATTCCCGTTCGCATGTCCAGGTGTTTCACTGGGCATGTGCGGGAATCTCACAGTCTGTGTAGTGTGGGTAGATGACGTGTCCCACAGGGACTTCACCTACCCACACAAAGATGGCGGCGCCCTGAATATAGATCGGGGCAGAAGATAAAGAATTAAAAAGAGGTAATGTGGGGGGCTTAGGGGCATTTGGGGGTGACTAGGGGGTCGATTGGATGTAGTGGAGGCGGGTTAAAAAAAAAACGGGATTCGGCATGACGGTGCCGCTTTAAGATGTATGTATGCCAGGCACTCTCACGCTTTCAATTTGTTCATCTAATAGGCGGTATGTCTTGGAACCATTCTAATAAATTCCATCATCGAAACTATGCCCTACTTTTTACTACCAACACTTGTATCAATAAGTTTTTTCAGACGGTCTTAAAGACCCCAGAACAAGGTGTGCATACCTGTTTGAAGAAGACTAGATAAGGTATTCTCCTCTGGGCAGGAGCACAACTACAGAAATTATCCAGTAACAATGTATCACAAGGGAATTCAAAATATATAGGAGCTATGGTATAACATAAAAAAATAGGTGAAATAAATAGGATACTACAATTTAAACGCTAAATGCTTGAAATCCAACCTTGCCCACGCAAATATTGCATCGTATGCCTTCACTTGAAGATCACATACAACACAATCAAAAGACATCCCTCATCAACACACATGGCAATGCAGAAAGCAACTGCTTTGTAGTCAGCTGTGCTAGAAACCCTTCAGCTGGTCCCATCCCAATCTCTTTAAACACATGTTGGCAACAAATGTAGACCTTGACATAGTGGCAGGTGGATGAGTATATTTCACGGAAGACAACATATGGAGTCATTAATAACACTCAGAGACCTAAATCATATCATTCACATTGTCATTATAACATAGTTTTGGTTCTGAATACACCTAGCTTAGCAGAAAATCCCCTATTATAAATGCAATTTTTATAGTGATGTGGTTAAAGAGGCACCCATAATTACTACAGTTCAGCAGTAGGTATGATGTTTTAAGCCCATGGATGCTTTTCTATTCTTTTTTTTTTTCTTTGTCGAACTGTTTGGGGACAAAAAATCTGTTTCCTCTGACAACTATAGATTGCACCATTTTGGGGCAAAATAACAGTTCAAAAACTAAAGTTTCACATGATTAAGTGCAATTCCAATCACCCAAATGGCAATGATATGTCAAGGGCACTGGGGAAAATAAAAAGTGAATGTACATATGGTAATAACAGGGCACAAGAGCCAATGATGAACCAGTTGGTAACAAATTGTGTAACATTAAAGGAACACAAGGTGTATTTCTAACATTAGATGGTTTTACTATCAGCTTAGCTTATTGGGCCCACATAAAACAATAATTAAATCTGTTTTATATACATTTTAGACCTTGCTGCTACAGTCACTCCATGGCCAGGGCACCACCCAGCCGGCAATCATTAATGACGGTGATATCACACAATTCAATACTTACATATAGGGAAGCCACTACAGGTAACATTTTGGTCTACTGTTTAAAAAAGGTCTTTGGAAGAGTTTGAAACATTATCTGGTTTTGGGCACCAATAAAACCACCTTGTTATTTTAATATTATATGTAAGGGAAATGGTATTCACCCTTGGCATACCAGGGCCCTCTATGGGCACAAATGTAAAAGCTATTACATCAATGAAGGCAGAAGTACTTACATTAACTTCTATTAGATAACTAGTAGAGCGAACCCCAAAACCTTTGATCGAGATAGAGATAGTCAATCAGTCAAAGGACAACGTACTAAAAAGTATATAGACAAAATGACGAGGGACCCTAAAGATTATAAGGGAAATAGATAGCACAGCCTTTGATTAGAAAAGAGGCACATTATGCTCATGAACCCCGAGGAATATTACAGATAATGGATGAAGTGTACCGTGCTATGTCTGAATAGTATAATTTACAGCTCTCACATTAAATAAAATCATTTCCAATATTGTGTTTTGCACTCCTTTGCCTGTAACCATTGCTTGCAGAAGCCATGACCCTTACTTACTTTTGAACACTGTATTGCATACTGACATGGTGTGCGGCACTGTGAATGCATGTTTGCTACGCAAGATTTTTAGCTCATCTCCAGTGAAGATTGAGGCAAATCAATCTGCCAAAAACATACTTATTATTACTGACAGGCTAAGTGGCACTTTCAAAACCAGCAACTCTGTTGTTCTGGCTTTATGATATCATTTATACCTCAAAAAGCTCTTACTAGCACTGCCTAAAAACTTCAGAACAGTGCAAATCCTACAGTGTATTGTTATTGTTTCAGCTGCTTTATAACAAGTCACAGGAGATCCAATGCTGCTATAGTGGAGCTCAGCATTCAACACGATGCAGTATTCTGTTTTCTTATAAAGTTTCAGAGATGCAGGTAAATACAACATTTTTCCTTTCTCGTGAATGCAAATACATCCCAACAATCACTATTAAAAAAAAAAGTTTCCCAATTTCTTTATTTACAAAATGCTATGTATGAGACTTAATAGTAACCAAAGCACAAGCATAAGACAACTGAGGTTTTCTGCAACAAATGAAATCACGACTAAGCAGGGCCGGCACAACCTATAGGCGAAGTAGGCGCCAGCCTAGGGTGCACAATTGAAAAGGGTGCTCCGCGCACGCCTCTTCAAGCGGCGCTTGTAGAAGTGCTGCTGCGGCAGTGTCGGCGCGTGGCACAACGGAGAGAGGTGTGGGCACCAGGAGCGTCTACAATTTGCTGCATAGCGGCCCGGGAGTGCAGACTTGGTACCGGATCCCCCTTCCTGGCCCAAGGTAAGCCTCAGGGAGGGGGAAGGAACATAAATAAATAAAATACATATACATATATATAGATAGATGAAAAAAGCCAGCACTCTGGGTCTGGTAAATGAAACTTCTCAGGTTTTATTCCAATAGTCAGCGTTTCAGTTCTTGATGAACTTTCCTCAGGACATAATCTATTGTCCCTAACCACTCACTAATGCCCCTAACCACCCACTACTACCCCTAACCATACAATATTTGCCCTAACCCTCTACTACTGCCACTTAACCCATACTATTGTCCCTAGCCACCCATCACAGGTCGTAACCCACCGTTACTGACCCTAATATCCCACTGCAGGTCCTAACCCACCATTGCCTAGGTTTGATAGCCAAGAATGCAGTGGCTGTGTGGCATGGTGATTAGCAAAGTATTAACATCATCCTAGATCAGCGCTTGCAAAAAATATATATTTTATGCCTGTATGCAAATGATGTATCTTGTACAGATAAGCATACATATTCGTCAAACAGATTGTCCACTGGATGAAACAATTTTTTTAAACTCCAAGTTTCTGTGTTTGCTGTCTATGACATTAAAAGGAGTATTTCAAGCTTCAAATGTTGTCTTCTGGTGTAATTCATCTCTGGCACTCATAATAATGACTGGCATTATACAGGAATCACAATAAAAAAAAGTCCTTTCTGCAATAGATGCGCTCTTCTTTTATCACAAATACAGCATAGTCCACCTTTAGAGCCTTAGTCATAGATAACAAGGACCAATTTTCAAGTAATGCAAACAATGCAACTGAATTCCAGCTAACATATTGTGTGCAATCTCATGTTTCAAGTACTCTAGTTTAATTATCCTGTTCCATTATGCTTGTTGTCCCTCCTAGGGGTTAGAAAGAAGCCTCTTAACCATGGATTTGCTTTGTACCACTATGTGAAGAAAGAAGGGAGTCCCAAACCCGTAACTTGGCTAAGTGGGATCTTAATGATACACTCACATGGCAGAGAAGGATTACGTTTGTTCATTCTATGCAGAGCTAATGGAGAACATCTCTGCCAACGCTAGCTGGTATGCAGGATTGCATCTCAGCTGACATGCCTACTACTTGACCAACTCATATCAGAAGTGACATGCATTGTCTCACTTGAGGCTCAGCCCACATACCCAATTCCAGACCTGTAAATTCTGTAATTCTGTCATGTAGGGAGCAGCACAAACATCAAAGATTTAATTTAGAACTCTCAGATTCTTCACTTAAGTTACAATATATTATTGACTTGATTTAATAACCTTTTCAAACGATTCCATTTTGTTAGTAAAACTTTACAAATGGTTTATCTCCGAAATGTCCCATACACTTCAATGGTGACTTCTATAGACAAAATAATTTGGAACGTTTTTCTAACAGTATTGAATTATTTTGTAAGCTTATTAACCCCTTAAGGACCAAACTTCTGGAATAAAAGGGAATCATGACATGTCAGACATGTCATGTGTCCTTAAGGGGTTAAAGAGACACTGTAGGCACCCAGACCACTTCATCTCATTGAAGTGATCTGGTTGCAGTGTCCCAGCGCTGATGTCCCTTTGTGTTCTGCCTTCTTAGACATCATCAGTTAATGCTTGCATATGGGGAGGATCTAATGTGCTAGTGGTGCTCGCCACGCAAAAACATTAGCACAGCATACAGCCTGGTTCAGTGAACTTGGCTGTTTACAAACTGATAGTAGCTGCAGTATGTCTTTTGTTTACTAACCAGTTTCATTCATTCAATATAACCTGGTATAAATTATAATGCACTGTATAGAACTGCTCTTGGGGATAAGCTGCATACTCTACGAACACCTTCTGGACAGGAACAAACAACTTTGGAGATATAGGCCTCAATTTAATAAGCTTTTTAAATGACTGACAGTTAGAAAAACTTTCCAAAATCAATTATATACAGAAGTCATCTTTAAAGTCTATGGAAATTTTTGTGTATAAATAATTTGGGAACATTTTCCAACAGCATTGAATCACTTGGGAAGCTTATGAAATCAAGGCCATAGTTGTTGTTTTTTTTATTTTGTTTTTTATGTATGCAGTTTCTATAAAACGCACTAAGAAACATAGAGATAATTCCCTCCTCCGTTGATTTCCTTTAATATAGTAGGAAGCAAACATGGAAAAGGTCATCAAGCTGGACTGGACATCTGACATGTTAACTGATAGACTGATGGACCACGTACATATTACCTAGCAAACATTTGTATGGTCATATTTTTCACATCATGATGTACCTTTAGAATACAAGAGTCAATATAGGTGGGTAATCGGTGTGGCATATATTGGCTAATGTCATCATTTTCATGGGCGTTAAGGTACCACGTCCTGTGAATGGTATGCATTAATTCAAGTCTTGTTGCAGAGATATGTCTAGTTTACAAAACAGCTGCTTGTTAAGTCGAAGACTGTTCCAAAGTTTCTCTTTCAGCTGCTCTCAGCTACATTAACTCAAGTGTAGTTTAAAAGCCTTATTTCATCCATTGCATTTTAATCCCATCACTCGCCGCTCCGCATTGCAGTCATTCTAATAAGTACTTGGTCAACATTCAGACTTGTTTGGTTTTAATTGTGCACATCCCTGCACACCTCACTATTCTATCCCCTTAGTGGGACACCAATTATATTTTTTAAATGTTCTATCCTCTTATCAGGGACTAACATAAGCACGGCAATTAGAGAGATAATTAGTTAACTCTGTTTCTGATTATATAGGTACTTCAATATGTAGCTGTTCAAACTTCTCTCATTCCCTTCGGGAGAGAGCATTTACTATGAACGTCATGGCAAAGTTTGCTCCCCTTTGACTTCACAGACAACTCCAGACCAATAGTGCGTCAAATATTCAATTGACCTGCCAAACACTAACATCTAAGTGCTATGGATACTGAACATGCTTGATTTTCCTATATTCTACATAAAGATTCATTGTACTGGTATCAACTGGAGTGGGAGTCATTTTTGTATTTTTATTTTAGTAACATTACACAATTTTTATTTGCAACACTAGTGGATATTTAAACTATAGTATGGCACAGGGCACAGTTCTGATCAATGTACTTTCAATTTAATACAGTTTACCACACACTAAAGGATTACTTTCATTATAGTCACTACAGATGTGCAGCAAATTATTTTCTGTCTCAATTACAACATATTGCTCCCAAACTCCCCAACTCTATCTACATGGGTAATTCTGGGACTGTTATTTCAGACACTGTACGTTACATTCCTCCCACAGACAACACATTTGTACTCTTAGTGCAGACATCAGAATGAAAATCACTCTACTTCACAGACATTACAGTCAGATAATAATGACTGACTAAAACAAATCAAATCCTGGCTAATGCTCAAGGTTCCCTGGCCCCTCATTACCTCAGCTGTACTACTTAAAGGGACAGTGTAGGCACTACAACCATTTCCTCTCATTGGCACTCTCCTTCAATTCAGTGTTAAACCGTTTTCAAGCAGTTTAGCAATGAATGAGAGCCCCTGTCTTCTCATAGCCTGGCCCCTACTGGAGGCATGGTTAAGACAGAGATTACACACTTATTTGTACCATACCGATTCATACCTGTAATGGCACTGTGATAAGGCTGAAAGCGGTCAGCTGACATTGTCAGCCGCACACTGCTGCTCCTCATTAGCCAAGGTACCACAGAGGACATGGGTTGCTGGGGATTCTTGTGTAGCATTAAAACATTGCAAATGGTTTAATGCTGAATGGAAGGATTGTGTACGAGAATTCAAGCCACTATGACAACTTTGGTAAGATAAAGCAAGTATGGTGCCTACAATGCCCAATGACCACCTAGCAATTATACTGTGCCAACTTTCTTCCTGTCCATCAAATACTCATTAGCAATGACGTATGCAGTTTGAGATGAATTGTTATGAATACCTGGGCCAGCCAGAGTAAAGCAGTTTTCTCCACAGGTTGCAGGTATATCCTATTCTAGAATATTGAGGCAGCATTATCCAGGCACTCCACCACACTTCATCTTACTCTTCATAGGTTATTAATAATAGTTTTTAGGTAAGCAGATTTTCTCTATCTTTGTCAATGTCTTATGAAGAGTACCTCTGTACTCAACGTTAACGTGTGGTTTATCTTTATAAGCCACCTTGTAATTTACTATCAACTCTTCAATAAGATGATAAGATGATTGTTTCCTCATCTCATATGCACTTTGATATCAATTTCTACCACCTACCTTCCAAAACTGGGAGGCTTCCATCTTGTAAACAGAGATATGGCTTAAAATGGAGTGTCCCGACCTGATACACATACTGAATATCAACATATGTGCCCTACCCATGCACACAGAACTGCGGTGGCCCTGGACCAGTGCGTTTGAGATATTCTCATGCATGTATTTTTCAGTCATTTTTCATGTCAAGATGTGGATCCTCAATCAATCCAGTTTGGTAGTGGTTTTGCATATCATTCCCAGTCAGTTTTATTTCATTTAATATTTCCTTCTGAGATAAGACAAAAATCTGGAGATACCTGCGTCACACATACTGCATCTGATACTGGGGTATTACTGCCAATGACAAAACAAACAAAAAAAAAATTTACCTGTATATCGGCTGGACTATACTCCCACACATATTTTCCCTTGAAAACCGGCTGTATTATTCAGAAAGGTCACACCTCAGTAACAATTCTATCTGCAGCTTCAATAATAGGCTATGTGTGGGGACACAAGGACCAGTGAGAGCAGAGAAAGTGATGTATTGCCTACAGTCAATAGTAATTGACTGTGTGTGTGTGTGTATATATATATATATGTGAGCTCAGTGGTGTAAAACCAAGCGTAATCCTTCATGAATTCACACTGAATGGATGAGTTGCACGCTACAGTTTACTGCACAAAGCTATGTTTGAGAATCTTAAATAGAAACCAGTGATAAAAAAAAACATCCTTGCACTTCTCTTGCACTTATCTTTAAATGTAGGGTAGAGTGTCATGTGTTCTACTATTGTGGTAAAGATAAGTGTTTGTTCTTTATAAAAGTGTATTGATCTGGAATGCCAACATGCTCAGACTCATCAAGTCAATATCCATCATGAAAGCATAGCTTTTGTATGCGGTCTGATGGTATCTCTGCCTTAATTGAGTCAGCTGAGTCATATTCTGACAGCTAAACGTCAATAGAATAAAGCACCCACTATAACGTAATTAGAGTGATATCACAGTCCCCTATTATTTAATGACACTAGTAATGTGACTGTAGATAGAGATGGAAAAAGGACATTTTTAAGATAAAAATTGGAAGTTTTGCTCCGGTGAGTGCATTCTTTAAAAGGTTAGGTACGCTTTTTCTTATTTTTTATTTAGTTTTTTTTTCCAGGTTTGGAAACATGCCTAAAATAAAGTTATAAATCTGTGTTTTTATTTTAAATCAAATATGTAATATTTTGAGAATTTGCCCTATTTAAATAAATAAATGATTGGTAAACTATATGTTTTGAAACGAAAATATAGAACAAGTCGTCAAACTTTTTTTTTTTTAACAATATTAATACAATCAGGGCTGGATAAACTTTGGGACCATTGGAGACAAATCTCCAAGTAAATAAATTACAAGAGGCCTAGACTGCCTAATTTCTCTTTTTTTTCTGTGATCTTTTAATGCTCTAAAACGTTAGGTGCCATACTCCTAGCATATGGCCTAGCTAAGCATCATTGGAATTACCATTCATAAAACTTAAAGAGCTAAAGATAGCTGTGGCACTGTATATACAAATGTATAATCTGTGCCCGGAAACAACTGAAGGCATCTAAATGTGCCCTAGGCCCAAGACACACAGAACCAGCCTTTCGCTTCTCTAAGTTCGTTCTAGACAAACCCTCTGTACATCACTACCCATGAGATGGGCTCTCTGTACTCCATGGTCCACCGGATGGATGGTGACCACCCCTTTTTACCCCGTGGTTTCCAAGCTTACCATGATTGTGAATATAGGTTTTAGATTTTTCGTTTCTAAATGCATTCTGGGATGGTTTTATGGATGCAAAGTTTAGTTGCAGACTGAGGTCAGGGACATGAGAACAGAGACACAAATACAAATTTCAGCCCAGCACAATGCTCCAGTCTCATGAAATCCCTAACCCATAATAATAATCACAATCCATAATTCTTTAGTATGGAATCATATCACACCAAACATACCATAAGTAGCTCTGCGGTATTTGGGTGTAACGCATGCATAATGAGATTCCATTTGGCCATTTGATTTGAACTGCATTATAGTGCTGGTGAAGAATTAAAATATAGTTAGAAACAATGCAATTCAGGCAGGTTGCTGGAAATCAAACTGATTAAGCACCACTGATTGCAATAATAAACATTGCGTAATTAAATAAAACATACGGCCTCATCTAAAAACTCAAAATGTAATGAAAAATACAGCAATCAGGAAGAGCTGCAACAAAGATGAGAATGAAAAGGAAACTTTCCTCTGTTAAAACTGTATGTTTAAATAAATCGCATGCTTATGTTCTAACGAGGTAAGGTTTATCCTGTTGAAAGTAGTTTCAGATGTGCTTTCCTGCATCTATACTAGCCATAATAAGTGATTTATCTGGGAACACTAATCTACAGTGACCTTCGAAAATCTCTGTGTACAAGTCTATAACAAAACTATCTTGTGTTTGGAATGAGCAATCTGCAGAAACAGGATAAAAGCAGGCTTGGCACCCAACCGCTGATAGTCTGCTGACCTTCTTCCTGATGTATTATGCTAAGTATGGGCGCTGCCCCAATTTGGCAGGGTGCTGGATGACAAGCAAAACAGAGAGATCTCTCATGCAAAGCAATCACCTCAAATTCAAATAATGCCTTGTGAACATGACTTGAATATATCAGCACTAAATAGGAATGTGCTAGGATGTAGTTGAGCTGTAGATACTCTGGGAATTACAATGACGGTGTAATTAACATACCGTTTTTACAGTAACTTACATTGCTACATTCCAAAATGAAAAATTACCCTTTAACAAATAGGAATTCTAGGAATTGTTTGGCTGTGTTAAAGGAACACTATAGGGTCAGGAACACAAATATGTTTTCCTGTCCCTATAGTGTTAAAAACACTATCTAGTCCCCCTGCCACCCATGTCCCATCCCCCACTCCCTACCTACATATAGTAAAATCTTACTTTTTTAAGTCTGCTGGTGCTTGCTAAACCTCTCGGTCTGCGTCCTTGGCTAACATTTTCTTATAGGAAATCATTGAATTGGCTGAGATTGTCAAGTCTGATGATCTCAGCCAAGGAGGTGGGCTGGGGGCAGAGAGAAACACATAAGTTATAAGTTATTGTACCACCCCTGGTGAAAATTCTAACAGCCTTGCTGATGGTCGATGTGCAATATGTATCTAGTAGTCTAGGGCAGGGATAGGCAACCTTGGGCTCTCCAGATGTGGACTACATCCCCCATAATGCTCTTACACACATAATGCTGGCAAAGCATCTAATTGAACCTACATGGAAAAAAAAAAGGATAGTGAAATTCTTGTACTCCCACAAGCTAGATCTGCCCATTGAATTCTGCTGAAGTCAGAAACTTTCAAAAATATATATTTTTTTAAGGACAAAATGGGCTTTAAATTTGACATATAGAGTATGAAATCAAATTTATTGAAAAAAAAAAAAAAGCAAAACATGAAAATAACAAACATCCCCCCCCCCTCAAAGTTTTAGCAATAATATCATGAGTGCATAATTAGTTCAACTCAAGAAAAGTAATTCAAAATAAATGCATTTATTTGTTCTGAATTACAGAGAATATCATATGCCAAGCATTTCAGTTTATTTTTTGTAAATATAGGTCACAAAATACAAAAGGAAAAAGATAATTTCAATGTAGAGCGATTTAAGAATTTGGTATGTTTGTCTTCTAAATGTAATAGCCCACATTGAAAACTAAATTTCTACACAAAAGTATAAATTTATATAAATTAGACATCAGAGACTATTTACTTAAAGGACCACTCTAGGCACCCAGACCACTTCAGCTTAATGAAGTGGTCTGGGTGCCAGGTCCAGCTAGGTTTAACGCTTTTTTGTATAAACATAGCAGTTTCAGAGAAACTGCTATGTTTATATAAGGGTTAAGCCAGCCTCTACATCCTCTAGTGGCTGTCTCACTGACAGCCGCTAGAGGCGCTTGCGTGATTCTCACTGTGAAAATCACAGTGAGAGCACGCAAGCGTCCATAGGAAAGCATTGTAAATGCTTTCCTATGCGACCGGCTGAATGCGCACGCAGCTCTTGCCGCGCATGCGCATTCAGCCGAAAGGGAGGATCGGAGGCAGAGAGGAGGAGGAGAGCTTCCCGCCTGGCGCTGGAATAAAGGTAAGTTTTAACCCTTTCCTCTCCCCAGAGCCGGGCGGGAGGGGGTCCCTGAGAGTGGGGGCACCCTCAGGGCACTATAGTGCCAGGAAAACGAGTATGTTTTCCTGGCACTATAGTGGTCCTTTAAACATATTTTGGCACTTTTTACGTAACCAATTAAATGGACACTGTAGGCATCCAGACCACTTCATCTCATTGAAGTGGTCTGGGTGCTGTGTTCATTTTGCACCCAGTGCTGCAATGTTAAACATTGCAGTTCCAGAGAAACTGAAAGTTTTACATTGCAGCACCAAGTCTGCCCTCAGACAGCCTCTAGAGGGCTTCCTGGATTGAAACGGACCTTTGGTCCGGTATCGGACGCTGGACGTCCTCACACTCTGCATGAGAACACCCAGCATCTGATTTTTCCTCATAGGAAAGCAAATGATTTAATGCTTCCCTATGGGAAGGCCTAAAGCACGGACGCCATTTGCCGTGTATGTGCATAAGAGATCACTCGTCATGGGACGTCAGAGGGGGTGGAGCATTAGCCTAGAGCCGAAAGATATCAGCGCTGGAATTAGGTAAGTTAAGAAAGGGTTTTTAACCCTTTATTTACCTGGGTGGGGTGGCGCAAAGGTGCGAGGAGGAAGTGGGAACTATAGTAACAGGAATACAGCTTTGTATTCCTGGCACTATAGTATAGTATAGTATAGAATAGTAACTGCCAATCTCTGCTAAATAATGTATTAAAATTATTCATTTTTCTGCGTTCCATTTGCACTCTGTAATATCTAGCCATGAAAATACATGTAAATTGTCCCATAACTTAGCCACATCTCTACTTGTAATGTACTTCCCATATGGTATATACATATATTTACATTACACCATCTGTACAATACTTTACAAATCATTGTGTTCTAAAACATTGTGGATAAAACACAATGATTTGTAAAGTATTGTACAGATGGTGTAATGTAAATATATGTATATGCCATAAGGGAAATACATTACAAGTAGAGATGTGGCTAAGTTATGGGACAATGTACATGTATTTTCATGGCTAGATATTACAAAGTGCAAATGGAACGCAGAAAAATGAAGATGGAACGCATGCCACTTCCGGATATATACAACTTCCGGTTTCACGAGCACAGTTGGAACGCATAGCACTTCCGGTTTCTGGAACGCACAAAAGTGCCGAAAATAACCGGAGGATCATTGAAGTGGTCGAGATCAGCTGTGAACACTGAGGATTGTGATCATCAACAGATGATATTCATCTACACAGGACCAATGAGGAAGGACAGAGAGGCACATGTGACTAAACTACATTTAGGGATTAGCCCTATTTAAAGGACTTGGGGGTGGTTAGGCTGCTTTTTTGATTGTACTGCATTGATTGTTTTTTAACATTGAGGAAGTCACATATTCTGTAGAAGGGACGAAACGCGTAGGACCATTGTTTGTATTTATTTTATATTTTTATACAAATTAAAGCCGCTTTTTTCATACCTTCACCCGGAGTCCTGTATTTGAGTGGAAGTATCCAGGGGATTCCCTTAAGCCCCCCATATCATCAGGGGAGGCACCATATATGCCTGAACTGTCCAAGATCCTGTGAGTGCATTTTATATTGCGCAGTGTAATTATTGTCAAACTGTATCACACTATATTTATTTTGTTCATTTCCATTTAGACAATCAGCCGGTTCCCTCATTGTGTTTGTATATGCTATAGTTCAAAAACTAGTAGAATTATAAGAACATGATGGAATTATGGAATTACTATACAGTTAGAGGTGACACAATGTCATAAAATAAACATGCATTTAAAAGAGATGCGATTTACCTTTGTAAACCTTTGTTTTCCCAGAAACCTGAGCCACCCCCAGGTGACTGCCCATTGATATCTGCTGAAACCAGAAACTGTCAAAGATATCTGAGACAGTCTCATGTTTCTTATTGCAATGTCCACTGTGAAGGGCATTTCTTCCAGTTTAAATTTGCAGCCTAGAGTTTCCTAATTTTATTTTAGAGATGTGCACAGCCAAAAAATGTGTTTCCTTTCATTCCAATTCGTTAATCTTTGGATTTTGGTTTGTCTAAAATTAGGAAACTATCGATTTGGACATTTTGAGAAAAAACATTTTTTTTCAGGAAGTTGGATTCCATTATTTCAAAGGATTCCAAATTAGTGTGCTGTTAAGCAGATAGCTAATTTGGTATCAAATATGATAATCCCACATTAGGGTACCAAACCGGAAGTTATCCACTAAACACAGCTGATAGATGAAAATAAAGTAGATTTTTTTCTTAATTTATATATCTCAGCTATTTAGTAGATACCTCCCTAATATGATATCCTTAGATTGGACTCAATTTTCCTGGCACTAGAGAATACTACAGTGCCCCCTACCTCCTGCCCCCATCCCATGATGCTGAAGGGGTTAAAATCCCTTCAGACACTTACCAGAATCCAGCGCCGATGTCCCTCGGCACTGGGTCAGGCTCTGCCCACGCTCCTCCCCCGCTGACGTCCGCTGACGACCTAATGCGCATACGTGGTAATGGCTGCGCGTGCATTAGACCTCCCCATAGTTAAGCATTAATCAATGCTTTCTTATGGGGATTCTGGCGAAGCAGGAGGTCCTCATGCAGAGTGTGAGGATGTCCAGCATCGTTTAAGCGACCAAAAAGTTGTTTAAGAACCCTGAAGTCCCTCTAGTGGCTTGTCGGATAGACAGCCACTAGAGGAGGACTTAACCCTGCAAGGTAATTATTGCAGTTTATAAAAACTGCAATAATTACACTTGCAGGGTTAAGGGTGATGGGAGTTGGCACCCAGAACACTCCAATGGGCAGAAGTGGGCTGAGTGCCTGGAGTGTCCCTTTAAGGATACCAATTTAAGGGGCAATCTGCTAACGGATAAAACAGCAAAATTAAGAAAAAGGCCATTTTGTTCATTTTCAGTTTCTTTGCTTAGTAGAATAGTGCTTACCTTGAATGATTAAACACACCTCTAGTAACCTCTTCTGTTGTACCAACACAGTGGAACTGAGTCACGTGACATTTGACGCCCATGATGATATCGAATGTTATCAAATACTGCTCATATACATTACATTTAAAGAGACAGTATAGTCACCAGAATGTGAGTATGGTCAATCTATACTCTATAGACTGGTGAGTAAATCCATGCAGTCTTTTTGCAGTAAACACTTCAGAGGAAAGGCAGTTCGTACATTACTGCCTAGGGACACCTCTAGTGGCAGTCACTCAGTTGGCTACTAGAGGTGCTTCCTGGAGCTGTGCAGCACTGAAATTCAGTGTCTCCACCCTCTGCATGTAGACACTGAACTTTCCTCATAGAGATGCATTGATTCAATGCATCTCAATGAGGAGATGCTGATTGGCCAGGGTGGCATTTGGCTAGACCGCTAGCCTGCCTCCTTGGCTGAGATCATCTGAATTGACCATCTCAGCCAATCCAATGATTCCTATTGGAAAGCATTGTGATTGGCTGAGAGCATCACTTCTGATGATGTCAGCCAAGTACGCAGATCCGGGGCAGACCAGCACCAGCAGACTGGAATAAAGGTAAGATTTACAATATTTAGTATTGTGTTTTTAACACTATAGGGTAAGGAATACATGTCTGTGTCCCTGACCATATAGTGTTCCTTTAATGATTTGTTAGGAGAAGCATTTGATTGGATGCTCAAAAAGATGATTGAATAGATTTTTTTTAAATTAGTTTTATTGCAGTGGAGAGGGCCTAAATCTAATATGTTTGCATTCCTAACGCTATGTTGTACCTTTAAAAGGTTACTCAAAGCACTATGACCACTTCAGTGATTGAAGTTGTCATGATGCAAAGACTCTGTATGCGCAGTGTTTTTCTTTTCTTTTTTTCCATAATTTTAGGGTGGGCAGGATAGGAAGCATTGCCCCAACCAAAACCAGTGTTTTCTTAAACATTGCTTTTAGGTTGGAGTAATCCTTTAAGTACTTTAATCTCTGTGCATCTGCGCAATTTACAATGTTGGTGAAGCCAAATGTACAGGGTATGGTATCCATTAAAAATGTCTCTTCACATTGCTGGTATCAGTGATCACTAGTGAGGGTGTCTTGCAGCCTGCATATGCCCTTTCTTTGTGGTACATGATGACTGCACGCACTTTTATCAATTAAATAATATAGCTTAAAATTAATTAAACAAATAATAAAATCAACATTGGCTTAGATTAGAAAAGTAGTCATCGCCGTGTGGCGAGGCACTTCATTTGGTATTACTTTCTAACTACTTCACACATTACTGTGTCATCGACCCTAAAGAAGTGATTTGCAGTAAAATCTAAGTCTGTGTGACAAATGATTAAAATGTTCACTTGGCATGGAAACAAGTATATGGTCTTCATTATAGTAAACAGATGTTACATTTGGACAGCAACACTACAGCATGCTGAGTCCCTCAGTCTTTGCCATGTACAGTTCTAGTACTTGCATTTCCATAAAGTGGGTATTAGAGAACTGAGCTGGCACATGTTGATTTATCAATTAAACAAGTGCATTTATCAAAGACCGTCACACAAATGTTCATTCAAATTGTTGAGTTCACAATACATTTTATCAGGGGAAGTAGGAAAATCCTACACAATTTACAATGAGCGGAGTGAGATTCTCAAATTTATCATAGCTGACACTGAGTAACTGGAGCAAAAGGTTACAATTTAAAGGCAAACTATAACGCCAGGAAAACAAACTCGTTTTCCTGGCACTATAGCTTCCCCCTTTGTCAAGGCCCCTGTCTCCCCGGTGCAGTATGTGTTAATAACCCCTTCTGTCACTTACCTGGCTCAGCTCCACCCAAGCTGCTCCCCCACCGACATTAGCAGGGGAGACCTAAGGCGCATGCACAGCAATGTACACGCTCGCATTAGGATTCCACCATAATAAAGCATTATTCAATGCTTTCCTACGGGGATACCGGTGACGCTGGAAGCCCTCGTGCATAGTGTGAAGATCTTTTAGGTGCAGTGTCGTTTAGGTGACCAAGCGTCGTCTTATCATCTGAAAGTCCCTTTCGTGGCTGTCTAGTAGGCAGCCACCAGAGGAGGAGTTAACCCTAGCAGGTAATTATTGCAGTTTACAAAAACTGCAATAATTACCACTCTAGCGTTAAGGGTGATGGGAGTTTACACCCAGACCACTTCAATGAGCTTAAGTGATCTGGTTGCCTACAGTGTCCCTTTTAGCAATCAGTGATCACGAACAATCAGAATGTATTGTCACTGCCCCAAATGTAGCACTTTGTCTCAAATGTGCTCCTGTTTTCCTTTAGTAATAATAGACCAAATAGGTGGTACTGGTGTTTAATTACATCCAACAAAAGCACGGCTCAGTGACACAATCAAAGACTACTAAAATTGGGGGAAAAACTGTAAATGAATTAAGGAGCAGTAAACATGTTCAGCTGCTGAGACAGTTGAGTACACTGCAGGTCTCTCAACAGTCCAGATTTCAGCAGGACAGTCTAGTTCCCACTTTAGGGGTCTGTCTTACTATTCTGCCATAAGTGGAAAACCAGGGAACTATCCAAAAACATCCCTGCATTGTGGGCTTGCTGAGAACAGACAAGCATGATTGGTGGGCTGCTTGGGGTGTATTAATGCTAGATTGATGTGTCTACTATTCGGGCAGGTCCACCGTATTGGGCAGCAGCAATTTGTGTCACTGACCTGCCTCCTTTTACTCTGCCTACCGTAAGTCGATGTTGGGGGTATACCTTGTCGTTTATAGAGGTCTATAAATGTGTAGCTAACAGAACATTTCTCCAACATAAGTAATCAATGATATTAAAGATTTGGTTACATTCTATGGCAACTGCTCCAGATTTATAATGTAATTTTAAAAAAAACAAGGATGCATTGAAAATCTTTTAAGGGTTCACAGCAGATTATTGCCTGAGTTTGCAGAGTGAACTCAGGATTCAGCTACCTATTTCAGATAAACATCCATTTGGTTTAATTACTCTTTAGCAATACTTTCTCAAATATAGAATGCTTTAATTACTTATCATTGGGTTAATTAACTTAACACAAAACAATGGGGAGCTGAGACTTGCAAAATCTAAGCTAAAACAGAAACAAATGTATATTTCACAAGAATTTTATATTTTTCAACTACGGTAGTTTTGTGCCTACGTTTTGCAAATACTCACGGTTTACTGATTCGTCCTCGTAGCACACAATAGGTTTAGAAAGCCATTTTTTGTGAAGCGTGTTTGCCATTAAAAACAAATTAGATACTTTACGAAACCAACTTTTTATCTTACAAAAAAAGGAAATAAATGCCTAATTGCTTTGCTTGCAGTTGAAGCCATTTGACAGATGCTTCTTGTGTTTTTATACCCAATGCTCCCATTTCCCAGCTCAGACTAAAAAATAAAAGATGTCATGGCAACAGCTCAAAATATTTAAATGAAGGACAACATAGCAAGGTTGAAGTAGTTGAAATCAGTGAAGTGGACCCGCCATTGTTAAATGCTTGGATGACAAGCCCCACTTCAGGAAAGAAATAAAAATCCATGTATATAACGTGCTGACTAACCACTAGAAAATCCACAGATTCAGCGGTCTTCTTATTTTAGTGGTCAATTTCCAAGCCATTTTGTTCACTGCCTCAACCTATGTTAGTCAATAGATTGAGGCAGTCATTCTGATTAGAAACAGAAAGAGATCTATGTATTAAGTGACCAGATGTAAATAGGTAGGTTAAAAAACTTATTCTTAAAGGGACACTCCAAAACCATAAAGCACTTCAGCTTGTAGAATTGCTTTAGTGCTTAAAGGAACACTCCTGTGTCAAATACATTTATTTAAAATAGCGGTATTTTGGAGAGTCTAATGGGGCCCAATGTCTGTTAAATAAAGAGAAAACTTACCATTGATATAACGGCAATAGTCCCTCACTGCAGCTCAGTTCCGCCTGCCAGGGGATCATCAGTATAGATTATAGAGAAGCGTCGGCAATGTTTCTCACCACAGTTATAGCAGAAGCATAGTCTTAAACTATCAGGATAGAGCGATCAGGAAGAGCACCCCTAACGATCTGATTGACAGCCAGGAGAGTGCATTCTTTTGAACCTCCTACCATTTTGTAACCTCACATTTGCCAATAAGCAATCAAATATATCAACCCGGGGTTTACATTAGGGATCGACCGATTATTGGTCTGGCTAATATTATCGGCCGATATTCTGCATTTTCAGCAATATTGCTGAATGGCCTATAAAGATACCGATATTGCCGATAATGCAGACAGTGGCCTGTACCCAATACCGGCTACCTGCAGAGTCTCTCTGCAACTCTCGCGAGCCCACGGCCGTCAAAGCATTGCCACGGATTACCACAGCAATGCTCCGTGCAGCACACCAAGCTCAAGAAAGTTGGAGAGAAGACAGAAGATAGCGTACACTGGGTCCAGGCCACTCACTCTACAATGTGAAACACCATGGCAGCGTACACAAAGTCACTGGACCACCAGGGAGAGTAATGCCTTATTTACCTGTGGTGACAAAGGGGGGAATAAACTGAAAATTATTTAATTTTGTAAAAATTTTAAACAATGGAATAATTATATAAAATTATTTTAATTTATAAAATAAACAAATAAAATCAACAGATTAATACACCACATCATTACACACAAACACACTGCATCCACTACACAACACATACACACACTGCATCTACCACATAAACACACACACACACAGCATCCACTACACACACACTGAATTGACTAACCAAATACTCTCACTGCATCCACTGCACACACACACACACACACACACACAAATATTCTTGAAAACATAAAAAAATCTGACTGGCATGTATATTTTGTGCATTTACCACTTAATAAAAATAAACATGTTCAGTTAACAGTACATTTGTGTGGAAACTGTTTCTTTCTTCAAAACGGTAAAGGAACAGAATATCGGTATCGGTAAATTATCGGCCATCGGCCTGAAAGTTCACAGATTATCGGTATCGGCTATCTATATCGGTAGATCCCCAGTTTACATAAGTGACAGCTACACTTTAAAGCAACTCATGTATGAATGTCATTTCCACAGATGATTTTATTTTTCAGTAGAAGTAGTTATCAGTGGAGCGTTTATAGTTTAATGTTGGGCTCACTGCATTGACATTTGGATAAATATGTTTTTAGTTCCTCAAATTCTAGAAAAAGAATACCCTGCTACGAGGTCCCTTTCCTCAATTTCCACCCTAACCTCCGAATAAAAAAATGACCACCATCCAATTCTTTCAGTGCTGCGTGTACAGCTATGATGTGTTAAACTCTTTTCAACAAGTTAGAAAGACTTCCCTATTGAAATCTGCAGCTCATAGTAGAAAGGCAACAGAGGTCTTATTATGCTAGACTCCTGCAGCTCAGATTAATTAAGAAAAATCTGCTGCTTTAATATTGTTCAGTAGTTTAAACATCTGAAGCAGATACACTGTGGCGTGATACATTGAAGCAAGAATGATTATAAAACCCATGCATGGTAAAAACAAAACTGCTTATTAAATAGAAAAGTTTTTTTTTAAAAAGTGTATATGTTTTCAAACATTTATGGGGAAAGGAGTTAGTGGGTAGTCTTTAGTTAGAACAACGTGATATAATAACATAATTGTTACCGTAAAAAATAGTAGGGGAGCTGTTACAATTTGCTCTTTTGTTCTGTAATAGCAATAAGACAGGATATGGCAAGAAAGCTAGTGTTCACAGGTCCATCAAATGAAGTACTTAATCCAAGTTATGCATCTGGTCTGCTTTTTACTTAGTAACATTAAAGGTCTCTTTCCGCCAAAAACGTAACTTTCTACAATAATTTCCTCTTCTCTTGCTCTCTCAGAATCGGTTCTTCTTTTTTTCATTTCTGATCTATTTCTCATAAAAATACATAATACAAAATAGGGATTTCTTTGTAATAAGTATTTTCCTACGCGTTAAAGGAGCACTATAGGGTCAGGAACACAAACATGTATTCCTGACCCTATAAGGGTTAAAACCACCATCTAGCCCCCCTGGTCCCCTAATGCCTCTCTAAATATATATGTCAAGATTTTTAAAGGGACAATATAGTCACCAGAACAAATTCAATAAGCTTTAGTTGTTCTGGTGACTATATTGTCCCTTTAAAAATCTTGACAAAGGGTGGAGCTCCACTTCCTTTGTCAAGTCCCATATTCCCACAATACTCAGCTGTCCGTCACAATCATCCTCTAGAATCTTATCATCTATCATCTGGCTTTCCCGATAGCCTGGCACATAACCAGCACAATTGCCTTTGCTTTTGGCTTCCTAGGAACGCACGGCAGGTGCAGAAGATCAGAAAGAGGGGTGAAGGCAGGGCAGAACAAGCCAGTGATGTCTCATTAGATGAGCTCGCACTGTGAAGCAGGCACTAGGACCATGCACGGACCACTTCAGCAGCGCTCCATACACTACTCCATAGTGTTAATAGATGGGGACTCGCCAGGCAGATTGTAAGGTGGCGAGTCTGCACCTTTTTTGGACTGACCTGCCCCTTGTGGGTGTTGCTAGTGACATGTCTCACGTAGCTGGTGACACCCCCTCAGAACCTGTACTCAAGAGATTACACGTTGGAAGGTATGGGCATAGGAAGACAAACGGGTTGGGGGAATTAAAACAAAAAAAACTATTGCCTGTGACAGAAGCATATTATAACATTTCACAACAGTAATGATAGATAAACATATATTATTTTAGCAACAAAAAAAAACAAAAACACTTAAAAGTTCTCTGGGGCATGTGATAGAATTTGTACTGGCGTGGCTAGCTGGCTGGCAATTTGCATGCCCACCTCCATTTTTTAAAGTAACACCCCTGCAAACAGAGGTTTTATATACCAATAGTACTAAATGAGACGCCATCACATTTACACTTGAAGAATAACATTGTTATGTAAAATAAAATATTTAAACCCTACACCATCTGTATTAATGTGAAAAATGCCTTACGGGTGTGCACAGCATTGTCCTAATGACTATTTTGGCAGTTTTATCAGAATTAGGCAACTGGGAGATTTAATAAACAGCTTGCTGTTCCTGACAAGAAGTACCATGAAGTATTTTAAACAACTGTTTCTCTAGTATGGGGCTGGATGAACTCTTTTAGCACCAAAATGGTGTAAATTACAAAAGAGTAATAGACACCTGTTTCACACGCCAATTCCATCCTGGATAAACACTAATTTCTATTTCCCAATGCGTAATGTCCTACTCAGTGATCTATTTATTAAATCTCACAGCTGCATGAAAAAATAAAAATAAATAAAGCATAACAATTTTTTTTTGAACACCGTATAACTATTAAAAGACGTGCCTTTATCTGTATTGATAAGCTAAGCAGAACTGTTTGACATGACAAATGAACTTAGTGCGATTGATTTATGGTTCATGCAATGCAAGCATGAACAGAACAGACTTGTTCTACAGCGGGTTTCCTTTCAGTGAAAAGTTAACTCCAATAAACTACTAGTTACCCTGAATCAATTTATTTGATACTTTGAATTCTTGTGTATTGTTTAACCCCTTGAAGACGGAGGCAATTATACATGTTATGATCAAAACAAAACCTAAATTACCCAGACAAACAGACACAAGCCTACATACATACAGATGCAGACACACAAAGACACACATACAGGTCACAATTGTAGCTACCCTTCAGTTTCCTACCTTATGGTAGCAGGAGGGTTGCTTCTTCTGGCTGGGGCTGTTGGGAGTTAGGAACTTGCTCCTCTCGCTGGTCTGCTGCTGGTTCATGACCCCTCCACCCAAGCGGCTTAGAGTGGTTCATCTGGGAGAAAGTGACTGACTCTCACTTCCTCCCAGCTCTTCCTGCACAGAAAAAGCCGAAATATATGGGCCACCTGATTGACCCCTTAGCCTGTGGTTCCCAACCTGTGTGGTGCGGTTGCACTGGAAATGATATGAGTAGAATATTTGACTACCCCCAGGAAACTGGATTGTATCCCTGGAGGAACGTGTACCACAGGTTGGGAACCCCTGTTTTAGAGTGTCACTGTCTGCTAATCAGCAGAGCTCCTGCCAGGTGGCACTCCACACTTCCTGAAACTCGTTTTAGAAGTTGGATGCCATTGGTGATCGTGGAGATCTAGTGCTGCACGGAGCCTTTGGGGTTCGACCATTCAAGAAAGGTAAAAGAGCGCCCGGTGACCTCCAGTCACCATAACAACCTTGTTTAGATGAAGTTGTTATGGCGAACGGAGTGTTCCTTTAAATAATGAAACACCCCTGGCTGTCAAACAAACAGTCAGGGAGGTTTCCTTCTGGCTTCCTTCCGCTCCCCTGAGCTAGCGGAATTGTTAGGCGCGATCAGACCAGACTAGCATTCACTCTGAACGCTGTGGTGTGCACGGAGGGAAGCTGCAGATGCTTCTCAATGAGAAACCTCTGATTCATCCAGGGAAAAAGGAGAGATTTTGCAAAGGTTTTACAGGTTTTTTTTTTTGTTTGTTTGTTTTTTTTAAGATAAACTCCAAAGAACACATGTATGAAAAATGCATGCATGTATTATTTATGGGTATATTTACTAAACCATGTTTTGTTTTGTTTTTGTCATTTGCAGTTTGAAGGGTTCTTTTAAGGTTGCCCAACTAATGCCAGATTTACATGATCTCCAGATGTGTGAATGGCACTGTTAGCATGGATCAGAATTCCCATTTATGGGTGTTCTGAGATCTTATACTATACAACTGTGTAAGTCAAGGCTAGGGAATTGCATAAACGCATAACTTCCACCAGCTCTCCATACAGAGTACAGTTAAAAAGTACAGGTACAGGAATTACTTCTAAATGGAAAATGATAGCAATTAATCAGACTTCACACAGCAGATGAATGAAATAATATAAAAGGCTTATTTAATTGGTGTGATTTTAGCTCATCACTACAGAAGTATACCAAGATCACACTGCAACCCTGAATACACTAATGGAGAACGAAAGAGTTACAAATCAAAGTCACACTTTAAATTTAATTAACCATGATATGAGCGGGTAGGAATCTGTAACAAATACTACAATTAGGTTATGCCCATCAAAAGTTTAATAAATCTAATTACCATCACGGTGTATAAAAAAAAAAGTTGAAATAGTGAAAGGGAAGGAAAAAACCCTTAGACATTGCAAGAAACAAATAATTGGATGACTAGGTACCATCGATCTCAATTTAATGTCTGCTTCTGAAAGAATGAATTATGCTATTTATCAACCGCTATATCAAAACTGCAGGCAAGAAGTCTTTTAATGAGAACAGAGGAGGGACTAGGAACGACACACTGCAGAATTCTTCACAGAGATAAGAGGGACTGTAAGTCCGCACACTGTGACCTTGGATCAGTCTATAAATTATCAGGTTATTGTACTTTGGATGTGTAAAACAACCTGGAACCATTAAAAAAAGATCTTACAAAAAAAAAAAAAATCTCAAGATATAAATACTGTTTTTTTTTTCTTTCTGTTGTAAAAAGAGAAAAAGGTTTATAAATTGAGTGTTTCATAAATAAACACCTTTTGCTGTGTGCAATAGATTTTAGCACTTTTTTTTATGAAATGGTATACCAAATATCTGAGTCACTAAAGGAAGTAGTTGCTAAAATCCTACACATATTTCCTGGTGATAAATGGAACATTGCTTGACGACCAGAGACTGTGGGGACAACATGTGTATGCAACACAAAACATCACAAGTTAACTTATTATAACAACAACAACAAAAAGATGAAAGTTGTGTTGACATCATGTCTTAACAATACTTCATTTGTTGTTGTTGTAAGACAGATTTAAAAGGGCATTCTAAGCAATCAAACCACTATGGTTCGCTGTTGTGGTTAGGCTGCCAAGAGTCTTCGGGTGCTGTACTTCAATAAAAGCTGCTATGTTATCGATAAACATATTTTGAGCATTTCTTTAAGTCAACTTTTTTATGAAATGCTAATAAAAACTGTTTGAATCTCATTGACATTCCAATGCAATAAAGAGCTATCATAAGACAAAGTAAGGACTACTCTAATGGTAAAACTCTGGGGAAAAACTCTGGGGAAAAACTCTTTGGGGAAAAACTCTTTGGGGAAAAAAACAAAACAACGCAGACCTACTGCCATCAAGTTTTGTCACCCCCCCCCCCCAGTCTTCACTAGAGATGACTGTGGGAATAAGGCATTGTCTCGCTCACTGTGAGATAATATCTACGGAAGATCCAGCTATACCCTTCACAGACATCAGTGTTGTACTCTCTGTGGCGGATCTGGTATCAGTCCCTGAGGTTGCCTGAACCCATATTTCCTTTTCCCGAACAATACCGTATTCCTTTGTTTGGGAACCGAACAGAACTTGTGTGGTCCTCCTCATTACTGACTTAGAACACAGACCATTATGTTTTTTGGGGGGTATATTGTAATATTTTCTGTATTTCCTGTAACTGAGAGATGATCGAGTTATCAAAATTCCCAGCTCAATTATCTCTCAGACCCAGAGACTTTTAATAAAAACCCCTGTAAACTTGCTATAGAGACCCCATACACAAAAATCCGTGTGTGGGCTAATAAAAACCAGTTGACTCCCAAAACTGTGTGTCATTCAGCTACTGGGGAATGGGTTATATTCACTAAACAGTGCTTCCATTCCAGCTTCAAAGGATTCCACAGAGATCTTCGGTCCCAGCACTGCAGCTCTGCAACACTCTCACCTATGAGCAAGGGTACAGCATTGACATGGGCCCTGGCAGTTGAAGCATCAGGGGCTGAAGATTGAAGATGGCGGCACCTGCTATATAAATAATAGGAAATACTCACAAAAGTGGAGCCTAAAAAGATGCACTTGGCTCAGGTGTTTAGCACCTGTGAATCATTAAGGGAGATCCAGCACCTTTTTCTTGTAGATGGATTTCAAAATAATGTAAAACCCCACTAAGAAAGTGTGAACATGTCTTGGGTGCCTGCTTATTGCAAGACTTTATACCCAATTGGGTTTTGTTTTTGTTATATTTCCAGCATTTGTAATATTTTGATTTAATAAATAGTTTACACTTTCAAAGTGGAGTTTTACATTATCTTGAAATCCATCTACAAGAAGAGGATGCTGGATCTCGCTTAATGATCCACAGGCGCTAAATACTAGAGCCAAGTGCATCTTTTGTGAGTGTTTCCTATTATATCCGGTTTATCTGTATTTCCGCAAATGATAGGCACTATTGGCTTTTCTTCTGTTTCATTTCCCCAGAAAAACATCAATCCAGTGTATAACACTTACTTTAAAATAAAATGTAATTTCAATGTACGACACATATACGTATGTATGTAACATATTATTTAGAATTGAAGCTCCACCCCAATTCGTGTTGTTTTTGTTGTGTTTAAGGTGTGGGCTAAGGGTATCCCCCACGGAAGTGTTTGTACCATTACCACTGAGGATATTTTAAATTTAAACATACTTCTATAACTATATAAGGACGCTGTATTCCAATAAATACAGCATCATTAAAAAGTCACGAGGATATAACAATTTCAGCTTTATAAGAAATGTTAAAAAGGGAATCAAAACCTTTGTTATCGTTAATCAATATTTTGTGCTCCTAAATAAAATTCCCAGACAGGTATACGAGACACAAGCACAACATGCTCAATTTTTCACCCAAGAAAAGTTTAAAAGGATTGGTGGCTGTGAAATATAAAGTGGGAAAACAGTCTTGTAACAGCTCTCCCATAAAAATACAAAAACAAACAAACAAAAAAAAAAAAAACATACAAAAAATAAAATATATGTATATAACACCACCTCAAAAATCAATGTTAATTTCTAGTTTATATTTCACTGCCGACAAAAAATTAAGTATAAAATGTAAATTTAGAATAAATGTAATATTTACTATTAAGTCAAAATAGCCAAACACAAACCATAGCTTACATTTTTTATAATTCATCTATTTTGTCCTGAAATTTTAAATTCACTTTGAATTCTCGACAATACAATGTTACAACTCATAAAACATAAAAAAGCATCTATTCTTCAAAATCTCTACAATATTGTTTGAAATGCAGTGCCACTTTCACACAACCAAGGTTTTTTGTTTTGTTTTTCTTTTAAATCATCATAAAGCAGTAACACAATAAAGTTCATTACTCATCACTATAAGACATGCAACATTTGTATCTCTGCCTAATGAATGTACATTTCATCGATAACAACACATCATACTTCATGTTAACAAGCACCCAAGGAAGAAAAACCATAGCTGCACAGTATAACCTGTAGCATCTGCTCAATTATATAGGAATTAATAGTCCTAAACTAAGCCTTTATCTTTAAAATAAAAATATTTATTCGACAAACTCCTGTAATGATCATTTTAGTTAAGGAATGACTAATAGTAAGTTTGCCAGCTGCTATTGGATCTGTAATCTCAATTCTGCAAACCATTAAGAGAATCATTTGTATGGGGTCAGTGCATGAAAGTCTGTATAAGTACAGATGCAGGACCTGGGTGATGAAAGGTCGCAGGCCTGGACCCCTAATTAAAGGTTATGCTTTTGCTATGAGTTGCCTCCAGGGATTATTTGTCAAAATATTTCCAGTTTACAAAACGAGTGCAGAAGAGCTGATGACTTCCCCTCCCCCCCACCCCCCAAAACAGCTATTTTAGCCAAGCGAGTCAGTTGTCAACTTATGACATCTCCATTTTTATAGAGTAACCTCCTTGTGATGTGCTTATAAAAAAGGTCATGGGAGCATACTTGTGACAGCCCTCTTGCCTCTGCAATTTCCAAGGAAAATGGGAAATCTGTAACCTTTCATTTCCCTAGTGATTTTGTGGAAAGAACAGGAGACCTATGTAATGGGTAGTGTGATTCTTCTTTTCCACGCTGTACACATGGATAGCCCTGTTAGAAAACAAGCACATGTGTCAGGATGACATGTGTGAGTTGGGCTTACACCCACCTGCTACTTGTTGCTGCCACCTTACCTCTATAGCCAAGCCTTCGTGATATCCTGGTTTGGGAGGCCAATGCCTCCCAAAACCTCCCTTTGTAAGCACATGTACTGATTTGTTTGCCTGACAGTATGAGTACCAAGCAAATTTCAATTTGATATGTAACCTACACACTTTTTAAAGGAAAGCTCCACTACCCAAATATAAAATAAATAAAAATCATTGTTTAGTAGATATACCCCAAGTGAAAATTTGCATGGATTTAATTATGTATTTTATTTTTCCATTGGGGTATATGTAAAAACAGCTTGCAAAAGCTGCATTTCTCTTATCTGCTGCCTTTGCAAGCCCTCCCATTCTGACCCTGCCCAGACTTTATGTGGCTGACCAATCACAGACATTCCAATGCAGCTCAATGAGAAGTCTTTGAAAGGCAGATGCTCTGAGTAATTGCTGCCTCTTGAGTTTAGCTCCACTGAGCTAACCAAACCAGGAAACGACAGGACCTGTTGTCTGCTTGAAAGCCAGGGGTGTAACCAGGTTAATTTATAAAAGTGTCAATTTCTATTGAAATTAAAAATCAAAATGATAAAATAGGGGACACACTTCACACAACAGTTTTCAGCAAGCTAAATTGCTTTAAGGGTTTGGAGTGCCCCTTTAACTGTTTTGCCTGCACAATCTAATGATTAACCCCCAAACGAACAGTGACATTTTCTGTTATGATAATCTGGGCCATGCAAACTCTATAACAACATGAGGACTTTTGCCATTTCACGAACATCAGTTAGTAAGACTCCTGTTGTCAGGCTGAGTATATATCAGATAAAGGATCAGATCGCTAAGATGGCATAGCCTATCATTGGTGCCTAAGGGGTTAAAAACATTACTGTTTACCTAATGTTTACCTACTTTAACTATTTCAAAACCCTTTGCGATGGAATGTACCATACAAAACAGCTGAAAGAAATGGCTCAAAACTAAATACCGTTTTTAATTAAAAGGAAAGTATCTGCTTCAGTTTGTAATTATGGGAACATGTGAAGGTTGGAGAGTTGCGGTGGAAAATGAAAGGCCTTAGGGAACAAGAAACCTAATTAAACATGGCAAAGGAAGAAGGGAGATTGAAGCCTCATTAATAACTTATGAACGTATCTGATAAGACGTTGCCGATGGGAGACCTCAACGCTGCCTTTCGCTAATTTATAGGCTCTTTATGATTACCTGAACGCTGGGCCCAAGACATGAAAGTCTAAGCTAATTTTCCACACCAATCTTCAAAGAATGCATAAAAACTACCTTTATACAAACAAAATGGAACTTCTACTGCTAACTTGAATAATTATGCAAAAAAACTTACAACCATGAAAAAAAGAAAGCTATGGATTTACACAGTGATCATTCCTACAACAGATTGGCATTTCATTTATAATTACAAGGCGAAAGGAAGAGAGATTACTTCAGTGTTAGTGAAAGAAACAGGCCTAATTATTTTTAATGAAACATTTGTGGGGTGGTTTGTATCCAGAGTGGGATAATTGTAGTGGTTTTGGTTTAGAGGACCAAACCGATAGCTGTGGTGGATGGAGAACTAACTTCTTATTTGTTAATTTCTACAACTGCTAAAACCATTATTACGCAACTGTGTTTAGATTAACATATACATATTTGTGAACATACCTATTTTTTTATTTATAATTTATACTTAAAGGACCACTATAGGCACCAGCTCAATGAAGTGGTCTGGGTGCCAGGTCCCCCTAGTTTTAACCCTGCAGCTGAAAACATAGCCGTTTCAGAGAAACTGCTATGTTTACACTAGGGTTAACCCAGGCACTAATGGCCGCTTCCGTGATTCTCACTGTGAAAATCACAATGAGAAGACGCTGACGTCCATAGGAAAGCATGGCTCTGCCGTCCATGTGATCATGAGGTCCTCGCAAGGACCTCATGATCACATGGCCCAGGGGGGCCGAAGAGGAAGGAGGGGGACTCCCTGGGCTCCCAGGTAAGTCCCCACACAGCGATTACCGGCGTGGGTTTGCCGGCGATCGGGTAAGTACATAGGACAGTGGGGACGTGCTTAAGGGGTTAATGTTACTTATATATTGTACTCCCAAAATTAAATGGGAAAGCTTGTTGTGGAATCCCTATTGAAAAGACCGGAAAAAAAAACAAGCGTTTACTCACCTCCTCCAGCTCCCCAGTGTAACTCTCGCGAGACCCGCGGCCGTCAGAGCTGGCCGCGGGCCGCGGGTCTCGCGAGATTTACACTGGGGCGCTGGAGGAGCTGCTGGGAGGTGAGTAATAGCTTGCTGCCCGCCCCCCCAGGACCGCCGGGCTTGTAATGAGCCTGGCGGTCCTGGGAGGTATTATCGGCAATATCGGTATCCCTATTGGCCGATACCGATATTGCCGAAAATACCGAATATCGGCCGATAATATCGGTAAAACCGATAATCGTCGATCCCTAATTTAAACATTGTGTAATTGTCCCATCTATTGTTACATTTTCCCATTCATAATATTGCAAAGTGATGTGGCATATGTTGTCACTATAAAAATGCCAATAATAATAATAGACACACTTGTCCAACCTTGCTTTAGAATAATTTATGTCACAAATTGGCTTAGAAGATACTTTACACCTATAGATCTATATTACAGCATCAGGGAAGCATCCTCAGACTGGGACTATGCTGGGGTTCTGTATGGACTTACAAACATTAATCTAGCCAACTGAGGAAGCCACGTCAGGCGAAACGCATTTTGGCATTATTAGTTTTATTCAAATAGATTTTATCTACATTTATTTTTATCTGTAATTCAATAAATTTTTCATTTTACATCTATCTGGATTTTCTGCTGTTTACCACTGGGAGGAACTTTCCATACTACAGGTATCCAAATCAAGCATCCAGACCAGATATCCAGACCATCCACAGAGGGATTCGGATCACCCTAAAAAGATCCTAAGGTCATCCACACAGGAGCCAGGTCCAATATTGGCTCTACTCTTGTGAGTGTATTCTTGCATATGTAACTATTTCATTTATGATTTAGAGTTATCTGCACTATTTGTATACCTCTCTGTCTCCACAGCATTGCTGAATTCATTGAAAAGAGAGGAAAGTATACTATTCGCTCCACCTATTGTGTTTGTATTATATGCTGGGGTTTTGGCCTGCAGGTCATCAATCTACTTCTCAAAATATTCGCAAGGTGAGTATGCACAGAGTTACATTTAGCTTTGCTTATCCCCAATGAGATTTCTCTTTATATATCAACGTACTGCTGATGTTCTGGCATCTTTTCCCTTGCGTTGTCCTTTTCTTTTGTCATTAGTTTGACACCATTTGCAAACAGGTCATTTTATAATATATAATATAACCTTGTTTTGTGGTGAAATCAACATTTTATTATTCCACACAAACTGACACTACTTAGCTTAGTATTAGAACAATGGCAACATTTACATGATCATAGACATTTCAATAGTAAACCTGTAAAGAACAGCTGCCTAAGGTTTTATTCAAACACAGTGATGGTATGTGTAAAGATTTGCTTGTCTACAAAACAACAGATCTGTGTGCCATTTACTGTTACCAATGCTACCTGTGAAAATACCCACTTCCCCATTTAAAGGGACAATATAGTCACTAAAAAAAAACCTTTAGCTTAATGAAGTAGCTGTGATGTACAGATGGTATCCCTGCAGTCTCACTGCTCAATTCTCTGCCATTTGTTTATGCAGCCCTAGACACACCTCCCTGCATGTGACTTACACAGCCTTCCTGGACACTTCATGTAAAGAGTCATATAATGTTTACACTTCCTTTATTGCAAATTCTATTTAATTTAGAATTTCTTATCTTCTGATATTGTAATAACCTTTTAGACCTTGTTGGAGCCTTGTGTGTGATTAAAGTATAATTTACAGAGCAGGATTTAAAGTAAGTAACATCTGATTGAAAATGAAACAGTTTTTTTCATGCAGGATGTGTCAGTGAGGTTTCTAGGGCTGCATAAACATAAAAAAATAATAATGTTTTACCTCCTAAATGGCAGTGAATTGAGCAGTGAAATTCAGAGGCATGATCTATATACCAAAACTGCATCATTAAGGTAATGTTGTTTTCGTAACTGTAGTGACCCATTAAAAGAATATAACCTAAGTAAAACAAAACAGAAAAACGTAGAAGACTTTCTCCACAATCCTTTTTGCAAGCTTCCAACGTTTGGAGTGATGCGTCACAAAGACACACTGCTGAAAAAAAATGCTAAAATGTTATGTATGAATAATAAAACACCTGTGTTCGCTTTTTCACCGATTAGTTGGCTGAGCAATATAATCATTGCTTTTTAGAATTTTGGTACACTTCCTTTTCCAGGTCAAATCATAATTATTCAAGAGCACACAAACCTTTTGTAATTCTCAGTATCTTGCTCAAAAGAGTTTTTGAACACTCTGCCAGCTGTTAAAGATCACGATTGTCTATCACCTATAGTGGAATCGTTATACTGTCACTCAGACCTAGCAACAGGAGTTTTGGAAAATATACAAAATGACACTGTTCAAACATTTTACTTCCACATAATACTTCCCTATGGTATGGGAGTTTTTTTGTTGCTTCTAATTACTGGTTTAGCAAGGATTTTGTCACACCTGAGAAATGAATAGGACTCATTGTATGTCTGGAACACAAACTCCAGATGTGTGAAAACGTACACCAACTAGATGAATCATTTTTTTCCACTGCGCCGTCACAGAGAGGCTAAAATAGCAAATTTGTTGCATTTGAAATTTTAGAACAAAATTCATTTAATTATGAAATGCTTTATGGCACTGCACAGAACTTTGATAAAAGACACATGTCCTTTGGCAACCAAATTAAATTACTTTAATGCATTCTGGGTATTATTTATTGTTTAAATGATGTGTGCAGCTGAATATGTACTATAATTCAGTGTGATTTAATGTATATAAAATCACTATATATTCATGGATAAGTAAATGTGCTGAAGCAAGGCTTATCTAAACAATGGTGAAACGACTGTGCGGATAATATTGCTGCCAAATGAGTGCTTTGTTTTTGGAATATGTAATGATATATTTTTCGTTAAATAAATATGTGGAATTATTTCTATGATAGCAGTAGACGCAACAGAGTTACAAAAATATGTTGAGCATGTGAGATGTAGTATAAAAAGACAATGGAGGCCTAGTTTCTGCACCAGAAGATTACATTTGCTGGGCAATTCCTGTTACAAATTGACATGGGAACTGCACAATTTAGATTAAAAAAGCCAAATTGGAACCAGTTTTACACCCTTACGCCCTCCTATGTTAGTCTGTAATTTGCCATTATCTTCTCAAATCTCCACAGCTCCCTGTTTAGTGAATATGACCTTTTTAAGTTTATTGTTTAGTAATAGATGATAAATTAAACATTAGCAGAGATCTGCTACTATAAAAGAAATTATACCACCAAATAAAACATTGAAAATATCTGCTTCATAAGCTACTCACTTGGTGTAAAAATTCCATCTCGAGTTATCTGCAGTACAAGGCTAAATAGGGCCCTGGGATGAGGCACCTGTGACTGGGAGGAGTGCAAAACCAAGGCGTTGGCTAGACTTCCAAATATATATATATATATATGAGAAAACAGGGGGCTGGCTGCACTCAACTGAATATGCATAAGTAGGGTACTGCTGGGAGCCTTGAACTGCAGAGAACTCTAGATGGATTTTTTTTTCACCCAAGTAAGTAGCTCATGAAGCAGACACTAGGCTGGTAGTGTAGGACCTGCCAAAGATGGGGTACATTGACGGTGTGGCAGGCTTATGCAATGTATGATCATATAATGTAACTAAATCCCCATTATTATTTTTTGCCTAGATTAGGTGTTTTAAAAAAAAAAAAAAAAACTAACTAGATCTGTCAGCACTGAAGTTGCTGTTTAGTGGATAATGGAGTGCGCTGGATTTTCTGTTTTTATTGTGGTAACTACGTAGAACAGAAAGTGCTAAAATGAATTAGTCAGTCATGACCCACCCGTACATTTTTTACATTTCTTGCAAGTGTTGCAGCATCCCTGCTACAAACAAGTTTTAAAATTTTTTATTTCCATACAGTGTTGTAGAGAGTCACGCTGCACATGCACTACCTCCATAAACCTCTGGCTGTTTCTTCAAATATGAAGAGGAACTGAATGGAAGCTGACAGCAGACTGCACAATAAGTCATTGAAAATGTATGGCATCTCTAGAGCGGGGAAAGTACAGGTAGTTGTGCATTTTATAGAATGACAACGCTTTCATCATCTGGTTGATAATGATGCAGTCATATGCTCTAAGTATATGGGGGTCCCTTTAATATCTGCAATTCTATTCAAGTGCTTTAATTTTATGACTAACAGCAGTTCTCTTCGAGCATGTCCTAACCTGGTCCATTTCACAGTTTTGTTTTGTTTGATGCAATCAACTTTGCCCTGTTTGAAAAGTATAACAGTAATCCTGGCTTCTAACATTAATTAAGGAAAAAAATAAATAAAACAAAATTGCCTTGTAGGACTATAAAACCACTCTGAAATATTTTTATGGCTATTCTTTACAGCCAAATAGCCGTCTAATGCAGGGAATGTGCACTGAGCTTTAAAACATTTTTACAATAAAAGTTTGGCAAAGACTCAGAGGAACGCTTTGTTCAGATATTAAGGTGCTGCTCCGTGGAATCTGGAAAGCAGAAATCTGACAAACACACATAAAAAATGACTTATAAAAAATAAAAATAAAACAAAAGACTTCTCATTTAATTTTTTTTCAGGGACCATGTCATCACTTTGTCTGCATTGCGGGAATCCAGGGATTTAGATTGAAATCATCGGATAAGAATAAATTAACCACTTTAGAACCAAGGTTGACCGAACCCTTTTGATCATGAAGGGGTTACATTTTAACTGTTTAATGGGGATTTTTGTTCAAGAGAAACTAAGAAGATAACTTTGGTCTCTGCTGTCAAGCTATCCTAGCAAATTCTACTTTCTCCATATACATATAAAGTTAACTTTACAGACATAGGTTTCATGTGTCATTTGTTATACTGATTGATATATATTAAATGGGCACTCCAGGCACCATAGCAACTTCATCAGAATTATGTTGTTATGGTGCAAGAAGGTCATGGGCACTGGCTTACCTTTATGGCTTTAGCAATTAATGAATGATTTAACCACAAATTCTTCAATCCAGCACCCGTTTACCCCTTCATATTTTTTTTTCAATCTGAGGTTTTAATCAGTAAACCTCAGACCAAATACCACTGACACAAAACAGATAGGGAGGAGCAGCACTCCACTCAAAATGTGGGTGTGAATCTCCAAGGTCGCCTTCTAATTGCCTCATAAACAGTACAAAAAATCATAAGGAACCGCAACACCAAAAGAAAATCTATCAAAGAGATTTATTCCACCTATGTGAAACCGGCAACGTTTCAACCTAACCTCATGGAATATCACTAATAGCCTGAGAGCAGCCTTCAATTTACAGAATGGAGTTTAAAAAAAAAAAAGTTCATATCTGTTTCACTCTATTTTGTGAATGGGGAGCTACCGGTAGGATGAGAGCATCAGCTGATGTTCTCAGCCTATCAGCAGTGCCCGGTTCATGGCTTCCAGCTTGAAGCCTCAGATTGGAAAAGAATTGAAGGGGCAGAGATGACGGGGCCAGGTTTAAGACTTTGGGGTTAAACTGTTCATTAACCCTGAATATAAGTCATTAATAGACAAACAAGGAGAACCAGACCTCAAAATATAAGATTTGGTACAACATTCAAGAAATGAAGTCACAACACCAAATATCAACATAGGAGATTTCCAGTCATTTATTTTTTTATCTGGCACTAATATAACGCTGACTGGATATTTACTCTGTCTCTCAGAATAGAAGCACTGGAAGATTAAATTCAACCCTGCAATCTAAAGATCTGAAATCTTTCAGAAAACACTAATTCAGGTGAACTCTCCCACTTTGTATGAAGGCTCATTACGGCTGTTAACATCGGTAGCATAGCACAGAAAGAAAAATATCCTTCCATACCAGGTTATGCCCCCTATGATGTAGCTGAAACAATTGCTGATAAGCAGCAATGAAAATAAAAAAAAATAAAAAACTGCACACTTATGAATCCTCCAAACTTACCTTATTGCTTTCACTGTGATGTTCCATACTCCACTGGTGCTAATCTTTCAGAGTAATTACTCAACACTTCTAAATTAGGGGAGCAGTGCCTATGAAGGAATTCCCACGCTCAGAGCGATATGGAGGAGGGAAGGAAAAAGATATGAATATAGTGTAGTATGTTGAGATCTTAAGTGATGGTACAGACTGTTTTTTGGGAAGTTTCAGCAGCCACATACTACAATTGCAAGTACTGATATTCCACCTACCCTTCTATACTTCTAAGTTAAAGGACCACTATAGTGCCAGGAAAACATCCCACTACCGCCAGGCTGTATGGAGAGGAAGGGGGTTAAACACTTACCGTATTTATTCGAGTATAACGCGCACACGTGTATAACGCGCACCCCTGATTTTCGATAAAAAAAAATCGGTATAAAATGTTGTACCGATTTTTAATCTAAAATTAGGGGTGCTCGTTATACTCGAATAAATATTAGCCCAGCAGAAGAGGGAGGGGGTGCTCCGATAATACCTCCCAGGACCGCCGTGCAGCAAGCGTTTACTCACCTCCCTGCAGCTCCCCAGTGTAAATCTTGCGAGACCTGCGGCCGTCAGAGCTGGCCGCGGGTCTCGCGAGATTTACACTGGGGAGCTGGAGGAGCTGCAGGGAGGTGAGTAAACGCTTGCTGCCCGCCCCCCCAGGACCGCCGGGCTTGTAATGAGCCCGGCGGTCCTGGGAGGTATTATCGGAGCACCCCCTCCCTCTTCTGCTGGGCTAATATTTATTCGAGTATAACGCGCACCCCTAATTTTAGATTAAAAATCAGTACAAAATTTTGCGCGTTATACTCGAATAAATACGGTACCTTTTTCCAGCACCGAGCTTCCTCGGCGCTGGGGACTCTACTCCTCCTTCCGACGTCATCGGCTAAATGCTCATGCGCGGCAAGAGCCGCGCGCGCGCATTCAGCCAGACTCATAGGAAAGCATTCTCAATGCTTTCCTATGGATGCTGGGGTCTTTTCACTCTGAAAATCACAGTGAGAAGCGCGGAAGCGCCTCTAGCGGCTGTCAATGAGACATCCACTAGAGGCTGGATTAACTCTAAAGTAAACATGGCAGTTTCTCTGAAACTGCTATGTTTACAGCAGAAAGGGTTAATCCTAGGTGGACCTGGCACCCAGACCACTTCATTAAGCTGAAGTGGTCTGGGTGCCTATAGTGGTCCTTTACATTAATATTGTGGAATTCCCCCGGAGATTTTATTATAGAATACAATTGTCCACTTAATTAATTAACAGACCTCAGAATCCAACAGAAGTTTGTATTACTGCTGAATTCTGCTATTTTGTTTGAAGATCAGGCGTGGATTGACTATGGATGAAACAACGGGGGGAAAGGGCTGCGCTAAAAAGTAGTAAAATACAGTGTAAACCAGACCGGATGGTCACAATCTGATAATAATGGAAAACGTAAGTCTCTTACACCAGGTAAAGAAATTATCTTATGGAAAAATATATATATCTTTGAGGAGAGTCTTTGCAGATAAAAAAAAAGAGTATACAATAAAAAAGTAGTAGTAAAAATGAATAAAAATTTGATGAATAAAAAATAGTCTCACTGATATAGCTTGGTGGGATATCTGTACAGTCCTCAGGAGTTGATCCGTCCGGGGAGTAGGATGATCCGTATATGTGGAGACAAAATAGGAGACACGACAAACTGCCAATAGTGAAGAATTGCGGCTCCAAGGGTAAAATGAGAAAATAATATGATAATACACTCACATTTGAATGAGCTTTGGACCAGCTCTGGACTTATAGGCGTTGCAGCGGTATGATCCCCGCTACCAGGATATACTGGAGAAGACGTCTGGCGATCCAACCTTGGTACTCCGGAATGTATAGAAAACAACAATAGTGCTCTCAGTAGGTAGGGTATGTGAAGTAACAGTAAATGAAATATACTTACAAATATAGAGCAGGAAATACTGCTCTATTAATAGGGCGCTGGTGGAATAATCCCCACCTGGGATTTCTTTGGATCAGGATCCGAGTATGAGAGGTAAAAATAGTAGTGATTGTAGAATAGAATAATATAATAATATTAAGTAATAATATATATATAAAAAATATGTATATAAAAAATATATATATATATATAAAAAGAAAAAAAAATATAATAAAAATAAAATATAAAACTGCCAGGAATAATAAAATAGTATATCAAATAAAGTAGGAGTTGGTCCTATAAAGAAGGTAACCAAAATCACTTTAATATTAAAATACACAATTTAAAACCATTAACGCGTTTCACCTAAACAGGCTTTTTCAAAATGGTAATATAACATTAAACCTGGCAAGATACAGTATATATAAGACAATGTAAATTGTTAAAATTTGCGCCAAAAAATGATTGGCCAATCAGAAAAACACTTAGACTAAAACACTGTTAGACCTTAAATAAGTTAAAAACGAATGTGCATACAAATGGTCATAGGTAATATATACATAAAGAAACACAGAAATATAAAAAACGAAGCTTATAATATAAAATTAAGATTATTGGACTTGTGTCACATGACCGGACTTGGGGTGTATGGGAAATGTAGTATCTGAGCGCTATGCGCGTGCGGTATGCGCCCCTCCCCGTGAAACTTTTACCCGCCGGCACTACTATGGAGCTAAGCCTCATGGGGCTTGTAGTAGTGCCGGTCAGATGTGCGCACGCACGGGGGGGCGGAGACCGGGAGGCGGAGACCGGGAGGCAGCTCGCTGAGTAGATTAGCAAGGAGCTGCTTCCTCAAGGGCACAGTACGGGTGCCTATATGGATCAAAATACTAGACGGCGAAAATAGCCGTCAAAGAGGAGGGGAGAGGGAGTGGGAAATGTTGGCATAAATAAAATAAAAATGAAAATGAATACCATAGTTAAAAACTATGGGTAAAATTAGTAACAATGAAAGAATGGAAGAATGATAAAAGTATAACCAACTAGAGTCTAAAAAATAGAAGTGAAATATAAAGTATAGTCATAAAAAATTGTATAATCATAAAAAATTGTGCAGATCAAAGTCTGCATTTAAACCTTGAGGTGAGAGGGTCTGTAACTTATAGACCCACTCCATTTCTGTTCTTCCCAAGACATTTTTAATATCTCCCCCTCTCCAGGGTAAAGTGCATTTTTTTATCCCCATACATTTTAACAATTTAGGGTCTTTATTATGGTTAATAAAATGTTTGGATACTGTATGATTCAAGTATCCATTTTTGATGTTTCTACAATGTTCGCTCAACCTGATTTTCAGGCACCTTGTGGTCATTCCAACGTACTGGAAGCCACAAGGGCATTCGAGCAAATAAATTACATTTTTGGTATTACAGGTAATAAACTCTTTGATATTATACACAGTGTTAGTCTTATTTGAAACAAACTGAGTCACCCTAGATGCAAATGTGGGATCTGTGGTTTTGCATACAATGCATGTTTTACATTTGTAGAACCCTTTAGTTTGCGGAAAGAAGGATACAGGGTTTTTCTGTACAATAGTTTTGGTAAAATTCGTGGTTAAAATCGATCTAAAATTGGGAGCTCCTCTAAAAACTATATTTGGTTTTTCGGGAATAATTTTGTTAAGTTTATCGTCTTGTTTTAAAATATGCCAGTGTTTTTTAATAATTTTTTTAATTACACTGCTTTTGTTATTGTAGTTAAAAGTTATAGGGAGGGATATGGATTCGTTTGTATTTTTGGTTTTATATGTTAGAAGTTCACTCCTATTTTTGTGTTTGATCAAATTAATATTTTCTAATAAGTCGGTCTCTGAGTAATTTTTTTCGATAAATTTATCTTTTAAAATATTTGCTTGTTCATTAAAATCATCTAATTCGGTACAGTTTCTGCGTAGCCTTAAAAATTGGCTTCTAGGAGCACTGTCGAGCCAGGGTTTGTAATGGCAGCTGTTTCTGTCAATTGCTGTGTTTACGCAGACTTTTTTGAAGAAAGTTTTCGTGTGGATCTGCCCGTTTTTGACAAATATATTTAAATCTAAAAAGTTAATTTGTACTTTGCTAAATTCATGGGTTAAAGTTATGCCTCTATCATTTTTGTTAAGATCATGAATAAAAGAAATAAGACTATCTTCGGATCCATTCCAGATAAAAAACAGGTCATCAATATATCTAAAATATGAGACCAGGTTTGCCCCTAGCTTGTCTCCATCGTATATAGCTGAGGACTCCCAGTCTGCCATAAATAAATTGGCATAGCTAGGGGCAAACCTGGTACCCATAGCGGTTCCTCTTTTTTGGAGATAAAACGAGTCGAGGAACCAAAAATAGTTGTTTTTTAAAATAATATTGATACCATCTAATATAAAATCAATTTGTATTTCAGAGATCCTTTTTTCTTTTGTTAAAATGTTTTTTATCGCTTGACAACCTATATTGTGTGGTATGATTGTATATAATGATTGCACATCACAAGTTACTAGAATAAAATTTGGGTCCCATTTAAAATGACTTAAAAAGTTTAAAAGAGACATAGAATCTTGTAAATAGGATTTCATTTGTTTAACAGCAGGTTGAAGAAGAGTGTCTAAGTATTGAGAAAGATTGCAAAGGACAGAACCTATACCCGATACTATTGGTCTCCCTGGGGGTTTATTCATGTCTTTATGTATCTTGGGGAGAAAGTAAATAACTGGACTAATTGGAAATTTTTTGTTTAAAAAGTTGTACTCTTGTTTAGTTATGATATCTTGAGCCTGTCCTCTATTTAAAAAATCACATAAAATATTTTTAATAGTTGTAGTGGGGTCTGATGTGAGTTTTTCATAAACAGCAGTGTCATTAAGTTGTCTATGTGCTTCCTCAATATACATAGTGCTTGATAAAATAACCAGGCCACCTCCTTTGTCTGCTGGTTTTATTACAATGTCATTGTCGTCTTGTAATTCTTTAAGTGCTTTTTTTTCTGCATTTGTCAAATTGTGTGTATCAAATTTGTTTGATTGTATTTTGTCGAGATCTTTAGTGACCATTTTTTCGAATACTGTGAGTGGTGCTGATTTCATAAAAGCAGGATAAAATTTAGATTTTTCTTTAAAATGTGTATTGATGATATGATTGTCTTGAGGGGGGGAAGGGCATGAGGTAGGAGTATATGCAGTCTTATCAATAAAAAATCGTTTTAGGGTGGCCTTCCTAACAAATTTGTTGACATCAATAAAAGCTTCAAAGGGTTTAAAAGGATTGGTAGGGGCAAATTTAAGTCCTTTTCTTAAAACCGATAATTGGGCAATAGTGAGAGTTTTTTGAGAGAGGTTAAAAATCCCATTGGATTCCTCACTTAGGGGAATTACTGTCTTTCTAATCTTTCTCTCTTGTTCACGTCTGCCACTTCTTCGTCCTCTAGGCTTAGTGTTCGTTTTTGAGATCTTGACTGGTGGGGTGTTGGAACGAATGTGCTGGGGTGGGTACGGATTTCTAAAAAATGATCCTCATTTTCAAATTCGGAATCGATGGACAATAATTGATATCGGTTGTGATGGTGGGGGATAGTGGGTGATATGGGATGTTCGTTGCGTTCATTTATATATCTGGATCTTTGGGGTTTTGGTGAGAGTGGTCTTCTATGGGAGTGGGTGGTGTGGTGATGTGGTCTGGATGGTGAAGGGTAGGATTGTCTATGAGAATAAAGTGGTTTAGCTTGTGTGTAGGGTAGTGATGAAGGGCCTGAATAGGAGTTGTATTTCTGTGGTCGCTGTTTATAAGGTGAATGTAAAGATTGTCTGGTGGCATAATTTTGGTATTGTCGTGGATGGTGATCATAGTGACGAGTGGTGGTGCTGTGTTTGTTGGTTGTTGTTTGTGAAGGTTTCTCTGTCCCTACATAGTGGTTGTTTGTTTGGAAATGGTCTTTTTGGACATGATTGTATGTGGTATGCCTTTTGTTTAGATGATATGTTCGTACTTGCTTGTTTGAATAGTCTGTCTTATCTCTAATGTACTTCTTGATTTTAATGTGTTTGGTGTCTGTTTCAACCTTTTCAATTTTGCTCTGAATTAATATGCAATTTTGGTTGTATGCTTTGGTTTCTGTGAATGGCATAAGCTTGTCCCTGAGATTATTGATTTCAGAATCTAGTATTGATAATTTTTTGCTTTTTTTAATTATCAGTGTCTCCATTAGACCAAGAGTGCATGATTCTAATTTGTTATTCCATTCCTCCATGAATTCAAGATCATCTTGGTCGGAGGTTGGTAGTTTAAGTAATCTTAACCCTCTTGGTGTAATTCTTTCATCGATGTATTTTTTTAAAGTGGCTATTTCCCATTTAGAGGTAAGGGATCTTTCCAATTTAATAAACAGTTCTTGTTGGCTTAAACTTGGAATATTAATTGGAATTGGGCTGGTAATTTCTGTGTCAAATACATTTTCCACGTCAATAATGTAATTGTTTCTGAACTCAAAAATAGACATAATAAGGTAGTTAGAAAGCAGCTGACTCTAGAGGGAATTACACAAATAGAAAAACAAAGAGAAGAGTCTGCGCTCAATAACAGTAAAAGCTGCAACCCTAATTAGGGAATCCCACAAAACCCTAAAAACAAACTGGAAATGAAACAACGGGGGGAAAGGGCTGCGCTAAAAAGTAGTAAAATACAGTGTAAACCAGACCGGATGGTCACAATCTGATAATAATGGAAAACGTAAGTCTCTTACACCAGGTAAAGAAATTATCTTATGGAAAAATATATATATCTTTGAGGAGAGTCTTTGCAGATAAAAAAAAAGAGTATACAATAAAAAAGTAGTAGTAAAAATGGTAAAAATGAATAAAAATTTGATGAATAAAAAATAGTCTCACTGATATAGCTTGGTGGGATATCTGTACAGTCCTCATGAGTTGATCCGTCCGGGGAGTAGGATGATCCGTATATGTGGAGACAAAATAGGAGACACGACAAACTGCCAATAGTGAAGAATTGCGGCTCCAAGGGTAAAATGAGAAAATAATATGATAATACACTCACATTTGAATGAGCTTTGGACCAGCTCTGGACTTATAGGCGTTGCAGCGGTATGATCCCCGCTACCAGGATATACTGGAGAAGACGTCTGGCGATCCAACCTTGGTACTTGATTACTTAAACTACCAACCTCCGACCAAGATGATCTTGAATTCATGGAGGAATGGAATAACAAATTAGAATCATGCACTCTTGGTCTAATGGAGACACTGATAATTAAAAAAAGCAAAAAATTATCAATACTAGATTCTGAAATCAATAATCTCAGGGACAAGCTTATGCCATTCACAGAAACCAAAGCATACAACCAAAATTGCATATTAATTCAGAGCAAAATTGAAAAGGTTGAAACAGACACCAAACACATTAAAATCAAGAAGTACATTAGAGATAAGACAGACTATTCAAACAAGCAAGTACGAACATATAATCTAAACAAAAGGCATACCACATACAATCATGTCCAAAAAGACCATTTCCAAACAAACAACCACTATGTAGGGACAGAGAAACCTTCACAAACAACAACCAACAAACACAGCACCACCACTCGTCACTATGATCACCATCCACGACAATACCAAAATTATGCCACCAGACAATCTTTACATTCACCTTATAAACAGCGACCACAGAAATACAACTCCTATTCAGGCCCTTCATCACTACCCTACACACAAGCTAAACCACTTTATTCTCATAGACAATCCTACCCTTCACCATCCAGACCACATCACCACACCACCCACTCCCATAGAAGACCACTCTCACCAAAACCCCAAAGATCCAGATATATAAATGAACGCAACGAACATCCCATATCACCCACTATCCCCCACCATCACAACCGATATCAATTATTGTCCATCGATTCCGAATTTGAAAATGAGGATCATTTTTTAGAAATCCGTACCCACCCCAGCACATTCGTTCCAACACCCCACCAGTCAAGATCTCAAAAACGAACACTAAGCCTAGAGGACGAAGAAGTGGCAGACGTGAACAAGAGAGAAAGATTAGAAAGACAGTAATTCCCCTAAGTGAGGAATCCAATGGGATTTTTAACCTCTCTCAAAAAACTCTCACTATTGCCCAATTATCGGTTTTAAGAAAAGGACTTAAATTTGCCCCTACCAATCCTTTTAAACCCTTTGAAGCTTTTATTGATGTCAACAAATTTGTTAGGAAGGCCACCCTAAAACGATTTTTTATTGATAAGACTGCATATACTCCTACCTCATGCCCTTCCCCCCCTCAAGACAATCATATCATCAATACACATTTTAAAGAAAAATCTAAATTTTATCCTGCTTTTATGAAATCAGCACCACTCACAGTATTCGAAAAAATGGTCACTAAAGATCTCGACAAAATACAATCAAACAAATTTGATACACACAATTTGACAAATGCAGAAAAAAAAGCACTTAAAGAATTACAAGACGACAATGACATTGTAATAAAACCAGCAGACAAAGGAGGTGGCCTGGTTATTTTATCAAGCACTATGTATATTGAGGAAGCACATAGACAACTTAATGACACTGCTGTTTATGAAAAACTCACATCAGACCCCACTACAACTATTAAAAATATTTTATGTGATTTTTTAAATAGAGGACAGGCTCAAGATATCATAACTAAACAAGAGTACAACTTTTTAAACAAAAAATTTCCAATTATTCCAGTTATTTACTTTCTCCCCAAGATACATAAATACATGAATAAACCCCCAGGGAGACCAATAGTATCGGGTATAGGTTCTGTCCTTTGCAATCTTTCTCAATACTTAGACACTCTTCTTCAACCTGCTGTTAAACAAATGAAATCCTATTTACAAGATTCTATGTCTCTTTTAAACTTTTTAAGTCATTTTAAATGGGACCCAAATTTTATTCTAGTAACTTGTGATGTGCAATCATTATATACAATCATACCACACAATATAGGTTGTCAAGCGATAAAAAACATTTTAACAAAAGAAAAAAGGATCTCTGAAATACAAATTGATTTTATATTAGATGGTATCAATATTATTTTAAAAAACAACTATTTTTGGTTCCTCGACTCGTTTTATCTCCAAAAAAGAGGAACCGCTATGGGTACCAGGTTTGCCCCTAGCTATGCCAATTTATTTATGGCAGACTGGGAGTCCTCAGCTATATACGATGGAGACAAGCTAGGGGCAAACCTGGTCTCATATTTTAGATATATTGATGACCTGTTTTTTATCTGGAATGGATCCGAAGATAGTCTTATTTCTTTTATTCATGATCTTAACAAAAATGATAGAGGCATAACTTTAACCCATGAATTTAGCAAAGTACAAATTAACTTTTTAGATTTAAATATATTTGTCAAAAACGGGCAGATCCACACGAAAACTTTCTTCAAAAAAGTCTGCGTAAACACAGCAATTGACAGAAACAGCTGCCATTACAAACCCTGGCTCGACAGTGCTCCTAGAAGCCAATTTTTAAGGCTACGCAGAAACTGTACCGAATTAGATGATTTTAATGAACAAGCAAATATTTTAAAAGATAAATTTATCGAAAAAAATTACTTAGAGACCGACTTATTAGAAAATATTAATTTGATCAAACACAAAAATAGGAGTGAACTTCTAACATATAAAACCAAAAATACAAACGAATCCATATCCCTCCCTATAACTTTTAACTACAATAACAAAAGCAGTGTAATTAAAAAAATTATTAAAAAACACTGGCATATTTTAAAACAAGACGATAAACTTAACAAAATTATTCCCGAAAAACCAAATATAGTTTTTAGAGGAGCTCCCAATTTTAGATCGATTTTAACCACGAATTTTACCAAAACTATTGTACAGAAAAACCCTGTATCCTTCTTTCCGCAAACTAAAGGGTTCTACAAATGTAAAACATGCATTGTATGCAAAACCACAGATCCCACATTTGCATCTAGGGTGACTCAGTTTGTTTCAAATAAGACTAACACTGTGTATAATATCAAAGAGTTTATTACCTGTAATACCAAAAATGTAATTTATTTGCTCGAATGCCCTTGTGGCTTCCAGTACGTTGGAATGACCACAAGGTGCCTGAAAATCAGGTTGAGCGAACATTGTAGAAACATCAAAAATGGATACTTGAATCATACAGTATCCAAACATTTTATTAACCATAATAAAGACCCTAAATTGTTAAAATGTATGGGGATAAAAAAATGCACTTTACCCTGGAGAGGGGGAGATATTAAAAATGTCTTGGGAAGAACAGAAATGGAGTGGGTCTATAAGTTACAGACCCTCTCACCTCAAGGTTTAAATGCAGACTTTGATCTGCACAATTTTTTATGATTATACAATTTTTTATGACTATACTTTATATTTCACTTCTATTTTTTAGACTCTAGTTGGTTATACTTTTATCATTCTTCCATTCTTTCATTGTTACTAATTTTACCCATAGTTTTTAACTATGGTATTCATTTTCATTTTTATTTTATTTATGCCAACATTTCCCACTCCCTCTCCCCTCCTCTTTGACGGCTATTTTCGCCGTCTAGTATTTTGATCCATATAGGCACCCGTACTGTGCCCTTGAGGAAGCAGCTCCTTGCTAATCTACTCAGCGAGCTGCCTCCCGGTCTCCGCCTCCCGGTCTCCGCCCCCCCGTGCGTGCGCACATCTGACCGGCACTACTACAAGCCCCATGAGGCTTAGCTCCATAGTAGTGCCGGCGGGTAAAAGTTTCACGGGGAGGGGCGCATACCGCACGCGCATAGCGCTCAGATACTACATTTCCCATACACCCCAAGTCCGGTCATGTGACACAAGTCCAATAATCTTAATTTTATATTATAAGCTTCGTTTTTTATATTTCTGTGTTTCTTTATGTATATATTACCTATGACCATTTGTATGCACATTCGTTTTTAACTTATTTAAGGTCTAACAGTGTTTTAGTCTAAGTGTTTTTCTGATTGGCCAATCATTTTTTGGCGCAAATTTTAACAATTTACATTGTCTTATATATACTGTATCTTGCCAGGTTTAATGTTATATTACCATTTTGAAAAAGCCTGTTTAGGTGAAACGCGTTAATGGTTTTAAATTGTGTATTTTAATATTAAAGTGATTTTGGTTACCTTCTTTATAGGACCAACTCCTACTTTATTTGATATACTATTTTATTATTCCTGGCAGTTTTATATTTTATTTTTATTATATATTTTTTTTCTTTTTATATATATATATATATTTTTTATATACATATTTTTTATATATATATTATTACTTAATATTATTCTATTATTCTATTCTACAATCACTACTATTTTTACCTCTCATACTCGGATCCTGATCCAAAGAAATCCCAGGTGGGGATTATTCCACCAGCGCCCTATTAATAGAGCAGTATTTCCTGCTCTATATTTGTAAGTATATTTCATTTACTGTTACTTCACATACCCTACCTACTGAGAGCACTATTGTTGTTTTCTATACATTCCGGAGTACCAAGGTTGGATCGCCAGACGTCTTCTCCAGTATATCCTGGTAGCGGGGATCATACCGCTGCAACGCCTATAAGTCCAGAGCTGGTCCAAAGCTCATTCAAATGTGAGTGTATTATCATATTATTTTCTCATTTTACCCTTGGAGCCGCAATTCTTCACTATTGGCAGTTTGTCGTGTCTCCTATTTTGTCTCCACATATACGGATCATCCTACTCCCCGGACGGATCAACTCCTGAGGACTGTACAGATATCCCACCAAGCTATATCAGTGAGACTATTTTTTATTCATCAAATTTTTATTCATTTTTACCATTTTTACTACTACTTTTTTATTGTATACTCTTTTTTTTTATCTGCAAAGACTCTCCTCAAAGATATATATATTTTTCCATAAGATAATTTCTTTACCTGGTGTAAGAGACTTACGTTTTCCATTATTATCAGATTGTGACCATCCGGTCTGGTTTACACTGTATTTTACTACTTTTTAGCGCAGCCCTTTCCCCCCGTTGTTTCATTTCCAGTTTGTTTTTAGGGTTTTGTGGGATTCCCTAATTAGGGTTGCAGCTTTTACTGTTATTGAGCGCAGACTCTTCTCTTTGTTTTTCTATTTGTGGATTGACTATGGACATCGTTCTTGTTCTCTTGCCCTGTGAGCTCCGAAGGCCTCCACTGCTATATCGGACTATGTGTAATGAGAAGTTACTTATTGTTTTTTTTAATATTGTTTTACTTACGTTATCGCCTCTTTTCCTGCTTATGCCAACCCTCGGTCAATTGTGAGTAAAGTCTAACATTAATATTTGTCATAATATTACAAAATTATGATAGTTTATGTGACCTCCCAGTCATTAAATAATTCAAGACAGATCTAGCAACCCTACATTCAGATGCCATTCTCATGCTTAATCTCAAATAGTTGTCAGTTTTATGTTATGCTTCAAAAAATTTTAATCTGTTCTTTATGCTCTCTATTCACATTTGAAAATACACTGTATGAGTCATGCAAAACATAAAATAAAATATAAAACTACCGCTGTTTTTGCATAAATAAAGCATCCAGTCTCATTTCCACAAGAAAGAGATAGATAAAGAGAGAGACAGAGAAAGAGATATTGATGGGTGGACGGACAGAGAGACAAATAACTCAAAGCTAAAAGCTATTCCATATGAATGCAGTGCCTACTTTATTTTATGTTGACTACGTCAATAACATTATTACAAAGACTAGATGTTATTCCAGTGGGAAAGCAGGAATGTGGAGAGAGAGAAGCCCGGGAAGTTCTGCTTAGAGGCACAGAGCACACAGGCAGCTGAGCAATGAACTATGCTGCAATCATTTATTCCTTCTCAAGTTGACACCCATACCAGATGTGGCAGGATATTGTCATAGACAGGTGGACTGGCCTTAGTGTTGCAACAACTATTAATGAGGCTGAGTTCACATAAACAAAGCATGGAATACATACAAAACAGAGCAATGGTAGTTTGGGTGTTTCAGAGGAAATGTTTTAGGCCTGGCAGGAAGCCTTCTCAGAGGATAGAAAATGTTAAGACATCACTATAATCTACTGGAGTTTTGCATATATAACCTATCCAATATCTTGGTGTAAATCAAGTTAATATGTCATCACCTTAATCACACTGTCAATGCATGCTGTATAAACACCTGTTTGCCATCTGGAAACAATTTAATGGTTTTCCAAACTCATGCTGGTAGTAGCTGGGCACCGATTTTGAATAATTATGGGTAGAAATAACCTTTAATTAAACATGTATTTACTTATTTATAAAATATTTTACCAGGAAGGATACAATGAGATTTCTCTTGTTTTCAAGTATGTCCGGGATCCACAAAACATTGCATTGTTACAATAGGGTACAATATTACAAAAAATACAAAATATATTCACACACACACAAATATATTGATATATATATATATATATATATATATATATATATATATATATATATATTAACACATAACAGGTGATTAATATACTCAAATTGCCATAGATTACTTAAAATATTTTAGATTGAATGAAGATGTGACTGTTTCCCTGAGGTTATTCCATAATTGTGGCGCTCTGTAGGAAAAGGAGGATTGAGCCACTTTATTTTTGTATTGCGGTATACTAAATATCGTGCTGGTACTGGATCTGAGGTTATAGGAGATGGGAACAGCTGGGGAGAGCATTCTACTCAGGTAGGGTGGGATATTCCCAGAAAAGCTCTTCTGCACAAGGCTGGAAAGATGAAGAGTGCGTCAGGATTCCAGCGATAGCCAGTTTAACTCTTTTAACATGTCAATGGTGGGTCAAGTAATTACATTCTAGTATAAAACGGCAGAACAAATTAGATCAAGTATTACGTTTTTTAAGAGAAGATAATGTAAGAGAAGATAATGCGTTATTAAACTTTTAAAGAACCAATTGGTTTATAATCCAGTTGTTCCAACTGACAAGATCTTATATCCCGTGTTTGATGTATTATGTTCAAAAATACTTAATCTCTTTCAAGTTGAAAACATGTTCGAATATAGATAGGCCTTTAAATTTATTGTTAAGATGAACAGAAAACATTTTTAAAACCATACAATAGCTACAGTTTTGCTAAAAATGGCCTAATCACTCTCCTTTTAATGATATGCTGGAAGAGGAGTGGGAGAGGAAAAAAAAACCAGACTGGCATTACTTACATGTCCCTTATTTGTATATAAATGTATCTATATCTAAACATGCATACATAATACATACACACACACAGACCACACTATTGTAGCCAAACTTTAGAATTTTGCCTCATCTTATTTTACCTACACAATATCAATGCAAGCTTTTTTTTGCCCATATGAGAGCGTTTCCGACAATACTTTGTGCTGGGGTAGCTCTGTTATGTTGTACATACACTTATATTTATTGAGCACACTTGCTGCTGAGTGTCACAAGCGTTCTCTATTTTATACCTCCTCAATGTTTCCTGTTATTGCAGTGTATGGTACTTCTGAGAGAAACACGCACTACCACTGCACGCCCGCTTACCACTGACAGTCAATTCATCCATCTAGTAAACCACTAGTATCAGGAGATCCAACACGGTAAGTACATTAGCAGCATTTACATGAGGAACACTGCTCAAAACAATACCTTGAAGCAGTACAGCAAATGATTAGCTTTAATGATCCCAGGGCTAAAAGAAAAAGATTGATTGCCCCTTTAACCAATTGAACAGACAACACAATAACATTTATCTTTACTAGGCAATATAAAACTATGAGCAGGAAGCGTAACAAAGGGTGAAGTAGTCTTTTCTTTCCATTAAAGTTATGGGTTTACTATTTCACAGGTAATAAAAATTCTGAGCAATTAAGTAGAGTACAGGCCAATAAAAGAAAATAATAAAGAAAAAAAATGCAATACCCCAGGTTTTCTTTTTTAGGCATAAGAGCAAAAAAACATAGTTGACTTGAATCCACATAATTTATTAAAATGTTCTTGCTAATTAGGCCTGGCAGTATTTGCAGATTCCCAGAGGTATAGGCTATAATCTGTGCTCTTGTGCTTCTCTGCTTCAAGTTGTTCTACATATGCTCGCCTATCCTTGCTTTCAGCACAGTCCCGGGCTATGAATTTCTCTGGCAAAGAAATATACAAATTGCATGATGTAGCCTGCAGGTGTTTCGAACTCTGGGGCCTCTGCATATTGAGGACATCGATCCAACAGTTATCGTTAAAGTGTTCTGTTCGGAATAAAATAGAAAGGCTAAAATGTGATGACCAATTGGGGAGATGACACGTGCATGATCTAGATTAAAGTGAAGTGAATGAACTAGTATAGTAACAAGTGTGTGCCAGGATATGCCTTGACCTAATTCCCTGAACATTTTTCGCAGGGCGTTGAATACAATCCTGTTTTTCTCTTCTTCTATACAAAGCTAGTTTCTCAGAAAAACAATAAACATCGGTGAGACCACACAAAGCCCATGTTTGGCCGCTAAAGCTGAAATAACATAATGCATTAGAACTTAAACTGGTGATAAAAATTCAAACAGTGAGCCTGCAAAACCAGTTCTACACATTGTTTCATGTGTTCGTTAACAGGATAAAATATCTTGAAATGGAAAGTGGACTATAACATTATCAACCTCCGCAATCTCTAGGACTGTAATTAAATATTGTTAGCTTAACGATGCAACAAAACAGGTATAAGAAGGTTGTAAAATATAATAACACAATCCAGATCTTAATTGGCCAAAGTGGACAACGTAGATAACTTGGATTCTACTTTGTTTATGCTTACACACAAAAACAAAATCTCTGGGCTGTTTTCTGACTTTTAAGTAGCGAATAGGAAGCAATTGCTATGTATGTACGTAGTGGGGAATTACGATGCAGCATAAACATAATTAAACCCCATTCAACCTCCCCCCAATAACGACAGACAACGTGGTATGGATGAACAGGCCACAGCATTTATTAAAACATAAATAAATTACTGTATAACACACCCATAACTCCATATATTAAACTCTTCTTTCTGTAACGAAATTGTTAGCAACAAAACATAAACAACATATATATATAAATAACAATTCAACATAAAGTGCTATACAGAGAACCCCCCGTCCTTGCCAATAAAAACCTGCAGTGGCTCCTAAACACCACTGCCTCTCACCTCCCCCCCCGTCATAAAAAACATATTCCAATGCCTGCCATCAGCCGACCTTATCCACGCTCGATGGGCACGAGACCTCAGGCAACCTAAAGTTAAACCTTTTGAAGCAGGGGAGGCTGAGACCTGTAAACATGAGGAACTTATTCCATCCTTAACATAACCACACTTAATTGGCAAGGACATACCCCCGACTCGCTGTGACTAACTAAATCTACTCGGGGTGGGCGGGCGGGAAGCTGTTCACTGGCCCGAATCCCAAGTGGCACTGAGGTAAGACCTCCCCCCTGCTAGCTCACATAGCCCTAACCCCCACCCACACAATACACCCACTGTCAAAGACCCTCCCCTGCATCTATCCCCACACTCCTACATGTGCCCTTGTCCGCTTAGCTGCGCTATCTCCCCAGGGCCTTGTATGTACGTAGTGGGGAATTACGATGCAGCATAAACATAATTAAACCCCATTCAACCTCCCCCCAATAACGACAGACAACGTGGTATGGATGAACAGGCCACAGCATTTATTAAAACATAAATAAATTACTGTATAACACACCCATAACTCCATATATTAAACTCTTCTTTCTGTAACGAAATTGTTAGCAACAAAACATAAACAACATATATATATAAATAACAATTCAACATAAAGTGCTATACAGAGAACCCCCCGTCCTTGCCAATAAAAACCTGCAGTGGCTCCTAAACACCACTGCCTCTCACCTCCCCCCCCGTCATAAAAAACATATTCCAATGCCTGCCATCAGCCGACCTTATCCACGCTCGATGGGCACGAGACCTCAGGCAACCTAAAGTTAAACCTTTTGAAGCAGGGGAGGCTGAGACCTGTAAACATGAGGAACTTATTCCATCCTTAACATAACCACACTTAATTGGCAAGGACATACCCCCGCCACCAGACCCGCTGTTTTACCCCTAAATCAGCGGGGAACCCCACCAAAACCAGCCATGGCCTGTTCCACCGCCTCCTGTAGGGCGAGATTAAAAAGGTCGAGCCCGACATCCGTGAGATGTACCCCGTCCCTGCAAAAAAAATGAGCCGCCTCCTTTTCAAAAACCCTATGGCGGACCGGGAGTCCATGAGCCCCCAAAACAAACTGGGAAACCCGCCTATTCAATTTGCGCCGGCAACGCTCCATGGCACTCTGACTCCTGGCGCCACGCCAATAGTTGCGGGCGACAACTTCAGACCAGATTAATCGCACGCCCGGGAACAAAACCAAGATGCGGGCCAAGTCCCGCTTCACTGCCGAGATCAAATCCCAAATGGGCACCGAACCCAGATCATTCCCCCCCAGGTGGATCACCAGGACCCTCGGCGCACCCAGGAGCTGAGACAGCCGCACTAACTCGGGGAGGAGCCGTGACCACCTCATACCCCGCGCACCGAGCCATCGAACTTCCGCTTCGGTAGGCGTGAAACCCAACATCGAACCTCCAGGCCGAACCGCCGCCCGCTGCCCAGCCCAGTAAACGTAAGAGTGTCCGACGATCCAGATCCTGGGGGAAACAGAAACTGTGGAAAGAAATCACGTCAATAAACCGGCCGGACGAACATAGGAAATGTAGCGCCCTGAGTCCCACCTACCAATCCTCTGAACCACTTGCGCTGGCATGCCTAGCCGAGAGGCCTCGGTCGCCGCCCCAATACGGAAGGAATGGCCCCCGAACTCCCTGCTATCCAACCCCATTGCTTCCAGCCCCAAACGAAACACTCTAACAAACTGGAAATGGGAAAGGAAACTACCATCTCCATGCACCAGGAGAGGCAGCGCAGGCGAAGAGCGCACAGCACAATATTCCCCAAAGGACCACACGGGGCAAATGCCGGAACCCGGCACAGCCCCCAAACGGACCCACTTACCCTTCCCCAAGACATCCGTCTTAGAGCGGCGTATCCGGAACGAGATCTGATCAGTGACGCACGAAACGTCACCAAATAGCACCCCCCCTACCTGCCGCCGGCTGGGGCATACTAGCTCCCCAATCCGCATGGCGCCGAAAAATGCCAGGGAAAAGGCAAGGCGAAACAGCCGAACCTCGAAATCCGAATGGCAAACCTCGTGCAACGCCTCACACAAAGCTGTCAGGAGCGTGCCCGAGACCGGACGCCTTGAGTCCGGCACAGACACCCTCCCCCGTCTCAAGCCTTTTAGTGCCTGCCGCACAATGAACGCCTTAGTAGCGTCCTCCCAACCCCGTAACTTAAACAGGAAGCTGAGTCCCGACAAGCGAGCCGAAATGGCCGAGGGCGACAGTCCTGCGGCCTCCCAATCCCCCAAGAGCCGAACCAAACCCTGCAGACGAGAGGATGAGTCCCGGAAGCCCCCGTGGGCTCCCTCCCACCCTTCCCATTCCCGCCAAACCTTATTATAGCGGTCCCATGTTGCCGCAGTGACCGACCCACGGACCAGCTCCATCAGTCTGTCAGACCCAAGGACCACATCTCTGCCGGACACGGGACACCCTCCATTTCGGCCTGTGGAGCCACGGCCCGAAACACGTCCCACTGTGAACGAGAGAGAGCATCGGCCATCACATTACGCACACCCGGGATGTGCACAGCCCTACAATACACATTCAGCTCCAGACAGCGCAGCACTAGGCGCCGGAGCAAGCGAACCACGGGGGGGGAAGATGCAGACAGCTGGTTGATAGCCTGTACTACACCCAGGTTGTCACAATGGAAAACCACCCGCCTATCCACCAGCAGGGAACCCCATACCTCCAATGCTACCAAGATTGGGAAGAGCTCCAGAAACGCCAGATTCCGAGTGAGCCCCGCCGCATACCAGGACTCCGGCCACGAGTCAGCGCACCACCTAGCCCCTAGAATGGCTCCAAAACCGGCAGAACCCGCCGCATCGGTAAACAAATGGAGGTCCGCATTAGAGACCTCCGGTGCCTGCCAGTAAGACCTGCCATTATAGGAGGCCAAAAAGGAGTCCCAGACAGCCAAATCGGCCCGCAAGGGCCGGGTAAGCCGGATAAAATGCAGCGGATGAGCGACCCCCGATGTCGCCGCCGCCAGGCGCCTATTAAAGATCCGCCCCATTGGCAAGATCCGACAGGCAAAATTAAATTTCCCCAGCAAAGACTGCAGGCAGCGCAGCTGGATCTTACGCCGACCTAGTGCACGGGACACCGCAAGGCGCAGGTCCAAGACCTTATCGGGCGGCAGCCGACATTCCCCAGCCATCGAATCAATTTCGATGCCCAGAAAACTCAAGCACGTGACCGGACCCACCGTCTTGTCGTGCGCCAGCGGGACCCCGAAGCGCTGAAACACCTCCCCGAGAACCCGCAGCAGGAGAGCACAGACGTGCGACTCCGCCGGGCCTACACACAGGAAATCATCCAGGTAGTGCAGGAGGGAAGCGACCCCCGCTTCCCTCCGCACCACCCATTCCAGAAAAGTGCTAAAGCACTCAAAATAAAAACAAGATAGCGAGCAACCCATGGGGAGGCACATGTCCACAAAAAACTGGCCCTCAAAGGCACACCCCAAAAGATGATGGCAATCCGGATGCACCGGGAGCAGCCGGAAAGCGGATTCCACATCCGCCTTAGCTAGCAGCGCCCCCGGGCCCGCTGCTCTCACCATGCGAACCGCCGCATCAAAGGATGCGTAGGAAACCCTGCAGAGTTCCGTGGAAATGTCGTCATTCACCGAACCACCACGAGGGTATGACAAGTGGTGAATCAAACGATATTTCCCGGGTTCCTTCTTGGGCACCACACCCAAGGGAGAAACCCGCAAATTCGCCATCGGTGGGGCGGAGAAAGGGCCGGCCATCCGACCCAAGGAAACCTCTTTATCCAATTTCTCCCGCACCACTTGGGGAAAGGCCCGGACGGACTTGAGGTTCTGTACGGTGAGCATAGGAGGGCGCTCCGTGAACGGGATCCAAAACCCCTGTTCAAACCCCTCCACTAAGATACGCGCCGCAGCCCGATTCTCATAAAGGTCGAGCCACGGGCGCATCGCGTTTACGAGGACCGGCGTCGTCGCCCTTTGCCCCCATGTCCCCTTTTTCCCCCGTTTTGCCCCGCTTGAAACAGCGGGAGGCAGGATGGGCCCCACCGCAGCCGGAGCATTCGTGCTTAAACCGGCACGAGGACCCCCACTTACAGAGACTGTCGTTAAATTTCCAACAACAGCCGGACCTCGGACTGGAGGCCGATGAGGAGGAGGATGCGCCCCCACCGGCCCCCCCGAGAAAAGACGAAAAAGCACCCTGTTGAGGGGCAGGACGAGTCATGATGGAGAGCCACAGACCGATATCCATCTGGTCCCACGACAGCGAGGGACGCACCGCCAGCCGCTGTCGAAACTGCTCGTCGTACCTCCACCAACCTAATCCCCCATAGGTGCGACAAGCGTTCCAAATCGTGTCCTGATAACAGAACAGAGCGGAACACTTCTGGGGAGACTTCTCCCCCACCACACTGGCCAAAATAGAGAAAGCCCGAATCCAGTTCCCAAAGTTTTTGGGAATTTTGCGATAACGGTATTTCTCCCTATCCTTTTCTGACTCCTTGCTGTCCTTGTCCGCCACTGGAGGAGCCTCCTCCAGCGGCAGAAGGGAAAATATCTCTACAAACTCCCCCTTCCAAATTTTTTCTTTAGTCTCCTGCTTCAAGTGCAAGCCCAGGGGGCCAGACCAGCACATGTAAGCAGCACCTCGCGCCACGTCTGCGACCGCGAGACAAGCATCGTCCGCGGCGGAACCAACACTGGCCACCGTGGGCGCCGGGGAACCCAGAGGCACCGCACCGCCACCCGACCCGGGAGGGGGCCCAGTAGTAGGAGAAGACTGAACCTGAGGAGGGAGCAGGGCAGGGGACCACGCTGACCGGAGCTGACCATCAATAGTATTACCGCTAACCGCCACCCCCTTCTCCCACTGATCCAAAAAACCCCTAAGACCTAAGAGGAACCCCCCCAACCCGGGACCCGCAGCGCTAGAAACGGAAGGAACAAGGTACTCACCGGTCGCAGACTGGCGATCCAAGCCCGGTACTGCGCTCCCAGAAGGCTGAGGCAAGGAAACTGCAGTTCCAGCATCCACTGAAGACGTCAGTTGGGATCCAGACGCCACCTGCTGGACGGATCCATGAAGTGCAGCAGTATCCTGAGAAGAGAGCAGCAGAGAGGACGTGAGCCCATGCCCCAGCGGAGATGGCCGAGGTAAGTGACCTGCAGGGGGGGGAGGGGGGCCAGGCAGGGCAGAGGAGGCAGGATAGAAGGGAGGGGGGGTAGACAGGGAGGAAAGGGGGGCAGAAGAAGGGGAAGAAAAGACAGGAGGAGAAAGAAAAGAAGGGGGAGGGGTAAGAAACGAAGGGAGAGGGGGAGGGGGCCCCCCAGAGGAGGAAAGGGAGGGGGCAGAAACCGGGCCAGATGGAGGGGGACCAGGGGGCCCACGAAAGGGGAGGCTGGGCCCCCTGGAGGAGACAGCAGAACGAGGAGGGGAGACAGAGCCCTGGGAGCCATCCTCACTGGCAGAGGAGGCTCCCGACGGGCAAGGAGACCCCCCACGGACCCTCAACGGCGGTACAGAGGTACCCCGCGCGGCCCGCGAGGGCCTACTCACCGCCCTACTGCCCCGCCGGCCGCGGGGGGACCTGGAACGTTGCCGGGCGGCCGCCTGCCGCCCGGATGGTATATGCCGCCGCCCACCGCCCCCGGACCGCGAACCAGCACAGGCGGCCGGGGCGGCAGGTGTAGTAGGGGATCCACTGGTAGGCCGCGCGGCACCCGCACCAGGGGGCCGCGCGGCGGAAGCAGGCCGCATTCCCGGCCTGGGAGTGATAGGCCGCGTGGCCGCAGGCCGCGCGGCGGACGTAGGCCGCGTCCCCGGCCTCGAGTTGGTAGGCCGTGCGGCAGTAGAGGCGGCTGGCCGCGCGGCAGTGGCAGGCCCCGTGCCTGAAGGCCGTGCCACGCGCGCGGCCGCAGAAGGCCGCAATGAACTCCTAGTAGCAGGCCGCGTGTCTGGAGCCCCAGACACGCGGTCCTGGCGATGACTCGGGCCCGGGCTCCCAGTCCTCAACCGGGCCCGAGGAGTAGGATCAGGGGAGAGCCTGGCAGGCGGCCGGGAACGCCTGCCAGTGCTGGTGCGGCCCCCAGGGGCAGGGACCGTAGAGGGAGCAGCAGGGGGGACCACAGAAGATACCCCAGGGGAGGGTAGGCCACGGGGGGTGCCCACACCGCTAGCCATACCTCCAGTCATGTTGGCAAATTGCTCCCTCAGTTGCCGGCCACCATCCAGCGCAGCAGCAGCCCTGAGGGACGACAGGATCGCCTCAACATCCATCCCTCAAACTGTGGAGACTAAAGGCCCAGGCAAACAGGAGCAAGAGACAGGAAGCTGTTCACTGGCCCGAATCCCAAGTGGCACTGAGGTAAGACCTCCCCCCTGCTAGCTCACATAGCCCTAACCCCCACCCACACAATACACCCACTGTCAAAGACCCTCCCCTGCATCTATCCCCACACTCCTACATGTGCCCTTGTCCGCTTAGCTGCGCTATCTCCCCAGGGCCTAAAGGTTTATTAATAACACAGACTTAGACAAAGTGACCCAGCAGATACACTAGCTGCAACTTGCTGAACACAGAGATCTGAAAATGCTTATAGCATTACTTAGTAGGGTCAGAATGCAAGTCTAAATCACAAAATGTGAGGAAAAATCACAAAATTTGGCATGCAATTGCAACTTGTAAACACATTTTAAAAATGACCTCAAATGTAATCCAGAGAAATTTGGTGTCTGCTAAAAATGTAATCAACAATGTCAGAATACTGTATGAAAGGAAACATTAAAATTACCCCAAACTGGAATCGAGCTTGACTACTCTATGGCACATTTGGAAATGTTCCTTATTGAATAACCCAATAAAGTCACACATATGTGTTCCTTCCTTTAAATTAACTCTTGAATCCTCTCTAAAGCACTTCAGATTGAAGCTTTAAAGACATGAATTACATGATTGTGATTGCTGCGCATGAACCGCAGGTTCCTATGAGAAACATTGGATTGGCTTGGAGTTCATTATTGATGATCTCCCTTGGGCAGAGCGGAGACAGTCTCAGCGCTGATTTACAAGTGGGTTTACTTTATATTATTTTGAAATCATTATGGAGTGTAAGATCTATAATATATATTCACATAAAAAAAATATCAAAATTGTATTTAACAATAGAGTATTCTTTTAAAAAAAAAATACACAAAGTATTGCGTGCATAAATATACAAGAAAAAGAATGTAAGAAAATATAAAAGCAGATTATCGGAATGGATAAATAATTCGCTTACGAATATTGAAGAAAAGGGACTTTAATAAAAAGGCTAGAACACATTGTACAATGATGTATTATGCATGTCTAAATCTGTATATAGACAATTAAGTGCATGTCCCATAAGCCCTCTAAAATATTAACAAAGAAAAGTTTTAAATTACATTAGGCGAGACAGGTAATTTTAGTTTAACAAATGTAAAAGAATGCTAAATTAAATTATGACTATTACACAGTTCATATTTTAGGTCTCAATATCAAATGATAGAACAGAGAATAATATGTAGATAGAAAATATTCCTTAAGTTGTTAGACACTGGCTGTCAGATCACTCAACCAGATGCATACCTCCTAACATTTCAAATAGCCTCATATTAGAATCTTTCATTTTAGGGGTGTGTGCTTAGAGTTGTAAACGGGGAGGGAGCTATTATGGGATATTTTCATTATCTTAAGGACATACCAATAACCATTTATTTTACGGAGAATGTGATATATTTTATTTACAATGATTCTTTTCTTAACACATTTATTATAGTTTAAAGACACACTGCATTGAGTTCTACTGGGATTGTTATTAATATTTTTTATTATAAATAACAACCCAGGAATAAAACACATAGAAACATAGAAAGTGACGGCCCATCTAGCCTGCCCAATTTTCTAAATATCGTATATACTCGAGTATAAGCTGACTTTTTCAGCACATTTGTTATGCTGAAAAAGCCCTCCTCGGCTTATACTCGAGTGAGGGTCCTCTCAGTGAGGAATGTGGATGTGCACTGGCCATTTCGAGGCACTAAATACCCCGCGCCACCTCAGGACGTTGGAGCCCCCAGATTGGTGGAGGTATCAGGGACTGCAGTGGTGATGACCCCTCCCCCGTTCCAGAGGGGGGGGGGGGGGGAAACAGATCTCAATCCAGCCTGCAGGGTCCTGCCAGAGAGATCAGTTGCAGCTCCCAGGCGGTAACACTTGTACACCTCCAGGCATCAGTTCAGCCTGGATTGTCAGAACACAGGTAACTGACTCCCAAAGGACCTGCTAGAATTTATTAATTGATTATTAATTGATTTGCCTTCGGCAGCATATGAATACTACATAAGGCAAGGAAGCTTTTTTTATATTCTGCCTGACAACATATATAAATTATCTGTCACGTAAAACATAGCAGATCTATAACCCTAGTACTTGTAGCTTAGATAAAGATGCATGCATAAATTGCCATTGTGACACTATATTTAACATTAAGCTTATAACCAGACAGTATTAAGTATTTTTATGCTGATTTGCACTATAGGCTATTGACATCTGTGATAGGGGAACATAGTATTATTGTTAGCTAGACCAGCAATGTTTTCTGTCCTTTATATATAAATATCATGTTAATATTTTTTTTTTTTTGTACAGCATAACTCCTAAGTGTCTCTATTTAGCAGGGAGAGTCCCTATTTTGGGCCCAAATCCCTTTGTCCGTCTTTTTTATCCCAACGTTCCTTTTTTTTTTCTTTTAAATTTACCAGTAGCTGATACATTTCCCACCCTAGGCTTATACTCGAGTCAATACGTTTTCCCAGTTTTTTTGTGGTAAAATTAGGTGCCTCGGCTTATACTCGAGTATGTACTTTCATTATTTCCTGGCCTTATCTTAAGTCTAGGATAGCCTTATGCCTATCCTACTCTATTAAACTCTATTAAAAAGTCACGAACACCAGGATTTATAGAAAAAAGGGGCATTAAGATCAAAAAAGAGACAATGTGATTTGATGAAAATAGTGACGGTCTAACTGAGAGGGACACTTGAGTGGAATTAAAGGAAAACTGTATGCACCATAACCACTTCAGCAAATTGGAGTGACTATGGAGCCTGGAGTCTGTAAGGTACCAGGTCTTGCATGACTAGTAAATGGTTTACTCATTATTTGGTAGAGTTTCTGGATCCCCAACAGTCTAAAGTCCAGCTGCTAATGATGAAATGACAGAGACCAAGTACGCTCTGCTTCACGCCAGACCAGGGGTTCCAGGCAGAGGCCGTTTGAGAGCATCAGCTGAGCACTCCTTTAGCCAATCATTGCCCCATTTCCTGGTATTAATTAGTATAAGCACAAGGGAAACAGAGCTCTGCCACAGCTCTTCGGGCTGCTGAGGACCAAGAATCTTTAAAGGGCGAGTAAACCATCCACTGAAATGGTTATAGTACCGACTATGCTCTTTTAAAGGGGGACTACAAGAAGGAGTTCCAGGAGCCCAGTTTCCAAATCAGAAACGGATTGTTGAAGAATTGTCTACAACACACAGCCCCTCTAGTTGAGGGTAACCACTAACCACTAAGTCCTTACTGTAACTCACAAAGTGACCACTGTTCCTGAACACAGGGCAGGTTAAAAGGATGGAGAGAAACAAAAATGCAGAGGGCACACTTGGCACGACTAAGTTGAAAGTGAACTCTGTCTGTCTGGTAACACTTGGAGCAGGAACATAGTTATGGAAAAGATAAAAACTATGGTAACTAAATGGCCACAGATTGTGCATTACTTTGCAAGTAAGTTATTGTACACAGAATCATGGATGGGAAATAATTCCCCTTAAATATAAAAGTCTGATCACATTACATTAAACCAGTGGGACCAAGTCTACAACAAGACTGTAAGTTTATTAACAATAAAGGGTTCATTGCACTCAGATGAACTGGTGAGGCACTGGTATAGTGGCTTAATATATTAATTGCGCTGTATATACATTACATTAAACCCTTCTCTGAACCTCTACTTTAATTTTCATGGATCTCTTACCCCAGTTCCCATTACGAGCTCATATTTCCAAATGTAGTCTCTTAGCAAACATTACCATCCAGGTAGTATTAGTGGCTTAACATCAGTAATGGGGAAAATAAAAATAGTTATGAAGCTGGTTCTCATTAACATTTTATAATCTAAATGGAGATTTGGTCTAACCTTGAACTAAATTTTTTCATATATTAATCCTATTAATTTAATAAACTTGAAATACCCATATTGGGGTTAAGTAAACCGATGAAAAAAACAAAAAAAAAAAAACAACAATCTTTTATTAAATGACTTTGGATGTGTTCCCTTGCAATATGTTATCATATTATTAAAATAGGACAAGATCTCGATCCTGCCCTCCCACAGCTAACATGCCATGGTTGTAACAAAGCTCATTTATCAGTACTGCAGAATAAACACAGTCAAATTCCCCAGCTCAACCACCTAAGGAGTTTTAATACAGCATGTGCAATTTAAATGGGGCAGTTCAAGTTGAAATGAGACTGCCGGTTTCAAAGAGTGCACATCACTAAGTATGTGATGCTTCGCTGCAAAAAGAAAAAAAAAGCTATGGTGTCTTTCAAAGGTAGGAGACAGATTAACCATTTAAATACTCCACTGAGGTTTAAGTAGGAGACAGATTAACCATTTAAATACTCCACTGAGGTTCAAATAGGGAATACATTTACAGACAGATCAGAGATCAGATGCCTAGTTTTGCATGGCCTATAAGCCCATTTAAACTCGGTAGTCTAAGAAAAACCATCAATTGGCACATATTACATTTTCCTGCTACCACTCTAGGAAGCTCAGATAAAACGGCTTACCCTAGCATACGTCTGTACAAAATAGAAGCATAAATGTCTGAGCACAGACGAGGTATTTATGCCACCAGCTTGCCAGATCTCATACCTCTTTCTGCTAGACCAACAAAAATGATTCAATTGGGTTGCATTAACGAATACCTCAGAACCTCCTTCATCAATATAAATATACTATAAATGAATGCTGCTTGCACATCTCCAGTGCAGTTATGTATCATTTACATCATAATAATTAGTGTTAACGCTAACACTGGTTAGTGTTACATTTCAGGGTTATTTTTAGGGTAGCGTAAGGAAAATTGTTAAAGTAAGGGGTTTAAGTACTTGTACATGGCAAAAAGTGTGGTTTGTCCGAAGAACATTTTTGCTTGGAGTGAACTGAATTTCATCTATGCAAGAATTATTTGGACAAACTGAAACTTAAAGGGACACTATAGTCACCTGAACAACTTCAGCTTAATGAGGTTGTTTAGGTGAGTGCTACAGCTACCCGGAGCCTTTTTCTTGTAAGCACTGTATTTTCTGAGAAAATGCAGTGTTTACATTGGAAGCTTGGAACACCTCTTGTTGCAGTCAATCAGACGGCCACCAGAGGGACTTCCGAGTTCAGAGGCCCTAAAAAGGCCTCTCGTCCGATGCATTCTGGGTGAATGCATCAGACGGGCTATCAGCACACAAAGCACTGTGAACGCGCTTTGTGTGCTGACAGCCTGAGCGGTGAGTGGGGGCCCTAAAAATAAGGGTGGCACATACTGCCCCCCCGGCCCCCACCCCTGTGCGGCGGGTGGGGGCACTAAAATTATCAATAAGGGGGGACCTATTGTCCCCCCCCAGCCCCCACCCCTGTGCGGTGGGTGGGGGCCTTAAAATAAAAAATAAGGGGGGGACATACTGCCCCCCCGGCCCCCACCCCTGTGCGGCGGGTGGGGGCACTAAAATTATCAATAAGGGGGGACCTATTGTCCCCCCCCGGCCCCCACCCCTGTGCGGTGGGTGGGGGCCTTAAAATAAAAAATAAGGGGGGGACATACTGCCCCCCCCCGGCCCCCACCCCTGTGCGGCGGGTGGGGGCCCTAAAATTCACAATAAGGGGGGGGGCCTACTGCCCCCCCCCCGGCCCCCACCCCTGAGCGGTGGGTGGGGGCCCTAAAATTCACAATAAGGGGGGGGACCTACTGCCCCCCCCCCCGGCCCCCACCCCTGAGCGGTGGGTGGGGGCCCTAAAATTCACAATAGGGGGGGGACCTACTGTCCCCCCCCGGCCCCCACCCCTGTGCGGCGGGTGGGGGCCCTAAAATTCACAATAAGGGGGGGGGACCTACTGCCCCCCCCCCCGGCCCCCACCCCTGAGCGGCGGGTGGGGGCCCTAAAATTCACAATAAGGGGGGGGGACCTACTGCCCCCCCCCCCGGCCCCCACCCCTGAGCGGTGGGTGGGGGCCCTAAAATTATCAATAGGGACCTACTGTCCCCCCCCGGCCCCCACCCCTGTGCGGCGGGTGGGGGCCCTAAAATTCACAATAAGGGGGGGGACCTACTGCCCCCCCCGGCCCCCACCCCTGAGCGGTGGGTGGGGGCCCTAAAATTATCAATAGGGACCTACTGTCCCCCCCCGGCCCCCACCCCTGTGCGGCGGGTGGGGGCCCTAAAATTCACAATAAGGGGGGGGACCTACTGCCCCCCCCGGCCCCCACCCCTGAGCGGTGGGTGGGGGCCCTAAAATTCACAATAAGGGGGGGGGACCTACTGCCCCCCCCCCGGCCCCCACCCCTGAGCGGTGGGTGGGGGCCCTAAATACAAAGGGGGTGGGGACCCTAGTTAACCCTCTCCCCCCCCCCCCCCCCCAAAAAAAAAAAAAACTTATCTCCCTACCTACCCCCTCACCCTAAAAATAATGAGGGGGGACCCTTTAACTAAAAACCTGTAAAGAAAAAAAAAAAATAAGATAAAAACAACTTACCATTCGATGTTTTCTTTCTTCTAAAATCTTCTTTCTTCAGCCCCAAAAAAGGCCAAATAAAAATCCATAATAACCGACGCAATAAAAAAAAAAAACCCGAGCGCAAAAAAAATAATCCATCTTCACCCATGGAGGGCTCCGCGCAGACTGAGCTCCGCAGGGCGGGGGAAGGCTTATAAAGCCTTGCCCCGCCCTGCAATTAGGCTAAGAACACTCTGATTGGTGGGTTTAAGCCAATCAGAGTGCTCTTTGTCATTTTACAAGCGTGGGAAAGTTCTTTGGAATTTTCCCACGCTTGTAAAATGACACAGAGCACTGTGATTGGATGGATTTCAAGCCATCCAATCACATTGCTCTGTGTCATTTTACAAGCGTGGGAAAATTCCAAAGAACTTTCCCACGCTTGTAAAATGACAAAGAGCACTGTGATTGGATGGCTTGAAATCCATCCAATCACAGTGCTCTTTGTCATTTTACAAGCGTGGGAAAGTTCTTTGGAATTTTCCCACGCTTGTAAAATGACACAGAGCACTGTGATTGGATGGCTTGAAATCCATCCAATCACAGTGCTCTGTGTCATTTTACAAGCGTGGGAAAATTCCAAAGAACTTTCCCACGCTTGTAAAATGACAAAGAGCACTCTGATTGGCTTAAACCCACCAATCAGAGTGTTCTTAGCCTAATTGCAGGGCGGGGCAAGGCTTTATAAGCCTTCCCCCGCCCTGCGGAGCTCAGTCTGCGCGGAGCCCTCCATGGGTGAAGATGGATTATTTTTTTTTGCGCTCGTTTTTTTTTTTTTTTTTTTTAATTGCGTCGGTTATTATGGATTTTTATTTGGCCTTTTTTGGGGCTGAAGAAAGAAGATTTTAGAAGAAAGAAAACATCGAATGGTAAGTTGATTTTATCTCATTTTTTTTACAGGTTTTTAGTTAATGGTCCCCCCTCATTATTTTTAGGGTGAGGGGGGTAGGTAGGGAGATATTTTTTTTTTGGGGGGGAGGGTTAACTAGGGTCCCCCCCCCCCTTTGTATTTAGGGCCCCCACCCACCGCTCAGGGGTGGGGGCCGGGGGGGGACAATAGGTCCCCCCCCCTTATTGATAATTTTAGGGCCCCCACCCGCCGCTCAGGGGTGGGGGCCGGGGGGGGGACAGTAGGTCCCCCCCCTTATTGATAATTTTAGGGCCCCCACCCGCCGCTCAGGGGTGGGGGCCGGGGGGGGGACAGTAGGTCCCCCCCCCTTATTGATAATTTTAGGGCCCCCACCCGCCGCTCAGGGGTGGGGGCCGGGGGGGGGGACAGTAGGTCCCCCCCCTTATTGATCATTTTAGGGCCCCCACCCGCCGCACAGGGGTGGGGGCCGGGGGGGGACAGTAGGTCCCCCCCCTTACTGATCATTTTAGGGCCCCCACCCGCCGCTCAGGGGTGGGGGCCGGGGGGGGGCAGTAGGTCCCCCCCCTCATTGATAATTGTAGGGCCCCCACCCGCCGCTCAGGGGTGGGGGCCGGGGGGGGACAGTAGGTCCCCCCCTCATTGATAATTTTAGGGCCCCCACCCGCCGCACAGGGGTGGGGGCCGGGGGGGGACAGTAGGTCCCCCCCTCATTGATAATTTTAGGGCCCCCACCCGCCGCACAGGGGTGGGGGCCGGGGGGGGACAGTAGGTCCCCCCCCTCATTGATAATTTTAGGGCCCCCACCCGCCGCACAGGGCGGGTGGGGGCCCTAAATTATTATTGATAATTTTAGAAAGCGAGCTGAGCTGTCAGTCAGACAGCTCAGCTCGCGAACGCGCATTCCGCGCACATGCGCGGTAAAGCGCTCAGGTTCTTCATAGGGCGGCATTCAATGCCGCTCTATGAAGAACGCGATTGGTCCAGCGCGAAGCCGTCCCATTGGGCCCCGCGATTTCGTCATTTTGACGAAAAAGGGGGCGCGGCCTAGCGGGGAGCTCGGCGCTGGAACGGAGGTAAGTTTTTAATATAAAAACACCGATTTTTTTTTTTTAATGAATGAAAGTTCATATAAAAGCAAGAAGGAAGGCTGGGGGACCTGTCTTTCTTGCTTTTATATGGTGACTATAGAGTCCCTTTAAGATAAATAAATGTTTTTAAAAGCCTATGGGGTTCAGTATAAAGGAGTTTTAGAGCTTCTCTTATTACCCCACCTGCTATGCTTAAGGTGGGGCATGGTTAAGGTGGGGTATGGCTACTAAAGAGAGACCAGTCACTTTAAATAAAAACTAGCAACGGAGCATCTACTTCTGCCCAGTCACTGAGAAAGGACCCGTGCAAGTTTTGTGAGCAATGAGATTTACCTGTCAAAGCGCTCTGATTGGCTATCTTACAAGTCCACCAATCAGAGCGCTTTGACTGCTATTTCATTGTGTTGGTAGGCCTTTTTAACGTTTAAGTTTGTTCTCTGCCCTTGCAGGACTCACATGGAATATTTTTTTTTTGCAGAGTGGTTTTTATTTTTTAGTCGTTTCATTTTAAATTCTGGTCTTTTTTGGGGGTTATTTTTTAATAGTAGTGTCGGATGTATTTACATTTGCCGTTTTCCACGGCAAATATGAACGCTTTCAGCCGCTCTAAGGATATTGCAGCAATGCCTCGATGCCTGAGGTAATCCTAAATTACTTACCCGATCGTTGCCGTTCTCCCGTCGGTGATCGGTCTTCTTCTCCACTGGGGGGACTGTCTGACAGTCCAGACAGTCCCCCCTCGGCTAAACAGGACCCCTTGGTCCGCAATAGGCGTCCATAGTGTTGCCTGCAGGGGGACTGCCTGAACTGACAGTCCCCCTGCTGGTGAAAAAAAGTTTTAAAAAAGTTTTAAAATAAAAAAATAAAGTTAATACATTTAAAAAAAGTAATATATATATACAGGGAGTGCAGAATTATTAGGCAAATGAGTATTTTGACCACATCATCCTCTTTATGCATGTTGTCTTACTCCAAGCTGTATAGGCTCGAAAGCCTACTACCAATTAAGCATATTAGGTGATGTGCATCTCTGTAATGAGAAGGGGTGTGGTCTAATGACATCAACACCCTATATCAGGTGTGCATAATTATTAGGCAACTTCCTTTCCTTTGGCAAAATGGGTCAAAAGAAGGACTTGACAGGCTCAGAAAAGTCAAAAATAGTGAGATATCTTGCAGAGGGATGCAGCACTCTTAAAATTGCAAAGCTTCTGAAGCGTGATCATCGAACAATCAAGCGTTTCATTCAAAATAGTCAACAGCAAGAAGCGTGTGGAGAAACCAAGGCGCAAAATAACTGCCCATGAACTGAGAAAAGTCAAGCGTGCAGCTGCCAAGATGCTACTTGCCACCAGTTTGGCCATACTTCAGAGCTGCAACATCACTGGAGTGCCCAAAAGCACAAGGTGTGCAATACTCAGAGACATGGCCAAGGTAAGAAAGGCTGAAAGACGACCACCATTGAACAAGACACACAAGCTGAAACGTCAAGACTGGGCCAAGAAATATCTCAAGACTGATTTTTCTAAGGTTGTATGGACTGATGAAATGAGAGTGAGTCTTGATGAGCCAGATGGATGGGCCCATGGCTGGATTGGTAAAGGGCAGAGACCTCCAGTCCGACTCAGACGCCAGCAAGGTGGAGGTGGAGTACTGGTTTGGGCTGGTATCATCAAAGATGAGCTTGTGGGGCCTTTTCGGGTTGAGGATGGAGTCAAGCTCAACTCCCAGTCCTACTGCCAGTTTCTGGAAGACACCTTCTTCAAGCAGTGGTACAGGAAGAAGTCTGCATCCTTCAAGAAAAACATGATTTTCATGCAGGACAATGCTCCATCACACGTGTCCAAGTACTCCACAGCGTGGCTGGCAAGAAAGGGTATAAAAGAAGAAAATCTAATGACATGGCCTCCTTGTTCACCTGATCTGAACCCCATTGAGAACCTTTGGTCCATCATCAAATGTGAGATTTACAAGGAGGGAAAACAGTACACCTCTCCGAACAGTGTCTGGGAGGCTGTCTTTGCTGCTGCACGCAATGTTGATGGTGAACAGATCAAAACACTGACATAATCCATGGATGGCAGGCTCTTGAGTGTCCTTGCAAAGAAAGGTGGCTATATTGGTCACTGATTTGTTTTTGTTTTGTTTTTGAATGTTTGTTTTATTTGTGAATGTTGAGATGTTATATTGGTTTCACTGGTAAAAATAAATAATTGAAATGGGTATATATTTGTTTTTTGTTAAGTTGCCTAATAATTATGCACAGTAATAGTCACCTGCACACACAGATATCCCCCTAAAATAGCTATAACTAAAAACAAACTAAAAACTACTTCCAAAAATATTCAGCTTTGATATTGAGTTTTTTGGGTTCATTGAGAACATGGTTGTTGTTCAATTATAAAATTAATCCTCAAAAATACAACTTGCCTAATAATTCTGCACTCCCTGTATGTAGATTTGAGATTTATATAAAAATATTATATCTACATATATCGTTATACTAAGTGTATGTTTTATTAATATATACATATAATACAAGTAAAATGACACGTATATATATAAAAAGTAATATATATATATGTAATTTTATTTTAATTGTATTTTCATATTAATATATTTATATCAAAATACACTTAAAAATATATATATATATATATATATATGTCTATGTACATATAACTGAAAAAAAATATGAAATATACATATGTCCATATACAGACTTACATAAATAATTTCATAAATATACATGTAGACTTCACATACCGTATATACTCGAGTATAAGCCGAGTTTTTCAGCACATTTTTTGTGCTGAAAAACCCCAACTCGGCTTATATTCGAGTCAGAGTCTGTATTATGGCAATTTGCATTGCCATAATACAGACTGGGGGGAGAGGGGGCTGGCAGAGCGGTTACTTACCTTTCCTGCAGCTCCTGTCAGCTCTCTCCTCCTCCGCGCCGTCCGTTCAGCACCTCGGTCAGCTCCCAGTGTAAGTCTCGCGAGAGCCGCGGCTCTCGCGAGACTTACACTGGGAGCTGACAGAGGGAGCTGCACAGACCGCGCGGAGGAGGAGAGAGCTGACAGGAGCTGCAGCAAAGGTAAGTAACCGCTCTGCCAGCCCCCTCTCCCCCCACTGAACTACCAATGACACTGGACCACCAGGGAAGGAGCCCCCCTCCCTGGCCAGCTAGCAAGCAGGGAGGGGGGACGAAAAAAAAAAGATAATTAAAAAAAAATAATAATAATAATTAAATAATAAATAATAAAAAAAAAAATAATATAAAAAAATAAAAAATAATAATAATTAATAATATATCAAATGCCCACCCCCACCAACACATACACAAACACACACTGCATCACACACTCACACTTCATTCATATACACACACTGCACTCACACACACACACACTGCACTCACACACACACACACACACTACACTCACACACACACACACACTGCACTCATTATATACACACACTGGAAATAAATATTCAATTAATATATACGCACACACACTGCACTCATACACACACACACACTGCACTCATTATATACACACACTGCAAATAAATATTCAATTAATATATACACTCACACACTGCACTCATATACACACACACTGCACTCACACACGCACTGCACTCACACACGCACTGCACTCACACACGCACTGCACTCATACACGCACACACTGCACTCACGCACTACACTCATTATATACACACACTGTAAATAAATATTCAATTAATATAATTTTTTTAGGATCTAATTTTATTTAGAAATTTACCAGTAGCTGCTGCATTTCCCACCCTAGTCTTATACTCGAGTCAATACGTTTTCCCAGTTTTTTGGGGTAAAATTAGGGGCCTCGGCTTATATTCGGGTCGGCTTATACTCGAGTATATACGGTATATTTAAATTTTACGTAAATATTTATGAAATATTTTCACATAATTAATTTTATTGATTGCAATTTGGGGGACCTGCCTGACAACCCATGCCTAAAGTCCAGAGAATTTAATTTGCTAGCACAGTGGTTCCCAAACTTTTTAGGTTCAAGGCGTCCTAAACCCCTTAAGGACACCTGACATGTCATGATTCCCTTTTATTCCAGAAGTTTGGTCCTTAAGGGGTTAAAGGGACACTCCAGGCACCCAGACCACTTCTGCCCATTGGAGTGGTCTGGGCACCAACTCCCACTACCCTTAACCCTGCAAGTGTAATTATTGGATTTTTTTATAAACTGCAATAATTCCCTTGCAGGGTTAACTCCTCCTCTAGTGGCTGTCTACGACACAGCCACTTGAGGGCACTTCCGTGTCTATAGCAAAGGTTTTGTGCTAGAGCGTGTGAGGACGCTGTGTGAGGACCTCCAGCGTCGCTCAATTCCCCATAGGAAAGCATTTTCAATGCTTTCCTATGGAGAGCTCTAATGCGTGTGCGCGGCAATGCGCATTAGGTCTCTTTAGCCGGCAGGCGGGATCAGGCTCGCCCACCGGCTGACGTAAGGAAGGGGAGGAGCGGCGGCAACCTGAAACCACCGCTGAGGGACATCGGCGGGGGTCTCAGGTAAGTGACTGAAGGGGTTTTCAAGGGGTTTTTCCAAGGCATCCCAAGTCAAAAAAATGTTCTAGGTTGTATATATGTACAGTGCTGCAGCATATACTGGGCCCCTAACTTGGGAGCGGCACTAGTATATTATTTAAAGAAACAATCCAGGCACAATAACCAATACATTAAGTTGTAGTGGTTATGGTGCCAATAATGTCGTAGAGCCCTCCCAGCATAAGTAGTCAAACTGTTTAAGAACAGTTTGACAACTTACCTGGGGTGTGCTGGGATAGGGGGGTAACTTTCTAAGACACCCTAAAATCTGTACATGGGGGGTACTGTTTTTACTTGGTACACTTCACTGAACACAAATATTAGTGTTTCAAAACCATAAAACATATCACAGTGATGATGTTGTTAGTGAAAGTGGCATTTTTTGCATTTTTCACACAAACGGCACTTACACTTATATCATTGTTGTGATATGTTTTATTGTTTTGAAAAAAACAATATTTGTGTTCAGCAGAGTCTACCGAGTATAACAGTGTCCACCATGGGCAGGTTTTATAGTGTTTTTTTAAAGTTACAGGGACAAATATAAGCCTTGATTTTCTGTTTTTTCACTTTGAAATTTGTGAAACTAAACTCAGGACAACATTTTGAAACTATTTAGCAGGGGTGTTTTTTGATGGTTGTAGATGCATAACAGATTCTGGGGGGGGGTCAAAGTTCGAAAAAGTGTGTTTTTTTAACATATTTTTTCATCATATTTTATAAAAGAATTTATAGTAAATTATATGATAAGATGAAATAATAATAATAATAATAATAATGGTATCTTTGGAAAGACCATTTAATGGCAAGAAAAAAAGGTATATAATATGTGGGTACAGTAAATGAGTAAGAGGAAAATTACAGCTAAACACAATCACTGCAGAAATGTAAAAACAGCCCTGGTCCTTAATGGTAAGAAAATTGAAAAATGGTCTGGTCACTAAAGGGTTAAGAAAACACTAATTAGAAGAAGGTAAGCATGATTTTCTTTTACAGCAGAAGGGTTTTTTTTTGGGGGGGGGGGGGGGGGGGGGTTTACAGCAATTTGCCCACTGTCTGCCAGCAGGCAAATAGATAAGATTTTAACTCCAAATCATGAAACAAATGAAACTGCTCTTCTATTGGCCATTTCACTTGTTTCGTGATAAGTCCATATGGCGTTTCGAATTTTGTGGTTTTGGAAAAATTGCAGCTCTCTCCGGACTCATTTCAATTTCTCCAAACTCAAATTCACACGTCTAGGGGTATTGCATTTAGTGACAGTTGTGTAGGTATTAATATAGTGTGAAAAATAATAGAAACAATAGTATCTTGAATGGTAGGGAGGATTAAAATGTCTTAAAGTACATATATTTCTAAATCCTGTTACATGTTTAATTTGTTAATTTGTTCACCCTATTAAATAACTAAGCTATGGTTTTGTTTTTAATTTTCTTACTTACAAGCCCAGAATGTTTGTGACATCATGATCTGTACTTGTGCCCTTCCAAGTGTGAGTCTTTATCTCTGTTTAGACAGAGGTTTACATTTAGCCCTGCTTAATTTTCATGTGCATGACCATGAGATAAGCTGTATTAACCTTACCTTTCTGTGATATTTCTAAGCTACACTTGAATGCATCAATATTCCCTTTTGTTATTCTAAAAAGCAAATTGATGGGTCATACATATTTTGTAAATTGTTTTCCAAGACAATATACATAATTTTATGTGTTCACAGAGTTTTCAATGCAAATGCTCATTTGTCTCGTTTAAGACATTTCTCAAGCATAAAATTTTTTTGTCATTTTAATGCTGTAACATTAACCACTTAAAGGACCAAGGTTTTTTCATAATGAGAGACAAGCATCATCTTTTAATAGCTTAATAGTTGGGCTAGAACGGTTTTTAATTGTGTCACATTTTGGCACAATCTGGCATTTGATGCAAATTACTGAAGACCCATGTAAAATCCTTGCTGGTTATCTTTCTGAGCTTGCAAGTCAGTGGTTCACCACACCATGTTTAGTGCTTTTGGTAAACAGGACACATTATCTATATTTACCACATACCACTTTCTCCCCCATATACTATATTGCTATATTGCTTGAAAGGGAAAATTGACACAGGTTATATCAGAATATCAGAGGCACATATATGATTCATGGTTAAGGCACAATCAGAAAAAGTGAGCACTTGATATATACCAGGGATCGGCAACCTTCGGCACTCCAGTTGTTGTGGACTACATCCCCCATAATGATCTTACATCCATAATGCTGGCAAAGCATCATGGGAGGTGTAGTCCAAAACATCTGCAGTGCCAAAGGTTGCCTATGCCTGATATATACTGTAAAATGGGAAAAGCCAGCGCAAATATTTACCCAATTTACGAAAAAGTGCATATGACGAAGTTTATCAATAAGCTGCTTATAACACAGTGTACTATCTTATCAAATACACACAAGGGGAAGGGGAGGGTCACCTCGACGGACCCATGTGATCTTAATACTTGAGCTAGGTGTATAGGTAATAAATTTGTGAGTGTTTCCTTGTCATACTGTAACACCACTTTTTACTGTACGATTTTACACTATTGTATTCTCTTATAGGTATATGACCTTGATTAAAAGATCACATACCATCAGGTATATACATTTTGCAATTGGCACTTTAGTACCCATATATTTGTTTCACATTAGCACTATACTGTATTGTTCAGTAACATGCTATTTACTAATATACCCAATCATTAAAGGGACACTAAACTCACCATAACAACTACAGCTCACAGTAGTTATTCTAGTGTCTATAGCCTGCCCCTGCAGAGAAAAGGCAGTGTTTACACTACAGCCCCTAGGAACACCTCTAGTGGCAACTCAGATGCTTCCATCAGCGAATATTTCCCATAGAGATGCATTGATTCAATGCATCTCCATGAAGAGGTGCTAACTGGCTAGGGTGGCATTTGGCTCCTCCACACCCCGCCTCCTTTGCTGAGATCATCAGAATTGACGATGTTAGCCAATAGAGTGCGTGAGCAAATTATCACCAATTAAAATACTCAGCAATAACACTCATTCCAGTCATGAACATCTAAACCTACTGAGTTATTCACTAAAATTTGAATTGTCAGGAATTGAAAGCGAATTCAAAGTGAATTTAAATTTAACACCAAAAAACAAACCAGGACGCATAGCTAACTTGGGCAATTTTTACAGTTTTATCATTTTGACCTTAAATTTGAAATTAACTTTTGAAGATACTCTGAATTCCTGACAATTCTCATATTAGTGAATAATCCGTTTGCGTTATTGTCTATTATTCAAACACATTTTCTGCTATTTCCAAAATGTAACACTTGTAAGCACTAGGCTTTTTAGCTTACAGTGTGTCCAAAGAAAAGTAATTGTTATTTAATTGGAGAATAAAAAGCTTACATTCTGAGCATAGCATAAAGCCTACCCTGAGCTTAGAGAGAACCTGCAGAGCAGGAGATAAATCAACACAGCTGATAGGGGAATCTGGACAGAAGAGGCATCAATGCTTTCATGCTGATCTATGTGTTTTAAGCCAGTTTTATTTTAGAATGATACAGTGTGTGAAGTAAAGATGGAGGAGGCAAACTGCATGTAGGTTTCTGCTATATGAGAAAACCTGCTTAGTTTGTATCAATGTCAGTAAAACCTTGTTTAAATGTATTGTACCGGATTTGTACCCCAGCCATGGGTATCTCATTTTTCTGTCCCACTAAAGGCTGTAACACATAATCAAGAATAAACGATCTTGGAAAATTTAAAAAAGATCCCACTAAGGAATATGTAAAACTCTTTATTGAGTCGATATTTAACACAGTCCTATACACACAAACAATAATGCTGTAGATTTGCGTCCATGCGCAAAAGTACAGCACTGATAATCTGTGGAGGATCCCGCAGTCAAAGAATACAGCTAATATCTCTTCAGCCCACACTGGCGACGGCTGGGCGTGATTGACACTTCTAGACAGAGGTACCTCCCAGTAAAGTGTCAAGAAGTGTCAGGCGTAGGAAAAATACGGAGATAAAGTAGTACCTACTTTGCCCCCAGTATATCTTTTGACTGGGTTGGAATTTATTCCAAAAAGTGAGAATTGAAAGAAAATTTCAAATTAAATGTCAAAATAGCCAAACTGGAAAAAATAAATGTCTGCCAGCTATGCTTTCAATTCAACTATTATGGCCTTAAATTTGAAATTCAATTCTCACGTTATTAGAGAAAAAAAAAATCTGAACAATTTCTCCTTTAACATAAAAAAGATAATTAACAGCCTCACAGCAGCATTTTTTTTTTTTTTTTTGCAGTTTGCCTGTTATAGAAAAATGGGATAGGGGCTACTTTGCACCATAAACTAGACAACAAGCCGGTTACTATGGTGTTTGGAGTATGCCTTTAATACAGTGACAGTGCTACAACCAGCAAACTCTCTGTACTACAAAATGTGCTGCTTCCACCTCTCTCACAAACATGTCTGCAAAGGCAAAAAAATGCCAACTCAAATAATGTTATGAAATATAATACGGACAAATTCTATTTATCATATTCATATTGCAAAAAAATCTGTAAGAGAATATGTTTTAATTACTTGAATATACAGTCAATATGCAAAACACACAAAACTACAATAAACATGGGTGAGGATTTAACCTAGCCCCCCTGCCCCCCTCAAATCCTCACCCATGTTCTTCTAGTTTCCACGTTTGACAAAATTGGCTTTCATTTTCTTTACATATTTTTTTGTCAAAGTATCATAAAAAATCAATATCAATTCTAAAAAGAAAAAAAAAAAAGATGAAAAGTTGTGACCTCTAATTGCAAAAGTGACATGAGAGAACTGCAGAACACAGCCGGCCCTGTCTGACTGATTAGATCCTTGCAGAGCTTACTGCATCTATAGCTGGGAATGGAAAGGTCAGATCTGACACTTCTAACTCTGGAGGCTGGTTTGTACATAAGCCCTAACTTCTCTGTCAGAATTAAATAGCGTGTCATATATAATACTTGTCTTACTTCCTATAAGGACCTAAAAATACATGATCATGTGTGTCTGGTTTAGTATAAACTACCTTAAAGGGACAGTCTTTTTTTTTTTTCCAGTGGAAAAATAAATTGATATAATTCTCGGGTACCAAAAGGCATCTCTTAGATAAGTGAAATAAGTGAAACAGTCCCTTGTTCCTCCTTTTATACTATAATACTGATATGCATCCAGACCACTCCATCCTATTGAGGTGATCTGGCTGCAGTGTCCCTGACCCCTTAACCCTGCAATGAGAAACATGTTTACATTGCAGTGTTTATACTGCCTCTAGTGGCTGTCTACTAGACAGCCATAAGAGGCACTTTCTGAAGTTTCACAGAGTTTGACTACATGAAACCAAACTGGACGACACCTTGTTTTGCATAAAAAGGTCCAGCTTTGATAAAATCTCCATAGGAAAGCATTGAGGCAATGCTTTTCTACTGAGATGGCCTAATGCACGCATGGTGCTCATAGCACATGCCCATTAGGTCCCCACTTCCATTGGCTGACATCGCACGTCCAGAAAGAAAAGCACGTCCAGGTGCAGAGGTACATTTGGGCTGGAATTGGGTAAGTTATACAGGCTTTTCAACCCTTTCTCTGCCGTGGGAAGGGAGATGGCCAGTGCCCCACATCAAGGGCTGGCGCTACGATAAAGCAGCACAGGTGGCGGGCTCCATACAGAGAGAACTTTGTCCCTTCACGGCATGTGGGGAGATCAATGATCTCAACGGCCCATTGCAGTTAGTGCCTGGATCCAGTGAGTTTCTGGGACTGCACCCTAATTAAGTGGTAGCAACCACTGGATCGTCATTCTCACCTTCACAGCCAAAGGTAAACTTTGTTTTTAGTAATAATAATTAATATTAAAAAATATGAACTTGCTTCATCACTCCCATCATTGAAAAGTCCTATCTCACCCACACAATATATGACCCCTATCCACCACACACTACATCCCCTACACACACGCACATAACTTCCCCTAGGCACACACTACATTCCCTATAGGGTGCTGCAAATTTGTCTTGACCAAGGGCCTGTTAATGGTTATCCTGTTATCTGCATATACCTGCAAACAATCAGGATGGTTCGAGCAGAACTCAGTTTTTTGCATTATCTAGTGGCATCTCAGACAGTTATGCATTTGCATCTGAAATAAAACACCAAGGCACTAGCTGAGTGTCAGGATTACAAGTTGATCCAGCACACAGTACTGTGTCACACCTAGGACAAAGGATAACGTATAACCGGACCTTAGAATGGCCGGACTTCAAAACGACTCCAAAAATAGTCAAAATACTTGCCGAGGTCAGGGACACAGAATCAGACACAAGGGAGGGAAAGCCAAAAGTCAAGTCAAAACAAAGCCAAAGTCAGATACCAGAAAATCAAGATCAGGAAAGCACTCTATAACCATAGGCATGAAACCACGACAGGGCAATGAGCAAGAGGAGAGCTGAGTTTAAATACCCCTGTCGTGGATCCGATTGGCTGTTACCGGCCTTTGACCCTAAAGGCAATTACCAGGTCTGTATGATTGATGCTCAGCACAAAACCATCTGTGGATTTGATTGGCCATGCACATTACCTTTGACCCCAAAAGTAATTACCAGATTTGCATAATTGCTGCTTGGCAAAACTTTTCCAGTCAGGACGGTAAATGCCATTAACCACATTTTTATGTGCGAATGAATACGTGACACTGAGCGACTGCAGGTGTATTATGCTGGGTAATTTGTTAGATGTGCACACACACAACCAACCTATTTTTCACAGTTTCTGGAGTAGCAAGACACAGTAAAGGTCAAACTACACCACAAACGTCTGATTCTGTCATGCATTGTTTCAAAGCTTAGATACCCCCAAAAAACTGTGGTGATATTGAACATTTTCAAACTCTCTGAGAAGTCCTTCTTGGGTAAAGAAACTCAAGAAATCATTGTGTATTTGACTTAATATTGCATTTCTGCAGGTATCATAAGCAACTGACAGATTTCAAACAAAGCATATAAAAAATAATTATGGAAAAAAACAAAACATAAATCCTTTTTTTACAACAATCCCATAGTTCCCGGCTTGACAGGCATTATGTTTCAGACTTAATACTGCATTTCTGCAGATACCCCTAGCAATGGACACTGTTTTAAACATTTTTTGTAAAACCAAAGCATGTGCTGTGACCCAAAAGTACCAGTGACCAGAAACCAGCCGTCAACAGCAGTTTCAACTTTGAGTGTCTCATCAGCATAGCACCGTTCTGGTCTGGAATCTGAAATACCTCTGAGAATCTAGACTATGGTGAGACCAAACATGTCAAAAGTCCGCACAGAGCAAATAGAAAAATTACTCCTATTCATCACCTGCGTATCTCATGTTTCACACCTGTATATCTCAAGTATTATTGTGTTTAGTTTCATCACATTCTTTTTGGTATAGCTTTTTGATACTGCGCAGAACCCTCAAACTCCCAGGCCCCTGGTAGAGGCCAAGAGAATGATTAATACACGAAAAATATACCATCCGGAGGCCTTAAAAAAATCAATATATTAGACTTTCTCAATGGCAGATGAATGACCACAATTGGACAGCACCAGTACAAAAACATTCACTTGCATTAAAGCTAAATGCAATCATAATTTATAAGTGACATTTAATACTGACTCGATTCTTTGTGCATATGTGCACTGCAAGTTTAGTTATGAGTAAATGGTAGGAGAAACTCCTCGGTGTTAATGCTATATACTTTGAAAAGTGAGCATGCCAAGTTTTTCTGCAAACCCTCACTTAATCTTCAGAGCAATTCAGTATAACAAACTCAGCAGAAAAGCAACCATAACTTTTTTTTTTTTAAATGTTGCTGTTGTTCTTACCAGCTATGCTTAATGTTGCCCTACTGTGTTATTTGTTTTGTTCGCATCAAGCAATCTTTCACAGGAGGCCATCACACAGTGTGATAAAATACGCAAAGCTCTCTAGATTTCTTCTCCTTTGAAATGGCAATGTTGGAAGGTACAGCTAAGATGAAAATCCAGCAATTTTCGAACTAGTCATATGAATGAATTATAAAGATTAAACCATGTACATCAGATCTGGCCATTTGTTTAACAAGAAGAGGAACAATGGGATTCACAGATTGAGGAGAAAACCCTTTAAAATCAAATGAGGTTTCTTACAATTAGAAATGGGCAGATGAACATCAATCCCAGGATCCTTCGAATAATTCACCCCACTGGTATTGGAAGTCCACCAACAGGCTCTGTGCAGGTGGGTACACAAAGGTCAATCTGCTGCTTCATAATTCCAAGTGCCCACCCAAATGACAGGTGGTCAGTGTCCCAGACCCCTTAACCCTGCAATGAAAAACATGTTTACATTGCAGGGTTAAGACTGCCTCTAGTGGACGATACCATGCTTTGCATAAACAAGTCCAGCTTCGAGAAAATCTCCATAGGAAAGCATGAATAATGAAACTCAATCCAACCCGTGTTATGGACTTCTATATATGATGATTTATTCATAAATCATTATTATGTGCACAAAGATGCAGAGCAAATGAATACAACTCCTTCTTCCATAAAAGCTGCAAAAGTATACTGTGTTTATAATAAACAAACAAATTTAGTTACAGACTTGTAAACTGGAGAGCCTCATTAGCCAAATCTTCAGAGAATATCATTTCCTTTGTAAAATACGCACGTTTTTCATTTTACAAAAGCTCTCTCATGGAAATCTGGTCGCAACATATGATTGTACATCTTCATGTACATTGTTCATGTTGGATAAATGTATATTTATCCCTCAAGGAACAGGACACAACACGTTTGTATCAATTAGGGCTGTTTATAAAATATGCCAATCGACCAGCAGCTTTCTAGGTTTTAATTAAGTTTACTGCATTACTTTATACCACCACATCTCAATGGTTAAATCCCTAATTTACAAGCAGATGAGATGTATGTTGCAGTTTCTATAACACGCTACCCTTATTTTCTAGTTAACTCTTATCAACAGAATATGTTATCTAAACTTTAAGCCCATACATTTATTTTGTTTTGACGTGGGGATATATAGAACACAATAATAAATAGGACTAGCAGGATTAAACATAAATCAACTCTAGGCAGCCTGCTAGGGCCCAGGGGTTAGACGTGTCCAAGAACCAAGAATTTGATTGGTCATATGAAACACCTCTATGTAAAGAATTAATGCTCCTCTGCAAATACGGTTCTGTTTTGTGAGCGGCACCCTCTGTTATTAAATTGGGAACCGGGCTTGGTACTATGATACCAAAGCATTGCCAGGTCCACTTGTGGCATGGTTTAATAAAATATATCACTGGATTCGGACTGCAAAGTAACAGGATTTTAAACTTCTGCGTCTTAGACTGCTCAGATTTGGGAAGTATGCATCTGCACATAAATATATATAACATAACATTCTATTTTTAGTAATTCTGGGACTAAATTTTACATGTAGAGCAGATTGAGTCTTTATTTTGGTCAGATGGATATATTTAAAAAGTACATCTGTTAATATTTTATGTAAGTGGGGGATAAAATTACAAAATTTGGTTAAGTCTAATTGACCACATGTAAATAATCCAGTAATTAAATAGAAGTATTTTTTTTTTATTTAGCTGACATATACAAGTTAATTGCATTGGTTAACCACAGCTTGTTGTTACGCTTGGCCTTGCAGTTATTATGTAATGTAGAATGCATAGTAGACTGTAGTTCTGGAAAGTTTTATTATATTGGTCTCTCCTATTATCTCTAAATGCTAAAAACTGCATTTTCTACACTAAATCACTCAACTTAATTTGCTGGTATAGACTTGTAATAAATTGGTCGTAGGGCTTTTTTTTTATATCGAAACAAATGTAGTTTATCTCTAGGGCAAAAACACAGGACTTCATTTGATACAGATGGAGCTATTTGAAGGGATTCTATAGTGTTAGGAATGGAAAGCTGTAGTGCCCTCTGGTCGTCATCCCGCCCCCTCTCCCCCCTTCATGCATCCTTCCCCCTAGTGGACCATAAAGGTTTAAAAACCCTTTATTAACTCACCTGATTCCAGTGCCAATGTCTCCCAGCGCTGGGTCGGTGCCCCGCTTCCTCCAACAGAGGAAACTAATGGGCATGGCTCAATGCTTTCCTATGGGGATTTTAGCAACGCTGGATGTCCTCATGCAGAGCGTGAGGATGTGCAGCGTCAGCTAGGTGATCTAGACTCCGGTAAGATCCCGAAAGCGCCTCTAGAGACTTTTACATTGCAGGACTACATGGGACAGTGACATTGCACCCAGACCACTTCAATGAGCTGAAGGTGCCTGGGTGCCTATAGAGTCCCTTCAACAGATATTAGACTATCATAAGGGTGGTTCTGTATTCTACAGGTAAATTTATAATGATATCTTCAAGGTAGTGCAGGTCATCAAAGTTCAGTGAATTGATTCAAACTTTAAATGTAATTGTAATTGTATTTAACTTAATATAACAGATTTTATTTTTTTTATCAATATCTTTTTTTATTTACGTAGTATCGCACACAATGACTGTCACATGCAAGACAATTGAGAAACAGGACCACATTTCAGTTAAAGTTAAAAGAAAACTATTCTCACTAAGCAAGGAGCATGCATTAATGTAAGCAGAACATATAACGAACCATAGCTATATGTCAGTTTTTATAACAATAGGAGAAAAATGAAATAGCAATGCAAGAGAGCACTTTAATTATTGATCTTTACTGTCCACAGTGATCAAATTAGGACGATTTCACAAGCCCAAAAGCAGTACTTTAGCTGCAAGCAGTGTTTTTATAATTCTCCACCATACATGCCTGCTTCCAGATTAGGGAGTAAATGTATTCAGTATTTTCTTGGGAAATTCTATATTATGGTCAAGTCAAGGTCAGTCTATTATTTTCTGACTATATTAACCTATAGGCTTATCTAATGTGTTTCTTATGAGATCCCGAAAGAGTGATTTGGCTCCATTGCATTGTGATTGTTACTTTTTCTATTTTTTATTTTTTTTAACACAAGTAATTTTTATGTCTGTGGGCAACTATCTACATATCCTGAAAGAAATTTTGCTCAATATTAACATAGCAACAAAATTAAAAATAAATAATTAAAAAAAGAAATAATTTTATACAGAAATGGAGAAAGTGAAAAAAATTCCAATTGGCCAAATGCAGAAAATAACAAAAGAAACAACAACTAAATTGCTTGTTGGACAACAAAGTTCTGTTGTTTGTTTGCTTGCCTATTTACAAAGAGGGAACTGGAAGGCTCCCTACGTGTCATTTGATTACTTAAAAAAAAAGAAGCAGATGGCCTAGGGTAAGGACTAAATAAATTAGGCCTATTTCTATAAGGAAGAGTCAAATCCTCTCTCATGCCCCCACCCTACATGCTGCAGGTAAGTGCATGTCTATAAAACAGCCAGCGGATGCTTACTGTCCTAAAACAGTCTCTAATCCTTGCCTTCACAGTGGGGGAAAAATAACAATAATAAAGCTGCAGAGCATTGTGGCCATGGGTTGGAGGCTATTAAATGAAATAAAAATGGAGTACCTGGGGTCCCCATAGTACCCACTCATGAGCGGTGGGTTGGGGCCATACAGTAATCAGGGAGCGGATCTATTGTCCCAATCATTTGGCAGTTGGTGGGGGATCTAAATGTAATAATGCAGGGATACCTATTGTTCCCAGCAGCACCCACTTATTGATGCTGGGTCAGGACTTATAATAAAATTCTGTGCACAAGCCCACCCCCTCCTCCATGAAAATGTGTCCAATATATCACAGTCCTCTGACTAAACTTGCATAGCGTAAGAAAGCATTGTAAGGGCTTTTCCAGCAATGCAAGCACAGTCTGTGCCAAGCCTTCACAGGGTGAAGAAGGATTCATTTTATTACGAAATGTATTTCTTTTTCAGTTTTTTTTTTTGTTTGGGCTGTTTTTATTTAGTAGTTGTAATGCGACTTTGTGGTTTGTTTATTAGGCCTTTTTGGGGGCTGAAAAGAAGGTTTAAGAAAACCGACATCTTATGGTAAATATATATTTTTTCCACTTGAATTTAATTGATTGTTGTCCCCACCACACCATTATTATGGTGAGATTTTAGGTAGGGGATTTCTATTGGGAAGGTGGCCTCGGGGCATGGGGAACCTTAGCCACACAGGTCACAATTTTGCAAATTAGGGGGTGGGGAGGTGGATATAATTTTATTATTAGCCCCTAGCAGCCACCAATGGGTGGTGGCTGTTGAGGGGCAATCGGTCCTTCCCTGATTATTTTATTAAAGAGTCTCCGCCCACTACCCTGTTATTTTAGAGCCTCTTCTTGCCACCAATGTTTGGGGGTTAGGGGAGACAATTGTTTCCTTCCCTGTTTATTTATTAAAGCCTCCACCCACCACACATGAGTGGGGACGGAAGGACATAAGACCCCCCCATTCGTTATATTTACTTGCCCCCCATCTGCTGGCCACAAGTGGTGCATAGGTGACATGCTTTATATCCAAGAAGTTTATCTATATATATGCTTTCAAAATACAGCTGTAAGATAGCAGAATTTCATTACTTCAAATTAAAGTCTGATCTGAAAATAATGCGTGAATTTCGTCTCAACCAAACGGTCTAATGGATGACAATCAACTCGGACAAACCAACATTTCCTGCTGTGACCAAGTCTATTGTACAGCACTGCATAATATGTCTGTGCCTTGTAAATAATAATATCTTGCCTTGATTGTTTCTACTTTGGTGTCTGAAGCCCATTTCTCACAGAACAGTATGGAGGGTAATGATGAGGTGTGATCAATAAACATAAACAAGGCAAATGAAAAGCAGTGAACCGTGGCAAAATGAAAACCTAAATGCAAACGTCATGCCAAAATTGCAAATTGAAAAAGTTTTCAACTCGGCTACTGTCACAGTCTGGTTATCCTAGCTTGGCTCTGGTTCACCGTTTAGTAAATAAGCTCCTTCTGTGCTCATGGTTCCTTATGGCAAACTAGAAAGCATTTGTTTTCTGAGTGTGAAATGCAAAAATTAACTGCTGATATAAAATAATAGAGAATATAATACCTGGATGAAAAATATATTTCCTGCTACCAGAGGAGAATAAATCTTGGAAATATTACTGTTATAACTCAGGAGGGTTGCATCCACATATGTCAAGGCAATCAATTTATTTCTTGTCTTGAGGTAATACACTCCTGTTAAAGTAATATTTCAAGTCTTGTTTTATAATATTTCAAAGCAAAGTACTTTCATTTTACAGAGGAGGAAAATGCAATTCTGCTTTAGGTCCTTTTGTTCCTGAGAGACTCTTCTCCCGTGGGTAAGAATCGAGAAGCAGCTACTTGGGTTTTTACACCTTTCTCAAGAAACATGCGGTTGTACGACAAGCATTTCTTAAAACACTATTAAGGATATAGATCATTGTCACAGGCAGCAAATAAGCAGACATTCATGGACAAATGTGTTACTGCTACTAATAGCAGAAATAATGTATTTTATTATTTATTTATTTTTTAGCATAACTGAAAGCATGTGATACATCACTGGGTCCAAATGCCCATGGTGGTGCAATAAGGTATGTTACAACGGTGTACCAGATATTGTATATAGTAAAAACAATACAATATGAAACAATTCTTATGAAACAATGTTATATATATATATATATATATATATATAAATAATTCTGCGTTCCCTTAGAATGTTAGATTAACATCCCCCTTTTTAAAAGCAAAAAACAAAACATCCTTACATTTATCATGAATCCAGAAGAATTGCTGATATACGGTGTCTGTGCAACAATTGTCGCAATTTAATGCGCGCTCTAAGGAGCACTGAATCTAAAGCTTCCCATTTTAGATCATGGGAAGTACACCCATCATCAACAAACTTTGCATGAGTGGATATCCGGCATAAAAGAGATTCAATAATTCAATCTATTTAGTCCAAAGCCCCTAGTGGCAATCATTTCTCCAGGAGAATGTAACATGCACATGCTTCTAAAATCTATTAATCATACAGTAAAACAAAACTGAACAGAACAGAACTGCATTACTCTAAGCACATCCTTAGTTAACGGTCATTCTCTTTAGCAGGTAAATTCGGACTAAGCCAGAGTGCACACAGGTGATATATTGCAAGTGTGGATATGGAGTTCTGGTGACTGTCTCACACCTGTGCAAACAACTACTGGTCTTGTGTGTATACTGTGACAGACTAGATGCCACTGCTACAGCAGTGTTCCCAGACATGTAACCACTCCATCTTTTTGGTTTAACTTTATGTTTGATTACTTGCAGGCCAATCTCAGGAGGGGCTAATGTTGACAGTCTTTCCTAGCCAGCCCTCATTAGTTCTGTGCCATCACTATTATCCGGGAAAGAACAAACATCACCAGCGATTGGCACTGTCAACACCTGCTCTCTTTCCTTGCAGACTAGCTAGTTTTACATTACAGCAAACATTCAATCATTATGGTCAGTTTTTTCAGTCGACACGTATAATGCCTGTGTGCTTAGGCCATTGTCCTATATATCATTGTCCTACTTACTTGTAATTTGATGCCATTCTCGTTCATATGTCCTGTTTTGTATCAACTACTCAGGTATGGTTTTAGTATAAATGTTAAATGCAGTCTCCCCTGTAGCCGTAAATTGCCCCGTGGTAGTATAAAGCTACTGAAAATAAGACTATTGTAGCTACTGCCCTTAAAGGGGCATTCTAAGCACCATAACCACTACCGTGTATTGATTTGTTGTAGTTATGGTGTCCCTGGCGCCATCCCTCTTTTAAGAGTCAAATCATTTTTAAGCAGTTTGACACTTACCTGGTTTCCCAGAGTCTGGCCCCTTTACATAGATATGCCTAAAGTGGAAGTTTCCTTTCTATATGAAATAACTCTATTAGTACTTATTTAATTGGAGGACACTGTCATCCAGTAAATTCTGCCGAATGATGGAATTCACATACTAATGCTGAAGAAAGAACCTCTGCTTTAGTGGTATCTGTGAAGAAGAACTAGACTGCGAGGTATGCATGAGACCCAAGTAACTGCCAACCTGTACTAAAATGGTCTGATTCTTAGCAGTGAAGACACACTAAGATACTCTTGGCACCATAATGACTACAATGTGCTGTGGTGCCTAGAGCAGAGGCATGCAACCTTTGGCACTGCAGATTTTGTGGAGAATCTCTCTCTTGAAGCTTTCCCGCCATTATGGCAGATGTGGTCTACAAGATCTTGAATGTCGAAGGTTGCCTACCTCTGGCCTAGAGTGTTCCATGCACCATCTTACAATGCTAATCTATTTTTGAATGATTTAACACTATCAGCTAATAGCGAGACACTGACTTGGCGGCCTGTGATATGCTGTGAGATTCAGCTGATGCTCTCAGCAATCACTGGATGCCCATCACAAATAATACATCCCTGAGGAAGTCACTGCAGTGACGAAACGCGTTGGATACTACACTTTGGACTTTTTATATTATTTGTCATTTTAGTCTATTGTTATTATAGTCCATTTTTTATTTTATTTTATTTTTTGCATCTCTACCCTGGGATCTCTTTTCATTTCCAGCTGGAGACCTGGTCATCACTCTATTGTGGAGATATTAGATAAACCTGGTCTCTGGTTTGGACAGTACCCCTGACAGGGTGACAGGCGTGATTACTACTTCTCTTTTGTAAGTTCTCTACCACGTGCGCCACCTATCTTATCCTTATTTACTTCACCATATTTTGTATTTTGTCATTTTGTAGATTCTACGTTCACTATCAGCCATAGCCAGGTTGTATTGTTCTGTACCACCCTCTACCTGTGTATACTACCCTTGGAGACATATACACGTTTTTGCACAAATAATACATACTCTCCTATCACTGGCAATGAAACCAATGCTTCACTAACAGCAGTGGCCTAGGAGAAGACCAAGGAGGCATTGAGATAGAACAGGGGACAGAACTTTGGTGTTAATTCAAAAATGGTGTACCATGAAAAGTTAAATTGGTGCCTGGGCACTTGATGCCCCATAATAAGGTAAAGTGGCTCTATCAACTTCATGAGTCTTTGTTTATTTTGCAAATACCCCAATTGGTGATATGGTCGCTTGACGTTCAGTGGCCAAGGGTTTCAAAGGAGATGAGCTATAATTACCTGATGCTGTCTCAGTGGGCACAGCCATCTTCAATCTTTAGCTCCCAGTGCTACATGTAAGCCCATGTCAGTGCTGTACTCGCGCACATGCAAAAGGGTATAACACTGATGTCTATGGAGGATCACGTGGGAGTGCAGCAGACTCTATAGATATTATCTTGCAGCAGCTGTGTCTTTTGTCAGGTTTTCCTGATGTTATAGTCACTGGGTATTGCCACATCCACCACTACTGCAGTCTTCTGTTCCTTGTCAGCCAAATGAAAACACTGACGTTTCTCAGAAGCAGCAATATTTTACATTGTCTGAGAAAACCACCTCATCAATGCATCAAAATGTGATGGTTTCCCAGGTTGACTAGATCGAGGAGGGAAGACACAGAGCTGAGAAGGGAAATGCTGGGGGATGGGGCAACGAATAGAGGGGACAGGACAACGAGCAAACAACTCATACCCAGAGCGAACTACACGTATAGACAACAAGGGGACCAGGGGAGCCCGAGCCAATTTATAGTCGAAATAGCAATGCTGAACAGAGTATAGGACGAAAATGTGTTAAAGCATTATGTGAAAAATTGTAAATGTACGTGACCCCAATGATGTAACAAAATGTCCTGCATAACCCACTCTCTTTTATTCTGTACCCTGGCGAGCAGGAGCCAAACGCTAAACAATGTGATGCACCAATAAAACCAAGTTTCAAATTGAAAAAAAAAAATGCGATGGTTTGTGGGTAATAGAGTTTCCCATTAAGGCCTATTAAGTTAAGACAGGCCTCAATTCGTCACTTGTGGCTTGCCCACTGTACTTGCATGTAATACGTTATTTCAACAGGACAGTGCAATTTAAAACATTTCAGGTATACTATATATTAACGACAGAGGTAAAAAAAATATGACTTAGATTTGGCACCTGCATTATGACATATTCAACAACCTGAGTCACTAAATAATTGTCTATAAGAGTTGACGTTACCTGAAGCTCTGCAAGCTGTATTGCAAATTAATTTGGTTAGGGCTTATTCTCTGTTAAGAAGATAGGCCTCCCACAAGAATATTTGATTTTGTACCTGCGTTCTCATACTAAGTAAGCTGAGTCAGCCACAATTTGCTGTCTGTAACAAGTGATAGATATGTGGTCTTGTCTGCAGGCTTAGGTAAAATGAATAAAGTAAAGGCCTACACTCTCCTCACAAGAGACGCGTCCCATATGCCTGATTAATTTGGCTGCTGTGTATTATCACATTCTGTATAGTAGGTCTGTACAATTACAATCATAAAGCTGATTTTGTCCCAGGTTTCTCTGACAAAGGGTCTTTTTTAAATGACTAATTAAATCAGCACCTGTGCTTTAGCTCAATGGCTGCATAGCTAAAGATTCAGCCACTATTCACATGTCTTTAATGAGTTACGCAGATGTGATCTGCATATTACATTGCAAATGGACATATATTCAAGTCTTATTCTTTGCTGGCAAGGAAGGACTTCCATACGACGGATTAATTTACCTCTGTGTGTATTATATGTGACAGGTGGTAAATTAAGTAAAGTTACGCAAAATAAATTTTAATCATAAATCATCAAGGCTGATCCCCTTTTAGACCAACATTTGTATGAGCAAGAACATGCCTCTTTGCCACAGTCAGTACTAGCAAAAGCTATGAGAATGGACATAGTTTGACATTGGAAAGTCAGCCATTTGTGAACCTGGCCTTTGCCCATAACACACATTAGCCCTACTTTGCCTTATGATATTTTGATTGCACTGATTGCAATATATTGTTTGCACTGGAATTTCAACATGAATTTATGATGAAATACTCACAAACTGACCAGAGGTGACATCCAGGTGACTATCAGAGCAGGTATCAGAGCACCCATCCCCCAGTTTTAAGAATTCCTTAGTGGTTACAAGATTCAATTATGATGCTAGAAGATCTCTGGCGATTGCTTACCTTTAGGGTTTAAACCGTTATTGAATGGTTTAACTCCAAAGAGCTGAATCCAGCAACGTTTAGCTCTGCCTCTATCCTTCTGCTTTTGGCTAAAGCTTGAATTGTTTTTTTCTCAAGATGTTATGTGAATGGAAGCTCTCAGCCCATCAGCGGTGCCCCTGTCCAAGGCTTCCTGATTCAAGCCTTGGACAAAAGTGGAAGGTGAGGGGCAGATCTCAATATTGCTGGATTCAACTATTCGTTGACAATTTAATCCCTAAATATAAACGAGTGCAAGGAACCCCCTGGCACCATAACAACTTCAGGAGTTTCCTTCTATGTCTATTACATCTTTGGTTGTTGTTACAACACAATCTTCGATGTTGTTTATCTTGTCCTATCTCCTTTGAGTGGGTGGCGTTAACATAATATATGTGCTGCTTTCATTAGACACAAATGGGGAACTCAACTGTATATGCTGCCATGGATAATAGCCAGGAAAATTAAATTATGGTAAGTATGAATACATATCCCTCTTCTTTAATAAACACACAGAATATTATATATACCCTGATAATATGTTCAAGTTCTTTGTCTTGCCTGAAATCAATAAAAAATGAATAGTTCTTAACCCCTTAAGGACCAAACTTCTGGAATAAAAGGGAATCATGACATGTCACACATGTCATGTGTCCTTAAGGGGTTAAAAAAGTTAAACTAATGAGAACCAACAATGAGAAATCACAACTTTCCGTGTGGGAAACAGAAATTCATATATAATTTGTTAGCGTAACAATTGAACATTTTCACACAGCGTTACTAAGTAATTATCTCCGTCTTGCTAAATTATATCTGTCCTAGCACCAAAGAAGCAGCTGTGTGTGAGGTTTGAAACAAAAAAAATATATTTTAATGTAATGTAGCTGTTATCAGGGAATATTAGAAGTCTGCGATTATGATCAAGCTTCAGATGGATTGGAATCATTAGCAGATATTAATAAATATCAAAGAGTGCATAGTTTTCTTATGCAAGCGAAAGATTCTGACAGAGTATACATATTGAGAAGCACAAACATTAAAAAATATTTACTATATTGACATGATCAAGTAGCTACTGCCTTTCATGCAATAAAATACAAGAATGAATAGTACTTCTTGGAGTACATCTTAATATTGGATGTAGAAGACAGTTTAATAGTATTGGTGGGTAAATGAAATTATTTGTATAAGGCAAGTATAACTCTTCCGACAATCTCTGCATAAAATATTTAAAGAGTAAATAAGAAAAAAAAACAAAAAAAAAACAGTAAATTCAAAGATAAATTTTAATGTATCAAGCTTTGCATGCAATCAAAATGAAATTTAAGACAATGCATATTTGCATATATTTAAATTATTAATAAAGAATGTCTCTCAGAAGACGCCTTAATGGCATTCTAAGGAGCTGGAGACAATAAGAGAATCTATTTTACAAATGGCAAGAATGAAATGCTTTGCTCTGAACATAACTGTATATCAAAGGTTTTATGACTATATTGTTTTCCTCAAGGCATCTCAATAATAAACCTGATTCAATCTGCTTTAATTTTAATATCCTCATCATAAAAACACGATTTGTTTTTGTCCACCGACAGTACACACAAAATGTTATATCTCACAATATATTCTCCTTGGGCTCCAGAAGTGATGAAGGCATTGTCGTGAACTTAAGACTGATGTCAAAAGACCTGCTCACATCTTGTAAGGGAGCTTTAGGATACGGAAGGAGTCCACTTATTTCAGATCTCTTTCTTCTTTGGATGATTATATAAACTCTCACACCTCCGTTCAAGATTCCATCACGTTGAATTGCTTTCTGTGGTATCTAGGTACCACAGTGCATTCTTATGATGGCCAGTCTACAATATTAAGCCAATATTTACCGTAGAAATGGCCACCAATTCAATAAAAATGTTTACAAAACTTAAAAACTCACAAACAGCTAGAGAGGCAATTGTGAATATTTTCCTATTGATTAAACTTTAAAATGATCTGCTTGCCTCTGTTTACCTGTTATATAAATATTGAATAAATAATAATATAGAAATAAATCATATACGTATTTAGAATATTACCTTGCCTTGCCATGGTAGCTATTTTACTTTAACCCCCTGTGCATTGCTCCATCTGCATTTTTTCTGCTGTTTAAGAGGATGAAGTCGCTATTATATTGCATTTTCAATAGTAAACCATCTCTAGAAGAAAAGCCGTTCAAAAGTATGGAGTAAAGGTATAGTTCGCTTAGTTAAAGAAACACGATAGGGTCAGGAACACAAACATCTATTCCTGACCCTATAGTGCTAAACCCACCATTTAGGTGGCTTGCACAGCCCCCTTAAAAGGAATTAAAACTCAAATTATTTCCAGCGCTGCGCATAGGGAAAGCATTGGATTGGCTAAAATTGGCAAGGAGGCATGATGGGAGGCATGATGGGGGATTTTGGCCAATCAGCAGTTGCATTGAATCATTGCATCTCTATGAGGAAAACTCAGCGTTCCCATGCAGAGCGTGGTGGGACTTACGGTTCGTGGGACTTACGGTTATGTCCCTGCCTTCAAGATGCTGTGGGCTGTAACTAAACCACGCTAAATTATCATAATTCAGACTATTTGTAGATGAAAGGGATGGGGAAATGATACCGCACAACGCCATGGACATGCAGTTCCAGACACCAGGAAGGCAGTGGTTTCTATCCTTTTGCCCTGCTACACAAACCTTGGGTGGGACTGGAGCCAGGCTGCGAGGTGCACGAAGGAGTACAAGGATTATTTGTTTTGAGCAGTGACATGACATACACGCCCCAGTAGGAGTTACTCTATTTGCATCAACTGTAATCACTCCCTTGGATTCTGGCACAACTGCCGGAGGTTCCCAGCATTCACTCTAACTCAAGGAATGCCTGGACTTAGAGGGACCAATTACCGAGGTCTGCATCAACCGGAGTTAACCACCACAGATTCAAGACTAGACTAGACCACCAGGCCGAGTTAACTCCTACTGAACCATGAGGGACTAGCATCCACCCCCCTTGGAGCCACCAAGGATCCCAGACCCTCTTCCTGCAGAAAGACCAGCAGCAGGGGACTTAAACAGAGAACCAATGCACATATCACATACAACCAGCACACACAGACACACACATCACATACACCAAGCACACAAAACACACATACAGCACACACTCCATATACAGCCAACACACACCACACACAAAGATTACACACCACACACAGTCAGCACATTATGACAAAGGGTTACAGAGGGTGAGAGACTCAAGGTAATTCCCCAAATAAATCCCAATGGCAAAACTAACCATGTTGTGACTAAAGAAAAGTTAAAAAAAATATTTCTAGATCAGCTGTTTTTGTTTTCAGCTCTAGTATGTGAAAACTCAGAATTTAGCTAATAACCCTGTTAATATCCAGGGCTCTAGGCAGGGACCCCAATAAATGTATTTGAAATTATTTTGTATCAGGACAAGTCGATTGTCATGACGGACAACTATATTTGGCTACTACTTTCATCCCTTAGACAAGTAGATCTTTTTAAATCCCTGAATGAAGGCAAACATTACTGCATAAACCACCCTACTAGCTTTAATCCCAGAAAAATATTCCCGTCCACCCAAGTGGAGTTGTTCTTAAGCTTGCCTGAAACCAGTTTTTTCTTCCTTCAGTATGGCTGTCACAATGGATGAAGTAGCAGCTATCAAAGATACCCCATCCCAAAATACACATGACATCCCACAAAGCATAGCATGAAATCACACAGAGAGTACATAGCGGATATCTGTGCTCAAGTAGTTGATTTCAGAGCTATTGTCCACTGACAACTAAGTTAACTGTTTTATCACATATTTATCCAGTAATATACCAGAAAGCTGGCATGGTTTCTATTGTTCCTGAAGGTATAGCATTTTTAGACAGTACAAGCCTAAATCCATGACTCTATAACAATAAGGTTTTGTTAACAGAAAGGAAACAGGTTGAAAGGATAAGCAGTTTGTGGAAGACATGATTACGGATTACAATAAAAAGACACTGTGTACTTAAAATGGCAAACAGAACCAGCGACATCCTATTTAAAGATATGCTCAAACTAGCTCAGAGAAGCGTTGAGTACATATTTGGCTTGTTTAATGGAGAAAGGGGTAAAAAAAAAAATGAAGAATAATACATTTATTTATGCTGTACTTTTTGGCACAGCAATTTATTTAATTGATTTGTTTTTAAAGAATTGGTTAAAACAGCACAAATGTTACGCAAATTTTTTTTTATGGATAAGCTCACGGTTATAGTAATAATGCTATTAAATCAAATGAAAAAGTGTGGGCCCTGTGGAAGGAAGCTGTAGGCGGAAATGGGGTCATGGCTCGTTCCTCAAGGAAAGAGGGTGCTGGGTCCCGCAGTGGGTTCATGTTACCTGCCAGGCCTACATAACTTAGGCAACTTCATACATAAGGGCACAAGAGACACAACTATTATTTCCAGTAATAGAGTCATATTGGTTCTTGTATGTTCTTTTTTTTTTCTTTTGGTTTGTTCTCTCATTATCACTCACAATACTTCAGCACAGTAATTGGCACCATCACGGAAGACGGCTGAAAGAACCAGCATAGCATGGAGTCCTCTGATTCCCGTTGACTGGTTCCAAACAGCTTTATTTACAGCAGTGTTCTTTTTCAACTGTAAAGTGATTTATATTTAATATTTCCCTTTTTGTGGTTTGTTTTTCTCAGTTTCTATCTCAAAATGTGAAATGCAAGTACCGTATGTAATGTTTTAACGTTGATGTACTGTATTGCCAACTTGGTGCTTGACAAAAATAAAGAATTAAAGAAAAAAAAAAAAACAGCACAAACGCAAAAATATTAGGGAAAAAGAGTTGCGGGAATATACCATGATTTGTGCATCACCAAAATAATAATCAAACTCAGTTCTCCGCAACCACAATTCATGTAGTCCAACATGCCTGATGTAACCGCAATTCATGTAGTCTAACACGCCTGATGTTTAGATCGTAAGCTCATGAGAAGAGGATTCACCATTCCATTTGTCTCTATTTCAACAGTGTGGTGAAATCTACTAATGCGTCATAAAAAAAATAATAATAATAATGTCTTGAGTAGAGCAATCTTACATCACCATTTACTGTGTATTATACTGTCAACAAATAGTTAAAGGGACACTATAGTCACCAGAACAACTACAGCTTATTGAATTTGTTCTGGTGAGTAGAATCATTACCTTCAGACTTTTTGCTGCAAACACTGTCTTTTCAGAGAAAATGCAGTGTTTTCATTGCAGCCTAGTGATAACTTCATTGGCCACTCCTTAGATGGCTGTTAGAGATCGTTCCTGGTTCATGGCTGCCTAAAATGCATCCAAACATTCAGTGTCTCTACCCTCTGCATGCAGACACTGAACTTTCCTCATAGATATTCATTGATTCAATTCATCTCTATGAGGAGATACTGATTGGCCAGGGCTGTGTTTGAACTGTGTTGGCTCTGTGCCTGATCTGCCTCTGTCAGTCTCAGCCAATCATATAGGGAAGCATTGTGATTGGATCAGGCTACCACTTAGGCAACGGGCAGGTCGAAAGGAAACAGGGACATGTAAGCAGCTGCGGACTTGAATACAAGTAAGATATTACTATATTTGCATGCATACATGTTTGTGTTCCTGACCGTATAGTGCTCCTTTAAAGGAACACTTTGGGCAATATAACAATTTCATGTAGTTGTTATGGTGCTAGTAGGTACTTGGCAATGTATGACCCTAAATGGATTAACCATTTACAAATAGTTTTATCCAAAGAAGGGCTAAGATTCCACGGCCCCTAGGCAGGTTACCAGTTTGTCATCCACCTTCATTCTTCAGTAGCCCCTCCACCCTTCATTTTTCACTTTACCCCTGTGCCCTATGGCACTTATGGTTATTCCTGCACTTAACCTCAAAGATGTCCATGCGGTGCCCATCAGCTGGGACCATAATTTATAACTTTATCATGAATTTCTCTCAATGGGAAGTTAGTAAAAGGTTGAGAGCAATATCGCAGACACAACCTCCAATACTTCTTCATTGAAGCCAGGGACTGAGCCATCGAAGAGGCCAAGCTGACGGGCTCCAAATGGACACGTTTGGGGTTAAACTGTTCATAACCACATTAGGATAATACGGCACCCAGGATCTGCAGACACCATAACAACTTAATTGAGATCAAATTATAGTGCTTGGAGTGTTCCTTTAAACTTTTGATATGTATTTGAAAAGTCCATAGACACATGACAATTTCTGTAATTCTGGTTTGACTGAGAGTCTGAGAGTGTTATTAGCTGTGAAATTACTGCATTCCTCCTAGCTGTCCCACCCAGATTTTAAGGGTGCTTTCCCGCAGTCTCACTTCAGTTCCTTGGTGTCCCACACTTGGAGACACCAGGGAACGGTCCCCTGATAGCAGAGCGCAAGCATATAATTAGATGCTCTGGCGCTCTGCAGCATGCATTAGGAGCATCATGGTCCCTGTATGTTGCTGATAGCTGGAGGCCAGCAAGGCTGCCTGTCAGGTGGTGGCCCAGCCCCATTTTTGAGCTGATCCGCCTCGTTTGTTAGCAAGGCCACCCTTTCCAGTGTAGCCACACCCACTTACTACGCCTCCTCAGGACTCACAAGTCCCGACTTCAAGTGGCCGCATTTTGGGAGGTACGTTAATGGCAGGTAAAGGGTAAAACCCAATTTCTTGTAAGTCTTGTCATTGTATCTATTTCACCAATGGTGCAATTACCAAAAAGCCTTGATGATCAACTGTAGCTTAATATGGATTACTGGTTGTCTAATAAAGAGGATTTAGGTTACAGATAGTACAGAAAATAACTCACCCTGCACTCAGGTACCGCTTAGCAGTCCGGCTATCGACCAAGGAGGTGCTCTGTATGAAGGCCGACACCACAATTCAGGATAGAAATACAGGTAATAAGAAAATACAGGCAGCAGGACTGAGAAGTCGTCCTGCTAGTGAATTTATATAGGAGGGTATTTTTTTTTTTTATACTTGGTGGTGAGGAGCATCTGGGTGCATACATGTTAAGTAAGAAAGAAGTGATCTATATGCAATTACATACTTTGATCAATTAATTTGCTTGAGATTTAAACAGTGTGATGTATAAATTATATTACCATCGGAAGATTAATCTGTCATAAACATGACTTGGGACAGCATGTTCACTTTAAATCTTCGCAATATGTTTGATGGCTACTTGCATTTTCCTAGCAGTCTGGTGTATCTCAATATAATGTAAAATTCATGATAATTACATACATGTAATAGGTATCTCCAGTAATTGCCCGGATCAGAAAAATCCTAAACCACAAATGAATGCAATCTGCTCAGGAATATAAGCAATACAATTCCCATAAGTCAGCTAATTTGAGCGTGCATTATTGTTTGTGAAGTTTGTCAGTAGAGAATATTAAAGTTGAAGTACTGGATTCCCTCCAGGAGTATTCAGGGAAATTATTGAGTAATGAGGTCTCTAGGTTAGTTTCACAGCACATGCCTTTGTTGCAATCCATTGACCAAAGGGACAAAATTAACACACATTCCAACTTTGCCTTAAAGAGGAAGCATTCACCTTCGAGTTGGTGAATGTTTATTGTTCACTCAGCTAAGTAAACTCTTTAGAAGTGTGCATTGAAGTGAATGTTACTGGCAAGCACATTTTAGCAACATCTTCCCACATGCACATAGGTGTCGTCTTCCAAAACAATGATGAGATTATGGGATACCGGGAAATTTACAATGTACGCCAATTCTCTCATATCATGAGAATTTATATTTCTTTACTTTTAGTACTTTGAAAGAAAAATAGCACACAAATCAAAATTATGTTGTGCAAGAATCTATCCACGGATAGTTCTTTAAAAAAAAAAAAACACACACAAAAAAAAAAACATATGCACAACAACCTTATCAAAGGAACACATAATGAATATCATGTGTAATGGTAATTAGGATTTGGCGCTGATGCTGTTCTAGACCACATTGCACATTATGCTCACCAAGACACTCTAACCACCAATACAACTTTGGCTTAATTAAAACATAAAGTCGACCAAGCAGAAATCCTAAATATACATTATTTATAAATGATTCCTGCAAATTAGCAGCAACATGAAAAGTAATGTACACAACGTTATTTAAAGGGACACTATAGTCACCCAGACCACTTCAGCTCAATGAAGGCCCCTCTAGGCTTAACCCTGCAGCTGTACACATAGCAGTTTTTTATGTACTTGCTCACAACTCCCTTAATATGCTTGACTGTATCTTACCATTAACTACTTTTGACTACCGGTATATTGTTTCTTGAAATGAGTCCCCTATATGTAAATCTTTTGTATTTCCATATTTCAAAATATGGCTTGTAAAGGGTTAAAACATAAATTCTACACTTACCTGATTCCAGGTAAGTGTAAAAAAAGGAAAAAACACTTATGATCTGTTCACATCGCTTAACAGCAACCACGCCTAAATATGAACTGCGCGGAAGAAAAATCCCCAACAGATTTTTTAATGAAATATTCGGCTTGAGCTAGCTACTCTTCTTTAATAAATGGGCAGCAAAAGTTACATAATTTTTTTCAACAAAAGAATGTTCAGGCAGGTTGAGTGAGCATTTCCAGTTCCTGCCTGTCTCACATTTGTAATAAAAAAAAAAAAAAAAAAAAAAGTGTGTGTACAAAGCTCTTTTTCCCCCAGATACCCACATCCGTATTATCATGCGTTACTCCAAATAGATTTCTTGTAGGGATAATTTTAACCAGAAACCTTAAATACCGACATTATTGGCTCCACATTTGTCACTATAAAACAACACATTTAAAGATAACCATCCAATTTACACATTGTAATTGAAATATGTCACATGTGAAACAATCATTAATAGCTGCAAAAAGAAAATAAAAAAAGACTACTTTAATTAAGACTTCAACCCTGTTTATTCTAATAAGAGAACATTATGATTAAATAAAATTTACAAACTATAGCTTTTGGAAAATGGCCGCATGGTGGCTTGCCACCTCTCTTGGAAAAAAAAAAATACTGGCCGTGCTAATTTACATAATCAATTATATATTCATAACATCACCAAAGGTAATATAACATCACAAGCACTGACATAAGAGAAAAAGAAAAAAAATATTTAGAAGGGGAAAATTCCATAAATCATACAAAACTACTTAGAATGGGAGCACTATTTCTAACTGTGAGTGTAGGATTTATTATGAGTAGCGAGTGTGCATTCTGTGTCTGGGTGTGTATGTTCAGCAGTGTGTGAGTTATTGTGTATATATAGCAATGTATGTACCAGACATGTTCTGTAAAATAGAAATGGGTATTCTAGCTCCATTTCTCTCAACGCTCTCCAACAGTCCAGTCAGAGAAAAATACCTGTATTTTTGCTATAAAAGCACTAGCTAAACAGCCTCAAATACCGGCTGAGCGGGTAAACACTGGTCACCTGGCAACCCTAAACCCATGGTTCTGAAAATATTTTAAATACCTGTGAAACGCGTAATGTGAGCACATTACATCTTTCATGATGGACCACTTAGTGAAGATGTACGAGACTGCTGTACAAGATGGCAATAATCAATGCAATAAACATGGAATGCCGAAAACATCTTTCAGCAGAAAAAGGAAATGCACATTGTATAAGTTGTGCTAAGCAAATTCTTAGCACTTAATGCTACTCACAGGCACAATGTGCTTCAAATTGGTTACCTGATATACCTATTGAATGACATAGGACATCATGCCCATTATGAGCTATCATATCCTTTCTGCATTCTACCATAAGATGTCCATGTAAGTCTGCATGCAAAAACCGGTGTCAAAACTAAAAGGAAAGGTCTTACTAGAAAATATGAATTGACATACTTATTACGGTGAAAGAAAATATTCTGTAGACATGTTAAATTGCAGCAATAGTCATGGGGGAAAAAATCTGGCATTGCTCTAAATTTGCATTGATATATATGAACCTATATAAAGAAAGACAGACAGACAGACAGAAAGAAAGATGACAGTCCTGGATATCTCCTGGTTATATAGGAAACCTGTGGATTTTTTTAAATTTAAACACTGTACATTTTGAAGGTGAAAATATTCCTATTGGGCTAACTTCCATAACTGTTGATTCCTCACCAGTTCTGTAGATTTCCAGGCCTCCCAACCGTCCCAATTCCGCCAGGACAGTCCCTGGTATAGGGTCCTTTCCCACCCTCCTGAGTTTGCTCCCTGGTGACCTGATTTTCAGACCACCAAGGAAATGTCCCCAAAAGGCGTAGCAAAAGCGCATCATTATCATTGTGCTATGCTCAAGGGCCTGGGACCAAGCAGAGAGTGCTGTTTTAGCACTCTCTGCATGGTCCAACCTTGGTGGACCGGCCTTTGGGCGGACCTGTCCCCCTTTGGGCAGCATCAGTGAAACAGTTTGTGTCATTGACCCGCTCACTTTTACCCCTTCCCATTGGCATCCTGTATCCTGCTTCACATAACACCAATGTTGTGGGTCATCAAACACTATTTGGTCTATTCTGAACAAATTCACTTTTGGATAAATTGGTATACATTTTAGTTTCTTTAACTGTAACATGATAGTAAACGTAGTGATTTTCATTCTATTTGAAGGCACCCAAGCGTCTCAAATAATTTTAGCAGATTGTCCTCTAAATAGAAAGTGTTAAGTACTTCAGAATTTTAAAAATATTTAGAATCTTGACATATCTTGTCATTGCAGGGACATTATTTTCGAGCAGGGTTAATTGCTTTATTCCAAAACCTTTTCTTTTCCCTTCTGACACATAAACTCATTTAAATTCAATAAAGGGTGAAATGGGTCTGATTGATTTTTAAATGCACTGTTAGATTTCTCCCAATCTGAGTAAATCATGCATGCTCAAATCGTATACTGCAGGGAGACTGGGCAGGGTGAAAATGGTATTAGAAAGAAAAAATCATGAATCCTACAAAATTTGTAATGAGTACAATGTCACCCCGTGGTCGGAGTCACATTTATTTCTGTAGCTGAACATAATATTTCAGATGTATACATTTTTTTTTAATGCATACAAATAATACATCATTTTAAAATATAAAATTAATATGAACTACATTTAAAAAAACTAAAACATATATAGCACTGGTCAATACACATGGCCTTGCTGCAAGAGGCGGCTCTAGATTTTGATGCCTAGGCGAAGCTCAAAGGACCACTATAGTGCCAGGAAAACATACTCGTTTTCCTGGCACTATAGTGCCCTGAGGGTGCTCCCACCCTCAGGGTCCCCCTCCCGCCCGGCTCTAGGGGGAGGAAGGGGTTAAATTTACCTCTTTCTCCAGCGCCGGGCGGGGGACTCTCCTCCTCAATGCTTCCAATGCTTTCCTATGGACGCTGGCGTCTTCTCACTGTGAAAATCACAGTGAGAAGCGCGGAAGCGCCTCTAGCGGCTGTCAATGAGACAGCCACTAAAGGCTGGATTAACCCTATTATAAACATAGCCGTTCCTCTAAAACTGCTATGTTTATAGAAAAAAGGGTTAATCCTAGCTGGACCTGGCACCCAGACCACTTCATTAAGCTAAAGTGGTCTGGGTGCCTATAGTGGTCCCACATTCACCATTTATGTGCTCGATAGCCCTAAATGTCTTCTATGCCCAACTTGCTTTGTTGCAACTACTTGTTAGTTAATCCTTTTATGCGGAATATGTTTGCACTTTATAAGTAATAATGATAATAATAATGGTTATGGTGATGTGTTCATATAACAGAGTTGGAGATAAGAACTTATAAAATAAAGTAAATACACTGTGCTATAAAATGATCTATAAACCAAAACCACTTCACAAAGCTACAGTTGTTTTGTATACTTAGAGCAGTGGTTCTCAACCAAGTCCTCAAGTACCCCCTTAACAGTCCAGGATTTAGCGATTACCCAGTTGTGTCTAAGGTGTTTTTAGAAAGAAAGGGGGGAACAAAAACACTCTAGACACAACAGGGTAATCCCTAAACCCTGGACTGGTAGGGGGTACTTGAGGACTGCGTTGGGAACCCCTGCCTTAGAGTATCATTTTAATTACATTTTCCAGCACAATGGCATGTGTGATGTATAGCAAGGTTGAGCAGACTCCTCCTGCTTGACTCTTCTCTCTGACCAATCACAACACTGAATCACACTTTCACAGCCACCCTATCTGTAACAAAGGGAGCAGGGATATGACGTTTATCATATCCCAAGCCCCTTCACACAGCCTCCATCATAAATGGAGACTGAGGCCAAGCAGAGGGAATGGACTGCAGTTTATTAAATGCTAAAAAGTAAAGGAGCAACTTTTTCCAATACTACAAAACAGCCTTCACAAGAACTCTGGCCTTGGTCAGAGTTCTCAATCCCCCCCTAGCACTGTGCGAGGCTTTAGGTAGTTGCCTAAATGGTCACCTCGATGCAGTTAGCTCTAATAAAGTTAGAACCAAAGTTTGCAAAGATTTGCCTGGTAAAGATATGTACTATTTATCCCCTGCATGGTGCTTTTAAGTTTCTAGATTAAACATGCAAGCTATTCCAATCACTGCTACCCGCAATGGGAGATTCGTTTTAACATGAAATCATTATTATTATTTTTGGCATTTATATAGTGCCAACCTATTCTACAGCACTTTACAAAATTATAAAAGGGGGAACACATTTAACAATAAATGAGACAATTACAAAACGTTACAGAAACAATAGGTTGATGAGGATCCTGCTCAAAAGAGCTTACAGTCTAGAGCAGGAAGACATATCATCATCTAGCCATAGGAATATCCCAAACAGTGGAGACACAATATCCATTCATATGATCGATTGTTTGACAAACTTGCAAAGTATATATAAAAACCTTATTTTTTAAATAGCTCAAACATAGAAATTTTACAATAATTAGACTACAAGCAAAAGATGGAAGATAATTACCCTCCACAGAGGTAGATGTTTCTAATTATCTCTCTCTCTCTCTCTCTCTCTCTCTCTCTCTCTATATATATATATATATATATATATATATATATATATATATATATATATATATATATATATATATATATATATTCTATTTATTCATTTCTATTTAAAGAATTGAAGTTTGAATCATTGTCTTTTCAGCTTGGTTGGTCACATCTCATAATTTAAAAATGTTAAATGTTGTAAGCTTTATATATATATGTAAAATATACTCCATTTGAAAGTACTATACATTGTTGCAGTTTCTGATGACAGCCACTTTAAATCTTAAAATTCAGTCTGATTTATAACCTATAAAGCAAGCTGAAAAGAATAAAAGGTAAGACACTACTATTAAATTCAAATTACAGGCTTTTAGGCAAGTTCGAGTTGGGTCCAGGTTAGTATGATTTACTATTCTTTATTTTTGTTGCAACCACTACTTTTATGAGCAATTTAAAATAATAATAATTTTCAATGGGAATGTGGTACAGAAAAGTAAAGTAGGTGTGAAGAGAGAAAATGTGAAAAGTCTTTTTACTACATTTATGATCTCAGTTTGATATTAATGGTCTGAATAAATATAGATTTTAAAATATATATTTGGCGGACTTTTGATCTTAAATGGGAGGCTTTCTCTTCCACAACACCGCAATTGCAGAGAATGCATCATTTTTTAAATAATTAAGAATCCAAATAGAGATTTTTTTAGAACAGGTGTTACCATCCTGGTAAAATATTTTATAAATAAATAAATAATTGTTCTGTGTAACCTTTATCATCTTATAGTTTGAATATTACCTGAAAAGATGTTCAGAGTTATGGTGAGATTACATACACTTGAACATGACAATTTTGTGGAACATTCCTATCTCATAGAATTTAAATAATCTATTTGCAAAATAAAATAGCCATTATATGTGCAAGTCTGTTTCAGCAGTGCTTGTCTATGTGGTTAGGCCTTTTTCTATCGCATGCCTTCAAGCATAATGATATATATCTATGCCTAAGATTAAGTGCGGCACAAAAAGAGTTATGTAATTATTCTGGGGAACACTTTTTTGATTTATGTTTCGATGTCCTAATTTTTCTATTTTATACAGGTTTAATAATAAGTTATGTTTTACTAAATTCATGAACCATGGACTACTTATTAAGAAATATTGCTATTAGTGTTAGGAGGCATATCCACACTTGTGCCATCTATCACAACTGGCACTACTACTGCGTTCACTTTCCCCATCCTTTTTAGCTCCTCTTTCAGTCCAACTTCTAATGTTCCTTTTTCTTATATATAGCTACAGCTTACCAGGAACAAGTCTACTAGCACACAAATAGGCTTTACCCAGTACAGCCACTTATTAAGTCATGGTCTCTTTGAGAAACATGTGGCAGGTATGGGAAAACCTTTATTTACGTGCTCGCTATAAGCAATGCCGTTTCGTCTTCTTTCAGATTAGAGGTATGGCGTGAACATGAAGCAATAATTTCTGTGAAATATTCGCTAAACTTGTGCAAGTCTTTATATTAGCCTCTCGCCAAAATTCATCCAAGGTTTACCAGTTGTGTCTTATTAATTAAATAAGACTCTAAATGTAAATACTGGATGGATCTATTCAATCGGGAGAGGGTTAAAAGGCTGAAACTGTAACCTGCTCAAGGTAATATTTGCACGAGGATAATATTTGCCCCCCCCCCCTTTTTTTTTATAACAAACTGCCCACTAGATTCTGAGCCACTGACATAGTAACCAGTGCCAGATTCATGTCATCTAGGTGGCTGAAACAAGAAATTAGGGTGCAGTGCACTAGTTGACAATATAAGAACACTTCATCTCCAAAGATGCAACGAGGCAGTGCCTGCATCTCACTCAAAATGAGTTTAGTGATATCTTTTCACAAATACATATTACCTCCATTTATTTTTATATCATAACAGCTTTGATTTTGATGCAATAAATACTAGCAATTTTACAGTATTGCACTATTGCACTGTCATTTTCTATATAAATATATGAATTCAGAAAGTAATGCCCAAGTGGATTTGAAAGATCTATTTTTCCTAACAAGTTTATTGAATAAAACCCCATCCAGGTTCAGGTCTCAAAAGAAATAGTCCTTTTATTTCCGTAACCCACGTATTAAAGGAATAATGACATATTTAAAAAAAATACATACTTGTAATAATTTCAGTGGATAACTTGGCTTATCCTTTCTCTATGGAGGGAGCCATATTTAAGTTCTACAATTTAAGTAGAAGCACCACTTACCTGACTGAAGACCATACATAATTTGTAAGGATGCACCGAAATGAAAATTCTGGGCTGAAACCGAAAATTCAGGATACCTTTGGCCGAAAACCAAAAATGACTTTTTTCCCCAAATGATTTTTAAAAAGTTTGTTTCCTATAATTTTATTAATATTAGACTTTTTAGTGAATTTAATCTAATATGAAAAACTTCCCTTCTCTTTTAGTGCCCCCCCTTAATGTTCCTCTCTCCCCCTCTAGTTTTCCTCTCCCCTCCCTCTTTTTTAGTGTTCCCCCTTCCTCTCCAGTCCCATATTGTTATTTGCCCCCTCCCCTGTCCCATAGTGTTCTTCCCCCCCTTCCCTGTCCCATAGTGTTCTTCCCCCCCTTCCCTGTCCCATAGTAATCCTCCCCCCCTGTCCCATAGTAATCCTCCCCCCGTGTCCCATAGTAATCCTCCCCCCGTGTCCCATAGTAATCCTCCCCCCGTGTCCCATAGTGTTCCTCCCCCCGTGTCCCATAGTGTTCCTCCCCCCGTGTCCCATAGTGTTCCTCCCCCCGTGTCCCATAGTGTTCTTTCCCCCCCTCCCCTGTCCCATAGTGTTCTTTCCCCTTCCCCCTCCCCTGTCCCATAGTGTTCTTTCCCCCTCCCCCTCCCCTGTCTCATAGTGTTCTTTCCCCCTCCCCCTCCCCTGTCTCATAGTGTTCTTTCACCCTCCCCTGTCCCATTGTGTTCTTTCCCGCTCCCTGTCCCATTGTGTTCTTTCCCGCTCCCTGTCCCATAGTGTTCATTCCCCCTCCCGCTCCCCGTCCCATAGTATTCATTCCCCCTCCCGCTCCCCGTCCCTGTGTTCTTTCCCCCTCCCGCTCCCCGTCCCATAGTGTTCTTTCCCCCCTCCCCTGTCCCATAGTGTTCTTTCCCCCCTCCCCTGTCCCATAGTGTTCTTTCCCCCCTCCCCTGTCCCAGAGTGTTCTTTCCCCCCTCCCCTGTCCCATAGTGTTCTTTCCCCCCTCCCCTGTCCCAGAGTGTTCTTTCCCCCCTCCCCTGTCCCAGAGTGTTCTTTCCCCCCCTCCCCTGTCCCAGAGTGTTCTTTCCCCCCCTCCCCTGTCCCAGAGTGTTCTTTCCCCCCTCCCCTGTCCCAGAGTGTTCTTTCCCCCCCCCTCCCCTGTCCCAGAGTGTTCTACTTCTCCCCATCCCATAGTGTTCTCCCCCCCATCCAAAGTGCAGTATTCTTGACTTTTCCTGTTATCATTACTATCTTTCATTGTGATATATAAATAATCTGAATTGTTAATGCAAGCATGTCTGTTAAACTATGCACAACAAAAAAAAAAAAATATATATATATATATATATATATATATATATATATACATACATTCATTTTTATTTATTTATTTATTTAAATTTCTGCTATTGGACCCGTTTTCGGCCGAAAATTTTGACAACCGAAGTTTAGGTGCATCCCTAATAATTTGAATGGCTGAAACCAGTTCACATAGGGTTTAAAATGCTCAGCTTTTGCACATGAGGCCAGAATTTGTGACTGTGTACTAGCACTAAATTATTTTTAAGGTTCTTGGTAATACAAGCACTGCGGATAGTTAAAGCAAACAATATTTACCTTATAACTTTATACAGTAATTTTTATTTACATATTCCCAACCTCATTTGAAAAGAAAAGAACAAACATTCTCAAAATAATCACATACTATCCTCCAGAAAAAGAATAAGATAGCAATGCTTTTTTTATTTGTGTTCTCTTTTAATAAAAACAAAAAAAGACAGGTATCCAAAAAAATGACAAAAAACACTCAAGCTATTCCGAGTTATGAACTGTATGGTTAAAATGCATTGTGGATATATGTATTTTAATACACACCTATATCCCTAGCTGTCATATTTTACACCTTACATATTGGTAGCACCTCCGGATCTCACAAACAGACAAGAACCTAGGACAGAGCTACATTTCTGTGTTTTGAAATTTTCACCTTGGGTACTGTTTCAAAAGTGATATGGAAAAATACAGAATAAATAAATGTCAGAAGCTCCTAAATCAACAGAATAAAATGCACACGATCACAATACAAAAAAAAAACATTCGTTCATCATTATCTCCACCAGAAAAGGCTTGCTTTTCCCCATTTAGTGACCTGCAGGAACACTGAAAATGGCTATTTTTAGCACACGGCAGAGCTCATGGGAACATGTACAAGAGCTTTCAAGACCACAACTGCTTTTGGATTAGAGGCATCTTTTATAAAACCATATGGCAATGGATGTGAAAGCATGTATAATGTATTAATAAGCTGGTAATTTGGGGTGGCATGAATTCAACAAGCCAAGCATGGTGTTCTCATGTTTACAATTGTTATGCAATTTCTTCTGTGAAAATTATGTCTACCTATTGTAAGGAGCTACAGCTTCATAACATGTATAATATTTAAATTGCATTCATTTGGTTCAGAAGTACAATGAGAAATGGGGCCCATGAAAAAATATAGAGCTAGTATCTCTTTGTGATACTGTCCCCCTTTGGGATCCGCCCCCTCTCCCGACACCACCTCCTCCTCCTGCGAATTAAATGATACTGAATGAATGGTAAGCGTGTTCCTGTTTATCTATGTAGGATATTTCTGTGTGATTGATTTGCAAACTATTTAAAATAGAAGATAGAGAAAGCAATCTATATGTTAGAGCATCTCCCAAACCAGTCCTCAAGACCCATCAACAGTCCAGGTGTTGTTAGTATCCCCATTGGAATAAAACAAGGAAATACATAAATCCTGGACTGTTGGTGGGCCATGAGGACTGGTTTGGGAACCACTGTGTTAGAGAAAAGGACAAAGAAAAGAGAAGGAGAAGGGAAGGATAAGAGAGGAAGAGGGATTTAGATGAGAAGAGAAAGAGTGAGGAAGGAGGGGAAGAGAGAAAATGAGAAGGGATGGGGAAAGGAAAAGGAAAATTAAATAGTTGGATAGAAAAATGAGAATAAAGTAATTGCCATGACTCCTTTTTTTCCCGCACCATCTCGTAAGAATCTTATTAAGTACCAAATAATTCTTGCCCAAGATGTATTAATGTTATATTGAAATGTTTGTAATTGTCCTTTTGTAATATTGAAAAATTAAGAACTAAATATTTTTTTTAAAAATTGCATTCAAGCTTTAGTAGAGTTGTTTTACGCCTAAACAGCTGGATAGTTATAATCTACAATATTTAAATAGTTTATATTCATAGATAATATATGAAAAAAGCGGTGAAAATACCAACTACCTGCGCATGCTGTATTTAATTAAAGAAACACTCGAAGCACTATAACAACTACAGCCCACTATAGTGGTTATGGTTCCAGGGCTACCTTGCCACCTTCCCAGCATGATTTGTCAAACGGTGAATGGTTTGATAACTTACCTGGGTCCACTGGACGCTCATGCCTTATTCAGTCTTCTCCTGCACAAGAAGCCGAATGTCTTCATTGAGCTGGTGAGTACTCAGCTGACGCTCTCATCCAGTAAGCATGGATCTTCATGGTCTGTGAAGATAACCGGATTCTCGTGCTGGAGGAGACCTGATACAGGGACTGTGACTGCAGGCACTGATCTGAACCCAAGTAAGTTGTCACACTGTTCTAAAACAGTAGACTGTAGTAGTTATGGTGCTTGAAGTGTCATTTTAAGTAATACAAAAAAACCAAACATTTTAACTACACCAAGGTCTTTATCAAGATCAGGTGAAGCTGGTGCACCCGTAATTGAGGGTTCTGTAGTTCAGATTTTCAGCTATTAAAAGCGTAAATGCATATCAGAGGAAGCAGGTTAAAGTCAGGTAATGCCATGAAAGCAATATCACAGAAATATTATGAGTATGTCTGCAATGTATCTCTTTTACAGATGTTAAATGCTGGTAATTAGAAGCTACAGCCTGGTTAGCATCTGGTCTAAAATCATGTTAACGAGTTTTTTTGCTTTGAATAATTCTCTATATTCATGTTTACTGTCTTTATCGAATATATGAATGAGTCTAGCAGTTATCTATGTGTAACATTTCTACATATAGATCATTCAAAATTAAAATTTTTACTGGGGATAAGAGAAGCACTGAGAGCCTCCATAATACATCAGCATCCGTGTGCATTCGGGTTTATTGCCAGAATACATATGCAATTAACACGCCCGCAGAAAATTAAGAACGGTCATTAAGGATACTTTAAATGTAATGCTAATGGCGCATTGCTATGGCTAAATGAGCACACTCCCATCTTTACCTCATTTAAATGAATTCATTATAGACTTGTCTACACAGTGACTGTTGATGCATAGCTTTGCTTACCTGCGCAAGCATATTGCATATATTATTTTACGAGGATAACTATAATTATGTAATAAGGCGCAAATCTTCTCAGATATTTAAAGGTATCTATACGTCAGCCAACCTTGGTGACTCATGTGTATTCTTAATGCATCATTCTATAGAACTTTGAGAACTTTCCTATAAGTTCAGCTTCCATATCAGGTGAAGTCAGAGAACATAAGTTAAGTGCTTAGAGCCATGTAAATCCTTATTTATCATAGAACTACATCTCCAATGTAGGTCAATTAGTCTTATGGCTGACAAAGTATAGTGGAAGTTGTACATCTACATTTGGTTGCATGAACATGGCTTATAGTTCCTTGGGTTTTTACTCAGATGTGGATAGTTTTTATATATGCATCCACTAGTGTGTTGATGACAAATCAAGTCCTACTGGCTCACATTTGTCCTGGAATGGAAAGCATCACCAGCGTTGCTAATTGTGGCACACACTCAAGTCACTCCACCTAAATCCACTCCCTTTCCTGTTCCGGTTTCATATTTCCAAATGTTGGCAAGTATGCCAGCCATTGACATCCAGTGGCTATCTTGGAGATGCGGCACAATCCTACAGAAAGAAGAGCTATGAATCTAAGCATAAGTCTCATTTGTATAAACAAAAGATTTTTTTACGACTGTAGAGGTTTTGTTTTTTTGGGGATTTTCTTTTAAACATATAAATATGTTCTCAGGCAGGCTCACAAGAAATAGTCAGTCCAATTTAAAAAGCTCCCAGTTCTAGACAATGCCTGTTTGCATAAAGTTGATGTGTCAATTGAATAGTTCAACCAAATACATTTTCTCCAAGACTTTGTATTGCCAACTTTTTTTTTTTATTATTATTAATCCGGGGCCATTAAGTGCAGTGAAGCTGGCTTCCGAAGACTAGTGTTGGTGCATTCTCACAGTAAATGTCACATAAATAGAATTTAAGGATACTTGCTGTGCTTTTGCAGCAACAAATGAAGACTTGGTCTCTTTCTGTTCTGTAACGTTTTGTCCTCATTCAATGAAATACAGTGTATCTCGTGTTAGGTAAAGGTGCATTGTATACACAAATCATTTTTACATTTCTGCTTGTGAATATTATTGTTTTGTGTGATGAGAACCCTTATATGAAACACTTTGATGGATTGCTTGTGAAAAAATCTAGCGGTGTGTAGCATGTTTAAATCAAACATGATTTCACTGGATATGACACATCCTTACTTGCCCTTGCTTCTGGAATACCATAGCTCACCTCTATGACAGGTTAATGTTCTAGAATATGGTTGAGCAACTTGCAGCCTACATTTGTTGTTTGGTCTCAACAAACTTTGACTGTAGCTGGCTGAGCTTGATAATAACAGTATGTCTTTCATTTGTGCAACTCTAGATTTTGCGGCATAAAAAAGCATGAGCTTTGGAGGTATATAGTCTATTAGTTAGGGCTCTTTATATTTTAATATATTTGTAGCTCTATAATACCCAATTCACTTGACAGCTTTTTGAGTTGCAGCTATTAAACTTTTTGAGTTGAAGCTATTCTAGAAAAACAACTGATCCTCAGTTGATCCTCCGGTCTAATGCAACAACAACTGGAACTCTGGAGCTTCCGATGCAATAGCAACTGGATCTCTGGAGCTTCTGGTGAAATAATAAGGGGCACTTTAGTGCACTAAATGGAGCTCTGCAGCTTCAAAATAAATAAATATAACTGGAACGTCACATGTTCTAGTCTAATAAAGCTATTCAGGCTCCAGTCCAAATACTCATCACACAACATATGGAAAGAAATATCACCTAAGGGAAAAACTGAGAAAAACTGAAATTGCCAATAAATTCTACTATGTGAACAACTGCACCCTCCCACCAATATTTTCTTTTCTCCTGTATTCAAGACTGCCTATATGAACACTCAATGGCAAAAAATTTTTTTTATGTATATAAGAAGTAAAATCAGTTATAAGCGAAAGCATATGCTGGTTATATTCACTTACATCTTTTTAAATAAACATTTCAAGAGAACATACAAAACAGGGCATTACATACCAGGAGAAGGGGATAAAGTGATGGGTGGAGGGCTGGATCCTATATCATCATACCAAAGAGTTCTGTTTTCGACTCTGGTTATATTAGCAAATGCTTGTTTCAATGCTGGTATTCTAACATTTATATACTGTCATCTGAGAATTATTTCTCCTACACCTGTTTGATAAACTTCAAACCAATTCTGCACCAGACTATCTTTGAATATAAATCTCGAGTGCAGCAGTATCTGTTCTAATGCACTTAGCCTGGACCTCTCATCTAGAAATGCTTATAACAACATTACTCACCATCTAATACTTTATGGACAATAACCACTATAGCAGTGTAGGGTCTATGGTGCCAGGGACCCCAAGTGCTGTCCCCAGGAAAATACACTTATTTGGGTCCTCTGGTCTCCATAGAGAAGCATAATGATTAAGATAAATCAGACAAGAGATACAAGACTGGAGGCTCCAAGAGGACTCAGGTAAATGCCAATCCACTCAAACAATTTGACTCTTACTCCTGTACTGATTAAATAATATGTCTTCCAGATGTTTCACTCCCAGGGCTTTCCATGCTTTTATGTATTTCCACTCCCTATAAAGATGTAGCTGCTTTGACATTTAACTATTGATGCCTTGCATATTGCTTTTCAATACATGACCCCATTTTGTGATCCTTACTTGCCCAATTATGCTCGCAGGGTCTAACCCTGTAACAGCAGGTCTGCCCTAGAAATGTGTCTAGTGAACAGCTGGTACACTCTGGCCTGCAGGTCAGAAGCAGTTGTCACTCAACAGTTGGTATCAAGATGTGTAGCATCGACACACTTTCATAACTCCAGACAACAACCCACACAAACAAACAAAACAACAGCTTTAAATTCTTTGTTTTCAAAAACAAGAAAATGCCTGTGGGTGAACTTTTTTTCTGTGGCAATCAATAATTTCATTTGTAACCTGGAGGTATGTAAGTGTAAAGATTTGTCTTGCTACTTCTCTTTTACCGTCCAAGCTAATATTTTATAACCTCAAACCCAGCAAACAACTGCAGTTTGCACATACAAACCAGAAAATCATTCCGCTTCGCAGCTTCTTTGCTATACAGCATGCAGCCCAAAAACCAGTACTGGGGTACTACTGTGTATAGAAGAATCAGCAAGCTAGATGACTTCCATACCGCCCCCAAAAATGTTGAATTATAGAAGAAAATGAGGCTCCAGAAGTAGAAAATGTTTGCGGATGTGACAGACAGTACATGGTGTACAACAACTAGAACCCCACCGCAGGCATTTTTGCATGGAAGTACTTAAAGATGTGCTTGCTCTTGTCATTTATACTTCAGAATGACAGGAAACTAATACAAATAAAAATCACTATACAACATGGTGAATCTGTTCAATTATTACTTAAGCCAGGTACTGGTATAGAAAGAATATGATTAGTATCTTTGAAAACTTCCCATACCAGCTATTTTGGGTATATTTAACAACAGTATATCTGCATAACAAATGTATAGGCGATTTAAAGAGCATTACTTTTATCAACCCACTCATTAAGGTGGGGACATGTATAGACAACAGCTTCTGAGGCTGTGGTATGGTCTGCTTGAGATAAATACTGAACTCAAAAAAGTAAGTTTTCATAGATTTAGATCAAAAGCCTTCAGGACTGGGACTGTTAAAATGGTTGTTTCTGTCACCCATCCCAGTATGGGCATTCCTCTGATTTCTCTTCCAACCTCACCACTGAGGATCCAGCACTCTATGTGTGTGTGTTAAAGAGCAGGGATACAATGTTATGTCATGTTCCTCCATCTTTATACAGTACACTCTGCTCAAGAGTGCTGGACCTTCAGTGTTGAAACTGGCCAGAGGAGAAACCACAAAGAAGCAGCTTCCGCCAAGAGTTGAGCTACACTACAGGCATATATGATAGAAGGGAGATTGGGGGCTGGGAAGAAGCTTAGGGAGAGGAACACAAAATAGGGAGGGTCGGGAGACTGCCCTGTTTTCACATGCTACACACATTACATACATGCACACTGACATTCCATACATACACGGCTCTGTGATCTTCATACAAATGCCACAAACAAAAATACCTTTCTGCATTCAAACATATTGATACTAGACAAAACGTACATACATTCACAGCTTATTTAAACAAATGCATATATGCATTTTCGCATAACATACTGTACACATAAATACAAATATACATTAAACTATATTCACATACATGTACATTATTATTATTGGCATTTATATAGCGCCAACAGATTCCGTAGCGCTTTACAATATTATAAGAGGGGGGATTTAACTATAAATAGGACAATTACAAGAAAACTTACAGGAACGATAGCTTGAAGAGGACCCCGCTCAAACGAGCTTACAGTCTATAGGAGGTGGGGAATAAAACACATTAGGACAGGAAATAGCAATCAAATTAGGTGGGAGTGAAGCAGAGCTGGAGGAGAGAGTACCCTTTAGGAGAGGGCAAGAGACAGGTAAGTGAGGTAGAAGTTAGTCTGGGAGGCCAAAGGCTTTCCTAAAGAAATGGGTGTTAAGGCACTTCTTAAACGATTGAAGACTAGGAGAGAGTCTGATGACGGTAAGCAGACTATTCCATAGAAGTAGTATGTTACTACTTCATAAATAATTAAACAAATTAATATACTAAGCATTATGCATGTTGAATTTGACTTGCACCATGTTCCCCTTGATGCACAGTTATTGACTTGGCAAATTAATAGCAGAGTACAATAATACAATGGTGTATTTATATATATACACACACACACATATGCCAATTAATGTGCCCATGTTTAGCCATCGGTGAGGAAAATTAGGTCCACATGTCTTGTCAAAGATGCTTCTTAACAAAACAGTAAAACATATCGTGTTTGAGAAGTAAAGGATGTGGAGAATATCTTGCTTGGTAAATGTAAAACCTTTTAAATGGGTTAAATACCCTTTTTTAAGTCATAATTTTTATTTTTTTAAATGAATTAAATTCAAAGTGAAAAATTAACAAACAACAACAAAAAATATAAAAGCAATATCTTGTTCTAGAATGTTGATTCCCTTTAAATAATTCTGACTAAAACCTGACCAAATAAAATGATACTTTTCCTACACCGTGTAATTTTATGCTTCAGATCCTCAAATCACACGGATTTTCATAACTGGAAGTTGACACATTTGCAATACAGGGATTTTAAAAGTGATAACCGCTGTTAAATGGCAGCAATCACTACTGAGCAATATAATACAAATGCCTATAGAGAGACAGCATTCACTAGAGAGGAGATGATGAAAATTATCATAAAAAAAAAAAAATACTAACTGTGTGTTGCCGGATACTCCTGCACACAAAGGACAGGCGTATTTAAATTTCCATGCAGGGTGGATTTCAATTTAATGAAGCCTGGCTTAGATTACACAGTGCTGTATTGTAACAAATATACAGCCACAGTTAATGCATATTTACATATATTCTTCATGCAATGACATTAAGTCAATGCTCATTAGTTTAAAAATAATTGCCTTTCTTCCCCTTCAGTGAAAGATTATTGCTTAAGCTAGCTACTTGAAACATTAAATTAAGAATATTTTGAAAGATGCTGAGGAGTATGCCTATAATGTCTAACGAGGAGGCATCTCATTGCTTTTCACATGAGGTGCTGCATTCCTCCCCAACTTCTTCTCTTTGTTGACATGGAATATTAGGATGATACAGCATTTTCATAAACAAAGTTCTTTTATGAGTTTTGGTGTAAACGCTTAAATCAGTGGCGTACACACAATCCATGGGGCCCCGGTGTGAAGCTGATCCATGGGCCCTCTCCCCCCCCCTTCTCACTCTGACTCCCTCCTCTGCTTCCTCCCGCGCGGGCTCTGTGTTATTGCTGGGAGGAGTGGAAAACCCTCTGCGCTCTACATTGGGAGGTTTCAAAAGTCTAAATGCGTGATCTAATTTAGTTCTGCACAGTGCCAATGTGTGGTTATCAGGACTGGCTGCTTATTCAGATGGCCTTGGCTGCTGCCAGTGCTATCTGAATAAATCTAGGATATCTCAGGGACTGCTAGAAAATATACCAAAAATGGACAGTGGAAATGAGAAGTGTAAAGAGAACAATTCAAAAACAATCTCTAAAAACAATGAAACAAACCAGCCCCCATATTCCCACATTCCAGGTATTTGGAGGACGCTCTTGGTACAGGGGAACAAAAAAAAATAGCTTAAGTAGTTTGTTTGTTGCAGTCAGAATGTCATCAGAGGACAGGGAGGGGAATAATGTTTAGATTTGAAATTGGAAAAAATAAAAGGGGATTTGAAGTTTCTAGTTGCCATAGAGTTACGCTTCTACGATAATGAGTGTCTACACAATTTCCAATGTAGTATGGGCATCTTTTGTGCAAGGATTGAAGAAATTGGATGGGCAACTATCGTGGAAATACGGCTTTGAAATGAACGTGAGGAATCTTGAATATTGCAAGTAATAATTATGTTGGAATCACATATTTCTGTGTTTAATGGCAGATATAAGTAAGGGGTTATGTGAACACTCTGTAGAAATTTCAAAAATGGTGTGTGAAGTTAATAAGATAAATTTGGGGAAAGAATTGTTGTTCCATAAAGCAATTAGAGAATGTATCCCGTCCCAAACTCCAGTCCCAGAGATGGTATTTTGCTACCAAGTTATCTTCAAATGAGGTATACCGTGGCTTAAATTAAACCTATAGTGTTAGAGCCATACTCACTATCTTTCTGTGCCATAGGAAGGCAGCAAAAAGTGAGTGTAGACTATGCACATCGACTTGTGAGGGTATAGTTGTTTGGGAAATATGGATTTTAAAAGACCTGCTCTTATATTGTAAGAGAAATATGTCGCAAATCCTTCTATTGAGTAGTAATGAGAAGAATCATATGAGAAATATTAAACAGTTACTCCAACCACCATGACCACCTATGCTTTTAGAAGGGGTCATGGTGTAAGCAACTTGCATGTGCTGTATTTGAGTTTGAAAAGCTTCCTACAAAGAGATTTTGGGCAGGGTTAGTTATACCACCAGCACACATGACTTAAGTAGTCTAAAACTAAGCATACCACGAAAAATAAAAAGGTTAACTCAGCTTATATGTGATTTCCAATGTTTGAATTTTTTTTTTCATGTTGTAACTTCCAGAGAAGTGATTGTTCCTCTTTAATAAATTAACCATTCTTTCTAAATTACTAATATCAATGGAAATTACAGGTTTACTGTAAAAAATACTTTGATATTTACAGGATATGAAATGTCAACAAAGATGGCTGCCACTGAGAGGTACTTAGCCATTAGTAGCTGCATGTCTTTTATGCTGCTCTAGTGCTGTTTGAAATGGTTTAACTTCTATGAGTTCTACAATGGCTTAGCCTTAAATTTTATAATAAAGCAAATGAAATATTTTATTATAAAGGAATTTAAATAAAAATGAATAATTTAGAGTACTAAAGATTTAACCAATGTACAAACATCCCTTGCACCCTGTTTTTTTGCTCTCCATAAGTTTAAAGGGAAAGCCAGACGTGAACCCCTTGCTCACGGTGCCTAGAGAGATATCAGCTATGCCTCACTGATGATACCTAACAAGGTTGAAACGATCGTCTGGGGTTGCTGTGTCTCTCGTGCAGAGGGAACTTGCTGGCATTTCGGATCTGGACTGCCTGTATGGGTGGGACCAGTCTGATATGTTTCAGAGATGTTCTCTCTGTCATGGCACAAGATGAGCTAAAACCAGCTTGAGTTCTGAGCGGGGACCCACCGAAGGGAAGGCTATTTCAGCTGCTGCCCGTTCTCAATATACTCTTGCGCCCTGTTTTTTTGCTCTCCAATGTACAAACATAGATTTGTAAAATAACACAGTAACGTAGGGCCAGTGAAGCCTACAGCTACCGGAAAGCTATCTATTCTAAAGGGGCTGCAATGGTGAAATAATGAGGACACTCTCAAAGCGGAGTGTTAAAAGAAAAGTAAGATAGGGAATATAGCAGAGTTGAAGAATTTAATTCCAATTGAGCAATTTTAAAATTTAAATTCTTCACAATATCCAGCTCAGTATATGCAACCCTGACTGTATTCAGTTCCTGTAATACTCAAATATCATAAATGTAAAGGGTATAATTTTTAATGCGTAGAGCAATCGAGGTTGCCTGTTTGTAGCTTCATTTTAATTAATGTCAGCTCTTTATTGATTTTGATATAGATTTCCCATATGCCAACTGATGACTTGGACCATGAACTTGCACATTTTAATTTTAGATCAGTTATGTTACAACATAGTTTATGTAAAACAACACTGCTGTACATGTATCTGAGAGGGTAATTTATTCTTAGTGAATTTGCTTAGCTGGTAGAGAATTGATGGTGAGTGCTCAACATTCTTATGGAATGAAACAGAGAATGATGAATACATTTAAGAAGGCACGCATTTTATGGCTCGTTTCCCAAATGTACTTGTGAATTAACAAATTCTAAACCTAAACCTGTTATTCCTGGTAACTACTACTACCAGTCAATTTAGCACTGTTATTAGAGGGGCTCTGTAAAGTCAAATCTTTAAAAGGGCAATCACCAAAACCATTACAGCTCAATGTGGTGGTCATGATGCTAAATGCGTAGTGACTCCATCCCACTGTTTATTGTCAAACTATTTTCAAGCTGTTCATCAAACACCAGGAATCTCCATATTACCCATAGCCATAACTCTATTGAGCTGAATTGATAATGCTGAAATTAATATACATCAGTAACGTAGATTCTGTCCAACTTGGGAAGCAGTGCTGTGTTGTGTGAGTTCAGTGCTCAGCCTATCATTGGCAATCGGCTGTAACAGAACACCACTTGTTAACAGCTCACAAAGCACTAACATATATTAGATATCATAGTGATCAATCATATATTGTTGTGCTTTGGGTACGGTTATAATCTTGCTTACTTGCAGCCCCGCACTCTACGGCAACCATTCTCTGAAACACCTCCCCCAATGCGGCCCTATGCCTGCTGTGATTGGCCCTGCCTGAGGATTGTGTCCCATACTTACCTGGTGAGAGTGAGGAACTCTTGCTGGAGGAGAAACAACAGTGCAACAGAGATTAAGAGAATGGCCTGGGGCACGGTTCTCTTGTTATCCTGTAACTTACTACTCGCCATTAGAACCTGTTCCATGAGAATATAGGTATAATGCGGAGTATTTGACTGAAAGGTAAAGGAAGAGACAAACTTTTAAATAGATTTAGAAAAAAATCTATTAAAGGGACACTATAGGTACCCAGACTACTTCAGCTCCTTATCACTATTGCACTTAGTGCTGCAATGTAAAACATCCAAAGGAACTGCAAACTGCAATGTTTAGATTGTAGCACTAAGTCTGCCTCCAGTGGCTGTCTCCATGCTCTGCATGAGGACAATCCTGCATGAGGAATCAATGCTTTCCTATGGAAAGGTCTAATGCACGTGTGGCATTTGGCGCACATGCGCATTAGCGCCGCTTGCCTCGAGATGATGGAGGGGGTAGAGTGTCGATCCAGCGCTGAGGGACATCGGTGCTGGGATCAGGTGAGTAAATAAAGGGTTTTTAACCCTTCATGTTAGGCGGAGGGTGCGTTGCGCAAAAAAGGTGGGAGGCAGGGATAGCGATCGTATTCAATTAATCATTTCTGCTATCACAATGTATAGACTGAATTTTAACATTTTCAAACTGAATAACTAGTGGACGAATATTTCCTTTTACATTATTTGTGTGATGAAGAAAACAAAACTGAAACATTCAAGTCTTGTCCCCTCTAGCTACAAACAGGTTAATGTCAATGAAGATTTTTTTTGTCCCCTGAAAATTTACATTAGCAAGCTTTAATTTGACTCAATGTCATAATTCACTTTCCATAAACCAAGCACCATCTGTAACCTGAGCTCGGTCCAACTTCCTATAACATAAACGAGATTTATTTTTGTTGCCAAGGTGATTTTTATCTTTCACAGAAAAAAAAAAGACAGGAAGGAAAATGAGCTTAAGCTACAGTCTACAAGACTGAAGGATAGCAAAGGCATCCGGCCACAGCTATCACAGAAGGAAAGAATCAGGTATATCATTCCATCCTGGAATCTTCTAATTACCGGTGCCATCAAAGCTTCAGCTATTTTCTTATGTGTTCTCTAAGACAGTAGGAAGACACCGGCTCTCAGCTTTCTCGAATGTGAAATTAGTAATCAGTCAAATGCCTACACCTTCATTGCTGCGACTTTTCTGTTGCTATTTGAGCTCTTCACAAAGAGTTGGGTAACTCTTTGTGTCATGGTTTGTTGGAGATGGATGTCACTGGTGCACATGCTACTGGTGAGTCACTAGTGTGAAAAGAATATATACTTTTTGGTATTTTTTTTTTACAGAAAATATACTGTTGTTTTAAGAAATACCTTTTCTTTTTCCAGAACTGGTCTGAAATATAAGCATTTAAGGCAGAAAAAAAAAACAAAAAAACATTTTTGTCACAAAAAATAAATATGTTTCTGTTCATCCGAGAAGACACTTTTTTTGTAAGAAATATTCCCAAATATGTCACCAAAATGTAACAATAATTCCTGTTAATGTGCATAACACACACAAAATGACTACACAAGCGAAAAATAAATAGGTTACTATAAAGTATAAAAGAAGAGGGCACAAGACGAGTTCCACTGTACTACATAGTCACAATGGAAAAAATGTGTTTCTCTGCCGAGCTAAGACGGATTTTGGAGCAGAATATTGCACATGACATTGCTTGCAAAGTCTTTCCCCACATTTATTACAGTAATATCATGTCTTCTCATGAAGATAAGTGGTGGCTGTGGAGATTTGACAACATTTGTTAATGTTATTGCCGACCATCATATATCTCAACCCTCTTTTAAGAGCTTTCCTAGTCTCTTTTTTTCTTCCCAAAGTCACATCAATCTCAGTCTACTTCTGGTAGCCCTTTATCAAAACTAGAGCTAGGAAAAGGGGGGATACATGTTGAAGGACATATTATGGTTAGTGTTAGAGTCAGAGATATACCTGTATACAAAATATTTAACCTCTAACTCCCCTCAGAGTAGGGCAGTCATACTATAGTTGTGTTTACGGACACGTATTTAAAATGTATATGTTCCTATAGTACAACATAGTAGAAAGACAACCTATGGCGCAGTTATCATCACTGGCAAACAGAGACTATGTATCAGTCCTATCAGGGAGAAAATGAAAATCCCACTAGGGAAGCAAGACAAGAGAGTAAGTGTGAACACTTAGAGCGCCTGGGCGCTAAAACATTTGCCATCACTGGTGCAGAGCTTGCAGAGAACGCCCAATGGATGTGGCATGACCTTTGCAGATTTTCCTTAATAATTAATTCATTAAATTAACTTTTGATTTCAGAAAAGGCTATGTATCCCTGTGAATGGAAAATCTGTGGGGCGGTGAATCAAATCCTGATCACATAACAATATGTAAACATTTAACACTCCTGGCTTCATAACAATTTCATCTCAATGACATTGTTATGGTCTTGAGCACAGTTAGAATTAACCATTTACATACACCTTAACCCCTAGATTTGGCCAGATAGTGCCAATCATCCAGGTCTCTGTGTCTCCTACTCTGGCCCAGCTTTAATGCGCCAGTCTCGGACTTGGCTGACACTCTCAGCGTATCACTTGATTCCACTGAGGATAATGCACATGAAAAATGTGTACCTTTTGCATGCATTTTTCTAGAGTAAGACAGCACCAGGACCTCGAGGCACCACAGCAAATTCATGTGGGGTGTAGTTATGGTGCCTAATGTTCCTTTAATTGTGGTTTGTATTTTAGTTAATCTATTACTAATATTGGTACATATCCTCCTTCCTCTTTTGTGCCCAAGTCTCGGACTCAGCAGAGAGCTTGTCCCATATCCACAGGCATATGCAATCAGTGGTTCGATACATTTTTCTACATAGACTCCTGTTCACAAGACTGTGAACCGTCAGTTAATAGTTCCAAAATGTCTGAAACAGGTGCGCAATATGCCACCTAAAACCCGTTAAATACCGTGTTTCCCCGAAAATTAGACCTACCCCGGAAATAAGCCCTAGCTGAATTTTCGGGGTGGGCTGCAATATAAGCCCTACCCCGAAAATAAGACCTAGGCATTTTACCTTTGCGGCCCGGCGGGACTTCCTTCTTCTATGAATAGGAGGGGGAGGAGCGTTGCGGGCTGCGGCATCGCGCAGCGTGATGACGACGTGCGCAGCGTGATGACGACGTGCGCAGCGCCGTCAGTCTGCCTTCACGGATCTTCAGCGGAAGGATCCAGCGGAGGCACCCAGTGGTCGGACTCTTTGAACGGTGAGTGGATACCGGCATTTTATGTCTGGGACTTAATTAAAGGGGGGGGGGAATTAATTAAAGGGGGGGTGAATTAATTAAAGGGGGGGTGAATTAATTAAATGGGGGGATGAATTAATTAAAGGGAGGGTGAATTAATTAAAGGGGGGTGAATTAATTAAAGGGGGGGTGAATTAATTAAAGGGGGGGTGAATTAATTAAAGGGAGGGTGAATTAATTAAAGGGAGGGTGAATTAATTAAAGGGGGGTGAATTAATTAAGGGGGGGTGAATTAATTAAAGGGGGGGTGAATTAATTAAAGGGAGGGTGAATTAATTAAAGGGGGGTGAATTAATTAAAGGGGGGTGGATTAATTAAAGGGGTGGTGGATTAATTAGAGGGGTGGTGGATTACGTAATTAGAGGGGTGGTGGATTAGAGGGGTTGGATTAATTAGAGGGGGTGGATTAATTAGAGGGGGTGGATTAATTAGAGGGGGTGGATTAATTAGAGGGGTGTGTGGATTAATTAGAGGGGGTGGATTTATTAAAGGGGTGGATTAAAGGGGGGTGGATTAGAGGGGGTGTGGATTAATTAGAGGGGGTGGATTAATTAGAGGGGGTGGATTAATTAGAGGGGGTGTGGATTAATTAGAGGGGTGTGTGGATTAATTAGAGAGGGGGTGTGGATTAATTAGAGGGGGTGTGGATTAATTAGAGGGGTGTGTGGATTAATTAGAGAGGGGGTGTGGATTAATTAGAGGGGGTGTGTGGATTAGAGGGGGGTTGTGGATTAGAGGGGGGTGGATTAATTAAAGGGGGTGGATTAATTAGAGGGGGTGGATTTATTAAAGAGGGGGGTGGATTAATTAAAGAGGGGGTGGATTAATTAAAGAGGGGGTGGATTAATTAGAGGGGTGTGTGGATTAATTAGAGGGGGGTGTGGATTAATTAGAGGGGGTGGATTAATTAGAGGGGGTGGATTAATTAGAGGGGGTGTGGATTAATTAGAGGGGGTGTGTGGATTAATTAGAGGGGGTGTGGATTAATTAAAGGGGGTGTGGATTAATTAAAGGGGGTGGATTTATTAAAGAGGGGGGTGGATTAATTAAAGAGGGGGTGGATTAATTAGAGGGGGTGGATTAATTAGAGGGGGTGTGGATTAATTAGAAGGGGGTGTGGATTAAAGGGGGGTGTGGATTAATTAAAGGGGGGTGGATTACCGTAATTAGAGGGGGGGTGTGGATTAATTAGAGGGGGGTGGATTAATTAGAGGGGGGTGTGTGGATTAATTAGAGGGGGTGTGTGGATTAATTAGAGGGGGTGGATTAATTAGAGGGGGTGGATTAATTAGAGGGGGTGGATTAATTAGAGGGGGTGGATTTATTAAAGAGGGGGGGTGGATTAATTAAGGGGGGGGTGGATTAATTAATGAGGGGGTGGATTAATTAGAGGGGGTGGATTAATTAGACAGTACGGTATTTTGATCCCCAGACAAGATGAGTGCAAAGAGAAAGAGCTATTCTGTCGAGTACAAGAAAGGAATCGTGGAAGACTCCCACGGCAAGAATCTGACCACTTTCTGCAAAGAGATGAAGTTAGATCTCCGAATGGTCCGAAAATGGCGAGCAGAGTATAGTAACCTCAGTCAAAAGGTGGACGAGGGAAATGCTAAGAAGCGCAAGTGTGGATCAGGTCGCCAGCCATTATATCTTGAGCTGGAAGATGTCATCTGTGAATGGATTGCTGACAAGAGAGCAAAGGCTTTGGTTGTGCGCAGGGCTGATATTCAAGCATTTGCCCTTGAAATGGCACCACAATTCGACATATCCACAGAAGATTTCAAAGCATCACACCACTGGCTGGATGGCTTCCTTAAGCGATATGAACTGTCTCTAAGAAGATCGACAACACTGTTCAAGCTGGAAGATAATGAAGTTGTTAAACGTGCACTTGCATTCAAGTTCTTCATTGATGGCATAGACTTTTCTAAATACAAACTCTCCAACATGATTGCAATGGATGAAACTGCAGTGTATATGGGCCAAGGATATCAAACGACAATTGATCAGAGGGGAGCCTCCTCAATCTACGTTCCCTCCACTGGTTATGAAAGTGCACGTGTTACTTGTGTTTTGGCAATTCGTCTGGATGGAACAAAAGCCACAACTCTAATTATCGCAAAGGGCAAGAAAGATAAGATTGAACGCGTTTCAGGCATTTATGTTCTTGAAACAGAAAAAGCCTGGTGCACACAAGCAGTTATAAGAAAGTGGATCGATTTAATGCTGCCACTTGTTCTGAGAGGTGGCCAAAGAGGTCTGCTAGTCTGGGATTCAGCCAGCACTCACCGCGCAAAAGACATGAAGAACTTCCTTGCAGAGAGAAGAATAGATCAAGTAATGATTCCTGCAGGAATGACTGCTTATCTCCAAACTCTTGATATTGCAATAAACAAACCATTCAAGGAACATTTGCGCACGGAAATCAATGAATACACTGAAAATAGATTGGTCAGAAATCAGCGTGGAAACTTTGTGAAGCCTAAACTGCTAGAGGTCGTGACATGGGTGAAGAATTCCTGGGATAAAATCACTGACAGCTGTGTTGCCAAAGCACTACGAGCAGGCTACATGGACAAGAAGTACTCGTTTAAGAAGAGCTATATTGCTTTACATGAGAGATTAGGCCCAATGGTTCAAAAGGAAATGGAGATGCAAGAAATTCAGGCTGGCAATCAGGGTTTGGAGAGTTATGATGACATTCCAGAAGAAGATGACATGATTGTAATTGAATAAATGTTGTTTATGGTAGGGAGAGCTACTGTACCATATATTGCTGTAAATGATAGATTAGGACCAATGGTTCAAAGGAAAATGAAGATGACTGTACCGGTATTTGAAGAAAAGTTGTTTAAATGTTGTTTAAATGTTGTTCAATGTACATACCGGTACCGTAAATAAATAAGCCCTACCTGAAAATAAGCCATAGTGTCTTATTTTCGGAGAAACACGGTAGAAAGTACCAAAGCAACTCTAGCTTAATGAAGCAGTTTTGGTGTATAGATCACAGAGCTCCACCTTTTGTCAACTTTTATCTACCTCAGGCTTTACCATAAGTATTGTCTGTGGATTGTGTTGGATTTTCAATCCTCACTTAGCCCCCTGTCACCCCCTTCTTCCCTCACTGTACCCCCAGTCACCCCCTCACTCAGCCCCCTGTCACCCCCTCACTCAGGTCCCTGTCACCCCCTCACTCAGGCCCCTGTCACCCCTCATTCCCTCACTGTGCCCCCAGTCACCCCCTCACTCAGCCTCCTGTCACCCCTCAGTCAGCATCCTGTCAACCCCTAACTTATCCCCCCGTCACCACCTCCTTCCCTCACGCTGCTCACAGTCACCCCTCCGTCACTCTGCCACCAGTCACCCCATCCCTCCCTCACTCTGCCACCCCCTCCTTCCCTCCCTCTGCTACCTGTCACCTCCTAACTGCCACCTGGCACCCCCTCCTTCCCTTACTCTGCCACCTGGCACCCCTCCTTCCCTTACTCTGCCACCTGGCACTCCCTCCTTCCCTCACACTGCCACCTGTCATTCTCTCTCTCTGCCACATGTCACCCCATCCCTCCCTCACTCTGCCACCCCCTCCTTCCCTCACTCTGTCACCTGTCACCCCATCCCTCACTCTGCCACTTGGCAATCCTTACCCTGCCACCTGTCACACCCTTTTCCCTCACTGCCACCCCCTCCCTCCCTCACTGTGCCACCTATCACCTCCTCCCACCCACACTCAGCCACCCAACCTCAAACTCTGTCATCCCCTCCACGCACACACACACAGTCACCTCCCTCCACGCACTGTCACGACCCCCCACACACACTGTCACCATACTCACACACACACTGTCATACCCATAACCCTGCCACTCACTTTAACCCCTCCTGATCCTGTCACGCGCACCTCCCCCAACCAAACTGCCCTCACCTCCCCTCGCTCTGCCACACTCGAATTAACGCCTCCTACTGTTACACTCACCTTTTTTCCCACGGTCACGCTCACCACTCCTCTTCCTGTCACACTCCCTCCTCAAACGTGCCAAGCTCACCCCCAACCCTGCCTCACTCACCTTTACCCCTGCCACACTTACCTTGTCACATTAACACCTCAAATCCTGTCACAACCCTATCACTCTGCCACACTCACCCTGTCAATTAACCCCCTTAATCCTGTCACATTCACCTCCCCTTGCCCTATCACACTCATTGCAATAATGCCATATACCTGTCAACCTTTTGATACCTCCCCAACCATGCCACGTTCACCCTGTCACATTAATAATTTAATCCTGTCACGCTTACCTTATCTCACCCTGTAACTTGCCCTCCTCCAACCATGTCATACTTGCCCTCCCTCATTCTCACACTCACCCCCCAACCCTGACTCATTCACCCCCTCACCCTGTCACACTCATCCTGCCACAGTTTCCCCTTTACTCACCCTGTTAGAGTCACCTCTGAAGACAATCATACACACAACAGTATAAAACATAGCTTCACCATAAACACAGTGCACAAAGGCCACAGGCAGCCCCCCATATACACAAAACACTGCAAGCAGCTACCACACACACATACAGTCCCAGGCACAAACATACACATGCTCACAGAAACATACATTCACATACAAGTATACTCACTGTCAGACACACATTCTCATGCACACATGTATCAGTGTGTATATGTATTTGTGTATAAGTGTTTATATGTGTGCATGTATTAGTGATGTGTGTATGTCTGCAATGTGAGGGTGGTATGGTATGGGCAATGCAAAGTTAAAGTTACAAGCAACATATATATTATATGCCTACATACATATACAATACATGGGCACACACATATATGATAATATACATGTAAAGGATTATAGAACATGTGGGGAAAATGTCTATAACATTGTTTTCTTATCTGTAACTTTATTATTTGGTAAATTATTTTTTAGAAACCCAACCAAAATGTTCATTTTTGTTCCAATAACCCCTTCACACTGGCACTTATGTATACACGACTGCCAGGCTATACAAGCATACCCAGCAATCGTGAACAAATGATAAGCATCATTGCAAATGAAATTTTCCTATTGCAAATTATGCAATAACGACCCTCCGATAGCTCACAACGCAGCGGCATAGGGAGCCGCGACAATGCAAGCCTCTGAAGATGAATACAGAGAATACCTCTCTGTATCCAACGCTGCAAGCTTCTCATTCAATATACCTACAGCTCCTTATAAACACACAAGGCAACCCCTTTTTTTCACTAATGGTGTTAGTGGGGGCCTCATTTCTCGCAAAGTCTAGAGCCGCCCCTGTTTACGAATATATGTAGTCAAGTTACTTATGTATTTACAGTGTAGTACAGTAGGGTATTGTACATACCTAACCCTATTCCAATGTCATATTAATTATACAATATAATTAACTACTGGCATAAAATACTGTTTTTCTTGTTATTAAGATTATAAGAGAAAGCCAAACTCCTCTCTTCACATAGTGGGCCGTATGTAAAATCTTTCCTTTCATTTACAGCCGAACAAACTATCCTATATTAAAGAATAATCTGTTTTTTGTGAGTCAAGGATGGATCACTGAAGATGGCCCTTCTTCAGGAATATGTCAAAGCTTTCTAACAGACAGAAGGAATAGATCAGAATAACTTTTTGATCAATCTACGCCATAGAAGTCTGCAGAGGATTAAGCTGCAATGCTTGGATGCTCTCTCTAGAACTGCATTGGTTAAGCTGTTCGCTGTTGTGCTCTGCCCTGGTTTGATGAATAGGAATTCATTTGCTAGAAGTGCAACAGAAGACCATTGTTAGGCACAGATTAGAAATGTAAACACTTCGCATTTCCCACAGCTACTGGCTTCACAATTGATTCTGAATGCTGCTTTCAAGACAATAAATTTAGAGTGTCAGTACAAAGACAGGCCATAGAAAGAACACTACTGCCTCCTTGTGGAAAAGGCAGAAGGCAAACATTTCCCAAGCACTCTCTCGGCTGGCTCTGTTTGTTTACAGCTGTAACAATGACAGTTCTCCCCTGCTTATAGCTAAGCTTGTAAAAAAGGAATTGAACCATTCCCAGAGTTTACATTTCAAATTTAGAAGAATATTAATAAAATAGCAATATTCTCAACAAAACAAAATGTTGACATAAAATATATATAAAGCCTCATTCTAAAGACAAGTGCCAAAAAGGCAACAACCACCTTGGATGCCAATAATACATTCCTGCTCATTGCTGCAAGTTTAGTGTTTTCATGCAGAGGGTCACGAGGATGGCCATCAGCCTAGCACTCAACACACCTAACCTGTTGAGGACAGTAAACATACTATAAAATATTGCTGGAGGAAGAATACAACCATGTGACACATAAGACAAAGATCAATTATTTATTTGTATAGTTACTTAGAACCCAATAAAGGAATGTACTCCTAGAAAAAGCTCTAAAATGCATTAGATGGAGGGATTCTAAAAGATGAAAGAGTACTAAAATAGAAGACTCGCTACAGGGACATTGCAAGAAGCATTAAAAAGTATGCTCATCACATAGGCTTTAGAGATTGAACCTTGCACACAACTGCCTATAAATGCAGCAATGTGTGAAAATGACTGCAGCTACAAGTGCACCATTTTACTACAGTACATCAAAGGAAAAAGCGCTGACCTATTTAAATATCTATGTGCATGGTACACATGATGTCTGTGTCTGTATCTGTCACATCACCACATTAGTTTACCGGCATGAGTAAGTGAGCAGTGGCTACATACATGCATGTGTTATTAATGGAGATCACACAAGTGAGAAGCCCAATCCCATTCACAAAACTGTGACTAGGGTAGACATCAATAGCATGTCATGAGCCACAGTATGGTAGCAACCAGCTTATTCAGTCATTCCACACACCGGATCCAATGAGTGGAACCAATGGATCTGCATTTTCCATAAACCATTGCCAGACAGGTAGAATAGAGTAGAATGTGAGTGGCAGGGTTCATGTTGATGTTGCTTGTCTGTAAATATACAGGAGGTGCAGGAACGTTCAAGGTGAGTATCTTTTTTTATTTTTATTTTCTTTGCAACTTGTAAACAATACAATTGAACCACAATGTAGACACAAGGAAGAACTTACTTTTCATTGTTTCATTTTTAATCAAGTTGAAATAAATGTCAGGTTGTATTTGTCATTAAGATAGCCACACCTTTCTTTTTGGATTCAAATGAAAGGAACACTAAAGGGTCAGGAACACAAACATTCCTTATAGCTACGTTTGTAGAAAAAGAATTGAACAACTCCCAGAGTTTTCATTACAGATTTAGAAGAATATTATTACATTTATTAATAAAATTTCTTATGATAAAAATATATGTGGTTAATCCACCATTTACATGGCTTGCCGCCCCCTCCCCCCCTTAGGAAATGTTAAAACTCACCTTATTTACAGCCCCGAGCGGGTCCGCCGATGCTGGCCCCACCCTGATCTGCCTCCATGGTGGCATCATCAGAATTTCCAATTTTGAGCTAATCCAATGCTTTCTCACAGGGAAAGCATTGGATTGGCTGAAATCGGCAAGGAGGCAGGATTGGGGCGGGGCCAAATACTATTTTGGCCAATCAGCACCTCGTCATAGAGATGCATTGAATCAATGCATCTCTATGAGAAAATGTCAGTGTCTCCATACTGCCCCAGGAAGCACCTCCAGAGGCCATCTGAGGAGTGGCCACTTGGAGGTGTCCATAAGGGGCAATGTTTTCAGAGTAAAGGCATTGTTTGCATTAAAATGCCTGCAGGCAATGATTATACTCACCAGAACAAATACATAAAGCTATAGTTGTTTTGATGACTATAGTGTCCCTTTAACTCTGAAAGATACTCTCTCTGCCCTTTGTCCTAGACTTTTGTGTTTTCGCACTCAGTCTAATCTTCTTTTGTTTTTAATAAATTGTACTACAGACCCAATAAGGGATATCCATGTACAAGTTAACCTTAATACATACTAGAACAGAGGTCACTGGGAACATACTGGAAAGGCTACGGATGACATACCCTGTCTGAGAACATGAATTTCCATTAACATTCAGGTTATACAATAGCTTGAATCTTCTCCAAAACAATAAATAGAGCTCTTTACTTTATAACAGATTTAAAGTTAAACGGTATGCCATAAAACACATCTGTGTGGGAATCAAAGCCAAAGTGCTCGAAAACGGGATATTTGCTGTTGTCAGTCACATAATCTAATATTCTTGTTTAATATCCAGAAAACTTGCTTTTTTTGGCTTCATCATCACTTGTGTTTTTACTTTTTTCCATTTTCTTATTTTTTTCCCTATCCATCTACATGAAACAGAAAATGTTGTGGCAGGAAAAAACAAGCCAAACAAAATCTGTTTGTTTCTAAAATTAATTGACGTGTGATTATGCCTGGAATATGTGTCAGAAATTCATAAACGGAACATTCCTGCTGCTCATGTGCAAATCACTGCAGAATGAAGCAGACAATCTCAATATTCTGGCGTTCTATTATATATAAAAGAGGCTGCCTGTCAAACATTGCTATTATTCTCTCCACAAAGCAACTGAACTGTTCTAGTGATCTAATACCTATGCAGAAAAGAATATGGCATTGAACCAAACCTAAACAAATATACGCATGATGTGATTTACTTGTGCTGGGCACCATTCAGTTAACTATTAAAGTAACAATCTCAGCAGCATAACCGCATGCTGCCAGGAGCACACTAGTAGGTACTAGTACTGTCAAAAATATTTCTGCGCAAAATGGGGATGACACACTTTAAAAAAACACTCTTACAGCACATTATGTTTATTTTACAAGTTATCTACTGCTCTGTTAATTGAACTTTAATTACACACAGGAGGATGCTACAGGGCCTAGTTGGAGATTAACAGAGTTTGCAATAACAGAAGTTTAGAAATGTGACTCTTTCAAGGAATTGTGTATGGAGGCGTGGCTAGGGCGTGGCTAGGGCTGCATAAACAAAGTGATTTGATTGCTAAATGGCAGAAAATAAAGCAGTGGGATTACAGGAGCATGATCTATACACCAAAAACATTTAATTAAGCTGTTTTGATGCTTGGAGTTTCCTTTTAAAGGGATAATATAGTGCTAGGAATACAAAGTTATATTCTTAGCACTATAACTTTCTCACACACCCTCTTCCCCCAGGCATAGTAAGGTTTAAACTATCCTTATTGTACTTACCCGATTTCATTGCTGCAATGCTTTCCTATGGGGAATTGACCGACACTGGATGTCCTGATGCATAGCGTGAGGACATCCAGCATCAGTTAGGTAACATAAGGTTGCCTAAACACCAAGAAGTGCCACTAGCGGCTGTCTAATTGACAGACACTAGAACAGTCTTAACCCTGCAAGGTAATTATTGCAGTTTTTCAGAAACTGCAATAATAACCACTGCAGGGTTAATTGGACAGAGACACTGCACCCAGATCACTTCAATAAGCTAAAGTGGTCTGGATGCCTATAGTGTCCCTTTAAGCAATACAACATAAAGTTAACACAAACTGTACTGTAGGTTGGAATATATTTTTTTTAAAGCATTATATAGAAAGGGTGAAAACCTATGAAAAATAATATGTTGTATGCTGTTGTGGGGATGTTGGACCATCATATCTGGTGAGTGGGGAATATACCGTAGTATTGCATAATGAAAAGAGGAGCGGAAAGGGAAGAGAAAGGCGAAGACAGGAAAGGAAGAACCAAATAGTAACTTTAGCTAGGTAACAAAAAAGTTCAACATCCAGGTCATTTGGACCTGAGTAAAGCAAACTACCAGTAAGGCAGGACCCCCATAGAGAAAAAAAAAAAAAAAGAAGTCCCTATAAATTTTAATTGACCTAAATATCCTTGTGCTATTTTATTTTTTGGTTGTCCCATTTTAAAGCTGGTTTGATTTCTATTGTAAACGTAGCCTCGGTATTAAATCAATGAATACAGTGGAAAGGTGGAAAGACTGCAAAACAAAATTGCAAAAAGGAGAAAATAGTGTCAGTAAGAATGTACGTTTTCAAATGTGAGTAGAAATGAAGAAAGACAGAAAATCTGTAATTTACTAAATAATAAACAGTCCCTGAATTATACATGTTCCTTAGTGTGCTTCTTTGGTTTCTTTCTTTTTTATTACATTCAGTGGTTAGCAAAAGGACTGAACATTAGAGGATTTGGGTCATTTCTCACAAGCAGGCTACAAGAGGAATTTAAAGTAGCGGGATCTGCATTTTGTACTTGCTGCATGTTTTATATGCTCAGAAGCACTCGGCTAAAAAATCCCATTGACAGCAGAGGGAATTTGCACACAAAGCTATCGGATTGGCAGCTTCAGAACCTATAGAAAAAGCTAGCAAAAGTACAATCTTTTCTAGCGTTATCTTTTGAATGCTCTTTTGGGGAAAAAAAACAAACAAAAAAAAAGAAGAAATAGAAAACACAAATCCTACAAAAAAATAATGGTCTGTTTACGTCTTTGAAAGAGAACATCATTAACTCTTCAGTAAATATAGGTCAATCTCTTCGTTTGCAAAGACATCATCATTTAGTTTTTAGGGAGTTAATTGGTTAATTTGCGAGCACCAGGAATTCTCTGATGCAAAATTGTAATTTTCTATAAATAAAAGGCATTCTCATGTATTTATACAGAGAGATGAGAGAAAAAAAGACGAGACAGTAAAATAATACGTATAACGGTGAACAGTGTATTTAATGGATAGTAATGCCATTGAGGGTTTCTGAAGACACCATAATAAACCACAACACTGAAGGTTAAGTGGTTTGTGAAAGTCTCTACAATCCAATTATTGTATTGCTTTCCCCACACTTCACGGTTACGAAACTTTCATATTGTATGATTTTTTTTTTAAGATTTAGAGCTAGTTTTCCGTTATTTTAGCATAACACTGGACCATAAATTGCCAAGTTTACCAGATATTGGTGAGAGGTATATTTCTGGACAAAAAGGGTCTGGAGAAGTTTTGCCTCCTTAGTTGTTTTCGGAGACATACATTTTACTTATGGAAACAATCTTAAAGGGACTTTAGAAATTTTTATCTCCTGGTCTGTAAAGTGAAGAGACTCTTGCAGGGCCAAGACGGCTATTAACAACACAGAAGGTAAGAAATGATGAATGAAAAAGACTTTGCTATAAACAAAGTTTAAAGGGACTCTCCAGTGCCAGGAAGACAAACCGTTTTCCTGGCACTGCAGGTCCCCTCTCCCTCCCACCTCCCATCCCCGGTTGCTGAAGGGGTCAAAACCCCTTCAGTGACTTACCTGAGGCAGCGCCAATGTCCCTCGGCGCTGCTTCTGGGTCCACCCACGCTCCTCCCCGTCACCACGTCATCCGGCGGGGGAGACCGATCACGCCCGCCGGCATTGCCACGCATTAGACCTCTCTATAGGAAAGCATTGGAAATGCTTTCCTATGGGGATTTTAGCGACGCTGGAGGTCTAGAATCCCAGAAGTGCCCACTAGTGGCTGTCTAGTAGACTAGACTAGAGGCCACTAGAGGAGGAGTTAACCCTGCAATGTAATTATTGCAGTTTATGAAAACTACAATAATTACACTTGCAGGGTTAAGGCTTGTGGGAGTTGGCTCTCAGACCACTCCAATGGGCAGAAGTGGTCTGGGTGCCTGGAGTGTTCCTTTAAACATTAGATGTCTCTGCAGGAAGTGTTTAGGATGGCTGTGCAAATCACATGCAGGGAGGTGTGACTATGGCTGCATAAACAAAGTGATTTAACACCTAAATGGCAGATAATTCAGTACTGAGAATGCAGGAGCAAGAACTAAACAGCAAAACTGCTTCTTTAATCCCTTAGTGACCAGACCGCTTTTCAATTTTCTTACCGTTAAGGACCAGGGCTGTTTTTACATTTCTGCGGTGTTTGTGTTTAGCTGTAATTGTCATCGTACTCATTTATTGTACCCACACGTTATATACAGTTTTTCTCGCCATTAAATAGTCTTTCTAAAGATACCATTATTTTCATCATCATATAATTTACTATAACTTTTTTATATAAAATATGATAAACAAAGTAAAAAAAACACACTTTTTCTAACTTTGACCCCCAAAATCTGTTACGCATCTACAACTACCAAAAAACACCCATGATAAATAGTTTCTAAATTTTGTCCTGAGTTTAGAAATAAGTACAAGTAGCACTTTGCTATTTCCAAACCATTTTTTTTTCCAAATTAACGCAAGTTACATTGTAACACTGATATCTCTCGGAATCCCTGAATAAGCCTTCACATATCATTTTTAAAAGAAGACAACCTAAGGTATTAAACTTGGGGTGTTTTGACTCTTTCATGCTCTTTTCATGCAACCATCTTACCACCAATCTATGAAAAATAAAAAATAAATAAAAAATAATAATGGATTTTTTTGACACACATAGCAATTTAAGAATACATGTACTTAGGACTTTAAGGGTTACTGCCAAAGAACACCCCAATATGTGTTCAGCAACATCTGCTGAGTACAGTAATACCACCCATGTATAGGTGTGTCGGGTTCTCGGGCTAAAATACCTTATTTGGAGGGTGCGCATTCCAGTTTTTCAACCTGGAGTTTTCACAGTTGGTCATCATACACCCATGTCCTATTTGGGACATTTTTGAGGTCGGCCAATGTAATTTACCCCCACCTAACCATATATTTTTGAAAAGTAGACACTATAGGGTATTTCAAATGGTGGTATTTTAACAATTTCCATGCACTAATTCTACCACCAATCTTTGTCAAACCTTCGAGTAGTCAGTTTTTGTGTTATTTTCCACTCACATTGTATTTTAGGCATGTATTCTCAGTTCCTGTTATGTGTTACTGACAAAGAACACCCCAATATGTGTTCAGCAACATCTCCTGAGTACAACAGTGCCCCCAATGTACAGGTTTTATAGGTTTTTGCAAACTTACAGGGGTCAAATGTAGGGCTTTCCCCTTTTCCATGTTTGCATATTGAAATTTGCCAGATTGGTTTGCTGGGCCAATGTTGCCTTTGAGACCGTATAGCAGCCCAGAAATGAAAATTAACCCCATCATGGCATACGGTTTGTAAAAGTAGACAACCGACGGTATTCAAATATATATATATGTACACACACACACACTTATTTCTTTTATACATGCGTAAAATAATATATTATACATATATATGATTTCATTAGAAGTGTATTTTGAGAAATATGTGTATATATCTCAAAGTACACTTATAATGAAATTATATATATATATATATATATATAATATATTATAAAAATAATAATTTTATAATATAATATACATACATATGTGTTGAATATATTTTTTAAAATTCTTATATAATTTTTTGAAAATGTATTTTATTATTTTAAATTTATTGATTATTTTTATTGTATGTATATATATTTATTTATAATTGTATATATATATATATATATATATATATATATACCGGTAATTAACATTATTCTAAGTGTATTTTAATATTTTAATAATATATATATATATATAATATAATTATATAGATTAATTTTAAAATAAATTTTTAATAATGATTTTTGTATGTGTATGTATGTGCATGTGCATATAAAAGTACTTTTTATATATATATATATATATATATATATATATATATATATATATATATGATCTAAGTACTTTTATTAACTTTTATTTACTTTTTAAACGTGTGTGCAGGCATGAGGGGGACAGCCTGAGAGCTCAGGCACTGCCCCTGCAGGCACTGCACAAGCTGGGTATTCCGGCCATGTGATCGCAAGAAACCCGCGATTACATGGCATGGAAGGGCTGGATCGGGCAGAGGGGGTCTGCCTGAGCTCAAAAGCAGACCCCAGCATCGCGATCGCAGGCTGTGGATCACCAGCGATCAGGTAAGTGGGGATTTACTATCGGACATACCAGGTACCTCCACGGTCGTTACCGGACGTTTTTGTGAAGGGGTTAAAGGAACACTATAGCGCAGTGATGGCTAACCTTCACACCATAAATTGTTTCTGGACTACATTTCTCATGATGCTCAGCTAGCTTTGAGACTCTAAATGCTAGCTGAGCATCATGGGAGATGTAGTCCAGAAACTATTTATGGTGTCAACGTTAGCCATCACTGCTATAGCGTTAGGAATACAAATATGTATTCCTAACACTATAGAACCCTAGTTACCTAAACGGTGACTATGGCCCTTCAATGGCAAATAAATAGTTAACCATTTATTTGCTTACCTTAATCCAGCGCCGGGGGAGCCCTCTCCTCCTCTATCGACATTAGCTCCCAAGTGGAGTCGAATGCGCATGCGCGGCCAGAGGCACGGGCGCATTCAAACCCGCCCATAGGAAAGCATTACTCAATGCTTTCTATGGGTCTCTTTTTTGACGCTGGAGGTCCGTGAGGTCAGTTTTCACTTGCCACTAGCCATTGACAATTGAAAATGTAGCCCTAGGAAGTAGAAATTCATCCCTGGTGCCCTCTCCTCCTCTATCGACATTAGCTCCCAAGTGGAGTCGAATGCGCAGGCGTGGCCAGAGGCACAGGCGCATTCAAACCCGCCCATAGGAAAGCATTACTCAATGCTTTCCTATGGGTATCTTTTTTGACGCTGGAGGTCCGTGAGGTCAGTTTCCACTTGCCACTAGCCATTGACAATTGAAAATTTAGCCCTAGGAAGTAGAAATTCATCCCTGGTGATTATGTCATGGGCTCTCCAGCTTGCAGTGGCATGTAACATTTAAAGCCCTGCAAGTAGTGTAGGACACACATACCCTCCTGGACAGAGGAAACTTGAATCCAGCTGTCATTTGGTACCCTGGTTTTACACAATTTAATTCAGAATATTTCTGCAAGTAAAATGTACTCCAGTAAAGGAATGGAGGAGACAGAAACAATGTGATTCTGTCTCTTTGGCTCCTCAACAGCTCCCTTCTTGCTTCCGCTCACCAATCTCTGGAAGCGGTGAATTGACGCTACATTGGACCTGTGCAAGCTCTATTTAATTTTCCTTCTTTTTTACTGCTAAGCGCTAGTAGTACCACTTTAGTCAGAGGCACTCATTAATATGAAGTGCACATTTCTTTGCCATGTTATGCTGTTTCCTATTAACTGATGTTGTAGTGAATCATGTTAATGTTACATATTATTCATGGTTCTTTCAAGTACGCACAGTTTATTTACTTATCTAACTGTTGATTTATAACTTACATTTATAATTGTTATAACTTACATTTTAGCTGTATAAATTATAAGTAACTCACCAAAATATTCTCAGAACAACCCCACCCCTGGCCACATTCACACCCCTAAAAGTGAAGTGTCCCTCTTTGTATGTTTGAAATGCTGGGAGCTATGCTTTAAGCTTACAAGCAGTGAGCAAATACAAACCTGCTGAACAAACAAATATAGTTGTAGAAAGCAGACACCCTCAGGATATTTACCCAGGAATGTTCTGACAGTTTCATTTACCATTTTATTGGTCAGCTCTGACACGGATACACACAACATTATATTTGCACCATGACTCCTGATGTGGGAGAATACAGAAAAAGCCCAGTTGGTATTAAGTTACATAAATTGAGAATCGCAATAGCCTATATATAGTTCATTTTCTGAGAAGTTATAGGCAGGGCTGCCATCAGAAATTTTGGGCCCCTGACACAGCTCAAGGTCTGGGCCCCCCGGCGCCTGCACCCGAGTCCCGCCCCCCCCCCCCCCCCCCCCCAGTCCGCCCACAGGGATGCAGTGTCTGCAGGGCCGGTGCAAGGATTTTTGCCGCCCTAGGCAAAAGTAAAGTTTGCCGCCCCCCCCATGTGACATCACAGTGCCCCACCCATATGATCTGCCATGTTAACTAACACAGTGCTGCAGTGCCGCCGTGTTTACAATAAAAGGCCTGCAGGGACAGGCTATAGACACCAGAGCCACTACATTAAGCTGCAGTGGTTCTGGGGACTATAGTGTCCCTTTAATGTGAGGTAAATTAGAGATTAGTGCCACGAATAATATACTAGATTGCCTACTTACAACCAGATGAGGATGATGATGGGCTTCAGCTGCCGTCTGGCTCCACTGGTCTGGTGTAGAACAGGCTCTCTGGAGGCGGTTTGTAACTGTGGTCACAAAAATCAATGTTCTGGGAGAACGAGAAGCAGCTCCATTTTTTGAGGGCCCTTTACACAGCTCAAGGTCTGGGTCCCAGGGTCCACCTTCATGTTCCACCAATGAGTTTGTTCACAGGGGTGTGTGTGTGTGGGGGGGGGGGGGGGGGATGTCCTGATGTGTGTAAGGAATGCATTGTGTGAATCTGTGTTTGTATGTGTAAGGGCTGCAAGGTGAGTTTGTGTATGTATGGGATGCAGTGTGTGTGTCTGTAAGGGATGCACTGAATGTGTGGAAGGGGTGCATTGTGTGTTGCTGTGTGTAAGGGATGCATTGCTTGTGTATGTGTGTCTGTGTGTAATGCATTGTGTTTTTCTGTGTGCAAGGAGTGCATTGTGTGTGTGTGATGGATGTCAATCTCTCCCCCTACTCCCGTCAATTTCCTTCTTCTCCCCCTCCCTCTCATTGCCTTCTCCCCCCTCCAATTTCCTTCTTCTCCCCCTCCCTCTCATTTCCTTCCTTCTCCCCCCTCCAATGTCCTTCCTCTCCCCCCTCAAATTTCCTTCCTCCCTCCCCCCTCAAATTTCCTTCCTCCCTCCCCCCTCAAATTTCCTTCCTCCCTCCCCCCTCAAATTTCCTTCCTCCCTCCCCCCTCAAATTTCCTTCCTCTCCCCCTCCCTCAAATTTCCTCCCTTCCTCTCCCCCTCAAATTCCTACCTTCCTCCCCCCCCTCAAATTCCTACCTCTCCCTCCCCCTCCCTCAAATTTCCTTCCTCTCCACCCCAAATTTCCTACCTTCCTCCCCCCCCCCCCAAATTTCCTTCCTCTCCCCCCTTCAAATTTCCTCCCTTCCTCTCCCCCCAAATTTCCTCCCTCCCTCTCCCCCCCAAATTTCCTCCCTCCCTCTCCCCCCCACTCCCTCAAATTTCCTCCCTTCCCTCCCTCTCCCCCCCACTCATTCAAATTTCCTCCCTCTGCCCCCCCACTCCCTCAAATTTCCTCCCTTCCCTCTCCCCCACTCATTCAAATTTCCTCCCTCCCCCCCACCCCACCCCCTCAAATTTCCTCCCTTCCCTCCCTCCCCCCCCACTCATTAAAATTTCCTCCCTCCCTCTCCCCCCCCACCCAAATGTCCTCCCTCCCTCTCCCCCCCCACCCCCACCCACTCAAATGTCCTCCCTCCCTCTCCCCCCCAACCCCACTCACTCAAATGTCCTCCCTCCCTCTCCCCCCCCCCCACTCACTCAAATTTCCTCCCTCCCTCCCTCTCCCCCACCCCCACTCACTCAAATTTCCTCCCTCCCTCCCTCTCCCCCACCCCCACTCACTCAAATTTCCTAACACCCGGCGGGCGCGCGAGGAAGCACTCTCCCTGGCTGAGTGCTTCCTCTTCAGCTCCCTCGCGCGCAGCGTACTGATGCCGGAGCCGGAAGATGACGTCATCTTCCGGCTCCGGCATCAGTACGGTGCGCGAGGGAGCTGAAGAGGAAGCACTCAGAGGAGAGTGCTCCCTCGTGCGCCCGCCGGGTGTCAGCAGGGCCAGCCTCTGGGGGGCCCTGAGGTGACCGGCTGCTGGTCCCCCCCCGGATAAGAGGCTGGCCCAGTGGGTACATACCGGGGTCGCAGGGCCCCCTGCGACCCGGTATGTTCCCACTGAATGTGGGGCCAGGACGACCTGAGCAGTCCGGGCCCCCCAGGACCGCCGGACCCATGACAACCGTTGTCATGCCCTGATGGCGGCCCTGGTTATAGGATCCCCATATTAAAGTTCAGATATTTAACAGATGTCATAAGTGGGCACATAACCCTCATTATTGCATACGTTTGCAAAAGAGAACAGCCTTGGTTATTTTATATGGGGTATTTTGAGTTTAAGCATGCGTGGGATAGGCATAAGGCTATCCTAACTATAAGATAAGGCCAGGGACTAATGAAAGTATTTAGAAAATTGGGCAGACTAGATGGGCCGAATGGTTCTTATCTGCCATCACATTCTATGTTTCTATGTTTCACATTTGCAATTTGTTTAGTAAACACAAGTATAGTCCCAAATCTTTTCTTAAAGGGACTCTCCAGTGCCAGGAAAACGTATCAGTTTTCCTGGCACTACAGGATTCTGCAGTGCACCTCTCCATCCCGTGTTGCTGAAGGGGTTAAAACTCCTTCAGTGATGTCCCTCAGTGCTGGGTCAGGCTCCACCCACACTCCTCCCCTGCTGACGTCAGCCGGCGGGGAAGACCTAATGCGCATGTGCGCGCATTAGACCTTCCCATAGGAAAGCATAATTCAATGCATTATTCAATGCTTTCCTATGGGGATTCCGGCAACGCAGGAGGTCCTCATGCATAGCGTGAGGACGTCCAGTGTCGTTTAAAACACTTTTCGTGTTCTAAGAACACGGAGGTCCCTCTAGTGGCTGTCTGATTGATAGAAAGATAGATAGATAGATAAATAGTTTCATAGACAGCCACTAGAGTATTACTTAAAGGGACACTATAGTCACCACAACAACTACAGCTTATTGAATTTGTTCTGGTGAGTAGAATCATTACCTTCAGGCATTTTGCTGTACACACTGTCTTTTCAGAGAAAAGGCTGTTTACATTACAGCCTAGTGATAACTCCACTGGCCACTCCTCAGATGGCTGTTAGAGATCCTTCCTGGGTCATGGCTGCCTAAAATGCATCCAAACATTCAGTATCTCCTCCCTCTGCATGCAGACACTGAACTTTCCTCAAAGAGATTCATTGATTCAATTAATCTCTATGAGGAGATGCTGATTGGCCAGGGCTGTGTTGGAATCATGCTGGCTCTGCCCCTGATCTGCCTCTTTGTCAGTCTCAGCCAATCCTATGGGGAAGCATTGTGATTGGATCAGGCTACCACTTCTGATGTCAGCAGACTGCTTGTTTTTTTGAGTCTAACAGCATGCAAAGTTACAGCTTCAGGCTTGAATACAGTAAGGTTTTGCTATATTTATAGAGGCATGAGGGGCCCAGAGGGGCTAGATGGTGGTGTTAACACTATAGGATCAGGAATACATGTTTGTGTTCCTGACCCTATAGTGATCCTTTAACCCTGCAAGGTAATTATTGCAGTTTATAAAAACTGCAATAATTACATTTGCACCGATAAGGGTGGTGGGAGTTGGCATCCAGACCACTCCAATGGGCAGAAGTGGTGTGGGTCCCTGGAGTGTCCCTTTAAGGTGCTTGAGAATCAGAATTGCCTTTTAAGAAGTCAAGATACTTGGTATCCTACAGACCATGTTTATTACTTAATTAGCTTAGGATTTAGAACTCACACTTACATTAGAAGGTTAATTTTAAATGCTACTTAAGAACAGTTAGTGCTGTATTATGGAGTTACTTAAAAACACCTAGTTTGAATGAACTGATTAGCATAATTAGCTTACGTGGCACAAAGATTTTAGTATTTAAGAATTAAAAGTCTATAAACAATTTAGATGCTTTAAATCTCTATGGATAGGTACTGAATCTATAACTGGTATGGTAATTTCACTTATTTTTCAGACGAGTATATTTTAATCATTAATTACTCTGCTACGTGGAGGAAAAACATGTGATGGCAGGCCTGAATTCCAAAATAAAAACACAGTGTGACATTATTTGCATAGCTTGTTGCCTTATGTGTCCTGGATCCTGGGGAAGCTGTCATGAGACCCCCCTTTTCCACACAGAGATAAAACAAAAGCTTTGACAGACCCCCAAAGGGGGATGCCAAAAAGAAAACAAAACCTCTACCCACAAAAATTTGTGAACAAAATATAAAAGTTAACTTCATTAACTCATCCAAAGTATACAAAAGGCTGTAAGCAACAAGGATGAAGACAAAATAATAATAATAACAAAGTATTTAACCAGGAAAGGTACATTCAGATTACTCTGGTTAAATGTTTCTAATGTTTCTTATGCCAATTAACACTTCGTCAGGCACTAAGTCAACATTTACAATAATATTTGTTTACACCCATATAACTTAGCCATATTTGTTAAATGACCTAATATACCAATGTTGATATCTAGTTAATTGACATTATCTGGGTCGCTAGTGGTGGCTGGGTAAGCTTTAATAAGGTAGGGTACCAGACTCTATCCATGGCATTATGGAACTGTTTAATGCCTTAACGATAGGACTTTCCATACGCACTAACAATAGAGGGCTTTAACATCAGTTGGATTGTTTTGTTGTGCGCATGGTTAAATCCCTCCTCACAGTGGAAGATATCTGAAGCTCCCCTCTGTCAGAAGGGGCCATATTTAGTGGCCCCAGACTGAAAAGAAAGCTGTGTGCAGTCGTCAAAGTGATCACTGAATGCAGCCCTTTACACCAATCATCCAATCATGCTCAGCCTTGGTGATTCTTGGCTTGACCCCATTCTGAGGGAAATTCCTCAGTGTCTGAAAAGACCCTGTATGTCACCCTGATGATTGTAATCAATGCTGGGCTTTGCTAACTGCCCAGCACCAATCACAGAGTGATGGGCAGGGACAACTGGCTGGAGCTGAAGCATGAGAGGGAGATTTCCCTCTCGTGCTACAATCACCCAGGAGATGACACTCACAAACAGCTCTCTACTGTTTTAGCTAGGAAAGTCAGTTAGATGTTTGTTAGAGTTATGGAATATTGTTTAATATTAAGTATAGTGTAGGATTAAAATTAGGAATAAGGTAAGGTTAGATGTACGGTTAGAGTTAGTGTTAGCATAGGATTAAGGGTTCGGTTGGTGTAGGGTTTAAAAGCCAATATATAGTATGCATAAGTGCTCTTAGAGAGAAGCACTCAAATGATAGTGGAACAAATGGCACACATTCCAGATTTTGTTCTGGGTCAGAGGTTTGACAATTGCCTCCACCTTAAAAGGGTTGAACAAATACAAATATGATTGTTATGCTTAAAGGACCACTCTAGGCACCCAGACCACTTCAGCTTAATGAAGTGGTTTGGGTGTCAGGTCCCTCTAGGATTAACCCTTTTTTTTTTATAAACATAGCAGTTTTAGAGAAACTGCTATGTTTATAATTGGGTTAATCCAGCCTCCAAAATCCTCTAGTGGCTGTCTCACTGACAGCCGCTAGAGGCGATTGCGTGATTCTCACTGTGAAAATCACAGTGAGAGCACGCAAGCGTCCATAGGAAAGCATTGTAAATGCTTTCCTATGAGACCGGCTGAATGCGCGCGCAGCTCTTGCCGCGCATGCGCATTCAGCCGAAAGGGAGGTTCGGAGGCGGAGAGAAGGAGGAGAGCTCCCCGACCGGCACTGGAATAAAGCTGCACCCTCAGGGCACTATAGTGCCAGGAAAATGAGTATGTTTTCCTGGCACTATAGTGGTCCTTTAATATTTTAATTGAATTTTAAAGCTTCTACTAAAACTGTTCACAGATGTAAACCTAACCCAAATCCTAGTATTAAAGGGTTACATTAACTTTTTTGAGAAAGGGGACCTTTCCAGTATAATATGCCCTGTGTTGGGCACAATGGAGTACTCTCAATTTGTAGTAAAACCTGCAAAAAAAATTATTTTACTTACCGGGAATCCAGTGCTGGACAAACCTCCCGGTGCTGATATTCCACACCCTCTCTTGATACTTGGAACCAAGCTCAGTCCAATCACATGAGAGGGTAGGAAAGGAGGTAGGAGGGAGAGAGTGGGAAGGAGTGAGTGTTTTTTAAGATAAAAAAAACAAACAAAAAACAAGCAAACAATGTGGAACTGAGGGAAGCGAGAGGGAGTGGAGAGTGGGTGGGAGGGGAGAGCTAGCTTTCCCTTGTAGTCCGCACTGACAACAGATATATTTTATTCACAGAATTGACAATGCCAGCCAAGAACAGAGTTCTGGACTGCTAGTGTCATTTGTGCTGCGGGTGTAATTAGATTAACCTGAAGTAGCCATTTTATGCCAACATTAATGTTAATCCTAATTCGAACACTAATCATAATCTTACACTACAGCATGGAGCATGCCTTGTTACTAAGTGATTGGTTTCCAGAGACATCACAATGCCTGTGAATATATTGGTATGTGTTGCTGGGAATCTTACTGGCATGATCACAGTGTGTACTCAGTACAGATAAAGCCTCCAAAACTGTGCTGAGCTGAGGAAACCATCACTTTGACAGCTTGTCACACTCAGATACAGTATTGCTGCTGAGAAACCTTGTAATATCCCCTTAAAGGGACAACTGTAATGGTTTCATCTCATTGAGATGGTGATAGTGTCTATAGTGTATGCTTGGAGTGGTCTTTCCATTTAGCGTTAAACTGCTTTTAAATGCTTTAATGCTAAGTGAGAGTCCCAACAGCCCATTCCCTCTGTGTTACTTGTGATAATGAGGAAGCATTAGCCTGAGCACCAATGACAGCAGTGGCTGGCTGGAGAATGTCAGCTGACCGCATTCAGCCTATCACAGCACCGTTTGATGGTATTAATTGGTATGGCTAGAATGAAGTGTGTAATCTCTGCCTTAGTCATCATTAGTAGAGACTGGACTGTTGAAATAGTTTTAATTCTGACATTAAAGTCCCTTTAAACAATCAATATGCACAGGAACTACCAGGAGTCCCTGATGCCGTTCTTTAATAGCGTCCATCCAAAAATTGCTGCATGGAGCCACAGTCATTTATGCCCAGGGAAGCAGAGTAAAGATTAGGGCTTTTTGTTTCTGAGGAAGCAGAGCCAAGGGTAGGGCCACGGGAGCCTGAGGAAGCAGAGCCAAGGGTAGGGCCACTGGTGCCTGAGTAAGCAGGGCCAAGGGTGGGGTCACGGGTGCCTGGGGCCCCAAGGTTTGTCAACTCAAAATCTGTTTGACACCTAACTGGGTGAGGGAGTCAGGGGCATGCTGGAACCATACTAATACATCTCTCTTTAATGGTGATGGTGCTTGAAGAGTCATTTTAACTCACATTTGAGTACTAATGTCAAAGCACACAGGCAGCTTGCTCACTTACCACCTTTAAGAACCAGGATTACCTTTTCAATTTCCCTAACTGACTGTGAGGCAAATTCTCTTCTAATTTCTGTGTTAAGCCTTGCAACATTGCATTACTTCATTCACAGTTGTGGTTTTCCCATTCAGTGACTATGACTGGCTGTTTAGCTGTATTCTGTGTGGTTTAATAGCCAGAATTAGCCAGAAATTCTTGCAGTAAATCTTCTTTTTTAAAGTACTTTAAAGCATTCTTCACTGTGTATTCTTCACTAATGTTGTTGAAAAGACAGGTGATGAAAAGCAGGTCAACTAATTTACAACCCACCAAGCACAGGCAAGAGATTTGTGCTGACAAACCACAGATCGATGGTGTTTCAAGCAACAACAAAAATTAGTTCTTAATCCTTGAGACCACATGCAGCTTTATGAGAAGATTAAGGTTATTATTTGTTTGTTTAGTTTTTATAATTTGCCAAAACCCACCACGCGCCATGCTTCCAAGTGAGATCTTTGACCGATATCAAAGGGAATTTTCAACTTAAAATAGCCCCCGCAGGTTCATTGTCTTGTAATTACAGCCCAAAAGGCCAACAAAGCAAAGGTACAGTTCACTGGAGCAAATCACAGCAAAAAAACTAAACATTAAAAACATATATTTGTTTTAACCTCTTCAACCCATTTCCTTAACATAAATGCTGAGAGCAGGTTAAATAAAAGTGCAAAAATAAAGACATGATCTTATGCTTTGCTCTATTGAGAGAGCAGAGCCAGCTCAGCAACAGATGTGCCTTCCTACCTTTGTGTCTTCAGTGCTAACTCCAAGTTCTATTACAGCCTGGGGAGATTTCATTTTTGCTTGGGTGGTTTGAGCCATCTGGAGGTTGAGCTGCCAGGCAGTCGTCTTCAGCTAGACAACAATACAAAAAGAGAAAAAAGCAATAGTTCCTGTTATATCGTTGTGTGCTTCGGAGCCTACATACACAGAATATAACAGCAATTTTGGCATTCACTTGGTATAATTATAAAGCATTTCTTTTTTATGTTGATTCTGGAGCCATCTGTGTCACTTACTGGCAGAGAAATGTTATAATTTGACCTAAACTGCATTAGGTGGGCACACATAATGACATTAATATGACATTTCCATCAGCATAGGTAAACAAAACTGAGAATTAATCAGTGAGGCTGAATAATACCGAAGAAATATCAACTCCACATTAGAAATGCTTGTCACTGAATAAAATTGTTATGCTATCCAAAAAAATAGTTTAACTTAAAGGGACAATCTAAGCACAAAAACAAGTCAGAATTTGTTATCATCTGCAACAGCCTCATATGTGTGATTACAGTAAATTAACATAGCAGAAGATAAAAGGGACACTATAGTCACCTGAACAACTTCAGCTTAAGGAGGTTGTTCAGGTGAGAACTATAGCTCCCTGCAGCCTCTCATGTAAACACTGTATTTTCTGAGAAAATACAGTGTTTACATTGAAAGCTAGGAACACCTCCAGTTGCAGTCACTCAGAGTGAACCAGAGGGACTTCGGAGTTGATGGAGGCCTAATATGCCTCCATCCACTCAGATCTGCTGTCAGCAGAGCACAGGGCAGCACTGTGCATAGCATCCTGTGATTCAATATCTCCTCCCACTGCATGCAGACACTGAACTTTCCTCATAGAGATTCATTGATTCAATTCATCTCTATGATGAGATGCTGATTGGCCAGGGCTGTGTTTGAAGCATGCTGGCTCTGCCCCTGATCTGCCTCTTTGTCAGTCTCAGCCAATCCTATGGGAAAACACTGTGATTGGATCAGGCTACCACATGTCAGAGACTGCTTGTTTTTCTGAGTCTAACAGTATGCAGATTTACAGCTTTGGGTTGCATACAGTAAGATTTTTACTATATTTATGGAGGCATGAGGGGCCCATGGGGGGCTATATGGTGGTGTTAACACTATAGGGTCAGGAATACATGTTTGTGTTCCTGACCCTATAGTGATCCTTTAATGTATGGAGATTAGTTTGACTAGGTACAGAAGATAGCATATTTTAAATGAGCTCTCCACTTGCCGCCTCACAAAGTCGGGCTCTTTCAATTGCATTGTTCATAATTTTAGTGAAAGGATCACTATAGGGTCAGGAACACAAACATGTATTCCTGACCCTATAGTGTTAAAACCACCATCTAGCCCCCCTGGGCCCCTCATGCCTCCATAAATATAGTAAAAATCTTACTGTATTCAAGCCAGAAGCTGTAGCTCTGCATGCTGTTTGCCTCAAAAAAAAAAAAAAAAGCAGTCTGCCGACATAATCAGTGGTGGCCTGATCCAATCACAATGCTTCCCCATAGGATTGTCTGAGACTGACAAAAAGGCAGATCAGGGGCAGAGCCAGCATGATTCAAACACAGCCCTGGCCAATCAGCATCTCCTTATGAAGATGAATTGAATCAAAAAGTCTCTATGAGGAAAGTTCAGTGTCTGCATGCAGAGGGAGGAGATACTGAATGTTTGGATGCATTTTAGGCAGCCATGACCCAGGAAGGATCTCTAGCAGCCATCTGAGGAGTGGCCAGTGAAGCTATCACTGTAGGCTGTAATGTAAACACTGCATTTTCTCTGACAAGTGCCAAGTTTCTCTCACCAGAACAAATTCAATAAGCTGTAGTTGTTCTGGTGACTGTAGTGACCCTTTAATGTTTGAAGCTCTAACGCTCGAATTGTTGCATGGATATAATCCTTGAGTTGCTCAAGTGTTGGTTAATTCATATACACCTGCTCCCTCAGATATCCCTACAGATCAATTCAAAGTTCAGAAAACATCTTTTGTGTTGTTAATTCTCAGATATATAAGAAATTGCATTTACTGCAATTGAGAAACACCACTATTGCAGAGACTTGCTGGCAGAGGTGGGCAAATTCTGCAATTCAGCAACATGTCAGTATATTTTTTGCATAAGTGCTGTCTCTTTAAACAATAAAAATAACTTTTTGCATTTTCATAATTTATTTGTAATGAACATGATAATACATATTAAGTGGAATTCATACATATTTAGACAAAGCATTATTAGGTATTCCCAAGTAAACCATCTACATATTTGCCGAATATATTTTACTTAAAGGACCACTATAGTGCGAGGAAAACACTCGTTTTCCTGGCACTATAGTGCCCTGAGGGTGCCCCCACCCTCAGGGTCCCCCTCCCGCCAGGCTCTAGGGGGAGGAAGGGGTTAAACTTACCTCTTTCTCCAGCGCCGGGCGGGGAACTCCTCCTCCTCTCCTCCCCCATAGCGACGTCATCAGCTGAATGCACATGCGCGGCAGGAGCCGCGCGCGCATTCAGCCAGTCCATAGGAAAGCATTCTCAATGCTTTCCTATGGACGCTGGCGTCTTCTCACTGTGAAAATCACAGTGAGAAGCGCCTCTAGCGGCTGTCAATGAGACAACCACTAGAGGCTGGATTAACCCTATTATAAACATACCAGTTTCTCTGAAACTGCTATGTTTATAGAAGAAAGGGTTAATCCTAGCTGGACCTGGCACCCAGACCACTTCATTAAGCTGAAGTGGTCTGGGTGCATAAAGTGGTCCTTTAAACATACCAAGAGTCTGCACAGCAGAGACAGACAGAGACATATAATGTAATGAGTTCATATCAGTGCAGCTTACAAAAGTAATGGCTAACCTTCCTTCTGCTGATGTTTACGGACTGCACTTCCCATGATGCTCAAGCAGCCTGGTTTATAATCTAAGGATAGATTGTAAAGGATTTGCTTGTAGTTGATATGCTTAAGAGATAGTGACTTTAAATTACACAGCTAAGATATATACAGAATGTTTTATTATGCTCCTTCTGTAGTAGCCTGGCTTTATATGGTAATTCGCATATTTAAAGTCTCCATGAATAAATCACCACAATATAAAACTGGAGCTTTTATAACCTAGGCAATTTATCAATTCATGCTTGGCTGCTACATCTAGTAGCTGATTAAGGGTTTGAAACTGAGATCAAGTCCTGATGAATTATACCAACTTTGAGAGACATCTTTTATATTTTCTTTCATTGAACCAAACATCCCTGTCTGCAAAACAATGCTGCGATGTGGCGAGAATTTCCATGTAAGGTCTAGGAGATGCACCCGTATCCCAGTGGGGGGAAACGGCTATTTACTATGCAGAGAGAGATAGAAAGGCTCCTATTTTAGGATGGATTTAATGTCAAGATATGAAAACCAGAGTGCACTCAGTCGTGCAGGAAACCATGCAATTCAGCCTTTTAACGTGGAGACCTGCATTTGTATTTAGACATTAAGCGAGTATTTAGAACTCACTAAAGCATAACTGATAGTGACAGGAGCTTTGCTGTAAAAGCTCTTTCTTCTGGTTCTGCTGTGAGACAGACAGGAAAATGTGAAAAATAATGGAAATTCTATGCATGCCAAACTAAACAAGTTGCCTGGAATCAAACATCTGGAGTGTGTCACTGCAGGTCAGACTTGGTCTCTGCATATTTTTTGTGTCAACATTAAATATCATCAAAACCTAGGCTGAAAAGTATATCCGCATACAGCCTTCTGTAACCCTGCCTAATGATTCTCCTTTTTAATTAAATTGCCCTCATTTAAATTACTTAGAGGTAATCCCGGTGAAATGCTCTAAAAAAGTGTTTAGACACACCGGTCATCCAGCACCAGAAGAAGGTACCGGCGCTGACTTCCCTCCTCTGTCTGACATCACAGTGTTCGTTGCGCGGCCAATCACAGGCTTTTCATAGATAAGCTTGTGATTTAGACCACATGATGGGCCTGTGAGTGGACTGGACAGAAAAGGGAAATAATAAAAAAAAATGTAAAAAATAAATAAATAAATAAATGTGGGAAGGAGGGGGGGGGAGCAAGGAGGGCATATTTTATGCACAGAATTTACATTAGGCACGTGTGCTAGGGGTGAAACTAGCCCCAAGCACACAATTAATAACTCTATATGTGCAGTGTTTCTGCTCATACCACCATGACCACTTCAAATCACTGAAATGGTCATGGTGGTTCCTATGGGGAGGGCCTAATGCGCTCACCACACATGTGCGTTAGGTCCTCCATCGGATGATGTCAGAAAAGGACATTGGAGCTGGAATCGAGTGAATAAAGAGTTTCTAACAATTAATGTTCCACGGGGGGCCCGCAAGGGAGGGAGTGGGGGGGACAAGAGAGTGCTATAGGCTTTCGCAATGCAGATTTGTATTCCTAACACTTTTGAATCCCTTTAAGCTTGCTGTGTTGCAGAGTACAGTTCACAGAATCTTACTATAGTAGAAAGAGATATCTTGGCAAATAGAAGCAGATATCGCTTACTCTCCCCATTAAAAAACATGGATTTCACCTCCTCTGCCCTCTTGTCCACCAACAAACGTATGCTTACCACAGTAGCACAGTCAATGACCAAAACAATACTCCTGCACAGACCTGTGCCTTATTATGCCCATAAGCAGCTATTATTTGGGAATTTATAGCATTTAAGCAACAAATAGTTGGATATTTTAACATCAGGGAAGTTTCTAGCTATAAAATACTGAAAGATTAAGAGCCTAACAGTAATATTAAGGAGTCATAGTTCCCTGGTACCGATCAAGTCCTGCTATTGCACATTACACTGAACAAGTAATGCATTACAATATTTGGCTATTCATCATGGGAGTTGCAGCTTGTAGCAGCTGGAGAGCACGAGATGGCTTGCCCTCTTCTGCAGAGTATGGAATGAATGACAGATAACATTGCAGGTCCTGCTATAGCATAGAACACCCGACAGAAGAATGCTATCTTATAGCTCATTTCTAGACCCATGTTTAACATTCTTGTGCGTCTCAATTAATTCATCACTCTATCTGTCCTTCACTTAGCTTGTCACAGATAAATAGCCAAGTAATTGGCTTCTTTGATATACCTTGAAATGTATTCTAGCACAGACTTGGTTAATAGACCATTCTTTATCACGTGCGATAAGCAATAATTTGGTATTATTACAGGTCAAACATATTGCTTTAACTGAATATTTTCAAAAGCTCATTGACTGTCTTCTCCTCCTTTGATATATGATATAACGATCTCCTTCTAATTGCCAAGGAGTGTTTAATTGGCGATCTGGTGCATGCAATGACAAACAGCTCGGAATAATGTCCAATAGCCTCACTTCAGTAACTGACTGCTTGCGGCCTTTGAGTCATCTGTGTTATGCCTCAGGTTTCTGTAATTATGTCTTCAACGAAGAGCAGTTTAATCATTCCTATACAATTTAACAATGCGTTCAATAGAAACTCCCCAACATACAAGCTATTGTGGAAAGGTTTGCCCTTAGAAAAAGTATTATTATCAGCATTTATATGGCGCCAACTTATTCTGCAGCGCTTTACAATATTATAAGAGGGGGAAATTTAACAATAAATGAGACAATCACAAAATGTTACAGGAACAATAGTTGATGAGGATCTTGCTCAAACGAGCTTACAGTATTGGTGTTTACAGGACAGGTGAAGGACACATGCACATACCTTTTTCTAACAGGATACTAGACAAATATTGGCAAATTCCTTATTGGACGCAACAGTGTCAGCATCAATACTCACAGTAGTATGCATGTTTGTAGAGTATAGAATATAGGGTCCATACACAACAAGCACTCTGGCTACAGCAGATTTGCCTAATAGGTAAATTCCCAGATTTTGCGGAACTACAACTCCCATTATACTTTGTCATTCTAAATGCATTCTAAAGGCATGCAAAGCATCATGGGAGGAGTTGTTCTCCAACATCTGGGGATCTACCTATTGGTTAGTCCTGGTCTATATTAACACACACTGACAAGTTCATCAAACACTAGCTATTAAAACAGAAATTATATTGAACAATTAACATTTTATTAAAAACTAACTACAGTCATAATTTAAGATTTTTTTGTTTGTTTTTCTTTTTTTTTTTTTCATAAAGCTTTGCTTTAATTGTGGTATAGATTTAACAAGAATCACAATGATACAGGCATGACAAATTCAATATAATCAATAATGTGAACGAGAACAAGAATATGTGTCCGCAATGGTTAGCACAATAGAGGCATAGTCAGCACAATATGAAAACATATTATAACTAGAAAAGCTACAATTTCTGGGGAAATTGTGTGAAGTGTTCTTGCCTCCACCAGTAGTTTACAACTGGAGTGGGTGGGGTAACTGTTATTATTTATTTATAAACGTTGTTGCCCAAAGTGCTTCACAGTTACATTAAAACATACAGCTATAAAAACATTAGTGGCAGCAGGGATAGCTGAACGTTTTGATATAAGATTTGTGTAGGTGGGCCTGACAATGAGGGAGTGGTGGCAGTTTAGAAATCATGTCCTGATTTTTCAGCTTTTGCCAGCTCCCACTCTAGCTTTGCCATTCATTCCTATGGGACAAATTTCGCCACAAGAACGACGATATTCCATGAACCATTCGGCGAAACGTTCCACAAAGTAATAGCAATCCGATCGGGAACAATCTGCACGTTTTGGTAAATTTTTGTCTATGTAGTGTAAAAACTGTGGGAGGAGTTAGGGTGGCAAATTTGGCTATAATAAGAATAATAATAACTAGAAAAGCTACAATTTCTGGGGAAATTGTGTGAAGTGTTCTTGCCTCCACCAGTAGTCTACAACTGGAGTGAGCGGAGTAACTGTTATCATTTATATAGCACATTTAATTGCAATGTTGTTGCACAGTTACATTAAAACATACATTTATAAAAATATTAGCAGGTGTAGAAAAGGCTTTGTCTATGACAGTGATGGCGAACCTTTTTGAGCCCGAGTGCCCAAACCGCAATACATGCCAACTTTTTTTCCCTCAAAGTGCCAACATGGCAATTAAACCTGAATACTGAGGTTTACGTTTAGAAAAAAACTACTCGTACAGTTAACAACTTTTGTTTTAAAAGAAGAACACAACAGAGAGTTAAATTATAAACATTTTAAATAATGATATAAATTAAGCTTATATTAGTATCTCCAACAAATGCAATACATACACACAGACTGCTGAACACATTCACACACCAACTGCTTAATACATACACACACCGAGACACAGACAGACTGCTAAATACACACACAGTCCGCTAAATACACGCACACTGCTGAGTACGCAGTCTGCTGAATACACGCACGCAGTCTGCTGAATACACACACACACACACACTGCTGAATACATAAAGACTGCTGAACACACACACACATATACTGCATTGAGGGGTGCAGTGTATGTGTCTGTGTGTAATGTTGTGTGGGGGGGTGGGGTGCTGTGTGTGGGGGGTTGGGGTGCAGTGTGTGGGGTGCTTTGTGTGGGGGGGTAGGGTGCTGTGTGTGGGGGGGAAGGGTGCTGTGTGTGGGGGGAAGGGTGCTGTGTGTGGGGGGAAGGGTGCTGTGTGTGGGGGGTAGGGTGCTGTGTGTGTTTGGGGGAAAGGGTGCTGTGTGTGTTTGGGGGAAAGGGTGCTGTGTGTTTGGGGGAAAGGGTGCTGTGTGTGTTTGGGGGAAAGGGTGCTGTGTGTGGGGGGGGAAGGGTGCTGTGAGTGTGGGGGGGGAAAGGGTGCTGTGAGTGTGGGGGGGAAAGGGTGCTGTGAGTGTGGGGGGGAAAGGGTGCTGTGAGTGTGGGGGGGAAAGGGTGCTGTGAGTGTGGGGGGGAAAGGGTGCTGTGAGTGTGGGGGGGAAAGGGTGCTGTGAGTGTGGGGGGGTAGGGGTGCTGTGTGTGGGGGTAGGGGTGCTGTGTGTGGGGGGTAGGGGTGCTGTGTGTGGGGGGGTAGGGGTGCTGTGTGTGGGGGGGTAGGGGTGCTGTGTGTGGGGGGTAGGGGTGCTGTGTGTGGGGGGGTAGGGGTGCTGTGTGTGTGGGGGGGGTAGGGGTGCTGTGTGTGGGGGGGTAGGGGTGCTGTGAGTGGGGGGTAGGGTGCCTGTGTGTGGGGGGGTAGGGGTGCTGTGTGTGGGGGGGGTAGGGGTGCTGTGTGTGGGGGGGGTAGGGGTGCTGTGTGTGGGGGGGTAGGGGTGCTGTGTGTAGGGCTGCGGTGGGTAGGGGTCCTGTGTGTAGGGGGGTAGGGGTGCTGTGGATAGAGGTGCTGTGTGTAGGGGGATAGGGGTGCTGTGGGTAAGGGGGTAGGGGTGCTGGGGGTAGGGGTGCTGTGGGTAAGGGGTGCTGTGGGTAAGGGGTGCTGTGGGTAAGGGGGTGTGGGTAGTGGGAGTAGGGGTGCTGGGGGTAGGGGTGCTGGGGGTAGGGGTAAGGGGGGTAAGGGGGGATAAGGGTGCTGGGGGTAGGGGAGTAGGGGTGCTGTGGGTAAGGGGGGTAGGGGTGCTGGGGGTAGGGGTGCTGTGGGTAGTGGGAGTAGGGGTGCTGGGAGTGGGGGTAGTGGGAGTAGGGGTGCTGGGAGTAGGGGTGCTGGGAGTAGGGGTGCTGGGAGTAGGGGTGCTGGGAGTAGGGGTGCTGGGAGTAGGGGGAGTAGGGGTGCTGGGGGTAGTGGGAGTAGGGGTGCTGGGGGTAGTGGGAGTAGGGGTGCTGGGAGTAGGGGGAGTAGAAGGAGTAGGGGTGCTGGGAGTAGGGGTGCTGGGGGTAGTGGGAGTAGAAGGAGTAGGGGTGCTGGGGGTAGTGGGAGTAGAAGGAGTAGGGGTGCTGGGAGTAGGGGTGCAGGGGTAGTGGGAGTAGAAGGAGTAGGGGTGCTGGGGTAGTGGGAGTAGAAGGAGTAGGGGTGCTGGGGGTAGTGGGAGTAGGGGTGCTGGGAGTAGGGGTGCTGGGGGTAAGGGGGGTAGGTTATTAAATCAATATTCCCCCCCTTCCCTTCTTGTTACCTTTGGTGAAGGGGAGGGGGGGGACACAGCCATCCCTGGTGGTCCGGTGGTGGTATGCAGGACAGGAGGACAGGTCCTGCAGCTCTCCTGTCCTCCCGCACGATGCTGTGTGGAGCGTTGCCATGGTAACGCGCGGCAACGCTCCACAAAGCTCGCGGGAGGACGGGAGAGCTGCTTCCTCGATCCCTCCCCCCTGCTTCCGGTCCTGCCGACGCGGAAGCAGAGTAGGCGCCTGCCGTTTTGGGCAGGCAGGCGCCTACTCTGCAGTGATGGCAAAGCTATGGCCGCGTGCCCACAGAGAGGGCCCGGCGTGCCACGCGTGCCATAGGTTCGCCATCACTGGTCTATGACATCACTTGCTGCTGCAGCCTTGCACAGGTCAGAGTATTTTGGCGGTTGCCATCTTCAAACGGTCGTATTTTAAAAACTATAAATCCTACAGTGAAGAGGTTTATATTGTGAGAATCACAAGACCCAGACCTACATTTTGATGTATAGTATGTCTCTGAGATATTAACAATGAAGGCACAGTCGCAGTTTAGAAATTGCCCTTCAAATGTGAGCTTTGCAGAGTGGAGTTTCAATGAATGTTAATGGACTGCGTGAGTTGCAAACAAATGGTCATATTGTGAAAACTATCAGGACTATGACTTAGCTGTGGACATTTTAAGTGGCAGCAGGGATAGCTGAACATTTTGATATAAGATTTGTGTAGGTGGGCCTGAAAATGAGGGAGTGGTGGCAGTTTAGAAATCATGTCCTGATTTTTCAGCTTTTGCCATCTCCCACTCTAGCTTTGCCATTCATTCCTATGGGACAAATTTCGCCACAAGAACGACGATATTCCGTGAACCATTCGGCGAAACGTTCCACAAAGTAATAGCAATCCGATCGGGAACAATCTGCACGTTTTGGTAAATTTTTGTCTATGTAGTGTAAAAACTGTGGGAGGAGTTAGGGTGGCAAATTTGGCTATAATAATAATAATAATATATATGTGAGATAACAGTAAGTGGTCTTGCTATGCAAGAACACTTAATAATATATATGTGAGATAACATTAAGTGGTCTTGCTTTGCAAGAACACTTAACTAGAAAAGCTACAATTTCTGGGGAAATTGTGTGAAGTGTTCTTGCCTCCACCAGTAGTCTACAACTGGAGTGGGCGGAGTAACTGGGTGGAGTGGCTTGAGTAACTGTTGTGTGGTTGGATTGGCTGGAGTAACTGTGGAAAGATTGGACTGGGCAGAGTAATTTTATGGAGTGGGCAGAGTAACTGTGTGGAGTGTTTGGAGTAAAGATAGTAAACATTACACTGACCAATTGATTGATCGAATTTAAAAAGTGCACATGGCAAGCTTGATAGAGTGAAATATGCATTTCAACTTTTATTTATTTATATAGCACATTTAATTTCAACGATGTTGCCCAAAGTGCTTCACAGTTACGTTAAAACATACATTTATAAAAACATTAGCAGCATTAACAAGCCTAACAGATGAAGGGGGGGGGGGGGGGTCTCAGCATCTTGACGTAGAATGGAGGTGAAGGTGTGCTATCTGTTTGATGATAATCAGTGTTTACAACCACTGTTTCCTGGCAACGCTCATGCCCTGTTTATGCAGGCTCTAAGCGTGTTCACAACCACTGCTCAAAACACAATACACGGGATCATGATAGCTGTAATAACTGTGCAGTACTCCTGACTGGAGACAGTGTTGCACCCTGGAGATGTAAATGTGATCCAACAGTGTGTTTTGTTTCTGTGGTGGCTGCCCAGACCAGTTGGGTATATCCTCTTGAGTGAAGAAGGTCAGATATTGGCTTCTTTGCGCTGCACAAAAAATCTTCATTGAAATCTCTACAGAGTATTATAGGTTGGCAATCCATTCTTTCCAAAGATTCCAAGAGGCCCAGCATGTTAGTAAGGAATTGGCCAATACTGTAATCAGGTGGCCTGTAAACAACGGCGATCAAAGCTTGTACAGGGGACTCCAGTTTGACAACCAAGAACTCCAGGTCAGTCACATTGTGATGATACTTCTTTTCAAAGGCCTTGAAATGGTTTTTGACATACAAGGTGACACCTCCGCCACCTTTACTTGCAATGTCAGGACGGTTCGTGTATGAGAGGTGTCTGTTGCATTTGAACAGGTTGTAGTCCTCCAGCTGGAGACTTTCAGCAACAGAAGAGCCTGAGAGATGAGTTTCAGTGAAACATAAAACATCTCCAAGTGTCAACTCGTGGTGAGCTTTGATATCTTCAATGTGAGCTGGTAATCCTTCCGTGTTGTGATGGATAATTGTTAATGTTTGCTGTTTGTCTGTTGTCTGTAAAAACTTTAAGAGGGGCATAACACTTTCCAGTGATGCATTCTTCATTGAGTCCAGGGAGGCTGTGATTTCAGGATCAGCAAAGATCTTCTTCTCATCAAAGTCGGTTATGTGCAGTCCTTGCAGTGTAGTCGTTCTACTCAGAGCTACATAGGCCATTCCCGGTTGGAAGACCCGTTTCAATGAGACCACTGCCGACTGTATCGACATCCCCTGACACTTATGAATCGTACATGCAAAAGCCAACTTCAGGGGGAACTGCCTGCGAACAACTCCTTTCTGTCTCAGGTTTTCCTCTACCCTTTCTATGTACACCAAGTTGTCAGCATCACAAGATGACTTGTTACGGTATCTCTGTCCTGCATTTGGATTGTCCAGCACAAGCCCAAGCTTGTTTACCGTAGTAGCACCATTCTCTGTCTGGATGATTATTCTTGCAATTTTGCCAAATGTCCCATTAACAAGCCCGTCTTCAACATCAATGTTTCTTGTGATCATGATACGGGCACCTTCAGCTGCTTGCAGTGTGTCAATCAGATTGTCTTTGTGTCCTTTGAAAGGTTGGTGTTGCCTTTGCATCACTCCTGTTTTAGGGTCTTTTCTGTAATCGTCGGCATCTATGTTGGTGACGTTTGAATGGAGAACAGACACAGTTGCGGCATTATATTGTGAACCTCTTTGTTGGTGGCAAAGATGTGCAGCACGTCATTAGGGCAGTGGGTGGGATCTGTCAAAGCCTGAGCAAGCAGAGCTTTGTCATCATTGCTTAAGGTGCCAGTCTTTTGCTTGACTCTGATTCTATTCAAAAGCTCAGCAAATGAAATGTCATCCTTCTGTCGCATGATCTCTGTCAGCGTGATCATCTGAAAGTAGTCTTTCCAGACGTCATTGGTATTTTCCTCAAATACGCAGAGTGGCTTACTTTTTCCCAGCGGGGGGACCTGGTAAAAGTCTCCTACTGCTAGTACTGACATACCACCAAAAGGTTTCTTACTGCCTTTGATTTGCTGTAATCTCCAGTTGATGTAGGCAAACAGGGGCTTTGAAATCATTGACACCTCGTCAATAACAATGATCTCCGCATTTGACAGCTGTGCCCTCACTTCATCTATGAGATTTCCAAGTCCTTGGTAGGGTGGCTTCAAGCTTCTTGGCAACTTCAGCAGAGAATGCAAAGTGTTGCCTGAAATGTTGAAAGCTGCTGTTCCTGTAAATGCAGTTAGTAAAACGCTGGGCATGGATATGTCTGCTTCCTCACGTAGTCTGGTAAGTTTACAGAGTATCTTTGTTGCCTCAGCATAGATGCACTTTATCAGGTGTGATTTGCCTGTCCCTGCGCCACCAGTGACAAAGTAATAGAATGGGTCAGGATTTAGGCCACGCACACGGTTAGTGCACCAGTCACAAACGGAGTAGAATGTCTGAGCTTGTGTGCGGTTAAGTTTTCTGTACATTTTATGAAGGAAATCAGGGCACATATTTGGGGCCTTCACAGTAAGCGCAATTCCACCTGTTTGTTTGTGACGTGTATACTCCGGAACATCATCTTGTTCATTCTCATGAAGTGGCTCCCCTTCTTTGCGTTCCTCTATACATTCCAACCTATCTAACTCAACTTCTGGGGCAAAGGTGTTCCAAGCATCTTCAACAGGGCCGTTTTTTTACAAAATCATCCAAGACTTGTTCCACAATTTTGTTGTGTTGTTCGAATTTCTTTTGGTTGCTGGTAACAATTGCAGACACTGCTCGGATTGCTTCTTCTCCTGGTAAGCTCACACAGGCGCCTTTGTAAAAATCCTGGTGTGTTGGGAACCTTACAGTTTTCAGTGATGACTCTGAACGGTGGGGGAGGTAGAGTTTAAGCAGTCTGCCGTAGTAGTTCTCGGGGTCCTTTTTCTCTGAGAAGCGTGCGTACCTGATGATTGCAGGCTTCCCTCTTGTGCGTTTTTGAATCGTTCCCATTTCATTCAAAAGGCTGACACGCTTGCCGTCTTCCTTTTGCTTGCCATCTTCCTTCTGCTTGCCATAGACAACCCTGTAATGGGATGCAAAGTCTGCCAGACACATGGACTCAAACTCTGGTGTTTCGGGTCTGGCTCTGTATTTGTCGACAAAACTCGTCATCCACACATTAAGAGAATCGGCTGGTTTGTTCTGCAATGCACTGAGCGGGAGACTCATTTTCAGTGCGTTGTCACCAGTTGGCAGAAAAACAACCTCACGTGAGCAAGACTTCATTTTCATCCTGCACGTACGGGCCACAGACTCCTGGGCGCTGACCTCTCTGTGTTTTGAATAAGCCTGAAGAACCTCTTTCATTTCTTCTCGTTCTGTCTCTGTTTCTGGGCTCATTTCTTTGACTATTGTTTTGAGATGGTCACTCAGCTCGCGTTCTGGCTTGGATATATAGGACAACATGTACATGATGCAACCATACTCATCAAGAATGTACTGGATGTCCATGTTGGCATTCCAGGCCGTCAGCAAATGTGGATTGTAGTTGTTCACCCAGCGGTCTTTGACATCTCGCTTCATTACAATCACGCTTGAGGAGGTCAATGCCTCAATGTCCGAGTTGTATTGATTCAAAGTCATATCACACTGTGCCAGTAGCTGTGACATGTCTTCAAGCTGCACTTTCGGGTTATTAAGCAAATCCCAGACTGGTTTCAGTTTGTTTTTGGCTGCTTGTGGTTTCATTGCACAATCTCCTTGTTCTTCTGGAATCGGGTAAGTTATCCTCGTTTTTGTAATAGGTGGCTTTGGAAATCCAAATCTGCATACTCTGTTACCTTTCTTGCACGATTTTGAATGAGATCTGCTGTGCATTTGAAGTTCTGTTACAAATCTGTGAAGTAGGGCCTGTTTGGCTTCATCAGGCAGCTGGCATGAGATGTTATGATCTATAAAGGCACACACCTGGTCATCATTGTCTTGTCCAAATATAGGAGCTCCTGCTACCCAACAGAGACAATGTATATGAGGGCTCCCTCTCGCCTGAAATTCAACCCGGTAAAAGTAATCGATAACTTCACCGATTGGCTGTGCAGGACCCAACAGCAGCTCTCGCATCAGAGCATCAACCCGTTTGTCAAACATGCGCATGGTGGTCACTGGGTTGCCTCGAAGGATGTCACACTTTTCAGCCCAGTCTAGCTCTGCAAAATCCACCTTTTGACCTTGTTGCGCCTTTATTGCCGTGATTACCTCTGGCCATCTGAATTCTGCAGCAGAGAAGGTAAGAAAAAATGTTGGCTTACCCAATTGTCTGACCATGGCTAGCAAATTCTTCAGATTTTTATCCCAATAAGCTGGACTCCCTCTCAGTGGTTGCATGAACCTTGTGGCATCTCGGTTTCGCACCAACCTCTCAACCTCACGCTTGTCCTGTAGCAGCTTGTTGGATATTTTCTGTCCATCCCTGGTATTGGGTTTTCCTTTCCTTAACTGGATGGACATGCTGCTTTTGGCCATGTGTGTTTCTGTGACAAATTGCGCAAAGAAGAGGTAGCTTGTGTCTCTAGCAAAACGAGTATCAACACAAAAAAGCCTTGCATTGAAATACATGCTCGGGGACAGTTTGACTTGTCTTGCCTGGTCCAATGTATTCTGTCCAGTAGGAAACTGAACAGGAAAAGCCATTGCCTCAAGCCTAGGAACTTTAAAGAAGCTGACAGGTGTGTTTCCTTGTGCAGGTGCAATGCTGAATATTCCATCACCGTGTGTCAGTGCTTCCTCTCCAAGGTCAGATGGCTGCAAACAACTGTCTAGGCCAATTCCAGGTCTTAGTAAATCCTTCTCATCCTCAGCATTGGGAGGTTGTTGGTCATGGCCTTCCTGTTGCTCAGAAGCAGCCAGTAAACATGCAGACTCTACCTCTGATGGATCACAATTTTCGATGCGTTCAAGTATCTCCATCATTTCAGTTTCATCACAACTGTCGAGTTCCATCCCATCATCATCATTATCCGCATTATCAGCAGCGATTGTCTCATCCACTCTGATTGAAATGTCACTGTAGTCGGGGTGTGAGTCAATGAGTTTTGACAGACCTGCTACTACATTTCTCATGTTGACATTGTGAAACAGCTGGTGGCCTTTGTAAGTCAGACGTCTTTTCAGCTTCACTCTGTGTAACTGGGATGTGCTGTGCGATCTTGGTAGAGTATTGACCGTGGTTTCCACCTCAGATGGCACACACACTACAGCGCCGTGTATAGCTGCCTGTCGACCTTTGGGAAGTGTGATGATCTTGGCAAATGGCAGTATTTTGGCCAAAAGTTGTCTTTCAAGAACATTCAAATCGCAAAGCTCTGGGGGAATGGGCGCCAGCTCCATGTTGTTAGCCACAGCGATGGATGATTTGTGTCCTGCTTTTAAATGTGAATCACAGTTGTGACAAATCCATTCTTTGGTCCTTTCATCTGGTACGGTGCATTGTTCAGGGCCTTGACAGTGATTGTTGCACACATGGACATATTTCCCTGTCAAACAGGCAGCAACAATGTGTAGATTCGTCTTGTAATTGCTGTGAATGCAATGTTTCACTTGGTTAGGGAAAAGGGTGCGATGACACATCGTGCACACAAAAGTTGGCCCAGCTTTAATGCATTCATGGAAAGTGGATATAGCTGTCTGCATTAGGCTGTTGTCCACTGGTTTACTGCATTCCCGCATGACATGAGTCCATCGTCTATATTTCATTCTTATTTTGAAGGCACATTGCATCTTATGGGTTATGCGAAAGTCTGCTTGAGTGTGACGCTTCAATTTCATGTAACTCATGCAATGTTGCAAGTGACGTTTTCTGAAAGCAGGATCATTATGATATTTTCTGGTGATGTATTGCTTCTGCTTCAAGTTGAAATTGGCATTTGTCGCATATTTTCTGGTGATGTATTGCTTCTGCTTCAAGTTGAAATCGGCATTTGTCGCATATTTTCTGGTGATGTATTGCTTCTGCTTCAGGTTGAAATCGGCATTTGTCGCATATTTTCTGGTGATGTATTGCTTCTTCTTCAAGTTAAAAATGGCATTTGTCGCATATTTGCTGGTTGTGTATTGCTTCTGCTTTAACTTGAAACCTGCATCTGTTAGTAGTGTACAGCTACACAAGTCATCAAACTAACTTTTGACATGTGCCCCGCCCCTTTTTAGTAAACCACGCCCACTGCGCAATATAACCCCGCCCATTGCGCATTGTTGTGTGATCCGCTGTGATGTAATTCCAGTAAAATACAAGTTTAGCAGGCTAAGATTGCCACAAGGCATATGTATGTATATGTGTTTGTAGTATCAGTTAGTTAATTACACGTAGCTAAGATACTGTTATCACTGTACTGACCAGGTGCAGGAATGTAAGAACTGGAATTACGCGTCCCTCTCCTTTGTATCAGATGAGCCACGTGGTTAGACCGGATGGATGAGTTTAGACTCTATTTATTAAATAGGTTAAGGGTATGTGTGGGTGTAGTTAATTGTGGGAGGAGCTACAGTGCTATATAAGGAATGTACTCTATGTATTCAGTACTCAGACTTTGCTGTATTTTGGTGACGCTAGTCCCTCTGAGTCCCGATCGGTGATCCAATAAAGAATCTCTTCCTTCCTGAAGAAACCTGTGTCCATCTCTCTGTGCTTGGCTTCCGTCAGTTTCTCCGGTATCATTTGGTGCATTGGCCGGGAAGCTCATCGTTCAACGGTAGCTGAGAGGCAGAGGCGTGAGACGGTCTATCTTTGCCCACGTTCTCTACGGCTGCACCCCTGAACTTCTGCGTGGACCTCCCTTCGTCTCGGCGCCACTGGTCTGTTGTCCAGGAGATCATCGGCCTCTACGTGAGAAGTGCTGGGGTGTCCCCGTCGATGAGTGTGAACTCAGGTTCAGGAACGAGGAGGTAAGACAACTGCTGTTTTAGACGGCAGGACCCACTAGGGGTATACCGATTGTGCGGTAGGCCCAAAGGGGTTTTGAATCTGTGTATCTGCCCCCTCTGTCGGAGGGAAGGAGCGAAGGCGCACCGCTCGATCGAACGCTCTTTAGTCAGACCGTTTGATTTGGTTAGTCAGGCGGGGTCCTGGTGTAAATAGCCCTAGCCGGACACCGGTGTCTTGTCTAGACTAGCGTTCTAGGGTGTATATTACGTTCGCTAGGTCGGAGGGACCGGGAGACTAAGCGGCGCCTGTGTAAATTCGGTTCGCTAGTTCTCATCCTATCTGGGCTAAGTGGGAAGGCGTGTAAATTTGGAACCCACTAGACTTTTGATAGTGCGACTAAGAGGCGCCTGTGTAAATTCGGTTCTCTAGCTCGCTATATATGTGGTGATTGGGCAGTGTGGCTAACCAAAACGGGTGTATATAGTTTTAGGTAGTCCATTCAAGGTACTGGCCAATAGTTTAGTTGGGAATTGTAAATGTGTTAACGATTGTTTTAGTAAAGTGTATATCTTGTTAGATAGCGCGAGCTCAGCCGTCTAGCGAGAGTGTTAATAGTGTGTTGCTGTATTATAGTGCACGGTACCATAACCCTGTATATTTACTGACATTATATAATAAGTACTAATCATTGTCGTCCATTGCATGTTTAACACCATAACCACTAATAATTGTATTGTGACCTTAACTTGTGCTTTGACCTATGCTAACCGTACTGTAACCGCTATTTGTAAAAGACGATGTTACTGGGGTGTGTTATAGACGGGTAATTCGTATATAGAGAATTATAGCGTGGGTGACTGTATAGTTACGCCAAAGGGCATAATATTGATTATATAGTGACTGGTGTAACAGCTGTGTGTGTACGGGAATTCCCTGAGTGTTTATTGTTATTGTGTACGTTTCACTTGGTAACCGTACCACGTGGTGCTGTTGCCAGAGGAAACGGGTGTGACTGTTGAATAGTACGCGTGTATAGTATTCGTTGTCGACGACGTTCCATTGTTAAGTATGGGTGCGTCGCAGTCAACGATTCCGGATCCCTTAGGTTGTATGGTGAAGAATTTTAAAAAGGGATTTAAAATTTGTGATTTTGGGGTAAAGATGTCTCCTGTGCGTTTAGTTACTTTGTGTACTAGAGAGTGGCCTACTTTGGTTGCGGCATGGCCGCCACGTGGCAGTTTGGATCCAACTCTGGTACAGCGCTTACACGTGGCTGTATCGGGTAGGCCTGAACTTTACGGCCAGTTTCCTTATATTGACTGTTGGAGACAGGCCGTAAATGACTCGCCAAAATGGCTCCAGACATGCCACGAGGAGCAGTGTCGCCTCATGGTAGCTAGGACTTGTTCGTCCACTAGGACCGGTGTTAGGCCCATTTTGGACACGCCCCCTGAGTCCGAGATCCCTTTGCCGCCCCCTTACTTTCCGTTAAGAAGAAGTGACGCAAACGCAGGAAGCCCTGCACCCCTCCCCTCATTACCCTCATCCACTTCCGCTTCCTCCTCCAGTACAGGATCCACCCCCCCTCGTACTAAATCTCCCCTTCCGGAACCAGAACCCACCCCCATTAGAAACGAATATCCTGATTTGGCGCCACTTCAGACTTCCGGTCAAGCTTCATCTAGCTCGACCCGAAGTGTTTTATTTACGACCTTTTCCCAAAACCGACCTCCCACATCCCCATACCCTATCTCTCCCCGACCGGAACCCATGACTGACGCCTCTCTACGTAGCCCCATCCAAACCCGACAGTTGACTGGTGCCCAACAATTAAAGCACTATCAGATGCCTCTTCGTCTGAATCCCGGGTCAGCTTATATCGATGCCGCAGGTCAAATGGCACACGCTGACCCAGTCTTCGTATATGTCCCATTTACCACAACCGATCTTTTAAACTGGAAGACCCATAATTCCTCGTATACTGAGAAACCACAAGCTATGACTGATCTGTTCACCTCAATAGTACAGACGCATAATCTGACATGGGCTGATTGCCAGCAGTTACTAATGACTTTATTTAACAATGAGGAAAGGACAAGAATAAATCAAGCAGCCGTTAAAGCATTAGAGGATAGAGCCCGTGCTTTGAACCAAGCCAATCCAGCAGCATGGGCCGCGACACACTATCCCAACACCGATCCCGATTGGAACGTAAATGGTGCTGATATGGTTCAACTCAGAGCCTATAGAGACGCTATAATTGCTGGCATGAAAGCCGGAGGAAAGAAAGCCATTAACATGTCGAAGACAGTTGAGGTGATCCAGAAAAGCGATGAAGCGCCCAGTGTCTTTTATGACCGATTATTGGAGGCATACCGCTTGTATACCCCCTTTAATCCGGAAGACGCAGACAATTCCCGAATGGTTAACTCCGCCTTTGTCAGCCAAGCATACGGAGATATTAAGCGCAAGCTACAAAAGTTAGAAGGGTTTGCAGGTATGTCCATCACCCAACTAATGGAGGTAGCAAATAAGGTCTATATGAACAGGGATACAGAAAGTAAGAAAGAGGAAGAGCGCAAGATGCGTAAAAAGGCTGATATGCTAGCGGTAGCGATCGCAGGCGTAGATAAACGGGGCCCAGATAGAGGCAATAATAGATGGAGTAGGGAGCCTTTGAGTAGGGATCAATGCGCGTATTGCAAGGAAGAAGGGCATTGGAGGAACGAATGTCCGCAAAGAGAGCAGTACGAGAGAGACCAACCCAGGGCAGGCTACGGAAACTTTAGAGGTAGAGCGAGAGGTAGAGGAGGCCCCGGAGGGAGTAATGGTTATAGAGGGAGTAATGGGAACAGAGGAAGTGTTAGGGAAGACAGGTATATTCCAGCAGCGCAAAGGTCCCGCGATAGAGAAGGTAGGGACTTTGTAGGATTGGCTGACACTGTCATGGAGGACTATTGATACCGACCGGGCTCCATCCCCCTTGGTCGAGCGGAGCCTATGGTCGATGTATCAATAGGGGGGAAAAGGAGTGCGTTCATGATCGACACTGGTGCTGAACATTCAGTGGTGACTAATCTAGTTGCTCCTCCATCTGGAAGGACTATTACTGTGATAGGAGCAACTGGAAGAAGTGCTGAAAAACCGGTTCTTAAAAGTCGACTCTGTACATTGGGAGGCCACGTAGTAAAACACCAATTCCTTTATATGCCTGAATGTCCAGTCCAATTGCTGGGACGTGATATGCTATCAAAATTACAAGCGCAGATTACGTTCCTACCAAATGGAACAACATCCTTAAAGTTTAATGGACCTTCAGGTATTATGACTTTATCCGTACCAAAGGAAGAAGAGTGGCGACTTTATACAGTGTTGACTAGCCAAAACCCTAGGAGTGATGAGACATTGTTTAACATACCAGGAGTTTGGGCAGAGAACAACCCACCAGGACTGGCCCGCAATATTCCACCTATAAAAATTGAACTAAAACTTGGGGTTTATCCAGTAAGCCTAAGACAATACCACATCCCACAGAAGGCTAAGAAGAACATCCAATCCTATCTGGATAAGTTCATACGGTATGGTATCCTAAAATTCTGTACTTCCCCCTGGAACACCCCATTGCTGCCTGTTCAAAAGCCCGGTACAGATGAGTATCGACCTGTACAGGACTTAAGAGCAGTCAATGATGCGGTTGTTAGCATACATCCAGTTGTACCCAATCCATATAACCTGCTTGCTTTAATTCCGGGCGGGGCTACTTACTTCACAGTCTTAGATCTCAAAGATGCCTTCTTTTGCCTCCGAATTGCCGCAGAAAGCCAATGTATTTTCGCTTTCCAATGGGAGAACGCTGTAACGGGCTCAAAACGCCAAATGACTTGGACAAGACTGCCCCAAGGGTTTAAAAATTCACCTACCCTATTTGGTTCAGCTCTAAGTCAAGATCTACTGGATTTCGAGTCTATCCCAGGAGAATGTGTATTGTTACAATATGTAGATGACTTGTTGATAGCAGCAGTTACAAAAGAAAAATGTCAGCAAGCAACGCACGATCTACTACACATTCTCTGGAAGGCAGGATACAAGGTGTCTAGAAAGAAGGCTCAGTTGTGTTTGCCAACTGTCAAGTATCTGGGATTCCATATCTCTGAAGGTCAAAGGATTATGGGGCCAGAGAGAAAAGAAGCTGTCTGCCAAATACCAATACCCAAGAATAGAAGACAAGTGCGAGAATTCTTGGGGGCAGCAGGCTTCTGTAGGATATGGATTCCCAGCTATGCGATACTGGCAAAACCTCTGTACGCAGCCATCAAAGGTACAGAGCATGACCCCTTCTTATGGACCCAAGAACAGCAAACGGCATTTGAAGATGTGAAGAAGGCTTTGATGAGTGCCCCAGCATTAGGTCTACCTGATCACACACGACCATTCTACTTATATGTACACGAGCAAAGAAGAATGGCTGTGGGAGTATTGACACAGTACTTGGGATCATGGCAAAGACCTGTTGCCTACATGTCTAAGCAACTGGATGCAGTGGCCAGCGGACTTCCACCTTGTCTAAGAGCCGTAGCTGCAGCCGCCCTGCTAGTAGCTGAAGCCGATAAACTCACTCTGGGTCAAGAACTTTATGTACGAGTCCCACATGCAGTACAGACGTTGTTGGATTACAAAGGAAATCATTGGTTTAGTAACAGCCGTATGACCAAGTATCAAGCAATGTTGTGTGAAAACCCAAGAGTGCATTTAGAGACTGTAAACACCTTAAATCCAGCTACCCTTTTGCCGCAACCTACTGAAAGTCAACATGATTGTTTGGAAGTAATGGATGAAGTATTTTCAAGTAGACCAGATCTTCGTGATTTTCCCATCCAGAACCCCGATGTTCAATATTACACCGACGGCAGTAGTTATGTGAAAGAAGGGATCCGCTATGCAGGATATGCAGTGACAACAATAGACAAGGTGATAGAAGCTCGGCCACTGGCGAAAGGAACATCAGCACAAAAGGCAGAATTAATAGCACTAACACGAGCGTTACAATTGGCTGAAGGTTTAAGAGTAAATATCTATACGGACTCTAAGTATGCGTTTTTAACCACTCATGCCCACGGAGCTTTGTATAAAGAAAGAGGACTACTGAATTCAGAAGGCAAAGAAATCAAGTACGCAGCTGAAATCCTACAACTATTGGAAGCAGTGTGGGAGCCGAAAGAAGTCGGTATCATACATTGTCGAGCGCATCTGAGAGGAGATGGTGATGTAACCAAGGGAAATCGGATGGCAGATAGTGCAGCTAAGCGTGCTGCTGAATCAGGAAGACAGGAGTATGTGGGGCATATAGCTGCTCTTATACCAACTCCACTGTCCCAATGGACTCCAGTTTATACAGCTCAAGAAGAGGAGTGGTTAAAGACTGAACCGGGAAAGTATTTGGAGAACAAGTGGTATCAGCTAGAAGATGGAAGAATAGTTATACCAGCATCACTAGCAGTAGAAATTGTCCAGAACTATCATAATGGGACACATTCTGGGAGAGACAGTACAGAAGAATCTCTCAGGAAACATTTCTACATACCAAGATTGTCCAACTTGACTCAGGCCATTGTACGTAGATGTGTAACGTGTGCTAAAAATAATGCAAGACAAGGACCAGTAAAGCCACCAGGAGTCCAGTTTATGGGGGGACTCCCCATGTCCGATCTACAAATAGACTTTACAGTAATGCCTAAATCGGGTGGACATCGTTACCTGTTGGTAATTGTGTGCACCTATTCAGGTTGGGTAGAAGCATGTCCTACTCGTACAGAGAAAGCAGGAGAAGTTGTGAGATTCCTGCTACGAGAAATAATACCCCGATATGGACTACCCTGTTCTATAGGATCGGACAATGGTCCAGCTTTTGTTCATCAGTGCCTACAACAACTGACTCATATGCTTGGTATAAAGTGGAGGCTTCATACTGCATATAGACCCCAGAGTTCTGGTAAGGTAGAGAGAATGAATAGAACTATAAAGAACCAGTTGGCTAAAATGTGTCAGGAAACCCAACTTAAGTGGAACGTTCTCTTACCCATAGCTTTATTGCGAATCCGCAGTACCCCTACCAGAAGGATGGGCCTCTCTCCTTTTGAAATCATGTATGGGCGACCACCTCCCGTACTTGGTAACTTAAGGGGGGACTTGAGTCAGTTGGGAGAAGGAATTACCCGGCAGCAGGTTGTAGAGTTGGGTAAGACTATGGAGGAGGTACAGAAATGGGTACAAGATAGATTACCTGTGAATATTTATCCCCCTGTTCATAGTTATCATCCAGGAGATCAAGTGTGGATTAAAGAGTGGAATAATGTACCGTTAGGGCCCAAGTGGAGAGGTCCTTATGTTGTTCTTTTGTCTACCCCTACAGCGATAAAAGTAGCCGAAGTGACTCCGTGGATACATCACTCCAGGGTTAAACCAGCAGCAGTCGATTCTTGGCAAATTACAGCAGATCCAGAGAATCCCTGCAAGATCCGGTTGAAACGCACTACTCAGTCGGAGTAACGAGGAATTATTGTGGATTACAAATTTTATTGTTACAGGTGTGAGTGAGAAGGCCATAATAAAGCCTGTCCGCTTACCAACACATAGTGTATAAGCCAGGAAAGTCTCGAAGGGACACCTGTGAAGACGAGCAGAACTCCATTCCCTGCAGCCCTCACATCCTGGAAGCTGAGGTTCCATCGCACGGACGAAGACTGAGGATGACGGCGAAAGATGTGCTTTTGATTGTGTTTATTTATATGTGTTTTTATATTCAGGAAGGTAGAGGTACCGACACTCCTAGCTGTGAGGTATGCATTAAGACTACGAGAACAGGTAACCATATTTCCCAAATCCTAATTTGGCATTCACAATACGAATGTAAAGGAGAGGTATCAAGATGTAGATACCTAAATATAGACTATAGTGTGTGCCATTTAGGAGTAGGAGAACCTAAGTGCTTCAGTCCAGAGTATCAACCTCGTACAATTTGGTTGACTCTCAGGAATGGAGATCCTCAGGGGACCCTAATTAATAAGACGGTGTTAGAATCCGTACATTCTTCGGGTGTTCTGCTATTTGATGCATGTAAGGCGATATCAAGTGGTAGAAAACCGTGGAATGTATGTGGGGATCTTAGATGGGAGAGGACGTATGGGTCTAATGATAAATATATTTGTCCCAGTAGTAAAAATAAATATGTGAGTCCTAGATGCCCAAATAAAGACTATAACTTTTGTCCATATTGGTCTTGTGTGGGGTGGGCGACTTGGGGACAGACAGTAGATAAAGACATGATAGTGACTAAGTTGCCGACTAGCCCTTATTGTAAGTCTATGGAATGCAACCCAGTCCATATACTTATTAATAACCCCGACAAGTTCCTAGATAAGTATGGAAATTTATTTGGGTTTCAGATATACGGGACGGGTTTAGATCCTGGGACATTATTGTTTATAGGAATAGAGACTGATACGGTATCCTCCCAGACTCATCAAGTATACCATTCCTTTTATGAAGAGATGAGTATAGATAATAAGATCCCCCATAACGCTAAAAACCTGTTCATTGACCTAGCTGAAAGTATTGCCGGTAGTCTTAATGTTACCAACTGCTATGTGTGTGGAGGTACTAACATGGGAGACCAATGGCCTTGGGAAGCAAAGGAGGTAATGTCCGGTTCTGAGGCAGTTGACCAACTAATATCTACACAAGCCGATTATCATTTGAGTGTTAGAGGTAAATCTGAGTGGAGATTAAAGACCTCCATCATAGGTTATGTTTGCATAGCAAGGAAAGGAATAATGTATAATACTTCTGTAGGAGAATTAACTTGTCTAGGGCAAAAAGCTTATGATGATGATACTAAAAATACAACTTGGTGGTCGGCTTCAAATGTCTCAGAACCATCTAACCCGTTTGCTAGATATGCCAGTTTAAAGGATGTGTGGTTTGATTTATCCATCACATCTACCTGGAGAGCCCCAGCAAATTTGTACTGGATCTGTGGTAAGAAAGCCTATTCGGAGTTGCCACAGGACTGGGAAGGGGCATGTGTGTTGGGTATGTTCAAACCATCCTTCTTCTTGTTACCGATTGAAACAGGTGAGACTTTAGGTGTTAAAGTGTATGATGTGAATCATAGGAAGAAAAGGGGACCCCTAGAGATAGGTACCTGGGAAGATAATGAATGGCCTCCCCAGCGTATCATAGATTATTATGGGCCAGCCACGTGGGCAGAAGATGGTACCTTTGGTTATAGAACCCCAATTTATATGCTCAACCGTATTATAAGATTACAGGCGGTGGTTGAGATTATTACTAATGAGACCTCACAAGCACTCAATCTTCTAGCGAAGCATAATACCAGGATGAGGACAGCAGTGTACCAAAATAGATTAGCCTTGGATTACCTTTTGGCAGTAGAGGGAGGTGTATGTGGGAAGTTTAACCTGAGCAATTGCTGTCTTCAAATAGATGACGAAGGGCAAGCAATAGCTGAGCTTACTAGCCATATGGTTAAACTAGTGCATGTGCCTACTCAGGTATGGAAAGGGTACAATCCAAGTAGTTGGTTTGGTAGCTGGTATGAGTGGTTTGGAGGGCTTAAGGCAGTGGTAGGTGGAGTCCTACTGATTTTACTGTTGTGTCTACTCCTACCGTGTCTTATACCCTTAGTAGTTAGGTCTGTGCAAAGCCTGATAGGAAGTATAGCAGAGAGGAAGGCTGCTGCACAGATAATGGCGATATATAAGTATAAGGCTCTAGATCAAGGAGAACCAATGCAGGAAGATGAGTGTTAAAAGATTCACATCATAAGATAAGTTTGGTCTGGTTCATGGTAACCTGAGGTATATGCAAACCAAGGTTAAGTGATGCCTCAAGTAATTGTGAAATATCAGAGGCATCAAAGGGGGGAATGTGATGTAATTCCAGTAAAATACAAGTTTAGCAGGCTAAGATTGCCACAAGGCATATGTATGTATATGTGTTTGTAGTATCAGTTAGTTAATTACACGTAGCTAAGATACTGTTATCACTGTACTGACCAGGTGCAGGAATGTAAGAACTGGAATTACGCGTCCCTCTCCTTTGTATCAGATGAGCCACGTGGTTAGACCGGATGGATGAGTTTAGACTCTATTTATTAAATAGGTTAAGGGTATGTGTGGGTGTAGTTAATTGTGGGAGGAGCTACAGTGCTATATAAGGAATGTACTCTATGTATTCAGTACTCAGACTTTGCTGTATTTTGGTGACGCTAGTCCCTCTGAGTCCCGATCGGTGATCCAATAAAGAATCTCTTCCTTCCTGAAGAAACCTGTGTCCATCTCTCTGTGCTTGGCTTCCGTCAGTTTCTCCGGTATCACCGCCCCTTTTTTGACTAAACCACGCCCATGACACCTTATGGGACCCGCCCCTAATACATTTTTATTTTGTCAGGTGCCCCACCCCTATTTATTAAACCACGCCTGTTGCGCAATATGACCCGCCCATTGCGCGACGCTGTGTGTACCGCCCCTTCTTTACTAAACCATGGCACTAAACCACAACCATGGCACATTACGTCCCCAGTGCTATTTTTGACGTAGTAACGGCCATTTTTATGAGTCCACACACACGGCGTGTTATGACCACGCCCATGATCTTTATTACATATTAGCGAACATTTTAATGAAGTCACATCACGGGGTGTTATAGACACGATACAATGTTCATAGAGTGTGCCACCATATGGTTGTATGAGGTATTGCATTCTTTGATTGGATTTTTTACATTTATTTTTAATTTCATTTAGAGGAGGGATATTGCTGAGTAAAGGGATTGTGTCTGGGCATGTTTTTGAAAGATGTGTCTGGGATCTTTTTTAAAGTATAGAACAAACACAGAGGACAGATTTATATAAATCGGAGAAATAAATAAATGCCAAATTAACTCATATAGCAATGTTTATTAGACAAAAAAAAAGTCAATGCAATATTCACAGGAAAAACAATAATACAATATCCGCAGGAAAAGCTATAATACAATATATGTAGGAAAAGCAATAATCATCAAATGTATTAGTCAGAAAAGCAAGGAATAAACATCACAAATTCAACCAATCAGCAGGATGCTTTAGTATACGTGGGCGCTTCTTAGGTAGCAAATAGCCGTGAGATGTAGTTAATCCCGGGGTGCTAAAAGAAATATTTGGTAACGATTGTCTCTTTTGAAAATGGGGTGTTATGTCCCGAGTCTCACTTGGAAGGCTCTGCAATTTCAATCGTTCCAAATATTGCTGAGTAAAGGGGATGTGTCTGGGCATGTTTTTGAAAGATGTGTCTGGGATATTTTTTGAATGCATAGAACAAACACAGAGGACAGATTTATATAAATCGGAGAAATAAATAAATGCCAAATTAACTTATGTAACAATATTACTAGACACGTGTGGCAATGCAATCAGATCTAAAACCAAAAGTGTTTAGATGAGCAATGACAGACAGATGGCATTTACAACCAAGACAGGGGTTCCCAGGATGACAGCCGTAACAGAATCAACAACTTAAATGTTTTCCTTAAACACATGGGACAGTATGACTATTGACAGACAGCCGGCATTTACAACCCAGGGGTGGGGTCTCATGGTGACAGCTGTAACAAGATAACCAACTGAATAGTATTCTTTAATCATGATGCCCAACAGCAATAATATATCAGCATTAAAATCAATATATTACACACCAAGAGAATCAGGTAGCTACAGCGGTATTGATAAATTCTATAACTCAATTAAAAAACATAACATAAAAAGAGCAGTTGTTAAAGAATGGTTGGCAGATCAGGACACTTACACGTTACACAGGCCAGCAAGACGACGATTTGAACGCAATAAGATTTGCGTCTCTAATATTGACGAACAATGGCAAGCTGATCTTGTCTCAATGATTGACTTTGCTAAGCAAAATGATGGTATAAAATATATACTGACCGTCATAGATGTGCTGTCAAAATATGCATGGGCTGTGGCTTTGAAGAATAAATCAGGAAAAAACGTTGCTGCTGCTTTTCAGAATATTTTCAGGTCGGGACGTGTACCTCAAAAGTTGCAAACAGACAAAGGCAAAGAATTCCTGAACAAGAGTGTAAAAACAGTCCTAAAAAAATGTGAGGTTATACACTTTACAACCAATAATATGGTGAAGGCCGCTATTGTCGAGCGTTTTAACAGAACATTGAAAACTAAAATGTGGCGCTATTTTACAGCACGCAATACATACCGCTATGTAGATGTTCTGGATGATCTGATATATAGCTACAACCACACAGTACACAGAACAATACGGTGCGCTCCTGCAGCGGTGACGCAGAAAAACACACGCACGGTGTGGAAAAACATTTACGGGGAGTATTTCAATCATAAAAGGATTAAACCAGCGCTGAAAATTGGAGACCAAGTCAGGATATCAAAGTATAAAGACATTTTCAGTAAAGGGTATGAGCAGACCTTCACTGATGAAATATTTGTAGTGGACTCATTAAATACCAAAGGTATAAAACCACTCTATATGTTAAAAGATTGTAACGGCGATTTAATTGAGGGATCATTCTACGCTGAAGAAATACAGAAAATACCTCCAAATCACAATCGTATTTACAGAATTGAAAAAGTTTTAAGACAGAAGAGCGACAAAGGTAAAATATTGTACTACGTTAAATGGTTAGGTTACCCAACGTCATTCAATAGTTGGATTGACAAAAAGCAGTTAACCAACCTCTAAACAACAACACGACTATGGAGGATACAGCATTTTACGTAACACTGCCTAGTAACGCATCGCACAAAATATACCCTCAAAACGAAATATCCAATTATACGACAAAACTATCCAAGCCGATTATCTTAAAAGGTGAATGGGAAGTTGGTTTAACAGAAATACAATATCCCCATACATGGAACACTTTTGAAACCGCTGAAGGCTACATATATGTTGGTTTAGCCGGCGGACCCCTAAAACAGCTGAACGTAAAATCAGGGTATTATGATGATGTTCAGAAGCTGGTTCGGAATATTAACAAGATTATTGCCGCGAATAATGATCTGCCGGTGGATATTAAACTGGAATATGACGTTTTGGAGCGCTATGTACATATTGTCGGCCGTGATACATTTATAGCCAGCGACAAATTGACGCATATACTTGGAATTGACTCTAATCATTTTGATAGAACTATTTCAGGAACTATTTGTGCAGATATAAAAAGCAGTTTTTATACCCTGTTTGTATACACAGATATAATAGAGCATCAGCGGGTGGGTGATAGCTTTGTACCGCTGTTACGGTCCGTTGAAATTACAGGTAATAACAATGAGATTATAACTCAGAAGTACATCAAACCGGATTACTTACCAGTAAGTAAGCATCATTTCGATACTATCACAATAGAGATAAAGAACGACCAAAATAGAAACGTCTCATTCAAGTACAGAAAGTCTATCGTTAAGCTTCACTTTCGCCCCCGTCGCAGCGTCTACTACTAGCAAAACAAACATGGTTGCTGTTAAAATCTATGGCGAACCACACATTTACAGTAATTATTATAAGACACAGGCTGGTCAGGGACTGCCGGGATTTCATGGTAGTACGTATATGTACGGTCGTGGTTTAGGGGGCATATTTAGAAGCTTATTCCGGAGAGCCGTACCATTGTTCAGGCGCGGTTTAGAATTGGTGAAACCACACGTGAAAACAGCGGCTAGGAGTATTGCAAAGGATGTTGTGGGTAGAGTTTCAACGGCTGCGATGAATAAAATAGCGGGTGAACCCCAGGACGGCTCTGGTTTAGTATACATAGGTACAAATAATCCTAAAAGGAAACGGAAACGATCAGGAGTATTTCCTGCAAGTACAACGTACACCCGCAACAAAAAGGCTTGCACTCCTGCTAAAAAGAAGAGAAGAGTATCACGAAGGAACGCTAACAACATATTTTGAACAGCTGACATGTCGTTTATCCATACTGCATCCGTAGAATGCGCCAAATCAGAACTGGATCTTTTTGAAATAAAGCCTACTCAGACCAGCATAGAAAAAAGCCTGTATGTGGAAGTACAACCGTTGGCCGCCATTTCGGAAACTTCACCACTCGAATTCTACATAGCAGGAAGCGGTGAACATTATTTCGATTTGAATAACACGCTGTTGTACATTACGTGTAAAATTGTTAAAAATGACAATACGCCGATTGCAGATGGAGCACGAGTGAGTCTAATCAACTACCCGATAGCGACACTGTTTAATCAGCTAGATGTTACACTCGGGGATAGGCTGATATCACAATCTAATAATCTCTACGCTTACCGAGCCTACATTGAAACACTGCTCAATTACAGCGCTGATGCTTTATCAACTCAGTTTACAGCCGGATTATTTTACAAGGATACTGCGGGAAAACATCAAGACAGAGTTTTGGATGGTGACAACACAGGATTTACAAAGCGGGCACATATGACAGCACGCAGTAAAACTGTTGAATTACTTGGACATCTACATAGTGATCTATTTTTTCAGGACAAACTAATACTGAACGGTCTGGATTTGAAAATAAAGCTTACCAGAAATAAAGACACGTTTTGTTTAATGTCCGCAGACGCTGTACCGTATAAACTTCAAATTCTAAATGCATCTCTGTTTGTTAAAAGAGTCCAGATATCCCCGGCAGTGCGAATAGGTCACGCGCAAGGCCTTCTAACAGGCAACGCTAAATATGCCATAGAGCGCGCTAGTATGAAAGTGTTCAGCGTACCCACAGGCAGTCGTGTTTGCAATCAGGAAAATATATTCTTGGGACAGATTCCAAAGCTGGTCATTTTAGCATTTGTCGACAATGAAGCTTTTTCAGGCGCTTATGACAGAAATCCCTTGTGTTTCAAACACCATAATGTGAATTTTGCGGCACTCTATCTGGATGGTGAACAAATACCTGCAAAGCCTTTTCAACCTGATTTTGAACATTCTAACGCAGTGCGTGAATATATGTCATTTTTATTATTGGCACAGAAGAATTGTGGTGATTCTGGAATTATAATTAACAGAGAAGAATTTGTGGCCGGATATACATTATTCGCCTTTGATCTATCACCTGATCAGGAATGCAGTAGCCATTTTTCACTCATTCGTAGCGGTAACCTAAGGGCGGAAATACGTTTTTCGAGGGCCCTGGAACGCACTGTAAATTTGCTTGTCTATGGACTGTTTGAAAACATTATTGAAATTAATCAAAGACGGGAGGTTCTTTATGATTTTCTCTAAAACCTAACCATGAACACCTTAGAAATAACGCATATTTTACGCAGCGACCCATATTCCAGAGGTATATTCGTTGGTGTGTTCCCGTGCGATTTACTACCAACCTCTAAACTGGACAGCGTACCAGCGGCATTCATTATAAATACGGATCCACATACATTATCCGGGGAGCACTGGCTGGCTGTTTATATTGATGATAAGAGACAGGGATATTTTTTTGATTCTTACGGACTAGCACCGACAAGTGAAATATTCCCTAAAGAAATACTGATTTTTTTAAAAAGAAATGTTAAACAGATATTCTTTCAAAATGTTCAGTTGCAAAGTACTCTGTCTACAGTGTGTGGGGAGTTCTGTATTTTTTTTATTCATCATATGTGTAAAGGGATTGCTTTTAAAGAGCTTTTAAGCCATTTCACAAGTGAATTAAAACAAAATGATCGTTTAGTATCCCGTTTTGTGTGGCAATATATGCGTGGGTTAAAAAATAGACGTGTTCATAGCGTTCATGTACAGAGATGTACGGCGTGTTATCGTCATTAATATCTTGTTATGATTTTTCTTGATCTCAATAAAATCAGTTTTGTCTGTTACAATTAGTATGTATATATTTATTACTGATGACCCTCATGCACCTGTCTGACCACATCACAATGACCCTCATGCACCTGTCTGTCCACATTTACACAATGACCATCATACACCTGCCCGAACCCATCAAGAAAACACAAAAAAAAAAAAAAAAAAAAAAAAGGTATAAAAAGACATGGCTCAAGACTAGGGGTCATAAGGCATCTCCTGGTTACAACTACATAATGAATACCCAAGACACAGATATGGTAAGTAATTCTAAATCATCATTCTTTTATATTTAAAATTGTATGTTTTTTAAAATATGAACGTCTATGGGATTGTTTTATTTCTAACTGTAGGGGACTGTAGTATAGACTGTATGCCATTTGTATTTGTTTTTATTTTCAACAACGTAGGGGTCTATTATATAGAGTCTGCACTGTTTGTTTCCGCGTCTTTCTGTTCTAAAATGTTACGTACTGAACATAGTTAGTAATGTTTTTAATGTATGCAAAATCCTTATCTATGCATTTGCGGGGGTGTTATGCTGTGCTTCTCCGTGCATGTTATAGCATAACATTTTTTTAAGTATGCTGTGATGCTACAGCATCAATGGGATTGTTTTATGTCTAACTATAAGGGTCTGTAGTATAGACTGTGTGCCTTATGTTTTTTGCGTTTTATTTTTAACAACGTAAGGGGCTATTATATAGAGTCTGCATTGCTTGTTTCCGTGTCTCTGTGTTCTAAAACGTTACGTACTGAACATAGGTCTAACTCTTGTTTAGACACTAAGTACTTTTTCTCAGCATGGGCCATTAACGGTTAGTCAAAAGACCGGTCAGCAGAGGTATAGCAAATCCCAACAGAGAGCCAATAAATCCTCCAGACTGTTTAACCAACTGCTTCTTCTTACTAAAAGACACCTTTTTGTTGCTCAGTGCTTTTATATTTTTTCGCCACTTTTTTAGCTTTTCTACTTGTTGTTGTGATAAAGGTATCTTACCTTTAAGGGTATTAAGAGCAATTTCACATATAGCCGTGACTAAATCATGAGATGCGGAGCATAAAATATATTTTTTCTGTGATGGCGAGGCACTTATTAGACTTTGTAAAGCCAACCAATTGCGACGTATACGCATAGACATCCTTACAGGCTCTGAGATTCGGCAGGGAATGACCTGTTAATGGTATGTTATCGGCTTTTAGAGGGCTGTTTGTTATAAGTATATGCCGAGGGAAGGTCGGGTGGGAAGAGACCAGTTCTTAAGCGGTACTCTTCGAGGGTTGTAGATCTTAAATCTACAAGTAGATAACCATAAGATTTGCGTGTGGCATCTTCAAAAGCATCTAGAAAAAAATGTGATTTACCGGGGTACATTTGGCGGGCCAGAGTAGTGATTTGCAGTTTATCTCTTGGGTTCTTAAAAAGTACCATATATTTAGTGTTTAAAGCTATAGTACGACTTTTTTTACCTTGACAAAACACATTCTGCACCAGATACATAATACTCAGATTTCTGTGGTGCACATACTTGGTAAATGCTTTCTCAATTTCTGAACTCTCACTAGCAGCCTCCATTAAGTCATCAACAATAGTCAAATTTACTCTGTTAGGGGGAAACAAATTATCGTCATTAAATGTTGTGGGTAAACCCTCTATAAAACGAATATTTGGGGTTGTGAGTAATAATTCATCATAAAGCACTTGCCAGCAGGCATAAAACCAAACAATGTTATCAGGAGTGTGCGACATTAATGTGGTAGCATTCTGTAAAACCTGTTTGACAAAATAACTTTTCCCTGAATTAGAAGGGCCGGCCAATATGCATGAAAAAGGATGTTGTAAACGAGTGTCCATGGTGAATGGTTAGTAACCAAATGGGAGAGTGGTAAAGTTGTCGACCAAATATCTTTTTGTATAAACACACTTTTGTGTTTTCTGTAGTGGTCGCGTCTCTATCTGCCAAAGGAGTTTATTTCTGACAATTGAGGTCTGTCGTACCACTATTCTTTTCTGTTCATCAGGGTCTGAGTGCAAGGGGTAGTCCAACACCAGGTCTTTTAAACTGTCAAAGTTAATCAACTGGGCATTACTGGCATGAAGCGTTATGCCTTTCACCTTTAGAGATGTTTTATCCGTCGATAGTTTGTAACCATAAGTCTTGGGCCCTGCAGATACAAACTCTGTAATGTGTGTGTCACAGGGTATTTCACTAGTCAGCTCGCCTAGATAGTCCCCTAGAGGTGGATTCCAGTCACCCGCTGTACTAACAAAAATAACAGAGTCAGTGTCGTGGTAGAGACATCTCTCATTAAGACGGTCTAAAACATTATACAGTTCAAGTCGTGCATAGGCGGTGGTAAAACATGCAATAAATATATTGGTATTGCGAGACGGACTGTGACAGCCCTGGGCGTACTTCCAACTGAGCATGGCTGTGTCATCATTTATGAATGACAGAGAAGACACCTCATATTCAGGTAAAAATACATACCCAAAAAGCTTGTCAGGATCAGATACAAGACTTGTGGTTTGCAAATTAGGTTTCTGACCAAATTTGCCCCATAAAGAATTAAGAAACAATTTGGCAATCTGTCTTTTTGCAGGGTTTACTTCTATTTTCTCTGGTCTTAACAAAATACCCTCTTTAGCGTAATAAGCATCGATGTATTGGCGTCTTTTTTCATCAGTCGTACACCATTCAGGGTAACCTGAGGATTCCTGTTTATCCCTAAGGTGCACCTTTATATACTTTTCAAATAACGTATCGGAAGAGTAAGGAAAGTGCCAAATCTCAAAGATTTTTCCCAACCTGTAGCCCTTAATCAGGGCTTGTTGTATTTCAATAGTGCACCAAGTACCTGTCAAAGATCGTTCCTCCTCATTATGTTCACAATGTGTTGTTTGGTTATTGGCTGTGCATGTGCGACATAATGGGAACATAAGTTTGCCATTCATTTTAACCGGTAGAACAGGGAAAAATAAACCTCGGGGTGGGTACACTGTTACTTTAGCAAGGCCAAAATAGTGTTCAAAAGGCTGAAAATTATCATAAACGATTACCGGGTGACCCGTGGGATATAATTTTGTTTTGTTGACGTAAGGGTATAGACTGGTAAAATCATAATAGTGTATGCTCTCACCTGGGGCCGCTTTGTGGTACAATTTGATTGCGTTTGTGCGGCCCCCATAAAGGGCATCACGAGGCTCCAGCGGTTGTGGAAAATCTTTATCGATAAGAAAAGCCTGTAGATCCTTGTCAGTTTCTAACAGGTTTGACCAATCATGTTCCCACATCTCACGGACCACATAACCCAGCATTTTTAGAAAATGGGTTTTAACATTGGTTTTGTGGTGTAATTGTGCATAGGTAGTCTTTGTAACTGTGTTAAATGCCTTTTCATTAAAACAAACTGGGCAACCGTGGTAGAAACAACCCTGAAATTCAAAAGCTGTATGCTGGCCATCAATCAGAGCGTACCCATCCAAAAAATAGTTACCAACAGCCCTTTCACCACCCTGTAGAGCGTGCTGAATAGTGATCCCCTCTTTGTGGGCAACATACATTAACCACTGTATAGACTTTGTTGAGAAACGTTTCTGATTTGCATGGTAATTGTCAGAGGGTAAAATTGCTATGGTATTTTTCGGTAAAAACTTAAATCTGTACATGGCCATGCACACAGACGCTAATGTAGTGAGTTGGAAAGGGTCAATATCATTAATGACGGTTTCAGGACCGTCGGGGCCCATAATAGTTTTTACCTTCTTGGTCATCTCCATCACACTTTCTCTGTAGCAGACACAGGCCTGTTTCAAGATTTTAACATCATCTATACAGTATTTTTTAAGTTCATCTTGAAAATTGAACTGGCAATGTTGGTTCTCTTGATACCAGACCATAAACTCCTTTTTATCATCACACATCATTTGGTCATAACCATAATAGTCTACCGAAGGCATAGGGCCAATATAGGACTGATTCTGGGATGTGTTAAAAAAGTGTGGAAAATATCCTTTACAGCCGACGAACCCCAGGGCCTTTGGCAATTTACTTAGTTTCATGGGGAGAAAATTTAAAGAATCGATAAATCTGATACCTAGATCAGCGACAGTCACACAAAGTAATTTACCACCTTGCGCCAACAACTCGATAGCTATTTTCTCCTTAAGAAGTTGATTCACCACAAAGTAAGAGTCATACCTACCTGCATTATGCGCTATGAATGTGTAGCTACTAAAGGGTTTGTTTATAAATGTTATTACAAACTCCTCTAGGCACGATGTACCCTCAAACTCCCAGCACTTATCCCCTACTAACTCTGAAGCATAGATATAGTTGGGGATATGTACACCGGTCTCCTGCATACATTCAAAGTCATAAAAAATGTATTTGTTAGTAGGGTCTTCTGGGGTGTATCTTCTCATATAACAAACATGGCCATCAAGCGTGACTACAGTGTCATAGCAAACCTGACATTGGAAACCTTTACACTTATGCTCGGCCATTACAGTGTTGAGAAAAAGTACTTAGTGTCTAAACAAGAGTTAGACCTAATACAGCGAACCACTCAGAGCTCTGAGGCCTCTCGTGAGTCTGTCACTCAGAACCTAGATAATGAGATTATGTCTATTCTTCAAAATAGAGGTGTGTCGGATGATGAGAAGATAAAGAGGTATACCACTATATTGCATAAATACTTGGTACGTGCTAAACAGAGTGAAAGCGAAAAGTTGGGTTTGACACTTTTCTTACCTCCTGGAGAATCCTCAGTACCAAACACCCCTGTAGCACATCCTCATGCTGCTGGAGTCTCTGATGTTTCAGACGCTGTATTTCATGAAGTTGTTAATAATGTAAATGTCCGCTATAAAAAAAATGCTGAATTGTTGTTGAGTAGAATGTCTCAATTTAAGCACATTACCGCTTGGAATGATAAGGGTGAATTTGTTTATAAAAACACTGTTGTACCGGGATCCAGCATACTCGATTTGGTACGTAGTGTTACCCAGAGTCACAATGTTACGGTACGTAAATTACCTCTGGGCTGGGATACTTTTCTTCAGGCTATGGCTGACCTGAACATACCTTCTACAGTTGTGGGCAACACATCAAATAGAGACTATTTGGAACGATTGAAATTGCAGAGCCTTCCAAGTGAGACTCGGGACATAACACCCCATTTTCAAAAGAGACAATCGTTACCAAATATTTCTTTTAGCACCCCGGGATTAACTACATCTCACGGCTATTTGCTACCTAAGAAGCGCCCACGTATACTAAAGCATCCTACTGATTGGTTGAATTTGTGATGTTTATTCCTTGCTTTTCTGACTAATACATTTGATGATTATTGCTTTTCCTACATATATTGTATTATAGCTTTTCCTGCGGATATTGTATTATTGTTTTTCCTGTGAATATTGCATTGACTTTTTTTTTGTCTAATAAACATTGCTATATGAGTTAATTTGGCATTTATTTATTTCTCCGATTTATATAAATCTGTCCTCTGTGTTTGTTCTATACTTTAAAAAAGATCCCAGACACATCTTTCAAAAACATGCCCAGACACAATCCCTTTACTCAGCAATATCCCTCCTCTAAATGAAATTAAAAATAAATGTAAAAAATCCAATCAAAGAATGCAATACCTCATACAACCATATGGTGGCACACTCTATGAACATTGTATCGTGTCTATAACACCCCGTGATGTGACTTCATTAAAATGTTCGCTAATATGTAATAAAGATCATGGGCGTGGTCATAACACGCCGTGTGTGTGGACTCATAAAAATGGCCGTTACTACGTCAAAAATAGCACTGGGGACGTAATGTGCCATGGTTGTGGTTTAGTGCCATGGTTTAGTAAAGAAGGGGCGGTACACACAGCGTCGCGCAATGGGCGGGTCATATTGCGCAACAGGCGTGGTTTAATAAATAGGGGTGGGGCACCTGACAAAATAAAAATGTATTAGGGGCGGGTCCCATAAGGTGTCATGGGCGTGGTTTAGTCAAAAAAGGGGCGGATCACACAACAATGCGCAATGGGCGGGGTTATATTGCGCAGTGGGCGTGGTTTACTAAAAAGGGGCAGGGCACCTGTCAAAAGTTAGTTTGATGACTTGTGTAGCTGTACACTACTTCTGTTGCATATTTTCTGGTGATGTATTGCTTCTTCTTCAAGTTAAAATTGGAATCTGTCGCATATTTGCTAGTTGTGATTGCTTCTGCTTCAAGTTGAAATTGGCATCTGTCGCATATTTGCGAATGATATATTGCTTCTGCTTCAACTTAAAATCAGCATCTGCATCAGCGTCTTCAGTTTTTGTTGTTGCTGTGCATTTAATTTGGAAAATGCCTTACTGTCCTTCCATATGCCCTGTGAGGATTTTGCATCAAGTGACCTTGGAGAATGCTTGCTGGCTGGGAATCCAGTGTGTGTTGCATCTTTGGTCATCTGTGTCACTTTGTTCTCCACATGCTTTCCATTATGTGGTTTGTCAAATTGCACCAGTGGGGACAGCAAACCATCTGACAGACGTCTTGCACGATGAAATGAGACTGGCATGAAGTCATACTGCAGTCCATCAATAGGGCCTCTGGTGTCTGTAAGGAGCAATTCATACAAATTATAAATCCTTGCCCCCATATCACTCAAATGTGTAAAAGTGATCATAACAGCTTTTCCTTTTCCAGCGGCAGGAAGTCCATCCTTATTTCGAATATGAGAATCAAACAGTCCATATCTCCCAGACTTGTCTCTGAACAATGCAATGCAATATGGCACTACTATAAAAAGTGCATGTGTAACATCTGCATTGAGGCACTGTAGTCTTGTGGAGAGGTCAACAAACCAACCTTGGTTGTCACAGTCTACCGTGGCTCTCACACATCCCGATAACACTGGAGATTTAACAACGTTATACTCATATTTTTCAGTGTTGACTCTGAGGGGCACTTCTTCCATTGTCAAGTGTTGGTGCTGATAGACATTTCTTCGTTTTAACTGTTGTATTGTTGTGCCATACAAGCTGTTGCCCTTCTTCAGTATTTGATCAAGATCATCCTTCCTCACATCATCAAGCTCACTGTGGTATGCCAAAAATGTCAGAGCCATGCATGTACACTGTTTGTTCCTTAAACTTCCATAGCCATGATGACCCTGATGAAATGATGCCTGCACAGATATCTCACTTGGTACGCATGGTTCTTGCATGCCATGGTTTTCAGAAGTGGCCATCACACTGTCAGTGTGCTCTTGAACTTGACACTTAGTTGAACATGGGAATGACACCACAGGTTCACTATGTACCTCCTTGGCACATGCACTTTCACAAACCTCCATTTCCACTATGCTGCTGTGGGGCTCCGGATCCCAAAAACGTGGGTCTGAAAGGTGCAGTTTAGTCCAGCGTATCTTTGCAGCTTTAGATCTCTTTCCTTTAGATGGCATGATGATATTCACACAGCTCTAATTTTACCACATGACAGGAGGCTTCACATTTGCATAACTCTCTTTACTGAAAATCTCCAGCAGCACAGAAACACAACAACCAATCTGAAAAAAGTCAGTAGGTGTACAAAAGGCCCTGTCTATGACATCACTTCCTCTTTCTTTGCTGCTCCAGCCTGGCACAGGTCAGAGTATTTTGCCTCTCCTGATTACTTTTCATTCTTCAAACGGTCGTATTTTAATAACTGTAAATCCTACAGCGAAGAGCTTTATATTGTGAGAATCACAAGACCCAGACCTACATGTTGATGCAATGTATTTTTTTGAAATATTAAAAATGAAGGCACAGTCGCGGTTTAGTTTCAATGAATGTCAATGGACGGCATGAGTTGCAAACAAATGGTCATATTGTGAAAATTATCAGCACTATGGCTTAGCAGTGGACATGTTTAGTGGCAGCAGGGATAGCTGAACGTTTTGATATAAGATTTGTGTAGGTGGGCTGAGGAACTGTGGGCAGAGTAACTGTGTGGAATGTTTGGAGTAAGTAAAAATCGTAAACATTACACTAACCAATTGATTGATCAAATTTAAAAAGTGCACATGGCAAGCTTTAAAGAGTGAGAAATGCATTTTTAACTTTTATTTATTTATATAGCACATTTAATTACAACGTTGTTTCCCAAAGTGCTTCACAGTTACATTAAAACATACATTTATAAAAACATTAGCAGGTGTACAAAAGGCTTTGTCTATGACATCACTTGCTGCTGCAGCCTGGCACAGGTCAGAGTATTTTGGCAGTTGCCATCTTCAAACGGTCGTATTTTAAAAACGATAAATCCTACAGTGAAGGGCTTTATATTGTGAGAATCACAAGACCCAGACCTACATTTTTATGCATAGAATGTCTCTGCAATATTAACAATGAAGGCAAAGTCACAGTTTAGAAATTGCCCTTCAAATGTGAGCTTTGCAGAGTGGAGTTTCAATGAATGTCAATGGACGGCGTGAGTTGCAAACAAATGGTCATATTGTGAAAACTATCAGGACTATGGCTTAGCCGTGGACATTTTTAGTGGCAGCAGGGATAGCTGAACGTTTTGATATAAGATTTGTGTAGGTGGGCCTGATAATGAGGGAGTGGTGGCAGTTTAGAAATCATGTCCTGATTTTTCAGCTTTTGCCAGCTCCCACTATAGCTTTGCCATTCATTCCTATGGGACAAATTTCGCCACAAGAACGACGATATTCCGTGAACCATTCGGCGAAACGTTCCACAAATTAATAGCAATCCGATCGGGAACAATCTGCACGTTTTGGTAAATTTTTGTCTATGTAGTGTAAAAACTGTGGGAGGAGTTAGGGTGGCAAATTTGGCTATAATAAGAATAAGAATAATAACTAGAAAAGCTACAATTTCTGGGGAAATTGTGTGACGTGTTCTTGCCTCCACCAGTAGTCTAGAACTGGAGTGGGCAGAGTAACTTATTATTTATTTATATAGCACATTTAATTGCAACGTTGTTGCCCAAAGTGCTTCACAGTTACATTAAAACATACATTGATAAAAACATTAGCAGGTGTACAAAAGGCCCTGTCTATGACATCACTTGCTGCTCCAGCCTGGCACAGGTCAGAGTAATTTGGCAGTTGCCATCTTCAAACGGTCGTATTTTAAAAACTATACATCGTACAGTGAAGAGCTTTATATTGTGAGAATCACAAGACCCCGACCTACATGCATAGTATGTCTCTGAAGTATTAAAAATGAAGGCACAGTCGCAGTTTAGAAATTGCCCTTCAAGTTTGTGCTGGCTAGAGTGAAGTTTCAATGAATGTCAATAGACGGCGTGAGTTGCAAACAAATGGTCATATTGTGAAAACTATCAGGACTATGGCTTAGCCGTGGACATTTCTAGTGGCAGCAGGGATAGCTGAAGTTTTTGATATAAGATTTGTGTAGGTGGGCTGAAAAATGAGGGAGTGGTGGTAGTTTAGAAATCATGTCCTGATTTTTCAGCTTTTGCCAACTCCCGCTCTAGTTTGAAACATTTTGCCATTCATTCCTATGGGACCAATTTCGCCACAAGAACGACGATATTCCATTAACCATTCGGCGAAACGTTCCACAAAGTAATAGCAATCCAATCGGGAACAATCCGCAAGTTTTGGTATATTTCTGTCTATGTAGTGTAAAAACTGTGGGAGGAGTTAGGGTGGTAAATTTGGCTACAATAATAATAATAATATATATGTCAGATAACATTAAGTGGTCTTGCTGTGCAAGAACACTTAATAAGGATTGTCTTGGAAGAAATACAGTTTTGTCGTTTAGGTATTTTATTAAATAAAAATATAAATATAGACATATAAAATCCATTACAATACTTATAGCAGAGTTTATAAGATTAAACTATATGCTTGCAATGTCATTTTAAATAGAACTAGAAAAGCTACAATTTCTGGGGAAATTGTGTGAAGTGTTCTTGCCTCCACCAGTACTCTGCAATTGGAGTGGGCGGAGTAACTGTTATTATTTATTTATATAGCACATTTAATTGCAACGTTGTTGCCCAAAGTGCTTCACAGTTACATTACAACATATAGTTATACAAACCATTAGCAGGTGCAAAAGGCCCTGTCTATGACATCACTTGCTGCTGCAGCCTTGCACAGGTCAGAGTATTTTTGCGGTTGCCATCTTCAAACGGTCGTATTTTAAAAACTCTAAATCCTACAGTGAAGAGCGTTATATTGTGAGAATCACAAGACCCAGACCTACATTTTGATGTATAGTATGTCTCTGAGATATTAACAATGAAGGCACAGTCGCAGTTTAGAAATTGCCCTTCAAATGTGAGCTTTGCAGAGTGGAGTTTCAATGAATGTCAATGGACTGCGTGAGTTGCAAACAAATGGTCATATTGTGAAAACTATCAGGACTATGGCTTAGCTGTGGACATTTTTAGTGGCAGAAGGGATAGCTGAACGTTTTGATATAAGATTTGTGTAGGTGGGCTTGAAAATGAGGGAGTGGTGGCAGTTTAGAAATCATGTCCTGATTTTTCAGCTTTTGCCAGCTCCCACTCTAGCTTTGCCATTCATTCCTATGGGACAAATTTCGCCACAAGAACGACGATATTCCGTGAACCATTCGGCGAAACGTTCCACAAAGTAATAGCAATCCGATCGGGAACAATCTGCACGTTTTGGTAAATTTTTGTTTATGTAGTGTAAAAATTGTGGGAGGAGGTAGGGTGGCAAATTTGGCTATAATAATAATAATAATAATAATAATATATATGTGAGATAACAGTAAGTGGTCTTGCTATGCAAGAACACTTAATAATATATATGTGAGATAACATTAAGTGGTCTTGCTATGCAAGAACACTTAATAACTAGAAAAGCTACAATTTCTGGGGAAATTGTGAAGTGTTCTTGCCTCCACCAGTAGTCTACAACTGGAGTGGGCGGAGTAACTGTTATTATTTATTTATATAGCACATTTAATTGCAACGTTGTTGCCCAAAGTGCTTCACAGTTACATTACAACATATAGTTATACAAACCATTAGCAGGTGCAAAAGGCCCTGTCTATGACATCACTTGCTGCTGCAGCCTTGCACAGGTCAGATTATTTTTGCGGTTGCCATCTTCAAACGGTCGTATTTTAAAAACTCTAAATCCTACAGTGAAGAGCGTTATATTGTGAGAATCACAAGACCCAGACCTACATTTTGATGTATAGTATGTCTCTGAGATATTAACAATGAAGGCATAGTCGCAGTTTAGAAATTGCCCTTCAAATGTGAGCTTTGCAGAGTGGAGTTTCAATGAATGTCAACGGACTGCGTGAGTTGCCAACAAATGGTCATATTGTGAAAACTATCAGGACTATGGCTTAGCTGTGGACATTTTTAGTGGCAGCAGGGATAGCTGAACGTTTTGATATAAGATTTGTGTAGGTGGGCTTGAAAATGAGGGAGTGGTGGCAGTTTAGAAATCATGTCCTGATTTTTCAGCTTTTGCCAGCTCCCACTCTAGCTTTGCCATTCATTCCTATGGGACAAATTTCGCCACAAGAACGACGATATTCCGTGAACCATTCGGCGAAACGTTCCACAAAGTAATAGCAATCCGATCGGGAACAATCTGCACGTTTTGGTAAATTTTTGTTTATGTAGTGTAAAAATTGTGGGAGGAGTAAGGGTGGCAAATTTGGCTATAATAATAATAATAACTAGAAAACCTACAATTTCTGGGGAAATTGTGTGAAGTGTTCTTGCCTCCACCAGTAGTCTACAATTGGAGTGGGCGGAGTAACTGTTAATTATTTATATAGCACATTTAATTGCAACGTTGTTGCCCAAAGTGCTTCACAGTTTCATTAAAACATACAGTTATAAAAACATTAGCAGGTGCAAAAGGCCCTGTAATAATAATAATATATATGTGAGATAACAGTAAGTGGTCTTGCTATGCAAGAACACTTAATAATATATATGTGAGATAACATTAAGTGGTCTTGCTATGCAAGAACACTTAATAATATATACAGGGAGTGCAGAATTATTAGGCAAATGAGTATTTTTACCACATCATCCTCTTTATGCATGTTGTCTTACTCCAAGCTGTATAGGCTCGAAAGCCTACTACCAATTAAGCATATTAGGTGATGCGCATCTCTGTAATGAGAAGGGGTGTGGTCTAATGACATCAACACCCTATATCAGGTGTGTATAATTATTAGGCAACTTCCTTTCCTTTGGCTAAAAGAAGGACTTGACAGGCTCAGAAAAGTCAAAAATAGTGAGATATCTTGCAGAGGGATGCAGCACTCTTAAAATTGCAAAGCTTCTGAAGCGTGATCATCGAACAATCAAGCATTTCATTCAAAATAGTCAACAGGGTCGCAAGAAGCGTGTGGAGAAACCAAGGCGCAAAATAACTGCCCATGAACTGGGAAAAGTCAAGCGTGCAGCTGCCAAGATGCCACTTGCCACCAGTTTGGCCATATTTCAGAGCTGCAACATCACTGGAGTGCCCAAAAGCACAAGGTGTGCAATACTCAGAGACATGGCCAAGGTAAGAAAGGCTGAAAGACGACCACCACTGAACAAGACACACAACCTGAAACGTCAAGACTGGGCCAAGAAATATCTCAAGACTGATTTTTCTAAGGTTTTATGGACTGATGAAATGAGAGTGAGTCTTGATGGGCCAGATGGATGGATTGGTAAAGGGCAGAGAGCTCCAGTCCGACTCAGACACCAGCAAGGTGGAGGTGGAGAACTGGTTTGGGCTGGTATCATCAAAGATGAGCTTGTGGGGCCTTTTCGGGTTGAGGATGGAGTCAAGCTCAACTCCCAGTCCTACTGCCAGTTTCTGGAAGACACCTTCTTAAAGCAGTGGTACAGGAAGAAGTCTGAATCCTTCAAGAAAAACATGATTTTCATGCAGGACAATGCTCCATCACACGCGTCCAAGTACTCCACAGCGTGGCTGGCAAGAAAGGGTATAAAAGAAGAAAATCTAATGACATGGCCTCCTTGTTCACCTGATCTGAACCCCATTGAGAACCTGTGGTCCATCATCAAATGTGAGATTTACAAGGAGGGAAAACAGTACACCTCTCCGAACAGTGTCTGGGAGGCTGTGGTTGCTTCTGCACGCAATGTTGATGGTGAACAGATCAAAACACTGACAGAATCCATGGATGGCAGGCTTTTGAGTGTCCTTGCAAAGAAAGGTGGCTATATTGGTCACTGATTTGTTTTTGTTATGTTTTTGAATGTCAGAAATGTATATTTTTGAATGTTGAGATGTTATATTGGTTTCACTGGTAAAAATAAATAATTGAAATGGGTATATATTTGTTTTTTGTTAAGTTGCCTAATAATTATGCACAGTAATAGTCACCTGCACACACAGATATCCCCCTAAAATAGCTATAACTAAAAACAAACTAAAAACTACTTCCAAAAATATTCAGCTTTGATATTAATGAGTTTTTTGGGTTCATTGAGAACATGGTTGTTGTTAAATAATAAAATTAATCCTCAAAAATACAACTTGCCTAATAATTCTGCACTCCCTGTATGTGAGATAACATTAAGTGGTCTTGCTATGCAAGAACACTTAACTAGAAAAGCTACAATTTCTGGGGAAATTGTGAAGTGTTCTTGCCTCCACCAGTAGTCTACAACTGGAGTGGGCGGAGTAACTGTTATTATTTATTTATATAGCACATTTAATTGCAATGTTGTTGCCCAAAGTGCTTCACAGTTACATTAAAACATACAGTTATAAAAACATTAGCAGGTGTAAAAGGCTTTGTCTATGACATCACTTGCTGCTGCAGCCTGGCACAGGTCAGAGTATTTTTGCGGTTGCCATCTTCAAACGGTCATATTTTTAAAACTATAAATCCTACAGTGAAGAGCTTTATATTGTGAGAATCACAAGACCCAGACCTACATTTTGATGCATAGTATGTCTCTGCAATATTAACAGTGAAGGCACAGTCGCAGTTTAGAAATTGCCCTTCAAATGTGAGCTTTGCAGAGTGGAGTTTCAATGAATGTCAATGGACGGCGTGAGTTGCAAACAAATGGTCATACTGTGAAAACTATAAGGACTATGGCTTAGCTGTGGACATTTTTAGTGGCAGCAGGGATAGCTGAACGTTTTGATATAAGATTTGTGTAGGTGGGCCTGAAAATGAGGGAGTGGTGGCAGTTTAGAAATCATGCCCTGATTTTTCAGCTTTTGCCAGCTCCCACTCTAGCTTTGCCATTCATTCCTATGGGACAAATTTCGCCACAAGAACGACGATATTCCGAGAACCATTCGGTGAAACGTTCCACAAAGTAATAGCAATCCGATCGGGAACAATCTGCACGTTTTGGTAGATTTTTGTCTATGTAGTGTAAAAACTGTGGGAGGAGTTAGGGTGGCAAATTTGGCTATAATAATAATAATAATAATATATATGTGAGATAACAGTAAGTGGTCTTGCTATGCAAGAACACTTAACTAGAAAAGCTACAATTTCTGGGGAAATTGTGAAGTGTTCTTGCCTCCACCAGTAGTCTACAACTGGAGTGGGCGGAGTAACTGTTATTATTTATTTATATAGCACATTTAATTGCAACGTTGTTGCCCAAAGTGCTTCACAGTTACATTAAAACATACAGTTATAGAAACCATTAGCAGGTGCAAAAGGCCCTGTCTATGACATCACTTGCTGCTGCAGCCTTGCACAGGTCAGAGTATTTTTGCGGTTCCCATCTTCAAACGGTCGTATTTTAAAAACTATAAATCCTACAGTGAAGAGCTTTATATTGTGAGAATCACAAGACCCAGACCTACATTTTGATGTATAGTATGTCTCTGAGATATTAACAATGAAGGCACAGTCGCAGTTTAGAAATTGCCCTTCAAATGTGAGCTTTGCAGAGTGGAGTTTCAATGAATGTCAATGGACTGCGTGAGTTGCAAACAAATGGTCATATTGTGAAAACTATAAGGAATACGACTTAGCTGTGGATATTTTTAGTGGCAGCAGGGATAGCTGAACGTTTTGATATAAGATTTGTGTAGGTGGGCCTGAAAATGAGGGAGTGGTGGCAGTTTAGAAATCATGTCCTGATTTTTCAGCTTTTGCCAGCTCCCACTCTAGCTTTGCCATTCATTCCTATGGGACAAATTTTGCCACAAGAACGACGATATTCCGTGAACCATTCGGCGAAATGTTCTACAAAGTAATAGCAATCCGATCGGGAACAATCTGCACGTTTTGGTAAATTTTCGGCTATGTAGTGTAAAAACTGTGGGAGGAGTTAGGGTGGCAAATTTGGCTATAAGAATAATAATAATAATAACTAGAAAAGCTACAATTTCTGGGGAAATTGTGAAGTGTTCTTGCCTCCACCAGTAGTATACAACTGGAGTGGGCGGAGTAACTGTTATTATTTATTTATATAGCACATTTAATTGCAACGTTGTTGCACAGTTACATTAAAACATACAGTTATAAAAACATTAGCAGGTGCAAATGGCCCTGTCTATGACATCACTTGCTGCTGCAGCCTTGCACAGGTCAGAGTATTTTTGCGGTTGCCATCTTCAAACAGTCGTATTTTAAAAACTATAAATCCTACAGTGAAGAGCTTTATATTGTGAGAATCACAAGACCCAGACCTACATTTTGATGTATAGTATGTCTCTGAGATATTAACAAGGAAGGCACAGTCGCAGTTTAGAAATTGCCCTTCAAATGTGAGCTTTGCAGAGTGGCGTTTCAATGAATGTCAATGGACTGTGTGAGTTGCAAACAAATGGTCATATTGCGAAAACAATCAGGACTATGGCTTAGCCGTGGACATTTTTAGTGGCAGCAGGGATAGCTGAACGTTTTGATATAAGATTTGTGTAGGTGGGCTTGAAAATGAGGGAGTAGTGGCAGTTTAGAAATCATGTCCTGATTTTTCAGCTTTTGCCAGCTCCCACTCTAGCTTTGCCATTCATTCCTATGGGACAAATTTCGCCACAAGAACGACGATATTCCGAGAACCATTCAGCGAAACGTTCCACAAAGTAATAGCAACGCGATCGGGAACAATCTGCACGTTTTGGTACATTTTTGTCTATGTAGTGTAAAAACTGTGGGAGGAGTTAGGGTGGCAAATTTGGCTATAATAAGAAGAATAATAATAACTAGAAAAGCTACAATTTCTGGGGAAATTGTGAAGTGTTCTTGCCTCCACCAGTAGTCTACAACTGGAGTGGGCGGAGTAACTGTTATTATTTATTTATATAGAACATTTAATTGCAATGTTGTTGCCCAAAGTGCTTCACAGTTACATTAAAACATACAGTTATAAAAACATTAGCAGGTGTAAAAGGCTTTGTCTATGACATCACTTGCTGCTGCAGCCTGGCACAGGTCAGAGTATTTTTGCGGTTGCCATCTTCAAACGGTCGTATTTTAAAAACTATAAATCCTACAGTGAAGAGCTTTATATTGTGAGAATCACAAGACCCAGACTTACATTTTGATGTATACTATGTCTCTGAGATATTAACAAGGAAGGCACAGTCGCAGTTTAGAAATTGCCCTTCAAATGTGAGCTTTGCAGAGTGGCGTTTCAATGAATGTCAATGGACTGCGTGAGTTGCAAACAAATGGTCATATTGCGAAAACAATCAGGACTATGGCTTAGCCGTGGACATTTTTAGTGGCAGCAGGGATAGCTGAACGTTTTGATATAAGATTTGTGTAGGTGGGCTTGAAAATGAGGGAGTAGTGGCAGTTTAGAAATCATGTCCTGATTTTTCAGCTTTTGCCAGCTCCCACTCTAGCTTTGCCATTCATTCCTATGGGACAAATTTCGCCACAAGAACGACGATATTCCGAGAACCATTCAGCGAAATGTTCCACAAAGTAATAGCAACGCGATCGGGAACAATCTGCACGTTTTGGTAAATTTTTGTCTATGTAGTGTAAAAACTGTGGGAGGAGTTAGGGTGGCAAATTTGGCTATAATAAGAATAATAATAATAATATATATGTGAGATAACATTAAGTGGTCTTGCTATGCAAGAACACTTAATAATAATAATAATAATATATATGTGGGATAACATTAAGTGGTCTTGCTATGCAAGAACACTTAATAATAATAATATATATGTGAGATAACATTAAGTGGTCTTGCTATGCAAGAACACTTAAATATATATGTGAGATAACATTAAGTGGTCTTGCTATGCAAGACCACTTAATATATATGTGAGATAACATTAAGTGGTCTTGCTGTGCAAGAACACTTAATAAGACAGTGTGCAAAATGCAGACCCTTGTGCCCAAGTGAGGCAGATATCAGACTTTAGTAGAGGGTCGGCCGCCTCCTCCACTGTCAAGTTTTAAGTAGGCCTCGGGACAGTCCGGCATGGTCCACAGCAGCCCGGACCAATAGACCACTTACAAGTTTGTTAGCAGAGTGTTCCCCCAGAGGCTGGAGTAAGTAAGGCAAGGTATAGAGTAGTTTTGCAGGTGAAACATCAGTTTGTCAGACTTAGTCTGAGGAGCTCGAGCTATGAGCAACCTGCTCAGTTGGCTGTCAGGCCCAGTCCCCCTTGTATGTTTCGTTTTAATAACAGAAAATGGAAGGGATTATTACAATAATTGTCTAGGAGCTAAAATGTAGGTGATCCTGAATTCCTGAATACAGGTAAAAATATTTTCCATTTTCCATTTCATTTTTTTTTTCAGACATTTGTAAAATATAGGGTTAAGCATACATAATGCTAAAAGTTTTTAGAAAAGATAGTTCCCTTTTAAACCGTATTTGCATTTCCAATTTGGTTAGCCGTTGAAATCAGCCGAATCTGTATATCAGTATGATAATTCGACTATAAAAAAACACAGCTGGATTGCAACAGAATCTTCTTCACTCATCTGATCAAATTCTCTCAATGCCGCCCAGATGAACTGCACCTGCAAATCAAAGCTCTCCTAATCCTAAAACCTCCAACTTTTATACACATATCCCATTATAACAATACCAAACACTAAATCTTCCGCCATAAAACCCTATTTTTATTGTAGCAAGATCTTTTATTTTTCCCTCACAGCAAGACTATTGGTTGGTCATTTAGTTACAATTTGGTAGCAATTAGTTTGCAGCTAAATCAAATATTACTTCTGCAGAGGTCCATTTAAAAATACATCAGACTCATTTTGCCAAATTAAAAATAATTGAGTTAATAAGTAAAATAGTGAATAAACCTCTTGTGTTTCAAATACAATCCAGACAGAATAAGAGAAAACAAGCATTTGTCAGAGTTGCATTGCATAAATAATATAAAAATAGTTTTTGAATGAAATTATAATGATGCCATTAACAAACAGATGGAAATATACTATGACAAATATCAGAACATAATTCATTGCACTTGTCTAGACAAACCATAAACATATTCCTGTTTGATAGATACCACATTGAAGGAGGTCAAAGCCTAATATTGTTGGACTCAACAATGCTCTAAAAGTATTTCATGACAATATTCTTTACTAGTGTACCAAAAAAATAGTACTATAATATATAAGAACATTTAACAAAAAAAAACAGCTTGGTTTATAGCAGACCTCACTAAAGCTAACATTTGCAATAATAATGCTTGTTTGAGAGAAAAGATCTCGATAAGACAAAGGCTAAAATAATAGCTTATGAGCAAAGCTAAAAAAATGATATTTGTACCCCCCTTTTCCCATTCTATCTTTTCCTCTCGTGTGATATAGAGTATTACGGTGTTTCCAAAATATTGTATTTGCCAATAATAAAAATCCATAAGATTAAAGGAACACTGCACAAACCTACTGACACAATACCTGTCTCTTCTGTGTTCTGATGCACATCCACTCATACCTAGTTTCCTGGTGCCTCATTATGACATCACATATGACACGGAACCCTCCCATTGGTCTACCTTTATAATGCCAGTCTTTGTGGTAGTTTTTGATGATGTGTATCATGGCCCTCTGTAAACAATCACAACCCAGTACGGGGTATCTATACTTCCTGGTTGTCCTTGTTTCCTTGCTATGGTTTCGGTTTACCCAACAGTGCATTGTATATTATTTATTATTCTGTTTTCTGACCTTGACTTGTCTCACCATTCTTGATCTCTGTCACCCTGACCTCGGTATGTTAACGCTTATTCTGTGTCTGCTTGCATACTTTCTAGCTATAATCTCAGTGCTAGCCTGGCCACTCTAAGGACCCGGATGCATAACTTCCTAGCATTTACCTAGGTTTGTGTGTTAAGGTCAGGTCAATCCTGAAGCCTGTTGTAGCGGTTATTGTGCCAGGGTCCTGGCACTTTTCCACAGTAACATGTTAAACTATTTCAGCATGACTTGACAAGATAACTAGCTCCTGCTGGAAGCTTGTGGCCACATCCTCTGCATCCAGTCTTACCCAGCAGGAGAAGCTAGATGTCTTTGTAGAATAAAGCACAGCCGATGCAGGTTCGAGTCATTGGCAGTGAGCACTCAGCAGACATTTTCTACAGAGCAATTTGGATTCTCCAAATAGAGAAAACCTGATGTGGCTGATGCAGACATGGCTCCTTCCAGAGCCCAAGCATTTTGTCAAACTCACCATTCAAATGTGAACATGCACTTTACATGTACACATATAATTTTCATATTTTAAATACATGTATATTTCTTAATTTCCCAATTTCTCTCTTCTTACAATGCAACACAGAATGAGCATTTTAATACGTGCAACTGGCCACTATTTACCATCAGAGTAATTCCATTTAACAGACAAAATATTACCCTCCATGTTCTTGTGCTGCTTTTGAGAGGAAAGAATGTCTACCAATCAAACACATTCTATAAACATTCTGCAGCCATTTATTGACCTGCAAAGATTAGTGGCTCGGCAACAAAAACATAATTAGCCTCAACAGCAGCGGAGTTTGACAAATTAGGTATTTCATCTCCTGCCACAAGCAAACAGGTTAATTACATCATTGAAATGCTGCTCCATGAAATCTATTTGGGTAGTTTTGAAAGTGGAAGGATAATTTAAAAGTTTGATATTAGTGAATCTTTAAATTTTTATCACTGCCAGTAGAGTTTAATAAAATGGCTTTTTTCCCATCATTAATTTCAGCATATTTTTTGTGCTATATTTATCACAATTAAAATAAGGCAGTATTATTAAAATAATCTGACATGAACACATTTCCCAAAGGCATTTAAGGTGAGGAATTAAATGGACACTGTCATCTTTATGACATTTTAATCTGCAAATAATTTTGGAACGTGTAGGCTGAACGACTAGCAAATGTAGGGATTAGCAGGTATTAATATATTAAGTAATGTACTGTCCAAAGAAATAGATCATTTTCTATCCCATCAAAATTTATATGTAATAATAAAAGTGATTAACACTGAAGAGACATTCTAAGCAACAGAATCAAAAGTCCCAGTTTTATGGGTTCAGGACAAGATCCGTCACACAGGGCAGCCAGTTTGAACTGGTCTGGAAGTGTCCCTGGTCCCATTGGAAAACAATAAGACATGAGAAAGGGGAAGTAAAATAACAAACAAAAAATAAATACATTATACAAACCCTGCACCTATAATGGGCACAGAGTGACCAAAACATAAGAGTAATCTGGGGACCTACATAGAGTGTCCATTTTCCATCTCCAATGATGGTGACTAACATCACATTACTTTTATATCAAAGGACCGCTAACGACACCCAGGCCAGTTTCTCTCAACGAAGTGGTCTTGGTGCACCTGTCCTGTCCTTTTAGCCCTGCAATGTAAAACAGTGCCATTTGTAGATAGGGCATTGGTTTTATTGGTCTTATTATAGGGCTAATACAACTCTAATGGCGGTCTTTTTGACAGCCACAAGAGGCGCATTCGCTGAACAACAGAGTCAGACTCTGACATACAATCAAATGCTGCTAGTAGATTGGCACAGAGTGCTATTTTGTTGTGTATATGCACTTGCCACCCAATGCTTCTCTATGGAGAAGCATTGGATTGGCTGAGATCATCAAGATTAATGATCTCCGCCAAAGAGGCGGGTGGCAGCCGCTGGAACAGCATGCCACAGGACATAAGGTAATTAAAATCTCACGTTTAACCCTTGAGGGAGGCCCAAACTTCTAAATAGTGAGGATAGCACTGTAGCTTTAGGAATACATGTGTGTATTGGGAACACTGCATTGTTTCTTTAAAACAAAGGGTAAGCCACAAGCAAAGCACATATATGGCAAGTGATATTATACAATGTAGCAAACTCAACTGCCACTTTTATAGTACAAATTGTTGTATGTAAAACAACTCATGAACTCTTAGGTCCTCAGGATTGAGAGCCTTTGAGATTTCTTTGGTAATGTTACACTGCAACTATTATATATAGTGCCTTTCGGAAAAACTGCAAAAAATGGATCTGAGTGCAATATATTCCAAGGTTTCCTAATCATTTTCATTATGCCACCATTATCACAAGAAGCCTGTGTAACAAAAATGAGTCCAGAGGTCATCCCAACTATATGAGCCTGAAATTCAATATGAAGACAGATTTACAAGAAATCACTCATTACTGTTCTTGCCAACCCCGTGCCCCACAACTCAGAAAACTTTCAAAAATCGTAGAATATTTTGGTCATTTATTTATAACTCTATTGTCATGGTTCACTTACATATTTACAATTGTTTTTGTAAACCAGCCTAATATTCAGGTTTCGTATACCAATAGCTACTTAGTGGAATTTATTCAATAGATTTTTAGATGACAAATTATTAGAACAAAAGAGGAGTATACTATGTTTGAAGAAGAGTAAAGAATATATATATATATTTTTTAATAATGGTAAAATAAATTAATTCACTAACTCACGTGTGTTTTTCCCTCAAAATGCACATTATTTGTGCTATAAGACGACACACAAATCAATAGTGTTAGCTTGACATCACAAATGTAATGACACAAATGCTTTACAATATAACAAAGTTAAATATGATTGTAAAGATCCTATCTTACAATAACTCAATAAATATATGACCAACTCTGAACCACAGAATGGCATTTCAATGGAAAAGGAGATAGTGAAAATCGATGTTTCGGGTGAAGAGAGTTTAATCATTAATTCCACAATGAATGGTATAGTTTATCTGCCATTCTATTTTGGATTCATGTACAATACACAGATAAATAACATAAAAAGACCGTCATAAAACAATTGAGAGTAACTGCAAAAAATAAACCACAATAACAACCATGAAATACAGTAGGACATTTAGAGGCACGTCTTGCAGATTGTAGAGAATTACATGCTGAAAATGGTGGAGGGCAATTAAAAAAATACTTTGTAGAAAAAAGGAAGAAAAAAAAAAACAAAAAAAAAAAAAACCAAAAGGGATGTCTTATATAAAGACCGCCCAGAGGGTAAATACCCAGTCCAATCTCAACAGTAGTGTAGTTGCCAAAAAAATAAAAAAGCCTTTATTGAAATCTATTAAAAACCTGGGTTATCAGTGATGGACAGAATAATATAGGGAGAAATATGTATGGGAGGAACAGAGCTAGTCAAGAGCCTAATAGCCAAAAGGAACCCTCACAAAAAACGGAGAGGGGATAGAAGGCAATATGTACCCCCATACATAACTCAGGTAACAAAGCAGTAGGAGAGAACAGGGAAAGGGAGAAACACACACTCCCAACCAAACAGTAGTGCTATGCTAATACCCTATCTCCTATAAAACACCTTCGTGGGTGTTCTAATCTAAATGCTGTCATAACATCTGAAGCCCCAGGTTACATACACATGCTAGAAAAACATAAATGAAAAAGGTGCTCAGAGCAAAGTGCTCAAAGAGTATTAAAAACACAGAAGAACCCGACATACGTTTCGGCGTGACCACACGCCGTCCTCAGGGGTATCAGCAGTGAGCAGAAACTGTCCGGGTAAATTTATACCTTAATTTATACCTTAAGCTCATAAGCTTTATTGTAATCACCTGTGATTGTGTCTAAGCTGCTCTGGTCCTCCTGCGAATGGGGCTGTGGGGGTGTGGTGTAACACACCATAGTGTCAGCCCACATTTCTATGTCAGAGGTGGCCAGAACAGAAAGCTGAACATAATCAGGTGGAAGGGAATTAACCCTTTGAGTGCCCCGCTCGGAACAGATATAAATGGATACTTACTATGTCTAAAGGGCAGTATCCATAGCTTAACAATTAACCCTTGGAATGTCCAAATTGTGTCATATAGGTCAAGTATGTGGATTGATTCTTATGGCTGTATTGTGTAGCTTTAGTACAATTAAAGAAACAACTTATAACCGTTGTAAACCAGTAAGGGATAAGTACAATGGCTATATGGGCAATCATACACAAAAGCCGACAATTATTTTTGTTTTTGCCACTGTAAATAGTAACCCATTAGTTTTGCAAACACAAAACAGACCCCTAAACTCTTAGACCTATAATACAAGTAAAGTAAATGGACATATGAACACCAAATATTAATAGAAATAAATAAAGAATATATACATATATACAGGCATAACTTAAGATACCATTTATTATCAGAATTATTGCAGTACTTTAAATAAACGGGGAATATGAAAACCCTTCATTTAACCCCAGGGGAGATAGCGTTTTGAGATGGTAAATCCAAAACGCCTCTCTTTGTCTTAGTTTTAGGTCCCAGTTTCCTTTCCTAGGAGGCTGTGGTACATGTTCAAGACCCATGAACCGGATGCCTGCCGAGGAGTGATTGTGATGTAGATGTAAATGCCTTGAGACGGGTGTTTCCAAACGTCTCTTGACAGAATTGACATGTTCACGTATCCTTAGCTTAAAGTGGCGAAAGGTCTTGCCTACATATTTTAGGCCACAGGAGCAAGACAGTAGGTAAACTACTCCTGTTGTGTTACAATTAAAGAAGGAACATGGTTTGAAATTCATTAAGCCCTTGCTGTCAGAGGCCCTCTTGGTAATAAACGGGCATGCACTGCAGTGACCACATTGGAAAGAACCCATTGGTAGGTATTTTTGAAAATAACCTGACGGGGACGTAGTTGAGAGGTGACTAGGTGCTAGGATATCTCTCAAGTTTTTGCCCCTCCGTGCTGTAATTGAAGGGAGTGATGGCAGAATTTCCTTCAGATGCTTATCTGATTGGAGGATAGGCCAAATTTTTTGAAAGACATTCAGCATAGTGTCCCATCCTGCATCATATGTACCGATGCAGCGTATTTTATTTTCCTCAGTCTTACGACCCCCATCTGTAATTAGGGTTTCCCGTTCAGTGTGGATTGCCCTCAGATAGGCTCTTTTCAAAACCTATTTGGGTAACCTTTGGCCTTAAACATGTGACGCAGCTCATTTGCTTTTAATTTGAACTCCTCCATCGTGGAGCAGTTTCGTCAAAGTCTCAAATATTGGCCTATTGGGATACCGGATTTGAGTGATATGGGGTGATGACTAGACCAGCATAGCAGGTTATTTGAGGCTGTCTTCTTTCTGTACAAGGTTGTTTCAATTGTGCCTTCTTTAGATACCTGTAGTGCTAGATCTAGAAAGCAAAGGTTTTGACCCCCTACTTCACTAGTGAATCGTAAGTTAAAATCGTTGCTGTTCAGCAGACATACAAATTCTTTGAATCTCTCTGATGTATCAAGCCAAATCAAAAACACATCATCGATGTATCTTTTCCAATAGAAGATCTGATTAGTGTATGATTTCAGCTTGGGATCTGCCCTAATACACCTCTCCCACCAGCCTAGATGGAGATTGGCATATGAGGGCGCACAAGACGTCCCCATAGCTGTACCAGTGGTCTGGTGGAAGATTTTGCCATTGAACAGAAAGATATTACGAGTCAAAATGAATTCAAGTAATTCCATCACAAAATTCACATAATGTTCAGGTAGGTCAGTTTCAAGATTTAATAGTTCACGGGTATGTTTAATACCTAGGTTATGAGGAATTGAGCTGTAAAGGGCCTCCACGTCAAGGCTGCACAGGATAGCGTTTGGGGGTAAAATAAGGTTGGTCAATAAATGCAACATTTGTTTAGTATCTCTAAGGAAAGATGGTAGCTTCTGTACTACTGGGGACAGAATTTTATCCACATAAATGCTTACATTCTTTGTTAGGTTATCACAACCAGAAACTATCGGCCTACCGGTCGGATCGGTTAGTGATTTGTGCACTTTAGGCAAACAATAAAAAGTAGATAGACATGGTTACTTTGGGGTCTCTGTTTGAACAAGCAATTCATTCCCCCTTATGAAGCAGGGCAGAACTTTTCATGTACTGCTCAACAGAGTGAAACAAACATTGGGAATGCATTACAGATCTGACAAGCCTAGGGAGAGGTAAAACAAGGTGTTCGTTAAAGAAGATAAACAATAGAGTAGGTGCAAACCTTCCCCAACCTAAGCAGAGGTTTCCTACAAAACATTTCTACTGTACCAATGACAGGTTGGCACACTTGTACTTGCGGTAGATAATTAACCTTTAATAGATAGTGCTTTGCAGCAGAAAAAATATAGACAATTTAACAGCTATTCATTGTAATCAAGTACTCGGGAATAATTATGCTTCTTCTGAAAAATGAAACAAAGAAATATTTTGTTGAATACTACAGATAAGGGAGTTATTGTGCACTAATTGCACTTGTATTCTTTAACTGTTTGACAAATGGTGACATTATAATTACTTATAAACAATAGCATATCAGGAGGGAATGACAATTTGCCAGTACACATGGGTGTCATCAAAACACTAGAAAGACATTAGAGAAAATTGAAGGTTGGACAATGTGCCCAAATCATCCCATTTCCATGGAAACAGTGACAACTGAACAGAAACCGACCATGAATATATGTCCTTTAACCTGTTCATTACAAATCACATTTAAAAAAAAAAAAAAAAAAGAACTCCTGAGTTCAAGTTTTTTTTTTTTTCGTTTTTTTAATGTAATGGAAAGTCAAGTGAAGTTTTGTCAACTTGAATGCTATTAGTCGTCTCTGGTTCTCCGTATGGATTTTACAAAAACTCAACTGGTTAGGACCAAATTAAAATAAATTTAAAAAAAGGAGTTTCGGACACAAATTAGATCATTTTTGTTTTTGGTGACAGAGACTTTAAATTCCATCACTATATGGGCTAGACCTAAGTTAGAAACTAAACAATATAGTGACATATGTAGAATCAATGTGGCTACACGAACACTCCATGTGAATTTGTCTCAAATTATATGCACTGATAATGCTTTCACTTCAATGCAACCAGCTACTTACCCCAGTAGTGAAAACAGGCATAAAATGCTTCTAGCATGGATTGTGCCAACAGATATTTATAAAATGAAATCTAAAAACAATGGAGCAAAATAAATGCATTAACTAAAGATTAGTTCACAGCAAAATAGATATCTGCTGCATGAGCTGGTTACCAAGTCCACCTTTTTTTTCTTGATGCAGGCTTGGCATTTATCTTCACCTCCCATTAAGGCACGGTGTGAATTCTATACTTTGATTAGATGTGCAATTACCTGAAACGTGGCAAATGTGCATTATATTATTTTGGCACTTGTCACATGGCTAATTTAGTGCAGTTAATATTCAGAGCACTACACTTTGAAAACAAAAATCTTCCCCTTTCTGTAAATAGAAGCAGCTAAGGTAAGTTAGCAAATTCAAATGTTTATTGCTAAATACTATTATTTATCAATACAGAGAAAAAGACATATAGGAAATATTAACCCCTTAAGGACACATGACATGTGTGACATGTCATGATTCCCTTTTATTCCAGAAGTTTGGTCCTTAAGGGGTTAAATGAACAACATTTGGCCTATCTGCCCCATCTTGCCTTCATAAATATAGTAACATATTACTTGTATTCAAGTCTGCAGCTGCTGCCTCTGCCCCTGATCTGCCTGCTGTCTGCTGACATCATCAGAAGTGATTATGTGAGCCAATCACAATACTTTCCCTGAGGATTGGCTGAGACTGCCCAGGAGGCAGATCAGGGACAGAGCAAGCACCAGCCAAACACAGCCCTAGCCAATCAGCATCTCCTCATAGAGATGAATTGAATCAATGCATCTCATTGAGGAAAGTTCAGTGTCTGCATGCAGAGGGTGGAGACACTGAATGGCAGTATTGCACACTGTGCAGCACTGCCCCAGGTAGCACCTCTAGCAGCCATCTGAGGATTGGCCAGTGGAGGTATCCATAGTCTGAAATGTAAAACACTGCATTTTCTATATTATTCCTCAGTATGCTCCCAGTGAGCACTGTCATCTTCTTACTACTGGCATTGATCAGCCATAGTTCTCTTCTGTCCATGCTCCTTCCTATGTTCACATCCCTATGCATGCCAGACAAGATGTCCAGGGTCAAGAAAAATTATCTTGCAAGGCTACGTAGGAAGGATTGGGTGAAAAGGGGAGTATTGAGGAAAGATTTATATGACAAAGAAAATAAAGCTTACTTAAGCTCCACCCTCTGTCAAAATTTGTCAAGCAGAGGGAAAATACATAAGACCAAGTAGTTCCTACTCTGTCTTATGTTCTAAAACAGAAATAGATCAGAAATGAAGAACATATAATAAAAAAGAGGAAAGGATTGGAGAAAGGTAAGTTTGGGATAACAGAGCCACTTTAAGATTTTGTGCTTATATTACATATTTTATTTCCGCTTTTACACAAACGGACTTTGAGATAGATGCTCATTATGAACACTGCCATATATTTTGCTTTCAGCATATGGCAAACTATGATTCAAGGGAGATTTGTTTAGGATGTCCATCTGGGGAAATAAAACCGCAAAGTCAACCAAACGGAGATTCTAAATATATATTATTTTAAAATGATTTATGCAAATTAGCAACAACATGAAAAGAAATGTACACAACATTATTTAAACATTAAGCTGCTGTGGGACAGGGAAAATATTTTTTGTTGAGACAGACAGTTTTTAGAAATTTCGCTTTACAGCTATTTTTACTCATGAGTCCAACTGGCAACATCCAATCTAGAAACAATTTGGTTTTCTTTTTTTTTTCTGTTTTAATACATTGTAAAACTTAAGGAAATCTGACAAAATAAATCTGAAATTTTTTAATAGAATGATGTAATCACATGGCTACACGCCTCTGTATTTCTTCACACATACCAAATACAAAAGATCACAAGCATACTACATATAAAAACAAGCTGTGAATCTATTACAACTAGGAAAAACAGTGTCAATAATGATAGCAAGACTGTTTTTAAAATCCCTCTAGGACCACACTCATAGTAATACAAGTTCATGTTTGTTTTTTGTTTTTTTTAAATATGTTTAAACTTCTCTAGAATCTTCCCACAATGCCTGCGCTCAGGTCACAGTGATGTACATATTTTTGCCAAATGCCAGACAATTTAATTGTGCATTAAATATGTTCCTTTTCATGAGCCTTGGATCATTCGTCATAGGTAAATGTCCTTCCCAAATATGCCTCTCATTTAATTGTTACAATTGAATCTGTCAAGGGGTGGGATATATTAGGCAGCAAGTGAACAGTGAGTTCTTTAATTTCATGTGTTGGAAGGAGGAAAAATGAGCAAGTGAAAAGTTCTGGGTAAGAGCCTCTCCAAAATGGCACATCTTGTAAGGTGCAGTGGTTAGGACGTAACTGCCCATGCAGAGTGGTGCAAGGAAGGACAGCCAATTAACAGGGCATCAGAGTCATGGTTCCCCTGGGCTCGTTGATGCACCTCAGGAGTGAAGACCAGCCCATCTGGTCCAATGACGCAGCCCAAACTGCTGAAAACGTAATGCTGACCATGACAGAAGAGTCTCAGAACACACAGTGCTTCACAGTTTGCATAGGCGGAGACTTGTCAGAGTGCCCATGATGACCCCTGTCCACCGCCAATAGTGCTTTTAATGGGGACATGAGCGTCAGAACTGGACCAGGGTTGCCTGGTCTGATGAATTCGATTTTCTCTTATATCAGGTGAATGACCGGGTGAGTGTGTGTCAATTATCTGGTGGAAGAGATGGCAGCAGGATACAGTAAGGGAAGAAGGCAGGCCAGCGGAGGCAGGGTTATGCTGGGAAACCTTGAGTCTTGGCGTTCATGTAGATGTTACTTTACACGTACCACCTATCTAGAGATTGTTGCAGACTACGTATGCCCCTTCATGGCAGGAGTGTTGCCTGATGGAAGTGTCCTCTTTCAGTAGGATAATGCACCCTGCCATACTGCAAAAACTGTTCAGGAATGGTTTGAAGAACATGTCAAAGAGTTCAAGGTGTTGTCTTGGCCTTGTCTACCCAGATCTCAATTCGATTGAAATCTGTAGGATGTGCAGGAACAACAAATCCTATCCATGAAGACACCACTTCACAGCTTGCAGGACTTAAAAGATCTGCTGCTAATCTTTTGGTTCCTGATACCACAGGACATGTTCAGAGATCTTGTGGAGTTCACTGACTCAGCGCAGTGTGGAGAACTGCACAATATTAGACAGGTGGTTTTAATGTTGTGGCTGATCAGTACATAACATAACAGTATCATACAACACTGCATAACATGTGGCACAAGAGGAGTGCTAACTGGAGAGTTAAAATTGGATAGTACAGCATATCTATAACTGGACACTAAGCACCAAAACAACTTTAGCTTAAAGAAATGTCACAATACCTGTCCCTTGTGGTGTCATGCAATCACGAAAGTGACGTCTCTTATGTGTTCCGATGCGCACGATATGTTTCCCACTTGTTCCTAGCTTCATAGTGCCTCATTCTAACATAATTTATGAGAAGGGACCATTTCTCTGGTCTTTTTTTATAATGTCAGCAAACATGTCAGCCAACAAATGGCGCATTTTGATGATATTGCCACACTTGTGACATCACAGCCCTCTGTAACCAATCACAACCCAGTATAGGGTATATATACGTCCTGGTTTCCTTACCCTGTCATGGTGCTTGTTACCAGAGAGTGTGTTTATACACTGTATTGGATTTATTGTATTCTGTATTTGACCATTCTTGCTCTTTGTTATCCTTACCTTGGCTTAACTATGATTCTGTGTATCTTTGGCTCTAGCAGGCTATTAACAGGGCAGAAGATAAGCAATCCTAAATTACATATTCTTTGCAATAAGGGAGGTTGAAAATGTTGAGCCTGTTTTAAGACAGTGTGTAGGGAGGCTGTGAGCCACATTCAGGAGAGGTGTTGCTGGGGCTGAATAAACAAAGTGATTCTTAAAAGGCAGTGAGATTGCAAGGGCAAGATCTATACACTTACTATTTTTAAGGGGCAGTCCCTATTCTGGGCCCTAATACCAATGTCCCTCTTTCCTGTCTTAATGCCCCTGGAACCCACCCCTGGCCATATCCCATCTAACATTCGTAAAATTAAAGTGACCCTCTTTGTAAAATTGAAATGTATACACCAAATCTACTTTATTAAGATGACGTTGTTTTGGTGCTGGCCATAGTGAAACTTTTATATGGAGGCCTTACGTCCTCTTACTGTCATGTAAACTGTGGAGATACAATCTGTAAAAAGGTCCTGTAATATTACCTGGAGAGTTCTAATGATTTACAGGAAGGTCCTGCATTATAGTTCCCATTGGTATATCCAAACACATGGACTTTGGAATTGTATAAATATAACTGAACTAAGTCCAAAAAGCCCAACATGAGATATTTAAAGCTTTTCACTCTGAGTTTATCAGGCTAAGAATGCAAATTGATCCCATCATAAGGATGGAAACAGACTTTTTAAATGATGGACATTGTTTTTTTCCAAACTAAATTCCATTCAATGGTTTATTTAAACGTTGCTTAAAATCTGATTGCACAAACATAAGATCTTATTAACGTTCAATAATGCAACTGACGTAAGCAGAGAATCTAAAGTTTGCTTTTCCACATTTTAATCTATTCTTTTCAGATGAAATCTCTGGTGTCTGGACTGAGATTAGATTATACAGCGTCACAAGGTCAGAAGGCTGCTCTAAACCATGAGGCTGCATGCGATGAAATACAATAATCTTAAAAAATACGCTACTTTAACAAGATCCACTGGGTCTTAAACAATGAGCAATAGTACATATTGAAAAACATTGAAAAGAAACTTTTCCTTAACCCTGTGAATAACAATGATTATAGTACTTTCCACATCTAAAACAAATGTAGACATGGCTATTGAACAGAATATAATACAATACATTCTCTGAATGATATGCAGTTCATGGCAGAGATACAGTGACAGGTTCCCCAATAAATATGTAAGAGGTGACTGGGGTATTAAATGAGTCATCCATGAGGCACTCTTATCCAACATTCACAGGTGCGAATGAACTAAAATACAGTCAAATACCTATTAAGAACATATTGAGCTAGTGTACCTCCCAATAAAAGCAAACAAATTCAAGGACTAGTCTTTCTCTTGCAATGTTTAAGGTTATTGCATCCTGGGATAAGACCACAGGACCCTGGGTAAAATTAGCTCAATCTAATTTACATTACTTAGTCAGAGCTCAGGTATCCCATTCCAGTTTGTATTCTCATTGGTGTAAATAATGTGTAAATACTTTTCCTGTGTGTGCTGTTGTCTTTTTAAGAAAGCTGTGGGTTTAAGAAATAAAGAGTGTTCGTACAAGTTGCCAGCAAGAAGCGTGTTGTATTGTCTTTTTGTTGAGGTCTTGGAATCCATGCTTAGTTTAAGTCATGCAGGGGAACTAGATTCAGTGAAGTGTATTGCCACTGCAGCAAGCTAGTTGGTATACAGTACTTTGTAACAGCCGGAACATACAACTGCAATGTATCCTGGGTTGCTTGTGAGACTGCTAGCAAGCAAATGTAACCTTAGGGCTTAACTGAGCAGTTAGCGGTGCAGGTTAAGCAAACAAACCCACAGACGATTGCATGCCTGAACTGGGACAGCTCTGGGGCCAGAGACTCCAGGGCCATATTGTCACCATTATCCAAAATGTTGTTTTATAGTTTGCAAAAGCATATTTTTTTCTTCATTTTTTAATGTATTGAACTGCATTTACCACATAGACCAGTATCAGTCATAAAAAAAAGGCATGTTGATATGAAGTGTTCCTTAAGAATATTTTGGAGCAGTTTAACATTGAATGAGGAACCCTGACATTCCATAGTTCGCCCCCACTGGGGGGCTAAGGCAGAGATAGCACAATTCTTTGTAACCATACTGATTAATACCCGCAATGGCACTGTGATAGGCTAAATGTGGTCAGCTGCCAATCACAAGTGCCCATTGTTGCTCAGGTTAATGCTTCCACATTAGCACAAGCATAGGCTTGCGCAGCCAATTGCATTATGGTGTGCACTATAAAGCACAAAAATATGCCACGTGTATATGTATTTTTTATATCCATACACAAATATATACATATACATACATACACACACATATATATATATATATATATACAAATATACATGGGGTGCAGTGTGTGTGATTGTGAGCGGTGCAGCGTGTAAGGGGTGCAGGTTGTGTGATTGTGAGGGATACAGTGTGTGTGTGATTGTGAGGGGTGCAGTGTGTATGATTGTGAGGGGTGGGTTGTAGTGTGAGGGGTGGGTTGTAGTTTGAGACCACCCATCTCCCCTCCTTGTTTCTTACCTGCATCCAGGGAAGAGGGGTGGTCAGCATATTCCCTTGTGGTCCGGTGGCACTGTAGGGGCTCTGCAGCTCCGCCGGGTTAAGGCTCTCTCGCGAGTCCTGGCACCACATGGAATCGAGCGTTGCCGTGTGGTGGCTGAAAGTGTTTGGGAATGGTGATAGTGTATGTGTATGGTGTGATCATGTGTGTGCGTGGGGATGACAGGAAAAGGGGATGTGACAGGGTGTGGGTGACAGGGTGTGGGATAGAGTGGCTGTGACTGGGGGAAGAGTGGCTGTGACTGGTGATGCAGGGGAGGAGGGGCTTTGGAGGGGGGGTGAAGGAGCAGTGACAGGGGTGGGGGAAGGAGCAGTGACAGGGGGTAGAGTGGGTGGAGGGGCAGGGACAGGTGGTAGAGGGCCAGTGACAGGGGGTAGGGGGGTGGAGAGGCAGTGACAGGGGGTAGATGGGCAGTGACAGGGGGAAGGAGGTTGGAGTGGCAGTGACATGGGGTAAGGGGGTGGAGGGGCAGTAACAGGGGTAGAGGAGCAGTGACGGGGTAGAAGGGCAGTGACAGGTGGTAGTGGGGGTAGAGGGGCAGTGACAGGTGGTAGTGGGGATAGAGGGGCAGTGACAGTGGGTAGTGGGGGAAGAGGGGCAGTGACAGTGGGTAGAGGAGCAGTGACAGGGGGTAGATGGGCAGTGACATGGGGAAGGGGGTGGAGGGGCAGTGACATCGGGTAAGGGGTGGAGGGGCAGTGACGGGGTAGAGGAGCAGTGACGGGGGTGGGGGGAGGAGCAGTGACAGGGTAGAGGAGCAGTTACAGGGGATAGAGGGGGTGGAGGGGGTGGAGGAGCAGTGACAGGTGGTAGAGGGGTAGTGACAGGGGATAGAGGGGGTAGATAGGCAGTGACAGGGGGTAGAAGGGCCGTAGAGGGGCAGTGGCAGGGGTTAGGGAGGGTAGAGGGGCAGTGGCAGGGGGGTAGAGGGGCAGTGACAGGGGGTAGGGTGGGGGTGGAGAGGCAGTGAATGACAGGGGGAAGAAGGGGGTGCAGGGGCAGTGAGTGACAGGGGGTAGAAGGGGGGTGGAAGGCTAGTGAGTGACAGGGGGTAGAATGGGGGGTGCAGGGGCAGTGAGTGATGGGGTAGAAGGGGGGTGGAGGGTCAGTGAGTGACAGGGGGTAGAAGGGGGGTGCAAGCTACGGCAACGCTCTTACAGGCTGGAGATCGTGAGACATCAGCCAGGGAACCTGTGCTAGAGTGTCGCTGGACGTCCTCACGCTGTGTGAGGACCTCCAGCGTCGCTCATTTCCCCATAGGAAAGCATTGAAATTATTTTTCAATGCTTTCCTATGGGGAGACATAATGCGCATGCGCGGCATTGCCGCGCATGCACATTAGGTCTCCTCGGCCGGTGGGCGGGATCAGTCTCACCCACCGGCCGACGCAATACAGAGGAGGAGTGGCGCGGAGGAGGAGACAGAGGCGAGGGACATCGCCGCTGCCTCAGGTAAGTGACTGAAGGGGTTTTCACCCCTTCAGTAACTGGGGGTTGGGAGGTGGGAGGGAGAGGGACCCTCCAGTGCCAGGAAAAGATCTGGAGTTTCCCTTTAAGTTCTCACTCTAGTGAATAACCCTGTTTGAATTGGTTGAAAGGAATGCAAATACTAACAGGGTTATTCACTAAAGTGAGAATTCAAAGTGAATTTAAGTGGATTTCAAACTTCAGGCAAGAGTAGCCGATCTGAAAGCATAGCTGTAGAATTTTTCCAGTTCGACTATTTTCACCTTAAAATTGAAATTCACTTTAGTTATTTACTTTTAACCAATGCAATAAAACAATTCATCTAGCATAATAAATAAATTGAAAAAAATAAAATATAATAAATACATTTGCTCCTTCCAGACATGATCTGGTCCTTCAATTGAGCAAAACATAAAAGATGCAATAATTATAATTGCCTAACAAAAACCAAAAAAACATATAATTTCACATGCAGAGAATTGCACAACACTCTTATTTATTGAACTGCAGGACCCTCAGATAATTTATCTTACGTCAGTGTATACTTTATGATGGTAACTATGAGATTGCTCTTATAAGAATGTACACAAGGCAATTTCCTGAGAAGTCATAACTCAAATTATACCATGGGTTCCTTTGATACGCTTCATGACAGTTAATGATTTTGATCCTGTAAGTTTATAGCTAAACAAAAACAAGCCTTACACATATTAGTTGCTGTAAATGGTTATTGGCTTTGCCCATTTAATGTGGCAATTACAGTGACATTTTCTATATACTGCTAATTTTGATGAATGAGTCGGCTGCGTAATAGAAGCTCGATCCTTGTCAGTTGAGGTAATGGAGATTACATTTTCCAAGCAGTAGGGAGGAAGTGATGCACGTTGGATGTGTTCTGTATATGAATTCACACAAATCTTCTGTGACATTCCCCAGATACCTAAATGTATTTTGCCATCTGCAGAATAAATGTATCTTCCTATTTTAAGAAAACTAAAATGATGCAGTAAATTAAACCATGTGGAAGACCAGAGCATGGTTAATCACTTTGAGTATCCCTTTTAAGCAACTGATGTTTTTAGGGAACAATTTCTTTTCCATGAAATTCCTACATTTCTTGGGAATATAGTTAAAGAAACATCCCAAACACTATAATCTCTACAGAGCATTCTGAAATGATTTGGCTACATACAATGAGTGAGACAAACACTACACAGGCAGGATGGCGCGAAAAACTTATAAAAGGATAAAAAAAATTGTGTATATCTAAATATGCAGCAACCCAATCAAATCAGTCCTGGTGATAGAACTAAAACACAATCCAAAAATCACAAAATTAGGTGCACCAAAAGTATAAAATCCCTATATATATATATAAAATATACTTCATACCCCATGCATATGTGACAATGGGTGTTATATATTAAGTGACACAAATGTGACAGATTCTTATATCACAATAAAGTCGTGAGAAAAATCAGTGCACAGGAAATTACAGCCCGATACTTGCAACAAGGAGATTCTCAGTCCTTAGATCTGTGAAGTAAATAAGTAAATAGAGCAATATATCAAGTATCATGAATGGTTAAAAAACACACTTAAAATTTAAAAACCACAAAATTAGAGTGGTTAAAGTACCACTCTCCACTATAGGGCTCTGGGGGATTAGACCCTGGTGACCGTGGGATCCAATGGATACACTTGTAGCCGGATGAAGGGTAACATTCTTTATTACAAACTTCTTAAAACCGTCTTAAAAACAACTGAGTGCAAGTGAGAAAAGAGGTCTTTAGCTTACAGTCTTTGTAAAGTCCGTCAGAGGTATCTCCAATACAAGTAGAAATCCTCCATCGGCTTGACTGTTTACTTCAGTTTCCACTGCCCATGCGCACCAGGGTCTGATCCCCCCCCCCCCCCCCCCCGAGCCCTATAGTGGAGAGTGGTACTTTAACCACTTTAATTTTGTGAGTTTTATGTGTTAAGTGTTGATATATTGCATCAGTGATTATCTTATGTATTTACTTATTACTTATTTACACAGATCTAAGGACTAAGAATCTCCTTGTTGCAAGTATATTGGCTGTAATTTCCTGTGCACTGATTTTTCTCACATTCACATTCATGGACACAAAGCGAGAACCTTGACCTGCATGCCTGCTACTACAGCAGACCCAATTAGAGGGGCTACATGAATGTATGTGGTAACTATGGATGATTAACCCCTTAAGGACACAACTTCTGGAATAAAAGTGAATCATGACAGAATATTTCCGTCAGCTGTCCTTAAGTGGTTAAAAGACAATAATTTACACTAACATTAAAACAGCTGGTTACACAATGTTTGAACATAAAGAGGAATCATTCCCATACCCACACTTGTACTTTATAGTATTGCCAACCTACACCTGTCCTGCACAATGGCATAGATGCATATATGAGGGATGTCCTTGACCTCTGGACTAGACTACCAAAGATCATTGTAAAACTGCCACAAGAAAGTATTTTAGCATTGGTTAATGAGGCACTATCTGCTACCTCAACCAATACCATCACAGAAACAAACATTAGTGGTCCTCAATATGCTTGACTTCAAGATCAGGCTGAAAGGGAAAAATGCCCACCATGGAGATTGGAAGTCAAGTTAAAGTCAACATGCAACAAAGCTATTTAACAAGATCAACTTCACAAAGGTGAAAATATCAAGGATAGATTTTGGCTACTGAGGAACTAAAACGGAATGGTAGTAGTTCCAGTGGTGAGAGAAGCACTCTCTCTGTAACCCCCCAAGTTGGGAGAGTGGCTTTAGCAAATTCCAGGTGGGACAACTGAGATCTCTGTCTAGAAGAGTGTAGTTCTATCAAAAGCTACAATACCATGCAGAACCCTTAGACACCCAGGTCTCTTATAGAGTAGTACCCAAGCATGAGACATGCTAAATTTAACACCCAGAAGGTTGAGAAAGTACACGTAATGTTATTTTAATTACTATAATTATGTGATTTAATAAACTAGGCAGAGTAGGCACATATCTCTGTATTCTGCATTCAGCTTTTCTTTGTCAGGATTACTGTTTGATCCAGCACGTAGAACTGTATAGCATGGATGACAAATAAGTAACGTATTACCGGTCCTTAGAATGGCCGGATTTAACGTACAAAGAATAGTCAAAAATACTAGCCGAGGTCAGGGAACACAGAAAGGGACGCAGCGATGAGGAAAGCCAGGAGTCAGGATACCAGAATATAGAGAAGTCAATAAACAAAGCCAAAGACCAGGTAGAAAACTATAAACAGGAACGCGCTCTTGGACAACCACAAGGGAAACCATGACAGGGCACTGAGCAGGATGAGAACTGGGCCTAAATACCCCTCCTCTAGATCTGATAGGCTGTAACCGGCCTTTGACCCCAAATTCAGTTACCAGGTTTCATTTGCATAATTGCTGCTCAGCATTAACCCTTCTGTGGATTAGGTTGCTGCTCGGCACAACTTTTCCTGTGTGGACAGTAAATGTCATTAACCACATTTTTATAAGCGGATGTAAACGTGACATTCTTCAACCCTGACCAGTCTCACAGTACCTGACAATGAAAAGCACCCCCAAAGCATGATACTACCACCACCATGCTTCACAATTGGAATGGCATTGTGTGTGCATTGAGCGGTGCCTGGTTGTCTCCAGACAATGTTTTGAAGTGAAACATAACAGTTCAATCTTTATTTTGAAGAAACTTGTTCCCTACTGTCTTAGAGTACTTCAAGTGTTTTTTTTTTTTGCAATCTCAAAGGGAACTTGAGTGTGCCTTGCAGTAAAGAGAAGCTTCAGTAAGGCCTGTCTGCCATAAAGGCCAGATCAGTGGAGTGTTACAGTGTTGTTATTCTCATTCCAATACAGGGCTCTGGAATTCACCCATAATGGCCACTGGGTTCTTGGTCAGCTCTCTTACCAAGTTCCTTCTGCTTCAATTGTTTAGTTTGACTAGGTGGACAGTTCAATGAATATAAATACATAGTTACACAGGGTGAAAATAGGCATGCGTCCAAATTCAGCCTCTTACATCTGTCTTTACTGTTTATATATATATATATATACATACTTTCTATATCACTCATCTCTGAGGGTGTTGATTAGCTATAACAAACACTAATCACAAGCATTATGTTCATCCCCATTGTTGAAAAAACTAGAGCACAGTTGGGCCAAGAATAGTGGAGTACTACTATATCAGCTATGGTTCTCAAAAGGGAAGTCATAAGCAAGTAATGGAACACCTACTGCCCTTCATCTAAATAGCAGAACTGCCACCGCATGTAGCCTATATGTAAAACACTTTCCAATTATGCTCCTTTGGACTGTAATAATAAAAATTGCCTGTGAAAGTGTAAATGACATTGCCTCTGTCTCAGAGATTTAGATATTTTCCAGAAATTGAAAATGAGAACATATAATAAGAAAACTGCTCAATGGAGTAAAAATCCTGCATTCTGAGATCTCTCAAGGGTTTAAATCTCATACCTCGTGACAAAAACTAATGTGAAGAATGCCAGGAGATATTAAGATAAACAGTCTGAAAACAGCAGGTCACTAAATATCATTTAGCATTGAACAGCAGGCTGTTAAATGAAAAGGAATTATTACTTTGTAATAAAATCTATAGTTGTAAAGAGGCTGCATTTACAGTTATTACAGTAGTACGATCACTGTTGTGGTGCTATAACGTGTCATCTAGGAGTTTGGGTTTGACCCCTCTACTCTATTCACTCTTATCTCCTGCTGTTGGACGAGATCATTTGCTGTGATATTCTATTCTGGGCCATGTTCTCGGGATCAATGTTCTTAAAATGCCTCAATTAGCAGGTACCTTGCATTGATTTCCATGGTGATATCTCTATATTTTCAGAACTCTGCCCTACAACTGCTCTTGTTGTATAATCCCTAAAGCATAGAAAGAGACTATTACAATAACACGCTCCGTGTTTAAGGTGAACTGGTCACTTCCCCAAATACTCACCTTGTAAGGGAATCTATCTAAATTTGGCATTATTATTTCTCATATTTAATGTATTACACCAATTGTGTGGATGTCAATGTGTCCTAGCTGTTTCAAAATGGGAAGCAGAGAGTGGAAAGTTGACCACAGGTGAGTAAAGTTTGCAAAAATTAATTTTAAAGTATATTACGACAGTCAAGATACACTCTGCAGAGGAGAAGCTGTATTTAAGGTAACAATCCAAGCACCATAACCACTACTGTGCCCTGGCACACCCAGTATAAGTAGTCGTACAGTTCTAGAATGGAGGTGCAGGGTTTATCTCACTGACCGAGAGTGATCAGTTGATGCTTTCATTCTATGAATTGGCACTGCTCTGAAGGGTTTAACTCAGTAGAGATTATGGAAGTTCCCAAGCAAGGCCATCCAGCTGTCTTGAAGGATGAGAGGCAGAGAGCACTTTCGGTTATGCTGCTTGGCGTGTTCCTTTAAAACAGAAACTCATATCTTTCTCGAGGAGAATTTCAGGTGGCCAATACCTACACAGATCCACTTTCATGGCAGACTAATCCCAATAGTAGCAGGTAATATAAAGGTAAAAAACAGCTCTATTGGCTCTTCCTAGAAAGGGAACAGATTATTAATTTTTAGAACAATTATTTAGGGTATTGAAATCATTACCTTTTTTGGTGCCATAGTCCTTTGTCTAAACTTTTCCACAGTTTCTTGCCCAGCACTCTCCCATGCATTAGCAAAGGCTTCGGCTTTAGACACATCAAGATGAATGCTCTCCAGCTGCTGACGTAAGGCTGCTGCTTTTATATTATGATACACAGCCTAAAAAACAAAAAGACAAGTATCATAGGGGATGCCACGTACAATATGGCACCTGCTCACAGTACATGATGTCATTATGTTAAAGCCAAATATCAGTAACGTGGGTGTATACATCTTTGCAGGCATGTTGCATGCCTAAAAGTGGCTACCACTTGTTCTATTATAGGATGACAGGTCAGTCAGCACAGGAAAAATGTATATTAATGGCATTCAAAAGGAAATGGGCATAGTGTGTGTTGCATACATTTCTACAAACATGTCATTGGGGCACTTATATAAGCGGATCCAAAAAGGAGATTTCTATGCCAATGTTTACTTTTGTCTATGATCATTTATACAAAACTACAGCAGCTCAAAACCAAAAAATAAAGAGGTTCTTTTATTATAGATAAATATATTAAACCGTAATTAGGAATATTGGAACAGTATCATCTTTATCTGGAAAGCACAATGATCATAATGGATAAAAAGTAAGGGCTAAATAAATGCTTTGGAGGCCAATTCCAGACTTCCGTTCAAGGAACAAATTGTGAATGAGAGTGAAGTTTAAAAAGCAGACCCAAGCAATGCTCACTAACACTGTCTTTTGAATCAACAGCAAAAACAAAATGTGAGGAAGGCTGAACTTGATGGACACATATCTCTTTTCAACCTATGTAACTGTATGGATCTGCTTTCTCACATTTGTTTTCGCCTAAGAGGAATGTCCTACACATTGCTTCTGTTTTGTGTCGGTACCTGGAAGCTCATTTAAACTGTAGTAAATTATGTTTTCTTTTTTTTAATAAAGGTTAAAAAAAACAAAACAAAAAAAAAAAAAAAACAGAACTCTAGCCATGTGCGTATTCACAGAATTAAAGAAAGATATAAATGAGGAGGAACTGGAGAGAAATAGGGCACTCCTAATCTCTGTCCAGGTCGACCAGGACTGGACACCCCTACCTTGCTGCAATGCTAAAACTTAACCTTTAATGAAGTAAAATAAAACAATGCAAATACTAATAGAAAAAAAATATATAAGTGTAAGTGATCACAGTGAAAACAAAAGAAAATAAAAAATAATAAATAAAAAAGATGATAAGGAGTGGTGTCTATATTACTGTGATAATGGACAATAACACCAAATGGAAAAAATCTATTGTCCTTGATAACCACCTGAGATTCAAATCCAGAGTTAACCCTAGTCACTGATCGATCCTATAACATACAGGGAAGGGTTACTGGAGAGTGGCTCCTGTGTTGATACACCGGTAACCGGTAACACTATGTATCAGATAGGCAAAACATGCCGATACTTCCATATAACACAAGGAGCTGAAGTACCTCCCCCCCCCTTTTTATTAAATGTTATCAAGTAAAGGATACACACTTGAATCAAATTCGGATACAAACTTAAATATAAGTTCAGCCCAGGAAAGGAAATAAAATTCTAATTTCCTCCCAGAGACAACCTTCAGAATTATTAACTGATCGTTCCTATATCATGAGAGGAAGGAAAAATATATGTATAGGAGTACAGTGTTGCAAATGCAGTTGGTAACACTGAGTATCAATCAGGCAAAACATGCCCAGACTCCCATATAGCAAAAAGATGCCGGAGTTACCACTACCCCCCTGAAGGCAGAACGTCAAATGAAGGATGAAAACTTAAATAAATAAATAAGGATGTAAATTTGTAGTAGAGCTCAGGATGAGGAATACTAAAAAATTCAAATACCCTCAAATTCCCTCCCAGCAACAACCTCCGAAGATTCAAATAAACCCAGGATCAGTAGAATAAACTAGGCTAACTAAAGATAACGGAATCTGGAACCACTCCTGACTACCTAACGTACGTTTCAGCGCTTTGAAGTGCGCCTTCGTCAGAGGTAAAACATCTGACTGCCCCCTTAGCGGCTCTTTTATGTGTGTTAGACCGGCGGACTCGTTCGCGCCGAAAAACGGCGTTCAAATCTGTCCCGCCCCCTCAGGATACGTCACAGCATGATTGACAGGGCATGCAGATTACTCTAAAGTGTCTCATCACCTAAACATAGAGTTAGAGAACCGTCAAAGCCCTGAAATACACTTATTAGCTAATAAATAATGATGATAGTGTAAATGGACATTCAAGGGTAATGGTATTAACACAGAAAAGGGCCTGGTCATATATGACTGAAAAAAAAGAGAATATTTTTATATATATATAAATTAAATGAACAAAAGTTATGTACAGAACAAAATAAATAAATACTTATTACTATATAAAGTCCATAATAAATTCACTTCTCTCAGAAATAATTTAATGAAGTTTATGGTTTGTTTGTTTTTTCCATTTATCTTCTTAAAGGGACAGGCTTTTGTGATCAGTGTAATTCAAATTATAACAAAAATATTTACAAAAATTAATAACTAAACTATATACAAAATAAGGCGAGATGCATTACTGATGATGAAAAATAATGCTCTCAGTGTAACTCATCTTTCGATGAAGGGAGTAAATGTAAACCCCTCATTCAAACCATTGGGGGGCCAGTGTGTTGAATCTATAGATCCAAAAGGATTCTCTTCTGAGGAGGGTACGATCTAAGTCGCCACCTCTCCTGCCCAAAATCACTTTTTCAATCCCAGCAAATTTCACCCCTTTTGTATCACCTTGATGATTATTTCTGATGTGTCTAGCAACAGGGGTGTCTTTGAGGTTTCTGACTGAATGTATATGTTCCATAACGCGCCTCTTAAAGGGGCGTATGGTTTTCCCAATATACCTAAGTCCACAAATACAGGTCAGTAGGTATATGATACCTTTCGTATTACAGTTAAAAAAGTGCTTTACTTGACACACTGAGTTGTCAATCAGGTTTGAAAGTGTTTTCACAGAATTATAAAGTGATTGGGTCGATGTTTAGGTGTGTTTTATGTAGTCACAAGTTACTGTGAAGGTTTGTTTAGTTTTAGTATTCAATGGTAAGTCTAAAGAAATAATAAATGATAGCAAAGTTTGAAAGATGTGCTTTTTGTAACATGCAATATACAATACATTAATTTATTCTGTAAAAACATTACATAATTTGATAAGAAAAGAAAAAAAAGAAAAGTACAGATAATGAATGAGGCTGTAAGCTGTAAAATGCATACAATTGTGATGGTTCTTGGGGTTTCCCTTTAACCCCTTAACACCGCAGCTTAATGTACAAGTTGTGAACGAAACAAAATGTAAACAAATCCTGGCATTTGCGCTATATGTCTGTCCAACCGTAATTCACCTCTTTCATATTAAATGCACCCCCCCTTATTATATATAATTTTATTCAGGGTAAACAGGGCTTTCATTTAATATCAAATATTTAGCTATGAAACATAATTTAATATGAAAAAAATGGGAGAAAATAAGATTTTGTTTTATTTTTTTAGTTCTACATGACATTTTAACTGTCAATGTCATAATACTGTTTGCCTTTACTGCAATAATATACACATATTTGTATTCAGCAAAGTCTCACGTGTAAAACAGTACGCCCTATGTCAGGGGTAGGCAACCTACGGCACTAGTGCCATTCACGGCACTCGAGGTGTCTTTGCACGGCACTCAAGGCTGCTAGAGTCAAACAGGCTCTGGCCTATCAGGAGTCCCAGTAAAACTTCAGATATCTGCTAATCCGAAAAGGTGGTGAAGGACAATCCTCAATTTATGCATTGCAGCACGTAGAGGTAGTGATCTCAGATCACTTCCTCCCAGCACTTGTGAATAGGAAGCCACACTGTAGTAGAGCAGCTCGCAGTTGCTGTTGCAGCTCCTGTCCTTGACATGTACCTGGCCGGACTAGTCCCCACTGGAACCCAGGGAAGTCACCCACACTGCTAGATATACACAGAAATGCAGAATAACCCTCCCCTCATACAAATAATACGGAGAGCCCACACACAAACATACACACAATCTGCACAAACGAAACACCACTAACAATCCACATACATGCACACAACCCCACATGCAATACCCCAAACAGCCCCCACACACTACCAAACACACACTTTGACATATCCATCCACACACACACAATTCCACAAGCAGCACCCATACACAGCTTACATTCATATGTATCATACACAATACCATAAACTACTCGTGAACATAAACAATATAATAGCTCATATACGAAGGGCCATCTTTAACGCGGGGCAAACTGGGCAGCTGCACCGTGAGCCCTGCTGGCCTCAACTATTTCTAACCCTCTGGCTGGTAATCTGCACACTAAGGAGGCCCACCGGGTGGCCCATGCACAAAGGACCACCCGCTGGGCTTCTGTCAGCAGGGACCCGGTCACACGCTGAGGTGCTTTAACAGCGCGAGCGGGCCCCTTGCTTTTCGGCAGCAGGCTGGGAGGAAGTGATGGCCACGCATCATTTCCTCCCACAAAGAGAGGAGCGCGCAGGAAAGAAGAGTAGGCAGATTGGAGGGGGGCTGGCCAAGAGCTCTAGACCCCAACTCCCAACGCCTTCAGCCACCAGCAGGAAAGGTAGGAAACTGGAGGGTGAGTTTTAAAGTGTATGTCTGTGTCAGTATGTCTGTCAGTGTGTGTGTGTCTCATATCTGTGTGTGTCAGTATGTTTGTGTGTCAGTATGTCTTTGTGTGTCAGCATGTCTGTGTGTCAGTATGTGTCAGTATGTCTTTGTGTGTGTCAGTATGTTTGTATGTCAGCATGTCTATGTGTGTGTCAGTATATCTGTGTGTGTGTGTGTCAGTATGTTTGTATGGCAGCATGTCTGTGTGTATGTCAGTATATCTGTGTGTGTGTGTGTGTGTTTGCAATCATGCCAACACCACATACAAACATATTCCACAAAAACACACAAAAACTGCTTAGTGCTAAATACAGACCTGCAAACATGAGTAAATGGTAGAGCTCCAGCTGTCAATGCATTTCTGGAGTTGCACGACAGGTGGGGATCTACCTTTTAATCACCCGTGCAACAGGGAGACCGCCAAGAATTCTTGCACCTCTCTACTTTAGGTCCGCCACTGTGTTGAGGTGGAGGATGTGATTGCATGCCTGGGAAGGGGGGGACAGGGTCCAGGCAGTGGCGTACATACCGGGGTCGCCGGGGTCGCGGCTGCGACCGGGCCCGGCCCACCAGGGGGCCCGGCCGCCCTGCGACCCAGGTATGTAGGTCACTGGGCCAGCCTCTTCTGCTGGGGGGCCCAGGAGCCGGCCACCTCCGGGCCCCCCCGAGGCTGGCCCTGCTGTCACCCGGCTGGCTGGCGGGAGCGCGAGGGAGCACTGTCCCCTGGGTGCTCCCTCTTCAGCTCCCTCGCGCACCGCACTGAAACCGGAGCCGGAAGATCAGTCGGAAGATCAGTTTTCGCACCGGGGCCCCATGGGTTGTGTGTACGCCACTGGGTCCAGGGGGCCCTAAGCAAATGCTTTGCCCAGGGTCCAGTCATTATTAAAGACAGCCCTGCTTATATACGTACAAATACAACGATACAAAGCAATTACAGTAAAAATAACACAAGCAGAATACGGCAGCATACACACCTCGATTTATAAAAAAATAGGACCGGCACGCTACAGGACATCACAATCCTATATCGGCACAGTGCTGCTAAAAGGTTGCCTACCCCTGCCCTATGTACAGGTTTTATGATGTTTTGGGAAGTTACAGGGTCAAATATAGCGTGTTACATTTGAAATTGAAATTCGCCAGATTGGTTACGTTGCCTTTGAGACTGTATAGTAGCCCAGGAAATAAATTTACATCCATAATGGCATACCATTTGCAATAGTAGACGACCCAAGGTATTGCAAATGGGGTATGTCCAGTCTATTTTAGTAGCCATTTGGTCACAAACACTGCCCAAAGTTAGCGTTAGTATTTGTTTGTGTGTGAAAAATGCAAAAGACGCCAATTTTTTCCAGTGTTTGTGACTAAGTGGCTACTAAAAAAGACTGGACATACCCCATTTGCAATACCTTGGGTTGTCTACTATTGCAAATAGTATGCCATCATAGGGGTAATTTTCATTCTTGGGCTACCATAGGGTCATAAAGGCAACGTAAGCAATCTGGCGAATTTTAATGTGAAAAAAATAAAACACAAGCCTTATATTTGACGCTGTAATTTTTGAAAACACCATAAAACCTGTACATGAGGGGTACTGTTGTACTCGGGAGACTTTGCTGAACACAAATATTTGTGTTTCAAAACAGTAAGAAGTATTGCAGCAATAATATCGTCTGTGTAAGTGCTGTTTGTGCGTGAAAAATGCAAAAAACGTAACTTTTACTGGCGATATCATCGTTGTAATACATTTTACTGTTTTGAAACACTCATATTTGTGTTCAGCGAAGTCTCCCGAGTAAAACAGTACACCCCATGTACAGGTTTTATGGTGTCTTGGAAAGTTATAGGGTTAAATATAGTGCTAGCAAATTAAATTCCCTATACTTTCGGCATGGGTTGTCAGGCAGGTCCCGCTAATTGTACTTAATTAGGATACCTAATTATGTAAAATTATTACATAAATATATGTGTAGAATTAATATATGTGTATATATATATATATATATACATATGTGTATATATACGTATATATATATATATATATATATATAATTTTTTAAAAATATTTTTATTTATATATAGGTATATACATAGTGATATATACGTATATATTTATGTATATAGATATATATATTATTTCGTTCTACGTGTATTTTTATATATATATATATATATATATATATATATATATATATATATATATATCACAATACAGTTAGAACAAAATAAAACACATCTATATATTTTCAATTTTTTTTATTTAATTTTTTTACGTATTTACATATTTTTTTATATTATATATAAATATATATATAATAATAATTATATATATATTTAATCAGTATCAGTCTACGTGTAATTTGATATTAATATATATATAATTATATATATATATATATATTAATATTAAAATACACCTAGACAGTGTATGTGTGTGTGTGTATATGTGTATATATATATATATACTTAGATCATATATATATATATATATATATATATATATATGATCTGAGTATATATATATATATATATATATATATTTTTTTTTACACTTATTTTAACTGTTGTTTATTTGAATTTAGCCAGCAGGGGGACTAACTGTCATTACAGTTAGTCCCCCTGCTGGCATTGCTGCAGCCAGCTATCCCGGCCATGTGATTGTGAGGTCCTCGCAAGGACCTCACTCTCACATGGCCCGGGGGTGCTGAAGAGAGCAGACGTGCCGCGGGGGGCTCCCTGGGAGTCCCCCCAACCGCGTTCGCCGGCATGGGATCGCCGGCGACCGGGTAAGTTACTAAAAACCGGAGGGCGTACTATTACGTCCTGCGGCGTTTAGAGCCGCTTTTAAAAGGACGTAATAGTACGCCCTCCGGTCTTAAGGGGTTAAACTAACACAGGGACAATCGAGCATGTCAAACTCAAATATGCAATATATGGGAATATGTAATTAGCAACTACAGCACAATGCTGTTTCATCAAATTCATCTATCACTTTAAAAAAAATAAAAAAAAAATATATATATACACACACACACTGCTCAACACTTAAACAACACAATGTAACTCAAAGTCAATCACACTTCTGTGAAATCAAACTGTCCACTTAGGAAGCAACACTGAGTGACACTCAATTTCAAATGCTGTTGTGCAAATGGGATAGACAACAGGTGGAAATTATAGGCAATTAGCAAGACACCCCCAATAAAGGAGTGGTTCTGCAGGTGGTGACCACAGACCACTTTTCAGTTCCTATGCTTCCTGGCTGATGTTTTGGTCACTTTTGAATGCTGACGGTGCGTTAACTCTAGTGATGCATTAGACGGAGTGTACAGCCCACATAAGTGGCTCAGGTAGTGCAGCTCATCCAGGATGGCACATCAATGCGAGCTGTGGCAAGAAGGTTTGCTGTGTCTGTCAGCGTAGTGTCCAGAGCATGGAGGCGCTACCAGGAGACAGGCCAGTACATCAGGAGACGTGGAGGAGGCCGTAGGAGGGCAACAACCCAGCAGCAGGACCGCTACCTCCGCCTTTGTGCAAGGAGGAACAGGAGGAGCACTGCCAGAGCCCTGCAAAATGACCTCCAGCAGGCCACAAATGTGCATGTGTCTGCTAAAACGGTCAGAAACAGACTCCATGAGGGTGGTATAAGGGGCCTGACGTCCACAGGTGGGGGTTGTGCTTACAGCCCAACACCGAGCAGAACACCAAGATTGGCAAATTCGCCACGGGCGCACTGTGCTCTTTCATAGATGAAAGCAGGTTCACACTGAGCACATCTGACAGACGTGACAGAGTCTGGAGATGCCGTGGAGAACGTTCTACTGTCTGCAACATCCTCCAGCATGACCGGTTTGGCAGTGGGTCAGTAATGGTGTGGGGTGGCATTTCTTTGGGGGGCCGCACAGCCCTCATGTGCTTGCCAGAGGTAGCCTAACTGCCATTAGGTACCGAGATGAGATCCTCAGACCCCTTGTGAGACCATATGCTGGTGCGGTTGGCCCTGGGTTCCTCCTAATGCAAGACAATGCTAGACCTCATGTGGCTGGAGTGTGTCAGCAGTTCCTGCAAGATGAAGGCATTGATGCTATGGACTGGCCCGCCTGTTCCCGAGACCTGAATCCAATTGAGCACATCTGGGATATCATGTCTCGCTCCATCCACCAACGTCACGTTGCACCACAGATTGTCCAGGAGTTGGCAGATGCTTTAGTCCAGGTCTGGGAGGAGATCCCTCAGGAGACAATCCGCCACCTCATCAGGAGCATGCACAGGCGTTTTAGGGAGGTCATACAGGCACGTGGAGGCCACACACACTACTGAGCCTCATTTTGACTTGTGTTAAGGACATTACATCAAAGTTGGATAAGCCTGTAGTGTGTTTTTCCACTTTAATTTTGAGTGTGACTCCAAATCCAGACCTCCATGGGTTGAAAAAATGTATTTCCACTTTTACATTTGTGTGTGATTTTGTTGTCAGCACATTAAACTATGTAAAGAACAAAGTATTTCAGAAGAATATTTAAATTGTTCGGATCTAGGATGTGTTATTTTTGTGTTCCCTTTATTTTTTTGAGCAGTGTATATATATGTTTAGACCTTTAAATAGTAATGTTGCACAAAATGTGTTCTCCCTTCTACTGATAAAGTGCATGGCAATAGGAAAACACCCCACCATTGTATTATACAAATAGATACATAAGTCATTTTGAAATTCATTATTTATTAGTGCTCTCCGTTCCCCCGCTGGTCACCACATGGTGGCAGTGTAGCAGTCATTATTTCATGAAAAGGAGGTATTTTATACTAATGCTCAGTTTGCTAACAAAAATCAGTTTCTCTCAATTACACTCATAGTAGTTATTTTATTATCCAGCATTACAGTCCATGGGGCTTCTCAGTAATACTACAGAACAAAGTATAACATAGAATTCATTTTAAGGCTTTTTATCCTGCCAACTGATGCATTTACGATCACCAAAAGCATGTTACAAACAAAAATAAAAATGTATCCCTTTTAAAATGATATAGAAGATGTTACTCAAACTTTAAGAGTATTGGTCCCTTGTGAGATTTCGAATTACATTTAAAACATTTATAAGGTGTAAACACAAGTATTATTCAGCTCCACAATCAATGTAAAGTACTCCAGATAAGGTAAGTGGTATAAGAAATGTAAACCAGACACACAGAACACATCAATATCCTGCAAGTTCTGAAACATAACAAACCCATAGTGATCCATCTCACCCTGATCCCTAAATTGACTATTAATGAAATATTGTATTTATTGAATTATTATGGATAAGCTTTTGAAATGATCACAATCAGTTGGAAAGGTTTTTCAAATGATTTATCAACTTTTCCCATAAAGGTTGGTGACTTCAGTAGATAAATCATTTAAAAAGGTTTTTCTAACAGATTATGATCATTTTTAAAATCTTATCCAAAATAATTAAATTGAGGCTTATACTGGCTCCGTTCATTTTGTGATCTTGGGGGTATACACACCATACATGTTAAAGGTTTCATCCTTACCATATAGGACTAGCTATAGTATGGAATTATATTGAGCATTTATCTTGAATATCCTTCAATAGTTTCTAGTTGTATCATGTCATGCTATCCCATAATATATCACAAGAATTTAAATGTAGAAGCCAGGCCACCTGGAATGTCACAGTACCAACACCTCCTCTTACATTTATCATTGTTATGTTATTTGTCATAATATACAATATTTGACTGTAATAATGTCTCTCAAGTTTAGTAATCACTCAGTGGAATGAATACCTTTAGCTTTGGTTCTATGCAGCATGGTTCAAAAATCTGAAAATGGACCTCACCAGAAGCAATTCAGGGAATTCACAATTCATCAAGCTGCGCGCGCATTCAGCCAGTACATAGGAAAGCACTCTCAATGCTTTCCTATGGACGCTGGCGTCTTCTCACTGTGAAAATCACAGTGAGAAGCGCCTCTAGCGGCTGTCAATGAGACAGCCACTAGAGGCTGGATTAACCCATTTGTAAACATAGCAGTTTCTCTTAAACTGCTATGTTTACAGCAGGCAGGGTTAATCCCAGATGGACCTGGCACCAGACCACTTCATTGAGCTGAAGTGGTCTGGGTGCCTATAGTGGTCCTTTAATGACCACGGATGTACCTGATACGTCCGCGGGGAATATATATCTCAAAATACACTTATAACGAAATCATATAAATGCATTATATACATACATGTGTGTGTATGTATATGTATATGTATATGTATATATATATATATATATATATATATATGAAACAAGGGGGGGGGGGGGTTGGCTGCACTCACCTGAACATGCATAAATGGGGGTGCTGCTGGGGGCCAAATTATACAATACACAAGATCCAGTGCACTCACCTATCCACTAAACAGCAACTTCAATGTTGAAAGATTTTATTTGTTTTTTTTAAAAACACCTAATCTAGGCAAAAATAATGGTGGTTTAGTTACATTATATGATCATACATTGCATAAGCCTGCCACAACGTCAATGTACCCCATCTTTGGCAACCTAATGTCTGCTCTTATGAGATTAACCCACTTACTTGGGGAAAAAAATGTTTTCCCAAGTAAGTGGGTTAATCTTATAAGAGCAGACATTAGGCTGTTAGTGTAGGCTGTTAGTGTGCACCAAGTTTATTACCTTAGGTTGTCTTCTTTTAAAAAAGACATACATGTGAAGGGTTATGCGGGGATTCATGACAGATATCAGTGTTACAATGTAACACGTTAATTTTGAAATAAAATGGTTTCGAAATAGCAAAGTGCTACTTGTACTTATTGCCCTATAACTTGCAAAAAAAGTTAAGAACATGTTAACATTGGGCATTTCTTAACTCAAGACAAAATTTAGAAACTATTTAGCACGGGTGTTTTTTGGCGGTTGTAGATGCGTAACAAATTTTGGGGATCAAAGTTGGAAAAAGTGTTTTTTTTTCTTCATCATATTTTATCATATTTGTTTATAGTAAATTATATGACATGATGAAAATAATGGTATTTTTAGAAAGACCATTTCATGGCGAGAAAAACTGTATATAATATGTGTGGGTACAGTAAATGAGTAAGAGGAAAATTACAGCTAAACACAAACACCGCAGAAATGTAAAAAGAGCCCTGGTCCTTAACGGTAAGAAAATTGAAAAACGGTCTGGTGACTAAGGGTCACTATGAATTCGCCCCATATTTATTTGGACAAATATTCTGTTGAGTTGATGTTCATCAGTTATTTATGTTGCAAATTATTTTATTACTTTTAAAAAGAGACAGACACATGCCAAAAAGTATAAAACATCACATAATTATTTATGGTACGAAGTGAAAATGATTGTGGGTGTGATACAGGATAGGGGAAGGGGAGGTAGTGAAAACACAGAGCTATATACCTGTTGGCAACAGAAAACTATCCAATGTAACAAATACTTTTACTTTTTAGGAGACTGATTCACCCAACAGTAACTTATGGCGATTTAACATAAATTGACAATAACTTAAATTAATAAGAACTTCGGTTTATACTTTGGTTTACATTTTGAAACTTCCTGTTCTTTGAATCAACCTGTAAATGTTCAATAAACCTTGGAAAGTGAATAAAACCCATCAAGGGCTGACGTAAAAATAGGTCAAACTATTACTTTGTTAACAGATGGGTAATGATTTATTTAAAAAAAAAAAAAAAAGATTTCATCCCAATTTTAATCTGCCAGGGAAGCAAGGCAATGCTTTTTACATGAAAAAGATAGCATACAAGATCACTGATTTAAACCAGAGAGTCAGGAGCCCTATAAATCATTCCGTTTATTTGAGAGTGAACTTCATACACATTTTCAGACAAAATTCTCTTTATAAGCTCTGTCAGAAATATTAGCTCATAATTTATTTACTAACATCAATAATGCATGCAACAGTTTTTAGATTACAACTAGTGAGCAATTAATATTTGATAAACGGTTTAAATATTTACAATGTAGTCAGATTCTCACACTACTTTGGTCTGTGATTGGTACATAAAATATACTGAACAGAAATGTACCTGTTCCAAAATAAAGGAAATTGTCTCCAAGACTAAATGGAGGTCTTGCTTGTCCAAGGAAAATGCAGCTTGGAGTTTTTCTTCTTCTTCCTCACTAAAACTTTGTTCTGCCTAAAATAAGTAAACAAGAAGAAAAAAAAACAGGTTAAACAGATTTATTCCAGTTATCTGGCAATATAAATTTGATCTAGGCGTTCTATCTAAGCAACTGATAAAAATCAGCACACTGTGAAAACTTCGTATGGGGTACTGGAATGTCCTGACCTCAAAACATTGTTTTACATTCTTCCACTACATATAATGGAGTCGAAAGTATTGGATTTTCTTTTCTTTCTTAAAAGCCCTCATGGAACAACTTTGTGCATCACTTCATCTTAAAAGACCAATCCAGACCTTTAAAGAAATTTAGCTTGCTGAAGTGCCTTGTATGTTCCGAGTGTGTCCTCTATTTTTTCATTTTACAGAATATTTCCACAAAAATTGGCAGGGTTTTTTTTTCCCCGTCTTTTTTTCTTTTTTTAATTCTATAGGCAAGCTGACTATGCCACGATAGCAGAGTCCAGCACATTAGTGGTTGCATGTCTTGACATAGATGTGGCATGCATGACAATTACACATTTTTTGTGAAGATATGTGAGAGCATATCCTTTTAGTAAAAACAATGAGAAATTGTTGTAACACTATGCTAAAAACCGTTTAGTTATAAGGAGTGCATGTGACCGTTAGTTCATAAAAGGAAAGAAACATTACAAGCTAACTATGTGCGTCCAGATCGCTAAGCTGCATTAAAGGCACATAACTGGGCAGGCCCTCTGGACCTCAGGGGTATATTAGGTAAGTAATACAAAGGTGATAGACAATGAGTATTCACTGGAAAACACGTTAGCCATTGTGATAAAAACAGATATATTATACATAGAAACATAGAATGTGACGGCAGATAAGAACCATTCGGCCCATCTAGTCTGCCCAATTTTCTAAATACTTTTATTGGTCTCTGGCCTTATCCTATAGCTAGGATAGCCTTATGCCTATCCCACGCATGCTTAAACTCCTTTACTGTGTTAACCTCTAGCACTTCAGCTGGAAGGCTATTCCATGCATCCACTACCCTCTCAGTAAAGTAATACTTCCTGATATTATTTTTAAACCTTTGTCCCTCTAATTTAAGACTATGTCCTCTTGTTGTGGTAGTTTCTTCTTTTAAATATAGTCTCCTCCTTTACTGTGTTAATTCCCTTTATGTATTTAAATGTTTCTATCATATCCCCCCTGTCTCGTCTTTCCTCCAAGCTATACATGTTAAGATCCTTTAACCTTTCCTGGTAAGTTTTATCCTGCAATCCATGAACCAGTTTAGTAGCCCTTCTTTGAACTCAATATATAAGGTATCAATATCCTTCTGAAGATAGGGTCTCCAGTACTCTGTACAGTACTCCAAGTGAGGTCTCACCAGTGTTCTGTACAATGGCATGAGCACTTCCCTCTTTCTACTGCTAATACCTCTCCCTATACAACCAAGCATATTATTATTATGTTATTATTTATATAGCGCCAACAAATTCCGCAGCGCTTTACAGTGGGTGGACGAACAAACATGTTGTTGTAACCAGACATGTTGGACACACAGGAACAGAGGGGTTGCGGGCCCTGCTACATGAGCTTACATGCTAGATGGAATGGGGTGACACAAAAGGTAAGGATAGTATTAGACTAATGACAGTTGCAAGAGAGGAATCAGTCAGGAGCTATTAAAAGTTTAATTGATTCGCTTTTATGAAGAAGAAGTGGGTTTTTAATGATTTTTTGAAGAAGTGGAGACTGGGTGAGCATCTAACGGAGGAGGGTAGTGAGTTCCACAGGAACGGTGCAGCCCTCGAGAAGTCTTGAAGGCGAGCATCAGAGGTGGGAGTACAGACAGAAGATAGACGTAAGTCTTCAGCAGAGCGCAAGGACCTAGACGGGACATACTTGTGTATTAGGGAGGATAGATAGGTGGGAGCAGCATTCTGCAGAGATTTGAAAGCAAGAACCAGAATTGTAAATTGGGCTCTATATCTTACAGGAAGCCAATGTAGGGACTGACAGATGGGTGAGGCGTGGGTTTTGTGGGCGGACAGGAAGATGAGCTTCGCCACCGCATTCATTATGGACTGTAACGGTGCAAGTTGGGAGCACGTAAGACCACTTGCAGTAGTCAAGGCGAGAAAGGACATTGGAATGGACCAGCACCTTAGTCGCATCTGGCATTAAGAAGGGTGGGTTGCGCGCAATGTTTTTGAGATGGAAGCGGCAGGATTTGGCGATAAACTGAACATGAGGCGTGAAGGAGGCGTGAAGGAGAGAAAAGCTGACATGCTGCCTAAGGCCTCAATTTAATAAGCATTCCAAATGATTCAGTTTATTTATAAAAATGATTCATCTACAGAAGTCACCATTATGGTCAATGGAAATTTTTGTAGGTACATAATTTGGACATTTTTTTTTGTAAATCTTTCTTTTATTATGGCATATGTGTTATAGAGTACAGAATAGAAAGAGGAGGCATTGTGGGGTAACACGAGTTGATGATAACAAGATGGTGAGCAATACACCTCTAAGAAAGACTGCCATATTTTTTGATTTTTTTTTTAACACGTCATGTAAACAGATTGATACGAGCTTGGTTAATAAAATAAAAATAAAATAATAATAAAAGTATTTGTTGCTTAACAGTGCTAAATCAGCTACATCGGTGTAGTCTTAATATACCAACATGTCTTACAAAGTAGTAGTAGCTAGTTAGTATATGATTCGGAGAGAGGTCATTATTATGAGAAGAACATGCTAGTAATCATTGCTTACGGAACATAACATGCTAGAGTAGTTAGATAGAGCGAATACAGTAATATTACGTTTTCTCCCATGCAGGGCTGCTTTATTGTATGTTGAAGTAAGTCGCTTTATCCGAATAGCTGTGTAAGGCAAGGTAGTAGGGATTGAACGGGCAGGCTGTGTACAGCGCTGAGAACCTGTAGATTGACATGCATGAGGATTACGTTTAAGGCTCGGTGTTGCGGTTAGAAGGGCATTCTAGATATAAGATTATAGGTAAGTACTATGAAAGCCACTGAGCACATCTAGTGAAAGGCAGATGGTATAGTAGGACATACATTGCCTGGTTGTGCTGGGCAGTTTGGTAGGTTTCTTTTTGTAGGTATCGAATTAGTTTGCCTATGCGTGTCTACCATGCAAAGAAACAGGCTGCATTATAACTTTAAGTCAGATACGGCAGCGATAAAACAAGAACATATAAACAGTGACATAAACAACTTGCTGGAGCAGTGAAGAAATAGGTTAATCAACGCTTAAGTCTGTATAGGTCTCGTCCCGCCAGACAGCTCTGCTGCAACGGTTGTTCACCCCTGGAGCCATGGGGGCTCGGTGAGCTTGTGTCAGTGTCTCTTTTAACCAACGCCTTTGGATGGGAGTATGTCAGTGCCCCCTAGAGGTCCGCGGTTCGGGTGCGTCGTGGGCCAGGTCCCCTGCTGGTCGGCTATGCGGTCCTTCGTAGGCCTGATGCTTCGGAGTGCATAGGAACCTTGTGATGTGGGCCACCCCCTGCGTGCATCATAGTACCCCTGCGAATAAGCCTCTCTGTCCGGTCCCCGGGCGCTGGAGAGGCCTGCACCAGCGTTCCACAGACTCTGTTACCTCTTGGGGCCGTGTCTCCCCTTTGTCGGGTGCCTCTGGAAGCCCGGATGTTCTGCCGCCGCCAGCGGCGGTCGGGCTTCGGGCGTTGTGGTTGGTGCTTTGGAGGTAGTCTCCGGTTGGCCATCTTCAGGTAGGCCCTGAGGGCGGACAGCAGTGGCAGCTCCACATGCGGTGCCTTGGTGCGGCCCGTTCTCATGTCGTCTCCTACTCCGTTTGTGCTGTTCGCGGGGGTGCTTCTTAGGGGGAGGCTTCCACCCGTTGTTCAGGCAGGTTGTAGCTGCTGCTCGTTGGGCAATGCGGAGCCAGAAGTTATGGCAGATGGCATTAAACCTGGCCTCAAAGAGATCTTCCCAGGGAGTGTTCTGTTCGTCGGGCTTGATGTTCCACGTGGCGGCCATCTTGGTCGTGCCTTGGGTTCCCTGTCGGGCAGTGCCCTCATCCTCCGGTTGGGGGGGGGTCAGAGTGCTGCGGGTTCGCCGGTCGAGCCGGAGCGTCGGGAGGTCGGCCGCCTCTCCCCCGCCTAGGCGCCAGTAGGCCGCAGCAGGGCTCTCGGGTTATTGTCGGTAGCGATGCTTGTAGTGCGTTTGAAGTCGCTTGCCCGGAGTCCCCTGGATGCCAGTGCTTCCATACATTGGTAGTTGAGCCCTGTATTTAGGCTTTTTTATTGCTTTATCGTCGAGTTGTAGCAGGAGCTCATGTAGTGTGCGACTGCTCTGCTTGGCAGTCAGGCTCCGCCCCCAAATTTGGACATTTTTATAACAGTACTGAATCATTGCAAAAGCTTATTAAATAGAGGCCTTCGTTAGCAGCAGCTTCATCATGTCTGCTATCCGCTTGATTACAGCTCCACTCAGAGTTGAGCTGTTAGATGCATACAAATCTGGGAAGAAACCTCTAGGGAAGTGTTATGACTTGTATAGAAAGGGCACACCATATAATTGCTTGGAATAGCCAAATTAAATTATTAGCTATTATTCCCAACATAACACTTACGTGTGTTTGGGAATTAAAGTTACAACGATTTTAGCAAACTGATTCATTTAAATCAAATTTGCAGAAACAAAGGCTGTGAACCGACACATAGAACACAAGTTCTTATGGCTCTTGATGTGTCCCATCAATTACCAACCAACAATTATCATCAAAGATTACAGCAATGCATAACTTATGTTGCCATCAGTGATAGTTTTCCAAACGTTAAGTTAAAGTAGGAGGAAGTAGGGGTAAACCAAAGGGGCAATTACTCATGTTCTGGGGATGGGGTCTATACAAAATGCATATACTTCAAAGCTGAACTTTCTGCAGTGTGCAAGTACAAAATAGCATTTCAATGATTAGAAGGTAATTTAAAGAGGCTCTATTATGGCAAATTATATTTGAGTTCCCCCTTATCAATTTGTTGTGATAGTAAAAATAACTGCACATAGGAAACATTGTCACACATTTAGACTAGAAGAAAGGAGATTTAGTATATGGCAAATGAAAGGGTTTTTCCCAGTAAGAACAATAAGGATGTGGAATTATCTGCCTAGGGGGGTGGTTTTATCAGAGTCCATACAGATGTTTAAACAGCAATTGGATAAATACTTGCAAACCATAATATTCAGGTATATAGATTTTTAATTAGTGAAGTAATAGTTTCTTGAGACAAGGATACATCTGTCTGCCATTCTGGGGTCAAGAAGGAAGGGATTCTTAGTTAGTTGCAAAATTGGAAGCGCTTCAGATTGGGATTTTTGCCTTCTTTTGGATCAAGAGCAAAATAAAGATGTGAGGAAGACTGAACTTGATGGACACATATCTCTTTTCAGTTATGTAACTATGTAACAAATGTATAAATACAGCATTATTTTACCAACAGTACAGTCCCTGTGCCAAATAGGAAAATGTTTCTGTTCTCTGTAAACTAGAAAACCAGCCACGACAGACAAATGCACACGCATCTTCTTTTACAAGGCAGATGCAGTAGTAAAGTAAATATATCCTTTACTGCATACATTTGCTAGGACAATGTAAAAATGACATCCCCATACCTACCTGGAGGGAACCACTTCATCCACAAGGTGTGTGGATTATTAAGTCCCTTTAATTTACTCTTCCTCACATAATGTACATAAAGTATTTGTAGGTCTTCCTATTTAAACCTCTACGGCCAAATGCAACTCGCATACATCTCCTGCAAGTATGACTTCTGTTCACAAACAAGCACTAAAATGAATACTAAGCAAGGCACAAATGTAATAGACTTTTTTTTTTAATATATATATATATATATATATATTATAATAATAGCATAATAAAAACTCTACAAATTTAAAATTTGCAAGTAAAAGACAGAACACGGTTTAAAATATAAAGTAAATCTTGAACCCTATGAGATTCTGTTTACAGACATCCAGAGTTTTTGTCTTCCAAAGCTTTCAAGCGAAACACAGTTCATTATTTACTAGCTTTTCTTTTATTACATTTGTACCTTCCTTGAACAAAGAAATCATTTAGCAAAAACAAAAGCTATTATGGCAATGAAGGCTGAATACCTTCAAAACGTAGAATGAAGAATATTAGTTCTTCCATACTTTTGTTTCATTACCCGACCAAATCAGACAATTATTTTTACATTCGCAACAGAGAGCACTGTATATTTAAAAAGAACACAGAAGAATACCATAGCAAAAAAGAATACAAAGAATAAAATTAGAGTGAAATCAAATTTCTGGCACACTACCAGATACTCAGCGATGATTTAAATGTATCTTAACCCCTTAAGGACACAGTTTTATTTTGCTTGTTTTGTACTTAAGTCACCAGAACATCTACAGCTTATTGTATTTGTCCTGGTGAGTATAATCATTCTGTTCAGGCGTTTTGCAGTAAACACTGTCTTTTCAGAGAAAATGAATTGTTTACATTACAGCCTAGTGATAACTTCACTGGCCACTCCTCATATGGCTACCAGAGGTGCTTCCTGGGGCAGTGCTGCACACATTCAGTTTCTCCACACTCTGCATGGAGACACTGAACTTTCCTTATAGAGATGCATTGATTTGATGCATATTTATGAGGAGATGCAGATTGGTCAGGGCTGTGTTTGGCTTTGCTGGATCTGCTCCTGATCTGCCTCCTTGACAGTTTCAGCCAATCAAATGCGTTCCTATAGGAAAGCTTGAGAATTTCTGAGAGAATCACTTATAAAGATGCCAAGCAGGCAGATCAGGGCAAAGCCAGCAGAAGCAGACTGGAATAAAAGTAAGTTTTTAGTATATTTAAGGGGGCAGGAGGGGGAAAGTGGGGCTAGATGGTGTTTTAACACTATAGGGTAAGGAATACATGTTTGTTTAAGGACCAAATTCATTTTTGCATGTTTGCTATGTGTGTGTTCAACTGCCATCTCCATATTTGTCATTTATTGCATCAACACATATTATAAACTTAATGTAAAACAGTGGAGCGCTACATACTTGTAAAGTGCAACCAATGTGCTAAGTGCAAAAATATCAAAAGGGCAATAACCGTCTGTGCAAGCAGGTATACCTTAAAAGGGAAATCAATACAAAATAGTGTAAGATGCTGCCCCTGCAACCTTGAAATCCACCAAACATATACGGTTTTCAAACACTGGCTTCCAACCATTTAACAGATATGCGCCACCAGCAACACGTCTAGTGGGGGCTTAAGAGGGGACGTAATGGAGGTCAGAATGACCCTTGTGCACTTTATTTTTAAAGTCGGCCAACCGATACAAGATTTACAGAAAACCTGTAATGATAAAATCAATTTAACTTAAACCACCCTCATATACATTGTATACATCATATATCACAAACATACATCATGTATTCAATGTAAAATATTGAGATATCCTCAATTCGCCTCCATTCTAGCGCCACCATCTTCAGAACTTTGCGGGTGTTACTACAGGGAGTGCAGAATTATTAGGCAAGTTGTATTTTTGAGAATTTTATTATTGAACAACAACCATGTTCTCAATGAACCCAAAAAACTCATTAATATCAAAGCTGAATATTTTTGGAAGTAGTTTTTAGTTTGTTTTTAGTTTTAGCTATTTTAGGGGGATATCTGTGTGTGCAGGTGACTATTACTGTGCATAATTATTAGGCAACTTAACAAAAAACAAATATATACCCATTTCAATTATTTATTTTTACCAGTGAAACCAATATAACATCTCAACATTCACAAATCTACATTTCTGACATTCAAAAACAAAACAAAAACAAATCAGTGACCAATATAGCCACCTTTCTTTGCAAGGACACTCAAAAGCCTGCCATCCATGGATTCTGTCAGTGTTTTGATCTGTTCACCATCAACATTTCGTGCAGAAGCAACCACAGCCTCCCAGACACTGTTCAGAGAGGTGTACTGTTTTCCCTCCTTGTAAATCTCACATTTGATGATGGACCACAGGTTCTCAATGGGGTTCAGATCAGGTGAACAAGGAGGCCATGTCATTAGATTTTCTTTCTTCTTTTATACCCTTTCTTGCCAGCCACGCTGTGGAGTACTTGGACGCGTGTGATGGAGCATTGTCCTGCATGAAAATCATGTTTTTCTTGAAGGATGCAGACTTCTTCCTGTACCACTGCTTGAAGAAGGTGTCTTCCAGAAACTGGCAGTAGGACTGGGAGTTGAGCTTGACTCCATCCTCAACCCGAAAAGGCCCCACAAGCTCATCTTTGATGATACCAGCCCAAACCAGTACTCCACCTCCACCTTGCTGGCGTCTGAGTCGGACTGGAGCTCTCTGCCCTTTACCAATACAGCCATGGGCCCATCCATCTGGCCCATCAAGACTCACTCTCATTTCATCAGTCCATAAAACCTTAGAAAAATCAGTCTTGAGATATTTCTTGGCCCAGTCTTGACGTTTCAGCTTGTGTGTCTTGTTCAGTGGTGGTCGTCTTTCAGCCTTTCTTACCTTGGCCATGTCTCTGAGTATTGCACACCTTGTGCTTTTGGGGACTCCAGTGATGTTGCAGCTCTGAAATATGGCCAAACTGGTGGCAAGTGGCATCTGCACGCTTGACTTTTCTCAGTTCATGGGCAGTTATTTTGCGCCTTGGTTTCTCCACACGCTTCTTGCGACCCTGTTGACTATTTTGAATGAAACGCTTGATTGTTCGATGATCACGCTTCAGAAGCTTTGCAATTTTAAGAGTGCTGCATCCCTCTGCAAGATATCTCACTATTTTTGACTTTTCTGAGCCTGTCAAGCCCTTCTTTTGACCCATTTTTCCAAAGGAAAGGAAGTTGCCTAATAATTATGCACACCTGATATAGGGTGTTGATGTCATTAGACCACACCCCTTCTCATTACAGAGATGCACATCACCTAATATACTTAATTGGTAGTAGGCTTTCGAGCCTATACAGCTTGGAGTAAGACAACATGCATAAAGAGGATGATGTGGTCAAAATACTCATTTGCCTAATAATTCTGCACTCCCTGTATTCTTGTAACACCCAACTCCTTCGACTTTCCATGCTTGTGGACACGTCCCCAAGTAGGGCAAATCTCCTCGGCAACGCCGATATACTGGCATCGGAATGGAGTGATGTCATTCTGTTCCAATATTCCCTAGCCAACACTAGCAGCATTGGCTAGTGTTTCCATAGCAACTACAGTGCATACTTTTTGGTGTTTGTTTTTTTTAGCTATTTGCAGATTTGCCAGCAGGCAGTTCGACTTTTTTTTTATTATTTTTTTTTAAATGGATCTGGACTTTAACAATCAGTATTTTATTAAAACATGACAGATCTGCATTATTTAATTACGTATTAATGGCAGTTTTTTTTTTTAGCATTTGCTAGAATTCTTGACACTCAAACTAATTCCAGACTCTCTGAAATTGCTCTATAGGGAGAGAGAGGGGCATCTTAAATACTTAATATAACTTATTCATTGGATCTGACAGTCGGTGTATTTATTTATTGAAAGAAATTTGATGCCAATTGTATCTGCTTAATGCAAAAGCAACATTTTAATTTACACTGATAAACCTCTAATCATGCAAGGCGTACAGCAGACTGCGTAGACTTTGTAGCAGCAGTTTCTAAAGAACTTTGCTTGTTTTAATGTACATCTGGGCACAATAAAATTTAAATCACCTGAAACCCGAGACAGCAGACTCAATAAGAAATTAGATAATGGAAACAAAATGAGTACACATTGTCTTCTCTGCTCCTTCATTACCAATGCGGGAAACTTTCCCCTGTTAAATTGTTGTAAATAATTGTCAGATACTGTTAAGGAACAAAATGTTTTAAAACCACCATGCTTTAACGTCATTCGCCAAGGGCAGCTAAAACAGTGTCCCAGTGTCAGGCCCTAAAACACAACGAACAAACATGCAAATGTATATTTCTACCTATCGTAAAATGCTTTTTCTGTAGTGACTTGCAGTACCAAGCAATGGATATACACTCCTTTTCATGTGCTGGACAATTAGCCTGATGATATAGAGAGTCCCTCCCATTGTCTTTTATATAGGACAGCTTGACCCCAAACTCAGACAGGTAGGTGGTTTGTTGTTTTATGTTTTATTTGACTTTTCTTTTTTAGTTTTAGTCTTATTATTTTTTTGTTTGTTGTTTTGTATTTAGTTAGCCAGTGGGGTTTGGGATCAGTTTCAAGGGACACTATCGTCACCAGAACAACTACAGCTTATTGGATTTGTTCTGGTGAGTAGAATCATTACCTTCAGGCTTTTTGCTGTAAACACTGTCTTTTCAGAGAAAACGACACAGTAATCTATGTAAGCAAATTCGAACTACCCCAGCTTGAGGCTGTGCTCAAAGACCAGTTCACAGAGGTAGAAAAGTGGATCACAAAAAACAAGCTCTTCCTAAACACTGACAAAACGGTCACAATGCTCTTTGGGACAGTACCTAAATTACACAAATTACTAAACTTCCATCTATTCATCAAAACAAAATCTAAAAGCACACTGACCGCAGTATAACATACTCAAATACTTGGGTATGTTGTTAGGCCCCAATCTATCTTTTGGCCTACACATAGAAAAACGTGCATCTAAACTTTATCCAAAACTAGGAGCCCTGTACAGAAACAAATCCTGACTAAGCCCTACAGTAAATGCTGATGCCAATCATTGATTATAGGGATGTAGTATATGCACCTGCACTGCAAACCCACCTTCCTTAATAAACTTAATACATTGTATAACTCATTCTGCTGTTCGGCTGTTCCCACCTGCTATAGGGGTTACCTCCCAAGCTTCTAAAAAATAACCTGACACTCTTCCATTAATATCTCTGTTTTAAATTAATACCCACCATCTCGTTTAACGTGCACAGTCACTCTACAGCTGACACCTGAGGCACTTATGATGAGGCTAGTTGAAAAGTTGTAATGCTTCAAACTGCAGGACTGGGGCTGTGACTCTGAGGACTTATGGGATATTTTTTTTTTATGTTGTGCCCAGCTTGTTTCATTGTATGAACACATATGTATTATGTTCAGCTCTCTGTATAGTATGAGTATCTCTGCCTTAAATAGGGAGGAGCAAAATTTATTGGGGAGGAGTCTGGCACCCCACCATCTTAAAACTTCACCAAGCGGTCAGTACAATTACAACACAGTCTTTATGAGTACATAATGTATCTAATTTTATAAAAAATTCACAAGTTAGTGTGTTCCTTATAGTTATGTTCTGCGCTCAAAAATAAATTTAAAAAAAAAAAAACCTTTATATGAAACACATTACTAAGCACATTTGTATCTGGTGCGCATTATCCATATTCAAAACTATTCTTACAAATATACGGTATTCACTAATGTGTGGATTTTCAGGAATTCAAAGTGAAATAGAAATTTGAGGCCACAATACCCAAACTGAAGGCTAGGATTTCAGTTCAGTATTTTCAGTATAAAATGTAAAATTCACACTTACAGGATTATATAGAGTGTGAACTGAAATGAACATCACATTCCTCATAATTCACAGCTGTACATAAATGGGTTCTACACAGGCACAGGTTCTGCAGCTGGAAGACCAGACTCTGACCAAGAATAAGCTCCACCATTTAAACCCTCTCATTCTGGTCTATGGGATATGTTGATATTTCTCTTTTAGATTAACAGATTAATACTGTACTATGAGTGGAACTGCTTAATAAGTTGATAGCAGCCATACTGCAACATTAATTTATACAAATCTCAGTTCTGTTTCGAAAAACAGCTTTGAGCAGAAATCTGCCAATCCACTGACCAGAGAAGGAGAAAGATATCTCAACCAGAGTTGCAATGCATTCCACTACACGCTGTGCACACAGTGGATGGATCTCAAATGACAAAGGAGATCGTAAAACGCTCCAAAGTCATCAAAGACACAGGAGGCTGGCTTACAACTGCAGCTCTATTTGAAAATAGCTGCAGTAATAATCCAAACTCAGCAAGGCGTCAACAAGCACTGTACTCTCTGCACCATAACCTTTGCAATAACCCAAAAATTTTAGTGCTGATAATCTTTTAATTGAGATAATTAAGCCTGGGATTCCAGGACTTATTGATACTTTAGATTTACGTACCTTTAGATGAAGTCTTTGAAGGATTCGGGAGAGCAATCTTGGAAACTTGCCTTCGTCCAATTCATTCATAATGGATATCGCTTGCTTAATGCTAGGACATAGAAACAGGTCTGTGAGAGAATGTTCTTGTGAGTAAGAAATAAATGCTATTCGTGTTGGCTTGACAAAACCATTTAAATGTACGAGCCAAACAAGCAAACTGATTAGATGTTTATTTTTAGGTTCCATAAATTACTGTAACAAACACCTCATAAAAACAATCAAGAATACAAGAAATTTTGTATTCACAGCAAACAAACATAACAAATATAGTCACCAGAATAACTACAGCTTAATGTAGTTGTTCTGGTGAGCATAGTTAGTCCACGCAGATGTTTTGCTGTAAACACGGCCTTTTCAGAGAAAATGCAGTGTTTACATTGCTGCCTAGAGACACCTCCAGTGGGAGTCACTCAGACAGCCACTAGAGGTGCTTCCTAGGTACTGACGTTCAGCTTCTCCACGCTATGCATGAAGGCGCTGAACTTTCTCTATAGTGATGCATTGATTTGATGCATCTCTATGAGGAGATGCTGATTGGCCAGCATGGGGGTTGGCTCCGCTCCCTGCCTCCTTGGCAGAGATCATCAGAATAGACGATTTCAGGCAATCCAATGCTTTCCTATGGGAAGCCTTGGATTGGCTAAGATCGTCAGTTTTGATGATCTCAGCCATGGCGGCGGATCGGGGACAGGTGGACCAGAGCGTCGCTGGAAAAAACATGAGTTTTATACCTTTTTAAGGGAGGGCAATTGTTTTTTTAACAATATAGGGTCAGGAATACACTGTGTTTCTTACCCTATAGTGTTCCTTTAATTAAGCTCTGTAGTTAGGTATTTTATTACTTTATCGCAGGGCTCGACGAATCCAAGGCACATTGGATTTGTGAGCCTGTTCAGCCCAAGGTGACCGGCTGCCCGATTGGAGGCGAGCAGTCAGGCGGACAGTCTGTTTATTGAGAGATGAGGGAGGGAGGCGGGTCGCTGAAGGAGGGTTGCGGACGGCTGAATGAGGGATGCGGCGAGGGAGCTGTAATCTCTCTTCTCTGCTCTCTCACGCGCCCTCCAGTGATGCCGGGAGCCGGAATATGACGCCATTCCGGCCCAGCATCACTAAACAGCGTTTTAGGGAGCAGAGAGATGACAGCATCCCCACTGAACCCTAGGGAAAGCTAATCCACTCCAGCCTTATAAAAGGTAGGGATGCTGGTTGGATTTTAAATAACAAAAAGTAATGCTTTGTGAGTGTTGCACTGTGTGTGTTTGAAATCAGTTAGTGTGTGTTTCTGTCATTGTGTGTATGTGTGTCTGTCAGTAAGCGTCTGTGGGTGTGCGTGTCTGTGGAAGGAAAAATCACAAGTACACTAGCCACCCACAGATAAGAGCACTTTCTGTATGTATGTGTGTGTGTGTGTGTCTGTCAGTGAGTGAGTGTGTTATTGAGTGAGTGTATATGTGTCAAATCAGTGTGTCTGTCTGTCAGTGAGTGTGCATGTTTAGGTGACCTACCCCCCACCAATCACATGGGAAAGGTGTTTTTATTCGCCCTTATTCCCGTGTTAATGGTGCCATGGCTGGCCATACCTCCATGACTGAGACCATCAGTCTTGATGATCTCAAGCAATCCAATGCTTCCCCATAGAAAAAAAAATGGGAGACTATTGACATGCTGCGCAATAACCTCCCCGCATAGAGATGCATTGAATCTACATTATGGGCAGCATTAATGTAGGTGCTTTACACTGTGCACCCACCATAATTACTATAGTGCACTCTAGTGGTTATACTCTAGTGCTTTGAGTGTTCTTTTCAGTTTTGGTGGGGTATATAGAAAGAGCTATCTGTGGGTGGCTAGTGTACTTGGGATTTTTTCCTTCCATTTGTATTGCCTGGTTTTAAGTCAGTCAAGAAATAATGATTTTATAAACCAGCTTTCATATCATATATGTGGATTTCTTCATTATTGATATATTGATATATCAAAATAAAGAGATTTTAACTGTGGACAAAAAATTAGGCCAATTATTTGTTCTTAAAATTAACCTTCTGCAAATCCCAAATAGTAAAATATTATTATCTAGTTTTACATCAAACTCACATGGAAAAGAGAAACAAATAAAAAAAAAGAAAAGACTATCTAGTGGCAACAGATGATGTTACTTCATTATATACTGTGACTGACCATATGAAGGGCATCCAAGCAGTAAGGGAGTTTTAAATGATGATCCTCAAATTAACAATTTGCTGGTAGATTTTATACTAAACGCCATTAAGTTCATCCTTTTCCACAATTTCGTTTGGTTTAATGGTAATTATTACCTGCAAACATGTGGGAAAGAGATGGCCACCAAATTCGTGCCAAGCTATGCTTACATCTTCGTGGCAAATTGGGAGTTGAAGAATATCTGGCTTAATAACCCCTGGTGCTCTAGAAGCGTTACATAGATAACTTTCTGATTATTTGGGAAGGACCCAGGACGACTTTGAACGATTTTTTGAATTATATCAATTCCAACACTTATAATCTGAAATTCATTGCGGATATTCAAGAAACAGAGATCAATTTTGTAGATTTGACTTTTTTCATTAAAAATGGGCAAATACAAAGTAAAACCTTTTTTAAGTGCACCGATGGCAATAGTTTTATCAAATTTTAGAGCTGTCACCACCCATTCTGGCTCAAGAACATTCCTAAAAGCCAACAAATGCGGCTTTATAGGAATTGCGCTGAAGTAAATGATTTTTAAAATCAAGTACAAATCCTAAATAAATAATTTAAAAATAGACATTACCCAACGGATCTTGTAGAAGGATCTCAAGAAATAGTGGAGAAGTGCAATAATTTTTTTATTTTTTTTTATTCTTTATTTTTCGACTCGACAGGAGTAACAAGTGTACAGAAACATTTTGCTTGCGCAGAAGCCAACATTGGTATTACAATAGAATGCAGAATATGTTTCAAAAGACCCTTATGATACCTTTTTAATATATCTTTAATGTTTGTCTCCCATCGAGGGTTTTACATATATCAGGCAATTTGAGCATAACTATAGGAGTCCTATAATGGTATCTAACCGGATAGCTCTAGCTCTCCTTGTTCCTTCATTATTTTGACCATGCCTGAGGAGATTTAAGTAAAAAATTAAAAATAATAGCATAAGTAAGAGAGGTATCCTTCCCTTAGGAATCGGGAAGTAAGAAAAAAGGGATCTTAGCAGGAGAAAGCTGGAAAGGTAGTGAGAGAGAAGAGAAAAAGATGGGGTGCAGGTTCCGGGAGGCGAGGAGCAAAGGCCGGGGGGAGACCCATTTCGACGGAGGACAACCAGAGACCCCCTGCACTAACTGTTAAGTCACCTGTATTTTTCGTATTCTATTTTATCTGTCTTCGGTGGGTCCCACTACCCTACTATCCCATGGCTCCCAGAGTTTCAGAAATTTCGCTGTCGTCCCCCTCACCCATGCTGTCAGGTCATCCATTATCCTACATTCTCGGATCCTGGATATCACTCCCGTAAACTCCGGACCTTCAGGCGAGAGCCACGCGGTGGCTATTGTACGTCTCGCACTGAGAGTTATTTTATGGACCAGTTTCTGTTCTCTTTTGGTCCAACCATCGAGAGTCCTATTCAATAAATATATCCATGGATCTAGTAGTAGGGCCTTGTTAAATGTTTGTTTCAATAAATCCTCAACTGCCTTCCAAAATCTACGTATTTTCGGGCATTCCCACCACATGTTGAGGTACGTTCCCCGGGCTCCACAGCCCCTCCAACAGTCATCTGTGTCCAGTTTGCGCATCTTATACAGTTTTATGGGAGTGGTATACCACCGGAACATGGTTTTCCACGTCTGTTCCTGGAGTGTGACACAGATAGAGGCATTTTTATTCGCTTCCTAGATTTCTTGCCATTGCACTCCTTCTAAAACTTCCCCTAGATCCGTCTCCCACTGGTCGGTGTAAGTCAACCGCCCCCATTCTTTGTTCTCCGTGCTAAGGTGGGCATACATGAGTGTTATCATGCCCCTGGGGACCACTCAGTCCAGGCATAATTTCTCATAGAAAGTCAGCCTTTCCCGGATCTGAATATATCTAAAGAAATCTGTCGGGGTTAAGTGGGAATCTTGTTGGAGTTCCTCAAATTGGACGAGGTACCCATTGTGGTATAGTTGGTGGGTCCGTTGTAGTCCTATTCTTTCCAAGTTCCTAAAATCTCTAGGTAAATGTAGAAAATTGATAGAAGTGCACTCCACCCCTTGCCAAGGAATCCAGGGTGCTTCACTGGATATGTCCCAGTACCCAAATGGACCAAATATAATAGTAGAAATAGAAAAATGAATCCAGGCACTCCAAATGAATTCCAAGAAAAAGGTAATTTATTGGAACCAGCAGCTACAAAGCGACGTTTCAACCCCTAAGGGTCTTTATCAAGCTGGATAAAGACCCTTAGGGGTTAAAATGTCGCTTTGTAGCTGCTGGTTCCAATAAATTGCCTTTTTTCTTGGAATTCATTTGGAGTGCCTGGATTCATTTTTCTATTTCTCCTAAAATCTCTAGGGGCCATTCCAGGTTGAAATTCTCTGTTCCGAAGTATCTGAGTCAGGTGGAAGGGGGAGGCTGCCAATCCATATTTGAGTTTGTTCTCATCCCATATGTGAAGTGAGTTGAGTATGGACGGGCAAGTCACTCGTATCGTAGGCCTATATTCCCTTGAGACCCACATAGTGAATTGAGGGACGTCCCATCCCACCATCTATTTCAACCCATCTTCTCTCTTCAGGTGGGGAGTGCCACATCGCCACCTGCGTCAGTTGGGCCGCAAGGTAGTAGAAGTATAAGTTTGGCAGGCCCAATCCCCCTCTATCTTTTCGTCTGTAGAGAACCTGTCTAGATATTCTGTGCCTCTTGTTCTGCCAAATGAAGTCACCGATTGATCTTTGTAACGGTGTCAGTTGAGTTTTAGTAACGCGTATAGGCAAGGCTTGGAATAAGAACAGGATACGTGGGAGGATATTCATTTTGACAGAGTTAATCCGTCCTATCCAAGAAATGGGTTTATCCGTCTACTTTTCTAAATCTCCCATCAAGATCTTAATCAAGGGACCATAGTTAGTGGAGTACAGACGTAGAGGATCAACTGTTAGATGAATACCCAAGTACTTCAAGGTGTTTCTTTCCAAGTCGGAAGGTCTCTCGTATGCGACTTATGTCAGCCTCTTGCATATAGATCGGCATTGCACTGGACTTTTGCTTGTTAGCTTTATATCCAGATGCTGCTCCATATTCCTTTATCACATCCTGCAGTGCCGCCATAGAGTCCAAGGGGTTCGTGATGGTGACGAGGACATCATCGGCGTATGCCGAAACGGTTAATTCGCTGCCTCCCACTCGTACTCCTCTAATCCCTGGATGTTGTCTTATCGCTTGCATTAAGGGTTCCAATGCTAGTATAAACAGGAGGGGAGAGAGTGGGCACCCCAGGCTGGTTGCGTTAAATAGCCGAAATGGTGTCAATGGGGCTCCTGTAATCTGCACCTGTGCCCGCACTTCATGATACATCGCTTTCGTAGTCGTTATAAATTCGTCCGGGAAACCCAGGTGTTTCAACACTGTAAACAGAAATTGCCACCGCACCCTATCAAAGGCCTTTTCTGCATCGATGGAGACCACTAACGTGGGTGTCTCTGAGGTCGCCTGTTTCCAAATCAGATCTATGTTCCTCCTGGTATTTTCAAACAGTTGTCTGCCCTGAATGAAACCCACCAGGTCTGCATGGATAAGTGAGGTCAGCAACGGATTCAATCTATCAGCTTGGATTTTCGCCAAGATCTTCAGATCTTGGTTAATCAGTGATATAGGTCTGTAATTTTCTGGTCGGAGTGGATCCTTATTGGGTTTGGGTATCAAAATGATTGTAGCTAGGGCCATGTCCGGGTCCAACCGTCCTCCCTGTCTTAGGTTGCCGAAAAGTCCAATTAATAGAGGACTTATAATACGTGCCATCAAATCCATCAAGTCTTAGTGCTTTGTTGCCTTTCAAGCTTGATATGGCTCTATATAGTGCATCTTCGGAAATGTCCGCCACTAGGGTACTCACCGCCTCTCTCCTGAGTTTAGTCATCCCGAGTCTAATGAGATATCCGAGGATATGTTCCTCTTCATTTTCATTATATGTGTGCTTATCCAGAGTATGATTGTATAATTGTTTGTAGAATTCCTCAAATACCTTTACGATCTCGTCAGGCCTCGATTTTGTCGTGCCGTCTGGGTGTCTGATGGCTGTGATATGAGATCGTTCCTGCCTAGGTCGCAATGTCTTGCGAGGAGCGAGTCCATTTTATTGGACTTTTCATAAAAAGTCCGTTTTGACCAAACTATGGATCTAGCTGCATCTTCTAGTAGCAAAGTCGGAATGTTCCTCCTCACTGCTTCCAATCGCCTATAGGTCTCATTGTCAGGGGCTGTTTGGTGTTTCAGTTCAAGGGTCCTCAGCTGTCCCAACAGAGCTTCCAATTGAGAATGTTTCATTTTCTTCCGTCTGGTAGCTAGCTTGATAAGGGATCCCCTTATCACTGCTTTATGAGCCACCCATATCGTGCTTGCATTGACGTCCGGGGTGTTAATTGTGGCAAAATATTCCAGTATTTCCGACCGTATCTGTTCTCTCAGTTCAGGGTCTCGCAATAGAGACGTGTTCAATCTCCAAGTCCATGGAGAGGCCATGCACAGATTACTCACTGTAATGGACACATCAGCGTGATCTGACCATGAGATATTTCCAATCATTGACCCTATCATGGGCATGCCCGACGCGTTGGTCAAGAAGAGGTCGATCCTGGAAAACGTACCATGCGGTGCCGAATAGTATGAATAGTCCTTGTCTCCCGAGTGGTGTGCTTGCCATACATCCACTAACCCTGTGTCTGCTAGAAACTCCTTAAATAATCGATCTTGTCCCCCTCTCCCCTGGGACCTCGGTGTTACGTCCCGTGTGCTCCTATCAACCGCCAGGCATGGGGTCGCATTGAAGTCTCCTCCCACAAAGGTCATACCGCGTGGTAGTGCCGCGATTTTCTCTTGGAGTGTCTTCCAGAACACGGGATCCAGCTGGTTCGGTGCATATAGATTAATCAGATGGACGGTATGTGAGTGCAGGATGCCCGAGACAATAATATATCGACCCTCTGGGTCCGCATCTTGGGCTGTCTTCCGAAAGGGGCAACTGTTTCTAATAAGAATGGCTACGCCGTTGCGTTTACGGTGCGATCTGGCCTCATATGATCTCTTGAAGACATGGTCCTTCAGACCGAACTTAGCCTGTTTAGGCAAGTGGGTTTCCTGAATATATGCTATATCTGTGTGTAGTCTCTTTAGTTCTTTGAACATAAGACAACGCTTCCTAGGGGCATTAAGGCCCTTTACGTTCAATGTAGTGATTTTAAGTGTCATTGTGTATCGTGGTCATCTCCGCTGCATGGTACATAGAGCCCTGAGAACCCAGAAGGCGGACGCTAATACCCCGCGAGACGTGATCGCTCGAATTCTTTATTTTGGCACCAAGGAAGCCTTAATGAAAAAAAGCCGCGATGGGCCGATACGGCACGAAGGAGCCGTGATTTCCCTATATCAAGATCTGGCACCGTCCACGCTTCAGCGACAGAGGGAGTGGCGGCCGATAAAGGAGGCCCTACGAGGAGCAGGCCTGAAATATGCCTGGGGTTTTCCCTTCAAATTAATGGTGTTCCGAGGAGAACGGGCGCATATACTGACACCGGGAGGCGACCCCCAACGTATCTTTAGGAACCTTGGGTTACAACCACGCCCCGGGCTTCCAGATATCTCATTGTACCCAGGTGATCTTCCACAGTTGCAGAGCGAGTGGCGAGACGCAGGTGCGAGGGGCCATCGCTGATGAGCAGAGGGTATCGTATTATTCTTGCACCATACACGACCGTTTACAGCCTTCTGAGAAAGTCTACAGTGGGGTGTCTTTATTGCATCCCCTTTGGGTGGGGGCTGAGGGCATAGGATCCCTGTGGGACATAGCGATATCCACCTTATATTTTTCATATGGTTGGGGAGCGGAGGTGGAGTCCCGATTTGGGTCTGAAGCTATTTAGTTACAGTTATATTTTTTCAGTTTTTTCCCTAAGTTTTCTTACATTGCTATTCATAGAGGATGCGGTATTTATCATGGGGTGGGGGAGATTACGTACTTCAGTTCCTGAACGTTTATGTCGACTGGATTGGGGCCTGGGAATCTTGCTCCAATACAGCACGCCGGGATGTAGGGACTTGTGTGAACCTGCTCCCTATGACGGCTGAAGCTATCTTATTTTGACATTTATTTTTGAAGCAACACAACAGCTACGACCCAGCTACGCCTCTCTTAGATGCCCCAATATTGAGAGACACATGGGACAAATGTTTTCTCTTGGTCAGGGACCCGATTGAGCTCTTGGGGGTAAGATTGGCCCTATTGGTGACGCAATGATATTGACCCTTCACAATGGCAGGTGATGGGTCTGTGTACCCCTATGTAGCCCACCCCCTCCTTTTCCTTCCTCTCCCCCCCCCCCCATGTACTCCCCCTCCCTTCCCAGAACCCATAAGTTGATGAAAAAAAATAAAAAATAATAATTAAAAATAATTATATATTTATGCCATATGAGGGACCCTTCGCCCCTTCTCCCCCACCCCGCATCTCTCTAGTATCCTAGCAGAATGGTGCGCGTATTGATACTTGCCAGCCCGGAGTATCTACTTTCTCTACGTTGCACTAAAGTTAAATATACTTTAAAATGAAAATGTTTTTAAAAAAAAACATAGAATAAAGGCGTTACATACAGTTTTAGGGTCTAGGTATAAAACCTTCTAGTAGAGTATGGGATGTACCGTAGGAATTCCTCGAGTTCCATATTTGATTTTTGGGGAATGCTGTGATAATGCTTAACAGTTTTACATTGCTTCGACCTGTACAACCTTGTCAAACATGTTATATGTTGGTGGACTAGCTGTGTGGGGGGAAGGAGGTGGGATCTGGGTCAACTGCCTGTCATCGTGAAATTTTTTTTTGAAGATCATGACAGCCTGTGGGACGCCCGCGGTGGGGAGGGCACTTCCAGTTTCCCTTTCTGGAGTTTCCCTTTAAGATTGATTCCCAGATTCCTTATCACTAACGGTATGTGGATTAACATCCGGTTGAGGCACTGAGATAAAGACTGCTAACTGACGTTCTTGGGGACTAAGCCCAATTTGAGGCTAAAAGCACTTGTGCACATTTTTATTTATTTCAATCGTGCCATTATCTTTGTGAGTATTCCTATTTTCATTTTTTTAATATTTTGTGTTTATTAAAGTTTGTGTTTATTTCTTTGTTTCTCTTTTCCATGTGAGTTTGATCTTTAACTCTACATTTTGGTAACTATAACCACCTCATATTTTGTGATTGTGGCACCCTTTACTGTATTTTAACTTTTGTGATGTACAGTTTACTTACACTGTAAAAGATGGGCCACAGAATAAGTCTGTGAACAAATGGGATAACAGGGTGCTTACTTTTAGGTTCTATTCCACATAGAACCTAAAAATAAGGTACATGTACTACAGAATTAGGAACTCAACCAATATAAATAAATCAACTTTAATATGTAAACCAAAAACACTTGGTAACCCCATGAAAGGCATCAAAAACACTAACAATGTGGTGCTAATAAAATATATGCCACATTAAAGTATATTTGTACATAGATAATGTTTATGTCAATACAAAACAAAATATAACCAAATATGAAAAATGATGAAAACCATTAAAATAATAACTATTATGCATTAAACATTTAATGTTATCAGGCCAGATGTCATAAATCATGGAAAAACACAAAAACTACAAAATACATATCAAACGCACATCAGAATATACAAGAATTGTGAGAAGAGGTAAATATCCAAGTAAATGCCCCCAATGTTTCTCCGAAAAAGCCTTTATCAAGGGAGCATGTCTGTGCTCCTCATTCTATAGTATAAGACCCAAGGTGCAGTCTGTGCAAAAAGGCCTTTGAGACAATCCAGCACATAGTAGCTGTATGCAAGATGTTAGCAGGAACAGCAACCACTGAAAGGCACAACCAAGATGCTGGGATTGTGTACCAAAACATCTGCTGAGAATATGGATTGGACCTGCCTAAATCCAGATGGGTAGTTGAGACAGGACTAAGATCCTGTGGGACTTCAAGATCCAGACAGACAAGCAAGTACTGCCCAACCAATCTGACATCGTGTTGGTAGACAAGGAACGGAAGACTGCAGTGGTGATGGATATTACAATGCCCAGTAATAACATGAGAAGATGTACAAACAGCAAGGACTGAAATAAGAGCTAAAAGGATCTGGAAATGGAAGGCAGTAGTAGTCCCAGTTAAGATAGCAGCACTCCGGCTGGGACTCCAACAGATTCGAGGTGGGAAATCTGAGATCGCTGTCCAGAAGAGTGCAGTTCTAGGAACAGCTAATATACTGCGCAGAACCCTCAGACTCCCAACACTCTGGTATAGGACCTGAGAATGAGGAACAAATATATCACCAAGGTAAGGTGAGATTTTTTTTTTTATTTTTTTTATTTTTTATATGTGTTAAATAAATTAAGTGTGTGTGTGTGTGTGTGTATATATATATATATATATATATATATATATATATATAAAAAAACACTTTTATATCGGAGTGTTCCTTCAATCTTATATTATGTCCCAACTACATATACAACTGCAAGCAGTATGGAAACAACACACTTACTAGTGATTGATTTACTACTGCTAGCACTCTTGGTATAACAATAAATAACATTATTTGCTCTACTCTGCTCACTGTCCTGAATGAAGTAGCAAGGCACATTTTACATTATTTACAAGTAGAATTAGGTGGCAAAATACATTTCTCCGAATACCGGTAATGTCCATAAAGTGGAACCCGCTACTCCCCACCTTTCTTTGCAAATGGTTTTCACACGCCTATTAAACCCTGACATAATAACAAACTGCAGCACTTTCAAAGTCATTTACAAGAGAGAATGGAAGCATGACTGGTTGAGATGCTATGGGTACCAATTCCTGTAAGCACAAAGATAGCAGTAATGTATTATAGACATTAGAGATAAATTAGATCCACACTAATTCTATTACATACCACTGTCCTATTTGACAGCACAGAATAGCACTGGATACTTACAAATCACACTTATAATCAAAGGCATAATTCTGAAAGTGGAGCAGTTGGCAGGTGCTCTACTGTTTCCATGGTAACTGCTTAACCCTCAGAACACTGCCCATAAAACCCCCAGTATGGTTTACTTATGTAACCAAAAAACATATTAATTCCAAGTATGAATGCTGCCACCATAGCTCCACATGTTTCTGTATGTTGTAAATTCACATGGATGTGACAGGTAACTTGTTACATTCATGTTCCCACTGATAGACACCATACTGATCACTCTGTGACACTGCTCATCTGTCACTACCTTGTGGTCTCCTTGACTATTGCCGTTGCCATGGTTACACCGCGCGCCGGTAACTTTTCTGCCAAGCCCTGGGTACAGCCCGAGGTATAGTAATCTGATAGAACACCGGTGTAGGCGCCTAGGCTGCACAAGTCATGTGATCCACTTTGGAGCAGTCAGCTGACCAGCTCACCCGGAAGTAGTACGGCGAGTCGGGTGCCTCAAAGTGCGAAAGACAATTACTGAACGCGGTTATCTCTATCCCAGCGCTGGAAGCCTGGTAGCTCCTTAACACAGCTGCAGTAGCTGTAAAACTTTACCAAGTATCCAATGTGATGGGAGCTCGCTTGTGGTTTGTTTTATTTTGTTAGCTTCTGCACTCTGCGATCAATAGGTTGCTTAGCATGTGCTATATATTTATATATTCTTTAATTGATATACTGTAACACATTGTATCATGTAGAAGGAAAAGTATTGTTTAAGAATCCCTGTAAAAAAAAAACTGAGGCTCTGTAGAGCTATATTGTATTGGTCTGCAAACTATGGCACATGAGGCTGCTACCCCCAAAGAGGCTGGGGAAATCTGAGTATCATCCTCAGGACTGGTCTGATAGAGGTCCCAGTAGGGCTTCTTCTGATATCTGATAGTGCCCAATGTGGTGAGGGACAGCCCCAGGGCCGGACTGGGAAAAAAATTAGGCCCGGGCATTTTTCAAGTGTGCTGTATATGTGTGTCTGGGGGTGCTGTGTGTGTGTCTGAGGGTGCTGTGTGTGTTTGGGTGCTGTGTGTGTGTGTGTGTGTGTGTGAATGTATATTTTATTTAAATATAATTTTTTTTTTTTAATTAATAAAAAAAAAAAAAAAGTTATATCCGCCTCCCTTCTTACCTTTAGCCTGGGAGGGGGGGAGGAGGGGTGCCGTGCTGCCATCCTTCCCTGGGGGTCCAGTGGTGAGAGTGAACTTTAGCCTGAAGGCTAGAGTTCACTCTTGCGAGATCTGAGCGTTGCCGTGGTAACCGCGGCAACACTCAAACCTCGCGTGAGGACCCAGCGGAGCTGCTGGCTAGAGCTCCGCCGGTCCTCTCTCCTGCCTCCCTCCCTCACACACTCTCCTGCCGGCGGCCGCCTGTCAGTGTCTCTGGGCCGGTGAGGGAGATCTTTGATCTCCCCACCGGTCCATGGAGACACACAGCAGGGCTGGCGCTCGGGTAGCGGTGGCCCTGCAGGGGCTGGCAGGGGAGATCCTGTGATCTCCCCTGCCGGCCCCGCGGCCATCGCGGCCCACCAGGCATTTGGACAGCCCTCAATTTTTCAGGTGCATTGTAAACCATTCTAAAATTCTACTGGATGCACTCCTAGCACCATAACGACAACCCCTTAAGGACCAAACTTCTGGAACAAAAGGGAATCATGACATGTCACACATGTCATGTGTCCTTAAGGGGTTAAACAACAATATTAAGTTTGAGGACTTAGACTTGAGTGACTAATCACAAAAAGGCCAAGAAAGTTTTCGAATAAACAAAAAAGGAATGTTGGGCACTTAAAGCAGTTTAAATGTTATTGTTAAACTATTTAGGAAACACAAATATGTAAAATGAGTGCAGATAATTAGCAATAAGAAGGTTGACCTTGCAATCTAATATATTTTGGCCTATTATAGGCAAACTGTCACTTCTCTGCAATTTGCTCTATTGAATAAAACATTGAAAAATCACCTATAACTTGTGTTCAACTTTTTTTTTAATGAGATACTGTTTTCTTCTAACTGTTTCTTTCTTCTAAAACAATTTGCAAATTACATCATAATCCAGTTCAGACAAGGCAGACCAAGACTGAAAAGGAGAAAAAAAGGAGAAATTGTTTCTCCTCTGTATGCTGACTGGCAGGTGAAGGACTTATAAGGATGATTAAAAGGGAGCTAAGATGGAGTTGTCTATTTGCAGGATAAAGAGGTGTTGATTTCTACATTTAATTTTATTCTTCACACCACACAAATACATTATTTCCTAAATTTAGGGATCTGTTAATGTACTATTAAAAATCCATGGAAGTCACAGTTCCCCTTTAAACTTTTATTTATAGCCTTTAGATTCAAATGAATCCCAAATGGGGTTATTCTCTAATGCAAAAATTGTGTAGAACTGACTAGTGAACTGTAAATTTGAATCCATATATGCCAATGTTGAGAAGTAGTTGAGTTTGCCAATATGTCACTGTGGTGACTTCTGCGCTCAACAAATTTGAAACATTCCCCAAGTCCTCACATTTGAATTTCCAGTGCTTCCCAAATCAAATCATTCTCAAATCGGTGAAACTCAAACATGCCCAATGACTAGTGTGTCTTTTGAGCGATTTATCAATATACCACTCAGGGGCGTTTTAGCCGTGAGGCAAACAAGGCATTTGCCTTGGGCGGCATTTTCCAGGGGGCGGCAAAAAAAGCCGCCCCCCAAATGCCCAAGGCAAATGTCTTGTTAGCCTTGCGGCTAACAGACATGCTGGGCGGTCGGGCGGCGCGCGAGGGAGCACTTCCTCTGAGCTGTCTGCTCAGCTCCCTCGCGTGCCGCACAGTGAGTCTGGGAGCCGGAATATGACGTCATATTCCGGCTCCGCCTCCCAGCCTCACTGTGCGGCGCGCGAGGGAGCTGAGCAGACAGCTCAGAGGAAGTGCTCCCTCGCCAGCCGCCCAGCAGCCACTGGACCACCAGGGAAAAAAGATGACCCCCCCAGCATTCCGAAAGGTAAGGAGGCTGGGGGGGGTTAAAGTAAAAAAAAAAAAAAAGTGTTAATGGGAGTGAGTGTCTGTTAGTCTGTTAGTGTGTGTGTGTGTGTCTGTTAGTGTGTGTGTCTGTTAGTGTGTGTGTCTGTCTGCACAGTGAGTCTGGGAGCCGGAATATGACGTCATATTCCGGCTCCGCCTCCCAGCCTCACTGTGCGGCGCGCGAGGGAGCTGAGCAGACAGCTCAGAGGAAGTGCTCCCTCGCCAGCCACCCACCAGCGCCGCCCGACCACCCAGCAGCCACTGGACCACCAGGGAAAAAAGATGACGACCCTGCCCCCCCCAGCATTCCCAAAGGTAAGGAGGCTGGGGGGGGTTAAAGTAAAAAAAAAAAAAGTGTTAATGTGAGTGAGTGAGAGTGTCTGTTAGTGAGTGTTATTGTGTGTCTGTTAGTGAGTGTTATTGTGTGTCTGTTAGTGAGTGTGAGTGTGTGTCTGTTAGTGAGTGTGAGTGTGTGTCTGTTAGTGAGTGTGAGTGTGTGTCTGTTAGTGTGAGTGAGTGTGTGTCTGTTAGTGTGAGTGAGTGTGTGTCTGTTAGTGTGTGTGTGCCTGACTGTGTTAGTGAGTGTGTGTGTCTGTTAGCGAGTGTGTGTTTCTGTTAGCTAGTGTATGCGTATCTGTCAGTGAATGTGTGTGTGTGTATTTAGAATGCGGGGCAGGCGCGCGGGGGGGGGGGCGCCTGAGTTTTCTCCTGGCTAGGGCAGCACAAAACCAGGATACACCACTGGGTGTGAGGGAATATTTAAATATTAACACGGACACTCGTGGAAAGATGGAGGCAGGGCTATTTGAGGCAGAACACAGTCCAAATGCTTCACTTGCAGATCTGCTCACAGCGTTCCCTGCAAGTTAAAAAAAAAAAAAAAAAAAAACACACTGACATCTGTTGCCAGCATGCAGTTTTGATGACATATGTTTTGCTAAGAATTGACATTTTGCAGTCTGGGTCAGAGTTTTGTGCTGCCAAGTCACGTACAGATTCCATCGTGCATGACCACTTCAAAAAGCATAAGTGGTCATAGACATTGGAGTAACCCTTTAAATTTCAAATTCACTTTGAATAAATTGTCACTTTTGTGATTAACCTTGCAAATGTTTGGGTCGATGGATGCCCCAACAATATTGAGAATAAGATATTCATAGCAATTTTGTAATAGCTTTGCCACTCTGTGTTTCCATCGGTGCACATTGTTACATTTATAGGTTCTCTTTAAGTGTGGTTATCTGAATAGCTGAAATGGAGTTTGTCCAAGCTGCCTGTGGAACAATATTTCAATGCTGCAAGTGAATAACTTGTACAATTTCTTAATACATGGAAGAAACCTCTCAGAGCCCATTAAAATAATACACAACACCAAATAATTAACAAAGCATAAAAAAAAGTTTTATTGGAAAACCCCAATATTAACAAAATGTTCAATTTTACAAAGTTTTTCTCATTCAGATACATTTATGTACAACAATGCGAAAATTTACATTCAACGTTAGCAAGACATTTGGTTCAACATTTTACTGCCATTTCCTTTTTTAGTTTTTTGAAAACTTAATTCAACCATATATTATGAGTACCTCGCAAGAAAAAACAAAATTACCATAATATATATATTCACAATATATACGCTCAAACTATAATGTAGAAAAAGGTTACAATTCACATTAGAGGGTCTATTTACAATTCTCCAAATCACATATAGTCACAGTTTGGCGAGTTTAACATGAATTTGCAATTGTGTTTTGAATTATAGCATGGAACCTAATATATTATCCAACATTTCTATTCTAAAAAGTACTTTAAAAGTAAATATGACCCAAGGCATAAATGTCTGAAATATACTAGTATTTTATGATCTTATGTCCAATTTTATTGCTATTATCGAATTCTGCTTAAGCTGTACAGCACTAGAAAATGAAGATGGATTCTACCATTAATCATGTGTAGTGGCTGCTCAATCATAATATTATGCTAGTTGGAGAAACAGCAGGTTCTTTCCTTATAAGGGAGCTGATGGAGGATTTACCAGGAAATTGCACATTTTAAGATAGTATAGCCAAAATGAGTTCACTTTCCATTTTGTCCATTATAAGGGCTGCAATTCCACAAGGCTTGGTTTAGAGGAAAACCATGTACAGGATATCTTCAAGCCATTAAATATCAGCATATTCTGCCTAAATCTTAAACATGTGGGTTTTTTTTTTTGGAGTGAGTAAATAACTATCAGCCTATGATAAAGCTCATACAAGTCTGTGGTAAACTTCTCAGTTCAACTCAATGATTTAAAGAGTTTTCAAGTATGGAAATTAAAACAGTGAAAGAGAGGGGGGGAAACAAATCACAACGTTTAAAACCAGTTGTTTTAGCAACTTGTTTCAAGTAATACTAACAAAGCAAATTAGTTTTTACACATATTCTGTAATAAACAAATGATAATGTCATTCTCTGGTGACTGCCACATTTAGTTGGGAACATAAAATGGCAGCTTTCTGATGACCTTACCAGACTCTGTTTGGATTCGGTCATACACCCATTTCCTGTTGCAGCGACATTCTGGTCCACATTTTGTAGAGCTACATTTGGGACAGGGATAGAAGCATCCTTGGCATTTTTCTTCCAGGCAGTCACATAAGTCTCTGTTATTGCAAAGGAGTTTGCCTTTCTTGTCATACTTCTTCAAAGAAACCCTGAGAAAGACAGGAAAACGGCTAATATTCTAAATATGTCAGACATGCTGACGTGCTTAACTTCTATCCTTGCAGGTGGAGCTCACTCTGCACTCCCTCCCTTTTTGAAGCCCAACCTGCGTTGCTTTTGTTAAAAAAAAATTCTTTTCCTGTTCACCCCATCCCTGCACAAAGCGTGCGCATGTGCTCTGATTTGCTGAAAATTTTGAATCACATACTTCTTTATGAGAAGACTGATTGGACCACATGAGGCCTCCTGCTGACATCAGATATGGGAGGGTGATCAGCACCAGGAGACAGTAACCCTTTATGGTCCATCTAATTATATTTCATGAAAACATGTGAAGTAAAGTAGCAGCAGTCACAAAGTTACAAGATAAGCATTCACTTCCAAAAAATAGCAACAATAAATAAAGGGACACTGTAGGCACCCAGACGACTTCAGCTCGTTAAAGTGGTGTGAGTGCAGTGTCCCATCACCCTTGACCCTGAGCATGTAATTATTGCAGTTTTTTTTAATAAACCTACAAAGGTTAACTCCTCCTCTAGTGGCTGTTTACCAGACAGCCACTAGAGGGACTTCCGGGCTGGAAGGTGACTTTTGGTCACCTATAGAACACTGGATGTCCTCATGCTATGCAAGAGTACTTCCAGCGTCACCGGAATCCCCATAGGAAAGCATCGAATAATGTTTTCCTATGGGAAAATCCTAATACGATATCAGCATGCGCATTAGGTCCCCCCCCCCCGCCAACTGGGGAGGATTGAAGGCGGACCCAAGCTAGCACCGAGGGACTTTGACGCTGGACCCAGGTAAGTGACAGAAAAGGTTATCAACCCCTTCTGCACTGTGGGGGTTTTGGCAGAGGGGGAAGCTATAGTACCAGGAAAACAAATTTGTTTTCCTGGCACTATAGTTTCCCTTTAATATGCAACCCACCAGTTGAGCAGACTACATTTGTCATTATGTTCAGTCAAGCAGATTCCACCATGAAGTAAAAAAAATAAAATGTAAAGTTGATGATGTAATGTAAACTAGATTACCAAGAGTTCACAACCAACTATCAAAAATATAGAGATGGGAAAATGTATACTATATTGATCCAACTGCCCGTTTAGCAAATACGCTTGTGTATCTTACTTGTTTGTAGAGTAATATCCATTCATCTGGGACAGGTAAGCTTTCTTCTTCTGGATTCTAGTCTCTGGGTTGAAATCTGCTACCTGAGGTCCAGGGTTTTGAAAAGCTAAACATTTCAGCTGCCGTTCAATCTGCTGCTAAAATATGCATAAATATATTTAAAAAAACAAAACAAAAAAAAAAAATTTAAAACCAACACTTCTGCATTCACTAGGTTATGTAATGCTCATCTAGATTAAAACATATTGCAAAAAATGTAAAACCAGTGTCAGTCTAAAAAAACAGAGTTTGGTATTACTTCAGAAGTCAAACATTACCATGTGTACGAAATAGGCAAATGAACTTACAAAAGATACAAATAGGCAGAAATGGCACTGCTCCCAAAGTTTCAATTACATTTATAGTTTTGGCTCTGAGTGACAAAAATCAAACAGTATCCTTTTCTACATTACAAAATGTACTGATTTGGCTCAAAAAGTAAGCGTTCCACATTATAAAGCACGTTAGGTACCAACAAAACCATTATGATTCTTTTTGCTTTTGGCCTAAATAAATAAATTGTTTTTGCATCTTGATAGTTGTAGATCTGCTAACACCTTTCCTACTGTAAATGGTTGATACATGAATTTAAATATCTAGAAACCCTTGCTCTACTACAAAGCTTTTATAGGATAAAAAAACAGTAGCTAGAAGACAAAAGGTTCTTTAGAAAATCCCACTAACAAATCTGGGTATCTATTTAGCTAGCTGCTACCAGTGGCACTTGTAACTACTTTGATTGGGCTATAGCCTGATCCTAGTGGAAGACTGGCCTACTAATGGGCATGAAGATGTAGTTGCAAAATACAGGTTTTTGAATATCATATCTTGTTCTATCAAGAAAACACCTCTCTGCCATGTTTATTTTAGCTTGACATATGAAATTTTCAATTGATGCATTCCCCCCCACCCCCCCCCCCCCCCCCCCCATTTTCCCCATGTTCCTTTTTGCCATGTAAATTTCTTATTAACTAACTGATGAAATACACCTAATGCATTACCTAAGCCAGTTTTCCCACTATCTAATATCTGACTTTTGGATCAATAAATGAGTTGGGTCTGAAATTTGTACAGTGTGTCTGTGCTGTTACTTCGAATCTCAGCTCCCAGGGCACCTTGTGTTTCCCTGTCTCTCTCTCTTTAGATGTATATCTACATACATATTATATACACACACACACACACAGGGTAACAGGTTTGCTTATCAATGGAGTATTTTTATATTGGTAAACATTTCTCTTTTATTTTAGTTACATTTTTAATATCTAAGAAACTTACCAGCTGTTTTTGTGCTTTGGGATAATCCTCTTTGTGTGTCTCTGTCTGGACTGGTCTGTCATCATTTCTCATTGTGCTTGATTTCTCGGATTTAACACTCATGTCCAGACCTAGTAGAAAAATATATATGAGAGTAACATATTGGAGAAGACATGATTCTTCTGTTTAGTATGACTTTATTGCCAAAGCAAAAGCCATTATTACAATGTCAGCAATATCTAAATAAATGGCTATAATATAAAACAATTGCACATTGGGTCATCCAGTTTTGCTTTGTGAAGCTTATGAGTTTTGCCAGGCATTATTTGATATTAGAGAAAGCAAAAACTTCACAAACTCTTTTTTTTTTTTTTTGTATTCTTACTGGCTGCTTGATGCCTTCTTCAGCCAATCAGAATGCAGTTAGAAAACTTAGTCTAGTCGAGAAAATCCACCGGGGTTTAGTCAATAAGTGGTCAATTGCAACCAAACTCTCTACACAGGGGTTAAATGGCAATCAGTTTTCACAATCTGGCATGTTTACCAACTATAACCCGTTCATATTTTCATAAAAAGACAATTCCAGTTATGCCAACTAAATTTGCACTTCCATTCAGCAACCAGTTAATCGTCTGTTAAAATCAGGTGAATCTCCATTTGACTTGGTGAAATGCAATGAACTTGAAACTAAAGTTCCATAATTCAGTTGATCCAATACCTCTGATAGAGAACAAGGGAATTGTACCCATAACACTAAGCCCCCTAAACCCAAGTCATCCAACTTCTATCTCCATTCACCCCCATAACAATACACCAACACTAAATCTCCAACAACAACATCCTAATACTACCTTAAGAATTTTTTTATGTTGTTCTTTCACTAGTGACACCTAAATAAAAGGGTCCCTGGCTGCCCACAGCCCTGCGGCCTCTACTGGATGTATGGCTAATTCAGAGATTACACACTTCCTTCTAGGTATACATATTCATACCAGCAATAGGCACTGTGAGAGGCTAAAAGCAGTCAGCTGACACACTTCTCCAATCACAATCACCCATTGCTGCTCATGCTAATGCATGTTACTTCACTGACAAGATTGAACAGCTAAGGAAAGAATTCTCCCCTCCTTGCCTTTCTGTTTCTCAATCACACATAGATCATGCCTTTCCTACCCTTCAGACATTCTCCCCAGCTACTGACCAAGAGGTGGCTGCTCTTCTTTGCTCCTCTCGCCCCACCACTTGCCCGCTCGATCCTGTCCCATCTCACCTTATTAGATCTCTCTCCACTTGTCTCGTGCCTTCTCTAACACACATCTTCAACTGCTCGCTCTCCTCTGGCATCGTCCCTGCTGACCTTAAACATGCCACTGTAGTACCTATACTAAAAAAACCATCCCTCGACCCATCCACCCCCTCTAACTACCGTCCCATATCCCTGCTCCCTTTTTCCTCAAAGCTTCTGGAAAGACTTGTATTTACCCGTGTGTCTCATTTCCTCAATTCCAACTCTCTCCTTGACCCTCTTCAATCTGGCTTCCGCCCTCTCCACTCTACAGAGACTGCCCTTATCAAAGTTACTAACGACCTAATCGCAGCTAAATCCAAAGGCCACTACTCCATACTAATTCTTCTTGACCTCTCAGCGGCCTTTGACACCGTTGATCATGCTCTCCTTCTTCAAACTCTTCAATCGCTTGGTCTCTGTGACTCTGTCCTCTCATGGTTTTCCTCTTATCTCTCCCAACGCTCATTCAGTGTCTCCTTTTCTAATGATACCTCCTCCCCTTGCCCTGTCTCAGTTGGAGTTCCCCAAGGCTCCGTCCTTGGTCCCCTTCTATTTTCTCTTTATACTGCCTCTCTTGGCAAACTTATTACCTCTTTTGGATTTCACTACCACCTGTACGCTGATGACACCCAGCTATATCTCTCCTCCCCGGACCTCTCCCCTGCCGTCCTGCAACGTGTCACTGCTTGCCTTTCTTCCATCTCTGACTGGATGTCCTCCCGCTTTCTGAAACTCAATCTCTCAAAAACTGAGCTCCTTGTCTTTCCTCCTCCTAATACTGATCCTCCTCTTTCGCTCTCCCTCCAAGTTTGTGGTACCAACATCAGTCCATCCTTGCAAGCGCGCTGTCTTGGCGTCATACTTGACTCTGGTCTCACCTTTGAGCCTCACATCCAGCATGTTGCCAAATCCTGTAGATTCCATCTTAAAAACATAGCCCGCATCCGCCCCTTTCTTGCACCAGATACTACCAAGGAGCTTGTCCATGCTCTAGTAATTTCCCGCATGGATTATTGTAACCCTCTCCTGATTGGTCTCCCCAATAGCCGTACTGCACCCTTACAGTCCGTAATGAATGCTGCTGCTAGACTGATTTTCCTCTCTAGTCGTTTCTCTCACACCTCACCCCTCTGCCAGTCCTTACATTGGCTTCCTGTATGCTATAGGAGTCAATTCAAGGTACTAACTCACACCTATAAAGCACTGAACAACTCTAGCCCCTCTTATATCTCCTCACAGATCCATAGGTATGTCCCTTCTCGGTCTCTCCGTTCTGCCCGTGACCACCTCCTGTCCGTTGTCCGCACTCGTACGGCCAACTCGCGCTTACAGGACTTCTCGCGGGCGGCTCCCTTCCTATGGAATAGCCTGCCTACCGCCATCAGACTCTCCCCTAGTCTTGCATCTTTTAAGAAGTGCCTTAAAACCCATCTCTTTAGGAAAGCTTATGGCCTCCAAGACTAACCCTTACCTCACATACCTGTCTCTTGCCCTCTCCTAAAGGGCAGCCCACCTTATTTGATTGTAAATTCCTGTCCTAATGTGTTTTACACCCCACCTCCTATAGAATGTAAGCTCGTTTGAGCAGGGTCCTCTTCAACCTATTGTTCCTGTAAGTTTATTTGTAATTGTCCTATTTATAGTTAAATCCCCCTCTCATAATATTGTAAAGCGCTACGGAATCTGTTGGTGCTATATAAATGGCAATAATAAATAAATAAATGGGGTGCAGAGGACTCTTACTTAGAATTTGAACATTAAAAGAAACAGTTTAATGCTAGATTGAAGGACACCAGGTGACTCTATAACCACTTAAATGAGAAGACAGTGTCACTTTAATGTATTGGTGTTCACCAGTCTGCTGAGGTTTATTCCTCTAATGAATTTCTCTAAACATTATTTATGCAAAGTGGACTTAACAGAACAATACAAGCACCACAAAGTGTCCTGGAGCCCTGTCCATGTACGTAATTAAACCGTTTGCTAACAGTCGTCAGGCCAGACAGGTATCCAGGTCAGGTATCTGTATGTCCACTTAATTTTTTTTTTTGCTGAGGCCTGGTTTTTCATAAAGCAGCTGGCCAATGTTTCTGCTCTATCAGCTCTTCTCCATGTAACCATAATCTATTGTCCAGTGAAGCCCTGGAATTCCCTCCGCTCACACCTTTTATGGTAATGAATGTTTGCAGCAGGAGCCAACTCACACAGAAGTGGGCTACCTCTCCCACCCCAGCCCAAACCACCTGACCTAACAAGTTTAGACAGAAAGAGGCAAGTGAAATGCCTCAGAGTCCTCAGTGCCAGGCAAACTACAAATGCCCAGCATGCCATGATTGATAATACGCTTCTATGTGTGTGCCAAGGAATTTGTCTGTAGTGATTGTGTCAGAGCTTGTCTGCAGTGATCGTGTGGGTCAGAGAGCTTGTCTGCAGTGATCGTGTGGGTCAGAGAGCTTGTCTGCAGTGATCGTGTGGGTCAGAGAGCTTGTCTGCAGTGATCGTGTGGGTCAGAGAGCTTGTCTGCAGTGATCGTGTGGGTCAGAGAGCTTGTCTGCAGTGATCGTGTGGGTCAGAGAGCTTGTCTGCAGTGATCATGTGGGTCAGAGAGCTTGTCTGCAGTGATCGTGTGGGTCAGAGAGCTTGTCTGCAGTGATCGTGTGGGTCAGAGAGCTTGTCTGCTGTGATCGTGTGGGTCAGAGAGCTTGTCTGCTGTGATCGTGTGGGTCAGAGAGCTTGTCTGCTGTGATCGTGTGGGTCAGAGAGCTTGTCTGCTGTGATCGTGTGGGTCAGAGAGCTTGTCTGCTGTGATCGTGTGGGTCAGAGAGCTTGTCTGCTGTGATCGTGTGGGTCAGAGAGCTTGTCTGCTGTGATCGTGTGGGTTAGAGAGCTTGTCTGCAGTAATTTTGTGTGTGTGTCAGTCAGTGAGCTTGTATGTATTGAGATTGTGTGTTCCAATGAGTTTGTCTGTAATAAGCTTCACAAAGGCAATAGTTGCTTAAATGTTTGCTATTCCGGTTATACTTCACTGCAAGTCAGAGTTTATTGAGTAAACTCCACTGTGATACTTTGCAGAAATTCATCCCTACACATTTATGGTGCTTTTCTATGTGTACATACACTAATAAGGAAATCTTACTCGCATGAGAGGGGCGTGGCCAAGGAGGCAGACTTCTTGTGCAGCATTCTGCAAAACTTTTTTAGTGCATTAACGAAAAAAAGTTTTGAGCATGCAAAAATACAGCTTATTAATGAAGCCAAAGCATCACATGCGTTATTATTATGCAGTTTTATTGGTGTTAAGAGTTTCCCTTCATACCGACCTTGGTTTTTATGCCATTACCTGAGCAGTAAGGACTCCAAACTCTACACTTCAGCCCAATAGAAGCCCAATCCCCCCAAATAACATGGCAGGATCCCTGACTGTGTAGCACATTATCCACTTGTGTAATCTGAGAATGCAGTGATTATAACATGATAGCTTATAGTAGGGAAATTATATGCATGAATGGACACCCTTTTTTAACAAATTAGAGATTAAAAATTGTCAAACCAAAACAAAATAAAAAGCTAACTTTTAAGAGTCCAATAACTTGACTTTAAGCACCTGCACAAGTTTGTGATGTTGCTGGCAGATGTATAAAGGAAAGCAAAATGTTTAAATACAATTATAAGGTAAACTGAGATTTAAGCTACAAGAGAAACCGAGGGCAAAACAAACAAGCAAAGCCCTGAATACTACACAAGTGTCCCTATTTAGGAGGGACAGTCCTTATTTTGGGCCAACATCCATCTGTCCCTTTTTTTTATGAGCTCTATATTGTTGGTGTGGAAATCAGAGTTCCACAGCAATAACTCTCACAATGATAGCAATAAATGGGTTTAGAAATTAGCTTGTGTAAATAAGATATATTGTTCACGTTCTAAATTACATTTTAGTTGCAGAAATTAGTCATTAAGTCGCCTAAAATGTATCAGAACAGTCCCGACCCTGACAACAAACCCCCCCAAAAACCTGACTCTTGCTGTAGTTTATCACCTTGCGTGGATTAATGGAATTGTTTCATAAGGTGCTAGCAGCCATACCACAACTGCTACCTGCCCATTTGTACTTCTGATTCACATAGAAATGTTTTTTACACATCTTAAACGTTGTCAGGATGGTATTTACTGTCCTGGCAGGAATAGTTGTGCCCATCTGCAACCCAGTATGTCTAGGGATGCCGGCCGCTGCGGATCTATGCTACTTTATAGCCCCATGGCTGCCCACGTTGATGACGACGTCTGCGTGCGTGTGACGTCACGCACACATTTTGGGGTCAAAGGCCGGTTAAAGCTAATCGGATAAACAGGAGGGTTATTTAAACTAAATTTTACATTCTCTCATTGCCCTGTCGTGGTTTCTGCCTGATGGTAATCCAAGAGTGCGTTCCTGATATTTAGTTTTTTGACTTTGGCTTCATTCTGACTTCCCTGATTTCTGGTATCCTTGACTTTTGGCTTTTTCTCATCGTTGTGTCTGATTCTGTATCACTGACCTGGCAAGTATTTTGACTATTCTTGAATACATTAAGTCCGGCCATTCTAAGGTCCGGTTAGATGTTATCCTTAATCCTAGGTGTGAATACAATTCTGCGTGCTGGATCAATTAGTAATCCTGATACCAGGGCTGTGTGTGATGACTTGATAAGCCACTCACTAAGAATGTGCGTGGTCACAACACATGTTCTCTAGAAAGAGATGGTAAGCATGGGTGCCCAAGAGGTAGATAAACAGATGTTTTAAAACTACAGCTTCCCAGATCCCTTGTCATTCTAAAGGCATGCATCATGGGAGCTGTAGGTTTACAACATCTGGGGGATCTACCTTTTGGGCACCCCTGTCCTAAAGTATACACAGAAAAGTTGGATCTATAATGGATGGCAGAGGAGGGAAAAAATAAATAAAAAAAGGTTTACCTTTAATATTATCTGAAATCCAGGATAACAGACAGATAGCTGCAGCCGTGTTTCTCACATTGCTGCAATTATAAGCTCTTCTTGTGTAAAGTACTCCCTGTGCTGTAACATTTACAATAGTTAAAAGTTGTTATGGTTGGAGTGACCCTTTTAAAATGTATGCCTGTCTAGAGGAGGCCTTGTCATCTACACATTGTAAGGATGAGATTCCCTATAAATAACGATCACACTAGTTTGCTAGACTGAGATTCAAAGTAACACACAACACAATTTGTTTTTTCAAAGTTGTAAGAGTTGTGGTTTGAAATGTGTAACTTATCCCAGCTTTCTCTATTGTGTCTGGGGAGAGCAGCTCTCTCTACCTCAATAATGTATAAACAGACATGTTTTAACTTTAGTTCTCTACAGAAGCAAGACAAACATTGTGACTGTGTGTGGGGTCTGTGAGTGTATTTGAATTCTAGAACAAGATACGACTTGAATGTAGCAAACACTTCAGTTTACGCGCAGCCTCATGTTATGTATATATAATATATAGATCACATTTTTTACGGAGTCAATATTTCTCACTTTGTGGAATGTTCCTGTCCTGAAACCAGAACCAGATTCCAACCATATGTTGTTAATATCAGGATTCCTTTAGTAGATGGATTAGGATCATAGGCATCTGGTGTGCACTATAGTTACTTTGGTTTGACAGCTGCTAAGGCACTTTTGCAGGTGATTGGTAATCAAGATAATCTAAATCTTGCAGGTTTTCTGCATTAAACATGTGGATTTGCTTTACACAGGATAGACTTTACTTTTACATGGGAAACAGAAAACGAGAAAAACAAGTGGCCATATTTAGGACAGACTGTCCTTACAGTGGACCCAAGTACCCCCAGTCCTTTTTTTTCCTGGAGTGCCATATTGTAAGTGCGACTTAGTGTATTACAGAGCTATACAGTAAAACAAAACTCTTAACACTCTAAATGTGTGTTTAAAGGGTAATCTGTAAATAAGATACATTGTTGTTTTAAGTTACATTTTAACTTTATAAAAAAAGTTATTAGTAAATCACCTAAATTTCCCAGAACAGCACAGCCCCTGGCCACACCACCAATAACACCTAAAATGTAAGTGTCCCTCTTTGTCCATTTGGAATATTGTGAAGTATTCTCTTGCAAAAGGTCCTAGCAACCCCAGCCTGGACAGCTAAGCTGTTTCCAAGTGAAACAATAACTAAGGCAAAGAGTTCGTATTACCAAATGTATTCCTCTTACCAGTGTATATACTGAGATGTATCTAGGAGTTTTACGTCTAGTCCTTCAACCTTTATTTATGAAAGGTATCTGCTCACTGAGAGAGTTTGGTTTTCTCAGACCTGCATATAAGAGTAGGGATTTTAATTTGGGGTAATGTGAAAATCTGTGCTAATTGGGCCAAGGCTTAACCCTTTTGTCCCAGAGACGACTTAAATGTCATCCTTCCTGTCCTTTAACCCTATCACGGCACTTGAAGACTTGCAAGCCTCAGCAGGCTTTGGTCACATGTGCAAATATGTTTACTAATCAGTTGTTTTCAATAGGCAGTTTAGTAATTGACAGGTGAATTAGATAATCAATCAGGCTAATTTGGAACACAGTTTAAATATAACTCTCTATCCTACCAAGAGTAGTGATGTCCACTCATTTTATGGGGAAACTAAACAGCTTGACATGCCAATGCCATTATTGTTTATAATTCCTCCAATGATGTTTATTTATGTTCTTATAGTAAATAGTTTTATATAAACCAGAAAGGATTCATAGGAAACTCTTGGTCTCTACACAGATATGGTAATGAGTCAGATCTAAAGGTATGATGTGCAGATCCGTTAAAGTGTTACTGTGACTTCTCTATAAATTACACCATTGAATAAAACACTGGTTATCACCTATAGCTTCTGTTTACCTATTTTCCATTAGATTCCCCATTTTATCTATATATCTATATTGCGAATTCAGCCAAGGCACACAATGCAAACGAGAAGGAGAACAGAAACGCCGTTTTAGTTTCTCTCTTCTTTCCGTAACTGTGTACAACGGCAAAAAATTAGAAATTTTATAACAATAATTGATAGGCTACCAAGATGGAGGCACCCAGCTCCAGGATGGGTTACTTTTCCCTATACTGGAAAATAAGTATGTAAATTATAAAAATACAAAACAAAAAAAACACACCTCATATTTCACTTATATCGGTAGGGTCACTCTAAGTAGTGTATGACTTATCTAGGGTATTTACCTGCCACGCTTTATAAACGCTACTAAGTCGTAAAAGTCCGGCTTTGCTCTACATCTCAGACACTATTAAAAGGTAACACGATTTGAAATGACTAGTTTATCTGATCTGGTAATTATCTAATTTAGTATCTATTTTTGTTGTCATATCCCATGTCTTACTTTGTTCTCTCTCTGTGATAGTGTTAAACCGATTTACTGAATGTCAAGCATGGTCTTTTCCTTCTCTGCGATGGATAATATGTACGGAGATGTCGCAAAGAAACAAGGAAATAATAATGTAAATGTTATGTAAAAATGAAAAACAAAACTTTTCTAGCACCTAAACTTTTTGCAGATGGCAATAGTTTACACCATGGGTATACATGTGGCAAGTTGCAAGCCTACAAGTGACAACATTTCACTCGATGTTATGTAATGTTTTTAATATACTATTTATATTAAACTTTTATAATTAAAATAAATGGTGTTTTTTTTTTTTGTTTTTTTTAAATACACTGAAATCTACTTATATTTGACTGTTGTTGGTTTGGGGAGCCAGCCTGGCCATTTGTTGCCATCCATTTTAAACTGACAGAAAACAGTTGACTGTGAGTGCTCACTTCACTCCCACACGGTGTACTGACTCAAAGACAAAGGGGGCTATGTATAAACAGTGTCTGTTCTGAAAAGGGGTGCACATGAAAAAAGGGTGGAGTCAATGGAAAATGCCTGCTGCTTTAATTGGTTTCCATGGTGACCTTTCATACTTTAGACAACTGTCTAAAGAACAGAACACTTTTTATACATACAAAGTGAGTTAAAGGGTTACTATAACCCTATTGGTGGGGGGAGGGCTTCCCATCTTAAAATGCCCTACTGGGGCCCTCTCTCAATTAGTAGTGTGTGCTGGGTGAAGTACCCGTGCCCCTTCTGACTTCTCTGGGTCTGCATACAGTCCAATCACAGGATTCTCATACAGAAGCCTGTGATTGAACTAATTGCTGGCTTTGAGCACAAGTGCATAACAAGGGGAGGTAGATGGAGAGAGTAGGACAAAGGCAGAGAGGTAGTTTTTTATTTTTCTTATTTTAAAAAGACAAATATTGTGGGAGCACATGCAATGTGGTAAGGAGAGCTATCTTCTGCACGCAGACAAAATACTTATTTTATGCCCAGAATTTACATTAGGTAGCCTAAAATAGAGTTCTAGCCTGCCTAAGTCACGTGTGCTAGGGGTATACAATTAGCAATATCTGCGTATGTGCAGTGCTCCAAGTAGAAACACTGCATGTACTGACTCCTACAACCATGACCACTTCAAATCACAAAAGTGGTCATGGTGGTTGGAACAGTAGCGTCTCCAGAATTCATACTTGGGGGGGGGGGGGCACATAAGGGGCCAGGGACAAGAGTTGGGGGGCAGTTATTAAATGTGTCTGGTTTGTATATGTACAGTGGCGTACACACGACCCACGAGGCCCCGGTGCGAAAATTGATCCGTGGGCCCCCCCCCCCCATGCAACACATGGCGGCGGGCACCTGGTCGCAGGGGTCACAGGGCTGTGACCCATGCGACCGCAGTATGTATGCCAGTGCATGCAGATACACATACACTTAAAGGACCAGCTCAATGAAGTGGTCTGGGTGCCAGGTCCCTCTAGTAATGCTTTCCTATGGGCGGTTTGAATGCATGCGCGGCAGACGGATTCCCAGCGCCAAGGGAGCCCGGCACTGGAGAAAGGTGGAGAAAGGTAAGTGCTGAAGGGGTTTTAAACACACACACACATACTCTCACGAACAGCATACACACTAGCTAACAGACACACACATTTACTGACAGAGACATACGCAGTTACAGACATACATACACACTCATTGACAGCCACACACACATGCACACAAAACATACACTCTCATTGACAAGCACACACTCACTAACAGACATCAAACAGACTCACTAACAGACACACACTAACAGACACACACAAACTGACACTCCGTAACATACACACACACTGACACTCACTAGCAGACACACTTAATAGCAGACACACGCAAACTAACACACACACTGACACACACACTCTAACACTAACACACACTCTCTAACACTAACACACACACACATGTTTCTTTAAAATTTAATCCCCCAGCTTTGGGAGAGCTGAGGGGATTCCCTGGGGTCTAGTGGTGCTGCTGGGCGTCCGGTCACCGTGCTGGCTGGTGGGCGCGCGAGGGAGCACTCTCCTCTGAGCGCTCTCTGCCCAGCTCCCTCATGCGCCGCTTACTGATGCCGGAGCCTGAATATGACGTCATATTCCGTCTCCGGCATCATTGCGGTGCGCGAGGGAGCTGGGCAGAGAGCGCTCAGGGGAGAGTGCTCCCTCGCGCACGCGCCAGCGAGCCTGCCCGCACGGTGACACCAGGGTCAGACTCAGGGGTCCCTGAGGTGGCCAACTCCTGGGCCCCCAAGGAGAAGAGGCTGGCCACACTGGCGTACATACCGGGTCGCAGGGTGGCCGGGCCCCCTAGTGGGCCTGGCCCGGTCACAGCCACGACCCCTGCGACAACGGTATGTACGCCAGTGTGTATATATATATATATATACATACACACACATACATTCACAAAGCTTGACAAATTCCAGGTGCCAGGTCACCATGGTGACTAGACATTTCGTCCTGGTGCCTGGCATTTGTCAGCCCTTTGCTAAGCCGCGCAGGAAACATTAAAGCCAGCCGCTGCGGGGAGCATGGAGGCAGTACGCAAGGGAGCAGTAACCTTCCTGCAATTCCTCTCTGCTCCCTTGCGTGCTGTTCAGTGACATGACGTCACTCCGGGCCAGCATCACTACAGAGAGCGCGCAGGGGAGCAGAGAGAAACTGCAGGAAGATTGAGAGGAGACACACTGGATGCCAGGGAAAGATCCACTCAGATCTCCCAAAGGTAGGGAGGCTGGGTAGATTTAAATAAAAATAGCAATTTGTGAGTGTGTGAGAAAATGTTTGTGTGTGTCTCAGTCAGAGAGGGCGGGCCTGTCACTGTCTGTCAGAATGTGTGTATGTATGTATGTCTGTCAGTGTGTGTCTCAGTCAGAGATTGGGGACGGAGCTTCTGCACAGTGGCAGAACTAACACAGAGTGGGCCCTGGTGCAAAAACTGTTTTCGGCCCCTGAAGACGCATGCCCATCTATACACGGGCCACTCGATGGGCCCCCGGTGTAACTGCAACACCAGCACTCTCTGTAGTTCCACTGCTGCACCTTCCTTATTACAGGCAAGACACCTTTTTTTTTACAGAAACTAGAAATCCTTTTCAGGAGATGCAAGATAATTTTACATGGTGTTTAGAAGAGGCTGTGGTGAAGTGTGTGTATAGAGGAGTCTGATTATGGTGTACTATGTGTAACTAGGGGATGTAGTGTGTTCATGTATAGATTTTGAGATTGTGTGTGTTGAAAGAGCCTGTAAAGTGTGTGTGTGTGCATCTATGGGCTGCATTGTGAGTGTATGTGTATTGGGGTTGCATTGCATGCTTATCAAGGAGCTGTAGTGTGTATGTATGTATATATATATCTTTGAGATTTGGTGTGTAATGGGATGAAGCATGTATGTGTGTGTGGGGGGGGGAAGGTATGTTGGGAAGAAGTGTGTATGTGGGTGAATAGATGATGTGTGTGAGGGATGCACTGTGTGTGTATGCAAAGGTGTACTCTGTGTTGGAGGGGGTTTACTGTGTTCAATGGAATGTAGAGAGCAGGACAGGGAAGAGCTTTACAATTTTTACTTTAATAATTGTTTTAAAAAAACAACAACAATATTCCCCTTTCCCTGATCTTACCTTGCAGGGAGGGGGTGGCACAATCACATCTGTGGTGGTTGAGAAGCATGCCTATCCATCGGGTACAGGGTCACGAGATGAGAGGTATCTATCTTGGAGCTCAAACACTTACACAGACTGACCCATACAAACCCACAGACTGACCCAATGCCAGGATGTAGGGGATAAACCTCACGATACACTGAAATACAATACAACATTACAAGTTGTCGCCTCACATCGCTGGGAAGACTATCGCGATCGCGACAGAGCCTATTGATACACATCGACATATGCACACATGCACCCTGACACACACAAACATTGATACATGCCCACACCATGACACAGATACACAATGACATAAAAACACACACCCTGACACACAGATGCACATACACAGATGTGTGTGTGCACACAGACACAGAAGCACACTGACATATATATATATAAATATATATATCTACACACACAGATGCACACCCTGACACACACACTCATACACATACAAACACTCACACTCATACACATACACTCACACACACACACACACTCACACACACTCACACACATACAAAGACTCATACACATACACTCATACTCATACACACACACACACTCATACACATACACATACAAACACACACACTCATATACATACAAACACTCATGCTCACACACACACACTCACACACATACACACGCTCAAGCACAAGTAATTTTTTTTATATCTCAGGCCGCCCTCTTGTTAGCTAACCTTATGTACCAGGAGGGTGGCTTGGAGTCATGCTGCTGTGGGAGTGAGAGGTCTGGAGCTCTTCATGCCCCTCACGCTGCGGCTGCCTCCTCTCCCTCCTCTCCCTCCTGCTCTGTCTCCCTGCAGGATGCTGGGAGGATGTTACAGGCTGTCACTTCATCCCAGCCAGCCGACATTACAGGGGCCCAGTCCCAGGCACTCGACCGGGTCCCTGTTGAGCAGTAATGTTTCCCTGGTGCTATAATCATAGCACCGGGGAAATATTCCGCTGCACCCCTGTGCACAGTTTGGGAACCGCTGGTCTAATCCAATGCTCCTCATAAAGATATTGGAGCATTGGTGCCCAGGCATGGCGATGCTCTCCTATGAGCTTCCACGTCATGTGACATGAGTTGTGCTCAGTCAGTGCAGTTTTACTTGGTCAGTTCAGGAAATCACCTTTAGTGTAGACATTGTTAAAAGGACAGGGCCACTGCAACCAGACCACTTCTTTGACTTTAGAGTCCCTTTAAGGCCAGAGTAGCTGAACTGGAAGTAAAATAACTCAAAATTATATTTAAGTTGTTATTTCCTATCCTATAGCCAACTGACTTCACATATCAACCAGATTCATGTTGGAGAGAATTGTGGCTGCAGGTGCTGACTAGTAGCTGACATTCCATATTATAGCTACTTCAATCATTTTCTGACCTTCACAGTGTATCATTAAATGACAACTGTCACCTCAAATAATATTTTATATAATACTCATTTCATCAATTATTGAAAGGTAATAGGTTTGTTTTAATGTAGTATATGTGTAAAAAAAGAAGAAGAAGAAGAAGAAACATTAGTTAGTCTCTATGGTCTTCCCTGCTCTGTGTGTGGAGTGAAACAGGGAAGACCGTAGAGGCAAACTGCTGGTTTTCAAGCACTGTCTGACAGAAGGTGTATAACTGTGAACAGCCATAGAGATCTTCTTGGGACCTCATAATAAATCACAACAACAAGGGTCTCCAGAACACCAAAATGGCATAATTTCCCCCTAACACTTAATTGGCTATTATGTATCTTAAATATATGAAGGTTTGTTAGTGCAGTTGTTAAGGCAGTGCAGGGGTTAATGGTTATTAAATGGTAAGTGTAAAGGTTGAGGGTTCGTGTTAGGGTACTATAGTTAATAGTGTAGTTTACTGTATGAGTAAACGTTTAGTGATGATGTAATGTTGTGTAGAATTTAACTCCTTAAGGACACAACTTCTGGAATAAAAGGGAATCATGACGGAATATTTCCGGCATGTGTCCTTAAGGGGTTAAGGGGATGATTTTACTGCAACTGCAGCACCAGAACATGCACATCCAGTGCTGACCAAGATTAGTAGGAGTCATGAGTATAGGTATGAATCCCCCTGAAGATCTGGTGTGGCTTTTAAGATCGTATGATTCACTGTTTAAGAAATATATTTAAAAAAAAAATGACATTGTTTTAACCTACTCTACCAGCAGACTCCCTTGTGATTAATATGTTATTTGCTTGTAGAAAACAGCATGTTAAAATGTATGCAAAGATAGGCTAGGATTATTATGAATACCTGCCCCCTCCCCCTATTTAATTTTATTTGTTTTGTTCCTGCTCTGATGGTGAGAGTTACAATGCCAAATGACATATATTTCAGAATATCATATGATAACTGCCTATAGCATATCTTTTCCAAACAGTAGCCAGTACTTGGAAGGTTCTTGTTGGAAAAAAACAAAAAACAAAAAACAAACATGAAACAAAATAAGCAATGCTTCAGCCATACATTTATAAAGCACACTATAGAATAATTCTACATTGATCAATAAAGAAAAAACTGAATAAAAAAATATTGATACAAAAAAGCAATGCTTCAGTCCTACGTTCATGACATTTAGCAAGCATACCATACAACGTAATAAAGAAAAATGTAATATAGTTCAATAAAGAAATAAAACTTACTCCGAGTCCACACCCATGTGCAGTCACCAACAAGAAGTGCGACACCCAAATGTTACACCCTTATGAGTTCTGAGAAAAGATAAGGGATTAAAGTAACAGAAAATGTTGCCTTTAAGGATGAAGACTTTTTTTGTGATGTGATGCGTTCGTGACCAAGGCTTTTTTGGCCCTTTTGCAATGCGTTCATTCTAATATAATTTCCCTAGAGCTATTTAGGTACACCCATCTATATATTATATATAATATTTTTTATTTTTTTGATACCCAATATGTAGTCATGACTCAATATTAAGTAGACTAACTACACTATTCATCACATAGCGTTATAGCCCTTCCTGCTACAGCATATGCTAAAATATTTTTATTCCCCATAGCAAAGTCAATGGCTAAGCCATATCAACGCACAAGCACACACACTGACTTGCAACATGCTACTGTTCTTTAACCTTAAAAAATGTGCACAGTCCCTCATGCCATGCATTTGTAATTCTCTGTTTCTGAAAACTACAGTAATCGCTGTTGTGGCATTACTAGACTAAATGTTATCTATATATCTATGCACGAAAAATAAAGAATAAAAAAAAATGACACAATATTAAAATATGGAATCAAATATTTTAAAAAATATAAACATTTTTTAGAAATATTTTTTTCCCCTCAGTTCACATTTAATAATTCCTATACACCAAGTATAAATGAAGAAAACTAACTCAAAATAGATTCACTAATTAGTTCTGATTGCTAAAATGTCCAAAATGTCTAGGATTTCAATACATTTTATAGGTTATAAAACAAATACCGCAAGGAGTGAAATACATTTTAAAGCTAAACCTTTGCAAAATCTGGCATGCTGAGATTACAAAAGTAATCGTAGTCACAGAATCCAAAACTGGTACACAAGTATATACGTAGAAAGTACATACCCCAGGCTATGTAACTAAGAGCATTTTGACAATCTTTAACTATTTTATTACAATCCTAGGTAAAAAAAAAAAAAAAAGTCTTATTTTAAGGAAATTCACCGTCCATGCGTGCCCCTTAAACCATTCCTGAACAATGTCTTGCAGTGTGGCAGGGTACTGTGAAGTAGTGTTGGGCTTAACACAATATGGCCATATGGTGGAACTAAATCCCCACGTTTGTTTGCTGAGAGAGGTGATTGTAAGTAGCCTTATAAAATGTTAAAATGTAATTTTATGTGCTCTGTTCCATAATCTGTTTTATGCCTTCTTCCCATGGTGAATCCTGCTACCACCTTCTTCAGGTAAACAACGCACAAACATGAGGCCAGCCACTTAATTTAACCCCTTAAGGACAGAGCTTCAGAAGCTTGACTTACGCTTAATGACACAAGCAATTTTTGCATTTTCTTGCTGTTTGCGTTCAACTGCAATTTGCATCTCTCTCATTTATTGCACCGACACATATTATATACTGTTTTTTAAAGGACAGAAAGGGCTTTAATTTGACATAACATATAAATATATAAATGCTTACTTATTATAAAAAAAATACAGAAAAATGCAAAAAAAATGAAAAATATTGTTTTTTTTACAGTTTTTGCAATCATAATGTGTGCATAATTAGTGCAGGTTAAGGAAAGTAATTAAAAATAAATTAATTTATTTGTTCTGATTTACAGAATATATAATGTGTCTGGGATTTTCAGTTTTTTTTGGTAGTTACAGGTCACAAAGCACAAGGAGTAAAATAAAATTTTAATATGGAGCGATTTTAGAATTTGGTATGTTTGTCTTGTAAGCCTAATAGCCATAAAATAAAACAAAATTGCCACACAAAAGTATATATTTATATAAAGTAGACATCACAGGCTATTTACCTAAGGTTGTTTTGACACTTTCTACGTAGCCATTTTACCGCCAACCTCTGCTAAATATTGGAGTAAAATTCTGTTTTTGGGGGGTTTTCGCACACAAACGTATAACAAAGAACTTCTCATGTGTATTTTGTAAAGTTGTTGTGTGCTATTCCTGTACAAAGTTTTATTATGTGTTCAGTTACTTCTGCTGAGTACAACGGTACCCCCATTGTATGTCTTTGGCACTATTTTGTGAAGCTACAGTGCCATATAGGAGACCTGTCCTTTTCAGTATTCACAGTAGAATTTTGAGAGACGGATATAATGAGCCTATGCTTCCATTTGGGGTATTATAACAGTTTGACTGTTCAAAAACCCCCACAAAGGCCTACCATTTGTAAAAGTAGACACTCCAGGGTATCTCATAAGGTGCATATTGTGCCTTAACATGCCCCCACTTTTTTACCATTACATGCCAAAGTATGTGGTAAAAAATAATTGTGTGCATTTTTTACATACGGATTGCATTTTTGCTGGGCATTTTGTATATTTCATATGTGCCACTAAGTTCAAACCCCCCAAATTATGCTCAGCTAAGTCTTCTGAGTAAAAGGACACCCCCATTGTATGTCTATGGCACTATTTCGTGAAGCTACAGTGCCATACAGGAGACCTGTCCTTTTCAGTATTCACAGTAGAATTTTGAGAGACGGATTTAATGAGCCTATGCTTCCATTTGGGGTATTATAACAGTTTGACTGTTCAAAAACCCCCACAAAGGCCTACCATTTGTAAAAGTAGACACTCCAGGGTATCTCATAAGGTGCATATTGTGCCTTAACATGCCCCCATTTTTTTACCATTACATGCCAAAGTATGTGGTAAAAAATAATTTTGTTCATTTTTTACATACGGATTGCATTTTTGCTGGGCATTTTGTATATTTCATATGTGCCACTAAGTTCAAACCCCCCAAATTATGCTCAGCTAAGTCTTCTGAGTAAAAGGACACCCCCATTGTATGTCTATGGCACTATTTCGTGAAGCTACAGTGCCATACAGGAGACCTGTCCTTTTCAGTATTCACAGTTGAATTTTGAGAGACGGATTTAATGAGCCTATGCTTCCATTTGGGGTATTATAACAGTTTGACTGTTCAAAAAAAAAAAACACAAAGGCCTACCATTTGTAAAAGTAGACACTCCAGGGTATATCATAAGGTGCATATTGTGCCTTAGCATGCCCCCATTTATTCACCAATATATGCCAAAGTATGTGGTAAAAAATAATTTTGTGCATTTTTTTTACATACGGATTGCATTTTTGCTGGGCATTTTGTATATTTCATATGTGCCACTAAGTTCAAAACCTTCAAATTATGCTCAGCTAAGTCTTCTGAGTAAAAAGACATCCCCAATGAATGTCTTTGGCACTATTTTGTGAAGCTACAGTGGCATATTGGAGACCAAGCCATATCAGTTTTTACAGAACTTTGAATTTTGACGCTGGACCTATGTGCAATTTCCAAGCATCTTCGTAAGTTTTAAATTCAAACTACCCCACAAAGGCCTACCATTTCTTAAAGTAGACACCCCAGGGTATTTCAAAAGGCATATTTTGAACCTTAGCGTGGGATAATTTTTCCGCTAGCTTGTACCAGGTGTAGTGGTAATAAGCGTTTTTTCTGCCTTTTTGACACACAAAGTGAGTTTGCACAGTATATTTTGCAAACCTTATGTGTACCACCACTCTATAATACTTTATATGTTGCTCAGCTATGTCGGCTGAGTACAAAAATACCCCCGTATGTACCTTTGCCAGGTATATGTGGACATCGGAGGGGCACATTTGGGACACAGCCATTCCATTTTTTTTTCAAACTTTACATTTTTACGCTGTGCCCATGTCCCATTTTAGAGTATTTTACCAGGCTATATAATCCAAATACTCCATAAAGCCATACCATTTCTTAAAGAAGACATCCCAGGGTATTTCAAAAGGCATATTTTGAAAATTAGTGTGGGATAATTTTTCCGCTAGCTTGTACCAGGTGTAGTGGTAATAAGCGTTTTTTCTGCCTTTTTGACACACAAAGTGAGTTTGCACAGTATATTTTGCAAACATTTTGTGTACCACCACTCTATAATACTTTATATGTTGCTCAGCTATGTCGGCTGAGTACAAAAATACCCCCGTATGTACCTTTGCCAGGTATATGTGGACATCGGAGGGGCACATTTGGGACACAGCCATTCCATTTTTTTCAAACTTTAAATTTTTACGCTGTGCCCATGTCCCATTTTAGAGTATTTTACCAGGCTATATAATCCAAATACCCCATAAAGCCATACCATTTCTTAAAGAAGACATCCCAGGGTATTTCAAAAGGCATATTTTGAACCTTAGCGTGGGATCATTTTTCCGCTAGCTTGTACCAGGTGTAGTGGTAATGAGCGTTATTAAATGTATTTTTTTACTTTTTAAAACTTTTTTTACTTTTTAAAACTATTTTTTAAACTTTTGTTTTGCTTATTCATTTTTTTAAAGTTTCCTAAACTTTCGTAAAACTTTTTTTTACAGATTTAACATTTTTCTAAGCTTTTTCTTTTACCGTTAACCCCTAACTAGCAGTAAGCAGCACTAACAGTAAATTCCCCATTTTCCCATAACTCCCACCCACCCCAGCTAGCAAAATATTTAATTATACAATATTTAAATTAGTTAAATAAATTAATTTAACCCCTGAGGGTTAAAAAATAAATAAAAGTTAATCGTCAGGGGTTAAAAAAAAATTAGATCACAGTATAATACTGTGATCTGTATTTTGATCACTGTAGGCAGTGATAGACTGGCAGGCAAGGGGTTAATTTTTATTTGGACTGGGTAAAGGGTTTTTTTTTTTTTTTTTTTTACTTAAACGTTATTAAAACTTTTTTTTTACTTAATTTTTTAACTTTTTAAAGCTTATTTTAAAACTTTTTTTAACGTTAACCCCTAGTTAGCCTAACACTAAATCCCCCAATTCCCCACTAACTTCCACCCTCCCCAGCTAGCTAAATTTATAATTTTAAAATATTTAAATTAATTAATAAAATAAATTTAACCCCTGAGGGTTAAAAAAAAAAGAATTAACCCTCAGGGGTTAAAAAAAAAATCAGATCATATTAAAATGTAATCCCTGCCAATTGATCACTGTAGTCAGTGATCAATTGGCAGGGAAGGGGTTAATTTTTTATTAATATGGGTAAAGGGGGGGTAAGATTTTAATTTAACTTTTTTTTTTAACACCAGGGGGCAGGATCACTGCAGATCCGGCTCCCTGCACTTCACACTGAACCCGGAAGTGCAGGGAGGCGGAGGTGAGTATAGAGAGCACATGTGCCCGCTCTGGCATGCTGTCAGAGCGGGCACATGTACTCTGACAGCCCGATCCGGTGCTCCCGGTCTGCCTCTAATGCAGAGGCAGACCGGAGCACCATTAACCCCACGATCGCCGCGATTGCGGCGATCTGGGGTTAATTTTACCGCGTGACGGACGAGGTCCGTCACCCGTCGTTAAGGGCATCCCCAGGATGACGGACCTCGTCCGTCACCCGTCGTGAAGGGGTTAAAATAAAATGTGCTTCATCAAACCAGATGCTTTTCATGGGCACTCTGATTGGTATGCGGCTATGCAGCCCCATACACAGAACCCTGTTGCTGGCTCGCCAGTTGTCCTTCCCTCACCACTTTTGGTAGGTACTAACTGCTGCATACCCGGAGCACCCCACAAGATGGCAAGTTTTCTAGATACTCTGACCTAGTTATCTATTTGGCCCTTGTCAAATAGCGACTCAGATCTTTTTGCTTGCCATCCACCGGATCTAAAAAAAAATTGTGATTCTTTAGACCAGGCAACCTTCTTCCATTATTCCATGGTCCAGTTCGGAGTCTCAAGTGCCCATTGAAGGTGCTTTTGGCAGTGCCAGGGGTCATCATGGGCACTCTGGCCAGTCTGCGGCTACACAGTCCTATACTCAGACAACTGATATACACTGTGTGTTCTGGCCTTACTATCATGTTCATCATTGAGTTTTTCAGCAATTTGAGCTTCAGTAGCTCTTCTGTGTAAATGAACCAGATAAGCTAACCATCGCTAATCACGTGCATTAATGAGCCTTGGGGAGCCATGACCCTGACGGCGGTTCACGAGTTGTCCTTCTTTGCATCGCTCTTGGTAGGTACTAACCACAGCATACCGGGAACCCCCCACAATACTTGTCATTTTGGAGATGCTTTAACCCAGTCTCACTATAGGGCCTTTGTCAATGTCACTCGGATCTTTTTGCTTGCATTTCTTTCTTGCTTCCAACACATGAATTTCAAGAACTGACTGTTAACTAGCTGCCTAATATATCACACCCCTTGACAGGTGCCCCTGTAAAGATATAATCAATATTATTCACTTCACCTGTCAGTTTTAACCCCTTAACGCCGTTACGGCGTTCTATGCCGTCGCGGCTTTAAAGGGCTTTAAAGCCGTTGCGGCGGCATAGAACGCCGTAACGGCTTGCAGCCCCAGGAGCAGAGGTGTACTCACCTCCACCGCGATCCTCTTCTGGGGGGCTGTCTGAGAGCCCAGGCAGCCCCCCTCCGCCAAATGAGGCCCCCGGGGGCCATGTGATCGCTCTATGGATCTGCCAGCAGGGGGACTGTCTAAAATATTAGACAGTCCCCCTGCTGGTAGGTAGTGTAAAAAAAAATATTAAAATGTTATAAAATAAATTAAATGCCTTTTTATATATATATATATAATATGTATATATATTATATATATAATATATATACATATTATATATATGTAACGTCATACGTAATGTATTTTAATATTAATATTAGTATATATATTAATATTAAAATACACTTAGAATGACGTTACATATATATAATATGTATATATATTATATATATAATAGATCTACATATATATATTATATATATATACGCACAATTACAATAATAAATAAATAAAATAATTAAATAAATAAATAAAATATTGAAACAAAATATAAAATAAATTATATATTCATATGTAATTTCATTCTAACTGTATTTTGTTATTAATATATATATATTGGAAACAGAATACACTTAGAATGACATTCTATATATATCTATCTATATATAAAATACAAATAACCGCAAATATATATATAGAGATAAATACATATAATTACATAAAAGATTACATTAGTATACACGTAGAATTTATATACCTATAAATGCATATATATTAAAATTCTACGTGTATATTTAAGTAATTTTTTAACATAATTATGTCATTTGATTAATTAAAATTTGATTGACATGCCTGACAACACAGGGAGAAAGTGCAGAGAATTTAATTCGCAAGCACTATATTAGACCCTGTAACTCTCCAAGACACCATAAAACCTGTACATAGGGGGTACTGTTTTACTCGGGAGACTTCGCTGAACTCAAATATTAGTGTTTAAAACTGGTAAATTGTATTACAACGATGATATTTTAAGTAAAAGTGACGTTTTTTGCATTTTTTACAAACAAACTGCACTTTTATGGACTATATTATTGTTGTAATATGTTTTACTGTTTTAAAACACTAATATTTGTGTTTAGTGAAATCTCCCGAGAATAACAGTACCCCACATGTACAGGTTTTATGGTGTTTTGGAAAGTTAGAGAGTCACATATAAGGCTTGCATTTCATTTTTTTGACATTGAAATTTGCCAGATTAGTTATGTTGCCTTTGAGACCGTATGGTAGCCCAGGAATAAGAATTACCCCCATGATGGCATACCATTTGCAAAAGTAGACAACCCAAGGTATTGCAAATGGGGTATGTCCAGTCATTTTTAGTAGCCACTTAGTCACAAACACTGGCCAAATATTAGTTTTTTGCTTTTTTCACACAAAAACAAATATGAACGCTAACTTTGGCCAGTGTTTGTGACTAAGTGGCTACTAAAATAAACTAAACATACCCCACGTTCAATACCTTGGGTTGTCTACTTTTTCAAATGGTATGCCATTATGGGGGTAATTCTCATTCCTGGGCTACCACACCGTCTCAAAGGTAACATTACTAATCTGGCAAATTTCAATTTGAAAATGGAACGTTCTATATTTGACCCTGTAACTTTCCAAAACACCATAAAACCTGTTAATGGGGGGTACTGTTGTACTCGTGAGACATCGCTGATTACAAATATGTGCATTTTGTTGCCGTAAAACCTAACAGTATTATGACATTTACAGCTAAAATGTGAGGCGGAACTACAAATTTAAAAAAAAATTCAAATTTCTCACAGTTTTTTTTAATTTTATTCATAATAAATTGTTTCATATACAAATATTTTATATGAAATGAAAGCCCTGTTTCTCCTGAACAAAATGATATATAATAAGTGTGGGTGCATTTAATATGAAAGAGGGGAACTACGGGTGAACAGACATATAGCGCAAATTCCAGTTTTTGTTTACGTTTTGTTTTGATCAGAACGTGTACTATTTACTCCGTCCTGAAGGGGTTAATGTTATGACTGGTCAGTGTACATGTATGCAACACAAATGTAGTTATGTAAGTCTGCCACTAGATGTCACCTTTGTTCTTTAAAAGTAGGCTGGTTTACCTCACACAGCATGAATGAAAACTTTGCAAGATGAGTAACAGATGACATGAGGTGTGATACAATTGTGCAAGTCAAAAAGACTAACATATGTCTGAAAGATGTGCAAATGCCAACAGAGCAAAATGTAATGTTCTCATTTATTCATATTATAGGAATATATTTGAACACTACATAAAGGGACACTGAAAGCACAGTAACTGCTTCTTTTGATTGAAGTGGTTATAGTGTCTGGAGTCCCCGGGCACTGTCCTTCCATTCAGCGATAAACTGTTTTTACTGTTTAAATGCTAAACATTCCATCCCATCTGTGCTACTTGGGCTAGTGAGAAAGCATTAGCCTAAGCAGCACTGCGTTTCTGTGATTGACTAAGTTTGTCAGCTGACCACTTTCAGCCTGTGACAGCGCCCATTGCTGTATGAATTGGTATGGCTAGAATGAAGTGTGTAACCTAACCTGGATAATACCTCCAAGAGTGGGTGCCTGGGGATGGCCAGGAAACCTTCTTCAGTGCTAAACTGCTGGAAATGTTTTAACACTGACAGTGCCAGGGGACTCCATCTCTATGAAGTGGTCTGGGCAAGGCTGCCGTCAGAAATTTGGGGGCCCCTGGCACAGCTAAAGGTCTGGACCCCCGGGACCCGCTTCCCCTGAGTCCGCCCACAGGGTTCTACACACAGGGCCAATCCGGAGTTGCCCACATAGATGTGAATGCAGAATGTGTGTTTGTGTAGTTGATGTAGTGTGTGCATAGTGACTGCCGAGTGTTTATAGTGAATGAAAAATGTGTGCTTGTGTAGTGGATGTAGTGTATAATAACGACAGAGTGTGTACCATAGTGAATGCCATTTGTGTAGTGGATGTATTGTTTGTGTGTATAGTGAATGCACAAATATGCTAAAAATCAATATATATATATATATATATACAGTTGCAAGAAAAAGTATGTGAACCCTTTGGAATGATATGGATTTCTGCACAAATTGGTCATAAAATGTGATCTGATCATCATCTAAGTCACAACAATAGACAATCACAGTCTGCTTAAACTAATAACACACAAATAATGAAATGTTGCCATGTTTTTATTGAACACACCATGTAAACATTCACAGTGCAGGTGGAAAAAGTATGTGAACCCCTAGACTAATGACATCTCCAAGAGCTAATTGGAGTGAGATGTCAGCCAACTGGAGTCCAATCAATGAGATGAGATTGGAGGTGTTGGTTACAGCTGCCATGCCCTATAAAAAACACACACCAGTTCTGGGTTTGCTTTTCACAAGAAGCATTGCCTGATGTGAATGATGCCTCGCACAAAAGAGCTCTCAGAAGACCTACGTTTAAGAATTGTTGACTTGCATAAAGCTGGAAAGGGTTATAAAAGTATCTCCAAAAGCTTTGCTGTTCATCAGTCCACGGTAAGACAAATTGTCTATAAATGGAGAAAGTTCAGCACTGCTGCTACTTTCCCTTGGAGTGGCCGTCCTGTAAAGATGACTGCAAGAGCACAGCGCAGACTGCTCAATGAGGTGAAGAAGAATCCTAGAGTGTCAGCTAAAGACTTACAAAAGTCACTGGCAAATGCCAACATCCCTGTTTGCGAATCTACAATATGTAAAACACTAAACATGAATGGATTTCATGGGAGGATACCACAGAGGAAGCCACTGCTGTCCAAACAAAACATTGCTGCACGTTTACAGTTTGCACAAGAGCACCTGGATGTTCCACAGCTGTACTGGCAAAATATTCTGTGGACAGATGAAACCAAAGTTGAGTTGTTTGGAAGAAACACACAACACTATGTGTGGCGAAAAAGAGGCACATCACCAACATCAAAACCTCATCCCAACTGTGAAGTATGGTGGTGGGGGCATCATGGTTTGGGGCTGCTTTGCTGCGTCAGGGCCTGGACAGATTGCTATCATCGTAGGAAAAATGAATTCCCAAGTTTATCAAGACATTTTGCAGGAGAACTTAAGGCCATCTGTCTACCAGCTGAAGCTCAACAGAAGATGGGTATTGCAACAGGACAATGACCCAAAGCATAGAAGTAAATCAACAACAGAATGGCTTAAACAGAAGAAAATACGCCTTCTGAAGTGGCCCAGTCAGAGTCCTGACCTCAACCAAATTGAGATGCTGTGGCATGACCTCAAGAAAGCAATTCACACCAGACATCCCTAAGAACAGTTATGTAAAGAGGAATGGTCAAGAATTACTCCTGACCGTTGTGCATGTCTGATCTGTAACTACAGAAAACGTTTTGTTGAAGTTATTGCTGCCAAAGGAGGTTCAACCTGTTATTAAATCCAAGGGTTCACATACTTTTTCCACCTGCACTGTGAATGTTTACATGGTGTGTTCAATAAAAACATGGCAACATTTCATTATTTGTGTGTTATTAGTTTAAGCAGACTGTGATTGTCTATTATTGTGACTTAGATGATGATCAGATCACATTTTATGACCAATTTGTGCAGAAATCCATATCATTCCAAAGGGTTCACATACTTTTTCTTGCAACTGTATTTGTTTGATTATTACATAATTCAATAATTGGCGGTCTAGGTGGGAAAGGAAGACTGCATAGATTGTCTGTCTCATCCTTCCGTTTCCCCATCTCTTATTTTAGATTCTCCATATCTGTTCACCTTGCACTTGCCTCTGCTCCTAATTTTTACCTTTTTTATTTAATCTATTACACTCTTAGATTTCTCTCCCTGAGGTTTTTGACTTTGGGTTTGTTTTTAATTCAGCCCATTTATCTTTTCATTTTAAGTAACAGTTTTTTTCTTTCTATTTCCCCCAACCTTCACTAGCACTTTACAATGTGGGAGCTGTGAATTTAGGGGGCTGTATGTATGTGCAATGAAGGTAGTGTGAATCACCCCCTACTTCCACCCTTCCTCTTTGGGTCTCTCCCCACCCCACAGCCCCTTGTGTGTCTTTCTCCCCATCCTCTCTATTTATCTTGTCCTCCCGAAACCCCTTTGTGTCTATTTTCCCATTCCCCAAGCCCTCTCTGTGTCTCTGTCTCCCAGTCCATTTTGTGCATCTTTTATGCCCATTCTTTAGCCCCTCTGTGTGTCTTTTCTCCCCATCATCTCTGTGTGCCTATTTTACCCTGTCTCTTTTCCTGTCTCTTTCATCCCCCAAGTCTCTTTTGTGTGTCTCTTCCACACGGCCTATTTTGTGTGTCTTTTTATCCCTTCCCGTCTGTGTGCCCCCCTTTCCATCTGTGTGCCCCCCTTTGTAGTCTCTTTCCCCTTGCCCCTGCTGTGTCTGCTTACCTCCTTGTAGTGTGGCCGTGTGGACTGGGTTAGAGGATCCTTTTGTATTCTCTTCCCAGTCTGACAGAAAGTTGTTTTGGTGCTCAGCAAGTAGCTTCCTATCAGACTGGATAGCGCAGTGGTTCCCAAACTTTTTAGGTTCAAGGCGCCCTTAATATTTCAATATTTTTACAGTGTGTGGCTGGGGGGCAGGTTGTGTGAGGGATACAGTGTGTGTGTGGGGGGATGCAGTGTGTGTGTGGGGTGCCGTGTGTATGGGCGTAATTGGGTGTATGGGGGATAGTGTGTGTGTGTATGGGGGACAGTGTGTGTGTGTTTATGGGGGATAGTGTGTGTTTATGGAGGTAGTGTGTGTGTATGTGGGTAGTGCGTGTATGGAGGGACAGTGTGTGTGTATGGGGTCTCTGGGGGTAGGAGGGCAAATTAATAAATTTTTTATTTCTTTTTAATTAAAAATAAAAATGATATCCCCCCTCCCTGCTTACCTTTGCCTGGGAGGGGGGAGAGTACTGATCCCTGGTGGTCCGGTGGGGAAGCCCTGATGGTCCCAGTGGTGACAGTGGACTCTAGCAGGAGCTGCTAGAGTTCACTCCTCGCGAGATTCGGAGCATTGCCGTGGTAACCGCGGCAACGCTCCGAGCTCGCGTGAGGAGAACCCAGCGGAACTGCAGGTTAGAGCTCCCATGGGTCCTCTCTCCCTCCCCTGTATTATGATAGTCAGACAGATTAAACCCTTGGGAGGTTGTCCTCATTTCACATACACAGATTGCAGAGCCCCAGAGAAATAATTTATTGTAGTAATCTACAGAGAATCTCTCCTAATTAATGAATACTATACATAGCTAAATGGATGGAATGAGTGTGGCATGGAGATCTAACGAGTGAAAAAATCTTACAGTAATAAAATCAAATGCTTTCATACAAAATACAAAAAAAAAAGATTGTTCAGAATGCCCTTGTCTGAGCAGAGGACTTTTATAAAACTTTTATTTAAAACAAAAATAAATAATAATAATAGGAATCTTTTTTTTTTTTTTTTTTTACCAAGGCTTAATAAAAAAAATCCACATGTTAAATACCAATATCTACGACAGTCCATCCAGGAACTACTTGCCCAATATTTTTTTGTATGCTATTAAATGTGCAAGAATGTCAATTAAAGGACCACTCTAGGCACCCAGACCACTTCAGCTTAATTAAGTGGTCTGGGTGCCTGGTCCCTCTAGGATTAACCCTTTTTTTTTTATAAACATAGCAGTTTCAGAGAATGACGGCAGTGTCTAAATAAAAATGATATTAAAAAAATAAACAAATACATAAAAAAAAAAATATATATATATATGTATATATATTTTTTAAATTCATTAATTTTTTAATATTTTTATTTAGACACAATTATTTAGTTAAACCAATTTCCACAATTTGATTCGAAATTGTCCTAGTTTATTTCGATGCACAATATTAATGTAATTGAGGGAAAATAAATGTTTCCTTCATTACTCTATCTTTCACTCACACCTTTTGTTTTGTTGTGATCATATAATGTTTTCTAATAAAATATCTTTATTTATGTGCAGTATCAGTCTTGTTCATTTTCTGTAACTCGGAATTCACAGGATTGTAGTAATGGCTGCACTCTGCTAACCCGGACACAGAGGGTGGATGCATTATCATTACCTAGTTCAAACATCTGCCACTATTTTTCTTTTCTCTCACTTCTATTGTACATTCTCACAGTGTACCTGGAGAATTCCACCCTGAAACTAATTCTGAGAAAGCCCTGACAATTAACACTTTGTCTGCCTGTGTGCTGAGCAATAAAACTTGCTGATTAGAGTTTACATGCCTAATAGTCACATTTTATTACATAACCACGATCCTTGCGTTGCCTTTAAAATTACTTGTTTTATCCAGTTATCACTCTAACAAAGTTAAACGCTAAAGTGAATTCAAAGTGAATTTAAAATTTGAGGTCAAAATAGTCATTATCAGAGTCAGTTATGCTTCCAATTCAGCTACATTGTCCTTAAAGGAACACTCTTGGTACCATCACTACTTCATTGAAATAAATTTGTTATGGTGTCAGGAGGCCCCAGAGCGGTTTCATACTTAAGGGCTTAAATTGTTCTCGAATAGTTTAACCCCAAAGGTTTCCTCTAGCTGCAGATTGCCAATGACCCAAGCGGCAATTTCAGAAGCCATATGTTGCGGGCGAATTGGAGATCCGTTGCTGGAGGGAACCTTTGGGGTTTAACTGATCGAGAACAGTTTAACCCATTCATGTAAGAAAGCTCCTGGGGGCCTTCTGCCACCATAACAACTTAATTTCTACGAAGGAATTTAAATTTCATTTTAAATTTGAAATTCACTTAGAATTCTCACTTCAGTAAATACCTCTGTATATATCTCTACAGTGTCTCCTTGTGACTCAGTACCCAGCATGCCACCTGGAGTTTTAAATTAGCAAGGATACCTAGAATTGCTTTTAGGGTACGTAGTCTATATAACTTTGCTATGCAGCTAACCATCTAATTGTTACTTTGTAGTGAAGGCATGACATTCTATGTTAGTCGTTACAGTTTATCAATACAATCATTTAAATTAGCAACAATTCACTTCCAATAGTTTACAATCTGACAATTTTACAATGGTAGCACAATAAGTAGTATCTCTCTATGAAATATTGCACTATGTATCATTTTAAAGCAGGACATTGAGCTGTATTATAACATAGCATTAGTATCCTATAATAGTTACTGTCACTTTTTGTCTAGTTTAAAACAATACCAGATTTAATATTTAATATTGTGCTGTCCATTAAAGTTAGCTGTCCTAGCATTATTCTTACACTGTATGTGCCAGTTAAGCAGAGGGTATCTAATGCGTAAAGCTAAAATAACTGTGTGATGTACCTGTACATACCTGGGAAGTCCTATCTTCACCTGTCTTCACAGTATCACCTGTGCAGCAAAAGATGAATGGAGGCCCCCAGTCTGCAGCACGCAGAGCACACAGGGAGGGGCAGACTTGTTTTTTGTTTTGCTTTGGTGCTGAATTTACTAGGGATGCCCCAGCTGGCTCATCTAAAATGACGGCACCAGTCTCTGGGGTGTACCTGGTTTAATTTTACATTCAGGTATTTGCACACAAACCTTCCCAAGCAGCAGGTGTGAAATGTGGAATTAAAGATAAAAAAAAAAATGATTTTCTTGTCATAAAGCGTGCTTTTGCACATTTCAGCTACTTTGTTTATTGTGAATATCATCTAATAACTGTTCTATTCAGTTACCAATGCTGTTTTGTTGTTGTTTTTTTGCACATTTTGCTGATAATGTAATTATTAATAATTAATAATAATAAAAGTATTACCCAGTGAGGAATAACACTATTTTATGTGTGATAACTATACAAAATATAGGTGAGCACAATCAATAATAAATGTTTGAATTACAGTGTGTTGATTGAAAATATGTCCAGCAAATGGTTAAAATATAATGATGCCTGATCATTTTTGCATCTGTTATAAATTGTCCTAGTTATTAATTCACACGGTACTGATATTATAGATTGTTAACTCCTTCTGTTTATTATTAGGAGTACTAAATTGTAGTAGATTAGGCAAAAATATTTGGTTTGGAAAAAATGTCCAACTCAGGTAGTCATTAGTCACTATTTAGCCAGTTTATCCTTATCTGGTAACATAGCTTTCAATATACAGCCATTCACTGTTAAGTAGTGATGTCCCGAACGGTTCGCTGGTGAATAGTTCCTGGCAAACATAGCGTGTTTGCGTTCGCCATGGACGGCGAACATGCGATGTTCGGTCCACCCCTATTTTTACATTTTTTTTTGTGGTCTTTCAGCCAAATTTACTAATACTAAGTAAAAATTACTTCGTATTAGTAAATTGTGCCCCTACTCGCAATACTGCGAGTAGGGGCATGTCTATTAAACAGTGAGCAGCCTCTGGCTGCTCACTGTTAAAAAAAAAAGGGTCCCACCCGCTGCTCAGGGGTGGGGGCCCTAAATACCAATAGGAGGGGGGGACCTATTGTCATCCCCCCCGGCCCCCAGCCCTGAGCAGCGGGTGGGGGCCCTAAATACCAATAGGGGGGGACCTATTGTCCTCCCCCCGGCCCCCTACCCTGAGCGGCGGGTGGGGGCCTAAATACCAATAGGGGGGACCTATTGTCCTCCCCCCTGGCCCCCTACCCTGAGCGGCGGGTGGGGGCCTAAATACCAATAGGGGGGACCTATTGTCCTCCCCCCGGCCCCCACCCCTGAGCGGTGGGTGGGGGCCCTAAGTACCAATAGGGGGGGACCTACTGTCCTCCCGCCTGCCCCCACCCCTGAGCGGCGGGTGGGGGCCCTGAATACCAATGGGGGGGACCTATTGTCCTCTCCCCGGATCCCACCACTGAGCGGCGGGTGGGGGCCCTAAAAAAAACAATAAGGGGGGACCTACTGTCCCCCCCCTGGCCCCCACCCCTGAGCGGTGGGTGGGGGCCCTAAAAATAACAATAAGAGGGGGACCTACTGTCCCCCCCGGCCCCCACCCCTGAACGGTGGGTGGGGGCCCTAAAATAGGCAATAAGGGGCGGACCTACTGTCCCCCCCCCGGCCCCCACCCCTGAGCGGTGGGTGGGGGCCCTAAAAATAACAATAAGGGGGGGACCTACTGTCCCCCCCCAGCCCCCACCTCTGAGCGGTGAGGGCCCTAAAAATAACAATAAGGGGGGACCTATTGTCCGCCCCCGGCCCCCACCCCTGAGCGGTGGGTGGGGGCCCTAAAAATAACAATAAGGGGGGGACCTACTGTCCCCCCCCAGCCCCAACCCCTGAGCAGTGGGTGGGGGCCCTAAATACAAAGGGGGGGACCCTAGTCACCCCCTCCCCACACCAAAAAAAATTATCCCCCTACCTACCCCTCTCACCCTAAAAATAATGAGGGGGGGACCGTTAACTAAAAACCTGTAATAAAAAATTAGATAAAAACAACTTACCATTCAATGTTTTCTTTCTTCTAAAATCTTCTTTTTTCAGCCCCAAAAAAGGGCAAATAAAAAACCATAATAACCGACGCAATAAAAAAAAAAAAAAAGAGTGCAAAAAAAATAATCCATCTTCACCCATGGAGGGCTCCGCGCAGACCAGACTGAGCTCTGCAGGGCGGGAGAAGGCTTATAAAGCCTTGACACGCCCTGCAATTAGGCTAAGAACACTCTGATTGGCTGGTTTAAGCCAATCAGAGTGCTCTTTGTCATTTTACACAGCGTGGGAAAATTCCAAAGAACTTTCCCACGCTGTGTAAAATGACACAGAGCACTGTGATTGGATGGATTTCAAGCCCACCAATCAGAGTGCTCTTTGTAATTTTACACAGCGTGGGAAAATTCCAAAGAACTTTCCCATGCTGTGTAAAATGACACAGAGCACTGTGATTTGATGGATTTCAAGCCATCCAATCACAGTGCTCTGTGTAATTTTACACAGCGTGGGAAAGTTCTTTGGAATTTTCCCACGCTGTGTAAAATGACAAAGAGCACTGTGATTTGATGGATTTCAAGCCATCCAATCACAGTGCTCTGTGTCATTTTACACAGCGTGGGAAAGTTTGTTGGAATTTTCCCACGCTGTGTAAAATGACAAAGAGCACTCTGATTGGCTTAAACCAGCCAATCAGAGTGTTCTTAGCCTAATTGCAGAGCGTGGCAAGGCTTTATAAGCCTTCCACCGCCCTGCAGAGCTCAGTCTGCGCGGAGCCCTCCATGGATAAAGATGGATAAAAAAAATTAGCGCTCGTTTTTTTTTTTTTTTTTTAATTGCGTCGGTTATTATGGTTTTTTATTTGCCCTTTTTTGGGGCTGAAAAAAAGAAGATTTTAGAAAAAAGACAACATCGAATGGTAAATTGTTTTTATCTAATTTTTTTTACAGGTTTTTAGTTAAAGGTCCCCCCCTCATTATTTTTAGGGTGAGGGGGGTAGGTAGAGGGATAATATATTTTTACCGCTCAGGGGTGGGGGCCGAGGGGGGACAATAGGTCCCCCCCTGATTATCTTTATGGCCCCCACCCGCCGCCCAGGGGTGGGGGGCCGGGGGGGAGGACAGTAGGTCCCCCCCTCATTACCATTATGGCCCCCACCCGCCACCCAGGGGTGGGTCCGTAGAGGGGGAGGACAGTAGGTCCCCCCCTCATTATCTTTATGGCCCCACCCGCCGCCCAGGGGTGGGGGCTGGGTGGGGAGGACAGTAGGTCCCCCCCCTCATTATCATTATGGCCCCCACCCGCCGCCCAGGTGTGGGGGCCGGAGAGGGGGAGGACAGTAGGTCCCCCCCTCATTATCTTTATGGTCCCCACCCGCCGCCCAGGGGTGGGGAAGGAGAGTAGGTCTCCTCCCCCCCCTTCAATCACTATTGTGGCCAGAAAGAGTCCCTGTGGGTTTTAAAATTCGCCTGCCTATTGAAGTCTATAGCGGTTCGCCCGGTTCGCCCGGTTCGCGAACATTTGCGGAAGTTCGCATTTGCGGTTCGGGAACCGAAAATTTTATGTTAGCGACATCACTACTGTTAAGTAAATAAACCTCCATGTTATTAATTAGCCCGTTCCCCACTGGGTTCTATCTAGTCTAATGTAACTAACTCTACACTGCAAGGCTTAGATCAGGAGAACTAATAGGGGTCCGGGTATTGAAGCTTCTGGCCCTCCAGCATCAGTTGTGGAAAAGGGGAATGAATCTTAGCAGGTATTTGCGCTTATCGAATTTTTGAAGACTGTTAAAAAATTGTTCTCCTGGCACCATAATCACTACAACAAACTGTAGTGGTTATGGTGCTGTCAGGAATGTACAGAGTCCCAACATGCAGATCTCTAGTAAAGATATACAGTTGCAAGAAAAAGTATGTGAACCCTTTGGAATGATATGGATTTCTGCAGAAATTGGTCATAAAATGTGATCTGATCATCATCTAAGTCACAACAATAGACAATCACAGTTTGCTTAAACTAATAACACACAAAGAATGAAATGTTGCCATGTTTTTTATTGAACACACCATGTAAACATTCACAGTGCAGGTGGAAAAAGTATGTGAACCCCTAGACTCGACATCTCCAAGAGCTAATTGGAGTGAGATGTCAGCTAACTGGAGTCCAATCAATGAGATGAGATTGGAGGTGTTGGTTACAGCTGCCCTATAAAAAACACACCAGTTCTGGGTTTGCTTTTCACAAGAAGCATTGCCTGATGTGAATGATGCCTCGCACAAAAGAGCTCTCGGAAGACCTATGATTAAGAATTGTTGACTTGCATAAAGCTGGAAAGGGTTATAAAAGTATCTCCTAAAGCCTTGCTGTTCATCAGTCCACGGTAAGACAAATTGTCTATAAATGGAGAAAGTTCAGCACTGCTGCTACTCTCCCTAGGAGTGGCCATCCTGTAAAGATGACTGCAAGAGCACAGCGCAGACTGCTCAATGAGGTGAAGAAGAATCATAGAGTGTCAGCTAAAGACTTACAAAAGTCACTGGCAAATGCTAACATCCCTGTTAGCGAATCTACGATACGTAAAACACTAAACAAGAATGGATTTCATGGGAGGATACCACAGAGGATGCCACTGCTGTCCAAACAAAACATTGCTGCACGTTTACAGTTTGCACAAGAGCACCTGGATGTTCCACAGCAGTACTGGCAAAATATTCTGTGGACAGATGAAACCAAAGTTGAGTTGTTTGGAAGAAACACACAACACTATGTGTGGCGAAAAAGAGGCACAGCACACCAATATCAAAATCTCATCCCAACTGTGAAGTATGGTGGTGGGGGCATCATGGTTTGGGGCTGCTTTGCTGCGTCAGGGCCTGGACAGATTGCTATCTTCAAAGGAAAAATAAATTCCCAAGTTTATCAAGACATTTTGCAGGAGAACTTAATGCCATCTGTCTACCAGCTGAAGCTCAACAGAAGATGGGTGTTGCAACAGGACAATGACCCAAAGCATAGAAGTAAATCAACAACAGAATGGCTTAAACAGAAGAAAATACGCCTTCTGAAGTGGCCCAGTCAGAGTCCTGACCTCAACCCAATTGAGATGCTGTAGCATGACCTCAAGAAAGCAATTCACGCCAGACATCCCAAGAACATTGCTGAACTGAAACAGTTCTGTAAAGAGGAATGGTCAAGAATTACTCCTGACCGTTGTGCACGTCTGATCTGCAACTACAGGAAAAGTTTGGTTGAAGCTATTGCTGCCCAAGGAGGTTGAACCAGTTATTAAATCCAAGGGTTCACATACTCTTTACACCTGCACTGTGAATGTTTACATGGTGTGTTCAAAAAAACATGGCAACATTTCATTCTTTTTGTGTTATTAGTTTAAGCAGACTGTGATTGTCTATTGTTGTGACTTAGATGATGATCAGATCACATTTTATGACCAATTTGTGCAGAAATCCATATTATTCCAAAGGGTTCACATACTTTTTTCTTGCAACTGGGTAAATGTTAATATAAAAGGCACCTCTTACTGGTCCTTAGAGATAGCCTGGCTTAACATATAAGGCAGGTACAGAATGGTCAGGTAACAAGCCAGGGATCGTAGGAGTAAAAACAGGATAAGAAAATAAGCCAAGGGTAGAATAGGAGAGATCAGCAAAAGTCAAGTTAAAAATAACATACAGGAATAACAATAGCATGCAGGAATAACAATAACGTACAGGAATAACAATAGCATACAGGAATAACAATAACATACAGGAATGACAATAGCATACAGGAATAACAATAACATACGGGAATAACAATAGCATACAGGAATAACAATAACATACGGGAATAACAATAGCATACAGGAATAACAATAACATGCAGGAACACACCTTGTGGCTACTAACAATACTGACAGGGCACTGAGCTCAACAAGGAGCAAGTAAAAATAGGCCTAGAGTCTGACATCATCACTATGGGCCAAAATGTCAAAGAACAGCTATGCCGGGATGATGCCGGGCTTGCGTAATTATTGTTAAATAAACAAATCGGAATCTTGTGTCATTGCCTTGACTGCACAAGGCTTAATTTTCCTGTTGCTGGCAAGGAAGTCTTCCGTCGATATTGTAAACGATGTCATTAGGATGTTCCAGGTTAGGAAGATTTACTGTAATATGGACGCTGGGATGGTGCACAGTATGGTTAGCATGGGAAGAAAGATGCCGTAGTGAGGTAGGTACCCTGACAGTTCCTTTAACCCATTAAGGACCAAACTTCTGGAATAAAAGGGAATCATGACATGTCACACATGTCATGTGTCCTTAAGGGGTTAAAGGGTTATTCCAACCATCATAACCTCTACAGCCCGCTGTTTTGTTTATGATATTAGGAGTACTCTGGTGCTATTCCTTGGTGATGGGGCAAAACATTCTATAACCAGATCCTCCCCGGTGCGGAGGGTTCTCTGAAGCTGGGTTTACAGCATCCAGCTTTTGCAAAGGGAGAGCAGAAACTGTCAGCTGACTGCTCTCAGCCAATGAATTATACTCTGTGAACTTAAATGTGCCCATAATGAAAATTAGCCAGCCCGTAACTCTAGTTCTAGTCTGGTTGTGAAACCCCAAACATAGCAAATGGCTTGAACTCGGTATGTACAGCATTTCAAAGTGCTGCATAAATAGATTTACAGCACCATGACCACTTCAAATGAATGAAGTGGTCATAGTGCCTTGAATAATCCTATAACTCTACTGGCCAATGACAAATAGCACTAAAGGATGAACATACTGCCTCTTTTTTATTCACTTTAGATCTGATTCCCAAGCCTTCAATCCTGCTCCATGTAGGAGATGGCCTCTGTTTTAGGAAGCATTGTCAAGGAGAGCCAATCACATACGACGGTGGTAGGATCATGGATGCATGAGGCGACGATAGGTGTCACATGAGTGTAACTCCCACAAACCCAGCATAATAGTGGTATCAGAGCTGTGGAGGAAGTAAACAATGAATTAATGTCTTATTAAACAATAAATATATGATTTAAGGTTTTGATAAATTATATGTTCTTTGCTTACGAAATTGATATCAGTGAAAGTGAACCTGTCATGCAAAACTTCCTGTCTGTCATCTATTCCTCTATAAAGGCATGTGTAGATGTGGTCATGGTCTCATTAACAATAATGTCTTAAAGGAACACTGCACTGTACAAATTAACAGTGTCCCTTTAAAGAGCAGGAGACGCTGTGGCAGTGAGGTTTCACATGAGCAATTCTACTGGCTTTCAATAATAAGTATATACGCGTATATCAATAATATTTATTTAATCAGTAGTATTCAATTAATAAACACAGCACGTGTGGGCAGTATAGAAATAAATGATATGCATATATTATATGTTCATTATATAACTTCTTTTGTTAAGACAAGAGTGAGGACACAGCATAAATTATACCCATATATTTATTACATTGCATTATTTTTTTTTATTTTTTAACTTCATTGTATCATACTTTGTTTCACACTCTATCTAATAATTACTGTGTCTTGTGCCTCTCCATGATGCTCTCACGTTTAAATGTTTAATCTTTTGAAAAATATAATATTTAGATTTTTTTATATATTGATAAAAAATTTTATATTTGATATACTTTTTAATATTGTAAAGAATATTGTTAAAATGTATCCAAAAATATTAAATAATTTGAAAAGTTTATTGAAAAATATTAAATTAAGGCCTTAAACCTTTAAATCAGGGGTTCCCAACCTAGTCCTCAAGGACCCCCTACCAGTCCAGGATTTAGGGATTACCTGGGTGTGTCTAAGGTGTTAAGAAAAAGAAAAAAAAACACATTAGAGTCTATTTCCACATCAAAATTGCACTCTTAAAATAAAAAATTATCTGAATAATATCTTTCACAATCTGCTGTTATGATGAGCATTCCAGCACTGGCGGTGCAAGGACTTTTTGATCCACAGGCGAAAAAGCATTTTGCGGCCCCTCCACCCGCAACAAAAATTCACCTTTCTCTGTGTTTCTTTTAACCTCCTTTTGCATTTCTCACCCCCTTTGTGTTACTTATCCCCTCTATTGATTGTGTTAGCCGCTTTAGTGTAACTTATCCCACAGTTTTAAGCTTTGTGTGTCTTACATCCCCCTTGTGTGTCTATTACAATCCACTTTGTGTGTCTTTCCCCCCCTAGTCCCTTTGTGAGTCTCTCTCTCCCATCCCCCAGCCCCTATCCAATCCTCTCAGCCAATGAGAAAGCTCTGTGTTGCAGGGCTAGCATAAGACAGAGAGCAAACATACACAGATCAGCCACAACATTAAAACCACTGACAGGTGAAGTAAATAACATTGATTAAAACATTTCAAATGGCTAAGCAAATAGATCTGAGTGACTATGACAAGGGCCAAATAGTGATGGCTAGACAACTGGGTCAGAGCATATCCAAAACGGCAAGTCTTGTGGGGTGTTCCCAGTATGCACTGGTTAATACCTACCAAAAGTGGTTCAAGGAAGGACAACTGGTGAACCAGAGTCAGGGTCATGGGCACCCAGGGCTCATTGATAGGCATGGGGAGCGAAGGCTATCACGCCTGGTCCGATTACACAGAAGAGCTACTGTTGCTCAAATTGCTGAAAAATTGAATGCTTGCCATGGTAGAAAGGTGTAAGAACAAACAGTGCATCACAGTTGCTGCATATGCGGCTACATACTGGTCAGAATGCCCATGATGACCCCTGCCCAACTTCAAAAGTGCCTTCAATGGTAGTATGAGAGTCAGAACTGGACCATGGAGCAATGGAAGAAGATAGCCTGGTCTGATTAATCATGTCTTTAAGATCTGGTGGATGGCCGGGTACATCGTTTACCTAGGGAAGGGAAGGCAACAGGAAGAAGGAAGGTCGGTGGAGGCATTGTTATGCTCTGGTCAATGTTCTGCTGGGAAACCCTGGGTCCTGGCATTCATGTGGATGTTACTTCGATATGTACCAGCTACCTAGAGATTGTTGACGACCACGTACACCCCTTCACAGCCCTGGTGTTTCCTGATGGCAGTGGTCTTTTTCAGCAGGAGAATGCACCCTACCACAATGCAAAAATTGTTTAGGAATGATTTGTGTAGCATGAGTTAAAAGTGTTGCAATTCCCCAGATCTCAATCTGATTGAGCACATATGGGATGTGCTGTAACAATAAATGAGATACATGGAGGCCCCACCTCGCAACTTGCAGGACTTAAAGGATCTGCTGCTTATATCTTGGTGCCAGATACCACAGTACAGGTTCAGAGGTCTTGTGGAGTCCATGCCTTGATGCATCAGAGCTGTTTGGGCAGCAGGAGGGGGACCTATATGATATTAGGCATGTGGTTTTTGTGGCTCATCAGTGCAAGTTCATTAGCAGGAGCTTCTGACTTTGTCAGAAGTAGGGGAGGTGGAGAGCAGTGCCCATTGGACCCCAGGTATAAATTCAAATCATTCTAAAATGGTTTGAATAGTTACAATAGGGGGGCGCCAGGGCACCATAACCACTATAGAGGGCACCATATCTCCCTTTCTATTATGGATTACAAAAGGACTGTGATACATCTATATATCCATATTAATGAGTGGGAACAGATGCTGTTGAATGTGCAAGAAGCTTGTAATTTTATTAATGATTAAATATGGTTAAATTAACAGATTAACCTGCATTAGACTAAGGTTGTGAGAGCTAAACTGTTTGTGTATACCTCGGTCTGTGAAAAGGGCTCAGTTGAAAGTTGGCCACATGTACATTACAGGTTACAGGCCCCTACAGTAGACAGTAAGACATGTAAAGTACAGCAGACAGAAAGGTAATTGATTGTTAACTTTGGCAGTTAAGAGATGTCCAGGGATCCTGCAGAGGTCAGTTTCTGCATCAATTTTGCATTCAGGCCTAAAGGATGGTGTATTTCTATTCCAAACATGTGTACAGCTTCTTTGAACTCCTAAAACAAAACTAAACTAAAAGCCCTCTTTGCAGCAATTAAGTAGTAACGCCAGGGCTCGAGTCCTGCAGGAACGCATGGGAACGGCGTTCCTGCACTTTTTCCAAAGCAGGAACGCCGTTCCCAGTCCTGCAGGACCTGCCCTGCTAACTGCACATAGGGGCCATCACACGCGGCGTTCTTCTCCAGCTCTCTCAGCTTCAAATCTCGCGAGACCCGCAGCTGTAAGAGCGTTGCCACGGGTTACCATGGCAACGCTCCGCACAGGCGAGTCTCGCGAGAGTTGAAGCTGAGAGAGCTGGAGAAGAACGCCGCGTGTGATGGCCCCTGTGTGCAGCGGCTGCTACCCTCCACCGGACCACCAGGCGATCTCCCCCCTCCCTGACAAGGTAAGAAGCAGGGAGGGGGGAATAAAGTAAAAAAAACACATAAAAGTTAAAAAGCAAATGCATCCCCCCCATCATCCAGCACACACACACATAATCCAGTACACACACACACACACATAATCCAGTACACACACACACACACACATAATCCAGTACACACACACACACACATAATCCAGTACACACACACACACACATAATCCAGTACACACACACATAATCCAGTACACACACACATAATCCAGCACACACACACACATAATCCAGTACACACACACATAATCCAGTACACACACACATAATCCAGTACACACACACATAATCCAGCACACACACACACATAATCCAGCGCGCGCACACACACATAATCCAGCACACACACACACACATAATCCAGCACACACACACACATAATCCAGCACACACACACACACATAATCCAGCACACACACACATAATCCAGTACACACACACACACATCATCCAGCACACACACACACATAATCCAGTACACACACATAATCCAGTACACACACACACACATAATCCAGTACACACACACACATAATCCAGCACACACACACACATAATCCAGCACACACACACACATAATCCAGCACACACACATAATCCAGCACACACACACACACATCATCCAGCACACACACACACATAATCCAGTACACACACATAATCCAGTACACACACACACATAATCCAGCGCACACACACACATAATCCAGCGCACACACACACACATAATCCAGCACACACACACACATAATCCAGCACACACACACACACATAATCCAGCACACACACACATAATCCAGTACACACACACACACACACACACATAATCCAGTACACACACACACATCATCCAGCGCACACACACACATAATCCAGTACACACACACATCATCCAGCACACACACACACACACATCATCCAGCACACACACACACATCATCCAGCGCACACACACACACATAATCCAGGACACACACACACATAATCCAGGACACACACACATAATCCAGGACACACACACATAATCCAGGACACACACACATAATCCAGGACACACACACATAATCCAGCACACACACACATCATCCAGCACACACACACATCATCCAGCACACACACACATCATCCAGCACACACACACATCATCCAGCACACACACACACAATCATCCAGCACCCACACACACATAATCCAGCACACACACACACATAATCCAGCACACACACTGCATTCATTATACACAATCTGCACTTACTACAAACACACTACATTCATTATACACACTCTGCACTCATTACAAACACACTAAATTCACTGTACACACTGCACTCACTACACACACTACATTCACTATACACACTCTGCATTCACTACACGCACACTACATACACTGCATTCATTATACACACTGCATTCATTATACACACTGCATTCATTATACACACTGCATTCATTATACACACTCTGCACTCACTACAAACACACTACATTCACTATACACACTCTGCATTCATTATATAGACTCTGCATTCATTATACACACTCTGCACTCACTACACACTACATTCACTATACACACTCTGCATTCACTACAAACACACTACATACACTGCATTCACTACAAACACACTACATACACTGCATTCATTATACACAATCTGCACTCACTACAAACACACTACATTCATTATACACACTCTGCACTCACTACAAACACACTACATTCATTATACACATTCTGCACTCACTACAAACACACTACATTCATTATACACACTGCACTCACTACAAACACACTACATTCACTATACACACTTTGCACTCTCTACACACTATATTCATTATACACACTGCACTCACTACACACACACTACATTCATTATACACATTCTGCACTCACTACAAACACACTACATTTATTATACACACTGCACTCACTACAAACACTTCATTATACATACTCTGCTCTCACCACAAACACACTACATTTATTATACACAATCCGCACTCACTACAAACACACTGCATTCATTATACACACTCTACACTTACTACAAATACACTACATTCATTATACACACTCTACACTTACTACAAACACACTACATTCATTATACACACTGCACTCACAACAAACACACTACATTCATTATACACACTCTGCACTCACTACAAACACACTAAATTTATTATACACACTGCACTCACTACAAACACACTACATTCATTATACACACTGCACTCACTACAAACACACTACATTCATTATCCATACTCTGCATTCACTACAAACACACTACATTCATTATACACACTGCACTCACTACAAACACACTACATTCACTATACACACTTTGCACTTTCTACACACTATATTCATTATACACACTGCACTCACTACACACACACTACATTCATTATACACATTCTGCACTCACTACAAACACACTACATTTATTATACACACTGCACTCACTACAAACACTTCATTATACATACTCTGCTCTCACCACAAACACACTACATTTATTATACACAATCCGCACTCACTACAAACACACTGCATTCATTATACACACTCTACACTTACTACAAATACACTACATTCATTATACACACTCTACACTTACTACAAACACACTACATTCATTATACACACTGCACTCACAACAAACACACTACATTCATTATACACACTCTGCACTCACTACAAACACACTAAATTTATTATACACACTGCACTCACTACAAACACACTACATTCATTATACACACTGCACTCACTACAAACACACTACATTCATTATCCATACTCTGCATTCACTACAAACACACTACATTCATTATACACACCCTGCACTGCACTATATGCATAGGAGTGCAATTTTTTTTAAGGCGGGGGGGGGGGGGGGAAGGAGGCGGAATCTTGGGTGAGTTCCCACACTTTTTTCCCCAGGACTTGACCCCTGAGTAACGTAGTTAAAGTGAGAATTCAAAGAGAAGTAAAAAATTTAAGCCAGAGTAGATTTACTGAAAACATAGCTGACCAACAATTATTTCACATTCAGATTTGACTTTAAATTCACTTTGAATTCACTTTAAATTCTCACTTTAGTGTATAACCCTGTGTATGTTTTAAAGGGACACTATAGGCACCCAGACCACTTCATGTAATGTTTACATTGCAGCTCTAAGTCTGCCCTCAGTGGCTGTCTACCAGACAGCCACTAGGGGCACTTTCTGGAACGAAACGGACCTTTGGTCCGGTATCTAACGCTGGATGTCCTCACGTCCTGCATGAGGACAACCAGCGCCAGATTTTTCCCTATAGGAAAATACTGATTCAGTGCTTTTCTATGGGAAGGTCTAATGTGCGCATGGCACTTGCTGGGCATGCACATAAGCACCTGCTCGTTGGGGGACATCAGAGGGGGTGGAGTGTCAACCTAGCACAGAAACACATAGGCGCTGGGATAGGGTAAGTAAATAAAGGGTTTTTACCCTTTAATTAATGTGAGGGAAGGGGGGTGGGGGGAGCAATAGTGCCAGTAATACAGCTTTACATTCCTGGCACTATAGTATCCCTTTAATATCTCTGAATGGGGTGCTGAGCAATCCTGACTCAGTAGCAGAGGACCTTACCACAGTTGAATCCAGCTGAACTCTCTTTTGCTTCTGTTGTTCTGAGTTTGGCTGTTATGTTCATTAACCCCTTCCCGACCGGTGACGGAAATTTTCCATCAACCTTGTCCTTCAGTTAAAGACCGTTGACGGAAAATTTCCGTCATTTACTAAAGTTAACCCCAGATCGCCGCAATCGCGGCGATCGCGGGGTTAACGGTGCTCCGGTCTGCCTCTGCATTAGAGGCAGACCGGGAGCACCCGATCGGGCTGCCCCAGCTCATGTGCCCGCTCTGACAGCATGTCAGAGCGAGCACATGTGCTCAATGTACTTACCTTCCGCCTCCCTGCACTTCCGGGTTCTGTGTGAAGTGCAGGGAGACGGATCTTTAATGATCCTGCCCCCTAGTGTAAAACAAAAAAATGAAAGTGAAATCCCACGCCCCCTTTCCCCTGTTTTAATAAAATTAACCCCTTCCCTGCCAATTGATCACTGACTACAGTGATCAATTGGCAGGGTATACATTTTAATGTCATCTGATTTTTTTTTTAACCCCTGAGGGTTAATTATTCTTTTTTTTAACCCTCAGGGATTAAATTTATTGTATTAATTAATTTAAATATTTAAAAATTATATATTTAGGTGGCTGGGATGGGTGGAAGTTAGTGGGGAATTGGGGAATTTGGTGTTAGGCTAACTAGGGGTTAACGTTAAAAAAAATTTCAAATAAGCTTTAAAAAGGTAAAAAAAAATGTTTTTTTAACTGTTTTAGTAACGTTTAAGTAAAAAAAAAAATACCACCCCCCTTTACCCAGTCTAAATACAAATTAACCCCTTCCCTGCCAGTTGACCACTGCCTACAGTGATCAACATACAGATTGCAGTATTATACTGTGATCTAATTTTTTTTAACCCCTGAGGATTAACTTTTATTTATTTTTTTTAACCCTCAGGGGTTCAATTTATTTAATTAATTCATTTAAATATTTTATAATTATATATTTTGCTAGCTGGGGTGGGTGGAGTTATGGAAAATGGGGAATTTACTGTTAGTGCTGCTTACTGCTAGTTAGGGGTTAACGGTAAAATAAAAGTTTAGAAAAAAAATGTAAAAGTGTAAAAAAAGTTAAGAAAATGTAAAACATGTAATAAGTAAAAAAAAAAAACAGTTTAAAAACGGGTTTTACAAAGTAAAAAAAGTTTTACAAAGTAAAAAAAGATTTACAAAGTAAAAAAATACATTAAAAAATGCTCATTACCACTACACTTGGTACAAGCTAGCGGAAAAATGATCCCACGCTAAGGTTCAAAATATGCCTTTTGAATTACCCTGGGATGTCTTCTTTAAGAAATGGTATGCCTTTATGGAGTAATTGGATTATATAGCCTTGTAAAATACTCTAAAATGGGACATGGACACAGCGTAAAAATTCAAAGTTTGAAAAAAAACTGGAATGGCTGTGTCTCAAATGTGCCCCTTCAATGTCCACATATACCTGGCAAAGGTACATACGGGGATATTGCTGTACTCAGCCGACATAGCTGAGCAACATATTAAGTATTATACAGTCATAGTACACATAAGGTTTGAAAAATATACTGCGCAAACTCACTTTGTGTGTCAAAAAGGCAGAAAAAATGCTTTTTACCACTACACTTGGTACAAGCTAGCGGAAAAAATATCCCACGCTAAGGTTCAAAATATGCCTTTTGAATTTCCCTGGGATGTCTTCTTTAAGAAATGGTATGCCTTTATAGTGTAGTTGTAATATGTAGCCTGCTCAAGTGCTCCAAAGTGGGACACGGACGCATCAAAACCTTCCATGAAAATTCACACTTAAAAAACTTAACTTGTTATGTCTCTTTTACAGCAGTGTAACTTCACAAAATAGTGTCTAGGTCATACATTGGGCATATTGTTTTAGTCAGAAGGCTTAGCTGAGCATAATTTGGGGGGTTTGAACTTAGTGGCCCATATGAAATGTACAAAATGCCCAGCAAAAATGTAATCCATATGTAAAAAATGGCCAAAATTATATTTTAGCACATACTTTGGCATATATTGGTGAAAAAATGGGGGCATGTTAAAGCACAATATGCACCATATGAGATACCCTGAGGTGTCTACTTTTACAAATGGTAGGACTTTGTGAGGTTTTTTTGAACAGTCAAACTGGTATAATACCCCAAATTGAAGCATAGGCCCATTAAATCCGCCTCTCAAAATTATACTGTAAATGTTGAAACGGACAGGTCTCCTATATGGCACTGTAGCTTCATGAAATAGTGCCAAAGACATACAATGGGGGTACCGTTGTACTCAGCAGAAGTAACTGAACACATAATAAAACCTTGTACAGGAATATCACACACCAACTTTACAAAATACACATGAGAAGTTCTTTGTTATAAGTTTGTGTGCCAAAAACCCCAAAATACTAAATTTTACTCCAATATTTAGCAGAGATTGGCGGTGAAATGGCTACTTAGAAAGTGTCAAAACAACCTTAGGACAATAGCCTGTGATGTCTACTTTATATAAATATATACTTTTGTGTGGCAATTTTGTTTTCTTTTATGGCTATTAAGCTTACAAGACAAACATACCAAATTCTAAAATCGCTCCATATTAAAAGTTTATTTTACTCCTTGTGCTTTGTGACCTGTAACTACCAAAAAAAACCTGAAAATCCCTGACACATTATATATTCTGTAAATCAGAACAACTAAATGAATTTATTTTTAATTACTTTCTTTAACCTGCACGAATTAGACACACATTATTATTGCAAAAACTGTACAAAAAACACAAAAATTCTCTTTTTTTTGCATTTTTCTGTATTTTTTTTAATAATAAATAAGCATTTATATATGTTACATCAAATTAAAGTCCTTTCAGTCCTCTAAAAAACAGTATATAATATGCGTCGGTGCAATAAACGAGAGAGATGCAAATTGAAGTTGAACGCATACAGCAAGAAAATGCAAAAATTGCTAGTGTCATTAAGCGTAAGACAAGCTTCCGAAGCTGTGTCCTTAAGGGGTTAACAATCTGTTCTTTTTTTATGGAATTGATATGGGTTATTAATAAGTGGGTCTGTCATAATAAACACAAGTAAACTGAATTACCTTCGGTCTGTATCAACACTGTCTGCTGCTCTATTGTAACTCTACAAGAAGAATGCCCTCTGTTATTTAGTAGCAATTTGTAGTTATGTGTGTTATGTTAAACATTCGGTAATGTTTGCTAGACATCAATTTGTCTGCTGTGATCTGATTATATTGTAGTACACTGCAGAAAACCACAACATTCTACTAAAATAAACAATTGCCTAGTTTTGCCTCTGTCCTTGGAGATAATTGGATTACTTCCCAATTATCTCCAGGATAGAAGACTCTGTGGAACTGGTTTGGGGCAGAAAAGCCATGCTTCATTTGGTCAAATAGGACCTTCCCTTAACTTTTTAACCCCTGAACCGATTGCCCTGATTTTTGAGTATGTGTATATTTCAAGCATGCTGATTCTGAAAATGTATGTTTTATGTGAATGGCATGTATATTTTGGAAGTTATTAATATTTTGTAAAAACTGTATTTCTCTGTCTGTGATAATTATATTACCCATTGTGTTCAGTAATCATATCATAGGCAGAGGGGAGGATTTTGTGTGGGAGTGTCTGTGTGTATTGTACGGATTGATTGGTTGTATTTCAAAACCCTGTGGGCAGTACTATGTGTGTAGATTGTGAATAAAAGAGGCTGTATGTGCCAGTACAGTCAGTTCTGCTTGACCTCAAAACAAAGTGTTGTCTCGTTATTGGGGGAATTGGATTGTATGCTGATTGCCAGGAGTGTAAGCTGATTGTATACTTTTCCTGCTCAGCTGTTTACAGCATTCATATGCTCGAGATATGCTTGAGAGCATTCATATGCTTCTCCGGTTCGGTGGTTGTGGTGTCTACTGCAGTGCTTGGAGTCCTCAGGAAGCTCTAGGAGCATCTTTCAACGGAGGTACCCAGTCGGGGTGCCCGTCGATCCGTTACAATAGTCTTTTGACTAAAAAGCCATTTTAGATTTATTCGTATTTTAGTCATCTGAATTGTTGTAGTTTTAGTCGACTAAATCTCCAGTCGATTTTAGTCAACACAACTAAAATCTAATGGGTTTAGTTAAAGCCTCGGTCTCTTTTGCCCCTTTCCCAGCCCCTCAGTGTCTCTGAGTCCCCCCCCTCTAGGTGTTTCTCTCCCAAGCCCCGGTCTCTCTCTTTCACCCTTTCCACAGCCCTATGTGTCTCTTTGTGTCCCCTAGAACGTCTAGGTGTCTCTCTCCCAAGCCCCTGTATGTCTCTTTTGCCCCTTCCCCAGCCACTCTTTGCTCTATGTCCCCCTAACAACCCCTTTGAGTGTGTCTCCATAGCCCTATTTGTGGGTCTCTCCCTCCCGTCCCTCTATATCGCTTTGTGTCCCCCCAGCCACTACATGCAGCTCATCTCCCCCACGTGTCTCATTTCCCCAGCCACCCATGTGTCTCAATTTCTCCCCCAACCCCTTCACGTGTCTCATTCCCTCAGTCCCCCATTTAGTTTTAGTCATAGTAATTTTAGTTTGTCATATTTTAGTCTAGTTTTAGTCGACTAAATCTCAAAAATCGTTAGTCGACAAAATTAACACTGTTGCATGGATAGTTTTCTAGAACGCCATGAGTGAGCCTCTACAAGTACAATTGGTTACAAGTGTGAGGGAAAGTTATACATCCTGTCTGATATTTGAGTTGTGTTAACACTATTAACTAGTTTAAGAAAGATCGAGACAAGAAACACTAAGATACATGTTTTGTCAAATGTTCCTCACTTTGACACAATATTGTAGTGACTATGGGTGCAGTTTTAGTTATAAGTGTTTTGTTATCAGGACTCAACATTTTAAGTTCTACACTTCTTGCCAGATCAAAAAAGCAAGCATCACTGCACAGCTCACCTGCCCCCAAATGGCTCATACAGCATCCAACAAATTTAAGCATGTGGGTACAAATACTAGTAGGCTCCATATTTGAAGCCTTTCCTTTGCATTTGTGTTAATAAAAAAGAAAGTTAAAGTGAAACGGAAATATCTTAAAGGGACACTATAGTCACATAAACAACTTCACTTATGTTGTATATATAATACCTCTGCAGTCTCCCTGTTCAATTTACTGCCATTTATGAGTTAAATCACTTTGTTTATGCAGTCCTAGTAACACCTCCTTGCTTGTGTCTTGCATAGCCTTTCTAAACACTTCCTGTAATGAGAGATCTAATGTTTATACTTTTTTGCAAATTCTAAATTGCAGAGAATTGAGCAGTGAGACTTTATAGACATGATCTATACCAGACACATCTGTACAATGAAACTGCTTGATTAAGCTCAAGTTGTTTTGATGACTATAGTGTTCCTTTAAGTATTAGCACAGTGCATAGACGAACTTGTACTCATGTAGTACATCATTAAAAAATAATGTATCTCTGCACATCTACACATATGAAAACTTGGTGAAAGGAACTATCTTGTTATCTCTCCCTCCTACATAAATCTTTTCATTCTAGCCTTTAACCCCTTAAGGACCAAACTTCCGGAATAAAAGGGAATCATGACATGTCACACACGTCATGTGTCCTTAAGGGGTTAAGGAACCATGTGTGTGGTGCCTGTGTTAGGTAGTGTTGGTTGCTTTCTGCCCTCTTACAGAGATTTAAACTGCCAGTGTCCTTACTCATATTCCATTGCAGAATTTTAACCAAGCACCGTCACTGAGAACCCTTACAGGCATTACAGAGTTAACCCCTTAAGGACCAAACTTCTGGAATAAAAGGGAATCGTGACATGTCACACATGTCATGTGTCCTTAAGGGGTTAAAGGGCCTATGCATTTTCAGTCAGCAGAATTTCTTTTTTTTTTTACTTGCTCTCTATATATATCTATTTTGCATGACCTGCCTCGTGGATTACCTCGGAGAAGTCTGGGGGCTAACCAGGACATAACCTAACACACAACATTATCATCCAAATGAACTCCTACTCTACACATTAGCCATTTTGCAACACTAACATTCAACATTAACCCATTCGTTACCATAACACTAACCCTTTAACACTTACATTACCACTAAACCTCACCTGAAAATACATGGTTCACAGTGTAATGTATACATATTATTTTACTTTTGTGAGGTAAATAGAATAAAGAACAGGAAATGTACCGAACCATGAATCAGAGCAAATTTATTTCACATTCTTATAAATTGTAAAAAAATATATAAAATCAATATAGAATGGAGTTCTGCTGTTTAGGTACAAAATAGTGAAACTTTGTATATACAGGAGAACAAATTTAAAAACAGAAATTATTATTATTATCTATTTTCACAAAAATTGACATTTTCAGAAGTCTGAATCATCCGTGTTCTTTTGTAACCAGTTGTAGATTTTGGTATTCCATAAGCTTGTCCACGCCAAGGTGGATTTCCTGTTACTTTCAAGTCTCTCCAGTGTGCTGTCTCTGTCTGCAACCGTCCTGTTAATTAATTGTTGTATCTGTAAAAAAAAAAAAAAATGAAAGTGCGCATTTTATTAAAATTCTGCAGTGCCACGTTTACAAGTGATTGCAACACTAAAAAGGCAGGCATCATTTAATGTTTGTTTAGCTGGATCAACAACAAGGAGACCTAGGCAACAGCCTATATCACGATTGGGTTAGTGATCCAACGACAACAGGTCCAGCACGTGGGGTAACATAGGCAACACAGTTCCAGGAATGCATGAGGTTCTGAAACCTTAGAGACCCAGAGAAAGGTTGCGGACAGTAGAGGCTAATCTGTATGGGCAGATTGGGCAGCTCCCTCCCAGTTTTTGTAGCAGTAAACAAATAAGAATAAAAAAGAAAACAAAGCAATGTTGTTATGTTATGCTGCTGTTAAAAGCATGCTGTGTCTGCCATGATTAGTTCAGCAATTTACTCCACCCCTGTTACTAATGCCTGTGGGTGCTGGTATAAGGCTAACATCAACTAATCATGTCAATATGCCCATTTTTATAGTCCTCTTTAACATGCTTAGTCTGCACTACTGTCTGGTCCAAGGGCACACTAATAAAGTTTATCCTCCTTACATTTTTCCTTTTGTCTTGTTATAGTATTTATTATTAGTGATGTTGCGAACATAACATTTTCGGTTTGCGAACGGCGAACGCGAACTTCCGCAACTGTTCGCGAACGGGCGAACCACCATAGACTTCAATGGGCAGGCGAATTTTAAAACCCACAGGGACTTTTTCTGGCCACAATAGTGATGTAAAAGTAGTTTCAAGGGGACTAACACCTGGACTGTGGCATGCCGGAGGGGGATCCATGGCAAAACTCCCATGGAAAATTACATAGTTGATGCAGAGTCTGGTTTTAATCCATAAAGGGCATAAATCACCTAACATTCCTAAATTGTTTGGAATAACGTGCTTTAAAACATCAGGTATGATGTTGTATCGATCAGGTAGTGTAAGGGTTACCCGCTTCACAGTGACAGACCAAACTCCCCGTTTAACGTACCGCAAACAACCGCAAACAGTCCATTTGCACAACTGCAAACTCCCCATTTGCACAAGGTTGGATACCAAGCTAGCCATGTCCCGTTCCTTGTCCTCACTGATGTCATTGAAGGTCTCTTCCTCCACCCAGCCACGTACAACACCAAGGGTCCCCGAAAGGTGACAACAAGCCCCCTGGGATGCCTGCTGTGTTTGGTCTTCCACCTCCTCAAAGCCACCTTCCTCATCTGACTCCTCTTCTTCAGACTCCTCTCTCTGCGTTATTATAAGGTGTGTTAAGTAGTACTATTCCTATCAGTTTAATCCCTGTTACGTCCCCTATCAGGGGACGTGTATATGGCATCGATTTTAGGAACGGGGAGATGGAAAAAGATGCTTGGTCGGTCCTCCTACTTCAAATTTGGGGCAATGCGCATGCAATCTAATGTGCCACCAAATAGGAATAGTACTACTTAACACACCACTCCCATCAGTTTAATCCTGTTTACGTCCCCTATCAGGGGACGTGTATATGGCATCGATTTTAGGAACCGGGAGATGGAAAAAGATGCTTGGTCGGTCCTCCTACTTCAAATTTGGGGCACTGCGCGTGCAATCTAATGTGCCACCAGATAGGAGTGGTGTGTTAAGTAGTACTATTCTTATCAGTTTAATCCCAATGTCACGACTACTAGTGTGGTCCAGCACGCAGAAACTATGTAAACATATACATAGGCAAGAAAAGGAAAATAAAAGGACAGAGCGTAAACCGGACCTTAGAATGGCCGGACTAATACGCTAGAGACAGAGAATGGTCAAAGGGAAAGCCGAGGTCAAGGAAGCCAGAAAATACACAATACCGTTTACACAAGCCAAGTCAGGGAAACCAGAATTCAGAATAACCAGGGAAAAGCCAAGATCAGGATACCAGGAAATCAGATTCACAATGATAAAGCACTCTCAGGAAACCAGGAACAGGAAACCACGACAGGGCAAGGTACTGGGGTGAGCTAGGGATTTAAATATCACGTGGCGGGCCGGCAGCCACGACACCCTGTTACGTCCCCCTCATCAGGCCTTTTTTAGTCGAATGTATAGCCCACTGTCAGTCCCTTCAGGATCCATCCCTCATTCATCTTAATAAAGGTGAGGTAATCTAGACTTTTTTGACCTAGGCAACTTCTCTTCTCAGTGACAATACCTCCTGCTGCACTGAAGGTCCTTTCTGACAGGACACTTGAAGCGGGGCAGGCCAGAAGTTCTATCGCAAATTGGGATAGCTCAGGCCACAGGTCAAGCCCTCACACCCAGTAGTCAAGGGGTTCATCGTCGCTCCTCAGAGTGTCGATATCTGCAGTTAAGGCGAGGTAGTCTGCTACCTGTCGGTCGAGTCATTCTCTGAGGGTGGACCCCGAAGGGCTGTAGCGATGCATAGGACTTAAAAAGCTCCGCATGTCCTCCATCAACAACACGTCTGTAAAGCATCCTGTCCTTGCCGGCGTGGTCGTGGGAGGAGGAGGATTACTTTCACCTCTTCCCCTGTTAGATTCAAGTTGTGCTGTGACATCACCCTTATACACTGTGTAAAGCATACTTTTAAATTGATTTTGGAACTGCTGCATCCTTTCCGACTTGCCGTAATTCGGTAACATTTCAGGCACTTTCTGCTTATACCGGGGGTCTAGTAGCGTGGACACCCAGTACAGGTCGTTCTCCTTCAGCCTTTTTATACGAGGGTCCCCCAACAGGCACGACAGCATGAAAGACCCCATTTGCAAGCCTGGGTGCCGAGCTACTCATGTCCTGTTCCTCGTCCAGCCACGTACAACATCACGGGTACCAGATAGGTGACAACGAGCACCCTGGGATAACAAAAAACAACAAATACAGGGTGCGCTGGATAAAATAAACGAAAACGATAACACAAAAAGGAAAGTCTCTATAGGTACAGTGTAGACCTTGAGTAAATGTTCTTCTGTTCTCGCTTTGGAATCGCAGTGGTTGGATATGAAACACAAAAGCAGAGAAGGGGGGGACCAATAGTGCAAAACCGTATGGTAGAGAGGATCACGAACAACACAGACGTAGAGAAATGCCAACTTACAATTTTTAGAGCTAAGCCCAGCTCTAGGTAAAACAGCTTACAGTGGTATTTGATACTCCCCACATGTAGGATATAACTGGGCAATTGGAGTCTCCACACGATTCTTTAAAACTTCTGAGACAGACGTCAGCATATAAAATATATAAAAGAAAAAAAACCAATGGTGCAATAACTTAGGTAGTACTGCAACAACAGACAACACAGAGGTCCTAAGAGTGCCAACTTACAATTTAGAGAGCTATAACCAGCTCTGAGTAAAACAGCATACAGTGGTATTTAAACTCCCCACGTGTAGGATATTCCTCTAGTGATGCTTGTAGTGCCGGTCTTATGAAAAATAAAATCACAAGAGAGGGTCCATAGTGTTTTCCATATGTAAAAATGACAAAGTGATAAAAAGAAACGTACTTACAGTGTTCAGAGCAGCCACACTGCTCTATGAACCAAGCGTAGGTGGAATAATCCCCACCAGGGATTTCTTTTGCAGTACTGGATCTTGTTAAAAATGATGATAAAAAGATCAGCCAGGATAAAACAGCAGCATATAAAGTAAATGAACTAACCCAAAGTAAAAGGTAGTAACAAAATACTTTAATATAAAACAGAGTAAAAATACACAACGCGTTTCGCCAAACAGTAGGCTTTTTCAAGTGTAGAGTAAATAATCCTGGCTATTCACATTATATAGGCAGCTAATTTGCAATGAATTTCAAAGATTGGCGCCAAAATGGCATCATTACCATGTGACTGCAGTCACATGACTTTCAGTTATACATATGATAGGTGGACATATTAAAATAGTGAAAAAAAAATCGTTTTTATATTTTAATAGTATAGGGTAGTACTAAACCCACATATGACCTGAGGGGTATAAAAAGAAATAGACTTTTATGTGAGGGAGGGAAGAAATTAGGTTGTGAAATGAAAGGTTAAAGGTCGCGAGGGCGTGGCCGTTTTTAAACCAAAAAGGTGGGCGGGGTCGGCATAATGCTGTGTGTATTCGCTGGGAATGCAGGGAAATGTAGTCCTGGTCACATGACATTGGTTTACACATATAATAGGTGGACAAGTTAAAACAGTAAAAAATAATCGTTTTTATATTTTAATAGTATAGGGTAGTACTAAGCCCCCATATGACCTGAGGGGTATAAAAAGAAATAGGCTTTTATGTGAGGGAGGGAAGAAATTAGGTTGTGAAATGAAAGGTTAAAGGTCGCGAGGGCGTGGCCCTGGGACCATCTTAGTAGAGTGGAGTGTAAATAGAAGGCGGCCATATTGTTGAAGGGCAAAAGGGGTGAAATGTAAGGGTGGGCACTATATTTAAAGGGCAAAGGGGTGGAATGTAATTATGGTTGGAGGAGAACATACAGAATATTAAAACATATTAAAAAACAGTGACAATATAATACAATTTTATGTGCAAATATAAAAAAAAAAAAAAGTTAAAAAAAGAGGAAAATAAAGTTGCAGATTGTATATGGATAAATATTGCTAATAAAGGTTACAATGTATTTTGCTACTATTAAAAGAATAATCCTAATAACCATATTAATTAAAAGTGAATATAAATTATTATGAAACAATACAAAGAATTACAAAAAATTAAAAAGGTCAAATTCTGCATTTAAGCCATCTGGGGTTAGTGTCTTAAGATTAAAAACCCATTCCATTTCGGCTTTTCCCAGAATATTTCTTATATCACCGCCTCGCCATGGAATATTGCATATTTGAATAGGGGTGAATTTAAGAACGTTGGGGTTTTTTTGGTGGTGTGTCAGAAAATGCTTGGACACTGTGTGATTTTCAAATCCATTTTTGATGTTTCGACAGTGTTCTGATATCCTAATTTTTAGGCACCTTGACGTCATGCCTACATATTGGAGGCCACAAGGGCACTCCAGTAGGTATATAACATTTTTCGTACAACACGTAATGAACTGTTTGATATTATAACTTTTGTTGGTAATATTGGATTTAAATGTTGTGGTTTTATTTGGGACTGACGTTTGGGTAGTTTTACAAACAATACATTTTCTGCATTTAAAAAAACCTTTGATGTTAGACAAGGTGGATAATTTTTTTGATGGTTTGGTCTTTGTAAAATTTTTTGTTTAAAAGCGTTTTAAAATTAGGGGCACCTCTAAAAATGATATTAGGTTTTTCAGGGATAATTTTATTGAGAACAGGGTCTTCAGATAAAATGTGCCAATGTTTGTGGATAGTTTTCCTTATGTCTTTGTTCTTGTTATTATAGTCAAAAATGATGGGTAGGGAAGGGGTAGTGGTGGAGTTTTTATTTTTGTATTTTAGCAGACTACTCCTTTCACCAGACTTGATTTTAGTGATAATGGTTTCAAGTTTTTCTTCTGAATAATGTTTGTCTAAAAATTTGTTTTTTAAAATGTTGCTTTGTTCGTTAAAATCTTCGTTAAGTGTGCAGTTTCTTTTGAGTCTTAGAAACTGGCTTTTTGGAGCGCTATCTAGCCAGGGAGTGTAATGACAGCTGTTTTGATCGATGACTGTGTTTGTACACACTTTTTTAAAAAAAGTTTTCGTGTTTAATTTACCATCTTTAATAAAAATGTTTAGATCTAAAAAGCTGATTTCTTCTTTACTAAATTCTGTGGTTAAAACAATGCCTTTGTCATTATTGCTTAAGTGATTTAAAAAGAGTTTTAAGGAGTTTTCAGTACCTTTCCAAATAAAAAATAAATCATCGATGTAACGGAAATATGAGACCAGGTTTGCCCTCCAATCATGGTTACCCCAGACTGCTTCAGTTTCCCAGTCTGCCATGAATAGATTAGCGTAGCTGGGGGCAAACCTGGTCCCCATAGCCGTGCCTCTTTTTTGAATATAAAAAGAATCTAAAAACCAAAAAAAATAGTTTTTTAAAATGATATTAATACCTTCTATGATGAAGTCAATTTGGGGTTGTGGTATTCTCTTTTCGGCTTCAAGTATTGTTGTGACTGCTTTGCAACCTTTGTTGTGGGGGATAATTGTATAGAGTGATGTAACGTCGCAAGTCACTAAAATGTAGTCATTGTGCCATGTAAAATCTTTAAAAAAGAGGAGAAGGGACATAGTATCTTTGAGGTAGGATTTCATATTTTTTACAGATGGTTGGAGTAAAATGTCAATGTATTCCGATAGGTTTGATAAAATAGAGTTGATGCCAGAAACAATGTGGCGGCCTGGGGGGTTGGTTTCATTTTTGTGGATTTTTGGAAGAAAATAAATTACTGGGATTTTAGGGTGTGATTTATTGAGGTAGTTAAATTCTTTTTTGTTTAAAATGTTGGAGTTACTCCCTTTCAGTAAGTAATTATATAAAGTGGCTTGGCTTTGAGGGCTGGGGTCTGTTTTTAGCTTCTCATATACATTAGTGTCGTTTAGTTGTTTGTGGGCCTCTTCTATATACATTTCTTTTGAGAGGATTACAAGGCCGCCTCCCTTGTCCGCTGGTTTAATAACGATATTTTCGTCTAATTGTAATTCTTTAAGTGCTTTTAGTTCTTGGGGGTTTAAGTTAAGTTTGTCTGACTTTTTTTTTCTTAATTTTATCAAGGTCTTTTAAAACAAGTTTTTCAAAAACCTCTAAAGGTCCGGACTTGCAATTTGATGGATAAAATTTAGATTGTGGTTTAAGGTGGGTATTGATGATGTTAAGGGTGGTGGTGGGTTGGGTAGGGGTGGTAGGAAGGGACGTAGTTTCATTTCCCATAAAAAATCTTTTTAAAGTGGCTTTTCTTACGAATTTGTTTACGTCCAAGAATGCTTGGAAGGGTTTAAATGATGTAGTGGGTGCAAATTTTAAGCCTTTACTGAGAACGGCTATTTGGGTGGATGTGAGTGTTTGTTGGGACAAATTAAAAATACCCCTTTCTTTAATGGGTTTTTGATTTTCTATTCTATTAGCCTTTCTCTCTTGCTCCCTTCTGCCACTGCTCCTTCCTCTAATGAATAACTTCTTTTTCTTACTCGTGATGCTTGGAATGATAGTGGGTGAGACTGTGTGTTGGATCTGATTTCTAAAAAATTATCCTCCGTGTCTATTTCAGAATCTACTGATAGGAGTTGATATCTGTTATGGTTAGTGATGGGGGATTTTGGTTGGTCTGTGTAGCCATAGTTTCTATGTGCAAATCTAGATCTTTGAGGTCTGGGGGAGGCATCCTTATATGTATTTGAAGTGTCATTTCTATAAGAGCTATAGTGGTTGTGATTGTAGTGGTTTTTGTGGTGGTGGTAACGAGGTGAGTGCGTGGACTCCCTTTGGGAGGTGTAGTGATAGGTTCTGGGATGTTTTTTGAGTAAGGGCTGGGGTATTGGTGGTATATATGATCTTACTGTGTTGTCATAATGTACGTTTGAATGTTGGTGAGGTCTATATGTGTGGTCTGATGTGTATTTCAATGCTTGGTGTTTAGTTGGGTGTTCATAGTTAGAGTAACGCGAAGTGTGAGCCTTTTTCTGATGTATAGGTGGACTACTACCCACCTTAAACCACAATCTAAATTTTATCCATCAAATTGCAAGTCCGGACCTTTAGAGGTTTTTGAAAAACTTGTTTTAAAAGACCTTGATAAAATTAAGAAAAAAAAAGTCAGACAAACTTAACTTAAACCCCCAAGAACTAAAAGCACTTAAAGAATTACAATTAGACGAAAATATCGTTATTAAACCAGCGGACAAGGGAGGCGGCCTTGTAATCCTCTCAAAAGAAATGTATATAGAAGAGGCCCACAAACAACTAAACGACACTAATGTATATGAGAAGCTAAAAACAGACCCCAGCCCTCAAATCCAAGCCACTTTATATAATTACTTACTGAAAGGGAGTAACTCCAACATTTTAAACAAAAAAGAATTTAACTACCTCAATAAATCACACCCTAAAATCCCAGTAATTTATTTTCTTCCAAAAATCCACAAAAATGAAACCAACCCCCCAGGCCGCCACATTGTTTCTGGCATCAACTCTATTTTATCAAACCTATCGGAATACATTGACATTTTACTCCAACCATCTGTAAAAAATATGAAATCCTACCTCAAAGATACTATGTCCCTTCTCCTCTTTTTTTAAAGATTTTACATGGCACAATGACTACATTTTAGTGACTTGCGACGTTACATCACTCTATACAATTATCCCCCACGACAAAGGTTGCAAAGCAGTCACAACAATACTTGAAGCCGAAAAGAGAATACCACAACCCCAAATTGACTTCATCATAGAAGGTATTAATATCATTTTAAAAAACTATTTTTTTTGGTTTTTAGATTCTTTTTATATTCAAAAAAGAGGCACGGCTATGGGGACCAGGTTTGCCCCCAGCTACGCTAATCTATTCATGGCAGACTGGGAAACTGAAGCAGTCTGGGGTAACCATGATTGGAGGGCAAACCTGGTCTCATATTTCCGTTACATCGATGATTTATTTTTTATTTGGAAAGGTACTGAAAACTCCTTAAAACTCTTTTTAAATCACTTAAGCAATAATGACAAAGGCATTGTTTTAACCACAGAATTTAGTAAAGAAGAAATCAGCTTTTTAGATCTAAACATTTTTATTAAAGATGGTAAATTAAACACGAAAACTTTTTTAAAAAAGTGTGTACAAACACAGTCATCGATCAAAACAGCTGTCATTACACTCCCTGGCTAGATAGCGCTCCAAAAAGCCAGTTTCTAAGACTCAAAAGAAACTGCACACTTAACGAAGATTTTAACGAACAAAGCAACATTTTAAAAAACAAATTTTTAGACAAACATTATTCAGAAGAAAAACTTGAAACCATTATCACTAAAATCAAGTCTGGTGAAAGGAGTAGTCTGCTAAAATACAAAAATAAAAACTCCACCACTACCCCTTCCCTACCCATCATTTTTGACTATAATAACAAGAACAAAGACATAAGGAAAACTATCCACAAACATTGGCACATTTTATCTGAAGACCCTGTTCTCAATAAAATTATCCCTGAAAAACCTAATATCATTTTTAGAGGTGCCCCTAATTTTAAAACGCTTTTAAACAAAAAATTTTACAAAGACCAAACCATCAAAAAAATTATCCACCTTGTCTAACATCAAAGGTTTTTTTAAATGCAGAAAATGTATTGTTTGTAAAACTACCCAAACGTCAGTCCCAAATAAAACCACAACATTTAAATCCAATATTACCAACAAAAGTTATAATATCAAACAGTTCATTACGTGTTGTACGAAAAATGTTATATACCTACTGGAGTGCCCTTGTGGCCTCCAATATGTAGGCATGACGTCAAGGTGCCTAAAAATTAGGATATCAGAACACTGTCGAAACATCAAAAATGGATTTGAAAATCACAGTGTCCAAGCATTTTCTGACACACCACCAAAAAAACCCCAACGTTCTTAAATTCACCCCTATTCAAATATGCAATATTCCATGGCGAGGCGGTGATATAAGAAATATTCTGGGAAAAGCCGAAATGGAATGGGTTTTTAATCTTAAGACACTAACCCCAGATGGCTTAAATGCAGAATTTGACCTTTTTAATTTTTTGTAATTCTTTGTATTGTTTCATAATAATTTATATTCACTTTTAATTAATATGGTTATTAGGATTATTCTTTTAATAGTAGCAAAATACATTGTAACCTTTATTAGCAATATTTATCCATATACAATCTGCAACTTTATTTTCCTCTTTTTTTAACTTTTTTTTTTTTTTATATTTGCACATAAAATTGTATTATATTGTCACTGTTTTTTAATATGTTTTAATATTCTGTATGTTCTCCTCCAACCATAATTACATTCCACCCCTTTGCCCTTTAAATATAGTGCCCACCCTTACATTTCACCCCTTTTGCCCTTCAACAATATGGCCGCCTTCTATTTACACTCCACTCTACTAAGATGGTCCCAGGGCCACGCCCTCGCGACCTTTAACCTTTCATTTCACAACCTAATTTCTTCCCTCCCTCACATAAAAGCCTATTTCTTTTTATACCCCTCAGGTCATATGGGGGCTTAGTACTACCCTATACTATTAAAATATAAAAACGATTATTTTTTACTGTTTTAACTTGTCCACCTATTATATGTGTAAACCAATGTCATGTGACCAGGACTACATTTCCCTGCATTCCCAGCGAATACACACAGCATTATGCCGACCCCGCCCACCTTTTTGGTTTAAAAACGGCCACGCCCTCGCGACCTTTAACCTTTCATTTCACAACCTAATTTCTTCCCTCCCTCACATAAAAGTCTATTTCTTTTTATACCCCTCAGGTCATATGTGGGTTTAGTACTACCCTATACTATTAAAATATAAAAACGATTTTTTTTTCACTATTTTAATATGTCCACCTATCATATGTATAACTGAAAGTCATGTGACTGCAGTCACATGGTAATGATGCCATTTTGGCGCCAATCTTTGAAATTCATTGCAAATTAGCTGCCTATATAATGTGAATAGCCAGGATTATTTACTCTACACTTGAAAAAGCCTACTGTTTGGCGAAACGCGTTGTGTATTTTTACTCTGTTTTATATTAAAGTATTTTGTTACTACCTTTTACTTTGGGTTAGTTCATTTACTTTATATGCTGCTGTTTTATCCTGGCTGATCTTTTTATCATCATTTTTAACAAGATCCAGTACTGCAAAAGAAATCCCTGGTGGGGATTATTCCACCTACGCTTGGTTCATAGAGCAGTGTGGCTGCTCTGAACACTGTAAGTACGTTTCTTTTTATCACTTTGTCATTTTTACATATGGAAAACACTATGGGCCCTCTCTTGTGATTTTATTTTTCATAAGACCGGCACTACAAGCATCACTAGAGGAATATCCTACACGTGGGGAGTTTAAATACCACTGTATGCTGTTTTACTCAGAGCTGGTTATAGCTCTCTAAATTGTAAGTTGGCACTCTTAGGACCTCTGTGTTGTCTGTTGTTGCAGTACTACCTAAGTTATTGCACCATTGGTTTTTTTTCTTTTATATATTTTATATGCTGACGTCTGTCTCAGAAGTTTTAAAGAATCGTGTGGAGACTCCAATTGCCCAGTTATATCCTACATGTGGGGAGTATCAAATACCACTGTAAGCTGTTTTACCTAGAGCTGGGCTTAGCTCTAAAAATTGTAAGTTGGCATTTCTCTACGTCTGTGTTGTTCGTGATCCTCTCTACCATACGGTTTTGCACTATTGGTCCCCCCCTTCTCTGCTTTTGTGTTTCATATCCAACCACTGCGATTCCAAAGCGAGAACAGAAGAACATTTACTCAAGGTCTACACTGTACCTATAGAGACTTTCCTTTTTGTGTTATCGTTTTCGTTTATTTTATCCAGCGCACTCTGTATTTGTTGTTTTTTGTTTTCTCCATTTTCTGAAGGGTTTGAGGGTAGCCCTTCCTTTCAGGTGTGCAGCTTTTTTTCCCCCTTGTGATCAGTACTGTAGCGCTGTTCCCCTCCCACCTTTTCTCACTAGAGCACCCTGGGATGCCTGTTGTGGTTGGTCTTCCTCCTCCTCCTCAAAGCCACATTCCTCCTCTGACTCCTCTTCCTCACAATCCTCTTCCAGCGTTGCCGCAGGTCCAGCAAGCGATGCTGATAAGGCTGTTTCTGGTGGTGATGGTGACCACAACTCATCCTCTTCATGCTCATCTACGGCCTGATCCAGCACTCTTCGCAGGGCACGCTCCATGAAGAAAACAAATGGTATGATGTTGCTGATGGTGCCTTCGGTGCGACTGACTAGGTTTGTCACCTCCTCAAAAGGACGCATGAGCCTACAGGCATTGCGCAGTAACGTGGCAAAAAAATTCCCAGCTCTGCAGAGGCTGTCCTAGCACCATACAAATACAATTCACCATACCTAGTCATACAAATACTCGTTAACGGCCTTTTCTTCTTGGAGCAGGCGGTCGAACATTAGGAGTGTTGAATTCCAACGTGTCGGGCTGTCGCAAATCAAGCGCCTCACTGGCATGTTGTTTCGCCACTGGATATCTGCAAAGTGCGCCATGGCCGTGTAGGAACGCCTGAAATGGCCACACACCTTCCTGGCCTGCTTCAGGACGTCCTGTAAGCCTGTGTAATTATGCACAAAGCGTTGTACGATCAGATTACACGCATTGCCATGCACGGCACATGTGTCAACTTGCCCAAATACAATGCCGCCAACAAATTTCTTCCGTTGTCACAAACCACTTCGCCGATCTCCAGTTGGTGCGGAGTCAGACACTGATCCACCTGTGCGTTCAGGGCGGACAGGAGTGCTTGTCCGGTGTGACTCTCTGCTTTCAGGCAAGTCAACCCCAAGACGGCGTGACACTGCCGTATCCGGGATGTGGAATAGTACCTGGGGAGCTGGGGGGGTGCCGTTGATGTGGAGCAAGACGCAGCAGCACAAGGCGGTGTCACCAACTCCTCTGCAGAGCCACGCATTCCATGCTTGGCAGCCGTCAGCAGGTTTACCCAATGCGCAGTGTAGGTGATATACCTGCCCTGACCATGCTTTGCAGACCAGGCATCAGTGGTCAGATGGACCCTTGCCCCAACACTGTGTGCCAGACATGCCATTACTTCCTTTTGCACAATCGAGTACAGGTTGGGGATTGCCTTTTGTGCAAAGAAATTTCGTCCGGGTACCTTCCACTGCGGTATCCCAATAGCCACAATTTTTTTGAACGCCTCAGACTCCACCAGCTTGTATGGTAAAAGCTGGCGGGCTAATAGTTCAGACAAGCCAGCTGTCAGACGCTGGGCAAGGGGGTGACTTTCTGACATTGGCTTCTTACGCTTAAACATAACCTTGACAGACACCTGACTGTGGGCAGATGAGCGGGAACTGCTCAAGGCGAGAGATGGAGTGGCGGATGGTTGAGAGGGGGCAAGGAGGACAGCAGTGGTTGATGTGGCTGAAGATGCTGGACCAGGAGGAGGATGGCGGCTTTGAGTTTGCGTGCTGCTTGTACTCATGTGTTGATCCCATAGGCGTTTGTGATGTGCGATCATGTGCCTTCGCAAAGCAGTTGTACCTAGGTGGGTGTTGGACTTCCCACGACTCAGTTTCTTTTGGCACAGGTTGCAAATGGCATCGCTGTTGTCAGAGGCAGACACACAAAACAAATTCCACACTGCTGAGCTCTGCAATGACGGCATTCTGGTGGTGGCAACAGCATGCGTTGATTGGCATACTGTCTGGCTGACCCCGGGTGCCGATGCATGCTGTCTGACTGTGCCACCTCCCCCTGCTTCCAACTCGTCTCCTCCTCCTCTCTGTCTCCCCATCTGAACTTTCACACTGTTTTTCTTCTCTTCTAGCGGGCACCCACGTGACATCCACGGACGCATAGTCATCATCAACCGCTTCACTTGTATCTGACAACTCAGCAAAGGAAGCAGCAGCGGGTACAACATCATCATCATCATCACACCGTACGTCCATGTGTGTAATGCTGCCTGACTGAGACATATTCCTGTTATCTACATCCTCTGGTAATAATGGTTGCGCATCACTCATTTCTTCAAACGGATGTGTAAATAACTCCTCTGACAGATAAAGTGAAGCTGCTGTGGTGCTAGTGTTGGTGGTGGCGGCAGGCGGGTGAGTGGTAACTTGAGAGGTGCCCAAAGCTAAGCTGGAGGAGAATGGTGCGTCAAGGTTCCGAGCGGAAGCTGTAGAAGAAGATTGGGTGTCCTGTGTTAGCCAGTCAACTATGTCCTCAGAACTTTTCGAGTTCAGGGTACGTGGCCTCTGAACACTGGGCATTATTCTACAGGGAGTGCAGAATTATTAGGCTAGTTGTATTTTTGAGGATTAATTTTATTATTGAACAACAACCATGTTCTCAATGAACCCAAAAAACTCATTAATATCAAAGCTGAATATTTTTGGAAGTAGTTTTTAGTTTGTTTTTAGTTATAGCTATTTTAGGGGGATATCTGTGTGTGCAGGTGACTATTACTGTGCATAATTATTAGGCAACTTAACAAAAAACAAATATATACCCATTTCAATTATTTATTTTTACCAGTGAAACCAATATAACATCTCAACATTCACAAATATACATTTCTGACATTCAAAAACATAACAAAAACAAATCAGTGACCAATATAGCCACCTTTCTTTGCAAGGACACTCAAAAGCCTGCCATCCATGGATTCTGTCAGTGTTTTGATCTGTTCACCATCAACATTGCGTGCAGCAGCAACCACAGCCTCCCAGACACTGTTCAGAGAGGTGTACTGTTTTCCCTCCTTGTAAATCTCCCATTTGATGATGGACCACAGGTTCTCAATGGGGTTCAGATTAGGTGAACAAGGAGGCCATGTCATTAGATTTTCTTCTTTTATACCCTTTCTTGCCAGCCACGCTGTGGAGTACTTGGACGCGTGTGATGGAGCATTGTCCTGCATGAAAATCATGTTTTTCTTGAAGGATGCAGACTTCTTCCTGTACCACTGCTTGAAGAAGGTGTCTTCCAGAAACTGGCAGTAGGACTGGGAGTTGAGCTTGACTCCATCCTCAACCCGAAAAGGCCCCACAAGCTCATCTTTGATGATACCAGCCCAAACCAGTACTCCACCTCCACCTTGCTGGCGTCTGAGTCGGACTGGAGCTCTCTGCCCTTTACCAATCCAGCCACGGGCCCATCCATCTGGCCCATCAAGACTCACTCTCATTTCATCAGTCCATAAAACCTTAGAAAAATCAGTCTTGAGATATTTCTTGGCCCAGTCTTGACGTTTCAGCTTGTGTGTCTTGTTCAGTGGTGGTCGTCTTTCAGCCTTTCTTACCTTGGCCATGTCTCTGAGTATTGCACACCTTGTGCTTTTGGGCACTCCAGTGATGTTGCAGCTCTGAAATATGGGCAAACTGGTGGCAAGTGGCATCTTGGTAGCTGCACGCTTGACTTTTCTCAGTTCATGGGCAGTTATTTTGCACCTTGGTTTCTCCACACGCTTCTTGCGACCCTGTTGACTATTTTGAATGAAACGCTTGATTGTTCGATGATCACGCTTCAGAAGCTTTGCAATTTTAAGAGTGCTGCATCCCTCTGCAAGATATCTCACTATTTTTGACTTTTCTGAGCCTGTCAAGTCCTTCTTTTGACCCATTTTGCCAAAGGAAAGGAAGTTGCCTAATAATTATGCACACCTGATATAGGGTGTTGATGTCATTAGCCCACACCCCTTCTCATTACAGAGATGCACATCACCTAATATGCTTAATTGGTAGTAGGCTTTCGAGCCTATAGAGCTTGGAGTAAGACAACATGCATAAAGAGGATGATGTGGTCAAAATACTCATTTGCCTAATAATTCTGCACTCCCTGTAGGGCCAAAGGGAATCACAGCACCACAACCACATCGGCCCCTGTGGGGTGGCCTGCCTCTGCCTGTCATTTTTTTTTCGATTAGTGGTACTATGCGTGCAAGCTACTGTGACAACAGATATGAGTGGCACTGTGCAGTGGCAGAAGTTGGCAGAGAAGACGCTGTAGGCCTGACACACACGCTTGCAGACAACTAACTGCTATTCAATCTATTACAGTCAAATGTTTTTATTTTTTTTTTTAAATGTACACTACTGTTACACCAGATATGAGTTGCACTGGTGTGACACTGTGCCCTGGCAGGCCCTGAAACGCACACGTGTGAAGGAAACTGACTGCTATTATATTACAGTCCAAAAAGGTTTTTTTTTGTTAAATGCAAGCTATTGTGACACCAGATATGAGTGGTGGCACTGGGCAAGTGGGCACAGTATACGCTGTGAGCCTGACACACAGGCTGGCAGGCAGGCAACTGCAATTACATTACACAGAAAAAAGCAGACGGATGTTCTAGCCCTAAAAAGGGCTTTTTGGGGTGCTGCCCTTACAGCAGAGATCCTTCAGGACTGTAGTGGACACTGAACACTAGCCTAGCTATCAATTTCCCTATCAAATCAGCAGCAGCTACACTGTCCTTCCTCTCACTAAGAATGCAATGAATGTAAAATGGATGCTGTCCAGGAGGTGGGAGGCTCTGGGAGGGAGGGTCTGCTGCTGATTGACTGGAATGTGTCTGCTGACTGTGAGGTACAGGGTCAAAGTTTACTCAATGATGACGAATAGGGGGCGGACCGAACAGCGCATATGTTCGCTGTAACGGCTACCCAGATAGAGAGAGGGTTTCTGCCGTTGAAGACGTCCTTTTTCCCTGCAAGCTGCTGTGGAGAAGTAGGCTGATGTAATCCCATCCACGATATCCAGAGTGAGGAGCAGGTTCAGCTGTAAACAGGAGCAGAATAATATTCCCAAATAATCCCCTTCCAAGAACGAGACGAGGCTACGTTTTGAAGGGTCAAGATGAACTGAGGACTGGAACACCCAGCCTGCTTTTTATTAGAAATAGATACACACAGAACACTCCCAGGGGGAGGATGAAAACAACCAATAATACAGATGGTAACACCCCCACGTCTCCTCCCCTCAGATAACTACATAACCCAATTAAAATGTCCACATTTTTCCACCAGTTCTGGATGTACCCCAAAAACAGGGGGTACAGCTTTAAATCCGGTAGCGCTGGATAGCTCTCCTTCAGGGGGACAATATATCCAAAAATCACCCCATTCGGATGTACAGTTCGGGAGATACAACGTTCCAAAGTTTTGACCGACCGCACAGACCAACTAGCCGAAATTAGTTCCATGAGTTTTGGCCTTGCGGTCGGTCTCCGTTCGCACGGTAAAAAGGTATGATACTCTGGCCATCCATGCGAATCGCGGGGTTCGCTGGAATCCCCATAGATGATTGCATATAACTACCGAACGAGGGGACGTTCGGTAGTTTCCGTACGAACTTATGGAGGTCTGGAGGATTCAGCGGTGTTCGCCTGTTTGCGTATCCGTTTTCAGTTCCATGCGGTTACAGGCAAACACCGCTGTTCGCACACAAGATGGCCGCGAACACGTGGAAAGTCCCGAAATGGCGGCCACCTCTGCATTACACGTGAAATTCGCACGGAACCAGACGAACAGGGGAATGGAACGAATGGATGTGTAAGTTGTAATTCCCTTGTTTCTTTCACATCCACCAGAGGTTGGTAGGGATCTGTTACACTGCTCCCCTTTTGTGGAACACTCCGGCAGACCCGGATTGATCCTTTTCGGGTCAACTTGGGGCTGTCCGGTCCTTTGTTAGGGCAATAGTTCTGTTTGTCTGGACAGACCGTCCGCGTTCCCATTAAACTTGCCAGGGCGGTATTGGATGGAGAAATTGTATGGCTGTAGTGCGAGACTCCATCTCAGTAAGCGTCCATTATCTCCAGCTACTCTGTTCAGCCATACAAGGGGGTTATGATCAGTAATTAAGGTGAATTCTTGACCATACAGATATGGGGTTAATTTCTTTAGGGCCCAGACCAGGGCTAAGCACTCTTTTTCCACTGCCGCGTAACTCACTTCTCTAGGTAACAGTTTTCTGCTGAGATACGCGACAGGGTGTTCGCCCCCGTCTTCGCCGACCTGGCTTAGCACTGCCCCCAGTCCGTACATGGACGCATCTGTGTGGACGACAAATCTTTTGTTAGGGACGGGGACAGATAAAACAGGTGCATTGATCAAGGCTTGTTTCAAGGTTTGGAATGCTGTTTCACAGGCGGGAGACCACAGGACTACTCTAGGTAAATTCTTCTTTGTTAAATCTGTCAAGGGTTTGGCGATGGCGCTGTAGTCAGGGACAAATCTCCTGTAGTACCCTGCTGTCCCTAAAAATGCTAACACTTGTGTCTTAGTGTGGGGTGTGGGCCAATTGGCTACGGCCTCTACTTTAGCGGGTTCTGGTCGTTGTTTCCCACACCCCACCCTGTGTCCCAAATACTGGACTTCAGCCATGCCAAAGTTACACTTCTCTGGCTTTAGAGTTAGGCCGGCGGCCCTAATCTGATCCAACACAGTCTCTATGTGTTGTAGGTGTTCCCCCCAAGTCTCGCTATAGATCGCAATGTCATCCAGGTATGCGCAAGCGAAGTCCTGGAAGCCATCAAGGAGGCGGTCCACTAAGCGCTGAAAAGTAGCTGGGGCGTTTTTCATCCCGAAAGGCATGACCTTAAACTGGTACAGGCCAAACGGGGTGACAAACGCCGACTTAGGGATAGCGTCCTTGGCCAGGGGAATCTGCCAGTACCCCTTGCACAAGTCAATGGTGGTCAGATAGCGTCCCCTGGCAATGCGATCCAATAGCTCGTCTACTCGGGGCATGGGGTATGCGTCTGTCACAGTTCGGTCGTTGAGGCGTCGGTAATCGACACAGAACCGGGTCGTCCCGTCCTTTTTGGGGACTAGGACGACGGGAGATGCCCAGGGACTGTCGGATGGCTCTATAACCCCTAGTTTTAACATCTCCTGAATCTCCTTCCTCATCTCTTCTTTTACAGCCTCGGGAATTCTATAGGGAGTTTGTCGGAGCGGGGCTTGTCCTGGGGTTTCTACGTAATGGGTCGCTACAGGGGTGTAACCTGGCTCCTGGGAAAAGGTTAATCTCTTTTCAACTAGTAGTTGCTGGAGTTGTTCTCGTTCTGTGGGAGTTAATCGCTCCCCTAGCTGTACTGTATTAAGCAGGGTTTTGGACTCGGGGTTGGCTAATAGATCAGGGATGGGGAGACTGTCAGGGTCCTCAGTGGCGGGGATGCATATGGCGGCTATGTCTTCGGGCCGTTCTTGGTATTCCTTTAATAGGTTTATATGAAAGGACTTCTGTATCTTTTCGTCCTTGCTACTGGCAATGATATAGGTGGTGTCACAGACCTGGGCTACTACTTTGTAGGGGCCTTGCCAGGAGGTCTGCAATTTATTTCCTCGAACGGGTTTAAGTACTAGAACTTTCTGTCCTACCTGGAATGTTCTCAGCCTAGCGTTCCGATCGTACCAATGTTTCTGCCGACCCTGGGCCGCATGGAGATGATCCCGGGCCATCCGGGCTAACTGTTCCATACGGTCCCGCATTTCTAGCACATATGGTACGATGGGGACACCTTCGTGTTCCGTCTCTCCCTCCCAGTGCTCTCGGATGAGGTCGAGAGGGCCTCGCACCCTCCGTCCATAGAGCAGTTCAAAGGGAGAGAACCCAGTGGACTCCTGCGGTACCTCCCGGTAAGCAAACAGGAGGTGTGGCAAAAATCGCTCCCAGTCTCTGTATTCCGCCGTAAAGGTCCGTAGCAATTGCTTTAGGGTACCATTAAAGCGTTCACAGAGACCGTTAGTCTGGGGGTGGTACGGTGAACTAAGTAGGGGCTTAATACCACAGACCTTCCACAACTGCTGGGTTAAGTCTGCGGTAAACTGGGTCCCTCTGTCCGACAAGATTTCCTGGGGAAATCCTACTCTGGTGAATATCCCGACTAGCGCACTGGCGACAGTGTCAGCCTGGATATTCGTCAGAGCGACGGCTTCTGGGTAGCGGGTGGCATAGTCCACCACGGTAAGAATGTATTTCTTACCAGAGGGACTGGGGTTAGGTAGGGGTCCTACTAGATCGACTGCCACCCTGCTAAATGGTTCCTCGATCACAGGCATAGGGGACAGTCGAGCTTTCGGATGATCCCCTCTCTTCCCCACCCTCTGGCATACATCACACGTGCTACAGTAACGGCGCACGTCCTTCGAGATTCCTGGCCAAAAGAAGGTCTGAGTGATTCTGTAGGTTGTGCGGTTACCCCCTAGATGTCCTGCTAACGGAATGTCGTGGCCAATTCGGAGAAGCTCCAATCGGTACTTTCTAGGTACCACTAATTGGCGCTTCTGCGAAGGAGCACAGCCTCTCTTCCTGCCTTCGGTTAATCTGTATAATCGGTCCCCCTCCCATATAAAACGTTCCCGCTCATCCCCTCTATTGTCAGCTAGTTCTCGGTACTTTCGGAGGGTGGGGTCCTGTCTAGTTTCCCTCCCAAACTCCTCTGGGGTGTCCCAAGCTAGCGGTCTATCTGTAGTGTCATTGCTAGGTGTCTGTCGGTGGCTTACCTGGGTCTCCCGACCCGTTGGCGGATCGTCCTCGATACGGGTCTGTGAGCGGGTGGTCACGGGGCAAGCCGCAGCAGTAGTGGGTAAAAAGGCCGAGGCTAGAGGGCCAATATCATTGCCCAACACGACCTCAGCGGGTAGGTTGTCCATAATGCCCACCGTGGTCTTTCCTGACCCGACTCCCCAATCCAAGTGTACCCGGGCGGTGGGTAAGCGAAAAACAGCCCCCCCTGCGACCCGAACAGCAACAGTACGGTTAGACACAAGTTCTGGTTTCACCAGATGCTTTTGTATTAAAGTGATGGTAGCGCCAGTGTCCCTTAGGCCTTGTGCTATCTGTCCATTTACACGCACCTCCTGACGGTGGTGCTGGCGATTATCTGGGGAAGCCGCTTGTATGGGGTTGGCCTCATATAATATTCCCAGGCATTCCTCAGGGCTCCCTTCAATTTCCAGGCAATGAGCAGCAGCGGGGCGTGAAGATGGGCTTTCGGTGTTAGATGTGCGCCTCCAGTTATTATTGGCCGATCCCAACGGGCAAACACGGGCAATATGTCCCAGGTTGCCGCAGCGATGACACGTCACTTTGTAGGATTCCCGGGGCTGGTTGTTAGACCCTTGAGGACGTGGAGGTCCTGGGGGTACCGGGGCCCGGAATTCTGTGCGTGCAGCGTAGGTTGGGGTGCGGGCCTCTGTTCTAGGTGCTGGTCGCGTAGTACCTTGGCTCACTTTTCTTGTTTCCACATATTCGTCCGCTAGTCGTGCTGCCTCATTTAAGTTGGCTGGGCGGCGATCTCTCACCCAATCCTGTGTTTCTGCCGCCAAATCTTGGAAGAAATGTTCCATCAAGAACAATTGTAGCACTTCTTCTCCGGTGTTAGCATTGCACCCTTGCATCCAATGTGATGCCACCCTTTGTAGCTTGTTTGCCCATTCCATGTGGGAGTCCGCTGCCTTCTTTTTGGACTCCCGGAAGCGACGGCGATACGCCTCTGGGGTGACTGCGTATCGGGTGAGTAGTGCGGCTTTCACCCGCTGATATTGTGTGATATCTTCGGCCGTGAGTGCCCGAAAAGCCTCATTTGCTTTTCCTGAAAGTTTTCCAGCCAGAATAGTAACCCATTGGTCTGGGGGTATCTGGTGCAGTGAGCACTGCCGCTCAAAATCTGCCAAATACCCATCAATCTCTTCCTCATTTTCTGCAAACGCTTTAAATGCAGTAAATGGTATTTTCCTCCCTGCAGCAACGGGAGGAGGAGTAGGAACTATATGTGTACTAGCTTGTTGCGCCAATACATGTTCCGTGTCTTGCCTCCTCTTAGTCTCGATCTCCTCTTTTGCGTTCTTGAACAGTCTGTCTAATAGCTCCGTGGTCTTTTCCGGATATAATGCTAATCTTCGCTGTACAATAGCAGTGAGTACATCGTTCTCGCTGACCGGTGCAATAGGTTCAGTTACCTCCATGGATCTATCCATTTCGTCCAGCTCCAGTAGGTCAGCTATCAGTTCTCTCCTTGGTCTGTTACTAGCACTCCTACCACGATTTTCCAATAGATCTTTCAGTGTGGGTCTTTTCAGCTTGGCATACTGAGACTCCATTCAGCACTTGCTCCTTGGGCAAAAAGAACCATCCCACCGCTGCCACCAATGTAACGGCTACCCAGATAGAGAGAGGGTTTCTGCCGTTGAAGACGTCCTTTTTCCCTGCAAGCTGCTGTGGAGAAGTAGGCTGATGTAATCCCATCCACGATATCCAGAGTGAGGAGCAGGTTCAGCTGTAAACAGGAGCAGAATAATATTCCCAAATAATCCCCTTCCAAGAACGAGACGAGGCTACGTTTTGAAGGGTCAAGATGAACTGAGGACTGGAACACCCAGCCTGCTTTTTATTAGAAATAGATACACACAGAACACTCCCAGGGGGAGGATGAAAACAACCAATAATACAGATGGTAACACCCCCACGTCTCCTCCCCTCAGATAACTACATAACCCAATTAAAATGTCCACATTTTTCCACCAGTTCTGGATGTACCCCAAAAACAGGGGGTACAGCTTTAAATCCGGTAGCGCTGGATAGCTCTCCTTCAGGGGGACAATATATCCAAAAATCACCCCATTCGGATGTACAGTTCGGGAGATACAACGTTCCAAAGTTTTGACCGACCGCACAGACCAACTAGCCGAAATTAGTTCCATGAGTTTTGGCCTTGCGGTCGGTCTCCGTTCGCACGGTAAAAAGGTATGATACTCTGGCCATCCATGCGAATCGCGGGGTTCGCTGGAATCCCCATAGATGATTGCATATAACTACCGAACGAGGGGACGTTCGGTAGTTTCCGTACGAACTTATGGAGGTCTGGAGGATTCAGCGGTGTTCGCCTGTTTGCGTATCCGTTTTCAGTTCCATGCGGTTACAGGCAAACACCGCTGTTCGCACACAAGATGGCCGCGAACACGTGGAAAGTCCCGAAATGGCGGCCACCTCTGCATTACACGTGAAATTCGCACGGAACCAGACGAACAGGGGAATGGAACGAATGGATGTGTAAGTTGTAATTCCCTTGTTTCTTTCACATCCACCAGAGGTTGGTAGGGATCTGTTACATTCGCCATCCGTGGCGAACGTGAACAAGCGATGTTCGCCAGGAACTATTCGCCAGCGAACCGTTCGGGACATCACTATTTATTATATATTTTGGGGATCAAGCCCTAGTGTATAGGGTCAGGGAGCTGCTAGTGTATAGGGTCAGGATAGCTGTTCTTTTTGTTTTAAGTGCTTGTTTATTCTGCACTAACATGATTGCTCAAATTACCCATTGGTTTTGCATTAGGCAATCACATCCAGGACTGGAATGTTCTGTTTGGTGTTCTAGGGCTGTCGTTGAGTTACAGCATCAGGGATTCATTTGGATCGGTTTTGAAGTGGTTCTTTACAACAAATGTGTATCTGTAGGTTGATAGTGTGGAATAGGGCATAACATTGACATTGGGTCAAAGTTTGAGTTCATTTCTTAGCCATCCTTCTGTTATTTACCTTTTGGGTACAAGAGGGTGGCTGGGGCTGTTGCAAGTCAGTTTGGCAGCTGGCTATCCTAAGCAGGGAGTAAGTGACGGTCATGTCCTCTCAGAACTGGCTATGGCTGCCATTTTTAACAGGGCCCAATTGCGCTATTAAAGGGCTGCAGTGCTGACCAGAACCCTGAAGACATATGCCCATCGGGTGACCCAAAGTTCATGGGCCACCCGATGAGCCCCATCAGTGTGCTGGCCCTGGTGCAGCTGCTACAGATCAGATCAGGACCACTGGGCCTGTGACAACCATCATGTTTGTTACTCCCCTGATGGTGGCCATGCCTGAGGTTATGATGACCCATGGTCGCAGGGGTCGTGGCTGGTCACAAAGCTCTACAACTATAGCCTTCCAACTCAGTGGACAGTGACTGATAAGTCTCAACTAGCCTCAACTAGGATTAACTAGTGGATCTGTTTTTTTTCCGATGGTTTCAGAAGACTGGAAAGCTTTTACGAGGTTTGAAGGAGTTGGAGAAAATCACTGGTTTGATTTAGAGCAGTTGCTTTTAGCCCAAATGTCATTCAATTGCTGGTGATTCATCTGGCCCCAAGGAATTGACTTCAGTACATTTTTTAATGTAACATCACTGTCTTCTCAAGGGTAAAGAATGACCCCTCCAAGACAAGGAATTTTGTACTGAATGAGCTTTGCTGAAATAATTTTGTTACGTTACATATAATAGAACAGTTGAAGAATGGCTTACAATTTTAAGATTGAAGAGTTGGTCACCAAGTTAATGTCATGTACATAATGTGGGTTCCTGTAATAAAGTGTCCAGAAACACTGGCTTAGAAATTTGGGGGATTAGCCAAGTTGGAAGTTGTTAGAGAGACTGGAAAAAAATTATTTTATAAAACACTGAATTAGATTTTGAGGAGCTGGGAGTGGGTTCATCTTTGAAGAGGATATACTGTGGATATACATAGGAGAACACACAGCTAGAGTTAGGGAGAAAGATGGTAATAAAGGAATGTGTGATAAGCCAGATGAAGTGGGAAACTAAAGAAACAAGGATTTAGGGGGAAAATAAATTGTGAGAATAATAGTTTGGTACAAATGGAGAGCTATGTATGAGAACTGTGCATGTTTAGGGGCAATCTTTACATCTGCTGCGATCATATGCACTAAAGTCATTTAAAATAAAAGTTCATGTTACAAAGTAGTCCCTGATTAGTGTCATATGTGCTTTAATTTGACTATGGTGATGTTATATAAATAAAATTAATTACATCAAATGCAGACCTGGTCCCATGCACAGCAGATGACCACAGTATTATTTAGAACCATGCTTCTGAAGCGTCTTTGTTGGGTCCTAGAATGTCTTGAGGTGTGATCTTTAAGGTGCATTTTTTTTTTATGTCAGACACAGATCATTATTTCTGTATGTTGAAGATATCCTAACAATGCCCATACGCACCTCTTGATAGTGTAAATCTGAAACGGCTTTATACCCAAATTCTGGAAGCAATAATTGAAAGAGGTAATCTTTGCCTTCAACTCTGTAAATAAAAAACAAAAAAACAAACCAAAGTGACTCAAACAGATTGAAACAAGTGAATGTAAATAATATCTTGCATGTTTGTATCGTCATGATCAGTTTTAATCAAGTGTTTTTCCCTTAAATTAGCACCACTTGGGTTGCTGCATGATCTTTAGTACATGGTATCCATATGATGCAAAATAATAATTTTTTTTCAAATCCCTTTTGTGCAGATGGGAAAGCTATCTGATTCAAAATTAGGACCAATTACCTTTGCACTAGGATTTGAATAAAGATTCATTGTATTGTTCTTTAAAGTTCCAATTATGTTATTTTTTCTCAAGAACCTGGTCGAGGAAGTCCCAGCTGACCCTGTCAAAAGCCTTCTCGGCATCGAAAGCTAATATAATAATACTGAGCTAATTTGTTGTGAATTTAATCTGTGTAAAAGGTTGAGTATGTGACGAATGTTATCAGACGTGCTCCTTCCCTTCATAAACCCCGACTAGTCACCATGAACTATACTAGGTATAACAAGGCTCAATCGGTCAGCCAGAATTTTGGAGTATATTTTTATATCAACATTTATAAGTGATATAGGTCTATAACAAGAAGTTGCAGATGGGTCTTGACAGGGTTTTAGTATCAGGACCAATGTGGCTTGTAACATCTCTCGTGGTATTGATTTATTTTTAGATATTTCAATAAAAGGTTTCCTGACCATTTCTAGTTTTTTTTTAATTGATTCTATAATCTCAGGTAATAAAAAGGGAGTATTCAACAAATCTAGTTTAGATTGCGTAATCTTTGGGAGACTTAGTCGTTCTAGAAATTCAGCTATAATTTGTGATTCTGGAGGAGTATTTTGATAATTATATAAAGATTTAGATTCTACGAATGTTTTAGCTATATCTTTTGGAATTAAAAATGTGGTACCATCTATCAAGATCTTTTTTATTATCTTACTTTTTGAATTATATTGCAATCTTTTAGTTAATAATTTACCTGTTCTATTATTGCCATGGTATAATTTTTGTTTTAATATAGTTATAGCTCTATTAATTTGTTCATATGTTTTTTTCCATATTTTAGCTCTAATCCGTGTGATCTCCATGGTACAGTTTGAATTTTTTTTGTATTTTATTTAATCTTTCCATCTTGGTAAGCTCAATTTGGAGTTCCCAAAGATCCTTTCCTCTGTTCTTTTTTAATTTTGATCCCAGTTTTATAAATAATCTTCCCGCAAAGCACTTAAAGGATCACTATAGGGTCAGGAACACAAACATGTATTCCTGACCCCATAGTGAAAACCCACCATTTAGGTGGCTTGCCCACCACCCCCCCACACACCTTATTTTCAGCTCTTCACGGGTCTGCCGACACTGGCCCCGCCCCCTTTGTGACATCAAAATGTCCAATGTTTAGCCAATCCAATTGGGAAAGCATTGGATTGGCTAAAATCAGCAAGGGGGCGGGGCCAAACACTGTTTTGGCCAATCAGCACCTCCTCATAGAGATGCATTGGATCAATGCATCTCTATGAGGAAATTTCTAATGAGGAAAATTCAGCGTCTCCATGCAGAGTCCTGAGCCAGGAAGCCCTTCCAGTGGCCATCTGAGGAGTGGCCACTTGGAGGTGTCCCTAGGGGCAATGTAAACACTGCCTTTTCTTTTAAAAGGCAGTGTTTACATGAAAATGCCTGAAGGGAGGTATTATACTAACCAGAACTTCTTCCATCTCAAGAGATATTTGATTTACATTTAAAGTAGAATTTATTAGGCTCTCATTCAGCCTCCATTTGGACCTCATCCTAAAATCCTGGTTGTTATTGAATTCTAAAAATACTGGTGCATGATCCGACCAAACGATTGACCCTATGGTTGTTTTTACTACACGATTCAAAAATTTTGATTTAACAAAAAACATGTCCAAACGAGAAGAAGATTGGTGGACATGTGAAAAAAATGTATACGTAATTCTTTTCATTAGGATGAAAGGTCCTCCAAAAATTGTATAAATAATGACTAGTTAACGTGTCTTGGAGGGCTTGGGATATAAGTTTAATCTGGGGATCATGTCTGGTGGAGTCGATTTCATTTTTATCTAGAGATGGATTCAGTATACAATTAAAATCTCCTCCTAAGATAAGATACCCCTGGGATACAGATTCAATTTCGTCAATGATATTACTAATGAACTTGGTTGGAGCTTGGTTGGGGGCATAAATATTAGCTAAAGTGTATGGAATATCGTTACTTTTTGCAATTAAAACATATCTTGACATTGTTTATCTTGCGGATGTAAACAAATGTAAGTCTAGCTGAAACTATTGTGACTACTCCTCTTCTTTTTCTCTCCCCATAAGATTAGAAATATAAATTATTGGAAAATCTTTATATCTCCATAATTTATCAGGTATGTCTATCCAGTGAGTTTCTTGAGTGAACATTATATCAGTTTTATTCTCTCTCATTAATTTATGTAAACAACCTTGTTTATGAGGGGAAGTGAGTCCCTGAACATTCAGTGTCGTTATTTTAAGTGTCATTCTCTATTATACTAATCTCCATCCCCAGCCCGTCCCGTAGTCCAAGCGAGCCAGAAGGGGGAAATAAGGGGGGAAAAAATCCATATAACATCCATTCATTCCTTGTCGCATAGTGGAAATTCTTAAGTCCACAATGCAGGTCCTGCTACAGCCGCAGGCACTGGGTTCTTATCTGTGGGTCATTCATTATGTACTTGATATTTAGAGGCTAAACAAAACAATAATAAAAAAAAAGAAGATATGTAAAGTTGATATCTGCTTTCAAAATCACAGATCCCTAAATAGTCTAGTATACTTTCAATGAGAGTTTAAATATATGTCAAAATGTTGTCAATCCCAGAGATAGTATTTTTTTCTTTCCCTTTTTCCTTCTATCCTAGGTTTTTCATTATGATAAATAATTCTTTACATCTAGAATCATTTATAGTTATTATAAATCTCCAATAAATCTCCCAAACTTCACAAGTAAATAGTTTTGTTTAGTTTTTTTTCTCATTTAGGATTTCTTAATTGTGGTTAAACATAACAAAATAAAATGTCATTGTGGTAGGATAGTCTATATTAATAAGTTGAAGATAAAATATCTTCAATATTAGTAATAGTATTCCCAATACTCACAGATCTTTTATTCGGTCAAAGTTGTCTTTCAAAAAATCCCAAGCGATATATTTTCCTAAATCTTGCTTGATCATGGCTTGGAAGACGTCTAAAGCAACATGTACATTTCCAATTTCCAAGATATTATGTAAATATCTACCAAAAAATAAATAAAGAAATTAAAATTTTGAAAATACCAACTAACACAAGCTCTCCAGCATTAGTAGTGGATATGGGGTGCAACCACCAATGAACCTCAGGTAAGACAAACCATTCAAAAATGATTTGACTACTTACAATGGGTGGGCGCCAGGGCACTCTATAATACTCTACAGTATTTTTTTTTATAATGATAATTTGAGCATTAATTAGGTTTACTTTTATATAATAGCTTTGCGCTTTAAAATTTTGGTTTTACACATGGATAGTATACCCACACTTCTATTAAAAGATCTGAAGAGAGAGATTGGAAACACACTCCCAGTTTTAATAAGATATATTTCAGATTGCAAGCTCGTTTGGGCAGGGCCCTTTTCACCTAGTGTTTCAACATGTCAATCATATTTTGTAAGAATTTAGCGTTTGTCTGGTTTACCTATTGTACAGCTGTATAAATAGTTGTCATTACTATAAAGAGTTAGGGAGAAGGTTCTACTGAACACCTCAGCTGTTGAAAACCACAACGAATTGGGATGATAATGGGGACAAGGGTTAAGATGAACATTTCTACTCTGTATACCTGGCAGTTCAGTTCCTTACCTCTGAAGTAGCCAGGGCTCTTTTGTGCAGGAAAGACTGTGGCTCAAGTATTCATTGTCAAAGTCATAGTGATCTTCGCTGATTGACTTGTTAAATATGTTCCATGCAAACTCCCACTCCCTCTCATTACCCACTGAGATGGCATAACAAGTGATGGAATTTTGAACGGAATATGGAATTCTAAAGAATGAAATAGCAAGCTTTGTTAAAAAAAAAAAAAAAAAAAAATAATAATAATGAAAAGAATATTGCAACTAGAATAAGTACAGTTCTTGACTTCTGCTCTCTCGATAATTTTATTATGACTTCCAGTTGTGGAGCCTTAATGAATCCAATTTTTTGGTTTTGCTGTGCATGAGAATACAGAGAGTCTTGTGGAGCCACAACAGCACGTACGAGAGCAACAATACTTGACATAGACAAACAGATTGCATGTCATTGTACTGTGAGTAATATTGCATTAAGTGGCTTTCCGATGAGGAAGCACAATTTTATAATGTAATGATAATGTTAAGCGGAAATGTCCAAGTAGTTAGAGAAACAACACATTCAAACAGAAAATAACTACTAGACATGCTGAATAACTAATAACGGAGTAGTAGTACCACTGGGTGTGTATGAATCCAATTTTGAAGCTCAGCAACCCATTCTTCAATGGTTATAAAATATAAAAAATTAATTCTGCAAAACCCTTTCATTAGCTGTGGCCATAGCAGAGTTGGAGAATTTTTTAAAATCTGTTACTCTAGCCTGAACTATGCAATTCACTACTAGAAAATCCTTGTGTGTACATTTAGGTAGTAAACGTATAGTCTTACTCATTGGTGCTGTTGTCCATCATTACAGAGTACATTTCACGTGCCAGGTCCAAGCAATCTTGCAGTCCAAGTGAGCAGGCAGTTTTAAAAATATTGTTGATTGTTGTACTTAAAAAAAGGAACAACACTGGTATAGAGATCAAGGGTGAAACATAAGACTCAATTAAAGGAAGTGACACAAGGTTTTGCAATTAGCCTAGCTGGTCTGCTTTTTGGAACCTTTAAAGTTATTCTTATTTTACCTTTCCATAAAAGGTATTACATACCTTTGCCAACACTTAAAAAATTTAAATCCAGGAACATGTTGGAGTGAATATATTCAGTGAAGAGTTACTAAGTCTGTCATTTTTGTTACTGGGTATAATCTACAAATACATTCATAATTATCCAGGAATTAAATAAAAAGGTAAACGAGGAAGAAAGAAATAGAATCACCACTTCGATAACATATCCCTATTCCTTATATATTGAGTGCAGATTTTTCTGTCTTGAATAACAGACAATGGAAAATTCTCAATAAGCTATTTTTTGTATTTCCTAGCACAAGTACATCCCTTATAACTGTTCAAAGTGTGCATTTTTTTTGTATATTTAGCTGCTTCCACTTTATCCAAGTCTGCAGCATCTACAATATACATAGTAGCATTAACACCCCTACAATAGGGTTCCACAATTTTTGCTGACACCCAGTATCCACTTAGATGGCAATATTCATTGACCAGATGCTAGGACATTAAAATGGCACTGTCACCGTCTGGGGAATTTGCAGAATTAAGACCCCCGACAGTGACATTGCCTCTGGGAGTCCGGTGGTTGCGGGGGAAGGTAACTTACCTGAACCTGTCCCTTGCACACCGCCTTCTTCCTCTGGCGGGTCCGCTTCAGTGCCAGGAGCTAACGTCACTGCTGTACTCTTGTGCATGTGCAAGAGTACATAATTAAGGTCTATGGAGGTCCTCCATAGATTGAGTCAATTCCCTGCAGCTGTTACTGGTGACAGCTGGGGGGATTGCTACTTCTAGATGGCAGTAACTCCACCCAGTGTCAGGTAGAGACAGGCCTAGGGAATATACATAGAAAAAGTAGTCCCTACTTTGTCTCAGTATATCTCTTAAATGGGTTGGATTTTCAGTGAAATTCCAACACAGTCAAAATGAGTATTTCATAAAGGTTCTATCTTTATGAAATACTAATTAGTTTTTGGGGGGTGAGGCTTTAAAGTGGTCTTCCCCCGCCAGTGTGAACCCCATCTCCTCCTTCCTGAACATGGACTGGAACTAGTCCTCATGGCGCCAGTGGCAGGTGTAATGAAAGAGGAATCGATTATGACCCCAGCTGCGGGGATTGGGGTGGACATGTGATGCCTCCCTCTCCCAAGTTCGCAGCTCTCCTGGGAGGAATTGTAATCACTTCATCTTGGCACAATGACCACATAGTGGCTGGTCTAGTAGCCTTTTAATGCAGGGCATTTCCTGGGACTTTTCCGGCATAAATAGGATAGCTGACAATTATGATATTAGTTTGATGAAAATTTTCCTACTAACCAGATTAGGTTAGTAAGTACCAGAAAAGATAATATGTGTTTACTATTCCTGTAATAGGTTTACTCCCACTTTTAATATACTACTCCACTGAATAGGTTTGTTCTCAGTAGCAACATATTCTTACTACAGGGAAGAGGTTATCTTTCAGTTCACCTGAATTTGTATGACTAGAAGGAAGTGTGTTATCTTTTCCCTAGCCATACCAACAGGTAGATCCCAAATGTTGTGTAACTACAACTCCCATGATGCTTTGCATGCCTTTAGAATGACAATTATCCCGGAAGCTGTTGTTTTAAAACATCTGTGGATCTACCTTTTGGACACCCATGGCCTCCAGTGTCCCTTCAACAAATGTGTAACATTCTAGCAGATCAGAGAAACAAGGACTGCCCTGTCTACATTCCAAAAAATAAATGGAAAGATGAATGAATAGTTGTGTTCTGAAAACATGACCGAGGAGCGTCTGGAGGGAACAATAGATATTGGGTCAGCCTTTATTCACCAGAATCCGAACAATCTAGAAAGGAGCATATCTACAACCGATTATATATATATATAAAATTTTATATCATCTATCCATTTCCAATCATGAAGTAATAACTGTTTTACAACTGTATTTTTTAATGTCCCATGATAAATTAGGCTCTGGGTTATCTGACTCGTGCAATGCAGTACTTACTGAATTAAATAGTCATCAGCTGTTTCATCAAAGTTACTCCGAATTAAACTTGCATAGTGCTGATATATTGGATTAATTCTTTGTAAAATATATTTCTGTAAATAAAAAAAAAGTACAAAAAAAAAAGTATTAACTGAAATTAATGATGTATATTCCATTTCTATATGCTGGAGAACAATAGCCAATTCCGTTTTTATTATTCTATTATATTTGTCATTTTATTTTTATTTCACAATTGTAGTTGTAGTCAAATAAAAAAAATGAAATGAGAGGAACTATGGAGGTACGCTTTAATAAGAACATGGTTTATTAAGGATGAGACACCTTTGGATCCAAACCTAACTTGGTTACTGTATCCATCATGTATCTATGCAATCAATAAGCTCCAGAAGTTACCACAGCAACCTGGTACCTACACTACTCTCCCAGCAGCTTCATCTTCTTTAGTGGTAACTCACAAGCATCAGTCAACCAATGGATGGAGTCATTAACATGTCTCCAAACCTCATATCCGAAAACTAGATAATATCAATAAACAGGATGATTGTAGAATACACAGTGTCAAATAAAGATGAGACAAACAGTTATAACTTTGATGGAAGACTGCTGTGAGACATTAGGAACCAATCGCAATGCTGGGTATATGCCCAGTACAGAGAGTATTTCCCAGCTCCTGTGCTTTGTGTCCAAATAATGCTACTTGTGGCTTCCTGGTAAAACTCTGGGAAGTGAACTGGTATGTATTAGTGGGGTATGTGTGCGGGAAAGGTGGACTTACAGTTGGTCAGCTTAACCAGAGAACTATAAGGTAAGTAAATGCATTTTAAACATTAAAACATACAGACAATAAGCGCTTTCAGTTCTGCCAACCAAAATACAGCACCTTTTTGTAAAATCCACTCTTTCCATACAATGATAACCACCTGTACTTTACATCATTTTAATTATTCTTCATAATTAACCCTTTAGATGCCAATAAATATTAATCCTTAAAGTTCCAATCCCCCATTTCTAATTTTAAGGACAATCTCCTGCTGATATTTAACTCTTCATAGGCCTCACTTGTCCATTTATTGTTACCTCCTGGTTAACTAGAGCTGGGACTCATAGTCTATTGGCAAACCCCTGATGCTCTATACATGTAACAAAATCTTTCCACAGTAGAAGTGTGATGATAAGGTTGGCTGTCTCAGGGACCTGGCAGATGAGGCTATGATAGCATCCTACCTGCCAGCTTTGACTCTGCTGGAATCAGGGGGGATGGCCTGATGAGGGGTCGTATCGACCTGTGCATTCACAAGGAAAGTAGGTGGGTCTGCCCATTAGAGGGGCGTGTTAGTATGGCATCAAGCACACAATGCTCAAAGACATCTGCCGTACATAGAGGTTTATGCAGAGAATGCTCCTGAAGCTCTCTGTACAGGATCCTAGTGGCCGCTGCACAGTGAGAGTGCCTCTAATAAAATATGCTCATGCTGTGCTGCCCGTGAACAGTTCCCTGGTGCCCATAATGTGGCATACCAGGGAAATAAAGTGCATACCCTGACAAAAGCAGGTCTGTAGGGAGGCATGGGATGGCAGGCTCCCCAATCCTGGCAGACTAACCAGGAACCAGGACCCAAAGAGTTCTGTATCCAGGTTAGCATGGATGGTGTGGGATATTGAATGGTCAGGCCAGGAGGGTGTGACAACCAGAGATAAAGCAGGCTGACTGGCAGACATATTCAGAGTACTGTTAAACATCTTCCAGCATGGGTTAAATAACCTGAAGTCACATCTTGTAACTGTTACTCCTATAGTCTTTGTACCCCTGACGCAAATAACAGTTCCACGTCTGAGAAGAGATGCCAAGCACGTTGTCTGCATAGACCTCATTCTGCTGCTGGGGATGGGTGCTGTGGCCTAGGACAACTCAAAAGTCATCAGAGTGACTATTAAGTCGTACTAAAAGATGTGGTCACCATAGCTGGAATATGCTCAGAATGGAGGTATGGACTGATATTTGTCTCGGTTTTCATTTTTCAATATTAAAATGTGAAAATCCTCTAGTGGGAGCAGGATATACATCCCTTTTATCTCCACCTTTCTGCATCCCCCAAAACTCTTCCCTACTTCCTTTCTATTTCACATGCTTTCTTCATTTTATTTTAAAGTGGCTTGCTACCTCCTCCCCTTCACAATAAAAATTGTATTTCACAAAATTATCACTGAAATTACAACGCAGTTATAGCATAGAGTAGGGACTACATTGTCTTATGCAAAAACTGACATAACTTCACAAAAGGTGAAAACTTTGAATGCTAATGTTATTTCCTCCAGGCAACACTTGTGACATCTGTGCAGAAAAAAAAGCATGGTCTATGGAGGATCCAGTGTTCTCACAGGTCTCATTAGTGTTGTACTCTCACACATGCGCAAGAGTACAGGACTGACATAGGCTCCTGGCAGATGAAGCTTCAGGAGCTCAAGAGGGACATCCAGGTGGTCATGGCGGTGGCCGTGAAGGACAGCTTCAGATAAATAAAATATTAATTCCCCTGCACCCTTGGGCTTCTGCACTGCAAACAGTGAAGTCAGCACTGGGTGTTTTGCAAAATAAACAAAGACTACAAAAGGTGACAGGGCTGCTTTAAGATCTATCTATACTTTGTGTTCCAAGATGCTGTTTATTGCAACATTGTTTCATATATTATACATATAGAAAATACCTGTATAGTATCAAATAATTGTTGAAAATTGTTGTTTATGCACTGTGCTGGGAAAAAAAAAAATCTGCCATCGGTTGATATGTGTAAAAGTGGCATGTATCTTGGCATAGGCACATGGTTTACAATGGCCACCTTTGATGAGACTCTCAGCGAGTTTTCCAGTCAATCAACACACTTGAGGGGCCAATTTCTGTCTCCTGTGGTCCAGTGGTACACCCTCTGGTTTTGATTGGACTAAGTTCACGTGTCTTAGGTAGGGTTTCATCTACTGACTGTATCCAAAACCAAAGATCCCTACTATGGTATGTATTCAATAAATTGTGCATATATGTCAATACAATTTGCATATATCTTGGGGAAAAGTAGAAGTAACTTTACTCTCAAATAACAGCATATACTTTTTCCAGGTATTTTTTAATATGTTTGTACTAAAAAAAAAAAAAAAAATCACATTTAAAAAGCTCGTTATAATTTTGCAGTGAAACTTTGTAACTGTGATAATAGCCATTGGGTACTGCGGTAGCAGTAGACGTGCAAGACTTAGCACCTGCTCCATTTGATAAAGAGGATGCAACAATCATTTCTATCACATTGAAATTTATATTTGGTAATTAATTATACATCTTTAGGTGTAATAGGTGCAATTATTTTTATGTTTAAACTTCAGTTACGAAAGTCAGCAACTACAAAGGAAAAAATACAATTTTTATTTTCTTTAGAGTAGACATAATTTTCAATATCGATTAAATGTTAACATTAAGCATTGCCCTTAGAGTGCAAACGTGAATTGCAAAGTAACTCATTGCCCGACAATGCATTGAACACTTCTCAGACACAAAAGTGTTAAGACATTTATTCATATAGAAGCATTTAAAAATAGTTACTTTAATTAACCGTATATTTTTGCCCAATGCCACATGCATGTACATTTAATAAAACTGGCACAGAGTATAGGATGCATTTCTACGATATATAGGTTGATATCGGTTATATCTCAGTTTAATATTTTTGGAAAAGTCTTTCAATGATTTAATGTTTTTGTATCAACTTTTGTAAAATATTTGAATACTTTCTGATAAATTGATGCTTTTTTATATACAATTTATATTTTTATAGTTTGAAAAATCATTTGATAAGTTTATCCCTTTAATAATGACATAATCATGACTGCATTGTGCAGGCAGATGTTTTACTTCTACATCTACAAGCAACACTCAAACTATTTTAACAATATAAACTGGCAAAAATGGATAACATTTGTTTTAGGTCTTGTCATTACAACATTTTGCTTTTTTAATGATTACAATTAGGGAAATATTGAACAAGTGATTCAATATTTTGAAGAACAGTAATGGTTGTTTTAGTGCCCTTTGGAGATAAATTTGCATTTGCAAGGCATGAACACTTCAAAAAAAAAAAAATCTATAAAGAGAATATACCTTTATCAGTGGAAATGTGATATAATTGATGTGTGGGTTTCGTTCGGGCATTATATGTGACAGCACTGTATCCCACACTATGATTTCATCCTCTTTCTCGAGGTACTTTGTCAAACCAAGAGCAGCATCATATTCTATGTATCCAGATCTAAAAAAGGAAAAATATAACCAGTGGTATTGAATGAAATATTAAAACCATGTATCTACCCATTACAGCTTATTGTATTTGTTCTGGTGAGTATAATCATTCCCTTTAGACTTTTTGCAGTAAACATTGTATATTGTGAGAAAATACAGTGTTTACATTACAGCCTAGTGATAACTCCACTGGCCACTCAGTTGGCTGCTAAAGTGGCTTCCTTGGGTTGTGCAGCACCGCCATTCAGTGTCTTCACCCTCTGCATGGAGATACCGAACTTTCCTCACAGAGATGCATTGATTCAATGCATCTCTATGAGGTGATGCTGATTGGCCAGGGCTGTGTTTTGCTTGTGCTGGCTCTGCCCTTGATCTGCCTCCTTGACAGTCTCAGCCAATCACATGGGAAAGCATTGTGATTGGCTCACAGAATCACTTCTGATGATGTCAGTCAAGCAGGCACAGGGGCAGAGCCAGCAGCTGCAGACTTGAATACAAGTAAGATTGTACTATGTTTTTGGGGAAAGGGCATGGCAGGGCAGGGGGCTAGATGGTGGTTTTAACACTATAGGTTCAGGAATACATGTTTGTGATCCTGACCCTATAGTGATCCTTTAAAGTGATTTTTGACATCTGGTAGAACTTTTTCTTAAACATGTCTGATTTTAAAACCAAATAAAAAACAGAACACCAGATAACTATAAATTAGTGAAACAAATGTGAACTATTGAACTTGCAGAAAGAAGTTTGTAAAGGTATTTGCTTGTTTTTTTCCCATCATTGACCAGAAATAAAATGTATTCTTTCACATAACGCAAGATGACATTATATGTTAAGATAGAATAGAATAGTTGTAAATTAACCAAACACATTTCCCTTGCGAATTTCCTATAACCGCAGTACGGCTGGAAAGAATAAACATATCTGTGTGGGGTCATTCTCTGTGTCCCACAGCCACCCTATATTTTTAAATGCTTGGGTTGATTGCCTTTCCTTTTTCTTACTATATTTGTGTTTTCATGCAGAAACATTTCAGAGATCAGTGTTTTCCTTGACATCAGAATTACTGTTCTACACCTTTTCATTATACTTAAATTCTTGTTCAAAAGCTTATAAAATGCGTATTCAGAAAAAAAGATGTTATGAGGTCAAGATGAAACACTGCACATCCAGGCTCCTACAACCAGGACCACTTAAAATCACTTAAGTGGTCATGGTGGTTGGAGTTACCCTTTAATTTTGTCTGTCATTGACATTTTAAAATCACTTCTGAGTACAGTATATATATCATATGTTATGTTTAAATAAATGTGCTCTCACAGTGCTAACAATAGTGTGCTTGGTACCTATTGCAAGAGCACAAATCATGAATTTCACCCACTGAGTATGCAGTTGAAATGTTGCTAATTGAATATTGAGTTTGAAATGTTGACATTGTTTGTAGTGTTGCAGTAATGTCTCTGTGTTCAGATAGATTTCATTACACAGATGGCACGTTAATGCAAATGTAAAGAATCATTCCACTAAAAAGGGTAAAATTAGGTTTTGTGGGAGGTTTGGGTGAGGGCTAGGTTTAGGGCCGTTTGAAGCATTAAGTATAGTCACGCTTAGATTTGCCTGGCTGAGAAATAGGAGAGTTACAATACACAGCATCATGAATTTAGGCATTCCTTAACCTTAAAGGACCACTATAGTGCCAGGAAAACAAACTCATTTTCCTGGCACTATAGTGTTAATAGGTCCCCCCTACCCTCATGGCCCCAGGCTCTGTGGGGAAGAAGGGGTTAAAGAGTTACCTTTCTCCAACGCCGGGCTCCCTCGGCGCTGGGGACTTGTCTCCCTCTTCCACTGAATGCACATGCGCAGCAAGAGCCGCGTGCACATTCAGTCAGTCCATAGGAAAGCATTCACAATCCTTTCCTATGGACGCTGGTGTCTTCTCACTATGAAAATCACAGTGAGAAGCGCGGAAGCGCCTCTAGCGGCTGTCAATAAGACAGCCACTAGAAGCTGGATTAAACCATATGTAAACATAGCAGTTTCTCTGAAACTGCTATGTTTACAGCAGGCAGAGTTAATCCTAGAGGGACCTGGCACCCAGACCACTTCATTAAGCTGAACTGGTCTGGGTGCCTATAATGGTCCTTTAAGTGTAACTAAATCTGCATCATGTGGCACACTTCTTCACCCTATGTAATTATACAGCTGGGTATAGCTATTCCTGTTCTAATCAATCTATTCATCATATGATTGTACAGCTCAATAGTATGAGATGGGTGTTGATAGCATTCTCTCCATATTCTTATCAGTGAATTACTCTCAAACAGGGTTTATTTGTTCTTAAGGGGAATGTCTAGGTTCCATGTATTTATACAGTAAAAAATATGCATTTATTAATATTTGCACTTATAAGCTTTTCAAAACCCCTTCATAAAAGTCTTCCTGATCTGAGCAGCAAAACTTGCTGTTTTTCACCTTGAGAAAGGCAGCCAGTAAGTGCCGGAACGCTGGGGTATTGGTGGCTCATGTTTCTGTCCTGTTAGGCTTGTGAAAGTTGGGTAATTACTTTGTATTACGTATCTTGCCTTTTTTGCTTTGTCCATTTATTTTCTTTGTATTGACAATGTTATTTGTTTGATTAAATGATTTCTGTATTTAACTCGTGGTTGTTATAGTGTGCATTCTGATCCTTTGTATATAATAATATATATGTATCATTAATATTTACACAAATATATATTATAAGCATAATTTGTATAAGTATTGTTCTTACAATTTATACCCAAATAATATAATATATATGCATTAAAATACATGTAGTATTTCTGTGGTTATAGGTGTATGGGTTTAGTAAATAGCTCCATAATTTGATATCTTTAAATATGGCAATCCCACATAAGGATAGTAAATTAGCCAGCTATCTACTAAGCTGCTGAATTATCAAAATTAAGAAAATTGCTTCTATTCATTTAGATTTTTCACCTGTTAAATAGATACCGCCCTAAATGGTACCCTGATGTAGAATTGCCATATTTCAGGGGTGGGCAATCTGTGGCCCTCCAGATGTTTTGGACTACATCTCCCTTGATGCTTTGCTAGCATTATGGCCCTAAGAGCATTATGGGAGATGTAGTCCAAAACATCTGGAGGGCCACAGATTTCTCATCCCCTGCCATATTTAAATATGACAAATTAAGGAGCTGTTTAGCAGATAGCTCCTTATCTGGCTGCCATTTTGACTGCAAATGGGTGTTGCCAAATACATTCATAGAAGGGTAGATTTCTCTTTAAATCAACAGTTTTATGAATTGGTAGGCACACAGTTAACCCCTAAGCACTTTAGGAAGCTGACGTGTTTTAGGGGCCCTTCAAGTTGCAGGAAGAATTTTCAATGCTAAGTTTTGTATATATGCGTGCTATACTGACGCAATGCATTATAGGGCTGGTATAAACATTTTATTCCCAGTCCGGCCTTGGTGCCACGAGGAGCAGGCCAATGGCCTGTCACAGGGGGCCTAGGAGGTTGACAACTAGCCACCTTAGGGCATCTCCTGAAGTGGGTACTTATTTACCAAGGCAGAGTAGGCACCATCTTACCTGGACAGCAGGTGCATACTCTGCCAAAATATACTGGAGGGAGAGAGGAGACAGGTAGCAGGTGACTGTGAGGGATCACCGATATACTTCTAATTCCTAACTGCTCCCTCGCGCGCCCCCTGTGGTGATCCTGGAAGCCGGAATAGGAGGCCACTCCAGCTTTGACATCACTAAACATCGTGAGGGAGAAGTGAGCTACTGGAAAATTACAGGACCCACACAATCTCTCCCAAAGGTAGGTAGGCTTGAAATCGCCAAAAAAAATATAAAGACACGAGGGGGCCGGCAAAGTCGAGGACTGTCCTGGGCGGCAAGAGCTCTAGCTACTTCACTGGTCAGCAATATTCAGAGTTAATTTCAAATTTAGGGTAAAAATAGCTGAATAGGAAACATTATCTTTTAGAGATGCTTCCAGTTTGGCTATGTGGTCCTTAAATTTATATGTGTGTATATTTATTATAGTATTATAAATATATAATATAAATTATAAATATTAGATATTCTATTATAAATGGTATATCAAAACTAAGTATATATGTTTACCTATTTATAAATATTTATTTGACTATACCAGTTGTATGCCTTCTTGAATTAAGCCATTTAACATGAAACTTGCAATGCAGGTTATATACAAAGACACCTCTGAGGTTAAATTAACACTCCACTGGGATCTTGTTCTACAAACTGCTCTTTCATTAAGCAAGATGTATATTTCAGAGGACATCCTACAGGTCATAAATCCTTTCATATTTAGCTGAATAGTGCCATAGACATAAAGATGAAAAAGGTATTTGGACGAAGATCAATATGGTTTTCTGAAATGTGTGAAGAAGCATCTTGGATCTATGTTAATGCATACAATGTATACGTGCTTTATGGTTCGTTTTCATTCAAAACTGTAAAAAAAAAAAAAAAGAGGTGTATGGCACTACACCCTAATAAGACATTCCTGAATACTGACCACAAATGTGTGAAATAGGATCCAGGATCAGGATTTATATTCCAAACATTCAGAATGCCCAAAACACCAATGTATAGAAATCAAATACTATGTACTAGACACAGGTATAGGAAAAAATTATAAAAAGAAATGGGGAAAATCTCCTGGAGAAATCCCTCTTGAGTACAAAGTGGTAAATTGGCTGATATAATAAAGTACAACCTATATCAATTAACGAGGAAGTGGATACTTTATTTTGATGGATAGGTTTAAAAATATCTGAAAGGTAAACTGCCAGGCTTTATTTCCCTTGCCTAAAATGTGTTACCAAAGGCAGTACCCTCTGTCACGAAGGAAAGATAATTGATTGATTGAAATAATGATATTAGTGGTCAATTATAGCTTAACATCTTTCAATTTTCAAAGATTAATGTATTAATCAATTTCAGACAAGCCTTCATATTATCTGGTCCAATTGGACCTGTAATTAATGGGCTTGTATTGAACCGAAACATGGGGAAACAAAATGTAAAATGGGGAGAGAATCGCTAAGGTGTTGACTGGCTCAAAAGGAAGATGAGAGGCAAGTGTCAACAGTATGGGAAGATATATGTTAGATACTTTGAGATGGATAAGTGCTCACAAATTGATATTTTAAGGCAATAAAATTATAGACAGAGTAGAGTGAAAATACAAAGGAATAAACGAACAAATGGCTCTAATACTGATCTAAAAGGCACAAGACTATCAGGCAGCCAAAAAAATCAGGGCAAATAAAGGTCTTGTTATGGATCAACTTGTAATCCTGACAATAATTCCCACATATACGGTCGACTAAATGACTGGCAGATCAGCTACGCTGTCCCTCTAGCACCTTCATGGGTGCCGGTTAGACGTGTCCCCGCAGCTATGGCTGATCGCTCTCGTCTACCTCCTCAGAAAACCTCTTGTCCAGTCAATAGACCCCCTCTTCCTCGTTACAGGACAATAATCGAAACCAAAGTGCAATTAAAAAAGTAAGTGCATAGTGCTAGGTGAATAAAAATAAGAAAATCCTGACGCACGTTTCGGTGATATAGAAGCACCTTCGTCAGGGGAGAAAACTCTCACACTGAGAGTCTCCGGTATATAAAAGTGATGGGTCCCACCTTCCAATCGGCTGCAGGATCTCAGATGTCAGTAATCCGTTCCGCCAACAAGGCGGTTAAATCCCATCAGCTCTCCCTGTCAACGTCATCGCTAAAAGCAAATCTTAGACACATCCTTTCTAATTACATTGTATCAACATGGAGAAAAACAGTGTAATTCATTCTGTAAGGGGTGAATCAATGTATTTTGGTATTAAGATATTGTTAAAGTTCAAAATGAAATTAATTTTGTCTCACTAGGATTCCCCATCATTTATTTTGTAATTTATATCAGCACCACTGAGTAATTACTCGGAATTTATAGTCCGTGGCTCCTAATCTTGAGTAGAATGTTGCTATTCTCATGTATCACTAATAATGAAAATTTGTTTTTATTGTGTTTATCATTATAATATTTGATTGATCAAAGAGATAATACTTTCATTCTGCACTATCTTGCAACTTGCAAAGATTTATTATCTTTGTTGCCATTTATGATATGGAGTACTGTAAATCTCCTAGTTTTAATACTTTAAAGGAACACTATAGTCACCTAAATTACTTTAGCTAAATAAAGCAGTTTTAGTGTATATATCATTCCCCTGCAATTTCAATGCTCGATTCACTGTCATTTAGGAGTTAAATCACTTTGTTTCTGTTTATGCAGCCCTAGCCACACCTCCCCTGGCTATGATCGGCAGAGCCTGCATGAAAAAAAAAACTGGTTTCACTTTCAAACAGATGTAATTTACCTTAAATAATTGTATCTCAATCTCTAAATTTAACTTTAATCACATACATGAGGCTATTGCAGGGTCTAGCAAGCTATGAACATAGCAGGGGATAAGAAAATCTTAATTAAACAGAACTTGCAATAAAGAAAGCCTAAATAGGGCTCTCTTTACAGGAAGTGTTTATGGAAGTCTGTGCAAGTCACATGCAGGGAGGTGTGACTAGGGTTCATAAACAAAGGGATTTAACTCCTAAATGGCAGAGGATTGAGCAGTGAGGCTGCAGGGGCATGTTCTATACACCAAAACTGCTTCATTAAGCTAAAGTTGTTCAGGTGACTATAGTGTCCCTTTAAAATGGCAATGTAATGAATAAGGAGTTTGGATGCTTATAGATCTAATCTACTCAATGATGAAAAGAAAAGGGGGGAGGGGGGTTGTGTAATCCAAAAATATTGAAATTATATTGAAATTAAAAAAACATATGTTGATAAATCATTGTGATTGTAATCAGCCATATTATATAGATTAGAGATCATTAATGAAAGATTATGTAAACCCCTCACTCAGTTTGTGAGGAGAGAGCGTTCCTAGACGGTATATCTAAAAACACTCCCTCCTCAGAAGGCGTTTATCAAAGTTGCCTTTTCTTTGGTCAGTAGTTACTAGTTCGATGCCTTGAAACTTAAGCCCATTAGGATTACCTTGATGGGCAAGTTTGACATGTCTGGATATTGAGGTCTCAATGTTTCTGAGGGTTTTAACTGAATTGACGTGTTCTAAGATACGTCTCCTGAAGGGGCAGAAAGTTTTCCCAATGTACGTTAAGCCGCATTGGCAGGTCAGGAAGTATGAGTCCTTTGGAACTGCAGTTAAAAAAATTACCTAACCATAAATTATTCATTATAGTTGCCGTTTTCAAATTGTTTGGAATCCTTCAAAATGAAGTTACACATTTTACAGCGCCCGCATGTGTATGTCCCTTTCAGTTTACTGGACAGCCAGTGTGGTGGAGTGACAGCTCTTTGAAAATGGCTGTGCTAGAAGATCTTTTATATTTTTACCCCTCCTTGCCGTAATGGACGCACATGGGGCAATTACACTCTTGAGATGTTCATCCTGTCTCAAGATGGGCAAGAATCTATCCATGATGGCCTTTACATTGTCCCAGCCCGCGTCATAGGTTGCTATGGGTTCTCGGTTTCCTCAAATTAGACTCCTCCCCTAGGAGGCTCTAATTTTAGATTTTAAATCTATTTGCACTGATTTTTTGGCTCTCTGATAGTCGTGTGCCTTTTAGATCAGTATTAGAGCCATTTATTTGTTTATTCCATTGTATTTTCACTCTACTCCATCTATAATCTTATTGTCTTAATATATTATTTTATTTATATAGCGCCAGCAAATTCCGTAGCGATGTATCAGTTTGTGAGCACTTCTCAATCTTGCACTCTCTCACATATATCTTCCCATACTGTTGACATTTACCTCTTATCTTCCTTTTGAGCCAGTCAACATCTTAGCGATTCTCTCCCCATTTTACATTTTTTTCCGTGTTTCGGTTCAATACAAGCCCAATAATTACAGGTCCAATTGGACCAGATAATATTAAAGCTTGTTTGAAACCGGATTAATGCACTAAACTTTGAAAATTGAAAGATGTTAATCTATAATTGACCACGAATATCATTATTATCTTTCCTTCGTGACAGAGGGTACTGCCTTTGGTAACACATTTTAGGCAAGGGAAATAAAGCCTGGCAGTTTACCTTTCAGATATTTTTCAAACCTATCCATCAAAATAAAGTATCCACTTTCTTCGTTAATTGATATAGGTTGTACTTTATTATATCAGCAAATTTACCACTTTGTACCCAAGAGGGATTTCTCCAGGAGATTTTGCCCATTTCTTTTTATATTAAATTATTAGGGTTCATGCCCTGAGTGGGTGGGTACCACTCACACTGACCACCCATGATTGGGATATTTCCCACACAGGGGCTATTAGCTCATTTTGCTTTGAATAGGAAAAAAATGCTTTAAAATAATAATTGAGATGGGCAGCTATACATCAAGGATTTAATAATCAAACCATTACTTGCCGTGGGTATATAACCAACGTTCTAATTGAAAATCGAAATATCTAATTTGAAAAAATAACTTTCAGTTTATATTCAACCATTTTGATCTAAATTTTACTTCAATAATTGTCATTGAATGGCAAGATGTCATTCTTAAATTACTTATGGTTGCACAAAAATATTGTTTTAAAGAAAAAGGCAAATGATAGCAGTATGTGGCTTAGCTCTATATATGTGAATGTCAGCTCTCAGCCAATGACCTAAGTCCTGGGTTGACATCTTACAAAGGTGTAGTGGTTATGGTGCTTGGAGTGTTCCTTTAACATTGACTAGTTCATTTCCTGCAACCAAAGGTAGCAGCTCTAGTTAAACCTATATATTGAACTCTTCCTACACATTATTATTCAAGACCCAGATCAACTTCTAGTCATACAGTGAATGCTCAATCTAATATCCCAGTCCCACTATATATTTTCTTTTTGCAATTTAGGATTCTATTAACTGTGATATATTAATATTAATAACATGCTGCATGTCCCATTAGGCAAATGCAGGAAATGTGGAAACAAAAACAGCGCTAAATTAGTCACAGATAATAGAAACTACCCTGTAGGAAAAGTGATTCAGATTATTTCATACACTTCTGTAACAAGGATTGAACTGGCATGCCATTACTGTACATTGCACAACTGATTCCTTTTCATAATTAAATAGGACTGCAAAAAAGTCCCAGCTTACAATATCAAAGTGTCAGGCAGAAATCAAGTGTCTTCTGTGGTATATAAGGTAATGTGTGCACTATCTCTAAGCTCCACAACACTCCATTTCCTCTCTCAGATCACCCAATAGCCTCACCCTAACCCCCCTCAACTCAGAATGGACCTGCATTTTCTTGACCTCCAGCAACTTTCAGCTAATCTCCATTCCAAACTCTCATGCATTCCCATACCTTCTCCTGTCCCTCTCTGGCTTTCTCCTCATATAATGCTACCCTCACCTCTGCCCTGGACGCTTCAGCCCGCTCCAAAGATGCACCTCAAACCTTGGCACACTAAGTCGACCCACTACCTGCAGAGATGCTCCTGTTAAGCAGAATGCTGCTGGAATAAGTCCCACACCTTGTCAGACTTCCTTCATTACAAATTAATTTTGTGTTCATATAGCACAGCCCTCACCTTTGCTAAATAATCCTACTTTTCTTCTCTTGTTGGTTCATGCTCACGTAATCCCAGGCATCTCTTTAATACCTTCAACTCTCTCCATACTAATTATTTTTGACCTCTCTGTCGTCTTTGACACTGTTGATTATGTCCTCCTTCTCCAAACTCTTCAATCCCTCGGTCTCTGTGACACTGTCCTCTCGTGGTTCTCCTCCTATCTCTCCCAACATTCGTTCAGGGTCTCCTTTTGCAATGATATCTCCTCTTGCCCTGTCTTGGTTGGAGTCCCCCAAGGATCTGTTCTTGGTTCCCTTCTGTTCTCTCTTTACACTGCCTCTCTTGGAAACTCATTAACTCCTTTGGATTCTGCTACCATCTGTATGCAGACACCAAGATCTATCTCTCCTCCCCATATCTCTCCACCACGGTTCTACAGCGTGTCACTGCTGGTCTTTCTTCAATCTCTGACTGGATGTCCTCCCGCTTTTGAAACTCAATCTCTCTAAAACTGAGCCTCTTATTTTTCCCCCTCATAATGCTGATCCCCCCCCCCCCCCCTTCGCTTTCCCTGCAAGTTGATGGTGCTTGCATCAGTTCATCCTTGCAAGCTTGTTGTCTTGGATTCTGGCCTCACCTTCGTGTCACATATCCAGTATGTTGCTAAAACCTGTCGATTCCACCTTAAGAACATCGCCCGCATCCAACCCTTTGTACCACAAGATGCTGCCAAGCAGCTGGTTTATGCTCTGGTAAACTCTCGCTTGAATTACTATAGTTCTCTCCTTGTTGGTCTCCCCAGAAGCCGAACTGCCCCACTACAATCGGTAATGAATGCTGCCTCCAGGCTGATCTTTCTCACCAGTCGCTCCTCCCATACCTCGCCCCTCTGTCAATTCTTACACTGGCTTCCTGTATCCTATATAGATGTAATACTAACCCTTACTTATAAAGCTCTAACCAACTGTAGTCCTCTTACATTTCTTCCCTGATTCATAGATATGCCCCTTCTTGGTCTCTCCACTCTGCTGGTGACCACTTCCTGTCCGCTGCTCGCACCCTTACTGCTAACTAGCACTTCCAGAACTTCTCGGGGGTGGCTCCCTTCCTTTGGAACAGCCTGCCTACCCGCATCAGCCTCTCCCCTAGTCTTGAATTGTTTAAGAAGTCCCTCAAAACACATCTGTTCAGAAATGCTTATGGGCTCCCAGAATATCTATACTTATCCAAATCTGTCTCTTGCTCTCCTAAAGAGCCATACTCCACTCTTACCTCCAGCTCTGCTACTTTTCCACCTTGTTTGGTGGCTGTCACCCTTGCTGCCCTGTTGTGTATTTGTACCCCACCTCCTCTAGACTGTAAGCTCATTTGAGCAGGGTCACCATCTACCTATTGTTCCTGTGTCACTGTGTAATTGTCTCATTTATTGTAAATTTCTCCCCCTTTCATAGTATTGTAAAGCGCTGCGGAATTAGTTGGCGCTATATAAATACCAATAATAATAATAGTAATAATAATAATCAGTAATAATTAAAGGACAAATTCATACCAAGTCTTCTGTGTCATAATAATGGTGCATTTAGAGGGACACTATAGTCACCCATACCATTTCATCTCAATGAAGTGATGTCTTCAATACTTTCCTATGGGAACGTTTGAATGGGTACAAGGCACTCTCTGCATGCCATGCATTAGGTTGCTAACGCTCTTCTATGCGGAGCATTGGGTTGGACACCGATGAGCAGCACCAAAGAGTCTTGGCAGTGATTTGGCAGTGATAAGGTAGCTCAGTTAGCAAATTCCCTGACTATAGAGCCTATTCATAAAACACAAGGTCACAGATTCAAATCTTAGCAGGGTCAACTTAGCCCTTCATCCTTCAAAGTTTGATAATTTAGTCCCATTGATTGGGTAATAATAACATTTATTATTACTCTGCTGTCGATTTGGTAAATTCGGAGTGCGTGCGCTAAAAAGTACTTTGAGTCTCACTGGGAGAAAGCTCCTATATAAATACAAGTTGTTGAGAATAGGTAAATAAAACTTTTTTAAAATGTTAATGCACACGGAGGGGGTCCCGAGCAGGACCGATCTTAGGCTCCAGACTCCTGGGACAAAGTTAGCTCTGATCAGGGTAGGGCAAAGCATCAAATCTGCCCCAAGATCATCTGGTAACAGGATTCCCCCCCTACCTGGCCCAAGGTAAGCGTCTGGGGAAGGAGGGAATATACCAATGTTTTTTCTTTATCCCTTATCACCACAACTGCAGCTTCTATGCCCTATTACTGCCCCAACCCCAACTACAACTCCTAAACCCCCACTTTAGCCTCCAACTCCACCTACTACAACCCTAACACCTCTACTACAGCCTCCAATTCCCACTACTACAGCCCCTTACTCCCTACTATAGCCCTAGCCCCCCACTGCTGCCCTAACCCCCTACAACAGTTCATAACTCCCCACTACAGCCCCATGTCACTCTACTACAGCCCTATCCCCCCTACTACAGTCCATAACCTTACTACACCCTTTTACCCTAATAGCAGCTCCTATTCCCCCACCACATCCCCCATCTCCACTACAGCACCCAACCCCCCTACTACTGTCCCTTATTCCCACTGCAGCTTTTACCCTCACACTGTAGACCCTATCCTCAACTACAGTCTCTACCCAAAAGCACTGATATCCCCCAACTGCAGCCTATACTCCCCTTACTACAGTCCCTAACTGCCTACTGCAGCCTCTACCCCCCACTACAGCCCTTATAATCAAACAGCAGCCCCTATTCTCCAATGCAGACGGTATCCCTACCACAGCTCCAAACCCCCCTACTATAGTTCGTTACCCCCACTGCAGCCCATATCCCACTCTCTACACCCTAATGTAGCCCCTATTCCCCACTAGTGTTTACCCCCTACTACAGCTCCTATCCCCAGGGCCGTCTTTAAGGAGGGGCAAAAGGGGCAGCTGTAGGGGGGCCTAAGGCAGCTACCCCATGGGCCCGTTACAGCACCTGAGGTAATCAGGGGCCATGGCCATTTAATACTGCTCTGGACCGGGCCCCTGTAATATGGGGGTTGGCTGAATACATACACACAGCTAACCTCCTCACACACTGCCCTGTGATTCCTTTTTTTCTCCGTGGCATGCTGGGAGGAAGTGAGGTCAGACCACTTCCTCCCAGTAAGAACAGATCACCTCCTCCTCAGTGCCGCTGGGGAGGAGGCACACACCACACGGAGGCATTGTGGGGGAGAGGGACTGAGAAAGCTGATGGCAAACACCCATCAGCCTGGGTCAACAAGCTCCCACTGGACCCCAGGGAAGCCACCTTTCTGTACCCAAAAGGTAAGGAGACAGGAGGGTGGCTAAATATTTTTTGTTTTGCTAATTTCTGATATTACTTTTATTTAAGTGTTGGTGTTTGTAATGTAACACACAGGGAATAACTACATGTTAAAAATCCTAGAAGAATCTGGCAGTTCCCTATTAAATATAAATTAAAAAAATATTTATTTTAACATATTATTGCATAAAGTGTTATCAAAGGCTGTACACCATTTCCAAATGTCACTTTTGCAAAAAAAATTGGACCAGGGTATGTAAGTTGAGACATTATATTGACCAAGGTTGCTGGCAGCTGCTGTCCAGGATCTGCTAGATGGCAGAGATTAAAATATGTACATTTACACATATGTGTGTGTATCTGGCTGTGTTTGTGTCAGTCTATCTGTGTGTATGTATGCTTGTGTGTCAGTGTATATGTGTACCTGTGTGTGTGTGTGTGTACGTGTGCATCTGAATGTGTGGTAATGCATAAATGCCAACACTTCACACAAATATACTCCTACATTTCATCGCTGGCACTGTACACATATACACCCCCCCATTTATACCTTTGTGTATGTGTGTATCTGAGTGTGTGTGTACATACCTGTGTCAGTGTGTGTGTGTGTGTGTGTGTGTGTGTGTGTGTATCTCTCTCTGTGTGTGGATGTGCCAGTGTGTATGTCTGTGTGTGTGTGTGTGTGTGTGTGTGTGTCAAAGTGCTTGTATCTGTGTGTCAAAGGGTGTGCATCTGAGTGTGTGTGTGTGTATATATGCCAGTATGTGTCAAGGTGTGAGCATGTGTCAGTGTGCTTATGTGTGTATCTGTGTGTTAGTGCGTATGTGTATAGGTGTTAATATGTATGTGCATACATCCCAGAAATCACACAACATGCAGACAGATCCCTGCAAACACAAACATTACATACAAACACACCAGTATGCTGAAACACCAATACTACATACAAATGTACATATGCATTTAAAAGACAACACTACATCCAAGCACCCCCCTGCATGCAAATACAAACATTACATACAAATACATCCCTGTATTAAAATGCTAAAATTATATACAAACGTACACCTGCATTTAAAAGCCAACACTACAGACAATCACACACCCCTGCATTCAAACGCAAACACTACACACTAGTACACCACTGCATTCCAATGGTAACAGTACATACAAATACACCCCTACATGCACACATACACTCTATACAAAATCATGATGACATTCAATTGCACAAACACTGCTCACAAATACAACCCTGCAAGGATGGTAGATCCCCAGCTGACATAGCATCGCAGGAGTTGTATGACAGATGGGGATCTATCTTTTCTTTACACTCGTGCTACAGGGGAGGCGTAAAACATTTTTTTGCACCAGGTCACTCTCTACATTAGTTTCACTGCTGGGTTGGGGTGGATGAAGTGATTGCATGCCCAGAGGGCCCAGGCAGATGCTTGCCCAGGGTCCAATCAATATTAAAGACGGCCCTGCCTATCCCCCCATTTGCATAATAATATTATGTTATCTATATTACATAGTTCAGTGTTTTGTTTGACATATTTTTCATTTTCAGAAAAATTCAAAGTACATTGTGATTAATTTATAAAACCTGGAGTTGCATAGAGTTGCACATTTTAATGCAAATATATTCAGTCTGGATGAGCTGGAGACAATACACAATAAGTCAGTACTTACAGAAAAAGCATTATTCAGTCAGCCGCTTGTACCTTATATAATACACTGACATGGTTATTCACAAAAGTGAGAATTCAAAGTAAATTTCAAATTTAAGGTAAAAAAAAAAAAGTTAGCCAGTTACACTATGATTTCTGCTACGCTGGCCTTAAATTTAAAATGAACTTTGAATCCTCAGTTTAGTGAATAACCCTGTCATTGCTGTACATTTGGGACTTCAAATTAATTATTACTACGTTTCATACTCACTTTGCCAGAGTAAACGCATTGTCTATCAGTTGGACTCTGTTAACCACTGGGAAAACCTGCACAGTAACAAACATGATGTGAGACAACACAGCGTAGTGAACATTACAAACACAATACTGACACTCTCTGGTACCCTCAGGCTGGCTATGGATGATGTGAGTTGTCTGTAGCCTAGGCACCAAGTGTTGCATAACCCACAACAAAAACATGCAATTTGGACTCAACATTAACACCAGATATGATTTATTAGAGCAGCATAGTTATCTGAATATTTTCTTATAGACACCTCTACCACAAATAAAGTAATGCCATATGTAAACCTATTTAAGTTTGTGGTTTTTTTTTTACCTTGTGGAATTTTTGAAGTTGTTTTGCTATATTATTCCAATTCTTCCCATCATAGTTAATTCTGTAATACCCTGTTATGTTAATATTTAACAGAATCCAATCGTCATCGGAAGTGATTTTCAACTCTGGAAAAATACCTAAAATGATATGAAAAACTTTAAAGCTCTTTCTAAAATATTGTGCAATGCATGAAACCTATTTTATTTTAGCACTGTGTCTGATCTGAATGATAAACCATAGCATAGCAACATAAAGTTGGTAAATATGCTAAACCTATTGTACAGTGATGGTGACCAGCAGATGACAGCAGATACTTTGAAATTGTTTTAATTGTGGATGCCCATATTAATTCTGTGTGTTAGATCATTGATGCTTCATGATATAGTCGAGGGATTACTCATTCCCTCCCTGTTCTAAATATCTGTACACATTATACTCCTGATCACATCAAAGATAGAGTGAGCGATAGAAACATAGAATGTGACGGCAGATAAGAACCATTTGGACCATCTAGTCTGCCCAATATTTCAAAATACTTTTAATTAGTTCCTGGCTAATTAAAAGTATTTTGAATTATTGGGCAGACTACATGGGCCGAATGATTCTTATCTGCCGTCACATTCTATGTTTCTATCTCTCACTCTATCTTTGATGTGATCAGTATAATGTGTACAGATATTTAGAAAAAGGAGGGAATGAGTTATAGTTTAATATAAATTGTCCTTAGCCCTGAATTTTCCAACTAGTAAAATGTATCCATTTATTTGTCATTCCCTTTATCTTCTCTTTATATTAACACATTGGTAACAGACAAAAAGTAACATAATAGAATATTTTCTTACTTACTGGATTGGTTGTTTAGCCAAATTATGGACTGTTCTACTCCATTTTTCATCCATGAAACAGGGATAATCCATGTGTTACTGAATGTAGAGAGAATGTAGATAATTAGATACGTACAGTTTTAAGTATAAGTTTATAAAGTTTCTTTCACGTTCTAAGAGGTTCCTAAAATAAGTCCTATAAAATAGTTTAATAGAATACTTTGCATCCTCATGTCTTATTTACTGGGTATTTACAGACACTCGTCCACGATTCTATACAACATTAACTATTACAATAGTATAAATCTAAAATGGTGAAATGGTAGATACAAGTTAAAGACCAGATTTCCAAGGGGGCTGCATTGTCAGAAGGCATCCACATCACTCAACCTACAGCATCAAAAATGAAAAGTTTAGCCCTTGCATGTATTCTGTTGATTTACATTAATAAAAAAATATATATATATAACGGTGCAGTGTTTTTACTCTATGTCACTGCCAAGTTTGGGTTTATCTTAGAGGAAACCCAATCACACATAAAACATGCCCATCTCAACCACCATGTGCTGAAAAGATTAAATAAAAAAACTAAAAAGACTATGAAAACAAGGTGTTGGTTGACCTTAAATTTGAAATTCAATTCGAATTTTCACTTTAGTAAAAAGAAAAAATCCTGCAAGTGTCCCCATAATTGCCTATTACTTCTAAATTAATTCAGAGAAACAAGGATAACGTAGTTCGTGTACAAATAGTATCATAATATAAATGTAATCATCACAACGAGGTAAAATATGTGATGTAACGCCTCATGGTAGTTACATAGTACTAAGTCTAAGTTTGCTGTGAGAACAAGACGACATCATATAGAACACTAGAAGAAATAGCTTTAGCATAGTTAAGGAAATAAAAACACAACAAAGACAATATATATATATTAGGTATATTTGTGTGTCATGTATAAATTGCAAGATACTAACATACTTATTATTACTTGTTATGTTATTTGAACTGGCAGTCTTGAGTTGTTCTTGGATCAGATTCCCAGTAGAGGTGTTTAGAGTTAGCAGCGGTATCCCTTCGTGCCATGTCCATGAATCCATGATTTGCCTTAATGATGCTGGTAACTGAACTTCTTCCTGATCATCTATAATCTTAGAAAATGTTCTATATTATTGATGATAATGACAGTCAGTAATGGTCTTATTGACACAGGTGACCCTGCTCAAAGTCCTAATATGTTCTATTGCAGTAAAGTCATTTTACCATAGCCAACTAATCTCTAACTGGTTACCGTTAACTCACAGAGTTATTTACTAAATTGAGAATTCAATGTGAAATTTCAATTTAAGGCCAAAGTAGCCGAACTGAAAGCACAGCTGAATTAGAGAATTATTTCGGTCTTTTAACTTTAAATTTGAAAGTTTGCTAACTTTCTCACTCTGTACAAAAATAATCTTTCCATGATGAAACATTAATAATAACATTTTTTTTTTAAATATTGCAAATCTCCTTATTGTTTCAGAAACATTTCACTACCTATGAGTTTTCTTTTAACTTTTACATTTTTCTACTGTTTGTTGGATATATAAAATGGAAATATTAAAATAATGAGGGTAAAGATGAATTACAAATAATTGTTCATATACTTTTGATACTTTTGACATTTTATGGTGTTAAGTCACACTGGTTACATGTAAACATAAAATATAGCAATGCAACAAAGCAGTGAACAGCTAGAATAATAGTTGTGTGCGAAGCAGAGCATTCTGCCAGTCGGTGTAAAATTTTACCATGTGACCTTGAAAATAACCTTGCACTAAGGGACACTACAAAGTTAGAACTCATCATCTTCATCCTTCAGTGCCTTATATAAGATAGGACTGTGGCTATCCACCCAACTGCAATGGTCTTCTCCCAGTCATCACTCTCTTCTGCCTTCTAGTCCCCATACCATTCTATACTATAATTAAAAGGATTACTCCAACCAAAAACAGTGTTTTAATAAAACACTGTATAACACTTGCCAGCAAGGATCCCAAATGACCATTTCAAAACACTGACGTGGTCATGGTCCTTGGATAAATCTTTTCATTTATTGTATATACACTGAACACAATTATAAACACAACACTTTTGTTTTTGCCGCCATTTTTCACGGAAAACAGCCACTGGATGTTGGCTTAACTCCAAATGTAAACATATCAGTTTCTCTGAAACTGCTATGTTTGCATCTGAAGGGTTAAAACCTGAGGGACCTGGCACCCAGACCATTTCATTGAGCTGAAGTGGTCTGGGTGTCTATAGTGTCCCTTTAAGTTTATTTATTCATACCATGATGGCTGTAAGTTATGGAAGGCGATTACTAAGCACAAACCGTAAAACAGGTGAAGCCATAAATAACTTCCTACAGCCTTTAAAGTTTTACTGAAGTTTAATATTAGATAAAGATGATTGCCTCAGGCCTGTCTTATGATGCAACTTCAAATCATCTGGTAGACATACAGACAAAGGGAAATGTTGCGAACAGCTTCAGGATTACTCACAGCTAAGGCTTGTGTTGCTGCATACTGAATAAGCAGCCTACTGGGACTTCCATAAAAACCTAGTGAGATGCCCTGACCTTCATCGTGTCTGTCGCTGACAGGATGCTCAGAATGCTTTCCTATGTCTACCCTCTCAGTTGTATCACAAGGGAAGAGTGAAAAGTAGACTGTGTGCATTGTATGGCTCCCTCCCAGTGTTGTGTGTGAGAGGGTCCTGCCATGTCTTTAATTTCACAGGCTCTCATACACGGAATCGTGAGGGGTCAGTGCCAGTCACTGCCAGACTACCAGGCATAGGGGTACGAGTTTGAAGGGATTATGAAACTGGGTGTAAAGTAATTGGGGCCATGGGAATATGATTTGGATGTATTTGCACTGAGAATTACAGGATTGTTGGGCTAGGAGGGATGTGATTGAGGCTGCGGTAAGATGCTTGTAATTACATTGGGTGAGATTGATGTGACTGGAGTTGGTATAATGTAATTGGGCCTCGGGGTAATGAAAGGTTTATGGGATTAAGAGCACTGGTGTTGAGTGTGATGTGGTTGAGACTAGGAAAATAACTTTAGGACTGTGTAACTTTAGGGACATTCGATTAAGTAGTGTAGCGGTACTTACCCTTTCCAGGTGCAGGCCGGGGTCCTCCGTTCATCCGTTCATCCGACGGCTGGAACTCGGGCGCGCTCTTAAAGGGACAGTGGGAGCCTAAATTAGAAAAGGCCCCCATTGGTCCCTGTCATGCCACATTCCCCATACTATTACCTTTTGGGGGCGTGGATATGACAGGGACCAATCAAAATAGATGTTTAGTTATATATACTTACCTCTTTCCCTTAGTTCCTTGCCCTATCGTGGTTTCTGTTACAGTTCCCTTTAGCGCTTGTTGTGTTCAGTTGTGTTCCTTCGTATTTGACCTTGGCTTTGTATTCTGACTTTGTTTACTCTTTATCCTTATCTGTTCTGTTTGCCGGCTTGCTGTTTACTGTGTACCAGACCCCGGCTAGTCCTAGTTTACGCTGTCTCTTTGTGCCCTTGACCTCGGATCGTTCCTGACTCTGTACTTCTCCTATATACGTTGAGTCCGGCCACTCTAAGAACCGGTAAACGTATCTCCCCTCTGTGTTGTCTTCTGTTTAGCTGGATCCTGCGTGTTGGGGTATATTCTCGTTACAAGTAGGCTTCACTTGCTAGAGACAATATCAGAAACTCAGAGTAAATTATTTAATTATTTAGCCATGCTGTATGATTGATGGCGGACTTCAGACCTGATGTTACCCAACTCTTAAGTTACATGTAAAGATTTGTAAAACAACTAACAAATACATTAACAAAGTGAATAACATTGTGATTTGATATTAAATTGCCTGCAATGAATGTTAATTATCAGCAATATAACAATAGGTCTTCGCATATGGTTTCCTATTTTAACATGTTAACAATTGTGCAACTGTCCAGCAACATGTACTAAAATATGAAGCTTGATTTGATAAAAAAGAAAGACTTAAAGTTAGTAATGGAATGTAGTCATAGTATTATCATATATTATAGACATGCTGTACTGATGCAGTAAAGAAAAATGTGGAGAATATACCATTTGCAAATGATCCCATAGCTCATCCTGGTCAGCATTTGAGAATGAAAATGTCTTCAAGTATGACTGTGATGAAACAAATGGAAGGCTTATTATTGCTTTAGGAGGTAAAAGGGATTGTAATATTTCATGTGATCAATTAGTTAATCTGGTAAAAAAAAAAAAAAAAATCATGCAATTGAAAACTCACTCTGATCCCCTTTAAGAAGAGTTTCTCAGTTAAGAAGTTGGATAACATACGAACAAAAGCAGCTCCCTGTGGAATGAAAAGTAGAATTGGTTATTTTCTTTCAGGAATTTTTATTAATGCAGATTCCCATCTACATAAGTGTTTCCATACTTTGCTAAAACACAAGATATTGAATATTGCACATGCTTGGAAAGAACATTGGTAAGCAACATAACCATTAAATGCCATATGTGTCTGGCCACTGTATCCACCATTTTTTTTTTATTAAGCGGTTTGGAAATAGTTTGAGGAAACACTGCTTTTCTTGTGTGTTTCCTGTAGTGGATTCTGGCAATGGATGCAGACCACAGTTGTTGATACCACAATATGGCATTCAGGCATATGGATAAACCTACAACAAAAAGAAATGTAAAGTTTTTTTTTCACTTTAATAGAGCATATTGCATATTTTATTGATTGATTTTAAGTAAGAAATCTGAGCGACTTTGACATGGGTCAAATAATAATGGCTAGATGAGTGTGTCAAAGCATCTCTAAAATGGCAAGTTTTATGGGTGTTGCCAGTATGCAGTGGTTAGTGTATGGTGCTGCACAGACACAGACCGGTCAAAGTGACGATGGTAACCTCTGTCGACCAACGAAACCACTTTTAATGGGGATGTGAGCAGCAGGACTGGACCATGAAGCAGTAGAAGAAGATTTCCTGTTATGAAGAATCACATTTTCGTTAATCATGTGGATGGCTGTGTGCCTGTGCATCGTTTACCTGGGTAAGCGATGGCAGTAGGATGCACTATGGGGAGAAAGAAGGCCGGCAGAGGCAGTGTTATGCTCTGGGCAATGTTCTTCTTGGATCCTAGTATTCATGTGGTTCTTACCTTGACACGTACCACCTACCTATAGAATGTTGCGGATCATGTACACCGCTTCATGGCAATGGTGTTCCCTTATGGCAGTGACCTAATGCACCCTGCCACACTACAAAAATTGTTCAGGAATGGATTCATGAACATGACAAAAAGTTCAAGGTGTTGCCTAGGCCTCCCAGTTCCCATGATCTTAACTCGATTGAGCATCTGTGGAATGTGCTGGAATAAATCGGATCCATGGAGACCCACCTCGCAACTTGAGAATGTAAGAGATCTGCTGCTAATGTCTTGATGCCAGATACCACAGGTATCTGTGGATGTGTATTTAACCCATGTATTTAACGTCCGCAGATGTACTAGGTACGTCCGACAAAAAAAACAGTCGTTAAGGACCACAGACGTACCTAGTACGTCCACTGAAAATATGAGCGCTACACTTACCTGGACCGACGCTCCGTGGGGATCCCGGTCATGGGGGGCTGCCCGAGACCCCAGCAGTCCCCCAGCAGCAGCTCCGGTCACCATGATCACATGGTCGCAATTGAAGTCTATGGAGCTGCCTGCAGGGGGGCTGAGCTGTCAGGCAGTCCCCATGACACAAAGTGTGAAAAAACTGCAATTTTACTCACCGTAAATTCCTTTTTCCTTAATATGGTGGCAGTACAATAGGGATGTACTCTTCCTTTAGGGCAAGCATCTGAAAGAAATAATTAATTAACATAAAAAGTTCCTCCCCTTACCAGGTATAAGAGACCCTGCAGCCTTAGGACCTCAGTACGTATCAAGAACACCACAGTGGAACCACAAAAACCTTTAGAAAACGTTTTATTAATTAGATGAAGGGAGGGTGTGCTGTACTGCCACCATATTAGGAAAAAGGAATTTACGGAGAGTAAAATTGCAGTTTTTCCTGGCATATGGTGGCAGTACAATAGGGATATATCGAGATCCCAGAGTAAGGGCGGGAATTTAGGCCATAACAGCTTGTAACAGCCTGTGCCCGAATCAGCGTCAGAGGCAGAGAATACGTCTAGCCTGTAATGTTTCACAAAGGTGTTGAAAGAAGACCAGGAAGCCGCTTTACATATCTCTTCCGGAGATGCACATGCTTTTTCGGCCCAAGACGTAGCCATGGCTCTAGTGGAATGTGCTTTCAAGGAAGCAGGTATAGGAAGGTTCGATGAAGAATAAGACAACTTTATAACCTCTACCAGCCATCTTGCCAAAGTGGCTTTGGATGCCACTTGACCTTTGAATTTTCCAAAAAAAATTACGAAAAGATGATCCGTCTTCCTATATGCAGAGGTGCGTTCTAAGTAGATTTTAAGCGACCTCCCTACATCCAGTAGGTTCCAATCAAACTCCCAATCAGGCTTAGCCGGACCAATGAAGGAAAGCAGACAAATTTTGACTTTAACTTTGGAGGAGATGACTTTCGGAAGAAAGGAAGGTTTAGGGAAAATAACCACTTTATCCGGATAAAACTTCGTAAAGTCAGGCGAAGAGGACAGTGCTTGTAGTTCCCCAACTCTCTTAGCTGAAGTAATTGCTACCAAAAACACAGATTTTAGGAACACATTCTACAAAGAGTCCTTTTCTAAAGGCTCAAATGGCTGAGAACACAGACATTTTAAAACTAAGGAGAAATCTCAAGAGGGAAACCGGATTTTAATAGGAAGCTTTAAAAGCCTAACTGCTTTAAAAAACCTCCTAATGAGAGGATTAGAAGCCCAATTTTTTACCAAAAAATTACTTAAAGCAGAAACTTGGACCTTGAGGGTAGAAAGACTAAAACCCTGTTCAAGACCATCTTGCAAAAAATGAAGGATTGTGTCAGCAGACGGATGGGATCTAATGCAATCTTTAGCAATGCACCAGTGAAGAAATCTTGTCCAAATCTTCAAGTATATAGAAGAGGTAGAGCTCCTGGTGGAATTTAAAAGCAATTGAAACCTATCTTTCTTAATACCCTTATGATGCAGAATCAGCCTTGCAGCAGCCAAGCTGTCAATTTGAACATCTTCAACACTCCCACTGGGACCTCCGCGTTTTCCAGGATATCCGGCGTAACCGGAAGAGTCCAGTACTCTAAAGTCATATTCTTCAAAACCGAGAACCAGCTGCGATTTGGCCAGCAAGGCAGTATGGCCAGGAGACGTGTGATCTGATGCCACTTTTTGCAGAATTCTCGGGATTAAGCTTACCGGGGGAAAGATGTACGCAAGGGGAAATTCCCACCGGATTGAAAGACCATCTATAACCAGAGGCCTGTCCACCTTGAAGAGGGAGGCAAACAAACTCACTTTTGCATTGGATCTTCTTGCCATAAGGTCTATAACTGGAAGACAGAATCTCTCCACGAGCTGAGCAAAAACTACTTGATTGAGAGACCACTCGTTCTGGGACCATTTTGATCTGCTCAAATCGTCTGCAACCACGTTGTCTACACCACAAATGTGAACTGCTGAAATGTCGTCCAGATGGTACTGAGCCCAAGACATGATCCGTGAGCAAAGGAGATACATTTTTTTTTACTTTTGTACCACCTTGTTTGTTCAGGTAGGACACAGTAGTCTGATTGTCCGACTGGATCTTTACAGCTTTCCCCAAAATGAAAACTTTGAACTGTTGAAGGGCGTAGAAGACTGCTAGCATTTCTCTGAAATTTAAATTGATTCCTTTCTTTCGTCTTTTGACCAAACACCCTGTCTTAAGTGATATCCTAGGTGAGCTCCCCAACCTGTGTTTGAGGCGTCTGTCGAAATTACTACCCAAGATTTTAGACGAAAGGACCGGCCTTTTGTAAGGAATTTTTCCTCCAGCCACCACGAGATTCTCTCTTTTGTATGATCTGATATACGCATGATTGCATCTAAGTCTTCTTCCTTTTTTGACCACTGCGCAAGGATTTCCCATTGTAAGGGCCTTGATTCCGCTCTGGCCCATTTTACTGCTGGAATCGTAGAGGTCAGATTACCCAAAACCTGCATGGCTTTTCTTACAGAACATTCCGATACTCGAAGTAGTTTCGTTATCAAATTTTTTATCTTTTTCTTCTTCTTGCTTGAAAGATGAATTGACAGAGTGTCTGACTTGATCAAAAACCCTAAAAACAGGATGGACTTTGAAGGGGTAAGGTGTGACTTTTCTAGATTTATAATCCAACCATGTTCTTCCAGGACTTTTAGAGTGTAGGTCACATCTGATTTCAGCGTGGTTCTTGAATCTGCTTTTATCCACCAGTCGTCCAAATAGGGCATGATTGTGATACCTTGTAGCTTTAAGAGTGCTGTGATAGGAGTGAAGATCTTTGTAAAAATCCTGGGTGCCGAGGCTAGCCCGAACGGGAGAGCTTTGAACTGGAAATGATGGATGCTTTTCCCTTTCTTTATAGCAAACCTGAGGTATCTTCTTGAGTTCACATCCATAGGAACATGCAGATAGGCATCCTTCAGATCCGAGGTGGCCATAAAATCTCCTTTTCGAAGGATATGTGTGACAGACTCTATTGTCTCCATTCTGAAATGTTGATAAGGAACAAGTTTGTTTAGGGATTTTAAATCTAAGATTGGGCGAAAAGACAAGTCTGGTTTTGGAACAAGGAACAAATGGGAGTATACCCCTTGATAAACTTGGGAATTTGGAACCTTTTCTATAACACCCTTTCTTAAAAGGAAAACAGTGGTGGAAAAAAGGGCTTGGTTTTTTAATTTTGACCAGTAGGAGGAGACAAGGAAAGTTGACCTTGGAGCATCCAAGAAATCTATTCGGTAACCTTTTTGGACTAGATTCAAAACCCATGGATTTGTAGTTGTCTCTCTCCATTTGTGAACAAAATTCTGCAACCTTCCGCCCACTCTGATGGCGTCAGAAACGTTTGTTTTCAAAGGATTTCTCCTTTGTTGACGAAAACCCCTGGGTTTGTCTTGAAAACCCCTCCGATGCCTAAATTGGAAATTTCTGTACCTGGGCTTCCAGGAATACTTTCTGTCTTGAGGCAAGGCCTTTTTAGTGTCCGACATCTGTCGGACTAACTCTTCTAGGGGAGAACCAAACAACTTTTTCTTCAAGGGAAGTTCACACAATGCAGATTTTGAAGCAGTGTCTGCTGCCCAGGCCTTAAGCCACAGTGCCCTTCGGGTTACTGACGAAAAACCCATGACACGAGCTGATAGTTTAACCCCTTAAGGACCAAATTTCTGGAATAATAGAGAATCATGACATGTCACACATGTCATGTGTCCTTAAGGGGTTAATCACCTCCGTAACAATATCCATAAGGTACTCATTGGACAACCTCAAATTTTGGAATAGGAGGGACAGGTCTTTGTCCTGGGTATCACCCAGACATTCTTCCAAGGTATTCAACCAAAGATTCTGAGCTCTCGCCACTGAAGCCCCGGCTAATGCAGCTTTAGCCTGAAAACCTGCTGCCTGATAGGCCCTTCTGCTGGAAGTTTCATCTCTCTTGTCCATAGGGTCTTTCAGACCCGAAATTTCCCCAATAGGCAAGGTAGTTTTTTTAGACAATTGAGCAACTTGTACATCAACTACCGGTAAATCTTCCAATTTATCTTCCTCCTGTATTTTAACAATACTTTTAAAATGACTGGAGATAAAGGCCCTTTTTTCTGGGTTCTTTCCATTCCCTGGAAATTAAATCCAGCATATTTTGTTGGATTGGAAGAGCTTTACTCCTGGTTTTATCTACCGTCTCATCAGAAAGGACCATAGACACCTCTTTAATAAATTTCCTCAGCTCGTCACGAGGAAACCCCACCTCGTTATCAGAAGAGTCGCTAGAGGATTCTGAATCCAAAAAGGAACATTCCCCTGAAGAGAGTTCTGAGCCCGATGGTGTCCTCTTCCTTTTAGCTCTCTGCTTAGTAGCTTTAACTGGAGAAGTGTGAGCGGTTTCTTTAAAAGACTCAAAAGGTCTGGGCTAGATTATCCTGAAACCAAGACAAAAAAAGACTTCATTTCTTGTTGCTTGGATTTTTATAGCGATAATGAGGAGCAAATATTACAGATTTTCCTCTTAAACCCATCTGGCAAAGGAGTGGAGCATTCACTACAACAGAGATGCTTAGACTTGGAACTAGCTTTTTTTTTTAAGCAGGAGTAGGAACCTTGTCTTTATCGATATTGTCAGTAGAAACAGGGCTAGACATATCTGTAATACACAAAATTTAAACAATATTTGAATTCGAAAAATAATTTAAATACCTAGAGAGGTTTAAAGAATAGAAACCAGCAGGATCCTACCTCTAAAACCTCTGACCCGTGTGGGGGGGCTGGTGACACGGGAGATCTTCACTGCTTAGCATCCATGCTGACAGAAAGATCTGCACAGCATATATAGGCAGATCATTTCAAATCTGGCACCATTTCCGGGGAGTTCAGCCCACGCATGCGCGATAGCGCGGTCGGAACTCCGGTGGAAGCAAAACCACCCGGGCGTGCGTTCCACCGCTGTGCGCATGCTCCTCCGATGGACCGGGATTTCGCTGCCCTAATGAACCGCCTCCTTGTGTAGCCGGTGACCTCACGCGGCATAAAAGCAGGCTTTCATACCTGCCCCGTAACTGCAGTATGTCCCATGGCCACTCAGCGCTCCACCCGGGAGGCTATCAGGCCGAATCCCCCTGGCAGCAACCCATGTGCCTCACCAATCTCTCCAACTTCCAGATGCCGTCCGTTCCTGTTGGAACAAGAAAGAGAACTGAGGTCCTAAGGCTGCAGGGTCTCTTATACCTGGAAAGGGGAGGAACTTTTTATGTTAATTAATTACATCTTTCAGATGCTTGCCCTAAGGGAAGAGTACATCCCTATTGTACTGCCAGCATATGACAGGAAAAAAAAGTTATCAAATATTTTGTACATATATTAATTATTATTTATATAGCGCCAGCAAATTCCGTAGCACTGTACAACGGGTACACTAACAGACACATATTTGTAACCAGACAAATGGAGGCACAGGAACAGAGGGGTTGAGGGCCCTGCTCAATGAGCTTACATGCTAGAAGGAGTGAGGTATAGTGCCACAAAGGGTATAAGTTGGAGTAATGAAAAGTATTGTCAAAGGCAGCAGAAAGATCAAGGAGAATTAGGATAGAGTAATGGGCGCGAGATTTAGCAGCGATTAAATCATTGGATACTTTGGTCACACCTGTTTCAACAGAGTGACGAGCGCGGAATCCAGACTGAAGCGGATCAAGCAGAGAGTTGGATTAGAGGAAGTCTGTCTATCTCGCACATATATCTCAAAATACACTTCTAATGTAATTCTATATATACATACAATCTACATTTTTTTATTATATATACATATATATATATAAATAAAATAATTTTTTAATTTTATTTATGTTATATATATATACACACACACACACACACACACACACACACTCTCTACATATATATTTAACTATTTTACAGAATTATTTGATTTTATTAATTATAATTTGAGGGACCTGCCTGACAACCCAGGCAGACAGTCCAGAGAATTTAATTGGCAAGCCCTATATTTAACCCTGTAACTTTCCAGAACACCATAAAACCTTTACATGGGGGTATTGTTATACTCGGGAGACTTCGCTGAACACAAATATGAGTGTTTAAAAAAGTAAAACGTATCACTACGTAAAAGTGCAGTTTTTGTTTTAACAAAATGCAAAAAAAACAAATAAAAACGCTAACTTTGGTCAGCGTTCCTGACTAAGTGGCTACTACAAAAGACTCATTCCTGGGCTACCATATGGTCTCAAGAGGCAACATAGACCCAACAAACCAATCTGGCAAACTATTGTTATACTCAGGAGACTTTGCTGAATACCAATAAGAGTTTTTCAAAACAGTAAAGGATTTAACCCTGCTCACACTGCATTGTGCTCTATGGGGATTTAAATCCCCATTTAAACAGCTGCATGCCATCTCACTTTGAGCTCTGCATGCAGCTCATCAAAAAAAATGGGGCCACTAAAAATGGCCCCAACTGACAGAGGGGACCCCCAGGTTTCTAATGATACCTGGGTTTCCTGGTGTGAGCAGGGATTTAACTCTGCTTACACCACAATCTAGATATAGGCATTTAAATGCCTATTTAAGCAGATACATGCCGCGCTGACTTCCAGCACTGCATGTAACTCATCAAAAAGGCTGGGGTCACTAAAAATGTCCCCAGCTGATAGAGGGGAGCCCCAGGTTTCCATTGATACCTGGAACTCCCTTGTGTTAGCAGGGATTTAACCCTGATCACACCAAATTGTAATAGAGGGGATTTAAATCCCCATTTAAATGCTTGTTTGCAGCGCTCACTTTGAGCTCTGCAAACAGAGCATCAGTCAGTCTGGGGACACTAATTCTGGCCCCAGGTGAGAGAGGGGAGCCCCAGGAATCAAATGATACCTGGGGCTCATAGTTACCAGCAAGGTAATAGACCCTGCTGGAAAAATACTGCATGACGGAAATGTTCCGTCATGCATCCTTAAGGGTAGGACCAGCATGACGGAAAATTTCCGTCATGCATCCTTAAGGGGTTAAACATATCTTGAGTATGTATTCAGCTCAGCCTATGATGAGCTGAGCAGCTGGCATCACTCTGCTCTCCAGCCAATCACTGCCCTCGTATTATTGGTATCTTTGCTACTTTGCATGGACATAAAATGCCATACAGATAATAGGGGCACAGTGATTGGCTATGGGGTTGGATTCAAGTCAGCAGCTCAGATCACATTGATCTCTTATTGGCTGAGCTACACTGTTTAACTTCCAATCAGAATGGTTTTTAGTGAAAATGGGAGGTGTGACAAAAGTTATGGTGCAGAAAGCTGCAAACAAAATAAAAATTGAACAGGGAGAAAAAAACAGCATGAATATGATGTCAAAGCCTATGAAATACACTTCAGTTATGTAACTGCAAATGTGCAGACTGGAAGAGAAAACACAATCAGGATAAAACGAGGACAGATAAGAACATACATTACAAACACATTGATTTGCATATAATCTTACCAGTTAGAATAAGTGTGCTGTCATTTCCAGAGTGAGTAAAACACAAAGCCTCTTAGACTGCGGTCATCCTCTCAAATATTGAAAGTAACTGGATGGTGGCCCATCTTTGTCTTGAACGGTGGTAGGCTGTCTATGCCCATCTTTTTTTATACAGTCTGTTTGCAGCCATTCTACCTCTCCTTTAGTGCATTATTCGTCATCTTGGTGATCCATCTTCCACCTACTGATAACATCTTTCACCTTCCACCATATTTGAATCTTGCAGCTGGCTTAATGTTTGGGACTTTTCAAACCCGAACTGTTCAATTTCCTGTTTAGTACAGTTTGCAATAGGACTACATTTCTGTCATGTGTGAATTTAGGCCAACTCTTGCTCTCTTCCTCTGGCTGTGTAGGTGCATGATACCCCAAATGACCATCATGTCCAGCTGGCATTTTCTACCTAGCCCTTTTTTGCTTATCACCTTGGGACCAGCAGTTGTGCCTGCCTTTCTATCCAAATGTCTCCACTCCTTCAACCATGCTGTCCAGACTCAAGCATACTTGAATCAACAATTAGCTTATGCTCTCAGCCAATAAGCTAAGGCCCGCACTGTAAGGCCTAGCTCAGGAAAACTAACAGAAGTTCCTGATAAGAAACTTCAGACTCTGTGGCGTTAGTAGTGGAGGCAGGGAGCAACACCCAGTTCACCCCAGGTAAGAAGTTGAACCATTGGAAAAAAGATTGATTATTTATAATGGGGGAGCCAGGGAATTCCTAGCACCATAGCAACTTCAGTAAGCTATAGTAGTTATTGTACTTTGAGTGTTCCATTAAATATCTTGACTGTTCCATTTCAGGAGTCAGTTGTGAAGTCAGTGTAAACTGTATATATAATATAAATAGCTAGCACATCAAAACTTTATAGAAAAATAAATACACATATTTATATGTGTTACAGTCAACAACACTTCTTAAATATTAAGGATTTGTTATGATATGCAAAAACATCTTACTGCAACTGTTCACAAGGTTTCCAAACAAGCTTTTGATTAACGTAAACTTAAAAATAATACCTTATTGTAAGAGACTATATCGAAAAATGTTACTATATTGTCTGTTTTTTGGATGTCATCTTCCTTCACGGAGAGAGCTCTTAACTGTCTCTTGCTGTCAGATCTGAGCAGGTTTGCCAAGCTGTGCATTACAAACATTTCATTCTGTAACGTGAAGCAAATACAATATTTATTTATTTAACATCACACCATCTCCTATACATTATGTAGATCCCCCAGGATATATCCTTAGCGTTCTGCATTTTAGCCCTTTTTAGTGTCAGAGGTAAACCCAGCACATTGCTTTGCTATTTATTTTATCAAGAAGGATATATTGTGATTTCTCTTGCGATGGGTACACCTTGGGCATTAGCAATAACAAAGATAAATCCCACTGCTGCTACGGATGCGGTTTCCATTTCAAGCAGTGGTAGAAGCCTTTAAAAGCACGCTCTTGTATAATGCTCTTGTTACTTGAAGTCCACTTACAACTTGATATCTGTTCATCCATCCGTTCGTTCATTCATCTATCAACCGACCCACCCATCCATCCATCCATCTAATCTATTTTCCTGACATTTACTAAGAATAGAGACATAAGAAGACACCTCTAATATCTGTTGTCTTCCACTGGACATAGTGAGAAAGGGATGGCGGTGTAAATCCTGGACACATGGAATCTGCTGGCACAACCATCAGTAATTTCTGTATTTGACAAATACGAGCCATCCAATGCATCTAAAATATACTTCACACTCCAGTGTAAAGCTGTAATAATGAAGATCTTTATGTTACTACTGTAGAGCACTTACTAGTTTTAGCTTGCAGTCAACGGAGCTTGCACCCAAGAGTTCCATGTACGATGCAAATCCTTCATTCAGCCAGATATCATTCCACCATTTCATGGTAACAAGGTTCCCAAACCACTTGAATAATAATTTAAAAAACAAACAAACAAACAAAAACAACACAAAATTATATTTGGATGTACTAATGTCACATCTATAAAAATACATATATGAGATGGCTATTCTAGTACAACAACAACTGACGGTTCACAGCTGAGCACCCAAGGCTCGTTCCCAACGTTGTCATTACTTTGACCAACCCGCCTCTACTAATTTAAATGCCTGTCAATGCGGTTCATGAGTAGCAGCTGTTTACGGATTGTACAATTTCCCCAACTGCGACAGGGAGTTATCAGCTGCCACTAAGTAGCATTCAACAGCTCCCATTATTCTATATCAGAGCCATTAACCGCTACTTAGCAACTGGATAACATTAGCTAAATCCCTTTATATCATATCGAAAAAAATGAAAGTTGGCTGTATGGAATTACAATGAAACCTTAAAGCACATTTCAAAGTATATTAACCTGAAACTATAGAAATATTCTTTATATAAATATTGTGGAAGGATAAATGAGCAATTTTACAAGAGTAATTTAGAAACAAACCTCAGAATTGACATATTTAGCATAGCATACAGTGTATGTGCTGTCACTATTTCCCACTAAGGCCAGTCACACGGTGAGGAGAGCATGCTCAGAGTGAACCTTATTACTGGCAAGGTGTGGTTGAATTTACACAGAAATAGTTTCTGTGCTTTACCAGTGAGTAGCTAAGCTGCAATGATATTATCGAAAGTCACAGTTTAGAAAGAGCAATGAGATTGGAAAGCACTCAGTAAATAGTAGCTAATACTTGCTGCTGTGTGTAGTTAATAACAACAGCTTATAGCGGCTATTTACCAAGTATGCTGAAAATAATAGGGCTCTATACAAAAACAGAAATTAACTCTGATATGTGCAGTATCAAACTTCAATGGTCTCATTTACACAGATCAGCATAATTTGTAAAACAAAGTTAAATTTCTGGTGAAATATAGAGATAAAGAAAAACCTATCAGGGAGAAGGTGTCAGGTTACTCTGAGGTAGGGGGGATAACCCCCCCAGGCTCAATGAACTAAATAATTGAGAGAAGAAACAAAAGGGTGAACCATAATAGGTGAACCCTTCTGAAAAACGAGTAACCCAGATACAACGTAACTTTTAATTAATAAAGTGTAAAAATGGAGGTAATAAAAAATAAATAAATATAAAATATAATCGATGTAAAAAAAATAATAAAAATAAGTAATAAAAAATAATTAATAATAATTAATATGTTTTAATTACATACATTTTTACACTATGTTAATTAAGTTAAGTTACGTTTTATCTGGGTTACTCGTATTTCAGAAGGGTTCACCTACTATGGTTCACCCTTTTGTTTATTCTCTTTATTTTAAAGTTGCATTTCTTCCACACAAAAGAGGAAAACGTAAATCAAAGTGAATGATGTGAATCAAAGGTTTTACCTTAAGGAAACATGAAGAGGGTTAAATAGTTAAATATTTAAGAGTTAAACTGTACTGCTATCTGAGCACACAGGCTGTTATTTGTTGTATTTTATTTATTTTTATTAAAAAGATGCATACCAAATTGCCTCTATAATAATTGCCCTGCTTGTGCTTCTGATCCTGGCATTATTTTATTTATTTATTAATATTAAGTACAGCAGCAACTAAGCTTCACAAAATGTCAATAACCTTGTTTAATTGTGAAAATAGAAAACAATATGCATTTAGTTATTATGCAAAAAAAAAAAAAAAAAAAATCATAAAATAAGGCCAACACAAGTATTAATTGTGTTGGGCTATTTAGATGAAAATGTTAAACCTAGCACATAAAGATATGTTTTAAAAGAATAACACTTTGAAACAAAATGAGCTAACATAGGTACTACATCGCTAACGGTGATCTGCCGGACCTCTTGCTGGTGGGTTATCGTGGTAGTTCACGCACATCTGGAGGGCCAAGATCAACCATAGCTGATTTCAAAGATTGTCAGGGTTGTTTACTAAAGTGAACATTCAAAAGTGGAAGACTGCCAGTTTAGCAGTTTAGATACTTTGCCTATAAAATTTAAATCTGAATTCTCACTTTGGTGAATAACATTGTCTACCAACAGCTGTAACAATATGCCAGTCAAGGCTCTATTTATATAGAGATTTATAAAGCAATGTACATGAAGCAATACATAACACTACACTAATCAAGGCTCTATTAAGATACAGATTTATAAAACAAGACTCTATGCGTAATACAATAGTATTGTTCCTTTATCAGTGTTGACAATTAAGACAAATAAAGATTAAGGACATTTTACCACATGCCTGGTGCCCAATCTCATGAGCAGTAATAAGGCAAACCAACGCCTTTGAATTGCGGAATTTATGTTTCGGGTTATAAATCAACGAAGGCTCATGAAAAGTAATTAATCCCCAGTTTTCCATTGCACCAACGCCAAAGTAAGGCAACGCCACAAAATCTAGGAGAAACAGAAAAAAAATGAGAACTGGCAAAGATGCCATCCAAAACTAGAAGAAACCAGTTGAGCCTTTAAGTGGAAATATTCTATCCGCACATATGTGAAGTACTGGATTATCTACATTTGATTGCCTTACGGTATATTAATCATTGATACAGTCAGTAGGTAACAACTTAAATTCCTGATATGTTCACTGCAGTCCAGCACTTCCCTAGATGTCCATAGGCCTTTTAATTTAACAAGAGCATTAGAACTGTCATCTATACTCACTTATGGTGGCGGAACCACCTCCTCCCCCAGAGAAACTAGTAAAGTGCAGAGGCTCTCCATCTACACTGCAGGGCCCTGCTTTGTGCCTTCATGGATTGGAGGGGAGATCAGAGATCTCCAACACTTTGCTGGGCAGCCTGTAGGGGAGGGACCCGTGAGCTCTAGTCTGCAGCTCTGCCGGACTCTCCTCTCGCGAGCTCAGAGCATTGCCGCAGTTACCATGGCAATGCTCCGGATCTTGTGAGATTGAACTCTAGCCCCAGAAGCTGCAGACTAGAGTCCACTCCCAGTTTGGAATTTGGACCACCAGGGCTTCCCCACCGGGCTTGGAAGCAATGTCCCCCCTTCCCCGAGCAAAAGTAAAGAATAAAGTATATTTATTTTAATTAAAATAATGTATATATGTTTGCCTTAATCTGTCCCACTACCCCCCCCCCACACACACACACAAACAATAACTCCCTACACATTCACACACTGCCCCCCATGCACACACTGTCCCCATACATACCCTGAACCCCTCACACAGTGCCCAAAGCAAACTGAAGCCCACACACACACACATTGTACCCTTCTCTCACACACACACACACACACTCATTGCACTTCGCTCACACACACACACACTGATACCCTTATCACCTACTACAGGCCCTATCCCTACAGACCCCAGGAAGTTGTTAAACGGTTCTTAAATTATTTGACTACTTACTCTTGGAGCATACCATGGCTTTTCTGTCACTATAACCACTACATAAAATTGTATTGGATATTGTACCTGGATAGTTCCTTTAACCCCTTAAGGACACATGACATGTGTGACATGTCATGATTCGCTTTTATTCCAGAAGTTTTGTCCTCAAGGGGTTAAATAATCTACCAGTGCCACCCCCTGCCTGTACTCTTACCGAAGGCAGAAAATAGAAAACATCGAGTAATGTGTGCTAAGTGCATACAATAATAGTGTTATTATTATTATTATTATTATTATTACAGACTGAAACGTCGACTGGAACGTTGTGTGAATTTGTAATTGCTCAATAAAGTAACAGATGAAATTTACCTTGAAAGACTCCTGAGTGCTCTCTACTGGTATCGTATACAATTTGGTTGGAGACAGCACCAGAGCATTAAAAGACCGGGAGCATCGAGTGCTGGGACCTGGGACGTATATATATATATACGTGCCCTCTTTATGGGCTTAGAGCTAGTCAGGAATTTCAAACACTTCTCTAATTCAAGTTCAATTTTATTGTATAGTATAAAAAAACATTAAAAACAATAAACAGTGGGGACTTTAATGTACAGAGTAAGCCAGAGAACATGGTGAATATGTCAGTAATCTTTGCTGTGCTCATGGCCAGTCTTAAATATCCGCACAATGCGTTTTAACTTTTGTCTTTCTCAGGGGTATTAAACTCTTCAGCTCTACACAATGTGAGTATTTTTGCTTATTACTTTGTATTTCTTTTTAACAGATATAAATACCATGTTTTAGTGTTCCTGGATCTATTGCATCTCCATAATTTTACACCTTCTGGAGGTATATACACACCATTATTATTATTGTAACAACTGTGCACACTTTACCTGCTGTTTTCTATTTTTGTATTGGTTGGTTGAGAGAATACCTTTGTTAAGAGCTGCATGTGTACTTTGCGTTCACATAAAAGTATATTGAGAAGTGGCTCACTGCTTTTTTGGAACTTTGTAAAATGCAGCCATTGTTCAAAGAATCTAAATCACAATTATTAAAAATGTTATGACAACTGTTTAAAAACTAGGATTTGCCCCAATGTTTGTTTAGTAAGGGTGTGTTATTACTTAAAAAGTTTTAGACGTTTAGTCACATTTTAATCCTAAACATGCGATGCATATTAAATTAATATTAATTAGAAGCATACGATGTCCATTTGTTTTGCAGAATTTCCTGTACACTTTTTTTAATGCTTTCTTTTTTAGGAAGAGAACACAAATAGCAAGGAAACATTCAGGAAAATTGGCTGTGCATCACATTATTCCCACACACACACACAACACAATAATGTACATCATGCGTGTTGTTAGAGGGGAGCTTTGGAGGGAAAAATTGTTTGCTGAGCTTTAAGTCTTGGATTCAAAAAGAAATCTGAAAAATAACATTTTAAATTTTAGATTTTCTATCTTCTTATCTACTGGGTCAGGATGCAAACTGAGGACATCCATTCACTGGAACACAGTTGTTGAAAAGGACAAAATAAAATAAGATTTTGTGTGTTGTAGTAGTGTGTGCAAATATGGGGATGCCCGTGTAAAACATGGCAGTGTTGTATATTTAAGGTTTGTGTGTGTGAATTTTTTTTCCATATCCTTTATCTCCATATCCCCTATTATTTTGTCTCACTCCCCTTCTGTCTTTCTTATGCATCTCCACCTCCTTCCTAAATTTTCCCGCTCTCTTACATCTATAACCCCCTCCTCACCTTCCTTACAGACACTATCCTTAAAATATTAATTGCATTTTTTACAATATATTTATTCTCTCTGTCCTACTGTAATTCCCGTGTAGCAATTCTGAGTTCTTTATATGGAATTGGCTGGGCTGCTCCTAGCACCAACACTGTAGCTCCTGTATGTGGCACTGTGTGGGGTCAGAGAGGTGATATGAAATAACATCGTGTCTCTGCCCCTTCAATCAGAAAGGAATCAAACATTTAGAATGGACAGAGGGGAAGATAATGCTAATGGTAGATAAGGAGCTTGGTTCTCAGAGCTGCCTCTGCTGGTTCACGACTTATAAACTATCGATAGGCCTCCAAGATCCATAAGCCCTCAGTCCATGATCCAAGTAATCAGTCCAACTCAGTGAAGATGCTCAAAAGAGATTTTGTCATGACTCAGCGGCCACCATTAGTTGCTTAATAAAGTAAACCATTTAGGATTAGGAAGTCATATTTATATTTGGAAACTGAGCTGATGTAAAGATGGAGTAGTAGAGTATGCCTAAGTGGAGTACATCACCGATCTTGTCTTGACTCATTCTTATAACTTTATTTATCAATATTATTTTAGAGGCTTCTGATATGCTATATTTGCAGCTGGGAAGAAAAATTTAATATTTTGTGGATTAGGAGACAAGAGAGAAAGGTCCAAGGTCCCCTGTAGTTTATTTAGAATGCAGGGAGTAACATACACACCTCTCTCCTATGTATTGCAGCAGGTGCCCCAATATAATATCATATACCATTGCCTGCTTTCTCTAACAACATGCACCAAAAAGTATCAGATTTGAAGTTGTAATTCACAGACATATCGCAGTCCTGCTAGATGATTTACAAACAGGAACATAGAAATGCAGAGCTCTAAAGCCCCCCCAGAATCTCATAAAACTAGACACATCCCATGTTACGCCAATTAAAATGGCAAAACATTAATGAAAGTTAATTGGAAAAGATAACAGAGGAAAAAAGCTGTTCAATATAATTCCATAACAAGTAAAAATTAAATAAATTATAATCGTGATGAAATCTCACCTGTTTTTTGAAGAGGATATGTGATGTTTAATAAATCTTCCATAAATGAAAGTAATGGTCCCACGATACTCCGTGCAAAGTCTGCATACCCGTTTTGTACAACTTCTTTGCGAGCCCAAATTCGGATCTATAACAGTGCCATAAAAAACTCTTTAGAACATTATAATGCACAATCATTTAGTTAATGAAAGGTAATGGAATTTTTTTTCGTATTATTTGTTTCATAATTTAATTCATACAGAACTAAATCCCTTAGAACCAGTGGTATTTTTCTAAATATTCAAAGTGTTTTTACATTTATATGTTTACTTTTACCAAAATAATCTAAAGTTTTATCCATTAAATATTTGGGTGCAGTTAATTTTTCTTGTAAAGGTAGACTACTTGTCACTTGAAACGTGTCTTCAGAAAAAATGTATTTAAAAAAAATGCATCCTTATCTTATATGAGAAAATCATTCAGCCATATACAGGCACCTTGGGTTATATAGTGTTTGAAAACCTCTATATAGTCTTTATAGTTTTCCCTGCATCACTCCCTGTATAGTGTAGTGGCATTATCATACCAACTGTCAAATTCAGACACTGTCTGACCTAAGGTGTATGTATATGTCACAGACTTCCATGGAACCTGAGCTGCTCCCCTCCTCGGGCCATACAGACGGAATGCGCCACATGGCTGCACTGCTCAGTGCCCTGAATAGGGAAAGAAGTAAAACTTCGGTCCCGCAAACGAATGTCAGGCGCCTGCAAAGAAGTTCAGACACTACCCACTCTAAGTGCGCGTCCCTAAATAAATTTTAAGTGGAGGTCACGCCCTTAAAGTGACCACGTCAGCTAGATGACCCTATGCTGTTTGGAGTCACAGAGATGAAGTGGACCAATTAGAACACATATGAACCTATTTAAAGCCTGTTTAGGCTCTATCATGGTTTCTGTTTAGTAACACGTTTAGTGATTCCGCAACTCTCTTGTGATTTCCTGTTGTTGACCTTTGCTTCGTTTTGACTTTGTTAACTTCTGGTATCCTAGGCCTGTTTGTATTGTATTGTAACCATGTTTGTACATGGTTGAAGGATCCTGTCATATACTAAAAATAGGGATGAGTTTCTTGTTTTTTTACATATACTTAAATTAGCAAAAAAACTATTTCCTTTCAAGAATTGATGAATGGATCATTAAATTTAAAAGAAAGTGTTGAAGTGACAGTTCTCCTTTAAGCTTCACCTTTTGTCGAGATTGTCAAGCTTAAGAAAAATACATAAGACAAAGTAGTCCACCATTTAGACTTATGTTTAAAGGGACACTCCAGGCACCCAGACCACTTCTGCGCATTGGAGTGGTCTGGGTGCCAACTCCTACTACCCATAACCCTGCAACTGTAAATATTGCAGTTTTTCATAAACTGCAATATTTACATTGAAGGGTTAATTCCTCCTCTAGTGGCGATCTACTAGACAGCCACTAGAGGGCACTGCGCATTAGGTCTCATCTAGCCAGCGGCCGCGCATGCGCAATCGGTCTCCCCCGCCGGATGAAGTCGGTGGGGGAGGAGCGTGAGCGGACCCTAAACCAGGTAAGTCCCTGAAGGGGTTTTCACCCTTTTAGCAACATGGAATTTGTTTTACTGGCACTGGAGTGTCCCTTTAACCCCTTAAGGACCAAACTTCTGAAATAAAAGGGAATCATGACATGTCACACATGTCATGTGTCCTTAAGGGGTTAAAGATCAGAAATAAACAAAAAAAAGAACAGATTATCAAAGAGCAAGTGAAGAAGAAACAATAGGAGAAAGGTAATTTTGAGGTGACAGGGCAACTTTAAATTTGCTGCCACTGTCAAAGATGTTTACTGCAGTGCCCCCAAGAAAATCAGTAGGCTTGATCAGTAGAGTGGGAGTAAACTCTTAGAGGAACTTACTAGTTAGTTAGCACATAGAGAATATATAAAAAAAATTAAGTAAGAAAAGTACCTATAAGGGACTTGGTGGTGTGCTATAGGAACCGATGGGTTAACCCTACAAAAACTGTTGGCTGCAGATGTGAACCTTGTTAAGACAGATATTCAACAGGTCACAGAGAGTGAGAACAAATGAGGAAGACCTCATGAAGGTACAGTCCAACCTGTCATCACTCAAAGACTGTCTCCATCAGCTACAAACTTAACAGAGGGCACTATCAACACACATGACTGCTCAAGAAGACCGCCAGCGCCGAACCTACATAAAGATCAGGGGTATACCTGAAGCAATCTCTGTCGAAGAATTGACGCACTATGTCCGACGCTTGCCAGCCACTATATTGCCGCACTCTGTCGCTAAGAAAACAGCCATAGATGGGATTTACTGCATCTCCAGCCCGGCCAGGGCTCCCACAGCTATGGTCAGGGATGTGATCGTGTGCTGTATATCGGTGCAAGACAAAATTCAAATTATGTTAGCCCTAAAGGGCAAAACCCCACTGGCCTTTGAAGGCTCCCGCCTTTCCTTCTTCCAGGACCTCACAAGATCCACTCTGTTATGGAGGAAATCGTTAGGTACCATAACCACTCAACTAAGAAATGCTGGAGTGACCTACAGATGGGGAACAAATGGATCCCTACAAGCCACCCACAACGGGACCACACAATCTCTAACCATGCCAGAAGGAGCACCCGCTTTCAGGAAGGCACTGGGCCTTCTCGACTTGACCGCAACCCAACCCCCAGCAAGACCCCAGAATCTTTGGGATCCGACCAACATCACTACTTTTGTACCAAGGGAAGGATCCTCCCGAGACCCAGCTACCTGACTCAGAACCGGGACTAAGCTTCCTTGCCGGGAAACCAAGCACCCTGGCTGCCCCAAAGGGGACGTAGGACACTCATGTTCCCCACACAATGTCCCACCAACAAGTTTTGGCTTTAAATACCCAATTTTATAGCTCACTAGTTTATAATATGTTTTCAGGAGTATTATATAATTGTTATCTAGGTTTGTTTTACATTATATCTCTCTTGTGCAACTGCCTGCGACCAAAAGGTCACCACAATAAATGGTGCAACAAGCGAAGTTGGCACCTGACTACCTGTAATAGACCCAGCGGTACCCTCTATTTCCATCTCAGCACCAGATGATAGGTCTTGTCACCCCCTCCCCAACACCCCGCTGCCCCCAAGGTTAGGGGTATCACATCAAGGTGCATATTGCCCCAAATCCTATGGCTTAGCTCCTGAAGCCTAAATTACTTGCTTGTAGTAGTACATTATGCACCCCGAATACATTCTCCTGGGGACCACTGGGTGAACTTAGTTACATGACCAGTTACCGGGTTTTGATCCCCAGCCAATGTTAGATACCCTCCCCTGTCCCATAGCATTCTCCCCCCCCCCCTCCCCTGTCCCATAGCATTCTCCTCCCCCAGGGCTCGAGTCCTGCAGGAACGCGTCGGAACGGTGTTCCTGCACTTTTTCCACAGCAGGAACGCCGTTCCCATTACTAGTCCTGCAGGACACAGGGCTGGCACAAGCGGCTGCCAGAGCAGGGGGAGCACAAATCCGAATCCCCTGCCTCTGACTGGGGACTCGGATTTTTAAACTCACCTCTCCCCCTGCAGTCAGTGGAGTCGTCCGGCCTCTCCTGATAATGTCAGGAGGAGGGGGCGTGACTTTCTCTGCTCTTCTCACAGGACCGCTGGGGAGCAGAGGAAGTCACGCCCCCTCCTCCTGACATCATCAGGAGAGGCCGGCTTACTCCACTGACTGCAGGCTGCAGGTTCCAGATCCTGTACCACCCCTCCTGGCCCAAGGTAAGCCTCAGGGAGGGGGAAGGGAATTTAGGTTGTTTTTTTTATTGTTTTTTATCCCTTTCCTCCTCAAGCCCTGTCTCCCTCCTCAAGCCCTGTCTCCCTCCTCAAGCCCTGTCTCCCTCCTCAAGCCCTGTCTCCCTCCTCAGTCCTTGCCCCCCTCCTCAGTCCTTGCCCCCCTCCTCAGTCCTTGTCCCCCTCCTCAAGCCCTGTCCCTTTACTCAGTCCCTGTCTCCCTCCTCAGTCCCTGTCTTCTTACTCAAGCCCTGTCCCCCTCCTCAGCCACTGCTCCCTTCACCAGCCCCTGCCCCCCTCCTCAGCCTCTGTCCCCCTCCTCAGCCCCTGCCCCCCTCCTCAGCCTCTGTCCCCCTCCTCAGCCCATGGCCCCTTCCTCAGCTCATGGCCCCTTCCTCAGCCCATGCCCCCCCCTCCTCCTAAGCTCCTGTCCCTCTTCCTCAGCCCTGCCACCTTACTCAGCCCATGGCCCCTTCCTCAACCCCCCTCCTCCTAAGCTCCTGTCCCTTTTCCACAGCACTGTCACCTTACTTAGCCCCTGTCCCCCTCCTCAGCCCCTGTCCACCTTACTCAGCCCCTGTCCACCTTACTCAGCCCAGTGCTCTTACTCAGCCCCTGCATACGAGCATCAGCCCCTGCCCCTCTTCCTCAGCCCCTGTCCCTCTTCCTCAGCCCCTGTCCCTCTTCCTCAGCCCCTGTCCCTTTCCTCAGTCCCTGTCCCTTTCCTCAGTCCCTGTCCCCCTTCCTCAGTCCCTGTCCCCCTTCCTCAGTCCCTGTCCCCCTTCCTCAGCCCCTGTCCCCCTTCCTCAGCCCCTGTCCCACTTCCTCAGCCCCTGTCCCACTTCCTCAGCCCCTGTCCCACTTCCTCAGCCCCTGTCCCACTTCCTCAGCCCCTGTCCCACTTCCTCAGCCCCTGTCCCACTTCCTCAGCCCCTGTCCCACTTCCTCAGCCCCTCAGTTCCTGTCCCTTTCCTCAGTTCCTGTCCCTTTCCTCAGTTCCTGTCCCTTTCCTCAGTTCCTGTCCCTTTCCTCAGTTCCTGTCCCTTTCCTCAGCCCATGTCCCCTTACCTCAGCCCATGCCCCCCCCCCCAAGCTCCTGTCCCTCTTCCTCAGCTCCTGTCCCCCTCCTCAGCCCTGTGCCCTTACTCAGCCCCTGCATACAAACGTATCATTTTTTTGGGGTGGGGGGAAGGGGGCGGGGAGTGGATCTTGGGTGAGTTCCTGCACTTTTTTACCCAGGACTTGACCCCTGTCCTCCCCCCCCTCCCCTATCCCATAGCATTCTCCTCCCCCCCCGTACCATAGCGTTCTCCTCCCCCCTCCCCTGTCCCATAGTGTTCTTCCCCCCACCCCTCCTCCCCGTCCCAAAGTGTTCTTTCCCCCTCCACCCCTCCCCTGTCCCATAGTGTTCTTTCCCCCCCACCCCTCCCCTGTCCCATAGTGTTCTTTCCTCCCACCCCTCCCTTGTCCCATAGAGTTCTTTCCCCCCCACCCCTCCCCTGTCCTATAGTGTTAGGGTTACCCTCCCTCATTACTCACAATGCCTTATTGGCTTTTTTAATTTGTTCTTTTATATTTTTGTTTGCATAGTCCCTGTATTTATGAGCATATTCAATAAACTGTGATTTTTAAATTATTTCTTTTGATTATGTAAAGGGACCTCATTGTGCCTTTTGGGTCTTTCATAGCCCAATAGACCCTTCAGTTTGTTTGTTTTTCTCAATATTAAAAAATTGTCTGGGTCTACAGTATCACATGACCATTGAGGATGTTTGGCCTATTGGTTTAGGGCTTGTCTTATTGGTAAACATTTATATACAAATGAGATAGGTTCCTTCTGTAAAGGCCCCCCAGAGCTAATAGATTGTCTGGTATTGCCTTATATAATTATTTTTTTTTCATTTTGTACATTCCTGGCATTTTCGTTTAGGACTGCCCTTATGGGTTGGATGCATCTGGTATGAATATAATGTAAATTCCTACTGCCGTGGCCCAAAGGAGTGAAGACAATTTATGCATAAATTAAGCTATGGATCTTTTTTGTTCTCAGTGGGTGTCCCCTACACTCTATTTTTGTTTATTAACAATACTCATGTACCTCCTTATACCACAGGGGAAATATGTCAATAGAAACAATGTCAAGGTCGCACTCCTATTTTAATTTAGAGACAAATAATCATATAAAATCAAATACAGATCTCCCACAATGCGAAAAGAATGGAAAAACTAAACAAAACAATGTTGCATGGAAGGATTTCTAAGTCATGGAAATCATGCACTTTAATTCCTGTATGAAATTAGTTAACAAATAATAATAAATGAAACATGGCACCAATTTAGTTTTTCCTAAAGAAGAATTTTATTTCATAATATTACTGAGGTTTTAATTTTAAAATGTATTGGGAGTGCATTTCTTCAACCATTTTAAATGGGGGATTATAATCTATACTAGAGGTGCCAGATGCCATCACTACTCAGGTCTCAATTGAAATGTGTCTCTATTGATTATATGGAGACAAGTGTGAAGAAAAGACTATTTCTTAAGCCTAGTTAATGTAGATACAGTTTTATCTGTAGTAACTATTAGAGCAGAAAAAAAATGGCTCCCAAACATTCCATGAGGACAGTCACTTGCGGCTTCCTTAGAACTCAGAGGACCAGGTACACCAGTTGTGTCCATAGGAATGTGCTACAACATAAGAAATATATCCGATAACCATAGCATTTTTCAAATTACCAATTTGCCACTGGATTGTTTTTAGTTCTCTCCAGTATCAATATTCGATTATAATGAAACAACCAAGGATACTCAAGAAACGTTATCTTCATTTTCCCTAATTCAGCCCTGGAGTGTGTATTTTTATGAGATTTTGAATATTATATCAAAGTTTGTGAACCTTAGAAACAAATTCTGTCAACAGGTTTAGCATATACATATATTTTACCTCATGGCCCCTTTCAGTTGTGTTGACGTAATCAAAGTCGCAAATTACAAAAGCAGTTATATAGGTTGACATTTTCAGTGTAGTATTAAATGTGGTAACAGTCCACATATTTCCATCTACATCTTCCCTTTCGGACACAGCTGTAGGAAATAAATTAATCTTAGTACAGACATTCACACTATAACAGAGAATCCATGCAGTTGGCACAATGTGATATGTAGTAACAGTACAGAGCTCAAGCTGTACTGTAGTTGGTATTTTTAATTCCCATTAAAACACCCATTCTTGACAGATAATGCTTATTTGTTTGTCCTTTAGTCAAGTGAAAGTAGAGTATATAACACAATAAAATAACAATTAGTGTGCCGAGGTAATACTAAAAATTAACCAAAATATTTACTCTTTAGCTTACTCCAGCATTACCACAAAACCACATTTCAAAGCTACGGTCTCCTATTCGATCATTATCCCTACCCACCCATAATCTGTCTGTTAGGTCCTCTCTTTTCTTAATTTAATGTCACTTGTCCCTTTGTCTCTGTCTTGTCTGACGATTCAATTTATTTTTACTAAAATGTCAATGTTTACCAACATGAGGATATCAGAGTAGCGAACCATTCCACACATCCCTGAATTTAATTACATGCAACAAGAGTTTAAAAGGTTATTTCTGAGAATCTGCTTAAACTTTTGAATTTCAGTAATTTTCCATTTTCTCACAATTGTACAGCCTCCTCTTTCCATATGTTAAAAAATGACAAATTGCCAGAGCAGATGAGTGAAACAACATCAATAGCATCTCAGCTCATCCCTTTATTAGAGCTAGATTTAAATGTCACCATCATAAAATATATAGTCAGCCTTCCCGTTCAGCACATGAGTGGGGAAGGTTTATAATTAACTTGTATTTATCTAAAATCCTTTCATATCTGGAATGCAGTAAAGTGAAATGTGACACGTAAAATACATTTAAACTCTGATTCATCATACCACTATTTCCATCTTGAAAGATTCCCATATTAATGACTGCCTAATTGAGGCTACAGCACTAATCCCAAGACACTGGAAACCAGAAGCCTCTCCTACGGTTTAAGGAATGGGTGAATGGAAAAAATCTGCTTAAGGGAGCCACGCCAATGTTCAGAGTTTTGTTCACTCCGTCCCCGGATCCTTGACTCAGAGAAATTCTGGTTACTGTTGGAAAACTAAACTGTAACTGATGTATGGGTCAATCACATCATGCATTCTTTTCTCCCGAAAGTCATCCCAGATCCAGGAGTTCAGTGTTTCTTTCCATGACTCATCCCCCCCAACCACTCTCTGTCGGCGTCCCAAAAGGTTCTGTCCTTGGTCCCCTACTGTTCTCTATCTATACTGCCTCCCTTGGTAAACTCATCAGCTCCTCTGGCTTCCGTTATCATTTCTATGCGGATGACATGCATATCTACCTATCCTCTCCTGATCTCTCTCCACCCATCTTGACTCGTGTCTCTGACTACCTCTCTTCGATTTCCAACTGGATGGCTGCTCACTTCCTTAAACTCAACCTGTCCAAAACAGAACGTCTGGTCTTTCTTCCCTCAAGTGCTACTATTCCCATGTCTGCCTCCCTCCAAGTCAACAGCGCTACCATCACCTCTACCTCAAAGGCTCGCTGCCTGGGTGCTCTTTTTGACTCCAACCTCTCCTTCACCCCTCATGTCCAATCAATCGCCAAATCCTGTCGCTTCCATCTCAAAAACATAGCGCGCATTCGCCCCTATTTAACCCCGGATGCGGCTAACATGCTGGTCCATGCTCTTGTTCTCGCTCACCTTGACTACTGCAATATCCTTCTCAGTGGTCTTACGTGTTCCCAGATTGCACCGTTGCAATCTATGATGAATGCGGGGGCAAGGCTCATTTTCCTGTCCTCTCGCATGCCTCCCCACTCTGTCAGTCCCTGCATTGGCTTCCAGTTAGATATAGGGCTCAATTTAAAATTCTGGTGCTTGCTTACAAGTCCCTACGTAATGCTGCTCCAACCTACCTATCCTCCCTAATACACAAGTATGTTCCGTCAAGGCCCCTACGATCTGCCAAAGACCTATGTATATCCTCTGTCCGTACGCCCACCTCTAATGCTCACCTCCAAGATTTCTCCAGGGATGCACCTCTTCTGTGGAACTCCCTTCCCTTCTCCTTAAGGGAAGGGAAGGGCGTTCCACTCGTTCAAAGAAAATCATTGAAAACTCACTTCTTCAAGAAAGTATATCAACTAAACTGTTAGCAGGTGTTTATCCCCCATGACTCCTCTCCTGCAACTGTCAAAAATTACCTACTAAGTCCTCAATGAATATTTTACTAACAACCTACTTCGTACCCCTACTTTTACCCTTTGTGTCACCATACCACACTCCCTCTAGAATGTAAGCTCATTGAGCAGGGCCCTCTACCTCTCTGTTCCTAAATGCCAATTGTCTGGTTAAACTTACATGTCTGTTAGTCCACCCATTGTACAGCGCTACTGAATGTGATGGTGCTGTATAAATAATAAAATAATAATGAGCAGTAACCTCAAAAAAGTATTAAAAACATATGCTCCCCTTCTCTCTCAAACCTACTCTGCTGTGATGAATTTATGTCATCCTTCTCTCCATCCTCTTCTTTGGAGTTTACACCAAATATCATGTTTCAAGCTGTCTACTTTTTAGTTTGGCTTGATGTTTGAACAATTCAATCATGACATTTTTGGCTGTATGTGCGGCTCGTACACTTCAGAATTGAAACCTGTGTATCTTATATACTGTGCTTTGTATGTATTCTCTACATGTGTTGTAACATAATATTTATTTTGAGAATAAATTACATTGAAAAAAACTAAAATTATTTCCTTTATCCTTAAACTATTTTGATCAATGCCGCCAACCCTACCCTATTTGGGCATCAAATGCTATTAAACTCATCTTTATTCCAACACCTGGACATTTTCCTGGCTGCAGCTCTGATCCACCTCCTGTGAAGGCATCATTACTGATGACTTGCATCCAGAGACTTCCCTTGAAGAAGAATTGGGACACACTGACAAACAGCGACACCTGGCTCATGCATTGCAACTGCTGCGATCCACCAACACTGAAACCAAAGCTTCGCTCTGAAAACTACTCACTTCTACTTGGGATTATACTTTCAAAGCAAGTGATACAGGAAACCATCCCATCTGTCTGCTTGACTGCCATATCATGTTACTCAGTTAATTTTGAAAAGTGCCAATTTCTCTTGAAATCAGCACTATTACAAAACAAGTCAGAGGGGACATGCAGTTAATCCCTAAAGAACTTCAGAAAGCTGACGTACTTTTGGGGAATTAAGTATCCCTTTAATGGAATGACTACCATAAAATGTCCTTCATAGAAAATGTGTTTTGAGTTATTTTTTTCCTGATGGACCCATTTAAAAGTTAAACAACTAAAAGTGAAAACAAATTTGTTCTTAATCAACATATTACCTACCTATAGCAGGCATATTGGATAGGGCAACATAGCTTGAATTATGAACCATTCTAGTTTTAAAGGTTGCTTTAAATGCAGGTTCATCAAAACATGGGTAAACGGTCCGTGCAGATGTTGGCTCCATCTCTGAGGCAATCAGGACTCTGTAAACAGAAAACAAGGCTAAGTACATGGAGCGCAACCATGGATAATTTATGACAGTCACTTATCACAAGTTAGCTTGAAACAGATGTTATAAGAAAGCATGGTATCCTTCCTTTAGGCAAGAGACAGTCGCGCAATCTTTACTTGATCTCCAAACCAGCTGTACACGTCACCCTGGGCATTGTATTCTATTAAAACCACATGTATGCAACGGAACATTGTGGAATTTATCCTATCCAGCAATTGACAAGTTTATTAATACATATATTTCATATTTAAGTCAACTTTATGAATTCGAGAAAATGTAGAAACACACCATGTTTTGTCCCCCTTGCAGTGTCTTGCTCAAGCTGGAAAGACCCATAATCATGTTCAAATTGAATTTTCGATATGGTTTCCGTCTTTGCTTGTTGTGGGAAGGATGATAAATCAAATGATGTCAAGAAGGTAAAAAAAAAAAAAAAAAACAAACATTCCTGCAATAATAATCATGGTTGCAAATACATGAGCTAAGTAGTTTTACTAAATGGTACATGTCCAAATGAATTTAACTGTGAAGATTTAGGAAGTAGAGACTTTTTAGCTTTTAGATGTCCCTTAGAAACAATGTATCACTTCATGTGTACAGTTGTGATGAAATAATTCTTTATGCAAAATATACAATTTGTGAGTGCCAACTTTGAGTAAGAAAGTAGAGAAAACTGGATCATATGTTGGTGGGAAGAGAAGGGATGAATCTTCCAGTCATGATGTTTGATGGTGCATTACCTCCCATACATATAATTTTAGTTGATAAAGCGCACTGTAGAACATATATTGGAGTGAATTTATGTTACCGGAAATAATGCAAATTAAAGAAACACTACAGCACTGGAAATACAAACATGTATTCCTAACGATGTAATGCTTAAAAGATAATTATTACTTATCTTTCAGTCCCCGCTGCGATTGCACTCTGACTCTTTGGGTGAGATCATCAGTGTACATGATCTCAGCCAATCCATTTGTTCCATTGGAAGGTTTGTACACTGCACCAAACCATTAGATTCTATGAGAGCATCTGGTTAAAAAGCCTAGTTTAGCTCAGACATTGGGGCGTAAGAGCATCTAGTGGGTGTCAGGAAAATAGCCACTGGAGGCATGTTAGCCCTGCAATGTAAATGGCAATGCCATTCCCACTGTATAAAATGGTTTTACATCGCAGATTTTAAAAGACAGGGAAGTGGCACTTTAGACCAGTTCATTGAGATTAGGTGCTCTGAGTGCCTATAGTGTCCCTTTAAATAGAGGGCATTTGGAATGAAAGAGAGCATGGAAAGACAACTTAGTTCTGAGATTCATAGCAGGTTCAGTGTCCTTACTGTTGGTATGATTAAATAGCTTACCTTTTGTGCAAGAGAGTTTGACAATTGATTTTATGCTTTTTTGAATAGTGGAAGAACTGTTCTTGTTTTGGTATGCATTTAATAAAACTTAAAGTGTGAGGCTAGGTTGCATAATTAGACTACAACAAATACTGCATATTCTTTTATTTTAATAATCCTAAATACGTACTTCTGTATAAAATCCAACTTTTCATACCTGGTACATATACACACACATATTAAAGGAAGACTCCAAACACCATGACCACTACAGATTGCTGGGCTGCTAATGGTGTCAAGAGTGCCCTGGCACAGAATACTTTGGCAAATCGTCTAAGAATGGTTTGACAATTTACCCAGGTGACAGGCACCTGCAATGCATCTGGAGAAACTTGGTGTCTCCCGTGAGGAAAGGACCGCCTAATTTAGGGCCATATATATTGGCTTAGAGTGCTGAGCTGATGTGCTCAGCCAACGAAGGTGACCCTGCTTAGTTTAGAGTAGTTACCTAGATTCTCATGTAGGAGAATCAGAAAGCAAGCGGTCATACCAGCTCTGCATTCCAGATGTCCCTGATGGTCCTGGGCGCTGTTCGGACAGCAGCAATGATGCAGAATGCTCCACCTCCTCCTCCCTTTATGCTAGTCACAACCTGCGTTTTGTGTGAGCGCCCTGCTAGAACTCTTTCCTACCCACAATGTGGGTTGCATTCGTTTTAGGTGCACAATGTGACACAGACCAACTAGAGGCCTATATTAAGTCCTTGTGACCCCTCTTCATTGCCCTGTTGTGGTTATTAATAGCCTTAGAGTGTTGTTTTTTTGGCATACTGGAAATGACTTGCTTTGTTTTACAGTTAATTTTGTATTCTATACCCTTAACTCTTCGTTCGGATTACTCGTTTATCTATCTGTCTCCATCCCTTTCCTTGGCCTGTATCTGACTATTCTCTATACCTTAAGTCTAGCCACTCTTTAACATCTGGTCATACGTCTTTATTTTAAAAGTTTAAACTTGTCTCACTGTTTGCAAGTTAGGGCGTCTGACCTTGATACAGATATTGCGGTCACTGGTGCCCAGGGAGAACCTCTCCAGGGATAGTGTATATCAGTTTTGCTTGTATAAAGTTGCTCTCTATGTATGTGAAGGTATAGAATTTTATTAGTATACAGCTGTTCTCTCAGACTTTTTGTGTTCCTGAACTGATGGGAACATATATAGTAGGCTGCTTCTGAAAGCAAGTTCTAATGCTCTTTTGATGGTGCTGGCTGGGAAAGAACCTATCAGAGAATAAACACCTTCTGTATTATGAAAGGTATCTTCTTAAAGTGACTGTCATTGCCCTCCCCCAAAAAGGAGTATTTAATAAAGATACAATATTTATTAAACACTCACATTGACGGTGTTGGAGTTTTGATTAAAGGCAGTGAAAATGCAGTGTTTACATTAAAAAGCCTGTAGGGACAGGCTATAAACACAAGAAACAACTATGTAAAGCTGTAGTGGTTGTGGTGACTATAGTGTCCCTTTAAACAATAATCACCCAATATACCCCAATACTAAATTTACCCTGACTAATTCTAAACCATAATAATAATAAACTTTATAATAACTAGAACTCATCTTATTCTTTTAATCCTTCTACCACAAAACTCCAAGTATATTAACTGTGACTTTAACCCCTCTCAAAGTTAAATTCCGATTTACCATATCCATTTCTATGCATTTAAACTATGCATAAACCTACACAGTTGCTACACGCACTATGCTAACAGATTCAAACAATATATTACAAGCAGAAATGTACACATATACATAGAAATATAAAATAATAATGTCAATTGTTGGAAACTTTCATGGCTGCAATGCCCAGCTAATACATTAAAGTAATTTAAACCTCTCTTTAAAGTGGGATGGGTGCCTTAGAATTCTGTGCCTAGAGGCACATGACATGTACACTGATCAGTCACAATATTTAAACCACCTGCCTAATATCATGAAGGTCCCCCTCGAGCTGCCAAAACAACTCTTATGCGTCGAGGCATGGACTCCACAAAACCTCTGAATGTGTCCTGTGGCACCTGGCACCAAGATATTAGCAGTAGATCCTTTAAGTCCTGCAAGTTGTGAGGTGACACCTCCAAGGATCAGATTTCTTGTTTAGCACATCCCACAGATGATCAATTAGATTGAGATCTGGGGAATTTGGAGGCCAAGCCAACACCTTCAACTTTTTGTCATGGTCCTTTAACCATTCCTGAACAATTTTTGCAATGTGACAGAGAGCATTATCCTGCTGAAATAGGTCACTGCCATCAGGGAACACCATTGTCATTAAGGAGTATACGTGGTCTGCAACAATCTCCAGATAGGTGGTATGTGTCAAAGTAACAGCCACATGAATGCCAGGACACACATACTGCCTCCGACAGTCTGCCTTCTTTGTATAGTGCATCCTGCTGCCGCCATTTCTTTCCCAGGTAAATAAAGCACACACTGTCAGGGTACCTGTAGTCTCAACCTCGGAGGAGGTGAGAGACTTAGACGTTTATCCTCCCAGAGGGGTTGTTTCTTCCGTTCCTCGCGGTTCTCTCGGCCATTTACAAGCCGACCGCGAGGGATCCACTTCCTTATATGACGCGACGCTCAGTAGTCGACGTCATGACGCCAACCCGGGTCGACCTGTCAGTCAAGTCCCGAGCACTAATCAGGACTCGTCGGGGGCGTGATTACCCTCTAGAATCAAGGTATAAAGTAAGGCTTTCGGCATCTGCTCATTGCCCTGTCGTGGTTCTAGCCTGTCTAGTCACTCAGTGCTCTTGTATTCTAGTTGTCTCTTTGGTTCTGACCCGGCTTGTTTGTTCTACCCTGTTTATCTCTGTTACCCTTTGACTCGGCTTGTCTCTCGCTTACCTGTCCTCTCGTTCCCTCGACCTCGGCTTGTTCCTAGACCATTCTCTACTTACTCCTTACGTTAAGTCCGGCCATTCTAAGGTCCGGTATACGTACCTACCACCTGTTTGTACTCTGCGTGTTGGATCCCTGTCCCGATCCTGACATTACGACAGGGCCAATGGATCCTGCAGGTACAAACACTCAGGTTGGTCCTTCTGACTCTAGGTTCGACGCCATGGATCACAGAATGGACCAGATGGCTCTAGCACTACAGGCGTTACTATCTCGTTCTGGTAATCAACCAGAGGAGATGCGTAATACTTCTATCTCTCCTGTGAGTTCAGGTCTAGAGGTAGCCACTGTAGGTGCTTCTTCCCGTATCCCGTATAAGTGTTGTGGTTTCTTAAACCAAATAGGTATCCATTTCGAATTACAACCCCGCTCCTATCCTACAGATAGGGCGAAGGTTGGATTTATTATCACATTACTTGTTGAGAAAGCTTTGAGATGGGCCAATCCATTGTGGGAAAATGATAATCCGTTAGTATATAATTATAATGCCTTTGTAGCTGCTTTCAGAAGAACTTTTGACCCTCCAGGTAGAAAGGTCAATGCAGCTAGATTACTGTTGCGCCTTAGACAAGAAAACCGAACACTTGTGGATTATGCACTAGAGTTCAGGTCCTTGGCGGCAGAGGTTAAGTGGAATGAACAGGCTTATATAGATGTATTTTTAAACGGGTTATCAGACATAATCCTTGACGAGGTTGCTACTAGAGAGCTTCCTGAAAATTTGGAGGATTTAATTTTTTATTTCTCGCATTGACGAACGTTTAAGAGAGAGGCAGAACACTCGAGAGAGAAACCGTAGACCTCCCTTTAAACTAGCTCCTTCATTTCAAAGTTCTGAATCCACAACCTCACTTTTTCCAGAACCTATGCAGATAGGCAATACTCGCCTCTCAGAAGAGGAGAGACAGTACAGGAGAAGGGAGGGGTTGTGTATGTACTGTGGAGTCAGAGGTCATTTACGCCTAAATTGTCCTAATCGCTCGGGAAACGCTCGCACCTAAGTTTCTCTAGAGGACAGGCCTTGGGTGTTTCTATTTTGTCCTCTAATCTTAATTATAAAGATCACAGGCTTCTGCTACCCGTTTCTTTAACTTGGGAGAAGGGAGTACTAGAAACTATGGCATTAATAGATTCCGGAGCTGCTGAGAGCTTTATCGACCAAGTTTTTGTTACCAAACACGCTATCCCATCCCAGTTAAGGGAGACACCCTTGGCCGTTGAGGCCATAGATGGTAGACCTTTAGTTGAGCCTGTTATTTTCCGTGAAACCATACCCGTTAAATTAACTGTTGGTATCTTACACGAGGAAGACATATCTTTATTGCTTATTTCTTCTCCTTCTGTTCCCGTAGTCCTGGGGTACCCTTGGTTAAAAAAACATAACCCTATTATTGATTGGGAATTAGGGGAGATAATCTCATGGGGTCAGGGTTGTCAGGACAGGTGCTTACGGACAGTGTCACCGCTTTGCGCAGTTAACACACCGATTAATTCTACCTACTCTACAGAGGTACAAATACCGCCCCTGTACCTGGATTTAAAGGCAGTATTTGACAAAAAGAATGCTGATACTTTACCTCCACACAGGTCTTTTGATTGTAAGATTAATCTACTACCTGGTACTATGCCCCCCAGGGGTAATGTATATCCTTTGTCCACTAAAGAGAACTTAGTCTTAGAGGAGTATATTCGTGAGAACCTTGAAAAAGGATTCATTAGGAGATCCTCCTCTCCTGCCGGGGCTGGGGTTTTTTTTGTTAAAAAGAAGGATGGTACACTAAGACCTTGCATTGATTATCGAGGTTTGAACAAAATAACCATTAGAAATGCCTACCCAATTCCTTTGATTACCGAGCTCTTTGATCGTCTAAAAGGCTCCAAGATTTTCACCAAGTTAGATCTCAGAGGGTCGTATAACTTGGTGAGAATTCAGCAGGGACACGAGTGGATGACGGCGTTCAATACCCGTTATGGGCACTATGAATACACAGTAATGCCTTTTGGCCTCTGTAATGCACCGGCAGTATTTCAGGACCTGATCAATGAAGTTCTTAGGGAATTTCAACATGACTGCGTTATTGTATATCTGGATGATATACTTATACACTCTAGAGAGATTGAGACTCACCACAGACAAGTCAGAAGGGTATTGCGCAAGCTTCTTCAACATGGCCTGTACTGCAAATTGGAGAAATGCAGCTTTGACCAATCCCAGATAAACTTTCTTGGTTATGTGATTTCTGGGGAAGGGTTTAAGATGGACCCGGATAAGCTCCAGTCCATTTTGGATTGGCCTTTACCCAGGGGCCTCAAGGCCATTCAGAGGTTTATTGGACTCTCCAACTATTATAGGCGCTTCATTAAGGGTTACTCTTCAATTATAGCTCCTATTACCAATATGACCAGACAGGGGGCTGACACTAAGAACTGGTCTACTGAAGCCCTTCTTGCCTTCAAAACACTCAAGGAACTGTTTGCTTCTGCACCAATTTTAGTTCACCCTGATACGACTGCCTTTCCTACTCGAGGTAGACGCCTCAGAGACAGGTATAGGTGCTATCCTGTCCCAAAGGTTAGGTGTGGATAAGCCCTTACATCCATGTGGTTTTTTTTCCAAGAAACTATCAGGCCCTGAGAGCAGATATGACATTGGTGACAGGGAACTACTAGCAGTTATCATGGCTTTAAAGGAGTGGAGACATTTATTGGAGGGCACCTTACATCCTGTTACTATTTTGACAGACCACAAGAACCTGTCCTATATTGGGGAGGCCAAGCGCTTGTCCTCCAGGCAAGCTCGTTGGTCTTTATTCCTCACGCATTTCAATTACGTGCTCACTTATAGACCTGGTTCTAAGAATTCTAAAGCCGATGCTTTGTCTCGACAATATGAACCTTCTGCGATATCTGAGCCGGTTTTGTCTTCTATAGTACCCAGGTGCAATATTATCGCCAACACGAGTCTTAAGATTCACTCTCCGTTGCTTGGTCAGATCATGAAGTTGCAGCATCTGGCGCCTAGACAGACTCCTGGGGCAAGGCATTTCGTTCCTCCTGAACTCCAACTGGAACTCTTACAGTGTTTTCACAACAGTAAGGCGGCTGGGCATCCGGGTATTCGCAAGACATGTTCCTTGATCTCTAAAGATTTCTGGTGGCCTTCTTTACGGAAGGATATTAGGGATTTCATCGGAGCATGTGAGGTCTGTATGAAGACTAAGCAACCTCATACGCTTCCATGTGGGTTGTTACATCCCTTGAACATTCCAGAGAGACCATGGTCCTGTTTGGCTATGGACTTCATTGTAGATTTGCCTGTTTCTAAAAAACAGACTGTGATCCTCACGGTGGTTGATAGGTTTACTAAGATGGCTCATTTCGTGCCCTTAACTAAACTCCCGACTTCTCCTGAATTGGCGGAGATATTCGCGAGAGAGATTTTTCGCTTACATGGGATACCTTCCGAAATTGTTTCCGATAGAGGTTCCCAATTTGTTTCACGTTTTTGGAGATCCTTCTGTTCTCAACTAGGCATCAAATTGAATTTTTCTTCTGCCTATCACCCTCAGTCTAACGGAGCTGCTGAACGTACCAATCAAAAGATTGAACAATATTTGCGTTGTTTTGTTTCTGAACACCAGGACGATTGGGTCGGTTTGATTCCTTGGGCGGAGTTTGCACACAATAATCTCGTTTGTGATTCTACTCGTTCCAGTCCCTTCTTCATGAATTATGGCTTTCATCCTTCCATTCTTCCCTCGGTTTCTCCTTCCCAAGGGGTACCGTCGGTTGATGTTCATGTTGCCAATTTGAGGAAGTTGTGGGATCAGACTCGACAAATTCTCATACATAATTCCATGTTGTTCAAGAAACACGCTGATAAGCACAGAAGGGCGGCTCCGGTTTTTGTTCCAGGGTATGGTTGAGTACTAGAAACATTCGTTTGAAGGATCCTTCTATGAAATTCGCTCCTCGTTACATTGGCCCTTACAGGGTTCTGACTCGAATTAACCCAGTTGCGTATCGCCTAGCTCTTCCAGCTGCCTTACGCATTCCTAACTCCTTTCATGTTTCTTTACTGAAACCGCTAGTCTGTAACAGATTTTCCTCCACTATATCCTCTCCTCGCTCTGTTCAGGTTGAGGGTCAGGAGGAGTATGAAATCAACTCCATCATCGATTCTCGAATCTCCCGGGGGAAGTTACAATATCTTATTGACTGGAAGGGATATGGTCCTGAGGAGAGGACTTGGGTACCTCAGGAGGATGTACATGCTCCTCGCCTCCGCAGGGCTTTTCACTCCCGTTTTCCATCTCGTCCCGGTTCCTTCCGCCCGGTGGGCGTTTCTGAGAGGGTGGGTACTGTCAGGGTACCTGTAGTCTCTACCTCAGAGGAGGTGAGAGACTTAGACGTTTATCCTCCCAGAGGGGTTGTTTCTTCCGTTCCTCGCGGTTCTCTCGGCCATTTACAAGCCGACCGCGAGGGATCCACTTCCTTATATGACGCGACGCTCAGTAGTCGACGTCATGACGCCAACCCGGGTCGACCTGTCAGTCAAGTCCCGAGCACTAATCAGGACTCGTCGGGGGCGTGATTACCCTCTAGAATCAAGGTATAAAGTAAGGCTTTCGGCATCTGCTCATTGCCCTGTCGTGGTTCTAGCCTGTCTAGTCACTCAGTGCTCTTGTATTCTAGTTGTCTCTTTGGTTCTGACCCGGCTTGTTTGTTCTACCCTGTTTATCTCTGTTACCCTTTGACTCGGCTTGTCTCTCGCTTACCTGTCCTCTCGTTCCCTCGACCTCGGCTTGTTCCTAGACCATTCTCTACTTACTCCTTACGTTAAGTCCGGCCATTCTAAGGTCCGGTATACGTACCTACCACCTGTTTGTACTCTGCGTGTTGGATCCCTGTCCCGATCCTGACACACACACACACACGACTATCCACGTGATCTAAAATAAAGCATGATTTATCAGACCAGGCAACATTCTTCCATTGCTCCATTGCCCAGTTATGATGTTTATGTCCCCACTGAAGGCCCAGTCATGATTAGCTGCTGACTGGCCTGCGGCTACACCGCCCCATACACAGCAAACTGTGAGTCACCTTTCGATCAGAGCCAGCATTACATTTTTAAGCAATTTGAGTTACAGTAGCCACTCTGTTTGATCAGACCAGACGAGCTACCCTTTGCTCCCCATGTGCATCTAAGTGCCTTTGGCACCTATGACCTTGACACTGGTTGTCCTTACGTGCACTAAGTTTGGTAAATACAAACCACTGCAAGACTGGAAACATCCCACCCCCACAAGACATGTCGTTTTGGAGATGCTCTGTTGTCTAGCCATCACTATTTGGCCCTTGTCAAAGTCACTCAGATCTTTTCACTTACCCATTTTCCCCGCTTCAGCACAGGAAATTATATTGCTATGTTTTATAAAAATGAAGCAATAAAAACAATTTCAAAATAAGATCTGATTGTTCATTTGCTGCCTAATATATTCCCCCTTTTTATAGGTCCCATTGTAATGATATAATCAATATTATTCACTTCACCTGTCATTTTAACGATGTGGCTGATCAATGTAAGTTGTAAATGTTTAAGTTATTCCAATGTGATACACAAAAAAAGGTATATAATTAAAAGACAACAAATATACACTTTGATTAACGTAATGTAAATTTACAGAGGTCATCAACAAGTGAGAATGATGAATTATGATGGCGTACAGATTTTAGATGAAAACACGTCTTATTCAATAAAGAACAAATTGCTAAGAATTGACTGCTCATTATCATATACATAAAACTAAAGAAATTAAACCATTTTGAAACGGACATGAAATTACGTTTTTTTATTAGGTAATTTCAGGGTGCAAAGCTATAGGTGTGTTATAAAAGAGAGCAAGGGAATGATGTGTTTAGGTAGTATAAAAAAGGCAATTATTATGATGAAAGAAACAAAAATTATTTAACTTTAAAATCTTCGCACACTTTAAAATCTTCCCCAAGTCTTTAAGAGATCCCTCTCTACATACCTGAAAACATAATGCACGTGTCATGGCTGATTATATTTTTCCTACCTGTTCAATGTTGAATTTTGTATATATTGTGTATTAATATTGTTATTGTACCCTAATGTAACAATGCAATGTTTTGTGGACCCAGGACATACTTGAAAACGAGAGAAATCTCAATGTATCTTTCCTGGTAAAATATTTTATACAAAAATAAATTTGGTTACACAGACAACAAATCCGGTAAAAATATTCTTTATCACAATATTATCGAAAGGTTTATTCACAACCAGGGCAGTGCACCACAAGATAATGGTTATCACAAAATAAAAATAACAATAACCATCTATTGCCAGTGGTAAAAAAAAAAAAAAGTGAACTGCTGTTATTTTGTTCCCTCTGGGTAAGGGTTAACTTGCAAATTTCCATTATAAATGGTAAACATAATTTCCCATCCCCTTTTTCCACTACAACACAGACTTGTTCACTGATATTGAAGAATGGCGGTCTAGAAAAGCTGTTGGGAGCAACTGGGCATGTGTAGAATTTAGGTCAGTTTTTAAATCTGTCCAATCAAAGAACACATACGCTCAGTTTTTGAAGTGGCCTATTTTACCCCAAGCAAAGCAGTATTGGATGCCCATTGTATGATAGTTAAAGCCTTAAAAGTATAGCTTATAATGCAAAGGTTAGGAGTTCAATTCCCCAGTCCTGAGGGTTTTTTCTGTTCATTCTGTAAATATCAGATTCTGTTTTTTTATTTTTTTATTTTATTTCAATCCCTGCATTGTGTTTTTTTTTCTGCTTAATATGTTTGCACAAGTGTCATGTAGTCATTAAAAATATATTTTATTAATATGTTGAGTGAATGCTCTTATTCAAACTTGGGCACACTGCATTCATTTCACTTTTTGAGATTCTGTGGGGTGAACATGCACGAGTGAATAGGTTTACTATCTTATGTGTTGATCCATGGAAAATGATATAGTCACTGCATGCAATATCTCAAACATTGTTTGTTTTATTATTTAGCAAAACCCTTAATCAGTATGGCAGTATCTAGAGGGGGACTTAACCATGGCATGTAAACATTACGGTTTCTTTTAAAAAAAAACAGCAAGGTTTTAAATTGCAGGGTTAAAATTAAAGGCACACTGCATTGTATTGAAGTGCTCTGGGTGACTATAGTGTCCTTTTATATAGCTAAAAAAAAAACAAAAAAAAAACTCACACAGAAAACAAACAGAAAACCGTTTCAACCCTTTAAAGACGACAGGGAGGATAAAACACAGCATTATTCACATTTTATAAATGTATTACTTCTTCAAATAAATAGAACAAAACAACCAAAAAATGGTTTAGGATACTCAATAAGCCATATGGTAGCACATCCATGTCTGTCCGCTCTTCTGCCTATTCATATGCCCGACCGTGGGAGGAATGAATGAGACAGTGGACAGCCCCCCAAATGCAAGCCCTTTTCCATTCATCTGTTCCCTTGGTTTTCCTTAGAAAGGCTACGGTTAACCAAACACTGGTTCACAAATGTATGCCGAAACCCCTCTGGATCAGATAGAGGGGGCAAAACGATACCCTATGGTCAGGTAATATATAGCCATCACATAAAATGTATGCGACTAATGCATATCAAATTATTGAGGTAAACCACCAGAAATATTTCCCCAACCAAATCTGGTCAATAATACAGGCAGTATTTTCAAGCAAAAGATAGCGATGGTTAACTAAAACCCTTACACTAATACACATGACATATATATATATATATGGGTTTTAGTTAGCACACACACACACACACACACACACACACACACTATATATATATATTAAAAAAAAAATTATATATATATATATATTAAAAAAAAAATTATATATATATATATTAAAAAAAAAATGATATATATATATATATATTAAAAAAAAAAAATGATATATATATATATATATATATATATATATATATATATTACACCCAGCAGGACATGCAATTTTATTTATTTGCTACTTTAAAGAACTGACAATTTAGTTTCAAAGTGGAAATGCATTTAACCAAGAATAAAATAATGATTGGTACCAAAGCAAATTATTTTAAGTGTTTGGCTAGAGAAAACCAGCCATTTATACTAATGCCTCCATCACAGATTGTATAAAAATTGGCAGGAAAAAAAAAAAAAAAAAAACATTTTCTCCATGTTAATCTATTCAATTATCAATACTTTTACTTCTTACCTTTTCATTTTCTTCCATTTAAGTTGGCAATCTTATGTTGCACTTTTGACTGGACTCTGCACTTGATCATTTAGCAGTTGTAACCAACCAGCAGTATAACATTAAACGGTGTTAAATACACCCGTATTGTACCAATTTGTTTTATAGATTTTTAAAGTGAATGGTCAAATGTCAGAATCCAAGGCTGCAGTGCATACAAAGCTTTGTATATCTATCCCATGTCTGTCTGAAAACAACTACAGTTGCCAAATCATTTTTCCCAGCTTACACAAAAAGACAATTTCCTATTCTTTTACAGACTAAGTATAAGGTCATCTGAGGAATGAAGAATTTTTGGGTTTTGTTTTTTCAGGGCAGTAAAAGTTATATGCTTTATTAGAAGATATACATACTCTGGCTGGATGTCTTTGTAATCCACCAATAAATAAGGTTTCTATAAAAATATGTGTATGTCATAAAATTACTCAAAATGCCACCAATATTTTTACAATTTAATTAACAGATCGATTGGTTAAAAAGTTGACAATAACCGTGTTATTAGATATTGGCATTTGCATCTGGCATATCTGTATTCATCAGCACATTGGTTGATGTGTTCATTCCTATACATCACAATTCACAAAATCTCAGTAATAATCTGAGCAAAGAACGAATGAGCTAACCAACAAACTGAATTTGTGTAATTAATTGGTCTGTTTGCACCAGTAACGGGAGAGGAAAAGAGAAAAGAGCTAGAACTTGATGTTTTTGGAAAGGGTTGCCTTCATATAATAAATTCTAACCACAGCTGGGATTAGTTACTCACACAACGAGTCCAAGGGTCAGTATGAATATCGAAATACAGGATTATCTTATTATATAAAATATGACTGTAAGGACCATCCACAAAGAAATAGATGAACTGATTTCACCCTAGGGAAAAAAGGAGTTGATCATCTCTATCTTATTACATGCTCTGCTGTGGTGACGAAACGATAAATTTACTGGCACGTTTCTCATAGACCCAAGCATTTTTACATTTTTTTACAGAATTATAGCTACAAATAACATAGCTGTGTCACGGTTTGCAGCTACAAACAGATTATGTCAGCAAAAATAGTCATACAATTGTATTGTAATATTACAGATTGTATCATTAAAGGCAGTGTGTTTTCAGTACCCGTATACACTGGGCTGACCAGTTTGTTGTATGCATGTGTGCATTAGGGATGACCATTCAATCCCAGACTACGGTGCATATGAAAATGAAACGGATACTCTAAGCACCAAAACAACTTTAATGAAGCAGTCTATGAGTGTAGAATACTGGAGTTCATTCCCCTACAGCTTCAATACTCTAGTCTACCATTTAGAAGTTAAATCACTTAACTTGTTTAAGCAGCTCTAGCTACACATGGCTGTGACTCACACAGCCTCCATGAAATAAAATGTTTAAATTTTATAGCATGTTATGTTTCCTGTATAAGGTCTTATACATGCGCTGTTAGTTGAAATGTAATCACACACATTGGAGGCTGCTTAAAACTAGACTGCATATATCCCTTTTAGCTGCGCTAATTCAATGAAATGCCTGTTAACAGATGAAAAAAATTAAACAGTTCATTCGGAATACTGAACAAATCGATTCGGTCTCCATCAATTAAAGGGACACTATAGTCACCTGAACAACTTCAGCTTAATGAGGTTGTTCAGGTGAGTGCTACAGCTACCCGGAGCCTTTTTCTTGTAAACACTGTATTTTCTGAGAAAATGCAGTGTTTACATTGGAAGCTTGGAACACCTCTTGTTGCAGTCAATCAGACGGCCACCAGAGGGACTTCCGAGTTCAGAGGCCCTAAAAAGGCCTCTCGTCCGATGCATTCTGGGTGAATGCATCAGACGGGCTATCAGCACACAAAGCACTGTGAACGCGCTTTGTGTGCTGACAGCCTGTCAGCACTGCTGTGGGCGTGGCTTCAGCTGACAGCTGAAGCCCGAACCCACAGGGATGCTGTCCGGCCACAATAGTGGTTGAAGGGGGGGGGGGGGACCTACTCTCCTCCCCCCCACCGGCCCCCACCCCTGAGCGGTGGGTGGGGGCCCTAAAAATAAGGGGGGCACATACTGCCCCCCCGGCCCCCACCCCTGTGCGGCGGGTGGGGGCCCTAAAATAATAAATAAGGGGGGGGGGACATACTGCCCCCCCCGGCCCCCACCCCTGTGCGGCGGGTGGGGGCCCTAAAATTATCAATAAGGGGGGACCTATTGTCCCCCCCCCGGCCCCCACCCCTGAGCGGCGGGTGGGGGCCCTAAAATTATCAATAAGGGGGGACCTATTGTCCCCCCCGGCCCCCACCCCTGAGCGGCGGGTGGGGGCCCTAAAATTATCAATAAGGGGGGACCTATTGTCCCCCCCGGCCCCCACCCCTGTGCGGCGGGTGGGGGCCCTAAAATAATAAATAAGGGGGGGGGACATACTGCCCCCCCCCGGCCCCCACCCCTGTGCGGCGGGTGGGGGCCCTAAAATAATAAATAAGGGGGGGGGGACATACTGCCCCCCCCGGCCCCCACCCCTGTGCGGCGGGTGGGGGCCCTAAAATAATAAATAAGGGGGGGGGACATACTGCCCCCCCCGGCCCCCACCCCTGTGCGGCGGGTGGGGGCCCTAAAATAATAAATAGGGGGGGGGGACATACTGCCCCCCCCGGCCCCCACCCCTGTGCGGCGGGTGGGGGCCCTAAAATAATAAATAGGGGGGGGGGACATACTGCCCCCCCCGGCCCCCACCCCTGTGCGGTGGGTGGGGGCCCTAAAATTATCAATAAGGGGGGACCTATTGTCCCCCCCGGCCCCCATCCCTGAGCGGTGGGTGGGGGGACCCTAGTTAACCCTCCCCCCCCCAAAAAAAAACCTTATCTCCCTACCTACCCCCCTCACCCTAAAAATAATGAGGGGGGACCCTTTAACTAAAAACCTGTAAAGAAAAAAAATAAGAAAAACAACTTACCATTCGATGTTTTCTTTCTTCTAAAATCTTCTTTCTTCAGCCCCAAAAAAGGCCAAATAAAAATCCATAATAACCGACGCAATAAAAAAAATAAAAAAAAACCCGAGCGCAAAAAAAATAATCCATCTTCACCCATGGAGGGCTCCGCGCAGACTGAGCTCCGCAATGCGGGGGAAGGCTTATAAAGCCTTGCCCCGCCCTGCAATTAGGCTAAGAACACTCTGATTGGTGGGTTTAAGCCAATCAGAGTGCTCTTTGTCATTTTACAAGCGTGGGAAAATTCCAAAGAACTTTCCCACGCTTGTAAAATGACAAAGAGCAATGTGATTGGATGGATTTCAAGCCATCCAATCACAGTGCTCTTTGTCATTTTACAAGCGTGGGAAAGTTCTTTGGAATTTTCCCACGCTTGTAAAATGACACAGAGCACTGTGATTGGATGGCTTGAAATCCATCCAATCACAGTGCTCTTTGTCATTTTACAAGCGTGGGAAAGTTCTTTGGAATTTTCCCACGCTTGTAAAATGACACAGAGCACTGTGATTGGATGGCTTGAAATCCATCCAATCACAGTGCTCTTTGTCATTTTACAAGCGTGGGAAAGTTCTTTGGAATTTTCCCACGCTTGTAAAATGACACAGAGCAATGTGATTGGATGGCTTGAAATCCATCCAATCACATTGCTCTTTGTCATTTTACAAGCGTGGGAAAGTTCTTTGGAATTTTCCCACGCTTGTAAAATGACAAAGAGCACTCTGATTGGCTTAAACCCACCAATCAGAGTGTTCTTAGCCTAATTGCAGGGCGGGGCAAGGTTTTATAAGCCTTCCCCCGCATTGCGGAGCTCAGTCTGCGCGGAGCCCTCCATGGGTGAAGATGGATTATTTTTTTTGCGCTCGGGTTTTTTTTTTTTTTTTTTTATTGCGTCGGTTATTATGGATTTTTATTTGGCCTTTTTTGGGGCTGAAGAAAGAAGATTTTAGAAGAAAGAAAACATCGAATGGTAAGTTGTTTTTATCTTATTTTTTTTCTTTACAGGTTTTTAGTTAAAGGGTCCCCCCTCATTATTTTTAGGGTGAGGGGGGGTAGGTAGGGAGATAAGTTTTTTTTTGGGGGGGGGGGAGAGGGTTAACTAGGGTCCCCACCCCCTTTGTATTTAGGGCCACCGCTCAGGGGTGGGGGCCGGGGGGGACAATAGGTCCCCCCTATTGATAATTTTAGGGCCCCCACCCACCGCTCAGGGGTGGGGGCCGGGGGGGGGGCAGTAGGTCCCCCCCTTATTGTGAATTTTAGGGCCCCCACCCGCCGCACAGGGGTGGGGGCCGGGGGGGGACAGTAGGTCCCCCCCTTATTTTTTATATTAGGGCCCCCACCCGCCGCACAGGGGTGGGGGCCGGGGGGGGGCAGTAGGTCCCCCCTTATTGTGAATTTTAGGGCCCCCACCCGCCGCACAGGGGTGGGGGCCGGGGGGGGACAGTAGGTCCCCCCCTATTGTGAATTTTAGGGCCCCCACCCACCGCTCAGGGGTGGGGGCCGGGGGGGGGCAGTAGGTCCCCCCCCTTATTGTGAATTTTAGGGCCCCCACCCCGCCGCACAGGGGTGGGGGCCGGGGGGGGACAGTAGGTCCCCCCCTTATTTTTTATATTAGGGCCCCCACCCGCCGCACAGGGGTGGGGGCCGGGGGGGGCAGTAGGTCCCCCCCCTATTGTGAATTTTAGGGCCCCCACCCACCGCTCAGGGGTGGGGGCCGGGGGGGGGACAGTAGGTCCCCCCCCCTTATTGATAATTTTAGGGCCCCCACCCGCCGCTCAGGGGTGGGGGCCGGGGGGGGGACAGTAGGTCCCCCCTTATTTATATAGTTTTAGAAAGCGAGCTGAGCTGTCAGTCAGACAGCTCAGCTCGCGAACGCGCTCAGGTTCTTCATAGGGCGGCTGTCAATGCCGCTCTATGAAGAACGCGATTGGTGCAGCGCGAAGCCGCGCATGCGCACCACATCGCCCTGACGCTTCTCTCAGAGAAGCGACCTATTGGGCCCCGCGATTTCGTCATTTTGACGAAAAAAGGGGCGCGGCCTGGCTGGGAGCTCGGCGCTGGAACGGAGGTAAGTTTTTAATTTAAAAACACCTCGAATTTTTTTTTAATTAAATGTAAGTTCATATAAAAGCAAGAAGGAAGGCTGGGGGACCTGTCTTTCTTGCTTTTATATGTAGACTATAGAGTCCCTTTAAGAAGGCATTTTATTTGGTTAAAGCATCTGAAAGGGATTCATGCACAAGTTTACTATAAACTTCTGCAAGTAAATAACAAAACAGGAGATATAAATTCTAAACTACAAACAAAATTAGGGGAAGCAATTTCCCAGATCACCTGCCTTGTAGACAGTTCTCATGGAGCTGCATTAGGAAGTCTGTGATTGGACAGCGACAGAAAGTCTGGGCGGGGTTTAGAAGGGGAGACTTTCTAAAGACTGCAGATAAGAAAACTACAGGTTTTGCAAGCTGTTTTTTAAAACAAAAATGGGGCGCAAGAGAATACGGTGAACGGGCAGCAGGACTTCCAGGCAGTCCAGAAACGAAATGCCAGGATGGGTGGGACCAGTCTGATAGGTTTCAGAGATGTTCTCGCTGTAATGGCACAAGATGAGCTAAAACCAGCTTGAGATCTGAACAGGAACCCACCTTTCTGTATAAGACAGTGTGTCTGTGTGTGTCTGGCAGTGTATATGTGTGTTACATAGTTACATAGCTGAAAAGAGACTTGAGTCCATCAAGTTCAGCCTTCCTCTCATATGTTATTGCTGTTGATCCATAAGAAGCCAAAAAAAACAAAAACACAGTCTGAAGCGCTTCCAATTTTGCAACAAACTAGGAAACAATTTCTTCTTGACCCCAAAATAGCAGTCAGATGTCTCCTTGGATCAAGCAGCTATTACCCCACTAATTAGAAATGATATCGCTGTATGTTATTTTTTTGCAAGTATTTATCCAATTGCAGTTTAAACATCTGTATGGATCTGATAAAAGCATCTCTTCAGGCAGAGAATTCCATATCCTTATTAATCTTATTGTAAAACCTTTTCTTTTCCTTTATATGCAATCTCCTTTCTTCCAGCCTAAATGTGTGACCTCTTGTCCTATGTGTAGCCCTGTTTATGTATATATTTCCAGCTAATGGTTTGTACTGGCCCCAAATATATTTGTATAATGTTATCATATCCCCTCTCAGGCGCCGTTTTTCCAAACTAAAGAGATTTACATTTTTTTAACCTTTCTTCGTAACTAAAATGCTCCATTCCTTTTATCAATTTTGTAGCTCGTCTCTGCACTTTTTCTAGTGTCATGATATCCTTCTTTAGAACAGGTGCCCAAAATTGCACAGCATATTCAAGGTGTGGTCTTACCAGCAATTTATAAAGAGGCAAAATTATATTTTCATCCCGAGAATGTATGTCCCTATTTATACATGACAAAACCTTACTAGCCTTAGCAACTGCAGATTGACATTGCATATTGCGGCCTAATGTGTTGACTGTAAAACTGTAAAAATTCTCCCACTTAGCTATGCTTTCAGTTCGACTACTTTGGCCTTCAAATGGAAATTAACTTTTAATTCCCTGCAATTCTCACTTCAGTGAATAACCCTGTAAGTGTGTCTGGCAGTGTGTGATGTGATAGGAAGATGGAGAGAGAAGATAGTAAATACATCAGTGATAAAAGATATATTGATTTTCCATTTGTACAAAATTCCACATAATTTATTAAATTTTACAATTCTAGTTTGTTACAGTTTTCTTTTATATGAGTCTAGAGCTAATGGTCCTTAGTAGTGAACTCACATAAAAGTTGATGCCTTCCTGTGATGTCATAAGGGTAGCTTCAGCTATAACAGCTTGAACAGTCTATTCCTCCCAGTTACATCTGAGGCTCTGTCAAAGCTTCACCACACAAGTTCTTACTGGGATAGAGCTGGGGTGCTATATTTTGTGTGGCTACTCATACACCTAGTGGTGGAACCAATGAAGAGAGGGCCCTGGTCCAACAAGGTTTTTTGGGGCCCCTCTCTAATGCAAGCATAGCCAAAAGGTAGGTCCCCAATTGTCGTACAACTCCAATGATGCTATGCCAGATAGGGATCTACCATTTCCCTGTCCTTGCAGGGTTGTATCTGTGAGCAGTGTTTGTTTGTATGTTTGAATGAAAGAATGTTTTTGTATGTATTGTTGCCATTGGAATGCAGTGGTTTACTTGTGTGTAGTGTTTGCGCAGGGGTGTTTGAATGTAATTTTAGTGTTTTAATACAGGGGTGTGTTTGTAGGTTATGTTGACTGACATTTGTGTTTGAGTGAAGGGGTATATTTGCATATAGTTTTGCAGTTTGAATGCAGGGATGTGATATATGTAATGTTTGTGTTAGATTGTCGTGTTGGTGTTTGCTTGTATGTATGCACAAATACTGCCTGATACATAAATACATACTTACATAGATATACATGCCACACGCGCACATCTTGACACACACACAAAGAAAATTAACGAAGACCGATTCCACAAAAGAGAGGGAAGCCTGACTTCAAAGATTACCACCAATTTATTGGTAACAGAAAAAAGGTTGAGTAAACTTTATTAACATTAATAGAAAACCTATATAATAAAAATGACAAAGTGCAAGAAAGGGGGGATGTTGTAGTAAGGAAGGAGAAACAGATCCCATAAAGATTAGATCTTAATTAGATTGGTGCTAGTATTTAAAGGAATACTATAGGGTCAGGAACACAAATATGTATTCCTGACCCTATAGTGTTAAAATCACTATCTAGAGAATCCTGGGGGCGGGGCCTGATCCTCAAGCTGGCCAGATGTGCTTTCTATAAGCTCCTGCCAGCACAACGCCTAAATGTGCTAAAACTAAAACAAAAAGCATTATAAACAGCATGAAACCAAGCACAGACAATACCTTTGACAAGGATAACCAAGCTTGCAAGTTTAATCTTCCATCTGAAAACTGGCCTTTCATGACTGCCGTCCCGTCGGCTAGGAGAGGTGGCCGATCTCCCGTCGGGTTACTGCACACCCCGCAGTGAACCAACTGAAGCCCCGTTATCACTCTGCCACCCTCCCCCTTCCCCTCCCCGCGCCTTTGGTCTAGTGGGGGAGATCCTGGTCCCCACTGGGAACACCAACCATGCAGCCGCAACCACATCGATCTCTGATGATCTTGAGACCACGTGGTGGAATAAAGATGGCCGACGCATTGACTGTCCCAGTAAGCCAAGCAGGCCCAGTGAGCCCAAACTGGGCAAAAAACTTTGCAGACAGATTCGACAAAGTGTGCCACGATTTTTGGACTCGCATAGCAAGCCACTCACGCATTTCCACTTCACCCAGGGACAACCACGAAGGGCCTCAACACTGCTCAAGCCTGCAAAGCCCACATTTAACGGCTTTAGCTCAATGCCAAAAGCAAGGAGGCAGAAGAGGAGGAAGCGGAGAGCACACTGACCACAGAAACGCCACACAGTCAGCAGCCTTCACTAACCTAGGCCAACCAGGGACAAGTCCCAAAGCACGGGCCACATCCTCGGGATACAAAGATTCAGCATGCAAAGTAAGTCACTGGCGAGACCACGTCTGGGTAGCAGGACATAACCGGACCGGAGGGCAAAGTGCACTGGACTGTGCTAGAGCCTGGGGCTGGTGGATTACCGCTATATGGGACTTGAGCAACAAAAATCTGCCGGGTCCATCGCTGTGTCAAGTGGGCATAAGATAAGATGCGCACAATCTCAAGCCTAGTTCTGGAGGTCCCTCACTCCTTCCCTAAACTGGCCCTCTAGCATATTTGGGGCAGCAGTTTCTATGTCTGCTTTCTGCATACCAACAGTATTCCAGTCAGTACCAGTGGTATTACTTCTACTGTTTAATATACCTATCTAACTATTATCTTGTCTGAAAGGTTATGCCATAAAGGAAGCGTAGATTAAATTCTCACTCTCAGATGCATCTATATAGCATGCTTAGCTGGTTTATCCCCTTCTTTATCTACACTGTTATGCATTACTCATGAGCCTTAAAATGTATAAAAATGTGCAGTCAACTCTTTAATTAACTAGGTTTTCTTAATCTTGTGAAAGTTATCGTGACATTGCAAGCTTGTCTATTATAATGTGCACAGCAAAAATAAAGAATATAAATAAAAAAAAAAACAAAAAAAAAACAGAATCCTTGCACAGCAAAAAATTAAAAATAAAATCACTATCTAGTCCTCTCGGGCCCCCCTTGGTCCTTCTAAATATAGTGAAATATTACCTTATTTCCAGTCCAGTCCTTGGAATCAGAAGTGTTTATCTCAGCAAATCACAATGCTTTCACATAGGAAAGTATTGGATTGGCTGATATCATCAAGGCGGCGAGACAGGGGCAGAGCCAAACACCACCCTGGCATATCAGCATCTTCTCGTAGAGATGCATTAAAATCGATGCATCTCTATGGAGACACTGAACGTCAGTGCTGCACACTGGGCAGCACTGCCCCAGGAAGCACCATCTGAGCAGTGGCCACTGGAGGTATCCCTAGGCTGTAGTGCAAACAGTGCATTTTCGCTGAAAAGACAGTTTTTACTGCAAAAAGTACAACTACAATAAGCTGCACTTGTTCTGGTGACTATAGTGTCCCTTTAATATGTTACTGTATTGCAACAGTGTATCAAATGCCTTTTCAAAGTTAAAGGACCACTATAATGCCAGGAAAACACACTTGTTTTACTGGCACTATAGTGCCCTGAGGGTACCCCCACCCTCAGGGACCCCCTCCCGCCGGGCTCTGGGGAGAGTAAAGGGTTAAAACTTACCTTTATTCCAGCGCCAGGCAGGGAGCTCTCCTCCTCCTCTCCGATCCTCCCTTTCGGCTGAATGCGCATGCGCGGCAAGAGCTGCGCGCGCATTCAGCCGGTCTCATAGGAAAGCATTTATAATGCTTTCCTATGGACGCTTGCGTGCTCTCACTGTGATTTTCAGTGAGAATCACGCAAGCGCCTCTAGCGGCTGTCAGTGAGACAGCCACTAGAGGATTTAGAGGCTGAATTAACCCTATTATAAACATAGCAGTTTCTCTGAAATTGCTAGGTTTATAAAAAAAAAGGGTTAATCCTAGAGGGACCTGGCACCCAGACCACTTCATTAAGCTAGAGTGGTCCTTTAAGAATATAAACATGTAATGAGTTTAGATGAAAATATCAGAAAGGTTATTAAGAAAAACCTCCTACTCAATATGGCTAAAGATGCATAGTTAGTTATGTCTCTCGCGAACTCTGTACTGAGACTGTAAAACCATTGACATGTTGATCTGCATCAACGCTACCAATGGCAATGAGCTCACAGAAGCCATTAATTATTGTGAATTGTATCTAGTGCTGTGGAATGAGGTAAAAACATGTCATCATACTGCATAATCTTTTCTATGCTCCTCTACGATAGACTAATATTGACATAAGAGAAATATAGTTCAGGTTATACAAAATCGTTTCAGATCAGTGAAATCTGGCAGTCCCGCATCAAATTGCAACAGTACATGGAAACATAAAACTGCATTCAAACATGAACACTACACACAAATACATCCCTGCATTCAAACACATACTTCTATTCAGACACTGCTCACATATACAACTTTGCAAGGATGGTCAGATACCTAGCTTGCAAAGCATTGTGGGAGTTGTACAACAGTTGAAGAACTACACTTTGGTCTACCTTGCACTAGAGGGGGAGCCCAAACACATTCTTGCACTAGTGCCTTATCTTCATTAGGTCTGCCATTGTTACCAGTGGGTACCTGATTTGCAACTCCTCTGCAAGTACAGGATTTGTTTAAAATTCTTTTATTGAGGCAATTAATTCACATTGCAGACAAAGGTAAGTTGGAGTTACATCACATTGGTATATACTGTATGCAGCGTGTGATAGTTGTATAATAAACAGGGATGTGAATACAGTAGTGCCTGAGTAATATTGCCTCCTTTTTTGTTGTTGGAAAAAACAACAAAAGAGTAACAAACTATAATACTAATAAAAGGTGTAGGGTGAAGTTGGGGGTATCACCGCTTGGTGTGTATGCAAAAGACCTGAGGCATTGTTAGTGGCTGTTTCTTCCTGTGTAATCTTGTATGGGAGACTATGAGGGTTTTAGTGTCATCGTGTGACCATGGAGACATGGAGGGGCGATTAAGGAAAGGAACCCGCTGAGTAACAGAATAAGCGGGTTGAGCAGGCTCAGTATTTACTGGTTGTTGTTTATGAGCCTAGGTCATAGCTAGTAGTAACCATGGTAGGATGTGCTTAAACCAGCTTTTGCTCTTGGTGCCATAACCAAGGTGGTTTGTCAGGGTATTTATATCGGCAGACATATTGTGCTATGATAGAAATTAAAGTGTATATTGCCTAAATCATTCTGAACAGAGCAGACTCCATTTTGTTATCTTCAAGCTAACAAAAGACACAAGATTTCTATCCCTTCTGTAAAACTAACCACTTTGCCAGAGCTAAAGGAATGCTTAGTATATACAAACCTGTTGATAAGAAATGAGAACGGGGAATGGACAGACTGTCTAAATGCTAATGGAATATAATTAATTTTAAACCCAGACATTTATGACAGAGAAGATTAAATAATATAATTTTACTTTCGATATTGTATAAGATCCCATTGTAAGTTTAGGGGTCATATTTAGTTATAACTGTCATATCAGAAATTATAGCAGAATTGCCAGACACATAGTCTGAAGAAAGCCCAAAGAAACTCTTTGAACTGACAGAAAACTTAAAGTTATAGACAACCATAAATATAAGGTAAATAACGTCAGAATAGCCACCAGGAAAAGTTAACTCTTTCCTGGATAGGAATGTTTAGTGGGACGAGACTGCCCTCTATAGACCAAATACTTAAATTGCTATCTGGAAAGTAACCACACCTCCAGTTTTCTATTGGTCTATCACCTAGTGAATTTTCCCTTTTAAAAAGTTAAGACAAAGGGAAGAGAGGTATGCAAAAGAAGCAAAGAAGCAAGAGGTGAGCAGTCGGGGGCAATGCAGAGAAATCCATGACAGATATCCACTCCAGGGCACTCAAAATTTCTTACACACCAATCACACATCCATTCAGTTCCTGAGACTACCTACTAATCTGATTAAAATATCTACTCAACTGGTAATTATACTGGTTTCATTTAATTAATCTAAATGGATTAAAATTTTCTAATAGCAGGATATATGACTGGATAAATTACGATCCGATTTCGATATTTAGAAATCTTAGTTAACTAAAGAATATATAGTTATAATATCCCAATCTGCAGATGGGAAAATAATAGTTATGTATTAATGTGACATATCACATGTTAGCATATCGTGATATTTATCCAGGTGTATTGATTTGCTCTAAAATAAGATAAAATATCTGTTTAGGCAAGTTAAAATTCTGCTTATAGAACATGGTAGTTTGCTCTTATTGGATGGTTCCAGGAAATGGCTAATGAGCTAGTTTAAATGTTATTTTATTTTAAATTACATGAGAATAGGTCTTAATTACCTAGGAGGTCTAGCCAGCATTGAAAGGGTTATTCTAACTGTCAGCTAAAGTTTTATGGCCTTAAGCTCCAAGCTCTGTGTGTAAGTTTCACTTTCTTTCTGTGAACTACCGTCATAAATCTTGTCTTGACAATTAAGACATTGTCAACCATTGATGTGTATTGCCATTAATTGCATACCATGTTATACTGAATATTCATTGATTATTGTCACGCATGTTGCATATTATTATTATTTAATTTGTCACAATAAATTGTATCTATTTTTATAACAAATTGTGATTTTATTTATATGGAATACATTTCACTTACACGATAACGATCTTTGGGATCTGAGAATTGAAATAGTGGGCAATTCTCAACTGTTTACTATTATTATCCCATAAATATCCCCACAGGTTGCAGGGGAGAAGGGAGGAAGGGGAAGGGGGAGTGGAGTAGGTACAGACCAGGAAACCTTCCATTGCTTCAAGGTCCAGTTCTGACACCGACATCCCCATTGAAGGCGCCTTTGGTGGTGGACACGGGTCATCATGGGCACTCTGACCAGTCTGAGGCTACGTAGCCCCATACACCGCAAACTGCAATGCACTGTGTGTTCTGACACCTTTATATCATGGCCAGCATTATGTTTTTCAGTAGTTTGAGCTACAATAGCTCTTCTGGGTGATCGGACCAGACAGGCTAGCCTTATTCTATCCATGTGCATCAATGAGTCTTGGGCGCCCATGATTCGAATGCCGGTTCACCGTTTGTCTTTCCTTGCACTGCTGCCTGGCCATTATTTTATCATGGTGCACTGTGCAGCCACACCGCTCACAGTCCAAAGGCCGGCATCAAAAGGTTTAACCCCTGAAAGTAAAAAAAAAAGAGCCCAGACACCTTTAATTTGTTATGGGGCATGGGAGTATTCCTTTGATGTGAAATTTTTAATCACGGTGTTCATTCACTTTTATTTAACTTATACTGCTCTGTATTAGTTCAAATACCTAAACAAAACTACTCTGCTGCTCTATGATACCATTTTGTACATTTCTTAATGAACACAGTTACTCAATAACAGCCACATATATTGAATTTGTGCTGACAGCCAACACTAGAAAGGAGAATGGATGAATGCGTAACGGAAAATAGCTAATTTCACATAATCTGTGATGCTAGAGTAAATGCGCAGCTTTCATGTACAAACGTTAACCACTTTTCAATGTTAGTGTACTCTATAATTTCCATATTTGGTATTTCCTGTCAAATATTTCTGGTTCCTCATTCATGACCTAGAAAATAAACACCTCATCACATACTCTACTTTTTTTCTCTCTCTTTTTGCTATAATAAATATTGCTCCAAACAATATTCTCTTACACATTTGGAAAATCTCTGATGGAAACTTTAGGTAGCTCTTCCATAATATGTTAATTTTTAAATTGGATTATATCACAAAAGTAAAAAAAAATACATATATAGCCAACCTATACAATCTACAGATGATGAAAACTTTATAAAACAAACTACAAAAACAAATAATAGAGCAGGCTGTCCAATGTGTATAAGTCGCTAAAGGTTTGTTGAACTGAACTCACATGTAACAGAGCCAGTAGATACACTTATGTCTGGCAGGAATTGTGCTCAGACCAATAAAGGTGCTCTCCAGCCTTCAGTCACTGCACCTTGGGGATAATTAAAGTAACACTGAAGCGTTAGGAATACAAATGTGTATTCCTGATGCTACAGTTCCCTGGTGGCCGTTTAGGTGACCAGCCCCCACCTGCAGGGAGAAAAAAAAAAGTTTTACTCACCCTGTTTTCCTACCAATGTGGGTCTCCGTGGCTGGTCCCACCTGCTTGGCTGAGATCATCGAGATGAGCTCAGCCAATCCAATGCTTTCCCTTAAGAAAGCATTAGGAGCCTTGTGCAATTGCTTGTAAAAATGCTGCTCTGCAACCATCTGATTAAAATAGTAGAGTTTTACTCTGCTATTTCTGCTGAAGCGCCTATAGTGTAAGTAAAAAACTTTTTTTCTACAAGTATAATTATCGAAACAAAATCATATAAGTAGGACATTATAGATTCTCTCTTTGCAAGAAACTTCTTCAATCAGAATCTGATCAGATTGATAGAAGAACAAGAAAAAAGTAAGGAGTTGAGACAGGTTGGCAAAGAGATGGACATAACTGGGAGTGGAAAGAATAGAAACGAAAGTTGAAAACATGGATAGGATGGAAGGAAAGATAGAGTACAGTATACTATAGATAAAGACAGCAACAGAAGAATAAAAATAGAAACGGCATAGCGAAACGAAGGTCAAACCGATTCAGTCTTGAACAGAGAGAAATTATTCCACTAGTATGTTTAATAGGTCATATCTAAAGATACGGAAGAAAACACAATTAGCTGCCAGCACAGACAATATATATTCGGAACATGGTTATCCATATTGATTTTTATGACAACAACAAAAAAGAATGTAATAAGAAACACTTTTACAGGAATGTTACCCTACTATGTAAAAATGTGACTACTGGAGGATATTTGTTACACTAAGCGTCATCAATGGATTATGGAAGATGCTAAACTTTTCATTATGATATCTATTCTTGGAGGTATAGAAAATGTCATAATTATATATATATATATATATATATATACACACACACACACACACACACACACACACACACACACACATACATATACACACACATCATATAATAATGAAAGAAACCCTATTTCACCAGAACAACTACAGCTTAATGTAGTTGTTTTGGTGAGTATAATCATTGCCTTCAGGCATTTTCATGCAAACACTGCCTTTTCAGAGAAAAGGCAGTGTTTACATTGCTCCCTAGGGACACCTGATGATTTCACCAAGGAGGCAGATCTGGGGTGGGAGCAGCGCTGGAAATAAGATAAGATTAGTTTTAACATTTTCTATGGGGATTAAGGGGGGCAAGCCACCTAAATGGTGGATTAAACACTATAGGGTCAAGAATACATGTTTGTGTTCCTGACCCAACAGTGTTCCTTTAAATGTTCATTATTTTGTAAGCTTTACTTCCCATAATAACCTTAGTTTCATTAACACACTGCAGCATGACACGAAAATATTTCCAAAGATTTATTTTTTAAATTTTAGGAACATGTACCTCAGTATTTCAAATAATTTGTAAGATTGAATGAAAATTAGAAATATACTGAACAAATAATTTATATAAATAGCCATTAGATTTATTTCAAATGCTTCACAAGCGGAAGCAGAGGAAGGAAGGCAAAAAAACACAGTAACAAACTATAAGAAACAAAGCACGTTATTATAAAAACAACAAAATGCTTAAAAACACATTCATTTTTTTACTCCCTTTTGGTATGCAGTTCCATGGAACTGAAATGGCCTTTTCTTACAATCCAGAGTGAAAAGTCCTCGTGCAACAGCTATAGTCATAAGACTGACTTTATAGACCCTGGTATTCTAGATCACCCAATTTTCATATACTGACCTGACAGGTCAATGGCATGCCAATCGTGTCATGATATTACTGGCTTTTCCTTAAATGGTTAATTATTTAAACATCCCTGTTCTGTTAATAATCCGGTTTCATTGCTTTGGCAAGCAGGCCTGCTCTGCAATGGTGTTACAATATGGGAACTGTATTCCAATCCTCTTACCAAAACACTGTTCTAAATGTAGCAATGTCTACATTCCAATAATTTACAAATTACTATAATAACAGAGGAACACAAAAATTGTGTATGGTATTACAGCGGTCTTCCAATCCTCTTACCAAAACACTGTGCTTAATATGGTAACGTTTGTATTTTAATAGTTTACCAATATGCGGTTTAAAAAAAGGACGAGAAAAGTGTGCATTGTGTTCATGTTTTATATAAATATTACACTGTTGGATCTAAGGGGTAAACTAATAAAAACCTAGCCACTCACACTATAGTTATCATTTATAGAGCCAACATATTCCACAGTACTTTACAAAAATACAATGGGGATATAGAACGAGTGTCAAAATACAAAGTAATGTTGACAGAAAGAAGTGAAGAGGGTCTTGCTCAAATGAACTCACACTCTAATAGTTGGGTAATATTGATAAAATATTCTATATAGATTTGTGATTTTATAATCCAACATCTTGTTGATTAGAGCACCCAATATCACTTTTTGAAGTCATCATTAGCCTCAATAGTAGATCACAGAATGCTGTAGATTGAATGTCATTGTGATTTAGCAGAAGACTAGACCACACGTTATCAATGGAACAAAACCGAAAACATGACCCGTGCACAGACCACATATTTGGTTTTGTACTTCGTATTAGGCCTGAGGATTACTGTAACTATTGCTGCCACCAAAGAGCTGTGAGGGTATGCGCACAAGACTTCATTTTGTGTGTTCACATTTGTACAAATAATTAAATTAAGAAATATGGGTCATTTCATGGGGATCACAGACATATTCTTATAACTGTTTGAAATGCTATGCAGAACATGCTGGATTATATTCATAAATAATGAAATAGCTACGATGACAATAGAGTTTGATGCTGCCTGTTTTGAAGGAGCACCCTCATGTGACGAAGTGCCCTTCGCCACTTTGTCCTGGAGAGGCCTGCTTGCCTGCCTCCTCCCCTGCGACTATGGTCCTGGACTATATTGCACTGTAAACCCTGTATTCAGGCATATGGACTTGTATTAGACTGTCTTTTTCCCTTTATCTATGCTGTAGGTTTGGACTGCTAATATAACCTAACAGCCAGGGGATTTAGGCGAATATATTGCATGAGAATGCCATTACTGGAGAATACAGCCGTTCGTATGATTTCATGCGAATTCTTTGTGCTCTGAATAGGTGGCCGCCATTTCGGGACTTTTCCACGTGTTCGCGGCCATCTTGCGTGCGAACAGCGGTGTTTGCCTGTGAACGCATGGAACTGAAATCGGAAGCACAAACAGGCGAATACCGCTAAGACCTCCAGACATCCAGAACTACGCACGGAAACTACCGAACGACCGGCCGTTCGGTAGTTATACTTAACTTAGTATGGGGATTCTAGCGACCACAAAGATGCGAATGGATGGCAAGAATTTCGTCTATTTTACCGTGCGAACGGAGACCGACCGCAAGGCCAAAACTCATGGAACTATTTTCGGCTAGTTGGTCTGTGCGGTCGGTCAAAACTTTGGAGCCCTGTATCTCCCGAACCATCCATCCGAATGGGCTGATTTTTGGACAGACTGTTCCCCTGAACAAGGGCTATTTGGGGATACCAGATTTAAAGCTGTACCCCCTGTTTTTGGGGTACATCCAGGACTTGGGTAAAATAATGTATGTTTTAATTGGGTTATGTGTTTATCTGAGGGGAGGAGACGTGGGGGTGTTACCATGCATGTGATTGGTCAATTTCATCCTCCCCCTGGGAGTGTCCTGTATGTACCTGATCCTAATAAAAAGCAGGCTGGGTGTTCCAGTCCTCAGACCTCTTCTGACCCTCAATACGTAGCCGTGTCTCGTTATTGGAGGGAACTGCTATATCACACTGGGGATTGCTATGCTCTGCATATTCCCCTGAGCTCTTAATCACTTAGCTCTTTTAAGAGCTTGTTCCAGATACGCTCTCCTGGAGGAGAGGTCTTCCCCACACGGTCCTGGAGGACAGAAGCCGATCCAGGGTGGAAGGAAGACGGCGCGGCTCCAGTTAAGCTACGGCGGTTGTGGAGTCTGCGGTGGTTGTGGTGTCGTCTGCAGTGCTTGGAGTCCTCTGAGAGCGCTAGGAGCATCCATCAACGGAGGGTACTCGGTCGGGGTACACGGAGCTCCGTTACATTGGTGGCAGCGGTGGGATGGCGTCCTAGTGCGAGGAGAAGCAGCTCAGAGACACTGGTAACGTTTGGAGTTACAATTGAGGGCAACGCTAGCCATTGGGCAGCGCCCCTGGCTACAACAGGATGGCTTCCCTAGGGCGAGGAACAGCATCCTGGGAACACCCAGCAAAACTGGACTATTGGTATAGTCACGTACAGTTTGACGCTATGCTGAAGCGGCGGTTGGCTGTCTACGGGCCCCTTCTAACCGAGGAAATGATACCAAGAATGAGGAGAGAACTGGCGGAGTATCTGCAGATGGAAGCAGAATATCGGGCAGTGAGGGCAAAGTATTCCGTCCCTGCGCCCCAACAACAGCGTGAGTTACAGGGGGCCGAAGGGGCCGTCCTTTCCCCCCAGCAGCCGTGTGTCCTACAGAGAGCAGAGACAGTTGGTCCCTCTCTACAGCAACAGGACCATGGTAAGGGAGTGGAGACAGGCGGTCTCCCTCTCCAGCGGCAGTGTGTACCCCAGGGGGCCGAAGGTGCCGTCCTTCCCCCCCAGCAGCCGTGTGTCCTACAGAGAGCAGAGACAGTTGGTCCCTCTCTACAGCAACAGGACCATGGTAAGGGAGTGGAGACAGGCGGTCTCCCTCTCCAGCGGCAGTGTGTACCCCAGGGGGCCGAAGGTGCCGTCCTTCCCCCCCAGCAGCAGTATGTCCTACAGAGAGCAGAGACAGTTGGTCCCTCTCTACAGCAACAGGACCATGGTAAGGGAGCGGAGACAGGCGGTCTCCCTCTCCAGCGGCAGTGTGTACCCCAGGGGGCCGAAGGTGCCGTCCTTCCCCCCCAGCAGCAGTGTGTCCTACAGAGAGCAGAGACAGTTGGTCCCTCTCTACAGCAACAGGACCATGGTAAGGGAGTGGAGACAGGCGGTCTCCCTCTCCAGCGGCAGCCTGTGTTTCCAGGAAAGGAGCACAGCACCCCCTCTCCCCAGCGGCAGCTTCCCCCAACAAGGGGAGACACCAATCCTCCAGACGGCGCAGATGGGACCGTGGTCTCTGTGCCTGACCTACAGGGATGCTGGACAGCCTTTCCAGATCCCCAACTACCCTCACCGGGACACCCAGAGGAGGGGGTAAGTACAAATTCCCCTCCCCAGCTAACTCCTAGCGTGGCACCAGGGTTAACGGAGGCGATGCTAACCCCTCCTGACGTCCATGTTCCCTTGACTACTGAGCCGGACTATGGTCTCAGTACCCCAGCGGAAGAGCTGGCAGCTGGACAGAGCGCAGTCGGCCTCTGCCCTACCTTTGTCCCTGGTCCAGAGCCTGATGTCCTGCAGGCTACCCCAGCAGAAGAGCTGGCATCTGGGCAGAGTGCAGTTGGCCTCTGCCCTTCAAGTACCCTCGGCATGTGGCCTCATTACCACAGCCAAATACCCAGGTGCAGTGACTGTGTGTTGTGGGTGGGCTGTTCCTGTACTTTGATGTTGTGGGGGGGCTACTCGGACATCTGTTTATTGTGGGTTGGTGGATCGACTAACGGAGGCACTGACCGACAGAAGGTCAGGTGCCTGGTTAGTCTTCCCCCCAAAGGGGAGATGTGTGACGAAGTGCCCTTCGCCACTTTGTCCTGGAGAGGCCTGCTTGCCTGCCTCCTCCCCTGCGACTATGGTCCTGGACTATATTGCACTGTAAACCCTGTATTCAGGCATATGGACTTGTATTAGACTGTCTTTTTCCCTTTATCTATGCTGTAGGTTTGGACTGCTAATATAACCTAACAGCCAGGGGATTTAGGCGAATATATTGCATGAGAATGCCATTACTGGAGAATACAGCCGTTCGTATGATTTCATGCGAATTCTTTGTGCTCTGAATAGGTGGCCGCCATTTCGGGACTTTTCCACGTGTTCGCGGCCATCTTGCGTGCGAACAGCGGTGTTTGCCTGTGAACGCATGGAACTGAAATCGGAAGCACAAACAGGCGAATACCGCTAAGACCTCCAGACATCCAGAACTACGCACGGAAACTACCGAACGACCGGCCGTTCGGTAGTTATACTTAACTTAGTATGGGGATTCTAGCGACCACAAAGATGCGAATGGATGGCAAGAATTTCGTCTATTTTACCGTGCGAACGGAGACCGACCGCAAGGCCAAAACTCATGGAACTATTTTCGGCTAGTTGGTCTGTGCGGTCGGTCAAAACTTTGGAGCCCTGTATCTCCCGAACCATCCATCCGAATGGGCTGATTTTTGGACAGACTGTTCCCCTGAACAAGGGCTATTTGGGGATACCAGATTTAAAGCTGTACCCCCTGTTTTTGGGGTACATCCAGAACTTGGGTAAAATAATGTATGTTTTAATTGGGTTATGTGTTTATCTGAGGGGAGGAGACGTGGGGGTGTTACCATGCATGTGATTGGTCAATTTCATCCTCCCCCTGGGAGTGTCCTGTATGTACCTGATCCTAATAAAAAGCAGGCTGGGTGTTCCAGTCCTCAGACCTCTTCTGACCCTCAATACGTAGCCGTGTCTCGTTATTGGAGGGAACTGCTATATCACACTGGGGATTGCTATGCTCTGCATATTCCCCTGAGCTCTTAATCACTTAGCTCTTTTAAGAGCTTGTTCCAGATACGCTCTCCTGGAGGAGAGGTCTTCCCCACACGGTCCTGGAGGACAGAAGCCGATCCAGGGTGGAAGGAAGACGGCGCGGCTCCAGTTAAGCTACGGCGGTTGTGGAGTCTGCGGTGGTTGTGGTGTCGTCTGCAGTGCTTGGAGTCCTCTGAGAGCGCTAGGAGCATCCATCAACGGAGGGTACTCGGTCGGGGTACACGGAGCTCCGTTACACCTCACATCTCAAAAATATTTCATTTACTTATCTCATATAGTTAAATAATGTGTTTGTGAGATCTAATAAATGACCGAGGGTGGTGGTGTTGCGGAGACAGGCTCAGGCACCGAGGGTGGTGGTGTTGCGGAGACAGGCACAGGCACCGAGGGTGGTGGTGTTGCGGAGACAGGCACCGAGGGTGGTGGTGTTGCGGAGACAGGCACCGAGGGTGGTGGTGTTGCGGAGACAGGCACAGGCACCGAGGGTGGTGGTGTTGCGGAGACAGGCACCGAGGGCGGTGGTGTTGCGGAGACAGGCACCGAGGGCGGTGGTGTTGCGGAGACAGGCACCGAGGGCGGTGGTGTTGCGGAGACAGGCACCGAGGGCGGTGGTGTTGCGGAGACAGGCACCGAGGGCGGTGGTGTTGCGGAGACAGGCACCGAGGGCGGTGGTGTTGCGGAGACAGGCACCGAGGGCGGTGGTGTTGCGGAGACAGGCACCGAGGGCGGTGGTGTTGCGGAGACAGGCACCGAGGGCGGTGGTGTTGCGGAGACAGGCACCGAGGGCGGTGGTGTTGCGGAGACAGGCACCGAGGGCGGTGGTGTTGCGGAGACAGGCACCGAGGGCGGTGGTGTTGCGGAGACAGGCACCGAGGGCGGTGGTGTTGCGGAGACAGGCACCGAGGGCGGTGGTGTTGCGGAGACAGGCACCGAGGGCGGTGGTGTTGCGGAGACAGGCACCGAGGGCGGTGGTGTTGCGGAGACAGGCACCGAGGGCGGTGGTGTTGCGGAGACAGGCACCGAGGGCGGTGGTGTTGCGGAGACAGGCACCGAGGGCGGTGGTGTTGCGGAGACAGGCACCGAGGGCGGTGGTGTTGCGGAGACAGGCACCGAGGGCGGTGGTGTTGCGGAGACAGGCACCGAGGGCGGTGGTGTTGCGGAGACAGGCACCGAGGGCGGTGGTGTTGCGGAGACAGGCACCGAGGGCGGTGGTGTTGCGGAGACAGGCACCGAGGGCGGTGGTGTTGCGGAGACAGGCACCGAGGGCGGTGGTGTTGCGGAGACAGGCACCGAGGGCGGTGGTGTTGCGGAGACAGGCACCGAGGGCGGTGGTGTTGCGGAGACAGGCACCGAGGGCGGTGGTGTTGCGGAGACAGGCACCGAGGGCGGTGGTGTTGCGGAGACAGGCACCGAGGGCGGTGGTGTTGCGGAGACAGGCACCGAGGGCGGTGGTGTTGCGGAGACAGGCACCGAGGGCGGTGGTGTTGCGGAGACAGGCACCGAGGGCGGTGGTGTTGCGGAGACAGGCACCGAGGGCGGTGGTGTTGCGGAGACAGGCACCGAGGGCGGTGGTGTTGCGGAGACAGGCACAGGCACCGAGGGCGGTGGTGTTGCGGAGACAGGCACAGGCACCGAGGGCGGTGGTGTTGCGGAGACAGGCACAGGCACCGAGGGCGGTGGTGTTGCGGAGACAGGCACAGGCACCGAGGGCGGTGGTGTTGCGGAGACAGGCACAGGCACCGAGGGCGGTGGTGTTGCGGAGACAGGCACAGGCACCGAGGGCGGTGGTGTTGCGGAGACAGGCACAGGCACCGAGGGCGGTGGTGTTGCGGAGACAGGCACAGGCACCGAGGGCGGTGGTGTTGCGGAGACAGGCACAGGCACCGAGGGCGGTGGTGTTGCGGAGACAGGCACAGGCACCGAGGGCGGTGGTGTTGCGGAGACAGGCACAGGCACCGAGGGCGGTGGTGTTGCGGAGACAGGCACAGGCACCGAGGGCGGTGGTGTTGCGGAGACAGGCACAGGCACCGAGGGCGGTGGTGTTGCGGAGACAGGCACAGGCACCGAGGGCGGTGGTGTTGCGGAGACAGGCACAGGCACCGAGGGCGGTGGTGTTGCGGAGACAGGCACAGGCACCGAGGGCGGTGGTGTTGCGGAGACAGGCACAGGCACCGAGGGCGGTGGTGTTGCGGAGACAGGCACAGGCACCGAGGGCGGTGGTGTTGCGGAGACAGGCACAGGCACCGAGGGCGGTGGTGTTGCGGAGACAGGCACAGGCACCGAGGGCGGTGGTGTTGCGGAGACAGGCACAGGCACCGAGGGCGGTGGTGTTGCGGAGACAGGCACAGGCACCGAGGGCGGTGGTGTTGCGGAGACAGGCACAGGCACCGAGGGCGGTGGTGTTGCGGAGACAGGCACAGGCACCGAGGGCGGTGGTGTTGCGGAGACAGGCACAGGCACCGAGGGCGGTGGTGTTGCGGAGACAGGCACAGGCACCGAGGGCGGTGGTGTTGCGGAGACAGGCACAGGCACCGAGGGCGGTGGTGTTGCGGAGACAGGCACAGGCACCGAGGGCGGTGGTGTTGCGGAGACAGGCACCGAGGGCGGTGGTGTTGCGGAGACAGGCACCGAGGGCGGTGGTGTTGCGGAGACAGGCACCGAGGGCGGTGGTGTTGCGGAGACAGGCACCGAGGGCGGTGGTGTTGCGGAGACAGGCACCGAGGGCGGTGGTGTTGCGGAGACAGGCACCGAGGGCGGTGGTGTTGCGGAGACAGGCACAGGCACCGAGGGCGGTGGTGTTGCGGAGACAGGCACAGGCACCGAGGGCGGTGGTGTTGCGGAGACAGGCACAGGCACCGAGGGCGGTGGTGTTGCGGAGACAGGCACAGGCACCGAGGGCGGTGGTGTTGCGGAGACAGGCACAGGCACCGAGGGCGGTGGTGTTGCGGAGACAGGCACAGGCACCGAGGGTGGTGGTGTTGCGGAGACAGGCACAGGCACCGAGGGTGGTGGTGTTGCGGAGACAGGCACAGGCACCGAGGGTGGTGGTGTTGCGGAGACAGGCACAGGCACCGAGGGTGGTGGTGTTGCGGAGACAGGCACAGGCACCGAGGGTGGTGGTGTTGCGGAGACAGGCTCAGGCACCGAGGGTGGTGGTGTTGCGGAGACAGGCTCAGGCACCGAGGGTGGTGGTGTTGCGGAGACAGGCTCAGGCACCGAGGGTGGTGGTGTTGCGGAGACAGGCTCAGGCACCGAGGGTGGTGGTGTTGCGGAGACAGGCTCAGGCACCGAGGGTGGTGGTGTTGCGGAGACAGGCTGAGGGTGGTGGTGTTGCGGAGACAGGCTGAGGGTGGTGGTGTTGCGGAGACAGGCTGAGGGTGGTGGTGTTGCGGAGACAGGCTGAGGGTAGTGGTGTTGCGGAGACAGGCTGAGGGTAGTGGTGTTGCGGAGACAGGCTGAGGGTAGTGGTGTTGCGGAGACAGGCTGAGGGTAGTGGTGTTGCGGAGACAGGCTGAGGGTAGTGGTGTTGCGGAGACAGGCTGAGGGTAGTGGTGTTGCGGAGACAGGCTGAGGGTAGTGGTGTTGCGGAGACAGGCTGAGGGTAGTGGTGTTGCGGAGACAGGCTGAGGGTAGTGGTGTTGCGGAGACAGGCTGAGGGTAGTGGTGTTGCGGAGACAGGCTGAGGGTAGTGGTGTTGCGGAGACAGGCTGAGGGTAGTGGTGTTGCGGAGACAGGCTGAGGGTAGTGGTGTTGCGGAGACAGGCTGAGGGTAGTGGTGTTGCGGAGACAGGCTGAGGGTAGTGGTGTTGCGGAGACAGGCTGAGGGTAGTGGTGTTGCGGAGACAGGCTGAGGGTAGTGGTGTTGCGGAGACAGACTCAGGGTAGTGGTGTTGCGGAGACAGACTCAGGGTAGTGGTGTTGCGGAGACAGACTCAGGGTAGTGGTGTTGCGGAGACAGACTCAGGGTACCCTGAGTCTTTCTCAGCTCGCCTTCTATACCCGCCCCCCTCCTAAGCAAAACTGTGTTTGCAGAGAGAGAGATCACAAATAGTACAAAATTAAAGACAAACACAATCTCTCTCCATCCCTCCCTATCCATATCCATATCCATCCCTCCCTATCCATATCCATATCCATATCCATCCCTCCCTATCCATATCCATATCAATCCATCCCTCCCTATCCATATCCATATCAATCCATCCCTCCCTATCCATATCCATATCAATCCATCCCTCCCTATCCATATCCATATCAATCCATCCCTCCCTATCCATATCCATATCCATATCCATATCCATCCCTCCCTATCCATATCCATATCCATATCCATCCCTATCCATATCCATCCCTCCCTATCCATATCCATATCCATCCATATCCATCCCTCCCTATCCATATCCATATCCATCCCTCCCTATCCATATCCATATCCATCCCTCCCTATCCATATCCATATCCATCCCTCCCTATCCATATCCATCCCTCCCTATCCATATCCATATCCATCCCTCCCTATCCATATCCATATCCATCCCTCCCTATCCATATCCATATCCATATCCATCCCTATCCATATCCATATCCATCCCTCCCTATCCATATCCATATCCATATCCATATCCATATCCATATCCATATCCATCCCTCCCTATCCATTTCCATATCCATATCCATCCCTCCCTATCCATATCCATCCCTCCCTATCCATATCCATCCCTCCCTCCCTATATCCATATCCATATTCATCCCTCCCTATATCCATATCCATATCCATCCCTATCCATATCCATATCCATCCCTCCCTATCCATATCCATCCCTCCCTATCCATATCCATATCCATTTCCATCCATCCCTCCCTATCCATATCCATATCCATCCATCCCTATCCATATCCATCCCTCCCTCCCTATCCATATCCATCCCTCCCTATCCATATCCATATCCATCCCTCCCTATCCATATCCATATCCATATCCATATCCATCCCTCCCTATCCATATCCATATCCATCCCTCCCTATCCATATCCATATCCATCCCTCCCTATCCATATCCATATCCATCCCTCCCTATCCATATCCATATCCATCCCTCCCTATCCATATCCATATCCATCCCTCCCTATCCATATCCATATCCATCCCTCCCTATCCATATCCATATAGAAACATAGAAACATAGAATGTGATGGCAGATAAGAACCATTCGGCCCATCTAGTCTGCCCAGTTTTCTAAATACTTTCATTAGTCCCTGGCATTATCTTATAGTTAGGATAGCCTTATGCCTATCCCACGCATGCTTAAACTCCTTTACTGTGTTAACCTCTACCACTTCAGCTGGAAGGCTATTCCATGCATCCACTACCCTCTCAGTAAAGTAATACTTCCTGATATTATTTTTAAACCTTTGTCCTTCTAATTTAAGACTATGTCCTCTGGTTGTGGTAGTTTTTCTTCTTTTAAATATAGTCTCCTCCTTTACTGTGTTGATTCCCTTTATGTATTTAAATGTTTCTATCATATCCCCCCTGTCTCGTCTTTCCACCAAGCTATACATGTTAAGATCCTTTAACCTTTCCTGGTAAGTTTTATCCTGCAATCCATGAACCAGTTTAGTAGCCCTTCTTTGAACTCTCTCTAAGGTATCAATATCCTTCTGAAGATATGGTCTCCAGTACTGTGTACAGTACTCCAAGTGAGGTCTCACCAGTGTTCTGTACAATGGCATGAGCACTTCCCTCTTTCTACTGCTAATACCTCTCCCTATACAACCAAGCATTCTGCTAGCATTTCCTGCTGCTCTATTACATTGTCTGCCTACCTTTAAGTCCTCAGAAATAATCACCCCTAAATCCCTTTCCTCAGATGTTGAGGTTAGGACTCTATCAAATATTCTGTACTCTGCCCTTGGGTTTTTACGTCCAAGATGCATTATCTTGCACTTATCCACATTAAATGTCAGTTGCCACAACTCTGACCATTTTTCTAGTTTACCTAAATCATTTGCCATTTGGCTTATCCCTCCTGGAACATCAACCCTGTTACATATCTTAGAATCATCCGCAAAAAGACACACCTTACCATCAAGACCTTCTGCAATATCACTAATAAAAATATTAAAGAGAATGGGTCCAAGTACAGATCCCTGAGGTACCCCACTGGTGACAAGCCCAAGCTTCGAATATACTCCATTGACTACAACCCTCTGTTGCCTGTCACTCAGCCACTTCCTTACCCATTCAACAATATTGGAATCCAAACTCAAAGATTGCAGTTTATTGATAAGCCTTCTATGTGCAACAGTGTCAAAAGCCTTACTGAAATCTAGGTAAGATAGTTTGGCATGATCTCCCTGAAGTAAACCCATGTTGTCTCTGATCTTGAAATCCATGTGTTTTTAGATGTTCAACAATCCTATCCTTTAGCATGGTTTCCATCACTTTCCCTACTACTGAAGTAAGGCTTACTGGCCTATAGTTGCCCAACTCCTCCCTATTACCTTTCTTGTGAATGGGCACAACATTCGCTAACTTCCAATCTTCTGGGACTACTCCTGTTAACAATGATTGGTTAAATAAATCTGTTAATGGTTTTGCTAGTACACCACTAAGCTCTTTTAATAGCTTTGGGTGTATTCCATCAGGTCCCATTGACTTATTTGTCTTTACTTTTGACAGTTGAAATAGAACCTCTTCCTCTGTAAACTCACGTGTAATAAATGACTCATTTATCCTTTTTTTTAACAGAGGTCCCTTTCCTTCATTTTCAGCTGTAAATACCGAACAAAAATATTCATTGAGGCAGTCAGCTAGACCTTTATCCTCATCTACATACCTTCCTTCTTTTGTTTTTAATCTAACTAATCCTTGTTTTACTTTTCTTTTCTCATTTATGTATCTAAAAAAAGTTTTGTCCCCCTTTTTTACTGACTGTGCTATTTTCTCTTCTGTGTGTGATTTGGAAGCTCTTATAACTTGCTTAGCCTCTTTCTGCCTAATCTTATAGGTCATTCTGTCTTCCTCACTCTGGGTTTTTTTATAATTACTAAATGCTAACTTTTTGTTTTTTACTATTTTGGCCACATCTGCGGAGTACCACAGTGGTTTCTTGAATTTTTTGCTTTTACTGACAAGCCTAATGCAATTTTCTGTTGCCTTCAGTAGTGCAGCTTTTAAATAATCCCATTTATTTTGGACTCCATTTAAATTGCTCCAGTCTGATAATGACTCCTTTACACATATTCTAATTTTAGAAAAGTCTGTTTTTCTAAAAGTCTAAAACTTTTGTTTTTGTGTGGTGTGACTCAGTCACTGTTCTTATATTAAACCACACTGACTGATGATCACTGGATCCTAAACTTTCACCTACAGTAATATCTGATACCAAATCTCCATTTGTTAACACTAAATCTAGTATGGCCTCTTTACGAGTTGGCTCCTCAACGACTTGTTTTAGAGACAATCCCAGTAGGGAGTTTAGAATATGTGTGCTTCTGGCACAAGTAGCTATTTTTGTTTTCCAATTCACATCAGGAAGATTAAAGTCACCCATGGTGATAACTTCCCCCTTCATTGTTATTTTAGCTATTTCTTCAACTAGTAGATTATCTAACTCTTCAATTTGTCCTGGGGGCCTATAAATCACACCTACACGAACTACTGTTTGATTACCAAATTCTAACGTAACCCAAATGGACTCTATGTTCGTCTCACTAACCTTTATTAGGCTAGATTTTATGCTATCCTTCACATACAGGGCCACCCCTCCCCCTTTCTTGCCTTCCCTGTCTTTTCTATATAAAGAGTACCCTGGTATTGCTATGTCCCAGTCATTTTTTTCGTTATACCATCCCTCACTATCCATATCCATATCCATCCGTCCCTATCCATATCCATATCCATATCCATCCCTCCCTATCCATAAATATATCCATCCCTCCCTATCCATATCCATATCCATCCCTCCCTATCCATATCCATATCCATATCCATATCCATCCCTCCCTATCGATATCCATATCATCCCTCCCTATCCATCCCTCCCTATCCATATCCATATCCATCCCTCCCTATCCATATCCATATCCATCCCTCCCTATCCATATCCATATCCATCCCTCCCTATCCATAACCCTATCCATATCCATCCCTCCCTATCCATATCCATATCCATATCCATCCCTCCCTATCCATATCCATATCCATATCCATCCCTCCCTATCCATATCCATATCCATATCCATCCCTCCCTATCCATATCCATATCCATCCCTCCCTATCCATATCCATATCCATCCATTCCTCCCTATCCATATCCATATCCATCCCTCCCTATCCATATCCATATCCATATCCATATCCATCCATCCCTCCCTATCCATATCCATCCCTCCCTCCCTATCCATATCCATCCCTCCCTCCCTATCCATATCCATCCCTCCCTCCCTATCCATATCCATCCCTCCCTCCCTATCCATATCCATATCCATATCCATATCCATCCCTCATCCATATCCATATCCATATCATCCCTCCCTATCCATATCCATATCCATATCCATATCCATATCCATCCATCCCTCCCTATCCATATCCATATCCATCCCTCCCTATCCATATCCATATCCATCCCCATCCCTCCCTATCCATATCCATCCCCATCCCCATCCCTCCCTATCCATATCCATATCCATATCCATATCCATATCCATCCCTATCCCTATCCATCCCTATCCCCATCCCTATCCATCCCTATCCCCATCCCTATCCATCCCTATCCCTATCCATCCCCATCCCTATCCATCCCCATCCCTATCCATCCCCATCCCTATCCATCCCCATCCCTATCCATCCCCATCCCTATCCATCCCCATCCCTATCCATCCCCATCCCTATCCATCCCCATCCCTATCCATCCCCATCCCTATCCATCCCCATCCCTATCCATCCCCATCCCTATCCATCCCCATCCCTATCCATCCCCATCCATCCCCATCCCTATCCATCCCCATCCCTATCCATCCCCATCCCTATCCCCATCCCTATCCCTATCCCTATCCCCATCCCTATCCCCATCCCTATCCCTATCCCCATCCCTATCCCTATCCCCATCCCTATCCCTATCCCCATCCCCATCCCTATCCATCCCCATCCATCCCCATCCCTATCCATCCCCATCCATCCCCATCCATCCCCATCCCTATCCATCCCCATCCCTATCCATCCCCATCCCTATCCATCCCCATCCCTATCCATCCCCATCCCTATCCATCCCCATCCCTATCCATCCCCATCCCTATCCATCCCCATCCCTATCCATCCCCATCCCTATCCATCCCCATCCCTATCCATCCCCATCCCTATCCATCCCCATCCCTATCCATCCCCATCCCTATCCATCCCCATCCCTATCCATCCCCATCCCTATCCATCCCCATCCCTATCCATCCCCATCCCTATCCCTATCCATCCCTCCCTATCCCTATCCATCCCTCCCTATCCCTATCCATCCCTCCCTATCCATCCCTCCCTATCCATCCCTCCCTATCCATCCCTCCCTATCCATCCCTCCCTATCCATCCCTCCCTATCCATCCCTCCCTATCCATCCCTCCCTATCCATCCCTCCCTATCCATATCCATCCATCCCTATCCATATCCATCCATCCCTATCCATATCCATCCATCCCTCCCTATCCATATCCATCCATCCCTCCCTATCCATATCCATCCATCCCTCCCTCCCTATCCATATCCATCCATCCCTCCCTATCCATATCCATCCATCCCTCCCTATCCATATCCATCCATCCCTCCCTATCCATATCCATCCATCCCTCCCTATCCATATCCATCCATCCCTCCCTATCCATATCCATCCATCCCTCCCTCCCTATCCATATCCATCCATCCCTCCCTATCCATATCCATCCATCCCTCCCTATCCATATCCATCCATCCCTCCCTATCCATATCCATCCATCCCTCCCTATCCATATCCATCCATCCCTCCCTATCCATATCCATCCATCCCTCCCTATCCATATCCATCCCTCCATATCCATATCCATATCCATCCCTATCCATATCCATATCCATATCCATATCCATCCCTATCCATATCCATATCCATCCATCCCTATCCATATCCATCCATCCCTATCCATATCCATCCATCCCTCCCTATCCATATCCATCCCTCCCTCCCTATCCATATCCATCCCTCCCTCCCTATCCATATCCATCCCTCCCTCGCTATCCATATCCATATCCATATCCATCCCTCCCTCGCTATCCATATCCATATCCATATCCATATCCATATCATCCCTCCCTATCCATATCATCCCTCCCTATCCATATCATCCCTCCCTATCCATATCCATCCCTCCCTATCCATATCCATCCCTCCCTATCCATATCCATCCCTCCCTCGCTATCCATATCCATATCCATATCATCCCTCCCTATCCATATCCATATCCATCCCTCCCTCGCTATCCATATCCATATCCATCCATCCCTCCCTATCCATATCCATATCCATATCCATCCCTCCCTCGCTATCCATATCCATATCCATATCCATCCCTCCCTCGCTATCCATATCCATCCATCCCTCCCTATCCATATCCATATCCATATCCATCCATCCCTCCCTATCCATATCCATATCCATATCCATCCCTCCCTCCCTATATCCATATCCATATCCATATCCATCCCTCCCTATCCATCCCTCCCTATCCATATCCATATCCATATCCATCCCTCCCTATCCATATCCATATCCATATCCATCCCTCCCTATCCATATCCATATCCATATCCATCCCTCCCTATCCATATCCATATCCATATCCATCCCTCCCTATCCATATCCATATCCATATCCATCCCTCCCTATCCATATCCATATCCATATCCATCCCTCCCTATCCATATCTATCCCTATCCCTATCCCTATCCCTATCCCTATCCATCCCTATCCCTATCCCTATGCCTATCCCTATCCATCCCTATCCATCCCTATCCATCCCTCATCCCTATCCATCCCTCCCTATCCCTATCCATCCCTCCCTATCCCTATCCATCCCTCCCTATCCCTATCCATCCCTCCCTATCCCTATCCATCCCTCCCTATCCATCCCTATCCATCCCTCCCTATCCCTATCCATCCCTCCCTATCCCTATCCATCCCTCCCTATCCCTATCCATCCCTCCCTATCCATCCCTATCCATCCCTCCCTATCCATCCCTATCCATCCCTCCCTATCCATCCCTATCCATCCCTCCCTATCCATCCCTATCCATCCCTCCCTATCCATCCCTATCCATCCCTCCCTATCCATCCCTATCCATCCCTATCCCTATCCATCCCTCCCTATCCATCCCTCCCTATCCATCCCTCCCTATCCCTATCCATCCCTCCCTATCCCTATCCATCCCTCCCTATCCCTATCCATCCCTCCCTATCCCTATCCATCCCTCCCTATCCCTATCCATCCCTCCCTATCCCTATCCATCCCTCCCTATCCCTATCCATCCCTCCCTATCCCTATCCATCCCTATCCCTATCCATCCCTATCCATCCCTATCCCTATCCATCCCTATATCCCTATCCCTATCCATCCCTATATCCCTATCCCTATCCATCCCTATATCCCTATCCCTATCCATCCCTATATCCCTATCCCTATCCATCCCTATATCCCTATCCCTATCCATCCCTATATCCCTATCCCTATCCATCCCTATATCCCTATCCCTATCCATCCCTATATCCCTATCCCTATCCATCCCTATATCCCTATCCCTATCCATCCCTATATCCCTATCCCTATCCATCCCTATATCCCTATCCCTATCCCTATCCATCCCTATATCCCTATCCCTATCCATCCCTATATCCCTATCCCTATCCATCCCTATATCCCTATCCATCCCTATATTCATCCGATGGAGAGGGATGGATAGATGGATAGGGAGGGAGAGGAGGGATGGATAAATATGGATATGGATAGGGAGGGATGGATAGATAGATATGGATAGGGAGGGAGAGGAGGGATGGATAAATATGGATATGGATAGGGAGGGATGGATAGATAGATATGGATAGAGAGGGGAGGGATGGGTGGATATGGATAGGGATGGATATGGAAAGGGATGGATATGGATGGATGGGGTGGATGGATGGATAGGGAGGGAGGGGGAGGGACGGGGAGGGATGATGGTTCGATAGAGAGGGATGGATCCATCCATCCCTCACTCAAAATCACTCACTTGCCAACCCACACTCACCCCGTCACCCACTCACACTTACAAATCACACACTCAGTCACCTGCCCATACTCAGTCACTCACTAACCCACACTCACCCAGTCACCCGCCCACACTCACAATCACACACTCAATCTAAATTTTTTAAATAAGTGTACTTACAGTTTGAAGTCAGGAGATCTCTGCCTTCAGCTTGTCAGCTCCAGCCAACTCCTACGCTGCTGCTGACAGGCTCTGGGAGACAGGATGCTTGTGCACAGTGCTGCCCTGTGCTCTGCTGACAGCAGATCTGAGTGGATGGAGGCGTATTATGCCTCCCTCAACTCGGAAGTCCCTCTGCTGGCAGTCTGAGTGACTGCAACTAGAGGCTTTCCTAGCTTTGAATGTAAACACTGTATTTTCTCAGAAAATACAGTGTTTACATGGGAAAGGCTGCAGAGAGCTATAGATCTCACCTGAACAACCTCATTAAGCTGAAGTTGTTCAGGTGACTATAGGGTCTCTTTAACCTTTCCTGGTAAGTTTTTTTTATCCTGCAACCCATGAACCAGTTTAATAGCCCTTCTCTGAACTCTCTCTAAAGTATCAATATCCTTCTGGAGATACGGTCTCCAGTACTACGTACAATACTCCAAGTGAGGTCTCACCAGTGTTCTGTACAATGGCATGAGCACTTCCCTCTTTCTACTGCTAATACCCCTCCCTATACAACCAAGCATTCTGCTGGCATTTCCTGCTGCTCTATTACACTGCCTAACATTTTAAGTCATCAGAAATGATCTCCCATCAATCCCTTTCATCAGATGTTGAGGTTAGGACTCTATCAAATATTCTGTACTCTGCCCTTGGGTTTTTATGTCCAAGATGCATTATCTTGCACTTCTCCACATTAAACGTCAGTTGCCACAGCTCTGACCATTTTTCTAGTTTATCTAAATCCTTTGCCATTTGACTTATCCCTCCTGGACCATTAACCCTTTTACATATCTTAGTATCATCAGCAAAAAGACATACCTCACCATCAAGGCCTTCTGCAATATCACTAAGTACAGATCCCTGAGGTACCTCACTGGTGACAAGCCCATGCTTCGAATATACTCCATTGACTACAACCCTCTGTTGCCTGTCACTCAGCCACTGCCTTACCCATTCAACAATATTGGAATCCAAACTCAAGGATTGCAGTTTATTGATAAGCCTTCTATGTGCAACAGTGTCAAAAGCCTTACTGAAATCTAGGTAAGCAATGTCTACTGCACCACCCTGATCTATAATTTTAGTTACTCAATCAAATAAAAAAAATCAATAAGGTTTGACATGATCTCCCTTAAGTAAACCCATGCTGTCTCTGATCTTGAAATCCATGTGTTTTTAGATGTTCAACAATCCTATCCTTTAGCATGGTTTCCATCACTTTCCCTACTACTGAAGTAAGGCTTACTGGCCTATAGTTGCCCGACTCCTCCCTACTACTTTTCTTGTGGATGGGCACAACATTCGCTAACTTCCAATCTTCTGGGACTACTCCTGTTAACAATGATTGGTTAAATAAATCTGTTAATGGTTTTGCTAGTACACCACTAAGCTCTTTTAATAACTTTGGGTGTATTCCATCAGGTCCCATTGACTTGTCTTTACTTTTGACAGTTAAAATAGAACCTCTTCCTCTGTAAACTCACATGTAACAAATGACTCCTTTGTTCTTTTTCCTAACTGAGGCCCCTTTCCTTAATTTTCATCTGTAAATACTGAACAAAAATATTAATTGAGGAGGTCATCTAGACCTTTATCCTCTTCTACATACCTTCCTTCTTTTGTTTTAATCTAACTAATCCTTGTTTTACTTTCTTTTTCTCATTTATGTATCTAAAAAATGTTTTGGCCCCTTGTTTACAGACTGTGCTATTTTCTCTTCTGTGTGTGATTTGGAAGCTCTTATGACTTGCTTAGCCTCTTTATGCCTAATCTTATAGATCATTCTGTTTTCCTCACTCTGGATTTTTTTTATAATTACTAAATGCTAACTTTTTGTTTTTTACTATTTTGGCCACATCTGCGGAGTACCACAGTGGTTTCTTGAATTTTTGCGTTTACTGACAAGCCTAATGCAGTTTTCTGTTGCCTTCAGCAGTGCAACTTTTAAATAATCCCATTTCTCTGGGACTCCATTTAAATTGCTCCAGTCTGATAATGACTCATTTACACATATTCTAATTTTAGAAAAATCTGTTTTTCTAAAGTCTAAAACTTTTGTTTTTGTGTAGTTTGACTCAGTCACTGCTCTTATATTAAACCACACTGACTGATGATCACTGGATCCTAAACTTTCACCTACAGTAATATCTGATACCAAATCTCCATTTGTTAACACTAAATCTAGTATGGCCTCTTTACGAGTTGGCTCCAATGACTTGTTTAGAGACAATCCCAGTAGGGAGTTTAGAATATGTGTGCTCCTGGCACAAGCAGCTATTTTGGTTTTCCAATACACATCAGGAAGATTAAAGTAACCCATGATGATAACTTCCCCCTTTATTGTGATTTTAGCCATTTCCTCAACTAGTAGATTATCTAACTCTTCTATTTGTCCTGCAGGCCTATAAATCACAGCTACACGAGTTACTGTGTGTTTACCAAATCTAACGTAACCCAAAACGGACTCTATGTTCGCCTCACTAACTTTTATTAGGCTAGATTTTATGCTATCCTTCACATACAGGGCCACTCCTCCCCCTTTCTTGCCTTCCCTGTCTTTTCTATATAAAGAGTACCCTGGCATTGCTATGTCCCAGTCATTTTTCTCATTATACCATGTCTCAGTAACAGCGGCCAAATCTACATTATCAGTTGCCATTATTGCCACAAGTTCATGGATCTTATTCCCTAAACTGCGAGCATTTGTAGACATGACTATAAGCTTATCATTTTTCAACACACTTGCTACAGGCACCTTCTGTCCTTGTTTTGGGGGGCAAATGGATTGATGTTTTATCACCCTTTGCCCCCCCCCCCGCCCCTCCTAGATTAAATACATCCTAGCAAAATCTCTGAACTGCTCACTGAGAACATTTGTTTCATTTTGAGAAGGATGCAAACCATCTTTTTTGTACAGTTTATTACCATTTCAAACACAGCTACCATGAGAAATAAAGCCAAATCCTTGCTCCTGACACCATTCACCAAACCACAAGTTAAAGTCCTTAATACGCATCCGCATGTCGTTCTGAGTGTTATGCACAGGCAGAATTTCAGAGAATGACAGTGTGGAAGCAACCTTCCCTATATCATTGGCAAAAACACTAAAAACTTCCTTAACCTCTGAAACCTCATTGCAAGCCAAGTCATTTGTCCCTAGATGGACAAGATTATCCAATTCCCCTTCCTGCTTTGCTTGCTTAACAATATTACAATATTACGCCTCCTGTCTCTGTTAGAAAGTAGCTCCAGGAAGACATCTCACAAGACCACCATTGTCCATCTCCACACCTCTTATGATAGAATCCCTCAACAACAACTGCTTTCTATTAGACCTCACCATAGTCTCCAAGCCTGTCTCCACAACACCACTACCCTCCGTGCCTGAGCCTGTCTCCACAACACCACTACCCTCCGTGCCTGAGCCTGTCTCCACAACACCACTACCCTCCGTGCCTGAGCCTGTCTCCACAACACCACTACCCTCCGTGCCTGAGCCTGTCTCCACAACACCACTACCCTCCGTGCCTGAGCCTGTCTCCACAACACCACTACCCTCCGTGCCTGAGCCTGTCTCCACAACACCACTACCCTCCGTGCCTGAGCCTGTCTCCACAACACCATTACACTCTGAAAGTGCAGAAATGAATTATGTAGAGCAACAGACTGCAATATGCCTTTTATCCACAATTCTAAGTCTACCAGATCCTACAGTAATCCATATGCCATTCCTAGTGCATCTCTGCGGCAGTGGCTTTGCAGCAGTTCCAGCCTGAGTTTGTTTACCAGATAATTTACAAATCTCAGTCTTCAAAAATACAATCTCCTGCCACAATATAGAGAACTGTTTACAGATTAGACAGCATCCAAATCTCCAAAAAGTGGAACATGAAACAAATGCATAACAACTATTACACTGAACTAATCTTAAATTATTTCTTTTTTTTTGTCCTCCTGAATATCTCAGACTATCTCCAGAATATCTCACACTTTGTAGCAGCACTTAGAAGCAGCTGCCAAGCTGAGATCTACAACCCGTATATACACTCCTAAAGGCACCACACACTAGGAATGTTTAACACCTGGGTAGGCCTATGCTTATTTGCAAACAAAAGCTAATTAACAAACAATCAATAGCAAAAACCTACCTAATCAAATCAAATGCCTTACCAATTACTAACAGGAAATCAAACCTTGTGCAATCAGTAACCTTTTCCTACAGATGAATCTTACCTGTAACCGTAAAAAAGAAAAAAAACTCTCAGCAAAATCTTAGAGACAGTTGAAGATTATGTAAACCTCTCCAGAATATCTCCAATCACACACTTTGTAGCCAGGGCCGGACTGGGGATACAAAGCAGCCCTGGGAAAAAAAAAATCTATGCCAGCCCCATAAGTCATTGCGCCATATATTGTCGCATGTAATATGTAAGGCTATGTCTTGCCACCCCAGATGATTGAGTAATTATATATATATATATATATATATATATATATTGCTTTTTCTAATATAATATATTGGTCCTTTCAGAGTAAAACATTTAATTATACAGTAAGCATACTCACATGCAGACACAGACAATCTCACTGACACACACAAGCTCATTGATACACAGCCTCATAGACAAACAATTTCACTAATATACATAAGCTCATTGACATAAAAACACAAGCTCACTCACTAGCAGACACACACACACATGCAAGCAAGCAAACTCACTAGCAGGCGCACACACACACACACAGCTTAATGTAGTGGTTCTGGTGTCTATAGCCTGTCCCTGCAGGCTTTTGAATGTAAACACTGACTTTTCAGAGAAAAGGCAGTGTTTACATTGCTTCCTAGTGACACCTCTAGTGACAGACACTCAGACGGTCACTAGAGGCGCTTCCTGTGTCAGTGCGGATTGGCTGAGATCATCAAGCTTGATGATCTCAGTCATAGAGGCAGAGACCAGCATGACGTTGGAAAAAAAAAAGTGAGTAAAACACTATTTTTACAAACACACACAGACACTACGACTGACACACACACACCATGACAGACACACACACACCATGACACAGACACACAGTGACACAGAGACACACACACGACACAGACACACACACACACAGCATGACACACACACACACACAGCGTGACACAGACAGACACACAGCGTGACACAGACAGACACACAGCGTGACACAGACAGACACACAGCGTGACACAGACAGACACACACACAGCGTGACACAGACAGACACACACACACAGCGTGACACAGACAGACACACTCCCACTGACATACATACTTGTTGTTACCTGTGTGGGTGGGTGGGCAGACTGATAGGTGCCCCTCCCCTTCTGTGCCCTCTTTTGCCCCCTGTCCTCCTGTGTGCTTTTTAGCCCCTTCCCCTCCTGTGCCCTTATGTAGCACCCTCCCTTCTTGTGCCCTCTTTAGCCCCCTCCCGTGCCCTCTTTAGCCACCTCCCTTCCTGTGCCCTCTTTAGCCCCATCCCGTGCCCTCTTTAGCCCCCCTTCCGACTTGTACCCTCTTCAGCCCCTTTTGTGCTCATCTTTTGGCCCCTCTCCCCTTCCTGTGACCTCTTAGCCCCCTCCCCTCCTGTGCCCTTTGTTACCCCCTCCCCTTCCTGTGACCTCTTAGCCCCCTCCTGTGCCCTTTGTTACCCCCCCTTCCTGTGACCTCTTAGCCCCCTCCCCTCCTGTGCCATTTGTTACCCCCCTCCCCTTCCTGTGACCTCTTAGCCCCCTCCCCTCCTGTGCCCTTTGTTACCCCCCCTCCCCTTCCTGTGACCTCTTAGCCCCCTCCCCTCCTGTGCCCTTTGTTACCCCCCCTCCCCTTCCTGTGACCTCTTAGCCCCCTCCCCTCCTGTGCCATTTGTTACCCCCCCTCCCCTTCCTGTGACCTCTTAGCCCCCTCCCCTCCTGTGCCCTTTGTTACCCCCCCTCCCCTTCCTGTGACTCCTTAGCCCCCTCCCCTCCTGGGCCATTTGTTACCCCCCCTCCCCTTCCTGTGACCTCTTAGCCCCCTCCCCTCCTGTGCCCTTTGTTACCCCCTCCTCCCCTTCCTGTGACCTCTTAGCCCCCTCCCCTCCTGTGCCCTTTGTTACCCCCTCCCCTTCCTGTGACCTCTTAGCCCCCTCCCCTCCTGTGCCCTTTGTTACCCCCTCCCCTTCTTGTGACCTCTTAGCCCCCTCCCCTCCTGTGCCCTTTGTTACCCCCCCTCCCCTTCCTGTGACCTCTTAGCCCCCTCCCCTCCTGTGCCCTTTGTTACCCCCCCTCCCCTTCCTGTGACCTCTTAGCCCCCTCCCCTCCTGTGCCATTTGTTACCCCCCCCTCCCCTTCCTGTGACCTCTTAGCCCCCTCCCCTCCTGTGCCCTTTGTTACCCCCCTCCCCTTCCTGTGACCTCTTAGCCCCCTCCCCTCCTGTGCCCTTTGTTACCCCCCCTCCCCTTCCTGTGACCTCTTAGCCCCCTCCCCTCCTGTGCCATTTGTTACCCCCCCTCCCCTTCCTGTGACCTCTTAGCCCCCTCCAGGCCTCCTGTGCCCTTTGTTACCCCCCCTCCCCTTCCTGTGACCTCTTAGCCCCCTCCAGGCCTCCTGTGCCCTTTGTTACCCCCCACCCTCCCCTTCCTGTGACCTTTGTTACCCCCACCCTCTCCCCCCCTCCCCTCCTCTCCTCCTCTCCCCTCTCCCCTCCTGTGCTCACCTTCCAGCCCAGCCAGCATTCCTGAAGCTCTTCTTGCGGCCGCAGGGGAAGCTCTTCTGGCGGCCGCTGGGGGAGCAGGCTGTTCTGTCTCTGCTCCCCCTCCCTCGCGCGCAGCTTAATGAGACCGGGGCCGGAATATGACGTCATATTCCGGCGCCGGTCTCTTTCTAGCGCGCGAGGGAGGGGGAGCAGAGACAGAACAGCCTGCTCCCCCAGCGGCCGCCAGAAGAGCTTCCCCTGCGGCCGCAAGGAGAGCTTCCCCTGCGGCCGCCATCCAAGCTCTCCATGCGGCCGCAGGACACCCACATTTCTCCCCGGCCCCAGGTGCCAACGGCCCACCGGGAAATTTCCCGGTATCCCGGTGGGCCAGTCCGGCCCTGTTTGTAGCAGCTGCCAAGCTCTGTCATTATCAGACTGGAGTAATTTAAATGGAGTCCAAGATAAATGGGATTATTTAAAAGTTGCACTGCTGAAGGCAACAGAAAACTGCATTAGGCTTGACAGTAGAAGCAAAAAAGTTAAGAAACCACTGTGAGATACTCCGCAGATGTGGCCAAAATAGTAAAAAACTAAAAGTTAACATTAAGTAATTATAAAAAGAAAAAAAAAAACAGAGTGAGGAAGACAGAATGATCTATAAGACTATTCAGAAAGAGACTAAACAAGTTATAAGAGCTTCCAATTCACATAAAAAAAATAGCACCTCAGTAAAAAAAAAAACAAAAAAAAAAGGGGGGGACAAAACATTTTTTTTAGATACATAAATGAGAAAATGAAAGTAAAACAAAGGATTCATTAGATTAAAAACAAACGAAGGAAGGTGTAACAGATCCTTCCAACTTAGTCTTTTGTTCGTTTCATGCCTCTGTTCGCCTGATTTCGTGCGAAGTCCGTATGTGAAATATAGGTGGCCGCCATTTCGGGACTTTACACGTGTTCGCGGCCATCTTGTGTACGAACAGCGGTGTTTGCCTGTAACCGCATGGAACTAAAAACGGATACGCAAACAGGCGAACACCGCTGAGTCCTCCAGACCTCCATAAGTTCGCACAGAAACTACCGAACACTCCACCATTCGGTAGTTACACTCAGTCATCTATGGGGATTTCAGCGAACCCCGCGATTCGGATGGATGGCAAGATTTTCATACCGTTTTACCGTGCGAACAGAGACCGACCGCAAGGCCAAAACTCATGGAACTATTTTCGGCTAGTTGGTCTGTGCGGTCGGTCAAAACTTTGAAACTCTGTAACTCCCGAACCGTTCATCCAATCGGGCTGATTTTTGGACAGAGTGTTCCCCTAACGAAGATCTCTCAAGCGGTGCCGGATTTAAAGGTGTACCCCCTGTTTTTGGGGTACATCCAGAACTGGGGTAAAATATTGTATGTTCTAATTGTGTTATGTGGTTATCTGAGGGGAGGAGACGTGGGGGTGTTACCCTGTACATAATTGGTTGTTTTTATCCTCCCCCTGGGAGTGTCCTGTGTGTACCCTTTTCTAATAAAAAGCAGGCTGGGTGTCCCAGTCCTCAGTTCTTCTTGACCCTTCATAACGTAGCCTCGTCTCGTTCTTGAAAGGGGATTATTTGGGAAGGTTATTCTGTTCCTGTTGCAGCTGAACCTGATTCTCGCTCTGGATATCGTGGATGGGATTATATCAGCCTACTTCTCCACAGCAGCTTGCAGGGAAAAAGGACGTCTTCAACGGCAGAAACCCTCTCTCTATCTGGGTAGCCGTTACATTGGTGGCAGCGGTGGGATGGTCCTTTTATCCAAGGAGCAAGTGCTGAATGGAGTCTCAGTATGCCAAGCTAAAAAGACCCACACTAAAGGATTTATTGGAGAATCGTGGTAGGAGTGCCAGCAACAGACCACGGAGGGAGCTGATAGCTGACCTGCTGGAGCTGGACGAGATGGATAGATCCATGGAGGTAACGGAACCCATGGCACCCATCAGTGAGGACGATGTGATTACGGCAATTGTACAGCGGAGATTAGCGTTGTATCCAGTCACGTCTACAGAGCTAATAACCCAACTGCTCCGGGAAACAAGGGAAGAGATCCAAACCAAGAGGGATCAAGAAATGGAACTGGTAAGAGCCAGACAGCTCACTACACAGACAGTTCCTACCCCGCTACCCACTACTACAGTAAAGAAAATTCCCTTCACTGCATTTAAAACCTTTGTGGAAAATGAAGAGGAAATTGATGGGTATTTGGCGGACTTTGAAAGACAGTGCTCGCTACATCAAATACCGCCAGAGCAATGGGTCACTATCCTGGCGGGAAAACTATCAGGAAAAGCTAGTGAGGCTTTTCGAGCGCTCACTACAGAGGAGATCACGCAGTACCAAACAGTAAAAGAGGCACTGCTCACCAGGTATGCGGTAACCCCAGAAGCATACCGTCGCCGCTTCCGGGAGTCCAAAAAGAAAGCTGTGGACTCCCACATGGAATGGGCCAACCGACTACAAAGAGTGGCATCACATTGGGTCCAAGGATGTAAGGCCAACACCGGAGAGGAGGCATTGCAATTATTCCTAATGGAACATTTCTTCCAAAATTTGGCTGCGGACATACAAGACTGGGTACGAGACCGGCGCCCCGCTAATTTAAATGAGGCGGCTCGGCTGGCCGATGAATACGCCGAGACAAGGAGAGTAAGCCAGGGTACTCCACGACCAGCTCATAAGATAGAGCCACGTACCCCAGCCGCTGTCTCACGCCCAGAGTTTCGAGCTCCAGTCCCACCAGGACCACCCCGTCCTCAGGGACCTACCAACTACCCCCGAGATTTGTCGAAAGTGACGTGCCATCACTGCGGCAACCTCGGACATATTGCTCGATATTGTCCCCTAAGATCCAATAGCAACAATTGGAGACGCACAACTCCCAACACAGAGGCCCCTGCATCACGACCCTCTGCGGCTCACTGTGTGGAAGCTGAAATGGGCCCTGAGGAATGCCTGGGGATTTTGTATGAAGCAGATCCCATACAAGCTGCTTCGCCAGATAACCGACAGCATCATCGGCAGGAAGTTCGGGTGAATGGACAAATAGCACAAGGCCTAAGAGACACCGGGGCTACCATCACGTTGATCCAAAAACACCTAGTAAAGCCAGAGAATGTGTCTACCCGCACTGTTGCTGTTCGGGTCGCAGGGGGCGCTGTTTTTCGCTTGCCCACTGCCCGAGTACACTTAGACTGGGGAGTCGGATCGGGAAAAACCACAGTTGGCATTATGGACAACTTGCCTGCCGAGGTCGTCTTGGGAAATGACATTGGCCCCTTGACCTCAGCATATTTGCCCACACCTGCTGCCGCTTGTCCCGTAACCACCCGCTCACAGGCCCGTGTCACAGATGACCCTAATACAGGCCGGGAGACCCAGGTAAGCCAAGCACCCACATGTAACCCCACTACAACAAGCAGGCCCATAGCTTGGGACACCCCAGAGGAGTTTGGGAGGGAAACTAGAGAGGACCCCACCCTCCAAAAGTATCGAGAATTAGCAGACAGTAGGGAGGGCAAACAGGAACGTTTTCTATGGGATGGGGACAGGTTGTACAGACTGACGGAAGGAAAAAAGAGAGGCTGTCCCCCTTCGCAGAAGCGCCAACTAGTGGTACCCAGAAAGTACCGGTTGGAGCTTCTCCGAATCGGCCACGACATTCAGTTGGCAGGGCATCTAGGGGGTAACCGTACCACCTTCCGGATCACCCAGACCTTCTTTTGGCCGGGGATCTCAAAGGATGTACGACGTTACTGCAGCACTTGTGACGTATGCCAACGGGTAGGGAAGAGAGGAGATCACCCTAAAGCTCGACTGTTACCTATGCCTGTGATCGAGGAACCATTTAGCAGGGTGGCAGTCGACCTAGTGGGACCCCTACCTAACCCCAGTCCCTCTGGTAAGAAATACATCCTTACCGTAGTGGACTATGCTACTCGCTACCCGGAAGCTGTCGCTCTGACGAATATCCAGGCTGACACTGTCGCCAGTGCTCTAGTCGGGATATTCACCCGAGTGGGATTTCCTCAGGAAATCTTGTCCGATAGAGGGACCCAGTTTACCGCAGACCTAACCCAGCAGCTATGGAAGGTTTGTAGTATTAAACCCCTACTTAGTTCCCCGTACCACCCTCAGACTAACGGTCTCTGTGAACGTTTTAACGGTACCCTAAAGCAATTGCTACGGACCTTTACAGCGGAATACAAAGATTGGGAACGATTCTTGCCGCACCTCCTGTTCGCTTATCGGGAGGTGCCACAGGAATCCACAGGGTTCTCTCCCTTTGAACTGCTCTATGGCCGGAGAGTACGAGGCCCTCTCGACCTCATCCGAGAGCACTGGGAGGGAGAGACAGAACATGAGGGTGTCCCCATCGTGCCATATGTGCTAGAAATGCGGGACCGTATGGAACAGTTAGCCCGGATGGCACGGGACCATCTCCATGCGGCCCAGGGACGGCAGAAACGTTGGTACGATCAGGGCGCCCGCCAGCGAACGTTCCAAGTGGGCCAGAAGGTGCTGGTGCTTAGACCTGTCAAAGGGAATAAGCTCCAGACCTCCTGGCAGGGCCCTTACAAAGTGGTAGCACAGGTATGTGACACCACCTATGTAATTGCCAGCAGCAAAGATGAAAGGATTCAGAAGTCCTTTCACGTAAATTTATTAAAAGAATATCAAGAAAGGCCCGAGGATATAGCAGCCATATGTATACCAGCCACTGAAGACCCTGACAGCTTACCCATACCCGACCTTTTAGCTAACTCGGAACCTAAGACCCTGCTCAATACCATACAGCTAGGGGAGCGGTTAACCCCCGCTGAAAAGGGACAGATCCGACAACTGCTGACTGAAAAGAGGTTGACGTTTTCCCAAGAGCCCGGATACACCCCCTTAGCAACTCACTATGTAGAGACCCCAGGTCAAACTCCTCTCCGGCAAACTCCCTATAGGATCCCTGAGGCAGTAAAAGATGAGATGAGGAAGGAAATCCAGGAGATGCTAAGACTAGGAGTGATAGAGCCATCTGACAGCCCGTGGGCCTCACCGGTGGTCCTAGTCCCCAAAAAGGATGGGACTACCCGGTTCTGTGTCGATTATCGACGTCTCAATGACAAAACCCTGACAGACGCATATCCCATGCCCCGAGTAGACGAGCTATTAGATCGTATTGCCAGGGGACGTTATCTGACCACCATCGATTTGTGTAAAGGGTATTGGCAGATTCCCCTGGCCAAGGAGGCTATCCCTAAGTCGGCCTTTGTCACCCCATTTGGCTTGTACCAATTTAAGGTCATGCCATTTGGGATGAAAAACGCCCCGGCTACATTTCAGCGCTTAGTGGACCGCCTCCTTGATGGCTTCCAGGATTTCGCCTGCGCGTACCTGGATGACATTGCGATTTATAGCGAAACCTGGGGAGAGCACTTAAGGCATGTAGAGGCCGTACTGGATCAGATTCGGGCCGCAGGCTTGACTCTGAAACCAGAAAAGTGTAACTTCGGCATGGCAGAAGTCCAGTACCTGGGACATCGAGTGGGATGTGGGAAGCAGCGCCCAGAACCCGCTAAAATTGAAGCTGTAGCTAACTGGCCCACACCCCACACCAAAACTCAAGTATTAGCATTTTTGGGGACCGCAGGATATTATAGGAGGTTTGTCCCTGACTATAGTACCATCGCAAAACCCTTAACAGACCTAACCAAAAAGAACTTGCCTAGGATAGTCCTGTGGTCTCCCGCCTGTGAAACAGCCTTTCAGGCCCTAAAGAATGCTCTAATTCATGCACCTGTCCTGTCTGCCCCCGTCCCTAACAAAAGATTTGTCGTTCATACAGATGCATCCATGTATGGACTGGGGGCAGTTCTAAGCCAGGTCGGAGAAGATGGAGGCGAGCACCCTGTCGCGTATCTCAGTAGGAAACTGTTACCTAGAGAAGTGAGCTACGCGGCAGTGGAAAAGGAATGCTTAGCCCTGGTCTGGGCATTAAAGAAACTCACCCCATATTTGTACGGACAGGAATTTACACTAATCACCGACCATAACCCCCTGGTGTGGTTAAACAGAGTAGCTGGAGATAATGGACGCTTGTTGAGATGGAGCCTAGCACTGCAACCCTACAACTTCTCCATTCAATACCGCCCGGGCAGGTTTAACGGGAATGCCGATGGTCTGTCCAGACAAACAGAACTATTACCCTAACAAGGGACCGGACAGCCCCAAGTTGACCCGAAAAGGATCAATCCGGGTCTGCCGGAGTGTTCCACAAAAGGGGAGCAGTGTAACAGATCCTTCCAACTTAGTCTTTTGTTCGTTTCATGCCTCTGTTCGCCTGATTTCGTGCGAAGTCCGTATGTGAAATATAGGTGGCCGCCATTTCGGGACTTTACACGTGTTCGCGGCCATCTTGTGTACGAACAGCGGTGTTTGCCTGTAACCGCATGGAACTAAAAACGGATACGCAAACAGGCGAACACCGCTGAGTCCTCCAGACCTCCATAAGTTCGCACAGAAACTACCGAACACTCCACCATTCGGTAGTTACACTCAGTCATCTATGGGGATTTCAGCGAACCCCGCGATTCGGATGGATGGCAAGATTTTCATACCGTTTTACCGTGCGAACAGAGACCGACCGCAAGGCCAAAACTCATGGAACTATTTTCGGCTAGTTGGTCTGTGCGGTCGGTCAAAACTTTGAAACTCTGTAACTCCCGAACCGTTCATCCAATCGGGCTGATTTTTGGACAGAGTGTTCCCCTAACGAAGATCTCTCAAGCGGTGCCGGATTTAAAGGTGTACCCCCTGTTTTTGGGGTACATCCAGAACTGGGGTAAAATATTGTATGTTCTAATTGTGTTATGTGGTTATCTGAGGGGAGGAGACGTGGGGGTGTTACCCTGTACATAATTGGTTGTTTTTATCCTCCCCCTGGGAGTGTCCTGTGTGTACCCTTTTCTAATAAAAAGCAGGCTGGGTGTCCCAGTCCTCAGTTCTTCTTGACCCTTCATAACGTAGCCTCGTCTCGTTCTTGAAAGGGGATTATTTGGGAAGGTTATTCTGTTCCTGTTGCAGCTGAACCTGATTCTCGCTCTGGATATCGTGGATGGGATTATATCAGCCTACTTCTCCACAGCAGCTTGCAGGGAAAAAGGACGTCTTCAACGGCAGAAACCCTCTCTCTATCTGGGTAGCCGTTACAGAAGGTATGTAGAAGAGGATAAAGGTCTAGCTGACTGCCTTAATTAATATTTTTGTTCAGTATTTACAGATGAAAATGAAAGGGGCCTCAGTTAGGAAAAAGGACAAAGGAGTCATTTGTTACATGTGAGTTTACAGAGGAAGAGGCTCTATTTCAACTGTCAAAAGTAAAGGCAATTCAATGGGACCTGATGGAATACACCCAAAGTTATTAAAAGAGCTTAGTGGTGTACTAGCAAAACCATTAACAGATTTATTTAACCAATCATTGTTAACAGGAGTAGTCCCAGAAGATTGGAAGTTAGCGAATGTTTTGCCCATTCACAATAAAGGTAGTAGGGAGGAGTCGGGCAACTATAGGCCAGTAAGCCTTACTTCAGTAGTGGGGCAAGTGATGGAAACCATGTTAAAGGATAGGATTGTTGAACATCTAAAAACACATGGATTTCAAGATCAGAGACAACATGGGTTTACTTCAGGGAGATCATGTCAAACTAATCTTATTGATTTTTGTATTTGATTGTGTAACTAAAATAATAGATCAGGGTGGTGCAGTAGACATTGCTTACCTAGATTTCAGTAAGGCTTTTGACACTGTTGCACATAGAAGGCTTATCAATAAACTGCAATATTTAAGTTTGGATACCAATATTGTTGAATGGGTAAGGCAGTGGCTGAGTGACAGGCAACAGAGGGTTGTAGTCAATGGAGTATATTCGAAGCATGGGCTTGTCACCAGTGGGGTACCTCAGGGATCTGTACTTGGACCCATTCTCTTTAATGTTTTTTTAAGTGATATTGCAGAAGGCCTTGATAGTAAGGTATGTCTTTTCGCTGATGATACGAAGATATGTAACAGGGTTGATGTTCCAGGAGGGATAAGCCAAATGGCAAATGATTTAGGTAAACTAGAAAAATGGTCAGAGCTGTGGCAACTGACATTTAATGTGGATAAGTGCAAGATAACGCATCTTGGACGTAAAAACCCAAGGGCAGAGTACAGAATATTTGATAGAGTCCTAACCTCAACATCCGAGGAAAGGGATTTAGGGGTGATTATTTCTGATGACTTAAGGGTAGGCAGACAATGTAATAGAGCAGCAGGAAATGCTAGCAGAATGCTTGGTTGTATAGGGAGAGGTATTAGCAGTAGAAAGAGGGAAGTGCTCATGCCATTGTACAGAACACTGGTGAGACCTCACTTGGAGTATTGTACGCAGTACTGGAGACCATATCTCCAGAAGGATATTGATACTTTAGAGCAGGGGCGTACCTAGAGCATATGGCACCCGGGGCGGGTCCTAGTTTTGGCACCCCCCCCTGCACTTTCAAATGTACAAAACACCCACATTTTTTTAAATGTATGTAGCATTGAGCAGTGCTTGCATGTTTCAATGTAAGCATGCTTTTGTATGGAGTAAGTGTGAGTGAATGAATGGGTGTGTTTGTATGTAGTGTTGGCATTTTAATGCAGGCATGCTTTTGTGTGTAGTGTTGGCGAGATGCAGTGGTGTGGTTATATATAATGGTGATGTTTTAATACAGAGGTGTGTTTGTATGTAGTGTTTGCACTGGAATGCAGGGATGTGTTTGTGTGTAGTGTTGGCAAGATGCTGAGATGTGGGATTGCCATATTTAAGGACACCAAATAAGGGAGCTATCTGCTAAACAGCACCCTAATTTGGTATCTTTACATATGGAATCTCACATAAGGGCACCAATTTAGGGAATTGTCTACTAAATAGCTAAAAGATCAAAATTTAAAAAGCCTTTTTCTTAATTTTAATCTTTAGGTTGTTTAGTAGATAACTCACTTATTTGTTATCCTTATGTGGGATTGACATATTTAAGGACACCAAATTAGGGAGCTATCTACTAAACATATACACAACCACAGATATACAAACGCATTTAGTTATTAAGAGGTCCAACCAACCTCCCTACCTTACTCTGGGAGTGACAAGCGGTTGCTGCTGGGCTGGGATCTCTGTGCTCTTCCTTCACAGCTCACTTGCACGACCAGTAGTGATGCAGATGCCAGGATGTTGTCATACCCCGGCTGCCGGCTTACTGCAGGGCGTACACAAACTCCTATATGGTCCATAAAAATGTTTAATCTCACTGCCTTCCAGTATATATCTGTCCTATCTGTCTGGGGGAATGTGACAACGTGGATGTATATGTAAGTGGGTGAGTATTACTATCAGGAGAAAGGTATATGGCAGGGTGGGACAGTGTGGTGGATACTATGACAGTGTGTGCCACTGCACACAGTGGATTGAAGGAGGTGACTGCAGGTGAGGTGGTGAGTATATGGTGTTTTATGTCACGGGTGGGAACAATGGGATTGGGTGTTATATGGAAGAGAGGATATTATGTCAAGGCAGGGCCAGGGTGTATGGCAGGGTGTGTATTATGATACGGTGGAGGTATATAGCAGGGAGGGGATTATGGCAGTGTGGGTATTATATGACATGTTAAAGGGGTATATGCCAGGGTGGGAATTATGACCAGGTAGTGGGTTTATAGCAGGGAGGATATTATGACAAGGCAGGGGTGTATATGGTGGGGGTGTATATGGCAGAGAGGGCAAGGGTGTTGAAATTTTTTTTTTTTAAAAACTACTTGTCCAGGGACTAAAGTGTTTGCCCAATCTACTTGTCTGCCGTGACAATCTACTTGTCCTGATACAAATCTTTATTGATAGTAATTTAGGAGACAGACCTGGTGTAGGGGTGATAGGGATGTAGTATGGGTAAGACACATAGTGTGGGGGTGGGATGTAGTGTATGTAGTGTGTGTAGGGCATTGTAAGGCACATAGTGTGCTGTGGGATAGGGTTGGCAGAGTGAGGAGGGGACAGGTGGCAGAGCGTAGGAGGGAGGGGCTGACAGAGCGTGGGAGGGAGTGACAGGTAGCAGAGTGAGGGAAAGAGGGGTTGACTGGTGACTGAGGGAGGGGGTGACAGAGTGACTGAGGGGGGGTGACTGAGGGAGGGGGTGACTGGGGGGGTGACTGGTGACAGAGTGACGGGGTGACAGGGTGACTGAGGGAGGGGGTGACTGGTGACAGGGTGACTGGGGAGGGGGTGACTGGTGACAGGGTGACTGAGGGGGTGACAGGGTGACTGAGGGGGTGACAGGGTGACTGAGGGGGTGACAGGGTGACTGAGGGGGTGACTGAGGGGGGTGACAGGGTGACTGAGGAGGGGTGACAGGGTGACTGAGGAGGGGTGACAGGGTGACTGAGGGGGGGTGACAGGGTGACTGAGGGGGGTGACTGGTGACAGGGTAACTGAGGGGGGGGGGTGACAGAGTGACTGAGGGGGGTGACTGGTGACAGGGTGACAGGGGGTGACAGGGTGACTGAGGGGGGGTGACTGGTGACTGGGTGACTGAGAGGGGTGACAGGGTGACTGGGGGGGTGACTGGTGACAGGGTGACTGAGGGGGGTGACAGGGTGAGGGGGGTGACAGGGTGACTGAGGGGGGTGACAGAGTGACTGAGGGAGGGGGTGACAGGGTGACTGAGGGGGGTGACTGAGGGGGGGTGACAGGGTGACTGAGGGAGGGGGTGAGAGGGTGACTGAGGGAGGGGGTGACAGGGTGATTGAGGGGGGTGACAGGGTGATTGAGGGGGGTGACAGGGTGACAGGGTGAGGGGGTGACAGGGTGAGGGGGCGACAGGGTGAGGGGGGGTGACAGGGTGACTGGGGGGTTGACTGGTGACAGGGTGACTGAGGGGGGTGACAGGGTGACTGAGGGGGATGACAGAGTGACTGATGGAGGGGGTGACAGGGTGACTGAGGGGGGTGACTGGTGACAGGGTGACTGGGGGGGGTGACTGGTGACAGGGTGAGGGAGGGGTGACAGGGTGACTGAGGGGGGTGACAGAGTGACTGAGGGAGGGGGTGACAGGGTGACTGAGGGGGGTGACTGGTGACAGGGTGACTGAGGGGGGGTGACAGGGTGACTGAGGGAGGGGGTGAGAGGGTGACTGAGGGAGGGGGTGACAGGGTGAGGGGGTGACAGGGAGGAGACAGGGTGACTGAGGGAGGGGGTGACAGGGTGAGAGGGTGAGTGGGGGTGACAGGGTGACTGAGTGGGGGGGTGACAGGGTGACTGAGGGAGAGGGTGAGAGGGTGACTGAGGGAGGGGGTGACAGGATGATTGAGGGGGGTGACAGGGTGACTGAGGGAGGGGGTGACAGGGTGAGAGGGTGGTGACAGGGTGACTGAGGGGAGGGTGACAGGGTGACTGAGGGGGGGTGACAGGGTGACTGAGTGGGGGGGTGACAGGGTGACTGAGTGGGGGGGTGACAGGGTGACTGAGGGGGGTGGTGACAGGGTGACTGAGGGGAGGGTGACAGGGTGACTGAGGGGGGGGTGACAGGGTGACTGAGGGGGTGACAGGGTGACTGAGGGGGGGGTGACAGGGTGACTGAGGGGGGGGTGAGGGTGAATTTACAATAATAATATTAACTTACCATGATTCAGGGGCTGTCTCTCTCCATCCCAGCCCAGGCAGTGCAGGAGGTGCAGGCAGAGTGGCCGCAGGGGAGAAACCTGGCAGAATGCACGCTCTGCGCCCCCTGCTGGCACACTCCATAACAGCATCCCTGGTGCTCAGTGATGACTCAGAACACAGGCTGGGAATCCCCTCCCTGTGCTCTGACTCACTCACTGAGCGCCTGAGCCGCGAGGGAGAGGACGACCAGCAGGAGGGACAGAGTGTGGCACCCCCCTACTGGATGGCACCCGGGGCGGACCGCCCCCCCGCCCCCCCCTTAGTACGCCACTGCTTTAGAGAGAGTTCAGAGAAGGGCTATTAAACTGGTTCATGGGTTGCAGGATAAAACTTACCAGGAAAGGTTAAATGATCCCAACATGTATAGCTTGGAGGAAAGACGAGACAGGGGGGATATGATAGAAACATTTAAATACATAAAGGGAATCAACACAGTAAAGGATGAGACTACATTGAAAAGAAAAAAAAAAGAAAAAAAACTACTACAACAACAACAAGAGGACAGTCTTAAATTAGAGGGGCAAAGATTTAAAATAATATCAGGAAGTATTACTTTACTGAGAGGGTAGTGAATGCATGGAATAGTCTTCCAGCTGAAGTAGTAGAGGTTAACACAGTAAAGGAGCTTAAGCATGCGTGGGATAGGCATAAGGCTATCCTAACTATAGGATAAGGCCAGAGACCAATAAAAGTATTTAGAAAATTGGGCAGACTAGATGGGCCGAATGGTTCTTATCTGCCGTCACATTCTATGTTTCTATGAGGACCTAAAGCAAATTATCTCTTAAAATCCTGATGCCATAATAAAACAGACGAGTAACATAGAATGTGACGGCAGATAAGAACCATTCGGCCCATCTAGTCTGCCCAATTTTCTAAATACTTTTATTGGTCTCTGGCCTTATCCTATAGCTAGGATAGCCTTATGCCTATCCCATGCATGCTTAAACTCCTTTACTGTGTTAACCTCTACCACTTCAGCTGGAAGGCTATTCCATGCATCCACTACCCTCTCAGTAAAGTAATACTTCCTGATATTATTTTTAAACCTTTGTCCCTCTAATTTAAGACTATGTCCTCTTGTTGTGGTAGATTTCCCTCCTTTACTGTGTTGATTCCCTTTATGTATTTAAATGTTTCTATCATATCCCCCCTGTCTCGTCTTCCCTCCAAGCTATACATGTTAAGATCCTTTAACCTTTCCTGGTAAGTTTTTTTATAATGTAACATAGATCCTTTAACCTTTTCATGCACGTTTTATCATGCACCATATTCACAATTTTCACCATACAGAAGTATGTGCGGCAGAAATGGTGCAGCTAACTTTTTACAGACTTCAGATAGTGTAAAAATAGGCAGATGTTTCAGCAGAGTCTCTCCTGTCACGTGACTTGAAAGGCAACCAATCACACAGCTCTCTCACAGCCAAGTATCACTTCTCAGTTTGAGAGAGCCAGTCAGGTCTCTTGTGATGTAATTCCAGTAAAATACAAGTTTAGCAGGCTAAGATTGCCACAAGGCATATGTATGTATATGTGTTTGTAGTATCAGTTAGTTAATTACACGTAGCTAAGATACTGTTATCACTGTACTGACCAGGTGCAGGAATGTAAGAACTGGAATTACGCGTCCCTCTCCTTTGTATCAGATGAGCCACGTGGTTAGACCGGATGGATGAGTTTAGACTCTATTTATTAAATAGGTTAAGGGTATGTGTGGGTGTAGTTAATTGTGGGAGGAGCTACAGTGCTATATAAGGAATGTACTCTATGTATTCAGTACTCAGACTTTGCTGTATTTTGGTGACGCTAGTCCCTCTGAGTCCCGATCGGTGATCCAATAAAGAATCTCTTCCTTCCTGAAGAAACCTGTGTCCATCTCTCTGTGCTTGGCTTCCGTCAGTTTCTCCGGTATCATTTGGTGCATTGGCCGGGAAGCTCATCGTTCAACGGTAGCTGAGAGGCAGAGGCGTGAGACGGTCTATCTTTGCCCACGTTCTCTACGGCTGCACCCCTGAACTTCTGCGTGGACCTCCCTTCGTCTCGGCGCCACTGGTCTGTTGTCCAGGAGATCATCGGCCTCTACGTGAGAAGTGCTGGGGTGTCCCCGTCGATGAGTGTGAACTCAGGTTCAGGAACGAGGAGGTAAGACAACTGCTGTTTTAGACGGCAGGACCCACTAGGGGTATACCGATTGTGCGGTAGGCCCAAAGGGGTTTTGAATCTGTGTATCTGCCCCCTCTGTCGGAGGGAAGGAGCGAAGGCGCACCGCTCGATCGAACGCTCTTTAGTCAGACCGTTTGATTTGGTTAGTCAGGCGGGGTCCTGGTGTAAATAGCCCTAGCCGGACACCGGTGTCTTGTCTAGACTAGCGTTCTAGGGTGTATATTACGTTCGCTAGGTCGGAGGGACCGGGAGACTAAGCGGCGCCTGTGTAAATTCGGTTCGCTAGTTCTCATCCTATCTGGGCTAAGTGGGAAGGCGTGTAAATTTGGAACCCACTAGACTTTTGATAGTGCGACTAAGAGGCGCCTGTGTAAATTCGGTTCTCTAGCTCGCTATATATGTGGTGATTGGGCAGTGTGGCTAACCAAAACGGGTGTATATAGTTTTAGGTAGTCCATTCAAGGTACTGGCCAATAGTTTAGTTGGGAATTGTAAATGTGTTAACGATTGTTTTAGTAAAGTGTATATCTTGTTAGATAGCGCGAGCTCAGCCGTCTAGCGAGAGTGTTAATAGTGTGTTGCTGTATTATAGTGCACGGTACCATAACCCTGTATATTTACTGACATTATATAATAAGTACTAATCATTGTCGTCCATTGCATGTTTAACACCATAACCACTAATAATTGTATTATGACCTTAACTTGTGCTTTGACCTATGCTAACCGTACTGTAACCGCTATTTGTAAAAGACGATGTTACTGGGGTGTGTTATAGACGGGTAATTCGTATATAGAGAATTATAGCGTGGGTGACTGTATAGTTACGCCAAAGGGCATAATATTGATTATATAGTGACTGGTGTAACAGCTGTGTGTGTACGGGAATTCCCTGAGTGTTTATTGTTATTGTGTACGTTTCACTTGGTAACCGTACCACGTGGTGCTGTTGCCAGAGGAAACGGGTGTGACTGTTGAATAGTACGCGTGTATAGTATTCGTTGTCGACGACGTTCCATTGTTAAGTATGGGTGCGTCGCAGTCAACGATTCCGGATCCCTTAGGATGTATGGTTAAGAATTTTAAAAAGGGATTCAAAGTTTGTGATTTTGGGGTAAAGATGTCTCCTGTACGTTTGGTCACTTTGTGTACTAGGGAGTGGCCTACTTTGGTTGCGGCATGGCCGCCACGTGGCAGTTTGGATCCAACTCTGGTACAGCGCTTACACGTGGCTGTATCGGGTAGGCCTGAACTTTACGGCCAGTTTCCTTATATTGACTGTTGGAGACAGGCCGTAAATGACTCGCCAAAATGGCTCCAGACATGCCACGAGGAGCAGTGTCGCCTCATGGTAGCTAGGACTTGCTCGTCCACTAGGACTGGTGTTAGGCCCATTTTGGACACGCCCCCTGAGTCCGAGATCCCTTTGCCGCCCCCTTACTTTCCGTTAAGAAGAAGTGACGCAAACGCAGGAAGTCCTGCACCCCTCCCCTCATTACCCTCATCCACTTCCGCTTCCTCCTCCAGTACAGGATCCACCCCCCATCGTACTAAATCTCCCCTTCCGGAACCAGAATCCACCCCCATTAGAAACGAATATCCTGATTTGGCGCCACTTCAGACTTCCGGTCAAGCTTCATCTAGCTCGGCTCGAAGTGTTTTATTTACGACCTTTTCCCAAAACCGACCTCCCACATCCCCATACCCTATCTCTCCCCGACCGGAACCCATGACTGACGCCTCTCTACGTAGCCCCATCCAAACCCGACAGTTGACTGGTGCCCAACAATTAAAGCACTATCAGATGCCTCTTCGTCTGAATCCCGGGTCAGCTTATATCGATGCCGCAGGTCAAATGGCACACGCTGACCCAGTCTTCGTATATGTCCCATTTACCACAACCGATCTTTTAAACTGGAAGACCCATAATTCCTCGTATACTGAGAAACCACAAGCTATGACTGATCTGTTCACCTCAATAGTACAGACGCATAATCCGACATGGGCTGATTGCCAGCAGTTACTAATGACTTTATTTAACAATGAGGAAAGGACAAGAATAAATCAAGCAGCCATTAAAGCATTAGAGGATAGAGCCCGTGCTTTGAACCAAGCCAATCCAGCAGCATGGGCCGCGACACACTATCCCAACACCGATCCCGATTGGAACGTAAATGGTGCTGATATGGTTCAACTCAGAGCCTATAGAGACGCTATAATTGCTGGCATGAAAGCCGGAGGAAAGAAAGCCATTAACATGTCGAAGACAGTTGAGGTGATCCAGAAAAGCGATGAAGCGCCCAGTGTCTTTTATGACCGATTATTGGAGGCATACCGCTTGTATACCCCCTTTAATCCGGAAGACGCAGACAATTCCCGAATGGTTAACTCCGCCTTTGTCAGCCAAGCATACGGAGATATTAAGCGCAAGCTACAAAAGTTAGAAGGGTTTGCAGGTATGTCCATCACCCAACTAATGGAGGTAGCAAATAAGGTCTATATGAACAGGGATACAGAAAGTAAGAAAGAGGAAGAGCGCAAGATGCGTAAAAAGGCTGATATGCTAGCGGTAGCGATCGCAGGCGTAGATAAACGGGGCCCAGATAGAGGCAATAATAGATGGAGTAGGGAGCCTTTGAGTAGGGATCAATGCGCGTATTGCAAGGAAGAAGGGCATTGGAGGAACGAATGTCCGCAAAGAGAGCAGTACGAGAGAGACCAACCCAGGGCAGGCTACGGAAACTTTAGAGGTAGAGCGAGAGGTAGAGGAGGCCCCGGAGGGAGTAATGGTTATAGAGGGAGTAATGGGAACAGAGGAAGTGTTAGGGAAGACAGGTATATTCCAGCAGCGCAAAGGTCCCGCGATAGAGAAGGTAGGGACTTTGTAGGATTGGCTGACACTGTCATGGAGGACTATTGATACCGACCGGGCTCCATCCCCCTTGGTCGAGCGGAGCCTATGGTCGATGTATCAATAGGGGGGAAAAGGAGTGCGTTCATGATCGACACTGGTGCTGAACATTCAGTGGTGACTAATCTAGTTGCTCCTCCATCTGGAAGGACTATTACTGTGATAGGAGCAACTGGAAGAAGTGCTGAAAAACCGGTTCTTAAAAGTCGACTCTGTACATTGGGAGGCCACGTAGTAAAACACCAATTCCTTTATATGCCTGAATGTCCAGTCCAATTGCTGGGACGTGATATGCTATCAAAATTACAAGCGCAGATTACGTTCCTACCAAATGGAACAACATCCTTAAAGTTTAATGGACCTTCAGGTATTATGACTTTATCCGTACCAAAGGAAGAAGAGTGGCGACTTTATACAGTGTTGACTAGCCAAAACCCTAGGAGTGATGAGACATTGTTTAACATACCAGGAGTTTGGGCAGAGAACAACCCACCAGGACTGGCCCGCAATATTCCACCAATAAAAATTGAACTGAAACATGGGGTTTATCCAGTGAGCCTAAGACAATATCACATTCCGCAGAAGGCTAAGAAGAACATCCAATCCTATCTGGATAAGTTCATACGGTATGGTATCCTAAAATTCTGTACTTCCCCCTGGAACACCCCATTGCTGCCTGTTCAAAAGCCCGGTACAGATGAGTATCGACCTGTACAGGACTTAAGAGCAGTCAATGATGCGGTTGTTAGCATACATCCAGTTGTACCCAATCCATATAACCTGCTTGCTTTAATTCCGGGCGGGGCTACTTACTTCACAGTCTTAGATCTCAAAGATGCCTTCTTTTGCCTCCGAATTGCCGCAGAAAGCCAATGTATTTTCGCTTTCCAATGGGAGAACGCTGTAACGGGCTCAAAACGCCAAATGACTTGGACAAGACTGCCCCAAGGGTTTAAAAATTCACCTACCCTATTTGGTTCAGCTCTAGGTCAAGATCTACTGGATTTCGAGTCTATCCCAGGAGAATGTGTATTGTTACAATATGTAGATGACTTGTTGATAGCAGCAGTTACAAAAGAAAAATGTCAGCAAGCAACGCACGATCTACTACATATTCTCTGGAAGGCAGGATACAAGGTGTCCAGGAAGAAGGCTCAGTTGTGTTTGCCAACTGTCAAGTATCTGGGATTCCATATCTCTGAAGGTCAAAGGATTATGGGGCCAGAGAGAAAAGAAGCTGTCTGCCAAATACCAATACCCAAGAATAGAAGACAAGTGCGAGAATTCTTGGGGGCAGCAGGCTTCTGTAGGATATGGATTCCCAGCTATGCGATACTGGCAAAACCTCTGTACGCAGCCATCAAAGGTACAGAGCACGACCCCTTCTTATGGACCCAAGAACAGCAAACGGCATTTGAAGATGTGAAGAAGGCTTTGATGAGTGCCCCAGCATTAGGTCTACCTGATCACACACGACCATTCTACTTATATGTACACGAGCAAAGAAGAATGGCTGTGGGAGTATTGACACAGTACTTGGGATCATGGCAAAGACCTGTTGCCTACATGTCTAAGCAACTGGATGCAGTGGCCAGCGGACTTCCACCTTGTCTAAGAGCCGTAGCTGCAGCCGCCCTGCTAGTAGCTGAAGCCGATAAACTCACTCTGGGTCAAGAACTTTATGTACGAGTCCCACATGCAGTACAGACGTTGTTGGATTACAAAGGAAATCATTGGTTTAGTAACAGCCGTATGACCAAGTATCAAGCAATGTTGTGTGAAAACCCAAGAGTGCATTTAGAGACTGTAAACACCTTAAATCCAGCTACCCTTTTGCCGCAACCTACTGAAAGTCAACATGATTGTTTGGAAGTAATGGATGAAGTATTTTCAAGTAGACCAGATCTTCGTGATTTTCCCATCCAGAACCCCGATGTTCAATATTACACCGACGGCAGTAGTTATGTGAAAGAAGGGATCCGCTATGCAGGATATGCAGTGACAACAATAGACAAGGTGATAGAAGCTCGGCCACTGGCGAAAGGAACATCAGCACAAAAGGCAGAATTAATAGCACTAACACGAGCGTTACAATTGGCTGAAGGTTTAAGAGTAAATATCTATACGGACTCTAAGTATGCGTTTTTAACCACTCATGCCCACGGAGCTTTGTATAAAGAAAGAGGACTACTGAATTCAGAAGGCAAAGAAATCAAGTACGCAGCTGAAATCCTACAACTATTGGAAGCAGTGTGGGAGCCGAAAGAAGTCGGTATCATACATTGTCGAGCGCATCTGAGAGGAGATGGTGATGTAACCAAGGGAAATCGGATGGCAGATAGTGCAGCTAAGCGTGCTGCTGAATCAGGAAGACAGGAGTATGTGGGGCATATAGCTGCTCTTATACCAACTCCACTGTCCCAATGGACTCCAGTTTATACAGCTCAAGAAGAGGAGTGGTTAAAGACTGAACCGGGAAAGTATTTGGAGAACAAGTGGTATCAGCTAGAAGATGGAAGAATAGTCATACCAGCATCACTAGCGGTAGAAATTGTCCAAAATTATCACAACGGGACACATTCTGGGAGAGACAGTACTGAAGAATCTCTCAGGAAACATTTCTACATACCAAGATTGTCCAACTTGACTCAGGCCATTGTACGCAGATGTGTAACGTGTGCTAAGAATAATGCAAGACAAGGACCAGTAAAGCCACCAGGAGTCCAGTTTATGGGGGGACTCCCCATGTCCGATCTACAAATAGACTTTACAGTAATGCCTAAATCGGGTGGACATCGTTACCTGTTGGTAATTGTGTGCACCTATTCAGGCTGGGTAGAAGCATGTCCTACTCGTACAGAGAAAGCAGGAGAAGTTGTAAGATTCCTGCTACAAGAAATAATACCCCGATATGGACTACCCTGTTCTATAGGATCGGACAATGGTCCAGCTTTTGTTCATCAGTGCCTACAACAACTGACTCATATGCTTGGTATAAAGTGGAGGCTTCATACTGCATATAGACCCCAGAGTTCTGGTAAGGTAGAGAGAATGAATAGAACTATAAAGAACCAGTTGGCTAAAATGTGTCAGGAAACCCAACTTAAGTGGAACGTTCTCTTACCCATAGCTTTATTGCGAATCCGCAGTACCCCTACCAGAAGGATGGGCCTCTCTCCTTTTGAAATCATGTATGGGCGACCACCTCCCGTACTTGGTAACTTAAGGGGGGACTTGAGTCAGTTGGGAGAAGGAATTACCCGGCAGCAGGTTGTAGAGTTGGGTAAGACTATGGAGGAGGTACAGAAATGGGTACAAGATAGATTACCTGTGAATATTTATCCCCCTGTTCATAGTTATCATCCAGGAGACCAAGTGTGGATTAAAGAGTGGAATAATGTACCGTTAGGGCCCAAGTGGAGAGGTCCTTATGTTGTTCTTTTGTCTACCCCTACAGCGATAAAAGTAGCCGAAGTAACTCCGTGGATACATCACTCCAGGGTTAAACCAGCAGCAGTCGATTCTTGGCAAATTACAGCAGATCCAGAGAATCCCTGCAAGATCCGGTTGAAACGCACTACTCAGTCGGAGTAACGAGGAATTATTGTGGATTACAAATTTTATTGTTACAGGTGTGAGTGAGAAGGCCATAATAAAGCCTGTCCGCTTACCAACACATAGTGTATAAGCCAGGAAAGTCTCGAAGGGACACCTGTGAAGACGAGCAGAACTCCATTCCCTGCAGCCCTCACATCCTGGAAGCTGAGGTTCCATCGCACGGACGAAGACTGAGGATGACGGCGAAAGATGTGCTTTTGATTGTGTTTATTTATATGTGTTTTTATATTCAGGAAGGTAGAGGTACCGACACTCCTAGCTGTGAGGTATGCATTAAGACTACGAGAACAGGTAACCATATTTCCCAAACCCTAATTTGGCATTCACAATACGAATGTAAAGGAGAGGTATCAAGATGTAGATACCTAAATATAGACTATAGTGTGTGCCATTTAGGAGTAGGAGAACCTAAGTGCTTCAGTCCAGAGTATCAACCTCGTACAATTTGGTTGACTCTCAGGAATGGAGATCCTCAGGGGACCCTAATTAATAAGACGGTGTTAGAATCCGTACATTCTTCGGGTGTTCTGCTATTTGATGCATGTAAGGCGATATCAAGTGGTAGAAAACCGTGGAATGTATGTGGGGATCTTAGATGGGAGAGGACGTATGGGTCTAATGATAAATATATTTGTCCCAGTAGTAAAAATAAATATGTGAGTCCTAGATGCCCAAATAAAGACTATAACTTTTGTCCATATTGGTCTTGTGTGGGGTGGGCGACTTGGGGACAGACAGTAGATAAAGACATGATAGTGACTAAGTTGCCGACTAGCCCTTATTGTAAGTCTATGGAATGCAACCCAGTCCATATACTTATTAATAACCCCGACAAGTTCCTAGATAAGTATGGAAATTTATTTGGGTTTCAGATATACGGGACGGGTTTAGATCCTGGGACATTATTGTTTATAGGAATAGAGACTGATACGGTATCCTCCCAGACTCATCAAGTATACCATTCCTTTTATGAAGAGATGAGTATAGATAATAAGATCCCCCATAACGCTAAAAACCTGTTCATTGACCTAGCTGAAAGTATTGCCGGTAGTCTTAATGTTACCAACTGCTATGTGTGTGGAGGTACTAACATGGGAGACCAATGGCCTTGGGAAGCAAAGGAGGTAATGTCCGGTTCTGAGGCAGTTGACCAACTAATATCTACACAAGCCGGTTATCATTTGAGTGTTAGAGGTAAATCTGAGTGGAGATTAAAGACCTCCATCATAGGTTATGTTTGCATAGCAAGGAAAGGAATAATGTATAATACTTCTGTAGGAGAATTAACTTGTCTAGGGCAAAAAGCTTATGATGATGATACTAAAAATACAACTTGGTGGTCGGCTTCAAATGTCTCAGAACCATCTAACCCGTTTGCTAGATATGCCAGTTTAAAGGATGTGTGGTTTGATTTATCCATCACATCTACCTGGAGAGCCCCAGCAAATTTGTACTGGATCTGTGGTAAGAAAGCCTATTCGGAGTTGCCACAGGACTGGGAAGGGGCATGTGTGTTGGGTATGCTCAAACCATCCTTCTTCTTGTTACCGATTGAAACAGGTGAGACTTTAGGTGTTAAAGTGTATGATGTGAATCATAGGAAGAAAAGGGGACCCTTAGAGATAGGCACCTGGGAAGATAATGAATGGCCTCCCCAGCGTATCATAGATTATTATGGGCCAGCCACGTGGGCAGAAGATGGTACCTTTGGTTATAGAACCCCAATTTATATGCTCAACCGTATTATAAGATTACAGGCGGTGGTTGAGATTATTACTAATGAGACCTCACAAGCACTCAATCTTCTAGCGAAGCATAATACCAGGATGAGGACAGCAGTGTACCAAAATAGATTAGCCTTGGATTACCTTTTGGCAGTAGAGGGAGGTGTATGTGGGAAGTTTAACCTGAGCAATTGCTGTCTTCAAATAGATGACGAAGGGCAAGCAATAGCTGAGCTTACTAGCCATATGGTTAAACTAGTGCATGTGCCTACTCAGGTATGGAAAGGGTACAATCCAAGTAGTTGGTTTGGTAGCTGGTATGAGTGGTTTGGAGGGCTTAAGGCAGTGGTAGGTGGAGTCCTACTGATTTTACTGTTGTGTCTACTCCTACCGTGTCTTATACCCTTAGTAGTTAGGTCTGTGCAAAGCCTGATAGGAAGTATAGCAGAGAGGAAGGCTGCTGCACAGATAATGGCGATATATAAGTATAAGGCTCTAGATCAAGGAGAACCAATGCAGGAAGATGAGTGTTAAAAGATTCACATCATAAGATAAGTCTGGTCTGGTTCATGGTAACCTGAGGTATATGCAAACCAAGGTTAAGTGATGCCTCAAGTAATTGTGAAATATCAGAGGCATCAAAGGGGGGAATGTGATGTAATTCCAGTAAAATACAAGTTTAGCAGGCTAAGATTGCCACAAGGCATATGTATGTATATGTGTTTGTAGTATCAGTTAGTTAATTACACGTAGCTAAGATACTGTTATCACTGTACTGACCAGGTGCAGGAATGTAAGAACTGGAATTACGCGTCCCTCTCCTTTGTATCAGATGAGCCACGTGGTTAGACCGGATGGATGAGTTTAGACTCTATTTATTAAATAGGTTAAGGGTATGTGTGGGTGTAGTTAATTGTGGGAGGAGCTACAGTGCTATATAAGGAATGTACTCTATGTATTCAGTACTCAGACTTTGCTGTATTTTGGTGACGCTAGTCCCTCTGAGTCCCGATCGGTGATCCAATAAAGAATCTCTTCCTTCCTGAAGAAACCTGTGTCCATCTCTCTGTGCTTGGCTTCCGTCAGTTTCTCCGGTATCACTCTCTTATGACATGTCAGGATTTCAAAGAAAAAACATGTATTTTTTTATTTTATTATTATTTTCACTACTTATAGCAAAGAAAAAAAAAGTGACACCTAACACCACTCTCATGGAGACCTCCTGACCACTTTTGCATGAGGCACTAAGGAAACCCAGTGATGTTATTAGAATTTTGAGGGACTCAAGTCCAAAAAAATATTTTCCATCCCATCCCTTTTACTTAGAATGAGGGGGTTTTTAACTTTTTTTTTCCCCCTCTCTTTTGCCAATTTCAAAAGTGAACCATTGTTCTTTGTTTACAGGACAAGTTATTAGTCAATCATCAGTTATGATCATTATTAGATATTATAGCTGTACTGACCTTAGTTAGAAGCAAGCAAAAACATAGATAAATTAAGCTTTAACCCCTTAAGGACACATGACATGTGTGACATGTCATGATTCCCTTTTATTCCAGAAGTTTGGTCCTTAAGGGGTTAAGGGCAAATTATATTTAAAAAGTATAAATTTAAAACTAGTGTGCATAACAAAAATAATCCAGGACAACTGTAGGGAAACATCTAAACTTTTTACTGAAGGGCTTTAGATGTTAACAGAAGAGTCCTTCCTTTTCACTTTCATGAGGTGTCAACACTTTTTGAGCCTCTGGGTTACACCCTTGTGGCTATCACACAGCCTGGAGGGAGGCTCTTCCTCACTTCCCTTGACCTTTAGCTTAGGCTGAAGTAAAAAAAAGTGTTCTCAAAGAGAAATAATTGTTTCAATGTGGTTTCTTTATAAGAAGCATTGCAAGCGCAGCATAGCAATTGCCGCATATATGCCCTTCCTCCCAATGATTCTTTTGGAGAAGCATTGTATTGGTTGGGTGATCAGTAATGATTACAAACCAAACATTAGATTGTACTGAATAAGGTATGATCATTTGGTGCAAATCATGGAATTCTCCTTGATTTATCTTTAGTAAATATCTGAGTCCCATGAACCACAAATTGAGTGACAGTACAGTGAAATCCACAGCCTTTTGCTAATCCAGACATTGAACATTGGTGAAATACCTTTGTATGTGCAATTTATTTATTTCTGTCTAATTGCCCTTTAATGTCTTAAAGACACACTCCAGACACTTTAGCACACTGAAAAGGTTTACACGTGAAGTGTGTCTTTTTTTTTTTTTTTAATTTTGCAAAAAAATGCAAGTTTCTATAGAAATTAGCACTTTTAAAAATTAACCTGGTTACACTCGCTTGGCTTTCAAGCAGACAGCAGGTACAATTACTTCCTAGGTGTTTATCTCAGTGGAGCTAAACTCAAGAGGCAGCAATTGCTCAGGGCACCTGCCTTACAAAGACTTCTCTTTGAACTCAATTGTGAAGTCCAGGTTTCCACAGCCACAGAAAGTGTGGCCGGGGTTAGAAGTGGAGGGCTGGCGGAGCCAAGCTACTGAGAGAGAAAGTCGCATGGGGCATGAGCTCCGACACAATCAGGCCCAAATTCACAGAAATTCAGCAAATGGTAACGCCTGAACGGCACTGATATATACTACTGAACCGCCAGGCTCCGGAACCACATAATGGGGCGGAAATCGAAAAAGTCCAGGCAAGAGATCCCGAGATCGGGCCCTAACATTGTCGAAATGCTCCGTCAAACACAGGGGGCGCCTAGGCCCAAAATGGCCGTGTATCCGGACACATACCCGGAGTTCTCCGATGACTTTTCCTCGGGAGAAGACGGAGCAGACTCCCCGGCGGAACCGGCTCCGAAACCGGCTACTCACCAGGAGGATACCTCGCCAGTAACGACGGCGGTGCTGAAAACACTGCTCGCTGACCTCCAACGCACCTTACAATCCGATGTCGCGGCCCTGCGGTCCGATATCCATGGCCTCACAGGGAGAATGGGAGCCCTGGAAGCAGAGTCGACTAACCAAGCCACACAACTTGCGGCGCTGCAACTGGAAATACAGGGTCTCAAAAACCAAAATGATAAACATGAGCGCCGGTTCGCGGCACTCGAAGACGCAAAGCGGGCTAATAACCTGAAAATCCGGGGCATCCCGGAGGATACCCCAGCGGAGGAACTACCGCACATTTTGAGGCGTCTATTGACAGCACTACTCCCACCACGTCAGGCCAAAACGGCGCAACTGGAGGGCTTTTTCCGCGCCCCAAAACCTGCTATGGCACCCTCTGGAACACCCAGGGACTTAATTATAAAGCTTCAGCGCCATAAGGATAAGATGGCGGTCGTGGCGGCAACCAGGGGACAAGCACCCTATCGATTTGAAGCAATGGATCTTACATTCTTCGTGGACTTAACTGGTGGCACACTCGCCTGGAGACGGTCCCTTCGACCTTTCACCACACTGCTGAGGCAGAAAAATATACCCTACAAGTGGCTGATGACCAGAGCCCTAATGATACAGACCGGGGACACAAAGCACACAGTAAGCACCCTCACAGAAGCAAAAGCGCTACTACCTGCCCTGGGGCTGCCAGTGGACTCTCTAAATTCTACTGCAACCCAAAGTGCTACAGCCTCGACACACGCATGGAACCCTGATCGGGTAATCCCCTTCGTCCCGCGAGGTCCGACCCGGGAACAACATGTTACGGCAGCAACCTGAACGCACGGGCGGGACCCTCACCCTAAGGACTTTTACGTTAATGCATAAACTTTTGCTTCACTGTTTTTACTCTCCCACTATAACCTCTCAGTTTTCAATGCAGAGCCTTAAATGTTTCACGTTTAAAATGTTCATTAGTTACCAAGATGATGAATCACACTCTCACCACCTTAGAATAGACGGCCGTGAGGCCATGACTCACTACCCTCCCCCACGCCTGACAGTACTAGAGCAGGGATCTCAAAACATGTATCTACTGAGACAGGCGACACACTAAGCAAGGCACTAAGCGACATTACATCCCATTACAGGGAACATGTCACCTACGCACGACACTCATCGCCCAACTTCCCGGACTAGGCTGTGTACGCCATACTGCTCAAACATAACACTATCAGCCTTCACGCAGCACACACGGCATACTACACCCAACCCGCATTAAGCAAAGGACCGGACGGAGACAACTAGGTCACATAGGACACCAGGGAAGTTACCCCAAGCTACAGAAATTATTTTATGTTCCGCGATAAAAAAAAAAACCTAAAATGTGCTTTTTATAACACGCCATGCAATATTAAATACTGCTTATTGTCTAGTTTCCAAGTTACAAAGCTGTTGTGGCAATGTGACTATATATGTTACTTTATGCACTACCAAAATAAAGAATTAAAAAAAAAAAAAAAAGAAGTGGAGGGCTTGCAAAGGCAGCAGATGAACGATCTGCAGTTTTTGCTCAGGGCACCTGCAGCAATTGCTCAGGGCACCTGCCTTACAAAGACTTCTCTTTGAACTCAATTGTGAAGTCCTTAGTTGCATAGTTCCATGTGCATTTCATGTCAGATCTATTTGGGATTCTGGATCGTATTCCTTACAATGTAAAACACTTCATTTCTCTCTCTCTCGGTTACCTGGATATTGTAACCACAATTCGCAAATGAGTTATTTCCCCTTTGCCTGGGTGACTCCACAGAGCAGCTCCTTTGAAACAGATACATGAAGGGCTGCGACACGCAGGACTACATGTTGCTTTGCACGTGAAATCAATTTAAAATACTTTGTAGCCGCAGCTGAAACACTCCTGACATTTTTTTGGCAGCTGATATTCAGTGAGGAAAAATACTTTTGCAACCTAGTAGCATCATATGGGTCATTTCAAATACCACAGCAATTAACGTGTTCTTTGAAGTCATGTAAGCAAACACAGCGTTTAACCATGAAGTGCCCTACAAATACAATGACATCTCTATCGGAGCAGATACCTACTGGACACTCACATACAGCTCTTTAAAGCATATCTACTTACTTGTCCATGCCAAGGTCTTTATAATGTGTGAGAAAGAGTCCCTGCAGGTCGTTACTCAAGAATCCCTGGTAGTCCAACTCCAGTGTATACAAACCACCAGCCACCAGTGGACCTTCCAGCTCCAGAACCAGATATTGGTGGACTTCAGACACCCACAGGTCCTTAATGCCTATCCTCTCCACGGGTGATGGTAAGGTGTCATCTGTCCTTAGTATATGTTTGTGTAATGGGTCCTGTCCCCAGTCTCTTTCCTCCACGAGGTCCATGTCTTCTCCTTTCTTCTGGACCTTCAGCTCTGCTCTAGAGATGTTCAGCAGGTAGCTGTGCAGCAGGACAATGTCTGTCTTCTCCACACACTGTATGGTGATGTTTACCTGTCCCCAGAGTAAGTAGTTATCATCAGAGTCAGGGAGCATCCTTGGCCACAGCTCCAGGTCATAGTGCAGGGGAACCAAGTTTTTGGGCAGGCGCAGATTGTCCCAGATGCCTGGGCGCCCAGTGGTCCCTGGAGTAGGAGTCATTGAGGAAGAGGGAGTCGAGGTTAAAGGCAGACTGACTGAGTTACTATGTATCTCTGACAGAACTTCCCCAGGATCTGGTGCCTTAGTCCTGGCATAGAGGGCTGCAAGTATAATGAGTGCCAGGAACAGGACTGCCAGTAACAGTGCCAGCAGGGCAGCTGAGGTCTTGCTAAGGTAGAAGCCAGAGGAGGTTTTGGGTCCCATAGTGTTACTGCAGGTCAGTGACACCAGCCCTTCTCCTGTTGCTGCTAGTGCTGTGTGTGGGTTTGTGAAGATATGTCCTGGTCTCCCTTGTCTAAGTGAGAGCTGGGTGTGTCAGAGGGTGTAGCAGGGGAGGGTGTAGGGGAATGCTCACTCATGTTTTTGATTTGGGAGGAAGATATAGGAGAGATGAGAGGGAGGTGAACTGGTTTAATGATGGGGAGAGAAGGAATGAGATATCTGCACAGCTCTGGATCTAGTGACGACCAGAGAATTAAAGGAGAAATAGTTATTTTATTAGTAGGGGTTAAAGCATCAGGATGAGGAAATGAAATCCCTAGATCTACTGCTGTAAGTATACACGAAACGGTGCTGACCAAAGAAAGGTCAACTATTATAAGAAATGAGCATAAACAGGACAAAAACAAACCCCCAATAATAGTTGTGGTTGCACATGGTTAAGAGGGGGGAGTTAAAAAAAAAAAAAACAGTCTGTTTCTCTTTATTCTCTATCAATATCTGAAAGATCAAATGGAAGAATGCCTTTCACTTTTGCTTTTAATATACCTAACTGTTCCTTTTCTATCTCAAGAAAAACAATCAAATATCAGACACTTTGGCTTGTATGTATTAAAGGGACACTCCACTGCCCCAACTCCTCCCAGTTCCCACAATGCTTCCTGTCAGTATTGCCGAACGTCCTGTCAAAAATGACTTGGTATTAGTAAATAATATGCCCCTACTCGCTATACCGCGAGTAGGGGCATGTCTAGTAAGCAGTGAGCAGCCTGTGGCTGCTCACTGTAAAAAAAAAAAAAAAAAAATATTGCCCCCCACCCCTAAACGACGGGTGGGGGCCGTAAAGTAAAATAAGGGAGGGAGACCTATTGTCTCCCCCCCCCGGCCCCCACCCCTGAGCGGTGGGTGGGGGCCATAAAGATAATGAGGGGGGGGGACCTACTGTCCTCCCCCCCGGCCCCCACCCCTGGGCGGCGGGTGGGGGCCATAATGGTAATAAAGGGGGGGGGGGACCTACTGTCCTCCCCCCCGGCCCCCACCCCTGGGCGGCTGGTGGGGGTCATAATAGTAGTAGGGGAGGGGACCTACTGTCCTCCCCCCCGGCCCCCACCCCTGGCCGGCGGGTGGGGGCCATAATGGTAATAAGAGGGGGGGGGACCTACTGTCCTCCCCCCCCGGCCCCCACCCCTGGGCGGCGGGTGGGGGCCATCATAGTAATAAGGGGGGGGGAGACCTACTGCCCCCCCCCGGCCCCCCGGCACTAAGTAAATTCCCCCCCCCATCAAGGTGACTAGGGGTGCCCAAGCCCCTAGTCACCCACCCCCCACCCAAATAAAAAATGCCCCTACCTACCCCCCTCACCCTAAAAAATAGTGAGGGGGGAATAAAATTGCTAACCTGTAAAGTAAAATTAAACTTACCATTCGACGTCTTCTTTTTTCTAAAATCTTCATTTTTCAGCCCCAAAAAAGGCCAAATAAAAAACCATCATAGCCGTCGAACTAAAAATAAAATAAAAAACCCGAGCGCAAAAAAAAAACCCGACGAAAAAGAAAAAACCCGAGCGCACAAAAAAATAATCCATCTTCACCCATGGAGGGCTCCACGCAGACTGAGCTCCGCAGGGCGGGGCAAGGCTTGTAAAGCCTTGCCCCGCAATTAGCCTAAGAACACTCTGATTGGTGGGTTTAAGCCAATCAGAGTGCTCTTTGTCATTTTACAAGCGTGGGAAAGTTCTTTGGAATTTTCCCACGCTTGTAAAATGACACAGAGCACTGTGATTGGATGGCTTGAAATCCATCCAATCACAGTGCTCTGTGTCATTTTACAAGCGTGGGAAAGTTCTTTGGAATTTTCCCACGCTTGTAAAATGACACAGAGCACTGTGATTGGATGGATTTCAAGCCATCCAATCACAGTGCTCTGTGTCATTTTACAAGCTCAGTCTGCGCGGAGCCCTCCATGGGTGAAGATGGATTATTTTTTTGTGCGCTCGGGTTTTTTCTTTTTCGTCGGGTTTTTTTTGCGCTCGGGTTTTTTATTTTATTTTTAGTTCGACGGCTATGATGGTTTTTTATTTGGCCTTTTTTGGGGCTGAAAAATGAAGATTTTAGAAAAAAGAAGACGTCGAATGGTAAGTTTAATTTTACTTTACAGGTTAGCAATTTTATTCCCCCCTCACTATTTTTTAGGGTGAGGGGGGTAGGTAGGGGCATTTTTTATTTGGGTGGGGGGTGGGTGACTAGGGGCTTGGGCACCCCTAGTCACCTTGATGGGGGGGGGGGGAATTTACTTAGTGCCCCCACCCGCCGCCCAGGGGTGGGGGCGGGGGGAGGACAGTAGGTCCCCCCCCATTATCGTTATGGCCCCCACCCGCCGCCCAGGGATGGGAGGACAGTAGATCCCCCCCCCCCTTATTACTATTATGGCCCCCACCCGCCGCCCAGGGGTGGGGGCCGGGGGGGAGGACAGTAGGTCCCCCCCCCCTTATTACTATTATGGCCCCCACCCGCCGCCCAAGGGTGGGGGCCGGGGGGAGGACAGTAGGTCCCCCCCTATTACTATTATGGCCCCCACCCGCCGCACAGGGGTGGGGGCCGGGGGGTGGAGGACAGTAGGTCCCCCCCCCCTTATTACTATTATGGCCCCCACCCGCCGCCCAGGGGTGGGGGCTGGGGGGGGAGGACAGTAGGTCCCCCCCCCTATTACTATTATGGCCCCCACCCGCCGCCCAGGGGTGGGGGCCGGGGGGTGGAGGACAGTAGGCCCCCCCCCTTATTACTATTATGGCCCCCACCCGCCGCCCAGGGGTGGGGGCCTGAGGGGAGGACAGTAGGTCCCCCCTCATTCCCATTATGGCCCCCACCCGCCGTCCAGGGGTGGGGGCCGGCGGGGGAGGACAGTAGGTCCCCCGTCCCCCCCTTATTAACCTTTTTTTTTTTTTTTTTTTACAGTGAGCAGCCACAGGCTGCTCACTGTTTAGTGGACATGCCCCTACTCACGATATAGCGAGTAGGGGCATTGGGGAGATTTTAATCTCCCTTGTGCTATTATGGGGGTCATATTGACCCCCATAGAGTGAGGAGGGGACCTGGGGGGCTTATGAAGTGGTGGGGAGCACTGCTCCCTGCCGCTTCTGTCTTTACATATTGCAAGGAGGGAGCTGCACGCCGGTAGCTCCCTCCTTGTAATAAACCGAACAAACAAACGAACACTGATACTCAGTGTTAGTTTGTTCGTCTGATGAATGAATGAATAGGTGAAATTCCCGTTCGCATGTCCAGATGTTTCACTGGTCATGTGCGGGAATCTCACAGTCTGTGTAGTGTGGGCAGATGACGTGTCCCACAGGGACTTCACCTACCCACACAAAGATGGCGGCGCCCTGAATATAGATCGGGGCAGAAAATAAAGAATAAAAAATAGGTAATGTGGGGGGCATAGGGGCATTTGGGGGTGACTAGGGGGTCGATTGGATGTAGTTGAGGCGGGAGGGGGGTTAAAAAAAAAACGGAATTCGGCATGACAGTGCCGCTTTAAGACTGCATCTAGTGGCGCTTCCTGAAGTTTCATGGAGTTTGACTCTGGACGCTGGACGTCCTCACTCTTTGCATGAGGATATCCAGTGTGTTGAAATACCGAACTGGGAAGGACTAATGTGCATGTTGCACTCGAAGTGCATGCACCTTAGGTGCTCCCGGATAGCGGATGTCTGAGGAGGAGGAGCCCTAATCAGCACCGAGGGACCACTGAAACACTGCAGAATAAGTTCCTAATCTTTATAGCTACACTATACAAGGATAGTTCTTATCATGTGTGCGTGTATATATATATATATATATATATATACACTGACCAAAATTATAAACAACACTTTTGTTTTTCCACCCATTTTTCATGAACTGAACTCAAAGATCTAAGACTTTTTCCATGTACACAAAAGGCCTATTTCTCTCAAATATTGTACACAAACCTGTCTTAATCTGTGTTAGTGAGCACTTCTCCTTTGCCGAGATAATCCACACAGCACAATGCTTCATGGCATTGTGTGGGTGAGTGATTTGCTGATGTCAATGTTGTGGATCGAGTGGCCCATGGTGGCGGTGTGGTTATGGTATGGGCAGGCATATGTTATGGAGAACGAACACAGGTGCATTTTATTGATGGCATTTTGAATGCACAGAGATACCGTGACGAGATCCTGAGGCCCATTGTTTTGCCATTTATCCACGACCATCACCTCATGTTGCGGCAAGGATCTGTACACAATTCCTGGAAGCTGAAAACATCCCAGTTCTTGCATGGCCAGCATACTAACTGGACATGTGTAATGAGTCTTACCTGATCGTGAGTCCAGCTCGCAGAGTTATACGCTCACCCTTGCAAAGTAGACACAGACCTGGGTGACCAGGTAAGACGCCACCTGGCCTGTGAGTCTGTGCACAGGGGCTTTCCTGGAAAAGTGCTCCAAGACGCTATACAGTAGGGATTAGCAGAAGCGTAGTCAAGGGAAGCCAAAATCAGGGAAGCCAGAGGTCAGAGTAGTCCAGGAGGAAAGCCAAGGTCAGAAGCCGGAATTAGACAGGAAACACTGGAACGCAGGTACGGAGAAACAGGAACCAAGCAAGGGAACCAGAGTCAATGAACTGACACCCCTCCCAGGGTGTGACAGGCTTTTATATCCAGCCAATTAATATGGCATACAGGTGTGCTAGAGTAGCCACGGGTAAGTTCAGCTCCAAGGTTCAGCTACAAGGCAAGGACACCTATTACGGTAATACTATGAATGGCTGGATAGCACAGTGGCAAAAGAGCAAGATACACGAAGCCAAAGTCCAGGGTTCAAATCCCCTGCTGGGCACTCCTGGGGTGACCTCGTCTGGCAGACTGGATGTCGCAGCGAGAACCGTGACAGTACCCTCCCTTCAAGAACGCCCTCGGGCGTGAATAGGCTCTTCTAGGAAATAGTACTCCTCATCTGCGGTCTCAGTATCACTAAGAAAGTCTTTATAATCAAGGTATCCAGAGCGGAGTCCCTTTACAGCCTGGGACTTTATGGTACGAGTTTCAGGGTATTATGGCATTTTGGTCGCATGCATTTTGGTCGAGGCAATCTGGTCGCATGGCATTGTGATTGCATGGATTTTTGTCGCCATTTTTACCATAACAAAAAATATTTTTTTTTATTGGTTTTGAACATATTTTAAGGTTTTAACCCGTAACCCGGAACCCACTACCCCTAACCCTATCCCTAACCCTAACCCTAACCCTCTAACCCTAACCCTAACCCTAACCCTCTTATATTACCCAAATGACACCTTATATCAAAATGCGGCCAAAATGAATGGCGACCAAATTGCATGCGATCAAAATGCACAAACAGTGTAATTCGACCAATTTGTCACGACCAAAATGCATGCGACCAAATTGCATGCGATCAAAATGGTTGATATGAGTTTCAGGTACTAAAGGAGAGAGGTCAAGGTTAGTCATGGATTCGGTGCAGGCATTAAGTACCTTGATCCCAGGAGTCATTTTCTCTGAACTTTTTTCCTTAGGTGCATCACCAGGAGCAGAGTTTGCGGCTTTCAAAGCCCTTTCAAACGTTTCCAGATTTGTTCTGTGGACCTTGCAATCTGCAGGTAGTTCTCCTTTGGGCAGGCAGGAAGTGGTGATGGTACCAGTTTTAACAGGAGAGTCTTCTGGAGGTGGTGCAGACTCATCAGGAGTACTGGGTGTGATATTTGCCATAGTCTGAGTACCCTTTTGTGTCACAGGACGGGGACAGGATTGGCAGTTTCCAGGCTGTCTTGCCGGGATGACAGGATGAAGCTGAGTAGTACCTACTTTAAGAGGCTTAGGCCGAGTTGGGCGAATAGGGCAGTGGGAGATAAAGTGCCCTCCTTCTCCACAATAAAAACAGAGACAACAAGCCCTCCTTCGATCTCTTTCTCTAGATGGCAGTCTTGTTCTAGCGCGGACGAAGCCGATCTCCATGGGTTCCTCCTTGTCCTCTAGAATGCCAGGTTCCACATGGGTAACATTATAATGACAAGGCAGGTCCCTGGAGGTAGGTTTAGACTGTAGTAAGATGGGATTTTTGTATTCATAAAATAATCCCTCTTCTCTAGGCAACCGGGTTCTTCGAGAACCTGAAGTAGGCTTGAAAGTTGCTTTACTTGATGCAAAACACTGAGAATCCATTGCGGACATAAACAACTCCCAGGAGTCCAAGACAGTACTTCTCTCCTGCAGCTTCTGGTGTGCCCATGCCTTAATCCACCCGGTACATAGGTTGATAGCGGAGCAAACTTTGATAAAGTCGGTGGCGTAGGTTCTAGATTTCAGGGCAAACAATAGCTCACAATCCGTCTTGAACATCGGGAAAGCAGAACGGGAACCGTCGAACCTGTCAGGCATAATGACATACGGTTCTGGGTATACATGTTCCGGGATTGGAAGTGTTGCTCCTTTAAATGCCAATGAACATCTCTGCAAATCCATAACATTCTGGGACAGGTTGGAGACTTGCTCGGCCAGGGAGGTGAGTAATTTGTATAACTCTGCGGACTCCATTGGTCAGTTCATCTGTAATGAGTCTTACCTGATTGGGAGTCCAGCTCGCAGAGTTATACGCTCACCCTTGCAAAGTAGACACAGACCAGGGTGACCAGGTAAGACGCCACCTGGCCTGTGAGTGCACGGGGGCTTTCCTGGAAAAGTGCTCCAAGACGCTGTACAGTAGGGATTAGCAGAAGCGTAGTCAAGGGAAGCCAAAATCAGGGAAGCCAGAGATCAGAGTAGTCCAGGAGGAAAGCCAAGGTCAGAAGCCGGAATTAGACAGGAAACACTGGAACGCAGGTACGGAGAAACAGGAACCAAACAAGGGAACCAGAGTCAATGAACTGACACCCCTCCCAGTGTGTGACAGGCTTTTATATCCAGCCAATTAATATGGCATACAGGTGTGCTAGAGTAGCCATGGGTAAGTTCAGCTCCCAGTGCTGGAACAAGGCAAGGACACCTATTACGGTAGCCACGGGTAAGTTCAGCTCCTAGGTTCAGCTACAAGGCAAGGACACCTATTACGGTAATACTATGAATGGCTGGATAGCACAGTGGCAAAAGAGCAAGATACACAAAGCCAAAGTTCAGGGTTCAAATCCCCTGCTGGGCACTCCTGGGGTGACCTCGTCTGGCAGACTGGATGTCGCGGCGAGAACCGTGACAGCATATCACCTATTGAGCATGTTTGGGATGCTCTGAATCAGTGTATACGTCAGTGTGTTGTTTTTTTCAGTGTATATACCAACCTCATGCTGATGAGTTGCATTAACAACAAAACAGCTGTCCATGAGTGGTTCACTGGCTTTGCATCTTTTCCCAAGTTGTGTTTCAAAGCTGTTGTATACAGCAAACACAAATTCCAAGGAATCCATGTTTATGGCTTGACTGGAGTGCAGATCTTTGTATTGACTATCCACTGACTTCAGGTGGAAGGGGTTTTCAATCACAAATTTTCCACACCATAACGTTTTGGGTTTTTGCTTTATATATATATTTGTGGTCGGTTAATATCGTATAGTGAAATACCTTGTGATTGGAATTAAGTCGGTGTGGTGTGCCGGAACCGACGTAGGGGGTAGGCCTGTAAAAGAGGGCCTCCCCGAATGAATTGTATAAGAGGGAGAGGTGGGTGGGGTGAACAGCGTGCGGACGGCAAGGTAGGAAGGGGGGGAGTAGCGTTTATATAGGAACGCTTAACTCCTCCCACAAATACAGGCCTTACGGCCTTAAACTTGTGGTCGGTTAATATCGTATAGTGAAATACCTTGTGATTGGAATTAAGTCGGTGTGGTGTGCCGGAACCGACGTAGGGGGTAGGCCTGTAAAAGAGGGCAAAAGGAAATGCAAGGAAACACACTTATTGCACTATAATTATCACATAAAATCCGTTTGCCTTACTTCTTATCCGTTAGGAATGTTCCTGTATAATGTAGCTGACTTCTAGTGACTCTAATTATGTGTACCGGCATACTGCTACTGGATGCCGTGCTTATTGAAAGGATGTGCTAAATAGGAGCCGTTGGTCCCAACCTACTCTAATGCCAGGAGTATGAATGTAGAACCGTATTAAGAAGTAGTTAGGGAATGATTAGTATGTCAAGTGTCTTGATTGCCTGGTTTGAATGTTGGCGTGACATGATGTAGTGTTTGTACCTTCTTAAATCTTCCTTGAGGAGACATGATTTGCCAGTCTGATTAGTTGTGATCGTGGAGTTGTAGGGTTCCGGAACCCTTGTACGGTTGCAGGCACATAGATTTAAGACCTGGTTGTGTGGTGAGGATGCTGTTTAGGGAGTCTGATACTGCCCACAATTCCCATCTGTGGACGTACGTTACTGTAGAGTGATAAACCAATATTATCTTTTGATATTTTAAGACGGGGTATGGTTTGAAAGGCTTGTCAGAACATGTTATTGTATGTCAGTTCGGTATAGTGCGATCGTGTTGTATGAAGGTTTGAATAAAAGGTGGCAAAAAAGCAGAATAGACTACAATTGTACAGTATACCTGTGAACGTTGTGTACCACTGAGTCTTGTAATAAAGTCATGTTCTGTCGTACGTAATCTTAGTACAATTGACAAACGCTATAGGCGAACACTTGTTGTCGAGTCCCAATAGCCGGGCGACCGAATTAGGATGTTAAAATGCAGATTATGAAATGCGGAAAGTAACCGTGATGACAAGGAATTGGGTGTTGTAAGTTGGGTGAGGTACTAGGCCAAGTGACTCTTGACCAGGAATCCCTAATAGTTATGTGGATGCTTCCACCCAGGATAGTGGTTTAACTGTACAAATTGGGAGTTGGTCGGAACCAGGCGGATGAACTCATAAACCCAATTCGAGCTCTATTGACTCCCTCTACCTGGCCCGGACTGCAATGCTGAAGGACCTTCTAATCCTGTTTCCGTCAGTCTGTGAACCATCTACCCAAAGGTGGAGAAGGTGAATGATTGTACTGAATATGTTGCGGACCGCCATGCAGCTGGCCTAACTGAGCCGGGCTGGTGTTCTCTAAGTTAGACAGACTATTATTGAAGGTCTGAAGCGTAGCCAGAATGGAGTTTAGGTCTCCTGTAATGTCTGAGATTCCTCCTTGTGAGCTGGACACCAAGACAGAATTGTCAGTGTCCAGCTCGGTGGATGCGTTAGGGAGGGATGGTCCTTGTCCGATGTTGCCTTTTTAGGACATACTGAAAAAGAATATCACAACAACAATGAACTGATGAACAATAATACGGTTAAGCAATATAGAACTGGCTGGCTAACTAGTGTCGAAGCGAAAAGCTCTCTACCCCGTGACAAGTGAGGCCCTGCTAGTTGCCAAGCGGCAGGTGAGAGGCTCTACCTATGATTTGGGCGTGGGGCTCGAGCCACTAGCGTGGTGGCGGGGTGGCGGCCTCTCGGTGACAGTAAAAGATCCAAAACGTGTGGCCGTGTCAGGTGAGGCCCTAACTATAAACCCGATAGGTGGGTGAATGCGAGGCTCTAACTATGATTTAGGCCGAGGGGCGAAATCTCCGTGTTGAGATTGGGGGGTTGGCCTCGCGGGACCAGCTACGTTGTACCACTAAGGCCAGCTCCTAACCCTAGATAGCCAGTTCTCTGACCCTAGACGGGGGCTTGATAAGGGGATAACGCAACGAGTTTGGAGAACCCAAGTTGTGGTTTGTGATAGGTACCTGGAGATTCCCAGTCGGAGAAAGAGAAAAAAAAAGGGGGGGAAGGAGGAAGAAAGAAGAGGAAAGGAACTGTGGTCGATGGAGAGGATAGAAAGAAAATGATATGCAGTATAGCGTAGTACTTGGAGATATAGCTGATAGTACAGTATACTTAGACCCTTTTCCTGAAGGGAGATATATGAGGCGTTGTGTCAGGAAAGCGAGCTAGTACCTGACGGAGAGAGGAGGGTGAAATTAGCAAGGTAGTGAGTAACAAAACGATTGTTACGGATAGTGAGTATGAATGAACATATGACGAGTTGTCAAGTGTAGCCGTGGCCTGACGAGGCAAGGCAGGAATCAAGCCCCCGTACCCCAATACCCCATCGTGTAACAATGTGGCCTTGTCGAGGCAGTTGTTTGAAATGTGAACGAAATGTGAACGAAATGTGAACTTATTTGTACCTGATAGAAACAGGCGACAATAGCGAACTAGTGATTGTCTAATGATAACAAATGACAATATGCAACATTAATAGTAATCAGCTAAACTAACGTATAACGGTAATAGAGACTGACTAATTGCAAAGTGTCTAAACCGATTAGTTTGAATCGTCCGACAACAATGTGTCAACGCATTGGCTATTCATGTTATGCTTAAAAGTAGGGAAAGAATTAGAACGTAACCGATATGCAAATTCTTTTTTTTATTTTTTTTTTATACACACTAATCGTCAGTTATTACATTAATATTTGCGAAACTTTCGTAATTGTAATTGAGACAGGCAATTGTACTGTCAACTGATCAGTCTGAGTCAACTGACAACCATGTTCCAGTTTTATGAACATAATTCAAGTTAGCCTTAAAATATGGCAATTCATGGCAGAAAAGGCAACATCTGGTACTGGTGTATTCTAAATATCACATTACGTTATTTACAAGTCAGTTCATTCAAAGCAAGCATACAATTGGCACAAGAAGCTCTGTGCATACATAAAGTGACCTACCTATCTCACACCTAGCCGAAAGGACAGTAAAGCACACATTGACATGTAGTATGAATTGACGAACAACCTGGTATAGCAGGTATTGAGGGTCCGTGAGTTTCGAGTGTTCGTGAGTTTGTGAGTTTCGAGTGTTCGTGAGTTTGAGCGTATGAAATATAGGACATAACGCACAAGTGTCGTATGGCGGGAATAGCCCGAACGAGGCTATTCCCACCGATTACCTGAACGTTCGTTTGTTTGTTGGTTTGTGAGTTTGCACGAACGGGCGGGAAGCAGAAGGATGACGGGAAACCGGAAGTGCGGCTGGCAGGAACCGGACATTTTCTGCTGACGGAGAGGCGGCAGCTGTCACAGAGAGACTGTAACCGCTAGTACTCCTATTTACCGCTATAATGTCTTAAAACCTAGAATTTAGCAGGGCTAACCATACAGATATCTTAGCTAAAATTTTGTATAGTCGGTATAGAGTTTCTCTATTTAAAATACATAAATAATTGAGAATACAATAAAAATAGGAGTTGGAAGCAATAACTTTGTCTTTTAATATAGTTTATTGAATATAATCCATTAATAAATCATAAAGCAGAGTATATAAAATTAAATGAATAAATGCTTGCAAAAGTATTAGTATAACATACCCTCCTGCATATACAGGTAATCTCTCAGTATGTCACCTCCAGAGTCGGTCAGTAAGTCTCTACCTAGCATTGATTATGCATGTATATATAGTATAGCATTTCTAATTACTACTGGTAATGTATGGGTTAATTAATCTTGGGGTTAAAAGCCGTTCATATATTAAAATAAAGGAAAAACACCCTGATCAGTCTTATGTCATAACCCAGACATCTTTAATCTTTATTTGGACTAGAGGTTAGGTTGACATACACCTTAGGGTTGAAAGCAGTTCATATTTAAAAATAAAGGAAAAACATACTTAACCGTCTAATGTCATAACCTAGACATCTTTAATCTTTATTTGGACTAGACGTTAGGTTGACATAGGCAAAGCCTTGATTTGTTATTGCATTAGTCTAAGACAAGATGGAGTAAACATGTTGTGTACTGTAAATAGGTAAAAGGTTATTAGTTAAAGAAACAGTTGCAGTTTAAAGAAATACAATTTAGCAATGTGTATTATACCTACAATTGGCCATCACATCCTCCTGATTAAACTGAGGGTTTCTTTGGAGGATATCTTTTTTTTCTGTGCTTAACACCTCCCTGCTCATGTAAGGGAGGGGGCTGTGGTGAATAGGACACATTGGAAGGGACAGGAATGAAACAGTTACAATCATATGTACCTGTGTGATTGCACATTATGTCATCGTGATCAATACGTAAATAATAAAATTCACCTGGCATATAATGCGTTATGTAATTTTGAGTAAACTCTTTTCTCATGTCAGTTTTCCAAATTCCACCCCAGCATTTGTTAAAATTACGTGTACACACCATAACTGTTGTGATCCCATATGCACCATGAGAGACAATGTTAATATGACCAATATCTTTGATTAAAGTATATAGCTGAAAAATCTCTTTAACTCGATCCACACATTTAATGGATGGTTGGTTGTAATGAGTCAATAGAGCTGTTGTCTGACAGAAATTTAAGAAGGTCATCAAATCCCTCGGTAGAATGTTCATGGCTGGATCCTGAAAGGAGAAGCATGTCAAAGTCATCAATTGCCTCTTGTAATCCAGGTTTCTGGGGTGCATTTCTGGTGGTGGTGATTGTTTTGGAGCATCTGGATACCGGGTTAGTATTGGTAACAGGTATTCCTTTAACATCATTGGTTGCCATAAGGACACTGGCACCTTTGGTCTTGGTATTTGTCTTTGCATGTTTCCTCTTCCGTGATACATTTTTACACCTCCTATAATGTGTATAGATTGGATATATGTAATGATAATTGTTCTGATATTTCTTTATAGAACAAAAACCTTTGTTGGATCTAAAGATATATGGGTTATTGGAATCAGCAAAATATTTATGGCAATTCCTACATTGGTATTTTAAATAATATTGTCCTGGTATAATTTCTTTGAAAGTTAAGATTGTTCTTTTATGCAAAATCTCTCTAAATCTTTTTGGTATAGTGGATAATTGAAAACAGGTAGAAATGAATTTATTCATGTTTCTTTGCCCTGTGAGGGAGAAAAGAAATTATTCTCCAAGTTACAATTAGTAAAAATATAATAATTATAGTTATCATTATTGGTTTCAAATACCAAAAAATACTAAATCCTGTTCCTATTACCCCTTTAACAAAATTTGCCAAAGAATCAGCTATGCTTTGAACAGTTTTACCAATTGAAGGTAAAATAGGAGTCAATATCTTAACAAGTTCTTTCAGCCAATATGAGAAATCTCTCTCGTGGGCTTGAATATTGAGAAGAGAAAGCCTAACCCTTATTAATATATCTTGCACTTGCTCATGGGTGGAGCTTAAGCTGATCTTGAATTGTTCTAAGTGAGCCAAGAAAGCAGTCATATATGGAAGTTTTAAAGATATTGGGGGTATATGTATTTTAACGATACCTGTTAGTTTATCATTTTGTAAAGGAGGTTTTAACAATCTTCCATAACAGTAAATGTCATAATCCGTGGTTACAATTTGGCTGTAAAGCAGGTAACTTGCAATCTGAATAAGGACTCATAATTAAATAAGAACCATTTCTTAAAGATTCAAAGTACAGATAATCATTTTGTATTGGTTCTATATTAAGTAAGCAATCAGCTGATGTGGCAGGATTATTTCCACAAGGAGTCTGTACTTTTATATCTTCACATATTACATAACTTTTTTCTTGGCATCTAGAAACAGACAAATAATATATCTGATCACATGTCTTTGATATATATTGATATGGATGTTGTATTGTTATTTTTGCCAACTTTTCACCTGTTTGTAACAGGTGACCTATATTATCAAGCTTCCAATTCGTAGTGTATATTTCACCTGGAAGAGTTAACTCATAATAGATTTTAACTTCCCACTGGCTAACCTTGGCATTGTTTAAATGTTTTGTTTCTCTGATATCATAAACAAAGGTCTGTGAAATGTGCAATAACACTTCAATTTGTTTCTTAGTTAATTTTAACTTTTGAAGCACCTTAGTTATGTTAACCAGACTTGTATCAATTAAACCATTTTGTAAATTTGATCGAATTTCAGAAATCTTCTGATTTAACATAGATATTTTCACACTTTCTTCTAGTGTAGAAATGTCATATATTAACGCTGCAGTAAGCGTTATCAGGTGGTCTTTAAGAATCAATATACCTTGACGTAGCAATTCATCATTTAGATCAGAATAATGGGATACAACCTGAATAGCTTCGACAAGTAATTGGCCAGTATGTATGAAGGAGTTTGTATTAGTTAACAAAGTCCTTCTTCTGCGAGACACACTTCTCATGTTACATTCATCTGGATCACTATTTTGTATATTTTTATATGTAATATCTAAAAATGTTTTATTAGTAGGCCATGCTGCGATTGCAAATGGCATCTCTGCAACATTTTGTGAAGTACAGGTCTGAAACTCACAAGGTCTATCTTCATTAGCAATTAAAACATGCATTTGCGTTTTTATACCATTAATTACAATATCTGTATTATATATCATACTGTCACTGACACATTTCTGATACAGGGAGTATACTGAATAATTTGCAATACTTATCAGTTTTCTCTTGATGTACCACATTCCTGGAAGTCCAGAATATAGCAAAAATCCTTGGTCTATGTTTTTAGGGAGCCATTTAAAGTTCTGATTTATAATTGTACCAGAGAGAGCAAGGGGCACAACGATAAATTATATCTGGATTAGAACCATTACAGATTCCTTGCTTTATTAATGTCTCTGTAGTTATATTACAGGAATTCCTTGCTTTGCAGGTATGTACATAATATGTAGAATTAAGGAATGCTGCAAATCGGGGTTTAGTACAAGTGTCCCATGGTGTCAAATCTCTAAAAAGCTTTTGTTGACCATTTATATTCCATTCTTTCGGCAAGGCTTCTGCTTTTAGTAGGCCTGTCTTGTTGTTGCTCATCAATAGCTGCAACGTTTCTATCATTAATTGATGTATTTCGTCTGAATTCAGATTCACACGCCACCATGAGTCATTATAAAGTTCATTACTACAAAATATGGTTCCAGTATGGTTTCTCACTCCACCAGGAAATCTATACTCCTCTTCTTCTGCTCCTTCCCAGTAACCAATTTTTTCTGAATTGTAGGTAAAAATCTGTGTCTTATACTGAGAGGTGCTTAGATAATCAATTAGGTATTCTTTATATTGTATTCCATCTTGAGTAATACCTGGGCGTGGACAGTGATCAGCCTTTATTTCTGATTCCGGACATCTTCTGTTTGTCTGGAAATTAACATAATAGCAATGTCCAAAAGTAGCATAGCACATCTTTTCAGCATAAGAAGGCTGTTTGCGATAGTCATCCAATGGTAAACTATATGGCAAAGTCTTTTCTTGAATCACCATGTGTGCATCCAAAGTTTCTTTGACAAGCATCTGTCCCGTCTCGCTCCTAATTCCAGCATCTTTAGCCATCACTGGTGCTGAGTCTAGTATTAGGATTTGAGATAGTCCAATCACCTGTTTCTTGTGTATAATCGGTTTTGGGTATGGTTTCCAGTAGGTTCCTTGTGGAATACCAGAGTAAGTCACATTGGCTATTACTTCGCTGTGAATTGTGTCTCTTTTCATAAGATGTAGTAAGATGTATAAGAAGTGGAGCGATATAGAGTGAATAAGCCCCTATCACCAAACAAAGATAAATTTATACTTAGACTTTGCTGGATAGGATTCAGATTTCAAATGCAACATGCAAAAAAAGATCAACAAGAGATCATAGTACAGATCTGTATGGACTGATATAAATTCATATACGTATGTATAATATAAAAATTAACAATTTATTGTATACAATTCGTAAAAACAGCTAGAATATAGCTAAATAGCAGTAAAAACAAATTCCTGCTTACTGGAAATGGTGGTGAGCATAACGGTATATGTTCCCGTTTGCTCACAGCAAGACTGTCCCACACTGGGTGATGTCTCCTGAATCACACGAGTTGAATGGAGCTCCTGTTGTTGAAGTCGGGTCGGCAGGCGAGTGTAAGCTCGTTCTCTACTTCCGTGTTCCCGGCTCGTATTTTGGCTCCGCCTCCTCTTTTGCGTGATTACGTGTCTGTCACGTGTCTGTCTACGCGTTTCGCCGTTCTCGGACGGCTTCGTCAGGACGTGATGCGCTGGAGTCGGTCTTCACTAATGTGCGTTTTTATACGAGTGATCCAATGTCTAATTGGCTTAATTACTTTCCAGTCCGCATTTGCATATGTATGGTGTCCCAAATAGATCAATTGGATTGGCAAGCACATCCTATTGTGAACGGAAGGCTGCTTTTTCCTCATCTATTGTGGGGTCTTCATTTCTTATGTACTGCACATATACATTACATATTTAAAGTAAAATAAAATATTTATACACAATCAAAAAATTAAATTAAGTATTTATACATAATCTTAAAAAATATAATTGTATTTACAAATTTACACACTTTATATGAATTTCTTTTTTACTGTAACGTGTTTTTCCTTTTGTTACATATCTTATAGAGAGAAAGAAAACAGAAATATACATGTTAATGCAATTGGATTTGTTGTATATTTTGACAAATATTTTTCTTTCTTATTCTTATATGATTTCCTATATGGAAAACGGGGGGGAAGCAGAGAATTATAATGCTGCGCTTCCAACACTGACATTTCACCATTGTGTTTTCTTTTACCATATCGTGATCTAGTTAGTATATCGTGATTTAACTCTATTTACATACATATAATTTCAAAGTAATATAGTAAAGTCCTATCAATGTACATGTAGATAGCTACTCCCTATATTGCATATGAAGGTTAAGTATACGTCAATCTACAGTTCTCAGGAATCTAGAAAGTGGCAGATCTCAAAGTCATTGTTTAGTCCGTTGGGGATGAGGGTGTTGAGTTCAAATATCCACCTCATCTCCATTCGGCCCAAATTTTGAATAGGATTGCCTCCTCTCCAGTTTTTCTTTATTTGTTGGATTCCCATAAATTCCAAAAGGGAAGGGTCAGAATTGTGGAACTCTTCAAAATGCAGAGAAACTTGATGTTGTGGAAATTTTCTCCTGATGTTATATGCATGTTCACAGATTCTAGTTTTCAATTGCCTAGTGGTTCTGCCTATATATCTTAGGCCACAGGGACATTTTAACATGTATATTACATTTTGGGTTTGGCAGGTAATGAGTTCTCTTATCTTATGTGTCTTACTATTTACTGTAAATTCCTTAATGCCCTGTTTGTCACTTTTTGTCTTACGGCAGGCATTACAGTTACCACATCTAAAGAAACCTTTTAATTGGTTCAAAAAATTGGGTTTAACTGTGTTTCTATCTTGGATGTTGTGACGAAGTGCCCTTCGCCACTTTGTCCTGGAGAGGCCTGCTTGCCCGCCTCCTCCCCTGCGACTATGGTCCTGGACTATATTGCACTGCAAACCCTGTATTCAGGCATATGGACTTGTATTAGACTGTCTTTTTCCCTTTATCTATGCTGTAGGTTTGGACTGCTAATATAACCTAACAGCCAGGGGATTTAGGCGAATATATTGCATGAGAATGCCATTACTGGAGAATACAGCCGTTCGTATGATTTCATGCGAATTCTTTGTGCTCTGAATAGGTGGCCGCCATTTCGGGACTTTTCCACGTGTTCGCGGCCATCTTGCGTGCGAACAGCGGTGTTTGCCTGTGAACGCATGGAACTGAAATCGGAAGCACAAACAGGCGAATACCGCTAAGACCTCCAGACATCCAGAACTACGCACGGAAACTACCGAACGACCGGCCGTTCGGTAGTTATACTTAACTTAGTATGGGGATTCTAGCGACCACAAAGATGCGAATGGATGGCAAGAATTTCGTCTATTTTACCGTGCGAACGGAGACCGACCGCAAGGCCAAAACTCATGGAACTATTTTCGGCTAGTTGGTCTGTGCGGTCGGTCAAAACTTTGGAGCCCTGTATCTCCCGAACCACCCATCCGAATGGGCTGATTTTTGGACAGACTGTTCCCCTGAACAAGGGCTATTTGGGGATACCAGATGTGACGAAGTGCCCTTCGCCACTTTGTCCTGGAGAGGCCTGCTTGCCTGCCTCCTCCCCTGCGACTATGGTCCTGGACTATATTGCACTGCAAACCCTGTATTCAGACATATGGACTTGTATTAGACTGTCTTTTTCCCTTTATCTATGCTGTAGGTTTGGACTGCTAATATAACCTAACAGCCAAGGGATTTAGGCGAATGTATTGCATGAGAATGCCATTACTGGAGAATACAGCCGTTCGTATGATTTCATGCGAATTCCTGGTGCTCTGAATAGGTGGCCGCCATTTCGGGACTTTTCCACGTGTTCGCGGCCATCTTGCGTGCGAACAGCGGTGTTTGCCTGTGAACGCATGGAACTGAAATCGGAAGCACAAACAGGCGAATACCGCTAAGACCTCCAGACATCCAGAACTACGCACGGAAACTACCGAACGACCGGCCGTTCGGTAGTTATACTCAACTTAGTATGGGGATTCTAGCGACCACAAAGATGCGAATGGATGGCAAGAATTTCGTCTATTTTACCGTGCGAACGGAGACCGACCGCAAGGCCAAAACTCATGGAACTATTTTCGGCTAGTTGGTCTGTGCGGTCGGTCAAAACTTTGGAGCCCTGTATCTCCCGAACCATCCATCCGAATGGGCTGATTTTTGGACAGACTGTTCCCCTGAACAAGGGCTATTTGGGGATACCAGATTTAAGGCTGTACCCCCTGTTTTTGGGGTACATCCAGAACTTGGGTAAAATAGTGTATGTTTTAATTGGGTTATGTGTTTATCTGAGGGGAGGAGACGTGGGGGTGTTACCATGCATGTGATTGGTCAATTTTATCCTCCCCCTGGGAGTGTCCTGTATGTACCTGATCCTAATAAAAAGCAGGCTGGGTGTTCCAGTCCTCAGACCTCTTCTGACCCTCAATACGTAGCCTTGTCTCGTTATTGGAGGGAACTGCTATATCACACTGGGGATTGCTATGCGCTGCATATTCCCCTGAGCTCTTAATCACTTAGCTCTTTTAAGAGCTTGTTCCGGATACGCTCTCCAGGAGGAGAGATCTTCCCCACACGTTCCTGAATGCTGAAGGTTCATTCCAGGGTGGACGGAAGACGGCGCGGCTCCAGTTAAGCTACGGCGGTTGTGGAGCGTGCGGTGGTTGTGGTGTCGTCTGCAGTGCTTGGAGTCCTCTGAGAGCGCTAGGAGCATCCATCAACGGAGGGTACTCGGTCGGGGTACACGGAGCTCCGTTACAGTGGTGGCAGCGGTGGGATGGCGTCCTAGTGCGAGGAGAAGCAGCTCAGAGACACGGGTAACGTTTGGAGTTACAATTGAGGGCAACGCTAGCCATTGGGCAGCGCCCCTGGCTACAACAGGATGGCTTCCCTAGGGCGAGGAACAGCATCCTGGGAACACCCAGCAAAACTGGACTATTGGTATAGTCACGTACAGTTTGACGCTATGCTGAAGCGGCGGTTGGCTATCTACGGGCCCCTTCTAACCGAGGAAATGATACCAAGAATGAGGAGAGAACTGGCGGAGTATCTGCAGATGGAAGCAGAATATCGGGCAGTGAGGGCAAAGTATTCCGTCCCTGCGCCCCAACAACAGCGTGAGTTACAGGGGGCCGAAGGGGCCGTCCTTCCCCCCCAGCAGCCGTGTGTCCTACAGAGAGCAGAGACAGTTGGTCCCTCTCTACAGCAACAGGACCATGGTAAGGGAGTGGAGACAGGCGGTCTCCCTCTCCAGCGGCAGTGTGTACCCCAGGGGGCCGAAGGTGCCGTCCTTCCCCCCCAGCAGCCGTGTGTCCTACAGAGAGCAGAGACAGTTGGTCCCTCTCTACAGCAACAGGACCATGGTAAGGGAGTGGAGACAGGCGGTCTCCCTCTCCAGCGGCAGTGTGTACCCCAGGGGGCCGAAGGTGCCGTCCTTCCCCCCCAGCAGCAGTATGTCCTACAGAGAGCAGAGACAGTTGGTCCCTCTCTACAGCAACAGGACCATGGTAAGGGAGCGGAGACAGGCGGTCTCCCTCTCCAGCGGCAGTGTGTACCCCAGGGGGCCGAAGGTGCCGTTCTTCCCCCCCAGCAGCAGTGTGTCCTACAGAGAGCAGAGACAGTTGGTCCCTCTCTACAGCAACAGGACCATGGTAAGGGAGTGGAGACAGGCGGTCTCCCTCTCCAGCGGCAGCCTGTGTTTCCAGGAGAGGAGCACAGCACCCCCTCTCCCCAGCGGCAGCTTCCCCCAACAAGGGGAGACACCAATCCTCCAGACGGCGCAGATGGGACCGTGGTCTCTGTGCCTGACCTACAGGGATGCTGGACAGCCTTTCCAGATCCCCAACTACCCTCACCGGGACACCCAGAGGAGGGGGTAAGTACAAATTCCCCTCCCCAGCTAACTCCTAGCGTGGCACCAGGGTTAACGGAGGCGATGCTAACCCCTCCTGACGTCCATGTTCCCTTGACTACTGAGCCGGACTATGGTCTCAGTACCCCAGCGGAAGAGCTGGCAGCTGGACAGAGCGCAGTCGGCCTCGGCCCTACCTTTGTCCCTGGTCCAGAGCCTGATGTCCTGCAGGCTACCCCAGCAGAAGAGCTGGCATCTGGGCAGAGTGCAGTTGGCCTCTGCCCTTCAAGTACCCTCGGCATGTGGCCTCATTACCACAGCCAAATACCCAGGTGCAGTGACTGTGTGTTGTGGGTGGGCTGTTCCTGTACTTTGATGTTGTGGGGGGGCTACTCGGACATCTGTTTATTGTGGGTTGGTGGATCGACTAACGGAGGCACTGACCGACAGAAGGTCAGGTGCCTGGTTAGTCTTCCCCCCAAAGGGGAGATGTGTGACGAAGTGCCCTTCGCCACTTTGTCCTGGAGAGGCCTGCTTGCCTGCCTCCTCCCCTGCGACTATGGTCCTGGACTATATTGCACTGCAAACCCTGTATTCAGACATATGGACTTGTATTAGACTGTCTTTTTCCCTTTATCTATGCTGTAGGTTTGGACTGCTAATATAACCTAACAGCCAAGGGATTTAGGCGAATGTATTGCATGAGAATGCCATTACTGGAGAATACAGCCGTTCGTATGATTTCATGCGAATTCCTGGTGCTCTGAATAGGTGGCCGCCATTTCGGGACTTTTCCACGTGTTCGCGGCCATCTTGCGTGCGAACAGCGGTGTTTGCCTGTGAACGCATGGAACTGAAATCGGAAGCACAAACAGGCGAATACCGCTAAGACCTCCAGACATCCAGAACTACGCACGGAAACTACCGAACGACCGGCCGTTCGGTAGTTATACTCAACTTAGTATGGGGATTCTAGCGACCACAAAGATGCGAATGGATGGCAAGAATTTCGTCTATTTTACCGTGCGAACGGAGACCGACCGCAAGGCCAAAACTCATGGAACTATTTTCGGCTAGTTGGTCTGTGCGGTCGGTCAAAACTTTGGAGCCCTGTATCTCCCGAACCATCCATCCGAATGGGCTGATTTTTGGACAGACTGTTCCCCTGAACAAGGGCTATTTGGGGATACCAGATTTAAGGCTGTACCCCCTGTTTTTGGGGTACATCCAGAACTTGGGTAAAATAGTGTATGTTTTAATTGGGTTATGTGTTTATCTGAGGGGAGGAGACGTGGGGGTGTTACCATGCATGTGATTGGTCAATTTTATCCTCCCCCTGGGAGTGTCCTGTATGTACCTGATCCTAATAAAAAGCAGGCTGGGTGTTCCAGTCCTCAGACCTCTTCTGACCCTCAATACGTAGCCTTGTCTCGTTATTGGAGGGAACTGCTATATCACACTGGGGATTGCTATGCGCTGCATATTCCCCTGAGCTCTTAATCACTTAGCTCTTTTAAGAGCTTGTTCCGGATACGCTCTCCAGGAGGAGAGATCTTCCCCACACGTTCCTGAATGCTGAAGGTTCATTCCAGGGTGGACGGAAGACGGCGCGGCTCCAGTTAAGCTACGGCGGTTGTGGAGCGTGCGGTGGTTGTGGTGTCGTCTGCAGTGCTTGGAGTCCTCTGAGAGCGCTAGGAGCATCCATCAACGGAGGGTACTCGGTCGGGGTACACGGAGCTCCGTTACACCAGATTTAAAGCTGTACCCCCTGTTTTTGGGGTACATCCAGAACTTGGGTAAAATAATGTATGTTTTAATTGGGTTATGTGTTTATCTGAGGGGAGGAGACGTGGGGGTGTTACCATGCATGTGATTGGTCAATTTCATCCTCCCCCTGGGAGTGTCCTGTATGTACCTGATCCTAATAAAAAGCAGGCTGGGTGTTCCAGTCCTCAGACCTCTTCTGACCCTCAATACGTAGCCGTGTCTCGTTATTGGAGGGAACTGCTATATCACACTGGGGATTGCTATGCTCTGCATATTCCCCTGAGCTCTTAATCACTTAGCTCTTTTAAGAGCTTGTTCCTGTTACGCTCTCCTGGAGGAGAGGTCTTCCCCACACGGTCCTGGAGGACAGAAGCCGATCCAGGGTGGACGGAAGACGGCGCGGCTCCAGTTAAGCTACGGCGGTTGTGGAGCCTGCGGTGGTTGTGGTGTCGTCTGCAGTGCTTGGAGTCCTCTGAGAGCGCTAGGAGCATCCATCAACGGAGGGTACTCGGTCGGAGTACACGGAGCTCCGTTACAGTGGTGGCAGCGGTGGGATGGCGTCCTAGTGCGAGGAGAAGCAGCTCAGAGACACTGGTAACGTTTGGAGTTACAATTGAGGGCAACGCTAGCCATTGGGCAGCGCCCCTGGCTACAACAGGATGGCTTCCCTAGGGCGAGGAACAGCATCCTGGGAACACCCAGCAAAACTGGACTATTGGTATAGTCACGTACAGTTTGACGCTATGCTGAAGCGGCGGTTGGCTGTCTACGGGCCCCTTCTAACCGAGGAAATGATACCAAGAATGAGGAGAGAACTGGCGGAGTATCTGCAGATGGAAGCAGAATATCGGGCAGTGAGGGCAAAGTATTCCGTCCCTGCGCCCCAACAACAGCGTGAGTTACAGGGGGCCGAAGGGGCCGTCCTTCCCCCCCAGCAGCCGTGTGTCCTACAGAGAGCAGAGACAGTTGGTCCCTCTCTACAGCAACAGGACAATGGTAAGGGAGTGGAGACAGGCGGTCTCCCTCTCCAGCGGCAGTGTGTACCCCAGGGGGCCGAAGGTGCCGTCCTTCCCCCCCAGCAGCAGTGTGTCCTACAGAGAGCAGAGACAGTTGGTCCCTCTCTACAGCAACAGGACCATGGTAAGGGAGTGGAGACAGGCGGTCTCCCTCTCCAGCGGCAGCCTGTGTTTCCAGGAAAGGAGCACAGCAACCCCTCTCCCCAGCGGCAGCTTCCCCCAACAAGGGGAGACACCAATCCTCCAGACGGCGCAGATGGGACCGTGGTCTCTGTGCCTGACCTACAGGGATGCTGGACAGCCTTTCCAGATCCCCAACTACCCTCACCGGGACACCCAGAGGAGGGGGTAAGTACAAAGTCCCCTCCCCAGCTAACTCCTAGCGTGGCACCAGGGTTAACGGAGGCGATGCTAACCCCTCCTGACGTCCATGTTCCCTTGACTACTGAGCCGGACTATGGTCTCAGTACCCCAGCGGAAGAGCTGGCAGCTGGACAGAGCGCAGTCGGCCTCTGCCCTACCTTTGTCCCTGGTCCAGAGCCTGATGTCCTGCAGGCTACCCCAGCGGAAGAGCTGGCATCTGGGCAGAGTGCAGTTGGCCTCTGCCCTTCAAGTATCCTCGGCATGTGGCCTCATTACCACAGCCAAATACCCAGGTGCAGTAACTGTGTGTTGTGGGTAGGCTGTTCCTGTACTTTGATGTTGTGGGGGGGGGGGCCACTCGGACATCTGTTTATTGTGGGTTGGTGGATCGACTAACGGAGGCACTGACCGACAGAAGGTCAGGTGCCTGGTTAGTCTTCCCCCCAAAGGGGAGATGTGTGACGAAGTGCCCTTCGCCACTTTGTCCTGGAGAGGCCTGCTTGCCCGCCTCCTCCCCTGCGACTATGGTCCTGGACTATATTGCACTACAAACCCTGTATTCAGGCATATGGACTTGTATTAGACTGTCTTTTTCCCTTTATCTATGCTGTAGGTTTGGACTGCTAATATAACCTAACAGCCAGGGGATTTAGGCGAATATATTGCATGAGAATGCCATTACTGGAGAATACAGCCGTTCGTATGATTTCATGCGAATTCTTTGTGCTCTGAATAGGTGGCCGCCATTTCGGGACTTTTCCACGTGTTCGCGGCCATCTTGCGTGCGAACAGCGGTGTTTGCCTGTGAACGCATGGAACTGAAATCGGAAGCACAAACAGGCGAATACCGCTAAGACCTCCAGACATCCAGAACTACGCACGGAAACTACCGAACGACCGGCCGTTCGGTAGTTATACTTAACTTAGTATGGGGATTCTAGCGACCACAAAGATGCGAATGGATGGCAAGAATTTCGTCTATTTTACCGTGCGAACGGAGACCGACCGCAAGGCCAAAACTCATGGAACTATTTTCGGCTAGTTGGTCTGTGCGGTCGGTCAAAACTTTGGAGCCCTGTATCTCCCGAACCACCCATCCGAATGGGCTGATTTTTGGACAGACTGTTCCCCTGAACAAGGGCTATTTGGGGATACCAGATTTAAAGCTGTACCCCCTGTTTTTGGGGTACATCCAGAACTTGGGTAAAATAATGTATGTTTTAATTGGGTTATGTGTTTATCTGAGGGGAGGAGACGTGGGGGTGTTACCATGCATGTGATTGGTCAATTTCATCCTCCCCCTGGGAGTGTCCTGTATGTACCTGATCCTAATAAAAAGCAGGCTGGGTGTTCCAGTCCTCAGACCTCTTCTGACCCTCAATACGTAGCCGTGTCTCGTTATTGGAGGGAACTGCTATATCACACTGGGGATTGCTATGCTCTGCATATTCCCCTGAGCTCTTAATCACTTAGCTCTTTTAAGAGCTTGTTCCTGTTACGCTCTCCTGGAGGAGAGTTCTTCCCCACACGGTCCTGGAGGACAGAAGCCGATCCAGGGTGGACGGAAGACGGCGCGGCTCCAGTTAAGCTACGGCGGTTGTGGAGCCTGCGGTGGTTGTGGTGTCGTCTGCAGTGCTTGGAGTCCTCTGAGAGCGCTAGGAGCATCCATCAACGGAGGGTACTCGGTCGGAGTACACGGAGCTCCGTTACAGATGTTATCTGTCAAGATTCTTTTCATGTTCTTGACACCTCTATGGACAATTCTAGGGGTGGGGGGTAAGAATTTTGCTAGAGTTGGGTCTTTAAGTAACCAGTGCCAATGTTCAGAAATTATTTTTCTGACTTGCTTGTTCTGGTATCCCGAGAATTGGCAGATGAATGGAACACACACTTCTTTCTTAGAGTCTTCTCTCTCTTTTTGAACCCTATAGGTTAACAGACTATCTCTATCGACATTATCGGTGTCCTCTACCGCTTTAGCCAAAATGCGGTCATCATATCCTCTTTCTCTGAAATCAGAGATGATCCGCTGGCTTTGATCCAAAAACACTGTCTGATCGGTGCAGTTTCTCTTTATCCTAGTTAGTTGGCTTTTCGGAATATTCATAAGCCACGGACTATAGTGGCAGCTGCCTACATCTATATAGCTGTTAACATCAATAGATTTAAAGAAAGATTTCGTTTTTACTTGTCCTTCCTCTATATATACCGTAAGGTCTAGGAAATTAACTTCCTTTGTGCTGTAGTCAAAAGATAGACTTATTCCCCATTGGTTCAGATTGATGTACTGGATGAAAGATTTCAAATGATCTTCCCCTCCTTTCCAAATGAAGAATAGGTCATCGATATATCTTTTGTAAAGCACCAAGTTCGCCTCCCAGCCACTGCCCTCTCCTAAATGGAGGGACTCCCAGCGTGTCATAAAAAGATTTGCGTAGCTGGGGGCGAACTTGGTGCCCATAGCCGTACCGCATATCTGGAGGTAGAAGTCCTGATTGAACCAAAAGAAATTGTTATGTAAAATAAAATCAATGGCATCCACAATAAATCTAATTTGACTACTCGGGTAGGAAGACTTTTCTTCCAGAGTGCTCTTAATCGTCTGGATTCCAAGTTTATGATCGATATTAGTGTATAATGCGGCTACATCTGCTGTTACTAATAGCCAATGGTCTTCCCACTTAATATTTTGTAGTTCTTGTAAAATATTAGTAGTATCCTTTAGATATGATGGAGAGGTCTTTACCAAGGGCTGTAGCAGATGATCTACGTATTCTGAAAGTCTACAAGATATAGAATTAATTCCCGAGATTATGGGTCTTCCTGGAGGCTTATCTTTGTCCTTATGTAATTTCGGGAGAAAGTAAAACACTGGTATCTTTTCAAATTTAATTTCTATATACTCTTTTTCTTTCTGATTTAGTACCTCTTCGTCATATCCTCTCTCAACCAACTCCAAGAATTTCTTCTTAATTTCTTGTGTTGGATTGTGGGACAATTTTTTATATGTGGTATCACATATAAAAAATTGTCCTTCCTCTATATAGACCTTACGGTATATATAGAGGAAGGACAAGTAAAAACGAAATCTTTCTTTAAATCTATTGATGTTAACAGCTATATAGATGTAGGCAGCTGCCACTATAGTCCGTGGCTTATGAATATTCCGAAAAGCCAACTAACTAGGATAAAGAGAAACTGCACCGATCAGACAGTGTTTTTGGATCAAAGCCAGCGGATCATCTCTGATTTCAGAGAAAGAGGATATGATGACCGCATTTTGGCTAAAGCGGTAGAGGACACCGATAATGTCGATAGAGATAGTCTGTTAACCTATAGGGTTCAAAAAGAGAGAGAAGACTCTAAGAAAGAAGTGTGTGTTCCATTCATCTGCCAATTCTCGGGATACCAGAACAAGCAAGTCAGAAAAATAATTTCTGAACATTGGCACTGGTTACTTAAAGACCCAACTCTAGCAAAATTCTTACCCCCCACCCCTAGAATTGTCCATAGAGGTGTCAAGAACATGAAAAGAATCTTGACAGATAACATCCAAGATAGAAACACAGTTAAACCCAATTTTTTGAACCAATTAAAAGGTTTCTTTAGATGTGGTAACTGTAATGCCTGCCGTAAGACAAAAAGTGACAAACAGGGCATTAAGGAATTTACAGTAAATAGTAAGACACATAAGATAAGAGAACTCATTACCTGCCAAACCCAAAATGTAATATACATGTTAAAATGTCCCTGTGGCCTAAGATATATAGGCAGAACCACTAGGCAATTGAAAACTAGAATCTGTGAACATGCATATAACATCAGGAGAAAATTTCCACAACATCAAGTTTCTCTGCATTTTGAAGAGTTCCACAATTCTGACCCTTCCCTTTTGGAATTTATGGGAATCCAACAAATAAAGAAAAACTGGAGAGGAGGCAATCCTATTCAAAATTTGGGCCGAATGGAGATGAGGTGGATATTTGAACTCAACACCCTCATCCCCAACGGACTAAACAATGACTTTGAGATCTGCCACTTTCTAGATTCCTGAGAACTGTAGATTGACGTATACTTAACCTTCATATGCAATATAGGGAGTAGCTATCTACATGTACATTGATAGGACTTTACTATATTACTTTGAAATTATATGTATGTAAATAGAGTTAAATCACGATATACTAACTAGATCACGATATGGTAAAAGAAAACACAATGGTGAAATGTCAGTGTTGGAAGCGCAGCATTATAATTCTCTGCTTCCCCCCCGTTTTCCATATAGGAAATCATATAAGAATAAGAAAGAAAAATATTTGTCAAAATATACAACAAATCCAATTGCATTAACATGTATATTTCTGTTTTCTTTCTCTCTATAAGATATGTAACAAAAGGAAAAACACGTTACAGTAAAAAAGAAATTCATATAAAGTGTGTAAATTTGTAAATACAATTATATTTTTTAAGATTATGTATAAATACTTAATTTAATTTTTTGATTGTGTATAAATATTTTATTTTACTTTAAATATGTAATGTATATGTGCAGTACATAAGAAATGAAGACCCCACAATAGATGAGGAAAAAGCAGCCTTCCGTTCACAATAGGATGTGCTTGCCAATCCAATTGATCTATTTGGGACACCATACATATGCAAATGCGGACTGGAAAGTAATTAAGCCAATTAGACATTGGATCACTCGTATAAAAACGCACATTAGTGAAGACCGACTCCAGCGCATCACGTCCTGACGAAGCCGTCCGAGAACGGCGAAACGCGTAGACAGACACGTGACAGACACGTAATCACGCAAAAGAGGAGGCGGAGCCAAAATACGAGCCGGGAACACGGAAGTAGAGAACGAGCTTACACTCGCCTGCCGACCCGACTTCAACAACAGGAGCTCCATTCAACTCGTGTGATTCAGGAGACATCACCCAGTGTGGGACAGTCTTGCTGTGAGCAAACGGGAACATATACCGTTATGCTCACCACCATTTCCAGTAAGCAGGAATTTGTTTTTACTGCTATTTAGCTATATTCTAGCTGTTTTTACGAATTGTATACAATAAATTGTTAATTTTTATATTATACATACGTATATGAATTTATATCAGTCCATACAGATCTGTACTATGATCTCTTGTTGATCTTTTTTTGCATGTTGCATTTGAAATCTGAATCCTATCCAGCAAAGTCTAAGTATAAATTTATCTTTGTTTGGTGATAGGGGCTTATTCACTCTATATCGCTCCACTTCTTATACATCTTACTACAATATTTTACATCTGGTGAAGGGAACACCTGTAGAAGTGTGGAAGCTGCTTTATTGAAATTGTACATAAATATATGCCTAAATAGCTCTAAATCTTCACCCATAATAGAGCTTGAGTACATTAAATTGCTCCGGTAAAAATAACTTTATTTCTTTTCATAAGATGGTTCCTGGAGGTCATCCTCACGATCACGGAACTTGTATTGTGTGCAGTCCAATTCAATACAGGAGCTTCTTGGTTGTTAACATAATCCCAGTGCAGTTTCAAAACGACTACTAGGGTTGATGTTATCATGATAATGCTGCAGATAGTAATAAAGAGACACCACATCCAATTCTTTAGTATCCATTTGCTTCCATCTTTGCATTTCTTTCTTACTGTATTCCATAATTTATGTACAGTCTGTGTTTCTGGTAATGATGATTCAGGTTCCAATTCTTCCATATCAATTGTAAAAATATCGTCTGTCCGTAGATCCTTCTCCTTTGCAATCTGGTCATGAGTTAGTCTATTGCGAGGCTGTGAGACGGGTTGCTTTTCCATTCTCTTTTGCGTTTCCCTTGCTTCCTTCGACAGTATCCATTGTGTCAGGGTCAATGGCTCTGTGGACATTTTGGAAATGCTTTGCTGGTTTTAAATTATCAATGCTTACTGTTCTCTGTTGGCCTTGTTGGTTCTCTGTAATAAAAGTTCTCGGATTTAGAATCGTCACAATTTTCACAGGCTTTTTCCAGCGTGGTCGCAGGGGGCGTACTGTATGGACCCTCTCCAGGACGAACTGGCCAACAGTAGGAACCCAAGTAGTAGGTGACGGATTGTGGTGGGTCGAGAAAACAATTCTCTAATTTCCTCTAACAGAACCAGCTGTTCTAATCTCCCTGGTGCAGAAATATGTTCAGTAAAAGTTGTGTTACAAGGGACACCATACAACATTTCATATGGAGTTTTACCATTAGTAGTATTAGGTATGTTGTTAATGCCCAATTGTACTATAGGAATAAGTGGATACCACTGTGTGGGGCGAGCAACTAGCAACTTGGTTAATAGTCTTTTTACCTCAGCATTTTTCCTTTCCACAACCCCACAACTTTGGGGGTGGTTGGGTGCACTGATTTCCCAAAGTAACCCAAACGAGGTTGCCCAGTTCTGGGTTTCTTTTGCAGTAAATGCAGGACCACCATCCGAGTGGATGGTCCTAGGTTTACCAATGCATACTAAGGAAGTGAGACTAGCAATTGTGGTATTAGAGGTCGCACTTCGCACAGGGTACAACCAAGTAAACCTGGTACATGCATCAACACATACTAAAACATATTTATAACCATGGGATGGTGGCAATGGTCCAATATGATCAACATATAACAAGTCAAAAGGTAAATTGGGTATTGATTTTTCAATAAATGGTACGACTGAATAATTCGGTCTATTCACTAATAAGCATTGCTTACAATTACCAATAACATGAACAACAGTCCTTCTCATATTGGGCCACCAGTATTTCTTTTTTAGAGTAATAAGTACATTATCTCTACCCAAATGAGCTTGTGCCAATCCCGAATGGGCCTCTAGGGCAAGTTTTTCCCTCTCCTTTACAGGGGGAACAATGAAGTTATTACCATCAATGGTTACTATACAATCAACCCCTTCTAGATGATAAGAGTATTTGGTAGGATAGCCAGGTGGATTAAGTCTGGTCTTATCCAGGCAAGCATTTAACTCTGCATCTACTTTGAGAGAGAGGGTATGTTTCTGTGATCTAGTGACCACATTAACAGAATAGCTGGGGCTGACACTCTGCGCCAAAGTGTCTGCCAGCTGGTTACCAACTGTATGAGGTGAAGAACCTAACTTCCTGTGTGCAGGTTCATACACAATTTCAATGTCAGGTTTCTTTTGCAAATATGCATCAATTTGTTTCCACAAAGAAATATGTTTCAACGGTTTACGTTGTACAGTAAGAAAACCATTTGAGCGCCAGGCTGAGAGGTCTTGTACAGTGGATCTTGCGAGATAAGCTGAGTCTGTCACTATCAAAACCGGTCCCACTATTGACAAACTTTCCTTTAAAGCATGTGTATATGCATATATTTCGGCATACTGTGCTGAATGATCACCTATGGGTATTGACCAAGTCTGATCTACTTGTCCTGGCACACATTTTACAATACCGCAACTTGCAGATTTATTTTTGTTTTCGGCTAAAGAGTTTACAGCCGACCCATCTGTATAAAATATAGCTTTATAAAAATCATTAGGGTGTGTCTGCCTTTCCCATTCATTTTCAGAATCTGATGAGGTTGGTAGATCATCTAATGTTGGTAGTGTTTTGTCATGGATAAAGGTCAGTTGTGGATCTTCTAGCAGAGCATACCATTTGAGCCAACGGCCTTTTAGAGCCCTTCTTTCTGTAATTGTTTGTTTTTGCAGAGCATTTAGTGAAGCAACAGGTGTATATAACACAATCTGTTGTCCTTGAGCTATGTCTCTTGATTTTAATAATGTAATCGAAATAGCTGTCAAAACCTTTTCCAGAGGAGTATATTTTAATTCAGTTTTAGTAAAAACATAAGATAGTAGACATAAAGGAATCACGTCATTATCATTATATAAACGTGCATATGCTACATGTGGGGAACATGTGATTATAGCTATGAGCTTCGTATCACAGTTTCGTTGGGCAAGATATGATGTGTTATTCACAGCATTAATACGAGCTTTTAATGCCTTGTCATTTTCTGTTGTCCATTCAAAAGCAATTTTATTGCGTTCGTTGTTAATTTCTCTTGAGATGGCTGAGTTTAATGAGACTATCAGTTCTTTATAGTTTGGAATAAAAAACATTGCATAATTTAAAAGGCCAACAATACTCCTCAATTGTTTTAAATTCTTTGGAGCAGAAATATTCGATATCTTATCTTTGTAGGACGTAGTCAAACCACAACCTTGATTCGAGATTTCAAAGCCTAAATAGTTTACAGTATGTCTTGCTATTTGTGACTTTTTTAATGCAATGATGTAGCCAGCTATTTTCCGTCTGTGAAGAACTGTTTTCAAAACATCCAAATGTTCGCTTTCAGTGTCATGTGAAAAATATACATCTACATAAACTTCCACATTAGGAATGTCAGTTAGCAATGAGATAACATCCGCTGTAAATAATGCAGGAGAATTAATAAAACCTTGGGGTAATCTCGTCCAAACATACTGTTTACCTGCCCAGGTAAAACTAGTTATATTATAACTTTCAGGACTGATGGTATGGCTCCAGAAACCATTGGTTAAATCCAATGTAGTTTTATATTTTTCTCTAAACATATGCTGTAATATGGATGGGGAATGTGTATTCTGAGCAGCTACAGGCGGTGTAACTCTATTCACCTCTCTATAGTCCAATACCATTCTCCATTTATTGTCTGATTTTGGTACAGGATAGATGGTGGAATTCATGGAACTATATTGTTCCTTAATAACACCGTGTTTCAGCAAGTCATTTATTACGATCTGTATATCAGGTATTGCAAGTGGGTTAATTTTATATTGTGCCTGTTTCTTAGGTGTAAGTGTACCTGTTGCTATATGATGACAAATGTCTCTCCTGTGTCCTACTTGATTTTCCCATTGTTGAAAAACATCCTTATTCTGCACTAGAATTTCTTTTAATTTTTGTTGATTTGACAATGAGGTGTAATTTAGTTGATGTTCTATTTGTGAATCAACATTAATTGGTACAGTAAGCTGTAATGTAGGTTTTGAAACTATATCTATGAAATGTGAAACATCTTTATATGCAATTAAGAATGAAACATCCAAACTAGGATGTTCAGCCAGTTCAAGATTAACCTTCCTTCCATTAACTTTAATGGTCTCATGTACCATTGCCCTCTAACGTTTCAATAGTAACATTAGAAAATGGATTGGTTTTTAATATGTTTTTCTGTATAAGTGAGATTTCTGCTTGTGTATCTAAAACCCCTGCATATGTCCTCAGATCATATGTAATCTGCAAATCAAGATTATTTTTTTTTTGTAAATCTTTCTTTTATTATGGCATATGCGTTATGGGGTACAGAATAGAAAAAGGAGGTACATAGGGATAACATGCGTGGATGCTAATAAGATGGTTTGTGTTACACTCCTAAGAAAGACTGCCATATTTTTCTTTTTTTATAACATGAATAAACACAGCGTTTCAGGTGAAGGTAAGTGTCACAAAGTAAGACAACAGTGTTGACTACTAGCCTACAATGATGCATACGTTTAATTATAAGGGATTTATAGGCTATTCAAGCATCAAAATGTTCCTCAGCTATGTGTGATATTACAGGCTTTAGACATACACTTCTAGTACACATATAAGGTTACGGTTAGTTACAGGCTGGAGACCAAGTGTATGGGGGATAGCCCCCTTTAAATGCTAGGGTTAAGAATGTAAGTTGAATCGCAGACTGTAGACAGGTTGAGGCTTCTCACATGTTATATCAATTACAAGTTGCCAGACACGGTGAGTAGGGCATGCATACGTTCAAAATGGACGTGTAAGCTTAATTTGCACATTATAATTAAGCTCCATCTGTTTAACACGTCTCGAGAGTTACGAGATGAAGATAAGTCTTACTAGCCCCTCTAGCCCCACTAAACTATAGCAAATAATAATGCATAACAAATTGTGCATAACAGATAATAGGGTGAGATGGATATCCCACAAGATATGTTAAAAAGTAAGATTACGTTAGGCTAGCAAGGGGCAGCATCTCATCAACAGAAACAACAGTAGGCTATGCATTAAGCAAAAAGACATAAGTGGTAGCAGGTTTCGTTTTAGTAACCCTCTCATAGCCGGTGTGAGGTGGCATATTCTGGTTGACCGGAGCGTGAGTTGGAGGGAGTCCTTACAGTGAGGCGTATAGAGTAGAGGTACTCCGAGTCCACAGTACAGTCCCCTTGGGCCCATGCCGGTTCCAGGCTTGCAGGTTTGCGGTATCAGCCCGCTGATGGGCATGTAGTGTGTGTCCGACGCTGGGTTGCAGTGTCCTGCTGCATGTCAGGCAATGATACTGATGTCGCTTTAGGCCTAGGTTGGTCAGGAGGCCTGTGTTGATTTGCCGTAATCTCGGTCGCCAATGGGGTCTGGAGTGTCTGCGCCCCGAGTCCACTGGGGTTCGCTGCGGGCGGGGGATGCCACGCCACGGTCCCTGTGGTGGCTTCTCTGCGGTCGAGGGCCGCTGGTCTTCGGCCTGAGGCCTGTATAGGTGCTCTCGCCCTGTGCCATTGGGCCCATCACCAGGTCCGTGGGCCCAGGGTTCCGCCGGATCCCAAGCTTCTCCCTGGGTGTATGGCAGGCTGTGGGGGGTGGGTTCCCTCCCTGTGAGCGCCCAGCTCAGAAGAAGAGTGAGCGGGCCCCATGACCGTGGCATTCACAGGCGTGGTAGTTGGTGAGTGTCGGGTGCCAGGGGTAGCTTCGGGTGCGAGGGCCTCCGTGTGGCATAGCCCTGTGTGCAGGTATAAATGACGGCAGATGGTAGGCCTGTGCTCGGGGCTGCTTGTAGTATGCACATGTCTCCGCCATTTTGTGTGTAGGTCACAGGCTATACGACAGCGGTGTCTCAGAAAGCTGTGGAGTCTTAGTTTTGTGTCGACCGGGATCACCCCCCCGGTCCAGTGGGGGGGGAAGCAGGACCGGGTCCGCAGGCTCTACATTCGTGTCGGGCTCCGTCGGGCGGGATAGCGATGCGGCGGCCGTCCGCTTCACTCACCGCCAGTACAGGTCCCGCCTGGTGCAGCGGGCCCCATCCTCCGAGGGACTAAAACTGCGAGAGCAAGCCTCTCCTCGGCTCGGGCAGCCCGGGTACAACGATGGTCGCAGGAAATTGCCGGTAATTCCCAAAGATAGTGCGATTTGTAGGCTAATTGTGGCCCTGTTTGCAGGAGCCGAGCTGTCCTGCGACCGCTCAGCTCGGCGGCCCGGCCCCGCCCCCCCAAATCAAGATTATTCATCCTGATTTTCTTCTTGTTCTGGGTTTTGATTCTCAGTTTTCTTTATTTTTTGTATCTTTCTGGTTGTTGCTGGAGGATGTGTTGGAGGATGTGTAGATGATGATGATGATGATGTGGTAGGAGTTTTATCTTGTCCTGTTCTGTCTCTGTCCCTGACTTGTTCTGGGGACCCTCCGTATCTGTCTGGACCTTTAACCCTTGGTCTCAATCTATATCCTCCGCTATATCCCGGAAAATCTGAATATCTTGGGGCTTCTCCTTTGGAAGTTGACTGATATCGTTCAGTACGATCTATCTCTGTAGTCTGTTCTTTTTCCCTTTGATATGTCCTATATGAGGGACGAGAATAATCCCAGTTAGTGGTCTAGATTCCCTTTTTATGTATGTAGAACTTCTCCTATCTTGCTTCTGCCTGTCTCTTTTAGGGGTAAATGCTGCGTTACTTTTTCTCTCTTTGTTTCCTGTTTTTTCTTTGCTTTTAAACCCCTCTCCTGTAAGATCCTTACCTAAGAGTGTGTATGTGCTCCTTAGGATTTCAGGCATTCTGTCACTTTTCTCATTCTCAGTCAATCCATCCAACCTCCTTTCTATGTCAAGTATTAATGCTTGACCTTTTACTAGTGGTTTCAAGCAACCCCAAACCATGGAATGATTTCTGCTTGTGAATCTCATCCCTAAATTATATGCTGCTATAATCCCTGACTTTGTATTCACTCCCGCTAGTGTGTCTGACAGTGTAGAAATTGTCACTTTGCCATAAGTCTTTTCATATAGAGTGGATATTACAATATCCCAGTTTTCAGCTTCTGCTTGTGTAATTGACAGTCCAGAGGGCAGTAATGCATTTACTAGCCCCTGTCTCTGAACTGCAGTTTGAGTTGGGTATACCCCATCTAACGCATGTGTTTTTTCATTAAGCCATAATGCTATTTCCTTAGCAGATGTTGGTACTGTACCAATAGTAGCTTTAATATTAGACATAGGAATACCCTGTATTCCTGTCCCTACTGTGTGAACTATAGGAGCACTAACAATTGGTGCTATTAACGCTTGTCGTAACAAGTCTCTCAAGAAAATAATTTCTGGCATTAACCTCTCTCTTTCTGCTCGTGCAGACTGTGCAGGCGCCGGTAGTTCGTGGCTGTGTACGGGAACATATAGTAATCCCCTACCTATACCCCACTGTCCTGGGAGTAATGGACCATGTCTTGTTTGTGTATTAGGTATATTAGGGCGTCTACCAAATAGTTGTATATATGTCTCTCTTGTCATATTAATTAAGGTCTGTGTACTTAAATCTGGTAGAATATTAGGTAGTTCTGTAAATGTTGGCTGATCTAGATTCACATTTTCCGCATCAGTCAATTGAATGCTGATTACAGCATACCTGGCTCCTGCACCCCAAGGGCCTTGTACAAGTTCACATAGTACCATTTCTCCATGATGAAGATCTCTCTGTGCCTGGGCTACAAATAGTTCATTAAATTCTCGATATCTCAAGAATAATTGTCCCATGACAAAGAATTGTGTCTTCTCTTACGTATAAGAGGTTACCTAGGTAATTTTGTTTAAAATGCGTAAAGTTAGTGCTTCCAGCCCCACGTTGGGCGCCAATGTAACCGCTAGTACTCCTATTTACCGCTATAACGTCTTAAAAGCTAGAATTTAGCAGGGCTAACCATACAGATATCTTAGCTAAAATTTTGTATAGTCGGTATAGAGTTTCTCTATTTAAAATACATAAATAATTGAGAATACAATAAAAATAGGAGTTGGAAGCAATAACTTTGTCTTTTAATATAGTTTATTGAATATAATCTATTAATAAATCATAAAGCAGAGTATATAAAATTAAATGAATAAATGCTTGCAAAAGTATTAGTATAACATACCCTCCTGCATATACAGGTAATCTCTCAGTATGTCACCTCCAGAGTCGGTCAGTAAGTCTCTACCTAGCATTGATTATGCATGTATATATAGTATAGCATTTCTAATTACTACTGGTAATGTATGGGTTTATTAATCTTAGGGTTAAAAGCAGTTCATATATTAAAATAAAGGAAAAACACCCTGATCAGTCTTATGTCATAACCTAGACATCTTTAATCTTTATTTGGACTAGACGTTAGGTTGACATAGGCAAAGCCTTGATTTGTTATTGCATTAGCCTAAGACAAGATGGAGTAAACATGTTGTGTACTGTAAATAGGTAAAAGGTTATCAGTTAAAGAAACAGTTGCAGTTTAAAGAAATACAATTTAGCAATGTGTATTATACCTACAATTGCCCATCACAAGACGAGATCAGGGTGAACAGCATGCGTACGGCAAGGTAGGAAGGGGGGAGTAGAGTTTATATAGGAACGCTTAACTCCTCCCACAAATACAGGCCTTACGGCCTTAAACATATAAATTGATCAGTATTGCTTCAGATCTGAAGAAGAGAGGAAAACTACTGAAAGCTTGTTTTTGAAATATTAGGTTAGTCCAATAAAAAAGGTATCATTGCATACTGCACAGTAACACAGTAAAGGAGTTAACACAGTAAAGGAGTTTGAGCATGTGTGGGATAGGCATAAGGCTATCCTAACTATAAGTTAAGGCCAGGGACTAATGAAAGTATTTAGAAAATTGGGCAGACTAGATGGGCCGAATGGTTCTTATCTGCCGTCACATTCTATGTTTCTATGTTTCTATGTAATTTTGGCATCTTGTCTACTGGACTAATACATCTAATCCAATCTACACTATATATATATTTATATTCTACTTTTATTCTGGAAAGTGTATATATAACTATATATACACTGTCAGGGGTGGCGGTCCGTTGACCGGGGCCCAGTATGCCTGATCTTGATAGTATGAGTCACTGTGTGGAAATGGATTATCAGGGCCTGGTGCAGGGTAACCGCACGCCCCCTGGTGTTGAGCACCAGCGTTTGTGCGGCCACATACCAGGGCCCTGATGCAGCTTCTGCGGATCCCAGGTGCCAGATGACAAGAAGCAGACTTCCCAGGCTCTGAATAGGGAGGCTCTGCAGCAGATATGTATCCAGTACAGAAACAAGGAAAGACTAGAATAGGCACCAAACAAGAAAACAAGACAGAACTAGGAGAACAGGACTGAAAGCAGAACCAAGAACATGTACACAAGACATGAGGAAAACAAGAACAGGCAGGACAGGACTGTACATGAACTGGGAATACAAGACAAAATAAAACAAGACAAGAGATACAAGGCAAAACAAGAGGAGACTGTCAGGGTTTCTTCCCTTCCTTCCCTTCCCTTCCTTTTTCAGCTGTGATTAACGATCAGCTCCTTCAGTATGTTGCCACGGTTACTCACCTGAGAATAGTAATCAGCCCTGCTGCTAATCAGTGCAGCCTATTTAAGCAGCAAATCCCAGTACCTCCTTGCCCTTGCGTGGTGTCCGGTTCCCCAGAAGTCTCCTTGTTCATGTGTTTCCTGTTTGTTCCTGGTTCCTGACTCTGGCCTTGTTCCTGACTTCGCTGCTCTCCGTGCTCCTGATCCTGGCTCGTCTGACTACCCGCTTTGGTGACTGACCCCTGCTTGCCTCCTGGACTTTGCTTTTGGTTATTTCTTTGTTATTTATTAATAAAGGTGTTTTTGCATCTAGTTCTGTCTCTGTCTGGTTCCTGGTCCCTAACAGAGACATAACTAAGTAATATATATGTAAAACATTGGAGATTTAGACATACATAAATGGCCAAGATGTATGCAGCCCACCACTGCGCCAAAGTACTCCAATTAAGGTGGGTCCTAGACTGCCTAGCTATGCATGACTAAATTAACAATAATAAAACACACACAGCACTTACCTGCAAGAAAGGGGCAGAGGACTTGGAGCAACTGCCTGCAGGAACCAACTGAAACAAAATGGATTAATGGAAAAGGAACGGGTGTGGCAACATAAAACAAACATTTAAAGGAATTCAATATACTGGGAATTCCAGGAACGGAATACAGGAATGAACCCAGAAAACCCAGCATAAAGAAAATCAGACATAAAATAGAGAACCAGAAAAACCAAGAAAAACTAAACAAGAATTGTAAAAAGAGTACTGTATACCAGAAGCCAAGGCCAGACATCTCCGCAGAACAGAGCCGGATGTGACATACACTTTCCAGAATAAAGCAAAGTGGGACAATATAAAGACTATGTGTTTGTTTCTGACGTTTTGGAACAATTTGCATATCAACTCTTTAAGAAGCTCATTATTATTTAAATTAGTGTCAGTTCAAGATCAACTATACGGTACTATTATTCACATTGAAAGTTATGTAAAGTTTTTGGATGTTGTATACCAATAATGTAATTCGGCTACAGATATTTTTTTCTAAACATACGGATTGTAACAACTGATTTGTTAACTCCTTCACTACTGAGTACTTTTTGATTGCAAAAAATATTAGCATAACATTTATTAAAAATCATAACTTTTTAAAATAAAGTTATCTAAAATGGATATAGTTATCTTTATCAATCTCTGCAATGCTAACGTGATGCGGACAGTGAGTGGCAGAGTCCATTCACTTCTTCCTTCCCCCTGACTCTATGAGTGGGGTGTCAATTTCACATTTAATAATTTACTAATTAAATAATAATGTAATAATAATTTAGGGGTAATAGTTGTAAAGTGTTTATGAAATCATGCATGTAATCAGGCAGAAATTGTTCTGAGCACAACACAGTTGCAGCAGGTAGTAAAAAGGGAATTTTCTTAGAATTTTCTTAGGATTTTTGTTTATCAGTCTTTTCTTTACAAAGCAAATGAAAGAAGGATTATAAATATCAAGATTAATACAGGTTATAAAAATGAATTTCAAAATACGAGTTCCACCAGTGAGTAAGTATGGGGGGGAGGGGGGTGCTGTGTGTGTGTGGGGGGGGGGGGAGGGGAGGGGGTTGCTCTGTGTGTGTGGGGGGGAAGGGGGTTGCAGTGTGTGTGTGTGTGTGTGTGTGTGAGAGGGGTGCTGTGTGTGTGTGAGGGGTGCTGTGTGTGTGTGTGTGAGAGAGGGTTGCTGTGTGTCTGTGTGGGAGGGTGCTGCAAATATATTAATACAATCTTTATCCCACCTTTCCTTCTTCTTACCTTTGGTGAATGAGGGGGGGGGGAGGGAAACACAGCCAGCCCTGGTGGTCTGGTGGTGGTAAGTATGTAGGACAGGTTCTGCAGCTCTCCTGTCCTCCCGCGCGCAGCTAGGGATCTACCATTTGCTCATCCTTGCAGGGTTTTACTTGGGGGCAATTTTTGTGTGTTTGGAAGTACATATTATTAGTATGTTTTACTGGGATTTAAAAAGCGCAAACATATTCCGCAGCGATATATGGTATTACATGGTCCTGCCCTGGGTCCTACCACCAACTTTGCAATCAATTCATCAAGTGCTAGCGCACTGATCTCTCCAGGGATTCAAGGTCCTGGGAGCACTGAACAAGTGTTTACATTATTTATTTTTAGAGACTAATCTGGAGGTGTCATGTAGAAAGTAGATGCAAGAGCAGGAGAAAATGGGCCAAAGGAAATCTGGTCAAGGACATACAGAACTGCCTCCAAACATACATCAAGACCAGGCACTCAAACAATACGTGGAGAAAATGTTCAGGGGTGCTGGTGCATTATCGACAGCTATCAGGGATTTGGGGGAAAAAACTATATTAGTCTGCTCAGCCATCTACCTTTAAGACTTTGTAGTCAACTTTAGTAGTTTTTTTTCAATTATTTTTTTTTATATAGTGGAACAAATGACCAAATTATGGACACTAACAAACTATACAGTACAGATATACTCTTACAATATGGAGAGCTGAGCATAATACAGAGATGCTTATACAATAAAACAAGCTGGGCACAAGAGAATAATAGCACAAGGCACAACACAAAGTTATCTATATAATACATAGAACTGGGTAGACTGCAGAGGTACCAATGCAACAGGTAGAGCTGAGTACAATACGGAGATACAACAGAGCTGGGAATAATAAGGAGATACTCATAACTATTCCCCACAGCGAGGATTACTGTGATGGACTACACAGAGCTGCTATACAGAGATACCCACACAGTACAATGTCTCTGTATAATGCTCCATCTCTCTGTCTATCATCCTAGCTCTCTCTTAGTTCTCCCTCTCATTACCTCAGTAGTGCTCATGCTATGATAATTTTAGCTTTCTATTAAATGATGCTGCTGTTATGAAACATGTCAGCTACTCCAATAGCTCTCCCCACACAGTTTGCAAAGGGTTAAAGCATCAAGATACTGCTAGACTCCAACCATGTCAGCTACTCCTGACTCACTATTAGCTCTCAGCACACAGTATACACATGGTTAAAGCAACAGGATGCTGATAGACTCATTATCTTTGCAGCTGGCAATATAATTAATCTGCAGTGGCAATATGGAGCCAAGGAGTAGTTGAAATAGTTAACAGAATCAGCAATCATTATTGATTAAATTGTCACTGTCACACTGAAATTCCAACCCAGTCATGAGATATACTGAAACAAAGTAGGGATTGCATTGTCTCAATATTTCTCCTACACCTGACACTTCTAGACACTGGGCAGAGCTACCACGATCTAGAAATTTCAATGCCCCCACCTGCCAGTGACAGCTGCAGGGAACTGGCTTCATCTCCATAGACCCTATTGCTTGGGAGCAGGGATTCGGCTTTATCTCGATAGACCTCAATGCTGTACAAAAAAGTACCTAACAGAAGAAGATGGACAGTTTAAGGTAAGTAGAACTTACCTCAGCTTGCTCCTCCAGCAACCGGATCCCCAGTGGCGATCTTAATATCGGGGGTCTTTGAAAATTCTGCAATGCCCCCTGGATGATGACAGTATCGCTTTAAATCAGATTGAAATTAGAATCAGATCAGTCCTCGGAGTCACAGCCCAAGTCCTGCAGTTTGAAGATTCACAACTTTTCAACTAGTCACAGCATGAGTGTCTCAGGTCTCAGCTGTAGAGTGACTGAGCACTGTAAAGAAGATGGTGGGTATGTGCAGTTACAACTATTAGCACAATTCCTTGTGTCAGAAATGTCCTCCCTTCTCACCCCTGGGCTTCCCTGGCTTTATAAATATTCATTTTAGTAAATCCCCTTGCTTAATCAGCCCTCAGGCAGCCATGGGGGTTATTGGGGGAGAGGAAATGATAATATTATACACTTACATTTGGCAGGAGCTGCTGCTGTGCTCTCCTGGTGCTAATTTCAAGATGGCGTCTTGCTTCTCTCTCCATTGGGCACTGTAACTCCACCCCATGGTACTATGAACCAATGATGGCCACTGAATAGAGAGACCAATAGCATACCTACACTCAGGGCAGCTGGCTCTGTTGCTCGAATGGCAACTCAATGTAAATTCCTTCTTAAAGGAGACTAGGCATGAACCTGCTGAAACCTGCTGAAACAGGGCAGATTTCAAACCAGCTCAATTTTTTGACATGCCCAGATACTGACAAGTAAGCTTATCCAAACAGCTATCAATGAGGTGGAGGGAGCCTGCAGAACTAAAACCGATTACAGAATTAACAAGACACAAATTTTCCCCCTTTTTGGGGGGCTTACCACCCTCTCCTCCAGACAAATAATTTCTTCCCCACATACAAACTGGTGGCGCGATGCCCCAAGTGCCCCTATGGCCGAGCCTCCACTGCTAACAAAGGATAGTTTAAATTTCAACTTCTAATTGTATTGTATGCTGCTTTATATATTTTATGTCATTATATTTTAACAATTAAGAAATCATGAAGTATGTAGCTTTTGAAAGAAGCCATATCATGGTTATTTCAAATTTTAAGCCCAAACAACTAATTTGAAAACATTTTCATTTTAGCTATTTTGGCCTACAATGTTAAATTCCCTTTTTCATTTGACTTTTCTGATATTCTATTTTTTAATGTTTTATTACTATTTTATTGTATGCTATATATGTTTTCCCATATCTGAAAACTAATATTTTAAATGATTATTTAAGCCACTCCGCTATTTAAATATTAATGGACGATGCAGTTGATTTTATTATTAGAATGAGTTTTCAACTCATAATTCTTCAAAAAAATAGAAGAGACAAAACAAAAGGCTATGACGAAAACACATTTTAATTGCCAAATATGGCAGAATGCCACTTGCTTTGCCCCACTTTCAAAGCTGTAGACAATTGTGAAAAAAAACCTTTGATCTTACAAAAAAAATTGTTGTGTTATATAACACAAGGATACACATTTTACAGTATACCATTTCAGATTCAAAGAATTATTGCATTAAGGCCGAGAGTTTGCAACTCACTTGATTATGAGCTGTGTGTACCGATTAACAAAAAAAAAAAGAAAAGACAACACATTTTCAGATGACCATGTCCTTCCATCTGTCACAGATCAGTAGCAATACCCAACATGCACAACCTGGTCAGGAAATGAGTTAGAAAGGAAAGAATGGCAGCATATATGGGTATTCAGAGTGGCCATACTAATGCAAGACATCAAGAGGCAAAAAAATAGTGAACTTGTAAGTAGGCAAAATGGTCATGAATAATCAAGGTAGATAGAAAACAAGCCAGGTCATGAAATAACAGAAATTAGAGTCAGAGCCAGATCTGAGTCCGAGGGTATCAGAAATTTGGGCATGTGATATAGAAAATGTGTAACCCGGTAGATAGTGCACATTACTAGAGTCCCCAATAGCCTTTTATAGGAAATTAGCTTTCCTGAAAGAATGACGGCCATACAAATGTGCAAAAACTTGATCTGTTCTGCTATATTATATATCTGGATAGTGTGGTAGGATGCAGTTCTGAGAGGGGTGGGGGGCATATCTGCTAAAGCGAGAAGCCAATTGCATCTCAATATAGCTGAGTCAGGAGACTGGGCAGCCAATGTTGGGGATGGGCCAGTAAATTATCAGGTGAGGCCTGGTACTGCTAACCCCATGTGCCTGTCTGCGTGCATCGAGTAGGTACTTACAGAGTTTAAGATTAAATTATACAACTTGCAGAGTTAACACCTGGTTCCAAAACTACAGGCAATACATGAACTCAAAGAGGCTTTGCCTGCCAACTCAGACCATAGCAACCTGAACACTGTAATCTGACTGCTACAAGGACTTTATTTAGTGCAATGCCATCTGTGGGTTGAAAGCTTGCTTGCTGCAGTTATATGCATCGCCTAGATGTTTAAACACTTTTAACATATTTGCATGCCCCAGACAAAATGCTGTGGTCTTTTGTTATTTGTCTTTCATTGACTTCCCTGTCTTGACCAACTATATCTTATAGTGTTTATTGTGTTGTGTGACTGTATGTTTCTCCATAGTGTTTTTTTTAATGTGTTTTTTTACATTTCTCGCTATGAGTTGAATGGACATTTGTGAAAGGCTTATCCCACTTTAACATAAATCCTTTTAGAATGTTTACTATGGAACAATAGTCTAGGTGTGGTCTTTTAGAAATGTCAGTGGCAGATTTAGGGGTCTGTTATTAGGGGCAGTTGTATCCTGATACAGTTAGAAACTGCCACAGAGTCTGTGGATCTGTTGGCTAAGAGTAAGTTATAAAACAGGGGGTACAGGTTGTGCCAAGAAATATAAAACAAGATACTAATAGGTACTTGTTATATAAATGAAAGAGGTACTAATAAGGAGAAACCACAAAAGAAATATAAAAATGAAATTAAAATTAAAATAAAAATAAAAGTCCAAATGGAATACGAAGGGTCTAAAATAGTCCTAGAGAGCAGATAATCTTCAGATATATAATGTATGAAGTCATTGAGCCAATCTCAACCAATGTCAGCATATGAAAAAACGAGAAGACAGGAGGAACCAATAGTACAATATGGCAGGTAAAGTGTGCTACAGACAACACTGAGATATAAAAATGCCAACTCACATCTTCTAGAGCTAAGCCCAGCTCTAGGTAAAACAGCATATAGTGGTGTAGTCCCCACTTGCAGGATACCCCTTTGATGGTAATTGCACAGCTTGATAGTGATGGTATAGGATTTTTGTATTTGTATTCACTTTTGTATCCTTATTAGGGATTAATAAGCATGTAGGGGTGTATATAAAAAATACTCCTCTGTCTCATTAGATATTTTTTTGACATAAATAAATACAGAAAATAGTAAATTACTGCAGACAATCTTGACCCACTCAGACCTAATGCGTTTCATGCAGGGTCGCACACCTAGTCATAGATACCGGCATAGTGCACACACCTCTGTTTAAATATCTAAAGGCATATTCAAACCTAGCCCATGTACTACCGGAGACCCAGGCTAATACAATACAATAATATAATATAATGTGAAATATATTGCATTAATAATAAAATGCAAGTGGAAAGATTGTTCACTAGTCGTGTAACACAGAAAAAAAAGATTAAAAAAAGAAGATTGGATGGGCATATCTACTAAACCAAAAGACAATAAACTAAGTTAAAATATATTCACATGGGGCGGAGCCTAGCTTCCAGACTGATCAGACGTGCAGGAACCGAGCTCCTGACCAAAACTGCCGATTTAGGGGTAAAACCCTCCAAAAAAGGCACGTCTGGCATCAGGGGGACGAGAATCGAGGAGGGGATACCCGGGGGAACCGCCTGACACCCGAATCGCGACTAACAACCGACGGGTACCCTAAATCCCGCTAAGGTCTGCTGGGGACCGAACCGAGGAGAGGCGGCCGCTCTCCCCACTAGAGAACTAGCAAATAGGGTCAGCATACCTCCCAACTCCTACCCCCCCCCCCCCTTAGACCGGTGTGGGATATCCCGGTCCACACTAAGCGACTGAAATACACGCCACAAGCTACTGCAAAGGGCCTGACCGGGAAACCTGGGTGAGCCACGAGGCACCCCCAAGATGGCTGACGCAGCGAAACCCCAGCACAGCCCAGTAAGCCTGATGGACCAGAGCTGGAACCTGCTTTGATGCTGTTTGCCAGGCATTCTGGGACCGCTTAGCTAAACGCGGACCCCTGCCTGCAACCCCTGAATCGACACCTACCAGCCACACAGCAGCGGATACCTGCCCCTCTTCCCGGGCCGGGGGCCCAACTGGAGGAAACTCCAGGCCGCAGTCCGACCACTCGCAGAGAAGACCACGAGCCAGGAACCTCGGGGACCCACGATCCAGCCTCACGATGGAGGGGGATCCACGGACAGAGGGCACCAGCTCCCTACAAAGCCCGGAGCCGAAGAGACAGGGACCTGTCATGCTGCACACGGCGCTCGCAACACTAGCAGGGCAATTCACGCTCCTGCACAACAGGAAGAGGCATGGATAGAGCAGACCTTACCATGGACTATACACTAAGGCAAGCACGGGGCATAGGTTGAGGACGGCGGACAACACACTCATCAGCCCACCTCCTGAAGCCAGACACCGACCTGAGCCCTGACAGCCCCACTTGGACACTGCTAAAAGTAACTCAGACTTACCCACACAATAGTCAGCAACAAGAATCCTCTCCTCCATAGCTCTGGACTGGGAGTTACGCTTGTCATATATGCTTTCGCTCACCCAGTTCATCACACATAGACACTACACTTCAGTGTCTAATATGAGCATCACCACATAACACTAGCCTAGCATATTAACCATAACAATGTGTATGATTGACCTGCCTAGCAATGTATGCTTGTATCAAACGTGAACCACCACTTTAACCCACGCTCAGGCCAAGCTTGTTTACAGCATAATTATATACCTACAGTTGAAACCACAATGCTTAACCTGCTATGTTATTATAATATTGTGCCTGATAATCCAATGCCCTGCATGTTAAGCGAAGGAAATGCTTGAGGAATGCCTTTGGGGCACTTCGAGCCTGCATGTACCAATTCTATGCACTGCAAAACAAAAAAATGTATATGTATTGTGACAAAAGTACTCCTTTCCCTTGGTACCTTGTCCTGGGATTGGGGTGTTACACACAGTCTTTTCAGGCTTTAGAGACACTTCACACGCTGGATGAGGTAAATTAACTTGCTCTTTTATTGAGGTTCCAAAATAAATGCACAGTAAGGTATAAAGGTAACAAAAATATTTAAAACAAAAGCCTTGCTCTTCTGAGCACTAACTAAACAAAATAATCAGCTAACTGGGTTGGATGGCTTGTCCATTTCCCAACATAAACATAAGCATAAACAACCTTACTGTTTCAGGGTTTTCAGCTCTCTGTTTCCACTCACAGAAACCAAACACAATCTCCCTCCTTCCTTGGCAGGGGAGTACTTAATAGCACCGGTAATTGGCAATCCTTTTCAGGTGAGTTAAATTAGGATTCAAACTCTGGAACTGGACTTTTCACCTGTAGGTTCCAAGCAACTTCCAAAATGTGGAGTGGAGCACTGGCCCACCCTACTCTCCAAGTACTCTGCCCCAGGGCCCAAATATACACATATTTAAAGTGCAACATTCATTATAACATTACACATTTCCCTGGGGCTAATTACACAAAGTAGGAACCTTGCCAAATCTGGGGAGGTATATAGATTCCCTCCAGCACAATTCCTTGCTTTCGGTCACACATCCTCCCCCCAGCTCAGACCTATTGGGTCGAGCGACCATGGACATTAGCGAGTGCATCCGCGAAAGACCATCTGCATTTCCCTGTTTATTCCCAGCCCTATGCTCTATGGAGAAATTATAGGGTTGCAAGCTAAGGAACCAGCGGGTTACTCTACTATTTTTCTCCCTGTTTTGGCTCATCCAAGTAAGGGGTGCATGGTCTGTCACTAGTCTGAATTTTCGTCCCAAGAGATAGTATTTAAGTGTGTCTACTGCCCACTTTATAGCCAGACACTCCTTCTCAACAATGGAATAGTTTCTTTCTTGGGGATTAAGCTTCCTGCTTAAATATAATATGGGGTGCTCCTCACCCTGAATTTCCTGAGAGAGAACAGCACCTAGTCCTACATCAGAGGCATCTGTCTGTAAAATAAATTCTTTAGAAAAATCAGGTGTTACCAACACTGGTTGGGCACAAATGGCTTCTTTAAGCTTTCTGAATGCTTGTTCAGTCTCTGGGGACCATTTTACCACTACTGGAGCATTAGCTTTAGTAAGGTCAGTTAATGGGCTTCCACTTGTAGCAAAATTGGATATAAATCTCCTGTAATAGCCAATGAGGCCAAGAAATGTTCTCACCTGTTTCTTAGTCAGTGGTCTCGGCCAATTTCGTATGGCTTCAATTTTAGCAACTTGGGGTTTCACTAGTCCCCTACCAATAGAGTAGCCCAAATATTTTGCTTCCACAGTAAGGTATAAAGGTAACAAAAATATTTAAAACAAAAGCCTTGCTCTTCTGAGCACTAACTAAACAAAATAATCAGCTAACTGGGTTGGATGGCTTGTCCATTTCCCAACATAAACATAAGCATAAACAACCTTACTGTTTCAGGGTTTTCAGCTCTCTGTTTCCACTCACAGAAACCAAACACAATCTCCCTCCTTCCTTGGCAGGGGAGTACTTAATAGCACCGGTAATTGGCAATCCTTTTCAGGTGAGTTAAATTAGGATTCAAACTCTGGAACTGGACTTCTCACCTGTAGGTTCCAAGCAACTTCCAAAATGTGGAGTGGAGCACTGGCCCACCCTACTCTCCAAGTACTCTGCCCCAGGGCCCAAATATACACATATTTAAAGTGCAACATTCATTATAACATTACACATTTCCCTGGGGCTAATTACACAAAGTAGGAACCTTGCCAAATCTGGGGAGGTATATAGATTCCCTCCAGCACAATTCCTTGCTTTCGGTCACACATCCTCCCCCCCAGCTCAGACCTATTGGGTCGAGCGACCATGGACATTAGCGAGTGCATCCGCGAAAGACCATCTGCATTTCCCTGTTTATTCCCAGCCCTATGCTCTATGGAGAAATTATAGGGTTGCAAGCTAAGGAACCAGCGGGTTACTCTACTATTTTTCTCCCTGTTTTGGCTCATCCAAGTAAGGGGTGCATGGTCTGTCACTAGTCTGAATTTTCGTCCCAAGAGATAGTATTTAAGTGTGTCTACTGCCCACTTTATAGCCAGACACTCCTTCTCAACAATGGAATAGTTTCTTTCTTGGGGATTAAGCTTCCTGCTTAAATATAATATGGGGTGCTCCTCACCCTGAATTTCCTGAGAGAGAACAGCACCTAGTCCTACATCAGAGGCATCTGTCTGTAAAATAAATTCTTTAGAAAAATCAGGTGTTACCAACACTGGTTGGGCACAAATGGCTTCTTTAAGCTTTCTGAATGCTTGTTCAGTCTCTGGGGACCATTTTACCACTACTGGAGCATTAGCTTTAGTAAGGTCAGTTAATGGGCTTCCACTTGTAGCAAAATTGGATATAAATCTCCTGTAATAGCCAATGAGGCCAAGAAATGTTCTCACCTGTTTCTTAGTCAGTGGTCTCGGCCAATTTCGTATGGCTTCAATTTTAGCAACTTGGGGTTTCACTAGTCCCCTACCAATAGAGTAGCCCAAATATTTTGCTTCCACAGTAAGGTATAAAGGTAACAAAAATATTTAAAACAAAAGCCTTGCTCTTCTGAGCACTAACTAAACAAAATAATCAGCTAACTGGGTTGGATGGCTTGTCCATTTCCCAACATAAACATAAGCATAAACAACCTTACTGTTTCAGGGTTTTCAGCTCTCTGTTTCCACTCACAGAAACCAAACACAATCTCCCTCCTTCCTTGGCAGGGGAGTACTTAATAGCACCGGTAATTGGCAATCCTTTTCAGGTGAGTTAAATTAGGATTCAAACTCTGGAACTGGACTTCTCACCTGTAGGTTCCAAGCAACTTCCAAAATGTGGAGTGGAGCACTGGCCCACCCTACTCTCCAAGTACTCTGCCCCAGGGCCCAAATATACACATATTTAAAGTGCAACATTCATTATAACATTACACATTTCCCTGGGGCTAATTACACAAAGTAGGAACCTTGCAAAATCTGGGGAGGTATATAGATTCCCTCCAGCACAATTCCTTGCTTTCGGTCACACATCCTCCCCCCCAGCTCAGACCTATTGGGTCGAGCGACCATGGACATTAGCGAGTGCATCCGCGAAAGACCATCTGCATTTCCCTGTTTATTCCCAGCCCTATGCTCTATGGAGAAATTATAGGGTTGCAAGCTAAGGAACCAGCGGGTTACTCTACTATTTTTCTCCCTGTTTTGGCTCATCCAAGTAAGGGGTGCATGGTCTGTCACTAGTCTGAATTTTCGTCCCAAGAGATAGTATTTAAGTGTGTCTACTGCCCACTTTATAGCCAGACACTCCTTCTCAACAATGGAATAGTTTCTTTCTTGGGGATTAAGCTTCCTGCTTAAATATAATATGGGGTGCTCCTCACCCTGAATTTCCTGAGAGAGAACAGCACCTAGTCCTACATCAGAGGCATCTGTCTGTAAAATAAATTCTTTAGAAAAATCAGGTGTTACCAACACTGGTTGGGCACAAATGGCTTCTTTAAGCTTTCTGAATGCTTGTTCAGTCTCTGGGGACCATTTTACCACTACTGGAGCATTAGCTTTAGTAAGGTCAGTTAATGGGCTTCCAATTGTAGCAAAATTGGATATAAATCTCCTGTAATAGCCAATGAGGCCAAGAAATGTTCTCACCTGTTTCTTAGTCAGTGGTCTCGGCCAATTTCGTATGGCTTCAATTTTAGCAACTTGGGGTTTCACTAGTCCCCTACCAATAGAGTAGCCCAAATATTTTGCTTCCTCTAGGCCAATTGTACACTTATTGGGGAAGGTTGAAGCCTCTGTAGTAACCAGAACTTCCCTTTGTTTCCATGGTTTTAGCAAATTGACATGGTATATTTGCACTTCCTTTCTTCTACCTGGTTGCCTTACTTTATAATTTACCTCTCCTACTCTTTCAATAATCTCATATGGCCCATGCCAAGTTGCCAGGAATTTGTTCTCTACTGTGGGAACCAGGACTAATACTCTGTCTCCTGGTTGAAATACTCGAATTCTAGCATTCTTATTATAGCTATTCTGCTGATTTTGTTGAGCCTTTTGCATGTGTTCTCTGACTATTGGCATAATGGCTTCAATACGTTCCTGCATCTGAGTTATGTGTTCTATTACACTGCGATGTGGGTTTGCTTCTTGTTCCCAAGTTTCCTTTGCTATGTCAAGTAATCCCCTGGGGTGTCTGCCATATAATAATTCAAAAGGTGAGAAACCCGTAGAAGCTTGGGGTACTTCTCTAATGGCAAACATTAAATAGGGCAATAGAAAGTCCCAGTTTTTCCCATCTTTATCAGTTACTTTGCACAGCATAGCTTTTAACGTTTTATTAAATCGCTCAACCAAACCATCGGTTTGTGGGTGATAAACAGAGGTTTTGAGGTGTCTAATGTGAAGGAGCTTGCAGAGTTCCTTTGTAACCTTGGACATGAATGGAGTACCCTGATCTGATAGGATCTCCTTGGGAATCCCAACCCGGCTAAACATCATCATTAACTCTTTAGCAATGGACTTTGCTGAAGTTGTGCGCATAGGTATTGCCTCAGGGTAACGGGTAGCATAGTCTAGTACTACTAATATATACTGATGCCCCCTACTGGATTTTACCAGAGGACCCACAAAATCCATAGCAATACGTTCAAAAGGCACTTCAATAACAGGCAAGGGTACTAAAGGGCTACGGTAAGCCGTAAAGGGCGCAGTGACCTGACATTCAGGGCATGACGAACAGTAGTTCTTGATAGCTGTGATTACTCCACGCTCTCTTGTTTTGTCAACCCCTAGGTGACCCCCCAAAACATGGCTATGTGCAAGGTTTAACACAGTGCGCCAATAGGCTTGTGGTACTAACAGCTGCTTTGTAATAACGGACTCTTTTTTCTCAACTCTGTACAACAGATCATTATCCACTTCAAAATAAGGGTAAGTAAGAGAATTCCCTGGATTGACAGGGGATCCATTCCTTATAGAAATATTATTCCTGGCTACCAATAATGTTGGGTCAGACCACTGTGCACTTCTGAAGTTACCAGGCCTAACCTCTAAATCAGCTAACTCTATATCTGGTTCAGAGCTTCTAGAAGGTCCCGCATTAGTTTGTTCTGGGTTTTCACCAACTAATGTGTTTTTTTTTATTTATATTCTTTATTTTATTGTGCAGATTCAACATTAATGTTCACATTGCCACAGCAGTGTATGTAGTCATACTTAACAACATATGGTAATACAATAGCGGCATATATATATATACATTGCACTTTTTATATATAGTAATTGTATAGTTGTGGAGTCATCTAGTGTTCCGGCCATGTCCAAGGCCTAGTGAAGTCTGTGCGTATGTCTACTTGGAGATTGTCTTGGGCATGTGTTGTGCCGTGTGGGTCTGTGTCGGGACCAGCTGTGGAGGTGTACTTCTATATGTGCGGTATAAAGTCCGCGAGTCCCCCAGTGTGGGTGTCGATGTAGTCCCCAGTGTGCGGCGATGGTTCTTATTTCGGGTGTATCTTCTTAGGCCGGTGTGTGTCCTATTCTAGGAGTACCCGCCTGTCCCACTGCTTATGTAGTTAGGTGTGTCATTTTGTGTTCGTGCGTGGAAGTGAGACGGGTACAGATGTGGTCAGTCGTACGTCTGGTCGTGTGTGCTTATGCCACCGGTAATGGGAGCAGTGAGTGCATCCCTTTGTGGACTAGTAAAAAGTCAATTAAATCAACCAAAAATAAATGGGGAGGAGGAACTTGGGTGGTAACCATATATGAGTTCGCAAGGGTCTATCGTGGGCAGAGGGCCATAACCAGGTGAGAGCATTATCGGCAGTCTCTGGGATAGTGAGGAGGAATCTCCCTGTTTTAGTACCCCTCAGGGTGCCTTTTGTTGGTGCGGTGGTCTGGTGGGTCCCCTGGGATGAAGTCCGCAACCGCAGCTGGGTCCAGTTGGGCGAGGCTTTGGCTTGTCCTTCTTGGGGATGACAGCAGGCCTGCCGTGCGCAGGTGTGAGTCTATTTCAGGGTAGCTCCGGGCTCTGTAAGTGGTGTCCTGGTGCGTGAAGGTGACCATATTCGGCATCCCCCTTTTATACTGGATGTTCTTGTTCCTGAGGTGTTGTAAGAGGGGCTGCATGGTCTTGCGCCAACTCATTGTGCTTTTAGTAATGTCCTGAAAGAGGGACAGCGTGGCTCCCTCGAATGTCAGAGGGGTTTTCCCTCGCGCGGCCGCCAATAGCTGGGCTTTGTCCTGCAGATTTTGGAAACGGAGGATCAGGTCAGTGTGTGCCGCGGCCGACGCCGTTGCGGGCTTTGGCAGTCTGAACATGCCGTCTAGGCGCACTGCTTTTGCCTGTTTGGGCGGCAGTAAGTCGGCCAGCAGGCGTCTGATGAAATGCGGCAGGTCATTCTGGCCTATTGAATCCGGGATGCCACGTTATAGCGTCGTCTGAGGTCCTCAAGGGCATTAATCCGGTTGTTCGTTGCGCTCTGCTGAGACTGCACCTCAGTGAGAGCCCGTTCTAGGGACGCTATCCTTGCCTCTTGGGAGGTAGTTGAGGCCTCAAGGTGCTGAACCCTGGTAGTGACCCCCCCCCACTGCCTCTTTTATACCGGCCATGTCTGCAGCGATATTGGATCTGAGCTCTGCCAGCATGTTCTTCAGAATAGATGGTGTGACAGGATTTTCTGCAGTGGTTTGTGAGGGCTTTGGGTTGGGTGACAGGGCTTGTGCCATACCTTCTCCGTGGTTGACAGAGAGATCATCAGATGAGAAGGAGTAGCCGTCGTCTCCCGCCGCCATCTTGTCCCATGCGGCCTTTTGGGAGCGTCGGAGAAGTTCCCCGATATCGTGGGTAGTTGGGTCTTTATCCGCCCTGGTTTTTTTGTGCTTGCGTCCCATAGTTAATCCGGTGTCCGGTGTGGGTCGTGGATCCCGGGTGGACGTCGGATACCACTTGAAATAGCGTTTTTTGCGTTTTTTTATGGAGGAGCTCTCGGTGAGTGCGGCCACTCTGCTCCGCTGCTAGCTCCGCCCCCCCCCCCCCCAACTAATGTTTTTATAGGGGAATGCTGCATATTGTTAGGCTCATCATCATGATCTCTCTCATCTGCCAGAGTATTTGCAAAAGGAAATTCATCATTCTGTTCACCTGGTGGGTTTTCCAAACATGCCCATAGGTCTAGAAAATGGGGAAAATCCCTTCCAATAATCATCTCATGTGCCAGTTTTGGTACCAGCCCCACTCTGCAGTTTACAGTATCACGCTGGGTTTTAACAAGTATATCTGCAGTAGGGTAGTTATGTATATCCCCGTGCACACAAGCAATATCAACTTTTCCAGAGTTAACAATATGAGTATCCTGTAATAAGGATTGGTCTAGAAGGGTAACCATACTCCCTGAATCTATCAATGCCTGTATATTTTTTCCCTCCACATTCACGGTACAACCAGGGTGACTATTCAAATAACCATTTTTTTCCACAGAACATACAACCTGTGAATAAAGTGCAATTCCTTCCCAATTATTACCAAAATTACACTCCATTGGTTCAACATTTTCAGGACAGTCTTTTGCAATATGTCCAAAGTTTCTGCATTTAAAGCATTTTATACCATAATTAGTACTTTTTGATTCATTTGTAGGCTCTTCCCACCTCCCAAAGTCTTTTTCTCTTTTAACAATGTCTCTTGGGTAATAAAACCCTGTTCTTTCATCAAAAGACCCCCTTTTCCCTGGAACAGTCTTACCAGATTTGCTGGGGCTGTAGGTTTTCAGATTCTTGGGTCTCTCTTGGCCAGGAGGTTGAAGCAGTTCTCCCGCTGCTATATACCGTTCAACCAATTCAACCAATTGGTCTGCTGTTTGGGGATTGCTCTGACTGACCCACCGACGAAGTCCAATAGGTAAGCCTCTTAGGAATCTTTCCATCACCAGTTGCTCCACAATGCGGCTGGGTGAGTTGATCTCTGGCTGCAACCATTTTCTGGCCAGGTGTATCAAGTCAAACATCTGTGAATGAATCGCTTTATCCAGGCTGTAAGTCCACGAATGAAATCTCTGGGCACGGACGGCTGTTGTCACCCCCAGGCGTGCCAGTATTTCTGCTTTCAGCTTCTTGTAGTCACTGGCTTCCGCTGGTTCCAGATCATAGTATGCTTTCTGGGATTCACCAGTAAGAAATGGTGCTAGCAGACTTGCCCATTCCACTTCAGGCCAACCTTCTCGCTCAGCGGTTCGCTCAAATGCCATCAGGTAGGCCTCTACATCATCTGTGGATACCATCTTTTGCAAGTAGTGACTCACTCTGATCACCTTTGGACATTGTGGTGATTCTGTGGCATCCCTGGCCAGCCTTTGTGATAGACTCTGGATCTCCTGCTGTATGACACATGTGGCATGCTGCTGCTCCTCTCTGAGCAATTGATGAGCTGCTGCCTGTGTTGCTTCAACTTGCTTGAATAAAGCATCTGTATTTTCCTTTTGAGCCAGTACAAGCTGCTGCAGTATTGAAATGCTCTCTTGCTGTATTGCATTAGTCTCTGCAGTCCTCCTGTTTGTCTCTTGCTGTACAGCAGTGGACTGGAGCAAAGCTTTCATGACATCCTCCATTTTCTCAGCAGTCTCTTTCTCCCTACTTACAGACTTTGCCGTGTGCTGCCCGCATTCTCCACCATATGTGACAAAAGTACTCCTTTCCCTTGGTACCTTGTCCTGGGATTGGGGTGTTACACACAGTCTTTTCAGGCTTTAGAGACACTTCACACGCTGGATGAGGTAAATTAACTTGCTCTTTTATTGAGGTTCCAAAATAAATGCACAGTAAGGTATAACGGTAACAAAAATATATAAAACAAAAGCCTTGCTCTTCTGAGCACTAACTAAACAAAATAATCAGCTAACTGGGTTGGATGGCTTGTCCATTTCCCAACATAAACATAAGCATAAACAACCTTACTGTTTCAGGGTTTTCAGCTCTCTGTTTCCACTCACAGAAACCAAACACAATCTCCCTCCTTCCTTGGCAGGGGAGTACTTAATAGCACCGGTAATTGCCAATCCTTTTCAGGTGAGTTAAATTAGGATTCAAACTCTGGAACTGGACTTCTCACCTGTAGGTTCCAAGCAACTTCCAAAATGTGGAGTGGAGCACTGGCCCACCCTACTCTCCAAGTACTCCGCCCCAGGGCCCAAATATACAACATTCATTATAACATTACACATTTCCCTGGGGCTAATTACACAAAGTAGGAACCTTGCAAAATCTGGGGAGGTATATAGATTCCCTCCAGCACAATTCCTTGCTTTCGGTCACAGTATATATATATATATATATATATATATAGAGAGAGAGAGAGAGAGAGAGAGAGAGAGAGAGAGAGAGAGAGAGAGAGAGAGAGAGAGAGAGAGAGAGAGAGAGAGAGAGAGATCAAATGTAGGAAAAGCACTCCAAGGACTTCTTTCAATGTTGAAAATAAATAACTTAACTTTATTCGGCAACTGCCATGAAAAATCAACGTTTCAGTCCTGTGTCAGGACTTTCGTCAGGATCCTGACGAAAGTCCTGACGAAAGTCCTGACACAGGACTGAAACGTTGATTTTTCATGGCAGTTGCCGAATAAAGTTAAGTTATTTATTTTCAACATTGAAAGAAGTCCTTGGAGTGCTTTTCCTACATTTGATCTCTATAAATTCTGCTGACAAGCACCGGGCTATATCTATAATTCTACAGGAGTGCAAGCATTGGACAATATTATATATATATATATATATATATTCACATAACCAAATAATCTTCCTAATGAATTAATATAAAATTTAAATGCAAAATAATAAATACAGAAGTACAAAAACAAAGGACACTAATAACATGGCAAAAATATTAGAAAAGCAGCAACAATTTTAAACAACATAGAAACCAATAGGAAAGCATTGGATTGCCTGAGATTCTGATGATCTCAGCCAAGGAGACAGGCCTGCGGGCCAGAGCCAAACGCCTTCCTGACCAATCAGCATCTCCTCATAGAGATTCATTGAACCAATGCATCTCTATGAGGAAAGTTAAGTGTCTCCATGCAGATGGTGAAGACACTGAATGTCAGTGCTGCAAACTACTGCCCCAGGAAGCACCTCTAGTAGCCATCTGAGGAGTAGCCACTGGAAGTGTCTCAATGTTTCTCTGTTTTCTCTGTTTCTCTGAAAAGGCAGTGTTTACTGCAAAAAGTCTACAGGGACAGACTATACTCACCAGGACTACATTAAGCTGTAGTTGTTCTGGTGACTACAGTGTCCTTTTAAATAGAGGCTTGGTGACATTACTTACTTCCTGGCCATCACTCTATGCTCTACGAGCCATTTTTCTGTATTAAATTCTTCAATATAGAATTATTTAGTACTCCTAAATTGTTAATTATGGTTTATTTGGTTAAATTTCAGACTTTACTATGCTTAGTAACAGTACAAACAGAGGCGTAACTAGAAACCACAGGGCCCCGGTGCAAAAACTGCCCTGGGCCCCCCCCATATGTCTAAAAAACTCCCCTGGGCCACTCCCCCCATACGGTTACCCTCCCCCCATATGTTGCCCCCTCACACATGCAGACAAACAGATACACATGCAGACGCACACATAGACCCACACACACATAGACCCACACACATACAGGCACACATACATACAGACACACACACAGACACACACACAGACATACAGACACACATACAGACACAGAGACACATACACACAGACACACACACATACAAACACACATTTACACACACACACATACAGTTGCAAGAAAAAGTATGTAATCCCTTTGGAATGATATGGATTTCTGCACAAATTGGTCATAAAATGTGTTCTGATCATCATCTAAGTCACAACAATAGACAATCACATTCTGCTTAAACTAATAATACACAAAGAATGAAATGTTGCCATGTTTTTTATTGAACACACCATGTAAACATTCACAGATGATGATGATCAGATCACATTTTATGACCAATTTGTGCAGAAATCCATATCATTCCAAAAGGTTCACATAATTGTTCTTGCAACTGTACAGACACACACACATACAGAGAAACATTTATACAGACACACATACACAAACGCACACACATACATACAAACAAACACACACATATACATATACAGCGCTGACCGTGCCCCCTGGAAATTAAAGAGCATGGGCCACCCAATGGACCCTTAAACGTGCGGCCCAAGCAATTTTACCACACGGGCCAGGGCCGCAACACATTGTGGCGGGCACTGGGGTCACAGGGGTCCACATTGTGGCCAAGGCCCCCTGGAGTGGTGGGCAGCTGCGACCCCTGCAACTGTGGTAGTTCAGCTACTGAGTACAAGAGCTACATTTAGATCTATGGTAAACTTAATTCATCAAAATACTCTCATCAGTACTAAGGGCCATAACAAAAGTCTTCTTCAGGACCTATTTAAAATAACCTCTATCCAAAAATCTTTTCTTTAATTCACAAGATTCATACAGAAAAGTGTCAAAGGTGGAAAAGTTACATCTAGAATTAAGTAACTGCCTTATGAGAATACTTTGAGTAATGTGACCAGCTGTCCCTTTTCTGAATTCAACTTTATTGTACATTCAACTTCAAATCTAGAATCGCAATATCTGTTTCACTGTAGTTCAAAATAAACTTCAAATTTAAATCATTGTTATTTAATTGATGAAACTAATCAGAAAGAGAATATTTCCAAACCACCAAAAGATCATCGATATATCATCTATAAAATAAATGTTGGGGCGCGGAGCCTGGCAGCCATGCCGAGCGGTCGCACACTACATGGGCTCCGCGACAATAAAAGCTTAAGCAGCTGTAATAAGAGAAACTAAGCCTTTAAACTTGCCTGCTCAACAGGCCCAGCCTAAGGAGTCTTCAGCAGCGGCAGCAAATGCCCTTCACCGCAGCAGCCTTCTCGGCTGGAAGTCTCCCTGGGAAACTCTACCTCCCCCCCTGCTCATGGGGGACAACCCGGCAACCAGCACCAAGAAGCCAACCTGGCCCTACACGCACAGGAGACCAAGCGGGGGGAAAATCATGGCGGACGCCACATGCAGCATTGCGCCCAGCAGCACACTGCACTCACTAGCGGAGAGGATTGACCGCCTGCTGAATGATTTTTGGGCCAAATTCGCCCTCTGCAGGGACACCTCCGCGGCGACTCCGTTTGCTAAGAGCTCACGGGAGCCTGCACAGCAGACAGTAACCCCTGGACGGGGCCATGAAGCAGCCCAAGTCGCGGGGAGGAGAGTGCGGGTTATCTGGCGAAAACATACACCTAGAAGCCACATAACCAGTCCAGCGGACTACCGCTGCACCCTCAGGCACCAGCCTGTTCAGAAGGTAACCCCTCCAGGCTCCCGGATGAAACCAAAGTCCACCACGTTACCCAAGAGATCGCGCCATACAGGGGGATCCCAAGAGCCCGCAACACACCGCAGCAGAGCTAACGCACCCAGCTCATGGGGGAGCAACAAGAGGAGGGACCGGCACGGAGACACAGCCGGAGATATGCAGGGCAGCTTGAATCATCCGTGCAGACCTTACCTCCCTGTGGCATTCCCCACTGAAGGAGTCCCGGGAACACAGCAAATGGCGGTCAGTCGCGGCGCACAGCTAGAGGGCCTCAAAAAGCAGCGGCAGGCATCGGAGCCCGGTCTCCCCTTCCATAGAGCCGCAGACGGACTTAAGCATCCACCCACTGTTAGCCTCCCATTCCTTGGCATTGGCTGAACTACTCTACCCACGGTCCACCTCTCAACATTGGACGAGCCGTCACTGAACTTTGCAGCACTGCAGCTGAGCCTGCAAGGATCCTGCAGAGCACAATGCTTCGATGATAAGCCTTTGCTGTTATATATTCTGGTTTTCCTCTTCTTTTCAACTACTATAGCCCATATGCATTTAGCATCCTGTAGGCTTACTCATGACTACACATTTTCAATCTGGAACCCACCAGTTTTTTTTTGTTTGCATCTACTTACTATCAGCCATCATTGTAATACCCTATGCGGTGCAAAGATATGGCTATCCTGATAGCTCCAGTAGAACCTCTCCTCTTGTAACCTTGTAAGAATGTCTTATTATAGGTCAAGATGACCTCTTTAAAACGTGTTCCTTGCCTCTAACTACCTTCCTGCCGTGTGGGCCCAGTTCCCAGCTTACTCAACCAAAATTTATTGTTACACATATCACAGCATCACCATCTTATTAACCAATGTCACATTCACAACACTCGTTTAATCTCGCAAACTACACTCATATAGTCAGCCGGAATAGCCTGATATTAATTAATTGATATGTCGTCGCACCACTGTTTTCTCTTGATAACCCTTATACAAAAATGTGCACCGATATACTATGCCACAACTGTTATACTGTTATGTCTATTTCAATACATGTTACTGCTGTTGGGGCATGACATGAATGCTTGTTAAATTAACCCATGCACGAAAAAATAAAGAATTAAAAATAAATAAATAAATGTGAACATTCAAATCAACACCAAGTTAATTTCCATAGATGTGCAACTCCTCTCACAAACTCATGTATAGGTTGACAAAGGCACTGGTAGTACTGGGAATTAAAGGCAAAACAAGCATGTGTTAGCATGTATAACACAGAGCAAAGAATAAAATTCTGATACTGTGAATTGTAAGTAATGTATTTCTCAAGATGGTTTTTACTGGCGCCAGGGATTTGGTGTGAGGAATGGTAGAAGAGGCAACATTTAAGGTTACCAACAAAAAATCATTACTCCAACTCCAAGTTAGATGCTCCAATTTAAATAACAAATGTTGAGAGTCTCTAACACAATACGTGAGGTGCAGAACTAACAGTTGCAGGCAGGGCCGCCATCAGAAATTTTGGGGCCCCTAACACAGCTCAAGGTCTGGGCCCCCCTTCAAGCCCGCCCACAGGGCCCGCCTCCAAATCCCGCCCACAGGAATACACACACACTAACATATACAAATACTGAAACAAACATACACACATGCATAGGGAGATACTGACACACACACACACACACATATACATGCAGAAATACATACTGACACACATACTGCATACTGATATATACATACATACACACACACTGGCATACATACATACACACACTGTGGCATACACACACACACACACTGTGGTATACATACACACACACTGGCATACATACATACACACACTGTGGCATACACACACACACACACACTGTGGCATACATACACACACACTGGCATACACACTGGCATACATACACAGGCATACACACATACATACACAGGCATACACACATACATACACAGGCATACACACATACATACACTGGCATACATACACTGGCATACATACATACATACACTGGCATACACACATACATACACTGGCATACATACACTGGCACACTGGCATACATACACTGGCACACTGGCATACACACATACATACATACACTGCCATACACTGGCATACATACACACATACATACACTGGCACACTGGCATACATACACTGGCACACTGGCATACACACATACATACACTGGCATACACACATACATACACTGGCACACTGGCATACATACACTGGCACACTGGCATACACACATACATACACTGGCACACTGGCATACACTGGCACACTGGCATACACACATACATACACTGCCATACACTGGCATACATACACACATACATACACTGGCACACTGGCATACATACACTGGCACACTGGCATACATACACTGGCATACACACATACATACACTGGCATACACACATACATACACTGGCATACATACACTGGCATACACACATACATACACTGGCACATTGGCATACAGACATACATACACTGGCATACATACATACATACACTGGCATACACTGGCATACATACACTGGCATACACTGGCATACACACCTACATAAACTGGCATACACTGGCATACACACACTGGCATACACACATACATACACTGGCATACACACATACATACACTGGCACACTGGCATACATACACTGGCATACACACATACATACACTGGCACACTGGCATACACACATACATACACTGGCATACACACATACATACACTGGCACACTGGCACACACACACTGGCATACACACATACATACACTGGCACACTGGCATACATACACTGGCCTACATACACACACCTCATTTTCAGCCACCCTCCTCTCTTCCTTACCATTTCGTCGCAGGAGGGTGGCTGGGGATGATGTGCGTCGGCTGCCTCTCCTCGCGGCTTTTCTCTTCTCCTTCCCCTGCGCGGAGTAAACAGGGAGGAAGTGACCGGACGTCACTCCCTCCCAGCAGCACTTGCTTTCCGGCTGCATTTTCTTTTTAAAGGGGCCCGGTCGCGCTATTACAGCGCTGACCGGGCCCCTGAAGATAATAGGGCCCATTGGGTGGCCCTAAATGCTTGGGCCACCTGATGGGCCCCATCAGCGTGTGGGCCCCGGTGCAGATGCACCGGCGGCAGTTAAGCTAAAACACGTGGGGCCCGGGCGGCCGGGCCCCCCAGGGCCGCCGGGCCCGTGACAATTGTCACGGTTGTCATGCCCTGATGGCGGCCCTGGTTGCAGGTGCAGGTCAAGTTCAGCCAATCTTCCATTCAAAGACTCAATGCTATACTACTGTATAACAGTATTATTATAATACTATTTAAGTTAATTAAGTCATATGTGCAAATTTAAATAAATGTAAAAGCTTTAGGCTTACTACATGAGCAAAGTTTACCTGGACACCGCATGTCATGTTGTTGGTCATTATGTGAAATGTGTTGCTTGGAGTTATAAGCACTTTCTTCTGAAAGCGGAACCTCAATGGAGCTGCTATGAAGATTAAACTCATTCCTACTTGCAGCATTTGAATTCTAATTCCTAATGTGTCTGCGCGTGGATGAGGTGTGTTGCTGGTTAGGTTGGTATTTGTGACTAGTGATGCATGTTTTTTTTTTTAATTCTTTATTTAAGGTTTGTCAGAAAATGAGAAAACACGTCTTGCACAGTTTGACCGGTTTGCGCAGAAACCGTCCTTTGCCTTTTCCTTTTTTGGTGTTACAAGACATAGTTTCAGTGCTTACGCAGAAGCCAATGCAGACTTTAGTGTGGGTATCTTCTCGGTCGGTTTGTATGGATGCCGACCATTGCTCTCATCATCCGACATATTTAACTTTTAGAAATTCAACTAATGTTATACATGTGCTCATTACACATCTGTTGGTCATTGTTTAGTAGAGAAAGTAGGTTTGAAGGAATAGCAGGAAATGAGAAGAGGGGGGGGGGGGAGGGGGGGAGAGAGACCCTCCTTGGCTGTTCAATTTGCTGAGATGTTGAGCACCCATACTCCACACGCTGCTGGGTAAGTGGGTTTGCGAGCTGGGTTCTTGCTGTAGGGGGCCCACAGCTAGAGATATGGGCGTGTTCTCGAGTAGGTGGTGGTGAGGAAGGCCTGAGTATGGGCGGCGGGAGATGCGCCCTTCCAGGGAAGGAGTGGACTCTGCTGCCGGGGGGGAGGAGAGGGGGAGGGAAAGGAAGAGGGGTTTATGTCATTCTTTGTGAGTCTGTGTATTCCACCCAGGGTTCCCACACTTTGAGGAAGCGTGGGTACGTGTCTCGTACCTGAGCTGTCAGCTTGTCCATGAGACAGGCTTCTTTGATGTTTTGTATTACCTTGTCCATGTGTGGGGTATCTGCTTGGAGCCACGCCAGTGCTAAGGCCCTCCTGGCTGCAAGGTTTATTTTGTTTAGGAGCTTCTGTTCTTTGTTGGGTAGAGTGTCTATTGGTTTGGCTATTAGAAATGTCCAGGGATCTGGTCGGATTGGTTTTTTGAGTATCGTTGTCAGGAGTTTGGCCACGTCATCCCAGTAACGGTTAAGTCTCGGACATGTCCACCACATGTGCAAGTAAGTCCCCTTTTCCCCGCATCCTCTCCAGCATGTGTCTGTGGGGGTCTTGCCCATTCTGTGCAGCTGCACAGGGGTCGTGTACCACCTCATGAGTGTCTTGTAACACTGTTCTTGGTGTACAATACATATTGAGGATTTGGCTGCAGCCTCCCAGATGTCCTGCCACTCCCCGCCCTCTAGTGTCTGTTGTAGATCGGCTTCCCATTGCAGTATGTAAGAAGGTGTTTGGGTGTCTTTTGTAGGTGCGCTTAACTGGACATAAAGGCGTGTGATAAGGCCGGCACGTGATCCGTCAGTCATACAGAGTGTTTCAAAAAATGTGGGCTTGAGTCTAGCCGCCTGTGCTACAGCGGGTGTTTTGGCAAAGTCCCTAAGCTGAATATATCGGAAGTAATCTTTTGAGGCTAGCGGGGCCAGGGTTTTCAAGTTTTCGAATGTGCGGAAAGCATCTGCTTGGAACAGGTGGCAGTAGCGTTGGACTCCCGTAGTGATGCATGTTTGTGACTTGCTAGGGGCATGTATAGTTGTATATTTGTGTATGTGGCTAATTAGGTGTGTTTAAGTAGCTAGTTATGTATGTATGGCTAATTATGTTTGTGTGACTGTTTATACTATATACATGTGAGTAGCTAATTACATATGTGTGTACGTGGAACCACTGGTGTGACTTCTGGAAGTTGGAATTGAAGTGTGGATGGTGAACCATATTACCCTTGGAACCCAGCAGCAAGAGGCTCATCCACTCAAAAATATCTGATTCTTAGAAAAGAGGTGGCCCACAATATCAAGGAAAAAAATCTAATGTGTCCACCAAGCTCCAAATGTGTTTCCAACAAATGTCATGCCAATTAAAGCTAGTGTTTGATCGGGTTTATTGGTACAACTGCAGCAAACTGAATTCTAAATAGTAACATTTAAAGGACCACTATAGTGCCAGGAAAACATACTCGTTTTCCTGGCACTATAGTGCCCTGAGGGTGCCCCCACCCTCAGGGATCCCCTCCCGCCCGGCTCTGGAAAGGGGAAAAGGGGTAAAACTTACCTTTTTCCAGCGCTGGGCGGGGAGCTCTCTGCCTCCGATCCTCCTCCGTTCCGCCCCGTCGGCTGAATGCGCACGCGCGGCAAGAGCTGCGCGCACATTCAGCCGGTCGCATAGGAAAGCATTATCAATGCTTTCCTATGGACGCTTGCGTGCTCTCACTGTGATTTTCACAGTGAGAATCATGCAAGCGCCTCTAGCGACTGTCAATGAGACAGCCACTAGAGGATTTGGGGGAAGGCTTAACCCATTTATAAACATAGCAGTTTCTCTGAAACTGCTATGTTTATTAAAAAATGGGTTAACCCTAGCTGGATCTGGCACCCAGACCACTTCTTTAAAGGGAATCTCCAGTGCCAGGAAAACGATCCGTTTTCCTGGCACTAGAGGGTGCCTCTCCCTCCCACCCCCCACTCCCCGGCTACTGAAGGGGTAAAAACCCCTTCAGTCACTTACCTGGGACAGCGGCGATGTCCCTCGCCGCTGTCTCCGCCTCCGCGACGCTCCTCCCAGTGATTACGTTGGCCGGTGGGCGAGACTAATCTCGCCCACCGGCCGAGGAGACCTAATGCACATGCGCGGCAATGCCGCGCATGCGCATTACGTCACCCCATAGGAAAGCATTGAAAAATCATTTCAATGCTTCCCTATGGGGTTTAGAGCGACGCTGGAGGTCCTCACACAGTGCTAGAACCCAGGAAGTTCCCTCTAGTGGCTGTCTAATAGACAGCCACTAGGGGAGGAGTTAACCCTGCAATGTAATTATTGCAGTTTATAAAAAACTGCAATAATTACAGTTGCAGGGTTAGGAGTAGTGGGAGTTGGCACCCAGACCACTCCAATGAGCAGAAGTGGTCTGGGTGCCTAGAGTGTCCCTTTAACCCCTTAAGGACACATGACATGTGTGACACGTCATGATTCCATTTTATTCCAGACGTTTGGTCCTTAAGGGGTTAAGCTGAAGTGGTCTGGGTGCCTAGAGTGGTCCTTTAAGCTAGAACAGTCAAGCTGTAAATAATGATTTTACTTTGTCATTTGGATTTTAGTTTGCTCCAGTAAGCCCCATTGTTTAGTTCAGGTATATCAAATAACAGATAAATCAGAATAGAAAGTCACCATTGGGTGACTAGTAGTCTTGCCACAGGATTTGCAAATGGGGATAACCCAGTAACACAAACACTTGAGAATTAAGTATATGGAATAACAGAACCTTCAACTGTTAATGGACTACAAATCCCACTAATCTTTGCCAATCCGTTGCTTTGTTTATGTCATGCAAAGGTTTATGGGAGATGAAATTCCCTAAATATAGTTGTCATATCTAGCACATATTTCGGGACACATATTACTCTTTAATATTGGTGGACAACAAATGGGAGAGTCTGTAAAAATGATGTGAAATGAATGAATATGCTGTAGGTAGGAAATGAAGATGGTGAATTCGGCAACCCCTTCTCCTATAGCTGAAAGTACATCCAGTATTAAAATATCCTGGATTTAGTAAACAAAACCCTGAGCCCTGAAATTCACATAGTCTTCTTCTTTAAATGAACAAAGAACTGACGTCACGTGCTGAAAATCACATTGATATATTTTGTGTGGTTTACTGATAACTTAAAATAAAAGTAATAAAAAAAGCTTAACTGCTGTGGCTCAGTGACGGAGAGGAGATTATTTTGGAAGGTAAACTTAAACTTGATTTATCAATTGTCTGTTAGAAAAACTATTCCAAACCTGGTCTCAGTATTATTTCGGATACATGACAATTTGTCTCGGCACAAAAGCCTCCAACTGAGAATCCATTATCTTTGTTGTGGACATGTGGTGGTGTGGGCAGGAAATTATTCTCATACCTGACCTTTTTATTATATAAGTTTAGGACTTGCCTGTGCCAGAAGTATTCTGCAAAAGAACAAACGATACACACTAAATTGGTACAGTATTTCCTCCTGGGTGGGGAGGCGGTCTAATGATTTTGGTATTTTAATATAAAACAGATTGGATTTTTTTTTAAATCCTGGAGAGAAACAGATGTATATTTAAAAGTTATTTTCTTTTAAAGGCAATAACCTTTGCTACATCAAATGGAAAACATATAAAGAACCTAAGCAGTTTGTCTCAATGGGAATCTACTGTGAGGTTGCTACATCCACCCTGTTTTATTGGACACATATAGCAGATTTGCTCTAGTGGGCATGCCATGATAAGCACTGCCATGTTGCAGATTGCTTTTACATGCTGCAAATGGCAAAACAGTGAATTAACCAAGACAGTTGTTTTGATTAATGAATCAGTTCCCTTCCAGTGGTATGTAGCATGAATTCTACATGCAGAGCAGTGCTTCCTTTCTTAATGTTCTATCTAACACAGTAGTTCCAAACTCAACCATCAAGGCACACCAACAGTCCTGGTTTTGTCAGTATCTCTACTGATCTCCGATGGACTGTCGGATGGTCTTCAGAACTGGGTTGGAACCCACCAGTCTAGCAGAATGAAGAGGTGATGTCTGTCCAGGAAACATGATTCATCATAATCATCAACTAAAGCCTCCAAGAAAAGACATGAACCACAAGTGCTAGTAGCACTCCCAATATGAAGAAGATAATATACAATGCAGAGATATCCTTTGTGTATTTTCTATAGCAGGAAGCTCAATGTATGGTAAAAGAATTGGAGTAAGAAGGTGGGGTGTGGGTTTTTAGAGCATTGGCCTAATTTTTAGAAAAAAACAAAGAAAAAATGTTACCTGTGCTCTCTCCTTAATCCCTATGTATATTTAGAAAAATGGAGGTCATTTAGTTACTCCAATGGCCATTGGAGGGAATGCCTGCCTGCCAACATCAAGGCAGACCCCCCTGAACGGGTCCTTCACTGATTTTTAGACATGTGCAATTAGTTTTGTTCCGAATGTAAATGCGGACGAATTTCGGCAATTCGGATGCTTCCGAATGTCTGAATTCCTGAATTGTCGCAATTTCTGAATTGCCGAAGTGCCGAATTTCGGAAGTGTGGAACAGAACCGAATTGCTGAAGTGCCAAATTTAGGAAGCGCGGAAGTGCTACGGATTTCTGAAAGGCAAAACAGGAGAGGGAGGGAAAATTACAGGAATGATGACAGGAATCTAACCCTACCCCTAACCCTACTCCTAACCCTACCCCTAACCCTACCCCTTACCCAAGATGTGTAAGTGGTTGTGGTGGTTTGGGGTAGGGTTAAGGGTAGGGTTAAGATTAGGGGTATGGTTAGGGGTTGGGGTATGATTAGGGGTGGGGTAGGGTTAGGGTTAGTGGTAGGGTTAGGGGTTAGGGTTAGGGAATTGCCAAAGTCTAGAAGTGCCGAATTGCCAAGGTCCCGAATTTTGTAAGTGCCGAACCAAATTTTTTGCCCATGCACATCCCTACTGATTTTGCACTTCAATCTTGATAGTAAAGGTGAAGCACCTGAATGGGAGAGGATCTGCTGTATTTGTGGTCAGTTTATACAATTTGAAGATGGTAGGAGTGAACAACAAAGAAGGTTAAATAAGGAAGGTATTAAAGTTGATTTGAAAGTCAGGGTTCAGCTGAATTTAGTTGCTTCGAGGGGGACCAAAACCCATGCTATGCAAGGAGAACTGAAAATTAGTCAGGGGGAGGCAACTTTAAAAAAAAAAAAGTCTATGAAGCAATCTTGAACCCGCATTAAAAGCATGTTCCTGCTGTGTTTCATATAGGAGAAAGGGCAACAAACACATAAGGAGAGATTTATCAAAGTGTCACACAAACTTTTCTGTCTAATATTTTGTGGGGGGTTTTGGCACAATTTAACAAACATGTCTGTTGCTTTTTATGCATCCTGACCATAATTTTTGAATATGCTCCATTTTTTTACAGACGCTATAGATTTATGAACCCTTACACCAATATAAATTTGGCAGCTTTCTGAAATGGTAATTTCTGTGAAAACTGTTGGAGTTTACTAAAAAGTAAACCATTACTTTCTAGATCACTCTGATAGATAATATCAAAATAATGAGGGACTTTTCAGAACACTGTGATAAATATCCCCCAGCATTTCCACAGTGATAAACTGTATTGAGGCATATTTTAAGAAAAAAAAAACTAATGCAAAACATATTTACTGTTTTTGCCTAGTAAATGGCCCCTAAAATATGTATTTTGTCTTAGAATGCACTTTGCATTCTAAGCATTCTAATAAATTATCAAATTGTTGAGCTGAAGTGGTCTGGGTGAAGTGGTCTGGGTGACTATAGTGTCCCTTTAAGTCTCTGACTCTCTGACTGAAAATATAATAATTATTTTCAGCAATCTTTCTTTTTAATAAAAATGCCTATAAGGGAAACATGGAAAAGCAGATACTGCAGAGCAACTGAACAAATTATAAGTAAGAGAGCTTCTAGAGACAGACTTGGCATCAGGATGTTGCAATCATTGGATGAAGGCTACGTACTAGGGCCAGGGGGATTGCTGAAATCAATATATCTTTTGGATCAACCATCATATGGCCAGAAGGAATTCAGATTCTAGATATGTATTGTGGTGCACGATCATCTCTCAATTTGTTGGCTAAAAGTGAGTAAGATTTATTGTTATTTTGTCAGAGTTATCTATTAACTTTCTTCAAACCTCTTATGACATTATCTGATGATATTATATTAATTTTAGACCATAAGTCCGAGGTAGTTTGTAATGCCCCAGCATTTAAAGTCACCTTATGTTTGTTTGATACTTTTTGTAGCTCCATTTGTGCTTTATTTTGTGTAATCAAGAGATTGTCGAATCTAGAGTACATTCCTTAAGAATGTAAATAATGACCTGGATTAACAGTCCTCCAGACAATGCGAAAAAAACCACGAAAAAACAGAGAAGCTAATAGGTTTTTCAGAAAACCAGTGTTTTCAAAATGTCCTCCAATCAATAGTAAGTGTGGACCACCACTTTCCAGAAGTCCAGCTAGAGTGTCATAGAGTATAGGGTCACGTTCATCTAGAGCATAGACGTTCAAGATTCTCACATTACAGCCATTAAGTTTGCCAATTATCAGAAGCAACTATCTTTGATGCTTGTAATCTTATCTTCCAAAAATTGTGTTGTTTTTTTTTATCTGAATAAATCCGATACAACACACATATTTGATGTACAAGCATAAAATGTATTCAAAATTTGAGGTCCCCAGTAAAACTGGATTGTCTTTTTTTGTGATATTAATTTCCCGGAACAGTATCAAATCTACATTCATCTTTTAATAATAATTCAATATTTGTCCATGCTTCACTATGTTTAAACCTGGTGTATTATGTGTGACGAACGTAATATCACAGCAAGTCACCACAGCTTACAGCCATCCAATCACTCACATACAATAGAAATATAGGGTGGGATAAAAAAAGATAAAAAAATAAACAAAAGCATTAATAAAAATAATAAATAATTAAAAAAAAAGATTGATAACAAAAGAGACTAGCCAAATAAAAATATATAGTAACAGAATTTGAAAGAAGACACATACATTACTCTAAAGGGGTTATTGTTTTACACAGGCCAGAATCATATGTTTATGTATAAGGACACCTAGATCAAAAAGTGAGATGTTAATTCGGGGGCGTTGAAGAACAGAATTAAAGTAGATTTAAAAGTCTTTAGAATCACCCTAGAAAGTACATGGGAACAATACATTTCATGGATGAATACTCAGGGAGTGAGACCACAGAAGAATACAGCATGCTAGGTAGTGGGAGACCGGCGACATGACCCTAAGACACATAACCTGCATAGATATGGTGGACGGGGATGCTTAATGAGTAGAGATGGAGACGGGAATATAGGGCAAACATGATAGTGCAACGTTTCATTACTCGGACCCAGGATCCGACACTTAAGACAAACAGAACACTTGCACCCAGGCCTAACTGAGCATGATCCTCCCATGGACCACATACAAGGGGGAAACTTTACCAACACGGTTAAGTTAGACGAAGCAACCAAGTGGGAACAGGACCACTCATAGCGGTTCGGGGGCTATGGTAGGCCTGAAGTGAAAACCTATCCGAACCTGTTGCGGCCACACTGAACCCTGGGTACTATAGATCTAGCTAATAAAGTACTTGCCCTTCACCAGACACTGTACTAATCTTAATGTGCAATAACAGAAATGGGATGTAGGAAACTCTGATGCAATAAGCCGTGCCTTATCAGGTCGCAACTGTAACTCTTGCAAGTGTAACTCTTGCCAGCGTAGAATACAGTGGCGCTGCATCTCTCACATTGTGCTATGTTTTGTTTTGGCTGAAAAATGTGCTGTGTTGTTTGACTCTCTGTGAAAACACTAAATGAAAAATAAAGATTGTAAAAAAAAAATGTCTTTAGAATAAAAAGATGTGGAACTGAAGCTCCCATTCTGCCTGGCCAGCAAAAAATATGGATACATTCGAATTGAAAAGGGGACAACTCCAAAATGTAAACGACTCCGTAAAAGGAAAATGGAAAGGGAGACCAACCATGAAGAGTTAATTATTATCAAATCGTAATTTCAGTTCACTCAGTGACTATACAGACATTAAAAAACACTTTAAGTAGACTTATTGAAGCCAGTGTTTACTTTGATCTTGATGACTAATTTAAGCTTTTAAGGTATGTGGTCTTTTAATTTTCTTACAAACTGCTCTTATCCATGCAGGATTAAACACATTAGCATTTGTTTATACTTAACAGGTTACAGACAGTTCAATAAAGATAACCATGGCATTAGCTTAACTATGATGACTACACCAATTCTTAGCAAAGAAGTCCTTGCAGTTTTTTTTCCGTGGAATTTCAAAGACATTTTTAAGTAAAGATGGGTTTAGCGCCTATTTAAGTGTGACTCTATACCGTGTAGAATTTTTAAACTTTATTAAACACAATTTTAGGCAACGACATCACTGGGGATCACTAGGGATCGCTGGGGGATCGCTGAGTCTGGCACTGAAATCCTTGGGTAAGTGTAGTATTTGGTCTGGTGGGTTGAGGGGCATTGGCCCATCATTATGTATTTTTTAATGATAATTGCCATGCCATTGTTAATTTCCTTTGATATTATGCTGAGTTAATGCTAGCTAGCAAGGGCATGCAAACTTATCATGAAAACCATATTTTAGAGTGTATCAGCTCACAACATTTATCTGTGGCTAGCATCAGCTAATACAGTCATGTGCAAGAACACTAAATGAAAAGCTAAATGGAAAACAACTTTTTCTTAATTGGATGGTGTATAGATTATACCCCTACCAATTTTCTGCTCAATTGTCTGACATTTAGGACTTAAATCAGTTTGTTTATGCCTTAGTCACACCTCCCCTGGTAAGAACTCACACAGTCTTCCTACACACTTCCTGTAAATAGAGTTCTAATGTTTAAACATTCTTTACTGCTTTAATTTAGTATATCTTATCTCCTGCTCTGGTAATGGTCTGTAAGAGCCTACAAGAGCCTCATGTGTGTGATTAAAGTTAGTTCAATTTACAGAGCAGGAGATCAAAATACACTTTGCTGCAAGTTCTGATTTAAAAGAAAACCATTTTTCATGTTGGCTGTGTGTGTTACAGGCAGGGGAGGTCTGGCTAGAGCTGCACAAACAGAATCAAAAAGGGATTTGACTCCTAAATGGCAGAGCATTGAGCAGTGACACTTCAGAGGCATAATCCTTTCACCAGAACTGCAGCATTAAGCTAACATTGTTTTGGAGCTTAGTGTATCCCTGAATTATAATAACATTGAAGCTGGCTGTAAAATCAAACATAGCTTTAATAGCACTGTATTTAGCGCGAGGCTGACAAGGCATTTGCCTTGGGCAGCACTTTCAGGAGGGGCGGCAAAAAAAGCCACCCCCAAAATGCCCTGGCAGATGCCTTGTCAGCCTCTTGTCCTGGGGGGCACAGGAGCTCGCCGGCTGGCCACCTTGGCTCTCCCCAGAGGCTGGCATCTGATTGTGAGGGAGGCGAGCGGCGTTGGAGCACTCTCCCCTGAGCTGTTCTTGCTCCACTCTCTCGTGCGCACCGCAGTGATGCTGGAATATTACATCACTCTGGCACCAACATCACTAAGAGCTGCACAAGGGAGCTGAGCAGGGAGATCAGAGCTCCTTCGCACTCCTGCATTGACCACAGGCCCAGCTGCTCAGCAGCCCCACTGGACCCCAGGGATCGCATGCCCAGCCGCTCAGCATAGCAGCCCCTCTGGACCACAGGGACATGGGGACCCCATGCCAGCACTCCCAAATGTAGGGAGGCTGGGTGGAGTAAAATGTTTTAAAAAATAATAAATTGTATGTGTCTGTTTGTTTGTCAGTAAGAGTGTATATGAGTTTGTCAGTGAGTGTGTATGTGTGTTTGTCAGTAAGAGGTGTATGTGTTTGTCATTAAGTGTGTGTGTGTGTGTTTGTCAGTGAGTGTGTATGTGTGTTTGTCAGTAAGAGGTGTATGTGTTTGTCATTAAGTGTGTGTGTGTGTGTTTGTCAGTGAGTGTGTATGTGTGTTTGTCAGTGTGTTTGTGTGTTTGTGTCATATCCTGTTCCATTCTGCAGATATTTCTTGGCTTCTGTTATCCATTACTCTTTTTACAATTTTGTTTAGTTTTTCTTGTTTTTTCTGGTTTTCTATTCTATGTCTGGGTTTCTTTATGCTGGGTTTTCTGGTTTCATTCCTTTATTCCGTTCCTGGAATTCCCAGTCTACTGGATTCCTTTAAATGCTTGTTTTGTTTTTTTTGTTTCCTCACCCGTTCCTTTTCCATTTATCCTTTTTGTTTCAATGTTCCCTGCTAGCAGATGTCTCATCCCTCTGCTCCTTTCCTGTGTGTGTTTTATTGTTGTACTTTTAGTCATGCATATCTAGGCAGTTAGAACCCACCGTAATTGGAGTACTTTGGCGCAGTGGTGGGCTGCATTCATCTTGGCCATTTGTGTATGTCTAAATCTCCAATGTTTATTATATATATATATATATATATATATATATATATATAGTACTTAGTTTGTTATCCTCTTGTTTTGCCTTGCATATCTTGTCTTGTTTTATTTTGTCTTGTATTCCCAGTTTGTGTACAGCCCTGCCCTGTCCATGTCCTGTTCTTGTTTCCCTCATGTATTGTGTATATGTTCTGGGTTCTGCTTTCTGTCCTGCTCCGGTTCTGGGTTATTCTAGTCTTGTCTTGTTATCTTGTATGGTGCCTATTCTAGCCTTGCCTTGTTTCTAATACTGAATACATATCTGCATAAAATCTAGCTTCTGGCTTCCGCTAAAGCTGAATCAGGGTCCTGGTATGTGGCTGCACAAACCTTGGTGCTCAACACCAGGGGGTGTGTGGTTACCCTGCACCAGACCCTGATTGTCCATTTCCACACTGTGGCTCCTAATATCATCAGACATACAGGGGTCCCGGTCTTTGGGCCGCCACCCGTGACAGATTGTCAGTGCGTGTTTATGTGTGTTTGTTAGTAAGAGTGCATATGTGTTTGTCAGTGAATGTGTATGTGTGTTTGTCAGTGTGTGTGTCTCTGACACTGAGTGGGTGTGTGTCTGACATTGAGTGTATATGTGTCTGTCAGTGAGTGTGTATGTGTGTTTGTCAGTGTGTGTCTGTCAGTGAGTGTGTGTTTGTCAGCGTGTGTGTCTGACTCTGATTTGGCGTGTCTGATTCTTATTTGGTGTGTTTCTGACACTGAGTTAGTGTGTCTGTCAGTGGGTGTGCATGTATGTCTGTTGGTGAATGTGTGTGTCCGTCAGTGAATGTGAATGTGTCTGTCAGTGAGTATGTGTGTTTCAGTGAAAGTGTGTGTTGGTTAAACAGTGTGTGTGCCAATGACTGTGTATCTATCAGTGAGTGTATGTCAGTGTATGCATCAGCGAGGGCGTGTGTCTGTCAGGAAAAAAGTGTGTTGGTTTTTAAAAAAGGAAGATAATGTTAGATGTCGGGGTGCCCGAATTTTGTCATGCCAAGGGCAGCACAAAACCAAAATACACCACTGAACTTCAACAACACACAAATTATCTCAATATTTTTTTCTATACATAAAATTAGATACCATGAGTGAATATGATTTATTCTTAAATATACATCCATTTTTAAATAAAATTCAAGATCAACTTAAAGTCAAACATCTGAAATTCATCATAAGATCAAAGCAATTTTCATGACGCCTAAACAAAGGGCTGTTTAAAAAGAATATATGTCAGGACGTTAGCCAGAAAGTCATGATAACAGTCAGGCAGAAATTTCTATTGTTTAGCTGTAGACATGTCTTATATATTCAATTTGATTTTATTATTTTATCAAGCGAGACCTTTCTTAAGCGAGACCATGAAATATTTCTTGAGCTTTCCATATCTATTATACAGGGAACGTGGATTTGGCTTCTTGTTAGGTTAGATATTATCACTAAAAACGTTATAAGAATATTTCTCGGAATACCAGACTTGCCTCTGCAGAGGACCCATGCAGACAATCCATACATATTGGATAACAAGGTATCTCCTTTTATGGTAATTCCAAATGTCTTATTGTCTACAATACAACTAAAAAATAATATTACCCCTGTAACACTCAACACCAGTAGTGAATAAGGGAAACACACAATAATAAGTTGCCCTTGTAGGAAGTAGGAAGATTCCTGAAGATCTTCAAATATACAAATTTAAATAAAAAAGCACTACCTACAAGATAAAATCAGAGAGGAACCACAAATGGTGCAGATAAAAGTAACACCATAAAATAAAGTAAAATCATCTCATATGCACTCACAAACATAGGATAAAATAGGCGGAATATTTAATTTAATTCACACTTATAGTCTTCTCTTTCCCAATTTTCATGTGACTTTAGGGAAAAAAAAAGACAAAAAACATGTGGCAAACTGCATACACAAATGAACACTTTATTAAAGTTGCACTTACAAAAGGTAAGTAGTTAAAAGCCCATCATAATCAGAGATTCTCTTCTAGACCCAGGAGGAGAAGCTTGCATCCACCAGGAATACGATGTGTGCGAGTAAGAAAAAATACATAAAATAATACAGCAAAATAAAGTAGTCCAGCCGCCCTACGCTTTTGTCCTCAAAGTGACCTTATCGGCTTGTGTAGTACAGTTTTGTTAAGCTCTTCTGTTTAAATATCCATCTTGGACATCCCCAATTGCACTTGTATTAACAACATAGCAAAATCAAAACATATATCTAAATACACACGATATGGCCAAAACTATGTGGACACCCCTTCTAATTTTGATCTCAGGTGTTTCAGCCTTACGCTTTGCTAACAGGTGAATGCAAACCAGCACATAGCAATGGGTCATACTGAATAGCTAAGTGACTTTAAACATGGCACTGTCAGAGGATGTCACTTTTGAAGCAAGTCAGTTTGGGAAATGTATGCTTTACTAGATCTGCAAAAGTCAAATGTGACAGGCAGCTATAATTGTGAAGTGTCAGCCTCTAGGACTAACAGCCCATCCATGAATTGATAGACTATGCATTGATTGCCTAGCATTTGTTGCATCACACATCACCAAACTGCCTATGGCATCAATGTCAGCACAAGAACTGTGTATTGGGAGCTTCATGAAATGGGTTTCTATGGCCAAGCAGCTGTTCACAAGCCTCACATCAACATGCGCAACGCCAACTGTTGGCAGGCATGGTTTAAAGCATGCCACCACTGGACTCTGGAACACTATGTTCTCTGGAGGGATGAATCATGCCTCATTGTCTGGCATGGTTTGTGCACCAAAGCAAGGTCACTGAAGACATCATTTGAGAAACTAAAGTAGCCTGCACAGAGCCATGATCTCAACCTTCTTGAACACCCTTTGGATGAATTGCAACATGGATTATGAGGTAGACTTTCGAGCGAGACCCTTTTCGTCCAACATTGGTACCTGATGTCACAAATGTTCTCTTGGCTAAATGATCACAAATTCCAACAGACACAATCTAGTGTATTGCAGAGAGCCTTCCTTTAAGAGTGAGTTAGAGGTTAGAAGTAAAACTCTGACCAAAACAAATAAAAAATTGCCCGCACTCTATCTCAAAGCCCAATGTACACTTGGTGAAGAGAGTACACTAGGGATTGGGATAGTGCGCAGGTAACTTTTTTGTATTTGGTTTGTTTATATAGAACAAAGAAGGAACATTGAACTGTAGTTATCCATTGTGCTGTTGCTGTGCTTGGCTCTATATGACCAATATTTTGCTTCCAGATGTTTCCTGTTTGGAAAAAGGAGCTGTTTAAGAGATTGTGCTTATATTTGCCATCTTTAACAACTGGCTTTGTTAAATCGCCACAATTCACTGTGTAGAGATTTAATTACTTTGTTTCAAATAGTTCACATAGAATCAACACTGCATCCATGTTGCCCATATCAGATATCTCTGATAACCATGATGACCTTCTAAAGCCAGTATCTGGAGGGTCTAATGTCATTATAAAAATGACTGCTTATGAAAGCTGATCATCTAGAGCAGGTGTAGTCAACCTGCTCCGTACCGCCCACTTGTGGGTGGTTTGGGATTTCAGGTGGTCGGTGGTGGGTTCTGCGGAATACTCCCAGTGAGCCTTGATGCCCATGGGCCAATGCTGGCAGGGGAGATGCTTTCATCTCCTCTGCTGGCCCATGCAGAGCCAGCCTTGCTGTAAGCCCTCTCTTGCTGGTGATGAGATCAAAGATCTCCCTCAACGTCCCGCTGCCTCCCCTTGCATGCACACTGCCCCGCCTCGCACGCAAACTGCACCCTTTACACATGCCCAGCACCCTTTACACACACAGTACCTCTCACACAGACACAGCACCCTTCACACACACACACACACACACTGCACGTCTCACACACAAACTGCACCCTTCACACACATACAGCACCTCTCATACAGCACCACTCACACACACAGCACCCTTCACAGACACACTGCACCCTTCACGCACACTGCACCTCTCACACACAAACACAGCACCCTTCACACACAAATACAGCACCTCATAGACACATGTAGAAAAAAAGTAGAAGAGAAAAAAGGAAAAAAATAGATACATTTTTTAATTAAATTTTTGTTTTGTTTTTTTATCGCACCTACACTATAAAATTAGTTACTGCGGCACTGGTGGGCGGTTAGGAAATGTTACCATCAACAAAGATACAAAAGCGGTAGGTATTAAAAGGTTGACTACCCCTGATCTATTTTTTGGTAAGCTATGTGTGTTAAAAAGCGCTCTACCTATTGGTATAAGTACTTAGTCACTTACACCGCACTTATAATTTTAAACGTTGTTTTTGTGGAATAGAGGATATTTCCACATTGGTGTTTTGAGCAGCTTGACTATCACTGTATTTATTTATTAGAAACTCTGACACACACATACCTCTGTAACAGGAGGTACTCTTTGATCGGTACCCCTGATCTAGAGCCTATGGAACATTTCCATTACTCAGATAGCTGGTAATCAAGAACGTACTTAAAAACAACCAAAAATGAGCAGGGGAAATGAGGGAGAGGAACATTGACAGTGACAAGTCTCTTACTTTTGAGTTACCCACTCATCCTTTCCACAACTTTCTTAGTAGCTTCTATATATGAACAGGGCCGACTCCACTGTTAGGCAAACTAGGCATTCGCCTAGGGCGCTGGCCTGCTGGGGGCGCCCACTGGGATGTTTCCTGGTGAGCTCCCCCTGTCTTCGACTGCAGCGCAGGGTGAGCGGCTCTTGAGCCGCCCCCCTCCCTCCCCTAGCGCAGGGCCAATCTTCCAGATGCCCGAAAGGTGGGGCGCCCAGAGGAGCCCTGTCACAGGGGGCCCAGGTGGCTTTTGAGGAATTGCAGAGCAGGCACTTACTTACCTTGATGGCAGGTGCCTGTTCTGTGAGAAATGCAGGAGGAGAGGGGGACAGGAGGTAGGCGGCTGTATTGTGGGCAGTGAGGTAGGCTGTTCTTGCAGCTTCCCAGTCCTCCCTTGCATGATCTCTGATTCCAGGAGCCGGAATATGACGTCATTCCGTCACCGGCATACTGCCTGTTGTCCTCCCCCCTGAGCGGTGGGTGGGGGCCCTAAATAAAAATTTAACCCCCCCACTCCAGGTGACTATGGGTCCTCAAACCCCTAGTCACTCCCCTCCCAAAAAAAATTTACTCCTACCTACCCTCCTCACCCTAAAAATAATGAAGGGAGGACCATTAACTAAGTACCTGTAAAAAAAAAAAAAAAAAACACCATTTGATGTCTTCTTCTAAAATCTTATTTTTTCAGCCCCCCAAAAAAGGCTAAATAAAAATCCATAATATCCGAAGCACTTTTGACTCATAACAACACTCTGATTGGTGGATTGAAAGTAACCAATCAGAGAGCTATGAGTCAAATTACACAGCATGGGAAAATTCCAAAGAACTTTCCCACGCTGTGTAAAATGACACAGAGCACGCTGGATTTTATTCTAACCAACCAGAGTGCTGTGACAGGCAAATGTAGAGACTTACCTGTCAGTCTCTTCATTGACCTGTCAGAGCACTCTGACTGGATGGCTTAAACCCACCAATGAGAGTGCTCTGAGCCTAATTGCAGGACGGGGCAAGGCTTTCTAAGCCTTCCCCCACCCTGCAGAGCTCAGTCTGCGCGGAGCCCTCCATTGGTGAAGAGGGATTAGATTCACCCCATTATTGGTATTTAGGGCCCCCACCCATCGCTCAGGGGTGGGAGCCAGGGGGAAGGACATTAGGTGCCCCCCTTAATTTGTATTTTGGGCCCCCACCCACCACTCACAGGTGGGGGCCAGGGGGGAGGACATTAGGTCCCCCCCTAATTGGTTTTTAGGGTCCCCACCAACCGCTCAGGGGTGGGGGCCATGGGGGAGGTCAATAGGTCCCCCCCCCCTTATTATAATTTAGGGCCCCCACCCACTGCCCAGGGGTGGGGGCCAGGAGGAAGGACATTAGGACCTCCCCATAATTATTTTTTAGGGCCCCCACCCACCGCTCAGGGGTAGGGGCCAGAGGGGAGGACAATAGGTCCCCCCCCCTAATTGTTTTTAGGGCCCCCACCCACCGCTCAGGGGTGGGGGCCAGGGGGGAGGACAATAGGTTACCCCCCTTATTCTAATTTAGGGCCCCCACCTGATGCTCAGGGGTGGGGGCCATGGGGAGAACAATAGGTCCCCCCTTTTTTTACTTTAGGGCCCCCACCCGCCGCTCAGGTTTTTGTTTACTTAGTACTTACTTATTTAGTATTAGTAAATTTGGCTGAAAGACCAATTTAGGTCTTTCAGCCTTTTGGTAGATAACTCCCTAATACTGTGGGAATTAGGGAGTTATCTACTAAGTGGCTGCAAGTGAAGTCCCGAAGTGCCAAAGTCCCGAAATTCCGAAATGCCGTAGTTCCGAAATTCCAAAGGTCCGAAGTGTCGAAGGGTCTGTGAGAGAAAGAGACACACAGAAGAGCCGGGGAGAGATAGAGACACACAGAAGGGCTTGGAGGGGAAGAGACACACAGAGGGGCAAAATGTATCTTTGCCTATGTAGCAAAAAATCCTTGCACCAGCTCTGATTAACTCTACACACATACACACTGCATCCTTGTGGGTGGACTTGGTATGGGCAATCTGGGCAGCCTCAGGGGATGGCAGTCCTGATGGCAGTGATAAGGAAACTGTAGTCCATTTTTTTTTTACTATTGAGGTCAAACAGGGGTTTAATAGAATATTCCAGATATAAAATATGCAATTTAAGACATTAATCCTGCTTGATGTATTCTTAATTGTGATATTGTGATAAAGGAGAATGTTACATTTGCTTTGTGTCTCTGAACTTGTAGAATCATGATGACTGAGAATATAACAATGTTATGTCTACATTTGGTGTATTGTCAGTTCTGGATATGTGAGATCTTTGCCTTGTGATTAGACGATGGGAGGGCCTCGCTGAGACAAGGGAATTATATCTTATATATTGGGATAGTGTTCATAATTCTGTGGCATGAGTATGCTTATATTTGCAATATAACAAAACACACCAAATGACAAACAAAAACAAGTCCTGAGTGGTCCATGGCTTATGCTCTCAGGATTCAGTGCCAAGTAGGCCTCAGTTCAGCCGTGCAGACAAACTGTAGGGCTCCTGAGATTTGGTGCAGCCAAACTGTTAAAATTAGTCAGTAATTCTACATAGCAGGACATATTCAGAGCAAACACTGTTAAGACAGAACTGTGGTAGCAGCAGGAGGAGTTCCAGTTTCAGGGTATTTATTGCTAACATTGGTCCAGAGTTTCTGTTTTTCTTTCCAACTAGTTAATTTTTGTTTATTCCACAACTGTTGGTTATTTTCCATTTAAAAAAAAATATAAGACTCTAGTGAACCTATAATAATTGTATTATCATGTTATTAAATTGTAAGCTGTTCTTGGTAGTGTTATTAGATAATGTGGTACCTGAGGGGGTTAATATAATCTCACAGGGTAACCCAAGGTGCCCAATAAAAAGTCTTGGTGGTGACAGCAGACTAGTGACAACCTTAAATTGTAAAGGTAAAATATGGAAATAAATTAAGTGTATCTATATGTTGTTATATCTCCCTTAACCTTCCGTATCCCTAAGATTAAACCCTTGCTCCCCTAACCGGGGTATAACAATATACCCAGTGCTGCAATAACCCCAGTATTTATAAATGGAGCTACAATATAACCTTTTCAACCACTGTTATGAAAGTCTTTCTAAAATGATGATGACTTTTTAAAATAACATTAAAGGTAAAATATTACAAAGTCCAGGAAAATGTGGAGAACTACTTATGGGCTATCTCTGCTTTAGAGATTAAGTATAATTCAAAGTAATCTGTGACCGGAAATTGCAATTTTAAAAAAGTAGTTACTACAAGCAATAAATCTCTGAGAAAAGAAAACATAGCCTGCATCCCCTGTGAGGAATTCTACATATGTATACAATATGCAAACTGTCTGTTGTTCATGCTAAATCGTTTAATGTTCAGATAAACTTTAAAAAAAATCTTGAATAGCAGCAACATTTCACGAACATAAGACAGACAAGGAAGGAAGATTCTTAAAGTAATTCTATAGTGTTAGGAAGGCAAAGTTGTATTCCTAACATTATAGTGCCCTCTTGTCCATCCCCCCCTCGCACACCCCTACCTGGCACAGAAAGAGTTTTAAAAAAAATATTTACCCAGCGCTCCACGTCCTGCAATGTCATCTGATGGTGGGCATTAAGCCCTCCCCATAGGCGGGAATTAAGCCCTCCCCATAGGCATTAAGCCCTCCCCATAGGAAAGCTCTGCCTCAGTGCTTTTCTAGGGGATTTCACTGACGCTGGATGTCCTCATGTAGAGCGTGAGGTTGTCCAGCAACAGTTAAGGGACCTGAAGTTCAGTTCTACAATGTATGCATTGCAGTTTCTCAAAAGCTAAGGACTAAGGGGGACAGGGACACTGCACCCAGACCACTTCAATGAGATGAAGTAATCTGGATGCCTATAGTGTCCCTCAACAGGAGCAGTCTAAACACCATAACCACTTCAGAATGCTGCAGTGATGATGGTGCTTGGAGGTTCTTGGCACACAACTCCCTCCTCCTCCAGTGTACATAGCCAAACATTTTGGCATCGATCACTTCTGCCAGGAAGAGCAGGAATCTCCTGCTCTGAACTTCCATTAGCTTTCATGTTCTAAATCAAGCTGTGCAGGTCCACTCCACTGGGCTTAGACCAGAGCTGAAAGCTTTCGGCATTCATATTGGCATACAATTAAAACCAAGATTGCAAAACGAAAGCTAAAATAATTGATTTGGAAAAATTCTCCAATTCAGCCAATTACAGCCTGACATGGTGGACGCCACGTGGAACCCCGGCAACGCCAAACAAAAGCGTGATACCCTGTCTAAGCTGGATGAGATTTTTGAAAAATTCTGCAAGAAGCTGGAAAGTAAGATGAGTCGGGCAGTGCTGCCACGGCCGAGTGGCCACTCACCTCGCAAGTTGAAGCAAATCCCACAGCAGAATCCCAAGGCTACAGCAGTATAAAAGGCCCCAAAATGGAAAATGGAAGCATCCAATGTTTCAACAAAAGGTGAGAAAAGCTGCGACCTAGCACTGAGATTCTTACCTCTTCTGGGGTACTGGGGAAAACCCCGACTGTGACACAGTCTGCCTAGCTGATATGTATTCTCCCATGTTGCAGCACTGTTATACCCCCGGTTGGCATAGGCTGACATGAACTGCGGGAAGGGACAGAAGGGACCTGTGGCCATCCGTTCTAACCTCTCAATATTGCTTAAGTGGGGAGATATCAGGGTCCCTGCCCAACATTCAATCACCCCCCTCTGCCACCTTTTAGTTAGTTTAGTCGCATTTAAGATTTCTCTAGGGCTGCACCATTCCTGTGGAACTCCCTTCCCTTCTCAGTTAGACGCGCACCCAGTCTCCACTCCTTCAAAAAATCATTAAAAGCTCACTTTTTCACAAAAGCATATCAATTAAACTGTTATTGGCTCCAAAAACCCACACAAAGTCTTCATTGAGTTGTATTCTACCAATCTACTTTCCTAATACTTCCCTTACCTTTTGTGTCACTTTACCCCACTCCCTCTAGCATGTTAGCTCATTGAGCAGGGCCCTCAACCATGGGCGTCCGCAGGGGGGGGTAAGGGGGGGCACTTGCCCCCCCCCCCCTGGATTTTTCAGCTTGTTCTGCTAATTTTCGTGTGAGATTTAAAATGACTGCAATACCGGCGCCAGCCAGTAGGTGGCGCTGTGTATGGAGAGAGACAGGGACAGGAAGCTGCATCTATCCCTGCTTCTCTCTGCTGAGTTTAACCGCAGGGGAGCAACACATGCAACCAGAGACAGCCTACAGATCAGGTAAGCGAGGGATGGGGTGGGGTGGGGGGTTAAAATAGCCTACAAATTAGGGGAGTGAGGGATGGGGGTGCAGCCTATATATTAGGGGGGTAAGGCATGGGGGGCAGCCTATATATTAGGGGAGTATGGCATGGAGGGGCAGCCTATATATTAGGGGAGTAAGGCATGGGGGGGCATCCTATATATTAGGGGAGTAAGGCATGGGGAGCAGCCTATATATTAGGGGAGTAAGGCATGGGGGCAGCCTATATATTAAGGGAGTAAGGCATGGGGGGCAGCAGCCTATATATTAGGGGAGTAAGGCATGGGGGGCAGCCTATATATTAGGGGAGTAAGGCATGGGGGGGCACCCTATATATTAGGGGAGTAAGGCATGGGGGGCAGCCTATATATTAGGGGAGTAAGGCATGGGGGGCAGCCTATATATTAGGGGAGTAAGGCATGGGGGGCAGCCTATATATTAAGGGAGTAAGGCATGGGGGGCAGCAGCCTATATATTAGGGGAGTAAGGCATGGGGGGGCAGCCTATATATTAGGGGAGTAAGGCATAGAGGGTAGCCTATAAATTAGGGGAGTGAGGGATGGGGCAGCCTATTTATTAGGGGAGTAAGGCATGGGGGGCAGCCTATATATTAGGGCAGTGAGGGATGGGGGGGAAGCCTATATATTAGGGGAGTGAGCGATGGGGGGGCAGCCTATATATTAGGGGAGTAAGGCATGGGGGGGCAGCAGCCTATATATTAGGGGAGTAAGGCATGGGGGCAGCCTATCTATTAGGGGAGTAAGGCATGGGGGGGCAGCCTATATATTAGGGGAGTAAGGCATGGGGGGCAGCCCATAGATTAGGCCAGTGAGGCATGGGGGGAGGCTATAGATTAGGCCAGTGAGGCATGGGGGGGGGCAGCCTATAAATTAGGCCAGTGAGGCATGGGGGGGAGGCTATAGATTAGGCAAGTGAGGCATGGGGGCAAGTGAGGCATGGTGGGAGGGGCAGCCTATAGATTAGGCAAGTGAGGCATGGGGGTGGGGGGTGGCTAAATTAAGAGTTAGCAAGGAGCCGGAAGGGTCTGCAAGGAGCAGGAAGGGTCTGCAAGGAGCAGGGGCAGCAAGGAGCAGGAAGGGTATGCAAGGAGCAGGGGCAGAAAGGGACAGAAGGAGCACAAAGGTAAAGGAGCAGAAAGAATCAGAAGGAGCACAAAGGTAAAGTTGAAGAAGGAGCAGAAAGGGACAGCAAGGAGCACAAAGCTAAAGTAGGAGAAGGAGCAGAAAGGGTCTGCAAGGAGCAGAAAGGGCCTGCAAGGAGCAGAAAGGAATCAGAATGAGAAAGGAGCAGAAGGGCGCAAAATAAGCAGAAAGGTAAAGGAGCAGAAGGAGCCAAATATAGAAGTGAACCCTCCACTTTATACCACATCATAAGGCTTTGGTACTTGGGCCTGGCATGGAAACTCTGGACCTTCTCATCTCCCCAGGTAAAAAAAATATTAGTGTTAATGTGTTCACTTTTATTTACTGAGTGTCAGGAAGCACAGAGTGCCGCTGGGTAGGGGTGTTGCTGATTGGCTAGAGCGGTCAGCTAGCACTCTAAGCCAATCAGTAGCTCCCTGTTCATAAAAAAGTTTAAAAAAAATATGAACCGGGAACTAGCAATTGGCTTAGAGCGTCAACTGTCAACTCTAGCCAATCAGCGGCACCCATGCCTGACGTAAGTCTGCACTTCCTGACACTCCGTTTCAGATGCCGAATACCACTGAGGGACCTAGAGCTGGAGGAAGCTTTTGGGGTTAAACCATTTGAGAGCGGTTTAACCCCTTAAAGAAAAGAGCACCCAGGGGCTTCCTGGCATCATAGCATTTTCATTTAGATGAAGTTGTTATGGTGACCAGAATGTTCCTTTAATTTGCTTAAAGGAACACTATAGTGTCAGGAATACAAACATGTATTCCTGACACCATAGTTGTGAAAACGCTATTCACCCTGGCTTTATGTGATAATGACTATGCTCCTCCCCTTCATGTGTATGGAGAGAGACAGGGACAGGAAGCTGCATCTATCCCTGCTTCTCTCTGCTGAGTTTAACCGCAGGGGAGCAACACATGCAACCAGAGACAGCCTACAGATCAGGTAAGCGAGGGATGGGGTGGGGTGGGGGGTTAAAATAGCCTACAAATTAGGGGAGTGAGGGATGGGGGGGCAGCCTATATATTAGGGGGGTAAGGCATGGGGGGCAGCCTATATATTAGGGGAGTATGGCATGGAGGGGCAGCCTATATATTAGGGGAGTAAGGCATGGGGGGGCATCCTATATATTAGGGGAGTAAGGCATGGGGAGCAGCCTATATATTAGGGGAGTAAGGCATGGGGGGCAGCCTATATATTAAGGGAGTAAGGCATGGGGGGCAGCAGCCTATATATTAGGGGAGTAAGGCATGGGGGGCAGCCTATATATTAGGGGAGTAAGGCATGGGGGGGCACCCTATATATTAGGGGAGTAAGGCATGGGGGGCAGCCTATATATTAGGGGAGTAAGGCATGGGGGGCAGCCTATATATTAGGGGAGTAAGGCATGGGGGGCAGCCTATATATTAAGGGAGTAAGGCATGGGGGGCAGCAGCCTATATATTAGGGGAGTAAGGCATGGGGGGGCAGCCTATATATTAGGGGAGTAAGGCATAGGGGGTAGCCTATAAATTAGGGGAGTGAGGGATGGGGCAGCCTATTTATTAGGGGAGTAAGGCATGGGGGGCAGCCTATATATTAGGGCAGTGAGGGATGGGGGGGAAGCCTATATATTAGGGGAGTGAGCGATGGGGGGGCAGCCTATATATTAGGGGAGTAAGGCATGGGGGGGCAGCAGCCTATATATTAGGGGAGTAAGGCATGGAGGGGCGCCTATATATTAGGGGAGTAAGGCATGGGGGGCAGCCTATATATTAGGGGAGTAAGGAATGGGGGGGCAGCCTATATATTAGGGGAGTGAGGCATGGGGGGGCAGCCTATATATTAGGGGAGTAAGGCATGGGGGGCAGCCTATATATTAGGAGAGTAAGGCATGGGGGGCAGTATATATATTAGGGGAGTAAGGCATGGGGGCAGCCTAAATATTAGGGGAGTAAGGCATGGGGGGGCAGCCTATATATTAGGGGAGTAAGGCATGGGGGGCAGCCTATAGATTAGGAAAGTATGGCATGGGGGGTAGCCTATATATTAGGGGAGTAAGGCATGGGGGGACAGCCTATATATTAGGGGAGTAAGGCATGGGGGTCAGCCTATATATTAGGGGAGTAAGGCATGGGGGGCAGCCTATCTATTAGGGGAGTAAGGCATGGGGGGGCAGCCTATATATTAGGGGAGTAAGGCATGGGGGGCAGCCTATATATTAGGAGAGTAAGTCATGGGGGGCAGTATATATATTAGGGGAGTAAGGCATGGGGGGGCAGCCTATATATTGGGGGAGTAAGGCATGGGGGGGCAGCCTATATATTAGGGGAGTAAGGCATGGGGGGCAGCCTATAGATTAGGAAAGTATGGCATGGGGGGTAGCCTATATATTAGGGGAGTAAGGCATGGGGGGACAGCCTATATATTAGGGGAGTGAGGCATGGGGGGCAGCCTATATATTAGGGGAGTAAGGCATGGGGGGCAGCCTATATATTATGGGAGTAAGGCATGGGGGGCAGCAGCCTATATATTAGGGGAGTAAAGCATGGGGGGCAGCCTATATATTAGGGGAGTAAGGCATGGGGGGCGCCTATATATTAGGGGAGTAAGGCATGGGGGGGCAGCCTATATATTAGGGGAGTAAGGCATGGAGGGGCCGCCTATATATTGGGGGAGTAAAGCATGGGGGGCAGCCTATATATTAGGGGAGTGAGGCATGGGGGGTGCAGCCTTTATATTAGGGGAGTAAGGCATGGGGGGCAGCCTATATATTAGGGGAGTAAGGCATGGTGGGCAGCCTATATATTATGGGAGTAAGGCATGGGGGGCAGCAGCCTATATATTAGGGGAGTAAAGCATGGGGGGCAGCCTATATATTAGGGGAGTAAGGCATGGGGGTGCCTATATATTAGGGGAGTAAGGCATGGGGGGCAGCCTATATATTAGGGGAGTAAGGCATGGGGGGGGCGCCTATATATTAGGGGAGTAAGGCATGGGGGGCAGCCTATATATTAGGGGAGTAAGGCATGGGGGGGCAGCCTATATATTAGGGGAGTGAGGCATGGGGAGGCAGCCTATATATTAGGGGAGTAAGGCATGGGGGGCAGCCTATATATTAGGGGAGTAAGGCATGGGGGGGCAGCAGCCTATATATTAGGGGAGTAAGGCATGGGGGGCAGCCTATATATTAGGGGAGTAAGGCATGGGGGCAGCCTATATATTAGGGGAGTAAGGCATGGGGGGCCGCCTATATGTTAGGGGAGTAAGGCATGGGGGGCAGCCTATATATTAGGGGAGTAAGGCATGAGGGGCAGCCTATATATTAGGGGAGTAAGGCATTGGGGGACAGCCTAAAGAGTAGGCCAGTGAGGCATGGGGGGCAGCCCATAGATTAGGCCAGTGAGGCATGGGGGGAGGCTATAGATTAGGCCAGTGAGGCATGGGGGGGGCAGCCTATAGATTAGGCCAGTGAGGCATGGGGGGGAGGCTATAGATTAGGCAAGTGAGGCATGGGGGCAAGTGAGGCATGGTGGGAGGGGCAGCCTATAGATTAGGCAAGTGAGGCATGGGGGTGGGGGGTGGCTAAATTAAGAGTTAGCAAGGAGCCGGAAGGGTCTGCAAGGAGCAGGAAGGGTCTGCAAGGAGCAGGGGCAGCAAGGAGCAGGAAGGGTATGCAAGGAGCAGGGGCAGAAAGGGACAGAAGGAGCACAAAGGTAAAGGAGCAGAAAGAATCAGAAGGAGCACAAAGGTAAAGTTGAAGAAGGAGCAGAAAGGGACAGCAAGGAGCACAAAGCTAAAGTAGGAGAAGGAGCAGAAAGGGTCTGCAAGGAGCAGAAAGGGCCTGCAAGGAGCAGAAAGGAATCAGAATGAGAAAGGAGCAGAAGGGCGCAAAATAAGCAGAAAGGTAAAGGAGCAGAAGGAGCCAAATATAGAAGTGAACCCTCCACTTTATACCACATCATAAGGCTTTGGTACTTGGGCCTGGCATGGAAACTCTGGACCTTCTCATCTCCACAGGTAAAAAAAATATTAGTGTTAATGTGTTCACTTTTATTTACTGAGTGTCAGGAAGCACAGAGTGCCGCTGGGTAGGGGTGTTGCTGATTGGCTAGAGCGGTCAGCTAGCACTCTAAGCCAATCAGTAGCTCCCTGTTCATAAAAAAGTTTAAAAAAAATATGAACCGGGAACTAGCAATTGGCTTAGAGCGTCAACTGTCAACTCTAGCCAATCAGCGGCACCCATGCCTGACGTAAGTCTGCACTTCCTGACACTCCGTTTCAGATGCCGAATACCACTGAGGGACCTAGAGCTGGAGGAAGCTTTTGGGGTTAAATATTTTTGAGAGCGGTTTAACCCCTTAAAGAAAAGAGCACCCAGGGGCTTCCTGGCATCATAGCATTTTCATTTAGATGAAGTTGTTATGGTGACCAGAATGTTCCTTTAATTTGCTTAAAGGAACACTATAGTGTCAGGAATACAAACATGTATTCCTGACACCATAGTTGTGAAAACGCTATTCACCCTGGCTTTATGTGATAATGACTATGCTCCTCCCCTTCATGACACTGTCAAAAAGGGGCCCAGCATGGATGTCATTACAATTATGCCCCCCCCCCCCCCCTGGAAAAATTTCTGCGGATGCCCATGCCCTCAACCCCTCTGTTTCTGTGCGTCAAACTTGTCTGGTTAAAATTACATGTTTGTTAGTCCACTCATTGTAAAGCGCTGCGGAATTTGTTGGCGCTATATAAATATAATAATATAATAATTGTGTTATTTCCTGTTTCCTCATATATGTCCTATTTGTGGAAGCTGATCTAGGGAAGTTCCTGGCAAAGTCCTCCATATTGTGAAGTATGTCCATTTTGCACCTATTAATCTGTGTATAACATTTATGCACATTCGTTGTTGTATTAGGATAATATGCAAGTACATTTAAGACTTATGGCTGGTGACAGTGAGACCTCTGTTATAACCAGACTGTTTAGAATTTTACTATTCAATAAAGAACATAATTTAACCCATGTATACATGGAGTTGGGAGGCAAGAGGTTAAAAACTAGATGTTTGGATCAGAGGACTATTATTCAAATAATAACACACTCTTCAGCATATGCTGCTGAATGTCATAATGGTGATCAAATTACATCAGAAAGAGAGAACTATATGTATTTTGTTTAAGATTCGAAAATTCCATAATGGGAGTTGTCAATAAAACAATAGATTATTAAGATACAAAGGAATATGATTAGCCAGTAGAGTAGTAGTGATATACCAAGTCTGACTGGCAAACCTATCCTTAGGTGATATATTCCATCTGCAGATGTCTAGGTAATTTATACAATCGCTCTCTTTAACCTCCTCTGAGGCCCCTGTGGGGAATGAAAAGATTCTTAATTCCCAAGTGTGCATGTGGCCATGCTTGTTATATAGCATATTTATATTTTATTATACTACAGCTCATATATCCATTTAACCCCCCTCACCTCCCCCCCCCCCCCATCCGTTCTTTTCTAATACTATAAAACATGTGATGTTGATGGAACTGATATGCCATATTATGTCAAATCTGAAGCTGCATGTTTGCCTAAGGATATTACGACCTCTTGTTATTACCCTATCCTATAAAATGTGCAGACTTGGCGATATTTTTATACACACCATGTTTATTGATGCATTAGACTGCTCTATCTAGGTGTCGACACATTCCCCTCTGCAGACATCGGTTAAGTGGCCCTGTCGATAGACTGCGGGTCTTCCACAGACCTGATGGTCTTACTGGATAAGATTCTATCAGCACTATATTTTGGCTCTGACTCTTACTTCTATTACTACAATCCAGTAGCTAACACCTAACACCCAGTGCAAATGCTTTTCCTATGTTTTCCACATGCTGTGTATACCTCAGCTATATATATATATATATATATATACATTAGCATGTTACAGTATTTTGTAAGCTCTGTAGATACAACTATTTTAAAAGGGGGGGGCAGCTACATACATATAACAAGCGTCTGAAACTGAATGGAAGCTCAAAAGTCAAAAATAGTATGTGCGCTCAGAGTAAATACAATATGAAATGCGTAATAAATTTATTGAGTAATAACTCATATAAAATCACTTTATAAAAATAAATCCATATAAATAAATCAATCAAAACATACAGTAATAGGATAATAAAAATAAAAAATAAAAATAAAACCTGAACCCACTGTTTACAACGATGCACAAATGAACTCTATATAGAGTTCATTTGTGCATCGTTGTAAACAGTGGGTTCAGGTTTTATATTTTGCAAGCTCTACCTATAAGCATTGTGTCTACTTCACCTAACAGGCAGCAGCCTAACCTAACGAATCCCACACCTGATATACCTGGTCTAAGATATTTATGCTAACACAATCTAGAATGTTGAGACATACCCTTGTTCATAGGCTTGAAGCAACAGTATATGACTTTAATATAGTAGCAGGTATCTCAGCACTAGCGAGTTTCACATTACATATATAGGCTATGATAGACCATGGTTAAATAACTGTTGCAAACAAAATCTGCTTGATTCAACTCTACATATGTTCACGCAAAAGTTCAGCATGTTTCTTATCTTTACGCATGTTTTTATAATAGAAAATTGTGCATGTTCACTCTACTACCCCAATTGTAAAGCTTGAAATGATGCCAGAGCATTGCCGTTGGGGTACCTCAGGCCTGTATGTACCTTTCTTATGCACTGCAAAAATATAAATAAAATAAAAATCTGAATCTGAAAAAAGATTGTCATGGGTTTGGAGTGGGAGGAACCAATATGCAAAAATTACACGAATAGCAAGGTACAGGAAGGGAGAATCTAAAGACATCAGTCCAGGCAGCGTAGGTTCTTAGGCAATTAAAGGGCAAGAGGTCAAAGGTCAGGGAGTCAGAATAAGTGCAACAGGTACCATCAGACTGGAGAACTATGGGCACACAACTGAATACTGGGGTGAGCTTCAGAGAGTAATAAATAGGGAAGGCACCACTTCCCTTCATTACGCCACCATCATCAAATAGGGGAGGCACCACTGTGTATGCGGTGCAAGCACTGCCTAAGGAACCTAGGGACTCACCCTTTTACTGGTGAAAGAGGTCCGAACCTGAAGCGTGAGGCACTGGCTGTGGAGGGTACCGATACGCAGAGATTTGGGGGGCACCATCCGAATCACCACAGAGCTGAGGCTGAAGACCCTGTCACAAACCCACAAATTGGACTTGTAAAATAAATCTATTTATTCTCTGTAGATTGTAATCAAATATGGCATTTCCAGACAAAATCAGGTTTCATTAAAATATTATTTATTCTCTAACCACATTTCCTGTTGAGGTTTATCTTGGAATGTGCCTTCAGATACAAAAGACCGCTGGACCCTGAAGAATTCATCCCATAAAAATGTTGGGCAGCAATTAAAGGGGATATTTTAGCTACTCATTCTGTATGACCTTCATATCCATAAAGACATGTCTCTTCAGAAATGTAAAACAAAATATTGGATAGAGTAGCAACTAAATGTTATGGTATGAAAAGGTTCTGGTTATGGAGTCCAAGACTGGTTCTGTGACCTGTAATGTCATTCACTGAACTGAGAATTGCAAACCTTTCAAAAGAGATGATCGAAAAAATAACTGCAACCTGTTACTTATGGGCTGACGCAAATATTACGCAGGCTTGAAGTTTTTATGTTTTTTTTTATAAATTGAGTGGCTCACTTTACCTGTCTACTGTTCCTCCTTTTTGCACCTCATTAAAACCTACATTTTTGGATTTACTAATAGCAACAAGTCTACTGGTACATTGCAGGTGCCAGGGAGAGCCCTAATTTTTTAACAAACTATATCCAACTGGGGCCAATATAACTGCTACACTGAACTATAGTGTTTGTTGTTTTTTGTTTATGTTACCTTTGAACATGTGTACTTTCTGATTTTTTAGATTAAATATTCTTATTTCCTTTCCAATAATATTTAGATTTATTATTATTTTTGTATATTTATTAGAGATATTTTTAATACACTATTCTTTCACGCATGTATAACTTAAAAAGCAGCAAAAGATTAATGAAAGCATATTTCTAAATATAAAATTAAGCTTCTTTGAATCAAATGGATTCATTATTTTGAATTCTGAGAACTTGCAGGTACTATCGTGCTGTGTTTAGTAAGTGTATTGTTCAAATGTATATTTATTTTTCCCAAGAATAAGTAACACAATGTTCTTACTTTGATCATATCAGAGAAAGTTACAGAATTCCCACATCTTCCTGTTCTGTTGAACAGTTAGACTCAATACCGACAGATTAAAGGTACAGTAACCTCTATTATTATTATTATTATTATTGCCATTTATATAGCGCCAACAGATTCCGTAGCGCTTTACAATATTTTGAGAGGGGGGGATGTAACAATAAATAAGACAATTACAAGAAAACTTACAGGAATAATAGGTTGAAGAGGACCCTGCTCAAATGAGCTTACAGTCTATAGGAGGTGGGGTATTAGAAACATTAGGATAGGAAATATCAGGTAGGAGTGAAGCAGAGCTGGAGGAGAGAGCAAAGCACTATCCCATAGGAGAGCAAGAGACAGGTATGTAAGGGAGAGATTACTCTGGGAGGCCATACGCTTTCCTGAAGAGATGGGATTTAAGGCCCTTCTTAAATGATTGAAGACTAGGGGAGAGTCTGATGGCAGTAGGCAAGTTATTCCATAGGAGAGGAGCCGCCCGTGAGAAGTCCTGCAAGCGTGAGTTGGCCAATGTAATGTAAAATATGACAAATAATAGCAATATCTGAGATATATATAGCTTTTGCTTCATCAAAAAATCACAGCATTTATTTATTTAATTTTTTTTATCTACCCTGGTCACAAAAAAAAATTCTGCTATAATGTTTATCTATTATGCACTAAAGAAAATGTACAAAAGAAAAAAGTTTTACACTTTGCATGAAAACCCCTCAAACCCCAGAAATTAACCAATCCTTACCAATGCACCTGCAGCATAAAGCATTGCTTGATCGCCCAAGAAATCCTTCTTTGCGGTGTGATAGCAGCTATAAGCTAAATCGTAATGATGCACCAAAAAGCATAAGTCTGCCATTTTCCTAATCTGAAGCTCGGGAGCCTCTGCTGGATATCTGGTTTAAACAATGATGCCTCTGCTAAAATTACAAAGCATTAAGAGTCCAGGAAGAAAACGCATGAAGTGATTGTTTAGTTGCTTTTGACTATTAATTCTGCTGTTTGAAGATAATTCTCTGTTAGCGGTGGACCCTTAGTTTAGAGAACTGGAACTTCATTGCTGAAAGACAACACATCCTTGCGAATCACTCCCGAGGAATTTTAGGACATGGGAACGGGCTCCAAGAGAGCTTGTAATTCCACGTGCATTTATTAACATTCCAGAGTGTGCATGCAGTGTCTTCTTTAGGCTCTTTAATACTTTTAGTTTGAACTTATAATAGCATGATAACCTCAGTAGATTGGAGTATACATAAGTTTTGTCAAATCTTTTTTTTATATTTAAATCCATTTGGATGTGCAATCCCCTACAACGGAAATGTATGATATCAAACCCAAACATGCAGAATATTGTCACAGGTTTGGGCGAATGGGCTCAGGATGCAGAGATGGAGGCGAGCACAGTCACCAAATTAACAGGTCTTTTATTTGTAACGTTAACGCATGTTTAATATGCAGAAAATAAAGGAACAATAGAGTAATTATTTCAATGTGCAAATAAATGTCTTTAAAGAAAATAGAGTCCTTTACCAGAGTTACTTCGCTAGGTAAGGCAGACCAAAGGAGAATCTGTGTAGCAAGGGTTAATCCAATGCGAGGTCAAATATGCAAAAGTCCTAATAAAAAGGGGAATCAGCAGGAAACATGATACACAGCAAGGGTTTTCCATAAACAAAGGTAAGAAATATGCCTTAGGAGATGGCTCTTTACTCCTAGGGATGAACAAAACAACTGAGCACAGAACCAAGGGTGTTCTGTGCTTTTATAGGGGGACAAGGAACTATATAAGGAGACAGGGTAACCAGTGGTCAGGTGAGACAAATCCTCTATTGGGTGGGATGCTATGTCCACTTGTATGCCCACTGACCTCCACACTGCTTCCAGGTAATTCATACTAGAGTGCACAGGATTGTAAGAGTTTTAATAGAATCCTGGAGCAGCGTGAGGGTCATGGTACACGTCACATGATCCGTCCACCGGAGGGGAAGCACACTGGTGGACAGGTGAGGTCTGTGGGAACACTTCTACATGCCGTGACCCACATGGTGTGGTCACGGCGTTTAGGGAAACTGCAGCGGTGATGGCACGCCTGGCACTTGCGGCACGCCGCTGCGGAGTGGCAGGGAATACAGTTAAAGAAATCAGGTAGCAGACGAATCAGAGCAGATACTGAACCCACCTAATGGACAGAAAGGTAGAGAACCTGATTGGGATGCTGGAGCTGTGAGTTTAAAGCCAGCCAGGTCTCTTAAGGGGGTGGCAACGTCTTGCTGTCTGCAGGGCTTGGGGTGTACCATGACAAGTATAACTCCACCCTATTACTGTCAAAGCAGATAAAACTGCCCTATTTGATATAGCCTAAAGTCCTTTAAGAGATCCCTCTCTACATACCTCAAAACAGAATGCACATGTTATGGTTGATTATATATTTCAAACCTGTTCTATGTTAAATTTTGTATATATTGTTTTTGTATTTTATAGTACCCTAATGTATCAATGCAATGTTTTATAGACCCAGGACATACTTGAAAATGAGAGAAATCTCAATGTATCTTTCCTGGTAAAATATTTTATAAATAAATAAATAAATATTGGTACACTATCCAATAAAATGCACTCAAATAATAATTATTATATATTTGTAAGCATGATTAAAGCATGTTACATTTTTCTTCTGTAGATTTCTAATATATAAAATGGAGTTTGAATTTACTTGTACACAATCTTAAACCTGTCATTAAGGAAATGTTTACCCTTGGATTTAGGGAATAACTTGGTTATTCACTAAAGTGTGGAATTTTAAACCAAATTTTAAATGCATCCAAATAGGCAAAATTGTCCAATTAATCTATGCTTTTAAGTATTTTGATTTAATCTCCCTGTTTTATTAATAAACCCTTAAATGACAACCAGGTTCTACCAGGGACCCTGGTGAAAATATATAATTCAGAGCTGCATTACACACCCTTCAAAATTTTTTTATTTTTTTTCAATTTTACAATTTTTATTTTGTCATTAACCATCTCAAACAGGGTACAAAAGAGAAAGGGAATGTCGTTCAATAGCACGTTATACATAACTGTAACATTTCAGAAAGCAGAAATCGGGGAGGGGTGGCATCACTATAAAGAACAGTCAAGCATTGTATCGACCTTCTAGCAACATAGTAGCGATAATCACGAATCACATATAACTGTGTCGACAGAACAACACATCAACATATGAACATGTCAACATATCAACACATTTTCCGGTAGGCTACCCCATAGACTGGGTTTGAGATTGTAAGTTGTGGTAGGATTGAACCTGTGCTAAGCCAAGTGAGGTCAGGCAGGGTCAGTTTCCCCGTCGGTCCTGTCTTGGTATGCAGCACATATTGGTAGTCGCCATGTAAGGGGTGGGGGGGGCCCATCGGGTCAGTTAGTTGGGTACAGCGCTTGGTACATTACCAGATCTCCATGTTTGCCAGAGCTCCAGGTTTTTTGGTAGAGTCCAGAAGGGGGGAACAGGGACTTGTAGGATATCTCATAGATCCATTGCTTGTGTAGTTCTTCTATCAGAGTCTCCTTTTTGGGAAGGGTTGTGGATTTCCACCTCCTTGCTATCAGTTGTTGCGCCGTTAAGGCAATGTGTAACATCATTTTCTTGGCGTGCTGGGGCATCCCTCTGGGGAGATCAAGCACTAGGCATGTTAGCGGGGAGAAAGGGAGGGAGTGTTGGGTAACGTCTTGGATTAATGCATGGACCTCGGTCCAGTAGCTTAGTAGCCGCGGGCAGCTCCATCAGACATGGTACATCGAGCCCTCCTGCATATGGCATCTCCAATATAGTGAGGAAGTTGAGGGGAAGATTTTTTGTAGCCTAATTGGCACTAAGTACCATCGGTATAATATTTTGCGATGTTGTTCTATGTGGGCTGACGACTTTAGTAATTTGAGTGGGTCGGTGAGGATTGTATCCCAATATTTAAGTGGCCCTGGACAATTTAGGTAATTTTCCCATTGTCGGGCATATTTGGTGGTGGAGAGGTGATCATAGTTAGCTATGGAGCTGAGCAGTGGTGTATCCTGGTTTTGTGCTGCCCTAGGCAGGACAAAACTCAGACACCCTTCCCCCCGCGCCAATCCCACCCAACCCTTCCCCCTGCCCTGCCTTCTAAATATACACACGCACACATTCACTGACAGATATGCATACACTAGCTAACAGACACACACACTCACAGGCAAACACACTCACACTAACAGACACACATACAGTCAGACACACACACTAACATACACACACTCACTCACTAGCAGACACACACTCACTAACAGACACACACACTCACACTAACAGGCAAACACACACACAGTCAGACACACACACACAGTCAGACACACACACACTAACAGACACACACTTACAGACACACACACATACACACATTAACAGACACACACACATTAACACCCACACACTAACAGACACACACCCACACACTAACAGACACACACACTCACTAGCAGACACACACACTTGCTAACAGACACACACACTCACTAACAGACAAACACACACTAACAGACACATTAACAGACACACACTACCAGACACACACCCACACATTAACAGACACACACAAACAGACACACACAAACAGTAACAGACACACACACACACAGTCAGAGACACACACACACTAACACAGACACACACACATTAACAGACACACACTAACAGACACACACATTAACAGACACACACACACACACTCACTCACATTAACACATTTTTTATTTATTTTTTTTAACCTCCCCCCAGCCTCCTTACCTTTGGGAATGCTGGGGAGGGGGGGGGTTCTCTTTCTCCCTGGTCCAGTGGCTGCTGGGCGGGCGGGCGGCTGGCGAGGGAGCACTTTCCCCTGAGCTGTCTGCTCAGCTCCCTCGCGCGCCGCAGAGTGAGGCTGGGAGTCACTGTTGGGCTTTGTTTTTTGCGTTAAGTGCGGCTAGTTGTGCGTATGCCTCCGTCAGTGTGTTTTGGCTGCATTTCTTGAGATAGGAGGACCGCTTAATAAAGAGCCCTCGAACCACTGCCTTATGGGCACACCAAACCACATCCTCCGAAAGTAGTCTGTTAGTGTGGTCTGGATTAGATCCCGGAAGATCTCGTCCGCCAATAGGGATTCGTTAAGGCGCCACTGCACTCGGCCTCTGAACTGAAATGTATCATGTAGTTGGAGGTGTACCGGACTGTGGTCTGACCAGGTGATATCCCCTATCCTGCAGTCCTGTAGTTGCGCTAGGGTGGCAGTGTCACAGAAGAAAGTGTCAATTCTGGTGTACGTGTTGTGTACTTTGGAGTGAAACGTGTAGTCAATCTGTGTAGGGTGTAAGGTGTGCCATGCGTCGTATAGGCCATACTGTACGAGCAGTTTAGTGATAGGCTTGAATGTGTCAGCCATATGCGTTTTTCTCCGTCCCGTGGGGCGGGCTGTGGTGTCTAGCGACGGGTGCTGGATAAAATTAAAGTCTCCGCACAGAATAAGACCCCCTATTCTAGCCTCATCCACGGTCAGGAGAAGGGTTCACAGGAATTGTGTAGTATCAGTGTTGGGGAAGTAAGTTGCTACAAGGGTATATGGGGCATTGTTAAATAGGCCCACCAGGATAATAAACCTGCCTCGAGGGTCTATGAGTTTCTTATGGAGCATTAGGGATGTGTCTTTATGGAGGAGGATGGAGACTCCCTTGGTTTTTGATTCAGAGAGCGCGTGGAATTGGGTCGGGTAGTGCCTGTTGTATGTGGTCGGAGTGTGGTCTCTCTTAAAGTGGGTCTCTTGCACACATGCAACATCTACCCGCTCTTTCTTCAGGTCACTAAGTAGTAGGCTCCGTTTACCAGGGGTATTAAGCCCCTTAACATTTAAGGTCGTAATTTTCATAAACGGTGGCTTGTAAGATCTCTAAAGGGGGGGAGTGAGGATTCCCTGTCCTCTCGGCTGTTAGGGAGTGCTGACTGTCTCCACAGTAGACTGCTATATGCGTGGCTTCCAGTGTCTCCATAGTCTGGAGGCACTCAGGTCTTAGGGCCCAGTTGGGGCTTCTGGGAAGCTGAAGGGTGAGTACACAGTCAGGTGGATGCAGTACCAATATGCTTACAGCATCTGTAGCGAATTACCGTACATGCACCGTGACCTAGGTAATGGGTATTATAGGGGTTCCAATTTTTTTTTTTATTATTATTATTATTTTTTTTTTTAAATTGAAGTCGTCTCTGCGCTCTATTATGTACTAAGCTCTGGCTATTTCAGTAAGTTAGGCAGTGTCATATTCTAACCATAGAGGCTGTATATAGAAGTTATCAGTTTGAAACATATGAACAACAATTAAAACATAGAGTCTGAACATCACATAGGCAGATGCGAGCACTTGTATACGATACACTACAGAAGAGGGCAGTCAGGCCTTAGGCTTGAGTCCAGTTCTGTGTCAGTCTTGGGACCTTAGCCTGGGAGGATGTTTGAGAGCTTGGTATCGGTATACCCCAGTCCTGCAGCTTTCTCAGGCTTTCTACTTCAGTCGTCACTGCGTGTATTACTCCTTGGTTCTGTATCAGCAATTTCGCCGGGTATCCCCATCGGTATCAGATGTCACTGGATCTGAGGGTGGTTGTAACTTGGGCCAACGATTTTCGGAATTGCAGCGTGGCGTCAGACAGATTTTGATGTTGGAATATGTTTCGGGAAGGGCTGTGTTTCTGCAGGCCTTTGTGATGCGCTCCTTCACGTGGAAGAAGTGTATGCGAGCTATAACATCCCTCGCGGTTGTGGGGGGCAGGTGGTTTGGCCTGCGCAGGCGGTGGGCTCTGTCGATCACCAGGAGGTCAGGATGCGTAGATGGGGTTAAATCTTGGAACAGGTCGGTCAGGTACTTGTTCAGGTCTGTATTCTGAACGGATTCTGGTATGCCCCTGAAGCGGAGGTTGTTCCTTCTGGATCTATCCTCCAGGTCCGCTACCTTGCGCTTTTGCGCTTCTAGAGAGGTCTCCAGCTCCTGTAACTTGTCCGCCAGGCTGTTGTGTGCCACTGCGAAGTCGTCAAGCGATTTCTCCACATGGGCCGTCCTGCTCCCTATTTCCAGGAGTTCTTTGCGGAGGTCAGTGGTGAGTGTATGGATCTGTGCTGTAATGCTTGCTTAAAGCTTGTCAGACAGTTCTGCCATCAGGGTTCTCATACCTGTGGCTGTGAGAGGTCCCTCCTCTGAGGCTGAGCTTGGGGAAGGAGAGAGGGAGGATGCATTTTCATCTGAGCGGTGCTCGCCGCCATCTTGGATAGGGACTTCCCTTCCTTTTCCCGCTGGAGCTCTTGCCAAGAAGAAGGAGGCTTTCTCCGTTCTAAGGGACTTTTGTTTGCTCCTTTGTGACATGGTGGAGGTAGGGACGTTCACCCACCGTGATAGGGTGCTTGTAATACCGATTATTTTGGCCCCTTAAGACTCGAGCCGCGCGAGCTTCACATGCGTGCGACCGGTCCCGTCGAGCTCCAAGCCACGCCCCCCAAAATTTATTTTTGATACGTTTCTATAAATGAAGTGATAGACCTTCCTCCCCATCCCGGCTACAGAGATAGCAGTATCTATGAAGGATCCCACAGTCTCACGGGATCCTCCATAGACTTCAATGCTGTACTCTCACGTATGGAAGGACCGGCTGGAAGAAGATGGTGGCGCCCGTGAGAGACAGGTTCAGGTAAGCAAATCTCACATTTCTTTGCCCCCCCAACCACCACACCACCAGCGATTATATTACTGTCAGAGGTCTTTCAAATTATGCAAAGTCCCCAGTCGGTGACAGTGCCACTTTAACTAATAGGGTTATTCAAAAAAGTGAATATTGCTGGGAATTCAAAGTGAAAACTTTGAGAATGTTTCCATTTCAGCTATTTTAAACTTAAATTTTAACTTCACTTTGATTTCTCACTTTAGTAAATAATCCTGTGTGTCACAATTCTGTGCACACTCAGGAAAATGAAAACTACTAGCTATCTATCCCTGAAGAAATTTGTAGAATGACATTTCCTTGTACGGAGCACGGCCAATAGGAAACCTTTAAAGGGACATTGTATTACATGACTAACATATAACACATATAAAACATTGCAGCAGTTTTTAATTTAACCTTAAGCCAGTGAAATATATCTCTTTGAATTTTATTACTACTGTCACAACTATGCAATGTTATTATTTTTAAGATAAGCACCCCTAAATAATGTTTTTGCTTATGACTGCACATGCCATTTATCTCTTGCACTGTTTATGCCTGACAGGAATGGATGACATGTCTGTTATTGCTTCGTATTGTTATGTCTTTGCATTCACTTGGGTATGCAATGCCGTGATTAACTGTGTGTATATTTAAAACATATATGAGATTTTTTGATTCTTTAAAGGGATACTGTCCTTTTCCATGATTTGTAATATTATATTTTCTTATCCATTGAAATTAACAAATATATATATTGTGAGGTGTGAAAAAAAATTACATCTAGAATTCTATACAACTTAATCCTGCAATTGAGCACGTCCATCTTGGTTTCCTGTCACCGAATTACTGAATAAACGCTGCCATTTGCCGTCAGGAATAAGAAAGTACAGAGACAAGCAAAAGGGGGATTTATTTAAATGCTCTGTTTTAAGAAGTGTCATTTATTACAAAATGGGGTCAGCCACATTTCATTGGTAAGTTATACATTTTGCACCACTTTAGGAACAGAACACTTTGATAAATCTCACCCAATGTTTCCATTTGCACACCTCGTTTGCCCAGTGAACCCTGATTGTGCCTGGATTGAGATGGATTGCAATGCTATTTGTTACATTTTTAATATAAATGTAAATCACAACAAAACATCACATGAAAAAAAAAGGTTTACATTAGTTTTAAATGTTTTGTTAATTGTTAGCTCCTTTGCGTTTGTTTATTTGAGCCAAAGACCATCATTATTAGTGTGTCATAGGCCATGTGAGAAGTAAACCGAATTCTTAATGTCCCTCATTTGTGTGTCTGCAGTTACATACTGTACACTGTTTGGCGCCACCTAGAGCCCATTTATGTAACAATAAATTGGGAGTACAATAACTCAGTCATGCACAATCTGTTTGCTTTTTTATTTACCTTTCTACCCATATTTTGCTCTCAACCAGGGAATTTTATAAATCTGTAAAAAAAATCACAGGCATGTTTTCTCTAATGTAAATGTTATCCGGCATTTGAAACAAAAGGCTTAGAAACCCTGTCAGTGGACATCAAATCAAATACATCCTATAAGTGCAGTGCAATCTAAACTGATATCGCACACTGAAACAAAAAGTAGCAAGAAGAAAATACATTTGATAGAATAGAAATAATATATCAAGCAGAGAAGCAGCTGACCCCTGGTTAAGAAAGTTTACAGTGAACATAAGATAAAGAAATATAAGGGAGGTAGATAAGGGGGGTTTGTGAGGTAAATATGCACTGCATGTTCCATGTATGTAGATGAGGGAGGCTAGGAGGTATGCACTCTGCATTCCTAGCTAGGTTATGTGTACAGAGTCAGTTTGAATATTAACCCCTTAAGGACACATGACATGTCTGACACGTCATAATTCCATTTTATTCCAGAAGTTTGGTCCTTAAGGGGTTAAAGGGACACTATAGTCAACTGAACAACTTTAGCTTAATGAAGCAGTTTTGGTGTATAGAACATGCCCCTGCAGCCTCACTGCTCAATCCTCTGCCATTTAGGAGTTAAATCCCTTTGTTTATGAACCCTAGTCACACCTCCCTGCATGTGACTTGCACAGCCTTCCATAAACACTTCCTGTAAAGAGAGCCCTATTTAGGCTTTCTTTATTGCAAGTTCTGTTTAATTAAGATTGTCTTATCCCCTGCTATGTTAATAGCTTGCTAGACCCTGCAAGAGCCTCCTGTATATGATTAAAGTTAAATTTAGAGATTGAGATACAATTATTTAAGGTAAATTACATCTGTTTGAAAGTGAAACCAGTTTTTTTCCCCATGCAGGCTCTGTCAATCATAGCCAGGGGAGGTGTGGCTAGGGCTGCATAAACAGAAACAAAGTGATTTAACTCCTAAATGACAGTGAATTGAGCAGTGAAATTGCAGGGGAATGATCTATACACTAAAACTGCTTTATTTAGCTAAAGTAATTTAGGTAACTATAGTGTTCCTTTAATAGAAGAGCTAGTTTGAGGTGACAGGTAAGGTTCAGGGTGCTATCCTGATGGAGAGCAGAGAAATATGGGAGAGAAATTGACATTTGACTGCAAAGGATGAATATGGAATTCTGTAATGGCCATGGAAGGCTTTAATATAAAGCCTTGTTTTTTTTTTTTGTTTTTTTTTTCTTTATTTTTCACTTGACAGAGCTTAGGTGAACACAGTTGCATTACGGCTTTCACCGACATGAATAAACACAGTTGCATCACGGCTTACGCAGAAGCCCATGTAATCACGGTTCTGGCTAACATGTGCTTTCCTGAATATAAACATTAAGCTGTGTAGCCGTAGGTCCTCTTGTCTCTGTGTCAATAGTTTTTTTTTTTTATATAAACAGTAACTGAATAATATCATACATAGCTTGTAAGTGCGTTACCATTAATATGTATAATAAACAGTGAAAAAATCAATAATGGTGTCACATTTGTCGACCTCGAAAGTGGGCTTTATATAGTGTACAGTGTCTAGGTAGGTTTATATCCTACTTCTGCTTAGCATATTATAATTTATGTTGTCACCAAGAGTATATAGAAATAGAATTAAGAAGAGTGGGAAGTAAAGTATATGAGTAAAGGGCAGAAGAAAAAGTTGAGTAGAGGAAGAGTAGGGGGAAGTGGGGGGCGGAGAGAGGGGGGGGGGGTAGGGGGATGGAGTACTGCGGCGGTGCAATGTATCCAGATACGTTATCTGGGTAAAGCCTTGTTTTAACCCCTTAACACCGCAGCCAAATGTACAAGTTGTGAACGAAACAAAACATAAACAAAACCTGGCATTTGCGCTATATGTCTGTCCAACCGTAATTCACCTCTTTCATATTAAATGCACCCCCCCCTTATTATATATCATTTTATTCAGGGGAAACAGGGCTTTCATTTAATATCAAATATTTAGCTATGAAACATAATTTAATATGAAAAAAATGGAAGAAAATAAGATTTTTTTTTATTTTTTTAGTTCTACATGACATTTTAACTGTCAATGTCATAATACTGTTTGCTTTTACTGCAATAAAATACACATATTTGTATTCAGCAAAGTCTTACGTGTAAAACAGTACCCCCTATGTACAGGTTTTATGGTGTTTTGGGAAGTTACAGGGTCAAATATAGCGTGTTACATTTGAAATTGAAATTCGCCAGATTGGTTACGTTGCCTTTGAGACTGTATAGTGGCCCAGGAAATAAATTTACACCCATAATGGCATACCATTTGCAATAGTAGACGACCCAAGGTATTGCAAATAAGGGATGTCCAGTCTTTTTTAGTAGCCATTTGGTCACAAACACTGGCCAAAGTTAGCGTTAGTATTTGTTTGTGTGTGAAAAATGCAAAAAACGCCAATTTTGGCCAGTGTTTGTGACTAAGTGGCTACTAAAAAAGACTGGACATACCCCATTTGCAATACCTTTGGTTGTCTACTATTGCAAATGGTATGCCATCATAGGGGTAATTGTCATTCTTGGGCTACCATAGGGTCATAAAGGCAACGTAAGCAATCTGGCGAATTTTAATGTGAAAAAAATGAAACACAAGCCTTATATTTGACGCTGTAATTTTTGAAAACACCATAAAACCTGTACATGAGGGGTACTGTTGTACTCGAGAGACTTCGCTGAACACAAATATTTGTGTTTCAAAACAGTAAAAAGTATTTATACGTATATATATATATATATTTTTTTTAATATTTGTATTTATATATAGGTATATATATAGTGATATATACGTATATATTTATGTATATAGATATATATATATAATTTCGTTCTACGTGTATTTTGATATAAATATATATATTAATATCACAATACAGTTAGAACGAAATAAAACACATCTATATATTTTTTAATATTTTATTTTTAATTATTTTTTTATTTTATTTTTTACGTATTTACATATTTTTTTATATTATTTATAAATATATATATATAACACTAATTATATATATATTTGATCAGTATCAGTCTACGTGTAATTTGATATTAATATATATATAATTATATACATATTAATATTAAAATACACCTAGACAGTGTATGTGTGTGTATGTATATGTGTATATATATACTTAGATCATATATATATAATATATATATATATGATCTAAGTATATATATTTTTTTTACACTTGTTTAACTTATTTAAATTTTATTTCCAGCCAGCAGGGGGACCAAATGTCATTACAGTTAGTCCCCCTGCTGGCAATACAGAAGCCAGCTATCCCGGCCATGTGATTGTGAGGTCCTCGCAAGGACCTCACTCTCACATGACCGGGAGGGACCGGAGGAGGAAGATCTGCCGCGGGGGGGCTCCCTGGGAGTCCCCCCAACCGCGATCGCCGGCGTGGGACCGCCGGCGACCGGGTAAGTTACTAAAAACCGGAGGGCGTACTATTACGCCCTGCGGCGTTTAGAGCCGCTTTTAAAAGGACGTAATAGTACGCCCTCCGGTCTTAAAGGGTTAATGGGTATAGAACATGTGAGATTGCTCTTGTTTTCAAGTATGTCCTGGCCGGGTCCACAAAACATTGCATTGATACAACTGATGTAGAATTATTAAAAAAATCTTTATTATACTTGTATTGAATTACTGCACTAACTCCATTTTAACCTGATACTGTGACAAATCCTCCATTTTGTCCTCATAACCTGACTTCTCCATATGAAAACTACATTACATGACAGAATTTCTCAGCACATCTAACACAATAGACAAAGACTGTATTCTCCATAAAGATATGACTAACCCAGGAACTGCTGAATTTCCCCTAACTCGCAACATAGTATAATTTAAAGGCCATGAGAACACAGTAGTAATGAAATGTTCTATTCATAAGAGACCTTGCACCTAACCACGAGATTTGACATCACCGACCGAGTAAAATGACGCTCAAGACCCCTTGTCCCCCACCCGTGTCCAAAAAAGTACCACCTCTTGGTGGGTGGACACGGAACTAACCACTTAGTTTTTGATCCAATTAATTATATTGATAGGTGGACACTAATCCAGACACTTAACAATTAATCCAATTAATGATGTTTATTCACTGATATCTTGATAATCAATGATGACGAAAATGTCTCTTAAAAGGGCCTGCGCGCCCTCTGATTCTGGACTTGCCAATAAATTTCCTCGAAGTTATTTTAACCTGAACTCCGTGTGTCAGACTGAATTACTTCAGCGTATATACGCAATTCAATTCTCTTTAATTTGGACAGGAACAGATAGACACTTAAACATTTTGGTTTACTGAAAAAGTACCATAACAACTTTGGCGCCCGAACAGGGACTCCGGGCTATGTCTGGCCGGTGAGCCGTCCTAAGGAAGACGCAGTTGGACGGAGGAATCCGGGGGGAAGGAAAGGAGATTGATCACCTCCAGGTACACGGTAGAGACTTCTGCAGAGCCACCGGTATGTTCCGGCCCCTTTGATTGACCCGTCCACGTGTCTGTGACTGCTTCCCGGGAGGACATCAAAGACAGGTAATATCTTGCCCGGAGTCTCATTACCCATTTATTACCTGCATTTAGTCTATCTGTTGCCTGGGTGTGTCTAGTTTGGTTGCCCGGGCTGAATGTTTATTTGTTTCCCCTTTTTGGGATAAAGGGGGGGTGGACCCGTGGTAGTTTGCCTGAGGGTCCTGTGTTTGTCTGTTTTCCCCTTTTTTGGGATAAAGGGGGGGTGGACCCGGGGGATTTGCCTGGAGTCCTGTTGCCTGTTTTACTCCTTTTAGGAGCCACGTGTTTGTGGCTGTAGGGAAAAAGGGGGGTTGACCTGTGGAAGTTTCCTGGGGGTCTTCTTTGCCTGTTTACTTCTTTTAGGAGCCACGTGTTTGTGGCTGTATGGAAAAAGAAGTTTGTGGAACTGTGGGATCTGTGTAGAATCATAGTTTCCTGTGATCCAATTTTGTGTCACTTTGATAGCCTAGCTAGCTTCACTGTGCGCTTTCGGACCATCCAGCTCTAGTTGAGTTGGGGACGTCCTGACCCGGACCATCCAGCTCTAGTTGAGTTGGGGACGTCCTGACCCGGACCATCCAGCTCTAGTTGAGTTGGGGACGTCCTGACCCGGACCCTTCGGCTCTAGTTGAGTTGAAGGTCCACTGATTATTTAATTGTGGTAGGAGACTTAGCCTTGTGGCAGGGGACTCTGTTTCCTGGGGGGATTCAAGCAGGCATTGCTTGTCTTTCGCATCACGTGGTAGTGAGACTTATAAAGTGGGTTTTATTGGGGCACTACGGGAGTGAGGGTGGCGCGGCCACTTTAAGTGGACTGCTGTAACGAGGGAGGCTAGAAAGGATTTCGGACCGGTGTTAGCTGTTATCCTTGGCCGCTGGTAGTGAGACTTGAGGAAGTCATTCTCCGAGCGGGGACACTACGAGGTTGAGAAAGGTGACTTTGGAGTAAGCACATGATTAAAGGAAAGGGATTACTGTTGATTTCATTTGAACTGTGATGCATGCACTGTATTTCAACTGTACTGTTGTCTTGTTTGTTTAATGTGGAGTCATTTAAACTCCTGTGTCTGTCTCTAAGGATTTTTTTCCTTACTCTTTACCTTTTCTACACTTCCTGTACTATTATACTATCCACTCCCATTCCTCTTAATAGAGAAGTGATTGGTCACACACTTCTCACCTCGCTCCAATCCGTGTCTACCACCCCGGATAGGCGGATTCAGTGACTAGTCTACGTTTTGGGAAGACGCACTTGAGAAAGACCCACGATTCTCAGGTGGCAGTCGAGCATTGTAGACGTTCCGGTTCAATTTTCCTTGTCTTTCCCTATATCTAGGACGCTGGTGTAGGGGGAAAGGGATTATGGGGCAGGATTTAAGTAAGCCCAGTAAGGGCTGGTTAGCATGTGATTTAGTTGATGACAGAGAGGGTGAGGAGATGGTTAAAGGTGTTGAAAAGATTGCAAAAGTATGTAAAATTGCTGTGCCGACATGTGGCAGATTGCAACCAGAAAGTTGGCGTAGATTATTGATGGAAAAGAGAGGCAAGCTTGCAAATAATGATTTATTAAAAACAGCTGAAGCATGGTACAGAGTAGCGAAGGCTATTCAGCAAGAAGGTTGGGTTGAGGAAGAAATAATTCACAAGGGTGTGAAAATGTTTGTGTACCATAATAATTGTGTTGCTGGGGCCTGTCCTCAGCCAGCGCCCCAAAATGGCGCCCAGGGGATGTCTATCCCCAAGGTTCAGTCAGCAATGGGAGATTGCCAGCTGACTAGGTATCCCACTCCCAATCCTCCCAGCCCCCATCCCGTCACCTCTCCCGTTTGTCCGGTCCTAAATTCTGATGGATCCTACTTTTCCCCTTCTCCTTCTCTAACACTCCCATCATCCTCATCCATCCCTAAGCTACCTTCTGTGTCTAATCCTAACATTTCATCTGCCATCCCTTCCCCGCACTTTCTCTCCGTTGATAATCCTACCCTCCCATCTGCATCTGCCCAGTTAGCTAACCCCTCCTCTCCTGCCACTGTCAATCTTGCTGATCCCACTCCGGCTCCTCCTTCTTCACCCGCCTCTACTGATTCTTCTCCCTCCTCTCCCTTGTCCGTCCCTACCACAACCCAAGTTCCCACCCCCTTTGCCAACCCCTACCCAACCTTCCTGCCCACTCCAGGTTCCGCCCCAACCCCCACCCAGATGGCTTGGCCATACCCCTTCCCATACCCCATGTCCATGCCCTATCCATACCCCTTTCCCCAAGCCACTCCCCAGGTTCTGGTCATGCCCAGTCCGATACCGTCTGCCCCGGATGTGCCCACATCCAACATGGCCGCCACTTCTTCCCTTAACCCCAATGCAACTTCCTTCCCCGCCTCCAATATGGCGGCCCCCAGTCATTCAGCACCCCTGATGCCGGTGCTTCCCGGTGACTACCGGTCCCATGATTATGACCCAATGGCGTCTCCCGCCTCCGGGACTCCCTCTCATCCCCCGGCCCTGTCACCTCAGGTGATCCCCTCACGCAGAAGGGCCCAGATCATAGAATTAGATGAGGAAGAGGATGACAGGGATGACAGGCTGTCCCAGGATTCATTAGAGGCTGCAAGAGTCTCGACCCACCGTTCTATTGAAGATCCCTTCGGCCCCTCCTAAATATGTTGCTTTCAATCCCACACAAGCTAGTGCTTTAATGAAATCTCTCCCTGACCCAGAGAAACAGCCTATGCCTTTTTACCGAGGGATTGTTCAGATACAAAAGACTTATTCCGCCGCCTGGCGTGACCTACTGAGCATTTGTGCTATTAAAGCAGGGGATGCATATTGGCCCAGCATGGCCCGCCACCTCAGTACAGATCTACTTACAAGTGATGTTGATTACCCCTCCGGAGTAACTTTTTGCAATCAATTAAGAGATTGGGCTAAAGATAAACTTGCAGATCAAGCTGCTGGCCTTACTGATGTTGTGCAAGACAAAGGAGAATCAGTGGAAAGGTTTCATGCAAGACTATATCAAATGTTTACAGATTTGGGATTTGATCTCACTGACAAAATTCATTCACAAATGCTATCAGGTGCGTTTGTTCAAGGTGTTAAAGACTCCATACGCAAGGGAATCATTGCTGCACGCCCTGAATATAAGGTTGTTCCCCTAGATACGTTACTCCTAGTTGCTAGAGGTTTGGAATCTGCCCAAACCCCCAGAAGACCCAATCCAGCTCCTCTCATGGTGGCCCGTGCCGCCCCCATCACCCCTGGCACCAAGGGTGTCAAGTTAGAGGATGTAACATGTTTTAATTGTGGGGCTAAGAGACACTACAGAAGTGACTGTCCAGAACCCAAAAGGGAACCGGGGGAGCCCAAAAAGTTTCCCACAGGGGAGCCCAAAAAGTTTCCCAAGCCTGCCCCGGCCCCTAAGGCCGAGAAAACGGTTCCAATTGTTGAGGAACCAGATGATGATTAGGAAATTGGCAAACCTGTGTCATTAACCCCTGTCATGGCAGTGTCTACAGGGGATAAAGGGGGGGGGGCACTTGCCACAGTGACTTTACCCATTGAAGGCCAACCTACCACATTTCTTATTGACACAGGCGCAGCCCGAAGTGTTCTTAGAGAACAAGACCTGCCAGACCCATCTTTCTTGTCAAGTATTGATGTCTCCTGTGTTGGAGTGGATGGCCAACCGAGACACAGTCCTCTAACAACCCCTCTGCGGGTTGGCACAAGCTTACTTGCTCGTTTTGTAGTTTCCTCCACATGCCCAATTAACCTGTTAGGCGCTGATGTCCTCTCACGCCTGCAGGCATCTATAACCTTCACTCCAGATGGACAGGTAGAAATGTTTACACCTCTATCTGTTTCTGACACTTCAGCCCTGTGCTCCTTACCTTTGATGCTGCAATTAGAAAAACCCAATAAGGAAGCAGCAGAACCTAGGTCCAATTTCCCAGATGAGTTAAAAACTCAGGTGCCTGCTAAGTTATGGTCCTCGGGCCCAGAGGATATAGGTCACCTAAATGTCCCACCTGTGGTGGTTAAGCTTATTCCAGGAGCTAAGTTACCAAGGAAGCCACAATATCCTCTAAAACCAGCACAGGCTGCAGCCATTTCTATTCACATCAAAGCACTCCTGGAAAAGGGTGCTCTGGTGAAGTGTAAATCAGAATGTAACACTCCATTATTTCCTGTAAAGAAAAAGACTCTAAAAGGTGAACCAGTAAAATACAGAATGGTTCAGGATCTACGTGCTGTTAATGAAGCCACTGTCCTGGACACCCCTCTTGTACCAAACCCCCACACTCTGCTCTCTGGCGTCCCACCTTCTGCAAAGTACTTTACAGTCATTGACCTAGCTAATGCTTTTTTCAGTGTTCCACTGGATCCATCCTGTCAATACCTGTTTGCTTTCACCCATGAAATGCAACAGTATACCTGGACTGTCATGCCCCAAGGGGCTCAAAATTCTCCAAGTCAATTTGCAAAGGCCATGTGTACCATCCTGGACCCATGGCAAGCTGAACACCCAGAAGTTGTTCTACTCCAGTATGTGGATGATTTACTGCTCTGTGGAGATGATATACCCACTACTGAAAAGAGTTCAATTAGTCTGCTTTGCTATTTGGCAGAACAAGGATGCAAAGCTTCACTTCTCAAAATGCAGTTCTGTCAACCTTCAGTGATTTTCCTTGGACATTGCCTATCTCAAGGTACCAGACATCTCACTCGGGACCGAGTCAGAGCAATTCTGGACATTCCACCCCCAAGGACTTCAAAATCTCTCCATGCCTTCTTAGGCCTCATTTCCTATTGCAGAGCATGGATCCCAGAAGCCTCTCTGCTTATGCAACCTCTCTATGATGCACTCAAGTCAGACCCATTCGGCCTGACCAACGAAGCTTTGGACAATTTCAAATCTCTCAAACGAGCCATTGTCTCTGCTCCTGCCTTGGGCCTACCAGACTACACCAAACCTTTCAAATTATTCGTCTCTGAAAGACTAGGCCATGCTACAGGAGTTCTTACCCAAACTAATGACTTAAAAGGCCGCCAGAGGCCCATTGGATACTTTTCATGCCAACTGGACATTGTGGCTAGAGGGACCCCTTCCTGCCTTAGGGCTGTTTTTGCTGCAAGAGAACTCATTGAAAGAACCTCAGACCTGGTCCTTGGCCACCCTTTGGTTGTTTTGGCCCCTCATGACATCTCTGCCATTATCAACCAAGTCCAGCTCAAGCACGTGTCTCCCGCTAGACACCTGCGTCTGCAATGTCATCTTCTTCTGCCTGACAACATTTCTATACAAAGATGTCAAGTTCTTAACCCATCCACTCTTCTTCCACTCCCTGAGGGGGGTATCTACTATGGGTTTGTCACAGATGAAACCTACATCTACCTTCTCTGTGGATGTATCAAGAAAATGCATCCACATTTAACTTTTCACAAAGACAAGACACCTCTGTGTGAAGGTCCGGATTATGCCTTCTGTACCATGTGGTACAAGCCGGACATTACTCCTGAACCTTGCTATGAAGATGAGCTCTACCACTGGTTTGAAGTAAAGCTCACTGCCCAAGATTTCTATTGTGACTCGGAAGGCAACAGCGTGGTCCTGATCCAACTGCCTCCAGAACTCAATTACCTATACCGACATTGGGATACTGCTATTCCACATATTCCTGTTACCAAGTTGAAGACAAGATCATGGAATGACCTTGGGCCCATGGCAAAATTATGGGCCACCATGGATGAATCACAACTACAGGAAAATGGCATTGCCAAATACCCAGCAACTGACCTTCTTGAAGCATGGCCACGCCATTTCCTAGAAAAAGAATTTAAAGACCTAGTTATAACAAATGACTATAACCCAGAAACTCCTCATGACTGTTTCGAACAGATGAAAATGGAAACAGTGCACTTACCAACCGTGCATGAGAATCCATTACCGGATCCGGATTTTACTCTGTTTGTGGATGGTTCAAGGTATGCTGATGAAGAAGGAAAATACCACACAGGATATGCCGTAACCACAACAGAGGAAGTTCTCAAGTCATCACCTTTACCGCCAGCAATGTCTGCGCAAGAAGCTGAATTGCAAGCCCTGACTTCAGCATGCAAGATTTACGAAGGAAAACGTGCCAACATCTATACAGATTCAAGATATGCTCTGGGTGTGGCACATGACTTCGGCCTCATTTGGAAGACAAGAGGATTTCTTACCACTGCCGGTACACCAGTCAAACACAGCTCTGCAATCAAGGAACTAATGGATGCCCTCCTACTCCCTGAAGAAGTGGCCGTTTTGAAAGTAAAGGCACATGGGAAATTGGATTCAGATGAAGCTAAGGGCAACCATTTGGCTGATCAGGCTGCTAAGCAAGCGGCCAGAGATTTGCAGGAAGTGGATGAAGAAGTGTCCGGTCAAGAAGAAGAAGTTCCTATCTTTACCTTGCAAACTCTTCCTACTGACCTAAGAATTCTGCGAGAACAACAAGCTACAATTACCCCTGAAGAAATCCAGAGATGGAAGAAGAAAGGAGCTGTCCTAAAGGACGGAATTTACTACAACAATTCTAAATTTTGCCTTCCAAGAAACTTATACCCAGCAGTTGTCCAATGGGCACATGGGCCTGCACATCTGTCAAAAGACCTAATGGCCGCCCTCATTCAAAAATATTATGAAGCACCTGGAATCACAACCCTGATCAACAGCTTCTGCAAGGCCTGTGTCATTTGTGCAAAATGTAATCCAGGAAGACCAATCAAGGTGCCTGCAAAGCACCTAGCAAAACCCATGTACCCATTCCAGAGAATTCAAATTGATCACATCCAAATGCCCAAGAGTGGGTCTCATGAATATGCACTAGTAATGGTGGACATGTTCTCAGGCTGGCCAGAAGCCTACCCTGTCGCGAATATCACTGCAAAAACGACCGCAAGACGCCTACTTACAGACATTGTATGTAGATTTGGACTTCCAGAAGTCATTGAAAGCGATCAAGGCCCAGCCTTTACAGCAACAGTGACTAAAGAAATTTGGACTGCTCTGGGGGTGACCCTAGCCTTCCACACCCCTTACCACCCACAAAGTAGTGGTAAAGTAGAGCGCATGAATGGCACTCTAAAAGCCAGAATGTTAAAAATGTCACAAGAAACAAAAATGCCCTGGCCAGAAAGCCTGTCAATAGCTTTGTTCAGCGTTAGGCACACACCTAGAGGGAAACATTCGTTATCCCCATATGAAATTCTATTTGGGACAGCACCCAGGCTAGGTTGTTATTATCCACAGCAGTTACAGCTTCAATCAGATGTTTTAGTAGACTATGTAACTGAACTTGCAAGTGCCTTGAACAAAATACATGCCCAAGTTTTCTCTTCAATTCCAGATCCTGATTTGGACACAGGTACCCATAACCTGCTCCCCGGAGATTGGGTTCTGGTTAAGAAGTTCGTGCGGAAAAGTACCCTGGAACCAAGATTTGACGGGCCATTCCAAGTTCTCCTGATCACCGCAACTTCCGTCAAATTGGCCGGCAGGCCACATTGGATCCACGCTTCCCACTGCAAGAAGTCTCCTGCCCCAGAGGAAGCAGATACCGCACAACCATGTACCTCTGGTACATTGTCCCCTTAATTAGTTTAATTAAGGCCCAGCAGGTAGCCATCACTAAAGATGTTAGTGGGTACACCTTCTGGTATAATTCATCATGCACCCGTGTGGCTACCTATACCTTTGATTATTGTGACATCGTAGAATGCCCATTCTCTACACTACAAATCCAGAATATCTATAGAGATATCCCTCATGCGAAAGACCCATATGTTTGTGTAGTTGACAAACAATGGGGGCACAATTGTGGCCGTTGGGGGGCGGCGGGATGGAATGCCGGGCCTTCCTGGGGTTACAAGCCAAAAAGTGCCTTATCTAAAGTAGATGATCATGGTAGGTCCCTCCTTCAAAGAATGACTCTAAGAAAGCCTGGAGGAGGCACACCAATGAAATTAATTCTTAATATTGAACATCCAAGCCCAACGGATGCAGACCGATATGTAATGGGGATGTATTGGAAAAAGGGTTCCTACACTAAATTAGGGCATTTCTACCTTAAAGATATGTGTAATTCCCCTGAGTGGCGAGGAGCTACTCACATGGTCATAAATCCATTAAAACCACACATCCAGTCCTTTAAGGACATGATGGCCATTGCTAACCCCACCTTTGAAGATACCATGGCCGCTGAAACAGGTTTTAATGATGTTAACCTATGGTTAGAATGGATGAAATATAATGCCAACAAGCATAACAGAACCGCATGCTATGTGTGTGGTGGTGCCCGGCCTCATCTGGGCACTGTACCTTTAACCTTGCCAGTAGATGCAGAAAATTGTGTTTTAAGTCTTTTTGCCTACCAATATGATTTCAACAGGTCTCTATGTCAAGCATGGACAGCGTAGTATCCTCTTCTAGCCAAAAATATCAGACCTCCTAATGGTATTACAATATATAAAGGTAATTACACTTGCTATGCCATGCACGATGGGATTGGTAAATTTGTAGGTAACTTTCCCGAAGGATATTGTGCTACATATAGAACTGTTCCTGTACGTTTACTGCAGCATCACACTAGGTCATTAGGAGATATTTACTGGTTGTGTGGGGATTTACAGCTAAGATCCAGAATGGACACAGAGTGGTGGGGGGAGTGTACTTTGACTAAGGCCATTATGCCTATTCACATTATCTCTGACACACACCTCAACACCCATGAGCCCAGCCACACTAAGGTTAAGCGTGAAGCCCCAGTAAAAGGAAGTTTTGACCCTCACATTTACATTGATGCCATTGGGGTGCCTAGGGGGGTACCCAATGAGTTTAAAGCAAGAGATGAGGTTGCTGCAGGATTTGAATCAATTTTTACCATAGTTACCGCAAACAAGAATTTAAACTGGATAAATTATATTTATTACAATCAACAGCGTTTTGTTAATTACACCAGAGACGCCCTCCAGGGATTAGCCGAACAGTTACAGGCCACATCCCAAATGGCCTTCCAGAATAGAATAGCCCTAGATATGATCCTAGCCGAAAAAGGAGGGGTATGTAAAATTTTGCCCGACACCATGACATGTTGTACCTACATCCCAGAAAACACAGGCCCTAATGGTAAAGTAACTTTAGCCATAGAAAAATTAAATGACCTCTCTGAAGAGTTAAAAAGAAATTCTGGGATAAAAGATCCCTGGGACAGATGGTTTGGTTGGATGACGGGTTGGCAAAAGGCTTTAATGCATATTGGTATGGCAATTCTAATTTTTCTTTTTATCTTTGCTCTTCTCTTTTGTTGTGTCTTCCCCTGCCTGAGAAAAGCCCTCACGAAGACTATCGACCAAGCGGCACCCACTTTCACACATCTTGAAGTTGATGACCAAGACTTCCAGGATCTCAACTCACCCTGTTTGCCGCTGCAATCTATCCCTTTTGATGATAAAGTGCGAGAGTTCTAGGAAGGGACCACCTTAGGGACAGCATCTGTTAGTGAATGGTAAAGGCCCCGTGTGGAGAAGTGGTGGGTTAGCCGCCATGGGCCACCCATGGGTGTGAAGTGTTCGAGAGCCATACTGACAGATGAGTTAGCCTGTTAGGGTCAGAATTAGGGACAGACTTGCACTTTGCATTAACACCTAGCTAGCGGCCACGGGGTTTCTGTGCCTTTGGGCTAACACTTCTTCTGATACTAACAAAATAAAGTTTTTATCTCTTAGAATTTAACATTTCATAGGGGGGACTGATGTAGAATTATTAAAAAAATCTTTATTATACTTGTATTGAATTACTGCACTAACTCCATTTTAACCTGATACTGTGACAAATCCTCCATTTTGTCCTCATAACCTGACTTCTCCATATGAAAACTACATTACATGACAGAATTTCTCAGCACATCTAACACAATAGACAAAGACTGTATTCTCCATAAAGATATGACTAACCCAGGAACTGCTGAATTTCCCCTAACTCGCAACATAGTATAATTTAAAGGCCATGAGAACACAGTAGTAATGAAATGTTCTATTCATAAGAGACCTTGCACCTAACCACGAGATTTGACATCACCGACCGAGTAAAATGACGCTCAAGACCCCTTGTCCCCCACCCGTGTCCAAAAAAGTACCACCTCTTGGTGGGTGGACACGGAACTAACCACTTAGTTTTTGATCCAATTAATTATATTGATAGGTGGACACTAATCCAGACACTTAACAATTAATCCAATTAATGATGTTTATTCACTGATATCTTGATAATCAATGATGACGAAAATGTCTCTTAAAAGGGCCTGCGCGCCCTCTGATTCTGGACTTGCCAATAAATTTCCTCGAAGTTATTTTAACCTGAACTCCGTGTGTCAGACTGAATTACTTCAGCGTATATACGCAATTCAATTCTCTTTAATTTGGACAGGAACAGATAGACACTTAAACATTTTGGTTTACTGAAAAAGTACCATAACACAATAGGGTACAAAAAATACAATATACAAACAATATATATATATATATACACACATATATAAATGTAACACATAACAGGTAATAAATATATTTAACCATGGAAGGTGCATTCTGTGCTGAGGTTTGACTGTGTCCCTGAGGTTATTCCATAATTTTGGTGCTCTGTAGGAAAATGAGCATCGATCCACTTTATTTTTGTATTGCGGTGTGCTAAATATCGTGCTAGTACTGGATCAGAGGTTATACGAGGTGGGAACAGCTGGGGAGAGCATTCTACTCAGGTAGGGTGGGATATTCCCAGAAGTGCTCTTATACACAAAGCTGGAAAGATGAAGAGTGCGTCGGGATTCCAGCGATGGCCAGTTTAACTCTTTTAGCATGTCACAATGGTGGGTAAAGTAATTACATTCTATTACAAAGCAGCAGAACGAGTTATATAACGTATTGAGTTTATTAAGGTGGGTTTGCGATGCAGGTGCATACACAACATTCCCGTTATTAATGACCGGCACTATCTGTTTCCTTACTGTAGGGCTTAGGCAGAATTTGTTGCTGTACAGGGCACCTTGTTTTGGGTAAAGTTTTGAAGAGATTGTTTTCATTGTGAAGGACAAAGGATAGATTGGGGTCTAGCAACATACCTAGATATTTGAAAGAACAGACTGTTGTCAGTGTGTAATTGAATTTGTTCTGATACACAGTTGTTGATTTTGTAGTTTACGTAATTTACAGTTCCAATGATCATTGTAACTGATTTGCCAGTGTTTAGGAAGAGTTTGTTATCCGCTATCCACTTTTCTACCTCTGTGAATTGATTTTGGAGCACAGCCTCCAGCTGCGGTAGCTTGGGTTTACTAGCGTAGATTAGAGTGTCGTCTCCATGCAGGGGCGGACTGAGAGAGTCCTGGGCCCTCGGGCAAAATTAGGACCTGGGCCCCCTCCAGATATATATATATATATATATATATATACACACTGTTGTAGATGTACCTTGTATTTGCATGTAAAGTGAATGTATGTTTCTGTGTATATTTACTGTAAGTGAATATATGTATGCCTTTGTGTGAGGTATTAGGATTCAAAATATATTTGATTGTATGTGCATGTAAAGTGGATGTATGTTTCTGTGTATACTTACTGTAAGTCGTGTTGGGATATTAGGATTCAAAATATATTTGATTGTATGTGCATGTAAAGTGAATGTATGTTTCTGTGTATATTTACTGTAAGTGAATATATGTATGCCTTTGAATCCTCATATCCTAACACGAAATACAGAGTATCATTGAAGTGGTCTAGGTACAGTGTCCCAGGTCCCTTAACCCTGTAAAAGAGGGGGGCACATTAGGAAGCTATAATGCCAGGGAAAAATAAAAAATGTTTCCTGGCACTATAGTTTCCCTTTAAGTAGATAAAAACTGTGGGGTGTTGCAGTGGGTGTAGGGGACATGGGGCTGCCGTGGGGGCAGGGGAATAAAGGCTGAAGTGGGTGCTGGGGCATAGAAACTGTAGTGGTTATAGGGGCTGTAGTGGGGGCAGAGGCTTTATTGGGTATAGAGGCTATAGTGGGGGCAGCGAATAATAGGGGCTATAGTGGGGGTAAGGCGAAATAGTGACTATAGAGGGGGCAGGGGGTAATAGAAGCTATAGTGAGGACAAGGGGTAATAGAAGCTACAGTGGGTGCAGGGGAGTGATAGGGACTGTGGTAGTTGCAGGGGAGGCATAGGGACTGTGGTTGTTTCAGGGGGATAGGGGCTGTAGTAAGTGCAGACAGCAATAAAGGCAGTAGTGGGTGCAGGGGAAAAGGGCAGTAGTGGGCAGTGGAGCTTTCATGGATATAGGGTTGTAGTGGATGCAGGTGTTTAGGGGCTGTAGTTGGTATATCAGCTGTAGTGGGTGTAGAGGCTGCAGGGGTTCTAGTGGTTTTATGGGATGTAGTGGGTGCATGGTATATAGAGACTGTAGTGGGTATAGGGACTATAGGAGGTGTAGTGGGGTATTGTACAGCGCTACGGAATCTGATGGCGCTATATAAATAATATAAATAATATAATAATGCGGTTTGTGCATGCGGTAAAGGGGCTGTAGTGGGTATAGGGACTGCATGGGGTACAGGGTCTGTAGAGTTTGCAGGGAGTAGGGGGAAGAAGGGAGTAGGGGGGCAGCAGGGCAGTAGAGGGGCAGCTTGGTGTAGGAGAGCAGCAGGGGGTTTGCTGGGGCTAGAGGGGCAGCAGGGGGTAGGGGGACAGCAGGGGGTCTGCTGGGGCTAGAGGGTCGGCAGGGGGTCTGCTGGTGCAGCAGAGGGTAGAGGGGCTGTGGTGGGTATAGGGGTTGTAGTAGGTAGAAGGGCCGCAGGGGTAAGGGCTGCTGGGGGTAGAGGAGTAGCAGGGTGTAGGGGGGCAGCAGGGAGTAGGGGGCCAGCAGGGAGTAAGTGGGTAGAGGGGCAGAAGGGGGTAGGGGGCAAAGGGGCCAGCAGGGAGTAGGGGGCAAAGGGGCCAGCAGGAGGGAGGTGGGCCAGCAGGGAGTAGGGGGCAAAGGGGCAGCAGGGTGTAAGGGGGCCAGCAGGGAGTAGGGGGTCTCAGGGGGCTTGCTTGGGCTAGAGGGGCAGCAGGGGGTAGGGGGACAGCGGGGGGTCTGCTGGGGCTAGAGGGTCAGCAGGGGGTCTGCTGGGGTGGTAGAGGGGCTGTAAAGGATAGGGGCTGTGGTGGGTATAGGGGTTGTAGTAGGTAAAAGGGTGCAGGGGTAAGGGCTGCTGGGGGTAGAGGAGTACCAGGGAGTATGGGGGGCAGCAGGGAGAAGGGGGCCAGCAGAGAGTAGGTGGGTAGAGGGGCCAGCAGGAGGTAGGGGGACAAACAGGAGGTAGGGTGGGCAGCACCAGGTAAGGGGGACAGCAGGGAGTAGGGAGCAAAGGGGCAGAAGGGGTAGCAGGGAGTAGCGGGTGTGCTGGGGCTAGAGGGGCAGCAGGGGGTAGAGGGACAGCGGGGGTCTTCTGGGGCTAGAGGGTCGACAGGGGGTCTGCTGGGGCAGCAGAGTGTAGAGGGGCTGTAAGGGGTAGGGGCTGGGATGGGTATAGGGGTTGTAGTAGGTAAAAGGGCTGCTGGGGGTAGAGGAGCAGCAGGGGGTTGAGGGGCAGCGGGGAGTAGAGGGGCAGCAGGGAGTAGAAGGGCAGCAGGGAGTAGAAGGGCAGCAGGGAGTAAGTGGGAAAAGGGGCAGAAGGAGGTAGAGGGGACAGCAGGGGGTAGGGGGTGCCAGCAGGGGGGTGCCAGAGGGGGTAAGGGGCAGCAGGGAGTAGGGGCAGCCAGCAGGGAGTAGGGGGCAAAGGGGCCAGCAGGAGGTAAGGGGGCCAGCAGGGAGTAGTAGGCATAGGGGCAGCAGGGGGTAGAGGGGTAGCAGGGAGTAGGGGTGCCAGTATAAGGTAGAGGGGCAGCAGGGGGCAGGGGGGCCAGCATGAGGTGGAGGGGCAGCAGGGGGCAAAGGGGCTGCTGGGGTAGATGAGTAGCAGGGGGTAGAGAGGCAGCAGGGGATAGGGGGGCCAGCAGGAGCTAGAGGGACAGCAGGGAGTATGGGGCAAAGGGGCAGTAGAGGGTATAGGGGCTGTAGGGGTAGGGGCTGTGGTAGGTATAGGGGTTGTAGTGGGCTGCTGGGGGTAGAGGAGTAGCAGGGGGTAGAGGGGCAGTAGGTAGGCAGCAGGAGGTAGAGGGTTGGGGGGCAGCAGAGGGTAGAGGGGCAGTATGGGGTGAGGAGCAGCAGCATGGGGACAGCAGAGGGTCTACTGGGGGTAGAGGGGCAGTAGGGAGGCAACAGGGGGTAGAGGGGTGGGGGGCAGCAGAGGGTCTACTGGGGGTAGAGAGGCAGTAGGGAGGCAACAGGAGGTAGAGGGGTGGGGGGTAGTAGGGCAGTATGGGGTGAGGAGCAGCAGGGGGACAGCATAGGGTCTACTGGGGGTAGAGGGGCAGTAGGAAGGCAGCAGGGGGTAGGGGGCAGTAAGGGGTGAGAAGCAGCAGAGGGTCTACTGGGGGTAGAGGGGCAGCAGGGAGTAGGGGGCAAAGGGGGGGGCAGAGGGGCTGTAGGGGTAGGGGCAGTAGGGGGTAGAAGGAAGAGGAGCTGCTGGATGAAGAGGATGAAGAGCCTTACCTTTGGCCAGAGGGGTTAATCCTTCTCCCAGCAGCACTGGAGCATGCTGTCTCTCACTAAAGTGCTGCCTCTAACACAGATCAGGCAGCTCCGCATGGCTCCCTGACCTTTTGACACATGATGTCATTTCCTCTATCAGGAGCCGCACGGAGCTGCCTGATCAGCACTACAGACAGCTCTCCTGCTCTGCTCACCAGTCAGGCACAGTGAGAGACAGCATAGTGGGTCTTTAGGAGGGCCCTTTAGCTGTCTCTTACTGTGCCTGCCCGAACATGGGGGATATGTATTTTGTAACAGGGGCCCGCGGAGTGCAGTGCGGGGCCCCTGACTGACTGCAGGCTGGCTGGGGAAATCCCCAGCCCAGCTTTTACTTTACTGCATGACAGGCAGGCGGGCGGGCCCCCTAGAGCCTCGGGCCCTCGGTCCATGACCGATTTGCCCGAGTGCTCAGTCCGCCCCTGTCTCCATGCATGTGTACGGTTGAGGATTTGCAGACGTTAGGCAGATCATTTATAAATAATGCGAATAGCAGGGGGCCGAGTATGGAGCCTTGGGGAAAACCACACATGACTGGAAGAGGGAGGGAGGCGCTATCAGAAATGGACACATATTGCAATCGGTCTGACCAATATGTTTGAAACCAGGTTAGTGGACGATCACCAATGCCTGAGTTTTAAGTTTTTGCAAAAGAATGCCATGGTCTACTGTGTCAAAGGCCTTGGCAAAATCAAGGAAAATATATCCAGTTAAGTCTCCTAGTTCCAAATATAAAAATTATGTAAATTTTTTGCTGTACACTTACATGTATATTTTCAGACCATTTGGCTCACAGATCAAGTGAGAAAAAGTAACCAATAGAGAGAAGAGAGTAGGAGCTGTAAAACATTCATATTCATGTAGCATATACTAAATCAATTTCTTATATAAATATAGATTTCCCCCCCTCCTTTTCATCTCTTTAATGGTCACTTCCCTCATGATAAGCGCATAAAATCAACATTTAGTGGTTGTCTTCGAACTATCGATCATCTTTTTTCTCATCGAACATCCTTTTCTTTTGGCGCCAGGGATGGAACTCTGAATCGCGAATCAAACGATTTGTTTGTTTCGTGATTCGTCCATATAGCATCTTGGAGTTCAGGATTTTGGACAAACCTCAAAATTCTAATGAATCGCAATTCGTTTGAAACCGAATGCACAAGACTAGCACACAGTAAAAATAACAGATTTACAGCAAGGCATACAAAAAGCCATGAAAGGGATTCACAGATTTAGAATTCATACATAGTCAGGATTCAGCATAATTTCGACTGCTCTGGAATGTGTGAACACTTCTTTTTATATATTTCCTACCTAAAAATCGTTGACAATTTCCTTACTAAGGTACAATATTGATTTTACGGATTTCTGATCTAAAGAAATCTGGCTTATAGGATACCGAGGCAAGCTGGTGGGTATCAATACCTAATAGTTGAATTTTCAGCTGTATATGTCAACGATGTGCTGTTTAATAATAGGAACTGTCATCACTAAGCATCTGGAGAGTTTATTATTGTACTTCCATCAGAGTATATTTATAATGAATAGTTTTCAATCTACTGTAATAAATGCATCAGAAAATACTCATTAAACGTGTATGGTGTTAAGAATTTATTTTAAAAAAAAAAGATTTTGATCAGTTCAGTTGGTCCAATTGTAGAAAACCGTAAGATAATATTCTCCAAGCTAGTTTGTTTGCAAATATGATTAGATTCACAAAAACAGAATATTTTCTCCTCCCATCTCCTTTTGTTTTGTTATACCCTTGATAATTGGCCAACCCTGAACAAACAGCATTTCTAGACATTTTAATTCAATTTTAGGATACACTATATACGGTACTTGTGTTTAGGGAAATTGGTTTGTCTTTCAGCATTTTTGTCTGTGAAAAATCAGCTGTGTCCAAGTGAATAATTCATGTTTTGTATCTGTATGTTAACCCTTTCTGTCAACCTGTGAATGAATATTAGGCTCCAAAAAGAAGCACTCACACAAGTGTATGGAGGTTGATGCTTTCTTATGAAAAGTAAAAAAAACTTTACATTTCCTAATTTGGCTCTCAACGCTCATTGCAAGAGGGAAACAAGTGGTTTTAGAACTCAGATGCAAATTGTTTTCACTTTTCAGAATTATATTTTGGCAAGTGATTAGAACTCAGGTGCTTTCTTGCTCCTTAGGCATTTGATGTCTCCCTTTAACACAACAGGGGGAAAGAAGACCTTGAACAAGGAAAAGCTAGTGTATGAGAAGTCGTGAAGTAGTGGTGGGCTTAACACAATATGGCCATATGGTGGAAATGAATCCCCATATTTGTTTGTTGACTTTGAGAAGCCTTATAAGATTTAAATTTTCATTTTTATGTTTGCGCTGTTCCTAAATCTGTATTATGTATTCATTTTGGTCACTATGGCAGCACCATTCCTACCAGTGGCGGATCCAGGGGGAGGCAACGGGGCAATTGTCTCACCCCTCCCCCCCCCAAGAATACTGAGGGTCTCCCTCTCCCCTGCCGGCTAATGCAGGGCTTTAAGCGCCAGCCCTGCAATGTGCCTTCAAGGACCGGAGAGGAGAGCAGGCACCGTGCTGGCAGCCGGCAGGGGAGGGAGGGAAAGTGGACCTGGGAGCTCAGCCTGCAGCTCCTCCGGGTCCTTCTCTCAAGAGCACGAAGCGTTGCCGCGGTTACCACGGCAACACTCCAAATCTCGCGCTAGCCCTTGAGCTACGGGCTAGAGTTCACTCTGACCACTGGAACCACCAGGGATTCCCCACCGGACCACCAGGGTTGGAGAAATGTCCCCCCTCCTCCTCAATAAAGGTAAGAAGGAGGGGGGACATAAAGAATATTTGTTTTAATTAAATTTAAATTAAAAAAACACATATAAGAAGGGTAGAGGGGGGCTTTTAATATTTTAATATAATATGTGTTGTTGTTTTTTCTAAAGTTAATTAATATGTATGCATGGGGGCAGTGTATGTGTGTGTGGGGGGCAATGTTTATAATCACACACACATTGCACCTCCCTCCCCCCACACACACACACACATACACTGCCCCCCATACACACACTGCCCCACATACACATACACTGCCCCATACGCACACACTGCCCCACATACACTGCCCCCATACACACACACTGCCCCACATACACATACACTGCCCCATAAACACACACTGCCCCCATACACACAAACACACACACACTGCCCCCATACACACACTACCCCTTTACACACACACTGCCCCATACACACACTGCCCCCCATACACACATTGCCCTACACATACACTGCCCCTCCATACACACACATTGCCCCACACTCACACATACACTGCAATCCTCACACACACATACTGCAAATGTCACACACAAATACTGACCCACACATACACTGCCCCCCTAACACACACACACTGCACCCCTGACATAAACTGCCTCCCTCAATCACACACTGCAACCTTCACACACACACACACTGCTCACACACTGACCCCCTCACACACTGGCCCCCTTACACATTGCACCACTCACACACCACTGCTCGTATGCCCTACTACAGCCCCATTTCCCAGCAGACCTCAGGTAAGTTGTCAAACTGTTCTTAAACGGTTTTACTACTTATTCTGGGAGGGGGTCCCGGCACTATTGACACCATAACCGCTACACTGAGCTGTAGTGGTTATTGTGTCTGGATTTTTTGCTTTAAATAATCTACAAGTGCCCCTCCCGAGATCAGGCTCTGGATCCGGCACTGATTCCTACAAGATGCATGTTCCGCATGTGCCCCCAATTCCAGTGTATTAGAAGTCGTGAACTGCCGTTGATTCTGCAGTCAGACAGAGGAAGTTGCTTTAATAATTTAACTTTAACAAGTTGCTTGCTGTGGTATCTTGGATGGATAGTCCCAGAATTCCTGTTACATTTTGTAACTGTGTTTATTATGCTATGAGTGCTTACTTTGGGATAGGTTGAAAGCACATTTTTTTTCCTCAAAACATTTCTAGTTAATTTAAGCCACTTCTCTTCCAGCTGCAAAGACTCTGGGATTGTGTTTCTCTCCTGTCTGTCATACATGGTATATATCTAAGGCTTGTGTATAGTAAGAAAATATTTCATATATGGTTTCTGGATTTTAAAAGGCATTATGAGTAACAGATGGATTTGTACAACTAGAATGGTGGCTGAAATACTACTTCATTTAATACTAAAGGAGAAAACCTTATATGAATTTTAAAAAGAGTGATATTTTGGGGTCTTTATTTCCACAAACCTCCATTGGGCAGCATCATTGCCTGTAATATTCATTACATGACATTAAGAAACAGTATTTGGGGGAGCCAGGATATGAAATATATACTCATGAGGTAATTTACAAAGCTCAAATTTTAGGAACTAATTAAAAAAAAAAATACAAGCATTATATATGCGGCAACCGGGAAGCACCGATTTTAAAGAAATCAAACAAATGTACCATTTTACAAGTTTTATAGCATACCTCTGAATTGCTGTCCTTAGGAAGAAATCCAAATTAATCCTTAAATGAACACTATAAGATCAGGAACACAAACATGTATTCCGGACTCTATAGCGTTAAATCCACCATCTAGCCCCCCTGATCCCCCTTACCCTCCTAAATATAGTAAAATCTTACTTATATTCAAGTCTGCAATACTGGCTCTGCCCCTGATCTGCCTGCTTGGCTGATATCAGATGTTTTTCTCTCAACCAATCACAATGCTTCCCCATAGGATTGGCTGAGACTGACAAAGAGGCAGATCAGGGGCAGAGCCTGCACAATTCAAACACAGCCCTGGCCAATCAGCATATCCTCATAGAGATGAATTGAATCAATGAATCTCTAGGAGGAAAGTTCAGTGTCTGCATGCAGAGGGTGGATACACTGAATGGCAGTGCTGCTCGGAGGTTGCAAGACTTCAATATCTATCAAAACATTTTAATACCTCGAGAAGGTCACACTCAGAGTCTATTAGTCCTCCTCATCTCAATTGAGTTGCCTATGTATCATGATGTGCTTTTTAATTTGTGCACTTTTTCCAACCAATATACTGTATCATATCATGTTTGCATGTGTTATATTCCCTTAGGAGGACTCAAACACTGTGTGTGAGGTTTTAGGTGACATTGCAGTCTTGCAACTTGACCCTTAATGCAGACAGATTATATAGTATGCTGAAACTGTGGCTTTAATGGCATACAATGTAATTGGTGATACTGTTGGGGTAGAATATCTGTAGCAACTGCTGGGTATGTATGACATCATAAGGTAGCTACCAAGGCTCTTTCACTAATATACCCCTCTGATCTTGATAAAAGAAGTCCAAGATTAGGACTGGAACGTTGACTGTATGTTCTTGCCATCAATGTGAATAAAGTCAGCACTGATTGATTGTGAAGAAGTCCAGTGAGTGCACTCATTTTTTAGAACTCTTTCTGCTTGGTTTTTTCAGCAATCAAGCCAGGTGACGGGGTCTAAACATCACTCAAGCTGCAGTAAAAAAACACTAGAAAAAATACCAAGAAGCACAAAGAAAGTGGTGATAACAGAAAAGAGCTAAAGGAAATGATTGTACATGTAACTAAGACAAAGGAAGATACATGGGGATCTCTTTGACTTTTAATTAAAGTAAATGAAAACGATCAATGGGTAAAATCACCTTGTGTTGAAAAGCACACACTATTAAAAGAGGATTTAATTTATTTTATTGAAATATAAAAGGTTTAAATTTGGTACATGAAAGAAGGTTACAATTTACTGACGCAATGACAGGTTCAGGTTTCGTCTTACAAGGAAACTTGTTTATCCTGCAATTCATTTTCAAACTTCTCTAGTAAAAAAATAATTAGCATTCAGTTAATCTGAAGGAAATCAAGGTACCCATCGTTATTTATATAACGTGTTTTCTATGTTAAAAAGCAGATTCATTTTATTGCTATGTAAAATAAAATATGTTCATTATATTTTGATAAATATATATGTATATATTCACATGCAAACATGCATCAAGCAGATTTTCTAAAAGATATTTAGGAAAAAAATTTGTAATGCATGATGCAAGCTAGTTGCACAAAACCCCCAAAAAAGATATAATATCTACCAATCCTCAGATAGTGAGTGATAATTTGGTAACATACAGTGTTCTCAAAAGTAATGTCAGTAGATACAAAGTCCATTATGTACCCTGGAGGAATAATTCCTAACAGTTAGCTATATTTACCACCGGGAAGCTGATAGTCACTGGATGAAGCAACTTGAACACTCAGCACACAAACATGTATTCATGACCCTATATTGTTAAAAACACTATGTACTCCCCCCTCTCCCTCTCCCTTCCCCCGCTAAATATAGTAAAATCTTACCTTAGTTCCAGCATGCTGGTGCTGGCTCTGCCCCAATGTGCCTGCTTGGCTGACATCATCAGAAGTGGTGATCTCAGCCAATCACAATGCTTTCATATTGGATTGGCTGAGATTGTCAAGGAGAAAGATCAGGGGCAGAGCCGGCACAAGCCAAACACAGCCCTGGCCAATCAGCATCCCCTCATAAAAATGCATTGAATCAAAGCATCTCTATGAGGAAAGGTCAGTGTCTCGGTACAGAGGGAGTGGACTCTGAATGGCAGTTCCTCACAGCACTGTTCCAGGAAGCAACTTTTAGAAGCCATCTGAGGACTATCCTGAGGCTGTAATGTAAAAACTGCATTTTCTTTGAAAAGACGGTGTTTACTGCAAAAAGCCATAAAGGAATGATTCTACTCACAAGAACAAATACAATAAAGCTGTCGTTGTTCTAGTAACTATAGTGTCCCTTTAACTTTGTTACATAACAAACACGTGTTATCACATTGTGTACATGTGATTAGCAATAGTATAATAAGAACTATAAACCCTGGCTCACTGGTACACATGTTTTATGCTTCACAATCATCGAAACCAAAAAAAACATGAACTTCCTGCCATTTATTTTGTAAGTCTATATCAGAGCTAGTATTGAAGAGATGTACATTGTGGAGGCAAACAATGATTAAAATGCTAAGTGAAAGCTTAGTTTGTTGTTTCCCTGGAAAAGTAGATTTTTAGATGGATGATATAAATGTTGTTTTAAAGAACTTTGCTTAAATTGAACATTTGACTAAATAGTGGTTAAGCGTTTTACTTTGAACTTGCATAATAATTAACTCAAGCTATTAATTAAGGTGTCCACATACTATTTACTCCTTTAAACTTTGCATTGGTTAGGGAGATTCATAGTTTACTTGATTAACACTTGTGTCTCACATCAATCAGAGTTTTCCTTTTAGTGGTATCTTTTCCATAAAAAAACGGAAATGTTTAACTTTACAGACAAAGTTAATTACTACCTGTATAGAGATTAAATCGAAATTCAGACAGATAGTAACCCTCTTTTGTATACCAGGATTGTTGAGTTGAATGATTTAATTGGCTGTTGTTTTTCAGAAATCAATCTTTGATCCTGGAGGCAGTCAAAGTTCAGACTGCACAAGCCAAACATTGTTCTCAAAATGTACCAATGTCTGGATCCTGCAATACAAGCTCTGAATTACAGCGAATATAGACCGAATTGCAGACTGCCAATATGCAACACAACAGTTGATATACTAATTGAATATTCATGCAAACACTCACATAATGATAACTAGACAGCTGCCAATTTAATAGAAGCATTTTAAAAGCTTTCTACATTTCCCACAAGGGTCAAATTAATGAATTTAGCTGGTGTCTATCCCATATTATTCTTTTTATTGGTTCCTTTTCCCCTAGAGTTGTTGTCCCACAATCACTATCTTCAGAGACCACCACAATATGGCTGAATGCAAAAAGGAATGCCTTACTTTATTTCAGTTTTGATGTTGCCTACCTTGCAAAACATCCTGTTTCATCAATAACTCTTACAAGCAGTGTAACGGTAAGATGCCACATCAAACACTGTGCGAAAAAAGATTTAGGACACAAAATAGAGTTAAAATTGGCTGATAGCTTAAGGACTCTAAGACAGCCACTATACGGACAACTGTAAGAGAGAGTGGTTTTAAGAGTATTTGATTCTGGTATCTGCACCCTGTTATGTTACATATTACTATGTGACTTGATTTAACAATGAAAGAGAACAAAAAATAACAAAACAGCAAAAATCAAGTGCCAAATCAAGAAACTGGCACTATATAAATACAAGGTACATTTTCTGTGGAGTTTACATCCCTGAGGAAGATTCCAGTATATGAAACATGTTAATACAAACAACAAAATAGTGTACAGCGCAGATACGTAATACCACAAATGAGATGCAATGCATGCACAGTGGAGGTGTATATACCCAATCAAAGATACAAAAATATACCCCAATTGTTGACAGGATCAGATGGTAGCCAAAAGTCAAATGCTGGAAAGTTCAGTAATACATTCCATTTTTGAGAGCCTGTCTCGGGTAATAACGTATGTAGAGAATGGTCCAAGGGGTATTCCTCTGTATGAAGTTTGTTCCTCAGAGTAAGTGATGCAGAACAGGCACACAAATTAAAAGACAAGTATTCACATTTATTTTAAAAAAATATAAAAGTCTTACATAAAAGTTGTAGTAATGCCGTTCACAGGTAAATACCATAAGCACAGCGCGTTTCAACGAATTCACTCGTCTTCCTCAGGTGCAATAGTTAACAACAAGCTTCAAACACACTTAAATACAAAAATTGGCGCGGGAAACAGTTACTTCCAACCCGCCCCCTTTGCCTAACAGCCAATCGGCGGTGAAATATTTCGTCCTTCTTTGGTCCTATGGAGCCACGGACATTTTCTTCCGATTTCGGAGTTTCATGCTTCACTTCCGGGTTCTATGCGTTCCACAGACAGCCAATCGTTATATTCATGCGTTCCAAAGGTAATGCATACTATCCCAAAGTCTTAATACTGTGAGGATCATTAACAAAAGGAAAAGGAGAAGATCTGTCCCTCCAATAATATGAAATAAAGATTATTACTTTAAAATCTCGAAAACACTTTATTAAATAAAAAAAGACTCACATATAATAAACAAGACAAACCCTAACTGTAGCTACCAGACACAAAAATACGAGTCAGTGACGGCAAACTACATAAGGAACATAAATACAAGGAAAGGGAGTGAGAAATGACACATACACGTGTAGATAATGAAGAGAACACAGACTGAGCTGGCACACAGATAAATGTATATCAATGTGTGGTAATAGATCATTCAAATCTAGTCCACTGGAGATTATCCTAACTTAGTGGAAAACTAGTATCCTCAGTCATACAATCAGCCAGAGCTTGGTATAGACTAATCGTATATTAGTTACATAGTTACATAGTTACATAGTTAGATAGCTGAAAAGAGACTTGCGTCCATCAAGTTCTGCCTTCCTCACACCTGTTTTTTGCTGTTGATCCAAAAGGCAAAAAAAAAATAAAAAAATAAAAAAAAACCCAGTTTGAAGCACAATTTTGCAACAAGCTAGGACAAAAAATTCCTTCTTGACCCCAGAATGGCAGTCAGATTTATCCTTGAATCAAGCAGTTATTACCCTACATTGAAAGATTATATCCTTGAATATTCTGTCTTTGCAAGTATGCATCTAGTAGCTGTTTGAACATCTGTATGGACTCTGATAAAACCACTTCTTCAGGCAGAGAATTCCACATCCTGATTGTTCTTACAGTAAAAAAACCTTTCCTTTGCCTTAGACGAAATCTTCTTTCTTCCAGTCTAAACGCATGGCCTCGTGTCCTATGTAAAGTCCGGTTTGTGAATAGATTTCCACACAATGGTTTGTATTGGCCCCGAATATATTTGTATAATGTTATCATATCCCCTCTCAGGCGACGTTTTTCTAAACTAAATAGGTTTAAATTTGTTAACCTTTCTTCATAGCTGATATGTTCCATTCCTTTTATTAATTTTGTAGCCCGCCTCTGCACTTTTTCTAGTGCCATGATATCCTTCTTTAGAACAGGTGCCCAAAATTGCACAGCATATTCAATATGTGGTCTTACCAGTGATTTATAGAGAGGCAAAATGATATTCTCGTCCCGAGAATGAATGCCCTTTTTCATGCATGACAATACCTTACTGGCCTTGGCCACTGCTGATTGACATTGCACATTGTTGCTTAGTTTGTTGTCTATAACAATTCCCAAGTCCTTTTCGTGTGTTGTTATCCCTAATTCACTTCCATTAAGGGTATACGTTGCTTGTGTATTCTTTACGCCGAAGTGCATAACTTTGCATTTTTCAACATTAAATTTCATCTGCCATTTGAGTGCCCAGTCCTCCAGTCTATCTAAATCCTTCTGCAGCAAAGTAATATCTTGCTCACATTGTATTATTTTACAAAGTTTTGTGTCATCTGCAAACACTGAAACATGACTTTCAATGCTGTCTTCAAGATCATTTATAAAAATGTTAAATAGAAGGGGTCCCAGAACAGACCCCTGAGGGACACCACTTGCCACCTCTGTCCAGCTTGAAAATTTACCATTAACGACAACTCTTTGTATTCTGTTTTTAAGCCAATGTTCTACCCAAGAACAAGCATTTTCATCGAGACCGATTTCCTTGAGTTTGAACACTAATCTTTTGTGTGGAACTGTATCAAATGCCTTGGCAAAATCCAAATAGATCACATCCACTGCAACACCCTGATCTATACTTCTACTTACTTCTTCGTAGAACGCAATCAAGTTAGTTTGACATGACCTGTGCTTCATAAAACCGTGCTGATTTTTGCTGATAACCATATTCTTCTCAAGGAATTCTTGAATATTATCCCTTAATAACCTTTCAAATATTTTACCAGCCACAGAAATTAAGCTCACAGGTCTATAATTTCCAGGCAAGGATTTTGAACCCTTTTTGAATATAGGAACCACATCTGCCTTCCTCCAATCCTCCGGAACACTTCCTGAAAGAAAAGAATCTTGAAAGATTAAAAACAGAGGTTCACTTATTTCTACACTTAGTTCCTTAAGTACACGTGGATGGATACCGTCAGGCCCTGGAGCTTTGTTTATATTAACTTTCTTTAGTTGCTGCAGCACATTGTCTTGAGTTAACCAATTACAATTATTCTGCAAGTTTTTAGTAGCAATCATTTGCACATCTATTGCCATGGGTTCTTCTTTAATATATACGGAGGAGAAATAGTTATTTAGAATTCCTGCCTTTTCTTGGTCTTCATTAACTAACAACCCCGTTTCAGTTTTAAGTGTACCTATACTTTCATTTTTGGGTTTTTTTGGAATTTATGTACTTAAAAAATGCTTTGGGGTTGGTTTTGCTCTCTTTAGCTATCATTTTTTCATTTTGAAGTTTAGCAAGTTTAATTGCCTTTTTGCACGCATTATTTGCTTTCTTATATCTTTTATAAGATGCATCTGATTTTTCTGATTTAAAAGCTTTAAATGCCCTTTTCTTATTTTTAATCTCTTGTTTTACTTCTCTACTAAGCCACATTGGTTTTAATTTGTTTCTTTTATACTTATTTCCCAATGGTACATACTGAGAAATGTACCTTTCTAATATTTGTTGGAAGATGATCCATTTATCCTCAGTGTTCTTTTCACTAAAGAGTTTATGCCAGTCAATATATTGTAAAGCTTCCCTTATCTTATTGAAATTGGCCTTATTAAAATTATATGTTTTAGTATACCCCATGTGCTTTTGTTTTTTTGAGTTTATTTCAAAGGACACTATATTGTGATCACTATTTCCCAAGTGCTCACCTACTTGAATGTTGGTCAAAAGATCAACGTTGTTTGTTAAAACCAGGTCCAGACAAGCGTCCATTCTAGTTGGTGCTTGTACAAGTTGTGACATGAAGTTGTCATTTAACAAGTTTAAAAACCTAATTCCCTTTGCTGAGCTACTAGTCCCTATGTCCCAATTTATGTCTGGGTAATTAAAATCTCCAATAATTAAAGTGTTACCAAGATTTGCAGCTTTCTCAATTTGCTCAAACAGCTGTTGTTCCTCGTCAATATTAACATTAGGTGGTTTATAACATATCCCAACCAATAGTTGGTTTCCCTTCTTTTCCCCCAAGCAGATATTTACCCATAAAGCTTCCACATTTTCCTCATCGCATTCAATTTGCTTAAGATTTGGCTTTAAATCATGGTTGACATACAAACATACCCCACCACCCTTCTTGTTTTTCCTATCCTTCCTAAATAATGTGTACCCATTTAAGTTAACTGCACAGTCATGTGTCTCATCCCACCATGTTTCAGTTATGCCTATTATATCATATTGTTTAGTGTATGCTAATGCCTCTAGTTCCCCCATTTTGTTATTTAGGCTCCTTGCATTAGTAAGCATACATTTAATATCATGCGTCTCTTGTTTATTTTGTGAATTACCAACATTACATAGCTTCTCTGTTCTGAGCTTGCCCCTCCCCCCGTCTCCACCCTCCTTATACTGTTCTAAAGCCCATCTCCTTTCTGTCCTATCTCCATTTTGTAGATTGCTATGATCCTCCCCCCCTACTACTAGTTTAAAATCTCCTCCAACCTTCTAGCCATCCTATCCCCCAGCACTGCAGACCCCCTTCCGTTTAGGTGCAATCCATCACTACTATATAGGTTGTACCCAATCGCAAAGTCGGCCCAGTGCTCTAAAAACCCAAAACCCTCCTTCCTGCACCAAGACTTCAGCCACGCATTAACCTCTCTAATCTCCCGCTGCCTTTCCACGGTAGCACGTGGCACAGGTAATATCTCAGAGAATACCACCTTGGAGGTCCTTTTCTTGAGTTTGCTACCTAATTCCCTGAAATCATTCTTTAGGACCTTCCATCTTCCTCTTACTTTGTCATTGGTACCAACATGGACCATGACCGCTGGGTCATCCCCAGCCCAGTATAAATAAGAAAAGATGAATTAACAGAAGGTATCAAAAGAGCCCTATGAGACAGTAACTGTCTGGGCAACAATTCAGTGCAACAGTGTATAAGACATGTGTCTGATACTGAATGTTGTAGCATTTATTATGTTCCATGCAGCTAACGGAGACAGTGTATACCGATGTATCAAGAGTGCATGGAACACATATGGCGAAATAATAGAATAGAGTGCTAATCAGGTTGCAGGTTGCTAAAGGGCAATATGGTAAACAAGAAAGCACAGACTAATTGCCAGCAAGTGATATTTGCCCTACTAATGCTGTTATCCGCATAAAAGTAGACTTGGCTGCCTGAAAATACTCAACTGCCTGATCGTTGTGAGATTCGTCCTACTGGCAGATTCCAAATCCTGAAACTGCAGGCTTACTCCTTATATACATTAATAGTGGGAGCTGAAGTTACGCAAAGTAAGTGACCCACATGTGTATAGTGTATAGCCATAAGGCTATAAAATAGAAATAAATGATAAAGAATAAAGTAGTAAGAATAGTGCCTTTGTGGGCACCTTGTATAGCAAAGTAGAATAGAATAAAGTTTGGAGTCTGATACCTGTATATAGATAGAGGCAGTTTGTATTGTACTGCAGACAGTGGTGTATCCTGGTTTTGTGCTGCCCTAGGCAGGACAAAACCCAGGCGCCCCCCCCCCCCCCGCCCTGCCTTCTAAATACACACACACACACATTCACTGACAGATACGCATACACTAGCTAACAAAAACACACTCACTAACAGACACACAACCCACTCACAGGCAAACACACTCACACTTACAGATACACACACACTCACTAACAGACACACACACTCACACTAACAGGCAAACACACACACACTAACAGACACACTCACTCACTAGCAGACACACACACTCACTAACAGACACACACACCCACTAACAGACACACATGGACACACACTAACAGACACACACACACTAACAGACACACACACTAACAGACACACTCACTCACTAGCAGACACTTACTCACTAGCAGACACACACACAAACACACACTCACTAACAGACACACTCACTAACAGACACACACACACAGTCAGAGACAAACGCAGTCAGACACACACACACACTCACTAACAGACACACACACTCACACAGTCAGAGACACACACTCACTAACAGACACACACACTCACACAGTCAGAGACACACACACACTCACTAACAGACACACACTCACACAGTCAGAGACACACACACACTCACTAACAGACTCACACAGTCAGAGACACACACACACTCACTAACAGACACACACACTCAGAGACACACACACACTCACTAACACACACACTCACACAGTCAGAGACACACACACACTCACTAACAGACACACACACTCACACAGTCAGAGACACACACACACTCACTAACAGACTCACACAGTCAGAGACACACACACTCACTAACAGACTCACACAGTCAGAGACACACACACAGTCACTAACAGACACACACACTCACACTAACAGGCAAACACACACACAGTCAGAGGCACACACACACATTGTTTTTTTAAACGTAACCTCCCCCCAGCCTCCTTACCTTTGGGATTGCTGGGGGGGGGGTCTCTTTCTCCCTGGTGGTCCAGTGGCTGCTGGGTTGATTGCTGGCGGGCGGCTGGTGAGAGAGAGCTCCCCCTGAGCTGTCTGCTCAGCTCCCTCGCGCGCCGCAGAGTGAGGCTGGGAGCCGGGATATGATTATTATGTTAATAATGCTTCCAGGGTTCGTGTGTCTGCTGTTCGAGAGTTGGTGAATACGTGCAGTTTGGAGTTCGGGAGGTTGGTGATTGCAGTAGCTGCTGGTCTATCTGAAAGGGGATTATCGCCTAAGCTGGGTTTTATCCCCTTGTGTGCAAAACGGTCCGCAACAATTGGTGGCAAGCGGCGGGATCGTTCCTACAACCAGAGGGACAGCTACAGACAACACCATTCCTGGATTACAAATTGAGGGCAACGCTAGTACCCGTACAGCGACCCGATCTTCAAAGGAAACCAACTTCAGCAGAGCAAGCATGGCACCCAGCTACACTCAGGAGGCGTTTGACAAAGAGTATGCCTCGCGGATGGCTCTCGTTACATTTGTCCCCTCTGAGAAATTCATGGAGTTGGTAAGGAGCCAGGTAGACGAGTACCTGCGGTTCATGGCAGATCCAGCCAAAGGTATCGGTCGCCCTATACGGTGGCAGAGTGCATTACGGGGATTCAAAAGGGTACCCCAGGGAGCAGAAGGTGTCGTCTTTCCTCCCCAGTGGCAGAGTAAGTCCCAGGGAGCTGAAGGTGCAGTCCTTCCTCCCCAGCAGCAGATTGTATCCCAGGGAGCTGAAGGTGCAGTCCTTCCTCCCCAGCGGCAGTGTGTACTCCAGGGAGCAGAAGGTATAGTCCTTCCTCCCCAGCGGCAGTGTGTGTTACAGGGAGCTGAAGGTGCCGTCCTTCCTCCCCAGCGGCAGTGTGTGTTACAGGGAGCTGAAGGTGCCGTCCTTCCTCCCCAGCGGCAGTGTGTGTTACAGGGAGCTGAAGGTGCCGTCCTTCCTCCCCAGCGGCAGTGTGTGTTACAGGGAGCTGAAGGTGTTGTCCTTCCTCCCCAGCGGCAGAGTGTGTTACAGGGAGCTGAAGGTGTTGTCCTTCCTCCCCAGCGGCAGTGTGTACTCCAGGGAGCAGAAGGTATCGTCCTTCCTCCCCAGCGGCAGTGTGTGTTACAGGGAGCTGAAGGTGCCGTCCTTCCTCCCCAGCGGCAGTGTGTGTTACAGGGAGCTGAAGGTGCCGTCCTTCCTCCCCAGCGGCAGTGTGTGTTACAGGGAGCTGAAGGTGTTGTCCTTCCTCCCCAGCGGCAGTGTGTGTTACAGGGAGCTGAAGGTGTTGTCCTTCCTCCCCAGCGGCAGTGTGTGTCCCAGGGAGCAGAAGGTGCCGTCCTTCCTCCCCAGCTGCAGTGTGTACCCCAGGGAGCAGAAGGTGCCGTCCTTCCTCCCCAGCGGCAGAGTGTCCTGCAGGGAGCAGAGACCGTCAGTCTCGCACCCCAGCAGCAGGACAAAATATTGAAAGGGGAGACAGCTGGTCCCCCTCTCCACCAGCAGAGAGAGTGTCAGGGAGATGAGCCTGCTACCCCCTCTCCCCAGCGGCAGGTTACAGTTCAGAGAGAGGAGCTTGTTACACCCTCTCTCCAGCGGCAGCCTAACCCACCAAGGGGAGATGTCACCCCCCCAACAGTGCAGATGGGACCGTAGTCTCTGCACTTGCAGCACAAGGGGTAGGGATGGTCGGTCCTGTCCCCCAGCCCCAGAGCTGTGTACCCAGAGGGGTCTCCCCCTCCCACAACCAGGCTCCAATCAGGCTACTTCAGTGGTAGCTCTGGCACCAGGGCAGAGTACCGCTGGTCTCTGCCCACTCAGCAACCCACCAAGGCAGTCTACCAGCTCCCCGCACAGCCGTGGTGAGGAACCTGGACAAGCTGCTACTTTATCCAGGTGGAGTAAACATTTATTGTGGGTGGGAGGTACTGCTGTTTGTGCTTCGTGGGTGGGTTGCTGGACTAACCAGGGCACTGACCGGCAGGAGGTCAGATACCCTGTAAGTCTGGGGGGTAAAGGGGAGAAGTGTGGCGAAACCGACCTCGCCATGTGTCCTTGGAGGGGGCTGCTTGCCCGCCTCTTGCCTTGGACTATGGACCCAACTTTATGTGAATGTGTTAACCCAGATAGCCATGCCATGGAGCCCATTCGTGTAGTTATAGACTTTGGCTCCATGGCAATTAAACTGTATTTGTGTGATCTGAGTGCCATTCACCTAATAATGTGCGCTCAGTTCTAAGCTATCTGGGGATATGTAGAAATATGTGTTTTATGTGTTAAATGTATCAGTATGTAATTTTATGTCTTTTACTGTCTTTTTGTCTGCCATGTGGGTAATGGAGTTTTGCCTCTGTCCTTGGAGATAATTAGATTCCTTCCCCAATTATCTCCAGGCCAGAGGGGAGGGATTGTGAGATGTGTGGGAGGTAACACATGTATGTTTGGTGTACTGTTAATCCCTCCCTTGCATGGGAGAATCCTTTATAAGCCTGTTGTGTGAATAAATCAGTGTTGTTGCTGTTTAACCCTGAAGCTGAAGTGTTGTCTCATTCTTGGGGGGAATTTGACTGTATGCCGATTGCCAGGAGTGTAAGCTGTTCGTATTGCTTTTCCTGTTCGGCTGCTTCCAGGGTTCGTGTGTCTGCTGTTCGAGAGTTGGTGAATACGTGCAGTTTGGAGTTCGGGAGGTTGGTGATTGCAGTAGCTGCTGGTCTATCTGAAAGGGGATTATCGCCTAAGCTGGGTTTTATCCCCTTGTGTGCAAAACGGTCCGCAACAACAATATATTATATATTAGCCGTTAGCTAATAGTACACAAAATGTATACTAAACAATGAAACTGGACTTGTAAAAACAAATTCATAGCTTACTAAATAAATAAAGATGCCGCATTTGGCAAATATAGCAAAAAAGATTGAGTAAAAAAAAAAAAAATTGCCAATATTATGTGGCATCCTATGAACTATACGAGATAATATTAGTTGCTATTCACTTGTGTAAAAATGTACATACATATATATAAATAGCCCTATAGTTACTTAATATAACTACGATAATAAAAATAATGGATACTATTGTATGACATTAAAGTCCAAATTAATGTTACCATTATGCTACATTCTGACTTAACAATTGCAAAATAGCAAGTATTGAAAATTAATAACATAATTACAGAATAGCAAGGTTATAGGAAAGCATGTAATTTGAATCTCCAATTCATGTATCCAAAAGGCTTCCCTTTGTAGCAATAATTTGCCACGATCACCATCTCTCCTAGGTACTGGGACATGGTCAATCCCTACGAACTTCAAAGTCATCAATGGATGCTGGTATTCCAAAAAGTGTTTTGCTACGGGTTTATCTGATGTCAAGTCTCTATATGCTAATCGAATACTGGACCGGTGTCCTCTGATGCGCTCCCATAACGCTGTCTCTGTCTTCCCTATATATGATAAACCACATGGGCATGATAATTTATAACGGAAAACAAAAATTCTCAAAAAGTTGGAAAGATCCAACCTAGCAGAGTATGAACTGGAGTATAAGGTTAATAAATAGATATAAATGTAGATATAAACATAAATGTTCTACAGTCAGTGTAATTAATAGTTAGATAGCATAGAAATGTAATAGAAAAAAATATATAGTGCAATCAAGCCTTAATGGCTCACCTCCAAAGTATCCTAGTAATATACCCTTGCTTACTAGGCTCATAAATAGCGACTGACTAGAGACTTTAATAAACAGTACATAGGGTCAAGTCTAGTAGCTCTGAGCGTGTAAGGTAGGTAACTAGGAGACTGGTCACTATAAACAGCCTGAATTGTTGTAAAGTGCCGTGTGAATAGTGATGGCGTTACTGGAGCTTATAGCCTGTAAATGCACATCCTAAAACACAATAATCAGCCATTTCTCTTTTCATGTCGACATCAGCATTAGGATTTCAATATAGGAAAGCATTGTTCTATGCTTTCCTATGGGGATTCCAGTGACGCTGCATAGCATGAAGACATCCAGCATCAGTTAGGTGACCAAAAGTCTACCAGACAGCCACTAGAGGTGGAGTTAACCCATAAAGATAATTGTTGCAGTTTATAAAAAAAACTGCAATAATTACCATTGCATGGTTACGGGTGCTGGGACACTGTACCCAGACCACTTCAACGGGTGTTTTATTTTTTTATTAACGTATTTATTAATTTAGTTTTTCTTGTTCTCTTTCTATGTGTAATTACTGGGGGGCGGCACTTTGGTTTATGTAGGCCCTTGTTTTATGTATATATACTGCTGGTATTACTTGTACACCTTAGAACATTAGCATTGAGAAAGGGCTTGTGCCCAAAACGTCTGCTATCTGTACTGTGTCCTCTAATAAATTGCAGTAGCACCTGGGTGTGCACAACTACACTGGATGTGCGGGACTCCGTTTTTTCTTTGTTTGCTGTACTACACTGCTGGGACTACAGTGTGGAGCTGCTGCAGCTCAGGTCGAAACCTTTTTACCTTTTACTGTGACTGTGTAGGCATGTGTTGTGCCTCTATCTCATCCTATTTATTTATTTATTTATGTATTTATTTATGCATAGTGAGCACCTGTAGAAAGGTAAAAGGTCTAACATATAAACACCTAACTTCATGTTTTGGTTGGCCACCACTTCATTGTGTGATTATTTTGTAATTTTTGGTGTGGTGTATTGGGAAGACCCCATTATCACAAAAACATTTTTTTGTAAGCTCGTGATCATAGTTTCTCTTTTCGGTATTTTTGTAACTCAAGTGACCAGGGCTCTACACACTATTGTCTTTTTACGAATGAGTCTGAAATCTATTTATCTCATATAATATGTATATCTCTGGAAACTCTGCTCATTAAATAGATTAGAAAAAATATTCCGTGATTTTTATTTCATCAGAATGGTACTCACCTTTTGGATTTTTTTTACTTAAACGACAACATAAGTATGTTCTCTGTGTATTGGCACAAGTATGAGTTAAATGTGATTCCACAGGCTCTGCAGATTACATAAAAACAAGCTTTTCTAAACAAAATTATGGCCACAACAACAACCAGTACGTCTTCAGTACAGAATGTAATACATTTCACCCATGAGATAAATCAAAGGTGTTCCTCTGCCATATAACACTCAGAAGAAACTCACAATTGGATGTTTTATCTATGAAATTAAATGCAGATGTGCAAAGCAACACAGAAAATATTCCAATTAGCAAAAAAATAACTACTTTATTTGTTCAAAAGAGAATCACATAAGAGAATCAGCTGTGTCCTCTCTTTAACCCCTTAAGGACACATGGCATGTGTTACATGTCATGATTCCCTTTTATTCCAGAAGTTTGGTCCTTAAGGGGTTAGCTAGTTGTTCCATTAAACTTCCATCAAAAACTGCCTATATTTTTTAGATTTTACAGATCCAAAAAAGATGGATATTGTTTCGTGAACCATATATTTTTTATATATCTTCCATCAATTTACTATTGTGATTACATTTACGTAGCATGCCTATATTCTGTGTTATGGTTTCTTGCCCTACGGGCTTTACGTGATTTTTTTTTGGCAGCCTCTTTCTCTTATAAAATAATTAACATTTCAGTGTACTCATAAAATCAAAGGATTTGTCCAGCCCCTTGTTATTAAGGAATAAAAGCATGTCCAGTGCATGGACAATATATAAGAAACTTAAAATGAAACAACATAAAATGAAAATAAAGATGCATACAATAATACACAGTGAGTGTGTAAATGAATATAATGTAAATTATATAAAATAGAATCATAACCAAATTTAAAAAAAATAAACCTTAAATAATCATTTTAAAATATAATTCTGCCTCCTTCCATCCCCATAGTTGAAGGTGAACTTACCCCTTGACTTAAAGGACCACAATAGTGCCAGGAAAACAAACTTGTTTTCCTTGCACTATAGTGCCCTGCGGGTGCCCCCACCCTCAGGGTCCCACTCCTGCCGAGCTAAAGGGGGAGGAAGGGGTTTAAAGACTCACCTTTCTCCAGCGCCGGGCTTCCTCGGCGCTGGGGACTCTCCTCCTCCTTCGGTCATCATCGGCTGAATGCGCATGCGCGGCAAGAGCCGCGCACGCATTCAGCCAGTCCATAGGAAAGCATTCTCAATGCTTTCCTATGGATGCTGGCGTCATTCCACTGTGAAAATCACAGTGAGAAGCACGGACGCACCTCTAGCGGCTGTCAATGAGACAGCCACTGGAGGCTGGATTAACCCATATGTAAACATAGCAGTTTCTCTGAAACTGCTATGTTTACAGCAGGCAGGGTTAACCCAAGAGGGACCTGGCACCCAGACCACTTCATTAAGCTGAAGTGGTCTGGGTGCCTATAGTGGTCCTTACGGGATCACAATTCGTCTCAGCCTGTAATAGAGCGAAAAAATACATACAGGAAATGTAATGTAAAATGTTTCTATGAAATGTAATGTTTCTATGGTTTCCAGGCTTTCTAGAGGCAATGACAGGGCACAGCAATTTGATGCCCCATATGTGTCACCCCGCCAGAAACACCACTGTTAGTCAGGATATTCAAGGCTAGTGCAGGGATCTGCAGTGTTGGAACATATCATTGCTTGCGCAAGTTAATGTATTATCTATGTACTTTGCTGGTGTTTGTTGTGTCGCAGAAACACAATCTAACTCTTTGCCAGATGCTTGTATGAGAAGAGACCTAGATATTCCATACAAGGTTACTCCCCAACAGAGTGTGCTTTAGCAAACTCAATGCTTCCATAATATAATCAGCCTTTAGTTTATTTTCTCTCCACTAACTCCCCCCTGCACGGCTAATTTTTCACGCTCACTAGATTGGTATTGGTGATAGATGTTCGATTGCCACAGGGCTGTCATCACAAAGAGTTAGTCCAGGGTTCTTGTTATGTAAATCGTTTTGTTTGTTTGTTTATCTGTTGCTTTACTCCCTCCCATTATCATTCCTTCTCCTCCACTGCAGCAGGAAATGCTCTGAAGCCATGCATAGGTGGTCTCATACTTCATCATATGGAAGTTATATCCATAAAATATCTCCCCAATATGACACTTAAAATAATTCACTTAAATTATTAAGACGCCCCCAAACATTTTTTTTTACTGTTCAGAGAATTAAAGAGATGGAACGCAGATGTAGTCTTTATTCAGGAATCTCACTTTGCTAAATCCTTTAATATAACACATAAAGACTGGACTTTGGATAGATAATTCGCCTCCAGATCATTTCACAAGCACAATGGGGTAGGACTATTACTTCATACTACAAGTCAAAAGCTACAGTTTAATGAGGCGTCTCAACACAGGATACCAATTGTGGTTGGAGACTGTAATACAGTACCATGTTTGGAAGCTGACACTCTCTTGGGGAAGGTGGGCCAGACAAACTTCTCAGGAGTTTCATAGACTCCTGCGATCTAATTGACATCTGGAGAACTTAGATCCCCGACACAGGGGACTATACTTTCTACTCCTCTCACACAGAGCTTACTCCCATATGGATATGTTTTTGATATCCTGGAAAACTGTGCATATAGTTCAAAGAGCAGACATTTACAACAAATCTTAGTCAGGTCATGCAGATAAAGCACTTGCCACTGAAAGCTTTTGAGCACCATCCCCATGGTCATGGAGGCCGAACCGCCAAACTGCAGTAATACTTCCACATTAATGTTACCCCAGATGTTAGCCCCCTCCACCGTCTGTCCTGCTCACAACGCAATTCTTAGAGGACATCTAATTACGATAGATCAAAACTAAAAAGTTTGTAGACTTACAAAAATTTTAAATACAGCTGAAGAAGGGCACAAGACTGCCCCTAACCCACAGTCCCTGGACACACTCAGGGTGGTCAGAATGGCTCTGTAACGCACCCCTGTAGACTAAGTTGTAAGGGAGCTGGCCTGTTTGTGCAGAGTCTTCTTTGAAAAGGCATACAGGATGGATACATTCCTTGCCAGAACTCTTCGCCCAAGAAAACAGCTGGAACCAGCTTTACTAAATCTAAAAAAATTAATCTAAGAATGGTTTAAAAAAATGTACTTGTGTTCCACTGGCTGCTCCTGGATTCTTTCCAAGGAGAACTTGGTTAGGTCATCTAAGCAAGATTGCTGTATAGGGCTGTGCTTAGCTTCTTCTGCAGGAGCGCTTGATGCAGTGTAAGTGCCCAGGGAACCTAGAAAAATTGTCGAACTGCTTAAATGGTTTGACTCCGGGAAAGTGCACGGAAGCTGTATGGTGTTTGGAGTGTTCCTTTAAGACAAGCTCATAGTACGGCTTTCTTTAGCGGTGCTAGATCAGATTCCATTATTAGACATTTATCAGCTAGGAAAACTGTGGACACCATGAGAAAAGGAGTCCCGTGAGACTATAAGTTCAATAGGCTAAACACTTGTCCAGGGTTTTCATATTGCTTAGACAATATTAAAACTAACAAAAATGTCTCAATGTTTTAAATTCTCAAAAACAGCTGCACATTTTGTAACCCAGTTTGGCATTATAAGCAATAATAGTCATTCGGGCCGGCAGCCAGTGCACTTTAATAATTCAGCAATGCAAAAACTACAGAGAATAAAATTTTAATCTTTTTACTTTAAAGGAACACTATAGTATCAGGCACACAAACATGTGTTCCTGAATCTATAGTGTTAAAACCACCATCTAGCCCCCCTAAATATAGCAAAATCTTACTTTTCACTCTGCAGCATTGCTGCTGCTGGCTCTGCACCTGATCTGCCTGCTTGGCTGACATCATCAGAAGCGTTATTCAAAGCGAATCCAATGCTTTCACATAGGCTGAGCTCAGGGCCGGACTGGGAAAAAAATTAGGCCCGGGCATTTTTCAATCAGAGCGGCCCCCTAAGAAGGGGGCGGGGCCAGAGAGGGTGTGTTTTGTCATCACTAATGACAAGCACACCCCCTCTCAAAGTGAGCAAGTTGGTTCAATGCGCAGAGCCGCGCTGAAGAGCTCTGGCATTAGAAAAAGGCTTGCGCTGTGTTTGCTTTTAAATTGTCTCTGGTGTCTCCACAAGTGGGATACCAGAGGACAATTGGGCCAGGAAAGTGTATGGTGCATGTGTTTGGAGCCTGCTTGTGAAATTACGTGTGTGTAGAGTGTGGTGTGGTATTGTGTAAATAGGTCAATTTCATTTGTGTTTGTGGTGTAATATGTGTGGCTAGGGGCTGTATATAGTGTGTGTATAGGGGGCATAGTGTTATAGGGGATGTAGCGAGTGTGTGCATACAGGCTGTAGTGTGTGTGTGTGTATAGGTGACGTAGTGTGTGTAGGGGGTTGTAGAGAGGGTGTGTAGGAGATCTAGTGTGTAAAGGACCCAGAGTGTGTATAGGAGATTGTGTGTGTGTGTGTGTGTGTTTGTGTGTATATATATAGAGGATTAAGAGTGCATATAGGGTAAGGGATCTAGTGTGTATCTGGAGCGTAATGTGTGTGGTGGTGCAGTGTGAGGGGTGCTGTAGTGTGTGTGTGTGTGTGTGTTTGTATATATATATATATATTTGGACGTATTGTATGTGTGAGGGGCGCAGTGTGTGTGTATTTAAGAGGGGTGCTGTGTGTGAGGGTGTTTTTATCTGCCGTCACATTCTAGGTTTCTAATTTTCTTTGTCTGTTAACTCACTGAGGGTTATTTTATATATGTGTATGTGTGTGAGCGAGGGTGCTGTCTGTCTGAGGGTGCTGTCTGTCTGAGGGTGCTGTCTGTCTGAGGGTGCTGTCTGTGAGTGAGGGTGCTGTGTGTGTCTGAAGGTGATGTGTGTGTCTGAAGGTGATGTGTGCTGAGTGTCTGAGGGTGCTGTGTGTCTGGGTGCGCTGTGTGTCTGGGTGCGCTGTGTGTCTGGGTGCGCTGTGAGTGTTTGGGTGCTGTGAGTGTTTGGGTGCTGTGTGTGTCTGGGGGTGCTGTGTGTGTCTGGGGGAGCTGTGTGTGTCTGGGGGTGCTGTGTGTGTCTGGGGGTGCTGTGTGTGTCTGGGGGGGCTGTGTGTGTCTGGGGGGGCTGTGTGTGTCTGGGGGGGGCTGTGTGTGTCTGGGGGGGGCTGTGTGTGTCTGGGGGTGATGTGTGTGTCTGGGGGGGCTGTGTGTTCTGGGGGTGATGTGTGTGTGTGAGGGGGCGGCTGTTGGTGTGATATTTTTTTTATTTCAATATTTTAATTTAAATATATTATTAATAATTAATTATTTTTTTAAAATTTAAATATATTATTAATAATTAAAAAAAAAAAGAAAGTTATATCCCCCCCTCCCTTCTTACCTTTAGCATGGGAGGGGGGGAGCCGTTCTGCCTGCGAGGAGCCGTTCTGCCTGGGGGGGATCCTTTCTGCAGCTTCCTTCCCTGGTGGTCCAGTGGTGAGAGTGAACTCTAACCTGCCGGCTAGAGTTCACTCTCGCGAGATCTGAGCGTTGCCGCGGTAACCGCGGCAACGCTCAGACCTCGCGAGAGGACCCGGCGGAGCTGCTGGATTGAGCTCCGCCGGTCCTCTCTGCTGCCTCCCTCACACCCCACAGCCGGCGGCCGCCTGTCAGTGTCTCTGGGCCGGTGAGGGAGATCTTTGATCTCCCCACCGGCCCATGGAGGCTCAGAGCAGGGCCGGCGCTCGGGTAGCGCGCTGGCCCTGCTGGGGCTGGCAGGGGAGATCCTGTGATCTCCCCTGCCAGCCTCGGCCCCACGGCCATCGCGGCCCACCGGGCATTTGCCCGGTGTGCCCGATGGCCAGTCCGGGCCTGGCTGAGCTCCTCAAGGAGGCAGATCAGGGCAGAGCCAGCACAAGTTAAACTCTGGCCAATCAACATCTCCTCTTAGAAATGCATTGAATCAATGCATCTCTATGAGGAAAGTTCAGTGTCTCCATGCAGAGAGTGAAGACACTGAATAGCAGTGCTGCACACCTCTAGTAGCAATCTGAGAAGTGGCCAGTGAGGATATCCTTAGGCTGTAATGTACACACTGCATTTTCTCTGAAAACACAGTGTTTACTGCAAAAAGCCTGAAGGGAATGATTATATTCACCAGAATAAATATAATAAGCTGTAGTTGTTCTGGTGACTACAGTGTCCCTTTAACTCCTTAAGGACCACAGGCGTACTAGGTATTCCTTAGTACTTACCCGATTACCGACGTTCCCCTGCCGGTGATCCGTGTTGCTCCCAGTCTGGGGGGACTGCCTGACAGCCCAGACAGTCCCACCTCGGCAAATTAGGCCGCTGCGGGCCATGTGATCGCTCTGAAAGAGCCGTCACATGGCTGCAATAGGCATCCATAGTGCTGTCTGAACTGACATGCAGTCTCCCTGCATTGTAAAATAAAATAAAAATATATTTGTTAAAAATATAAATATATATCTGCACAGGGCGCCATGGGAGTCATGCGGCCGACACAGCCCACACATGGACGACCGGGATTATAAAAAACAAAACCCCAATATTGTGGCGGGGATGGAGCTTGCCATGCAGCAGGGGTGGAGCTAAAAGTGCCGGGTAACTGCTGCAGGGGGAGCCTGCTTCCCCAACAACCAGTCTCCAGGAGCTGCACTGCCTCCACTCCTCTATAATGAACAGAGGTAACTATGTGTTATTGTCTGTCTGTGTGTTTGACTGTCTGCCTGTGTGTGTGTGACTGCATGTAAGTGAGTGTGTGTGTGTGTGTGTGTGTGTAAGACTGTATGTATGCCTGTAATTGTGTGTGTGTGTTTATCTGCCTGTAACTGTGTGTTTCTGCCTGTGTGCATGTGGTGGATTTGACAGTGTATATGTATAACGGTGTGCATCTGACTGTGGGACTGTGTGCACATAACCCTGCAAAAATATACACCTGCATTCGCACATAGGCCTAAACGCATATTTTTATCTGAATTAAATATCCATCACACACAGCACAAATATCACATACAACCAATACACGCATATCACACACAGTTAATACACCCATTACAAATATCACACACAGTCATCACACCTATCACATACATAGACAACACAAACATTACATCATATTATAGTGAGTTGCATTACAGTGGAGCTCTGGTATATAAAATGCACATTACTCTGTTTTATAGTTAGGGAGCTCGGTGATACACTAATACACACATTACTTAGAGTTGTATTGTTGTGTAGTGTATGATCTTGTCACAAAGCTCCACATTAATGGGAGTTTTATTGTTGTGGAGCTCTGTGATAAATGGAGAAGGAGTACATTACTACAAATGTTTATTCCAAAGAGGTCAAGGTAAATAAGTATAATCCAGAGCTCTAAAGCAAAACCGCTCACAGTATTATGTGACATACTTAGTCTGCTCCTCTGTAATGTAGAGGAGGCAGTCTGGCACTTCTGGCCTGCCCTTCTATGGGCTGCAGACCAAAAGTAGCCATCTTTCAGCTCGGGATAATCAGAGCACTGCCGCAGATTACAGGACACTGCTGCAAGTCCCTGAGCTTGCAAGACAGTTACGCATGGTCTGTACTTCAGATTAGCATGCTCCTCTCGCAAATAGGTAAGAACAGGAAAGGAGGAATGAATATATTTTTTAAAATCATTATTAATTTAATAAATCCCCTATACAATCACTACACTCCTATGCGCACACAATATACATGGACGGGTGCAAGGTGAGGCGCTGTGAAGATTTTTCACACTGGGCGCCTAAAGCCGGCCCTGATTTTATTGATTGCAATTTGAGGGACCTGCCTGACAATCCATTCAGAAAGTCCATTGAATTTAATTTGCTAGCACTGTATTTAACCCTGTAACTTTAATTAGTGTTTCAAAACAGTAAAACATATCACAGCGATGATATTGTCAATGTAAATGATTTTTCACACACAAGGGGCACTTTCACTAATGATTTCATTGTTGTGATACGTTTTACTGTTTTGAAACACTAATATTTGTGTTCAGCGAAGTCTCCCGAGTATAACAGTAGTATCCCCCATACACAGGTTTTATGGTGTTTTTGAAAGTTACAGGTTCAAATATAAGGCTTAATTTTTGTTGCTATTGAGAGCGTATGGTAGCCTAGGAATGAGAGTTAACCCTATGATGGCATACCATTTGCAAAAGAAGACAACCCAAGGTATTGCAAATGGGGTATGTTCAGTCTTTTTTAATCGCCACTTAGTCACAAACACTGGCCAAAGTTAGCGTTCATAATATTTTTTTTGCATTTTTAACACACCAACAAATATAAATGCTAACTTTGGCCAGTGTTTGTGATTAAGTGGCTACTAAAAAAGACTGAACATACCCCATTTGCAATACCTTGGGTTGTCTACTTTAAAAAAAATATGTACATGTGAGGTGTGATTCAGAGATTTATGACAGATAACAGTGTTACGTCACTATTGATACATTTTAAAAAATATATATTTTGAAACAGCAATGTCCTACTTGTACTTATAGCCCTATAACTTGCAAAAACAAAAAAGCTAAGAACATGTTAACACTGGGTATTTTTAAACTCAGGACAAAATTTATAAACTATTTAGCATGGGTGTTTTATTGGCGTTTGTAATTAGAAAAAGTCTTTGTTTTTCATCATATTTTATGAAAAAAAAAGTTATAGTAAATTACATATGATATGATGTAAATAATGATATCTTTCGAAAGACTATTTAATGGCAAGAAAAACAGTATTGTGTGGGTACAGTAAATGAGTAAGAGGGGGAAAAAAAGCTATACACAAACACTGCAGGAATGTAAAAACAGCCCTGGTCCTTAACGGTAAGAATATTGAAAAACGGTCTGGTCACTAAGGGGTTAAGCATCATATCTTGGGTATGCAAAAGATCTAATATAAAATCATAGAAAAAATATTTTTGCTCAATTAGGTTTATGATGGTTTTAACTTGTCAGGTTTTAACCAAATTCACATGATTTAATCTATCAAGTTATTGCAATGGTTCAAATGTGGTAACATGGCAAACACCTCTGCTCACTGTGGATGTAAGGTGCCCTAGAGGCTGTCCCTTGTTGCTTTGGCCAATCACTTTAGGGCTTTATGTCAGGATATGCCGCTTTAAAAAAAAAAAAAATATATATATATATTTCTATAAATATAAAGATCTCTTGGTTATGTGTACTAAATTGGATACTATAAATCAGTCTCTTAATTTTTTGGCCTTTGCTGAGAAACACGTTTCAGTCCCCTCTAAAGGAACTCTATAGAGTCAAGAATACAAATGTGTGTTCCCAACCCTATAGTATTATAGGGTTGCTCCACCACCTTTGCTGAGAGCTTCAGAATTCTGATTATCTCAGCCAAGGAAGCGGGCCAGAACCAAATGCCACAGTGGTCAATCTGCTTCTCCTCATAGAGATACATTGGATCTCTGCATGGAGTTGCTGAATGTCAGTGCTGCACAACCCGCGAAGCACCTCTAATGGCCATTTGAGTGACTGCCACTGGAGGTGTCCCTAGGGAGCAATGTAAATGCTGCCTTTTCTACATTAAGCTGTAGTTGTTCTGGGACTATAGTGTCCCTTTAAGCTTTTACCAGCATTTAATTCGATTTGTAAACCCTATGAGAGATACTTCTATTTAACAATCTTATTTAATCTTTCAGCAAATAAAGTATCATCCAAAACAATTCCTCTCTCAATTTTGTAATAGACTGGAAAGATGGGCACTCCCAAAGAGTAAAATATTATTCTAATCAATCAGTATACCGTTTTTGCAAATGTTTGCAACCAGAAATTCTATTTCTTGAACGTTAAATGTAAGGGCAAATTTCAAATGAGGGGCACAGATGATAAGACAATCAACAAGTATGAGTAAACTGTCCACTGGGCCTTTGTAGATGTGAGCAAATCTACTTTTCCTTTACATTATCAATGAACAAATTGACATAAGTGGGTTCTACATTCATCAATGTGGCAGTTTCAATGGCCTCCATATATAGCAGGGGGTTCAACTAAAACCTTCCCAAAGAAAATCACAGGTTCTCTAGCGCTAGTTCCACAGCGCTACGTCCCTCATCATGTCTGACTGAGGTATATAAACATCCCATATCTAACGTAGAAGAAGAAGAAGAAGGGAAAAAAAAAAAGTAAAAGTATAAGAGGCTGATGCTTCCACAGTTTCCAATTTAAACAGTAAATCAGATCAGATTTAAAAAAAAATAACCGACTAGGTTTCAGATATCTTGTGTAAGTGTGACTTCTGAAGTAGATGGGGCCAGGAAGTAGCGGTTTCACTAACCTAAGACCATGAGGGGATACTAAAGAACTTTAAGAAGTGTTTTAAGTGTGTAGAGGGTGTCCTCTTTTTTTTATTTTATTTTACAAAAAGTACAGATTTCAATTGAAATCTGCACTTTTATAGAAGAACCTTGTTACACTCTGTGGCGGTCAGTCAATCAAACCACTGGACCTGTTACTTTCTGGTAGTTTAGCGGAGGTTAACTCAAGAGGCAGCAATAGCTCAAAGCACCATCCTGGCAAAGACTTCTCATTGAGCTGCATTGGGAAGTCTGTGATTGGACAGCCACAGAAAGTCTCAGCAGGTTTAGAAGGGGAGGGCTGGAAAAGGCTTCAGATATGAAAGAGATGCAGCTTTTGCAGACAGTTTATAGATATGCCCCCAATGAAAAACACATAATTACATGCATGCATGTGTTCATTGGGGTGTATGTATAAGAACAGTAATTTAAAAAAAATATATATATATTTATTATTTGGGCAAGGGAGTGAGTGTCCCTTTAAGCCATGCTGCAGAGCAGAAAATGTATTGAACAGGCACATCATTTACAGCTAGGGAAAGTGCTTACATGGTCCTGAGGATGTCCCTCAAGCTTTCTAAAATGGATTTGCAGATTGGGCTGGAGGAGAGTGTGGTCAGCAACCTCAGCAAAATTACATAAAAATCAAGCATTTTTGTATATATCCCTATGCAAGTCATGGCAGTTTATATGTTTTTATATTCACATGTCACATACTGGATCATCAAGAGTCGCACTACATCACAGTGAAAAACTTCAGGAAACCATGTAAAAAGACACACAGCTATTCTCTCAACCTATATACATGAATAAAGTATAGAATGCTTTTTATGCACATTATGCTTCAGAAAACATCAATTTGTCCCTTTCAGTAGGTGGTTTTGATATCAGACAGTGCGTTTAATGAATATTCATTTTTATTCCATGACCCTTTGATACACGAACATGGAAATGGGAACGGTCAGAACACAGAGTGATTATGGTTTGAACTTAATGGTAACTTGGCTCACAATACATTCAGCTTATAAAAAACAAAAACACAGAAACCAAAAACAAAACAAGCAAAAATAAACCCACCTTTACCTTTACATGCGGCGGAAATAGACAACCGATACATTCATAAAATATTTATTTTACAGAACATCAAATCCAAGACACTACAACCTCAGCAGGTTTATTACAGTTTTCAAATATTATTTTAGATTTTATTTCCATCCATGCCAAGGAGCAAGAAACCAATAAAAATAATAATAATAAAAAAGTTGTAGTATATTTTTTCAAACACAAAGGAGTCCAGAACCAGTTAATTAAGTTGGAAATTAAAAAAAAAAAAAAAAATCTTTATCTAACTGTTCTCGTGCGTGGTACACTACACATTCTCAAGTAATCTAGATCAACATGGAATGCTCAGCATCTAATTATAGAAGTTAAGTGGATAGAAAAGATAACACTGTGGCTTTAACAACAACAATACATATTAAATATTTTTTCCAGGATAGGTCAAAAGCCAAGACACGCCTTAACTGTTTAAGTGCCATTACAATCTACTACAAGATACAGGACATTGTTATTCAGTTTGCTAGTACTTCTGGCACTCAAAGAGGCATAGGAATGCAATATGGAAATCATACTTTTCCTAGTGTTTGCAATGCTGAGTAAAACTATATCAGTTATACATTTCCACATATAATCTACAGAATTCCTACACTTTTCACTCAATAAAAGGTATTTTTTTCATTTTTTTAAATTTTATTTAGTAAACATATCAGATTATTATATTAACAGTGAAGGGTCAGGTCATTTAAACGAGGGCAAGTTTGGCACTTTTATACTGATGTCCCCAATGTTAATATTCCGCGGCATCTCCGGAAGGTTCATATTCTTTACGGCAGACACAGCCCTCGCTGGAGCTCCTGCTAAACCAGTCTGTGTATAGGATATAAAGAAAGAACAAAAATAAATAAATAATGAAATTAGAAGCAAAAAAGTTATTGAGTGATGGTAAACATAGCTTGATCCTAAAGGTCACAGCAGGTGCATGATATCTGAATGTTTGCATGAAATGAATTAATATGAATTAGGGGTTAGACAGGTCACAAATACAGAGACACATAAAACGCTGACTTAAAGGTCTACACGATTAAAATACTTCACATGGGGTGTTGAGCTGTGAATTAGTTTATTTTTTTGTTTTCATTTATATAATAAGGCCTGCATGGTATTTCATGTTAGCTTAAAGCTGAACATCAAGTTTTTCTTTTAAATCACCCTAGTAAATTGAGGTTTTTGTGTATTAACTGAAAAACATGCTTGTGTACGTTCAAGTCACAGTCTAAACTTGTGCAGAAGTGATATTGACTCCTGGCAGATGAAGAAAAATGACAGTGCCTGTGAAGGAGAGAGTTTCAGGTCATTATTACTGCCTTTAGCATCAACAATGGACAGTCACAACCAAAGTGGGGGTGTCACAGAGCCTCTTTAATATCTTTAGTGACTAAACACAGATTCTTTCATAGATTAAAATAACTACATTTACCAGACCACATTTCCTTCTAGTTGGTGAGAGCCCACAAATCAAATATATAGGATAAAGTCCCACCAAACCAGAAGAGAAATGCAAGGCTTCAGCACACTCCTTCCTCACTAATTCCTCTTCTAGAATCTTCACTTCTCCATATGGCCAAGAGGAGGAGAAAGGAAAGCAGTAAGAACCAACAAAGCAAGCAGGGCAAGTGAAGCACATACATGAGGCATCAACAATCAATGAAGGGCAGGGACTTCTAGTGTCTCGCAATGCAAAAGGAAATTCATTTGACAAGTAAGACTCAAACTTTGTTTCCTTCTTTGGATAGTGAGAACCCACAATTCATGAAACAGAGCAGGATATGAGGCCACGTATAAAATGAGCAATGATGGTGACAAAAAGGTCACAACGGTCTGCCAAAGGCAGTGTCAACCAACTGAAAACCACCAAAACTATAACATTTAGATAATGTATTCAAGGAAGACCAACTGGCTGCCTTTCAGTTTTGGTAAACAGAAGTCTCATGGTGAAAGTCTCACTAGATAGCCTCCTACGAGCAGTGACCCTGTTCAAGGGAGGCCTTTTGAATCATGGATTTCGTGGGTAAACTCGTTCAAACAGTGTCCTCATCAACCTATTAATCCCTGTCACTATGTGTAATAGTGACTAGTTTGTTGCAAAATATTCCCCTTTATAATATTGCAAGGCACTGTGAAATATGTTGGAGCTATATAAATAATGTATGTGCCAGTCAAACTCAAATGATGTCTAGAAAAACAAAAACAAACAAGAAATAGAATTTACTAAAAAGTCTAATGGCCTCAACATACTAACAAGGCACAAACAATACTATGCAATGATTTCTCCTCGTCATTCACTGGTGGAGGACAAAAGGAGGGAGCAATCTCTTGGTTAATATTAGCGGAGATAACCTTTGGAAAAAAGGAATACGTGCAAAAACCTTATTAAAACAGCAGAGGACTTGCAAGAAAGAGCTTAACATTTAGAAACCCTCCTTGCAGGGCAAACTGACAGAAAAAAAAGTCTCCTCCAAGATAACTTCAAATCTACTGAATGTATACGCTCAAAAGAAACATATCGCAGCACCCGGAGCACCAGGTTGAGACTCCAAAGCCAGGTTATGCCATACCACAGGTTTAATCCCTGCCAGTGTCATACCGGGGGGTGCCTCGCGGCAGCCACGAATATCCCATTTCCATGCTGCTCTCACTGGGGTGAACACCACGTTATCTGCACTATCCGCGAGACTTCCAGATTTCCATTGCAACCGCACGCAACCTACAGGCTTCCTTTGAAATTACAGGACCCTGTGGGTGTTACACTTTATACTTCCCTGTTAGTGAGGTCATATTTGTTGGACGGCTTGCACAGATCACACCTCTTTGTGTGTCCTGGTGTAGGGTGATGGTGGTGTCCAATAGTATTCTTTCTAGCCCTATATAAGTTCCCCCCTTGCTGTGAATTATTTCCCTGTTGTGGTTCTTGTTAGCTTGAGAGTGCTTTTATTATTATTATGTTTTTCCTGTTGCTGACCTGGTTTTGTATTTTGACTATTCTGACTCTCTGTATCCCTTTTGACCTTAGCTTCTTTTCTCATTCTTGTGTACCTCTGTATTCCTTGACCTAAGCCTCCTTTTTTACTACGATTTCTTGCCTTTTTAGGCATACGTCAAGTCCGGCCACCCTAAAGTCTGGTATATGTATCCTGTTTTTGCTTCTTTTTTGGCCAACATCCTTGGCCAACATCCTTGTAGGGGTTACCCCAATACTGACAGACAGTGACTGCAAAAAAGTCTGGATGTCTGGAAGAGAAACCAGCTTATGGTGCAAAAGCACCAAAACAGATAAAATCTTACCAAATGTACTTGTGGCCAAACCCTTGTCTAAGCTATCCTGGAGTAATCCAAAATAAGAAGATTTAAAAAGGCTCCCACCTGTTCCTATACGAATAACACACAGCAAGGTATAAATGCAGGTATTAAGAGACTTGAAAGTCGGAAGCAAGGTTTCAATAAACGTATCCAATAAACATCTGGAATGTCAAATAACATGTTCAATTTCCATGCCATCATAGACAGACCCCAAAGGTCTGGATTGTAAAAGGGACTTTGGAGAAGAAAGTTCTGCCATAAAGGCTGTGGGCATCTCTACCAGACTTGCACTCTGGTCATGCAAACAAAAGCTATCAGAAGCAGATCTAGTGTAAGTTATAACATATGGTCATGCAAACAAAAGCTATCAGAAGCAGATCTAGTGTAAGTTATAACATAACTTCCGTGCATTTACCAGGGTCACAACATGCCTTCCTCCTGGCACTATACACATTCAAAAAAGAGGCTTGTAGAAATTTTGGAAATTCCAGCATCGAATAAGCTGGATGAAGACCTCAGGATGGAGATTCCCCTGCCTTAAGTGCAAGGCCTGGCACAGTTGTCCTCTCAATTGTCTACAAATGGAATTGGAATCAGCTATAGCTTCAGACTCTAGACTATCGTGGAGACCACCCTCATGGCAGTTGACACAGGCCACCACAGTGCTGTTATCAGATGCAAGGCAGACATAAGTTTTCCAACAGAGTTCCACACCTCCTCCAATGCCTCGGCTTATGAGGTGAACAAGTTCACTGTGCTCTTTGTGACTCCCACATAAACAGTTCTTAAAGGAACACGATTGGACAACCAATGGATAGAAAATCCACCAATCCATGTAGCACTCCCTCAGGTGATCCAAATGTAGCTGCTGCAAGAGGCCCTTGGATTTCCAATCCAGTAGGCAGAAATGGAACTCAAGAAGTAGGTTCAAGTAGAACAACTGGAATGGAAAAGCTTAATTTTCATAAAGACCAAAATTAATTTAAAGTGGAACTGTCACCACCTGGGGACTTACCATAATTTGCAAAGACCTTTAATAGTGACATTGCCACTAGGGGTCCAGTCGGGGTAGGCAAAGGTGAGATTTACTAACCTGATCCTGACCCTCGTGGGCATAACCTTCCAGCCGTTCCTCTTCTGAAGTGCCAGGAGCAGACGTCACTACTGCATGCGCAAAAGTACAGTATTATGGAGCATCCCAAAAGCGCGCGGAGATAGATATAGCCAAAACTCTGCCCAGTGTCAAGTGGTTTAAGGTGTAGGAAAGGAAAAGCACGGATACAAAGTAATCCCTACTTTGTCTTAGTATATGTTTTGACTGGGTAGGGGTTCCAGTAAATTCCAAAACAGGCAATTTGAGTATTTCATTAAGTTTTTCTATTTATAAAATACTCATTTTGCAGGAGGGGTGGTGAGGGGGTGAAAGTGCCACTTTAAGGAATAGAGCTAGCTTGTAAGGCACCAGCCACCTTTGTTTGCACTGGATTACTAGACAAGTAAGACCTTCCTGCACCAAAGGCAGAAGAAATCAGTGTCTCCATCTCAAAAGTGGGACACAGACACTGGGAGGCAACTTTGGCAATCCAGATGCTGTGAACTGCATCTCCCATAATGTCATACAGCCACAATGCTGGAAAGGCATCAGTGGAGATGTAGTTCACAACAACTGGAATGTCAAAGGTTGCCTAACCTGTCCTAAGGCAAGCCACGTAAGCAACACCCTGCAGACAATGATTAGAATAATTATTAACCCTTATAGAGTAGCAATAAGGGTAAACATGAATGGTGCCAGATCGTTTAATTTGGTACAGCACAGTTAGAGAGCCTTCTCTGCTTTCCTTCTGAACACAAAAAGACACTGTTTAGTACTTAACTATGTAGAGACTTTAGAGCAGGTGGGAATGTGATCAAAAAATTCCATTCCATTGCACAAAGTTTTTTTCAAAATACTAAGAGATGAACTGAACTGACAGGCAAACATACAAACATAGCTACTGTCCCAGTAAGTGCATTCCTTTTAAACAAGTTGTGTCCCAATAACATTCCTCAAATTACAGACTTGGTAAAGTGGAGGTAGAGTTAAAGTCACTCCTTTACACCCTAGGGTCATACAGGGTTGGAAAGGGTGGCCTGAGGGCAGGATGGCACTGAAACTGGCACTTACCTAAGGTGCACCTTGACACTTCCAACAGAAAGCCTATGCCCCATCTGGATCTCAAGCCTGGCCATCTACAAAGGGTGTAAACCCAATAGACTTTCATAAATCGGGATAATTGAACGACCCAGGAAAGTAGCAAACACTGCATGTTTCCATTCAGGGTACAGTAAAACCCACTAGTGCAACACTGACAATCCTGTGCATTCATCGTTCAACCCCTGAGCCATTTAGGACTTAGTAGGTGGACCAGGTGACCCTCCATTGCAGACACAGCCTCAATTTCAGGCTTGTAAAATATATGTATCAGAAAATAAATCTTTACCATAGGGTTTCATCTAACATGCCTTCCATCATGGTAAAAACAGAACCATGGACTCTAAAAAAAGGGGATAAAGAGGGGAGAAGCGTGCTGAAGCATGGTATAATGGATGTTTCTACCGCCTATGGGTGGGAGGGCCGTTCTCAAATATAAACACAACTCGTGGGCTCACAACATCCAAGAAGAAAACAATATTTTGAAATGTCATCTCGAGTACTTTAAAGGGACACGCTACGCACCATTAACATTCTAGGTAAATTAGGACAGCAATAATAGGCTGTAAACAGTAAGCACAACGTATCCTATTGCTTGCAGTCTATGTTTGCCATCTAAATTTGGACATGTAATAAGTAAAACTCCTCACCTGTGTATAGCATGAGAGGGAGAACCATGTTTTCAGTCAAACTGCTCAAAAACTGCCCCTTCATTAGAGACGTTTAAACTTTGTCTGATACCAGCAAAGTTTATTGAATGTTTAGAAGCCCTATAAAGGTTTAAATGTGAAAGGGTTTATAAAATACCCCTTCCTGTCTCACTGGAGATTCTTGGCTGATATCAGCATATCTAATGGCTAGTGTAGGAACTCACCTATTGAGGCTTGCCTTGACGTGGCTGGTGAGCGTATATATTCAAATGGCCATTGGAATAAAACTAAAGAGCCTCCATTTTGTTTAAATGCACATGGGGATTTAGGCCAGAGCGCAGGTAACGTTCGCTTTGTTTTTGCTCAAAAACTGGTTGACAAAAACAGGTGTAACTGCACCACCTTTAATAAACTGTTGTAGTTTTGGTGGTCAGTGTCCCTTTATGTAAGCATCTTAATGTGAGGTGCTAACTTAAGGATATCCTTACATGTATACTTGTGTAAAACTTCCATTCCTCGACAAGACAAAACGGCATGGCATAATGATTCCAAAGATAATATTCTAACTACAACAAAGAGTTATGCTTGTTAAGCTAAACATGTTAATAACTTAACAAATCTGTTTACCTGTAAGAGTTCTGCAAAGAAAAAGCCTACAAATACAAACAAAATATGATGACTTACCAAAGAAAATTTTATTTTTATTTGATTACAGGTCACAAGGTAGATACACAAGGTCAAACAAACATAGTACCTACCTTTAAATATCTTCTCTGCAATAACCTCATACAAGAGAAGACAAAATGTTTATGGTTTCATCCTCTATTTTTCCAATAGGATATACAATATTTGTCCAAGTTTAGATCCTAAGAACCTTTTTTGCTTTTTTGTTAGCTCTACTATATGAGAATTCTCACGGAGGATTCTGAAAACCTTAATTACCCATCTAATTTCTTGAACCTAGCTGTATAACCGTTTCAATTAATAAACTTTTAGAAGGCAACCAATTTTATGAGGAACATAACAAGAAGCAATTTCATTTGTTATTTAACAAATGCAAGTAGTTAATCAACGGACACTGCATGCTGTATACGCAAACTGTCAAACTGTAGATGTAAACACGTTTGTTCAAACCAAAAAGGGTTTAGTTTTATGCCTTTCTTACATATAACACACGTCAACAGCAGAAATGCAATGATGCTGAGATGATTCGTCACAGGGTAAACAATATGATCAATCTACTTCAATGAGGTTATACAAATGAAAGGATCAAGAGAAAGAAAACAAAATGAAGTCTGCAAGTATATCCAAAAGGGGCCAAACTGCTCGGAGGCTTGTACAGACACTTGTTTAATTTCAATATATGGAATCACAAGGATAGTAATGCAAAGGAATGAGAACATATTTCATTGAATTCATTTGCCAGGTCCACAAAATAATAAAATGAAAACCAAAAGGAAAAAAAAGAAAAAGAAAATAAATTCACAGAACTACAAGCATAACTTAAAGATGATGAACATCAAAAATGTGTATATCATGCGGTCAAGTCACAGTTTTGAAATCTATATGAAATTCCTACAGGAACAGTAAAGTGTTAAAGAAAACTTGCCTAAATACCAACCAATTTGTAGATAATAAAACACCTAATAATAAATATATTTGTATATATTTTTTAATTAGATGAACTGACAGTACAACAATGACCTGACATTGATACGTTAATCAAGATCGGTACTCCAAAATAAAGAGTATGACAACAGTAGACAATTTATTGTAGATAAAGTTAATTCCAATTGAAATCCTGAATTTCACAGACAGCAGCATGAAGCTGGTAATAAATGTGTGTTTGAAAAGAGACAAACATATCAGTGCTTCTCAAACACCATTAATTGTCCATTGTAACGTTATCAGCATCATAACACATTATAGGGAAGGCCTAGATCCTGGACCACTTACGATTCCAGATGAAAGGTTAAAAAAGCATAAATTAGATAAGATGTGCAATGTTAGCATTAGATGTTTTTTCGTTTGTTTAAACTATTAAGATTCACCAACCACCTTTAATAAGATGTTCATTTAAAATGCTTTAGCATCTCTAAGTTTGAATGCATCATTTTGTGTCTTATGTTTTTTTTTTGGTTTTTTTTTTAACATTATCTGAAGTCCCTGAAAGGATAGCTATCACCACAAGCTACTGGCACATTAAGTTATTACAGAACAGTTTTCTAAAGCAGTCATTGTAAAAAGTAGAATGCCATGAGATTTATTAAATACGGCGTTATGGTCACATAACATAATAAAGAGCAGTTTAAAAAAAAACTAAAAAATCTTAATCTATAAGAACATGTAAACACAGCAGGCAGCGTTCTTTCCATACACAGTACTTTTTAAAGTTACACACTCTGCACTATAAATTGCAGAGTGTATTTTTTGTTGACTGCATAAAGGGTGGTCTGTACCAGAAATGGATACAATATGTCCAACAATGTTGAAAAAGCATCACAGTAAAGTAACATGTCCCAAAATTAAATTTTATGACTATCTGTGCTCCGAATGTTATTAACAGTTTAGAAATATTGTAACAATAATGCTCTGTTGTGGGATGTGGATGTATACTAATATAAACTTATTCTAACATGGGTCATAAAAATCTTAAAAATCTGCAATTACATAATGTGATCTGAATGGGTTTCATATGTCATGAACTATAAGCGCCAGCCCAGCTGATGCTGTCTCAATCTGGAGCCACTATATCTGTAGGATAGAGCTCTGTTGTTTCCCTTTCATGTTGTACCCATATCCTGCACTTGTGCTAGAACAGACTTTGGGATTTCGGACCACGGCATGTAATTCTACAAGTGTGAATGAACAGCAAATGTCCTGGCTTTTGTTCCTGATTTGATCACTGAAGACTGCTTGGTGTTATATGAATGGAACTCTTTTCACAAACATTTTGGAGCCCTAGCCTTAATTCATTATTTTTGCCTGTGTTTCTTTGACCTTGTGATCCAGACCCTTCCAGAGAAGTCTGTGCTCATGTTAGGACTCCTTTGCACAAGGTGATTTGTAAGGTTCGGTTATCTGATTTACAGCTCTACAAGACTAAGCAGAAAACTGCATAAAAATGGAGCTGAGAGAAAGGAAATGAGAACAGGGATTGAAAGGTATGAGACCTTGGTGGAGAGGACAGACCAAGAGTTAAAGGACTATTTCAATGTGAACTATACATTCTAAAATAGGGTTCTCATATCCTAAAAGGATACGATCAATTATTTTAAAAAGTATCTTTTCGTGAACCTTTTTTTGTATCTCAGTATAAACACATCAGGCAAAAGTGGCACGGTGACATTTAATATGTAGCACTACATAGATATGGTTATATTTGTAATTTTTCTTTTCCAGCCTAAACTTCTACAAAGTAGGCAAAGCTGTGCAGATTACATCTATGAATACCACTATATCTCCACAAACGGTATCCCGCAATGCTATGGCGTCCTACTTGATATAAGTGTGCATCTGGTAACCCATATATATTAAGTAGTACAGGACCACTTTTAAAATAATCCGGGAAAACTATTTCTGACCTGAGCACAAATGAGATTGAGTTCAAAGATACTTTCTTTCGAAAGTAGCCTGTCTCATGGGCCTTCTCAGTTATGCTTTCTCTACCAAAAAACTGAGCAAGTTACAGGCAGGACCTAAACAGGGAAGGCGGTTTCCAGCTGTCAAACTCTACCTCTGATAGAAGTCAAAGAGGATCCTCCTTGTGTAAACAATATGTTTTTAATATTTGAAATCTGATATATTTATAAAAATGTTTATCTAAAACAAAATACAAATCAAACCAAATGTAGTTATATGGCAAACATGAATTCTGACAAGGAATAAAAACTTGAAGATCATGCAAACACACAAACACTTGACACAACAACCATGGCTGTGGTGGATTTATACACGTTTGTATGACCGTAGTGAGAAATATAAACAGGTAACCCCCTTTAGGTATATGTCACGGCTCAAGAAAATGATTTACATAAAATAGTTTAATGCCTTTTCCAATTGGCTGCTCTAAACCAGCGCTTCCCAATTGGTGTTCCGCGGAACACTAATTTGGGTTCCGCCCAAAAATGTGAAAACAAAATGGCCGCGGGTGGCGAGGGAGCAGTGATGACGTCACTCCAGCTACGGCGTCACTAAGAGGCACGCGAGGGAGCTGAGCAGGGATATCGCCGCCCGCACGCCAGCCGCTCTGCAGCCCCACTGGACCCCAGGGATCGCTAATCAGCAGCCCCACTGGACCCCAGGGACTGCTCTCCAGCCACCCAGCAGCCCCATAGGGACTTCATGCCAGCAGCCCCCCTGAACCACAGGGAATCCATGCCAGCACTCCTAATGGTAGGAGGGCTGGGTGGAGTAAAATGTTTTAAAAAGATTTTTTTTTAAATTACCGTATTTATTGGCGTATAACACGCACTTTTTCTCTCTGAAAATAGGGGGCAAATGATGTGTGCGTGTTATACGCCGATATACATTTTTTTTGCTCCATAAGACGCACTTTTTTTCCCCTCAAAAGTGAGGGGGAATGTCTGTGCGTCTTATGGAGCGAATGCGAAGGTTTACTTACCTGTCTTAAAGCGTGGGCCGGTGTTCAGCGCGCACCGCGGTACTGGAACTTCAATTTCAGGTTCCGGTTTCAGGCGGAACTGAAAGGAAGTGCGCACTCAGTGTGCACACTTCCTTTCAGTCCCGCCAGAAACCGGAACCTGAAATTTAAGTTCCTGTACCGCGGTGCGCGCTGTGAAGCCGGCCCACGCTTCAAGACAGGTAAGTAATTATGGGACAAGGGGAGGGAAAGTGCACTATGGGACAAGGGGAGGGGGGGAGAACACTATGGGATGAGGGGTGGAACACTATGGGAGGGGGTGGAAAATACTATTAGTTAATACCCCTGCTCTAAACTAAAGGATATTTTGTAAATGTGGCGACCACAAGTAAAAACAAAGTACTGGAATTCACAGCAATAAACATATTATGAATTCCAGAAATGTGTGTTTTAGCCAAAGTCCATCACATGGCTATGTCTATGTTTACAAAACTGCACTTGACTTGTTCTACAGAGTGTTACTAAGAGGATGAAAAGTCAAGGATGACCTACTGGATTAGAATGTAATAGTTGTAAATGCCGTTCTGAATGATATGCATAGTTTATCGTTTTTAGAGAAATTTCAAATAGAAAAAAAAAAAAAATACACCTTCGCTCCCCCAAAAAATAACTTGTACGGATAGTAGGGTCAAGGTAGATCCGTAGAAACCTGAGGATATAGATGTACATTAATGGTATTTTGTTTGAGGAAATGTATAATTAATAGAAACTATAAATCTTGGCTTTGATATTATCCAAAATATCTAGGCGATAGTGAAAAAAAAACAATGTGCTACCTGCTGAAGCACAGTCTATTTTCTAGATCAGGAGAGTGGATTAGAGTTAGTCCAGCGCTAGTTAATGTCTCTCAGTTGAGTTATGGATTGTGAGATTCAAACCAGTAATGAAAATGCAATTTTAAATTCTTGAATAGACATTCCATTAGTAACATTCAGCTAGAGTGTGAAATCACCCATCCAGTCGGAGAAATAACCAAGCTACAGCACCAGTCATCCAGCATTCTCCTTCGTTATACGCCATTTCATGTTAATTTAACCAAGGTACAGACTGGGTTAGAAAACAAAAGAAAAATAAGAGTTGTTTCACATTAATGAACAGAAAATGCGTGAGTAAAGCACTAGTAAGGTTAATAAAAATGTAACTAAACAAAGAAAAAAAAATCAGCACTAGCAAAGCTTGTGTGGGCTGGCAGATATAAAAAGGTATGAAATTGTTCTTGAATGTCTGGCCTAAAATATAATGTCAGTGACATCATTTTGCTTTCCCATTCTCAAGAGTACACAAAGTACATTTGGTTTGTTAGTACCTTTGTCTACCTGTCCTGCCTGGGAGACTGAAAGATAAAGTTCTGTAAGAGAGAAGAACGGAAGAAGCTAAATCGAATTAGTAAAACATTTATATAGATAATCCTTCCTCGGGGACAGTTACAGATCAAATCCGTAATGAGAAACCAGGTACAATGATGAAATCCACAGGAATTAAACAATCTCAATCAATTAGGATCATGGAGAGGTTATCGTTCAAGGTGTGTACAGGTTCTGCTTGTATAACTCTTACTTACCTTTAAAACATAATTAAAGAGGCCATTGTACTACTCTGGATTATACGGTACAGATGACGTTGATAGGATAATAAAACACCTGTCAACATGCCTAACAAGTTATTTGTTTGTTGTTAGGATGAATTTCTACATGTAAGTCTAGACACAAAGAGAGAATTGTAATACACATTTAACTCTCTGGAATTTAATACTTTTTCATGTAACTATATTATAAAGTATAGCAATGTAAAAAGGGGACTACTGTAACACAGCCAAAAATGAAGATCACCAAGAAACAAGATGTGAAGCAGTCACGTTTCCAGGTTAGTTTGCACCCCGAGTGGAATTGTCTGTTGCCCCCCTCCCAGGAATTGTATTTTTTGTGTGTAATGCTCAACAACCCGTTTCTCTTTGCAACTTCTTGTGTGTAACTCCTAATGCCTCTTCCTCCAATTAGTCACTCTCGTAAACCCTTGTGTCTCTCCTAACTCCCTTGCGTGTCACTTAATGTCCCCTGATCATCTTGTGTGCCTCTTAAGCTTCCTTACCTCTTGTCTTTCTCCAACTCACCCATAATCCTTGGCTGTCTCTTTATCTCCCTAACCCCTTTGTGGGTTTCTCCTATCCCACCCTCCTAACAGCCCCTCACCTGCTGTGGCATATGTAACAGTTGAATTGTTGTAACAATGTTGGTAGTTTCAAACACTACTAGCATTCTACACACAATGCCTGATAGGACGGTGCATCTTAAGACATAACAAAAAGAGATCTATGAATTATCTGCCTATTTGCTAGATATTCTATAAACCACAGTTATGTACTCTTTCTTTTATTTGCAGGAAAAAGCCATTAGGAGCTGTAGAGCTAAATGAAGAAGAATATGGTGGAAGTGAGAAGAGTTTAAAGGATCACTATAGGGTCAGGAACACAAACATGTATTCCTGACCCTATAGTGTTAAAACCACGATCTAGCACCCATGGGCCCTCTCATGCCTCCATAAATATAGCAAAATATTAGTGTATACAAACCAGAAGCTGTAACAATGCATGCTGTTTGCCTCAAAAAAACAAACAAAAACAAGCAGTCTGCTGACATCATCAGAAGTGGTGGCCTGATCCAATCACAATGCTTCCCCATAGGATTGGCTGAGACTGACAAGGAGGCAGATCAGGGGCAGAGCCAGCATGATTCAAACACAGCCCTGGCCAATCAGCATCTCCCCATAGAGATAAATTGAATCAATTAATCTCTATGAGGAAAGTTCAGTGAATTCATGCAGAGGGAGGAGACACTGAATGTTTGGATGCATTTTAGGCAGCCATGACCCAGGAAGGATCTCTAGCAGCCATCTGAGGAGTGGCCAGTGAAGTTATCACTAGGCTGTAATGTAAACACTGCATTTTCTCTGACAAGACAGTGTTTACAGCAGAAAGCCTGAAGGTGATTCTACTCACCAGAACAAATTCAATAAGCTGTAGTTGTTCTGGTGAATATAGTGACCCTTTAATGTATGTATATGTCCCTTTTTCTATCTTGTGCCATCACACATGCAAACGTGACTGGTTATGAGATAAAGTGGTTATGGTGTCTAGTTAACCTTTAAAGATGAAGATGAAGTTGTTATGGTGAGAAGAGGCCCTCTTGCACTCTCTTATCTAATGGGGTTAATCGGTTCTTGAACAATTGAACCGCAAAGGCTTCCTCCAGCGCCAAGCTATAGGCCCCATTACGTACATTTTTTTCTGACTGGGTAGCTACTGATTGGCTTAGAATGTCAGCTGACTTCACTAGCCAATCAGCAGCACCCCTGCATGGCGTCACTCTGTGCTACTGTAGTTTAGTTTCAGGAGCTTTCACATGCATCAGCAGCTTACAACTGGTAGCACTAGAAAACAAACTAAATACAGAAGATGACTGCGACTTGGCGTTTGAATCCTCTCCACCTTTGAAGCAATGTGAATGCAGTTTGGTATTTGGCAACATTACTAAAGCCATTTGGAACTTGGCACAGCAAGGAAGACATCATTAAGATGAACAGGATGTGGTAGAAAATTACTATCATACTTTCTTAATAACCTTCTAAATTCCAATGTTTTTTGTTTTTGTACATGGCAGACGTCAAATGTTTTCTTTTTTCAACCAGCTAAGGCATACTAGATGCATATATTAAAATTTGTTGCCCTAACCCTAGTCAATCAAGGTTAAGAATTCACTAGGGAATTTCAAATTTTAAAACAAAATCGCTTATTTTAATGGTTTGTTTTTAAATTATAAGCTAAAAAACTGTCAGGGTTATTCCTTAAAGTAAAGCTTGCTTGGAATTCAAAGTGAATTTCACATTTATGGCACAAATAGCCAAACTATAAATTTTGACTTATTTAATATTTGGCTATTTTTGCCATAATTTACAAATTTATGTTGCATTTCAAGAAATTCTCACTTTCGTGAACACCCCTGTATGAGTTAGTGATATTTTTTTTATTACTGCCTAAATATTGCAATTCAGTTTCGAGTTCACTGCAATATGGTACTTAGTAAATAAATCCCTGAACGTACGTCCTGTAATATTTTGTAACTACGCAAGCTAGTAATTTTAACTTTAAAACATTTACCATTTAAATCTTCGAAAATTACTGCTTCTATAATTTTATCAATATTTATCTAATGGTTTGATTTCACCACTTAAGAGTATTTTAGAAGCAGTTCGATGTAATTGGTGTCTTGAGCTGTTCTTTACCCAGACAGTTTAAGTGTGTTTAATGAACAATTTCAAAGTGTAATATTTATTTTTCTTGTAATTTAAGTATGTTAAGATTGGTTTCAAAATACTTATTACTATGGCCACATATGGTTAAAACAGATCTGAGTAGCTGTTTACATTTGGCACTGAAATTAGAACATTTGGTTAAAAAAAACAAAACAAACACAATATTTCAAAACAAACAGTCTAAAAAAAAAAACTGTTTTGTGTGAGTATATTGCACTTTGCTCAAATATGATTTCATTTTGCTGAGATTTATCAAAATCTTAAACAAAGATATTTTTTTATTCTTTTAACTTGGAAATAATATCAGTAAACCTCTATGATCCATTTTGGGTTACAACAAAATAATTGATTATTTTAATCACTTTAATTTCAGGGATTTTCCACTGTTAGGAATACAAAGATCTAATCCTAACACTACAGTGATCTCTGGTCCCACCTTCCCTCGTGGCCTCCCCCTTGCTGTACATAAAGGGTGAAAAAAAAATCCTTTATTTACTTACCTAATTTCAGCACCGGGTCTGAGTCTGAAGGAGGAATACAAGAACTTTCAGTGTCAATTAAGGGAACTCTAGTATGTTAAACTCCAGGAAACGCCTCTAGTGGCTTGGTGACATTATCGATGTTTAGCCAAATCCAATGCTTTCCCATAGGGCAAGGAGGCGGGGCCTAATGCTTTTTTGGCCAATCAGCACCTCCTCATAAAGATGCACGGAATCAATGCATCTCTATAAGGAAAATTCAGCGTCCTGGGCAGCCCTGCTTAGGGGCAATGTAAACACTGCCTTAACACTGAAAAATGACAATAGTGGCCCTTCAATTTATAAATGGCACTTTTATAAACTGGGGTTAAACTAGGATACTCCTCACCCATAAAGCACTTCCGCAAGCTGAAGTGCCCTTGGGAGTCTGGAGTGACCCTTTAATTCCCTTTCTTCCTATGCTTAGGATATCAAATGTTCCAAAAGTTATCTTGTACAGTTCTCCTCATGTAATTTATAATCTAGGAACGCATGCTCAAGAAGGCTTTAGTTCCATTTCCTCTGCAAGTACAAGATAAGGGAATCAATTCTTCAGTCCCAGACTTCCAGGAAGGTGTGTGCCATTATAGACCCAAGATTGTTGACCTGCTTTTAGGACAGAATCAAATTTAAGATGGAAACAGTGTTGCTCACTCAGTAAAGTGTTTCTGACCAGAGTGTATGTTCAAGTACCCGTCTTTAAGCCTCACAAAAGAATCCTTGAGGAGGCCTATTCCAGTGTGAGACATTTACCATTTCACATTATACTATTTAGATGTCCTCAGCTTTTACAAGTTCACTAGTCCCTTATGACTTATTAGGGTTTACAGTTTGCAGCTTTGAAATTCCAATATTAGCCATTGCTTCCCTGACAAGAGGCTTGTGGAAATGCTAAGACCTTTTCAACTCCCTCATCAAAATACATGTCACCCAAGCAGATCTCCAAGATAGCCTTCTGTCAGAAACTTTCCTTTTGCCAATGATTTCAATTAAATGTTATATCGGCTTCTATTTTCCACAGACTTGCTCTTTTACATTACCTAAATGAATTCAGTCAGTGTCATTTCATGGCTATTGTCAGAGTAAAACATCAAAATTTAATGTGAAAGTATAATTGAATTTGTTAAACCATAGTTGACAATACAACGTTTTTGTTACTATAACTTGGACTACAAAGATGCCCAAAAGCCTTTTTCTATTTATGGATGGCCTCAATCCTAACTAGAGTAGATGTGATTGGAGCAGTGTTTTTTCAAACCTCTCCAGTGAATAAAGTATAGTTCAAAACTGCACCACATCCATGTTTTAACATAGTGAAGTTAAATATATACTCTAGGCCAGGGGTAGGCAACCTACGGCACTGGTGCCATGCACGGCACTCGAGGTGTCTTTCCACGGCACTCAAGGCTGCTAGAGCCAAACAGGGTCTGGCCTATAAGGAGTCTCAGTGAAACTTCAGATATCTGCTAATACAAAGAGGTAGTGAAGGACAATCCTCAATTTATGCATTGCAGCGCGTAGAGGAAGTGATCTCAGATCACTTCCTCCCAGCACTTGTGAATGGAAATCCACACTGTAGTAGAGCAGCCCACAGCTGATGTTGCAGCTCCTGTCCTTGACCTGTACCTGCCCAGGCTGGTCCCCACTGGAACCCAGGGAAGCCACCCGCACTGCTAGATAAACACAGACCTGCAGAATAAGCCTCCCCTCATACAAATAATACGAACAGCCCACACACAAACATACATACAATCCCCACAAACGCAACTCCACTAACAATCTACATACATGCACACAATTTCACATGCAGCCTCTCACATGCAAAACCCCAAACAGCCCCCATACACTACCTAACACACAATGTGACATATCCACCCACACACAATTCCACAAGCAGCCCTCATACACAGCCCACATCATATGTATCATACACGATACCATAAACTACTAATGAACATATACAATATAATAGCTCATATACGCACAAATACAACGATACAAACCAATTACAGTATAAATAACAAGCAGAAAACGGCAGCACACACACCTCAATTTAAAAAAATAGGATCGGCAGGGCCGTTTGAAGGAATTTGGGGGCCCCAAGCAAAATGAACATGGAGGCGCTCATCATCTCCCCTTCTCCTCAGCCCCCTCCCTGTGTTCTCCTCATCTCCCCTTCTCCTCACCCCCCCTCCCTGTGTTCTCCTCATCTCCCCTTCTCCTCACCCCCCCTCCCTGTGTTCTCCTCATCTCCCCTTCTCCTCACCCCCCCTCCCTGTGTTCTCCTCATCTCCCCTTCTCCTCACCCCCCCTCCCTGTGTTCTCCTCATCTCCCCTTCTCCTCACCCCCCCTCCCTGTGTTCTCCTCATCTCCCCTTCTCCTCACCCCCCCCTCCCTGTGTTCTCATCTCCCCTTCTCCTCACCCCCCCCTCCCTGTGTTCTCATCTCCCCTTCTCCTCACCCCCCCCTCCCTGTGTTCTCATCTCCCCTTCTCCACCCCCTCCCTGTGTTCTCCTCATCTATCCTTCTCCTCACCCCCCGTGTTCTCCTCATCTCCCCTTCTCCTCTCCTCACCCCCTCCCTGTGTTCTCCTAATCTCCTCACGCCCCTGTATTCTTCCTACTCCTTCCCCCCTCCCCATGTTCTTCTTACTACTCTCCCCCTCCCCATGTTCTTCTTACTACTCTCCCCCTCCCGATGTTCTTCTTACTACTCTCCCCCTCCCGATGTTCTTCTTACTACTCTCCCCCTCCCCATGTTCTTCTTACTACTCTCCCCCTCCCCATGTTCTTCTTACTACTCTCCCCCTCCCCATGTTCTTCTTACTACTCTCCCCCTCCCCATGTTCTTCTTACTACTCTCCCCCTCCCCATGTTCTTCTTACTACTCTCCCCCTCCCCATGTTCTTCTTACTACTCTCCCCCTCCCCATGTTCTTCTTACTACTCTCCCCCTCCCCATGTTCTTCTTACTACTCTCCCCCTCCCCATGTTCTTCTTACTACTCTCCCCCTCCCCATGTTCTTCTTACTACTCTCCCCCTCCCCATGTTCTTCTTACTACTCTCCCCCTCCCCATGTTCTTCTTACTACTCTCCCCCTCCCCATGTTCTTCTTACTACTCTCCCCCTCCCCGTGTTCTTCTTACTCCCCTCCCACCCTCCCCGTGTTCTTCTTACTCCCCTCCCACCCTCCCCGTGTCCTTCTTACTCCCCTCCCACCCTCCCCGTGTCCTTCTTACTCCTCTCCCACCCTCCCCGTGTCCTTTTTACTCCCCTCCCCTGTGTCCTTTTTACTCCCCTCCCCTGTGTCCTTTTTACTCCCCTCCCCTGTGTCCTTTTTACTCCCCTCCCCTGTGTCCTTTTTACTCCCCTCCCCTGTGTCCTTTTTACTCCCCTCCCCTGTGTCCTTTTTACTCCCCTCCCCTGTGTCCTTTTTACTCCCCTCCCCTGTGTCCTTTTTACTCCCCTCCCCTGTGTCCTTTTTACTCCCCTCCCCTGTGTCCTTTTTACTCCCCTCCCTGTGTCCTTTTTACTCCCCTCCCCTGTGTCCTTTTTACTCCCCTCCCCTGTGTCCTTTTTACTCCCCTCCCCTGTGTCCTTTTTACTCCCCTCCCCTGTGTCCTTTTTACTCCCCTCCCCTGCGTCCTTTTTACTCCCCTCCCCTGCGTCCTTTTTACTCCCCTCCCCTGCGTCCTTTTTACTCCCCTCCCCTGCGTCCTTTTTACTCCCCTCCCCTGCGTCCTTTTTACTCCCCTCCCCTTGCGTCCTTTTTACTCCCCTCCCCTGCGTCCTTTTTACTCCCCTCCCCTGCGTCCTTTTTACTCCCCTCCCCTGCGTCCTTTTTACTCCCCTCCCCTGCGTCCTTTTTACTCCCCTCCCCTGCGTCCTTTTTACTCCCCTCCCCTGCGTCCTTTTTACTCCCCTCCCCTGCGTCCTTTTTACTCCCCTCCCCTGCGTCCTTTTTACTCCCCTCCCCTGCGTCCTTTTTACTCCCCTCCCCTGCGTCCTTTTTACTCCCCTCCCCTGCGTCCTTTTTACTCCCCTCCCCTGCGTCCTTTTTACTCCCCTCCCCTGCGTCCTTTTTACTCCCCTCCCCTGCGTCCTTTTTACTCCCCTCCCCTGCGTCCTTTTTACTCCCCTCCCCTGCGTCCTTTTTACTCCCCTCCCCTGCGTCCTTTTTACTCCCCTCCCCTGCGTCCTTTTTACTCCCCTCCCCTGCGTCCTTTTTACTCCCCTCCCCTGCGTCCTTTTTACTCCCCTCCCCTGCGTCCTTTTTACTCCCCTCCCCTGCGTCCTTTTTACTCCCCTCCCCTGCGTCCTTTTTACTCCCCTCCCCTGCGTCCTTTTTACTCCCCTCCCCTGCGTCCTTTTTACTCCCCTCCCCTGCGTCCTTTTTACTCCCCTCCCCTGCGTCCTTTTTACTCCCCTCCCCTGCGTCCTTTTTACTCCCCTCCCCTGCGTCCTTTTTACTCCCCTCCCCTGCGTCCTTTTTACTCCCCTCCCCTGCGTCCTTTTTACTCCCCTCCCCTGCGTCCTTTTTACTCCCCTCCCCTGCGTCCTTTTTACTCCCCTCCCCTGCGTCCTTTTTACTCCCCTCCCCTGCGTCCTTTTTACTCCCCTCCCCTGCGTCCTTTTTACTCCCCTCCCCTGCGTCCTTTTTACTCCCCTCCCCTGCGTCCTTTTTACTCCCCTCCCCTGCGTCCTTTTTACTCCCCTCCCCTGCGTCCTTTTTACTCCCCTCCCCTGCGTCCTTTTTACTCCCCTCCCCTGCGTCCTTTTTACTCCCCTCCCCTGCGTCCTTTTTACTCCCCTCCCCTGCGTCCTTTTTACTCCCCTCCCCTGCGTCCTTTTTACTCCCCTCCCCTGCGTCCTTTTTACTCCCCTCCCCTGCGTCCTTTTTACTCCCCTCCCCTGCGTCCTTTTTACTCCCCTCCCCTGCGTCCTTTTTACTCCCCTCCCCTGCGTCCTTTTTACTCCCCTCCCCTGCGTCCTTTTTACTCCCCTCCCCTGCGTCCTTTTTACTCCCCTCCCCTGCGTCCTTCTTACTCCCCTCCCCTGCGTCCTTCTTACTCCCCTCCCCTGCGTCCTTTTTACTCCCCTCCCCTGCGTCCTTTTTACTCCCCTCCCCTGCGTCCTTTTTACTCCCCTCCCCTGCGTCCTTTTTACTCCCCTGCGTCCTTTTTACTCCCCTCCCCCCGTATCCTTTTTACTCCCCTCCCCCCGTATCCTTTTTACTCCCCTCCCCCCGTATCCTTCTTACTCCCCTCCCCCCGTATCCTTCTTACTCCCCTCCCCCCGTATCCTTCTTACTCCCCTCCCCCTGTATCCTTCTTACTCCCCCTCCCCCTGTATCCTTCTTACTCCCCCTCCCTATGTTCTTCTCACCTCCCCTTCCCTGTAGCGTGGCCAAGCTCAGGGTGCACTTCCTGTCAGTCCGGCCGGGAACAGGAAACTGAATCTTCTGTACCGTGTGGTACCCGGCCGGACTGACAGGGAAGGGGAGGTGACGAGAGAGGCAGTGCTGCAGCCGCCTGAGGCTCTCTATAGAGCACTCAGGCGGATGAAGCCTTATAGGAAGCGCCGGCCCTGCTTGGGGGCCCAGGCCAGCTCGTGGCCCCAAGCAATTGCTTGGTTAGCTTGCCTGGTAGCGACGGGCCTGAGGATCGGCACGCTACGGGACATCACAATCCTATATCGGCACAGTGCTGCTAAAAGGTTGCCTACCCCTGCTCTAGGCACTAGAACCACTACAGCTTAATGTGGTAATTATGGACTTAGAAAGGCACTATCCATCCAACTTTTTGCCTGGCTTCAGCAAAAACTGCGTGCTCATGCCAGGCCCAAGACACTCAACACCACATTGCTATTAAAACAAATCTGCTGTGCAAGAGTGTTCCATTAATAAACGGTTTGGGGACAGTCATTGTAACACATATGAACCTTCAAATCTTGGGCTTTTTGTGGGTACAGGTTCAAATAAGAGTTGAAGAACTCACAATGATTATATATATATATATATATATATATATATATATATATATATATATATATATATATATATATATATATATATATACACACACACACAACTTTCAGTGGTTGCCAAGATTTTGGTCTGATAAATTACAGTATTAAAAATAAATTTAAAAAGTTCAGGCGTGACCTTGAAGTTGGCCGATTAGTAGAGGCAATGTGGTCTGCTAACATAAAACTCAGCATGAGCAGAAGACATCCCCTCCTAGGACAACAGCAAGTTCGCCAAAAGAAGCTTAATCAACAAAAGTAGTTTTTTCAATAATATAAAATGTTTTGTAGAAGCACATTTTTCATGGTAAAATGGTATTAACACGGAGTCTTAAAAGGTCGGTTTTTTTGGTGTTTTTTTAACTCATTTGGCATTCCCTTATATTCCGTTTTATTTAGCAGATTAGAGCATTTTCAAAATGAAATGCATGTTTCTGGACAACGTTCATGCATAATGATATAGAAGGGATTTCAGAAGTTTGTCTCACATAACTTTAAAAGAAACACGCTAAACAGTATAACCACTGTCCAGAATAGCACTTTCCCAGTTTAATATGAAACCTTTCAAAAATGCTTTTACATAAACTAGGGTTATTTTAGGGGCCTAGGTATCACCTAATCTCTTCCATATCTATAAGGAAAAATTAACACTTATCTTGCCCAACCTGGATAACCAGTATTGGAATAAAGCATTAGGCTAACCTGCTCTCCGCTAACCACCATAGTCTATGTTGGAGAATATAGACAATGATAATGTGAGATCATCAACATTTGTCCAATCAAATGCTTCTCTCACACACACACACACACACACACACAATTTTTCCTACCGGTATATATCTGTGAAGGCATGCCAACATTGTGGCAGCCTTTAACTGTTAGAGATAGTAAAATAAATACAAATCACCACCACCTGAAGAAACAGCTCCTGTTGGAAAGAATCAAAATATCTATGGTAATATTTTAAAGATTCAGTCTTTAACATGTTGACTTAGATTTGCGTGCATGTCATGGCGTAGTTGGTGTAAGCTCAAGAATTCAGTTTGTTGAAAAGAACTGAAATTGACCACGAGTTAATATTTTTTTTTCCAAATGAGGCACATGCCCTGAAGAAAATCCCTTTGACACTTTTTGTGGACATCATGAAGTGAAAATGGGCTGCTTGCAAGATAATATAATAATAATAATAAAGATTTGCTTTGAGAATATGCACAAGAGGGCAATGTTACCGTTACCAATGGCATGTGAACTTTTTGAAGGTGAATGTTACACAAACTGTTATGAGCATAAAAACAGGTCATGTAGAAAGCCGAGCAGCACCTCGCTCTGTGACACAGATTCTTACCTCAGATTTTTCCAGTTTGGTTTGAGCATCAATCTGAGTAACAATTTCATTCATGTTTGTTTCTAGTACCATACCTCCCATCACCATTTCTGCAAGAATGTTATGGACCTGAGGAAACACAAAACACAACCGTCTGTTCATGCTGACATGTCAAATATAATAGTTCATGCCATCATAAGAAAAAACATTTCCAGTATACATGTCAGGATATGCCTCTCCTCCAAAACACAATCCTTCCTCCTAGACTCCATATTCTCTTCTGACAAACACCATGATACATCATAAGTCAGATAGCGCCTGAGAATTGCCAGCAATTCAAATTGAATATGTAATTTAAGGCCAATGTAGCCAAACTGGAAGCACTTAAGACTTGGAGAATGTTTCCAGTTCAGCTATTTTGGACTTAAATTGTAATTTCACTTTGAATTCCCAACAATTCTCACTTCAGTTAAAAACCCTGCTTGTGTCAGAAGTCACACATTAAATTCCAAACATTAGGCAGCATTTGTGGCTGTTCATGCAGTTTGATATTGCAACCAGCATACCACACCTCTCTAGCAGGCACCCTGAGGTGTGCCATGGCTGCCAATGTGGTATACCTGCAAGGATCAGATCTACATAACTGTATTCCGAGCGCAATAGAGCCCTCTGGGCCCACTCCTTAGCGGTCGTTTAGTCACTTATCAGATTCCAGCGCAGATGTCCCTCAGCCCGAGTCTGCGCTCTACCTCCTCCGTCGAGGACCCTAGTGTGCATGCGCAGCACGTGCTGCAAGCGCATTAGGCCATTCCCGTAAGAAAAGCATTGATGTAATGGTTTCCTATGGGGGTTTAACTGAAACTGTATGTTCTCATGCAGAGCATGAGGATGTCGAGCGTCAAGTGACCCAAAGTCCAATAAAATCCTGGAAGCGCCTCTAGCGGCTTTCTGGAAGTTCATACTTCCGCATCATCTTCTAGAACTCCTACAGATTTAAACAGTAACAAATGGCTGTCAGCTGATACTCTCAGACAATAAATAATGTTTCAACTTACAATGAGCTGGTATGATAATGTGGATGTATGAACGTCTGCTTTATCTAATATACTCAGAATGGAAGAATAACAGACTCTGTACACATTAAGGCAAGTGTCCAAAAAAAAGTGTTATGCCAAACTGCTAATAAAAGAAGCACACATACAAATAGCCATATTTAATGAAAATATATGAACTGTATGGTAAATCCACACACACACGCATATATATATATATATATATATATATATATATATATATATATATACATACATACATACAAATGAACATCATAACCACTGCTGCCACTCAATAGTAGTGGGAGTTTGGGTGCAGGGCTTATGTCTATGTTTTTATTTGCTTTTGTATTACAAAGTCATGATATGGTCTAAACAACTCATCATTAAAAATATTTAATGCATATTTAAAGCTGTGTTTATGGTGCCAGAAGTACCGTGGCATTTTCTCTCTCATAGAATGCAGAACAAATGATCTAAAATTGTTTTTAGAGAGGACACCAGATTGATCCCTTAATTTTAAATATCCACACGAACATACAAAACTCTCAAAAATAATCCCCCATTAACATTTAGTCCCTAGCTCACAAGAACAACCCTTCACTTCATTCTGCCAATTTTTCCTTGTCTTTTATTTACACCATCCACATGAGTTCACAAGGGCAGCCTCATTTTAAGGAATGTCAGGAATTGCCCTATCAACCTTTCTCTTCTCCTTACAAAAAGTACCTAAAGCCTTCTCTCTCTTGGGAAGTCCAGTATCTTCCTAGGTAATTCCTTTCTTAATACCAATCAGCCAAGTCTACCTATCTATTGATTAAATCACATATAAACTGAACACCCTGGGGGAGTGGGGAAGCATAGAAAAAAACAGCAGGATATATAAAATAGATGAGGGTCGCTGTCCCCCCCCCCCCAATATGTTAAAAAAGCTGTAATATGGTCATCAGTTTCCATTTTAAACCACTGTGGAATATATACACACACAATATATATATTCACACAATACCATGCAAAAGTCAATAGGTTTTCTCTTTCTCAATCTTTATCCATATATAAAAACACTGTTGCATTGCGGAGTACCAAAGGATTGTGCCAGGCATAATCTTGCCTGGCATTTAAAGAGTAAAACCACTTATGGAGCAAACATAATTCCCACTGATCTTATTTATGCCATTTAAGAAAGTAGTCTACTCCTGACCTTTCAGAAAACCAAAGCAATCTTTCTTAAACCGCTTAGATGAAACTTCATCGCAGGGGCTCTTTCTTTTTCTACTTTCCAAGCAAACATTTTGTAGCTATTACGATCTGCATTTGCTGCATTTAAAGAATTATTTGCTATTTCTAATACACTTAACACACTAGGAAAGTAATGCATATTATTGGTTGTGTGTAGCAATGATAAATTTAGAAGAGCTGTCTGCATTATTCAATACTGAACGGAAGAAATCGACACAAGCCAGCAGCTTCTTGTTACCATGTCTCTTTAAAGGCACATTCTGGGGAGGATTTACAATTCTGAATGAATTTTAGACATAATTCATTTATTTTTTTTTCAAAGAAATTTAACAACAAATAAGATACTTAACTTCTCTATCCTATGGATTTAATATGCCTCCTCTGAATCTCAAGGGGAAAAAAACAAAACAAATAAAACTCAAAAACAAACAAAACAACAAAAAGCCCACAACCCAGAAACTGGATAAAATGTGTAATGTGACCTCAAACATAATGAAAACGGTAAGACAGGTGTGTGTACAAGTGTTAACGATGTCACGAGCGCACATTTGTTTCTCAGTGATAGAAATGCTCAGGGAAATGCTACGGAGGGCAACATTTTTCCAACACCCTTTTGTGATAAGTGACACACCAGACAATACATCCCTTAAGAATGAATTACATGATGCCTGTAACATGCAATCAGGAACAAAACCAGTCTCTTTACAGTACCTTTCAGCAACCACCAATTCCCAGCGAGTCAAAAAATGTTGCGCACAAAAAAAAACAAAAAAAACATTCCCTGAGTTGGATTTGCATTTCTACTCTCATAGTGTTAATAGGAAAGAAAGACTGATAGGTATACATCGCATAGTGCTATTCTACTCTGCCGAAATGTTTATAAAAACTATACACAAGGGGCATATACTAAATGGATGTAGGGGAAAAGAAAGTGGGAGATTTTTTTATTTAGCTGCTCTAATGGTGTATTTCAAGGTTTTAAATAAATAAATAAATAATGCTTAAGGACATGCTGGAGTGTCCCCCCTTTTTTTTTTTTTTAAATATTCAATATTACAACACAAACGTAGCAAGGATGAAATTTCAGATACACATTCTATAATTTTTAAAAGGAATTTTTTTTTAAAGAATTATAAAAATAATGCGTTGACATATATTACCAGAAAATACATGAATTTCAAATAGTAATTAACCATGCTTTGTAGCCTCTTTTATATTGTACTGCTGAGCTATCCCACAAACCCTCACAGAGCAGAGCATTAGCAGCACTAGTAGTTCAATTGTCCGTTTTAAATTGCAGAAAGCACACAGCTGAACTCTCATAAACCTTAGCTGTATCACCCGCAGGATAATACAGCTGTAAGTAAGGTCATGTGCAGCTGTATGATTATAATTTTTTTTTTTTTTTAAATCTTTATTTTATTTGTGCTAGAGGTAACAACAGATTAGCAGTGCCACAAGAGCATCTGCAGGCGTATTCATTGCATCGCACAGTGTGGCATGTAAACAGCACTTTTTTTTTTTTTTATATAATATAACATAAAGGTAGTAGACATGCTAGGTCTAATGTTTTTTTGACAGTTGTACACACAGAGGCTTATGGTGTTTGTGTAGGCATGTTTCAAGACAATAAGGGGGACATACCCTCAACCAAAGGTAATCAAGCTTAAATTATGCATCAGTAGTATTATGTAAGAAGGTGGCTATGCTCAAAATGCATATAGTGACGGCTGTGTTCAAGGCTAGGGCTGTGTGAATTTTCTAAAAGCCTGCATTTATATTTCACTGGGCCAACGACCGGTGTGTGATTATGTTATCATGTACAATTATTGTTAAGTCGGAGCTTCAATTTTAGATGCAGGTATGTAATTCAAACAGGATTAGGTCATGCAAGAACTAGGTTAGTAGCAACAACATAGTACAGGTTTAACATGCTAGTAACGACACTTGGCTAAAGCATTTGTACCTGCTAAGCGTTTAACAGTTAGTTAGTAGGAGAGATACTGCGTATTCAATAAGAAGCAAAACATGACAAATATATAAACAGCATATTTCTGAGTGTTTGTGCTAAATTTCGTCTAGCTCAGGGGTAGAAGGCTTAGTAACATTATGGGACACAGTCCTCCATAACTGCATGGACGTGGTGGTGTGGCAGCAGTCCATGCCTCAGTGTGGCGGTGAGAGTAAATGAAAGTCAGCCGACTCCTGTATTCGGCACTCGTCGGGCACATACCGGAGAGTACCATGGGGCCTCGGTGTCGTAGGTCATGAAGGTTAGAGGGACTCCGCTGCTGCCTCCCGGTTCTGCGTGTGCGCCTTGGGTGGTGTGGAGGTATACTTGGTGGTGTGACAGCTTTTCCGCACCCCGTGCTGTTTGGTGAGTGTGGGTCTTTGTGTGCCTTCTTGATGCAGAGGCACAGTCCCTCGGAATGCTGTTTGCGTCTGTGCATTGCTGCACGTGTGTAAGACGTTGACCGGACTTTCTTGGCCTCGCCTGTTGTAGGCCGGGAATAGGCCCCTTAAGTGCGCCATTTTAGTATGTAAAGTGGCGGGCCGCGTTTAGTGGCTCTCCGAACCAGTCGGGACCCAGGTTTGCGGTGTCGGGTGCTCGGTCTGCGAATTTCAAATCTGGGTAGAGCTCTTATTGCCTTCTGCCGCTTTGTGGTGGTCGGTGGCATTGCCATGTGTTTCAGCGCAGGTATACTTGCAGGAGAGGTGGCGGGCAGTCAGGTGGCTGCTTGGTCCTGTGCCAGTATGGTCTGCCACCGCGTCCAGAAAAGATCAAAGGCTGCCGCTATGCGGTCCTCTTGGGTGAGCTCGCTTGCTGGCTGCGCCGATAAAGGTTGAATGTGTGGGGGTGTAGAAGCTCGGTCGGCAGCCGCCATCTTGGCCTCTGGGTGCGTGCCACCTGCAGTCCTGGAGGCTTGCGGGGTTCTGTAGCCCTGTGGAATCTGGACTGGGATGACCCACGCCGGTCCATAGGGGGGGGACAAGGGCCTTTAGCCATCGAGGTCGCTAATCGCGGCGGTAGGAGAGCGGCCGTCCCCCCCGCGCTCGCCACATGAGTAGGCCTCGATTGCCTGATCGGTGAGGGTAGCTTGTGGTGCCGTTTGTGGGGTATCACTCCATGCTGCTGAACGTCCCCTTTCGATTAGTGGCCGTTGTGACCCGATTAGTCGCTTTGTGGAGCGTGAAAGTAGATTTTAAGTGCTCTTGTTGCAGGAGCTCTCGTGGTTCACGTCTTCCCTGCACTGCAGTCAGGCCTTGCCCCCCGTGCAGCTGTATTATTAATATCAAAACAAATGAATAATGAAGTGTAACTGAATCTACATGTTGCAGGTTTGGGTGCCTGTAGTGTCTCTTTAAAATGGACCATTTGTAAACCAATAACCAAAGAGCGAAATATGGGACAAAATACAAAAACCGAGAAGCATTGCAACTAGCTGTTTGGCAGTTAGATGAAAAGAAAAAAAAATGGCCCTGCAGAAAATATGAATGATTGGCTTTACCTTTAAAATTAGATTCTAAGGAAAAAAACTATTTTTATTTTCAGTTCTGAATACAAGTTCATTAAAGTCAATTTCTAAATGTAAACTTGATAATTGCATTTGAATTGTAACTCAGTCCAGACAAACCAAAAGTGTTTAATCACATGGCTTTAACAGTTTGTAACGATACAACCCTGGCATCTCTGTAACTGAAGGCGCAACAGTTCAGGCCTAATATCGTTCGTGGGTAAGTGCGTTAACTTTCACAGCTGATCACTATATTAAGTAATATTGCATCTAGTCCTCTGGTAATACTCTATGAGTGTACAGAAATAAATAAATTACAGTATAGCACTAAAAATATGATATTACAAATAAATACAAATATTTGAAAAAAAAGCAGCACTATATAATGTGAAAAAAAGCTCCAATCACATGTATCAACATTAACCAAAAAGGTGCGCTGTGATTTTTTTTTTTTAATTCTTTGTTTTTGTTGTGCAGTTAGTTACATGTTATCAACATACGCCACAACAGCGTGTTTGAAGGTGTATTTAGGTTTGACAGTGGCATGAGAAATTGCACATTTTTATATAGGTATAACAAGATTGGTTAAACAGCGAAAACGTGGGTGATTCACGTTTAACATTGCTAGAGTAACTTTGCTAGTGTAGTTGTAGTGTGGTTACATGCGTCTAGATTAGCAATGGCACAGACTGCACGGGGATTCAACGTTAATGAACAGGCTAGGCAGGCATATTTAACTGGTGGGCACATTGAATATGAGATGCTAGCTGTCTATGCTTAGTATACATCACAAGTGAGGTACAGGAGTGTGTCAAATTATAGGCTAGGATCTGTGTACCTGGACCTGCCAGCCTAACATGTAGCACTAGAAAACAAGTGAACTCGAGAAGTTAAATGCTTGTCATATAACAACAAAAGAAATTAAAACAGTGCTAGGAGACATGTCAGGCCATCAGGAGATTAAGTTAATTAGTTAAGATAGTCGCTTGCCAAGTATTAGGAAAGTAGATAAACTATCAACACCACAGGGTCCTAAAAACGTTAGGGAAAAAGTAATGTATAGACTGAGGATAACAAAAGTCATTACATTGCTGGTGATGGTCTTGCCCCGTGTTAGCAGGAGTCATGGTATCTGAATGGCACCCAATGCCACAGGTGGGTCACAGCAGAGAGTTCAGCCACAGTGAGTCTCAAGGTTTTCCGGTCCATGAACCAGGGTTCCTCTTGACTGCGCTCTGTCTTGAATCCTTGGGTTCAAAAATATTATGCTGTTTCAAATCAGTGGTGCGCTTTATCAGAGTGTCCACATCAGTCCCTGAATGGCAGATGTCCCCTGTGAGCTTTGCTCCCCGCAGCCCGTCTGTATATCTCGGTTCCTGCAGCTTTAGTCGGGAGATGCTGTGTGGCAGTCAGAGTGATTTGCGGCATCTAGCGTGGGAGGCTGGTTTGTGTGGTGTCGCTTGGCTGTGTCTCTGTCTCCTCCGCCAGTGTCTTATGGTGAGTGTCATAAGGTGAGCTTCATGCTGGGGGCACTGTAATTTGTGTGCTAGGCTGGTTGTTGCAGGTGTTAAGTCCGGCGATGTCTGTGAGCAGCGCAGGTTACAAGTGGTGCGGGGAGACAGTTTGCAGTCCCTCTTCACCGGCACTGGCGCTTTATAGCGGTCGGGGCCCCGGGGTGAGGGCCGGGATCACTCCCCCGGCACAGGGAGGGTAGTTCCTCTCGGGCCTAGGTACCTGTGTGGGCACAGTTAGGCGGGATAGCGGGGCAGCGCCCGTCTGTCCCACTCACCGCCGGAGTAGGCCTCTGCTGGGATAATGAATGCCTATCCTCCAAGGGACTGCAGCTCAAGGAGCCAGCCTCTCCTCGGACCCAGTGCCCCCAGCCCATTGAGGGCCGCCGCTGCTAGTTAGTACATCCTTAGGGAATCATGGTTGCAGGGCTTAAATTTAGATAAGTTGCCGGAGCTGGTCTGTCTTGCGGCCATCCAGCTTGGCGGTCCGGCCCCACCCCACCCCCGCGCTTTGATTTTAAGACTTTAACCCCTTAAGGACACATGACATGTGTGACATGTCATGATTCTCTTTTATTCCAGAAGTTTGGTCCTTAAGGGGTTAAATAAATACCTTATAGTTAAAGTGTAACTTTACATAAAACAATTGGTGTAACAGTATGCTTATACCCAAAGTGCCAGTGTGCACTGTTCTAAAACACACTAATATGTGTATTATGAATATAATAAAACCACAATAGTGATGTAAACGTCTTACTCTATTTTACTCGCCGAGGAGTATCCTACTCTGCTTGTCTCAAGGTTCCAATATGATATCTCAGAAAAGAGAAAAAGCACAAGCACATAGGGCAATGTTATGTAAAAAGGAATAGGTAAAATACACAAACACTCGCAAATGTAGAGCAGTAAAGTCTGCTCTGAACTGTGATGGCATCTTTTGCAAGTATGGAGACTTGAAGCTGCGGTGAAGGCAAACAATGCTTTATTTACAATCTGGATAAAAACAGCTTCCAGGCAGGTAAGGACCCTTTCTTGTACTATTGTCTCCTCCGATTTGTGTCTTAACCAGTCCTTGGGTCGACTGCTGGCTTCACAGGACTCAGAGGGCCGGATTCGTCCCACACTTCTGTGAGGCGGGGCTTACCGCCGTTGAGCGTAATGTCAGATCGTGATGACGCGTTTCGCCGATGCACTAGGCTTCATCAGATCCGCCCTAACTTCGACCACAGTCTCAGCTTAAATCTCAGTGGTGGGCGTGACTGCCCAAAAAGTCAGCAAATAACGCTATGTAATTGGCTAAAATAGAAAACCTTATTTTCATAAGCATATGTAAGCACCCAAATCTTAATACATACTAAAAGGGAATATTCACTAAAATGTTAAAAGTTCTATATGAAAAAAACAGTGTTTTAAAAATATCCACAATGCTAAAAAAAACGCTTCTAATTATAAAGAATTCTTATAAACACACATCAAAATGCTGCATATTGGAAATAGCTCAACAAACATACAAAAAAAAAAAAATAATAAAATAATAAAAAAAAAATGGTATGCGGTTTTATTTTTATTTGTTTGTGGAGCTATTACCAATATGCTGCATTTCAATATGTTTTTATGAGAATTATCTATACATAGAAGCTTTTATTAGCATTGTGGATATTTTTATTACTCTTTTTTCATACAGGACCTAATATTTTAGTGAATATTCCCTTTTAGTATGCATTAAGATTTGGGTGCTTGCATATGCTTATGAAAATAAGGTTTTCCATTTTAGCCAATTACATGGTGTTATTTGCGGATTTTTTAGGCAGCCACGTCCACCATTGAGATTTAAATTGAGACTGATCGAAGGGCCGATCTGATGAAGCCGAGTGCATTGGCGAAACGCGTCAGTCTCTGACATCATTAGGTCATTACGCTTGACGGCCATAAGCCCCACGTCCCAGAAGAAGTGTGGTACGAATCCAGCCCACTGAATCCGGTGTGAGTAGCAGGAGTGCTAGCACGCATGTGCAGCACAGGATCCAGCTGATTCCCCTCCCCGGAAGTGACGAGGGTATAGAAATCTGACTGGTATAGCAGAATGATAGAAAACTGGCACTCAACCTAAGTACTGGTTAAGACACAAATTGGTGGAGAGGAAAGAGGACATGAAAGGGGACTTATCTGCCTGTTTTTATCCAGATTGTGAATAAAGCATTGTTTGCCTTCACCACAGCTTCAAGTCTCCATAATTGCAAAAGATGCCATCACAGTTCAGAGCAGACTTTACTGCTCTACATTTGTGAGTGTTTGTGTATTTTACCTATTCCTTTTTACATAACATATTGCCCTATGTGCTTGTCCTTTTTCTCTTTTCTGAGATATCATATTGGAACCTTGAGACAAGCAGAGTAGGATACTCTTCAGTGAGTAAAATAGAGTAACGCGTTTACATCATTATTGTGGTTTTATTATATTCATATTTTTTTCACAATAATACACATATTAGGGTGTTTTAGCACAGTGCACGCTGGCACTTTGGGTATAGGGTATTTATTTAAAGTCTTAAAGACACAGTGCACTTTACTTTTTAATACTCTATGAGTAACTACTCTGTAGAGGACAATAAATTGCAATATACCTGTGAGACCTCAAGGAAGAGACAAACAAGCTTCTTCTTGGTTTAAACAACAGCACCAACTTTATTTTACAGGAACCAGGGTTTTTAAATACTCAGCACACAATATACAACTATATTATTAATTTTAGTTATTTTCCCCCTTTGTGCATGTCCATCCTGACAACAAAGCGCTATCTAGATCGTCTAGGCAGATATCTTAGCATGACAATCTGTATCACAATATCTTTTTGGTCCCAGCTGGAGGGTAGAGGCTCTGCCTCTTGTGCCATGTGACATCTGTAGAATACATTTTGTCACACTGTTAAAACAGTTACAAAAATATATATACATGAGACAAAACAAGTACTATTTTAACTCACGTCACAGTTTGTGGTAAAAAAGGAAGGGTTTCTGCTACCATTTCCCATCAGCCGCCAAATGCAATGGCTTACAGGAACAGGCATTATGTTAAGGGATATGCAATAAATGCGCATGGTTCTTTACAGCACATATGCAAAATTATCTAAGATACTGTGATATGGATTCTCCATAGACTATTTTGTACTCTCCAGCACAAAGAGTACAGATGGCTCCTGGCAGGTGGCTTTGACGGGAGCTGCAAGAAGCTGAAGCAGTTTGGTGGCACGTAGGAAGAACATTTTAAGGTAAATATATCTAATAAACAGATCCACATCGACCATCTCTACAAAGCAGAAATCCTGATAGCCAGTGGTGTATCCTGGTTTTGTGCTGCCCTAGGCACACACTCACACTCACATTAACACTTTTCTTTTTTTTTTTTTTTTACTTTAACCCCCCCAGCCTCCTTACCTTTGGGAATGCTGGGGGGGGTCATCTTTCTCCCTGGTGGTCCAGTGGCTGCTGGGCGGTCGGGCGGCGCTGCTGGGCGGGCGGCGAGGGAGCACTCCCCCTGAGCTGTCTGCTCAGCTCCCTCGCGCGCCGCACAGTGAGGCTGGGAGGCGGAGCCGGAATATGACGTCATATTCCGGCTCCCAGCCTCACTCTGCGGCGCGCGAGGGAGCTGAGCAGACAGCTCAGGGGGAGTGCTCCCTCGCCGCCCGCCCAGCAGCGCCGCCCGACCGCCCAGAAGCTGCCCAGCATGTCTGTTAGCCGCAAGGCTAACAAGACATTTGCCTTGGGCATATGGGGGGCGGCTTTTTTTGCCGCCCTCTGGAAAATGCCGCCCAAGGCAAATGCCTTGTTTGCCTCGCGGCTAATACACCCCTGCTGATAGCACATTAAAACAGATGCAAGTTTGCAGTAGATGTGATCTACTTGGATTTTGCAAAGGTGTTCGATACGGTTCCACACAATAGACTCAAAAACTCATGTTCTTCGGCAGAACACTGGCTTAAAGTTAATAGTACAGAGAGTTGTCATTAATGGTACATTTTCCAGCTGGACAAAAGTGTACACAGACACCTTTTTGAGATTTATTACCTTGTCCCTTATTGAAAATCCTTTTCATTCAGCAGTCAATTGAGGGGAAGCAGAGGATTTAATATTTTAATGAAAGTCATGTGTCAGTGTTTGCAGTTGATAGAAAACTAGGCGAGGGAATACATGGTGAGCAGGATATTATGTTGCTGCAGAGGGATTTTAAGAGATTAAGATAGTGTCATGTATAAAAAAGGGCATTCATTTTCAATATATATATATATATATATAAAAAAATATATATATATAAATCAATGGTAAGACCACACCTTAAATATGTCACACAAATTTGAGCACCTGTTCTGGAAAGATGTTAAAGGACCACTATAGTGCCAGGAAAACACTCGTTTTCCTGGCACTATAGTGCCCTGAGGGTGCCCCCACCCGCCGGGCTGGATGGAGAGGAAGGGGTTAAACTTACCTCTTTCTCCAGCGCCGGGCGGGGAGCTCTCCTCCTCTTCGGCTGAATGCGCATGCGCAGCCAGAGCCGCGCGCGCATTCAGCCAGTCTCATAGGAAAGCATTCACAATGCTTTCCTATGGACGTTGGCGTCTTCTCACTGTGATTTTCACAGTGAGAAGCGCGGAAGCCCTCTAGTGTCTCATTTCTCTGAAACTGCTATGTTTATAGAAAAAAGGGTTAACCCTAGCTGGACCAGGCACCCAGACCACTTCACTAAGCTGAAGTGGTCTGGGTGCCTATAGTGGTCCTTTAACCCCTTAAGGACACATGACATGTGTGACATGTCATGATTCCCTTTTATTCCAGAAGTTTGGTCCTTAAGGGGTTAAAGGAACACTATAGTCAGCTAAATTACTTTAGCTAAATAAAGCAGTTTTAGTGTATAGATCATTCCCCTGCAATTTCACTGCTCAATTCACTGTCATTTAGGAGTTAAATCACTTTGTTTCTGTTTATGCAGCCCTAGCCACACCTCCCCTGGCTATGATTGACAGAGCCTGCATGAAAAAAAAACTGGTTTCACTTTCAATTTACCTTAAATAAATGTATCTCAATCTCTAAATTGAACTTACACATACAGGAGGCTCTTGCATGGTCTAGCAAGCTATTAACATAGCAGGGGATAAGAAAATCTTAATTAAACAGAACTTGCAATAAAGAAAGCCTAAATAGGGCTCTCTTTACAGGAAGTGTTTATGGAAGGCTGTGCAAGTCACATGCAGGGAGGTGTGACTAGGGCTCATAAACAAAGGGATTTAACTCCTAAATGGCAGATAATTGAGCAGTGAGGCTGCAGGGGCATGTTCTATACACCAACACTGCTTCATTAAGCTAAAGTTGTTCAGGTGACTATAGTGCCCCTTTAAGTCACTAGAAAAAGTGCAGAGGGGAGCTAGAAAATTAAAAGAAACAAAGATTTTAGGGGGGAGGAAGCTAATAAATCTAAATGTGTTTAGTTTAGAAAAACCACAGTTGATATGATAACATTATACAAATATTTTCAGGGCGCATAAACCGTCTGGAAACATCTTTATAAACAGTACTATACACAGGACACAAGGTCACACATTTAGACTGGAAAGAAGGAGATTTAGTCTAAGACAAAGGAAAGAGTTCTTTACAGTAAGAACAAGAAGAGATGGCTTGATCAGTGCCTGTACAGGTTTTTAAATAGCAACTGAATACTTGCAAAAGCACAATATTCAGAGATATATTTAATGTGTGTTAAAGCTTCTTGATCCAAGGAAAGATCTGACTACCATTCTGGGGATGAAAAGGATATTTTCCTAGTGTGTCGCAAAATTGGAAAGAACGTCAGACTAGATTTGTTGCCTTCTTTTGCATCAACAGTGGAAGCAGATGTGAAAAAGGCTGAACACGAATGCTTTTTTCCCCCCAGGTTATGTAATTACTGTACCTTGTCTACGTGGAAAATTAAATCCAGTTCACAGACATTTTCAAAGCACTTGTCCAAGGTTTCCACAAAGACCTGTGAAAATAGCAAACAGGTTATGTGAAAAATAAATATGTAACACAAAAAGGAACAGCGTCCTGTAGCGAAAAAAAGAAAAGAAAAAAAAACAACCACATCAACAAACAACATACGGTACAATAACCTTTAGGAGTGCTAGAAAAGTGACCAAAGGAATACTGAGTTTATTTACAAACTGTTTATTTGTAATTGGCAGGGGAAAATAATCTACTAGCTGAATTTAAAAAGAGCAGGTTTGTTAAAATTAGACTTAAATCACACTTATCAAGTAAATAAGTAATGCACCATAAACTGTGTATGCATGCACAATTTGAAGGCTCACTTCCCTTGGAGAAAGCAGAGCTCCGGACTGCGAGTATCGATAGTAAAAACACAGCCCTGGTTACAAAACAGTAAATAGAGCTGGGAATAAACGGATAGCAGGCCATACTGTGTCTATTATCTTGCCCGGGACACTGATCATCAAGTACGGATGATGTGTGGTATACTTGAATTGATAAGCAACGTGTCCCATAAACCCCCTTTGGACAGAGGTTTATGTGGATAAGACCTGTCACCTCAGTACAGAATAAGATACTTATGGTAGGGATGTGCACACAGACTCACCAAGCAATGCATTTTACCTATCTACACTTTATTTTATGTATTTGTCAATACATTTTCTGTACAATAGTGTTACCAGCTAAAATATTAAATTGTCAGATACTGTTGATTTTAAGGCAAACTCTTTACAGCTAAAATTCGAAAAATTTAAATATAAATATGTAAAGGGGTACTCCAAGTTCCAATACCACTGCAGCTTAGTATGTTGCCAAAAGTCTCCGTCTCTGGGAGCTGCCCCAAGGTTGTCAAACCATTTAGAAGCAGTCTGACAAAACCAAAAAAAAATAAAAATACAAAAATCATATCTAATCACACTCAGACAATGCCCTCCTCCTGCAGAGATACCATGGAATTAATACATCTATATTATCAATATTAATTCCATTGAGCCTGGACAATATTTAAGCAGCTGATGTGGATGTCTTTGGGTGCCTAAGAGAGCTCTGATTTTTGTCAAATCGCTCCTAGAGGTAATATTTCTAGGTGGTATGGTAATAATAATGCTAAACTATTTTTACATTACACCGTGTGGCACCAAAACCCGCAGCTCAATATTACATGGCTAAATATTCCATTTAAAAAAAAAAAGAAACCCTGTCAAAAAAAATAATTATTGAGCATATGTAAATACCCTCCCCAAAGGCATTCACTGTGGATGCACCATACGAATAGGAAGAGTGCAGCAATAGTTTTCGACATACAAACTCTTGTTGAACTCCGAGACATCACAATGGGAATAGCTAGTACAATATGAGCCCTACCTAGTCCCAATTCACAATGTTTACAAGTATGTGCACACAAATTATTTAAAACATGCTAATAGCAGTCAGACAGAATTACAAATAGTTCAAATAACTCCGATATAACCCTTTAAAAACACATGTTAAAAAATCCCATGATTTGAAGTGTATAATGGGTTTCCATATATCAAGGGGCATGGTTCTAGTAGTGTTTGGCAGTTGTAAGAATGCATGCTTATTACATTTTGGGCAGTTTTAAGCAAAAAAAAGATAACATTCAGTTTTATTTTTCTCTCTCTTTCAAAGATTTATTTTCAGAATGGACAACACCCTGTTCTTGTAAGAATCTTCTCACTTGGGACAATATCATCATTAATCTCGTAGAAAACACAAAGAGAACAGAACAGCATTCTCATATTGCACAAGCAAGAATAACATTATTCATATCTTAATATACTAACAAAGCAATTGCCTAATGCTTCTAAAGTATATTAATTGAATGCTCAGAATTTCAAAAGGCTGTGTAAAAATATTTCTCCTTAAAGGACCACAAACATGTATTTATCTCCCTAGAATGTAAAAACACCATCTAGCTCCTGACCCACCTAAATATAGTAAAATTGTACCATTATTCCAGTCTGCTGGTGCTGCTCAGCCCCTGATCTAACTCCTTGGCTGACATAATCGAAAGTGATGATCTCAGTCAATCGCAATGCTTTCCCATAGCTGCAGGTAGATTACTGCTCCCTCGCACACAGGTAGAGAGAGCCCACTGGACCCCAGGGAAAGCTCTACTCAAATCTCCCAAACGTATGAAGGCTGGGTAGATTTTAATTAAAATAAAAATCGCAGTTTATGAGGGAGAAAATGTGTTTGTGTGTGTCTCTGTGTGAGTGCAGTCTCTGTCAGGGTGTGTGGGTCTGTTCAGGTACCTGCCCCCTTCCAAATCGCACGAGAAAGGTGGTTTTACTCACCTTTTTCCCCCCTCAGTGCCAGTTTCGCCATGGTTGGTCCTGCCTCCATGGCTGAAAGGGTCAGTCTTTATGATCTCAGCTAAGGGTGGATATTGCGCATGCGCATCAAAACAATGTGCCAATCAGCATCTCCTCATAGAGATGCACTGAATCAATGCAACTCTGTGGGGAACATTTAGACCCTCCATACAGAGCGTGGAGACGCTGAACGTAGGTGCTGCATTCTATGCAGCATTGACCAAGGACTCTCTAGTGACTATCTGAGTTACTATTACTAGGCAGTAATGAACACTGCCTTTCTCTGAAAAGGCAGTGTTTACATTGAAAGGTCTGCAAGTACAGGATTTAGACACCAGACCACATTAAGCTGGTTCTGGTGTCTTTAGTGTCCCTTAAGAACTGCATTTTTCTCGTTGAAATTTAAACTTAAATAAAATAAAAAATTAAAAAAAAAATTGGCTCCTAGATTCTAAACACATTTGTGAAGCCCTTTTATACTATATTATAGTAGAAATAAAGAACATTTTTGAGAAGTGTTAGATATTCCTTAAGGTACATGTCATCAACGCAGTAGATCAAATAAGTAATGACTGACAACAACAAAAATCCTGCTTTTCCATCACAGAAAAAAGAAAAACATGGGTTTGATGTGTTTTGCTAATGACAAATTACAGGGATTATTTTCTGCAGAGGCGGTATGGTGCCATCTACTGTTCACAGCATGGAAGTGTCCTTAGCAAAACAACATTTACAAATTCCAACCTCAGCATATAAAAATTGGGTCAAGAAATTTCAATAAAATGCAATAAATCTAATGTAAAAATTATATACTTCTAATATTAAAATTAAAGACACTTGATGCGCATAATAAGGCAGGCAAGAGAAAAGCCCTACAAGATTGTTATGGATATACATAAATTAAAAATTTCCTCCTTGACCCTCTTCAATCTGGCTTCCGCCCTCTCCACTCTACAGAGACTGCCCTTATCAAAGTTACTAACGACCTAATCGCAGCTAAATCCAAAGGCCACTACTCCATACTAATTCTTCTTGACCTCTCAACGGCCTTTGACACCGTTGATCATGCTCTCCTTCTTCAAACTCTTCAATCGCTTGGTCTCTGTGACTCTGTCCTCTCATGGTTTTCCTCTTATCTCTCCCAACGCTCATTCAGTGTCTCCTTTTCTAATGATACCTCCTCCCCTTGCCCTGTCTCAGTTGGAGTTCCCCAAGGCTCCGTCCTTGGTCCCCTTCTATTTTCTCTTTATACTGCCTCTCTTGGCAAACTTATTACCTCTTTTGGATTTCACTACCACCTGTACGCTGATGACACCCAACTATATCTCTCCTCCCCGGACCTCTCCCCTGCCGTCCTGCAACGTGTCACTGCTTGCCTTTCTTCCATCTCTGACTGGATGTCCTCCCGCTTTCTGAAACTCAATCTCTCAAAAACTGAGCTCCTTGTCTTTCCTCCTCCTAATACTGATCCTCCTCTTTCGCTCTCCCTCCAAGTTTGTGGTACCAACATCAGTCCATCCTTGCAAGCACGCTGTCTTGGCGTCATACTTGACTCTGGTCTCACCTTTGAGCCTCACATCCAGCATGTTGCCAAATCCTGTAGATTCCATCTTAAAAACATAGCCCGCATCCGCCCCTTTCTTGCACCAGATACTACCAAGGAGCTTGTCCATGCTCTAGTAATTTCCCGCATGGATTATTGTAACCCTCTCCTGATTGGTCTCCCCAATAGCCGTACTGCACCCTTACAGTCCGTAATGAATGCTGCTGCTAGATTGATTTTCCTCTCTAGTCGTTTCTCTCACACCTCACCCCTCTGCCAGTCCTTACATTGGCTTCCTGTATGCTATAGGAGTCAATTCAAGGTACTAACTCACACCTATAAAGCACTGAACAACTCTAGCCCCTCTTATATCTCCTCACAGATCCATAGGTATGTCCCTTCTCGGTCTCTCCGTTCTGCCCGTGACCACCTCCTGTCCGTTGTCCGCACTCGTACGGCCAACTCGCGCTTGCAGGACTTCTCACGGGCGGCTCCCTTCCTATGGAATAGCCTGCCTACCGCCATCAGACTCTCCCCTAGTCTTGCATCTTTTAAGAAGTGCCTTAAAACCCATCTCTTTAGGAAAGCTTATGGCCTCCAAGACTAACCCTTACCTCACATACCTGTCTCTTTCCCTCTCCTAAAGGGCAGCCCACCTTATTTGATTGTAAATTCCTGTCCTAATGTGTTTTACACCCCACCTCCTATAGAATGTAAGCTCGTTTGAGCAGGGTCCTCTTCAACCTATTGTTCCTGTAAGTTTATTTGTAATTGTCCTATTTATAGTTAAATCCCCCTCTCATAATATTGTAAAGCGCTACGGAATCTGTTGGCGCTATATAAATGGCAATAATAAATAAATAAATAAATAAATAAAAATTCATGTTCTAAAAATTATAAAAATCAAATTTCAGAACTGCAAGTAGTTCTAAAAGGGTAGAGATGACCCACAATTTAACTCATTATAAAAATAAAAAAGTAGATTTCTAAGCACAATAACCACTACAACATGCTGTTGTGGTCATTATGCAGGAGTTTCTCTGTGCTGTCCCACTTTTAAGAGTCAAACCGTTTTCAAATGGTTGGATGCTTATCTGGGTTCCCTAAGCAACAGTGGTCTGGCCCCTTGTGGAGGACCGCTTGGCCCCCCAACCGGGTACCTGCGTCAATTGCTGCTTCCTAGCACCATAAGCACTGCACTAGAACACCATAACCACCGTAAACTCCACAAACCGCCGCAGCTTGGTTGGGGTCTCGCTCTCCTCCACCCACCCTGGACCCAAGACCAGGATCCAGCTTCCAGTGGGTAGACCTCTCCTAATTCAGAGAACGTAGCAGGCTGCTCTTATAAGAACAAGTGTTGTAATCCAAGGGAGTATAGTGATTATAGAAATCCCCAGAGTGTGAATATAGCTCTCCAATCCCCCAAACGTGAGCCTAGACTTCATGAAGGGTAAAACAAATCTCACTTTAATGGTAGCCACAACTGTCCTTTTATGACAGTCCTCATGCAAGGGGCACTCACCCCCTGGACCTGAGAGTAAACAACAGTAAAAATAAATACACAATCTCATTTGCTCTCAGGTCCAGGACACTCCCATACAAAATCAGATAATCCCACCCCTGTGCCTGGGAGATAATTGAATCAGGAACTGTACTAATCTAATCCAATTATCTCCAAGCACAGAAACCCCCCCCAAATTTTTACAAACCCCCCAAAATACGTTAAAACGCACAAAACCCACACAAACATTACATCCCCCGATAGCCCTGATCTGGGTGACCAACATATCTAAAAATCACCCAGATTAGTTCAGGAATTCCCTGGAAGTCTTATTTTTGACCGAGCGTGCACATGTTCCTATGCCCAAAACAGTATCAGGGAATCAGGGCTAACGGTCGGTCTCTATGTCTGGAGTACAAAAGTACATAACTCACATGAACAGAGCAAGGTACATTGCAGGGCCCATAGTCCTGAGGCAAGAGGTGGGCCAGCAGGGCTCTCCAAGAACCCGAGATGAGGTTCAGTTTCGTCACACCCCTCTTTAACCCCTTAAGGACCAAACTTCTGGAATAAAAGGGAATCATGACGTGTCACACATGTCATGTGTCCTTAAGGGGTTAAAGATATTGCTATGGTGAATAATTCTACTGCCACAATATATGTTATTAAATCTGTTCTTTATTGAACTGCATTAATATGCCGAGTGTGTCAGTTGACAAACCTCAGACAATGAAGTATATGCTGTAGTAGTTATGGTGCTTAGAGTGCTTTTAAAAAAAATAAAAATAGGATACTTTACTATGAAGACCCTGCATTTCCAGCAAATTACCAGTCTTTACCAGGCAGTGGCTCAGCCAATCCACAAAGTTATAAAAGCAAGCAAACACCGCCAGCCTTTAAAGTGGTGATTACCAAATAAGATAAAGTAGCGTTTCAATGAAAACATAGCTATTCTATGATAACATAAGCATGGTCTATCACCACCCTTCTATTTTTGCCTGAACATGGCTAGATATGCTTCTATTTTGTTTAGCTATTGCCCTAAGCTATGGAGTAATAGTAAAATAAAGGTAAACGAACAATAATTTAATCTTCCGCATACATTCGTTTTAATGATTCTAGAGATAATGTACTCTTTAGTAAAGAGGAACTGTCACTTTGACAGTTCCTTGATCCTTGCCTCCCAAAAATGCTACTCCAGCACTTACTAGGGTGAACAGAACAGTGGAGGCAAGTTAAAAAGCCCTGGACAAATCAGGCACACCTGGCATATAACTCAGTTGTGCTGTCCGAATGCATGCACTGTGAGTACACCCTATGGGTTAAAATAAAAAAATCTATAGACAATCTAAGAAGTAAAATTGCATAACCTACTGCTAAAGTTTAGTTAGATTCTAGGTAACACTAATATTGAGGAAGTGAAACTCTGCAATGATAAAATAAAAGTATCTAGGTCAGCACTACATGAATATTTCACGGTAGCCTTCCGTATTCTATGAATATTTCAACAGCTCCGACTGAAGTAACAGGATAGTGAGGATCAGTTACAGGTTTGTGAATGGCATTTACACAACATGTGCTTCTTTTAAATGAGTAGAAAATATCTCCCTTAAAGCAAGCACTTTGAAACTTATACCCCATCTACCGTATATACTCGAGTATAAGCCGACCCGAATATAAGCCGAGGCCCCTAATTTTACCCCAAAAAACTAGGAAAACTTATTGACTCGAGTATAAGACTAGGGTGGGAAATGCAGCAGCTGCTGGTAAATTTCTAAATAAAATTAGATCCTTAAAAAAATTATATTAATTGAATATTTATTTACAGTGTGTGTATATAATGAATGCAGTGTGTGTATGAGAATGCAGTGTGTGTGTGTATGAGAATGCAGTGTGTGTGTATGAGAGTGCAGTGTGTGTATATGAATGCAGTGTGTGTGTATGTGAATGCAGTGTGTGTGTATGTGAATGCAGTGTGTATATGAGTGCAGTGTGTGTGTATGAGTGCAGTGTGTGTGTATGAGTGCAGTGTGTGTGTATGAGTGCAGTGTGTGTGTATGAGTGCAGTGTGTGTGTATGAGTGCAGTGTGTGTGTATGAGTGCAGTGTGTGTGTATGAGTGCAGTGTGTGTGTATGAGTGCAGTGTGTGTGTATGAGTGCAGTGTGTGTGTATGAGTGCAGTGTGTGTGTATGAGTGCAGTGTGTGTGTATGAGTGCAGTGTGTGTGTATGAGTGCAGTGTGTGTGTATGAGTGCAGTGTGTGTATGAGTGCAGTGTGTGTGTATGAGTGCAGAGTGTGTGTATGAGTGCAGAGTGTGTGTATGAATGCAGTGTGTGTATGAATGCAGTGTGTGTGTATGTATGAGAATGCTGTGTGTATGAGTGCAGTGTGTGTGTGTGTATGAGTGCAGTGTGTGTGTGTGTATGAATGCAGTGTGTGTATGAGTGCAGTGTGTGTATGAGTGCAGTGTGTGTATGAATGCAGTGTGTGTATGAATGCAGTGTGTGTATGAATGCAGTGTGTGTATGAATGCAGTGTGTGTATGAATGCAGTGTGTGTGTATGAATGCAGTGTGTGTGTATGAATGCAGTGTGTGTGTATATGAATGCTGTGTGTATGAGTGCAGTGTGTGTGTATGAATGCAGTGTGTGTGTATGAATGCAGTGTGTGTGTATGAATGCAGTGTGTGTGTATGAATGCAGTGTGTGTGTGTGTATGAATGCAGTGTGTGTGTGTGTATGAATGCAGTGTGTGTGTGTGTATGAATGCAGTGTGTGTGTAATGCAGAGTGTGATGCAGAGCCTTGGTGGGGGGTGGGCATTTTTATTTTTTAATTATTATTTTAATATTTTTTTTGCTTCATTACATTTTTTTATTATTATTTTTTTATTTTATTATTATTTTTATTTTATTATTATTATTATTATTATTTTATTATTATTTTTATTTTTATTATTATTGCTATAAATACATTTTTTCGTCCCCCCTCCCTGCTTGCTAGCTGGCCAGGGAGGGGGGCTCTCCTTCCCTGGTGGTCCAGTGGATGGGCACTGTGTAGGAGGGGGCTGTGGGGGCTGCAGAGAGATGTTACTTACCTGTCCTGCAGCTCCTGTCAGCTCTCTCCTCCTCCGCTGGTCCGTTCAGCACCTCGGTCAGCTCCCAGTGTAAATCTCGCGAGAGCCGCGGCTCTCGCGAGATTTACACTGTGAGCTGACAGAAGAGCTGAACGGACCGGCGGAGGAGGAGAGAGCTGACAGGAGCTGCAGGAAAGGTAAGTAACATCTCTCTGCAGCCCCCACAGCCCCAGTCTGTATTATGGCAATGCAAATTGCCATAATACAGACTGACTCGAGTATAAGCCGAGTTGGGGTTTTTCAGCACAAAAAATGTGCTGAAAAACTCGGCTTATACTCGAGTATATACGGTAATTAAATTTGAGTCCATTTATATAAATGTCCTTTTTGGACAATGTTTGCTTATAAACTTTCAAATTGGTTGTGATACAAAAGGATAACAAAAAAAAAAAAAAATTAAAAATATGACACTATGTATTGCATATAAAAGAAAAAAAAGTCTATATATAAAAAAAAAGTTAAAATATTTAAATATTTTTTTCAAATATTAGTTATTTAAACAGTTTATCCAAAAATATGAAATAATTTAAAAAGTTTATCAAAAATATATTAAAATCTATGCCATTAATTGTTGCACACAAAACAGTAAACATGTTTGCCAATACTAAAAGTGCTATATAGAATACCAATGCAAAGCTCTACTTTCCCATAAAATATATAAAAAGAAATTAAAAAAATCTAATTGTGTATATTTATGCTAGCAAGACAGAAATTGCGATAAAACAAATAAAGGATATATACTTGTAGAATACCTTTACCCTTAAAATATTAAAACAGAATACCATGAAAATAAATGTGAGACTTACTTGTATCAGATCTAAAATGCCAAGCTCACTCTCTGACGAATCCACACAAAACACAAAATATAATGTTGCATAATGACGATATATGAGCTTGTTGTCAGAGCCCCCTATTAGCCTATGAAACAGAAGAATACATTAGTATATTTATCATACGATTGTTTGATGCATCATGAGATATCAGTAAAACTCTACCTTCCCAATAAAGTACAGGGTTGGCAAAGTAACTTTACCATTAAAAAAAAAAAAAACTTTTTTTCGGTTATATGTTTTGCTATATATATATATATATATATATATATATATATTTAGAGCCTTAAAAAGTAAGCTTGGTAGATACATGGAAAGATTCACGACGGAACATGTGAAAATGATTTCAATTTACTTTGAACATCAGTGTTCCGTGGTTTTAAATCAAAGAGCATATATGCGTCATTTTCACAAAATAATTGGACCATCAAAGACTGGCCTTGGCCCTCCATTCAGTGTGAAACCATTTTCAAGCAGTTTAACACTAAATAAGGGTCCCTGGCCCTACTGGAGGCAGAGATTACACACTTCATTCTAGCCATACCAATTCATACCAGCAATGGGCACTGTGACTGGCTGAAAGCGTTCAGCAGACACTCTCAGCCGCCCATTGCTGCTCAAACTAATGCTTCCTGATTAGCTCAAACAGCATAGAAGGTATGGGCTGCAGTGAAGTCTTGTTTAGGATGATAGCATTAAAAATAGTTTAACATTGAAGGACAGTGCCAGGCACCTCCAGACACTATAACCACTTCAAATGAGATAACACAGTTACAGTCCCTACAGTGTTCCTTTATTTAGAGAAATATAAATTGTAGATTCAAAATCTGAAATACACAAGTAAAAAGACTAAATATTTCAGACTCTTTATTCAGATTATTGAACAGCATGTGTCTATTTAAAAACTGTACAGGTACTTGTACATTGATGGAGAGATCACAAGAAAAGCACCAGGATCTGGGAATTTGCTGCAAATGATGGATACTCACAATAAAGCATTTTTTTGTGTTAATGTTAAAGTTTTTTATGTAAAAGGACTATGTAACATATTAGCTGAACATCTGTAAAGCAATTATAACAGAGAATAATGAAGCAGCAAATACTGACAATTACCTATCCTAGATGCATTTTATCTCTTCTGTCTCGTTGCTGTACTTTATTATTATTACTTAATTTTAAGTTTTGGATCGTACAAAAATACACTGTATACAATTGTATATACAAGGTACACAGTATAACCAAAAAAAAAAAATCAAAAAAAAAAAAAAACCACACATTACAAATCTGAAACGTGAAAATAAAACCAATAAAAACAAAAGGAAAAACTTGTGGGTAGAGAAAAGGGGGTGCACGAATACTTGGGATAAGTGGAGTATGGATTACAAATCCCTATATGTTGGTGCCCCAGTGTACTAGGTTATCATTATCTACATTATAATAAGTGTCGAGAGTATATCATACAATGCTGAAGAGCTAGTATTGCTCATTACTTGCTTAAAGCGGCACTGTCATGCCGAACTTACCTTTCTTTAATCGATTCCTCTTCTCTCCCTCTGTCAGGATCTGTTCTTCATTTCTTCCTGTCTGCTCTAGTTTTCTTTATAACATAAGACAAAGTAGGGACTACTTGTCTTATGGAGGTTTCCTACGCCTGACCAGCGGAGGAGCAAAGTGTGCTTCATTTCTGGTGGTCAGAGAAATTTTCCCACAATCCTTCGCTTTCCTCCATGTACTCGCAATGCTTCCTGTCAGTATTGCCGAACGTCCTGTCACTTAGACAGAACGCCGGCAAAACTACCGAATTGCGTCCTAACAGAATGAGAACAGTTTCTCCATTCGTGTTAGGACGCAATTCGGGACTTTGTTCGTATCGGAATTTAATTCGAATGAATGAAACTCCGATCCTATTCATTGCTGCGGCTGCATCTTGCAGCCGCTTAGTAGATAACTCCCTAATTCCCACGGTATTAGGGAGCTACCAAAATGCTGAAAGACCTAAATTGGTCTTTCAGCCAAATTTACTAATACTAAGTAAAAATTACTTAGTATTAGTAAATACAGCCCCTACTTGCTATATCGCGAGTAGGGGCATGTCTAGTAAACAGTGACCAGCCAGTGGCTGCTCACGGTTGTAAAAACAAAATTAAAATAAATAACCCCCCCACCCCCCCAAATAAATGGGCCCATGGTGGGGCATCTTTTAACTAGCCTGGGGGTAACAGTGTCCCCCCAACAAGCCCCCACCCGTGCCCAGCGAGGGGGCTATTCAAGTAAACAGGGGACATGGGGCCCCCATTGGGCCCCTATATTACAATAAGGGGGGGGGGGACGACACACACACCTATTGTCCTCCCCACCCGTCCTAAATTACAATAAGGGGGAGGGACCTATTGTACTCCCCCCACCTATGAGCAGGGGAGGGGGGGGGGTAGGACAATATGTCCCCCCCTTATTGTAATTTAGGGCCCCCACCCACAGCTCATGGGTGCGGGCCGGAGGACAATAGGTCCCCCCGTCCCCCCCCTTTTGTAACTGGATTCGGCCATGACAGTAAAGCTTTAATAAAGGCTGTAAATATTACATAATCTTATAACATACCATTTATTGACAAGGTATTAACGAATATTGTCATTGACAGATCAACAATAAGTGTGCCTATGAATTTTCTGACAAATTTTACCACATTATTTCAATGTGTTTTGGTTTTTATGTTAAAAAATACAACACATCAGACAAAGCACTCCTCAAGCAGATTGCATCTAAACCTCACAAGCATATAGACTATGAGACTAGAAGCAAGTAACCTGAGCAGATGCTCTACTGATAGTCATGCTCTACTGCTACTGAGAGTATTAGTTCTAAAAGATTAACCATTTAGAGCTACAAAGTACTTTTGTATTTGGGTAGTCAAGTGACATATACTAGCTTCAAGTGGTCACTTTTAGGATTATAATCTCTTTATATCTTTGAAGTTAAATACTTACAAGCCGCCTTCTAAGAAATTGCAAACATTTTCATCTCTTTTGGACACTAAATGGAATGTTTCTCTGATGATTTGTTGTTGTGTATCTTCACTCTGCAAGTAAGGAGAAAATATGCATATATAAACAACATTGACAAAAGAACAAAAAGAAGACCAAGATGGAGTATCTTCGATCTGACAACAGTGTGTTGGTTCCAGTGCACTTGGTGATTAAAGGGACACTAAAGTCACTAGAACAACTACAGCTTATTGAATTTGTTCTGGTGAGTATAATCATTCAATGAAGACTTTTTGCATTAACCACTTGGCGACAGAGGACGGTTCAGGACCGTCATTGGCATTTTTGCATTACCGACCAATGACGGTCCTGGAACCGTCATAACGGTCTTATGCACTTACCCGATCGCCGTTGTTCCCCTGGCGGCGATCGGCGGTGCTCCAGGTGTGGGGAGACTGCCTACAGCCCAGACAGTCTCCCCGCGGCGGATTAGGACCCCTGGGGCCATGTGATCGCTCAACAGAGCGGTCATATGGTCACAATAGGTGTCCAAGTATCTGCCTGCAGGCAGTCTTCCTGCAAGTGTAAAATAAAAATTAAAAATAACTGTTAATGTTAATAAAAAAATAATTATATGTGTGTGTGTGTGTATATATATATATATATATATATATATATATATATATATATATATATATATATAGTCATGCTAAGTGTATTTTTATATTAATATGTACATACATTTATAATTAAATTACACACACACACATATATATATATATAATAAATATATATATTGTATATATATATTATTATAAAATACAAATAATAAGTAAATTAAATAAAAAAATGTTACATAATAAAAATTCAAAAGAAATTACATATCTATATGAAACTTTATTCTAACTGTATTTTGATATTAAAATATATATATTTATATCAAAATACACTTAGAATGAAATTGTATATATATCTATGCATATATAAATAAATAAAAATATGAAATATACATATTTTTATATATACAAAATTACATAAATAATTATATAAATATGCACGTAGACTTCAAATATATAAATATGCATATATATTTAAATTCTACGTGTGTATTTATGTCATATTTTTACATAATTAAGTAATTTTATTAATTGCAATTTGAGGGACCTGCCTGCCAACCCACGCCGAAATTCCAGAGAATTTAATTTGCAAGCACTGTATTTTACCCTGTAACTTTCTATGACACCCTAAAACCTGTACATGTGGGTACCGTTTTACTCGGGAGACTTCACTGAACACAAATATTAGTGATTCAAAACAGTAAAACCTATCACAGCGATGATATTGTCAGTGAAAGTGACTTTATTTCGCATTTTTCCACACACAAACAGCACTTTTAATGATGATATAATTGTTGTGATAAGTTTTCCTGTTTTGAAACACTAATATTTGTGTTCAGCAAAGTCTCCCGAGTATAACAGTACCCCCCATGTACAGATTTTATAGCGTTTTTGAAAGTTACAGGGTCAAATATATGGGTCAAATATTTTTACATTGAAAATGGCCAGGTTGGTTACGTTGCCTTTGAGAGCGTATGGTAGCCCGGGAATGAGAATTACCCCCATGATGGCATACCATTTGCAAAAGAAGACAACCCAAGGTATTGCAAATGGGGTATGTCCAGTCTTTTTTAGTAACCACTTGGTCACAAACACTGGCCAAAATTAGCATTCAATTTAGTTTTTTACTTTTTTCACACACAAACAAATATGAACGCTAACTTTGGCCAGTGTTTGCGACTAGGTGACTACTAAAAAAGACTGGACATACCCTATATTGAATACCCTGGGTTGTCTACTTTAAAAAAAATATGTACATGTGGAGTGTTATTCAGAGACTTTTGACAGATAATAGTGTTACAATTTCACTATTGATAAATTTGAAAAAAAGTTATGTCTTGAAACCGCAATATCCTACTTGTACCTATAGCCCTATAACTTGCAAAAAAAAAATAATCAAAAAAGCATGTAATCACTGGGTATTTTAAAACTCAGGACAAAATTTGAATCTATTTAGCAGTTTTTTTTTTATTCACTTTTGTAGATGAGTAAAAGATTTTTCAAGTAAAAGTCAAAAAACATGTATTTTTAAAAAAAAAGTCATTTTTTTTTCTTTTTTAAATTGAATTACATGAGATTATATAAATAATGGTATGTAAAGAAAGCCTTTTTTGTCCTGAAAAAAACAATATATAATTTGTATAGGAACAGTAAATGAGAGAGCGGAAAATTACAGCTAAACACAAACACCACAAAAGTGTAAAAAGAGGCCTGGTTGCAAATGTACAACATCGCAAAAACTTTTAGAAGAAAATGCAGTGTTTACATTGTAACCTAGGGATACCTTCACTGGCCGCTCCTCGGATAGCTACTAGAGGTGCTTCCTGGGGCCACTGCATGGAGACATTGAACTTTCATCATAGAGATGCAGACTGACCATGGCTGTGCTGGCTCTGCCTCTGATCTGCCTCCTTGACAAGCTCAGCCAATCCAATGTTTTTCTATAAGAAAGCATTATGATTGGCTGAGATCACCACTACTGATGATGTTGGCCAAGGAGGCAGATCAGGGGCAGAGCCAGCACCAGCAGATGGGAATAAAGGCAAGATTTTACTATATTTATATTTCGGATGGCAAGGGGGGGCCAGCGGGGCTTTATGCTAATTGTAACACTATAGGGTTAGGAATACACGTTTGTGTTCATGACCCTATAGTGTTCCTTTAATATTTAGCTCATACTTTTATGGTTTGATCAAAAAGGTCAGTTATAACGGTCACACAGTTATCACACAGTATTCAAGCAATTATGTTTACTGGGATCTTCTGTATTGGTCATAGACTCCATAAAGATATAGTAAAATGATGTTCTTGAACTTAAGTGCACTGTTTGCGACGGAACTACTAAAAAAAAAAAAAAAAAAAACAGCTTATGATATTTTTATCCAACAGTGGCAAATTTTACAAGCAGTAAGGAATACATCATTAGAAGATCATAGCCATACTAAACACTTTTACTCACTCTCAATTACAGCTCTGCTACCTCCATTGTAGGCGGAGCTATGCTCTACTTCAGGTCGTACCAAGGGTAGCAAGCAGTGATAGGTTGAGAGTGTCAACTAAGTACTCTCGGACATCCACCGACCCAATCCTTGGTATACATTGGTATGGACAAAGTGGCCAGCGTAGCTCCACCTTCAGCATCATAATTGGAGCCTGGGACTGAGCATCTCTACTAAACTGTGAGTAAACTATTTAGCAGTGATGCAGGATCTGGCCCCCATAGACTGCAGGCACCTTAACTACTTCAGTCAGTTGAAGTGGGTATGGTGACTACCTCACAACATGTCAAATGGATAAAGAAGGACACTTTAATATTAGAGTTGTAGCCAGGGGTGAGCTGTTTAGAGAAGCTTTAGGTAGGTTACGACTAATAATTCTGGAACTAAAATGTTATTTAGAACAAGAATAGAGTATCTTATTTACACAAACTGATTCTAAACATGTTTATAGGAGTTTTTAAAGACTCATTAATGCAAGTATTATTGATGTTGAGCTCTGTCATACACTCAGACACACCAACTATACAGAGCTACTAGAAATTAGGTACATTAGGATAGAAAAGAGGGGACAGAGGGATTTGAGGGAAATGGGGACTGTCCCTCCTAAATACGGACACTTGGGAGGTATGATAGTGCCTACAGTGGCTCGTCATTACAGCTCAAAATAAAACAAATTGAAGAAAAATGAAAGAAACCATATTCAGCCCATGAAAGAACTTACAGAGTCCTACTTAATGATTCACATTACAGTCATGTGATAAACAGCAGACAGGGAGAAACCATTATCTTTAACACATGATTCCACTCTTAAAACTCTCAATAATATACTGTAATGTGAAATTATTTGGTACAAATTCAATTCTCAACCACTGATTTTCACACATTTCTAATGAATGAGTCTGGATTTTAGGTCAATGCAGCTTAACTGAAGAAATAATACTACTGCTCATGGAACCCAAAACAACTTTGTGAATGAAGCAAACAAAATGAATATCTTTGGGCTATGTTGGATTCTTGCACAGTGTATAAAATGCTCGGATACATGTTCTATTTTGCTAATGTAGTAACAAACGCTGAAGAAAACAAAATGGTCTTCAAGATTTTTTTTGAAAACCTTACAAATGTACAAATTGTTAATGCACATTTATTACTGCCAATTTCAAAAAGTTAGCACAATGTTGGATGTGTGTAGGTTGCCTGATTGAATCATTTTGCTCTGGTATCAACAGAACCACTAACAATAAACATCTATATTTCCAACTGCTTCAACCGAACATGTGAAAATGGATTATAAAATAACAATACCTGTACATGCACAGTACGAGATGAACCCTACTTAAATGTAAAGAGTTTTATTTTACTATGATATACACAATATAATCTCATTTTACTTTACAGGTGACTGTATTTTAGCCAGTCACTTTAGCATAATATAGAGATGGCAACCTCTGGCATCGCTTCTGTGTATTTGCTATCACAGGATAACCTCTGGATTACTAGCTGCTATGTAAACGGTATCACAGAAAAACCTCTGGCACTTCAGTTGCTGCATATTAGGCATCACAGTGTAGCCAGTGGTACTCTAGTTGCTATGAACTGGGCACCAAAGATACAAGGTATGCCAGGATAACCTCTGGCACTAAAGCCACTGTGCCCTGAGCATCCCAGAACAACCTCAAACACTCCAGCTGCTGTGTACTGGGTATCCCAGAATAACCTCTAGCTTTCCAGTCACTGTATATTGGGTATCACAGGATAACCTCTGGCACTCCAGTTGCTATATACTGGGTATCACAGGATAACCTCTGGCACTCCAGTTGCTATATACTGGGTATCACAGGATAACCTCTGGCACTCCAGTTGCTATATACTGGGTATCACAGGATAACCTCTGGCACTCCAGTTGCTATATACTGGGTATCACAGGATAACCTCTGGCACTCCAGTTGCTATATACTGGGTATCACAGGATAACCTCTGGCACTCCAGTTGCTGTATACTGGGTATCATAGGATGCTGACTGATAGCTGGGCTGTCTATAAGGTGCATGGTGACGTCACTCACGTAGTGCTGGTAGAACTTGCAGAGCCGGGGCTTGCCATGGTTATTGAAGATCAGTATGGCTTTGATCATGGTGACGCCGCCAGACCGCAGCTGGTGACCCAACACGGCGACGCTCACTGAGCTTGCAGCGGGTCCGAGCTCTGTTACTATGCCGGCCTCCGGGGGTCTGCGCGCTTCGGTCTCACACAGTATAGCACCTGCAGTGGACACTTCCCTGGACACGTCACGGAGATCACATGACCAGCGCCGGCCCTAGCCAATCCGCGAGCTGCTGGGACGTCATGCAGCCTAGAGCGGCCATTCCTTGCTCTGTCTTTTAGAGTTCTAAACACTAAAGAAGCTCAGTGCTTATTGAACCATAATTGCACGATTCAAAAGAACTCCAGAATTAAGGCGTTTAGAGCTCTGAAGATTTGGGCGTCATTGCAGTGCGACTATTGGTGCTGTTCGCATTCGGTTGAGTCTAGTTGCTATCCAGTAGAAGGACCTTTTTGCCCCTAGTGGTCAGGTCCTGTAAAGGGATAGGAACTATCCAGCTCACACTGAGAGAGCTAGTTCCTGTCCTAATAAAGGACCTATTGCTCCATAGTGTTCAGGTCCTCTTAAAGGATAGGAACTAGCCAGCTCACAGTGAGAACTCTATTTCCCATTCAGCATAATGACCTTTACCCCTCCAGCTAGCCATGGTCCTTTACCGTGATCGGAACTAGAGGGCTCACGGTGATACATCTAGTTTCTATCCAGCAAAAGGATCTGTATACCTCCAGCTAATAATTTTATAGGGATAGTAATGTCTAGCTCCTGTGCTGTTAAGGGACTTTTATACCTTCCGCTAACAATGGTCTAGACATGTGCACCACTGAAATATTTGTTTCGTACAAATGATTTCGTACTAAATAAAAATTTCATTCATCAATCCCGAATTTTGTCCTCAAACCATTAATTTTCCAACGAAATTCGTTAAAAAAGAATTTGTTTTCGTTCATTAATACAAAAACAGCACTGCGCATGCACACAAAAAAAAGGCAAGGAGGGAGCAGGCAGCGTTACCAGCTTCCTCCTTGTAATAAATAACCATTCCTACCTCCCCCCCCTCCCGCAGTAAAACCGATGGGGGTCACTATGACCCCCATATTAATAAAAGGGAGGTTAAATCCTCCCGCATGCCCCTACTCTCGGCATGCCGCAAATAGGGGCATGTCTCGCCTAAACAGCGAGCCGCCAGTGGCTTCTTGCTGTCATTTAAAACTACTAGTGAGTGTGACTGGGCAGCTATTGGTGGGGAATAACTAGGGGCTTGGGTACCCCTAGTCACTTTATTATTTGTGGTCCCCACCCGCTGCTCATTACCAGGTCTCCCTTTATTGTACTAGTGACTGGGCAGCTATAGCTTTTAATGGGGCGTGGGGGAGGGAGGAATTAATATTACAAGGAGGGAGCTGGTAGTACTGCCAGCTCCATCCTTGTTTGTTTGGTTTTTTTCGCGCATGCGCAGTGTTATGTCTCCGTGCTGTCGGGGTTTATTCCCCTGCAGCACAGAGTCTATTAAACAAATGAAACGAAAAGGTAATGCATTCAACATTTGCCCTTTCATTTAGTTTATATTTCGTATGTAGGGCTTTCGTTTACGTTTTAGTAAACGAATACAAAAAAAACTGAATTTGCGGACGAAATCTTATTGGTACGAAAACGAATGCACACGTCTATGTTATAGCTCCAGCTCACACAGATCCTTTACAGGGATAGTAATACCTAGTTCCTATACTGCTAAGGGACCTTTATACCTTCAGCTAACAGTGATCCTTTACAAGGATAGGAATTCCTAGTTCTTATACTGCTAATAAACCTTCATTCATTGCAAATTTCTCAGCCGAAGGGAATGATTTTAACTTATGTGTAGCACAAAACAGCACTTACTGAGATCTGAGCTTGTTACACGCAAAGACCTGCTGCAGCCCTTGCGGCTCATGATGACTGGATGTTGCGGGCAAGTAGGGAGACTGAGTTGCTCTCAACTTGGTAAAACTGTAGCAGTGTGGAAAGTGGGGGACATTTTGATGTGGGTGCATGTCAATGTGAAATTAAAAGGATGCAATTGCTGGCAGTGGAGAAATTGGAGTGTGTAGTATATAGACCCACGTACGAGGGAGGATACCGGTATACGGCACTGTGATTAGATACAACACCCATATTCATGAGATTGTTTTGAAATAAAAGTCACATAAACACACTGAATCTGTTGATGCTGAGCTTTTTTTTCTTTTCTTTTGACTTCCGCATTGTCATTTTAAACCTATATTTATTGTTTAGTTTAAGGCTACTGGTCTGGTTTGTTTCTGACTCCGGAAAGTGCGAAAAGGTGCATTGGCCGTTATATTTATAACATCCATTGCACCTGCTTTATACATCACCTTATATATCGCAAGCATGTCACATGCGTAGTATAGCACATGACCATCTTTGTTCCCGCTCTTCTAGTAAGATCCTATGCTACACCCTCCTATTCTAAGAATACTCCGCCTAGTAATGCCCCCTAGATAAACTTAGTGTGGGGACTCCGTCCCTTTCGGCCCCCCTGGGCCATGTGATTGCGAGGACCTCGCGATCACATGGATGGCATAGCCGTGAAAGGCAATGCCAGCAGGGGGAGTGCCTGTATTGACAGGTACTCTCCCTGCTGCCTGAAACAAAAATAAGTTTAAAACAGTGTAAAATTTAATTATATATATATACACATATACATACATATACATATTCTAAGTGTATTTTAATATTAATATATATAATTATATATATATATATATATATATATATATATTAATATCAAAATACACGAATGATATTGATTAAATATAATTATCATTATATATATTTATATATAATATAAAAATGTAAATATGTAAAAAATATAATAATTTTTTGTAGGAAAAAAATATATATATGTGTAAATTCGTTCTAACTGTATTTTAAAATTAATATAAATATATTGATATCAAAATACATGTAGAACAAAATAATAAAAATAAGTATATACCTAAGTATATACATATATATCACTATATATATATATATATATATATATATATACCTATATATAAATAAAAATAATTGTAAAAAATTATATACATATATATATATATATATATATATATATATATCATAATTCTACGTATATATTTATGTAATAATTTTACATAATTAGGTCATTTTATTAATTACAATTTGTGGGACCTGCCTGAGAACCCAGGCCGAAAGTCCAGGGAATTTAATTTGCTAGCACTATATTTAACCCTGTAACTTTCCAAGACACCATAAAACCTGTACATGGAGGGGTACTGTTTTTAGTTTTTTGCATTTTTCACATACAAACAAATATTAACACTAACTTTGGCCAGTGTTTGTGACCAAGTGGCTACTATAAAAGACTGGACATACCCCATTTGCAATACCTTGGGTTGTCTACTTTTGCAAATGGTATGCCATCATGGAGATAATTCCTCAACGTCTCCGAGGCGCGTCTGGTATGCGGGCTTTCTCAATTGATGCATTCTAACTTTTTCTCCCCTTTTTAAAGGGGATTTCCTGAGGTGTTGATCCAATAAAATGCTTGTTTCGAGAGGGGCGCAATGTGGCAGGTGTTTGTAATCCTCCAATCACTTCATCCTTTCATACCTTGCTTTGTTTGTGGGAAAAAGGGGAAAGGAGTATACATCACATCCGTTTCTCGGGAGCGTGTTTTTCTGTAGTATAAGACTACAGGGTCCATAAGTGTTAGCGCTCAGGTCCATTTAAAGTACCAAATTTAAAGAAAGTGAGAAAAAAATAAAAAAAACAAGGAAAAAAGAAGGGGACAAAGATTATATCTGGATATCTCAACTGATTTACTGTAACATTAAACTTTGATTCTAAACCCGACTTTAAAATATTTTAAAACTCGCAAAATAACTCACAGAACATTAAGTAACATCACAGGGAAATTACATAAGAGAAATAAAGATTGGAAGAAGACTATTTCCAAAAAAGAAACTACTTACAATGTGGATAATGTGCCTGACAGTGCATGTAGCATTATGTGTGTGTAGAGTGTGTGTGAGTGCATGTATACTGTGTATGTGAAGTATTGTGTGTATACTGTCTGAATAAGTGTGTGTATAGCAGTGTTATTGCATATTTTACCTAAGTATAAATGTAGCAGTGTGTGCAGATTATGTCCAAGTAGATGTGCAAGTATGCTTAAAGGACCACTATAGGCACCCAGACCACTTCAGCTTAATGAAGTGGTCTGGGTGCCAGGTCCCCCTAGTTTTAACCCTGCAGCTGTAAACATAGCAGTTTCGATAAACTGCTATGTTTACACTGAGGGTTAATCCAGCATCTAGTGGTTGTCTCCCTGAAAATCACACCGAGATGATGCTGGATGTCCATAGGAAAGCATTGAGTAATGCTTTCCTACGGGCGGTTTGACTGCACGCGCGGCTCTTGCCGCCCATGGGCATTCGGAGCTGACGTCAGCAGGGGAGGAGAGGTCACCAGCGCCGAGGGAGCCTGGGGCTGGTTTAACCCCTTAAGGACCAAACTTCTGGAATAAAAGGGAATCATGACATGTCACACATGTCATGTGTCCTTAAGGGGTTAAAGAAGTGGCTGAAGGGGTTTTTACGGGAGGGGAGGCCCTGAGAGAGGGGGGGACCTAATAACCCTATAGTGCCAGGAAAACAAGTTTGTTTTCCTGGCACTATAGTGCTCCTTTAAACTGTGAGCGGGGGAGAGGGGGTATTTAAATTGTGTGTATACTGTGTCTAAGTGTGCCATTTTGTGTGTATATGGCTATGTGTGTTCATACCATGTATTCTGACTTAATTTCTCTCACCATGCCAGAGGCTAGACAGAGAAAAATACTGGCACCAGCCAGACGACCCAAATACCGGCTGTACCACTAAAATACCAACTCACTGACATACAGCCTGTCCAGCCCCCAGCTATCAGGACCATGTAGGGAGTGCTGCTGAAGTATTCCCTGCATGGTCCTAGTGCCCGCTGCACAATGTGAGCGCGTCAGATGCGCTCATGCTGTGCTGTCCAGGGGCAGTTCTCTGGACACCAGGGAACCGAAGTGGGATGGTGGTACACAGGACCCCTGAAATGCCAACACAACACCATTGTAATACACCACTGCAATCAAATTGTAAATACAAACACACAACTGCATTGAAACGTCAGCACTAAACACAAATATACTTTTTTTTATTAACAGAAAAAAATAAATTACATATGTAACATAATGTGAAGATGTTCTTTGTGCTTTCTTTTCTTGTGCGCAAAAATGTAGATAGGAGCCGCACTCCATCCCAGCGAGCATTCGGTGCACTGGACCAGGACCATCAATCCCACAACGATAAGGCAACAAAAAGAAGATCTCCAGGCACTCAGGATGTTCAAGCTGCAGGCAGGTTTAATGGTACAAAAAAGTCACCACATAGTCAATTCAGTGTATATATACCATATGTGCAAATAATTAACCAATACGAAATTTACAAATATTAACCAACTAAATTATATTCACAGAAGTGATTCAAATAAATAATACATATAGTAATAAAAAAATACATTATTAGCTCAACTTTGTCTGACCAAAATAAGAAGAAAGGCAATGCCAGGCTTGAACACCCTGAGTACCTGGAGATTTTTTATTTTTTTCTTGTTTGCGCATGTGTAGATTAAATTTTTTTGCATTTAGCCCTTCATATTTATTTCAATGGACAAATTAGTTTGAAACTCCTGTTCTAGTATAAGAGGCTATACACGCAGAATATATGTTCTGGTACTCAATACTTTGTTTTTATACACGTAGCGAAAAACAAGATCTAGTTTATACAACTCTGTAGAAAAGTATAAAATAACATGTGATATAGAACAAAAAAATATATAGAGGATACAACCTGAAATAAACAGGATGTAATAATAGAGATCTGAAAATATAAAATCACATATAGTGTATATACAGTATATTCAGATAAATGGCTAAATCCAGGAGGTAGAGAACTTACAAGAGAACATAGATGTTCTGCACATATCTCCCCTCAGGGGTAATCTGTAAAGTGCAGGAAAACTTCTTCCAATAAGCTGAGTCCTCAGAAGGATAAAAAGAAAAGTGCAGATAGTAGAATACTGTAAAATATAACAAAGATGTATTCACTGATTGCACTTACATCAATGTTGAAATCAACTGGCATATCTCCACTAGCAAGTGGGACAAGATGGTGTTTCCATCAGGCAGGGTGATGTGACAACAAAGTTGTAATAAAAATAAAAATTCACAAACAAAATAAATGTAGCAAATAAAAAGGAACTTCATAAAAGAAACGTCCAGATTGCAGATCCAACGCGTTTCGTCAAGACTTTGACTTCTTCAGGGATGTAGAAGATGTGGAACTTTGCTGCTTCTTATACCGGTCTACGGAGGGGACACAGGTGTAGCCTATCGGGTAATCTGCGTTCCTCCGTGGTGTGAAACAATTCCGAATCCGGCGTGTACGCAATTAATGTGGGCGTGTATATTCCAAACATTGGGTTTTCGGATTCCTGGTGAGGTTCATTTCCGCGTCCCTCCATTGATACCGGAGAAACTGACGGAAGCAAAGCACAGAGAGATGGACACAGGTTTCTTCAGGAAGGAAGAGATTCTTTATTGGATCACCGATCGGGACTCAGAGGGACTAATGTCACCAAAATACAGCAAGTTCTGAGCCCCGGACAATAGTGCAGGCTCCTTATATAGGCACATAACTCCTCCCATATTAAACTCCACCCGCACATTCTCTTGACCAATCAATACAAATAAGAATTAACTTCCTGCTTGACCGCATGGCCTGTCCAGCACAATGGAGGAGGGGAATACCATATCCTGTATTCTTGCACATGCTCCGTACACTACTGATCGTATCTTGCCTCGTGCAACCAACTGATCGATACGTCAGCATATGCACGTACACATGCCACGTGGTAATCTCGGCCTACTAAATTTATTTTTACCGAGATTCCACCACATTCCCCCCTTTGATGCCTCTTGATATTTCACAATTACTTGAGGCATCACTTAACCTTGGTTTTGCATACACCGCAAGTTACCTTGAACCAGACCAGACTTATCTTATGATGTGAATCTTCAACACTCATCTTCCTGCATTAGTTCTCCCTGGTCTAGAGCCTTATATTTATAAATTGCCATTATCTGTGCAGCAGCCTTCCTCTCTGCTATATTTTCTATCAGGCTTTGCACAGACCTAACTACTAAGGGTATAAGACACGGCAGGAGTAGACACAACATTAAAATCAGTAGGACTCCACCTACCACTGCCTTAAGCCCTCCAAACCACTCATACCAGCTACCAAACCAACTACTTGGATTGTACCCTTTCCATACCTGAGTAGGCACATGCGCTAGTTTAACCATATGGCTAGTAAGCTCAGCTATTGCTTGCCCTTTGTCATCTATTTGAAGACAGCAATTGCTCAGGTTAAACTTCCCACATACACCTCCCTCTACTGCCAAAAGGTAATCCAAGGCTAATCTATTTTGGTATACTGCTGTCCTCATCCTGGTATTGTGCTTCGCTAGAAGATTGAGCGCTTGTGATGTCTCGTTAGTAATGATCTCAACCACTGCCTGTAATCTTATAATACGGTTGAGCATATAAATTGGGGTTCTATAACCAAAAGTACCATCCTCTGCCCACGTGGCTGGCCCATAGTAATCTATGATACGCTGGGGAGGCCATTCATTATCTTCCCAGGCGCCTATCTCTATGGGTCCCCTTTTCTTCCTATGATTCACATCATAGACTTTAACACCTAAAGTCTCACCTGTTTCGATAGGTAACAAGAAGAAGGATGGTTTGAGCATACCCAATACACATGCCCCTTCCCAGTCCTGTGGCAACTCCGAATAGGCTTTCTTACCACAGATCCAGTACAAATTTGCTGGGGCTCTCCAGTTAGATGTGATGGATAGATCAAACCACACATCCTTTAAATTGGCGTATCTAGCAAACGGGTTAGATGGTTCTGAGACATTTGAAGCCGACCACCAAGTTGTATTCTTTGTATCACCATCATAAGCTTTTTGCCCTAGACAAGTTAATTCTCCTACAGAAGTATTATACATCATTCCTTTCCTCGCTATGCAAACATAACCTATGATGGAGGTCTTTAATCTCCACTCAGATTTACCTCTAACACTCATATGATAATCGGCTTGTGAAGATATTAATTGTTCAACTGCCTCAGAACCGGACATTACCTCCTTTGCTTCCCAAGGCCATTGGTCTCCCATGTTAGTACCTCCACACACATAGCAGTTGGTAACATTAAGACTACCGGCAATACTTTCGGCTAAATCTATGAACAGGTTTTTAGCATTATGGGGGATCTTATTATCTATGCTCATCTCTTCATAAAAGGAATGGTATACTTGATGAGTTTGGGAGGTTACCGTATCAGTCTCTATTCCTATAAACAATACTGTCCCAGGATCTAAACCCATCCCATATATTTGAAACCCAAATAAATTACCATATTTATCTAAGAACTTGTCGGGGTTATTTATAAGTATATGGATTGGATTGCATTCCATAGACTTACAGTATGGATTGGTAGACAACTTAGTCACAATCATGTCCTTGTCTGCTGTCTGTCCCCAAGTTGCCCACCCCACACAAGACCAATATGGGCAAAAGTTATAATCTCTATTTGGGCATCTAGGACTCACATATTTATTTTTACTACTGGAACAAATATATTTATCGTTAGACCCATACGTTCTCTCCCATCTAAGATCCCCACATACATTCCACGGCTTTCTACCACTTGATATCGCCTTACACGCATCAAATAGCAGAACACCTGAAGAATATACGGATTCTAATACCGTCTTATTAATTAGGGTCCCCTGAGGATCTCCATTCCTGAGAGTCAACCAAATTGTACGGGGTTGATACTCTGGACTGAAGCACTTAGGTTCTCCTACTCCTAAATGGCACACACTATATTCTATATTTAGGTATCTACATCTTGATACATCTCCTTTACACTCATATTGCGAATGCCAAATTAGGGTCTGGGATATATGGTTACCTGTTCTTGTAGTCTTAATGCATACCTCACAGCTAGGAGTGTCGGTACCTCTACCTTCCTGAATATAAAAATACACATATAAAAACATTAAGAATACATCTTTCATCGTCATCCTCAGTCTTCGTCCGTGCGAAGGCACCTCAGCTTCCAGGATGTAAGGGCTGCAGGGAATGGAGTTCTGCTCGTCTTCACAGGGGTCCCTTCGAGACTTTTCCTGACTTATACACTCGTTGGTGGGTGGACAGGCTTTATTATGGCCTTCTCACTCACTTACCAAATCTCTGAAACAATAAAATTTGTAATCCACAAGGTTCCTCGTCACTCCGACTGAGTCGTGCGTTTTAACCGGATCTTGCAGGGATTCTCTGGATCTGCTGAAACTTGCCAAGAATCGACTGCTGCTGGTTTAACCCTGGAGTGATGTATCCACGGAGTCACTTCGGCTACTTTTATCGCTGTAGGGGTAGACAAAAGAACAACATAAGGACCTCTCCACTTGGGCCCTAACGGTACATTATTCCACTCTTTAATCCACACTTGGTCTCCTGGGTGGTAACTATGAACTGGGGGATAAATATTCACAGGTAATCTATCTTGTACCCATTTCTGTACCTCCTCCATAGTCTTACCCAACTCTACAACCTGCTGCCGGGTAATTCCTTCTCCCAACTGACTCAAATCCCCCCTTAAGTTACCAAGTACGGGAGGTGGTCGCCCATACATGATTTCAAAAGGAGAGAGGCCCATCCTTCTGGTAGGTGTACTGCGGATTCGCAATAGAGCTATGGGCAAGAGAACGTTCCACTTAAGTTGGGTTTCCTGACACATTTTAGCCAACTGATTCTTAATAGTTCTATTCATTCTCTCTACCTTACCAGAACTCTGGGGTCTATATGCCGTATGAAGCCTCCACTTTATACCAAGCATATGAGTCAGTTGTTGTAGGCACTGATGAACAAAAGCTGGACCATTGTCCGATCCTATAGAGCAGGGTAGTCCATATTGGGGTATTATTTCTCGTAGCAGGAATCTCACAACTTCTCCTGCTTTCTCTGTACGAGTAGGACATGCTTCTACCCAGCCTGAATAGGTACACACAACTATCAGCAGGTAGCGATGTCCACCAGATTTAGGCATCACTGTATAGTCAATTTGTAAATCGGACATGGGGAGTCCCCTCGTAAACTGGACTCCTGGTGGCTTTACTGGTCCTTGCCTTGCATTATTTTTAGCACACGTTACACATCTTCGTACAATGGCCTGAGTCAAGTTGGACAATCTTGGTATGTAGAAATGTTTTCTGAGAGATTCTTCTGTGCTGTCTCTCCCAGAATGTGTCCCGTTGTGATAGTTCTGGACAATTTCTACCGCTAGTGATGCTGGAATGACTATTCTTCCATCTTCTAACTGATACCATTTGTTCTCCAAATACTTTCCAGGTTCAGTCTTTAACCACTCCTCTTCTTGAGTTGTATAAACTGGAGTCCATTGAGACAGTGGAGTTGGTATAAGAGCAGCTATATGCTCCACATATTCCTGTCTTCCTGATTCAGCGGCACGCTTAGCTGCACTATCTGCCATCCGATTTCCTTTGGTTACATCACCATCTCCTCTCAGATGCGCTCGACAATGTATGATACCGACTTATTTCGGCTCCCACACTGCTTCCAATAGTTGTAGGATTTCAGCTGCGTACTTGATTTCTTTGCCTTCTGAATTCAATAGTCCTCTTTCTTTATACAAAGCTCCGTGGGCATGAGTGGTTAAAAACGCATACTTGGAGTCCGTGTAGATGTTCACTCTTAAACCTTCAGCCAATTGTAACGCTCGTGTCAGTGCTATCAATTCTGCCTTTTGTGCTGATGTTCCTTTTGCCAGTGGCCGAGCTTCTATCACCTTGTCTATCGTTGTTACTGCATATCCTGCATAGCGGATCCCTTCTTTCACATAACTACTGCCGTTGGTGTAATATTGAACATCGGGGTTCTGGATGGGAAAATCACGAAGATCTGGTCTACTTGAAAATACTTCATCCATCACTTCCAAACAATCATGTTGACTTTCAGTAGGTTGTGGCAAAAGGGTAGCTGGATTTAAGGTGTTTACAGTCTCTAAATGCACTCTTGGGTTTTCACACAACATTGCTTGATACTTGGTCATACGGCTGTTACTAAACCAATGATTTCCTTTGTAATCCAACAATGTCTGTACTGCATGTGGGACTCGTACATAAAGTTCTTGACCCAGAGTGAGTTTATCAGCTTCAGCTACTAGCAGGGCGGCTGCAGCTACGGCTCTTAGACAAGGTGGAAGTCCGCTGGCTACTGCATCCAGTTGCTTCGACATGTAGGCAACAGGTCTTTGCCATGATCCCAAGTATTGTGTCAATACTCCCACAGCCATTCTTCTTTGCTCATGTACATACAGGTAGAATGGTCGTGTGTGATCAGGTAGGCCTAATGCTGGGGCACTCATCAAAGCCTTCTTCACATCTTCAAATGCCGTTTGCTGTTCTTGAGTCCATAAGAAGGGGTCGTGCTCTGTACCTTTGATAGCTGCATACAGAGGTTTTGCCAGTATCGCGTAGCTGGGAATCCATATCCTACAGAAGCCTGCTGCCCCCAAGAATTCTCGCACTTGTCTTCTATTCTTGGGTATCGGTATTTGGCACACAGCTTCTTTTCTCTCTGGCCCCATAATTCTTTGACCTTCAGAGATATGGAATCCCAGATATTTGACAGTTGGCAAACACAACTGAGCCTTCTTTCTAGATACCTTGTATCCTGCCTTCCAGAGAATGTGTAGTAGATTGTGCGTTGCTTGCTGACATATTTCCTTTGTAACTGCTGCTATCAACAAGTCATCTACATATTGTAACAATACACACTCTCCTGGGATAGACTCGAAATCCAGTAGATCTTGACTTAGAGCTGAACCAAATAGGGTAGGTGAATTTTTAAACCCTTGGGGCAGTCTTGTCCAGGTCATTTGGCGTTTTGAGCCCGTCACAGCGTTTTTCCATTGGAAAGCGAAGATACATTGGCTTTCTGCGGCAATTCGGAGGCAAAAAAAGGCATCTTTGAGGTCTAAGACTGTAAAATAAGTAGCCCCGCCCGGAATTAAAGCAAGCAGGTTATATGGATTGGGCACAACTGGATGTATACTAACAACCGCATCATTGACTGCTCTCAAGTCCTGCACAGGTCGATACTCATCTGTACCGGGCTTTTGAACAGGCAGCAATGGGGTGTTCCAGGGGGAAGTACAGAATTTTAGGATACCATACCGTATGAACTTATCCAGATAAGATTGGATGTTCTTCTTAGCCTTCTGCGGGATGTGATATTGTCTTAGGCTCACTGGATAAACCCCAAGTTTTAGTTCGATTTTAATAGGTGGAATATTGCAGGCCAGTCCTGGTGGGTTGTTCTCTGCCCAAACTCCTGGTATGTTGAATAAGGATTCATCACTCCTAGGGTTTTGGCTAGCCAACGCTGTATAAAGTCGCCACTCTTCTTCCTTTGGTATGGATAATGTCATAATACCTGAAGGTCCGTTAAACTTTAGGGATGTTGTTCCATTTGGGAGGAACGTAATCTGCGCTTGTAATTTGGACAGCATATCACGTCCCAGCAATTGGACTGGACATTCAGGCATATAAAGGAATTGATGTTTTACTACGTGGCCTCCCAATGTACAGAGTCGACTTTTAAGAACCGTTTTTTCAGCACTTCTCCCAGTTGCTCCTATTACAGTAATAGTTCTTCCAGATGGAGGAGCAACTAGGTTAGTCACCACCGAATGTTCAGCACCAGTGTCGATCATGAACGCACTCCTTTTTCCCCCTATTGATACATCGACCATAGGCTCCGCTCGACCAAGGGGGATGGAGCCCGGTCGGTATCAATAATCCTCTATGACCGTGTCAGCCAATCCCACAAAGTCCCTACCTTCTCTATCGCGGGACCTTTGCGCTGCTGGATAGTACCTGTCTTCCCTAACACTTCCTCTGTTCCCATTGCTTCCTCTATTACCATTACTCCCTCCGGGGCCTCCTCTACCTCTCGCTCTGCCTCTAAAGTTTCCGTAACCTGCCCTGGGTTGGTCTCTCTCGTACTGCTCTCTTTGTGGACACTCGTTCCTCCAATGCCCTTCTTCCTTGCAATACGCGCACTGATTCCTACTCAAAGGCTCCCTATTCCATCTACTATCGCCTCTATCTGGGCCCCGTCTATCTACGCCTGCGATCGCTACCGCTAGCATATCTGCCTTTTTACGCATCTTGCGCTCTTCCTCTTTCTTACTTTCTGTTTCCCTGTTCATATATACTTTATTCGCTACCTCCATTAGTTGGGTGATAGACATACCTGCAAACCCTTCTAACTTCTGTAGCTTGCGCTTAATATCTCCGTAAGCTTGGCTGACAAAGGCGGAGTTCACCATTCGGGAGTTATCAGCGTCTTCCGGATTAAAGGGGGTATACAAGCGGTATGCCTCCAATAATCGGTCATAAAAGACACTGGGCGCTTCATCACTTTTCTGAATCACCTCAACTGTCTTCGACATATTAATAGCTTTCTTTCCTCCGGCTTTCATGCCAGCAATTATAGCGTCTCTATAGGCTTTAAGTTGAACCATATCTGCGCCATTAACATTCCAATCGGGATCGGTATTAGGGTAATGTGTTGCGGCCCATGCTGCTGGATTGGCTTGATTTAAAGCACGGGCTCTATCCTCTAGCGCTTTAATGGCCGCTTGGTTAATCCTTGTCCTTTCCTCATTATTGAACAATGTCATTAATAACTGCTGGCAATCAGCCCATGTCGGGTTATGTGTCTGAACTATCGAGGTGAACAGATCGGTCATAGCTTGTGGTTTCTCAGTGTACGAGGAGTTGTGGGTCTTCCAATTCAAGAGATCGGTAGTCGTGAACGGCCCATATACGAAGACTGGGTCAGCATGTGCCATTTGACCTGCGGCATCGATATAGGCTGACCCAGGATTCAGACGAAGAGGCATCTGGTAATGTTTTAATTGTTGGGTACCGGTCAGTTGTCGGGTTAGTATAGGGCTACGTGAAGGGGCGTCAGTTAGAGGTTCCGGTCAGGGGGTAATAGGGCATGAGGATGTGGGAGCTTGATTTTGGGAAAAGTTAGTGAATAGAACACTCCGAGCCGAGCTAGAGGAAGCTTGACCGGAAGTTTGAAGTGGCGCCAAATCAGGATATTCAGATCTAACGGGGGTTGGTTCTGGTTCCGGAAGGGGAGATTTAATACGAGAGGGGGTGGATTCTGTACTGGAGGAGGAAGCGGAAGTGGATGGGGGCAATGGGGGAAGGGGTGCAGAACTTCCTGCATTCGCGTCATTTCCTCTTAAAGGGAAGTAAGGGGGCGGCAAAGGGATCTCGGACTCAGGGGGCGTGTCCAAAATGGGCCTAACCACAGTCCTAGTGGACAAACAAGTCCTGGCCACCATGAGGCGACATTGCTCCTCGTGGCATATCTGAATCCATTTTGGCGAGTCGTTTACGGCCTGTCTCCAACAATCAATATATGGAAACTGCCCGTAAAGTTCAGGCCTACCTGATACAGCCACGTGTACGCGCCGTACCAGGGTTGGATCCAAACTGCCACGTGGCGGCCATGCCGCAACCAAAGTAGGCCACTCCCTAGTGCACAAAGTGACCAAACGTACAGGAGACATTTTAACCCCAAAATCACATGCTTTGAATCCCTTTTTAAAATTCTTTACCATACAACCTAAGGGATCCGGAATCGTTGACTCCGACGCGCCCATACTTATCAATGGAACGTCGTTGACAACGAATACTATGCACGCGTTCTATTCAACAGTCACACCCGTTTCCTCTGGCAACAGCACCACGTGGTACGGTTACCAAGTGAAACGTACACAATAACACAATAAACACTCAGGGAATTCCCGTACACACACAGCTGTTACACCAGTCACTAAATAATCAATATTATGCCCCTTGGCGAAACTATACAGTCACCCACGCTATAATTCTCTATACATGAATTACCCGTCTATAACACACCCCAGTAACATCGTCTTTTACAAATAGCGGTACGGTTAGCATAGGTCAAAGCACAATTTAAGGTCACAATACAATTATTAGTGGTTATGGTGTTAAACATGCAATAGACGACAATGATTAGTACTTATATACAGTGTCAGTAAATATACAGGGTTATGGTACCGTGCACTATGATACAGCAACACACTATTAACACTCTCGCTAGACGGCTGAGCTCGCGCTATCTAACAAGATATACACTTTACTAACAATCTTTAACACATTTACAATCCCAACTAAACTATTGGCCAGTACCTTGAATGGACTACCTAAAACTATATACACCCGTTTTGGTTAGCCACACTGCCCAAGCACCACATATAGCGAACTAGAGGACCGAATTTACACAGACGCCTCTTAGTCGATTACTATCAAAAATCTAGTGGGTTCCAAATTTACACGCCTTCCCACTTAGCCAAGATAGGTTGAGAGCTAGCGAACCAAATTTACACAGGCGCCGCTTAGTCTCCCGGTCCCTCCGACCTAGCGAACGTAATATACACCCTAGAACGCTAGTCTAGACAAGACACCGGTGTCCGGCTAGGGCTATTTACACAGGACCCCGCCTGACTCCAAACCAAATCAAACGGTCTTACTAAAGAGCGTTCGATTGAGCGGTGCGCCTTCGCTTCTTCCCTCCGACAGAGGGGGCAGATTCCATACACAGATTTAAACCCCTTTTGGGCCTACCGCACAATCGGTATACCCCTAGTGGGTCTGCCGTCTAAAACAGCAGTTGTCTTACCTCCTCGTTCCTGAACCTGAGTTCACACTCATCGACGGGGACACCCCAGCACTTCTTACGTAGAGGCCGATGATCTCCTGGACAACAGACCAGTGGCGCCGAGACGAAGGGAGGTCCACGCAGAAGTTCAGGGGTGCAGCCGTAGAGAATGTGGGCAAAGATAGACCGTCTCACGCCTCTGCCTCTCAGCTACCGTTGAACGATGAGCTTCCCGGCCAATGCACCAAATGATACCGGAGAAACTGACGGATGCAAAGCACAGAGAGATGGACACAGGTTTCTTCAGGAAGGAAGAGATTCTTTATTGGATCACCGATCGGGACTCAGAGGGACTAATGTCACCAAAATACAGCAAGTTCTGAGCCCCGGACAATAGTGCAGGCTCCTTATATAGGCACATAACTCCTCCCATATTAAACTCCACCCGCACATTCTCTTGACCAATCAATACAAATAAGAATTATCTTCCTGCTTGACCGCATGGCCTGTCCAGCACAATGGAGGAGGGGAATACCATATCCTGTATTCTTGCACATGCTCCGTACACTACTGATCGTATCTTGCCTCGTGCAACCAACTGATCGATACGTCAGCATATGCACGTACACATGCCACGTGGTAATCTCGGCCTACTAAATTTATTTTTACCAAGATTCCACCACACCATGGAACGTATAACCGGAAATTATGTCATAAATGTCAGTAAATCGTGTATGTGTACAATGTATTGCATATACCAGAGTAGATAAAAAAAGAAAATAAATATATATATATATACATATTTCAAACATATTTATCTGAATGAATGAGATATGGACCTCCCAGATAAATACCTATAAGTGTATTAAATATAAAGGATGATAAATGTCAACTAAAATGTAATGAATGGGAACCAAAAAAAGTTTTATACTTTTCTACGGAGTTGTATAAAATATATCTTTTGATTTTTGATACTTTTATATGTGTATGTGAGGTACTTTCCCAGGTGATAGCGCTGTTTGTTGTTGTGCCACATATATAGTACACCTTTTGTTTACTTTTTTGTTTTTATATGTATTTTACTTATACAGTATGCCCAAATCACCATGTGAGTCCATACAAACCAGTTATACAATAAGCACCCATTTTACTATTCCCTTTATGGTAACATATTGTGGTGGAATCTCGGTAAAAATAAATTTAGTAGGCCGAGATTACCACGTGGCATGTGTACGTGCATATGCTGACGTATCGATCAGTTGGTTGCACGAGGCAAGATACGATCAGTAGTGTACGGAGCATGTGCAAGAATACAGGATATAGTATTCCCCCTCCTCCATTGTGCTGGACAAGCCATGCGGTCAAACAGGAAGTTAATTCTTATTTGTGTTGATTGGTTAAGAGAATGTGCGGGTGGAGCTTAATATGGGAGGAGTTATGTGCCTATATAAGGAGCCTGCACTATTGTCCGGGGCTCAGAACTTGCTGTAATTTGGTGACATTAGTCCCTCTGAGTCCCGATCGGTGATCCAATAAAGAATCTCTTCCTTCCTGAAGAAACCTGTGTCCATCTCTCTGTGCTTGGCTTCCGTCAGTTTCTCCGGTATCATTTGGTGCATTGGCCGGGAAGCTCATCGTTCAACGGTAGCTGAGAGGCAGAGGCGTGAGACGGTCTATCTTTGCCCACGTTCTCTACGGCTGCACCCCTGAACTTCTGCGTGGACCTCCCTTCGTCTCGGCGCCACTGGTCTGTTGTCCAGGAGATCATCGGCCTCTACGTGAGAAGTGCTGGGGTGTCCCCGTCGATGAGTGTGAACTCAGGTTCAGGAACGAGGAGGTAAGACAACTGCTGTTTTAGACGGCAGGACCCACTAGGGGTATACCGATTGTGCGGTAGGCCCAAAGGGGTTTTGAATCTGTGTATCTGCCCCCTCTGTCGGAGGGAAGGAGCGAAGGCGCACCGCTCGATCGAACGCTCTTTAGTCAGACCGTTTGATTCTGTTAGTCAGGCGGGGCTCTGGTGTAAATAGCCCTAGCCGGACACCGGTGTTCTAGGGTGTACATTTTGTTCGCTAGGTCGGAGGGACCGGGAGACTAAGCGGCGTCTGTGTAAATTCGGTCCTCTAGCTCGCTATATATGTGGTGATTGGGCAGTGTGGCTAACCAAAACGTATGCAGATTGTTTTTAGGTAGTCCATTCAAGGTACTGGCCAATAGTTTAGTTGGGAATTGTAAATGTGTTAATGATTGTTTAGAAAAGTGTATATCTTGTTAGATAGCGCGAGCTCAGCCGTCTAGCGAGAGTGTTAATAGTGTGTTGCTGTATTATAGTGCACGGTACCATAACCCTGTATATTTACTGACACTGTATATAAGTACTAATCATTGTCGTCCATTGCATGTTTAACACCATAACCACTAATAATTGTATTGTGACCTTAACTTGTGCTTTGACCTATGCTAACCGTACTGTAACCGCTATTTGTAAAAGACGATGTTACTGGGGTGTGTTATAGACGGGTAATTCGTATATAGAGAATTATAGCGTGGGTGACTGTATAGTTACGCCAAAGGGCATAATATTGATTATATAGTGACTGGTGTAACAGCTGTGTGGGTACGGGAATTCCCTGAGTGTTTATTGTTATTGTGTACGTTTCACTTGGTAACCGTACCACGTGGTGCTGTTGCCAGAGGAAACGGGTGTGACTGTTGAATAGTACGCGTGTATAGTATTCGTTGTCGACGACGTTCCATTGTTAAGTATGGGTGCGTCGCAGTCAACGATTCCGGATCCCTTAGGTTGTATGGTGAAGAATTTTAAAAAGGGATTTAAAACTTGTGATTTTGGGGTTAAAATGTCTCCTGTACGTTTGGTCACTTTGTGTACTAGGGAGTGGCCTACTTTGGTCGCGGCATGGCCGCCACGTGGCAGTTTGGATCCAACTCTGGTACAGCGCTTACACGTGGCTGTATCAGGTAGGCCTGAACTTTACGGCCAGTTTCCTTATGTTGATTGTTGGAGACAGGCCGTAAATGACTCGCCAAAATGGCTCCAGACATGCCACGAGGAGCAATGTCGCCTCATGGTAGCTAGGACTTGTTCGTCCACTAGGACTGGTGTTAGGCCCATTTTGGACACGCCCCCTGAGTCCGAGATCCCTTTGCCGCCCCCTTACTTTCCGTTAAGAAGAAGTGACGCAAACGCAGGAAGTCCTGCAGCCCTCCCCTCATTACCCCCATCCACTTCCGCTTCCTCCTCCAGTACAGGATCCACCCCCCCTCGTACTAAATCTCCCCTTCCGGAATCAGAACCAATCCCCATTAAAAACGAATATCCTGATTTGGCGCCACTTCAGACTTCCGGTCAAGCTTCATCTAGCTCGACTCGAAGCGTTCTATTTACAACCTTTTCCAAAAACCAAGCTCCCACATCCCCATACCCTATTTCTCCCCGACTGGAACCCATGACTGACGCCCCTCCACGTAGCCCCATACAGACCCGACAGTTGACCGGTGCCCAACAATTAAAGCACTATCAGATGCCTCTTCGTCTGAATCCCGGGTCAGCCTATATCGATGCCGCAGGTCAAATGGCACACGCTGACCCTGTCTTCGTATATGTCCCATTTACTACAACCGATCTTTTAAATTGGAAGACCCACAATTCCTCGTATACCGAGAAACCACAAGCTATGACTGATCTGTTCACCTCAATAGTGCAGACACATAACCCGACATGGGCTGATTGCCAGCAGTTATTAATGACTTTATTTAACAATGAGGAAAGGACAAGAATAAATCAAGCAGCCATTAAAGCATTAGAAGATAAAGCCCGTACTTTAAACCAAGCCAATCCATCAGCATGGGCCGCAACACATTATCCCAACACCGATCCCGATTGGAACGTAAATGGTGCTGATATGGTTCAACTCAGAGCCTATAGAGACGCTATAATTGCTGGCATGAAAGCCGGAGGAAAGAAAGCCATTAACATGTCGAAGACAGTTGAGGTGATTCAGAAAAGCGATGAAGCGCCCAGTGTCTTTTATGACCGATTATTGGAGGCATACCGCTTGTATACCCCCTTTAATCCGGAAGACGCAGATAATTCCCGAATGGTGAACTCCGCCTTTGTCAGCCAAGCTTACGGAGATATTAAGCGCAAGCTACAGAAGTTAGAAGGGTTTGCAGGTATGTCAATCACCCAACTAATGGAGGTAGCGAATAAGGTTTATATGAATAGGGAAACAGAAAGCAAGAAAGAGGAAGAGCGCAAGATGCGTAAAAAGGCTGATATGCTAGCGGTAGCGATCGCAGGCGTAGATAGACGGGGCCCAGATAGAGGCGATAGTAAGTGGAATGAGGAACCTCTAAGTAGAAATCAGTGCGCTTACTGTAGGGAAGAAGGGCATTGGAGAAATGAGTGTCCGCGAAGAGAACAGTCTGAGAGAGACAGACCTAGGACAGGTTATGTAAACTTTAGAGGCAGAGCGAGAGGTAGAGGAGGCCCCGGAGGGAGTAATGGTTATAGAGGGAGTAATGGGAACAGAGGAAGTGTTAGGGAAGACAGGTATATTCCAGCAGCGCAAAGGTCCCGCGATAGAGAAGGTAGGGACTTCGTAGGATTGGCTGACACGGTCATGGAGGACTATTGATACCGACCGGGCTCCATCCCCCTTGGTCGAGCGGAGCCTATGGTCGATGTATCAATAGGGGGAAAAAGGAGTGCGTTCATGATCGACACTGGTGCTGAACATTCAGTGGTGACTAATCTAGTTGCTCCTCCATCTGGAAGGACTATTACTGTGATAGGAGCAACTGGAAGAAGTGCTGAAAAGCCGGTTCTTAAAAGTCGACTCTGTACATTGGGAGGCCACGTAATCAAACATCAATTCCTTTATATGCTTGAATGTCCAGTCCAATTGCTGGGACGTGATATGCTGTCAAAATTACAAGCGCAGATTACGTTCCTACCAAATGGAACAACATCTTTAAAGTTTAATGGACCTTCAGGTATCATGACATTATCTGTACCAAAGGAAGAAGAGTGGCGACTTTATACAGCGTTGACTAGCCAAAACCCTAGGAGTGATGAGACATTGTTTAACATACCAGGAGTTTGGGCAGAGAACAACCCACCAGGACTGGCCCGCAATATTCCACCTATAAAAATTGAACTGAAACTTGGGGTTTATCCAGTGAGCCTAAGACAATACCACATCCCGCAGAAGGCTAAGAAGAACATTCAATCCTATCTGGATAAGTTCATACGGTATGGTATCCTAAAATTCTGTACTTCCCCCTGGAACACCCCATTGCTGCCTGTTCAAAAGCCCGGTACAGATGAGTATCGACCTGTGCAGGACTTGAGAGCAGTCAATGATGCGGTTGTTAGTATACATCCAGTTGTACCCAATCCATATAACCTGCTTGCTTTAATTCCGGGCGGGGCTACCTACTTTACAGTCTTAGACCTCAAAGATGCTTTCTTTTGCCTCCGAATTGCCGCAGAAAGTCAATGTATTTTCGCTTTCCAATGGGAGAACGCTGTAACGGGCTCAAAACGCCAAATGACTTGGACAAGACTACCCCAAGGGTTTAAAAATTCACCTACCCTATTTGGTTCAGCCCTAAGTCAAGATCTACTGGATTTCGAGTCCATCCCAGGAGAGTGTGTATTGTTACAATATGTAGATGACTTGTTGATAGCAGCAGTTACGAAAGAAATCTGTCAGCAAGCAACGCACGATCTACTGCACATTCTCTGGAAGGCAGGATACAAGGTGTCTAGAAAGAAGGCTCAGTTGTGTTTGCCAACTGTCAAGTATCTGGGATTCCATATCTCTGAAGGTCAAAGAATTATGGGGCCAGAGAGAAAAGAAGCTGTCTGCCAAATACCAATACCCAAGAATAGAAGACAAGTGCGAGAATTCTTGGGGGCAGCAGGCTTCTGTAGGATATGGATTCCCAGCTATGCGATACTAGCAAAACCTCTGTACGCAGCTATCAAAGGTACAGAGCACGACCCCTTCTTATGGACCCAAGAACAGCAAACGGCATTTGAAGATGTGAAGAAGGCTTTGATGAGTGCCCCAGCATTAGGTCTACCTGATCACACACGACCATTCTACTTATATGTACACGAGCAAAGAAGAATGGCTGTGGGAGTATTGACACAGTACTTGGGATCATGGCAAAGACCTGTTGCCTACATGTCTAAGCAATTGGATGCAGTGGCCAGCGGACTTCCACCTTGTCTAAGAGCAGTAGCTGCAGCCGCCCTGCTAGTAGCTGAAGCCGATAAACTCACTCTGGGTCAAGAACTTTATGTACGAGTCCCACATGCAGTACAGACGTTGTTGGATTACAAAGGAAATCATTGGTTTAGTAACAGCCGTATGACCAAGTATCAAGCAATGTTGTGTGAAAACCCAAGAGTGCATTTAGAGACTGTAAACACCTTAAATCCAGCTACCCTTTTGCCACAACCTACTGAAAGTCAACATGATTGTTTGGAAGTAATGGATGAAGTATTCTCAAGTAGACCAGATCTTCGTGATTTTCCCATCCAGAACCCCGATGTTCAATATTATACCGACGGCAGTAGTTATGTGAAAGAAGGGATCCGCTATGCAGGATATGCAGTAACAACAATAGACAAGGTGATAGAAGCTCGGCCACTGGCGAAAGGAACATCAGCACAAAAGGCAGAATTAATAGCACTAACACGAGCGTTACAATTGGCTGAAGGTTTAAGAGTGAATATCTATACGGACTCTAAGTATGCGTTTTTAACCACTCATGCCCACGGAGCTTTGTATAAAGAAAGAGGACTACTGAATTCAGAAGGAAAAGAAATCAAGTACGCAGCTGAAATCCTACAACTATTGGAAGCAGTGTGGGAGCCGAAAGAAGTCGGTATCATACATTGTCGAGCGCATCTGAGAGGAGATGGTGATGTAACCAAGGGAAATCGGATGGCAGATAGTGCAGCTAAGCGTGCTGCTGAATCAGGAAGACAGGAGTATGTGGGGCATATAGCTGCTCTTATACCAACTCCACTGTCCCAATGGACTCCAGTTTATACAGCTCAAGAAGAGGAGTGGTTAAAGACTGAACCGGGAAAGTATTTGGAGAACAAGTGGTATCAGCTAGAAGATGGAAGAATAGTCATACCAGCATCACTAGCGGTAGAAATTGTCCAAAATTATCACAACGGGACACATTCTGGGAGAGACAGTACTGAAGAATCTCTCAGAAAACATTTCTACATACCAAGATTGTCCAACTTGACTCAGGCCATTGTACGAAGATGTGTAACGTGTGCTAAAAATAATGCAAGACAAGGACCAGTAAAGCCACCAGGAGTCCAGTTTATGGGGGGACTCCCCATGTCCGATCTACAAATAGACTTTACAGTGATGCCTAAATCGGGTGGACATCGTTACCTGCTGGTAATTGTGTGCACCTATTCAGGCTGGGTAGAAGCATGTCCTACTCGTACAGAGAAAGCAGGAGAAGTTGTAAGATTCCTGCTACGAGAAATAATACCCCGATATGGACTACCCTGTTCTATAGGATCGGACAATGGTCCAGCTTTTGTTCATCAGTGCCTACAACAACTGACTCATATGCTAGGTATAAAGTGGAGGCTTCATACTGCATATAGACCCCAGAGTTCTGGTAAGGTAGAGAGAATGAATAGAACTATAAAGAACCAGTTGGCTAAAATGTGTCAGGAAACCCAACTTAAGTGGAACGTTCTGTTACCCATAGCTTTATTGCGAATCCGCAGTACCCCTACCAGAAGGATGGGCCTCTCTCCTTTTGAAATTATGTATGGGCGACCACCTCCCGTACTTGGTAACTTAAGGGGGGATTTGAGTCAGTTGGGAGAAGGAATTACTCGGCAGCAGGTTGTAGAGTTGGGTAAGACTATGGAGGAGGTACAGAAATGGGTACAAGATAGATTACCTGTGAATATTTATCCCCCAGTTCATAGTTATCATCCAGGAGATCAAGTATGGATAAAAGAGTGGAATAATGTACCGTTAGGGCCCAAGTGGAGAGGTCCTTATGTTGTTCTTTTGTCTACCCCTACAGCGATAAAAGTAGCCGAAGTGACTCCGTGGATACATCACTCCAGGGTTAAGCCAGCAGCAGTCGATTCTTGGCAAGTTACAGCAGATCCAGAGAATCCCTGCAAGATCCGGTTAAAACGCACTACTCAGTCGGAGTAACGAGGAATCGTGTGGATTACAAATTTTATTGTTACAGGGAGTGAGTGAGAAGGCCATAATAAAGCCTGTCCTCTTACCAACACATAGTGTATAAGCCAGGAAAGTCTCGAAGGGACACCTGTGAAGACGAGCAGAACTCCATTCCCTGCAGCCCTCACATCCTGGAAGCTGAGGCTCCATCGCACGGACGAAGACTGAGGATGACGGCGAAAGATGTGCTTTTGATAGTGTTTATTTATATGTGTTTTTATATTCAGGAAGGTAGAGGTACCGACACTCCTAGCTGTGAGGTATGCATTAAGACTACGAGAACAGGTAACCATATTTCCCAAACCCTAATTTGGCATTCACAATACGAGTGTAAAGGAGATGTATCGAGATGTAGATACTTAAATATAGACTATAGTGTGTGCCATTTAGGAGTAGGAGAACCTAAGTGCTTCAGTCCGGAGTATCAACCTCGTACAATTTGGTTGACTCTCAGGAATGGAGATCCTCAGGGGACCCTAATTAATAAGACGGTGTTAGAATCCGTACATTCTTCGGGTGTACTGCTATTTGATGCGTGTAAAGCGATATCGAGTGGTAGAAAGCCGTGGAATGTATGTGGGGATCTTAGATGGGAGAGGACGTATGGGTCTAATGATAAATATATTTGTCCCAGTAGTAAAAATAAATATGTAAGTCCTAGATGCCCAAATAAAGACTATAACTTTTGTCCATATTGGTCTTGTGTGGGGTGGGCGACTTGGGGACAGACAGTAGATAAAGACATGATAGTGACTAAGTTGTCGACTAGCCCATATTGTAAGTCTATGGAATGCAACCCAGTCCATATACTTATTAATAACCCCGACAAGTTCTTAGATAAGTATGGCAATTTATTTGGGTTTCAGATATACGGGACGGGTTTAGATCCTGGGACATTATTGTTTATAGGGATAGAGACTGATACGGTATCCTCCCAAACTCATCAAGTATACCATTCCTTTTATGAAGAGATGAGTATAGATAATAAGATCCCCCATAATGCTAAAAACCTGTTCATCGATTTAGCCGAAAGTATTGCCGGTAGTCTTAATGTTACCAACTGCTATGTGTGTGGAGGTACTAACATGGGAGACCAATGGCCTTGGGAAGCAAAGGAGGTAATGTCCGGTTCTGAGGCAGTTGACCAACTAATATCTACACAAGCCGATTATCATATGAGTGTTAGAGGTAAATCTGAGTGGAGATTAAAGACCTCCATCATAGGTTATGTTTGCATAGCAAGGAAAGGAATAATGTATAACACTTCTGTAGGAGAATTAACTTGTCTAGGGCAAAAAGCTTATGATGATGATACAAAGAATACAACTTGGTGGTCGGCTTCAAATGTCTCAGAACCATCAAACCCGTTTGCTAGATACGCCAATTTAAAGGATGTGTGGTTTGATTTATCCATCACATCTACCTGGAGAGCCCCAGCAAATTTGTACTGGATCTGTGGTAAGAAAGCCTATTCGGAGTTGCCACAGGACTGGGAAGGGGCATGTGTGTTGGGTATGCTCAAACCATCCTTCTTCTTGTTACCAATTGAAACAGGTGAGACTTTAGGTGTTAAAGTGTATGATGTGAATCATAGGAAGAAAAGGGGACCCATAGAGATAGGCACCTGGGAAGATAATGAATGGCCTCCCCAGCGTATTATAGATTATTATGGGCCAGCCACGTGGGATGAGGATGGTACCTTTGGTTACAGAACCCCTATTTATATGCTCAACCGTATTATAAGATTACAGGCGGTGGTTGAGATTATCACAAATGAGACATCACAAGCGCTCAATCTTCTAGCGAAGCATAACACCAGGATGAGGACAGCAGTCTACCAAAATAGATTAGCCTTGGATTACCTTTTGGCAGTAGAGGGAGGTGTATGTGGGAAGTTTAACCTAAGCAATTGCTGTCTTCAAATAGATGACGAAGGGCAAGCAATAGCTGAGCTTACTAGCCATATGGTTAAACTAGCGCATGTGCCTACTCAGGTATGGAAAGGGTATAATCCAAGTAGTTGGTTTGGTAGCTGGTATGAGTGGTTTGGAGGGCTTAAGGCAGTGGTAGGTGGAGTCCTACTGATTTTAATGTTGTGTCTACTCCTGCCATGCCTTATACCCCTAGTAGTTAGGTCTGTGCAAAGCCTGATAGGAAGTATAGCAGAGAGGAAGGCTGCTGCACAGATAATGGCGATTTATAAGTATAAGGCTTTAGATCAGGGAGAACCAATGCAGGAAGATGAGTGTTGAAGATTCACATCATAAGATAAGTCTGGTCTGGTTCAAGGTAACTTGCGGTGTATGCAAACCAAGGTTAAGTGATGCCTCAAGTAATTGTAAAATATCAAGAGGCATCAAAGGGGGGAATGTGGTGGAATCTCGGTAAAAATAAATTTAGTAGGCCGAGATTACCACGTGGCATGTGTACGTGCATATGCTGACGTATCGATCAGTTGGTTGCACGAGGCAAGATACGATCAGTAGTGTACGGAGCATGTGCAAGAATACAGGATATAGTATTCCCCCTCCTCCATTGTGCTGGACAAGCCATGCGGTCAAACAGGAAGTTAATTCTTATTTGTGTTGATTGGTTAAGAGAATGTGCGGGTGGAGCTTAATATGGGAGGAGTTATGTGCCTATATAAGGAGCCTGCACTATTGTCCGGGGCTCAGAACTTGCTGTAATTTGGTGACATTAGTCCCTCTGAGTCCCGATCGGTGATCCAATAAAGAATCTCTTCCTTCCTGAAGAAACCTGTGTCCATCTCTCTGTGCTTGGCTTCCGTCAGTTTCTCCGGTATCAATATGATTTATTTTTATTTTTTTATGTACTCTCCTATTACTACAAAAAGAGAAAGTATATACACAAAAGGGGAAAAAAATGAAAAAAAATAAATAAAAGGGGAAAGAAAAAGAAAAAACAAAGAATGGAAAGAAGAAAGGGGATAATTCTGCCTATTTACTTCTCACATTGATAGCCCGTAGACCTAAAGTAAAATATTAGCGTGTTTTAATAGTAATTCCCAGATTTTACTAATATCATGACGTAAAGTCATGATTTTATTAAAGACACGGAGGCGAGTATTATGCATAACTCTTTCTTTATTTCCTCAGCAGCAAAGATAGAGGAATATAAATATTATCAAAAATGAAAGAAAAAACTGTATAGGCATAACAGGCAGCCAATCACATCATATAGGAAGTAGCTATATAAGTCCTGTGTCTCCCATAATCCCCCTCTTTCTTGCGAAACCGAAGACCAGGTAAGACGAACGATGCTCCATTAGATCCAAACAGGAAACAGGAGACAATGCGAAAACTTCAAGCTACAAAAGATAGAAAAATATGGTAATTTCCAAACTCAAAACTGTAGACTTACCAAACATAACTGTGAGGAGCCATACATAAAACCGGATTCTGAAATATAAAATATATAGAATTAGAAACTAGCAAAAGCTTCCAAAATCATCTAAAATATGATAAAATACATGATAAAATACATGATCCAAACTTAAGATAAAAATATAGACCTGATTGAAAAACATACCTGAATCGTATCGAAGCATCTCTTATCCCAAATCCACACCGGGAGGGTGGGAGGGAATAATACTCGCCTCCGTGTCTTTAATAAAATCATGACTTTACGTCATGATATTAGTAAAATCTGGGAATTTTATTAAAGACACGGAGGCTCATATTATGCAAGTTCAAAGCTGTGCTACCACTCGAGATGCGATGTGTTCAATGGGTCTGAAGTAGAAGTCTCGAAAGGTCGATTCCCGAGACCAATCCGCCGCTCGCATAATGTCTTCCAGTCGACATCCCACCGAAGACGCTTTCGAAGCCATCGCGCCCCGCACAGAATGAGGCGTAAATACAGAGGTGTCTATACCCGCAGAAGATAGTAGCCAACGCATCCAACGTGCCAGAGTAGGAGTTGAAACTGGTCGGTGAGGTGACCTGAAAGATATGAACAGATCATGCAGACCTGCTGAGCGAAGGGAACGTGTAACCTCCAGGTAAGCTTTGATGCAATCCACCGGGCAGAGTGCCGGACAACCTGAAAACCTAGGGTATGTAAATGACTTGGATGCAGACTTAGTCCTCCTGGATATGTCAAAAGTAACGCCCTCCGGGGTGAACGCAACTGCGTCCCAATCCAGGGCCCTGACGTCAGAGACCCTCTTGCAAGAAATCAAGCAGAGTAGCATCACCAACTTGGATGACAATTGCTTGAGAGTCAGTTCCAGGTTAGGGTACCATGATGATAGGAACTGTAACATCACGTTGACATCCCAAAAGGCAGAAAAGCGAGAACGAGGAGGACGAGCAAGGCGAATACCCTTGAGAAGGCGACATACAAAGGGGTGCCTGCCGACAGGGGAACCGTCCAAACCCTTGTGGCCGGCCGAAATAGCCGAGCGGGAAAGGTTAATCGTGCGGTATGCCTTGCCTGAATCGAACAAGAATGTGAGGAACTCTAGAATCAAATGTAGAGGGGCAGATACGGGATCCACTGCCCGTTCCATGCACCAACCAGACCACGATCTCCATGAAGCTCGATAGGCTGAACGAGTGCCTGGGGCCCAGGCGTTATCGAGGAGTAGGAGAGTTGCCTGCGGAACGTCTGGGACAGTCCAAGGTCCCTTGAAAGGAACCACGCTATCAGGGGTAGCTGGTGTTGCAACACCAGCTCGTGTGAGTTCCCATCCGGATCCAGAAGGAGGTCCTGGAAGACAGGTATCAGCCGAGGGTAATCTATCGATAACTCCATCAAGCGAGGGAACCATGGTCGTGATCTCCATAGAGGGGTTATCAGTGCCAAGCGACAGTCGTGGCGGACCATCTTCGAGATCGTGCGCGCGATCATGTTGAACGGGGGAAACGCGTACAGGTGACCCCGTGGCCATTCTTGGAGAAAGGCGTCCGTCGCTACCGCTGCTGGGTCCGGTCTCCAGCTGTAGAACTCCGGCAGCTGAGTGTTCAGCCGAGATGCGAACAGATCCATCTGAAATCTTCCCCACAGCATGTCCAGGCCCTGGAACACCGAAGCGTGTAAGCGCCAATCTCCAGAGTCTCTTAAGTGTCTTGAATTCCAATCCGCTCCCGAATTGTCCAGACCCGGAATGTGTTCCGCTGTTACCGAAACGTTGTTGTAGAGGCAGAACTGCCAGAAATCTTTCGCCAGAACCGCCAACATCTTGGATTTCGTACCCCCCAGGTGATTTATGTAGCGGACCGCCGATACGTTGTCCATCTTGAGGAGAACGCAGCAATTCGCCCGTCCTGGGGTAAGGCTGCGGATCGCGAACGCCCCTGCCAGGAGCTCCAAGCAGTTGATGTGTAGTGATTTCTCCACGTCGGACCATCTGCCTCCTGTGGAAACGTCGCCACAACGAGCACCCCAGCCGTACAAGCTGGCATCGGACTCGATCACTACGTCTGGGATGGAGCCGAAAATCGCTCTCCCGTTCCATGCCTCCATGTGTGCCAACCACCACACCAATTCGTCCCTGGACTCCGCGTCCAAGCGTATCCGAGACTCGTAGGAGTGACCTGACCGAAGGTGTGACCCCTTGAGCCGTTGGAGGGCCTGGTAATGTAGCGGGCCTGGGAAGATCGCTTGAATAGAGGCCGCGAGAAGGCCAATTATTCTCGCCAGCTGTCTGACGGACAAGTCTGAGACACGAAGAGCCCTTCGAATTTCCTTCTGGATGGCTTTCACCTTTGAACACGGTAGGAACAGAAATTGTTGGACGGAATCCACTCTGAAGCCCAGGAACTCTATGGACTGGGCGGGAACCAGGACCGACTTGTCCCAGTTGATCAGAAAACCCAGCTTCTGCAACAGGTTGGTAGTCCACTCCAGGTGAAGTAGGAGGTCCTCCTTTGATTGGGACAAAATCAAAATGTCGTCCAGGTAAATAATGAGGCGGACCCCGCGGGTCCGGAGGAACGCCACTACAGGCTTCATGAGCTTGGTGAAGCACCAGGGAGCCGAGGAGAGACCGAAAGGCAGGCAGGTGAAGCGCCAACGACGCCCATGCCATGTGAAATGGAGGTAGTCTCTGAACTCCAAGGCAATGGGAACCGTGAAGTAGGCGTCCTTCAGGTCCAGTTTGGCTAACCAGTCTGACTGGCGTAGAAGGTCTCTGAGGCAGTGTATACCTTCCATCTGGAAGTGTTGGTAACGTAGGAAGGCATTGAGGGGACGAAGATTTATCACAGGGCGAACTCCGCCCCCTTTCTTGGGCACCAGGAAAAGATTGCTCGTAAAGCCTACTGCGGCGAACGGCAATTCCTCTATAGCGCCCTTGGATAGCATTTCCACGACTTCCGTGGAAATCATCTCGTCCTGATCCGGTGGAAGAGACAGTTCTCTGGGGGAACAAAACTGGACAGGCATGGAAACAAAGTCTAGACGGTACCCCTTTACACATTGCAGAACCCAAGCATCCGAGGTGATATTTTCCCACTCTCGGTAACATAAAGCCAGCCTCCCCGCCACCTGAGCGGGAGGGGAAGAAAGGGTACTCACCGTAAGGACGTCTGCTGGGGGTACCACCGCGGGGGTATCTGGAGCCCCAAGCCCGACCTCTGGCTGGGAAGAAGGGAGGGGTTCTCTGATCTTGAAATCCCCGGGAGGGAAAAAAGGAACCTCTGGTCGCGCGGGGTGCGCCTCGGAAACCACGGCCGGGTGGACGGTTCCTGCTACGCCCGGCCCCTCCGAAAACCTTAGGCGCGAACACGCGCTTCATGTTCGCCTGCGCCTTGTCAATAGCAGTGAAGGTCTTGACATACGACCCCATGTCCTTAACGAAAGAGGTGCCGAACAGCAAACCCTCATCGGTCGGCTCAGGCTCCGCCACATTCATGGCGACCAGCTTAGGGTCAATCTTTAAGAGAATGGCTTTTCGCCTCTCTGTAGACATCGCCGTATTGGCGTTCCCTAGTAAGCATATGGCCCGTTGGACCCAACCTACAGCCACATCGATATCCAAGGCCGAGTCGCCAGTCCTGGCAGAATCAAGAAGCTCGTATAGCTTCGATAGGGGTCCTAGCGTATCCAGGATCTTGTCCTGGCACCCCTTCAGGGAATGGTCAAGGCCCTTCTTGGGCTTCCAGCCCGACTTGTTTAAGAACTGGGCAATCTGCGGGTCGATGTCTGGGGTCTTACCGGCAGCGCCCGGGAGGGTAGGGCGTGGGCATTCGGCACGCAGTTTATTACGGCCTTCCTTAGAAAGGGGGGTGCGGATGCGTTTAGCCACATACTGGGCAATATGGTCCGGGGGGACCCATTCAGCGGACCTGGGGTGACGCAGGTCATCTGGGTCAAACAGGGGGTTACCCTGCGGGTCGAGGATTGTCTTGTCGTCCCCAGAGGGGCCTAATATCTGACCCAGGGCTTTGGCAGAGGACCCCGAGGGGTTCACGCCCGTAAGGGGCAAATCCTCGCCAGATATCTCATCATCAAAGGAGTCATACTCCATAACGTCGGATTCGTCCTCCACACTCCGGTCGGTATCCGACCCATCATCAAGGGCCCTAGCCCGTTTCCACAACCTAGCCTTTTTAGCCCGGCCAGGGGCTCTTGTGCGCGTGGGGTGCGCGCTATCTGTGACCGCCTGTAGCGTGTCAGTCATGGCAGGTAGTACCTGCATCGAGGAGTGGGAGCCGACATTTTTAGATTTGGCCCGAGCCTTACGGGCCCCAGGCACAGTCTGAGTAGGGGAAGGGGACCCCTCACCCTGGGGGGAAGGGGTAGTCATAGTAGGCAATACCATAGAATGCAGGGAGTGGGAAAAAGAGGAGGATACAGCCCCCATGGCTGAGGCAATAGCCTTTTGTATAGAAGAAGCCATAGTGGCCTCCAGTAGGGCCTGAAACTCTTGAGAGGCCATAGGGCCCTCAGTATTATCTGAGTGAACGTCCCCAGGGGGGCCTGCAGAGCCATCCTCCCTATCCTGCATACTGGAATAACAACAGTGAAGGGACTAAATAAAATAAATTAAATAGAGCCACTAGAAGAAAAAGGGTTGATTAACCCACAGCAGAAAGAACAAGAAGGACCAGACCGTCAGAGTGCCAGGGGATCCAGAGAGGGAGACGAGGCGACCGACCGCGCGGCAGCACAGCAAGCAGAGCAAGGTCCGCCCAAAATGGCCGCCGCACGTGAGGGAGGCGCTCGCGGCCGGGCACCCGGCGGGGGAAGGGGCGCGTGCACCCTACCCGCGCGGGCAGCCCGTGAGCGGGGAGAGGAGAGCACTCAGCCTCGGCCGCGGAAAGAGAAGCGGTCACGGCAGGGAGGCAGTGCCCGGACCAGCGCGGACGCGCGGGAGAGCAGGGGAGGGAAGGGAAGGAAACCTCCCGGTAGAGGGATAAAAGCCCCCAGGGAATCCTGGAGCACACTGACGGTACAGGTCAAATAAACAGGGAAAATGCACAATAAAGGCAATTAAGGCAAATAAATTCAAACTGAATACACATAAATGTAAAACAGCAATCAGAATATCAGAATCAGAGCAGAGCAAAAAACACTTATCTGTCTGAGGAAGCAGCAAAGAAAGAGGGGGATTATGGGAGACACAGGACTTATATAGCTACTTCCTATATGATGTGATTGGCTGCCTGTTATGCCTATACAGTTTTTTCTTTCATTTTTGATAATATTTATATTCCTCTATCTTTGCTGCTGAGGAAATAAAGAAAGAGTTATGCATAATATGAGCCTCCGTGTCTTTAATAAAATCTGACTATAAGGAATCCACCCAATAAGCAAGCCAGGGCTCCCATAACTTTATGGTAACATATGATCTGTGTCACGGGGTAAGTTGCCGCAAGTGTGAGATTTTTTTTTGTTTGAATGACTTCACATTAAGTATCTGGATCACAGTTTTTTTAAAGCTTGTAAACACTTGTTAATTTTTCCATACAGAAAAATAAAATATGTAACGTAAAGGCTAGAAAGCACCGTTTCAGACTCCTGTGCGCACACGCACACGCACACGCACACATCCACATCACGTGGGAAGAGCCTATGTGGGGACCTTGCATGGAAACTCTTGTCTTCGGTCTCGTGTGTTTATCGCTCGGCGCGCTATCGCTTTTTCTCATCGGAGGATGTCACTCCACGCAGGTTCCCCTCAGCGCGTTTTAGTAGACGCAGCTTGGCTCCTCCCCCTTTCAGCAGCCGGAGGATACCGGTGTTCTGAGGGGCTGGCGCTGCACGGAGTGCCGCTGGGGACACAAAACTGCGCAGAGCGAAGGAGCGGACGGTATGGCAATCAATACATGGCCCTTAGAGGGGAGACAATGGCACACAGCTTGCCAGTAACTGCCAGCCTCCATTACAGCAGGACACGGGCTGGCTGTGACATGGATAATGTTTTATCATATCAGGGAGACGGTGTTATTTTTAAATAGTTAAAGCGATACTGGCATGTTTTTTTTTTTTTTTTTTTCCTTCAATTCTTCCTTTCCTTATGCACCTTGTATCTTAACCCCTTAAGGACCAAACTTCTGGAATAAAAGGGAATCATGACATGTCACACATGTCATGTTTCCTTAAGGGGTTAAAGGAACACTCTAAGCACCATAACCACTGCAGTGCACTTATAGTAGTCAAACGTTCTATAACAGTTTGACGTATTGGAGGTTTGATGGGCACCGTCTCTGCCGCCGGAGCCAGAAGCTCCGTCTCCTCAGGAATATGGAGTGTTGGGGTTATACTGATGGCAAGTGTTAAATGGGACAGTTTAGGCACCATGACAAAGTAATAAAAAGAGCTGGAGAAGGGTCAGCGCTAATATAAATAGAATATAGGCAGCGGCCCAACAAAGAGTAACCCTCAAACCCTCTGAAGATAAAACATGAGACAAAAAAAATAGAAGAAGGGCTGTGCCAAGAGGTAGGTATTAATAATCAAAGTAGTAATAATAGTATATACAATAGTCCTAAGACAATATATTTAGTATAGTCTCACTAACTCAGTGGGACTAAAGTTCTAATAAAATCACCAAAAAGATGAAATAAGAGCCAAAAACAAAGTTACCTGCACCCTTTCCCAAATCCCTATGTATATTTAAAGGGACACTCCAGGCACCCAGACCACTTCTGCTCATTGGAGTGGTCTGGGTGCCAACTCCCACTACCCTTAACCCTGCAAGTGTAATTATTGCAGTTTTTTATAAACTGCAATAATTACCTTGCAGGGTTAAGTCCTCCCCTAGTGGCTGTCTACTAGACAGCCACTAGAGGGAACTTCCTGGTCCCTACCACAGATTTTCTGTGCTAGAGCGTTGCTGGACGTCCTCATGCTGTGTGAGGACCTCCAGCATCGCTCTATTCCCCATAGGGAAGCATTGAAATTAATTTTCAATGCTTTCCAATGGGGTGCGCTAATGCGCATGCGTGGCATTACCGCGCATGCGCATTAGGTCTCCTCGGCCGGTGGGCGGGATCAGTTTCGCCCACCGGCCGACAGAGGAAGAAGGTGGAGCGGCGGGGGAGGAGCAGGCAGCGACGTGGGACATGTCGCTGCCTGAGGTAAGTGACTGAAGGGGTTTTTACCCCTTCAGCGATTGGGGGGTGGGAGGGAGAGGGACCCTCCAGTGCCAGTCCCTTTTAAACATTTTTTAGTTACTACTATGGCCATTCGAGGGAAAAGCCCACCTGCCACGTCAAGGCAAATTACTCATAGTATATAAGTGTAGCAGGATTGACACTACATATGCCAGATACAATGTAAAAATTCTTTCAAATGGGAAAACACACAAATGAGAAGAATTAAAGGACCACTATAGATACCCAGACCACTTCAGCTTAATGAAGTGGTCTGGGTGCCTGGTCCAGCTAGGGTTAACCCTTTTTTTTTATAAACATAGCAGTTTCAGAGAAACTGCTATGTTTATACTGAGGGTTAATCCAGCCTCCAGAGCCTCTAGTGGCTGTCTCATTGACAGCCGCTAGAGGCGCTTGTGTGCTTCTCACTGTGAAAATCACGGTGAGAAGACGCCAGCGTCTATAGGAAAGCATTGTAAATGCTTTCCTATGAGACTGGCTGTATGCGCGCGCTGCTCCTGCCGCGCATGCACATTCAGCCGATAACGTCACGAGGAAGGAGGAGAGGAGGAGGAAAGCTCCCCTTCCTCTCTCCAGAGCCCGGTGGGAGGAAGTCCCTGAGGGTAAGGGCACCCTCAGGGCACTATAGTGCCAGGAAGATGAGTATGTTTTCCTGGCACTATAGTGGTCCTTTATGAATAAAAAAAAAAGGGTACGATGAAAAGAGGGATCACTACCCACACCCTATGGGAGGAGAGAATGCAGTAACCAAGCTGACCAAATTATTAGTATTATTGTGGAAAGTAATCTAACTGAGCTGTGAGTTTTTCCATGTCCCTAACCTCAGTCAAGATATTGTGAAGTTGGATATGGGATGGTAGTGTTGGAGAAAATGAGCTAATATCTACAGTGGCCTTGGCAGCCAAGCCAGTGCTCCTCTGGCTGCCAAGGCCACCGCAGATATAAGCTTATTTACTCCGTCCCTTTATTTAATAAGCTTTCCCCGCATTTATTTATTATTTCTTTTTTTTTTTTTGCCCTCCCCTGTCCTCCTCCCACTACCTACCTCCCCTGTCCACCTCCCACTATCTACCTCCCCATACCGGCCCGAAATGAATGAATACGCTCTTAGCTAGCAAAACGGTCAAATTACAAACTTCCCTATGAGACCCTGCTGTGACGTCAGATGGATTAACGGAATTGTCAAGGAAGGGTTACAGTAACCCGTTAACAGTTGAAATTAAGTAGGAGCCAGGGGACTCTGGGCACTGTAAATCAGAAATATTTAATAGATGCACTATGAACAACAACAGGAAATATATATATATATATATATATATATATATAATCTTACGAAAATGCACCAAGTTGCAGTGAGGAGTAACTTTTGAGTCTTTTTTTTTTATTTTTAGTAATTTAGGAACTGGAAGGTTTACATATGTAATTAATATACATATACATATGACATTTCTTTTCACACACATAATGTTACAAAAACAAACAAAAACTAGGCTAAATAAAACATAGTGTAAGAATTTATGCTTCGCTGAAAAGCTAAATTCAAACTTGCTGCTGCATTATGTATGAAGCTAGAACTCCGTTTTAGCCTAATTTTCAAAATTCAATTTTCATTGTTTAGTGAATTAACCCCACAGTCTTGCTTCCTTTATCCTCTTCACTTTCAGTTTTCCTAAAAGTTACTTGTGCAGGCAATCCTGATCTTCTAAGTTTCATTTCCGCTCCTCTGTAACATGTCTTTCAGTTTCTTTTCTAGCTGCTTTGAGTTATAATTAGTCTTGCTTCTCAGCGTGTGTGTAGAGTTTGGTGAACATGTCGGTTACATGGCCATAACTGGTTAGGCAATCAATGTCAATTAATATTAATATTATTATTATATTTATATAGCGCCAACAAATTCCGTAGTGCTGTACAATTGTTGGACTAACAAACATGTAATTGTAACCAGATAAGTTAGACACACAGGAACCAAGGGGTTGAGGGCCCTGCTCAATGCTAGAGGGAGTCGGGTAAAGTGACACAAAAGGTAAGGGAAGTATTAGGAATGTAGATTGGTAGAAGAGTATTCAATGAAGACTTGGGAAAGTTTGTTTGGAGCCATTAACAGTTTAATTGATATGCTTTTGTGAAAAATTAGTTTTAATAATACAGGCAAAACTTTACGCTCTCCCAATTTTGTACAGTGTACTTAATCAAGAGCTGTTAATAAGGCTACTGCAGTCCCCCTTTCCCCCCCACAAACTATACACACCCACCTCTGCACCTTTAACCTTTTACAAGTAATTTTGACTGTGTACATAACCTGGTTAGGTGATTAAACCTGTCAGGAGTTGCATACATATTGAGCTGAGCAGTAATATATTTTGTGTACCAGGTGCTGAGGTATCTTGTGTTTAGTACATCATCTGTAGTGCTGTGGATTGTGTAGGTGTGTATGTACCTGTAAATAATGTTGTTGTTTTTTTGTATGTAGTTTTAGTGTGTATCGTAGGTGATCATTTTTTCTTGGCATATTTTGTTAGACACTGAGACTTTGTACTAAACTTATTAGCCCCTGGGGACAATAGACCCACTTCTTTCTTGGTTCTGTTACCTCTGTACCACCTTGAGACCAATATCCTCATGGTTCTGCAGTTATGGGACATCATACCCATACCAGGGTCTGATGTCCTGCTCTGTTCTCAAATATCATCTTCCTGTTAACCTTCACTAGGAAACGTGTTTATGCTGTATCTTTTTGGTATTTCTATGCAAACATTTAATAAATATAAATTACAAAGTTATTTTCTTTTTGTTTAGCCAAAATGTCCCAGCCTAACAGAAAGCCAGCACGAGGTGGGGCTGTACAGCAGGCAGGATCATCAAAGTCTGGACGAGCAAAGGGATTAAAAGACATTCGAATAGATGAAGAAGTGAAAATAGCTGTTAATATTGCACTGGAGAGATTTCGCTATAGTGATGAAAAAGGTGAGAGATTTCTGAAATTGCCTCTGAGCACTGCATGTCTAGAAAACCTATATCTCATCATGTGGATCTGGTGTGTTACTGGCCACTACATATAAAAGATAGATGAAATGTATGTTTTGTGTTGCTGGTCATCGCAATTACAACCAATTAGATTTTGTTACATGTTGAGTGTTGTGTAACATTAATAATACAAAATTGAGTTATATTTGTAAGCAATGGTCTATGAACTGTTTTAACCGTGTAGAAACATGTATTGCACTTTCTAATATATAAAAGTAAAAGTATAAAGTACTGCTAAAAAAATTCTATCACACAGAATGACGACACCATTTAGATGGAATGAAACAGGGTGGCATTATCTTGAGCAGTGGCGGAATGCACTTGAAAAAAAATCTGGTTGCTTTAATTTAACTTTAAGTCAAATTTATAAGTGTGAGATGTGTTAATCACACTAGGTTAAGTCCGTGCAAGTTATGGCTTGCCTTCTTATCGATATCCTATTGTACATTGAATATTTACATTTTTAGAATTGTTTTAGAAGTTTATATTGTTCACTTTATTTTTTCTTTATGTAGAGATGGAATTTCCTTCTTCCTTTACTAGCACTGAAAGAGCTTTTGTTCACCGGCTATCCCAGTCACTTGGGCTAGTATCAAAGAGCAGAGGGTGAGTCAAAGTTGTCTTCTATTTCTATAGTATGATGTAAGTGTGAGTGATTATATATAGTAGACCAAAAATTGAGAAATTGGTTTGAACCTGTGTGCAATGGACTAATGGTTACTATATGCCTTTTCCTATTGAATTAAAGATGTATTGATCACTTGCCATCACAGAAGACTGTAATACTGCAATAAGTCTTATTTCTCCCTTCATTTCCATTGTTGTCCTAGAAGTTAGTCCTTGTCAATTTCTTCCAGGAAAGAAGCAAAACGATATTTAACTGTAAGAAAGAAGGGTGGATCTGATGCAGTTAGTGGATTGATGACATGTAATTTAACTCCCAACTCCAAACATGCCATGAGGAGTCTCATGCAGAGGTTTCCGGTCTCTAGCAAGGAAAAGTCAGACCTGCTTCCCAAGACCGAACGTGGAAATGTGTTTGAAGTGGAAGCAGGTAAGTCCCTTTTATCCTTTTATAGAATGCTTGTTTTTTTTTTTTAGGGGGGGGGGGGAAGAGGAAGAACAGATTTAAGGAATAGCAATTCCTTATTACACTCTTGCCTAGAGATGCAACAAAATGAAAATTCTGGTCCGAAAACAAAAATTCAGGATGCCCTTGGCCGAAAAACTGAAAACGAAAATAATTTTTTTTCCCTAAATGATTTTAAAAATTTTTTTGTATAATTTTATTAATATTAGACTTTTTAATGAATTACTTTATAACAAAAGTAAAATATAACACAGTCATAATATACTTATGAATTTAGCATAAAAGGGTATAAAGTAAGACCCATTTGATTGAAATAAGAGCACATGTCATGTAATGTCACACTACAATTAAATACAAAACGCCTTTAATAGGCACACGTTTCATGCACATTGCAGGAAAATCAATTAGATAATGCAACAGGCATGTTTTATTACTGCCCTCCCACAAGTCATTAAAAAAATGCATTTCTCATTCAATATGCATGGCACATACTCTGTCTCTACAGGTGCATTCAACAGGCAGACATGTTGAACATTCCGTCATAGAACTTCACACAATGTTACTAATATTCTGAGGCAGAATGTTCTATGACACTGGGAGTTGTGGAAAAGCAATTCCTGGGCAGAGTTTAGTAAATGGAGCCGTCACTATAGAATTTAAATTAATGTCCCTGATGCTTTCATGTTTAGAAGTTTGCCTCAGAATCTTTTTTTTTTTTTTTTTACAGAACCCCAAGTCTGTTACCATGGTGAATAGCATATGTTCTCGGTTAATGAATATGGTTGTCAGAGAAGGGCCATTCCTGCACTAAATACACGATATTAGACAATGGAGTAAAATGCTTCCCAGCCCAGAACTAGCCACAAAAGGATAATAATTTTGTTACATTTATTGGGGGGGAGGGGGGCAGGGGGGGAGAGGGGCTATATATAACCAGGGACAGGGGTACTATAGCATTGGGAATGCAGGTTTGTTTTTCCAAAGTGGTAGTGTTCTATACTGTCACATGTGGACTGGGCTGTTCTGGTTGAATCCTCCAAGCCATTTAATTAGTTAATTTGCCTTTCTTTTCATTAAATAAGACTATACAATAATATAAATAACTAAATAGCAAAAGAAAAACACCTAATAGGATGTTCTGCCACTCACAGTAATTATCATCTTGTACGAAATACAACCAATTTGTCAACTTATTCCTACAGTCCCAAAAAGTGGGAGGAGAAAAAAACGTAACTAAATTATTAAAGAAACATGTAAATAAATAATAAGTGCACACACTTATAAATTCTACATTCACAACTTGCAAGTCTGACAAGTTTCATCATCCTTGAGGAAAGGAGAAGGAAAATAAACAAGAACATATAAACCTAAGAAAGAAAAAATATGAAAAATATCACAGTCTGTGCTATTTTGGATATTGTAATGTCATCTTTGTTTAATGCTTGCCAAACCTGTGCAGTCATATAACATACTTTCTGTGTTACTGAAGAGAACCATGAAACGTGCAAGACCAATGGCCGCCTGATCAACGGAATTCCACAAGTCCCTGTAAGGCGCAGAGATTCTGAGTTCGATTCCTTCCGTTGTTCTCTACCGGTTTTTGAAAAGCAAGAGGAAATTGTCAGAATCCTTAAGGAAAATAAGGTGGTACTGATTGTAGGTGAAACTGGATCAGGAAAGACAACTCAGGTAAATGTCTGCTACTTTGAAATTAGAGTTCCCAAATGAATATTGTATGTAAACTATATGCAGTGATAAAACTACTAATAAAACCCAATTGTGAAGCAGAGCACTAATATTTAAAGGGTTATTTCAACCACAGAAAACACTGGTTCCATTCAAACGTTAAAAAAAAAAATGCACGTTGTTCAAGTGTGGCCAAGCTCTCCCCTGAGTCTGATCCTCCTCTGCTGATGTCACTCTCCCAAGCTACCAGGGAAGGGACGTGATGGGAATGACTAACTAAGGGGAGGACATGGGCAGCACCTAGGGGGCATTGTGCTGCAATTGAACATCTATTGCCAGCACGCTGGCAACAGATGTCCAATATGCACAGGATTAATATTAGCCAGCTTGAAACTTGTTCTGGGCTGGATATGGACACTGCTGGACAGTGACGTTGCCTGAGATTCAGTTACACCTCTGACAGAAAAGGGGTTAAATCAGTATGTGAAGAGTTTCATAGTGAGATGCTACACATACAGATCCCATGCCCCATGAACTCTTCAAATAAATGAAGTGGTCATGGTGCTTGGGTAACTCTTTAGCAAACATTCCCAGTTAAGTGATTCAGTATTCATACATCACTTTTGAGTGTTCTGTCTTCTTGCAATGATCAATCAATAATATACACCTTAAAAAATAAACCTCAATCATATGAGGGTCTATGCCGTTAGGCTGTGCAATGCTTTAACTCCCCTTGATGGCATAGCCAATCATGCAGTAAAGGTACCATTATTTACTGGTGGGGAAGGAGGGGTCAGGCAGGGGGGAGGCAGGGACCCTATTGTCACCAAAACAACAACAGCTTATTGTATTTGTTCAGGGGAGTATAATCACTCTTCAGGTTTTTTGCAGTATTTTCATAGAAAATTCAGCATCCAGTGCCTCCAGTCCTCCTCCCCCCGAAGTCAAGGACTTAATGCTTTATCAATAACTGCAATAATTATTATTGCAGGGTTAAACCGACAGGGACACTGCACCCAGATCACTTCACTTCAATGAGCTGAAGTGGTCTGGGTGCCTATAGTGTCCCTTTAAAACAGGGCAAAATTGTGGTAGAATGAATGCATGGTAACAGTGCCAAAAAAGGGCTCTGTCACATGCATGATATGTTGTATCTCAAAAAAACCTTGGTCCTAAAGGGGATAAGCGCTAAAAATACACTTAAAATGACAAACTCACATGGAACAGAGCTAATAAGTTGGCTTTAACTTTAAATGCCTCTGGGCCTGTTCCAGATGCCACTAACCTTCATTATGGTATAATTCAGTAAATGGATCTTTGTTAAATCCTCTCTCAAAATAGATTAAAAAGACTCACATGACATATTACTGTAATCCATATAAAAAGGCTGAAAGTACACTCACTTAAGCTGAGCGCCTTATAATTGGCTCTAAAAGATCTGTTTTACTGAACGTTTAGTTTCAGTTGTCTTTGGATTTGCTATTGCTATTAATGTGGTTTGCTATATTGCAATTAATGTCAAATACTTGGGTGTGCAATATTGGCCCTATACCTATTAACCCTCTCCTTACAACAATACTACAAGGTCTCAAACCGCACCCAAGGGATTGAAAATTGGAGTGTCTGGGGCAACTCTTCCCCAATTTGATGGGTCCTCTGACTGCCATCTGTTGGCAAAATATAATTTAAAGATTGTATTACTCTGAACTATTCCATTTTTTAATGTTTTGTAAATAGTGTCTTACCAGCAAACAACTTTCCACTAGATTCTCTGTCGCCTTGTGCCCAACTGACGTGGCTTCATATATACAATCTTATTCACTAAATTGTGTGTTGTCAGGAATTCCATTTGGATTTAAAATTTTAGGCCCAAATAGAAAAATTGCTAGCTTAATTTCAAACCAAAATGCATCAATATTTAAATATAAAACTGTAATGCTTCAGATTGTACTGTAAACATATTGTGCGTTTTGCATGCATTTATTTTATTTTTTTTTCTTCTGTTTTCTGCTAATGTCCTGCACATATTTGTAAACAGATTCCTCAGTTTCTTCTTGATGATTGCTACAAAAATGGTGCCCCTTGTCGTATATTCTGCACCCAGCCAAGGCGTTTGGCTGCAATTTCAATTGCAGATAGAGTTGCCGCTGAAAGGGGGGAGAAAATAGGACAGACTGTTGGCTATCAGATCCGATTGGAAAGCCGGTAATAAGCAGTTTTACGGTCTTAAATATATTTTATTTTTTCCTCTGAAATTACATTTTGCACTTTTTTTCTAATTGTATTAAATGTTGACATGTGTTGGCATCTGCTTAATATTGGATAAGTAGTCAACATTTGTAGACTCCATTTTTTTTTTTACTTTTTTTTTTGTCGTGTGTGTATGTTAATAATTTTGAAGATACACACCAAGCATTTATAATAATAATAATAATATGATTATTATTATTATTGGTATTTATATAGCGCCAACTTATTCTGCAGCCCTTTACAATATTTTTATTAACAATAAATGGGACAAAATGATAAAGGAAAAATAGGTAGATGAGGGCCCTGCTCAGACGAGCTTATGGTCTAGAGTAGTGGAGCGTAAGGACACAATAGGAAGGGGAACAAACAAGGTGGAAAAGTAACAGAACTGGAGGTGAGTGTGGAGTGTGGCTCTTTAGAAGAGAGCAAGAGACAGATTTGTGACTATGGGAGAGTCTGAGGGGGATATGCAGGCTGTTCTAGAGGGCGGGAGCCACCCGTGAAAAGTCCTGCAAGCATGAGTAAGCTGTGAGGGTGCGTGGAGTGGAGGAGATAAAAGGACATACCTATGAATCAGTGAAGAAATGTAACCGGGCCTAGAGTTGTTTAGAGCTTTATAAGTAAGGGTTATATCCACTTAATTAACATGGTTTAATTGCAGCTATTCAATAGATCTGGGGCCTTTAACTAAAATGTTTATTTTCCAATATATGAATTCTAGTTGTATATTTTGTATTGTACAATTGGCAAAACCAATCTATGCATTCACTTTATTTATTGTAACTAGAGTTTCTGCCAAGACGCTACTCACATTTTGCACTAATGGTGTTCTCTTACGTACCCTGATGTCTGGAGGAGATGACACACTATCAACAGTTTCTCATGTTATTGTGGTAAGTATTTGCAACGATAAATGAAAAGTAAATACAATCCATGTTATATATCCCCATGTATGGAACACTACCAGTTATTAGAGATGTGCGCAGAAAGAACTTTCATTTTGGTTGAAAACTTTAGATTTTTGGTTCGTCTGAAATTTGTTAAATATCAATTTGGTCGAAGAGAAATTTGTTAAAAATATTAGTTTATTGGAATGACCATCTTCGTGGAAATAAAATGTGACAGTCACAATAACCACTTAAAAGGTGAACATTTCAGTTTCTTCATTTATTTTTATTTGTGTTTGGCTATAGCACAGGTGACATTTTTTTTTTTTTCTTTCCAATCTGCCATTTTGTAATCAATTTGAAATGTAATCAGTGGTTTAGTTAATAAATCTTATGTTGTCTGAACTCCCAATTAAGTCAGTAGAACCCTTATGGTGTTATTTACTAAAGTGAGAATTCAAAGTAAATTTCAATTTTGAGTCCAAAGTAGCTTTAATCATAACTGACTTACAGAATTTTTCTAGTTTAGCTACTTTTACCGTCAGTTTGACATTCACTTTGAATTCACTTTGAATTCATCTTGAATAAATTCTCACTATAGTGCATTAACCCGGCTAGAATTTTTTTCATTCTAAACAGTGAAAATGCAATTGCATTGTATTTTAAAGGGACACTCCAGGCACCCAAACCACTTCAGCTAATTGAAGTGGTCTGGATGCTGTGAGCCTTTTGCACTTAGTGCTGCAATGGTAAACATTGCAGCTCTCAGTCTGCCGTCTAGTGGCTGTCTAAAAGACAGCCCCTAGAGGGCTTCCGGGGTCCAAACCGACCTTTGGTCAGTTATGAGACGCTGGACGTCCTCACGGACCTCCAGCGTCAGATTTTCCCCATAGGAAAGCATTGAATAATGCTCTCCTATGTCCCCACAGGAAAGCATTGAATAATGCTTTCCTATGGGGAGATCTAATGCACAACCTGCGCATTAGGTCTCCCCCACCGGCTGATGTTGACGGGGGAGGAGCGTGGGCGGAGCCTGCCCCAGCGCAGAGGGACATCCGCGCTGGATTCAGGTAAGTAGCTGAAGGGATTTTAACCCCATCAGCGACAAGGGATGGGGGGCACTCCAGGATTCTCTAGTGCCAGGAAAATGGGTTTTGGAGAGTACCTTTAATGTTGTAATTACAGCCTGCATAAACATTGTACTTTATCTGCATTTTCAATGCTACATGAAAACTGGTTAAATGACGCATGTTTTAGAAATGTCAAACGGTCACCTTTAACTTCATATTTATTTATTATTTGTAGTTAATGATGCTGTGACTGATGTTCCTTCTGCGGTGTGATCAATTGCCATCTATTTTGTAATTAAAATGTCACTTTCTCATGTCTCCTGACTAGCTTTTTAAATTTTTTTTTATGTATTTACTTATTTATTTGTTTATTGCTCTCATTTTTACATGGTATATGCAGGGAGCAGCAATTTGTTTGAATTTTTCTGCGGGGAATGCCCACAAAACATATGTGCTTGGTGAAACACCAATTAATTCTGGACCCTGAGACTTGCCAGGCTGCATTATTAAACTCCCTCTTAATAAGCCATCTATGAAACAGACAAATATTTTTTTCTGGAATTGACGTTGGTACATTAAACTTAATAAACAGGTGCTCTATCTCAAAGGTTACATTTTTAATTCTAAAGCAGAAAGCAGACTGTAAAGTTCTCATTCAGGCAGCATCCTTTCTTGTTTCTTGGTATAAAGCACCATAAAGATGTTTGCTAAAGAGTATATGCGGCATAAGGAGGAATGCCTTGTTTTTGTTTTTTTTTGTCTTAAATTAAATGCTGCGTGCTGAAAGCTAATAATCATACTTGGTAACAATATTTACAGCTGTTATCACTTGTAGTCTGTCCATATCAATCTATATGGAGCAGCTTGTATGGAATTCAATAAAGAACATGTTGTTTGCCCACATTATTATTATTATTATTATTATTATTTATGAAGCGCCAATAAATTCCACAGTGCTGTACAATGGGGAAAACCTAAATAGAAAGTGGTATGGGCGCAGTGGCCCTGTAGTTTTAACCCTGCAATTTAAAACAATGTAAAAATTGCAGACACCTATATGGCTGTTTTTCAGACAGCAACTAGAGGCGCTTCCAGTGAAACGTGGTTATGTGACCAAATACAGCTCATAGGAAAGCATAAAATGCAATGCTTCTCTATGAAGACGCTTCTCGTCCCCAATGCTTCTCTATTAGGAGCTTTGGATTGGGCAAAAAGCGACATGCAAAAAGCCTGCACGATGTCTTTGCTGATAACGGAGTGGGCGGCAGCGCAGAGTGAATCTCAGTGCTGGGAAAAAGTTAAGCCTTTCATTAATAAACTTAGTAATGTTCTAGCTTAAATCTAATTGGGGACTAAGGCAATGCAGATTTGTATTCCTAAAGCTGTAGTGTTCCTTTTGTTTGGTAGGATTGTATCTTTGAACTGAAGCATGCTAAGTGTTTGATATACATAATGATGTCTTTTACTTAACTGAAAGGATGAAGTTCACGAGAGAGATCGCTTCAGTGACTTCCTGCTCATCAAACTCAGGGAAGTGATTCAGAGACACCCATCTTTAACGCTTGTTCTTTCCAGTGCTGCCTTAGATGTCAATCTGTTCCTACGCTATTTTGGAGGGTGCCCTATTATCTATAGTGAGTTAATTTTGCTCAATAGTCCTCTAGTGAATATGTATTTATAATAGTAAATTAAATAGGTGCTATCATAACCAATATAGCTCATTACAGTGTTTGTAGCACTTTATGTCTACACGTGTAGACTTCCTCTTGAACCTTTTGAACCTCTCTCCCAGATGTACTGCTAATACAGAAGTTACTTTTCCACATTATTAAGTGTGATTGTGTCCTGTTTTAGATGACAGTGGTGGGCTAAACCAGTCCAAGCACTTTCAGGCAACCCTTACTGCCCAAGATTATATGGATTCGCCACTGGGAATTCATTGTAACTACCGTACTTTAGTTTAATTTCCATCATTTATACTTGTTGCCAAATATCACCTGTTTAATTTACTATTAATTTATGTTGATTGCCAGCCGGCTATTCGCTTACTGGAAGGTTACCATTTTGGCACACTCAAATCTGATTGTTAAAACTGATCACATAGTGAGCCAGAGCTGGTAAGAAATATAATAATTTCCATACCTTTATTTTAGACTCTACCCTAATTTGTCTCATTTGAAAAGACTGATACTTTAAAAAAAATGCCAGTACAAATCTCTAATTTATTTGCTCTCATTGTGTGGTGTCTATGGGCATGTATAACGTACTATGTAAAATGGGCCATATATTTTTATATATATATTACCAGCCTTAAGAAAAACAATATATGCTGTGAGGGCTCACAATGTCCACTCACAGTAGGAAAGTGGAAATTGAAAGGGTTATTCACTAGAATCACAAAATTAGCTGATTTGTCAAAATTCCCTAACTGTCATTATCACAAGTTTTAGTTTTTACTCTGTTTTGCCATTTAGATTTAATTTGTGAAAATGTGGAGCTTGACAATTGACACTGTGAATGTCTGCAGGTTGACTTTGAACTGTTGAGAGAAACACTCAGTCTGTATTAAATTTGTTTAGCTGGAGTAATCTGCTTTTTCTACTGCAGCTAGTTTTCATGATCCCTTGAGGCTTCATGTGAGTGATACACTCTTTGTGCTTAATATCATATTTTTCGCGTCACGATGCGAAAGAGCAGGGAGACTGGTATGTGCAGTGGGAAAAGCACACATTGATCCTGCTTATTCGCCAAACCAGAGCGAAAGGCTTTGGAAAGTAAGAACACTGACCAGTCTGGGGGGGAAGCGTGGAATTTAGATAGGACTTTAGGTTATTTTACATAGCTTTTTACAAGATCATTGCAGAGGCAATGTGAGTGAGTGATTCTGTGTATGGAGGTGTGGGTGTGTGAATGGTTGTGTGTGTTAAGGGGTTGAGAATGGATGTGTCTGTGTGAGTGGATGCACCATGAATAAACATTAATAAATAGTGGACAAATAACATTTGGTCAAGCTAGTAGCTTACGGCTTAACATTTTGAGCCCTGTATACTGTTATGAAGTATAAAAGCACTCCTAGCAAACCACTTTAAACACAAGCACTAACAGGAATTCTGAACTGTAGAGATCCAGCCCATATTTCTCATCTGTACATTGTGTTTTATTTAAGTTCAAGGAAAGCCATACGAAGTAAAAGAAATGTATTTAGAAGATATATTACGGACTTCTGGATACACCAATAAGGAAATGCTTAAATACAAGAAAGAAAAACATTGTGGTAAGTGAAAAGAAAACAAATAATTTAGAATTCTTACAATCATTTTGTGAATCTATGTCACTTGTGAATATTAAAAATAACATTGTTGAACGCTTTTCTGTTGTTCAGTCTCCATATTTAAAACAGTTTATGTTCCTAGTTGAAGTTTTATATTGAAGTTAAATGAACATTTCAAGAACCATAACCTCATCGTGCTGTAGTGCTTTTGGTGCCAGGATGCCATGGTGCCCTCCTATTGTAAGGATTCAAATGGTTTTAGAATTGTTTCACTTCTTACCTAGGGACCAGGCACCGTTCCATTTCCACCACCATGCATTGCTAGGCTTAACTCATTGAAGATAACTTCTAGTGGCATCCAGTGGACCCCAGGTAGGTTTGACTCCTTCAATGGGGGCTGCCAAGGCACTCCTGGCACCATGACCATTATAACAAGCTGTAGTGATTATAGTGCGTTTGAGTTTTCTGCTTGCTACATAATTTCACATTGTGCAACAATGTATTCCTTAACTTGCTATGTTTAAATACAGTCCTCTTGACTCATGATGTGCACAATGCTCAGTGATGCCCAGAGAAAATTGCTTCAATGCGGAAACACTGAACATGAACAAAGTATTTTAAAACATAATGGAAAAACTCTGGTTTACATGGTGACAAATAACATGTAAAACCTTCCAGCTAATTTTTCGGAAACATTTCAACTGTTCTCTGATACAATCTGATTAAAATCTGTGAATCTCACATTATGTTTTTCTTTTCCATTTATTGTTTTGTTAAGTCAGTAGGACCATAGACTGGAGATGTAACCAATATAGGTAAAGCGAGGAAAGTTGTTTACACAGCCCTTGTTTTTTATATATATCTCATGCAGTCCATTATTATGACAGGGATCTTATTATAGTGAATTTTACATACTGTTACATTTTTTAAATGTTTTGAAAGGACTTTCATTTATTTTTAATTGGAAGTCTTATGTCATTAATGTGTTTTTTGTTTTTTTTTTGCAATTGAAGTACCGTAGCTAAAAATTGTTTTGATTTAATCAATGAAAAGGTATTCCTTTATTTTAGATGTGCCAGCTCATCTGATAGAGCCCGGTCCCCATTGTAGCATTTATCAGTGTTTCATCTCTTACTTGTATGTGTTTGTGAGGGGGGTGACCAGAATAGCGCAGGGGATTTGCTGATGTGAAATCAAACCATTTCGTTTTGTTTTTGCATCAACTTTGAACAAGTCCTGACTTTTGTTTTTGTTTGTCATTCCCAGAGGAGGAGCAGAAGAATACTCTAACAGAATGGTACTCTGCAAAAGAGACTAGCAGGAAGTCTGAAACTGAACAGCACAGAAGTATTCCTGATGTTGCCAAGCAGTATGAATTACTGGAAGATGAGGGAGACACTGCATTCAGTCAGCTGGTATGGTGTTTAATGTATACAAAGACAGTCTACATATTGTTTACATATGTCATCCTCTACTGGAATGTTTTTGTTTGGGCATCTAATCTAATGAGATTAACAGCATGGTTTGGAGTGCACGATTTATTTGGTTTATGTTAATGAATAGTGTATGTTCCTTTGCTAATTACTGTGTGGCTATTCTTTAAAGGACACTGTAGGCACCCAGACCATTTCAGCACATCAAAATGGTCTGGGTGCAGTGTCCCATCACCCTTAAGCCTGAGCATGTAATTATTGCAGTTTTTTAATAAACTGTGATAATTACCTGCTAGGGTTAACTACTCTTCTACAGGGACTTCCGGGTCTTTAAGCGGCTTTTGGTCACCTAAATGACGCTGGACGTCCTCATGCTCTGCATGAGGACGTTCAGAATCCCCATAGGAAAGCATTGAAGAATGCGTTCCTGTGGGGAAATCCAAATGTGAGCGTGGCCATTGCTGCGCATGTGCATTAGCTCTGACGTTTTTTTTTTTTTTAAATTCTTTATTTATATCCATTATCCAATGAGTATAGTGCCAATAACATCAGATCATCGTATACCATACATTTCTTCACAATTTATCAATAGAGTAGCAGATTATACAGATCTGTACAGTATCCTTGCAAGTGGCAATCCCTTATATCCAAAATGTGATATGGTATCTCCATTCCTGTGGAGTACTCCTGGGTGATGACATGTCAGCAATATAGAAATAAAAACAGACATGGTTGGGGTGAAGGGTCTAAAAGAGATGGGGGGGGGGGGGGTTACACCCGACATGCTTCCCTGGGTAGTTAGTCTTCAGCTGTATATCTATTTATCCCAACGGGGTGCAATCGTGGCACCGGGCCCCACCCCAGCGACTCTCCCAAGGCCTCAATGCTCCAAGGCTCCTTTATGGGCAAAATGTTGTGATCTCGGACCCGTGGCCCCCAGGTAGAGGGCGCCACCAGCGTGACCGTCGGGAAAGGCCCACCAGCAGGCGTGTTGTAGGGGAAATAGAGACAGGATTGGATTTTTAACCCCTGCTGCACCACGGTGGGACCTTGACTGAGAGGGAAGCTATAGTGCCAGGAAAACAAGTTTGTTTTCCTGACACCATAGTTTCCCTTTAGTCTGCCACTATGGACTTCTTTGAACCCTTTTGACACCAGTGTAGCAAACAAAAATACAGATATTTTATTTTTCTCCAGACAACATCAACAAATATACTGTCCAAGACAGGAGTCCTGCCACATAGCACCAGCCTAAGGTTTTGTTCCTTAAGAAGTTATGAGTTAGTCTGGGGATCAGACAATATTCCCTCACCTGCCAATCACCGTGTCAGGATCGGGACAGGGATCCAACACGCAGAGTACAAACAGTAGCCAGATACGTATACCGGACCTTAGAATGGCCGGACTAACGTAAGTAGTACAGTATAGAATGGTCAAAGACAAGCCGAGGTCGAGGGTAACAGAAGACAGGTAAGCGAGAGACAAGCCGAATCAAGGGTAACAGAGATAAGCAGAGTAAGGTAAACAAGCCGGGTCAAAACCAAAAGGAATAATAGAATACACAAGCACTGAGTGACTAGAACAAGCTAGAACCACGACAGGGCAATGAGCAAATGAAAGAAGCTCTGTTAAATACCCTGTTCAGAGCAGTAACCACGCCTCCGAGGCGTCCTGATTGGTCCTGCAGCAATTGACTGACAGGTCGTTCCGGGGGAGTGTCCTGATGACTACTTCCTGCCTAGATGCTGTAAAAGGCAGTCACTCCCTCGCGGCCGGCCTAGCATGACCGGATAGACCGCGGGGAAGGGAGCCATCAGACCGTCTGGATGGAGGAACAGCTAAGTCTCTACCTCTTTCGGAGGTAGAGACCACAGGTACCCTGACAGTACCCCCCCTCTCAGATACGCCCACCGGGCGGAATGAACCGGGACAAGATGGGAAGCGAGAGTGATACGCCCTGCGGAGACGGGGAGCATGAACATCCTCCTGAGGTACCCAACTCCTCTCCTCAGGACCATATCCCTTCCAATCAACCAGATATTGTACTCTCCCCCGGGAGATTCGAGAATCAATAATAGAGTTAACCTCATACTCCTCCTGACCCTCCACCTGAACGGAGCGAGGAGGGGCTATTGTGGAGGAAAATCTGTTACATATGAGTGGTTTCAGCAATGAAACGTGAAACGAGTTCGGGATGCGTAAGGTATTAGGAAGAGCTAAACGATACGCAACTGGATTGATACGGGTCAGCACCCTGTAGGGTCCAATATAACGAGGAGCGAACTTCATGGAGGGCACTTTTAAACGGATGTTCCTCGTGCTCAGCCATACCCTATCACCAGGAACAAAGACCGGAGCCGCCCTTCTACGTTTATCAGCGTGTTTCTTGACCAACATAGAGTTGTGCACAAGGATTTGTCGAGTTTGATCCCACAACTTCCTCAAATTGGCAACATGAACATCAACCGACGGTACCCCCTGGGAAGGAGAATCCGAAGGAAGAATAGACGGATGAAAACCATAATTCATGAAGAAGGGGCTTGAATGAGTAGAATCGCAAACGAGATTGTTGTGTGCAAACTCCGCCCAAGGAATCAAACCGACCAAATCATCCTGGTGTTCAGAAACAAAGCATCGTAAATATTGTTCAATTTTCTGGTTGGTACGTTCAGCAGCTCCGTTAGACTGAGGATGATAGGCAGAAGAAAAGTTTAATTTAATACCAAGTTGAGAGCAGAAGGACCTCCAAAAGCGGGAAACAAATTGGGAGCCTCTGTCCGATACAATTTGAGAGGGTATCCCATGTAGGCGAAAAATCTCCTTAGCGAATATCTCTGCCAATTCGGGAGAAGACGGGAGTTTAGGCAGGGGAATGAAGTGTGCCATCTTAGTAAACCTGTCAACCACGGTGAGGATAACAGTCTGTCCTTTAGAGATAGGTAGATCGACAATAAAGTCCATGGCCAAACAGGACCATGGTTTTTCTGGAACCTCCAAGGGTTGCAGGAATCCACATGGAAGCGTATGGGGTTGTTTGGTTTTAGTACAAACTTCACATGCAGCGATGAACTCCTCAATATCCCTCCGTAAAGCAGGCCACCAGAAGTCCTTAGAGATCAACGCGTAAGTTTTGCGAATACCAGGATGTCCCGCCATCTTGCTATTATGTAAACACTGTAAAAGTTCCAGTTGAAGAGCAGGAGGAACGAAATGACGACCCACAGGAGTCTGTTTGGGTGCTAGATGTTGCAAATTAATGATCTCGGCCAATAATGGAGAATGAATCCTGAGATTCGTATTAGCAATGATATTGCATTTCGGAACTATAGAAGAAAGAACTGATTCAGGTACAGTAGAAGGTTCATATTGGCGAGATAATGCATCGGCTTTAGAGTTTTTAGAACCAGGTCTGTAAGTCAGTACATAATTGAAGTGAGTCAGGAATAAGGACCAACGAGCTTGTCTAGAGGATAAGCGCATAGCCTCCCCAATATAGGACAAGTTTTTGTGGTCCGTCAAAATCGTAATAGGGTGTAGGGTCCCCTCCAACAAATGTCTCCACTCCTTTAAGGCTTTAATGACTGCTAACAGTTCCCTTTCCCCGATGTCATATCTGCTCTCAGGCCCAGAAAATTTCTTAGAGAAGAAACCACAAGGGTGTAACGGTTTATCCACCCCTAACCTTTGAGACAGAACAGCCCCAACTGCTGTCTCAGAGGCATCGACCTCGAGCAAGAAAGGCAGAGTCGTATCAGGATGGACTAGAATGGGAGCCGAGGCAAAAAGTTCCTTGAGAGTCTTGAAAGCACCCAGAGCTTCCTTAGACCAGAACTTAGTATCAGCCCCTTGTTTGGTCATATTGGTAATAGGCGCAATGATAGAGGAGTATCCTTTAATGAAGCGCCTATAGTAGTTGGAAAAACTAATAAACCTTTGGATAGCCTTGAGTCCTTTGGGCAAGGGCCAGTCTAAAATAGATTGAAGTTTTACAGGATCCATTTTAAAACCTTCACGTATCCAAGAAAGTCTACCTGAGACTGATCAAAACTGCACTTCTCCAATTTGCAATATAGACCATGTTGCAGCAGCTTGTGTAATACCTTTCTGACCTGTCTATGGTGAGTCTCAATCTCCTTAGAGTGTATTAGTATGTCGTCCAGGTAAACAATAACACAATCATGCTGAAACTCCCTAAGTACCTCATTAATCAAATCTTGAAATACTGCAGGAGCATTGCATAGTCCAAATGGCATAACAGTGTATTCGTAATGGCCATACCGGGTATTGAATGCCGTCATCCACTCGTGACCTTGCTGGATTCTCACCAAATTGTAAGCCCCTCTGAGATCTAACTTGGTGAAGATTTTGGAGCCCTTAAGACGATCAAATAACTCGGTAATCAGTGGGATAGGATAGGCATTTCTGACAGTTATTTTATTCAAGCCTTGGTAATCGATACAAGGTCTCAGCGTGCCATCCTTCTTCTTAATGAAAAAGAACCCAGCCCCGGCCGGAGAAGAAGACCTCCTGATGAATCCTTTTTCTAAATTCTCCCGAATATACTCCTCTAGAACCGAGTTTTCCTGAACAGACAAAGGATATACATGGCCCCTCGGAGGCATAGTGCCGGGTAGAAGCTTAATCTTACAGTCAAATGACCTGTGTGGAGGCAAAGAATCGGCATTCTTCTTGTCAAACACTGCCCTTAAGTCTAGGTAAAGGTCTGGTATTTGTCTTTCTGTGGACTGAGTAGGATTCTCCGGTATGTTAATATTAGCTAATGGAGAAACCTTGCACAAACACCGATCCTGGCAGCCCTGGCCCCACGAGAGTATCTCTCCTAACTCCCAATCGATAACAGGGTTATGTTTTTTCAACCATGGGTACCCCAGAACTATGGGAACGGAAGGAGACGAAATGAGCAGAAGAGATAAATTCTCCACGTGTAGGATACCAACATTTAAATTAATGGGTATGGTCTCACGAAAGATAACAGGGTCTAGTAGTGGTCTACCATCTATGGCCTCAACGGCCAAAGGTGTCTCCCATCTGGGATGGGAAATTGTTCTTACTAGCAAAGGCTTGGTCGATAAAATTCTCAGCAGCACCGGAATCTATCAATGCCATAGCCCTTACTACTTCCTTCCCCCAAGTTAAGGAAACTGGTAGCAGAAGCCTGTGATCTTTATAATCAGGAGTAGAGGACAAAATAGAAACACCCAAGGCCTGTCCTCTAGAGAGACTTAGGTGCGAGCGTTTCCCGGGCGGTTAGAACAGTTCGAGAGTAAATGACCCTTGGCTCCACAATACATACACAAACCCTCTCTTCTCCTGTGCTGTCTTTCCTCCTCAGAGAGGCGGGTATACCCTATCTGCATAGGTTCAGTAAGCAAAGATATCGTGGAGTCAGGACTTGGAACAGCGGGAGCTAACCTAAAAGAAGGTCTCTGGTTCCTCTCTCGAGTGTTCTGTCTCTCTCTTAGATGTTCATCTATACGAGAGATGAACGAAATTAAATCCTCTAAATTCTCAGGGAGTTCTCTGGTAGCAACCTCATCAAGGATTACATCAGATAGGCCATTCAAAAATACATCCATATACGCCTGCTCATTCCACTTGATTTCTGCCGCCAGAGACCTGAACTCTAGTGCATAATCCACCAGTGTTTGGTTCTCCTGTCTCAGGCGCAACAGTAATCTGGCTGCATTAACCTTTCTACCTGGAGGGTCAAATGTTCTTCTAAAAGCAGCTACAAATACGTTATAGTTATAAACTAATGGATTATCGTTCTCCCATAGTTGGTTGGCCCATCTCAGAGCTTTCTCAATGAGTAGGGTGATAATAAATTCTACTTTTGCCCTATCTGTAGGATAAGAGCGAGGTTGCAATTCAAAGTGGATACTAATTTGGTTTAAAAAACCACGACACTTCTCAGGAGCCCCACCATAGCGTACTGGGGGGGTAATGTGAGAAGAAGCACCCACTGTGGCTACCTCTAGACCTGAACCGACAGGAGAAACAGGGGTATTACGTATCTCCTCTGGTGGGTTATTGGCACAAGCTAATAGAGCCTGTAGCGCAAGCGCCATCTGATCCATTCTGTGATCCATGGCTTCAAACCTAGGATCAGGAGCAGCCAGCTGACTGTTTGTACTTGCAGGATCCATTGGCCCTGTCGTAATGTCAGGATCGGGACAGGGATCCAACACGCAGAGTACAAACAGTAGCCAGATACGTATACCGGACCTTAGAATGGCCGGACTAACGTAAGTAGTACAGTATAGAATGGTCAAAGACAAGCCGAGGTCGCGGGTAACAGAAGACAGGTAAGCGAGAGACAAGCCGAATCAAGGGTAACAGAGATAAGCAGAGTAAGGTAAACAAGCCGGGTCAAAACCAAAAGGAATAATAGAATACACAAGCACTGAGTGACTAGAACAAGCTAGAACCACGACAGGGCAATGAGCAAATGAAAGAAGCTCTGTTAAATACCCTGTTCAGAGCAGTAACCACGCCTCCGAGGCGTCCTGATTGGTCCTGCAGCAATTGACTGACAGGTCGTTCCGGGGGAGTGTCCTGATGACTACTTCCTGCCTAGATGCTGTAAAAGGCAGTCACTCCCTCGCGGCCGGCCTAGCATGACCGGATAGACCGCGGGGAAGGGAGCCATCAGACCGTCTGGATGGAGGAACAGCTAAGTCTCTACCTCTTTCGGAGGTAGAGACCACAGGTACCCTGACACACCGCTCATGGGAGTACTATGGTTGTTTCTCTTCTAAAGAGACTGACAACATTTGCAAGCTGCAAACGTCTAATGGATCAGAGAGCTGGGCATTCTGAAGCCCTAAAACACTCTCTACTGTAAGACAGTAGGGCTATGGCTTGTGTTTGAAGAAATCCTACTGAGTAAATGCTTGCCAAAAATCAAAAGAATCCCGAAGTCTTTTAACGCAAAACTAATTAGACATTTCATCTAGTGGCAATATTTACAGTTAAAAGGAAATTTCTGGGATATGTTATTTGTTAATTAGTAAATCAATGAAATACTTGTTATAAACTTCAATTGCAACTGTACCATTTTACTGCTTACCGAGATGCATTGCTTTAACAGCACAGGGAGGTTATACTGTATAGTTATACACAATGCAGCTCGGTCCTTGCATGGTCTACTTTGATCTAAGTAAGACCAAAGACAGTCTCTACTGTCTACAGTTGGCTGCATGGTCCATTTAAATAGATAATTAAAGGCAAAAGGTAATCTTGAAGACATCCTAAAGCGAAAGGTGAGCCCTCGCTTTTTGCCAGAATATATCGGATGGGTGGTGAATACTTATACCCCATAAAATACATACAATGTAGTAGGTGGTTCACACTTCTAGAATGATTCTGTAATATATAAAAAGCAATATAGTGTAATATGTTAATACAATTGTATAAATCGAAATGAGCGTCAGGTACTCACAAGCCTAGAGCCAAATTTCAGCATATGGCTCTCATGGATGGCGCTGTGGGACTTTTTAGGATGTCCCTCTCCTGTTCCCAGATCACTTGTAGGATACTCCGGTTAAGTACAAATCCAGGTTCCACAACTTGAATTGAATCTTTCAGGAGAAAACTTTATTGCTCCCCAATGTGGAGTAAAAATGGATAAAAGTAAAGTGTAGGTAAAAAAAAATAAAAAATGATATAACTATATCAATAAAATTTAGTCCTGCCAATTGGCAAATGAATGTCCAAAGTGTCCGAAACGCGTTTCGCCCCGTACCAGGGGCTTTTTCAATCGGTGTATGGGCTTCCTTCTCTGTTCGGCGTCTTCTTAATCTCCTTGTGCCTTTCACTTCCGGGTTCCGGCTATCACACGTATGGAACGCAACGTGCGTTCCAACGCTAACGGCATGCGTTCCACTTTCGAATGGCGCCGTCTCTATCAACTGACGTCACTGGAACGCATGTCGAGCGTGTCGTGCGTTCCATTTCGGAATTAATGGAAATAAATCGGCAGAAGGATATTATTCACTACAAATGCATATCTTAAGTTTACAGTGTCTTATTGGAATGTCAGATATTGTTTTTTTCCCCCTTTTTTCTTCTCAAAATATATTATAGCTATTTAGCTATTTAAGGTTTATAATAATAATAATACTAATAGGGTAATAAGAGGAGGGGAAGAAAAACCATCATATACTGACATATTATATTAAAGTGCTAATATTGTGCAAAGGGTGATAATAGCCCTTAATTTTGATAGTATTAATCACACTGATAGCTTTAAGGTGCTCTGGTGTATCTTAAGGTGCTTATAGTTATAGGGTATTGCTAGCTGTCCATTGCAATATTTAGTATTTGTCACACTGGTGTCTCTAAGTGAAAGTGCTCTGGTGGGTAACAAAGTGCTTTCCGTTTTTAAGGATAGCAAATTTTTAGAATACATTTAACCCCTTAAGGACACATGACATGTGTGACATGTCATGATTCCCTTTTATTCCAGAAGTTTGGTCCTTAAGGGGTTAAAAGCCTATTTTATGTAGCAAGTGGTGACAGCATTTTTTTCCGGATATTATTCAAAATATTCAATTTTATTCTAACATAGAGATGTTTTACACATATAGACAATTAAAAGAAATGACAAACCTCGAAGTCTGAATTTAGTCCATGGGGTATGAGAGTGTTAAAATTATAAATAAATTTCATTTCTTCTATTCCGATTTTTTTGTTAAAATCACCTCCCCTCCAGTCTTTTTCTACAAGTTTAAGTGGGCAAAAAAATAGGTTCTCAGGCTCCTGGTTATGGTGAGTTTTAAAGTGCTTTGATAGACTGTGTGTCTCTAGACCCTTTTTTATGTTGCGCACATGTTCCGAAATTCTTATGTGCAGGCATCTTATGGTTCTGCCTATATATAGTAGACCACAGGGGCATTTTATCACATAGATGACTCCTTTTGAAAAACACGTAAGTTGTTCCTTGATGGTAAATTCCTTATTAATGTAATCTTTAATATCGGTTAGGTGTCTCTTTTTACTTTTGGTTGTCCTGCACGCCAGGCAGGTCCCACAACCATAGAAACCTTTATTATGATTTAGAAAATGTTTTATTTTGGCTGGGCCTTCACTACTTCGAACTAGGGTTTTTTTCATGTTAGTGGCGCCTCTATAAATTATACGTGGTTGGATTGGTAAAATATTTTTTAAAACGGGATCTTCTTGTAAAATATACCAGTATTTCTTAATGGCTCTATTTACTTGTTTATGGTTACCGTTAAAATTGCAAATAAAAGGAATATTTTGAGTATACGTTAGTTGTGTGTTTTTAGGTTTGTAGGTTAGTAAGTCTTTCCTTGATGTGTTTTTCACTTCTTCCATAGCCATATTCAATTCAGTTTCTTCGTATCCTTTTTCTTTAAACTGTTCTCTTATCCTCCCTGCTTGTGCTGTATAGTCTTCGTCATTAGTGCAGTTTCGCCTTATCCTCAAAAATTGTCCTTTTGGTGCGTTCTTAAGCCATGGTCTATGGCGAAAACTGCACTAATGACGAAGACTATACAGCACAAGCAGGGAGGATAAGAGAACAGTTTAAAGAAAAAGGATACGAAGAAACTGAATTGAATATGGCTATGGAAGAAGTGAAAAACACATCAAGGAAAGACTTACTAACCTACAAACCTAAAAACACACAACTAACGTATACTCAAAATATTCCTTTTATTTGCAATTTTAACGGTAACCATAAACAAGTAAATAGAGCCATTAAGAAATACTGGTATATTTTACAAGAAGATCCCGTTTTAAAAAATATTTTACCAATCCAACCACGTATAATTTATAGAGGCGCCACTAACATGAAAAAAACCCTAGTTCGAAGTAGTGAAGGCCCAGCCAAAATAAAACATTTTCTAAATTCATAATAAAGGTTTCTATGTTTGTGAGACCTGCCTGGTGTGCAGGACAACCAAAAGTAAAAAGAGACACCTAACCGATATTAAAGATTACATTAATAAGGAATTTACCATCAAGGAACAACTTACGTGTTTTTCAAAAGGAGTCATCTATGTGATAAAATGCCCCTGTGGTCTACTATATATAGGCAGAACCATAAGATGCCTGCACATAAGAATTTCGGAACATGTGCGCAACATAAAAAAGGGTCTAGAGACACACAGTCTATCAAAGCACTTTAAAACTCACCATAACCAGGAGCCTGAGAACCTATTTTTTTGCCCACTTAAACTTGTAGAAAAAGACTGGAGGGGAGGTGATTTTAACAAAAAAATCGGAATAGAAGAAATGAAATTTATTTATAATTTTAACACTCTCATACCCCATGGACTAAATTCAGACTTCGAGGTCTGTCATTTCTTTTAATTGTCTATATGTGTAAAACATCTCTATGTTAGAATAAAATTGAATATTTTGAATAATATCCGGAAAAAAATGCTGTCACCACTTGCTACATAAAATAGGCTTTTAAATGTATTCTAAAAATTTGCTATCCTTAAAAACTGAAAGCACTTTGTTACCCACCAGAGCACTTTCACTTAGAGACACCAGTGTGACAAATACTAAATATTGCAATGGACAGCTAGCAATACCCTATAACTATAAGCACCTTAAGATACACCAGAGCACCTTAAAGATATCAGTGTGATTAATACTATCAAAATTAAGGGCTATTATCACCCTTTGCACAATATTAGCACTTTAATATAATATGTCAGTATATGATGGTTTTTCTTCCCCTCCTCTTATTACCCTATTAGTATTATTATTATTATAAACCTTAAATAGCTAAATAGCTATAATATATTTTGAGAAGAAAAAAGGGGGAAAAAAACAATATCTGACATTCCAATAAGACACTGTAAACTTAAGATATGTATTTGTAGTGAATAATATCCTTCTGCCGATTTATTTCCATTAATTCCGAAATGGAACGCACGACACGCTCGACATGCGTTCCAGTGACGTCAGTTGATAGAGACGGCGCCATTCGAATGTGGAACGCATGCCGTTAGCGTTGGAACGCACGTTGCGTTCCATACGTGTGATAGCCGGAACCCGGAAGTGAAAGGCACAAGGAGATTAACCCCTTAAGGACACATGACATGTGTGACATGTCATGATTCCCTTTTATTCCAGAAGTTTGGTCCTTAAGGGGTTAAGAAGACGCCAAACAGAGAAGGAAGCCCATACACCGATTGAAAAAGCCCCTGGTACGGGGCGAAACGCGTTTCGGACACTTTGGACATTCATTTGCCAATTGGCAGGACTAAATTTTATTGATATAGTTATATCATTTTTTATTTTATTTTACCTACACTTTACTTTTATCCATTTTTACTCCACATTGGGGAGCAATAAAGTTTTCTCCTGAAAGATTCAATTCAAGTTGTGGAACCTGGATTTGTACTTAACCGGAGTATCCTACAAGTGATCTGGGAATAGGAGAGGGACATCCTAAAAAGTCCCACAGCGCCATCCATGAGAGCCATATGCTGAAATTTGGCTCTAGGCTTGTGAGTACCTGACGCTCATTTCGATTTATACAATTCTATTAACATATTACACTATATTGCTTTTTATATATTACAGAATCATTCTAGACGTGTAAACCACCTACTACATTGTATGTATTTTATGTTTGTATTTTATAGAGTGGTGTAAGGGGTTTCCACTCAGGTGATCTGTGGCATTTATTGCCACCACACTTAGTCCCACTTTGTTTGTATATATACTTGTGTTTCACTTATACCCCATCCTTCATCATTTTCAAGTATGATTAAGAATGTCAACCTTGTACTACCAATGGCAGACAGGGAAGGAGAAGGAAGTGTTGACTCATTTCTGGTACTTTTTGAACCAGGATTTGTTTCCTACTCTTCTACGTTTTGTTATCATTGTTTTTTTTTTTTTTGTGATCGTTTACAAACAACAACAAAGTGTAAATAGTTTCTAAAGTTTTTTTTTTTTTACTATTATTTCTTTGAAGACAGAAAAGGATGAGAATTGCCTTGAGCCATGGCTTATAAAGGAAATGGACGACTGTCTTGATTTTATCTGGCTGCATAAAGATGTAGATGCATTTGCTCAGCTTTTTCATTTGATATTAACTGAAAATGTTAGTGGTAAGTTTCCTTCTGATTATTGTTGAAATGTTTTGTTGGTTTATATTTAGCTTTTTTCTGTCTTATGTATATATATATATATATGTATATATATATATATATATATATATATATATATATATATATATATATATATATATAAAGAAAGTAGACTTGGCACTCACCCTTTAGTAACCAACAAAATATTCTTGCCTGGGTGCAGACCTCAGCGTTCAATATGAATATCAAAAATATGTACAAGGTGCACTCACAGGTCTTAATAAGTGGTTTAGTTTATTCTCTGGTGCAAATTACATATGCAGAAAAAAAATTGGTGATCAACGTTTCGACCCTTATAGGGCCTTTTTCAAGATCAATAATACAGTGTACGAGGTAAGTGTATATGTGTGTGTAAGTCTTCATTATTATTTTCTTATATATACTTACCTCGTACACTGTATTATTGATCTTGAAAAAGGCCCTATAAGGGTCGAAACGTCGATCACCAATTTTATATATATATATATATATATATATATATATATATATATATATATATAAAGGAAAATGTATTCCCATTTACCGTAATTTTCTTTTCCTGGTCATAGGCCATGGCAGCACAACAATGGGTAGCTCCTCCCTATCACTAACCAGACAGGAACCTAATTAAAACAGAAGGTATAAGTAACCCCTCCTACCCCTCCCACCCTCAGTCTTGTTTCCAGCAATATCCCAGGGCGGGATCTTTGTGCTGCCATGGCCTATGACCAGGAAAAGAAAATTGCGGTAAGTAGGAATACATTTTCCTTTTTCCTGGCCATATCCATGGCAGCACAACAATAGGTAATACCGAAGCAATAACCAAGGGAGGGAAGAAATACACAAGACTTCCAAAATATGAATGCAAATTGACAACACAACCTCATAAGGACATTGGAAATGAAAAACTGATTGCCCACTATTGACACATTATCAGATGTACCAAAAAACAAATGTCTGAAAATTATTGGTTGGCTTTAGTGGAGAGCAAACAGATGTTCAGGTACTGTAACCTCTAGGGCTTAGTAGACTGAAAATAGCCAAGACTATCCCTCTGCTGATTGCTTATATAGAGGTATAAAGACCTTTTCTGGTCCATTAGTAAAGATAAATCAGAAGAAAGCCAGATAGTAGATCTATAGAATGTATCCATTTGTTTGCAATTGTTCAGATTATGCTTTTGATACGTATTTAGGACAGGAGGAGACAGTTTTATTGCTGACTCTACTTTCTAATCAATAGGCTTTAGATTTATTGTGAAAAGCAGTAAAGCGTTCTATGCAAAATAGTGCTTGAAGATCTGATATCCTTCAGCCCAATGCTGATGTCACTGATAGAGCCAACTTAATATTATGCAGTTGTCGACAGTCTCATGGTTAAAAAGAGTGAAGATTTCAAAGCCCTTTTTTAAAAAAGAAAAAAAAAGTGAAGACTTCCACGGCGAGCAATGGTTAACAGAGGGATCATGTAAACACAGCCGACAGAAATTTAGAAACCTCCATATCAAAGCCCTTTCACAAAAAGAGAGATCAGAGTGCTGAGACACGTAACTCTGAGTTGATGTGGCTAATTCCTAGATGAGTCCTGAATTGAAGAAGTTAGAACCTCATTGGTAGAATAAAATTGAATGATCACCTAATTAGAAATAGACCAGGAAAAAGGGCATCTCAATTCTGTAAAGGTAGCAGATGATATACGTTTTTCATGACCTTCAAAAGGGTATTAATTACTGCGGTTGAAAAACCCTTATATTTAAGCCCTTCTTTACAATATCCAAAACCTTAAAAATGAGGAAAGGAGCACTGGACCTGATGGAAGAAGGGAGAACTCTTTTGGGAGATCCCATAAGGGTACTGAAGAAGATAAGAAAAAGTGGAAACCATGGACTTGGTACCAATATGGAACTGTCAGGATGATTGATATTTGCTCTTGAAACCTATGCAGAAGAGTGTTGGATGTTAAGGGTGTCCCTTTCCTGAACATATTTGATTTTGAAGAAAAGTTCCTCAACCCTAGTGGGTGGTATTCATAGTTATCACTGTTAAAGGGATTTCTATAGGAAAGTTAACCTCCTCCCTTGTGCCATCTTATCAGACCTATGGTGGAGGATCTGGATCAAAACTCTCTCTGCTGAGGTAATATGACCGTAAACATCCTTTACTTACTTAAGAAGTCTCACTGCACTTTCTGAAGAGAGCTGTACCGTGCCTTGGACTGTGTAGAACCATGTTCCCAGCTATATCCTGAACTGCTTGTGACGTCAGCAGACAATGATCTTTCACCATGAAAGTGTAAAAATAAAAGTGTCCTTCCACTGAAACATCCAGTGATGTGAGGCATGGGAATAAGCATCCTGCAAATCTATAGACATCATCCAATGTACTAGGAAACTACCTTTATGATGAAGAAGAATATTCAAGAATCCTGTAAACTAGAATGGATTTCCATCCATCTGTGAGAAACAGAATCTGTGTGTTCTGGCTGCTTTTAAAATTTCTCAAAACCGCTCCCTCTTATTGAAGGAGAGCCATGGAATTTGTAAAGCATCTCTTTTTACCTTTTCTCTTCCTCTGGTAGAATAATAACCATTTCTCAAGGTTGAGATCTACCATACTCTCGTCTTGGTGTGAAATACCTTGGTCCAGGAAGAAAGTGAGAGAACTTGGATCGAAAGGGTCTCCTGAATCTTAGGTCTTGAAGTAGACAAGCTTTCCTGCCCTCTACTGTTTTCTGGCTTAATGACTTGTAAATTGTCAACAGACAAAGGAATATTATCTCTGATATGCTCCTCAGAATTATTCATACCAATTTTAGATCCTAAGAGCTTACAGCAAGATGAAAGCCTGTGCCAGCTGCCACATAGGCTTTAGATATGATCAAGACCATCTATACTCCATGTAGTTTCAGGGAGATCTCACATTGTTTACAGGCAGAGTGAAACATTTAGCCAGTCTAAGTACTGCATTGTCCACTTAGGAGCAGAGTCCCAGGTACTGAAGACTGAGATACTCCCTTGTGTTAAAAACTTCTCTCAGTGTAGAACCATTCCTCCATTAAAGATCTTAAGGGGTCGAAGAACTGAAAAAGACACTCTACACCACCTGACATCCGAAAAGAAAGGCTAGAGGTAGAAGGCTCAACCTTAGAAGATTCTTTCAGGCATAAGGACCTGGGAACTCTGGAAATCAAATGGTACATGTGAGCAGATTTTGGAACTACTGAAATAAGCTGAATATCCTCATCTGATTATTCCATATCTCTGAATATATACATCGCCAAGGATTCCCCAGAGAATTCATTCTGTGAATTGTTCAGAGGATACTAGCTTTAACAGCTTTTATGACGTCTTGAGATACCTCCTGTTTGATATTGCATGATGGGCCTGAAGCCACTTTCAGACAGTCTGTGCAGAGACTTTACTTTTACAAGGCTCTCTTATCATATAACTCACAAAGGATCCTTTAGGGCGACTTCGCTTGTATGATCCAGATGATTTTCTTCCCATAGAGCTATCGTCATAGGGAATTCCAATTAATAATAGACACTCTTTTGTTTATTAACGACAAAAAAAAAAAAAAAAATAGAATGGCTTACCTATGTCTCTTAGAGTATGACCTTTTTTTCCAGGAGCAGAGGGATCTGAATCCATAACTGCATAAGATTCTTTTTTTTTTATCCTTAAAGGGACACTATAGTCACCAGAACAACCACAGCTTAATGTAGTTGTTCTGGTGAGTACAATTATTGCCTCCTGAATCTTAGGTCCTATGCCCGGATAGTCCCGGTGTGACGAACATATATCTCGGATGAGAATTGCGGCCTGGCTTGCCCGGGAATTGGGGGAAGCGGCCGATCGCCCAACCCGGAGAGCACACTTGGCAGAAGCCTCACTGCAACCCTGTCCCCCCCCCCCCCCTTGGACCGGTGGAGGTTATCCCGGTACCCACCCGGTGGGCTGACTCGCGTATGACCAAGAGATCAAAGCAGAAACATAGACCAGACGAACCGCGGCCCCTTCAATATGCGGCTGGAAAGACACTTTCAAAAGTTTTGGCAGCAACTGGAGAGTAAGCTTTCTACATCCGCACCACCACAGACACGCAATCGCCCTATTCCACAACCTGTAACTCCACAAACAACAGGGGCACCTAAGCGGAGACAGAGAAGGAGGCGCACTCTACCCGAGCGCGGGGCAGCACGGATACGCACCCCAAGGCTGCCCAGGCCCTCCAATCATGAGGAGGCCGGGCGGCGACCGGAGAATAGAAAGCAACCTCAAGCACCGCAAACTAAACAGGGGAAGGGTAAACCACGCGAAGAACACCCGAAACCACAAGCGGCCCACCCTTCTGCTACAAGTATACCTGGGCAGAGCGCTCCTAGAGGTACTATCTCAACGCCTCATCCCCGCCGAATGCAGACCAGCCACAACCAGCGTCGGACGCAACCGGGAACCAACGACTGCTCCTGGAAGAGGACAGATCTGGCACCGACACGTCCCCAGGTCTGTGGTCTCCAAATGCCGGCACACATACAAACCAGAGTGACTATCCTGCAAGAGCCCTGAACTTACCGACTGTGGGAGTCGGCTGACTTTCACTGCCCCATTGCGGGATAGACTGCTGCCTTATGTCTATGCAGACCTAGCAGACTCTTTCCTGTATTATTCAGCTGTGACCTATATGATTTAAGTTTGGAGCGCTGGCTTACCTATGTGCTTCATATCAGTGGTATTTACACAAGTATAAAACCTGATATTAACAATAAATTTTTTTAACTTTCATCATGTCTATATCATCTCTTCCTCCCTACTTGTACCAGCATTGTTAAGTATTTAGAAATGAATATATAGCCTGACAGGAGAGAATTGTTTACTTTTATCAGCATCAGTGTGACCATAGCTCATGTACTATACATGCACCTACTACTTGATTTAACCTTTTACCTTCAATCTAAAGCTACTGTTCCATCTCGTTAACTGAGTTACAAAACAAACGGCAATGACTAACAGATACTACATACACATAGTCTTCTTAAAACATGAACAATCGTACTAAAGTTTATCCTTAATATACAATTGTGCAAATGTTAACACATGCCCCACTGTTATAACTGTTTTGAAAGAGCATGCGGATTGCCTTCGGGGTACCGCATGTCCATTGTTATACTCATATGCACTGCAAAAATAAAGAATTAAAAAAATAAAAAATAAAATGCGCACTGATGATGCCTAAGAAGGCTGCAACGATTGTTTGGGGTTGCTGTGTCTCTCGTGCAGAGGGAACTTGCTGGCATTTCGGATCTGAACTGCCCGTACAGGTGGGAACTGTCTGATATGCTTCAGAAAGGTTCTCTCTGTAATGGAACAAGATGAGCTAAAACCAGCTTAAGATCTGAGCGAGGACCCACCAAAGGGCAGACTATTTGAGCTGCTGTCCATTTTCAGTATACTCCTGTGCCCTGTTTTTTTGCTGTCCATGCTTTGACAAGTTACCTGGGTTCTTTGGGATCCCACGCTGCATCTAGAAGAAAGAGAATCGAGGAGCATTCTCTGCGGTCATGAGCACCCAGTGGTAATCAAACTATTTCAAATGTGGTGCCGGGGCACTCACAATATCAACTACAGGGCTCTGTAGAGGTTGTACTGCTTGGAGTGTTTCTTTAAGGATATTTACGATTACGATATTTAATCCCTAGATTGTAAGCTCGTTTGAGCAGAGCTTTCTTTACCTCTAAATATTCCCTTTCTATAATTGTGAGGAGCTGCGGGATATGTTCACGCTATATAAATACTACGGTAATAGTAAATACAAGACCCTATGCCAATATGGAGGGTCCTGCTTATTCAGCACTAGCACGCAGACTTTTTTTTTTTTTTTGTAAATTCTTTATTGTGATGTTCAAGTGAGTGCTGTAACACATGCTTATCCCACTACATCATATATGCGTTGTAAAACAAGTTGAACAATGACATCAATAGTGTAAACAGTAGGCATTATCGTTTTTGAGCAATCTCACATGTGTCAAGCATCGTAAAAGCTGTCAATCAATAGGCTATAAACAAGTGTAACAAGTTTAGACGGGTGCTTGTCTCATAGCTAGAGCAGTTTCAATAACAGTAACAATAACTGGTTAAATGCAAAAAAAAATAAAAAAAAAGAGCCGTTTCCGAACCCTATTCTAAGGGTCTTCTGGAGAGTTGTGCTTATAAATCGGACAGTTTAAATGAAGGATGTAGCTTCAGTATCGAAATTATGTGACAGGTGGAGCAGGAGAGTGTTCTCGACCATCATTAGAGACCCCTGTCCTACGGGTTATGAGGTTGATTGTATGAAGGGAAATTGGTCGCTTGGTAGGTTGGATCGTTATATGGTCAAGAATTCGGGTACGGAGTTGTTCCACGGGTCACGTGTGTGACAGATAGAAGCTTGGTTGTGTCTGCCTAATAGTGTAACCCGCTGGTCAGGTGTGGGTTGTGTCGCCCCATGATGTCACTTATCTGGTGCTACATCCCCTTCCTCCCGTCGGTCGAAGGAGTCATATTTTGGAGACTATTTTCTCCATATGTTCAGTTCCTTATTACCTCCGTCGGTCGACAGTTTATTAGGTCAATGATTCAAGCCAGTACGCATCACTTCGTGTCATGGCGGTATATCGTACTTTCAGCATGATCGGGTCCTCCCCGCCCCGACCTCCTCAGGCGCAGGTCAGGCCGCCCCAGCGATGCCCTTCAGAGAAGTCATATGGGCTCGAGTAAACCTAATGGATGTAGGTAGGTAGAAGAGATGGAGTAAGTGGGGAAGAGGAAGGGGGGGAGGGTGGGGAGGGTAGAGGGGGGGGGGAAGAGTGTGGAGAGCGACATGTGTCAGAGTGCGCCCAGGCACCCCCCAATCCCCAGGGGTTGTGGCGTGCGCTAAGACCCTCCATGTCTTGGTCGTGATAGGTAGACATACCAAGGGGTCCAAATTTCGACGTGTTTGGTGCTCCTCCCTAGTAGGTCCGCGTACCGCGCCTCGGCTGTGTGTATTTCTTCCACTCTCTGTAGCCATTCTGCAGTTGTCGGTGGTTGGGTTTGTTTCCATCTAACCGGTATAGACGCTTTCGCCGCGTTCAGCAGGTGCCTCAATATTGATCGTTTGTATTGGGCTATCGAGCTTTCCGTGCAGTGAAGGAGGGCCAATTCTATGCTAAAGTCCGGTAGGTCTCCCAGGATAGCCGTTATTTCCCTTCGTACGTCCTCCCAGTATGGCCTGATCCTTGCACAGTCCCACCAGATGTGCCTAAGGGTACCAGTATGTGACTCACACCTCCAGCAGACATCTGTGGTATCCCTAAATATTCTGTGCAGTAGCGACGGGGTCCTGTACCAATGGGAGAGTAGCTTAAAGTTGACCTCCTGATACTTGGTGCTTATGGAACTTTTGTGTTGTAAGATCAGTATCTGTTCCCATTGTGCTTCGGTGTACGTTCTAGCCGTCAACTCCTCCCATTGCCTCTTAAACGCAGTGTTCCGTGTGTGATCACCTGTGATCAGTTGTTGGTAGATAGTTGAAACTCTACCCTCTACCCCAGAGTCGGCTATGCAGAGGTGTTCGAACCACGTCTGTTCTCTGTGGATTGCTACTCGGTTTGGGAGGTTGTAATAGAAATGACGTAGTTGCGCATAATGAAATCTGTGCATCAGCGTCAGTTGTGGTACCTCACTCCATTCCCTTATGGTTTTCATTCCAGTATTGCTAAGGACCTCGGATATCGGGACATAACAGTCCCCATCTCCCTCGATTGGCCAGGCCGATCTGCGTAGTCCCCCACCTATTCCAGTATTGTGTGTTATCGGGATCAAGGGGCTTGGTTGAGGAGAGATGAGTTGGTTCCGCCTTAAGTGAGACCATGTCTTTAGTGTTTGAGTAATGGGTGATTCATTGCCCAATTTCGATGTCGCGTCTGCCGAGCCTTGCCATGTGAATCTGTGAAGGGCATTGTTTGTGCTTACCCTATCTAGTGCGACCCACAATTTGTTGTTGGATGCCGCATGCCAGTCCCTGATCCGCTGTAACACCGCGGCTTGGAAGTATTTGCGTATATCCGGTAATGCTAGGCCACCCCAATTCCTAGGCAGGCACAGCTTGTCATAGCTAAGTCGTGCTCTTTCTCCCTTCCAGACATATTTTATTACTGCTGACTTAAGGGTTGCAAAGAATTCTGGTGGGATGTGCCAGGGGATGGTGTGAAAGTGGTAAAGCAGTCTTGGGAGGATGTTCATCTTAATCACTGCTATGCGTCCCTGCCAGGAGATGTGGTCGTAGTTCCAGTTTTTAAGGTCGAGTAGTATTGTGCGTAATAGGGGAGCATAGTTCCTAGTGTACAGTTCTTTTGGGTTGCTGGGTATCCAAATTCCCAGGTATCGCATCTGATTCTGGCACCAATGGAAGGGATACTCGCGTTTGATCCGCTCTCGTACATCTGTGGGGGTCGAAACGTTCAACAATTCGCATTTAGTCAAATTAAGCTTCAGCCCTGATAACTGGCCATATGCGTCGAATTCCCTCATCAGGGTTGGCATAGAGTCAGCGGGGTTGCTCACAAAGAAGAGCATATCGTCCGCATATGCGGCCACCTTATGTTCCTGGTTTCCGTGGTTATACCCCCGAATCTCCGGGTTCCGCCTAACCCTGTCCAGAAATGGTTCTAGGGTAAGGGCGAACAGGAGTGGCGACAGTGGACAGCCCTGCCGAGTGCCGTTATGGATAGTGAAGGTGTCCGTGAGTGCGCCGTTCACCCTCACTCGAGCGCTGGGGTCGGTATAGAGTGCCTCTATCCAGGTCATCATACCCCTCCCCATGCCAACTTTACGCAGTGTTGCCAGCATGAAGCTCCAAGTAACCCTATCAAATGCCTTTTCGGCATCCGTCGAGAGCAGAAGCAATCCCGTTTTTTCTTTTAGCGCCAAGGCTTGTATGGAAAATGCTCGAAGTGTGCAGTCTCTGGCTTCCCTACCTGGTATAAAGCCCGTTTGGTCTGGGTGAATGAAGCGTGGCACAAATGTTTGGAGTCTAGTGGCGATGATTTTAGTGAAGAGTTTCACATCAGTGTTAAGGAGCGAAATAGGCCTGTAACTGCTGCAGTTTTCGGGGTTCTTGCCCGGCTTAGGCAGCACTGTGATTGTGGCTGCTAAAGTTTCTTGGTGAAATTTGTCGCCCTGTTGGAGTCGGTTGAGGGCTGCCATGAGGTGGGGAGACAGGATGTCTTTAAACAACTTGTAGTATCCTGTTGAGAGTCCATCTGGTCCCGGTGCTTTCCCTTTTTTCGCTACCTTAATTGCTGCTAGTACTTCTTCCGTGGTAATTGGGGCTTCCAGGTGGTCTGCTTCCTCAGGTGTTAGGGCGTCTGGACTGAATCTTTGTAGGTATCGCGTTGTTGCGTTCTGCAGCTCTACTCGATGGGCATCAGAGGACGTCGGTGATATATTATACAGTTGTTGGTAATAGTTACGGAATTCAGTGGCTATTGCTTCCGGGAATTGTGTGAGGGTGCCATCAGTCTTCCGTATCTCGTGTACTTGCGCCCTGGCTTGTTGGGGTCGGATCGTGCGGGCTAGGAGTCTCCCACTCTTGTTGGCGTGAATGTAGAAGAACGCCTTGGACCGCTGTGTCGCTCTGTGGTGCTTGCGGGCCACGAGTTCCGCTAACTGTCGGCGGGCATCCAGTAGTGAGCGATACTGCTCCTCAAGCTGCGATCGCTTGTGTTGTGCTTCCAGTTTGGATATCCGTTCGGTGAGTTCCAGCGTATGTTGCTGCGATTCTTTCTTTTTTCGCGAGGCAATTCGTATGAGATGTCCCCGGAGCACGCTCTTGTGCGCTTCCCATTGCGTTACCTTCGACACATCCGCCGTATCGTTCTCTGCGAAGTAGTTGTTTAAATGGTCTGTCAGAAGCGCTTTCACTTCCGGGTCTGACAGGAGCGATTCATTCAGTCTCCATGCCGTCTTAGTTGGTCTGAATAGGGGGGAATCCATATTTATGGATACTGCACTGTGGTCCGACCATGGCGTCGGTGTGATTTCAGCCGACTGCAAACGTTGCAGTCCTTCCTGTTGTATGAGAACACAGTCAATACGCGAATATCTCCTGTGGATGGCCGAGTAGTGTGTATAATCTCGGACCGTCGGGTGTAGGGTTCGCCACGCATCCACCAATCTCAGGTCTCGCAGAGTCTTCCTTATTGCCCTTATCGCGGTTTGTGGTATGCTACTGTGTCCTGTCGATGAGTCAACTAGTGGGTCAAGCGGTGCGTTGAAGTCCCCCCCTATGACAAGCGTTCCTTCTGTAAAAATTGCCAGTTGGCGAATCGTTTTGCTCAGAAACGTTGCTTGTTTTGCGTTTGGCGCATAGACGGAGGCGAAAGTGTATCCTCTTCCCGAAATCGTGCCTTTGATAAAAAGGAATCTGCTGTTAGGGTCAGCTAGTTGGTCCGTCAGGGTGAATTTGATATCAGCCGCTACCATTATAGCTACGCCTACTTTTCGGGTATCTGTGTGGGTGCTATGGTAGTTGGTTGGGTATCTGCTGTTTTTCAGCCTGTGGGTGTCTGATGCTTTAAGGTGTGTTTCCTGCAGCATCGCTACTGAAACCCGTTTGCGGTGAAGTTCTCGCAGGAGGTGTGATCGCTTCTCGGGCGTGTTGAGGCCTCGGCAGTTCTGCGTTAGGACGCAAAGGGGTGCAGCCGTGTACGCCATTGTGATAGTGTGGGTACGAGCGCAGCCCTCACCGTGGTCAAGTTCTGGGGTCCTAGGTCTAGATGCCTGTGCGCACCCCAACTGCCAAGGGATGGGAGATGGAGGGGTAGGAGAAAGGTAGTTGAGGTGGGGGGGGGGGGAGGGAGGAGGGGAAGGTGAGATTATAGAGTGTGCAGTTACAGGTAAGGAAGAGGAGGGTCGTAGCCCCCAGGTGTTAGGACTCCTAAAAAATAAGTTGCGGCCCGATCCACGCCCGGTTCGGCCCGGCCCGAGAGGTCCCTGGTGAGGGGTCACAGTAGTTTTCCCTCAGAAGTTAAACGTTCCCCCAATATGGGGGGGTCCTGTGTAGCTGGGTGGATTACAAGACCGCACCGTCTCCTAGCAGGCTAGGGCAGCCGCGGAATTGGGTCCCCCAGTAGGTCGGTCTACGCAGGTCTAGTCTGGGGTAGTGGCGAGACCTGCTGAGTCCAACGTCTCTGCCTGCAATATTGCAGGAGCTCAAAGGTTAGGAACTTAAAAGTGTGTGTGGCTCGCTCAGTGAGATGTCCGTTTCCCACATGTTTCCAGTCATATGTCTGTAGCTAAGTCTCTTAGGGAAGCGATCTGTACGGTCACGTCATAGTGGGGCATGGGTTAGTGTCCAGTAGGCTGGTGCGGTATGAGTGGCTATTGGCCTTATCTTATGCTTGTGTGGTCAGCGCAGTGTATCGTTGAGCTATCGCGCGCTTTGGGTCGTGGTGTGTAGGGTTGAGGGTGGGGGGGGGTGCATTATGTGGTCCCGTGTCCCTCCATAAAGGTCCTTGGGTAGTGTCCCCTGCGTCAAGAGTATGGGGTCTAGTTACCTGTCCGCGGTGTAAAAGTTCCTGCGTGTGTGCGTATATCTGGTTGCGGCATATGTGTGCGTCTACGCGCGCGGTGATCGCGCTGTGTTGTGGGATCACATGCTCTCACGAGATACATTACATCAAGTATACTGTGTTACTCATCTGTATTGTCCGGGAACCCATTTATGCCCTCTCTCTGCCAGGCTTGTCTTCAATATTCCACTACTAAAACAGTGTATAGCCCAGAGTGACATAGTTTCAGTCCCGATTTGTCCCCCCCCCCCTTGTCCCACTTCCTTCTAAGTCATAGATACACTAATCACTACCTTGTTCCCACCCGCAGGACCACCTCATCTAATAAAGCCCGATAAAACATTTTCAACAAAATAATATAATATAATACAATTCAATACAATACAATGACCCATGGTTAGGTTTCTCTAGGCACCTCCCACCCCCCCGACCATCCCACTGGCAAATCTTCAGGTAGTCTCTAGAGTGCCAACTTGGTACGACAGGAACGCTTTCGTAGTACCAGAAGTGTTACCCTGTAGCTTGAGCCCAAGTGTCCCGGAATCTGTCAACAGTCCCGTGGAGTGCCGCAGCTTGCAGGACATGTGCACATTCGGATCTGTCCCACCATGGGCCGCAGCCTGTGAGTTTGGTGTGCCATGTGTCCCTCCCCCAACAGGCCCCCCCACCCCAGTTAACTCAGGGTAGCCTCCCGGTCCAAGGGGTGTGCTATTATTGTGCTGCCATGCCTGGTCTAGGGGACCATGTGAATACCCCTTGCTTGTGTATGCGTGCAAACAGTACTTATCTGTCTTCTGTGGTGCTCGGGACGACGCTGGCGTCCGAAGGTATCTGCCTGCTCTGGTAGGGTGCACGTGTCGTGGTCGGCCATTCGTGCCTGGTGGGAGTGGGAGGGGTGCCTAGCCTCACTCCTCAGGGTCCGTGGGGATTAGTTGTCTGCGGGCTTGCGGGCGCTGTGGTGTGTTGTCTCTTCTTCTGCGCTGCTGGCCTGGGGTTCGGATCCCTTGCCTCTGTTCTGTTGGCCCCAGGATCCAGTCGGTGACCTCTGTGGGTGGAAGGTTAAGGCGCTGCAGGAATCGTGGAACTTCCTCTGGCCATCTTAACGGGAACCATTCTTCGTGGTGTCTGGCTAAGAGCATAAAGGGGAAACCCCATTTATATGGGATCCCTCTATCCCTGAGCAGCGTAGTGATAGGTCTCAGGGCCCTACGTGCCTCTAGCGTAAGGGGGGACAGGTCCTGGTAGAGGGCCACCTCAGCGCCACTGAATTGCCAGGTGGGTCTCGAACGGGCTCTGTGCATTATCTTCTCCTTTAGTTTGTAGGAATGCATACAGCATATAATGTCTCTTGGCGAATTATCGGTTGCGCGGGCTCTATTAGCCCTGTGTGCCCTGTCGAACACCATGGATTCCGGCGCTTCCGGTCTCAATATGTTTCGGAATAGCGTCTGTAATTTGGCCTCGACGTCCTCTGTCCCTTCTGGTTCAGGTAGGCCGCGGACCCTTATGTTTGATCGGCGACCCCTGTTGTCAAGATCTTCCGTTTGGCGTCTTAAATGTAAAAGCATATTACCTTGCCTGTGGATTGCAAGGTTTGAAGCTTCCACTCTCTCCCCTATAGCTTGCACAGAGTGTTCAGTAGCCTGCACCCTGGTGGCCTGTGCTGTAAGTTCAGCCCTGAGCGTGGTTACCTCTGTGCGGATCGCCGCATGCAGGGTGTCAGATAGAGCTTTCATGTCCTCCTTGGTAACCATGGTTGCCATGGTTGCTGTCAGGGCTCTTATATCGGCGCTGATGTCAGCCAGCGAGAGTTCAGCCGGCTCAGAGGCATGTGTGCTGACCGGGGAGTCGGCCATGTTTGCGCCCGCTGCCACGTGGCGACCGGTCGTCGACGGTGCCAGGTACCCGTCCATAGGACCAGCTTGGGGATTGCTCGGGTGAGTCCTGGGGGTTTGTGAGCCGTCTGGGCGTTTTGTGCGCCCCATTATCGTGCCGTGCTGCGGTGTTAGCTTTGCTGTTAAGGCTGTGTGGGACGGAGCTCTTCCCCTAAGCAGCCATTCTCGCTTGCGGCCAAACCACCCTAGCACGCAGACTTACTTCCTATAAGTGAATAGGACATTACCTTTTTATATGGGATCTTTTAAAGGCTAGTTTGTAATGATAGAATTAAAGGGGTAAACCTGAAAACATATTTTTGTTTCTAGCACAAACATTTAATCTAGAACTGTAGAACATTGGTGGTCATCTTGTTAGAAACTCTTTGGAACCTCTCTTGCCAAGAGTTATGTAATTCTATTCTTGCTCATGAGTAAGCGTAAAGTCTACTCCCTTATCAATGTCAATAGGATATCCTTGTTTATGACTACAACATCTGCATAAGCAGCTGTTACCTATAGCATTGACTGACGGTGATTTACAGCTGATGCAACGAAGGGAGGGATACCAGCAGAAATAACTTTTTAGCCTGCTAATAGCAGTTAAAAAATATATACTTAAACAAAATGGTTAACAACAAAAAAAAAAAAAAAATTTGCATTTTTGTGAACAAAAAATATTCTCGAATAAACTGGGAGTTTAAGGTTTAAAAATTTAATTAAATTCTTTTTAAGTTCTTAGTTCTTTCTGATCCCCTTTGCAGCACCACTCATATACCATATACTCATATACCAATGGCCTAGCGGTAAATGCTAATTTGTAACAAATATAAATTTGTAAATAAGATGTAATCTCTTAATTTGCTAATCGTGTATAGGTTGAATGTTGTTATTATTATTGCCATTTATATAGCGCCACAAATAGCGCCACAGATTCCGTAGCGCTTTACAATATTATGAGAGGACATTGAAATCATTTTGTATAAAGTGTACTTTAAAAGCTAATTATGGCACTCTTTATGTGTTTTGCTCACCGCGTGCTTTAGTTTTTCATTTGCTTAAAGGGTTGTTCCAACCAAAAGAAAACACAGTTTTTTGTTAGAATTACCCTTCCTGTCCTGCCACCCCTCCCCACCAAAGTTTAGATAAATATTTAAAACCACAAACAAACAAAACCTAAATGTACCTCTGTTCCAGTGGCAAAGCCAAATTCTCCCCATAACATACTCCTCCTCCACTGAAATCACTCCCATAGCTACTGGGGGAAGATATGGCCGGCTGTTATTGGATTCCTGTTTAAAGCATGCTGCTGACAAACATACAATATGTACAGAATTCTTATAAGCCAATCTGGCTAATGACGCTGGCAGTAGAGGGGTTAAAATCTATATTTGCTCTTTTTCATCGTAATGCGCATACAGATTTCAGGGACCATAGCCACTTCAAATGAATGGTAATGACGCTTGGAGTAATCATTTAATGAATTTGGACTAATGAATGGTTTGCATGTTGCAGTAAAATATTACTTATGAGTTATATATATATTATCATTACTTTAATTTTCATTAAACATTTACTTTTATTTCTATCTCTTATGTAGTTGACTACAGACACAGTAAAACGAGTGCATCTCCTTTAATGGTGGCGGCAGGTAGAGGATTTTTAAATCAGGTAGAACAGCTCATTAGTATGGGAGCCAATATCCACGTCAAGGCATCAAACGGATGGTAATTATAACAAATTTTATTTTGATTTGCATACAATGTACCTATAATTAGCACTTACCATGACTACCTTTACTATGAAAATGTAAGGTTACATTGGAAGCATAAGTGAAATTAGGGGCTGCATTCAAATTAATTGATCCTAATGATCATAAGTCTCCAGGATATGGTCAAGTCAGACTATGAATCAAAATGTGTGAAGGATTGTGTAGTAGAAAATAGGAGAAGATAGGAACAAATCCATTTTGGCGTCAAGTAGTTTTTTTTTTTTTTTGGGGGGGGGGGGGGTTTGTGTGTGTGTTGTTGTTACGTTCGTGGCACAATTTGAATTTGCTTCAAATGAGAAACACTCCTGTTTAAAATATATTTTGCTAATCCACATGTATACAGCAGCAGTGGGGCTATCCCAGTTAAGAGCTCTCATTTTGTCCATGTGGTCTCTTTTTATACAAGGTTTCTGCTGTACGTAGTAGTCCCAGCAGTGATTCCACATATCAGATCTAACAAATGGTATTCCGAAATAAGCAGCCATACTGTAGTTTGAGTCTCTTGCATAATTAATGGCCGAGGTACAGCTCCCTCTCCATGTGTCACATGTAAATAATATTTACTTATTGCTGTAGTGATTTCTGCAGGTTGCTACAATTCTAAGTAATCTCGTGCAAGAAAAGGAAACAATGGGCGTCATTTAATCATTACTTGTGCAATGTGCATAGTTTGAGATGTTTTGTGAGTTCCTTTAATATTTTTAATGAAGGATGCTGTTGTTGTTTTATTTGATTTTTTTTTTTTTTGGCCATAGCCAACCTGAGAGAGAAACTTAGCTGGACCTAAATTTTCAGCCATTTACCTGGTGACATAATGTGAAGGGTTGTTATCCCTCTTTTTACAGGGAAATCCATCTGTTTTGAGAACCTTATGATATGATTTCATTGTATTTTTAAACTCTTTGAGATAAACTACTCTAACCAGTACCATGTGGGCCTTTCTGCTTATAGCCGTCAATTTCTGTATGAACTGAAAATACTCTCATTTTAAAAAGATCTTTGTTTGAAAGGATTGTTGTGGACCAGAGTGTAGTCTTATTTCTTTCATACCTAACAATGTAACACATATATGAGATTTGAATGACCTGTTTTGTGTAGTATCATATTCCTGTTGCCAACCCTAAATGAGATATTCATAGCATGATAAGCTGGTCAATTTACAAAGCTCAACTATGTGTAGCATGAGTAATAGGTAGTTTGTAAGCATGCAATTCTGTTTTAGATGCTACAAGGATATTCGGAATTAATTTTGGGTTTGTTAGTGTTTTATTGATAATCTGCACTGTATTTAAGTCTGTCTGTGTATATGTGCTTTCTGCTTTTGTTTTAATTTCTATCCATATCTTCTTTACATTCTAAACATCACAGGCAGTACAGTCATCCAGAGTTATTTTTTGTAATTTAGAGAGGAGTAGATTAAGAATTTTATTCTAGATGTTAATGTATGAAGGGACTGTCAAATATAAATATTTCTGAATATTGCTCTGCATTTAAGTTACATTACACCTCATTGATTTATGCAAATGAAATCTTAAAACAACAGTGAGTCAGTGCTTGAGATGTATAGTGGGGTCACCACTACTGAAAGTTTAGAATGGCCTTTTGCCTGAGTAACCATGTGTCCATTGTCAGCTGTGGTTACCATTAACCTACACCCATAATAGACATTTAAAGATGGCTGCCGATATACAGTGTTCTCTGCAAATGCAATGCCACCTGGTAGAGATGGTATCAGTAGTACTGTAAGATTGGAAACACTATACATTGCATGTTACCATATTTAAATACAATTGCAAACAAATAATGGATTTTACAGCATGGCTACTGTTCCAGTTTGTCAAAACATTTTGAAGGTTGAAGTGTTACTGTAAAAATAATCCAAGTACTATAAAGTAGTAAAAATATAGCTCTTGCATACTTCTTCAAATTCATATCAACAAAGCAATACAATTCGCAATGCTTGTTTACAATTTAAAAGCAATAGGCTCTTTGAAGCTTGCCTTTTAGTGTACAAACTCTTGGTATCATTTAGTACAATATATTATGTTAATAAAGGGAATAGCGTACATTTAAAATTCTTTTTCTTTTTCATATTCTTCAGGACGGCTTTGGATTGGGCAAAACACTTTGGGCAGAATGATGTTGTAGACATCTTAGAGTCTTACAGGTAAATCGTCTCACATTTAAACTCATTCATTTTCACCTGCACAAACAATATGTGAATTTCCACTCCTTTAAAAAAAAAAAATAATAAAAAAAAATAAAATAACAAAAACAAAGAAAACTGCCATTTTTTTTTTTTTAATACCGGTTAGATTGAAAAGAGAGTAATAACCATTCTACGCAAGTCCACCACACACACTTATACATATTATATATAGTTGTATTAAAAAAAAAATGTTGACAAGTTTTTCTATAATGCCACTTGTAAGAAATTATAAACCACTTTCAAGGTAATTTTTTTATGGGATGTGAACAAATAAAAAAATATATATATATTTATATATATATATACTTGTGACATTAAAAGTAGCCTATTTAACAAATCTATGTGTGTTAAATAAGCTATTTTTGCAGTTTTGTCAAAGGTATAAACATAAAAACATTGTACTATCACATAGACCTTGAACATAAGATAATGCAATACATTAAAGGATCACTATAGGGTCAGGAACACAAACATGTATTCCTGACCCTATAGTGTTAAAACCACCATCTAGCCCCTCTGGGAGCCTATGCCTCCATATATATATATATAGCAAAATCTTACTGTATTCAAGCCAGAAGCTGTAGATCTGCATGCTGTTTGCCTAAAAAAAAAACAAGCAGTCTGCTGACATCATCAGAAGTGGTAGCCTGATCCAATCACAGTGCTTCCCCATAGGATTGGCTGAGACTGACAAAGATGCAGATCAGGGGCAGAGCCAGCATGATTCAAACACAGCCCTGGCCAATCAGCATCTCCTCATAGAGATGAATTGAATCAATGAATCTCTATGAGGAAAGTTCAGTGTCTGCATGCAGAGGGAGGAGATACTGAATGTTTGGATGCATTTTAGGCAGCCGTGACCCAGGAAGGATCTCTAACAGCCATCTGAGGAGTGGCCAGTGAAGTTATCACTAGGCTGTAATGTAAACACTGCATTTTCTCTGAAAAGACCGTGTTTACAGCAAAAAGCCTGAAGGTAATGATTTTACTCACCAGAACAAATTCAATAAGCTGTAGTTGTTCTGGTGACTATAGTGTCCCTTTAACATTTTCATTAGTGATGCTTATGTATGGCTTGGTTCCTTCTGTCTTCCATGCTGGTTACACAGCTGCCTCCACTCTCTAGGTCAGATGAAAAGGAAAGAGTCTCTTTAGGGCTGTTATCAGCAGTTGCTCCCCAGGGCTGACCTCCTTGGAACCCCTGCCTCAAGTTGTCACAGTGGTCTGGTAGTTTATAGAAATGTTATCCTTTGTTGACTATTCCTCCGCTTTGGAGAGAGGTTGTCTTGAGAAAACAAATACTTGCATTGTTAGACCTCGATGTTAGTTACTCTGACACTCTGATCTCCTAAGAACTTGGATGGAAAACTGGTTGGAAGACTGCTGTAGTGATGTAATGTGCTGTTTTTTTTTTACCAAGGTGCATGTGGTGTAAAATGTAAATGGCTCTCCCTTCACCTCTAATTATTTCCAGCTGTTCCTTTTTAGCACACTGTTGTCAAATAGATCCAAATTTGTGTGGCCAGTCACATACACAGAGCATTATAGTCCATGGTATAATATTTCTGATTTATGTATCAATTTTCTTACACAACCATGAGGTATTTGAACAGTAAATAACCTTAATCTTTATAGTTGTTAATTGTCCATGTCACTAATTTGGATAATTAGAATATTCTGTGTGAATAACATGTCTACAATGACCTCTGGTGTTTTCAGTTCGTCATTGGAGTCTGAGAATCTGGATGACACCTCTCTCATGCAGGCAGATTGCAGTGATTTGAGTGCAGAGGACAAAGAGCTCCTGAAAGCATACCACCATAGTTTTGACGATGAAAAAGTAGATCTTGATCTGATCATGCATATTCTTTACAACATCTGCGAAAGCCATGAATCAGGTATAATCTTGGCAGTCCTCTGAGGAAGTGTCTTGTATCCACGAAACGCGTAAGCGTCTCCTCCTCTGCACCTGTGTGCACTGGTTATTGTCACTATGCTGTACTGACATTTTTCTAATCAGAAGAAGAAAAGCTTGAACTTTTACTCACCTGCTTGAGTCAGGCCATCTATTCCCTTTAGGGAGCTGGTGTTACTGCATTCATTATGATCTTAGTTTCCCTTCCTTCTGTCTTTAGGTAAAGGTTTTAAATAGTGTTTGTGTGTCTTGGCAACCCATATACTATCTTATACGTGTATTTTGCTGTTTCTGATATTACGCATTGTATATTGGAAACCTTGCTTCCAATCAAGGATATGTTCTAAGGACTTGTCTGTCACTCTTGCTTTGTTTTTTTTTGTTTTGTTTTTTATCTTAGGGGCTATATTGATATTTCTTCCGGGATATGACGAGATTGTTGGTCTGCGAGATCGCATATTGTTTGATGACAAGAGATTTGCTGGTAATGCTCACAGGTAATCATACTTTATTTTTCCGTAGCCAAATTTTAAACAAAGTGAAGATAGTACTTTAAAGTTTTTAAGATAGCCAGAAGTTCTTTCAATGCATTATGCTTCATGTGCTACTAATAAATGTATCAGTCAGGGAATATTTAGCAATTTATTTCACTGCTATTTATTAATGATATTATTTTTGTGCTTATTATAGAACTAGTTTGCCATTTGATTTAAAACATACTTTACATTTAATGATCTATTAATGAGCGCCTCACGTTTTACATATAAGGTTTTTAATTTTTTTTTATTCTGTGCCTTTACATCTAATTAAAATTCTTACTATTTCACTGCATCTTCTTGTAGATATCAAGTATTTATGTTGCATTCAAACATGCAAACATCAGACCAGAAGAAAGTTTTAAAGACCCCTCCGTCAGGCATTCGAAAAATAGTAAGTTTTTCATGTTATGAACTCTGCTGTGTAAGTTGCATGTAGAACTCCTACTTTAATAATTGTTTTATATCTTTTTGCAGATACTTTCCACGAATATTGCAGAGACTAGCATCACGGTTAATGATGTTATATTCGTGATTGACTCTGGGAAAGTAAAGGAGGTGTAGTATATAAATTTTTTTGGGAAGGGGATTTTAGAGCAGGTTTAGTAAATAAGGGGCTGTCAGCTTATGAGCACCTAGAAGTTATTCCACAAATTTTAGATCACAAAGTTCTGATGGCTATCTTATATCCGTTACAAAGTGATCAAGTGTACAATATTTCACCCTCAACTATATATTATGTATTGGATTATATTATTCAAAGGAAAAATAACTCAATACATGTGAATTTAAACCTATATGAAGCTGGAAAGTGCCAGAAAATAATCCATTATTTTATTTTATATATTTGTTTCTTTACTTTCAGAAATCCTTTGATGCTTTGAGCCATGTTACAATGCTGAAAATGGTGTGGATTTCAAAAGCCAGTGCAATTCAAAGAAAAGGAAGGTACAGCAAATTTTCTGTTGACTTTTAGATGAAATGTTTGTCAACATTCCAAGAAATATAAGCCAATTTATTAAGTTTGAAATCTTTTTTCTTTTTTTTGACATTTCTATATTTATGAAGATTTGTTGTTTTTGAGAAGCAGGAAAAACAATAGGAATTACAGATTCTGCATTACAGAAGGATAGTGGCAGGAAAATTATGGCAAAATATATGTAGCAAATATATTCAAAGAAAAGGCGAACCTTGGTCAAAGACCAGATAGTGGACATGAAACACACAAGTAAAATAATGATAAATATTACTGGCCGATCACATGGACGGCAAAGAGTTATTGCCTTGCCAAACAGTCTAAGTAAAGAGAGGCAATCCACCTGAGGCTCTATTCAACCCACGTTAACTAGTCTCTCCACAGTGAGCTCAATGCGACTAAGTGCACTTTGAATTCTGCATTAATTCCCAAAAGTCCCATTTCCAACCGCCCCCTCAACTATCTACTATGTTTTAAATTATATTATTACAAAGCGATCAAACATTTACCACTACAAATCTCCGATTCACAGACCGTGGATCTGCCGTTGCTCTAAAACATTGAAGTAGAAAGGCACATAGAATCAATTCCTCAAAACAACTTATTTGAGATAAAGTTTTTTTGAGGTTTAAAAGTCCATTTAAAGGAACACTTTAAGCATCATAACCCCTATAGCACTCTGTAGGGGTTAATGGTGCCAGGAGTCCCTTTGTCCTGTCTTATGGTAAACTGTCAAACTATTTTAAGAACAGTTGGACACTGACCTGTTTTTGTCAGTTGCCAGAAGTATTATGATAAAAAAGCAGAAGTTCCTACTCCTGCATTATCACACCAAATTCTCTGCTGATGCTCTCAGCCTGTGAATATTACACCAACTTGATATGAGTTGGTATGGTAATATGGTATGAACTTGCAGTTTAGCATATTAAGTCAGACTCAATGTAGTATCACAGCCCTAGAGAGACCCTTAAATGGTGGGACTGTTTACAGTCTTGACACTCTAAACACTACAGTGTGCTGTGTAAATATGCTTAGAGTCCCTTTAAATTATATTTTCTACAGAAACCTCGTTTATGTATCAGCAATTTCTAAATACACACACACACAAAACAAGCACATTTTAGAGAGCTTATTCACTGGCTTTCAGTAAGTCTTGCTTTTTGTGTAAATCTCTTAATAGTCTCTGGTTCATCCCTTTTAAAGAATATTGTAAAAATGAATGCACGGCAAAGTAATGTAGATCAGCTGGTGTATATGATATAAACAAGATTCAAATAATATTTAATAATTAAAATAGCCTTGTACCTTACAGGAACACTAAACACACCTAAAGTATTTTAGCTTGCTGAAGTGCTATGTGTGAACGGTGTGCATTTTTTATTTATTTATTTTAGAAAAAGTGCAGATTAGAAATTAGCACTTTTATAAACTAACCTTATTACTCCTTCCTTGCTGTCAATCGGACAACTGGTCTGTTACTTCCTGGTTGCTTAGCTGAGTGGAGCAAAACTCAAAAGGCAGGTAATTGACCTAGCACCTACCTGTCTTGCAAAGCCATCTCATTGAGTTGCATTGGGAAGTCTGTGATTGGACAGCCACCGAAAAGTTTGGGCTGAGGAAGTTGTGAAGTTTTTTTTTATATATTTTTTGTTTATTTGAAAAGACCCCAGGTGACATATCTGCTTGTGTGAAGGAAGCCAATGAGTAACAGGGAGATATACTTATCTCAAGCTGTCCCTACGTGGCATCATACTTCATTTCCTAATGACCTTAACTGCCAGGAGCTGTTGTCACAAGTATACTTACACATGTATAAGAGTACAAAACTATGTATATGGAGAATTCTGTGGGATCTTTTATTAGGTTGGAATTTCAATGAAATTGTGAAAAACTGGTCGAATTTTGGCTTGTAATCTTTCATTTTGTAAAATAAAAGTTCTGCTGCTTCTGCTGATATGAAGTTTTTGTTTTGTTTTGGATTGCAGGGCTGGGCGCTGCAACCCTGGAATATGTTTCCGTTTGTTTAGCAGACTTCGCTTTCAGAATATGCTGGAATTCCAGACCCCGGAATTGCTGCGGATGCCCCTTCATGTAAGCATTAACATTTGTACTTTAAATACTATATTTGTTGAGAAATATAATATTTGTGTTTAAATAAAAGTAGCTGCAACGCTGCAAAAATACATAAAGGTGTTTGCAACACTAAAGAGGTTTTCTGTAATTTGAAACATATGCTCTTCTTTCCTACCTGGGGAGACAGTGCACCTGCTTTTGCTTGTCACCCTCAACCCATGCCTCATACAGATGCTTAACCCCTTAAGGACACATGACATGTGTGGCATGTCATGATTCCCTTTTATTCCAGAAGTTTGGTCCTTAAGGGGTTAAATTAATTTTGCCTCAGTAAGGTGAGCTCTGTAGAGATTTGATATTTACTGATTACTGCTGTTCAAAGGGATTCCGTTGCAGAATTTTTTCTGTGGCACTGAGGAACTCTCTTCATGAGGGGTCTTCAGCCATTTATATCACCAATGGGATTCCACATTTCTGTGTACCAAACTTCATATATAGACTTCATAGCACACACCGGAATATATACACATTTACGTAGCAAATGCTTGTTTATATATGTGAATGAGAGAGAAAGAGAGAGTGTGTGTGATCAAAGAGCACGCCACAGGTTTTTCCCCCCAAAGATGTATAATTTTAATCAGTTTTTTGAACCCTCCTTGTTCTTTGTCAAGATCTTGATAAAGACCCAGGAGGGGTCAAAACGTTGATTTCAATTGTACACCTTTGTAAAAAATCCTGTGGAGTGCGCTTTAATTTACCATATAGATTTTTGCGCTTGGAAGCAAACGGGTATTAAAAATGTCACTGCACAATCTAATTTCATGGCACATAAAAGAAAATCCCTTTTTATGAGTGGAGCAGATATTATCTAAGGGGTAAGGCAGCTTAGTATTCCTGATAAGCAAGCAATTTGAACATTCCCTACATGCCATATTACTACAAATTTCTTAAATGGTGCAAGCACACTATTTTATTTGGTGGTGCTTCACCATGATATCGGTGGGATAACAGAATCCGTCTACAAATATCAATACACTCTGCTGACTTGATTAATACACAAAATGAAATGCTCAGTAATTACATGCATCCTGTTTTGCATGAAAATATCTGTAGGCTTTCACCCTATGTTTCATACTTAGTCATCTACAGTGGGACCTCGGTTAACATAATTTTCGGTCTACAAATGAAAATCCATTGAAAATAATGCCTCGGTTTACATATTTTTTTCGTAATACAAAGCAAGTTTCCCCAGGGTGCATTACACCTGGGAGGTTTATAGCGCCCCCTCGTGCATGCTGGAATCTATGGGTAGCACATGGTTTAGAGTGTGGAGGTGTTGGAGCAGATTTTGCATTGAGTTTTGGAGCCATTCTAGAAATAGTTTGCAGTTGTTCTGGGACTTTTTGGTGCATTTCTCAAGCTGTGGAAAGGTAGGGAGCTGAGCTTTGTCGTTGCCTTTTATTGTGTGTTCTGCATTGTTGCTTAGTTTCCATGCCAGCTCATTTAGATTTTTTTCTGACCTACAGAACGGATTAATTGGTTTTCAATGCATTCCTATGGGAAACCGCGTTTCGGTTTACAAATGTTTCGCAGTAAACGTCCCGGAGAACGCATTAAATTTGTAAACCGAGGTCCCACTGTATATGCATTGGCCTAGCAATTCTGCGGAATTGGGTGATAACCCTTAAGTAGCAGTGCCCGTCGACCTCGTGAAATAGGGGCATTCTCTCTCTAGCGTTTCCTAGTAGTCCCCCTAAAGGCTTTCTGGCTGAATTCCCGCTTTCAGCTCTCACCTACACACTCAAAAATATTTCTACAATTAGTGTGGTCTTGGTGAGTTCATCCCCATTCTAACGTACCCTCATTAACTCAACTGACTCTATTTTTTTATTTTTGCGATAGAAAAAGTAGTGCTTTTCTAACAAGAACAATATTATACACAAATTGTTGTCTGCACTTGTATATGTTTCAATGTGTATATATGAAAGCTACAAATGTACTAGTTTATTCATGTATTTATTTTTAAATATGAGCATCTGCATTTAAATGATAAAAAGAAGGCTCCAAATATAAGCTCTATTGCAATGTAACAGAGGATAAAGGGGGAAAGATGCAATGCATTTTTTTAAATTTGTAATTTAATGCTAGATTAATTTGTGCATTAAATAACCATGCATTTCTTCCCTGTTTACAGGAACTTTGCTTACACACAAAACTTCTGGCACCAGTCAACTGTCCCATTGCAGACTTTCTGATGAAGGCCCCAGAACCACCACCAGCCTTAATCGTTCGAAATGCTGTGCAGATGCTTAAGGTAACACTAATGGCCAACTTTATTGGATATTACTTTTGATGTTTGTTTCCCCAGGCAGGGTTTAGATGGTGCAAAACCTCTAGCCAGGTTGGAAAGGTAATTTCCATAGCATACACATGCTTCATGTTTTGATTCAAAATGTGCCCACATTAAAAAAATTACTCAACTGCTACCTTTGTTATGGTTAGAGGCAGTAATACCCTTCACATTTTGTCTTGAAACATTTGGTCAAATGGGGGCACTCATGCATAATGACACAGTGGCTCTCACACATGCCCACTCAGTATGTCTCAATTCAAGGTGAAACATTATAGCAGTCCTATTTCATATAAAGATAAAACCTCCTTTCCTAAGACTGCCCTCCCACTGTACCTGATTCTGCTTGTTTTTGGGGTGACATGGTAGCTAGAACAAAAGTGGTGGATTGGTGTGTGCATTTGCTGCTGCTCATAACTGTCTCCTAGCTCCCTTGCAGCCACGTGTGAGAGGTATAGTAAAGTGAGAAGAGAGTATGTGTTCACAACATAATATTGCGTGCAGTAATTTATTAGGGAGTATGGATACCATAATAAATCTAAACAGAGCTCCACTATTAAGCAATGCTTCTTGCTGCCTGATTGCCCATGCCTTAAGTACTTGTACTTGCTATACACAAGTGATGAGTGGAAATTTTGAGTCCGGACCTAAACTATTCTTCAGAAAAGTTTGTGTATTTAAAGGAACACTGAAGGCACTATCAAACTGGTTCATGTTTTTATAATGATTTAAAGGGACAGTTTAGGCACCACGATGTCCACAGGTGCACTCTTACATTATGGGGTTAAACCATTCGGCGTTTACCGAAACTAAGATTCAGAAGCTGGATGGATTGGCGCTGGAGGCTCACTTGGGGGTTAAACTGTTCTCAAACGATTTAACCCCTTAAGTTAAGTGTGCGCCCTGGGGGCTTGTGGCACCATAGTAACTTCATTTCATTGTTATGGTGACCGATGTGACCTTTTAAATAGTCCTCCCCCCCCCCTGTCCCAGTTTCCAAAATGTTGATGTTTTCTAATAATTGGACGGCTTCGAAGTATGGCTTCAAACCACGCCTCCAAGCCCTCTGAATATGGGAGCCACAACTAACATCCTGGCTTTCCTACCCAGGCATACTGTGATGTCCGTGCCGCTCATGGATTGTCATAGAGAATAATTGTATTCAATGACTCTTTATGATAAAAGTTTCATTGGCGCCTACAGTCCCCTATCTAAAACTAACTAGGGACAGGCAAACTAGAATGTTTGAATTCCTAATGCTGTAGTGTCTCTTTAAGAAAACAAAGTAGGACTTTTTTTTTCTTTCTCTTTTTTAGGGCCCTGCTTCATTAATTTATATCATTTTTGTCTGCTAGCAAAGCAAAATGATCTTCATCTTGAAGGGATACCATAATGCTAGGAATACACATAAGTTACACAAGTTGTATTCCTAGCACTATATCTCCCTCGCGCCTTAACCCTGTACTGCAAGGGTTAATAAACCTTACTACTTACCCGATACCAGCGTCTCTCTACCTCGGCACTGAGTTGGAGCTTCGCACCCTCCGACGTCATCTGATAGGGGAACACTAATGTGGATTAGGCCCTCTCAATAGGAAAGCAATGCTGCAGTGCTTTCCTATGGGGAAATGAATTATACTGGATGTCGCCTAATCACCAGGAAGTGCCTCTAGTGGCTGTATGATTGACAGCCACTAGAGGCAGTCCTAACCATGCAAGATAATTATTGCAGTTTATCAGAAACTTCAATAATTACCATTGCAGGGTTAATGGGAAAGGGCTACTGCACCCAGACCACTTAAATTAACTGAAGTGGTCTGGGTGCCTACAGTGTCCCATTAAGCATTTCTAAATTTGTGATGTAACTTTCTTTGTATTTTACCATTATGTAAAGATTTGTTTTACCTTAGCCTGCCTTGTCTTTATCGCCACATACAAGTATGTTTTTTATTTTATTTTATTCTTTTGCTAAGTTTTACATATTTTTTCATATTTACAGACTATAGATGCCATGGACACATGGGAAGATCTGACTGAACTTGGTTATCACTTGGCATATTTGCCTGTAGAGCCCCATCTTGGCAAAATGGTGCTTTGTGCTGTAGTTCTGAAGTGCCTGGATCCAATTCTCACCATAGCATGCTCTTTGGCATACCGGGATCCTTTTGTACTGCCTACACAGGCCTCACAGAAACGTGTAGCATTGTTATGCAGAAAGCACTTTTCAGCAGGGACATACAGTGACCATATGGCTCTTCTCAGGGCTTTTCAGGTAAACAACATTTGCACATAAGATCACAATCTACATTTGGAGTCTGAAATGATAAGATTTTGGTGTAAAACAATGTAGATTATGTATGATGATTAATTCTGGGGCAAATTATTAGACATATTGTAACAACTTGCATGGAAAGCTAGGACATGTTACTGCTGCTTTAGAACTTTACCCCCAGTTGTTCTTTACACTGTATATAACAATATAGATTATATTTTAAAAAGTTTCTCTAACAAAAGTACTAATATTCCTCACAGTTTATCATTACCTGCAAGTGAGTGCAGTCTTGGAGATTGGTCCTGCCTTGGTTTGGCGGTCGGAGAGAGTGCGGCCTTGGTTGGACGGTCGGGGAGAGTGCGGCCTTGGTTGGACGGTCGGGGAGAGTGCGGCCTTGGTTGGACGGTCGGGGAGAGTGCGGCCTTGGTTGGACGGTCGGGGAGAGTGCGGCCTTGGTTGGGCGGTCGGGGAGAGTGCGGCCTTGGTTGGGCGGTCGGGGAGAGTGCGGCCTTGGTTGGGCGGTCGGGGAGAGTGCGGCCTTGGTTGGGCGGTCGGGGAGAGTGCGGCCTTGGTTGGGCGGTCGGGGAGAGTGCGGCCTTGGTTGGGCGGTCGGGGAGAGTGCGGCCTTGGTTGGGCGGTCGGGGAGAGTGCGGCCTTGGTTGGGCGGTCGGGGAGAGTGCGGCCTTGGTTGGGATGGTCGGGGAGAGTGCGGCCTTGGTTGGGATGGTCGGGGAGAGTGCGGCCTTGGTTGGGATGGTCGGGGAGAGTGCGGCCTTGGTTGGAGAGAGTGCAGCCTCGGTTGGGCGGTCGGGGAGAGTGCAGCCTTGGTTGAAGAGAGTGCAGCCTTGGTGAGTGCAGCCTGGGTTGGGCGGTCGGAGAGAGTGCAGCCTTGGTGAGTGCACCCTTGGTTGGGCAGTCAGGGAGAGTGCAGTCTCGGTTAGGCGGTCGGGGAGAGTGCAGCCTTGGTTGGAGAGAGTGCAGCCTCGGTTGGGCGGTCGGGGAGAGTGCAGCCTTGGTTGAAGAGAGTGCAGCCTTGGTGAGTGCAGCCTGGGTTGGGTGGTCGGAGAGAGTGCAGCCTTGGTGAGTGCACCCTCGGTTGGGCAGTCAGGGAGAGTGCAGTCTCGGTTAGGCGGTCTTTTGCATAGAATTCAGGTAATTCAGTGGTTAAATGAGCCCTGTAATTTTCTTCTGATATATAAATTAGAAAAAAATATAAGCAAAATAGTGCAAAATCCCTAACATTTTTATATATATATAGCTTAATCAAACTCACAGAATAAATTGTGCATGACCATGATATGAACATAATAAAGTAAATGGATGTATAGGTCGTGCCCTTGTAGCCTCACTACTCACTTCTCCCTAGGAGTTAAATAGCTTTTATTTCTGTTTATGCTGCCCTATCCAGACTTACCCTGGCTGTAACTCACACAGGAAACTGGAAAAAAAATGTTTCACTTTTAGTCAGCACTTACAGCACATTGTGTTTATTTTAGAAGTTCTTATCTCCTTCTCTGTTAATTCAGGTTTCATTTTCTGCAGGCTCTGGCAAGCTATTAACAGAGCCTGAGATAATACATTCTGGATTAAACTGCAATATGGGAACCTAAATTTTTTTTGTCTCTTTTCCAGGAAGGGAGTCTATGTGAATCTCAGCCAGGGAAGATGTGGTTAGGGCCACATAAACAAAATGATTTAACTTCTAAATTCCTAAATGGCAAAAAAATTGAGCAGTGTCACTACAGAAGCGTGATCTATACACCAAAGCAACACTATTAGGCCAAAGTTGTTCTAGCACTTATAGCAGGGGTAGGCAACCTTAGGCACTCCAGATGTTATGGGCTACATCCACCCATAATGCTCTTACACCCATAATGCTTGCAAAGCATCATGGGAGGTGTAGTCCAAAACATCTGGAGTAACGAAGGTTTCGTTATGCCTGCCTTATAGTATTTCTTTAACTTTAGATGTAGTATGCTATTTTGTTTCCTATGACTTTTGTTTCCGGATATATATACACTATCGTATTAGTCTAGTGATGTAGATGTAAAAAAACAGATACAATTTGTATCTTGTAAAACTTTTTTTATTGGACTAACACTACACTAAACATCATCACATTATTTTCTTTTTGTTCTTTTTTTGTATGTGTTCTTCTCTTTATGCACCCAATAACTGTTTATTGAATACTGAATATCATTATTTGAGTGAATCCACAGTAGAGTTAAAGTATAGTTACTTCATTTAGAGCATTTCTAGTGTGTTTTACCATATGTATAGGGCTCATCAGTTTTAACTATTGCTATATTTTTATTTTACAGGAATTAATGAATGTATAAATGTGTTGCAAAATCAAAACCACCTAACTTGTATGCATGCTTATCACCATGTTGCATTGTAGTTTTTTTTCTTTATTGTCCTTGTAAATTCTCACATTTCCAATTTTAATGTATTGGACATGTTTTTCAGGCCTGGCAGAAAGCACGCAGTGAAGGGTGGGAAAGAGAATTTTGTGAGAAGAATTTCCTTTCACAGGCTACAATGGAAGTTATTGTTGGAATGAAAACACAGCTGCTTGGCCAACTCAGGGCATCAGGTCAGTAGCAGATCATGCACCATGATTTTGTTTTAAAGGGACCTCCACCATTTCAGCTCATTGAAGGGGTCTGAGTGCTGTGTCCTAGGTCACTTAAAAATGCAATAATTACCTTTGCAGGGTTAAGAAACTGCAATAATTACCTTTGAGGGTTATCTCCACCTCTTGTGGCTGTCTAACAGACAGCCACTAGAGGGACTTCCGAGTAGTTAGGCAACTTTTGGATGTGTAACTGACGCTGGACGTCCTCACGCTATGCATGGGGAGGTTCAAGGTCACCCAAACCCCATTGGAAAGCATTATACATGTTTTCTTATGGGGGAATCCCAAATGTGAGATCGGCAATCGCCGCACATGCGCATTAGGTCTCCCCCGGTTGATGTTGGCTGGGGAGGAGCGGAGGCAGAGTCCAAGCCAGCGCCGAGGGACATTACGGGTGGGGGTCACTATAAGAAGCTATAGTGCAAGGAATACATAATACAACTATGTTTTCCTAGCACAATAGTTTCCCTTTAAGCTTTGTCGTCCAGAAGGGAGTTCTTACACTCCTGGCTAATAAAGGTTACAATACATAGTACTATTCAATAAATTCAGAAAACAGTATATTGTAATTAGTGTTTCAAGGACAGTACATGGCATTTTTTTTTTCTGGCAGTCTTAGACTATGCTATCTAACTGGTTTCCTTGCCTATTCCATGCACTGGTACTGCATTGATGGGCTTGGTCATGAACTTAGCAGTGAGGAACTGTTTAGCCAGAGCGCTCATACACACTTCTGATGCACATACAGGCCCATGGTACTTGTTCATTGGATTCAAAACTCTGATCCTAGTGAGAAAAATTAATTCCTGATCTTTATGTAAAATGTTTCTAGAGTGCTCGATATTTCTAAGCTGCTTCTATGAGTAATGAAGTTTTTCTCATGCACATTACTGTATCAGGACTCTTTGACTTTGAATAGAAGTAAGAATGCATATACTGTACTGCTTATACTTCAACTTGATTCCAGAATCAAGTTGGTTAGCATTTCAAGTGTTATTACAACCACCCCCCTAGTGTTTTCCTAACACTCTCTCCCACCGCCTCCACCCCCAAACGTATAATAAATAAAAGCTAAAACGTACCTCCATTCCAGGCATAGGATATATTGAATGAAGGACAGGGGTGCCTTAGAGGGGAAAGCTGTGCCACCATTGACTGTCTGGTATCAGTATGCAATGTGTGCTGATGTTAAACTCTAATTTTGTACATATTTCTTTATTAACAAAAGCTGGCTAATGATGCTGCAGGAGTTGTAGTTACACCTCCGGCAAGTAAGGGGGCAATCTAACGCTACACGTACAAGCTCCATGCACCAAATCAATAAAGTTTATATGTGCTAACATAAGTCACTTAGTATTAATATATCATATCCAAATTATTTTCCTAGGTTTTGTCAGAGCCCGTGGAGGTGGAGACCTACAAGATGTGAACACTAACTCAGAAAACTGGGCTGTTGTGAAAGCTGCTCTAGTGGCTGGCATGTATCCTAACCTGGTATACGTGGACAGGCAAAGTATGGTTCTAACAGGACCAAAAGAAAAACGAGTGCGCTTTCACCCTACCTCTGTTGTAAGCCAGCCCCAGTTTAAGAAGGTAACCTAATCACTTATATAACACTTGTATGTCCTGTATCTTTGAATCATGAGCTCTGTTTGCCTCCGTTTTTATCTAATTATAATAGTAAACTATGGCACAACTGGTTCCCTTCCACAATAAGAAAGTTGCATTATTTTTCTGATTGTTTTAGTTTGCTTTTTGTCTGTTGGATCTCACAGTTTAGTATTTTCAATCTGAATTTCACAATTCACTTTGACTTCCATTACAGTTCAAAGTTTAGTGAACAAACTCCAATATCTATTTTGACAGTTTCATAAGGATAGCTATCTATCTAAAACTTCCAGAGTAGAAATTAAAGGGACACTGTAAGCTCATTGAAGTGGTCTGAGTGCAATGTACCAGACAGCCACTGTAGGGACTTCTGGAATTAAAATGGACCTTTGGTCTGTTATCTGATGCTGGGCGTCCTCACGCTATGCATGAGGGCCTCCAGCATCAGATTTTCCCAATAGGAAAGCATTGAATAATGCTTTCCTATGGAGAAATCCTAATGCGAGCGCGGCGGCGGCGGGGTGGAGCGAGGGTGGAGCTTGACCCAGCGCAGAGGGACATCAGCGCTGGATTCAGGTGAGTGACTGAAGGGGTTTGAACCCTTTCAGTCGCGAGGGAGAGGTTCGTGAGAGAGGGGAGCACTGTAATATTCTACAATGCCAGGCAAACGGGTTTGTTTTCCTGGCACTATAGAATCCCTTTAAAGAACTATAGTTAAATGATTTCTGTTTGCCCTGCTTTCTCCATATACATGTCAGTTTAGCATTAAGACTTCTTAACTTTGAAAATTAAAATCTAGTTAATATGAGACATATTGATTTATATGCCAGATTATTCAGATTTTTATCTTGTGTTCTGTGTATCTTTATTGGATTGCTTTGGAGTATACCCAGTTTTTATGGACTTTTCTGATGAAGAGAACGCTAATAGCAGATACCATTGTAAAAAGTTTTATTGAAACATAATAAACAGTCCAAAATAGTAGCACAATACAAAGGGAAGTACAAGGTGTTGAGGCACACTTTTGGACTTTATGTTATGAGCCAAGAAAGTGCTCTCAGTGTTTTGTCCGTTCTCACTGCTGTCACTAGTAATGGTTGTGAGGAAACATAAATTGTCTACAGAGGCTCCCGCAGCCTTGCAGGTTACTCCATAGACATCAGTGTTGTACTCTTGTGCATGCTTATTAGTATAGCACTGGCATGGGCACCAAGAGCTGAAGAGGATCCTCAGAATGGAGATGGAAAAGGCCACAAGGGTCAGCTTCAGGTAAGTAAAACCTACCTTCTCTTATTCCTCCTGGCCACTTGGCCTCAGGTACGTAAAACCTACCTTATAGTACTCCCCCTGGCAGCTATTACAACATTGGGGTCTTTGCAAGATATGACAGAGCTGAGAGGTGGATCTGAGTTCTAAATAAAGCCACACCCTAATAAAAGAGGATTTTGTGCCAAATGTCCAACTATTTATACAAATCTATCTAAACTTGGACCGTAATTTTAGGTTGTAAGCACCGGGTAGGCTTGGCATTACCATTAATTTAATGAAGTTTGAACATTCCTTTCTTCTGCAGATCCCCCCTGCCAATTGTCAGGCAGCAGCCGTACAAGCCTTACCCACAGATTGGCTAATATATGATGAGATGACTCGCAATCACAGAATTGCTAATATCAGGTGCTGCTCAGTGGTCACACCTGTCACTGCAGCCATATTTTCTGGTCCTGCAAGACTGCCAAGTAATGCCCTGGAGGAGCCTTCTATCTCTAGTGGTAAGAGAATAACCATGTTTATGTGTAAATGCATGTTGGTATGCACTATGTGCACTCTGTAAAATTTGAACGTGATTATGTTTGTTCTTAAAATCTAGATGTACCCTACTATATTTTAATACCAAATTGGACATACTAAGCTTGAGATTTCAGCGTTATTGATCTGTGATGCAAACCTCTGTACTTTTAATACACACAGGATGGTCAGTTTGTAACAGTAAAGTTTCATAAATGTTGTTAGTTGAGCTTGCTCCCTATCACAAATTCATGGAACTCTGCAGATTTTATTGTTATTTACTTCACTATTAATCTTCTAGCAAAGGATTAAGTTCCCTGCAAGTGTTTTTTCAAAGTGAGTGCAGGAAGTGAGTGCCAGAGTCATGGGCTAGTGGCAGGCCTTTCAGAGATTTCCATTGATGCACAGCGAGTCTTCATGCCCATTCATAGTGCAGTCTACTTTGGATAAGGTCCACCTGCACAACGTTTGGCTCCTGCTGCTTTCATTAAAATGACCTTGAGCTACCACCCTAAGCTTTTGCTAATGTCATCTTCAGGATTACTTTCATGTGTCTCCCTTATCCAGAGAAACTATTTTACCTTCAGTTCTTCTGGACCTAGTAGTGGACATGAAACACAGTGCGATGATTGCCCAGTCTTAACTTAAACTGAGCAAGACTTTTACCCAAATCTTAGAAGGACCAAGTAATCTGCATTGCTACACATCCTGGATCTCAAGATCCTGAATAGGTTACTGTGAGTTCCACTCTAAGATCAGTCCATCGCTATCCATCTCTGCTTTGTGTTATTAGAGTATGCAGTAGAGAACAGTCAAGGGACTTGCAAGAGTACAAATCTCAAGTGAAACACAAGGGAAAAACCATGACAGGGCACAGTACAACATGCAGAATATGTTCATGTAGTCCTAGAAAGTGTCTAAAAGGCTGAATTCCATTTCTGCAACACCATACAGTACAAGTGCAATGTTGCACAGTTGGCACAAGTACATATACGTCTTATTGATGCAGGAAAACCCAGCATCATAAAATGAGTTTCCCATCGTTCACTGTCCAAAATTATGCCAACAATAAGGGTCACTGGAATGCATGGCAAAATGACGCACAGGAAGAGAAACCCTAGCTGTTACTGAGACATTAGGAGTCAATGCTAGTATTCTTTATAAATCTCTGTGTGGCCTTCGTGCCAATTTTATCAAGATAGGCCATGTGTTTATCCTATGGCTGAACTTCCTGGTTCAGGCCATTCAACCATCTGAACCATAGGGACTTGTCTTTGATGACATGGCACTAGAATGTCTAATTTTTAGATATAAATGTTTCTCTGATGTGCTCGTTGACAACCTGGTGCAGATTTGGAAGCTTGATTTAGAGTGTGTATATCACAAGGTATGGTATGTCTTGGTATTCTTCCCATGATTATAACTCGGAGTCCGGGTCCTCTGTAATTTTTTCCCCCTTTTTGTCATGGGTAGTGCCTCTTGTTCTTTCTGTCAGGGGTTGGTAGTTTTTTCCTTTTGCCTGAAGCTTGTGTCTGGAAGTGGTCAATTTTCAAATGTTAAGTCCTCCATGTGTTATCGGCCCAAGAAAGAGGTAATTGGCTTCACCTATTTGCTTAAATCCATGATTCAGTAGTTTTATTCCTTCTGGAATAAGCTGATGTCTGACAGAATTACCACTCTTTCTTCTAGTGTGGTGGCTTCCTCCTGGCCTTCCTTCATAAGGTATCAATGTTTTTGCATCAACCGACACTTTGTTTGGTAGGAATGTTCTATGGACCGGTTGTACTGTCTGGTCTCTACCCTCTTTTCCATTTTCACATTTTTCTTTTTTTCAATGTAGCTCGTGCCCATGCTACATCTGTATGCCTTAACGCACATGTAATGGATTCTCGTGGACCATGAACACATTAAAATGAAAAATGAAAGGCCACTCCCTGGTATTTTATTTCTCTAGGGTTTTGCTCCTTCCAAGATTCATTGGGGAGATTGAGCAAAGTTAATCAATGCTTTCCAATGCGCATTAGCTCCCGCTCATCACGGGATGGAGGAGGGGACGGAGCGTCGCCCCAGCACAGCGGAACTTCGGGACTGGTGTAAGGTAAGTAAATAAAGGATTTTTAACCCTTTATTCACCGAGGGGGGAGGCATGGTGAGCCATAGTGCCAAGAATACAGATTTGTATTCTTGGCACTTATAGTGTCCCTTTAAGCTTTACTTTTCAGCATACTCCGATTAATCCCCCTCATCCTCTCCCCCTTTTGCTTTCTTTTCCTACCAGTATTCCTTCTCCTATAATTGGCTAAATGCCCAAACAGGATTTTGAAAGGAGGCGTTTCAAGGTATTCCATCTCTCTCTCTATTGGGGGTATGATCCCAAGTCATGGATTCTTAAGGACTGGGACTAAACAAATAAATATTTGTTACTTAAACTTAATTTTTTAATTGCTCTTCCGTGTGCCACAGAACTGTGCTTGTAAGGACGTAAAAATGAAGTGAGTTATTTTGTTCAAATCACAGAATCTGTGCACCCAATGTTATTCATTTGGATGAAAGGAAAACTAGAATATTTAAGGTAGCATATAAAACTCTAAATATTTAATTTGTATGATTAATTACCGTACTCTTCATCCTTTCAGGAAGAGCCATGGTCACTCTAGTCCACTCAGTTTTATATTAATTATTAGATGTTATCAATATGGGATATGATATATGTGTAGAACCTCATATCATTTTACATCATAATGACACAATAAAAAATGAATTTTAACTCCCAAGGAGGTTTATTGATTGCTGCCATTGATATATTGAAGTATTGTGGTGTGAGTTATGTGGTGCTTAGTCCTCTAATATTCATAGCAGCAGTGTAAATTTCAGTGCATTTTCTTTCTATTTTACAATTTTGCCAGATGTCTTTGCATTTTATATTGTTATTTATTACAGGGTTGCCAGATCCACATATATAAGAGTTTTAGCTTATAGTATGAAGCATTCATGTGGAATCCGTTTAGTTCCTCAGGAATTCTACCTTTATTTATCAGTCCATTTATTTCCTGGAACACATCCATTCTGAAAGCATTTATAAGTGTGGACAAATAGTATGCGAAAAGGTGGATCTGATAATCACTTACTAAAATACACCATATATTTTTGTGGAACTGAACTGTATATTGTATGAAGTAGCACATATTTATGGTGGATTATAAACACTTGATTCAGTTTTTCTATGATTCTAAAGAATTTTTATTTCTGTCTATAGTAAAATACCATTATTTTCATTATAGCAGTGGACGGTGTCTCCAGTGACAGTGAGGAGGATGAGAAAAGCACAGCTATGGTGGCAACACTAAAATTGGATGAGTGGCTTCACTTTAAGCTTGAATCTGTGGTAAATATGCTGCAACCATTCATTCCTGGTGACTGTATATATATTTTCTGTCAAATTCACAAAACTACATTGTAATGGGTGCTTCCCAGTAAGCCTGTTACCCTCAAATGTATTTCTCAGAAATCCTGTTGATTAGTGTAAAAAAAATCTCGTGTTCCACCAATCCTCAATTGTTAAAATCTTTCACTGTATGTTTTCTGATGGTAATTTGAAGCATAACTTTTATCCTCTGCATAATCCCACGACTCCCTCTAAACAGCAGCAGTTACTGCTTAAAGTTATACTTCAAACACCATAACCACTACAGCACAACCGGGAGTCCCCAGATAGGAAGTCCCATAAACTAGTCACAAGGTAGGAGTACCAGGGCCCTTCTGACACCTTAACCATTACAGTATCCCAGAGCGGTGTTCATCGCATTATTGTACACTTCTTAACACTCAGGTGGTTTAAACCGTGAAAGCTATGTTATTTTAACAGGCATATGAAACCTTGTAGTTCAGAGAACCACTATAATACCCTCTGATTCATTTCCTGCAGTTCATGAGATGCCATTCCTATGTTTTATGGGGTATTGTGCTGTACATGACTATTCATTTGCAGGGCTTTGAACTTCATTTTTTGAGAGTAGCCCTTTTGTTGCGAATTTGTCTTATCAGTGATTAACGTTTGTTTTTGTTTTTGTTCATCTTCATTTTATATATATATATATATATATATATATATATATATATATATATTGCTGATAGTCTTAGTTTACTTTGTAGACACTAAATTTTTTGTTTAAATTTTATATATATATATATATATTATTTTTTTTATTCTGGCATAATCTACAGTTACTATACATTACTCTGGTTTTGCTCTTACTCTGATTGTCTTTACTGTAAAATATTACTTTTATTTACTTTTAGGATGCTGGTCTTTTATTTGAACTTCGACAGAAGTGGCACAGCTTATTTTTGAGAAGGATGCGTTCTCCTTTCAAACCTTGGTCTCAGGTTGATGAGGCCACTCTAAGGGCCGTCATAGCGGTGATTACTACTGAAGAACAATCTGCAGGTTTACAGCAGCCGTCAGGAATTGGACAAAGACCTAGGCCAGTGCCTCACGAAGAGCTTCCATTCGCTTCGTCATGGAGAACAAATAGCCGAAAGATTTCTCCAAAAACAGAGTTCTCAGAAGATCTGCTTAATATGGATAGGTATTGTATTGTGTTTGCATTTCAGTATGCTGAGATTTTGTTTTGGTGTTGGATTTGCAATTGTGCAATGTAGGTTTTTGTTTATTTTTAGTACATTCCATAGCTGTATACCAGTGATTCAAGTAGTTTGAAATAAGAACACTGATCTTGTGGCATAAGTGGCAAATTGGAAAAATGTGACAGAGGCAGCATGGAGCTATAGCATTCAGACTGCCTTATTGACAGCTCTGGTGGGCTTAACTGCCTTATCATATAGCTGCAATATTTTTACAAATTCCTATAGTTTAAAATGCAATTCTTTCATGGTTCCTTTATGATGTTCATCTAGAAGAATATCTGTAATAATACCCAAATATTTAAATTGAGTCTACAGTCTCACTGTTATATATATATATATATATATATATATATATATATTTTTTTTTTTTTTGTCTGAATTTTGCACCCATTCTAATCTTCTTTCTTTCTATCCATTTATGAACACTATATTTAACCTATAAATTGTGATGTTTTGTGTTGTCACTTCAGTTTAGTGTTGAACTCTCCATCCCCGGCTATTCATCAACAGACAAAATACAAAGAAATTGGGATCTTACATTCAAAGCTTCCAAGAGATCAAAGAGATCAGTCCTCTCGAATATCAGGAAATAATGTCTATCCAAGTCCCAGTGAAAGACCTTCTCCCACAGCCTCTGCAAAGGTATCTTAAATACAAGGCATTTCAATTTGCTTCTTAGAATGTGTGGGTGTCTCTTTTATTAGCATATTCAGGGAATCATTCAAACTGCTAAAAATTATGAATTGGCATGACATGTTGAACAACCCCCTCCCCTCTCCTTGGTAAATAAAGGGTTAAAAACCCTTCATTTACTTACCTGATCCCAGCACCGATGTCCCTCGGTGCTGGGTTGATGCTCTGCCCCCTCCGACATCCCGTGATGAGTGGGCTATAATGCACGGCAAATGCCACGGGCATTTGACCTCCCCATAGGAAAGCACTGAATCAATGCTTCCCTACAGGAAAAAATCTGATGCTGGATGTCCTCCTTCAGAGTGTGGTCTGTTTCAGTCCAAGAAGCCCTCTAGTGGCTGTCTGGGAGAGCATTCTGCTCGGGTAGGGTGGGATCTTCCCAGAAAAGCTCTTAAACACAAGGCTAGAAAGATGAAGGGTGCATCTGGATTCCAGCGACAGCCCTTTTAGCATTTCACAATGGTGGGTCATGTAATTACATTGTAGCACAAAGCGGCAGAACGAGTTTTACAATGTATTTAAGTTTATTAAGGTGGGTTTGCGGTGTGGGTGCATCCTCATAATTAATGATTGGCATCAGCATTTGCTGTACAATCTTTTCCTTTACTGTAGGGCTTAGGCAGGATTTTTTTCTGTACAGGACACCTAGTTTTGGATAAAGTCTTGATGCAAGTTTTTCTATATGGAGGCCAAAATATAGATTGGGGTCTAACAACATACTCAAGTATTTAAAAGAGTAGACTGCGGTAAGTGTGCTATTTGTTTTTGTTTTGATGGATAGATAGATAGGAATTGTGTAAATTGTGTAATTTAGGTACGGTTCCAAAGATCATTGTGACAGTTTTGTCAGTGTTTAGGAAGAGTTTGTTTTTTGCGATCCTATCTTCTACCTCTGTGAACTGGTCTTGGTGCACAGCCTCAAGCTGCGGTAGATTGGATTTGCTTGCATAGATTACTGTGTTGTCTGCGTACATGTGTACATTTGAGGATTTGCAGACATTAGGCAGATCATTTATAAATAATGTTAATAGTAGGAGGCCGAGAACGAAACCTTGGGGAACACCACACATGACTAGGAGAGGGAGGGAGTCACTGTCAGAAATGGACACATATTGTAAACGATCTGATGCATATGATCGAAACCAGGTTAGCGGACGATCACCAATACCTGAGCTTTTTGAGTTTGTGGAGTAGAATGTCGTGGTCTGCTGTGTCAAAGGCCTTTGCAAAATCAAGGAAAATAGCCCCAGCTCCTTGTTCCATGCCTTGTTGATGTTATTGCAAACTTTTAAGAGGGCGGTTGTAGTGGAGTGATTCGAGAGAAAACATGATTGATCAGGGGTCAGATAGTTAGATTGTTGGTAATACTCACATAGTTGCGTATGGACGCATTTTTCTAAGATTTTTGACAATACTGGGAACAATGATATTGGGCGATAGTTAGAAACCAAAGTAGTGTCACCTCTTTTATGGAAAGGCACTACTCTCGCAGTCTTCCAAAGTTTGGGTATGTATCCAGACACCAATGATTCATTAATTAGGGTTGTGACAGGTTTAGCAATTGCCAGCGCATTGAGCTTCAACAGCATTGCTGGGATTTGATCAGGTCCAGACTGGTTTTTCATTTTTAAATTATTAAGGTGTTTCTTAATGACACTAATAGGTACAGGTCTAAAATTGAACTTCTGTATATTGGGTCTTTGCAAATTTAGTGGGGCCTGATCCACATTTGTAGTTTCAGGATGTGTGACATTATTAGCTTGGCAATCAGGGTGGTGGAGTATCCGACAAAATAATTGTTAAAGGCATTTGCTACATCTAAGGGAAGTTGCAGGGTTTGGTTGTCCAATTTGACAGTGGAGGGTTTGGAGTGGATTGGGGGAGTTTGTAATTTATTTATGACTTTCCAAACATTTCTAGGGTTTGATATGTTATTTTTCAGATTTTCACAGACATTTTGGGCTTTAGCCAATTTTGTGTTTTTTTTTTTTGTGCATATATTTCACCATTTTCTATATGCACAGTGATCGTTCATAGAGTCAGTACGCTTGAACTTTGACCACAATGAATCCCGAAACTGGTACATTTGAATGAGGTCAGCTGTGATCCAATTCATATGTGCCCCTTTTACTCTCACCTTACACAGCAGGGGTGAACTTTATGGAATTGTCACCATAAATTGCAATGCCACCTCCTCTTTTTGGTCTGTCATTTCTATGGCATGAATAACCATGTATTGCAGTGGCAGAGTCAGATATTTTTGCGGTTAGCCACGATTCAGAGAGCACAATGATTTGGGCCTATAATGTGAATACCATGCTTGCAGTGCATCGATTTTTGGTAGTTAGCTGTGGATATTGCAAAGGAGAGGCCTTTTTTTAGCTGGAAGGCTAAAACTATGGACCACTTCAATAAGCTAAACTATGGATTTCTAATATGGAAGTTCCATTAAGTCTAGCATTTACAAACTTATAACCGTTTAGATTTGTGTTGCTTGTGAAATGTATCACATTTTACTAGATACCCAGAGAGCTCACCCTAACTATTACAATACACATCACAGGTTTTCTTCTCTTGATACACTACAGCTTTGCTCTACTGGTGGATTCTTCTGACATAAACAACTAATAACAGTTCTCCTGTTGATTCCACAGTTGAACTCTGATTCAAGACATTCTGGATCTGTTCTCCTTACACTGAATGTACAGCTGGGCTTTCTTCACAATTGCTTTACTGTACTTGCCATGCAGTTTTCACTATCTCTCCTCATCATAATTGAGTTACTCTAATCAAGTACACACTGCAGACAGGCACTCCATAAAGACGTAACCATCTCACATCTTTACAGGCTTGTCACTGCTTCACCATGATTGCCATCAGTGTGAGGGAGCGATTCATTGTTCTCATTTGCGTCTGCACAACAGCTTTCAGTGGTGCTTGTTTCTTGGCCAACCATTAATAAAAGGTGCAAGAATATAGTGCAATATTAATTGCTTTCAGCCAGTGAGTAATAGGCACGTCTTTTTATGGACATTTCTCTCCTGAAAAGTTATTAAAACTTCTTATTTGTGAGCTAATGCTTAATTTCTCTTATAAGACGACTATCATTTTTACTATGTTTTTACCCTTTTAGAGCTCTAAATCTTCATCACCACGACCAAATCTATCTGTGCGATACTTTATAATGAAGAACAGCAACTTGAGAAACCTTGAGATATCTCAGCAAAAGGGAATTTGGTCTACAACGCCAAGTAATGAGCGCAAATTGAACAGAGCCTTTTGGGAGAGCAGTGCAGTTTACTTGGTATTTTCGGTTCAAGGTTCAGGCCACTTTCAGGTGAGTTTCCGTTACATGCCATCCAAAAACCAAGACTGTGAAACCTTAAAGAAGAAGAGAAAATGTTCTCATCGCATTTTCTCATCCAAGCCATGCACAGTGCATTTTTCTTCATATATGTCATCATATTTTTATATCTTGTTATTTCTCTCTGTGTTAGCTTTTATATATTATTATGCAACAAAAGCTACTAATTTGTAGAAGAACTCTGCCAGCATATTTTCTTCAGCTGATATTAAGATTTGTGATTTGTGACTGCACATTTCAGTACTCTCCGTTGCAAGTGCGTGTATCACATGAAGCTATTTATTTCTATTGAAAAAGGCTTGCTGTAAGACTTCTCAAAGACATATAATTATTTTCCTCTAATCTCTGGAAGAATTATATGTACGTGAGGGTAAATATTGTCTCATTCATGGCAGGTTTTTCACTTGAAATATATAAAGATGTGACTAGATCATCTTATTTTATGCATATTTTGTCGAAGAAAAAGTAGGAGAGTTCAAAATAATATATAAACAGTCCAATAATATAATACCTGTTCAATTAAAAAAAAAAAAAAAAGTCTGTTGAAGTTTACTTACAGTGAGTGATCTGTATTTTGCAGTTCCCCTCGGAAGTGAAAGTTGTTCAAATGTTTGCTTCTAGGTTAGGGAATTGGCATTGGCATTGGGCGTTTGCCAATATTTACACTGGGCACTGAATGGCACCCTAGCACTATGAATTGCACTTAGCACAATTTTTTTCAGTTTTCTTTTCTGTATATTCCTATGCCTGTCTAGTTAGTTCACCAGGGAGAGATTTTGTGTTTATCCTACATGCATCCTTGGCAGAGGGCATAAGGAATATCAGTATTGAGTATATACCAACTTTATATTTCTTACTAGTTTGTCTCTACCCTGGTATTTGTTAGCCAGTTTATTTTTCCACTCTACATTACTATATATTATTTCCAGGTAATGCAGACAGACTGGGGATTGTTACATATCCGAAGTCCGCCTGCGTTCATTCTTCTTCTTTCTGTGGCAATAGGGAATTGGCAAGACTAGAATTAGGTCACATTTGGTGTTCCTTATTGTGATAATTCTGATTATAACAGTTGATTCTTTTCAGGGTTTTGCCCGGATGTCTTCTGAAATTGGCCGTGAAAAAAGCCAGGAGTGGGGTTCAACAAGTCTTGGGGGAGTGTTTAAAGTGGAGTGGATAAGGAAGGACAACCTTTCATTTCAGCATGCTCATCACCTGCTTAATCCATGGAATAACCATAAGAAAGTGCAAATAAGCCGAGATGGCCAGGTACCACTTCCTCCACCAACAATGCTTTAAGGGATGGATTTATGTGGGTCTTATTAAAATGCTTCAAAATGCATAGCACCTCAAACAAAATAAAACACAAAATAAAACAATTGGTTATTGTACATTTGAATTTGACAGTAAGTAAGGATTTTTAAATATAAGATGGATCACAACTAACATCTCCATTAACACAGTCTACTCTAATTTTGAGTCTACTGAATTGCAGAGTAAAGGAAAAGGCCAAATTGATTACTTTACAGAGATCACACAATGAAAACGGAAACAAACTGTTGACTTTTATTGGGCTAGGGCCGCTAGGCCATTGTGATTTATTTAAAGCTCAAGGAGGCATAGCAATCATTAACCAAAACGATTAACCAAATAACATACAGTCTTAAACTAACTTTGTAAACTTTATTAAACATCACTAAATTGCCAGTCAGTTCTAGATGACATGATGGCCTTACATACCACTTACCACCAGGTCCATACTCCTAACTTAACACTGAGCATTACTTTTTGCCCCAACCTCTGCAACTGGGGAAGATTAAATCTTCCCCAGTGGATACCCCCTACATCCAAAGCCCTCTCAAAATCTTTTATAGATCCAATTTGAAAATATCAATATACATTTAATAAATTAACTTGATACCTATTAACAAACCAATATATTTGCTAAACAAAGCTATACATGTAGGAGAAACCACTAGCCAATGTCAAATGTTATTACATGGCAAATTCAGCTTCGGGCTCACTCAAATGCTCCTAAGTCACACTATTCTAACCAGCACTAGAGCTGTACCTAAGGGACGTAAAAATATAATTTTAAGTATCAGAATAGATTAATAGACTTAACTATTCCACCATCATTTCCCCCTACACACAAATAAAAACAGCTGGAACAGGCCATCTTAATGAGCGACCCAAATAATGTTGATTATTTGTGACATTCTGAAGCTACTTAATATCAGTATTTTGCCACTTCTTCTTGTTCGAAACACAGGCTCAGTCCATATATTCTGACTTTAGACCTTTGCATGACCTATAACCCAAATGTTTTGTTACAGTAAAAAAGGAATAATGGAGAACCATCACATCATATTATTATTCACATACAGTTTAAAATAATCTGAATTCCAACACCAATTCTCTTAATTGCATCAGCTCCAAAACCAAATATTTAGGCTGCTTCAATTGGTACTCTAGTCTTAAGATAATAAGTGAATCTTCTGTTCAAATATTATTTATTGAAATATTTTGAGATTTTTTATAGGGGGAAAAACAACAAAGAGAAGAGTACATGACAAAAAGGGTAAAAACTGGGGAGGAACAAATAGCCTGTAAAGTCAAAAACGACCACTTCTCCTTCACTAATGCTAGACAAATGAATCCATCTATCTTTTCCTAAGTGGTCAGTTTTGGAAAATCTCAACCAAATATCAACATTGGAACTCCTGACAATACATCATTACATAGCAACTCTGACAGCCTAACCCACTGAACGAAACTACCTTGCTAATCTTGAACTCGGCAAAGAAAGCCAAAGAAAATGCAGCCAAAAACAACACTTCAAATTGCTAAATATAGATAACATTGAGAGCATCAAATTAATCACATATCACAGAATAAGTGAGCATCTCACACTAGTGACCTTAACACGCTTAAAACAAGCTTTTAACAATTCGATGATGACAAATAAGCGTTTAACAATTGTTTAATGACAAATGCATGCACCCCATCCTTTTTGTTTTTTTAATATGCATAATTAAGCAACCTTTGCTAAACTCCCTGATAGAGCTTTCTGTTTCAGACACACACTGGTTAATACTTTGCTTTTTGACTACATATGAAAAACTGCCTCAGAGACCTAGGCACTCCATATGCCCTGTGCAAGTGCATTCATACCAATTAGACTGGTTACTCCCATATTAAATGTTTTAAGCATTGTGAGAACTGCACACTTGCTCCCTCTGTGTCTGGTACCAAACTCCTGAATGTGCCAGAAACGAGAAATAACCTCAGCTATTTTTTTTCAACTCCAGGGAGCTTTACAGTCTTCAAACAGACATTATGATACAAACAAAAGAAAACAAAGTTTCTTAGCAAAAGTTCAACAACTAAGCACTTTTAATGAATGAAACTGACAACTTATATCACTGATTTAATGAAATAGATCTTAACTTCTCAGCTACAGGGACACACACACAGTAAACCTAATAATTATTCTGAAGACGTTTATCCCAGAATAAATAAAAGCCACAATCTGAAACAATTCAACCAAAGATTTCTTATCAACCCTTGTTCCAGCCAATGAGCAAGTCAATTTCTTGTTCCAAAACCTACAAATCCCACAGTGCCAGCTGCATCAATAAATGCAAAGAGTCACTATCCTGAAATGCATCGTGAACAAGCATTATGTTTGCAAACCCAAAGAGTTTTAATTATTGCTGATACTCTAACAAAATTAAAATAATGGGACTTTAATGCACAGGCTAGAGACATCCAACTACAGAATTCTTCCCATTAACATTCCTGCCAATAACCAAACAACAATCAAAATTATTCATCTGTTGATTTACCAAAATGCTGGAATCTGTGCATTTTAATCAGTTATAGTTTGCCAGCTGGAAGCAAATCTCAAAAGCAACAGAAGCAATAGTGATACCAATAAACTACAAACATCTAAATTGGACCAAATGGTTTTCTATTTTAAAAGGGACACTCCAGTGACCCTATACAAAATAAATAAGTTACTGTTTAGTAGATATACCCTAAATGAAAACATACATGCGTCTAACTATGCATTTTTTATTTGGGTTATATCTAAAAACAGTTTCCAAAACTTGAAGTTCTCTTGTTTGCTGGAAAGCATGGGATTATCAATTTTGATGATTTCAGCCAATGAGGCGCATCGGTGGCAGGGCCAGCTCCGGCAGACTCGCACAATGCTGGAATAAAAATGATTTTTTTATCCTATTTAAGGCGGGTGGGGCGATGAGGGCCAGCTACCTAAATGGTGACTTTCACAGTATAGGTTTAGGAATACACCTTTTTATTCCTGACCCTATAGTGTACCTTTAAAATAGTTTTTGCTAGTGTGTATATATATATATATATATATATATATATATTTTTTTTTTTTTATTGCCTGTAATTTTATGTTCTTTTGAGGGAGAGAGTGACTTATTTATGTGGATGCATTTTCAGTGTTTAATATTTTCTTTAATTGTTCACTTATTGCGATCTATTTTTTCCAGGAGCTAGAGCCGCAGGTTGGAGAGCAGTTGCTTCTACTTTGGGACAGAATTCCAGTGGGAGACAAAAGTATAACTCACTTACAGTGATTGGAGAACAGCAATAAATACCATAATATTGTATGTAGTCTTTTCATCCTAAATCTAGATTTTAGTCTAAAATGTATATTTCATCAGCGAGTCTAACTAGTGATTTCTACTACAGTTATGCTATGTTTTGGTTATAATGTTTCCAGTGAAATGCATTAGGAATGCTATTGTATCATGCGTTAGTTGATGTTGCACCCCGTTATTTTAAAGACAGCCAGACAACATGTGTCACAAGCAATGCTTGTTTTAATCTCGGCTGGTATCATTTGACATGTAAGATCATGTTATTTTGCTGTAAATAACCTACAATTTGTTTTCCTTTTTAATATGGTGACGGTACAGGAAAATTGTGATTATGGGCCCATCTGTATTAAAAATGCTGAACACATCCAGAAAAGCCTAGCTTTGTTCTAATTTAAAGCCTTGGAGGCTTTCCTGACAATACTTTCCTGTGAATCTCTTGTTTACGCCCTTTGTGTTACTATGTTTTTTTAATTAGACTGTGACACCTTTAGGTCCAGCAGCCTGGTGTTTGGTACATAGTCTTCCATCCTCTTAAACCACTTCTTGAAATCATTAGTTCTTTGGGGAGTTTTTTTGTACTCAATCAGGCCACATGTTAAATGCGTGTGCGGTGTATTAAAATGCCACTGCCATATAACATGTACATTAAATGCAGAAACCATTTTCTTGGTGCTCTGAGATTTATTAGACCATATTGGCATATTCATTATAGGCACTGCTCCAGTAATTCATACTAAAATTGCAGTTCATTTTTAGCATTGATATTTCCATTAACAGAGATCATTGTTTACGCAGTCTCACATTTATTCCTGTATTAATTGCCCGTTTTGCTGCATACTGCATCATTATAATCTCTCATTGAACTGTAGCTAGGAGATCAAATCTTCTAAAATTAACTGCCCGATTATTATACTTTATAGTATATCTAAATACAGGAACAAATCCAAATTGTTACAATCCATCTTTTGTATTTCACACACAAAATTACATTTATTTAAATGAATATAACTTAAAATATCAATAATAAACTAGTCTGGAGGTATGTGTTATAAGATTATTTTATTCTATATAGAGGCCTCACTTCAAGCATTAGCCTCCTGTTCAGAAGCAACTTCCAGCAAGCTGTTAGCAGAGCCAGATTTACAATTCAGGTGCCCGTATGTCATGTACTACACCCTTTCCCCCAGATCTTTGCCCATCATGTTTTCATTTTATTTTGATCCCTCTAGTTTTAAGTATCCTTAATAACTTTTAGATTGTAAGCTTGTGGGCTATCAAGTTTAGTACTTTGTATAAAAGGACTAAAATGCTAGACCACTGCCCATGGGCAGGGTCCTCTGTTTAATTTTTAATTGGTTTGGCTGTACTGTACAATGCTGTGAAATATGTTGGTGTTATAACTACCAATACTAATAATCTGGAGTATAATTTGATGTCCCTATTGATTATTTATTAACTAGTAATATAACAAGAATAAAACAATTGGGTTCTCTCGTTGAGCTGTAGCCAAGAGACTACCTCATATGAATAATAATGTGACAGATGGAGGACTTATCTACATATATATTACCCAAATATTATATTTGTGTCTAGGATAAAGAGGAATGTAAACTGCAACTTTTACTTTTGACACTGTAATTTAATTTATAGAACTTTTCTAAGCTCGAGGCAGTTGTAAATATATTTTAACAAGGTTTATTTTTGTGTCCTGATCATGCCTATACAGTTCCCCTTACATTATAGATGGGGCCAGCGTAAGACTCCTGGAGGTTCGTTCTACACGACACAGCCAGCACATATCACACAGATTACCTGCAGGCTCCAAACATCACACGCAGGCACATTACATGCAGACAGCCAACCAGGGCTGCCATCAGAAATTTTGTTTATGGTTATGGTTGTCATGCCCTAATAGCAGCCCTGCAGCCAACATTACACATAGCTTTTGCAGGCATCACCACTATGGGGGACCAAATGATGAGAGACCCAAGGTTATTCCCTAAACTCAGAATTTTCATAAATGAAGGCCTTAATTTAATATTTTTGGATGAGCTTTTCAAAAGAATTCATATTTTTGGATACACTTTTTTAAATTGTGTTTTTTTTTTATATATATTAAAATATCAATATATTGTATATAAAATAATCAAAAGAATCTAAATATTAAAATTTTAAAAGTTTAGCCAAAAATATTAAATTGAGGCTTAAATCTTAATGGAAAACGGAGGTGAAAAGTTGACTAGAGAAATTTCAGCAATTTTTTGTCCCTTTTCGGATTTAATGTATTAATGTCCAGGCTCTCTGCAGGGTCCTCAATCTGAAATAATTTTGTGCTTCAGGACATGTAGATTTTTTAAGTCCATTGGACAAGTAGATTATTTTTAAAATTTTTATTATTTAAAATTTCCACACTCATGGGTTATGGTGCTTGTTGTATAACTTTAAAAATGTCAATTTTCCAACTTGCTATGGCTGGGCATAAATTGTGCCTGTTGAAAGACTTTTGAAACACGTGTGGCTGCTTATCACTTGAAGCTGTGTTTCCAGATGCTCTGGAAAGTTTGACATTTACCTCAAATTTTTGTAATATGTTTTTACATTTTTGTTCCTTACCTATATGCATTATACTTTTACCAATAATTTGACTTTCCAGTGTGGGCAGCACTTTTTTGAATATCCCTATTATGTAAGGCAGGGGTTCCCACCCCAGTCTTCAAGTACCCCCTAACAGTCCAGGATTTAGTGATTATCCAGTTGTATCTAAGGTGTTTTTAGAAGAAACCTCCCCCCCCCCCCCCAAAAAAAAACCTCTTTGGACACAGAAGGGTAATCCCTAAATCCTGGACTGGTAGGGGGCACTTAACCCCTGAAGTAAAAGGGGGAAAAAATACTGGCAATTACTGCCCTGGCAGAACTGTACTTGCTAAAAAGATGTGTGCAGCCCCATCATGTAAAAACAAACAAAACCATTTTGCATTATAGGCTAAAACGATATGTACACTGCTGGGAAGGGTGTGAAAATTTGCTGGACCAGTTTGATGAGAGATGTTTTGATCTATGGTTAATTTTTTTATTTTTTTACACTGAAATTGCTGCCTTTGGTCTCATGGAAAACTAACTTCATTGACACTGCAGCACTAAGAAGAAGAAAAAACAAAAAAAAATGATTTAGTTTATTATTATTTATCAAAGTAATTGAATACAGCCGTTATCATGTGCAGCTAAGCACTATTCAAACACATTTTCCATCATATAATAAAAAATCTACACTGTTGGGGTATTGCATTATAGTTTTACCAAGGCAAAACTTGATATACTTTTAACACTTTTAGTGTGTTGGCTCAAACTGTGTAATTTATTTTCTAATTTGGGAGGTATGTAGGGAAATGTTTTTGCTAATTTTTATTTTGCAAGTTAAGACAAACAAACTGTTAATGAGAACAGCTGACTTACATTTCAAATAATAGTGGGGATACATTGTTTTTAAAGAAAATAAACCCCACAATTACATTGTTTAAATAAAATATCCAATCTACCCGTTTGTCCTATTTTTATGGTTCAGTAATTGATGCTTGTATACATATGGAGAGGAAGCATCTATTTATTTTAAAGTATGGGGGGTTTAAGTGAGATGGATACATTGATGCTATTTATGCCTTTATTTTAAAATGCCTATTGTATATGCCTATGTAGAGACCTATACATAGAGACATATGTATGTGTGTATATATATATATATGTGTGTGTGTGTGTGTGTATTTACAAACCTATATCTTTTTGCAGAGGCATACATGTGTATGGCTTTAGCTATAGACATATGCATATACAGGCTTATGCTTTTATATATATATATATATATATATATATATCACTATATTGAAACATGTCTTTATATAAAGGCATATACATGCATTTTCTGTGAAAAGGCAAATGTTTACATTGAAAAGCATGCAGGGACATGCTAAAGACACCACAACCTCTACATTAAGCTGGAGTGTGCTGGTAACTATAGTGACCTACTAAGATCTGTTTGTCGTTGGAAAAACAAAAGCTGTCTTTTTTTTGGGGGGGCTCCTAGATTCAAAGCCCATCATTATGTAAATGTATAAGTTTTTTGTTTGTTTGCTTTTTTACTCTTACTGTTTTTACTGACGGCCGGACATTTTGGTCTGTAAGGTGAGTGGGCTTTCAATGGTAAACTGTTCTGTCACTGAGCTAATGGCTTTGGAACACAACCATGCACAGTGCACGATTCCTGCGCATTCTACTTATGTCACTGCTTCTCGTACATAATATTCACAGTCTATGTGCATGTAGGGATTAACACAAGCCTATACTATTTGTTTTTGATAGCATCTCTTTTGCACAATTTTAAACTACAAGTCCTAATTTAAAAGTTTTTTTTTTTTAGAATTTAATTTTTAGTATTTTATTTTACTAAAGTTATATAGTTTTTAGCAAATGTATATATTGTACTTAATTAGATTTGGTTACCTTGCAAATTTAATTTTAAAACTAACAAAGATTTCTGGAAATATCTTGAAACAAATTGTATTGTTTCCTTTTTTTAAAATTTTTGTTTCAACAGTTTAGTGTGATCGCCCCCGTCGTCAGTGGTGGCACATGATACTGAAAAGGGTGCAGTGATGTGATTATTAGTAAAAAAAAAAATTCAGGTACCGTTAATTCAGGTCCTAATGGTATATTATGCTTCCTGACTTTCTTTTGCCTTGTTCATGATCTTACCCACATAAAAACTATACAAAAAGGTAGTTTAGAAGCAATGGTGCCTCTCCCCTTAAAAACCCGGTGTTCAGTTCTCTGTGTACCGAGGGAGGCAGGGAGCACAAGCAGGCAGCCATCCAGTTAGAAATAGCAGAGAGGCAGTTAGAGACACTATTTAAGAAATGATCAGGAAAGGACAGACAGATTTGCATGTCATCCGCATAGAACTGATATTGGAAGCCGAAAGAGCTGATGAGTTTACCAAGGTAGGCAGTATAGATCAGGAACAGTAGGGGACCAAGGTCTGAATCTTGGGGGACACCAACGGAGAAAAGTTGGGGAGAAGAGGCAGAGCCAGAGAAAGAAAGAGTGCTGCGAGAGGTAAGAGGAGCACCAGGAGAAAGCAATATCTTGTAGAACGAGATGGAGGATGAGAAGAAGCTGTTGATGGTCAACATTGTCAAAAGCAGTGTAAAGGTCAAGGAGAATTGGGATAGAATAGTAACCACAAGATTTTACAGCGAGTAGATCATTAGATATTTGGTCAGAGCCGTTTCCTCAGAGTGCTGCGGGTGGAATCCAGATTGAAGCGGATCGAGCAGAGAGTTGGACTCAAAGAAGTCTGTCAATCTTGCATACACAAATTTTTCAAGGCTCTTAGACGCACAAGGCAGTAGCGAGATAGGGCGGTAGTTGGACAGTGAGTTAGGGTCAAGGTTGGGATTTTTTAAAATTACGGTTGCATGTTTGAAGGGTGGTGGAAATATGCCAGAGGAGAGGGAGAACAAGAGAATAGGATGCAGGGAGCAGGTGGTGGGACAGGAGGACCTGAGCAGAGCAGAAACCTCTGACAGTTCCTCTTTGAAGGTTTAATTCTGTGAAGATTTACACAGAGGTCAGTTTGTCTTCAAATTACTCATTCAATGTACGTCATCAAAGAGATTCTGCTCTAATCAGGCCTCCTATCATTTACAGTAACCTAGTAGAGTGATTGAATTTTCATAGCAGACTGTAAAAGAAAAATCAATGTTCAAGATGGAAAATTAAGCAACACCCCACACATCTCAGAATTCACTTGGATTTATTACTGTATGATCTATTAAGAGGTGTAGAAGGTTCTGCTATCACATGGTTAAATAGTAGAACCTTCTGCAAATGAACAACTCTTAATATATCATATTAGCATAGTTAAAGAGACACTACAGAGGCCAAATACACTTGCTGAAATGCTTTATGTGTGAGGAGCTTGTGCTTTTTTTTTCATTTTATAAGAAGTACAGATTTCAATAGAGATTGGCACTTTTATAAATTAACCTTGTAACACCACTGGTTACAAGCAGACATCAGGTCCTGTTACGTTTATGGTATGTTTAGTTCAGTGGAGATAAACTCAAGAGGCAGATACAAATCATAGGCTTAGGGGCAAAACAAAATCCAGCACCAGCCTCTATAGTGGAGCGTTGAAAATGTACAAAAATAAATTTGTTACTTTAAAAACATGAGCAAGTTAAAAACAAAACAGTGCTGTATAAAAGTGTCCACAGGCTCGCCTTTAAATCCAAGACGCATTTCGCCAAACTGATGGCCTTCTTTGATCAGAATAATCTGCGTCCTTGCTTGTTGCTGTCCATTACTGCCGGTTTCACATCCTAAAGAGGAGTTGACTATTCAGCTGTTGATTATCTTTAAACGGAAGTGATGGGACAAGAGTAAAGTCCAAGTTAATTTTGCTATCTTTTCTGATCACATTCCGTGTGTTCTTTCCACGGCTGTGATATGACAGGATGACCACTGAGTCGCTTCTGAAATGCTCATGTTGGCCATATATTCACTAGAGGTGAAGTCCTGACTTGCAGAGAAAATTCAGAACTTTTTTTTTTTTTTTTTAAGGCAATTATGTGGAGAGCGCTAGGGAACTCACAGAGAATATCTCCACCCGTTAAGTTGCCATACAAATACAGCAGCACGTGAATATATAGAAAAGAAGAAAGACTCAAAAGGAAAAACAGAATAAAAAGAAGCAAACAATTATTATACATCAGTATTAATTGCAATACCGGGGAAATGAGCATCTGTATACCCATATGCAAAATATAAGAGCATATATATAAAATACAGAGCATATACTCAAAAAATTGCCATGTTTAAAATTGATTTTATATATATATATATATATATATCTCAATCAAAGAAATTATGTAACTTAAAATCAATATTTATAAAAAGGAAGCCATACAATTAACCTTGTTACACCCCCCTGGTTATGAGCAGACATGAAGTCCTGTTACTTCCTGGTATGTTTAGTTCAGTGGAACTAAACACAAGAGGCAGATAATTGCCTAAAGCACCCGCCTTGGCAAATATTTTTCATTGGGAAGTTGGTGATTGGCAACCACCGAAAGTCTGGGCACGTGAAGAAGGGGAGGGCTTGCAAATGTATCAGATACGAGATCTGCAGCTTTTCCAACCTGTTTTTAGATATATATCCAATGAAAAAGTTCATAATTAAATGTATTAAACTAAAAAATGTGCAATATAAATGGTGCTACAAGTAAAATGTGACTACAGAACAGAATGCTGCTGGTTAACACCATGAAACCAATCACAAATATGTCACTTACAAAACCATATATGCACAAACCAAAAAAGTGAACAGCACACTTTGTAGATATAAACAATGAATAAGAAATACACTGTGAGAAAATGTGAAAAAGTGATATTTTATTTATATAACTATAAATCAATTATCATTTATCAACGATATCAATAAACGGTCTTGAAATATCACTGCATAATAAAACAAACACTCTCATAGGGCAGTAGGGTTGATATATTAATAGATAGATAGATAGATGAATAGATAAAACCACTTCAGATTTTCTTTTTGAGCGTGTTTAAAACTGGCTCAGGTACATCAGCTTGAGTGTGATATGGATGTCCCAACATGGAGTTTATTGCAGTTAGGTATGCCAGGAGACATGATGCCACTCAGGCCCCAGCGTCAATAAGGGAACATGATGGAGCAATGAGGAGGAGCCGGAAGATTACAGCAGCCGCACTAGACCCCAGGGAGAGGATCCACAGCAGCTCTCCCAAAGGTAGGGGAGGCTGAGTGGGTTTAAAACAAACTATACTAAAACTACGTTTTGAGTGTGTGTGATAGGATGTGTATGTGTGTGTCAAATCAGAGTGTGTGTCTGTCAGTGAGTGTGTGTGTGTGTCAAATCAGTGTTTGTCAGTCAGTGTGTGTGTATGTCAGTATGTATGTGTCTGTTAGTATGGGTCTGTCAATGAGTATATCTGTCAAATCAGTAAGAGTGTGTGTCAGTGAGTGTCTACATTTTCAATGGAGTGCACTGGCGTACATATAGCGGTCGCAGGGGTCGCAACTGCGACCAGGCCGTCACTCCATGGGGCCCGGCCACCCTGCAGACCCCTGCGACCGGGTTCTCATCATCATCATTTGACGGTTTGTCTTACGGGCTGGGGCCGCATGTTAATGTGCCCATCGGGTGGTCCATATTGTCAGGGCCACCCAATGGGTATGGATTTTCAGGGGGCCCAGTCAGCGCTGCGGTGCTTTAACAGCGTGACTGGGCCCCCTGTGATGAGATCATCACACGCTGGTAGGAAGTGACTGCCTGTGACTCCTCCCAGCTATCACTGAGAGCCCTGTGGGAGGAAGCAGAGGGAGTCAGAGTGGGAACTCTGACTCCCATCAACCTGAGCCACCACTGGACCCCAGGGAAAATCACCCTACGGCACTTAAAAGGTAGGAAACTAGGGTGACTTAAATATTGTGTGTGTGTGTGTGTGTGTGTGTTTGTATGTATGTATGTGTCTTTGTATGTATGTCATGTATGTGTCTGTCTGTCTGTTTGTATATATGTGTCTTTGTATGTATGTGTATATAGGTAGTGGAAGTGCACTCAACCCTTCGTCCTGGAATCCTGGGTGCTGTACTGGATAAGTCCCAGTACCAACAAGGACCAAATATAGAGTTTTGAATATAGAAAATAATCCAGGCACTCCAACGAATTAAAAAAAAAAAATAGGCGGTTTTATTGGACCCAAGAAACAGAAAACAAAGTTTAGACCCCTTAGGGCCTTTGTTAAGCTTGACAAAGGCCCTAAGTGGTCGAAACTTTGCTTTCTGGTTCTTGGGTCCAATAAAACCGCCTATTTTTTTGAATTCATTGGAGTGCCTGGATTATTTTATATATTCAAAACTTTGTATGTATGTGTGTCGTGTGTGTGTGTGTGTGTTTTTATGTGTGTGTCTGTATGTGCGCATGTCTCTTTTTATGTATGTATGTATGTATGTATGTGTCTTGTGTGTGTATGTCTGTTTTATGTGTGACTGTGTGCATGTCTGTTTTTATGTATGTATGTGTCATGTGTGTACGTATGTATGTGTCTTGTATGTATGTTTCTTGTGTGTGTGTTTGTGTCTGTCTGTATGTATGTGTGCCTGTCTGTATGTATGTGTCTTTGTATGTATGTGTCTGTATGTATCTGTGTGTGTGTCTGTCGGGGGGGCCCATGGATCAGTTTCGTACCGGGGCCCCATGGGTTGTGTGTACACCACTGGTGGAGTGTTCCTTTTAAGATGTATTGGTGCCCAGAGTGCCCTTTTAATAGAGTCCCATGTGGTTATACCAATTATACGGCTCATCGTGCTTGCTTCTTGTTTACTAAATTGTGAATTTTTAATAAACGACCAGGAAATAGCTCAAACACCTACATTTAGACAAAATAATTGTAGATAATTTTTTGTCCAGTTCTATTATTATCTTCTTCCTTGAGGAGGACTTGGGACAAAACACATTATGGAAAAGTAAAATCAGAAGAACGTACCTGATGAGAGCAAGAAGACTTGAAATAATTATCACAGAACTTTCTTTTACATTGTTCCATTTAGCACTGAAGATGCCAGAGATCTTAAATGACACATTTATATAATGTCATTATAGTGTGAGCTACCTTTATGAATTGTTCTATGTTGTTTTAACTTATTTTACTCAATATTTACTTATTGTTGTGTTTACTTATTTTAGTTAATATATCTATATGTTTTTATGCACTGTATGTGTTTCTTTTTCTCCTGATGTTTTCTTGCACATATTTTGTCTGGTTGCACTGAGATATGTAAAGTGATCCATTGGATTTGTTCCTACCTGAAAGAGTTGTTACCTTTTTGAATACTTAACTTATCATATGTAAACATTTCTAGTTTTTATATGATCCACTCTTAGGGGTCTTTCAAATATTTTGTATTGTACACATGTCCAACTGACAACAGTAAGCATTTAATTAATTCGGCCTGGATGTCAGCCTTCTGGTGGCGTTCAGTCCAGCTGAGATCCGGACATTGTTAGATTCCATGGACAATGTCCGGATTTTACAGTCTGAATCGCCCAGTACAGCAGCGAATGGTTTTGCCCCTTTTGATATGGGTCTAATCAAACTTAAGTGAATAACTTTGTTAGAGTGGTGTTGCGGATGAAAGGATACTTCTGTGCATGCACTGTTACTGCTAACAGGATATGTAAAATGTACAGTCTAAATCAATTTGCTTACATAGTAAAATTACTGGTAGCAAATCTCAGTGTATTATTTTTAATACAAATACAAAAAAATAAGTCCTGCGCTCACTCCCATCACTCCTGGGCAGCAGCAACGACCACAGTACTTATCAGCCCCAATACATACATCAAAAACCAAAGAAAAAAAAAAGTTACCTGCGCTCTCTCCTAAATCCCTATGTATATTTAAACAAATATTTAAACATTTAGTTACTCCAATGGTCATTGGAGGGAATGTCCGCCTTCCATCGTCAAGGCAGACCCACTTAGGTTGGTCCTACACTGACCCTAAAGCGGGTCCTACACTGACCCTTTACCTTGCTTCCTTAAGCTTCTGGCAAAGATGAGACAGAGAGGGGTATTTTTTATATACACCCCTATATACTTATTAACCCTTAATAGGGAACACATGGGATGGGCGGCTGCATTGTAACAAAGCTGTGTGATACAAACAGTGAATACAAATACAAAAAGATAAGTCCTGCGCTCACTCCCATCATTCCTGAGCAGCAGCAACGACCATAGTACACATCAGCCCCAACACACCGCAAAAACCAATGGAAAAAAAAGTTAATATTTTTTCAAAAGGTTACTCGTATTCAACTTTACATGTTATGTTAGGTATACATATAGGATATTAAAATAAAGCGATTTCTGTCATAAAAATAATTGGGCGCACTTAAGATGAACTCATAAATTATGGTGGAACAAGCACAGAACACAAAAGTTTTGTTTTGGTTCAGAAGTTAGACAATTGCCGATTTACTACATTCAATGGCAGAAAATACTTGTATTTAAGAAGATGACTGGCAGGGAGCAAGATGTAACCGCACAGAGCTAGGATAACAGTTTGGATTACTACATTTCATAAAAAAAATTTTTTTTAAGTTTTTGGCTAAATACAGGGGATGGGTAAAGGTAACATTAAAAATCCTGGGAATTTATATTTTCACTTTAAAGATTTAAAGAGTTGTGTTTCAAGTGTTTCATGCATTCTCTCAAGTTAGGGAAGGAAAAAGAAGAAATATAAAAAACAAATGTCTCCATTAAAATGCTAAGTACTTTAGGTACATAACCTTGAAGCAAAACATCTAAAAAAGAGATTTATGTATGCATATCTAACTCAACAAAGGAAGCAACTTACAATCTATTGCAGCTGCAAAAAAAAAATAAAAATAATGTAAAATGAACTTCAATGTAATTAACTATTTTAATGATATTCTAAATTACACATATTTAGTTTGATGCCTAAAGGGACTTTTACATATTTTCAAATGATAAATTGCATTCCAGACACAATAGACTTGTCCAATGTTTAAATTAATGAGGTCTGATAAATAGCATTTAATTATGAATTACTTTGTGTTGGCTCTACTGTGAACCATTTATCTCATAAAAACATGTACTGCCAAGATTTCATTTGAAGTTACGGTTTTCGTTACTTAAATAAAGGAATTGGCAATATCACTTCTGCCATGCACACTACATTAGTGGTCCATTTGATATAATTGGGGACAATGGCTTCTGCAGCACAGTTCTAAGATGCCAGGTTAACATACAAGTCTCAACAACAATTATGATAAGCAAGTATCATTCCAAATAGAAGGTACCATCATACTAGATACAGACCCTGTTGAGGAGGAGAGGATATACTTTTGATTCTATTGGATCCAAAGCGTTTTAGTTGTCTTATTGGTGTTAAGCTGATGGCTCTAAATGTCACGTGTCACAATATCATATGTAAGGCATCTAGTGCACTTTGCTGTTGTGGAATCCAAATCAAGTAAAGACAGGTTATTTTCTATTGAGTAGATATATGCAAAATGAGGATACAGCTGTAGATCTACAAAGAATAAAATAAAACAATAGTGCAACACTGTATGATAAAATATGAGTGCGCTAAGTAGAATAGAACTCACAAGATTGATGAATGGTTTGCGCCCAAGGGTGCCTCCCCTGATATCATTGGGGGGCGTGAACACTGCTCCTGCTCCAAGGAAGGTGAAGAACGACTCAGGAAGTGGAGTAAAAAAGTATTTCTTCTTTATTTAAAAAGATTAAAAGTATAAGTATACAAAATAAGCTGTTATAGTACCAGGTCCTACGCATTTCGTCCAAATGTACTTCCTCAGGGACCTCCTGGTATATAGATAGGTTACAGCAATAAAACAAATACAAATGAACAATAAAACCCTCCCCCCTGAGTCCTTTCTTTTATACTGAAGGTTGTTCCTCTTCATTGGTGCTAATTAGTGGCAATATTGCTATGTGTTGGGTGCTAATCACTTCCATGTCAAAAATTATAGGACCTCTATGTCTTTTGAATGTTTTATGATACATATATTTTTAGTTTGAAATATGGAAATGCCACTTCCCAACATCTGAACCAATGAAGTAGAAAGAATATGAAAAAATGTACATAAAAAAAATATTAAAAAATTTGTACAGTTAAAGAAAAAATTGGTACAATTAAAGAAAAAAAAGAAAACAAATGATATATTTTTCAGCGTTAAGACCTCTGGGTTCCAGGGTGCCTAACTGATGGATCCAGAAGGTCTCACGCTGTGCCAGTTTCTCTTCCATATCGCCCCCCCTCCAATGGGTTTTTATATATTCTATACCTAAACACCTAAACAATTTCCAACTGAAATAGGGACAGTTGTTACAATGAATGGGGACTGTGTGCTTGGTGTTATATATATATATATATTTTTTTTTATGTACATTTTTTCATATTCTTTCTACTTCATTGGTTCAGATGTTGGGAAGTGGCATTTCCATATTTCAAACTAAAAATATATGTATCATAAAACATTCAAAAGACATAGAGGTCCTATAATTTTTGACATGGAAGGGATTAGCACCCAACACATAGCAATATTGCCACTAATTAGCACCAATGAAGAGGAACAACCTTCAGTATAAAAAACAGGACTCAGGGGGTGGGTTTTATTGTTCATTTGTATTTGTTTTATTGCTGTAACCTATCTATATACCAGGAGGTCCCTGAGGAAGTACATTTGGACGAAATGCGTAGGACCTGGTGCTATAACAGCTTATTTTGTATACTTATACTTTTAATCTTTTTAAATAAAGAAGAAATACTTTTTTACTCCACTTCCTGAGTCGTACTTCACCTTCCTTGGAGCAGGAGCAGTGTTCACGCCCCCCAATGATATCAGGGGAGGCACCCTTGAGCGCAAACCATTCATCAATCTTGTGAGTTCTATTCTACTTAGCACACTCATATTTTATCATACAGTGTTGCACTATTGTTTTATTTTATTCTTTGTAGATCTACAGCTGTATCCTCATTTTGCATATATTTGTTCTATATTGGAGGGATTATTGTTGGGATATCCCTGGAGGAAGCTGTCACCTATGTCTACTAAGATAAATGTTGTATATTCATCTATTTGTTTTAAGGGCAAAAAGTGATTGTTCTTTTGTATTATATACATATTTTCTATTGAGGTTCAATTTGCCCTGGTGTAAGAGAAGGGAAGGGGAATTATAAAATAGTATACATGCATTAAACCTAGATTGTCGAGCTCAGAAAAGGCATTACTGAGCGCCATCGGAGACTCCTGAATCATCATGTAGAATTTATCCCTTTCTCTCTCCACAGATTGTCCTTTAGCATTGTGTCTCTTACAGAACAGATCTAGTTTAACGTGATACTCAGACACCAGCCAAGAAGGTAAACATTTTAATGACATACTCTGACCAGCTATGAGTAGGACTGGGAAGTTATACCAAGTCACACTCCATGATGGTAATGACCGTCCATTGGAAGAGTTTGTGATTACTGCTGCAATAACTTAGCTGCTCTGAGACTGGATATGTTTAGGCAGCTTTGAACATTCCTGGACATGTATAACTGTACAACTTATTGGCTTTCTATAAGACATGGTAACATGCAATACATAACATGCACAGTGCTAGGAGATACACAATATCATCCTTTTTAAAACTATAGACGGGGGAGACAACCTTTGGTAGTGCTATACCAAACTAAATCTTTGATGTCCCTTAAGGTGCCAGTCCTATTTTTTTTAAAGTAACATCTATGTATATAATAATAATAAAAAAATAAAAAAAAGTTAATTGCACACTATCCCAAATATGCACATTTAAATAACTGGAGTGGTATGTTTGTGGGTTCTCTGAGATAAGTGTGTGTAGTTTTGTTATGTGTGGTGTGTGTGTGTGGCTGACCTGGACCAAAAGCTGCCAGGTGGCTAAAATCTGAACTCGGAAGTTTAAAATTAGGGCCCAGATGCAAATAAATCAGGCTAGGAATTGAAAAATCCAAACAATTTTACAGCTAGCAGCACTTGCAGCCAGTGGGAAAACAATTTAAAAAGCTTGCCACTAGCCAGCCGCCACAAAAAAAAAAAAAAACAGCCCATAAAAATTCAAAAGTATGAGAAAAGTTTAAAACCTCCCTTATTCTCCACCTGCCGTGCTGTGGGAGGGGGCACATCTTCTAAACAGCGAACAACTAGAGAATTTAGTCTAGTGAATAGGTAGATATTACTGCGCATTTGCAAGCAAAGGCTCTGTCCCATGGAAATGGGGCTGTAAAATACCAGTGAAAGGATTTGGCATTGGTCTCAACCCATTGGCATTGATTGAGAATTTCAATAAAGGAGGGTGGACAGGTCAGTATCCAGGCTACTGCCCCCAACCGTAACCAATGGGTGGGGGCTCTATAATAAAATAGCAGATTTAGAAAACGGATGTGTTCAGTTTGCCTATTGCGGGCTTAAATTTTAAATTCACTTTGGATTCACTACCAGAAATTCTCTCTTTAATGATAAACCCTTATCCCAATATACTTTTTTTGTGAAGTCATATTATTCAAGTGATCTCAAATTCTTATTTTTTGGGGTATACCAGCAATTTGTTTCAGATAATTTCAGGATTAAGATAATTGCTCAATTCAATAATAATAAAAACAAAAGGCATGATCAAAATCTAGAAAGCAATATAAATTCTGGTACTGTTTTCAAAAACATGAGATATTGTAGCACAGAGTATTAAAATGTTAAATGAATGTATGTTGTGGGTGCTTGCTATACCCGCAATTAATATTTCATGTTCATCTACCATCTGTTATTGTTTCTTGAAAATTACTGACTGGAGGCATAACAAAAGAAATATCTCAATGTGTTTGAAAGTTTGATATAAACATTGGGCTTACTGTTTAACATTTATTATGTGCTAAATAAATGATGTTTTAAATACCTAATAATTCCCGTTTGTACAAAGAAGTTCAAGTCTAAAAGCCAAAAAGGTTTATGCAAATTTTTGTTCCTATCCATATATCTATATATGACTGCACTCCAAGGTCTTTGTAGATATTTTCAAATAAAATGTAACTTTTATTTAATCCATTAAAAATGTCAACGTTTCAGCTCCCACATGGAGTTTTCATCAGGACAAAGAACATTCCACTGTAACAATTGTTTACTTAGATCATTTTTAGAAATGCATATGCATTCATGTGTTTCCCAGCCACATCAAACATCAGTGCCGCCTTTATCATCCTGTTTTATTCTTTTATTAAAAGGTATCTACAGTTACAAGAAAAAGTATGTGAACCCTTTGGAATGATATGGATTTCTGCACAAATTGGTCATAAAAAGTCACAACAATAGACAATCACAGTCTGCTTAAACTAATAACACACAAATCATGAAATGTTGCCATGTTTTTATTGAACACACCATGTAAACATTCACAGTGCAGGTGGAAAAAGTATGTAAACCCCTAGGCTAATGACATCTCCAAGAGCTAATTGGAGTGAGATGTCAGCCAACTGGAGTCCAATCAATGAGATGAGATTGGAGGTATTGGTTACAGCTGCCCTGCCCTATAAAAAACACACACCAGTTCTGGGTTTGCTTTTCACAAGAAGCATTGCCTGATGTGAATGATGCCTCGCACAAAAGAGCTCTCAGAAGACCTACGATTAAGAATTGTTGACTTACATAAAGCTGGAAAGGGTTATAAAAGGATCTCCAAAAGCCTTGCTGTTCATCAGTCCATGGTAAGACAAATTGTCTACAAATGGAGAAAGTTCAGCACTGCTGCTACTCTCCCTAGGAGTGGCCATCCTGTAAAGATGACTGCAAGAGCACAGTGCAGACTGCTCAATGAGGTGAAGAAGAATCCTAGAGTGTCAGCTAAAGACTTACAAAAGTCACTGGCAAAAGCTGACATCCCTGTTAGCGAATCTACAATACGTAAAACACTAAACAAGAATGGATTTCATGGGAGGATACCACAGAGGAAGCCACTGCTGTCCAAACAAAACATTGCTGCACGTTTACAGTTTGCACAAGAGCACCTCGATGTTCCACAGCAGTACTGGCAAAATATTCTGTGGACAGATGAAACCAAAGTTGAGTTGTTTGGAAGAAACACACAACACTATGTGTGGTGAAAAAGAGGCACAGCACACCAACATCAAAACCTCATCCCAACTGTGAAGTATGGTGGTGGGGGCATCATGGTTTGGGGCTGCTTTGCTGCGTCAGGGCTTGGACGGATTGCTATCATCGAAGGAAAAATGAATTCCCAAGTTTATCAAGACATTTTGCAGGAGAACTTAAGGCCATCTGTCTACCAGCTGAAGCTCAACATAAGATGGGTGTTGCAACAGGACAATGACCCAAAGCATAGATGTAAATCAACAACAGAATGTCTTAAACAGAAGAAAATAGGCCTTCTGAAATGGCCCAGTCAGAGTCCTGACCTCAACCCAATTGAGATGCTGTGGCATGAACTCAAGAAAGCGATTCACACCAGACATCCCAAGAATATTGCTGAACTGAAACAGTTCTGTAAAGAGGAATGGTCAAGAATTACTCCTGACCGTTGTGCAAGTCTGATCTACAACTACAGGAAACGTTTGGTTGAAGTTATTGCTGCCAAAGGAGGTTCAACCAGTTATTAAATCCAAGGGTTCACATACTTTTTCCACCTGCACTGTGAATGTTTACATGGTGTGTTCAATAAAAACATGGCAGCATTTCATTCTTTGTGTGTTATTAGTTTAAGCAGACTGTGATTGTCTATTGTTGTGACTTAGATGATGATCAGATCACATTTTATGACCAATTTGTGCAGAAATCCATATCATTCCAAAGGGTTCACATACTTTTTCTTGCAACTGTATTTCTTGAAATGTTTCTTGCACAGGATATATATATATATATATATATATATATATATATATATATATATATATATATATATACATAATAAAATAATAATAATATTATCCCTATGTTTTTTTTTAAGAGTGTGCTAGCTCTTGTATGCATGTATGGATATAGCGCCATCAGATTCCGTAAAGCTGTACAATGGGTGGACTAACAGACATGTAATTGTAACCAGACAACTGGACGTACAGGAACAGAGAGGTGAAGGGCCCTGCTCAATGAGCTTACAGTCTAGATCATATGGATGATCTTACATTGCCTAAGCCTGCCACAATGCCAATGTACCCCATTTTTGGCAAATCCTATCCTACCAACCTAATTCCTGCTCTTATGATATTAATCTACTTACTTGGGAAATCCTTCTTCCTGAGGCTCTCTGTAGTGCAAATGTTAAATAGGGACCTTGAATGAGGCATCTATGAATGTCAAAACTGCCAGCTAACAACTTTACTCAACTGGTTGCCCTGCTGATTACTGTAGGTGGAATGTTGGGTTCATGGTCACCTGGTGTAACGTGCTAACATGTTCAATGCTCTGCGAGAGGTTTCCTCTGTAGGTGTGTGCTCTACTGCACACATCCTATATCTTGTAGTAAAGGCTACAATTTACAAAGTCAGCACAAAGGTGCAAACAATACTTGAGAGTTGGAAGAGGATTGCCGGGCCCTCACTTAACCTATTCTGACCTTAATCTTGTTCAAGTTAGTCTCTGCCCCTTCAGCTCCCTATCGAGTCCCAGTTTCTCTCAGCTTTTGCTCCACTAATCTCTGTAGCCTCCAACTCCTGCCCCACTTGAAAAAAGGGCCTGCATTACATGTCATCATGACACTTTCATTTTCAGGACTGGACTTATTGTGTTAGTGCATTAGCTTGACAATTATTGTTTTCCACTTTAGTTTGTTTCCTGCTGCTTTATATAATTGTTATACTTACTATATTGCACTGCCAAGTTTAAAGAGACCCTAAACATTCAAAAGAAGCCCAGCTTTTTCCTCATTTAGGCAGATTCTATTTAGTAACAGTGAACAACAATGTGTCAGCCCTTAAATGGGTCCTTTGTCAAAAAGGGCACTATACTTACCCATCTCAATGAAGTGGTCTTGGTGCAGTGTCCATGTCCTCTTAACCAGTGGCCTAACTAATGTTGAGAAAGCCCTGGTCCCCCCTCTACCCAGACCACTCTCAATGAAGTGGTCTGGGTGCAGTGTCCATGTCCTCTTAACCAGTGGCATAACTAATGTTGAGAAAGCCCTGGTCCCCCCTCTAGTGCAAGAGTGGGCAAAAAGTAGATCCCCATCTGTGGTACATCTCCAATGATGCTATGTCAGCTGGGGATCCACCATTGCCCATCCTTGCAGAGTTGTATTTGTGAGCAGTGTTTGTTAATTCAAATGTAAGCATGTTTTTGTATAGAGTATATGTGTGCATGTAGAGGTGTATTTGTATGTACTATTGCCATTGGAATGCAGTGGTGTACTTGCGTGTAGTGTTTGCATTTAAATGCAGGGGAGTGTTTGTATGTAGTGTTGGCATGCTTTAGTGTGTAGTGATGGGATTTTATTAAAGGGGTGCTTGTATCTAATTTAGTGTAGTAATACAGGGGGCTTTTTGTAAGTATTGTTTGTGTTTGATTGCAGGAGTGTTTTTGGATGTAATGTTGGTTTTTAAATGCAGATGTACATTTGTGCGTAGTATTGGTGTTTGAGTGAAGGGGTGTATTTGTATATCGTTTTAAAGTTTGAATGCAGGGGTGTGTTTGGATGTAATATTTGTACATATATACACAAGCCGACACATACACACACACTGACACAGATACACACATTGTCATATACACACACACACACACACACACACACAGATGCACACCCTGGCACACAGATCCATACCCTGACACACACACATATGCAAACCCTGACAAACACACATTGACATACACACACACTCCCCGACACAGAGATGGAAATACTGACATATACACACCCTGACACAGAGACACACACAGTGACACATGCAGACCCCCTGACACAAAAATACACACACACACACACACACACATAAACATTGACACACCCTGCCAGACAGGTACAAACACTGACATATACACACAGATACATACACACCTACACGCACTCTGACACATGCACACACCCTGACACACATATACACTGACACATATACACCGTGATACACAGATGCACGCACACATACACAGATGCACACACTGACACTTACACACACCCTGACACACAGATACACACATTGATATTTACAAACCTTGACATACAGATACACACACAGACACACACAATGACATACATAAACAAATACATGTCATAATTTGTATCTTTGCAGCCACCCTCCTGTTGGCATATCTTTTGTGTTCAGGAGGGTGGCTTGCTTTGGATCCTGCTGCTGGTGGAAGTTGATGGGAGGAAGGGTCTGAAGGGTCTGAAGCTCCCCTCTCCCCATGCTGCCTGTGTCACATGGGCGGATCCAGAACCTAATCTTGGCAGGGGCACTGGCAGAATCTTTAAAGAAACAATCCAGGCACAATAACCACTTTAGCTCTCTGCAGTGGTTATGGTGCCAGGAGTGCCATTGCGCCCTCCCAAAGCAAGTAATCAAACCATTTTAAAAACATTTTGACAACTTACCTGGGGTTTGCCGGGATAGGGGCAGTAGTGTGTGTGTGTGTGTGTGAGGGGTGATGTGAGTGTGTGAGAGGGGCAGTGTGTGTATGTCTGTGTGTATGTGTGGGACAGTGTGTGTGAGTGGTGTAGTGTGTGTGTGTCTGTGTGTGAGAGGGGTGCAGAGTGTGTGTGAGGTGTGCAGAGTGTGAGTGGTAAAGTGTGTGTGAGGGATGTAGTGTGTGTGTATGAGGTGCAGTGTGTGAGGGGTGCAATATGTGTATGGGGGACAGTGTGTGTATTGGGGCAGAGTGTATTAGAGGAGCATTGTGTGTGTGTGAGTGGTGCAATGTGTGTGTATGGGTGGGCAGTGTGTTTATGGGAGGTAGTGTGTGTGTGTATATTGGAGTGTATGTGTGTTTGAGAGATCAGTGTGTGTGTTTGAGGGGGCAGTGTGTGTTTAGGGGCAGTGTGTGTATGGGAGGCAGTGTGTGTATGGGGGGAAGTGTGTGTGTGTTTGGCGGGGCAGTGTGTGTATTAGGGGAAGTGTGTGAGGGGTGCATTTTGTGTGTGTGTGTATGGGGGCAGTGTGTATAGGGGGGCAGTATGTGTATGGGGGCATTTTGTGTATGGGGGTGTAGTGTGTGTATTAGGGGCAGTGTGTTTGTGTGTGGCGCAGTGTGTGACAGTGTAAGTAGTTATGTATATTTAGTAGTATATATATTTATTTCATTATTAAAATAAATATAGTTAATGTCCTCCCTCTCTTCTTACCTGAGGCCTGGGAGGGGGGACAGTGCTCCTAGTGTTGAGTGTGAACTCTAGCCTCCGGTTCAGGCTAGAGTTCAAACTTGCGAGAATGGAAAGTTGCCATAGTAACCACGACAACGCTCCGTGCTCGCGAGATGAGAACACGGCGGAGCTGCAAGTAAAAGCTCCCCTGGGTCCTCTCTCCCTCCCCTGCCGGCTGCCAGCAGAGTGCCTGTGGGCCGGGGAGAGAGATCACTGATCTCTCCTCCGGTCCGTGAAAGCAAACAGCAGGGCCGGCGCTTGGATAGCACCAGCCCTGCAAGAGCTGGCAGGGGAGACCCTGGTCCTCATTCTTTCCTTGGGGGGGAGGGGAGGAGAGGAGAGGGGCGATTGCCCCGTTGCCCTCCCGCTCGATCTGCCACTGCAGTGCCGCCTCCTCCTCCCTCCCTTCCTCCCTCCCGCGTAATGCTCTTTGTATGAAACTGGGTGGAAGTGACTGCCTTTCACTTTCTACCATGCTGCCGATACTCTGAGGGCAGGTTGCTATTTTAACGAGCCATAGCGTAATACCTGTTCATCAATACCCATCAGGTGCCCAAAGTGTGTGGACCCCGGTGCAGCCACACTAACTGCACCAGCGGTGGTTAAGCAATATAAAACATTCCTGTTTTTTGAGAAACTGCAATATTTACATTACCAGGCTGACAGTATGAGGCCGGACTATACCTCTGGCTGCATACAGACCCCTATAAATGCTCAATTCCAGTCTCTGATGGAAAGGTAAAATCCTTAAACTTGGTTATTAGGAAGGTGACTCTACCTTCCAACACCAGCTTTCCCATTCTAGGCAGCTTCTAGGCACTTAATTATCATCTACCATTAATTATTGCCACTGTGCTTTAGTACTGCACTATCCAAACATGTTTTCCTTGCACTGCTCAGTATAAAACAGCTATTCCAGAAATGCACAGTAAACAATATTGTGGTAGGTTACACTTCTTAATTCAAAATGCCAGTTATATTTTGTATATCAAAGTAAAAAAAATAAATAAAAAAATTCTCATCACAATTTCATAAACTACCCATACATCTTCAAATTAAAGCGCAATACCTTTCACACTTCTAGTAAATGGTAATTTAATATGAAAAACAGTCCCATAAAAACCCAACTAAGCTTCAAAGCCAGCATGCAAAGAGCACAATATTTCTAGTTTCCCTGACATAAGGGCAGATTAGCATTTAATGAATGGCTTACATTATCACATTAGTTTAACTAAAACGCATGCTTTTTGTGTACAAGGCAACTCTTAAAAATAAATCAGTCTTTCTTCTAATGAGAAACAAAGAATAGTTTTGAACCACTGACAATAGAATTTACAATAAGACAGACTATATCTTCCAGTTAGTGGGACTTTAAAAAAATCTTAACAAGATCCCTGAAGTCCATTAACTGGGAAAAAGAGATGTGAATTTGTGTAGATATCACAGAGACACTCAGATGTTTTCCTCTTTGTTGTGTACTAGGTACTAGGTACATGGGCCATAGTATTTAAAAGTCTATCAGGTTACTTCAAACAATTGTATTGCCTTAAGTTAATACTTAAACACAGTTTTTTCAATGGTTTTCTTTTTAGAATCATTTCTAATTATTTAAACTGCCTTAAAAATTTATTCCGATTCCCTTATTTTTATGTTGCAGTCTTATGCTACATTTAAAAAATACACAGCAAAAACAAAGAAAGGTTGCGCCAAAATTAAAAATAAATAAATCAATAAAAGATAAACGATAATAATAATAAAAAATAAGTAGAGTTAAAAATAATAATAGATACGTTCCAATGAGTATCAGGAGATCAGATGATTCTAGTCTCTAATTCCACTGTGAGGGTGAATTCTCTTGTTGTAGTAGTTCACACCGTCTCGTGATATGGAAAACACAAGAAGAGAGGACCAATCGTGCGTAGTGTTTACAGTTAATATAGCAGTATTAAAACATAAGTATTACACTCACATTTAGATGAGCTATAGCCAGCTCAGGATTTGTAGGCATATAGCGGAATAATCCCCGCTTACAGGATGTGTTGGTGCTTGTCCTCCAGGGGTTTTGTCCAACTCTCAGAAGAAGGAGATAAAAACAGCAGATAGTGCTCTCTGATGATATTATTGAGGTGGTGATTAAAATAAAATAAAATATACTCACAAGAAAAGTGCAGGTCACACTGCACTTTAAAGGTAGCGTTAGTGGTATAATCCCCACTTCAGGATATATAGTATAAAAATGCCAGGAAAATAGTTGAAATAATAAAAAATTATAATAGTGTGTAAAAAATGATAATGGTACAAATATCTAACCAAAAAAATCATTTCTTTTATAAATAACACAATATAAATAACCATAACGCGTTTCACCGCTGGGGCTTTATCAAAATGGTATAAAAAATGGATTATACCATTTTGATAAAGCCCCAGCGGTGAAACGCGTTATGGTTATTTATATTGTGTTATTTATAAAAGAAATGATTTTTTGGTTAGATATTTGTACCATATTTTTATACTATATATCCTGAAGTGGGGATTATACCACTAACGCTACCTTTAAAGTACAGGGTGACCTGCACTTTTCTTGTGAGTATATTTTATTTTATTTTATTCACCACCTCAATAATATCACAGAGAGCACTATCTGCTGTTTTTATCTCCTTCTTCTGAGAGTTGGACAAAACCCCTGGAGGACAAGCACCAACACATCCTGTAAGCGGGGATTATTCCGCTATATGCCTACAAATCCTGAGCTGGCTATAGCTCATCTAATTGTGAGTGTAATACTTATGTTTTAATACTGCTATATTAACTGTAAACACTACGCACGATTGGTCCTCTCTTCTTGTGTTTTCCATATCACGAGACGGTGTGAACTACTACAACAAGAGAATTCACCCCCACAGTGGAATTAGAGACTAGAATCATCTGATCTCCTGATACTCATTGGAACTTATCTATTAATATTTTTTTTTTTTTTTTTTTTTAAACTTTATTTTTGCGTGATAGTCTCATTACAACATTTGCAGACAAATATGCATTGTACATTGTATAGTTGATATAAAGTTTGAAATCCTTCCTGGTGCATTACAAGTGTACCTTTGGGCCGCTGTTGTCGTGCCCGCATTGTAACAAAGACATTACACATTTTATATTTTTCATACAATTGAAGTAACAAACCAGCAGAATATATCTCTAAACAAACTATCTGTGCCAACGAGGCTGTTGTTAAATGATTAATTACTCAATTTGCTATTAATATTTTTAACTCTACTTATTTATTATTATTATTATCGTTTATCTTTTATTGATTTATTTATTTTTAATTTTGGTGCAACCTTTCTTTGTTTTTACTGTGTATTCCTTATATAGAGGGTTACCCTCTATAAGGTCGCTGCCTGTCCAATATATTATTAGCGCTAACCTACACCCCTTTTTTCTACATTTAAAAAATATATATATTTTTATACTCAAAACCCCATAGTGATAAAAGCAACAAAGATTCACTGCTGGACCCCCCCACCCCCTTCTTTCCTTCTGTATCCTCTCCCCCCCCCACCACCCCATTGCATTTTGCATTTTGTGATTGTTGTTGTAATGAGAAAATGCCAATAAAACTTGTCAAATTTTAAAAAAAACAAATAACATAGTGATGAAGTAATAAACTGATTTTTAAAAACATTGCAAGTTTATTAAAAAGAAAAAAAAAATATCACTGACATAAGTATTCAGACCCTTGGTATGAATATAGCTCATAAACATACCATTTCTCTTGATCATCTTTGAGATGTTTCTACACTTTGATTGGAGTCCGAATTGTAGTGACGAATACAATTGATTGCTCAGAATTTGGAAAGGTAACCATGAGGAACAACCTGAACTCTTCCTAGAACCGGCAACCTGGCCAATCACAGAAGAATGGCCTTGGTCAGACAGGTGTGCAAGAATCTGATGGTTACTCTGGGTGAGCTCCAGAGTTCACGTGTAGAGATGGGACAAACTTGCGGAACCATTACTGAAACACTCCGATCTGCCCTTTTTGGCAGACTGGTGTCTCACAGAAGAATTCTCCCAATTAAGCTTCTGTGTCAGTATGACTGCTATTTCCTAGTCCTGAAAAGAGTATTGACGCCTAGATTAACAGTCCTTGTTCCAGATTTGACACAGCCACGTCAAGTGCACATTGCTTACCAAGGACTCGCTCCAATTCTGACACAGCGGCATCAATTCCCCTAAGTAAGCCGAGCTCCACAGTAGATGCGGCTGATTCTTCTAATATCACACGGCTGTGCATCGTGACTGCAGCATTATTATTATTATTAGGTCACAGTTACGTCGTTCCGTCTCCAATCATACTTAAATGTTGCAATCCATTACATTATTTTGCTTATTTCGTGCAACCTATTCTGGCAATTGTGCATGCGTTAATAAAACAGAATTGCTGCAAGGGCCTGAGCTATATATATAATTGCTCTGTTGACCTTTCATGGTTTCAGACCTCCTGAGCACGCTATTCTGATTATTTTGAGTGTTTCTTCGCTTTTTGACCTGGCTTAGTTTTTGACCGTGTTGTGTTTTTGGTTTAACCCTGACCTGGCAAGTGATGATGCTGTAATTGCCTTGTATCCCTTGTTTTAATTGGTTTGGTACTCTGGCATAGTATTTAGTTCCGTTATTTGCAGTTTTTAGAAGAAGCAATAAACCTAGTCACTCTAAGCACAATTAATACGCCCTTAATGTCCCACCAACTGTTCCTTTATTAAGGGGTTGCTTATATCCTGCTGAGGATATAATCCATTCCTAACCTAAAAGCTGTCCAGACAGAAGCCTCTCTCACTCCTGGAAACATGAAAGACCACTTTGAATTTCCACAAAATACACTTAAAGGACTTACAGACTGTGAGAAATAAGATTCTCTGTTCTGAGAAAACAAAGATGAAACGGTTTGGCCTCAATTTAAAACATTAAGCCTGGAGGAAACTAGATACCACTTATCAACAGCACAATACCCCCCCCCCCCCCCCAATGGTGAAGCATGGTGGTGGTGGCATAATGCTGTAGGGGTATTTTTAGTGACAGGGATTTGGAGTCTGGGCATGGTTTAGGGAAAGCTGAACACAGCAAAATACAAAACTAGCCTTAATTAAAACCTGATCCAGATCGCTCAAGACCTCAGACTGCTCTGAAGGATCACCTTCCAACAGGGCAATGATTAAGCATTTGCCAAGACAAAGCGTCCTGTCCTTGAGTGGCCTATCAGTCTTGAATGTTAAATGTCCCGTGCCTAGGATCTAAATGAACTTTTTGTATTTGACGCAAACCCTATTCCAACCTCTCCCCTAACACTTTACCAGCCCTACCTCTAATGCTATGCTTGCACTAACTCTAACTGTATACCTGCCCTACCCTTAACCCTATGCTATCCCTAACCCGCACCTTACCCAACACTAACCCTACTCCTACAACTAACCCTAACCTTACTCTAATTCTAACCTTAACCCAACCCCAACACTAACCTCAACTCTATCAGTCCCTAATATTAACCCTAGTGCTACGAAAACCCTCAGCTAATATTAGTGCTGATTTCAGCAGATGGGTTTAATAGTTAAAACATTGGTAAATGACATGCTGCCACCATCTACTGCCTGTTTTCTGCAGTGCAGACAATTGCCTGTAATGCTGAAACCTCAGCATGCCATTTACACTGGGATTCGTGCTGGACCTCTGGCTAAGTCAAATACTAATCACAATCGGCATGGGGCCATGCTTGGAGACACTTTTAGAGACTTCCAGGGATGTCCTTTTGAGCACCTGTTAGCACAGGGACACTCCATCGGAGTACGTTCTGCTCATCAGTGTTATTTTAAAGGGCTGTATACAGTGCTCACTTTGAGTAATACGTGGTACTCCCTGGTATGAGCAGGGATGTTCCCCCGGCTCACACCTCATTGCAGTAATAGGCATTTTACCTCTTGCCTATTTAAATGTCTGGAGCAGCGCCGGCAGAGGGTACACCCAGGTATCTATTGATCTATTAGTGAAAATCTACCAGTTGGTGAGAACATTTTATAAAAACAAAAAAATACATAAATATTACTAAGACGAGGCATTGTTTGTGTAGTTCTACTTAGGCTTAGATCTACTCTCCTTCCTGGCCAGTTTCTTTATAGGTATACTCTCTCCAAGCTGTCAACCTTCCCATCACCCCTTCTCCACTGTTACCAACAAACTACACTGATATGTTTCTGCTGCCACTCTCCAGCTTGCTGCCCAAAGGCTGTGGCTTGAGCATCTTAGTGGGAAATTTAGCCATGGATCTACTGAACCCGTATACCACTGTTTTAACTGAGCACAAATTGGGGAAAAAAAGTTTCACAGAAAGCGCAAGCCTGAATTAGAAAATGCAAAAGCTGAAGTTAGCATACATAGTTATTAACTAATTAACTGCAATGGCTAGCTGTGATCATTAAATGATTTTCCTGTAATAATTCTGATCCTCGTGTATAAAAATCATTTGATAGATTTTCCAGATCTAATTAATTTTATATTAACCATCTATGGATAAATCTTACAAAAATAAATAAATTATATGCATGGTTAAATTGGATATTAAATAATTTACATTCATGTTGTTGATCCTAAAGGTTTTTTATTATCTATATCTATAGCATGGTATAAGCATTATACGGACAAGACATGTCAAAACAGAATAAGAAACTCAAATTTTACGTGTAATAAACCATGTATGGCTCACTGTAACACTATACAAAATAACCTGGAGAAGGATTGTTGACAGTATAAGCATTACAGAGTAACATCTAGACACCAAACCAAATTCCAAATATTGTACATCAAGTTTTCTGAAATTTAGCAAAATAATAAAAAGGCTGAAAATTAGTGTCAAATCAATGTATTAGTCTGGAAAGTCTAACCTGTTTGCTCAAGTTCAAACTCGAGCTCTGTGTTTTGGGAACTCTAGGTTACATAAAAAAAAAAAAAACGATCCTTTAATTACAGACAGGTCCTTTTAAAGTTACAGTTTTAACCCTTAGAATGTTGGAGGGAGTCTTCTACTAACAGGTGACCTATAGTCTATAGCAGCGGTTCCGCACACAGGGGCGAATCAAAATGTTTCCCCGGTGCTATGATCATAGCACCAGGAACTGTGACTCACTCTCCCCTGTTGGCTCTGCAAGACCGGAGACCTATCAGTCTTGAATGTTAAATGTCCCTCACCGGCCCGCTAGCACTGTAATGCTGGCAGCTGGCAGGAGAGGTAGAGGACCCAGGTGAGTTCTAACCTGCAGCTCCACCGGTTTCTCTTCTCGCAAGCTTGAAGCGCTGCTGCAGTTACCATGGCAATGCTCCGAATCTCACAAGAGTGAACTCTAACTTTAGGAGCTGCTCGAGTTCACTCTCACCACTGGGACCACCAGGTCTTCTCCACCGGACAACCAAGGTTTAGTACTGTCTCCCATCTCATCAAAGGTAAGCAGGGAGGGGGGATATCAAAATTACTAAAAGAATTTTTAATGAAAACAAAAATAATTATATTTATTAATCTACCCACCTCCTCCTCCTATCCTCCCCTCCTACTTACACACACACTGCCCCCATATGCACACTGGCCCCTATACACACACACTGCACCTCTCACACACACTGGCCACCCACGCCACCCTGTCCCCCCATACACACACACACACACTGCCCCCCATACACACACACACACACTGCCCCTTTACACACACTGTACCCCTAACACACACTGCCCCCATACACATGCACTGTAACCCTTAATCACACTCTGCCCCCACAAACCACACACACTGCCCCCCCACACACTGTATCCCTCACGCACACACTGCACCCTTCAAACACACAGTCACAATGCACCCCTTACCCACTACATCCTTCACAAACACAACGCACCCCCTTACATACACTTCTCCCCAGACACACACAATACACCCCTCAAACACACACACACAGTGCACCCCTCACACACACACACTTAACCCCACACACATTGCACCCCTCACACACACCACTGTCCCTATCCCCTACTAAAGCCTCTATCCCGGCAGACCCCAGATAAGTTGTCAAACTGCTCTTAAACAGTTTGACTACTTACCCTGGGAGGGCACCACGGCAGTCCTGGCACCATAACCACTACAGCGTGCTGTAGTGGTTATTGTGCCTGGATTGTTTTTTAAAATAATCTACAAGTACCCCTCCCAAGATTAGGCTCTGGATCTGCCCCTGACAGGGAAACATTTGACTTGGCATGCCTTGGAAAAATATTGAATCATTAAGGGCGCCTTGATCCCACCAGGATATCGGGAAATATTTTTTCTGATCCCGGCTGGCCATGTGTGAGCTGTGCCGGCCGCCTGGCTTCCCCTGCTCCCATGGGGCCCTGTGTGGCCGCACAGCTTGCACACGGCCGGCCGGTATCACAGGAGCCTGAGCAATGATAAGGGCTGTCAGCCCAGCTCCAGCTGCCGCGGCCCACCTGGGGCTGGGCTGACAGTTCTTATCATTGCTCAGGCTCCTGTGATCCCGGCCGGCCATGTGCAAGCTGTGTGGCCACACAGGGCCCCATGGGAGCAGGGGGAGCCAGGCGGCCGACACAGCTCACACATGGCTGGCCGGGATCATAAAAAAAAATATGTATATTGCGGCGGCCCCGGTACCTGGGGCTGGGCTAACAGCCCTTATCATTGCTCAGGCTCCTGTGATCCCAGCCGGCCATGTGTGAGCTGTGCGGCCACACAGGGCCCCATGGGAGCAGGGGGAGCCAGGAGGCCGGCACAGCCCACACATGGCCGGCAAAAAATATATATTGCAGCGGGGACGGAGCTTCTAAGCACGGGCGGGGCTTAGCGTGCGGCGGGGCCCTGGTTAATGCAGCATGGGAAGCAGGAAGGAGTCCCTGCTTCCCCAACAACAAGCCTCCAGGAGCTCCAGGGATGTGGAGGTAAGAAGCAGGTCAGTGTGTCTGTGTGTGACTGCCTGTGTGTGTGTGTAACACAGTCTGTGTGTGTGTGTGACTGTCTGCCTCTGTGTGTATGTATGACTGTCTGCCTGTGTGTGTGTGACACTGTCTGCGTGTGTGTGACTGTCTGCCTCTGTGTGTATGTATGACTGTCTGCCTGTGTTTGTGTGTGTGTGACACTGTGTGTGTGTGTGTGACGGTCTGCCTCTGTGTGTATGTATGACTGTCTGCCTGTGTGTGTGTGTGTGTGTGTGTGAGAGTGTGTGGCTATCTGCCTGTGTGTGTATGACTATCGGCCTGTGTGAGTGTGTGGCTATCTGCCTGTGTGTGTTTGACTGCCTGCCCATGTGTGTGTGGCTTTTGGTGTGTGTGTGGCTGTCTGCCTCTGTGTGTGTGGATGTATTTCTCTGTGTGTGTGGGTGCCTGCCTCTGTGTGTGTGGAGGTCTTTGTGTGTGTGCATCTGTTAGTGAGTGAGTGAGCTTCTGTGTGTGTGTGTGTGTGTGTGTGTGTGTGCGCATCTGCTAGTGAGTGAGCTTCTGTGTGTGTGTGTGTGTGTGCATCTGCTAGTTAGGGAGCTTCTGTGTGTGTGTGCACCTGCTAGTGAGTTTGTGTGTGTGCTGCTAGTGAGTGAGCTTGTATGTGTGTCAGTGAGCTTGTCTGTAGGGATCGTGTGTGTGTTAGTGAGCTTGTCTGTAGGGAGCATGGGTGTGTCTGCTCCTGTATGTGGTGAGCATGTGTGTGCAGTGAGCTTGTCTGTGTATCAGAGTTTGTCTGTACTAAATTTGTGTGTGTACCAGTAACCTTGTCTGTGTGTCATTGAGATTGTCTGTCAATGAGCCTATTTGTGTGCATCAGTAAGGTTGTCTGTGTCTGCATGTGAGTATGCTTTACTGTATAATTTAATTACCCTAAAAGGACTAATATTTTGAATTGAAAAATAAATATTCCAATAATATAAATATACATATATATATATATATATATACATATATACACACACACCGGTGTATATATAGATATGTGTGTGTGTCTGTGTGTGTGTGTGTATATGCTATGTAGTGTATGTTATATAACACACACTACATAGCACAATGATTTATGGGGCTGCCATAGATTTTTTTTCCAGGGCTGCTTTGTGTCCCCAGTCCGGCCCTGAAGACTAGCCAAACATGTCACAATATTGTCCTGCTTAGAAAGTGGGGAAGGTGCAACTGTGTACTATGTCCCGTAACAGGTAGAAGCAAAACTCTGGAGGAGGAATCTGGGGTCTACTTTCTTAAAATTTCAACAGCTACCACTTCTATATGCGCACACACACAACACACACGCACAGAAATACATACACAGATAGACATGTTCTCAGACATTTACACACACAGCTACACATGTGCATATACATATATTGCACATACACACAAGTTCCATGTGTGTGTGTGTATATATACATACATTTTTATCTTCTTTTTTTTTCAGTGAGGCAGATTGGGCAGAGCTTGATGATTCTGTGCCTACAAGTGCCCGTGATGTAAATCCAAACCTGCTGACAGATGTTATATTTATGGGACATTTTATAATATCATGTATGAACAAGTCACTGTACTATACCATGGAAATACATACAAGTGAAAAAGTAAATGTATCTCAATAAGCCATGGTATTAAAATATGACTTTTGAAAAGTATTAACCTATAATTATTTTGACTATATCAGCTACTGCACTATACGGAGGGTGTTTGATATTAGAGTTTAACCTGACAGGGAACATAATATTGAGGGATACCGCTATTACCAACTTAATTCAGCATTAAAGAACATTATTGTATCTTGATTCAGTTTTACTGGGTACTCTGCAAATCAATTATGCTGCATATAATGTATATTGCATTAAGAAATATATCATAGTTTCAGATTGTTGCCCTTTTATATTGATATATATATATATATATAATTTTTAGGTCCACTTTTTGGCATTAGCAAACACTTGGATTGTCATTATCATTTGTTAATATGTTTAGCCATATATTTGTAGTACATAACAATTTTTTGTATATCTTTCATAGTGCATAAATATTGCACTGTGTTTGTTTTGCATTTTTTTTTGAAGCAGCAAAAATCATTGAACAAAAAATGTAGAAACGTCTTACATTTTTGTAGCGTGATAGCATTTATAGTGAGTGTGGTATTATTGGATTATATATCAATTCTGTTCAATATGCTGATGCATTATAAAGCAGGTTTCGATTCATGCAAACCTTACAGAAGGACTGCCTTCTCATTTCCCACTAGATGGCAGTGTTTAGTCGAGATAACTTACATTATTTCCCAAGAGCCTAATAAGTAGGAATTAAGCCCTTTGCCTTAAGTCTATCTTATAAATGCATATTCTGTTTTTAATGCTCAGAGTATGCTCCCACTGTAATGTAATCTCAGCTTGCAGTATTTGCACCACTTAATTGTGACCTCTCTTGTAAAGACATGCTCACTGGGTTCACACTCATAGGCTTTCTGATCTGTGAATTACTTCTACTCATTGTAAAAGTAATTATAGTCTGTAATTATAAATCATTCCAGGCTCTAACGTGACCTGTGAGTACAGTACTTTACAAGCTAGTGAGCACTAACTGTGGATTTAGGCTTCCACAAATGATATAAGTATTTTTAATCTGACTTGTTGCTGCTTTTTATAACACCATAGATTTTGTTCTAGTAGAATCCAAAAAATGCTCTTTAGATGCAAGAGTGGGAGTTTGCGGATATCTCTTGGAATTTTCAGCCAGATGATCCTGTCACTGGGTTTGTGGGGGTGTAATAAATCCAATACTCGACATGGAATATATGAGTCAAGAAATGCCTAGATTTTCAATGAAGGGATCCATATGTAATGTTTTTTATTATTCTCCTACACAAAATACTCCGAGATGGAGCAGGAGAGTGGACCGTAACCTATGCACCCCCATTCAATTATTTTCAGCCACAGCCTGATGCCCATGGATGATGGCATGGGTGGTCTGTGCCAGGTCTCCCCTGAACCTTATTAGGGAATGGGGAGCAACAACTGCCAAGTAGGTAGGCAGTGGGAGGGAGCATAAGCAAGGTATTACATCTCCCTTATTAATATAGGGGTCATATGCTATTTTACCCATTTGCCTGATGGCTGCTAGTGCTGCCAGTGGGATATAGTTAAAAAAAAAATGTACTTAACTTTTAGTTTCCAAATGCAATGATGCCATTTATTAGGCCCAATAAATGGAATTAAATCACTTAAGTCAATATTTTCAGTGTATAGTATAGGTATGCTTTTTGATAAACAAACCAATAATTTAATTTTTTTTCATTTTTTTTATAGCAGAACATATGATCTGTCACAGTACGTTAAAGTAAAAAAATGGGAATTGGGGGCACACCCAGAACATGCTGCTGTAAAGACCACAATATATACTAAAAACAGTTAAAGAAACAGCGCACTGCGCACACACAAAAACTGAAATATAGTTTTACATTTTACAAAGCTACTTAAAGGGATTCTATAGTGTAAGGAATACAAAGCTGCATTCCTTATATTAAAGCTCTCTCTGGTCCCCCTCGCTCGCACATCCTCACCCTCTAAATGTAAGCATAAAGAAACAGAAACATATAGAAAACAAATCAGAAAATTACAAATGTCAAAGCCATATGGTGTAAAACTTTAAATACTTTTAATTAACATAAGTCTATGTGGGGTATGTCCCTGTGGGGTAAGTGCATGTGGCTGAGAATATTAATATACATAGAATTTGAGAGGATAATAAATTGCAACCATGGAGCACAGGTTTTGAACTATAGATGGTGCAAATTACTTATGGTAAACCTAATCTCCTCCATCTCCCTAATGGTCTCCACCTCAGCAATCCACTCTTGTAGAGAAGGTGATGTACAGGACCCCCAATATCCTAGAATCAGTGCTTTTGCTGCATTCAGTAGATGTGGTACTAAGGACCTTAGGGATTCAACTGTGAGGCCTACTCTGCAGGAATATACCGGCCGCGTGAGGAAGGAGGAAGGAGGCAGGCGGCGAGGGAGCACTGCCTCTGCTGATGATCTTCCTGCTCCCTCGCGCGCCCTCTCTGGTGATGCCGGGAGCCGGAATATGATGTCATTCCAGCCCCGCATCACTAAACTGCGCGAGGGAGCAGAGAAGAGCAGGAAGTCACTGGACCCCGGGGAAAGGACCCAGAAGACTCCTAAAGGTAGGAGCAACAAGGAATTTGTGTGTGTGTGTCTGGAAGTGTGTGTGTGTCTGGAAGTGTGTGTCTGGAAGTGTGTGTGTGTCTGGAAGTGAGTGTGTGTCTGGAAGTGTGTGTCTGGAAGTGTGTGTCTGGAAGTGAGTGTGTGTCTGGAAGTGTGAGTGTGAGTGTGTGTCTGGAAGTGTGAGTGTGTGTCTGGAAGTGTGAGTGTGTGTCTGGAAGTGAGTGTGTGTCTGGAAGTGTGAGTGTGTGTCTGGAAGTGTGTGTGTGTCTGGAAGTGTGTGTGTGTCTGGAAGTGTGTGTGTGTGTGTCTGGAAGTGTGAGTGTGAGTGTGTGTCTGGAAGTGTGTGTCTGGAAGTGTGAGTGTGTGTCTGGAAGTGTGAGTGTGTGTCTGGAAGTGTGTGTGTGTCTGGAAGTGTGAGTGTGAGTGTGTGTCTGGAAGTGTGTGTGTGTCTGGAAGTGTGTGTGTGTCTGGAAGTGTGAGTGTGAGTGTGTGTCTGGAAGTGTGTGTGTGTCTGGAAGTGTGTGTGTGTCTGGAAGTGTGAGTGTGAGTGTGTGTCTGGAAGTGTGAGTGTGTGTCTGGAAGTGTGTGTGTGAGTGTGTGTCTGGAAGTGTGTGTGTCTGGAAGTGTGTGTGTGTGTCTGCCTGTCAGTGAGTGTTTGTCTGTCAGGGTTTGTGTGTGTGTGTGTGTTATTGAGAGTGAGTACCAGTGTGCCTGTCAGCAGGGCCAGCCTTTGAGGTGTGCAAGCTGAGTGTGTGTGTCTGGAAGTGTGTGTGTGTGTGTATCTGGAAGTGTGTGTGTCTGGAAGTGAGTGTGTGTGTCTGAAAGTAAGTGTGTCTGTCAGTAAGTGTGTGTTTGTGTGTCTGGAAGTGAGTGTGTGTCTGCCTGTCAGTGTTTGTGTGTGTGTTTGTGTATGTGTCTGCCTGTCAGTGAGTGTTTGTCTTTCAGGGTTTGTGCGTGTGTGTTATTGAGAGTGAGTGTCAGTGTGTCTGTCAGCAGGCCAGCCTTTGAGGTGTGCAAGCTGTGGGGTCACGTAGGGTGCCATGACAACAGAGGCGCCCGGTGGCCAACACAGCTCACAAGTTTAGGACACCAGCACATTGAAGGGACACTCCAGGCACCCAGACCCATTCAGCCCATTGGAGTGGTCTGGGTGCCAACTCCCACTACCCTTAACCCTGCAACTGTAAATATTGCAGTTTTCATAAACTGCAATAAGTACATTGCAGGGTTAACTCCTCCTCTAGTGGCTGTCTACTAGAGGAGGAGTTCTACGTCCTGGTTTATAGCACATGTTTTCTGTGCTATAGCGTCGCTGGACGTCCTCACGCTATGTGAGGACCTCCAGCGTCGCTAAAATCCCCATAGGAAAGCAATGAAAGTATTTTCAATGCTTTCCTATGGAGAGGTCTCCCCCGCCGGGGGCCGCGCATGCGCAAGTGGTCTCCCCTGCCGGATGACAGCGGGAGGAGCGTGGGCGGACCCTAAACCAGTGCAGAGGGACATCAGCGCTGGTCTCAGTTATGTCACTGAAGGGGTTCTAACCCCTTCAGCAACATGGGATGGGGGTGGGAGGGAGAGGGGACCTGCAGTGCCAGGAAGCCGATTTGTTTTCCTTGCACTGGAGTGTCCCTTTAATTTAAATGATTCCCTAGTGGTCCACTGGTGCACACCAGCAGTAGGTGCCTTAGATCATATCCTCTCCCTCGTGGTTCCGGTGCTCAGTTAGTGAGTCAGAGCACAGGCTCAGAGATTCTCAGCCTGCGCTCTAACAACATTGAAAGTCGGAGCCGCAAAGGAGTGGGTATGGAAAAGAGCTACTGATTAGCATAACATCAAGATCCGTTATAAAACCAGGAAAAGGTGGGCATGGATGGTGAGCTGATTCGGGGGTGCAATGGGCCACTTGACTGGATTTGCCCCCCAGGCCTGAGGCTGCCAGCCCTCCCCTGTCTGTCCGGAAAGTATCCAGCCATAAAATATGAAGATTAGAGACATTTAGCACACATTTAAGATACAATAAACATTATACATAGGACAATGATGCCTCAATCTGCTCAGCAGGCACCTTTGCCAGAAGTTGCAGGGTGCCAAATCTGGGTGATTTTATTTGTGCTGCACTCATTGCATTGTCACCGAAAGCCTTCTGAATCATCCAAATAGTTTCTGCGGAGGAATGTTCAAGCTTAACACAACATTTTATGCAGATTTGTTGCTCTACTCGCTCAGTCATTTTGAAAGCTACTGCCACACAGTACACATGCTCACTCAATGGCGTCTACCTACCCCATTGACTAGTACAGCCATCATTGTTCATGCATGCACATTCCAGTCCAAACTCTTAGGCTGCTAGGTTACATTGATGTCACTCAAACCGTTCTCTCTATATTAGCAATGGCTGGATACTTTCCGGACATACCTCATATAACACTTTTTGGACAGAGGATATATTTACAGCTTAAGTGCAGTGTGTATGACTTGATCAAGGCAACTGAATTATTAATAAATGAATCTAATTAATGAATTAATCAATGCAATTAATAAAACAGATTGAACCTGGAGTGAATGACCACTTGTTTCTTCTTTACATTACACAAATTAGACACTGCCTTTCCCACTTGAACGCATATTCTTGGAAACACACCGAAACATCTAAGGTGTTTCCCACAATTTATTTAAACCATATTACCTTACAGTTGAAGAATGGGTCATTGAACTAATTTTACGATTGAAGAAAGGCTACCCAAGACACATTATTTGTGGAATGAGCCATAATAAATAATATTTTATGGATATAAAGTCAAAAGCTATAATTATTGCCTGTGATATTTGTAAATTTGTGGATTCCATACAAGGGGGTCCAACCCCGCCTACCTTTAACTTTTGCTGTTTCCTCCCCATTTTCCATTCTGTTTTCCGGTGAACTCAGGAGTGAGCATAGTAGAGGGGGTCCTGATCAGCTCACGTGTTAGGGACCGAATTCTGAGTCTGGGGGATCTGCTTTCTGTACTTGAGTCTAACAGCTGACAGCAGATTCTTCTTCTCAAATATGTGTAAAGTGTAATGGCTATGCTGGTTTGATGTTGTAAAAATAATCTGCTGTAATAATTAGATAAATAACAAAGCTGTGGGCAAGCCCTACTCCAGTATTTCAGTGCCCGTGTCCATTTACTGGGGTGGGAGGCTTGGCATCTGTTGTTGCGTGTAGATGGGTGTTTGAGCAGTCATGGATAATACAGCTAATTCCATGCACAGAATTTGGGTCTCTAACATAAAAAGTTGAAGAACCACTGGCTCTAGAACTTTAGTAGACATAAATGCTTTGGGATAAAACACATAATTGAATTTAAATATACAGACATATTTATATATTTTATATATATATTTATATTCATAAATAACTTATGCATAGAGTGTCTTGCTGTGCAAATGCACTTTGACTGTACAGGCATTTTCAAACATTAAGGCTGAGGTTAGAAATGAATTAATGCAACACATTGATGGCCTTGTTTCTTTTGTCACAGGAGTATGCATTTGCTTTGATCAATAAATTACTTATAAGTTGAATGAATATTTCCCGTAATTCTACGAGGAAAGTATTGATTTTCTACAGATCTCTCTCTTAGAGGATATTTAGCTGCAGAGAATCCATGCATACCTACGTTTTCAATGAATCACTGCCAGTACCTTCAGCCAAAAATGAAAGGCAGTATTCTGATCTAATATCGTAAAAATATACATTAACCCCTTAAGGACACAGCTTCTGGAATAAAAGGGAATCATGACGGAATCTTTCCGTTATGTGTCCTTAAGGGGTTATGTGTCCAGAATAGTTCTCCATATAGAATATAAATACCACGAATGACTTACTATGAAAATGTTATTTTTTAACTGAGGAATCCAGCACACAGATGTCAAACAAAATTATTTAAACAAATAGACGTATTCAGTAAATACAAAGGGATATAAATAATTCCAATTTGTATACCTGTAATGAATAAGAACTAAAATTAACAATGATTAGGTATCCAGGAATACATAACATGTAACAAACTTTTAAAAATTTATTTTCAACTAAAACATGAGGTGGGGGGGGGGGAAGGGGGGGGAAAGGGAGGGGGGGGGGGGAAGGGCATGGCCGTGATGGCGACTGGATGTGTCTTCAGAGAGTTCCTCATGAAACTCAAAATAACTCGAATTTATCGGCTGTTTTAGCTACTCTCTGGGCACTGGTGTCATACTCCCTGCCAATCTAACCATCTGACTGGACTGGGAATGTGTCCCGCGACTTTATATGACACTCCATATGCTTTTTTATGCCGAGACTAGGGTGGTCCAGTAGGCACTGCGGAAGGTAGAGACGGCTTATCTCCCGGCCCGACGCAGTCGGGGGTGATCCCAGTCCCCTCCCCGGTAGCTCTCCGGCCCTATCAGGGACATGTGCGGGTTCCGCAAATATCAGCGACACCAATAGAGGCACATTCAAAATGGCGGCCATTGTTTGAAACCTGGATTCCTATAAAGGGACATCCTATACTCATACTGGAAAAACTCTTTGAAATGCTCTGGAAGAAGCTAGCTTGTGGGCAAACCTTGCTTGCTCCTGAGGTGGACCATGCACTTCCAGCTACCACCCAGCACGTCCAAGGTCGACTTGCAGCATCCTCATCTCACACAACGCACCCACGACAGTGTAGGCCGCACCGCTACACTCTGAGAATGGGGGTGTGCAGACCGACATCTGTCATGAACACTACCAAGACATGCATGAGGATTAGAGAAGGTATGGAGTGTTCAGAGGAAACTATCTGCAGACACAGGTCCTAGAGCTGCTTCCTTTGGCACTGGACTTGAAGATTGTCATTATTATGTGGGACTGTGGCATACCCATTACAGGCGTAGGCTGAATGCAATGTTGTGATTCCCCATGTCTGTCACCTCAAAGCTGGCTTTTACTTATAGCTGCAATCTCATGCTCCCTTTAATGATATTTGTTTGATATAGTTACACTCACTGATTAATGCTCTCTTTTACTCTTGCTAATTTCCAGCAGCATGATTTAAATGATAATGAAATGCACTCGCAATACACTCTGTCACTACATAGCTGGACCCTCCTTTTAGTTTGGTTTTGTCTCGGGGGATTTCTGGGGTGGAAAAACTCTGCCATTGTATAATCTTGAACATGTCTACTAACACTTCATTATTTGCATGCTTAGTTGTGTCTACTGTTTAGACATGTATACCTAGCCTGAATATATTATCCCAAAACTCTGCAGAATACTCTAAATGCCTTTCCAGTGTTATGCTATGCTCTTTGATATACTTGCTCTTGCTGTTGGGGCAACGCAAGCATGTTTGTATTTCCATGCACGACAAAAATAAAGAATGACCAAAAAAACTAAATATGATAAAATAGTTTAATGTATTTTAAAAATGTTTTATAAATATAGAATTTTGTCATCATTTTAGGGTTTTTTTTTTCCTCCCATTCTCCTATTATGCATTTATAACTTTTTTTTTTTAAATACTCTATTAAAATAAAATAAAAATAAGAATGAGGTTTATAGATACAAAAATATTTGCTTTCATGAAAAGGATAGATGAAGCTCAAACTTTAAGCATTACATGCTACAGAGGGAGAAAAAAAAAGAAATTTGCCTAGGGTCTCTGTCTTGTAACTGAGTTAAAGAATTTTTAAATCACTATCTAATGTATTCTGACTGTTAGACTAAACTACAAAAAATTGGACTTGTGAAATTTGGCAACAAGTAAAAGTGCGACAAGTCATCCTTCTCCTCATTTCCTATAACTGGACAGATTTATGTTTCAAGAAACACAGCATGATTATTGCACAGATGTGCTTTAGGCTGGCCACAATAAAAGGCCACTCTAAAATGTGCAGTTTTATCACACAGCACAATGCCACAGATGTCACAAGTTTTGAGGGAGCGTGCAATTGGCATGCTGACTGGAGGAATGTCCCCGCGAGCAGTTGCCCGTGAATTGAATGTTCATTTCTCTACCATAAGCCGTCTCCAAAGGTGTTTCAGAGAATTTGGCAGCAAGTACTAACCACTGCATATCAGGAACACCCAGGGCCGGATTAAGAGCACACTGGGCCCGGTGCTGACAATTATGATGGGCCTAATTACAGAATCTTATTGACCAAAAACACTAAAACAGTCATACCTCCCAAGCGTCATGTATCTGATAGAGATGGTGCTGGAGGGAAACTCATAGGATGCGGCTATAAGAAAACACATACCCTGTGCTAATCTCTATCTAATTTTTGCTTTCATCTTTCAAGTAAATCCATAACCCCTAACAGCAGTGTCCAGTGAAGCAGGAAGTCAATGGGCGGGGTAAAAGGTGGGCCACTGGTGCGAATCACGTGACCAGACCTGCCAAAAGGGGAGAACATGCCCAAAAAGGGGGCATGTCTGTCCAAAGAATTTGAAGGACAGCCTGGCATGAATGCATGTCAGGCTGCCCGCCAATCCTGCAGGCTGTCCAACTAAGGGCATACTATGCAGGCACCACCCTAAGCTTGACATAAATGCGTCTAATGTTGCGCTCACTCCATGCTTTCTAAGGACTGTCCCCTAGAACTCACATGTCCACTTTTCTCATTATTGTCTTATTAGCAGGCAGAAGTCCCTGGTATATAGTCTGAGACAGAGAAAAGGTGTATGTAGTGAGTGTAGAAGAAAGGGGACATGCCACAGTGTTAGAGAGACCAACGTCTGCATTACCTAAACTAATTTTATTGTCAGCCAGTCCACACAAGTTTTGTTCCCATACATCCCTCTTAAGCTTTCAAACTTAAAGGAACACTATAATCACCATAACAACTACAGCTTATTGTATTTGTTCTGGTAAGTAGAATCATTCCATTCAGGCCTTTTGCAGTAAACACTGTATTTTCAGAGAAAATAACTCCACTGGCCACTCCTTAGATGGCTGCTAGAGGTGCTTCCTGGGGCAGTACTGCCTAGCGTGCAGCACTGCCATTCAGTGTCTCCACCCTCTGCATGCAGACACTGAACTTTCCTCATAGAGATGCATTGATTCAATTTATCTTTATGAGGAGATGCTGATTGGAATTGTGCTGGCTCTGCCCCTGATCTGCCTAGTTGACAGTCTCAGCCAATCCTATGGGGAAGTATTGTAATTTGCTCAGACCACCACTTCTGATGATGTCAGCAGACAGTTCAGAGGCAGAGCCAGCAGCTGCAGACTTGAATACAAGTTATATTTTACTATACTTAGGGAGGCAAGAAGGGGCCAACGTGGTGGTTTTAACATAATAGGGTCAGAAATACATGATTGTGTTCCTGACCCTATAGTGCTCCTTTAAGCAAGAGTATGTTTAGAGTAGTTAGGGTTGCCACCTTTCTTGGAAAAAAATACTTAATCATGTATTTAATCACAAGGAGTGACATCAGAGAAAATTCTGTAAAATCACCAGCAAACTACTCACAGTTTGATTCTGCTGTATAGATGGATTGCTCCCAGTGTCTCAGTCTCGCAAGTCACCCAGTGTCTCAGTGTCCCTATGTATAACAGTGTCAGTCTCCCCATGTCGCCCAGTCCCCTAGTCTCTCAGTGTCTCCATTTCTCCCAGTGTCCCAATGTCTCAGTGTGTACCCATGTCACTAGGATACTGGGGACACTGAGAGACCCGGGGACACAGAGACATGGGAACACTGAAACATATAGGGAATCTGGGAGAAATGGGGACACTGAGACACTAAGGACACAGACACTGGGAGACATGGGGACACTGAAACATTTGGGGACACTAAGACACTAGGGACACAGAGACATGGGAACACAGACACTGGGAGACTAGGGGACACTGGGAGACTAGGGGATACTGGGAGACTAGGGGACACAGGGAGACTAGGGGACACTGGGAGCAGGGCCGGCCTTAGGGGTGTGCGAGCTGTGCGGCCGCACAGGGCGCCATGGAGCAGGGGGCGCCGCACAGCCGATTTTTTTTTTAAAATTTGCAGCGGGGGCGGAGCTTACCGTGCGGCGGGGGCGGAGCTAAAAGCGCTGGAAAACGGCTGCAGGGGAAGCAGGAAGGAGTCCCTGCTTCCCCACCAAACAGTCACCAGGAGCTGCACTGCCTCAACAATGAACTCCACAGGTAACTGTGTGATTGTCAGGTGAGTGTGACTCTCTGCCTGTGTGTATTACTGTCTGTGTGTGTATGACTGTCTGCCTGTGTGTGTCTGTGTGTGTGTGTGTGTATGACTGTCTGCCTGTGTGTGTCTGTGTGTGTGTGTGTGTGTGACTGTCTGCCTCTGTGTGTATTACTGTCTGTGTGTGTGTGTGTATGACTGTCTGCCTGTGTATGACTGTGTCTCTGTGTGTGTGTGTGTGTGTGTATGTATGACTGTCTGCCTGCCTGTGTGTGTGTGTGTGTGTATATGACTGTCTGCCACTGTGTGTGTGTCTGTGTGTATGACTGTCTGCCTCTGTGTGTATGACTATCTGCCTGTGTGTGTCTGTGTGTGTGTGTGTGTGTATGACTGTCTGCGTGTGTGTGTGTGTGTGTGTGTGTGTGTATGACTGTCTGCCACTGTGTGTCTGTGTGTATTACTGTCTGCCTCTGTGTGTGTGACTGTGTATGACTGCCTCTGTGTGTATGACTGTCTGCCTGTGTGTGTCTGTGTGTGTATCTGTCTGCGTGTGTGTGTGTATGACTGTCTGCCTCTGTGTGTATGACTGTGTGTGTGTCTGTGTGTATTACTGTCTGCCTCTGTGTGTGTCTGTGTGTATTACTGTCTGTGTGTGTCTGTGTGTATGACTGACTGTCTGCCTGTGTGTGTCTGTGTGTATGACTGTCTGCGTGTGTGTGTGTGTGTGTGTATGACTGTCTGCCTCTGTGTGTATGACTGTGTGTGTGTCTGTGTGTATTACTGTCTGCCTCTGTGTGTGTCTGTGTGTATTACTGTCTGTGTGTGTCTGTGTGTATGACTGACTGTCTGCCTGTGTGTGTCTGTGTGTGTGTGTCTGTCTGCCTGTGTGTGTGACTGTCTGCCTGTGTGTGTGTGTGTATGACTGTCTGCTTGTGTGTGTGTGGATGTCTTCCTGTGTGTGTATGGCCGTCTGACTGTGTGTGTGTGTGTGTGTGTGTCACATACAACCAATACACGCATATCACACACTGTTAATATACCCATTACAAATATCACACATAGCATACATATCACACACAGTCATCACACGTACTATTACATACACAGACAACACAAACATAACAGCATACATGGATGACGGGGGGGGGGGCGCTGTGAAGATTTTTCGCACAGGGCGTCTAAATGCCTAAGGCCGGCCCTGACTGGGAGACATGGGGACACTGGGACATATGGGGACACTAGGGACACTGAGACACTAGGAACACAGACACTAGGAGACATGGGGACACTGAAACATTTAGGGACACTAAGACACTAGGGACAAAGTGACATAGGGACACTGGGAGACTAGGGGGACACTGGCTGGGAGACAGACACTTGGGGACACTGGGAGACATGGGGACAGTTGTGGACATAGACATGGGGACACTGGGACATAAAGGGACACTGGGACACATGGGGACACTAGGCACACTGAGAGACATGGGACACTGGATGGGGGACATGGGGACACTGGGAGATATGGGGACATAGTGTCTCCGTGTCCCAATGTCTCAGTGTCTCCCAATGTCCCTATGTTTCACAGCATCCCCATGTGTCCCCTAGTGTCCCAGTGTCCCCATGTTTTCCAGTGTCCCCAAGTGTCTCAGTGTTTCCAGGTCTCCCAGTGTCTGTGTCCCCATGTGTCCTAGTGTCTGTGTCCCCATTTGTCCCCTAGTGTCTGTGTCCCCTAGTGTCTCAGTGTCCATATATGTCCCCTAGTGTCTCAGTGTCCCATAGTGTATCAGTGTCCCCATGTGTCCCTGCTGCCTTTCCCCCCATCCCTCTCTTACCTGAGCTGTAGAGCTGCTGTCTGGACTCTGCTGTGTTGCTGCTCCCTCACGGATCAGTAAGTAGTAGAGAGAGGCAGGGATATGCTGTAACTTCCTATCCCTGCCTCTCTCCACACACAGTGACCCCTACTGGCCGGTGCTGGTATTGCAGAGTAATCTCCATTTATTCTGAGAAAAATACCTTCATTTGTATTGCCGGTATTACTGCAATACTGGCACAGCCAGGCAGCCTCAAATACCAGTCAGGTGGCAAACCAGTAAAATACCAGTCAGGTGGCAAACCTAAGAGTAGTGTGTGTAAAAAAAAAAAAAAAAAAAAATTTTTTAAATGGGCCTATTCCATGGGCCTGGGCCTGGAGCTGCAGCTCCATCAGCCCCTATGTTAATCCGGCCCTGGGAACACCCCACAAGACTTGCCGTTTCGAAGATGCTCTGATCCAGTTGTCTTGCCATCACTATTTGGTCCTTGTCAAAGTCACTCAGATCTTGTTGCTTGCCTATTGTTCCTGCTTCCAACACATGAAATTCAAGAACTGACTGTTCACTTGCTGCCCAAGTTATCCCACCCCTTGACAGGTGCCATTATAGCAATATAAATTTTATTCCCTTCACCTGTCAGTGGTTTTAATATCGTGGCTGAACACTGTATGATTATGATTGTATTAAATATGATAATAATGTATTGTATTGAAATATCTGTCCATAAAGTGGTGTCATACTGAAGTTATTTCCTAGAGCTTTCCTACCATAATTATTTTTGTTTGTTATTCTATGTTTTTTCATTATGCTACAATTCTAGTCCCTGTTTTGCTATATTTAGAAGGTTCAAGAATGCATGATATGACACCAGTTGAGTGGGTGAATAGTAAAGGTTTTTTATTACATAGATCAATAGTATCATTAAAGAATAGATCAATAGTGTTGTTAAAGAATATTTACAAAAGTTAAGGATAAAATAGTAAAATCTTTCTAAGTACAAGGATAACGTAATACATCACCGATTAATACAGAAAATTACTATTGTAGAACTACACCTAGGCTAACACAATCATGGCTGGGAAGCCCTTCTTTTTTCAGCCTTAGCCTAGAGCTTCAGATTAATCAGGAAAGTCCCTGCACAATACATTCGTTCACAGGTGAGGCTTCTAAACCAAAAAAATGGAAGTCCCAGCTTTTATAATTGTACTTGCATAACTAATTTGTGAAAATGACATGCGCATTTCATACATGCGAGAGTGCAGCTTACCAGGCATTAGCCCACTCCGGAGTGCTGGCCAGATGCCCAAAGTGTCCTGAGTCATATGATAAGACACCTGCACTTTGTATAGAAGATTCTGGAACTCTGGGCAGTATGCCCAGAATATGCAACATCATAGGATTCTGAGGGTTTTAACTAAATAGCTTTAAAAAAGCACCGATCAATACATACTTATACAATTAGCAATACAGTCCCTAACCCCCAACACTTAACCTCGCATTTAATGAAATCCATGAATCTTATCATTCTTTATCAATATCAACTCTGTGTAAAGTTCCATCACTCATACCACGTGAAATATTAAGCTCATATAGTGCACTGTAATCCTGCCTAATACAGAATAAGCAAGCAATTAGGAAAAAAAACACCACAAAACTCTTACAGTCTTATCGATTAAACGCCAAATGTTAGTGAATTGAAATCCAAGCTGAAAATAAATGAGGAACTATAACTACTCTAGAATTGTCTCCATTTAGTAAAACATTAGAAAATCACCTAAAACTGAAACTTTATTTTTCACGAGATCTGTTTTTTTTAAAAAAATTATATTAAAATATAACAAATTACATTTTGATACAATTCAAACAAGGAAAAGCCAGGGCAAAGATTGCAAATAAAAGGAATTAATAAAAAACATGTTTAATTTCTCCTCTTCTCCGGATGAGTTCTTTATGTTGACTGCCATAAGCAAACAACGCATCTTATAACTATTAATGACAGGGAGCAAAGATGGAGGTGCCCGCATAGAGGGATAAACAGGAGTGGATTTCTACATTCTGTTTTATTTTTCACATCTACAAATATGTATTTGATAAACATAGGAATACGCAAACATAAATGAAAAAATCTGGGAAATTACATTTCTCTTTGACTGCTGACATGATCAAAACTACCCGTTGCCCAAAGAGCACATGCCACCTAAATAGTGGATAATGGCTTTATTTTCAGAATTTAACACAGCCACATTTATTACACCTACCAGCTGTTTGGGCGATTGCCAAACAGACAGACAGAGTCCAAGGTGCCCTGCCTTTTGCCATCAGCCCTAGCATGCTGCAGCTCCCCAAGCTGACTCTAAACTTGACACACACAAACAAAACACAACCTCATTCCAACTTGTAGTGGGTGGGAGAAAAAGAGCTAAGCACCCTATGCTCCTTCACCACTGGTATGTTTTTCCCCCTATCACTCCCTTTTATTTGGTCCCTATACCGCAACATTGTATCCTTGATTATCCAACCACTTACTCTAGGCAGTAGTCATGCTTCCCCATCTTTGTCAGTCTTTGTCATGTCAATTCACGTTAATTCAACGTTTGGTGACTAAATACTTTCAAACAAAATGCACTTGCTGGTAAATTTTAGCTGAAATAAAACTATGCAGCAATCTAGTCAAGATACTATAAACAGGGTGTGTTATTAAACATTTATGTAAATTTAAGAAAGTGGTTGTGTCTGTATATCCAATATATGTCATAAGATATGTCAGTGACATTTGGCTTAAATTGGGTTATTTTATCAGAAACTGACCCTTGGGTGGTTTTATACACAACACATTTTTTGCATTTGAAAAAACCTTTTGCACCTGTTAAAGTGGAGAGTTTAAATTGCTTATTTTTACTAAAAAAAATTGTGAGAAGAGGTTTAAAATTTGGAGTGCCTCTAAATATGATGTTAGGCTTCTCGGGAATAATCTTATTAAGAACATCATCTTGTCGTAGGATGTGCCAGTGTTTTTGGATTATTTTTTTTATAACTTTGTGTTAATTGTTATAATCAAATATAATAAAAACGGATGGTGTGCTCATTTTATTTGTACTTTTATCTTTATAAGTTAGGAGACTGTCCCTGTCGTTCAATTTAACTTTTTTTTATAATTGCATTTAGTTTATCTTCTGAATAATTTTTATCTAAAAAATTGTTTTTTAAAATAATAGTTTGTCCGTTGAAATCTCCTGGTTTCTTTTTAATTTAATTTCTTTTTAATCCTAAAATCTAACTTTTTGGGGCACTGTCAAGCCAGCGGTTATAATGACAACTATTTTGGTCAATGACAGTCCTACAACAAGATGATGTTCTTAATAAGATTATTAAAATAATCCAAAAACACTGGCACATCCTACAACAAGATGATGTTCTTAATAAGATATTTAGAGCTGCTAATAGGTCGAAATGCGTTGGCATTTTAATTATTTGTTTAAATAAAAGTAATATTTTTAGACTACCTATTTGTTTTGGGTCAGTCTTTTATACTTTTATTTAGTTTTTATTTTATCTATACCTGGCACATCTCATCAATCAACCCATCAGGTTCATCATCTAAAGAATCCTAGGTGGAGATTATTCCAGCCACGTTGTTATCATAGAGCGGTTTATCTTCTCTTAAATTGTAAGTACATTTCCTTTTACTATTTCTTACCTGCATATATGGAGAGCACTATGGGCCTTCTTTTTCTTTAATTGCATATGATCTACACTACAACTATCATCAGATGGATATCCTACAGGTGGGGAGTTTAAATACCACTGTATGCTGTTTTACAGAGAGCTGGTTAGAGCTCTCAAAAACACGAGTTGGCATTTTTATCCTTGTGTTGTTTATAGACTTACAATATTGCACTATTGGTCTCCTATGTTCTCTTTTGCATATGCCGCTGATGTTTGGCACTACTCCATAGACGTCTTATCAAACATTTGAAGATTTGTATGACCCCAAAAGGACAATTTTATCTATTTTACTTGGTACCTTTGTATTTTTTATTGCACACAAAATTTATCATATATATATATTTTTTTTTGGTGCTACCTACATCCTCTGTTCTATTTGTTCTATTCATTCCTGAAGGATGTGATCAGTTATTGTAGTGCTGTCCCACCCTTGCTCTTTTATGTTCTTTATGTGTTTTATGTTCATATTGGTGCTCTTTATTAATTTTTGTGGGGGTTTGGGGGATATTATTTGTATAACAGGGAGCACTGTTGTATATGCCTTGTTTACACATATGATATCCTTGAGAAGAACTATTAAGGATTATGTATCCACTATAATAATGTTTAAAAGATAAATGGCACAAGTGAAATTGTGAGAGATTCACTGTTGGTTGGTGTTTTGGATTGTGGTATAGGACACAATAATCAAGTGCAGCACACACAAGGGGTGATGTGATAAAATAATAATATCAGACACTATTTTTCACTCAAAGAAGAGACTACATTTGTCAAACACTGGTGTAAACTGAAACTGTCTCTTTCTCATTTTTGCTATAAAATTAAATAACATATGGAGGTAATTCATCCTAAAAAGCGGCAGAAGAACAAGTCATCCTGTCTCAGTTTACACGCATGTTAATTTTTTTTGGAGGAGAGGGCTGTATCACACACAAGAATATGGTTTCCTATTCACAAAATAATGTGCACCTAGGAGTGTTTGAAAAGCCAAATTTAAATAGTTGCCAAACTTCATTAATTTTATGAAATGTTAAATTGGCTGAACATATAAGAACACCTTCAAAGAGGCTTCTCAGTCACTTCATATCTCATTTTTAATTTAATAGACACATTTATTATTCATGTATATATGTAGAATGTTATAAATCATTACTTGTCCACTTGTGTTTGCCCACACGGGACCATGCGGAATCACCCCATATGGCTCCTATATTTTCGTCCAGATGTCTTCTTTTAGATGAACCCAGCACGAGACTAGCTAAAACTATATGAACCGATTTGATTAATGGATATCTAAAGAGTAAACTAATGCATATTTAAATTTTCTGAAACTACATTATTACATTGGTATATGATTTACCCTTATGGATTGCACTTAATTTCATAGATGTTCAGGGTAGTTTTACACCCTAGTGTTACATGAGCCCTATAATTTTATTATATCCTTTATGACCTCAGGCAACAATATGTAAAAATTACCAATATATGGCACTCACCAAACGGGCAGGGATATTCTTCATGTCGTGCATGGGACAAGGATGGCAATCTAGAAGGTTATAAAAAAACAAAAGACGATCCTGTAGATACGAATATGCATTTCACTATCTATCCTAACTGTTCATATAAGGGTTAATTTGAACCAAGAATAAATTTGGAATTGTATCTCCGATTCTCAGAAATAAATGTATCTAAAATCCTAGTTACGGGAAAAGTACTGATTTCGAAATGTTCTTGTTAATTGTCCAAGATTTCGGTATTTGTAAATATCTGTTATATAACGTAGGATAACCATAAACAGCTGCTCATAACTTGTGAAAAACAATCTATGTCATTGTCACGCCCATATGCAAATTACACAGTTGATGCAGAATCTGGTTTTAATCCATAAAGGGCATAAATCACCTAACATTCCTAAATCGTTTGGAATAACGTGCTTTAAAGCATGTAAAATAAGGAGGGGGGACCTACTAAACAACAATAAGGGGGGGGACCTACCGTCCTCCCCCGCTGGCCCCCACCCCCTGAGCGGTGGGTGGGGGCACTAAAAAAACAATAAGGGGGGGACCTACTTTCTCCCCGGCCCCCACCCCTAAACGGTGGGTGGGGGCCCTAAATAAAGAGAGGGGGGTCCTACTGTCCTCCCCCCGGCCCCCACCCCTGAGCAGTGGGTGGGGGCCCTAGATAATAATGGTGGGGGGACCTACTGTCCTCCCCCCGGCCACCAACCCTGAGCGGTGGGTGGGGGCCCTAAAAAAACATTAAGGGGGGACCTACTGTCCCCCCGGCCCCCACCCCTGAGCGGTGGGTGGGGGCCCTAAATAAAGAGAGGGGGGGACCTAGTGTTCTTCCCCCGGCCCCCACCCCTGAGCAGTGGGTGGGGGCCCTAGATAAAAATGGTGGGGGACCTACCGTCCTCCCCCCGGCCCCCACCCCTGAGCGGTGGGTGGGGGCCCTAAAAAAACAATAAGGGGGGACCTACTGTCCCCCCGGCCCCAACCCCTGAGCGGTGGGTGGGGGCCCTAAATAAAGAGAGGGGGGACCTACTGTCCTCCACCCGGCCCCCACCCCTGAGCAGTGGGTGGGGGCCCTAGATAATAATGGTGGGGGCGGACCTACCGTCCTCCCCCCTTGCCCCCACCCCTGAGCGGGGGGTGGGGGCCCTAAATGAAAATCCCCCACCCCAATCAAGGTGACTAGGGGTCCCAAGCCCCTAGACACCCCCCCACCCAAATCAAGCCATCCCCTACCTACCCCCCTAACCCTAAAAATAGTGGGGGGGAATAAAATAACTAACTTGTAAAAAAAAATTTAACTTACCATTTGACGTCTTCTTTTTTCTAAAATTCAGCCCCCAAAAAGGCCAAATAAAAAGCCATCATACCCGACGAACTTAAAATAAAAGAAAAAACCTAGGCGAAAAAAAATAATCCATCTTCACCCATGGTGGGCTCCGCGCAGACTGAGCTATGCAGGGCGGGGGAAGGCTTATAAAGCCTTGCCCCGCCCTGCAATTAGGCTAAGAACACTCTGATTGGTGGGTTTAAGCCAATCAGAGTGTTTTTTGTCATTTTACATAATTCCAAAGAACTTTCCCACGCTGTGTAAAATGACAAAGAGCACTGTGATTGGATGGCTTGAAAACCACGCTGTGTAAAATGACGAAGAGCACTCTGATTGGCTTAAACCCACCAATCAGAGTGTTCTTAGCCTAATTGCAGGGCGGGGAAAGGCTTTATATGCCTTCCCCCGCTCTGCGTAGCTCAGTCTGCGCGGAGCCCTCCATGGGTGAAGATGGATTCTTTTTTTGCGCTCGGGTTTTTTCTTTTTCGTCAGGTTTTTTTTTGGCGCTCAGGGTTTTTATTTTATTTTAAGTTCGTCGGGTATGATGGCTTTTTATTTGGCCTTTTTTGGGGCTGAAAAATTAAGATTTTAGAAAAAAGAAGACGTCAAATGGTAAGTTTAATTTTTTGTACAGGTTAGTTATTTTATTCCCCCCTCACTATTTTTAGGGTGAGGGGGGTAGGTAGGGGATAGTTTGATTTGGGTGGGGGGGGGGTGACTAGGGGCTTGGGACCCCTAGTCACCTTGATGGGGGGGGGATTTTCATTTAGGGCCCCCACCCGCCGCTCAGGGGTGGTGGCCGGGGGGGACAGTAGGTCCCCCCTTATTGGTTTTTAGGGCCCCCACCCACCGTTCAGGGGTGGGGGCCGGGGGGAGGATGGTAGGTCCCCCCACCATTATTATCTAGGGCCCCCACCCACTGCTCATGGGTGGGGGCCGGGGGGAGGACAGTAGGTCCCCCCTCTCTTTATTTAGGGCCCCCATCCACCGTTCAGGGGTGGGGGCTGGGGGGGACAGTAGGTCCCCCCTTATTGTTTTTTTAGGGCCCCCACCCACCGCTCAGGGGTGGGGGCTGGGGGGGAGGACGGTAGGTCCCCCCCACCATTATTATCTAGGGCCCCCAACCACTGCTCAGGGGTAGGGGCCAGGGTGGGAGGACAGTAGGTCCCCCTTATTGTTTTTTTAGGGCCCCACCCATCGCTCAGGGGTGGGGGCCGCAGGGGAGGACGGTAGGTCCCCCCACCATTATTATCTAGGGCCCCCACCCACCGCTCAGGGGTGGGGGCCAAGGGGGGAGGACAGTAGGTCCCCCCCTTATTGTTTTTTTAGGGCCCCCACCCATCGCTCAGGGGTGGGGGCCGGGGGAGGACAGTAGGTCCCCCCCTCTTTATTTAGGGCCCCCACCCACCGCTCAGGGGTGGGGGCCAGGGGGGGAGGACAGTAGGTCTCCCCCTTATTGTTTTTTTAGAGCCCCCACTCACCGCTCAGGGGTGGGGGCCAGGGGGGAGGACGGTAGGCCCCTCCCCCACCATTCTTATCTAGGGCCCCCACCCAATAAACACAGGTTACTGGCTATGGGGGGATAATGTATAATAAACACAGGTTACTGGCTTTGGGAGGCTAATGTATAATAAACACAGGTTACTGGCTATGGGGGATAATGTATAATAAACACAGGTTACTGGTTGTGGGGGGATAATGTATAATAAACACAAGTTACTGGCTATGGGGGGATAATGTATAATATACACAGGTTACTGGCTATGGGGGGATAATGTATAATAAACACAGGTTACTGGCTATGGGGGATAATGTATAATAAACACAGGTTACTGGCTATGGAGGATAATGTATAATAAAAAAAAATAAAAAAAATGAATGCAGCTTCAGAATTAATCTAAATTGTATGATGTCTAGGAGGTGGGAGGGTCTGGGAGGGAGGGTATGCTGCTTATTGGCTGGAATGTGTCTGCTGACTGTGAGGTACAGGGTCAAAGTTTACTCAATGATGACGAATAGGGGGCGGACCGAACATCGCATATGTTCGCCAGGAACTATTCGCCTGCGAACCGTTCGGGACATCACTAATCCTGAGCTAACGTTATTCATAATGGCATGCTTTTAATGATGATCATAATGAAATGTGTATAATTCAGAGCAGTGTAAGTGCTTTCATTTATACGTTAGCAAACCTTTTTGAGTGGAACAAATTATCAAAAATGTTTTGTTTTTTTACTTCTGTTTTGACTTTAATCTTATGGCGAGCCACATGAGAATGCAAATGCAGATAGCCTTTATAAACAGATTATAGGGACACTCCGGTCACTATAACAACTTAATCTCAATTTTATAGCGTGTTCCTTTAAGTGTGAAAGGAAACATTTTTGATGAAGCCAATCTGTTAGTGAAACGCGTTAAGTGTATTTTAAATTTGTTCTACTATATTTTTATTGCTATTCTACTATGATTTTATTATTTTATTAATAATAAAGTATTTTTATTTTTATTTTAACCTACCCTATTGCTGCCTGCACCAGGCACGACACCAAACTTTCTGTTTTATATTACAAATGTTTGCCTGTTAGAAGAAAACTTATTTGGAAAAAGTGTGAAAGAAGTGAGAAAGAAGGCCAGAAATAAAGAGACGCAAGTGGCCGAGGAACGGAGACTGTAAAGGACCCATTTTTTTTAAAGTCTGCACACCTATTTTAACTAGAAAGTAAATAAATAAATACACTGCTATGCATAGGTATTTGTCAAAATAAAATGTTTTTGTGGTGTGTTTTTTCCTATTTGTATTAATTACACAGATTGGATGAATACAGTTTTGAACTTGCATTCGTTCTCTACAAGGTTACTGTTCTGTGTCACATATCACAGCAGACAGGAGCCATTTGTCAAGGCAACCATGAAACATAATGTTCAGATCCAAGAATAACAAAAGAGGAGAAACAATGCATCAAACTTGTGATGTAATGCCTCAAGGTTTTTTCCCACGCACCCCTTATCTTATATTTCTGTTTAGTACATTTCCTTGAACTTATAGATGTATGTATTTATGCATATGCAACATGGTGTTTCTTATGTGAATTATAAAAAGAGTGAAATGTTCACAAAACAAGGAATCTTTTGGAACCTACATTCAAACTAATAACAATCACACATGGAGTTGCTTTATTATTGTAATCAGTTGATATTCCTTGCTTTGATTAAGATGTCTTGACCATGCCACTAATTTGCTCTACTTCTTTGCTATGATGAGATTGGCAACTAAGATCTACGGAATACAAGATATCTGGTCAATAAGTGCTAGGGAAAATAAGATCCAACACATTTGGTATGGATCCACAGAAAGGTATTTTTTTTTTTTATTCTTTATTTTTCTTGTGCATATGTTTACAAACAGGCTCATAGCGCCACAACAGTGGGTACAAGCTATATATTGGCATATAATATCATGGCAGAGTTAACAGCACATTTAATTTTTATAATATGACACGCTTGGAGTGCACGAGTAGCATTTATATGGACTAGTTAAACCATACTGATTTAAGTAAATGGTCGCCAATGAGTCTATTGACTGTTAAGGCTAACGTCTGATACACACTAGCGACCATAGTAAATAAGCACGCATATTTTATCCTGCTAAATGTAACATTGCTATTTTAGTAGATGATGACTGTTATTTACTAAAGTTCGAACTGCTAGTAATCAAGCTCTTCTAGGCTGACCAGAACAATGAGTGTACATTTTTCTTGGCTGTCTGAGCGTTAAGAGAGTGGTTGCAAGTTATACTAGGAATAGGTAAACCTTGGCATTGCATGTTATGGCAATCGTTATTCTAGCACATTTTTGTGATAATAATATGGTCTCAATCACAGTAGTTTGGCTTCGCTTTTGGTTCGAATATGTTAGCATATTGCATATATCATGGAAGAATAGGTAGAGGAGAGACAAAGGAGGAGAACATGGCTTATGCAGAGATTATACGTACAAGGTTATACTAGTAAGCTCCCGCTAAGCTGATCGAACTTCACATTTGTCTGCCTAAGAGGTGGTTAAATGGTTGCATGTTACGCTAGCTCTAAAGTGTGGGTAGCATAAACACAAAAAGCAGAACATAAGAGCAGCGTCAGCATTGAGATTATACTTCGCTTGTTTAAAATGTCCACCCCATGTTGGTTCCATGTCTGCTCGGTGAGGGTCTGCGTCGGCCTGCTGGGCAGCCCGTCAGTGTGCAGGGCAGCCTGCCACATTGGGATGTAAGGTTTGATGACTCTGGTGATAGTTATAATCCCGTTGGGCGTCCGTGTAGGGAGGCGATGTTTAATTCTTGGGGCATTTTCTGTCAAGACTGGTGCCCGTCCTGGATGAAAGGAGAGCCCCAGCACGGTGGCTCCAGGTCATCAGGTCCCCTGTCTCTGCCCCCCTGCGGGAGGTCGAGCGGCATGCTAGGGTAGTCCAAGGCCTTGTATCGTGTTCCATGACTTGCGGAGCTTTGGCACTTAACCGCCGGTTCCCGCTCATTCTGAGTCGGCTTTCCGCCTGTGTGGTATCAGGATAGGAGGTTGCGTCCGGCGGGTTCTTGCACCAGAGTTGCGTGCCATGCGGTCTCCGCCATTTTGAGAGCGGGCTCTCGCCGGTTTCATGGCACTCCGATGGGTCACAGGGTGGGGGTCGGGATCACCCCTGCTGGCCCGGTGGGGGGGAACAGGGCCGGACCCGCCTAGCCCCTCGGTTCTGCCGTACCGCTGGTGGGCAGGATAGCTAGGCAGTGGCCATCCACCCCGCTCACTGCCGAGCGGTCTCCGTCATGCATGATGGGGATCGCCCCGCCGAGGGACTAAAACCTCGTGGCAAGCCTCTCCTCGGGATCAGGGCTGTTTCTAGCACCGGGGCACAGCTGCAATTTGTCGGGTAAAGATTTTGCCGGTTTTTAGGGGCTAAAATTGTGTTGCTGTTCAGTAGCTATTCCTCTGTACGTCCGCTCAGCATGGCAGTCCGGCCCCGACCCCCACAGAAATGTTTTTTGATGATTTAATGTCTGGATTTTTGGGGCAAGTTGATTCATCTTATGGTATAACCCCTCAATCTTAGACTGTGAAATAGAAATATAATCTAAACTAGCAGGATCCATGGCCCTTTCATAATGTCCGCAAAAGAACAAGGTTCAAAACACTAGGTATGGATCCACTAATCTGAGAAACCCAAATATGCATGTTAATGAGCCTTAGAGGGGTCGTTGGGCTTAGCACAAAGGACTTTCATAGTAGGAAAGACTGATACAAGGATCACTAAGAGACTCCAAAAAGACTCACTTTGATTGTTACTTTGCCTAACAGCACAGGAATTTATGTCCTTCAGAAGCGATTCTGAGTCCCTAATCGAGTACTCCAAGAGTGTTTTGACCCCTTTACTGACATTATTTTAATGTGAGAATCCCATTTTTATTTTATTAAATATCTTTTGTGTGCTATATACTACACTATGTGCGATTTATGTATCATCTTCCCTACCCCTATTGCTTGTCTTATATATTTTGGAATAAGAGACCAGCAGGGCCGGACAAAATTTGGCCCGAGCATTTTCTAATCAGAGAGGCCCACTGGTAGGGGATGGAGCCAGAGAGGGGGCATGTTGTATCATCACCAATGACAAGCACATCCCCCCAAAGTGAGCATGTTTGTTCACTGCTCTTCCAGGCCAGCCCATGCCCAGAGCTCTACTAAAGAGCTCTTGCATTGGAAAAAGGCCCAGTGTAAAGCGCTGTGCTATGTTTGCTTGTGACTTGTCTCTGGTGTCTCCATAAGTGGGATACCAGAGAACAAAAAGGCCAATAGAGAGTGATGTGTATGAGTTTGATGGCTAATTGTGGTATATAAGATGTGTTGTGTTGATCAGAGGTGTGCTGTGTGTGTCATGGATGGTTTGTGTCTGTCAGGGATGTTGTGTGGGGGTGCAGTGTGTCTATAGGGGATCTAGTGTTTGTGAGGGGTGCAGTGTGTGAGTGTGTTGGGGCCTGTATTGTGTGTGGAGGAGGTATGAGAACGGAGCAACTGAATAACTTAGTGTAATAAATATATATATATATATATTACACTAAGTTATTCAGTTGCTCCGTTCTCATACCTCCTCCACACACAATACATATATATATTATTTGTGTGTTAATAATGAATCAAGAAACAAAAGTTTACCGTTCCCTTTCCCTTCTTACCTTATTGCAAAAGTTTCAGTTACATCACAGATTTAAGGTTATCAATAGCAGTAGTAATGTTAATTGGTGACAGTGCATATTAATCGGTTTGTATCCATATTGATATCTATGTGTTTTCAATTAAGTATTCTGAAAATGGACAATTATATATAGTGTATAGTTACTATGCATATGTATTTTCTGTGTTATGGATTTTGCTTTTTTATATTCTGAAGCGTGCTTATTTGTACTTTATTTGATCATTCAAGAATAGTTTGTATAAGTTTGGCAGCATTGTTTGCAAATGTCATCAACTCAGGGAGGGATTTGTGGTTTGCTAACTGTCAGGCATCATTCATTAATTAGCTTAACAATATAAGTACTTTTTCATGTAATTTTGACTGTTGAATTTGATTTGACAAATTTGATGGGTCAGTTAAATTGTCAATAAATCTGTTTGTGTGTGAAATTTTACTGCTTGATACAAGTTCTTCGACAGCCGTTAACATGTCAATAATTATCAATTGATAGATTTAAAATCCAATATTGTTGGTTTAAAAACTTGATCTGATTAGCTTAACTATAAACCGTGTAATTAAAGTCTCAGAATTAACAAATGACTCTGCTATGCTCTAAAATCTGATTTTTCTCATTAAAAAAACAAAAAACAAAAAACAACTTGCTGTAGCGTGTACATACATTTAACATACTTTCCATCTGATCTCCAAATGTATACATAAAAGGTACAGTCCTTAACAAAGCTCAAATTTTAATTATTTATATGGTACAAATATTCAGTTTCCGAATTACCCTTTTTTTTTTTTTTTTTTCTAATAAGTATATAGATATCTACAGCATTTCGCCAGTCATGAATATTGTCCAACTAACTACTTTTCTTCGTTGCAAGTTAATTCACATATTAAGGTAAGCCACTGTTTTTTAATGCGGATATTCAATTAATTTTTTTGGAGAGAAATTGTGCGGAGCTTTGCTCCCTTCTCTGTGTGTTCCAATGCTTGCTCTGTATAAATCATAATCAGAACGTGATAGTTGTAGCACATGGGAACAATATGACTTCCCTAAGGTCATAATTAGCTGACACTGAAATCAAGCTCATTTCTCCTTCTCTAGAATCTGAGTCAATTTACACTTCTCTCTCTCACGAAACCAGCTGTGGCTATAATAAGAGAGTAAAAATACAATTTGTCAGAATTTCTTTGTAATTTTTACTTCCTTATAAAATCATTATTTGTAATCACAGTTACAAGATTGTATTGCAAATTTGTCAATATAATTATACCTGCAATTTGAGATAGTGGTAAGTTAAAGGCACACTCCAAAGTGAATGTTTTTTAATGCATTATCTAGATTTTGTATTTAAATGTGCATTCATATTTTTTGTAATCATAAAAAATAAATAAAATAAATACTAACTATTTTCATGCAGATTTGTAGCAGTTTCCACAGATCTGCCACATCTCTAACCAGGATGGTATTCAAATTTTAAAACCCTATTCAATTGCTGTAATTTTTAAAAAGCTCATAGCTCGGCACAGAATGACTAGAGCAATTTTATAATTCTTATACTCCATTAAAATAAAAAAGGATAAGATAGAATATGTTGGTCTTATGCAGTTAGTATATAAGCTTCATTCTCGGGTTTTTTTTTAGAACACACACAGAAACCCTGAGCATTAGAATTGCAATGTTTCCTTTGGTGATGGATGTGTGGCTGGTAATTGAGAAGTGCCTTTCTGAGTGTTGTTTTTAATTGTGTTTTTACCTGTAATGGTGTATTGACTTGGATATGGGGGCCCCATAGAGCTGGGTTTGATGATTGGTTTCAGATGAGGCATTGCCATGAAGTGTAAAAGCTAGACAATGTAGTTGTGTTGTAGGTATAAAGGTGTAACATTACCTACCAGGAATTCAGGAGTCGCATTGACTCTGGACAGAATTCGGACAGCTGGTGCTGTTCTCTTGCATTCCCTCCTGCATCTTTAAGGCCAAATTACTACTTGCGGAAGCTGTCTGGCTATGCCCATTTATCCAGTCTTGTGTTTGAGTCATTCTGATGACTCTTTGAGACACAAACAGGTGCCCAATTTTGACACTCACAAATGTTTTGAGATACAGAAGTGATGCAACTTAGTTGCCTATATAAGCCCTCTCTTGACTTTACTCAGTGCCCTTTCAATGTGGCCCTTTGACTTCTGATGATTCTCTGTTTCTGACCTTAGCTTATTCTCGCTTTGAGTGGCTCTACTATCCTTGACTGAACTTGGCATCTGTACCTGTGATATTCTGTTTCACTGGCCTAAACTTTGTATTCGCAACTCCTTCTTCCCTTCCCTTCCCTTCCCTTCCCTCTTTGTTGGTTTTGTGCTTTAAGCTACTATGTTTGAGTGTAAAATGCATACACATTTTCTGTCTCTGTTTGTATAATATTAAACAGAACACCTACTCAAGTATTTACCTTAAGGGGAGGCATGTTCTGTAATTGAGAAAATCCTGGTAACAACAAACCACGTATGAATAAGTTGCAAAAATGATCAATATGACTTTGTTTTAGCTTAACTCTCCAGATATCAAAATAGTGAATATAATTGCTCTATATATAGCTTATAAAAAGGAGTATGGAAATTATGAACTACAAGAAACATGCACTACTATCTATTTTTAATTTAATATTAACAAATGTGACAAAATAGTTCTTATTTGTAAAGTGCTTGCTATCTGATTATTACTAGTGCTTACAACAAAATTACAAGTTGCTATGTCTTTAGTTGTTTTTGTAATAATAATACTAATAAACTGAATAGGAACTCACATATTGTGAAATAGCACACAAAAGATGAGTTCGGCATCCACTGGCTTTTTCCTGTGGCACAAATCATGTACAAGTTGAGTAAAACCTAAAGCAGCTTGGAGTTGGAGGAAAATGTGAGGTTCATTTACCATAATACCCATTTATACAATTCTGTGAGAGATACCCAGCAAGTATGTTCAGAAAACATATTAAATCATAGCCAAATATTAATTCTCACTGCCCTCCACTATACAGCCTTGCTCTTTACTGCTCACATTTCCAAGGAACCCAATGTGCCTAGCAACTGTGCCATTATTCCGGAGTATCTAGCTAGTATGCCCTAGGAATCTTGTCTAACAATACATAGCAATAGTGGTACGTCTCCCATGGACATTTTTTTGCATGGACATTTAGCACACATTGAGCCAAATATATATAAGAAAGAAGCAGTAGTGGTGACAGTAACCATCTCCAATTTACTGTAATGACCCTCTATGTTTATCACCATCATGAATATGAGAGGACCATCAGCAAGATATAGGCCAGCACCTAAAAAGGCAACGTAGGAAGGCACGGTTGTGTTTCCAGATTTTAGATTGGCCATTGTTAACACTTAGGAAAATATAAGAAATAGCAGAGCTAGAATGAACAATAACCAGGCTAAACTACTATGCGTCTGGGCCAGGTCGAGTCAGGAAAAATGTGTACTATCAGGACATAGGTAAAAGCAAAGACAGGGATAAAGACATGATAACCATACCAGAATACTATCACAGGTCTAGGAACTAGCTGGGTCAGAACCAAAATAGTCAAAAGACAAACAAAACACATTTAAAGTCCATAAAGGATGCCATTATAACGACCCACATCATTCTAGGATCCAACAAGTAGAAAATGACGTGGAAAATGACATCCAAAGTGCAGCAAAAATTAAGCTGGAGCGTCATTCCCTTTCTAAAATATTACAATTGCTGGTTAAAAGTAATTGTGTTTCTAGACATATAAGTACACAAAAAAATAGAAAATAAAAAACACTCAAAGAACCATAACCTCTACAGTTTGTTGTGGTGGTTATGGTACCAGAAGTGTCCTTGAGTTCTGCTAGAGTCAGTATTCAAACTGTTTAAAAACGGTTGGGCAACTTAGGCTGAATCCGACTGGACACCTCCTCTGCAACGGGAACCATCTTCACCTCTAGTCTCTGTTACTAATCTTTATGTCAATTACTTGTTATCAAATAACCCCATTCTATTATTGTAAAGTACTGCAAAATATGTTGGCACTATATAACTAATAGTCATCATAACCACTACAGCAGGATGTAGTGTTGTAATGCTTGGAAAAACCCATCAAATAGAAATTGGGTGAAAACGTACCTCCTGTCCAGCTCCAAAAATGCCACCATCACATTGTTTTCATGGTTGTTCCAGTAAAGGATCACCCACCCCAAGCTCCATCTACCTCCCATCACTTCCTTGCAATTGACCCTGGTTGGAATGCCAGTCACATTAGTTGGGGAAGGTAGGCAGAAGAGTGGCCTGACAAAGAAGTTCCCACAACAAAGTTAGTTTTGCTTTGAATAAATCCATACCAATGGTCTAGAAAGCCCACTCTCTCAATTACATGGTATATACGGTGGTGGAAGTGAGTGACATTTGCAACACCAAGGCAGCCTGAATGCTTATGCGCCTGACAGCTCCTGTTCGTGGAATGCAATTGTGTCTTATCTATTATAGGAAAAAAAGTGTCCTTTTAATATCTCTTTAAACAGAAAATATATTAAAAATAAATTTCAGTTTATTCCGTTCTCATTTTTACGCCTAATTTTCTACAATCATTAAGTGACATAACAGAGCCAGCTGCCCTATATCGCAATCTCCAATGGTCTGCCATTCTGTTCTGTGTAAATCTACATATTTATTGCCATTTCCTGCTCAGTAAATCAGTATGTTGTACATTTTCTATTCATCTCCTGTATTTGATTCTGCGTTTCCATACTCCTCGTGATCAATACAGTGTGCATTTACTTTGCTTGCTTCCTATACACACTCCTTTGACATGACCTACTTTTCCGCAGTTGTAACATATTGCCTTGTAAATCTGCACGTTATTGCCTCATGACCTTGTTTGCCACAACTTAAGCGTGCATTCCTCATGTGCTATGATGAAGATATTTACAAAAACATACAAACTTATTGCTGTACTTGTAGGACTCATTTTAAATATCTATTTTTGTACTTTTTCCCCCCAATTATATTTAACACTATAATGAAATGTCTAAGTCTGTTATTACTCTCCTTTGTGTGGGTTATCACTATATATATGTGTTTTGGCAGTGGCAGAATTATGCATGCATCCATGCACTTAGGGCCACCCCATGGGCATATCTCTAAAGGGGCCCGATCAGCGCTGTGGATTTCTAATAGCTGTGGATTTCTAATAGCCGAATGGGCCCTTTTAAGGATCCTGGCAGTGCTGGGAGGAAGTGAGCTCACTTCCTCCCAGCTAACACCCGCGCGGGAGGAAGCACTGGGGAGTGAGAGGAGGAGAGAGTCGGACCCACATCAGCCCCAGCCAGCAGAGTCTACCCTCCTGCAGCCTAGAGGTAAGAAACAGAAAAAAAGTGTGTTTGTGTATGTATCTATCAGTGTGTGTCTGTCTGTATCTGTGTTTGTTTCTGTGTAGCTATCAGTGTGTGTGTATCTGCTTGTATCTGGGTGTCAGTGTGCACCTGTGTAATGTATGTTTTTGTTATTGTTTTATTATATTTGATTATTTTATAGCAGTGCTGCAGCTTTTATGTTCATGGTTTTCTAGTGTCTGTGCTTTTGATCTTTATTTACACTTTTTGTCCACAATCATTTTCACTACTTAATTGATATGCCCCATTTATTTTAGTTTTAGTTTTAGTTGGGGCTCTATTTAAATGTTTAATCAGATTGTTACGGTTAGTTTTGGTAACTTTGTTGCAATGTCTATCTTTTCTATTTGGTGTTGCCTGTCCTGGCTTTTTGATCTTTACAACAGACTGCCGCAGTTCAGGGCCCATGTTGTGTACATTTTTATTTTGCATACCCTGTCTAATATTTTATTATGTGCATGGCCCATTTGCTGTCCTTTGCATTTATTTTTTAAAGTATGTTGTTTAATTAGTGCAATAAATGATTTCTCTATATGTATCGCTGGAGTGCTCACGCTATTTTTGTTTTATGACATTCTCAACTAAAGTTGTGTTTATTTGGTGTGAATCTTCCCATAGAATTGATTATTTTATTATTGTTTCTCTACATTTTCACCCATATATTTAATTTATATTTTGGTTCTGTGTGTATCTATGTGTGTGAGTCTGTATGTATCTGTGTCAATGTACACCTGAGTGAGTGTATCTTTCAGTGTGTATACATGTGTGTCTGTATGTCTCCTATGTGTGTATGTGTATCAGAGTATCAGTGTGTGCACCTGAGTGTATGTGTGTGTATCTACGTGTGTGTCTGTATATATCTGGGTGTCAGTTTGCACCTGAGTGTGTATCTGTGTCTGTATCTGGGTGTCAGTGTGCACATGTGTGTGTGTGTGTGTGTATAACTCTGTGTCTGTATATTTGCATGTATGTCAGTGTGTGCCTGTATCTCCTATGTGTGTTTGTGTATATGTGTATCAGTGTCAGTGTGTGTATCTGTGTGTGTGTCTGTATGTACCTGTTTGTCAGTTTGCACCTGAGTGTGTCTGTGTATCTGTGTGTCTGTTTTGCACCTTAGTGTATGTGTGTGTAACTATGTGTCAATATGTGTAACTGTGTTTCTGTGTATGTCAGGGTGTGCATCTGTATGTGTGTGAGTATAGACTGCAGACAAATGCACGCCTGCATTCAAACACCAACATTCACATACACACATGCTCCATTCAAAAGCATGTTTACATTCAAACACACATACACTGCTCAGTGCTAAATACAGCCCGGCATAAATGGGCAAATTGTATATCCCCAGCTAACAGATGCGGACCTACATTTGGACACTTTACACACGCTGCATCCACTAAACACACAGTGTGCATTGACTACACACACACAGACTCTGCATTCATTCTACACACACACTGCATCCTTGTGGGCGGATTCAAGGGCGGGCCCTGTGGGAAGACTCGTGGGTGGGCTCTGGGGGCCCAGACCTTGAACTTTGTCAGGGGATCCAAAATGTCTGATGGCAGCCCTGCAAACAAGTATTGTTACTTTTTCCTATTCTTGGACAAACACCAGGTCTGGCATTGACCCATTCTGCTTCTTCTTGGAACTGAGAGGAAATTGAATCTTTATGAAATATGTAATTGCTATAGTGAGTAATGTTCGATCATTATATTTATTAAAGGAACACTCCATTAGGAATTAAAATAAATAAATAAATAATAATTTTACTAAATATATTGCAAGAATGCTGGATATTGCGTAGCCATTAGGCCAGGCAATATTGTAGCCATTTTTTAATGTCAGCACAGTCATAGTCATCATTTTTCCTTCTGCTTTTGTTGACTAAATTGCTTCCCTGAATTTTTTTTATGTATCAAAATTTGGCTGAACTGAACAGCTACAGGCACCACCTTTTTATTCTGCCATAGTTCAGTTCGAAAGACCAAATTCTTCGCCCCACACAAGCCTCTTAAAAAATAAAGCACTTAAAGGGGCACTCCAGTGCCATGAAAAAAAAATGTTTTCCTGGCACTGCAGGTCCCCTCTCCCTCCCACCCCCTATCCCATGTTGCTGAAGGGGTGAAAACCCCTTCAGTGACTTACCTGAGACCACCGCCGATGTCCCTCGGCGGTGGTTTAGGGTCTGCCCACGCTCCTCCCACGCTGACGTGAGCCGGCGGGGGAGACCGATTGCGCATGCGCGGTCGCCGGCGGGATGAGACCTAATGCGCATGCATGCGCATTAGACCTCCCCATAGGAAAGCATTGAAATGCTTTAAATGCTTCCCTATGGGCATTTTAGCAATGCTGGAGGTCCTCACGTAGCGTGAGGACGTCCAGCGACGCTGTAGCACAAAACCTGTGCTATAGCCACTAGAGGAGGAGTTAACCCTGCAATGTAAATATTGCAGTTTATGAAAACTGCAATATTTACAGTTGCAGGGTTAAGGTTAGTGGGAGTTGGCACCCAGACCACTCCAATGGGCAGAAGTGGTCTGGGTGCCTAGAGTGTCCCTTTAAGCAAGGTGAAGTGGTTGATATGTTTGAAGTGTTCCTTTAACTAATTTCTAAATTTTGTACTAATCTATCAAAGGAAAATGGTCATCACTAGGGAGTGATTTCTGGCAGACTAGGAAACTGTTTTAAAATGTGCTGTAGTGTTTATGGTACTTGAATTGTTTCTTTAAAATCAATTGTGTTAAAAACAGTACTATAATATACTTATAAAGTATAATAAAAATGAAAACATTCAGGCCCACCTCACATCAGTCTGTATCAGTCTACTTATATGTGAACTCTTGCATCCTGTAATCATGTACATTTTCCCATACTGTCATTATTTTACATTGTGAGACAAGATGAAACATCACAATCAGGGCCAGATTAAAAGCCCAGTGGGCCTGGTGCTGACAATTATGACGGGCCTAGTTACAGAATCATATCGACCAAAAACAGTAAAACACTCCCAAGCGTCATGTATCTGATGGAGATGGTGCTGGAGAGAAAGAAAACAGCAGCTATAAGAAAACACATACCCTATGCTAATCTCCCTCTAATTTATGTTTTCATCTTTCAAGTAAATCCATACCCCCTAACAGCAGTGTCCAGCCAAGCAGGAAGTCAATGGGCACGGTAAAAGGGTGTACCACTGACACAAATCACGTAACCTGCCAAAAGGGGCGAACATGCCCAAAAAGAGGACTCGTCTGCCCAAAGAATTAGAAGGCCAGCCTGGCATGAATGCATGTCAGGCTGCCTGCCAATCATGCAGCTGGCCAACTAAGGGCATACTATGCAGACAGCACCCTGAGCTTGGCATAAATGCATCTAATGATGCGCTCGCTCAACGCTTTCTAAGGACTGTCCCCTAGCACTTGCTGGTCCACTTGTCTCCTTACCTTCTTACTAGCAAGCAGACGCTCCTGGTATATAGTCTGGGACAGAGAAAAGCTGTGTGTACTGAGTGTAGAAGAAAGGGAACATGCCATAGTGTTAGAGAGACCAAAGTCAGCATTACCTTAAAGGATCACTATAGGGTCAAGAACACAAACATGAATTCCTGACCCTATAGTGTTAACACCACAATCTAGCCCCCCTGGGCCCCTCATGCCTCCATAAGTATAGCAAAATCTTACTGTATTCAAGCCTGAAGCTGTAACTCTGCATGCTGTTAGACTCAGAAACACAAGCAGTCTGCTGACATCATTAGAAGAGGTAGCCTGATCCAATCACAGTGCTTCCACATAGGATTGGTTGAGACTGTCAAGGAGGCAGATCAGGGGCAGAGCCAGCATGATTCAAACATAGCCCTGGCCAATCAGCATCTCCTCATAGAGATGAATTCAATCAATGAATCTTTATGAGGAAAGTTCAGTGTCTGCATGCAGAGGGAGGAGACACTGAATGTTTGGATGCATTGTAGGCAGCCATAACCCAGGAAGGATCTCTAACAGCTATCTGAGGAGTGGCCAATGAAGTTATCCCTAGGCTGTAATGTAAACACTGCATTTTCTCTGAAAAGACAGTGTTTACAGCAAAAAGGCTGAAGGTAATGATTCTACTCACCAGAACAAATTCAATAAGCTGTAGTTGTTCTTGTGACTATAGTGTCCCTTTAACTATATTCATTGTCAGCCAGTCCACACAAGTTTTGTTCCCATACATCCCTCTTACGTTTCCATACTTAAGTACTTGGAAAAACATACCGGCCTTACTAATTTGCATAATTAAATATGTATGGGTGACATCACATGATGTAAATCACAAGGAGTGACATAAGAGAAAATGCTGTAAAATCACCAAAAAACTACTTAGTTTGATTTTGCTGTATAGATGGATTCCTCCTAGTGCCCCCATGTCTCCCAGTACCCTCATGACTCAGTGCCCCCATGTGTCGATTACTCCAGGTCTCAGTGTTCCTATGTGTCACAGTGTCTCAATGCCCCATGTCTCCCTGTGTCCCCATGTATCCCAGGTTCCCCATGTCACTAGGACACTAGGAAGACGGGGAGACCTGGGGACACGGGGAGACCTAGGGACACTGAGACACCAGTGACACTGGGAGACTAGGGGACTCTGGCTGGGACACATGGGGACACTGGGAAAATAGGGGACACTTGAAGACATGGGGACACAGACACCAGGGACACAGACACTAGAGACACTGGCTGGGGGACATGGGGACAGTGAGACACTGGCAGACTAGGGGCACCGGGAGACTAGGGGTCACTGGGAGACTAAGGGGCACTGAGACACCACGGACACTGGCTGGGAGACATGGGGACACTGTGTCCCCATGTGTCTGTGTCATAATGTCTCCCAATGTCCCTTAGTGTCTCATTGTATGTCTCCTTGCAGCCTTTCCCCCATCCCTTACTTCTCTGAGCTGTAGGCTGTCTCTGCAGGGTGGGAGTTGCTGTCTGGACTCTCTGTAGCTGCACCCCTGCAGATCAGTGAGTATAGATAAGCAGGGAGGGATTTGCTGAAAGTTTCTATCCCTGCCTATATCCACATACAGTGACCCCCTACTGGCCAGTGCTGGTATTGCATAGCAATCTCTCTTTTATACTGAGAAAAATACCAGCATTTGTATTGCCAGTATCACTGCAATATTGGCACCAGCCAGGCAGCCTCAAATACTGGCTGTGCCAATAAAATAAAAGCCAGGTGGAATCCCTCAGAGTAATGTGTGAAAAAAAATGTAAAAAATAAATTAAAAAAATATATATTTTTTGTTTACTTTTTTTTTTAAATCAATGGGCCTATTCCATGGGCCTGGGCCTGGAGCTGCAGCTCCATCAGCCCCTATGTTAATCCGGCCCTGATCACAATAAGCATCCTACATGGACTATTCCTTTATAGATACTTGTTATCTTCTGATTTTAGCTATATAAGGAACCATTTAAGAAGGTGACAACTGCTAGTCCAATCAATGGTTTTTAATAGTGGGGCAAAATATTTCTATTTGTATGCTAGTATATAAGAATTATATAATATACCGTATTTTACAAAGATTACATTGGTTTTGTAAGTTTATAGATTTCATAATTAAGCATAAATTTCATAATTAAACTGGCGTTCTTTCATTGAGTCTTTTTGATTAGTAATATGTTTAACCACAAATTAATATCTACAGATTATTTTGCTAAACATAAATTCAAATTAATGAAAAAATAATTTTATTATATTAATAATCATATTAATTGAATTTATGAGTGTGTTTTTATCAGCTTTGGGGTAATTAACTAACTAATGTTATTTTCCATCTGTGCATTTCTTGGTTCCTGCTATTGTTAATTTGGTTACACTAATATTCATTCAAGACACATCTAAACATGGTATGTGTAACATTTCTATGTAACATTTCTATTTGTGTATATTACAATTGTCAGATACCATAAAATGAATGTAATTTCTAAATGCACACTAAGCCTAACTGTAACACTAACAACAATACCTAACAATACCTAAACAGCGATTTGACTTACATTAGCTCTTGTGATCGGCCCAGACGGACTCACCTTCACTCCCCACGCGAATCAATGATCGTTGGGCGCCCATGACACGACCCTAACACTAGTTCACCATTTGACCTTCCTTTGGTTGGTACTAACCATTGCATCTTGGGGACATTCCACAAAACTGGCCATTTTAGAGATGTTCTTACCCAGTTGTCTAGGCATCACTATTTGGTCTAATTTTGTCAAAATTACTCAAAATCTTTCACTTGCCTATTTCTCCTGCTTCCAAAACATGAAATTCAAAAACTGATTGTTCACTTGCTGCCTAACATATCCCACTCCTTGACAGGTGCTATTGTAACAATATAACCAAATGTTATTCACTTTACCTGTCCATGGTTTTAATATTGTGGCTGATTAGTTTACTCCGCAGGCCACATAATCCTAAATCCAACCTCTAACAGTAAACCACCAATCCCAGGGAAAGTGAATCCTGAAACGCTTTGGGTCTAATTTTTACATCATTTTATTGCTAGCCCTGAGTCGCCCGTAATACCTCAAGGGAATTAACAACTCCAGTTACAGAATATGTGATAGTGCCATTTTAACGCACTGTATGTGGAGTTCATTATACAGCGCAGTGTGGGGGTATTGAAGTGTGTGCAAGATTTTAACGCAGTAGGGTAAAGAGTTAATACAGCATGGCTTGAGGTTAACAGCAGCAGATGCAAAGTTTATAAATATAGGTTCATGTAATACTCTGAGTAAACAATAAAATGTTTGTTGTCACAAACACTGGCTTGGAGCATGGTGTAGGATTTCAGGAAGGGGTTAATGAAATACAAGCAGGAGGGAACATGACATTTACTTTTGGCTGAAGCCTCAAGTTTTTTAGCCACCTAGCAAAACCCCTGATAACATAAATATTTTATCAAGTATGTTTTGTACACTAAGAAATGTATAATAAGTAACATACGTATAATATAAACCTGTAGAAGAAAGATGGCTAATCTGTAAAGATGTTTGTGAACTGACTTTACAGATGCTAATCTTGGTTATGGCCTTTGTGAGCCTTGTGGGATGCAGCTGTGCATCGGTGCAGTGTGTCAGCGTGTGAGTGCAGGGGTATATCTGTGCAGAGTGTCAGTGTGTGAGTGCAGGGGAATATTAGGGTGGAGTGCCAGTGTGTGAGTGCTGCTGTGCATCGATGCAGTGTGTCAGTGTGTGAGTGCAGGGGTGTATCGCTGAAGAGTGTCAGTGTGTGAGTGCAGGGGAATATTAGTGTGGAGTGTCAGTGCAGCTGTGCATCGGTGCAGTGTGTCAGTGTGTGAGTGCAGGGGTGTATCTGTGCAGAGTGTCAGTGTGTGTGTGTGGAGGGGTATATTAATGTTGATTGTCAGTGTGTGAGGGAAGGGGAAATTGAGTGTCAGTGTGTGAGTGCAGATGTATATCAGTGCAGAGTGTCAGTGTGTGAGTGCAGGTGTGTATCAGTGCAGAGTGTCAATGTATGAGTACAGGGGTGTATCACTAAAGAGTGTCAGTGTGTGAGTGCAGGGGTATATCAGTGTGGAGTGTCAGTGTGTGGGGGCTGGGGTATATTAGTGTGGAGTGTCAGTGTGTGAGTGCAGGTGTGTGTCAGTGTGTGAGTGCAGGTGTGTATCAGTGCAGAGTGTCAGTGTATGAGTACAGGGGTGTATCAGTGTGGAGTTTCAGTGTGTGAGTGCAGGTGTGTGTCAGTGTGTGAGTACAGGTGTGTATCAGTGCAGAATGTCAGTGTGTGAGTGCAGGTGTGTATCAGTAAACAGTGTCAGTGTGTGAGTGCAGTGGTATATCAGTGTGGAGTGTCAGTGTGTGGGGACTGGGGTATATCGGTGCGAGTATCAGCGTGTGAGTGCAAGGGAGTATCGTTGTGAATTGTCCGTTTGTGAATGCAAGGGTGTATCGGTGTAAAGTGTCAGTGTGCCAGTGCAGGGATATATCAATGCAGAGTGCCAGTGTGTGAGTGCAGGGGTGTATCTGTGCGGAGTGTGAGATTGCTGGTTTGTTTTTATATGTTGTCTGTGTGTGTGTGAAAGGCTGTTTTGTGTATAGTGTACATGAATAAAGTGTGTATGGAGTTTGCAAGCTTCCTGTCTCTCACCTGAACTTCTTATCTCTTTTAAGTCCCTATGACTTTTTTCAGTCTGGTCTGTCAGCAGTTCTTACTTCATGTCCATCTGTAGCATACATGGGTGGCTTCACACGATCCCTCTTAAACTGTATTAATTAACTAAGCAGGAGCTTCACTCTCAAAGTCCAGAGGGTGAAAATGCCAGTATTAGAGATCAGACAAAGGATATTACCTCGCTAATAAAATATGGTCAAATTAAGTGACTGGACAACCAAGTGGCAGATGTTATGCATTTTGGATTGAGACATGCACAAACAATTCATACTTTGCATGGTATTGAGTTAGTTAAAATATTAAATAAGAAGTACTGTAAATTATTGTATGAGACTGTATACTGTATCTTTGTACATGGTGTCCGCTGTATGGTGTGTGGTGACCGACACTGGAGTTTGGTGTGCGTTAAGTTTCACTTTTGGCTAAAGCCCAAAATATCATTAGAACCTAGCAACTCCGGGGAAAAACTATAAGTTCATTCTAATATATCTAATCATTCTTTGTGTATCTGTAGTCTTGGGTTTCGTGAAGCTTGTGAGAATATAAACCACAGAAAATGAGCTGTCATGTCATATGTACGGCAAGGTGAAGGCCAAGTTCAAATTACAACCAAGAAAAGAAGGCAAGAGATTACTGAGGAAGAACAAGAGTAGGCCTCCCTACATTCTGCAGTCTGCACATAAGCAAGGTTGTGCTGTGTATATTTAGGGTAGAATGAGTTAAGTCAAGTGGCATGTCATGGACTACTCTAAAATATCCTGAAAAATTCAGAAATATCATGCAGTGTCCTGAGGTACTATAAATATTTTGAAGTTTACTAAATATCCTGGAGTTATTTCCTAAAGTCCAGCAATGTACTGATCAAAAAGGGCTCCAGTCGGTCATTGTACTTTCTTCTAATATTTGGTCCTGTATACCTGTGTTGTATTGTCAGTGAAGGGTAAAAATATAAGATAAATTGTTGAATCTTTATAAACTATCTAGTATGTGTGGTATTTTACCCAAGCTGAAGTAATTTCAGATGTGGCCCTAAATGGGAAATAAATCCTTGTTATCGGTGGATAAAATAATGTATTTTTTATTTAGCAATATTTCTGATGTGGTTTCAAATTTTATCATGGACCATAAATCTCATGTGGAGACCACCACTGGAGCAAGTAAAATGTGAGGATAAATGGACAAGCTTTCATTTTGTATTAGTTTGAAATTCAAAGTTAGCCAATGTATATAAAGAATTTGGAGGGAATGGTTTAATGGTATATCTATATCTGTTTAATTAGGTTTTTAATATCTACTTCTCTGGATCCCTGAGATCTAGAAGCTAGGTTTTGTGTCATATCCGATTCAGAATGTCACATTATCTACACATGAGCTGAGGCCAATGAAGGTGTTGTGGAAATCTCTGGTTATTGGAGGTAATATTTGCAATGGCTTTTGTTTGACAACACATCCATTGGGATGTTGTCAGAATGGAACTTTCAATAGGTATCCTTGTATTTTATTTTTTGTTTCAGTTTTGCATTATTGTAGAGCATTGCTGGCAAAACAGGTATTTTCTATACTCCTGTTTCTATTAACTGAAGTGTTAAAGGGACACTGTAGTCACCTAGACCACTTCAGCTCAATTAAGTGTTCTGGATGCCAGGTCCCTCTAGTTTTAACCCTTCAGATGCAAACATAGCAGTTTCCTAGAAACTGCTATGTTTACATTTGGGGTTAATCCAACATCTAGTGGCTGTCTTCCGGACAGCCACTAGAGGCGCATCTGCGACGCTGGAGGCATATTATGCCTCCATCGCGCAGAGTGTTCATCGGAAAGCATTGAGAAATGCTTTCTTATGGACACTTTGAATGCACGCGTGGCACTGCTTTGTTTTCCTGACACTGTAGAGATCCTTTAATGATGCTTGGCAAAAAGTGCTTATGAGGGAAAATTTGAGTTCATGCCAAACCCAAGTACATTACATGTAACTGGCATATATACATAGAAAACCTTTTGTACACAGCTCAGATTCAGTGAAGAGTGAAGAATGTTAATGCAGTGCTTCCGGCTTCTAGAACTGTGAGTAATTAACTTTCTTACTAATGACTCTAAAGTAATATTTCATGGTCTACAAAAGCTCTAAAAAGAGAGACATTAAGAAGTCACTGCCTATATTATTTTTGTACTAAATATGCATTACTAATTTGTAAAGGATATTACTTGGTAAAGCCGCATTGAATAATTGGCACAATGATTTAAGTATACTCTGGTACACTGATGTTCTAATTATTTTGAAAGTAATAATAAAAAAAAAAAAGAACTCTAGTAAAAATCCCTTAGGAGATACATAACTGTGAGCGCAGAGCATATTAATCAGCCATTTATCTTTTTATTTAGTGGAATCAGAGATCAATACAATAAAGGGCACCCAATAAAGGGCACCCAGTACATCATATACAAAAATTGCATTGTCAATACTGTAAAATGTAGAAAATTAATTTCAGCTTTAGATCAGAAGAAATTAAATAAAAGCTGTAACCATTTTCTACAGGGTTTTATTTGTACAACAAGGAATATTGGAGACCTGGTTAGGGAATCATAAAATTTAAATAATTAAAAAAAAAATCAATATAGAAATGTAATTAGTGGGTACAGACTTCATAACGTAGAACACAAAGTGGCCGCCTATGCGGACGATATGCTATTTTTTCTAGATAACCCCACAATCTCTTTTCCCAACCTGCTCCGAGCCTTTAGGACCTTCGGCGGTATATCCAACCTGAAACTTAACTTGAGCAAGTCGGAAGCCCTGCCGATATCTCTCACGGCAGAGAAGGTCGCGCACTTAAAATCGCAATTCCACTTCTCCTGGTGTGACTCCAAACTTAAATACCTTGGCGTCTGGCTGCCCACTGACCTGTCACTCCTATACCGACTAAACTTTTTACCCATACTCGCGACAGTACAGTCAGACCTCCAACGTTGGAGGAACCTCTACGTTTCTTGGTTCGGCCGCATCAATGTGGTGAAAATGAACGTGCTACCGCGTCTCCTGTATCTGTTCCAGGCCGTCCCTATCACTATCCCCAGAGCATACTTCCAATCCCTGAACACAGCCATACGGCAGCTCGTATGGAATGGGAAGGCGAGCAGGGTCAGCAGGGCGCTATTGGAGCGCCCCAAAAGCAAAGGGGGCGCGGGCCTCCCATCCCTTCAAGGATACTACCACGCGACACACCTACTCAGAGTGATAGACTGGCATGCCCACCCCACGGCTAAACTGTGGGTCCCCATGGAACATGGGCAAGCAAGGGGAACGCTCCCTCCCCGCCTATGGCTCAGCTCCCTCACGCTTTCCTCACTGCAAACAGGCAATCCCTTGATTGACGCTACACTACGGGTCTGGTGCTCACTGAGGTATACACGTCAACTCACCTCTACCGACAGCCCCCTCACACCTATTACACACAATCCGGGCGTAGGAGGTGGTCTCACGCCAGCGGACCTACACTCATTTCCCGACCCCGACTGGCTTAGCTTCCGACAGCTCCTGCAGGGACAGCAACTTAGACCCCTCACGGACCTCATGGGTGATAGGGTACCCACTGGACTGGATCACTTCCACTATGCTCAAATACGGGCTTACTATAAGACCTTCCCAAACAAACAGTGCCTACACAGACCCCCCACGCAGTTCGAATCCCTATGCATCTCTCGAACCCACCCAGACAAGGGAATCTCAATGCTGTATGCGACGCTTTTACACAACGAACACCAGACACACCCCAGATATGTGACAAAGTGGGAAGAGGAGACAGGGACTACTCTAACAGCTCAGGAATGGGACAAGATCTTTATACTGACGCACAAAACCTCCATCAGCTCCAAAGTTCAGGAGACAGGCTATAAGGTTCTCACGCGCTGGTACAGGACCCCTGATGTTGCACACCGCATAGACCCAGAGATCCCTAACGAATGCTGGCGATGCGGAGGGCCAGACGGCTCCTTCCTCCACATATGGTGGAATTGCCCTGATATTGTCCCTTACTGGACACGGATCAGAGAAGCTATCCGCCTTATAACAGATATCACCCTACCCCTCCACCCCCTTACTATGCTCCTACACCATACTGACATGTCTATCTCTGCCTACAAAAAATCCTTGCTTAGACATCTACTGACTGCAGCCATAGCGCTCATACCTACCATGTGGAGACAAAAGGGCGCGCCCACCTTCCAGAGGTGGCTAGACAGGGTTGGGGAGATACACCACATGGAATCACTCACGGCAGCCCTGCAAGGCAGATTAGAGAAATGTGACCACATCTGGATGCCATGGCTGTGGTACCTTATGATGGACGGGACCGGAGCCCGTGGATCCCCCCCCTCCCCCCCCCCCCTCGTCCCCATCCCTTCCTCCTCCCACACCCTCCCCACTTACCTGCGATGAAACATAGGCTAACCGTTACCCAAGCCCTGCCCCGCTTAGACTGCCTGTCACCCATATCTCGACCTCGGATATAGGGTCGTTGACACCCCCCGACCTTGACTGTACCGAACCCAACCCCGACGAATGCCCGACACTACGGACCCTGTATGACCTGGACCCCTAGACTATAGATCCAGACGATCCCTACCTACACTCACCAGACCGCCCCGCAGACACTCCACGACCAGGTGTGGCGAACCGTCCTTTGAAACTGGGTACCCCACCTTTCCTTTACGTGACATGTTCCAGGCCGATACACCGGTAGCCCCAGTCACTGACGGCCGCAGAAACTGGAAACTCAACTACCACTATGGTCAATCTGAGAAACCCCACAGGGGGTCCCCACCTGGTTTCACTGTTTTGGGCTATATAACCTCACACAGTCCACCCGCGTTAGCCCCCTATGTTTCCTGAAACTACACGTACCCTACGCCCCGTTTCTGTTACACTCATGCGAGGCACAACCCATAATCAGGAGTGGGTCTCCACATGCCCAACGGGCTAGAGGAGTCCCTTCACTCCCCTCCATAGCACGATATAGGACACGCTCTATTGCCAGCGGGTATTGATGATCATGAACACCTGAATGTTTTCTAGCCAATGATTGTGCTTAGACTGTGTCTCCTTATTACGTGACTCACCAATGCAGTTGTAACTACGCTTGTGGTATATGTCAATACCGTTACCATCACACATGCTGCTGCCTACATCTGGGAGTCTTCCCCAGTACGCCCTATCGGTTTGAGGCATCCTAAGTCTCCCCCACACAGCACGGTTCAGACCTCACGATGGTGTCAACCGCTGGTTACAAATATATATACATGCATGTCTACCAGTTGCTTAGTTTGGTTACTCTTAGGCACCCTATTCATGTCTTTGTTGTGATTTAATCTTGCCGTGTCATTACCACTTATGCCACTCATTTATGTTACGTTTTTATGTTATTGATGATGAGTACGAGCTATAGCCTGTCCTTGTCGCTCGTTATGTGTAAATTGAAAATTGAAAATAAAGATTGTCAAAAAAAAAAAAAAAAAAAAAGAAATGTTTATTTTAATTTATTTAAATTTAGTTATTTTGCCTTAAAATCAGTTTGCCGTCTTTAGCCCTATACACATTTATAGACTCTGACAATATATGGGGTCTGACACTAATTAGCAATATGTAATGACATGGAGAATGACTGTCAATTTGTGCAAAGATAACTAGGCAGAAAAAAATCTCCAGTTTATATGTTTCCTTTTTTTTTTCTTCCAACCTTGCTGCATTTACCCAAGTTTAGAAATGTGTTTTTTTTATGTCACGCATAATTGTTTTAAGGATTAAACACCCCTGTGTGCTGAAGTGTTATTTCTTTGATTTAATATTTTATATATTGTGGATTCAATTGCCAGGATAAATTCATGACAACAATAAAGGTACCTGTATCTTTGTATGTATATTAATTGTTGCTTTTAGATGCTGAAAAAAAATGTTTGATGCAATGTTATTCCTGCTTAAAGGAATTAGGAAATACACAGATCGGCCACAACATTAAAACCCTCTGCCTAATAAGATCCTTCTCCTGCTACCAAAACAGCTCTGGTGAGTAGAGGCATGGACTACACAAGATTTTGTGCGGTCTGGTGTCAACATATTAGCAGCAGATCCATTAAGTTTTACAAGTTGAGAGGATGGGCCTCCATGGATCGGATTTATTGTACCAGCATATTCCACAGATGCTCAATTGGTTTGAGATCTGGGGAAGGGCAGGCTTGGGATAACAGGCTGTGGAGGTGCAGGCTGAGAAGGACAGGCTGTGGGGGTGCAGGGTGTGAAGGACATGGTGTGGGGGTGTGAAGGACATGGTGTGGGGGTGCAGGGTGTGAAGGGAAGGATGTGGGGGTGCAGGCTGTGTGGGGTGGTGTGTGTGGATGCAGGCTGTGGTGTGGTTTGAGGGGGCATGGTGTGGGGAGGCTGTGACAAGTCTCCCTACATTGACATACCTTTTCCCTGGTGATCCAGTGGAATCGCTGTCCTGTCTGCAGCTCTGCCGGTTGTGAGCTACAGACCAAGTGTTCAAGTTCCCTCAAGCTTCGGTCAGAAAGTTGCCATGGTAACATGTTGCAAAACTCTGTGAGCTTGCGAGACTTCCATCCCATAGTCTGCAGCTCACACCCGGCAGAGCTGCAGACAGGAGGCTCTCTTCGGGCAGACTGAATGGAGGGGCTCACATACAGTACAAGACCCCAGGCTCCAGTCCATCCTATGGATGCGCCAGCCCTGTGAATGAGGCCATTGCCATTAGAGAACACTTTTGCTATGAAGGGGTGTACATGGTCTTCAACAATCTCTAGGTAGGTGTTACGTGTCAACATTCACATGAATGCCAGTACACAAGGTTTCTCAGCAGAACATTGCCCAGAGCATAACATTGCTTCCGCTGGCCTGGCTTCTTCCCATAGTTCATCCTGCTGCCACCTCTTTCCCAGATAAACGATGCACACGCAGCTGGCCATCTATCTGATCTAAAAGAAAATGACAGCGGTCATCATGGGTAATCTGACTGGTCTGCAGCTACACATTCCAATACGCAGAAAACTGTAATAATTTGTATACTCTGACACCTTTCTATATTTGCCAGCTTAAATTTTTCAGGAATTTGAGCTACAGTAGCTCTTACGTGTGATCAGACCAGATGGGCTAGCCTTTGCTCCTTACGTATGTAAGAGCCTTAGGCGTACCTATCAATGAGCTTTCGGCACCAGTTGTCCTTCCTTGCACCACTTTTGGTAGATACTAACCATCGTATACCAGGAACACCCCACAAGACTTGTTTTTAAAATGCACTGACCCTGTCATCTAGACATCACTATTTGACCATTGTCAAAGTCACTCAGATCTTTGTATTGTAACAGTATATTCAATGTTGTTCACTTCACCCGTCAGTGATATTAATGTTGTGGCTAATCAGTGTAGACCAAATGTTGTATAGGGCGTCTAAAAATATCTATATATGAATCTAAATTTAAGACAGACAATGCTCATTTTATGTAACCTGAAACCAACAAATTATGTCATAGCCAGCTACTCACCCGTACAGTCACTCGCACTTTATAATACCAGTGAGCAAGAATATTGGCTAATTAGCACCAACTAGACTGTCAATTGAGCTATATCTCAGATGTTTAGGTAAAAATGATCTAGCAGCCTCACACTTTTTGGAAGGCATCACTGTCCTTTACCCTCCTATTCTATAAGTTATATAGTTACTCCATGTTCATATATTCCCAGATCCTAGATGCTTTTTGGCCTTTTTGTCAGACAATTGCTACTGCATTGGGGTATCCTCACTACTTTGACATTATATTGTGTCCTTTAAAACTTCTGTTTTCCTTTATCTGCGAGGACATCTGGTTTTAGAGACACCATTCGTTGAGCTCCTGGATTATTTAAGTTAAACCCTGGCCTCATGAGTTATGATACTGAGAGAAAAATCTAATAAAAAATTCTAGTAATTATTCTAATATTCATATAAAGCATTGTTTCACATTTTGTACATATATAGTGAACTATTGTATCATTTCGATAAGTAAATTATAATTTCTGCACATTACCTTACGAAAAGCCGTCAGTCTGCAGATGAATAAAACACATTAATGGTATCTCTCTAGACTTGGACTAAAAGCAGTACCGCATTTTACACTTACAGACTCCCAAGGCATTTAAATGAGAAAGTTTACCAGAATGTAAGCTATTATGGGAAAACAAATATGTATGGCAAACATCCATCTAATGTTCTATTCTGTGTTTTAGGTTTGTGACATTATTTCTTAGAATTTAAAAAAAATATATTCTGGCAACTAGAATTATGTGTTTTGTTCAGCCTCCTCCACCCTTTATTTACTGAAATTAGTTTAGTTGTTATTTTTGTACTTGCATATTACGGTACTTTTCTTTTTTTTTGGTCTTGTGGTTTTTAGTTTATTGAATGCACTAAAGCCAACTGGTTTTATAAAGTATGCTCATGAAATCAGGTTTGGTTGGAGTGTGGAATGAAATTTTTTATTTTTTATTTTTCATTTACAGGAGAAGGGCTGGCTGCATTTAGAGATGGCAACACACGATGAGAAGGAATTTTATGTTAACAATTATTTATTTGTGTTTCATAGCCAGAAGTCACTGCACTGAGCCAAATTACTCAGAATGATTTATTTCAGCAGAAGAATATGCGTGCCATTCGAAATAGTTGGGGTAGGGACAGAACACCAGTAACTTGAGAATTTAATAAAGAGAGAGAGAAAAAGTGAAAAAGAAAATGAAAAATTTACATAGATTCAAACGGTGTTATGGGAAAATGATACCATTGAAGGAATTGTAGCCAAGATCAGCAGAGACAGAAACACATATACACACACACACACACACACACATACACACACACACACTTGTTTGAAAGAGGTGAATAGGTGGAGGAAGAGTGGGCCAATAGGACAACATTGCTTCTCCTCTGCCTGCAATCTATAGTAGGAAACCTAAGCCAGTAAACAAGGAGTACATTATTTTCTTTTAATGCAGTACTGTCATGCCAAACTTACCTTTCTCCTATTGTTTCCTCTTCTCTGCCTCTCTCAGAACCTGTTCTTCTTTTCTATATTTCTGATCTAGTTTACGTTAAAACATGAGACTAAGTAGGGACTACTTTGTGTTATGTATTTTTCCTACCTTGACTTTCTTTGACCAAAGGAGGAGCTTAAGTCAGTGTCAAGGAAAAGGGTGAATACTTAAGCTCCTCCTTTGGTCAAGTCAAATGCAGGAAAAATACATAATACAAAGTAGTCCCTACTTTGTCTTATGTTTTTAAGAAAACTAGATCAGAAATGAAGAAAAGAAGAACAGAATCTGAGAGAGGAAGAGAAGAAGAAACAAAAGGAGAAAGGCAAGTTTGGCGTGACAGTGCCACTTTACAGACAGAGGCCACTAATGCCATCCATCAGTGTAACTAGCACCAAACAGGAACATGCACTGCCCTAAGATGAAAGAAACCCAAGACCTACGCAACCATGGTCAAACCTCACTTTAACAATAACCACCTATAACTACAAGCTAGTAAGTCATCAAAATCCACAATAAAGGCATGTTAAAAAAAATTAAAAAAAATTGTATCATGTTTCTCGGTATGGAGCAATAGAAAAAAAGTAAATATTACAAAACTGTCAAATCCACCAAAGCAAATGATTAAAAATCAATTTAAGTCTAGTCAGTCTTTACAAACTTCTTGACTCTATTTCAAATGTATTGTTTCCCCATTTTTTCAGGTTTTCTTGTCCTATTCATTGTTGATTGATAAAGGTATGAATTCAACATCACATTCTAAATGATCGATGACCACTTGTTTGAAAACTTGTTGAGTTTTTCTTGGCCAGACGCTTTTATTGCAGTGGGGCGACACCAGGCTCTAAACAAGATGGAATGATGCATATGTCTGTACCTGAAACTGGATTGGTTCAAAATAGATTATTTTATGATTATGTTAGAATTCACATCAGTCCTGTAATTTGCCTATACATGAATGCATCTCCACACAACTTGCATCTCATCCTGTACTGTTGTGATCTTTATTCACTAATTCTCTGACTTAAATGATAACATTGACTACAAAAAAAACAAAAAACCTTATTATTAAAACATATAAGTTATTATTAAGATTTATTGTCAATGTAAACTTGTGAATAATTTGGTTAATGATAATTTATTAAACATATCACTGTAATATGAGGTTACACATATCTTACATGTGATGATAATATTAAACTTCTACTGTTTTTAGAGCACCATGAAAGACTGGGGATCTTAAAGTAGAGACAAAACCAATATTTTAGCTGTGTACATTCATATATTTAGACAAATCATCTTAAAGATGAAGGACAATTTACTTTCTGTTGACAATAAACTCATAAGACTGCTACATGTTTATTGTAAATAAAATCAGCTGACAGATATCCTGACTAAGTATATTTCTATTGATTTAGTTTGCTACTAAAGCAATTTTGTCAACCAACTGACTGGGATGTGTACATCAATAACCTGACCCCAGAAAATGGTAATTAGGAAATGAAACCTTTTCTGATTAATGCTCTAAAATACATTCAATTAGTAGATTTAACTATTTGCAGGCTTTTATAGATGATGGTTACGGGTCACCTAGAAATCCAGTGGTTATTTCTAAAAATAAAAGGTCACACACAGGAACAGCTTTCAACACATTTGTTTATAATGTTTTGATTTAGAATGTGATTATATAAAAATCTTCAGGGGAACAAGTTTAGTTTACTTAGCATCAAATAGGATTCTAGTTTAATGAGATGAAGCAGACACAGTGCCTACAGTGTCCCTTTAAGTTGGGGGTTAAAATATGTGAGATTATGGTTAAAGCCGATGTTACCACCAAAGAATATAACTCTTCACAGAACTTTTGGTAACAGTGGAAGACGAGGGCTCTGCCCAAACGAGCTTACAATCTAATGATATGCCTTTGAAAATGGAGTTTGTTGGACATATGATGATAAACAATATATGATAAACAAGTGTAAGTGTATACATGAGTATTCTTCTGGAGGTGATCATCCAGACCGTTGCTGCATTTAGAAAGCTGTTTTTTTTTAGTTGTTTTGGTTTCTTAGAGTTAATTTGAGGGGTCTTACAAATCTACATTTTGATATCTTGGAATGGTTAACATTTGTGCAAAATTTAATATTTGAATGTATTTAATTTCTAGAAGTGGCCATGAGCCTATTTTATCCAAATAGTATAACATTTTAGATTCAATTTTCATTATTAAAATTTGTTTCATCTTTAAAATAAATATACATAGTTAAAAAAAAGTGTTTGTAATGCTGAAATAGTAAAATATGTTTTCATTCTTTATATTTTGACTGACCAGTACAACTTTAGTGCCACTTGCATGTTTTGTTATCTACTGTAAGTAATATGGGCATTGGAGGGGCCCATATTTACCAGCATTCGGAGCACAAAATAAATCTGAAATACCCACTCATGGACACTCCAAACTCAACTAATTCCTGCAAATGTATCCATTGTGTTCCTCATAATCCCTACCTGCTTGGCTCTCTGTCAAACTTGGATTATCATAGGTATAACACTAGAAGCACATTCTTGCACATAAACATAACTAGGGATGTATATGGGCAAAAAAAATCGGTTTGGTACTTCCGAAAAATCAGGACTTGGCAATTCCCTTACCCTACCCTTAGCCCTAAACCTACCCCAACCCTAACCCTACCCCATAACCCTACACCATAAACCTACCCCTAACCAGGTTAGAGGTAGGGTTAGGGGTAGGGTTAGGGGAAGGTTGGGGTAATGGTTAGGGGTAGGGTTAGGGGAAGGTTGGGGTAAGGGTTAGAGGTAGGGTTAGGAGTAGGGTTAGAGGAAGGTTGGGGTAAGGGTTAGGGTTGGGGGTAGAAGAAGGTTGGGGTAAGGGGTAGGGTTAGGGTTAGATTCCTGTCATCATTCCCTTAATGTTCCCTCCCTTTCCTGTTTTGTCACTTTTCAGAAATCCGAAGCACTTCTGAAATTCGGCAATTCAGACATTCGGAAGCATCTGAATGTCCGAATTGCCGAAATTTTTCCGAATTTAAATTCGGACCGAAACAAGTTGCACATGTCTAAACATAACTGTCCACACCCTTATTTGCCTAAACAGGCATACATACAAACATATACACACAAAAACACACATATGCGTACATGCATAGACATACACACAAAAATACATGCACTTATATAAATACATGTACCCCGACACACATATACATACACACAATAACATTTATCTACATATCTGCACATATACTTGCTGACCTTGCCTATGGAGGGTGGGGGGAGCCCCAGTTAGAAGACAATTGAGTTTGGTGATAATCTACCAATGCACCTTAAGAGCCTTTAAATTTCTTTAATTTTTTTTTTTTTATTTTTTTTTAGGGACAAGTTCAGTATGAAAAAATGGCTTCCTCTAAAATGTTCCAAGCCAATTTGAATGGCGAGTGCTGTGCACGCATTAAAACTTCCCTATACCAAAGCACTAAAGCAATGTTTTCCTATGGTAGCCTTCGCGTTACATGGACGATTTTAATTTGCCTAGTATGACCGCCACTAGAGGTGGATCTAACCCTGCAATGTAATCATTGCCGTTTATAAAAAAAGTAAATGTTTTCATTTTAGGGTTACATCTACATTCCATCCAGACCACTTTATTGAGATGGCCTGGGCAACTATATTGTTCCTTTAATTGTCACTTCTGTCTCAACCTACTCCCTCTCTCCCAATCATTGTCTTAAGGTTTTCCTATTCGATTTGCAGCCTAACATATCATACAAGGGAGGTATTCTTTAAGAATCAAATTGAAGATCTCTCAGAATATAGAGAAAAAGGGGTTATGCATTACTCTTTTACTTCAATCTTTATTCATAGAAAAAATATTATGTTTCATAGTAGATATATAAAAAAACCATGGTAACCTTTTCAAAAGGATAAAATTAAAGGTTCATTAGATCTTTACTTAAAGGGCACGATCTGTAACTGCGCCAGTTAAGTTGAAATGTTATTGCGTTTAATTACCTTTTTAAAACCTGATTGTTCCTGCCTGCTCAGAATTCACAGAAATGGCCTTAGTGTTCCCAGGATTACATAGTTTAGATCCTTTATTAGTTCAATTGCTGAAATTGATCTAGTTTTATTTGTGCCCAAATTAATTTTCAGTTTCCTAAATAGGGGTTAAGAATGGTCAATATCACTTTCAATTTAAACAAATTATTTACCGAGAATGACTTTTCTTATAGAAAGCGTAGAAGGTTATATAAGGTTATATATAAAAACTACAGACACTTTTTTTTTTTTTTTCTTCATTTATCGTTTTTATTGAGCAGAATTTACATCACATATCACGATAAACATTTCACAGCACAATACAGTACATCTGCGCAGACAGTACGTAGAGACGTCTTCGAATTAACATTTGCGCCTGTACAGAAGGCCATTCATTGTTGGGTGGCAATAACTGTGATGCATACCGTATTGACATTGCTTGTCAGAATTTTCTAACTGGGAAAGGGATGGGTACAGAAGAGAAAAGGGATGGGGAAGGGGATGCCCTGGGTACATTCCATTGATTACTAACATTAGCATCTCAGCAACCTAGCGTTCCCTCCTCTGAACCTTGTTTTTCAATGTATGCCGTTTGCCATTTTCTTGTCTTCCCTACTTCACAACCAACACTCCCATTCCCGGGTATACTTGTCAAGGCAACCTTTTATCTTACTAGCCATCTTTTCATATGCACTAATTGCGTCCATTTTGGCGATAACAGTTTCTATTTGGGGAGCTTGCTTGCTCTTCCAGTTGCCTGCCAGAACTACCTTGGCCACCGTCAAGACATTTAGAATCACTTTTTTGTAGGGGTGTGTGTCTATATTTGGTATAATGTGTAATAGATATTTTTCTGGTTGTAGGGGAATGCCTGTGTTAGCCCTGTGTGAAATTGTGGATTGGACCTGCTTCCAAAAGTTGTTCAAAATGGGACATGTCCAGAATATGTGTAGCAAGGTACCAGTGTCCGACTCACACCTCCAGCATAGGTTCACTGCGCCTGAGTACATGGTCGCCAATCTCTGTGGGACTAAATACCACCTCATAGTTATCTTACTGTATGCCTCCCACAGCGAGAGGCTACTCGATGCCTGTTTGGTGTGCAGCAGAGCAGACTGCCACTCTTCTGGGGAGAATTGGCTACCTAGGTCTTTTTCCCATTTTGTCATATATGGTAGTTTTTCTGGTGCGTTACCTGCTATGATTGCGTTATAACAGACGGATAGCGGTTTCGCTAGCTTGTTTAGGGATAGGTGGTTTGGCTGGAGTGTTGGTGCGAAATTTCTAGCGGCTGTTTGCTTGTAATGAGTAAGCACGATATTCTTAATTCTTAAGTATCTAAATAGTTCTTTAGTGTCTAAACCTAACTCGCTTTGTAAGTCAGTAAAGTGTTTTATGTCATCGCCTGACATCAAGTCCTCTACCAGTACCGCTCCTTTACTTAGCCAATTTCCTATTTGTAGGCCTGGGGAATAGGCTGCTAGTGCTGTGATTGGCGCTTTCCTGAAAAGGTTCGCCGAGTCTAGCACCATCGGGCTCCAGGCTTTCCACGCCTTGAGCATGGTAACCGAGCAACGGATGTGCGGGCCTGTAGATGTTTGGGGCACGGCATTTGTCCACAAATAATGGGCAGTGTCATGTGTTTCAAGGCATGCGTTCTCCAATGACAGCCAGAGTGGGTTGTGTGAGGGGTTGTGATTTCTGAGAAGTCTTATTCCCTGCGCTAAGAAGGATGCTTTGTAGTATGCATTGATGTCGGGCATGCCTAGTCCGCCTCTAGCGTAAGGAAGTCCCAGGCACCCTTTAGCTACCCTAGGGGGTTTCCTTTTCCAAATGTGTGCGTTTACTGTGCTTTGGAATAGTTTGATCAGTGAGTTCGGAAGTGATATAGGCAGGGTCCTAAAAAGATACAGGATGTGTGGCAGTGTCATCATTTTGATAAGGTTGATACGGCCTAGCCAGGATGTATTCAAGCCTTCCCACTTTTCAAGGGTGTTCTTAATCTTGTGTATCATGGGATAGTGATTCTCTTTGGTCACATGCTGGAGGGTTTTTGTTAGTTTGACACCTAGGTATTGTATGGAGTTCGTGCGCCAGTCAAAGGGATTATGCGGTTTTAAAGTCCCCAACACAGTTTTCGACAGGTTTATTGGCAGGGCCTGCGTTTTAGTGACATTGTTTTTGTAGTATGAAACCTTCCCATAACCTACTAACGTTCTCATGAGTGAAGGCAAGGAGGACTCTGGTTTTGTGATAAATAATAATACGTCATCGGCAAACAGAGCTAGTTTTTTGGTGCCCCCTGGTGTTCTCAGCCCTTGTATGGTAGGATCCTGTTTCACTATCCTAATTAGAGGTTCTAAGCATAGAATGAAAATTAGGGGGGATAGAGGGCAGCCTTGTCTGGTGCCGTTACGTATGGCCAGTCTTTCAGAGATAAATCCTGTGCTAAATACCTTAGCTGAAGGGTTTTGATACAGTGCCATTATGCTAGATCTGAATGTCGGAGGAAACCCCATTCTGGTTAGAGTAAGTAGCATATACCCCCAGTGCAGTCGGTCAAAAGCCTTCTCGGCATCAAGTGCTAGTAAAAGTCCTGCCTGGTGTGATGTGTTTGCCCAGTCTATCAGGTTCAGGAAATGCCTAGTGTTGTCGCCGACTTGTCGGCCTTGGACAAATCCCGCCTGCTCCTCTGAAACGAGAGCTGGGAGGATCGGTTTGAGTCTAGAGGCAATGAGTTTGGCATAAAGTTTAGTGTCAGCATTCAGGAGTGAGATTGGGCGCAGGTTTGCGCAGTGTGTGGGGGGTTTATTGGGTTTGGGTAGTGTCACTATATGTGCTTCTAACATTTCTGGTGGCATGATTCCTGTCGATTTTATGTGGTTAAACATTTTGGTAAGGGGTGTGAGTACTTGTTTGGCCAGTTTGATGTAGTAATAGTTTGACATCCCATCCGGTCCCGGGGCTTTGTGTTTAGGCAGGGACCTAATTGCAGAATCCACTTCGTCCTCAGTGAAGGGGCTCTCCAGTTGTTCGCATTGCGTTTGTGTCAGACTATCTAGGGGAGCTTTGTCTAGGAAATGGCCTATCTCGTCCTCTGTTGGTTGGTGTGTGGCTAAGTCCTTGTCTAGTTGATAAAGTGCGGCATAGTATTTTGCTAGTTCGTTCACTATGTCCTGAGGGTTATAAAGTTTGTCTCCTGTAGCAGAGGTTATGTACGGGATTTTGGATTGTAGTTTTGTCTGTTTCGCCTTGCTGGCCAATAGTTTCCCAGCTTTGTTGCCCATAATGTAGTACGATTGTTTTAATGACCTCAAGTGTTTTTCTGTGGTTGTGAGATGGAGGCTATGGAGTGTTGCGCGAAGTGTCATCAGTCGCGTGTGCGTTGCTAGTGTGGGTTTTGTTTTATTAATGTTTTCTGCTATGGCTAGTTCTTGCTCAGCTTTATGCAGAGCCGTGTTGTGGAATCGCTTTGTTCTAGCCCCTAATTGGATCAGTTCACCCCTCATGACCGCCTTATGGGCTAGCCATTGTGTGGTAACCGACGACGAGCACTGGGTATGGTCAGCAAAAAAGTCTTCTACCCGGGCCCTTAGTCTGCGGAGGTGCTCTGGGGTGTCCAGTAGGCTATCATTTAGGCGCCATGTACCCCTACCCCTAGCAGGATACGGGATACGCATTGTTATGACCAGTGGGGCATGGTCGGACCACGTTATCGGTCCTATGTGCGCTCTCGTGGCAAAGGGCAGTGTTTTGATGTCGAGTAGACATAGATCTATTCTCGTGTAAGTTCTATGGACCGTTGAATAAAATGTGTAATCCCTCCCACTTGGATTAAGATTTCTCCAGGTGTCATAAAAGTCATGTCCATGCATCAAGTCCTGAAGATGCAGGCCTAGTGAGATCGAGTGCTGTTGCGGGCGTTTGTCACCTTCTCTCCTAATGTCTACCTCTGGGTCCGGGGCGCAGTTAAAGTCCCCGCTTATGATCGTGTGACCCACTTTAATCCCGTCAAGTTTTCTAAATACCTTGTTAAGGAAGGATTTTTGTCTGTCGTTGGGCGCGTATATTGAAGCTATTGTCACCGATAACCCGTTCAGGGAGCCCACTAGTATCAATAGTCTCCCGTCCTTGCTAGCATACTGTTTGGTTGGTGTGAAGGCCCAGTCTCTATGGAAATAGATGGCAACACCTTTGGCTTTGGTCGTGGACATAGCGTGGTAGCCTTGGGGGTATGACTTGATATTGAATGTCGGAGGTTTTGTGATACAAAAGTGCGTCTCTTGGAGACTCACAACTGCTGCTTTGGATTTATTCATTTCTTGTACCACCAACCTCCTTTTATGGGGACTATTAAGGCCTTTAACATTTAATGTTAATATAGTTAGGGAATCATCCATGATCTTGGTGTGAAACTATGCTGTACCAGGGCATTGGGGTACCATTCACGCCTTGCAACCAGGTGTAAGAAACTGTTCCAGGGCAAGGAGAGGGGGTGGAGTATAGAGTAAATAGGGGTGTGAAAGGGGGAAAGGGGTAACCAAAGTATGTACATAGCGCCTTTAAGAAAACTGGCGCTCTACGTGGGTGAGGTGCGAGCGGGCATACTTTTCCCCTCACACTACTCATCCTGGGGTCGTACCTAGATAGTACGGCCGAGTGCAAACAGCCTAATTCCTTATAAACTTGAATTTACCCTAACAATCTGGGGTTTTAAACATTTGTCCTTAAACAGTTGTAACAAATTCCCATACCCGTGTCCCACCATTCTCTTGACATTACACTGACATGAGGCATACTATCGTCTTGTCGCTCAGGTTGGGCTACCTTGTGCCCCCCTCGTGCTACAACCCATGAGGAAGCTGCGAGGCTCCGTACGTTATGTAGCCACCCCGAACCCTATCCTCGCGGGTGGTGCGAATTGGGTTAGCCCCGCACCATGGAGTCCCGCTACCTTGGTACTAGGGCAGAACAGGTAGTATGCAGTTATTAACATGGTACAATATATACATACTCACGACCAGTTACGTTAGCATGTTAGATATCAGAAGAGTATCCATGGGCCAGAGAGTCCTTTAATAGTTCAGTATTTGCCGTGGGATGGCGGCATGAGTTTGCCGGAGCAGAGTCCAGAGTCTCAATACTTTCCACGTGGTGAGCTCGCCATCTGCCATTCCGCCTGCGGCCTTTTCGGAGTTGCTGTGTTCGAAGCGTCCTGTGGTGGTGGTGGTAACGGGAACAGGCCCCATTCCTTTAGCAAGCGCATTCCCACCTCTGGTTCATTGACAGTGTGTGTTTTGGCATTCCTCCAAACGAGTAGCTTTGTCGGGTATCCCCATCGATATGGAATGTCGTTGTTCCGCAATGTCTTAGTCACATTGATGAACTCCCTCCGCCTGCTCATAGTCATAGCCGACAAGTCTGCAAATAGTTGAACGCTTGCATAAGGTTCAGGCAACGTGGCTATTTTCCTCGCCGCTTGCAGAAGGGAGTCTTTAGTCTTGTAATAATGGAACCTCGCTACCACGTCTCGTGGTGTGTCTTGACGTAGATTTTGCGGCTTCGGTAGCCTGTGGGCACGGTCCATCAGCCATTCTTGGTCCGATGTATCTGGTACCAGGGACTTGCAGAGAGATAATAGGTAGTGAGGCAGTTGGTCTCTAGTTACATTTTCTGGAATTCCGCGGAAGCGAACATTGTTCCTGCGGGAACGGTCTTCCATATCCGCCATCTTTCTTTTCAGGATTTGCTGATCTTCCATCAGAGACTGTACTGTGTCTGCCAGCGTATCATGTGCAGCACAGATATCGTCAGTGCGGGCTTCCAGGTTGTTAGTTCTTTCACCCAGATCCGCAATTTCCTTTTTAATGTCATTAGTGGCTTTCTTTAGGTCAGATTGCAGAATAAGCCTGAAGTCTTGCAACATTGCGTAAAGTTTCTTCTCTGTGACTGGGGCGTCGGTGTAGCGCTGCTCCTCGAGCTCTACATGAGGGCTTGAGGCCTGTGCCTCCTCCAGCTCCTCGCCGCCGCCATCTTGCGCCGGCCGCGACCGGTCTTTTTTCGTTGATCTGATCGAGTCCGTCAGCTTTGTCTGCTTCGCTCGAGACATGATAGGTAGGAGAGATAAGTTGCTTCAGTATTTCCCCTTTTGCTGGGGGTAAAAGCTGCTTTTATTCAGGCTGTGGCTGTTTCGGACCGGGAGCTCTCACTCCATGCGTCCGTTCACCTCGGCAGTTGGACACGCCCCCCAAAACTACAGACACTTTAACGTGTTCATATATCCATTCATCTGGCTTAAAGTGTTTAATCATTCATCTGTATGTAACATGCATCTCTTCACCCAGTCAAAAGCAAGTTTAGCATTGTTGGACTCCCCATGCTGTACTAAAGTTAAATATAGAGTTCTGCATTTTACGAAGATAATCTACTGACATTTTACATTATTTAAATTCTCAAGTGATGTAACTTCTTTTTAAATTATCCAAACATGTAACTTGAACAGTAATTGTAAGAATACTGAAAATAAAAAAATGACTGACTATTTGAAAACCACTATCAGTCTTCTCTGTTGTTATCTATACATTTTATAAAGAGCATATTGAACAGAAATAAGGTAGTTTTAAAAAAAATAAATAAAAGTGGTTATACAATTCTATTAGTCCATAAACTATCTTTAGTAGACAAATAATATAAAACCCAACTTTTTGAACCTAAATAAAGATGAGGAACTTGCAAGTTCTGAATACAAGCAGTGAAACAAAACTGTGTCTATTCCAATGAACCGCTGTTTAGTAGTTTTTTAATAACTTAGGAAAACAGGAACTGCTCTTTAAGTTGACTGCAACCATACTATGGCTACTATCAGTTTACACATAGACCGCATCACTAGTGAGTCAGTGAACCTCAGCTAGGTGCAGTGATCAGCAGGGCCAAAGATACACATGTGCAGTCTGTACGTTGGTTCTCTCATTTTGCAGGAGAGAGCTCAGCCTAAGTTGTGCATGTACTGTGTAAAGCATGGGTCCCCAAACTCCGCCCCCCAGATGTTGCTGAACTACAACTCTCATGATTCTTTGAATTACATAGATATCCAGAGAATCATGGGAGTTGTAGTTCAGCAACATCTGGGGGGCTGGAGTTTGAGGACCCATGGTGTAAAGCCATGGACAAAACTGATACTAGGCAGCTTAGGAACTTTCAGGAATTTGGAAACTTTCATTGATCAATCACTGATTGATGGCTTTGAGATGCAGAAATTTTATAACTATTGACCTTAATTTAATATTTTTGGATAAGCTCAAATTACAATTTTGAATAGACTTTTAAAATATTTTTTTCATAATATGAAAATATGAAAAAAAAATTATATAAAAAGAAAATATCGATATATCAAAAATATCAAAATATTAACACATTAAAACATTTTTCAATGTATTATATCATTTTAAAAGTTTATAAAAAATATTTGAAAGCTTATACAAAAATATTCAATTAAGGCCATATTTTGCAGGCCTTAATATAACAACGTTATAAAAAAAAGCTGAAAAGGAGACAAAGCATCATACCGCTTTTAAAAATAATCAATCAAAAGAAAGGGCTTTACATATTTTGATCTTTCAGCTTCTTAGTAGCCCTTTACTCCTTGTGGAGCTATCTACGATCTACTAAACAGCTCCCTAACTTGGTACCTTTAAATAAGGCAATCCCACAAGAGTACCAACTCCGGTACTGCAACAGGGAGCCACAGCCATGGCACGGATAGGAATTTAATTAGTCCAAAAAACAAATAAATAAACAGACGAAATTTGATTTGTAAGAAACTAAAAAAATTCCCGACTGACTTTTTTCGAATGAAATGAAAATTTCAGCGGCACAAAGTCTATTTAACAACTCATTAAAAAACTGCTCTGAAATATGATAATAATAAGATTAAATATGGCACTATTGTTTTCTCTAATTTTCAGCATTGTTTTCTGTTTATTTCAGTTTACTCTAAGTATATAAAGCATGAGAGTAAGGTAAAATAATTGCTAATCAAATCATTGCTTAACTACTATTAGTTTGTTGTTGATAAGATTATGTATAGATTTGCAATAATTATTTGAACAGTAATTGCTATTAGCTCAGATTTAAGTCAATTTTATGGTATGTTGGTAGCCATTGGAAGAAAATTAAAGGCGTTTGATGTAGAGAAAATGAGTGTGCCACATTAAATAGAAAAAAGAGAGTCTTGGCTTTATTTATCCTTTCGATAATCAGCATTAATAAAACAATGAAGCCAAGAGGAAGTCAAAAGAAAGGTACTAATGCTCACTAAAAGGTTAAAAAAGATACAATAGTATTCTTGGGATCTTTGTGAAATATACATTGGGATGCACTGAGCACCTAATATTCACATAGAAAACTGTAGATTATTTGTTCTGAGTATTTAATGAGTTTTGGTGATGGGCTGCTCATGCTATTGATGACATATTGCTATTTATGCCCAATTTAATATGTAGGAAAATACAAGCTATAGCTACAAGAGGAGTGGTGCATGTAATGTGGAAATTTTCTATGGTGACTCACCAGCCTCTGTTGAATCTTTGGGGCATAAAATGTGCAGCAACACAATGTACAGCCTTACGATCTAACACCATCCTGTCTTTGTTACTAAATGTTATAAAGGGTTACTCCAGCCCTTACAAATATATATATATATATATATATATATATATATATATATAAAAAAATGAATAATTCCCTATTGGGAATTATTCTTTATGTCCCCATCCCAAATCACCCAGATCAGTTCAGGAATTTCCTGGAAATCTTAATTTTGACCCAGTGCCCGCAGGGTCCCATGCCCAAAACAGTTCAAGAGAATCAGGACTTAAGGTCGATCTAGTTCGGTAGTTTAAAAACAAACAACTTAACAAACAGAGTCAATAGTCTTACACTGGAGAATGATCCCCTTGTACGTGGGAACATTTCCACTGAACAGCCCTTTTCCGACCGACCGCAGGTCGATGCTGGAAGTCCAGCAGTGTTTGGGAGTTTCTGTGTCCGTTTTCACTTCCATGAGATTCATGCCCAAACACCGCTGCGTGCGTTCATGTGAACATGATGGCCGCCACCTCGTGGTCGTCCATAGGAATTGCATCCACCCAGATGAACACTTAGAACACTGCGGTGGAAATTGCTACCTTAATGACTTGGAGAGGATCTGCAAAGAGGAGTGGGACAAAATACCTCCTGAGATGTGACCTGGTGGCCAACTACAAGAAACACCTGACCTCTGTAAATTGCCAACAAGGGTTTTGCCACCAAGCAAATCAATTTATAACTTTTTTGGCATGCGTTTTTCTGGATTTTTTTATTGTTATTCTGTCTCTCACTGTTAAAATACACCTACCATTAAAATTATAGACTGATCATTTCTTTGTCAGTGGACAAACGTTCAAAATCAGCAGGGGATCAAATACTATTTTCCCACTCACTGTACAGACTAGACTGAATACTCTAGATTCACTAGAACAACAAAGATTTATCCAGATATATATTCCTGCTATTAGTAAAAATTAATTAATTTATTTTAATTAAATAAAACCAGCATAATTACCAGTTATGTTGTAGATATTCTATCAGATGTGTAGATATGTCCCAGGAATTTCGAATGCAAGTATGATGAGAATTGTGGAAAATAGAAAAGTTTTCAAAGTTCTGAAGTTGTGTTAGTTAGAAGAGAAAATACTAAGAATTAGGTGTGTCCAAGAGAGTGTTTGAGAGTTTGGAAGTGGGAGCCTTGAGTCCAGTCCCAGAGTGTAATTGTGGTGTCCCAGTGTGTTTCAGAGAGTGTCCTCTCTTCCCTTTGTCCTTACTTTTTAAAACAGAAATTCTCTGCACGTCACTAGTTGATGGGACCAATAGGGAACTGTGGGTGTGTCTTCCCTACAGACTATCATCTAGATTTTGATCAGTAGATGGCGCAATTACATCACAGAAAATTCTTGTCAGGGGGTCCATTTACCTTTTTGTATAATGGGTTAACTGTATTTTTTGTGATGCTTTTTACGCCATTTTTGTTATCTTTATGGCTACTATACATCACAGAACCTGCCATCTTCAAAGGGTTTTTCTAGTCTGAGGGTCTGGGATATACCTTTAAATTAATTTTTCTGACATACAATAGATAAAAGGAAGAGACAGTGCTAATTAACCAGCAGGCAGTAACCCTTAAAAGGGAATCCCTCTAAACCCTTTAAAGCAAGACAAATAAAAACAAAAATAGAAAAGGGCTGCACCACAATAAATAGTGAATAAATAAGCAATGTCCTATTCCCATAATGGAAGCAAATATAAAAGAAAGTTCAACCTAAGTGCTCTCACTGTCGTCTTAGAGTGTTGAATACAGGAACAAGGTCTTCAGGTGTAATTTTGATTCCAATAATATGGAAGATAAAAGAGAAGAACAACCAATAGTGCAATATGTATTGCTCAAATGAAATAAAATTGGAGTAATGGTAGAGAACTCACATTTATAAGAGCTTTTATCCAGCTCTAGGGTAAAGCACGTACAGCGGTATAATCCCCGCTTATGGGATATGTGGTGAGTACCTCTCCGTCAGTGGTGTCCAATACTCGGAAAAGAGGAGATAAAAGAGACAACCAATAGTGCTCTCTATTTAACTTTCTCAATAGAAATTAATTAAAATCGTACTTACAAATACAGAGCAGACCGACTGCTCTTTGATGTCAGCGTTGGTGGAATGATCCCCACCTAGGATTTCTTGGGCTGCAGGGAGCTCTCAGGGGTTATAAAACCAGAATAATAAAAAATATTAAATATAATAAAATGCAGAATAAAAAGCCAGGATAAATTATTCCATTTGATAAAGTATATTTTATATTTTTTATTATTCTGGTTTTATAACCCCTGGTTTTATAACCCCTTATTCTGGTTTTATTTTTGTTTTTTATTTTTCTGACATGCCTAAACTCTTCTTCACCTCTTTCTTACAGTGCAACTTTGTTAAATTAATTTGGTGTCTGGTTTTCTTGTGTGAAACTGTGTTTAAGATTATTTATACTCCACTAACATTATTAAATAATATGATATTTCTTCATTGATATTATATCCATGAATATTCTATATTATTAACATAGTACTAATTATACATGATTAATATAAAAATAGTAAATTATAAGTGGATATTGTGTGTGTGTGTGTATATATATATATATATATATATATATATATATATATATATATATACACAAACAAAATCCAAAGATGCTTGCACTCCTGGTAAAGATACTAATATTGCCCGGTGCTGATCCAGCACAATGATGTAGATATTCAAATAAATGGATAGCACTCCAGGGTCTTTCAGATAAAAACAAAATGTAACTTTTAATTCATGTTAAAAAAAAAAAAAAGTACATCAACGTTTTGGCTTATTTTTAACATGAATTAAAAGTAAAATGTTATTTTCATCTGAAAGACCCTGGAGTGCTATCCATTTATTGGAATCTCTCTCTCTCTCTCTCTCTCTCTCTCTCTCTCTCTCTCTCTCTCTCTCTATCTATCTATATATATATATATATATATATATATATATATGTATGTATATATATATTTCTGGGTTGTAGCATTCCATCCCCCTTTTGCTGTTAGACATCATGCCTTATCTCTTGTCTTGTTTATATAAGTGGCATTGCTTAGCTCAGACTTGAATGAATAGAGTGATAGAGAGATAAATATTGTGTCTGACTTAGCCTTGTAATACAAAATTGAGTGACCTCTGTTCTGAGGGTGACTGGCAGTATACACTTTTAATTTCTATCTTAACACAAAATGTTTGCCAGGATAAATATACTGACATGACTCAGAAGCTGACTTCTTGAGGGTAACTCATTAGTTTTTAGCATTTATTGTTTCCTAATGCAAGTGTGGTGTGCATGGCGGTGGGAGAAAACATTATGCCAGCCTTCTGAAGAAAAATCAGTGAGACCCTAACATGTAACAAGAGGGATACAAAATCAGCTTTACTATTCATATAGAGAGGGACAGTAGTTTATCTAAATGTTTTGTATTTCTCCTCCTAATTTATTGAGCCTATTGAGAGTGTGTGTAGTCAAGATTCACTATAAGTGTGTAATTAATTCAAATAATGATTTATGACATAAAATAGATTATGCTTTAGAGGTACCACTAGGTGCTGTGTCCTTAAGCCATGTGCTTCTTGTAGTGACATTACAGGCCAGCCTACTTTTGGAATACACTGGGAATAAAAAACAGGTGTAAGAGATTTTCAGCCCCTTTGCCCTTCCAGAGTGAATCTAGGATGTAGTACCAGCTCTGACTTAACCCCAACCAAAGGGCTGGGGCCTTGTAAGTAATATTAATCCATTGTTAAATTTTAATCTGTTATAGCCCTATGTAAGTAATATGTTTTAGTTATGTATTGTAGAATTATTGCAGTAAACTGAATTCTGCTAGCATCTGTTATTATAATTATATTAAATATACATTAGTATTATAATATTTTGTGTATTTTCTATCCACATATTCAACCATAATACCAAGAACTATAACAAATATTAATGTTGTTACTTATTGCTTAATTATTATATATTAAGATATTAATTTTAGTCTTTAAGCCACGGCCACAACAAATGTGTGTTTTTTATGGGGGGTAGGTACCTTTGAGCCAAAGATATGTATTTATTTTTTAAAGAAAATATTGTTTTTACGATCAATTGTTGCAATTCAGTCTACAATGTTATTTATTTGCTTTTTTTTAACCTTACATTTGACAAAAATGCTTAAAAACAAGTTAAAATGAAAAACAAAACATTAAATAAAAAGCACACAAAAGCTGATGGCAATGTCCTATTAAATGTCAGTGTCTGTCTCAAAACACGAGGTTCGATTATCACAGTCTGATACATTTGTCTTTGTGCTAGTTTAAAAAAATACACTCTAAAGACTTGGAATATAAAAGAACACACTGCAATACAAACTCGTTAGATAGATCTTCCAGAGATTAGGATCTTCTGCAGGTGATTATTAATGCATATAGTCTAGGTTTCAAATACCTCCATTCACATCCCAGATTCCTCATAGGCTGCAACTTCTGAATGGACAAACCAATTCTGTAAGTTAATCGATTATTTATACTTGATGACACAAACAGAAAAGGATCATTCATTCACAAAATCTGGACTTTTTACTAAGCCATTCCTTATGCATTAAACTGACTGTTATAACTAATTGAAGATTATGCTAGCGCTAGTGTACTTATAATCTTAATTTTAATAATGACAGGAGGCGAGTATTTTGCTTTACTCTCTTTACTAAAACTCCATAGCAGTAAAGAAAGTGAATAAACGTTTTAACCAATCAAAATGCAAATAGGGAGTATATTATTTCAGTCAACAGGCTCCTCCCCCTCTTTCGGAAGCGAACATCGGAACAGGGAAGAAAATAGTCATAAAGTCTGTAACGAACATCCGTAATGGAATCCAACGGGAATGATGAACTTCTTGGGTTGATTAGGAAGAAAAAACAGGCACCAACCGGAGAACTTCCGATGCTTGGACTTTATATGATGAGAAATATCGTTATGGTCATGCCGTAGATGTTCCAACTTCTTTCACACTTAAACTGAAAAGAGAATATGAGAAAGGTTAGGCACCGGTCTTGAAACTGTTTGTAGTCATGACAGTGATCCATCGGATTACATTGCAATAATTTAATTTGTATATTCAGTGTATAGACTACTAGTAGTTAAATAGGCTAATGACAACAGTGACTACCTTATGAACATAAGATTCAAGGAGTTATGAAGAAAACAGAAGAATGAAGAAATGTAGAGAAGTATGATTAGAGTATGAATAGAGTAGTTCCCCTCCTCCCGGGTGGGAAGGGTGGGAAAATACTCGCCTCCTGTCATTATTAAAATTAAGATTATAAGTACACTAGCGCTAGCATAATCTTCAATTTTATCACATGACAGGAGGCTTCATATTTTGCATTTTTAACGCTGTAGAATCAGAGACATGGCAGCACTGGAATTCGGACGGAAATAGAAGGTGCGGAATGTCGATTCCCTGGACCAATCAGCGGAGCGTAGGATATCCGTTAAGGAGGCACCCGCCATGAAGGCTGAGGATGCTGCTGCTCCGCGTACTGAGTGGGCTCCGAATGTAGTGTCCACACCGGCTAGCGATAGTAACCATCGACCCCATCTTGCTAGGGTGGTGGAAGTGATGGGGACATGTGGTCTGACGTATGATACTAGGAGTTGACCTGATGGTGTAGACCGAAGAGGTAGGGTGGTTTCCACGTACTGTTGTAGTGTGGAGACAACGCAGAGTTGCGGTTCTGTAGGGAAGAAAGGATAAAAACACAGATGTGGAGTCCGTCTTAGTGCGGCGAGATATCCGGAATGTAACTCCTTCTGGAGAGATTGAAAAAGCGTCTATGTCCAGTGCTCGTATGTCTGACACTCTGCGGAAGGAGACCAGGCAGAGCAAGACTGTGAGTTTTGCTGATAATTGACGGAGGGAGAGTCTGTCGTTAGTTGGCCAGTCTTTCAGGAATCGGAGGATTACGTCGACGTCCCAGAATTGAGAGTATTTGGGCCCTGGGGGACGTTGTAATCGAATGCCTCTCAGGAGTCGGCATACAAGTGGTTCTTTGCCAACTGGAATCCCTTGTATGGGGACGTGGGCTGCTGAAATAGCTGAGCGAATTACATTAAGTGATCTGTAAGAACGTCCTAATGAGAAAAGGTGAGATAGGAAGTTCAAAATGGCTGAAACAGGGGCCGTAAATGGATCGAAGTTCCGTTCCAGACACCAAGTGGACCAGGAATTCCAGGCGGATAGATAGCATCTTCTGGTTCCGGGTGCCCATGAGTCCCATAGCAGTTCTTTAGCAGCCTGCGATAGTTCGCCGACTTGCCAGGAGCCCCTGAAAGCGTCCAAACCACCAGATGGAGATGGTTGTCTAGGATTAGTGGATGAGGGTTGCCTTTTGGATCTGTTAGAATGTATTGATGATGAGGTAGTAGAAGGGGATCGTGGCATGATAGAGCTAGGAGATCTGGGAACCATGGTTGTCCCCTCCATAGTGGAGTGATGAGTACTAGTGAGGTTTGCTGATTCTTCAGATAGTGTATGGTCCTCGCTATCATGGCGAAGGGAGGGAAGGCGTAGGCTCCTGTGATCGGCCAAGGTTGTAGGAATGCATCCACTGCTGCGCTCTCCGGGTCCGGGAGCCAGCTGAAGTATAATTTCGTTTGTCTGTTGTTGCGGGACGCAAACAGGTCCAAGTGGAGTGGACCTAGGCGTTCCGCAATGCAGCTGAAGATTTGTGGATCTAGTTTCCAGTCGCTGGTGTCCCGCCAGTGGCGTGAGAACCAATCCGCCGTGAGGTTTGTCTCTCCTGGGAGGTATTCCGCCGTGAGGGAGATGTTGCGGGGTAGGCAAAAGTCGAAAATTTCTTTTGTTATTTCTGATAGGAGACGTGAGCGGGCTCCTCCTAGGCGGTTGATGTAACGGACTGCGGAAATGTTGTCCATCCGGAGTAGGATGCAACAGTCCGACTTGTCCTTTGCTAGGCTTCGGATCGCGAAAGACCCGGCTAGGAGTTCTAGGCAGTTTATATGTAAGTTGAGGTCTTGGGATGTCCAAGCACCTCCTGTCGATATATTTTCGCTCGTCGCTCCCCATCCCCAGAAGCTGGCGTCTGATTCTAATATCATGTCGGGAGCTTTCCCGAAGATGGCTCGGCCGTTCCATGCTTCCATGCTGTCCAGCCACCATCTGAGTTCGTCTCTGACTTCCTCTGTCATCGGGACCGGCTGATCGTATGAGGGGTTTTCCCTGAGAAAGGAAGCTTTGAGGCGTTGCATTGCCCTGTAGTGAAGTGGACCTGGAAATATAGCTTGAATGGAGGCCGAGAGAAGCCCTACGATGCGTGCGAGGGTGCGGAGTGGAATGGTGTGGGAGCGGATGGCCCTGCGTAATTCCTTGCGAATGGCTGAGATTTTTGCCGTCGGTAGCCGTAGAGTGCTGGAGGTGGAATCTATCTCGAATCCCAGAAATTGAACTGTTTGTGATGGGGAGATAGCTGATTTTTGAAAGTTCACTGTGAAGCCCAGGGATGATAGGAGATCCGTGGTGTAGCGTGTGTGTTGTATCAGTCTGAGTCTGTCTGAGCAGAACAGAAGGAGGTCGTCCAGGTATATAATGCAACGAATGCCTTGAGCTCGAAGATGTGCGACCACGGGTTTCAGCAGTTTGGTGAAACACCAAGGGGCCGAACTGAGGCCGAAGGGGAGGCACGTGAATTGCCAGGGACGGCCTTGCCAATGGAAACGAAGGTATTGTCTGCAGGATTGATGGACGGGTACTGATAGATACGCGTCCTTGAGATCCAGTCTCGTGAACCAATCCTTGTCTTGTAGGAGGTCTCTTAACAGATGTATGCCTTCCATCTTGAAATGGTTGTAAGTGACGTATTGGTTGAGTTGTCGTAGGTTTATGACTGGTCGTAGATCGCCCGTTTTCTTCTTGACTAAGAAGATGTTGCTGAAGAAACCTCGAGGTTCGGACGCGGGTTCTATCGCGCCTTTTGAGTATAGGGTTTGTAGTTCTTCGTTGATGAGAGATTTGTCTGTTCTTGAGCAGTTGATGGGACGTGGTATTTCCGTCTGTCGGGGTTGGTCTACGAAGTCTATGACGTAGCCTCGTACTGTCTGTAGGATCCATGCGTCCGCGGATATTGAAGTCCATTCCTGGAAGAAAAGAGATATGCGACCTGCTGTATGCATTGGAAGGGAAACATGAGTGAATTGGTTGCTTACCTGCGGAGAAACGTGCTCTGCCTCGAGTGCGTGGTCCGCGACCTCTGTCTGCGCCTCGTGTGTAGGAAGATGGTCGGTATCCCATCTCTGGGTAAAAGGGCTGTGGTCTTGTAGCTCTGGGGCCTGAGGGCCAGAAGCGGCTGGCAGCACGGCCCCTTTGGCGGCCAGCCCGTCCAAAAACACCCCTAGAGGGGTTTTGTCTAAAGACTCTTCTCATTGATGATTGAGCCTTGTTCAGGGATGTGTATACGTTAACATGTCTGCTTAATTCTTTGAGAAATTGTTCTCCGAAAAGCTTGCCCTGTGCCATAGGACCTAACTCCTTGGTGCCCAACTCCACCAATTTCCCGTCAATGCGGAGAAGTGCTGCTTTGCGTCGCTCAGATGATAAGGCGACATTGGCATTACCCACAAAACAAAAGCACCTTTGTGCCCATTCCCGCACGTCATGCGCCCATTCGCGCACCATAGTAGGGTCAAATTGATCGGCTTTGGCTAGAGCATCATCAGCCAAGTACATAATTCTGGATAGTGGTCCCACCGAGTCCAGAAGTTTATCTTGAACCCCTCTAAACCCTTTTTCCACGCCTTTTCGTGGGTCACGGCCACCTCGTGACATAAAAGTTGTCATCACTTGGTCAAATTCTGGCGTGTCCGCCACGTGGTCGGGTAGAAAAGGCCTTGGGCATTCTGACCTCAAACGGTTGCGGACCGTTTTGTCCATGGGCTTTCGTAGCCAGAGGTGCATAAACCTCGCTAGGTGGTCAGGAGGTGTCCAATCGCTTGAGCGAGGGTGTCTAATTTTTCTTGGGTCAAAAAGTTTTTGTCCCAGTGGGTCAAGGATGGTGTCTTCATCCTCTTGCGGGTTATCCGCATTATCTTGGTCTTGGGGTTCTCCCATGAATGTGTGTTGCGGAAAAAATGATTGGGATCCGGAGTCTGAACCCCAACCACCTTCATTAGAGTCTGAGTCGTCCGCTTGCCATTCATCTAAAATGGCCATGGGTTTAGTTTGGGACTGTTCTTCATCCGAAGAGTAGTCGTGTTGGGGATTCGTGATGGTGGCAGAAATGGGTTTAGCGCGTTTAGCGGGGTTTTTACTTTTATGTGAGTGGTCTTTTTCGCCTTTCCACTGGCGTTTGCCCGTGAGAGTTTCAGGGCTTTTGTGAGATTCTTGTGCATCAGAATCGGAGTCATGGCGGGATGGGTGGGCTTTAGATGGTTTCCTCTTGTCGGAGCCAGAGGCCATCATCTTGGAGAGGACTTTCTCCATTGAGGCAGAAACGGCCTCGTTCACCATATTTTGGAGATCTGTGGTTTGAGAGGTCTCCATGGTGTCTGGGTATATGATTGGCACAGGGCGTGGTAGAGGTCAGTCTGCTGTATTTTAGTCGATATAGACTGTAGTAATATCGCTATGCAATACCCCAGCAGGGTGCAATAACGTAAATTTTGTATAGTAGTACAATCGGGACCCCAGCAGGGTTATTGGAATAAATAATAATAATAATAATAAAACCGAGTACCCCAGCAGGGTCTAGACGGTATAGTAACTGGTCAAATGTAAGCCAGATAACCCCAGCAGGGTTGTAATAAAATGATACCCCAGCAGGGTATGAGTAGTGGTATGTTGGAGATTAAGCTCCAGCAGGATAGTAATCCGATTTATATAATCACCCCAGCAGGGTGTATAATGTCCAATGTAACCACTAGGCCCCAGCAGGGCAAATAGACCACTTGTTGGGATTTTAAATGTATTCTGGGCCTCACCCAGTATGACAGAGGTGGCCACAAAGCGACCTCCTTAGCAGCACAATATATAGGGCAGCACCCCAGTCAGGCACAGGTTAATACCTGATGTGCCTTTAAACAGCTTGAGTGACTGACCTCTTGTAGCAGACTGTAGAAAGGCTTGCAGTGTCCATTGAACTTGCCGTTCTGAGGTTTCGCGGCAATTTGCTGCGGTCCTAAAATGGCGGCCGTAATCTCGCGAGACGCGGGATTAAAAATGGCCGCCGCGAGAAGGAAGCCGCGGCTGAAATAGGGCCGCGGAAAACGCGGCGGAAAATAGCCTCCGAGCGGCGGCAAGGTGGGGAAAAAAGAAGGATGCAGGGAAAAACCCGAGCAGAAAGGAGAGAGGTAAACTACCACTAGGGTGAAGTAACCCCGGTGGTACTAAACATTAGGATAGATAGTAGGATAAAAACGGTTTAGAGACTACAGAAAATAGCAGAACTATATAGATAATGAAAAAGTTAGATAATAAAATAGTATATATGAGGAAAAAAGGTAAATAAAACATTCACATGAGGTAAAATAGGGAAGAGCCAAAAACTCTGACCTGTCTGCGATGGAGCAGTAAAGAAAGAGGGGGAGGAGCCTGTTGACTGAAATAATATACTCCCTATTTGCATTTTGATTGGTTAAAACGTTTATTCACTTTCTTTACTGCTATGGAGTTTTAGTAAAGAGAGTAAAGCAAAATATGAAGCCTCCTGTCATGTGATAAAATTGTGATTATTTATTCATTAGTTCACATTATGTGAACTGATATTAACATCCAGTAATGTGATGTAGCTTGGATAGATAAGTAGTTGTTTGGAAACAATGTTGAGTGTCAGACTTTAGGGAATTTCAGTATTGGATTTCTGAAGACCGGATCCAGTAAGTGAGCCACTTATCTGTTACCTTTAAATGGAAGAGCCATTAACACTCTAAGCTAACACATTGTAATGGTATCAATTAATTAATGACTTTACATCATAAATAAAGCATATTTAGTGTAATGCTTTGGAGGCACCACTAGGGGCAGTGTGTAGGAAGACATGTGCTTCTGGCAGTGACATCACAGGCCAGCCTACTTACACTGAATAAAAACCAGATGTAGGAGAAACTCTGTCTCTTTTTGCCTGTACCTGACTGGACCTAAGATGTAGTACCAGCTCTGACAACCCCAGCCAAAGGGCTGGGGCCTTGTAAGTAATATAAATCCATTGTAACATTTAGCAATTGTAATAGCCTTTTGTAAAACGTGTGGCAACCTTTTGTAGTTTTGTATTGTGTAATTATTATGGTAAATTGACATTCTGCTAGCATGTGTTTAATTGTTATTATAATTATATTAAATATACATTTAATACTACAATGTTTTGTGTATTTCCTATTATATATTCAACCATAATACCGAACTCTAAAAAATATTAATGTTGTTATTTGTTGCTTAATTATTATATATTAATTATTAAATTGATATTCATATTTAAGTCACAACTTTAACACTTGGCGACGAAGATATGGGATTATGCTGGAATATTAGGGAAAATACAAAAGTTATGCATTTTGTTTAATACATAGAGTCAATTGTCTGTCTGTATAGAAGTGAATAAATTGATGATCTGGTTTCAATGGAATGAATATAGATAGCAAATAGGGATTAGATATTTGTTTTTAATGTATCTCTTGCTGTAGAACATAGTGATGAATTATTGTGTTGCTTGTTACCAATCTTTGGTCATTTTTATATAGAAAAAATATACTTTACTTTTTGTCTGACCATGTGGATTTGAATCCACCATTGACCACATGGTGTAAATGAGTTGAGGCCTAGTTTCATTGTTTGCTACCATTTGCATAGGAAAAGACTTTTCACTAAACTAGTTCACCAGGTTGTATTGCTAAATTTGACCATGTTTGTTTGTGTACTAATTTACATTTGTTTGGCATTCATGGATTTGTCTAGTTGAAAAGAGATTTGGACAAAATTTATTAAATTTAGTAGTTAAGAAAAAGATACGTTTAGTAAAGCAGATTCAGTGAATAATAGATTTATGTGTGCGTATACACAGAATATTAGTATAAATATATATATGATTTTGACTCATGAAGGAGAGACCACTTTTTTAACAGCTACAGCTGGGGGAGAATGTCCTTGTTGGGGGTGGGTAGTCTTGCCTGTATGAGAAAAAATAAACTGCATTGTTTTGTAAATGTAATTGCCTTTGTGGAGTGTTTTTCAGCTTTATTATCCAGGACTATGGAATTACTGGACACATGATGGAATTTCAGGAACTGGTAACAAATGAACTGAAAAAATGGTAAAATAATTCCTTTGTCCTATTTAGTCTGAATATTTTAACAAGTTAGCATTTTTAACAAAGTAAGTGTATGGGCTCAGATTAAGATTTATATTATTTTAGAAGCCATCTATAACTGATTTTAATATTTCCATGCTTTGAATTAGGGTGTATCTGCCTAGCGGGTGAACCTCCATAACGTGGGCTGTGATTTTAGTTACAGTAGCGGGTGGGGAACCTGAGCTAGGGGGTATTTAAACGTGTCCGGATAAGGGGGAGCATACCCAATAGTTGTTGTGCAGTTCTATCCTGTATTATTATATTATTTGAAACCCTGTATTACTTATAAGTAGCGTTTTGTAACTTATTTGTAATTGTTTATATATATTGCTCTGGGAAAGGGATAGGCTAAATCTCTGAGAGACCAGGAAATATATTTAAAAAAAGGGCGTATTACACTAGTGGTAGGGCGGCCTATCATGACCATAGAGACCCTTGGTGACTAGTTTTTGTTGTATATTGCCCTGGGAAGGGGATACGCTATTTAATAGAAATTCCTGAGAGACCAGGAAATATACAATAAGTGATACGTGAGTGTACTGGTTAAATTGCAGACATATTGGCCCAGAACCTTTAATCGAGCCGGAAAAGAGGCTGCTGTATGTTTGCTCCTCTATAATTTTGCGGGGGCGGTCACCCCCATGCGGAAAGCCACTGCCATCACAGGATGGTTAGTTGTGCAGGCCCTTAGCCGCGAGGTGCAAGCATGTCCGTGGAAAGGCTAGAAATTAATAGGGAGTCACTCATAGCTGTCAGAAGTGTTGAACTTTGAGACATATTGACCTATATCCTTTCAGAGGCGGAAGAGGTGTTGTGGTTCACTCCTCTATAATTTAACCAAAGGGTGGAGAGTTATTAAACATGTTTAGGTTGGCTAGAAATGTGTTTCCTGAATTGCAGAGAAGATGCAGAAAGCAGCTATTAGTTTAGTGTTTTTTTAAGAGCCTTGTAAAAAATTAAGAAAGTAATCTTGTTGAAAAAAAAAAAATATTTATAAAATGAAAAGCTGAAGGAGTGTGTTTACATGTCTGTGTGTGTATATATATATATATATATATATATATATATATATATATATATATATATATTCTAAGTAAAATATTTGCAGTATACGCTATAAGTGACTAGGAAAGTAATCCTGATCTGTTTTCTAACCTTTTCAGATGTAGCAGAAACCAGAGGTGGACATTGGAACACAGATAGAATATCAGATGGAGACCAGTGTCTAAATGTTGACCTTTGATGAGCTATTGAATGTTTTATTTTATTGTCTATTTAACATGTCTATGCTATGATTTTGTGCATACTATTCTCTTATTTCTAGTGATTGTATTGCAATTGAAACCCTTATGTATTATTGTTGTATGTATGTATGCTTGCCTGGGAAAGGGGGGAATTGACCCATAGGGACCAGGGGGTATTTTTGTGTAAACCGAACTGGGGTGGGAGGGCTCTAACGAGGGAACCCCATTGTCCAGTAGGTGCTTGATTTGTGTCTGTGTAAAGTGATTTGAGTGGTTGCAGTTCAAAAAAACAAACAAAAAACGGAAGAGTGATAAGAGGGATAAGAGAAAGTAGGCATTTTGGGTTATCTATACATGTTTAAATAGAAGGGTGGTAAATAGGAATGTAATTGTTTTGGTTAATGTTTAGATTAAATTGGTTAAATACAGCAGTGATAACGAGTGTTTAGATTAAATTGGTAAATACAGCAGTGATAACGAGTGTTTAGATTAACTTGGTAAATGCAGCAGTAATAACGAGTGTTTGGGTTAAATTGGTAGATACAGCAGTGATATTGTGTTTTTATCTCTGAATCAGGAGTGTGCTGGATGTGAAGAGAGGTGTGTAGGTATTTATCCAAACGCCATAGGGAAAAATATGGTTAAGACACCACAATCAAATGGTACTTGTGATGATTGGCACAGTTATTTGCCATTTATGTTTGTGTTCGTCATTGCCTGTGTTTTCATTCAAGAACTTTCAAGCAAGGATATTTTAAGAAGAAGCACTGGACACTATGCTCAACTGTTGCTGTAAGGAGAAAAAATATTGCAGCTAAGAATGGTGAGAGTCGGAACAAAATGCATCAGGAGCAGGAAACTGTTACGTCAAGGTGGTTAATGGTATAAAGAAAGAAAAAACAAAACAATGTGACCACAAACACACAAAAGTCCTTGATCACATGAACTGTTATGAGAAGAAATACTGAAGCTGCGAGTGATGGGAGTAGGTAAAATAATACAGCCAGAGCAGGATACTGTGACAATTGACCACAAACACACAGAAGTCCCTGCACACATGAACTGTAAATACAAAAATCCTACGTCCTTGTTTGCTCAAACTATTTCATTCATCCCTGTCTCCATGCGTATGTTCTATGAGACTGTCGAAGAATAGAGTATCCAGTTTCCAGGACTAATGTTTGTGAAAATTCCAGGCACAAAGACCAGCCAGAGGCTACAGAAATCAAGTCGGTCGGTGCCATGATTCATAGGTGTTATGAGTTTGTGGTGTCTAATACTATATTAAGCTCCAAAACACATCCTCACATGAACACAATATCATTGGTTAATCTAATAAAACATGGTTTGAGTTGTTCATTATTATAAGGGTGGGTATGTGCCTACTTTAGGCCAAGGTTTCCCAACTGGTAATGCATGTGCTCAATGGTGAACATTTATATAAGAAATAAAATGTGAATGGGTAATAATTAATGGGTAAATGGGTATCGTTCTTCAAAAGGTGGGTTTTGTTGTAGGGCAGGTAGTGTTAAAATGGGGAAGATTCAAAATGTACTGGTTTTATAAATGCTTGTTTTATGACATAAGTCAAAGGGTGGTTTGTAATGGTATCAATTAATTAATGACTTTACATCATAAATAAAGCATATTTAGTGTAATGCTTTGGAGGCACCACTAGGGGCAGTGTGTAGGAAGACATGTGCTTCTGGCAGTGACATCACAGGCCAGCCTACTTACACTGAATAAAAACCAGATGTAGGAGAAACTCTGTCTCTTTTTGCCTGTACCTGACTGGACCTAAGATGTAGTACCAGCTCTGACAACCCCAGCCAAAGGGCTGGGGCCTTGTAAGTAATATAAATCCATTGTAACATTTAGCAATTGTAATAGCCTTTTGTAAAACGTGTGGCAACCTTTTGTAGTTTTGTATTGTGTAATTATTATGGTAAATTGACATTCTGCTAGCATGTGTTTAATTGTTATTATAATTATATTAAATATACATTTAATACTACAATGTTTTGTGTATTTCCTATTATATATTCAACCATAATACCGAACTCTAAAAAATATTAATGTTGTTATTTGTTGCTTAATTATTATATATTAATTATTAAATTGATATTCATATTTAAGTCACAACTTTAACACACATTAAGCTTCTCCAAGTTTGCACCCATAAAATGCATTATGTTCTTTGTTATGTTAAGGAAACAAGCTGTACTGGTTATGGTGTCAGGCATCCCCCCCTTATTTTAAGTAGTACTTTTTTTTTTTTTTAAAGTAGTTTGACTTCTTACCTGCTGTCTGCTTGGCACTGATCCCCACTTCCACTATCTTAGCCAGATGGCTAGAGCTCTCAGTCTAAGAGATAAGCCAGGGCAAGTTTCAGAACAGAAGTTACTATGCAGGAGCAGCAGCCTCACGGGCTGAGCAGCATCCTGTGCTTCCAGGTAGGAAGTCAACCGCTGTAATGGTTATGGTGACTGGCGTGTTACTTTAAAAATACTGTAGCATTTTTACTGGAATCAAGAATACCAGTGAGTAGTATGGGTCAGTATCTGTGTCTGCATGGATCAGTGTGAGCTTGTTTGCATGGGCAAGTGTGTGTCTGCATGGACCAGTGTGAGTTTGTTTGCATGGGCAAGTGTGTGTCTGCATGGATCAGTGTGAGTTTGTTTGCATGGGCAAGTGTGTGTCTGCATGGATCAGTGTGAGTTTGTTTGCATGGGCAAGTGTGTGTCTGCATGGACCAGTGTGAGTTTGTTTGCATGGGCAAGTGTGTGTCTGCATGGATCAGTGTGAGCTTGTTTGCATGGGCAAGTGTGTGTCTGCATGGATCAGTGTGAGCTTGTTTGCATGGGCAAGTGTGTGTCTGCATGGACCAGTGTGAGTTTGTTTGCATGGGCAAGTGTGTGTCTGCATTGACCAGTGTGAGTTTGTTTGCATGGGCAAGTGTGTGTCTGCATGGATCAGTGTGAGCTTGTTTGCATGGGCAAGTGTGTGTCTGCATGGATCAGTGTGAGTTTGTTTGCATGGGCAAGTGTGTGTCTGCATGGACCAGTGTGAGTTTGTTTGCATGGGCAAGTGTGTGTCTGCATGGATCAGTGTGAGTTTGTTTGCATGGGCAAGTGTGTGTCTGCATGGATCAGTGTGAGCTTGTTTGCATGGGCAAGTGTGTGTCTGCATGGACCAGTGTGAGTTTGTTTGCATGGGCAAGTGTGTGTCTGCATTGACCAGTGTGAGTTTGTTTGCATGGGCAAGTGTGTGTCTGCATGGATCAGTGTGAGCTTGTTTGCATGGGCAAGTGTGTGTCTGCATGGATCAGTGTGAGTTTGTTTGCATGGGCAAGTGTGTGTCTGCATGGATCAGTGTGAGTTTGTTTGCATGGGCAAGTGTGTGTCTGCTTGGATCAGTGTGTTTGTTTGCCTATGCAAGTGTATGTCTGCATGTATCAGTGTGAGTTTGTTTACATGGGCAAGTGTGTGTCTGCATGTATCAGTGTGTGTGTGTGTCTGCATTGGTCAGTGATAATGGTCAGTGAGTCTTCACAAAGGCCAAAGTTTTTTTTAACAAAAATAATACTTTAAAATTGTGTAGGATTCATGTGTATATATTTAGTCCTGCATATTAATATATGTGTATCATATTATTATTTATATGTACTATCTTGAAAAAGACCCGAATGGGTCGAAGTGTTGTACACAGTGAAATTGGACCTGTGAGTGCACCATGATTTTTTGTTTTATGTATTTTTGAGCGTGGGTTTTAGCACCCAGGCAAGTCAGACTTTATTTACAATTATGGTGGAGTACTAAGTCCATTTCATATATATGTGTATATATAATTAGTATAAGCAGAATTTTAAATTACTCTAACACACATGCATTAATATACATGTACAAATGGATTAAGAAAACTGACCTTGGAGCAGAAAGGAGGGTAAATCAAGCCCTGCTCCTGTCTCGTTACATTTTGTCATAAAGGAGGTAGATATTAAAAAGTATGTTTATTTCATTATTTCCAGAAAAGATTGGTCTTTAATGTACTCACTATATAGAATAGCTCAAAATTCCACTTCTCTTATACAATCTTTTACTGTGTTACTATAGATACCAATTATATATTGGTGTCTGTCAGCCCAACACCTGTTTCATGAAATCTATTTCTGGAGCCTTACCATCTAATGATAATATTGGGAGCCCTAAACTATTATCTATCCTGAATTATCAAAGAAAGAATGTGTATTTCGATGGACATTGTAGAATATTAATATCTAGCCTTGTATTGTCATTTTTAAGAATTGTATTGTAATTCAATTTGTTAAAACCATGTCTATTCTATACTTTCTCATGTGTTACCATGATATATATAATATATATATAGCTGCTTGGCCACTGTGAGACATCCACTTGAAGATTCATATTATCTCCAGAGACTTTTAGTTATTCTGACATTCCCTGACATTATTTGTCCTGGGAAATGTAACTTTTTCTGTAACTCACTTGTCTATTTATTACAGCACATGGCATGTATCATTATGATACATAGTAGCATGTGAGCTGCCACATGTTTCGTTATTCTATGTTTTCATGAACCTCGGCGCCAGGAGTTGGCTATATTCATACAGTAGATACTCAATCATTTTATATTTTGTCGTAAATGAAGGGAAATTGTGTGAATTATAAGATTGGTTTATGGGAAATGTACGTCAGAGTTTTGACATGCTTTTTTTTTTTTAAATGTCACCTTTGGATTGGGTATTCAAGGGGCACTTGACATGAAAATGTGGGATTTTTACTATATAATCCAGGCCCCCTCATACACCTCCATAACAATTTGTTGTCCAGAGACTTTTATTATTGTTTTTGGATCATTAGAGAAGCTTGGGTAGACTTTGCTGATCCAGGCTGACTTTTTCTTGAGGACATTTTTAAAAATGACGGATGTGTTGCAGTGATGATATAATATTTCAGGAGCCATGAGACATATATTGTTCATTTTGAAGCCAACAACTCCTCAGAGCAACCCTTACTACATTTTTCAAAATGGCGGCTCTAATAGATGAAGAAGAGACATATATATTAAAATGAAACAAATAAAAATAATGGATTTTAATCATTTTATGTTCAAACCAAACAATGTTTATGATGTAAATAGCAAACAAAATGCATTTATCACTACTGTTTTAGAAACATTTTCATAGTTCACTTTATTTATTTGTTTCGGCAATCGCTTGTGGTGCATTTGAATATTGTTGAGCATTTCAGAAGAGCATATCAAGAGGAATATCTTGTTGTAGCATAGGTTTTGCAAGTACACTTGCTTGTAAATATCTACTTTGGACCCTCCTAATTGCTTTTAGAAGATTATATCCAAGATCACTCCAGAAATATCCATGGTGGGGATTATACTATGCTGTTTGGGTTGAGAAAAAAAACATGTTTCCTTTTGTGAGTACCCCTCTTTTTTAATTTAATTTAATTTAATTGCCATGCTTGGAGAAGTTACCTTAAGCAGGGCCAATCACTCTAAGTCACATGCAGGCAAACACCACATACAGTCATACTCTGTGTTGGTTGGCTGAGTGTGATATGTATGTGGAAAGTTGGCAATCCTATTCAGCCAAGCCCCACAAAGAATTGCACTCAGTCAATACCCACATAATCACACTTGGCCACTACGTCCCACCGACTATTGTGTGATACAGCTAATGTTGTTTGAGTCCAGACATCTGCTCATAGACCAATTTACATCTATTTCCTGAAACCATCCTGGAGGAGGCTACACAAACTTTAAGTAATTCTATATTTGACTTTATAGTTGATGGGATATTTTGGGATATTACTAGTGTACCTATAATAGAGGACAAAACATAGTGCAAATATTGCTACTAAAATATAATGAATATTGCCGGTGATCAGAATGCACTCACATATTCCAGAATAATAATGCGTGTTATAGGTGCCTCCCCTTGGTAGAAATGAGGGGTGTGTTCCTTTAAAATTCCCTCCTCAAGTGATAGCCGATAGGGTATCCAGGTCAGCATAGAATCTCACAAACAGCAACCAAAGGAATACTTAAAGGCGATTTATTCACTTGAAAAAAGGTTGAATTGAATAAAATAATAAAAACAAATAAGACAGAGATACTGGTCCTACGCGTTTCGTCCTTCTACAGCAAGGACTTCCTCAGGGACCTCTTTCAGTAAATCAAATTTTACAGGTACAAATAACAGCATCCTAAAAACACTAACAATAAAAAGCTATTATATAGGGCTAAGCCCTCCAAGTCATTGGTGGAATAGTGGGTGTCTTCTCCATGCCTGCTTCCGATTCGCCGAAAAAACTTCTTTTCAGGTGTAGCTGTTTGACCGCAATGAGAAAAGCCGGGTCCGTTCGGAACTCCAAACACTTCCGCATTCGTCATGCGCCACGTCGTACGTCTTACGTCACGTGTATAATTGCCGGTCACGTGATCTTTATGCGTTCCATGCTCGGGAAGCAAAGATGGCTGTGCGTTCCACAGCATTTATCACGGCTTAAAGAGACATCTAATGTATAACTTAGGCACTAGAAATAAAAAACTATTAGAATGTTTTCTTTGATCACATTGGAAAAAACCTTGATCTAAATATTACATCCTCTAAATGAAATAATAATTTTAACCAGTTAAAAAGAATGAAAGGACTTCCCATCCAAGTCAATCATTCATTATATCAAGTATAATATTACTTAGTCATTAGTGATAATAATAAATGGATTTGTGCAATACCAATACTGTTAATTTTAATTTAATTATAATTTTACTTAATAACTAATGATACTGAATATAAATTCATACATTAGCAACAACATTTTTTTATATATCATATTAACCATCAACCATAATTACTTTGTTAATGATAATAGTGAATTAATATGTTAGTGACAATATTGTTATCATAATATCTATTAAAGTGACATTGTAGGATGAATTCACATTCTCAATTGTGAATTCATTTGAAATAAGTGACATAGAATGTCCTTTTTCCTAAATTCAAATTGCACATCCATATTGTGTAGAATAATTGAACAAATGATAAACCAATCAAAATTAAAATGACTATATCACCATTGATGTGAAGTGACATGAATATTCGTTTCTATATTCAATTACATATCCATATTGTGTAGAATCGTATAAAAGGTTGAACCTTTAATGTTCATTACAAAGGAAGGGGACATCAGAGATATACATTTTACTACTAAAATGATGTTGTGTTTTACTGGATGTTCAAATTATATTACATTATATTTAGCTGTGTATTTGATTAAAGATATATACACTCAATTAATTCAAAAAACAGATGATATCCATGTCCACATTTAAACCCCTAGGCGTAAGAGTGCGCAACCTGTGAATCCAAAAAGATTCTCTTTGTGCCAATCTTTTCTCTTTATTGCCCCCTCTCCAGTGGGATTGGATTTGTTCTATCCCTATACAGCGTAGTCCCTTCAAACAAAAAAACGGGCAACTGTTACAATGGAGGGGGACTGAGTGGGTCTCCAATCGTTTCTTTATATTGTTTATATGTTCTAGGAGTCTTACTTTTAGACATCTTTTTGTGCGGCCAACATATTGTCTGCCGCATGGGCACTGGAGGAGATATACCACACAGGTAGTGCGGCATCCAATTTCTGATTTAATAGGAAAGGATTTTCCTGTCACAAAACTGCTATATGAAGTAACTTTATCCGTGTTAACTTGTGAACATGCTTTACAGCTTTTGCAACCCTTAAAACCTTTTAGCTCTTTTTTATTTCTACTTGTGGATCCATTCCTTAAGGCGTAACTAGGTGCTAGGATTTAGTGTCCTTAGTATATGACCATGCTCTTTGTGCATATTTTTGTAAATAGGAGTCTAAAAAGGCTGACAAGTTGGCCGTGATAGATTCAATCCCGCTTATAATTGGGCGCCCTGGGGGGCTTGTAAGGTTTTTGTGAATCTTGGGGATAAAATAAAAAATAGGGATGACTGGATGGGGGTTCCAAAGATAATCAAAATTTCTTTTTGTAATAATTATTACAAAAAGAAATTTTGATTATCTTTGGCCGGGATTGAATCTATCACGGCCAACTTGTCAGCCTTTTTAGACTCCTATTTACAAAAATATGCACAAAGAGCATGGTCATATACTAAGGACACTAAATCCTTTTTGCAGGAAATTGAAAGTTTGGAATGGCAGGAAGATTACAGTTGGGCTACACTAGATGTAACCTCATTGTATACAGTCATCAGTCATAACCTTGGGCTTAAAGCAGTGGCTTTTTATTTACATCAGGATGAAGACATTTCCCTCGGCCTTAGATCTTTCATTTTGTGGGGCATCCAGTTTATATTGGAACATAATTTTTTCCTTTTTGACCAATCATTTTATCTCCAGCTGGTGGGAACCGCCATGGGCACCAGGTTCGCCCCCAGTTATGCCAACATATACATGCGCAGATGGGAAGACCTCTGCGTGCGTCTGGGGCATGACTGGGTGGTGAACCTGGTCCTATGGCGGAGATATATTGATGACGTGATTGTCATTTGGAAAGGGTCAGACTCTGAATTTATGACTTTTGTTGATCATTTAAATCAGAATGAATATAATTTAAAATTTTCCCCAGTGTGGAACCGCAGAGAAATAAATTTCTTAGACCTCACCTTATTCTGTGATAACAACAAGATAAAATCCAAATGCTTTTTTAAACCAACTGACGGGAATAGCTACGTCCATAAACATAGTTGCCACCACCAACCTTGGCTGAAGGGCATTGCCAAAGGACAATTAACCAGAGTAAGGAGGAACTGCTCACACACGGAGGACTTTCAGGTACAGGCACAACATATAGCCGGTAAGCTGGTCAAAAAAGGTTACAACCAAAAACAGATTAATAGAGACATCCATATGATGTCCAAGAGAAATAGGAATGAGCTTCTAGCGGATGGCCCTATTAACAAAAAGAAAAAAACAGGGGAGAATTTCAAACAGGCTTTTTTCACACAATACAGTGTGGACCATTCAAAAATACAGAGGAGTTTGTATAAATTTTGGCCTATACTATTGGAGGATCCCATTTTGGGGGAACACCTATCTAACAGACCAAAAATTATTTATAGGAAACAACAAAACCTCAAAAATATACTAGCACCTAGTTACGCCTTAAGGAATGGATCCACAAGTAGAAATAAAAAAGAGCTAAAAGGTTTTAAGGGTTGCAAAAGCTGTAAAGCATGTTCACAAGTTAACACGGATAAAGTTACTTCATATAGCAGTTTTGTGACAGGAAAATCCTTTCCTATTAAATCAGAAATTGGATGCCGCACTACCTGTGTGGTATATCTCCTCCAGTGCCCATGCGGCAGACAATATGTTGGCCGCACAAAAAGATGTCTAAAAGTAAGACTCCTAGAACATATAAACAATATAAAGAAACGATTGGAGACCCACTCAGTCCCCCTCCATTGTAACAGTTGCCCGTTTTTTTGTTTGAAGGGACTACGCTGTATAGGGATAGAACAAATCCAATCCCACTGGAGAGGGGGCAATAAAGAGAAAAGATTGGCACAAAGAGAATCTTTTTGGATTCACAGGTTGCGCACTCTTACGCCTAGGGGTTTAAATGTGGACATGGATATCATCTGTTTTTTGAATTAATTGAGTGTATATATCTTTAATCAAATACACAGCTAAATATAATGTAATATAATTTGAACATCCAGTAAAACACAACATCATTTTAGTAGTAAAATGTATATCTCTGATGTCCCCTTCCTTTGTAATGAACATTAAAGGTTCAACCTTTTATACGATTCTACACAATATGGATATTGTAACGGGATACGGTATAACCGTCCACGACATCCGTTGGTATCCTCAGGAAATCCACAGTCAGAGTAGAAAGCAAGGCAATATCCCCAATCCTCCCAATAACCGGACGAAACACAGTTTGGGAGTCAACTAACTCGGTTTATTCACAAGCAGCGTATTTATACAGTTCCCCATGCAAGGGGTTTCCACACAGATAATCCAGGGGATTTCTCCCAACATGCATTGTGATTTTCCCAACAGGCATTGCGGCACGAGAGGGATACTCCCACTAAAATGGACGATTAAGTGGATTATCCCCTCGTGTAGCAAAACCGACAATTGACTCTAAAATCCATAATTCACACAATATTCGGTACTTTGGAATAATCGAACGTTCGGTAGGTAGCTGGGGTCGGAGCGCACACTTTGTGAGAATACCGCTCTGATCCCAGCTGAATTGACCGAACGCCGCACATAATACATTTAAACATGAAAGTTGGTTTAACAGTACCGAATAAGTACGGGACATATAATGTACCGAACGCGGAACTCCCGAACGCTCTGGAAGCCCAGCGGGGCTCGGATCATCGAGTAGCCGTTTTCAAGTCCAGGCTCTCGACGACCGAACACCGCTGCAGAGACAAAGGATCCAAGATGGCCGACCGCCGCATGGTCGGTAGTGGATCGACGGCCACCTAGGAGAGCCCTTAATTACCGATTGCAACAACGTTGCAATCGGTTACTTGGTACCACACGACTTGGGGATGTGTGGTCGACCTGGGGAGCCCGTATTCGTACGGCGAACGGCCAGGATAGCCGTGTTTCGTCGTATGAATGCTGGTACGCTGGCAGCGTACGGCTGCCAGCGTGCAAACGGCCATAGCACAATACATACACATTTAACGGAACACATCATACATTCAGCCTACGGACAACCTATACTGCATATAGCTCTGAAGTGGCTAGTTTTGCCACAATGCTCCCCCAGAACCAAGCCGGCATACACAGTCTGATCCCAACGGATCGGCTTGGGGATGTCCGGGAGAGTACTCACAGATCACTTCTCGAGTTCAGTCTGTCTGGATAACCCGTCAGCGTTACCGTTTTGTTTTCCGGGCCGATAGTGAATGGTAAAGTCAAAGGGCTGCAGCGCCAAACTCCAGCGCAGCAGCCTGGCATTGTCCCCAGATACACGGTTCAGCCACACTAACGGGTTGTGATCTGTGAGCAAGGAAAAAGGTTGTCCGTACAAATATGGCTGTAACTTTTTGAGGGCCCACACCACGGCCAGGCATTCTTTCTCGATGGCAGCGTAGCTCACTTCACGCGGCAGCAACTTGCGGCTTAGGTAGGCTACGGGGTGTTCTCCGCCATCGGCTCCCACTTGGCTCAGTACTGCCCCCAATCCAAACATTGAAGCGTCTGTGTGAACAAGAAATCTTTTAGTCGGATCAGGAGCAGTTAACACAGGAGCATTAGTTAGAGCAGTTTTGAGTTGCTGGAATGCCTGCTCACACTCTGGGGCCCAGACAACCTGTCGGGGAAGGTTCTTTTTAGTCAAGTCCGTCAGGGGTTTGGCCAGGGTGCTATAGTCTGGAACAAACTTCCGGTAGTAGCCGGCCGTCCCTAAAAACGCTAGTACCTGAGTCTTAGTCCTGGGGGTAGGCCACTTTGCTACGGCCTCAATCTTGGCTGGCTCGGGTCTCTGCTGCCCACACACTACTCGGTGTCCCAGATACTGCACCTCAGCCATACCTATGTGGCACTTGCTAGGCTTTAACGTTAACCCAGCCTCCCCAATACGATCTAGGATCACCCCTATATGGTGTAGGTGGTCCTCCCAGGTCTGGCTAAAGATAGCTATATCATCTAGATAGGCACAGGCATACTCTTGGAACCCGTCCAGTAGCCGATCTACCATCCGCTGAAAGGTAGCCGGAGCGTTTTTCATTCCGAAGGGCATGACCTTGAACTGGTACAGGCCAAACGGAGTAACAAACGCCGACTTGGGGATGGCGTCATCGGCTAGTGGAATTTGCCAGTATCCCTTACACAAATCAATGGTAGTGAGATACTGGCCCCGTGCCATCTTATCTAACAGCTCGTCTATCCGGGGCATCGGGTAGGCATCAGACACCGTTTTGTCATTTAGCCTCCGGTAGTCGACACAGAACCGGGTGGTGCCATCCTTTTTCGGTACTAGGACTACCGGCGATGCCCAGGGGCTATCGGAGGGTTCGATAACCCCTAGCTGTAACATCTCATCTAGCTCGGCTTTCATATGGGTACGGACGGATTCCGGAACCCTATATGGAGCCTGTCTCATAGGTAGCTGTCCCAGGGTGTCTACTCGGTGAGTGGCTAGCGGAGTGTAACCAGGTAAATTGGAGAAGGTAGCTCCTTTGGCTTCGATCAGCGCTTGTACCTGGGCACGCTCATGGGCGCTTAGCCGCTCCCCCAGCTGAACTCCCTGGGAGGGCTCTATCGGTGCCTCGGGTTCTAGTAGGTCAGGTAAGGGTAGGTTCTCCTGATCCTCTAAGGAGGAGGCACAGATGGCCGTCACATCCTCGATCCTCTCATGGTAGGGTTTGAGCAGGTTCACGTGGAGCATGCGTCTCTTCCCTACCCCTGAGCAGGGGCCGATCACATAGGTAGTGTCGCATCGCTGCTCCACTACCTGGTATGGGCCTTGCCAGATGGCCTGCAGCTTGTCTGTGCGGACAGGTTTTAAAATTAAAACCTTCTGTCCCACCTGAAAGCTGCGGTCTCGGGCTCCTCTATCGTACCAGCGTCGCTGTCGTTGCTGGGCCGCCTGGAGGTTGGTGTGTACAGCCTGAGTGAGCGCCTCCAGACGGTCCCTGAATTCCAGGACGTAGGATATGATAGGGGTTTCGTTGGTAGTACTCTCTCCCTCCCAATGTTCCCTAATTAAGTTCAAGGGTCCCCGCACCCTCCTCCCAAATAGCAATTCAAACGGGGAGAATCCTGTCGACTCCTGGGGAACCTCTCTATAAGCAAAGAGTAGGTGAGGCAAAAACCTCTCCCAGTCTTTGTGGGTCTCCCCGAACGTCCGAAGCATCTGCTTCAGTGTCCCATTGAACCTCTCACATAACCCATTGGACTGGGGGTGGTAGGCGGAATTAACTATTGGCTTAATGCCACATACCTTCCACATATGTTGAGTAACTTCGGCCGTAAACTGGGTACCTCGGTCCGAGATTATCTCTTGGGGAAACCCTACCCGGGAAAACACTTTCATTAATGCCTCCGCTACGGTCTCAGCATGGATATTAGTGAGGGCCACAGCTTCGGGGTACCTGGTGGCGTAATCCACTACAGTTAGAATGTATCTTTTGCCAGAGGGACTGGGTTTTGGCAGGGGCCCTACGATATCCACCGCTACTCGGCTGAAGGGCTCTGCGATAATGGGTAGGGGACATAGCTTGGCCTTGTGGCGATCCCCTCGTTTACCCACTCGCTGGCAGACGTCGCAAGAGGTGCAATACTGGCGCACATCCTGAGAGATCCCGGGCCAGAAGAAGGCATGCGTTAAGCGGTACCGGGTACGGGTCATCCCTAGGTGTCCTGACAAGGGAATGTCATGAGCAATTCTAAGCAGCTCCTGTCTATACTTTTGCGGTACCACTAGCTGCTTGTTAGTCAGGGTGACAGACCCCCCCACGTCTTTGGTCGTGACACGGTATAACACCGCTCCCCCTCTAGCCCGGCTTGGTCTGTTTGTGCCCGGTCCCTATATACTTGGAGGGTGGGATCGGTCTGGACTTCGGTCGCAAAGGTAGTCGGGGTATCCCAGGACATGGGGGTCGGTTGGGGAGCATGGCCTCTTACCTGAGCCTCAGAGTGTATCGGTGTAGCCGTGGTGCGAGCCTGTTGCCGGGTGGTTACGGGGTGTGCCTCCTGATAGGGAGTCTGGGGAATAAAAGCGGAAGTCATTTGGCCTAAGTCGTTCCCCAGCACAACATCTGCAGGTAAATTTTGCATAAGCCCTACTTCCACAGTCCCCTCTCCCACACCCCAATCCAAGTGTACTTTGGCAGTCGGTAGCCGGTATACTGCTCCCCCGGCCACCCGTACTGCCACTGAACCGCCAGTGTGGGTTGCGCCCGGTACCAAATGTGGTGCAACCAAAGTTAAAGTGGCTCCCGAATCCCGGAGCCCTTGTACCTCCTTCCCCTCTAGGGTTACTAGCTGCCGATGATGTTGTCGGTTGTCGGTGGCTCGGACCGACATTACTTCGTGGAGCACCCCTAGCGGCTCCTCAATTTGAGCGCTCAGCAATTCTTGGGTGACGGGTGCTACCTGGTAATGGTGTGCAGCAGCCCTTGGTGCCAAATTTTGTCGCACCTGATTCCAAGCTTGCCGGCTCCGGTTTTGGGTGCACTCCCGAGAAATGTGTCCCCACTGCTTGCAGGTGTGACACTGAATGTTAGCCCGGCCGTTGTATCGGGAGGGGGGTGGTGGAGTATTCAGTGCTGGCCTGTGCAGGGGTACGGTGGGGCCGGTAGGAGTAAAATTATGGGGTGGCCCGGTAATCCGAGGGAGGGCCTTATTCTGTGATCCGTGATGCCTCCGGGCATCAAAATGCTGATCCGCCAATCTAGCGGCTTCGGGTAGGGTGAGTGGTTTACGGTCTCTCACCCATTCTTGTGCGTCTGGGGACAAGCCATTAAAAAACTGCTCCAGTAGCATAAGCTGTCGCAACTCCTCCATATTAGTGGCGTTGCTGGCCTGTATCCATCCTTGCGATGCTTGATCCAGCTTGTGCGCCCACTCTGCGTGAGAATCTTTCTCCGGTTTGCGCAAGCCCCTGAACTTGCGCCGGTATGCTTCTGGGGTAATAGCATACCTCTCTAAGATCGCCCTCTTTACTTTAGGGTAATCTTTGCTGTCCTCTCGAGGTACAGCACGGTAGGCTTCAGCTGCCCTACCCGATAATTTGCCGGCCAGCAGCGGTACCCATACTGCGGGTTCCAAATCGTGCAAATCGCACAGCCGCTCAAAATCCTGTAAGTACCCATCGATTTCGTCCTTTTCTTCACAAAACGCTTTAAATGCGTGATGTGGGACTTTGGGCTTTATCTGTCCATAGGTGGAGGCAGTAACAGACTCTGCCCTAGGTGGGGTTGCTGGTGGGTTGGTTGCCAGCAGATAATCCTGTACATCCGATATCATCACGGTCAACATTTCCAACGATACTGGTTGCGGCAGAAACTCCAACCTGGTTCGTAGCTCTTTTTGGAATGGGGTCTCTTCCTTGGCTGGTGGAGGTGTAGCGCTGCGGGCTCTGTCTCCCTCCATCAGTTCAGCGATCAGCACAGCCTTAGATTTGTTGCTGGCTATCTTGCCCCTGGCTTCCAGTAGCTCTTTTAAAGTCTGTCGTTTCAGTATGGTGTAGTCAATCTCCATACGAATTGCCCTTGCTTTCCTTGTTCGGTAGTTCCAGTTTACACGAACGCTGCTTTTCGGCTGTAAGGTTCGATCCCGTCGCTTGCCACCAATTGTAACGGGATACGGTATAACCGTTGGTATCCTCAGGAAATCCACAGTCAGAGTAGAAAGCAAGGCAATATCCCCAATCCTCCCAATCCTCCCAATAACCGGACGAAACACAGTTTGGGAGTCAACTAACTCGGTTTATTCACAAGCAGCGTATTTATACAGTTCCCCATGCAAGGGGTTTCCACACAGATAATCCAGGGGATTTCTCCCAACATGCATTGTGATTTTCCCAACAGGCATTGCGGCACGAGAGGGATACTCCCACTAAAATGGACGATTAAGTGGATTATCCCCTCGTGTAACAAAACCGACAATTGACTCTAAAATCCATAATTCACACAATATTCGGTACTTTGGAATAATCGAACGTTCGGTAGGTAGCTGGGGTCGGAGCGCACACTTTGTGAGAATACCGCTCTGATCCCAGGTGAATTGACCGAACGCCGCACATAATACATTTAAACATGAAAGTTGGTTTAACAGTACCGAATAAGTACGGGACATATAATGTACCGAACGCGGAACTCCCGAACGCTCTGGAAGCCCAGCGGGGCTCGGATCATCAAGTAGCCGTTTTCAAGTCCAGGCTCTCGACGACCGAACACCGCTGCAGAGACAAAGGATCCAAGATGGCCGACCGCCGCATGGTCGGTAGTGGATCGACGGCCACCTAGGAGAGCCCTTAATTACCGATTGCAACAACGTTGCAATCGGTTACTTGGTACCACACGACTTGGGGATGTGTGGTCGACCTGGGGAGCCCGTATTCGTACGGCGAACGGCCAGGATAGCCGTGTTTCGTCGTATGAATGCTGGTACGCTGGCAGCGTACGGCTGCCAGCGTGCAAACGGCCATAGCACAATACATACACATTTAACGGAACACATCATACATTCAGCCTACGGACAACCTATACTGCATATAGCTCTGAAGTGGCTAGTTTTGCCACAGATATGTAATTGAATATAGAAACGAATATTCATGTCACTTCACATCAATGGTGATATAGTCATTTTAATTTTGATTGGTTTATCATTTGTTCAATTATTCTACACAATATGGATGTGCAATTTGAATTTAGGAAAAAGGACATTCTATGTCACTTATTTCAAATGAATTCACAATTGAGAATGTGAATTCATCCTACAATGTCACTTTAATAGATATTATGATAACAATATTGTCACTAACATATCAATTCACTATTATCATTAACAAAGTAATTATGGTTGATGGTTAATATGATATATAAAAAAATTTTGTTGCTAATGTATGAATTTATATTCAGTATCATTAGTTATTAAGTAAAATTATAATTAAATTAAAATTAACAGTATTGGTATTGCACAAATCCATTTATTATTATCACTAATGACTAAGTAATATTATACTTGATATAATGAATGATTGACTTGGATGGGAAGTCCTTTCATTCTTTTTAACTGGTTAAAATTATTATTTCATTTAGAGGATGTAATATTTAGATCAAGGTTTTTTCCAATGTGATCAAAGAAAACATTCTAATAGTTTTTTATTTCTAGTGCCTAAGTTATACATTAGATGTCTCTTTAAGCCGTGATAAATGCTGTGGAACGCACAGCCATCTTTGCTTCCCGAGCATGGAACGCATAAAGATCACGTGACCGGCAATTATACACGTGACGTAAGACGTACGACGTGGCGCATGACGAATGCGGAAGTGTTTGGAGTTCCGAACGGACCCGGCTTTTCTCATTGCGGTCAAACAGCTACACCTGAAAAGAAGTTTTTTCGGCGAATCGGAAGCAGGCATGGAGAAGACACCCACTATTCCACCAATGACTTGGAGGGCTTAGCCCTATATAATAGCTTTTTATTGTTAGTGTTTTTAGGATGCTGTTATTTGTACCTGTAAAATTTGATTTACTGAAAGAGGTCCCTGAGGAAGTCCTTGCTGTAGAAGGACGAAACGCGTAGGACCAGTATCTCTGTCTTATTTGTTTTTATTATTTTATTCAATTCAACCTTTTTTCAAGTGAATAAATCGCCTTTAAGTATTCCTTTGGTTGCTGTTTGTGAGATTCTATGCTGACCTGGATACCCTATCGGCTATCACTTGAGGAGGGAATTTTAAAGGAACACACCCCCCATTTCTACCAAGGGGAGGCACCTATAACACGCATTATTATTCTGGAATATGTGAGTGCATTCTGATCACCGGCAATATTCATTATATTTTAGTAGCAATATTTGCACTATGTTTTGTCCTCTATTATAGGTACACTAGTAATATCCCAAAATATCCCATCAACTATAAAGTCTTGCAATTTGGTTATCAGCTGGGAGATAACCCTGGGAGGCCGTGTACCTATCAGTTAAGTTAAAGTTTTTGTGTTTTTTATCACTTTTCCACGGGTGTCCGTGTTGTTTTGTTAATTCTATATTTGAACCTGTACATGTGCTAGTGGGCTTGCAGCAAGATGTATAGATTATCAGGGTTATTAAAGTGAGAATTGCCAGGAATTCTAAGGCAATTCAAAGTGTATTTCAAATTTAAGACCAAAGTAATCAAACTGGAAGCATAGATGACCACCAGAATTTCTCTAGTTTGGCCTTAAAATTCAAATTCACTTTGAATTCATGACAATTTTCACTTTAGTAAATAATCCCTATAGAGGGATCACACATAATCCTACATCATCCTTTTGTTTTGTGTAAAACAGAATCTCATTAAATCAAAAAATCATTTTTTCCCCGTTTCTTTTTCGGTTCTTTTTATTTAATCATAAAAGTTAAGCTTTTTAACAAACAACATGTAATTAAAACACACACAAATCTTGCTTTATATGAAATATACAGATAAAAATGCATACAATACAATAAAAGCACATCTTGCAAGAAATATAAAAAGAGATCATTCATGGCGATTAAAATGGTCACTTATTAATCTTATTGTATGAAATAATGCATAATTAGCTTTTCATGCTTAATTAATGACCTCCTTTTCTGCAAAACAATTTAAAGTTAGAAGGTTAATTACACTGTGTAAAATTAATCCACGTATCTAACGTAAATCACTTTCAATTCTGGGACCTCATCTAGAAAGGATTTGAGAGAGGTTAACTTCAATGAAATCATCTCTTTAATGTGCATTAGAAAGCTACAGCGGTGGATTTTAAAAGGTTCGATTCATGGGCCAGTGTTGAAGTCTAGATGGAGGCTTTAACAACAAATTGTCTTGTCTCTCCTACAGAAAGATCGAGACTCCCCATTATAGAACAGTAGTAAAGGCTATTAAACATTATAGTATTTATTGAATCACGATTTTGAAATTACCATAATATGATGTAATTTGAAATCATTTCAAATTTTGTTTTCAAATTTATATGGGGTTTGATAAAAATATGTTATTTTAAAAAGGCAAAAAGGCAAATTGGCAAGTGGATAAGGGCAGATATACAACTCTGGCAGAAAGATTACTTTTCGAAAAAACACGAAGGTTAAATTGAACATCTTTAAATTAATATTCTAAAAATACACCTCTCAAGACAATAAATAGGTAATAAATAATGTGGCTTAGTAGAAAGGCCAGTCAATAAATAAGAATGAAGAAAATGGCATTTAAAGCATTTAAGTCCAATGAGTCAGAGGCATCATGCATATAATATCTAAAGACCCCAACCATGCTTGCATAGGGTCAGTTTAAAAATTGACAGTGAAGACGACCAAGACTTGACCCAACAACATTTTAAGTACACATGTTCTAAATGAGAATTAAAAAGAATAAAAGGGTTTCTTCACTAAAACAACAATATCAGAGTGTGCATGAATGAGGATCAGCAAATAAAGTTAAGATCATACAAAAAATACAAGTAAGTGCAAAAATTACAGTAAACATGTGATGTTATGACACAGGACAAGGTGTTGCAGACATTACATACTGTTAATGTAAACAGTCACAGGGCTACATGGTATTTAGGCATGAACACTTAGGGAGCTCAGTGTGGTAATAGCAGGTAATCTGTTATTAACGTTACAGGAGTTTTAACACAAGCTAAGCATTTGTTGTTTAGCAAATTATTTGAAAGGTTTATTAAGGTCATCATTCAGGAATTCACAGTGAACAACGATGTCATTAGTAGTAATCAACATGGTTTTATGAAAGATAGAAAACATCAAAATAACTTAATTGCATTCTATGAAGAAGTCAGTAGAAGTATAGATTAAAGTACTGCAGTGGATGTGATCTTCATGGATTTTGCCAATTTATTCAAATAAACATTCCAGACCCCTAAGGTGTGCTCCCTCTTACACACTTTATAAAAATGCAGATATCACAAGAAGACATCAGAGAGGAGTCTCCTGATTGCTTTGTGGACCAACAAAAAGCAGGGTTTTGACATTAAATTTGAAATTCACTTTGAATTCTCACTTTAGTGAATAATCTTGTGAGAAGGGATTTGGCATAGATTTAGATGACAGACTTGGAAAACAATGTACACTATTATGAAGTGAAAATATTGCAGAGGAAGGGGAAAGACAGAGAAAGGAAATGGAAGATTTTAGTTATGAAGAAAGGCTAAACAACATGTATACTTTAAAACAATGATGTTTCAGATGGGATATGATAAGATTATAAAATATACAAGCGGGGTACTAACAGGGGGGGGGGAGGGAGCATAATTGTAATGACATCTATGCTTGGTCCCTTTTTGACAGTGTCATGAAAGGGAAAGGGCATAGTACTTATCACATAAAGCCAGGGTGAATAGTGTTTTCACAACTATGGTGTCAGGAATACATGTTTGTATTCCTGACACTATAGTGTTCCTTTAAACAAATTAAAGGAACATTCCGGTCACCATAACAACTTAATCTAAATGAAAATGCTATGATGCCAAGAAGCCCCTGGGTGCTCTTTCCTTTAAGTGGTATTCGGCTTCTGAAACGGAGTGTCAGGAAGTGCAGATTGACGTCAGGCATGGGTGCCACTATTTGGCTAGAGTGGTCAGTTGACATGCTAAGCCAATCTCTAGTTCCCGGTTCATAAAAATGTTTTACTTTTTTATGAATGGGAGCTACTGATTGACTTAGAGAGCCAGCTGACCGCTCTAGCCAATCAGCGACACCCCTACCCAGCGGCACTCTGTGCTTCCTGACACTTAGTAAATAAAAGTGAACACATTAACACTGATATTTTTTTACCTGGGCAGATGAGAAGAACCAAAGTTTCCCTGCCAGGCCCAGGTACCAAAGCCTTATGATGTGGTGTCCAGAATAAAGTGGAGGTTTTACTTCACTTGTCCTTCCTGGTCCAATCTCTTTTTCTTCTCCTTCATTTGACACAGTCTTCTTTTTCCTCTGACACTATCTTCTCTCTTCCTTGGCTCCATCTGCTCCTATACCTTTCTGCTACTTTCTGCTTATTTTGCGCCCTTCTGCTCCTTTCTCTTTCTGATCCCTTTCTGCTCCTTCTCCTACTTTACCTTTGTGCTCCTTGCTGTCCCTTTCTGCTCCATCTCCTACTTTACCTTTGTTTTCCTTCTGATTCTTTCTGCTCCTTTACCTTTGTGCTCCTTCCTGCTCCTTGCAGACCCTTCCTGCTCCTTGATGTCCCTTCCTGCTCATTTCTGTTCCTTCTCCTACTTTACCTTTGTGCTCCTTCTGTCCCTTCCTGCTCCTTGCTGCCCTTTCCAGCTCCTTGCTGACCCTTTCTGCTCCTTCTACTTTACCTTTGTGTTGCTTTACCTTCCAGCTCCTTGCTGACCCTTCCTGCTTCTTGCAGACCCTTTCTGATCATTTCTGTTCCTTTGTGCTCTTTCTCCTACTTTACCTTTTGTGCTCCTTGCTGTCCCTTTCAGCTCCTTGCTGCCCCTTTCTGTTCCTTGATGTCCCTTCCTGATCATTTCTGTTCCTTCTCCTTTCTGCTCCTTCTTTTACTTTACCTTCCTGATCCTTGCTGGCCCTTCCTGTAGGCTGTCTCCCCCCATCCCTCACTTACCTGATCTGTAGGTGGATCCCCCCATCTCTCACTTACCAGATCTATATGCTGCACCCCCCCATCTCTCACTTACCTAATCTGCAGGCTGTCTCTTCCCTCCCTCACTTCCCTGATCTTTAGGCTGCCCCCCTGCCTCACTCCCCTGATCTATAGGCTGCCCCCTGCCTTACTTCCCTGATCTATAGGCTGCCCCCCCCAGCCTCACTTCCCTGATAGATCATCTCCCCCCCATGCCTCACTTACCTGATCTGTAGGCTGCCCCCCATCCCTCACTTACCTGATCTGTAGGCTGCCCCCCCCCCCCATCCCTCACTGATGGCTGTCTCTGATGGCTGCATGGGCTGCTCCCCTGCGGTTACAGTCAGCAGATAGAAGTAGGGATAAGATGTAGCTTCCTATCCTTGTTTCTCCCCATACACAGTGCCATCTAATTGCAATGCATTTTCAATCTCACACGAAAAATAGCAGAACAAGCTGAAGATATTGTGTATCTGCTGATGACACACTACACTCACTACACATACTACATTACTTAATCATATTTCATCACACTACACACGGTTTATATCACCAGCACACACACAATACATTTACACACGCACATTAAATCACTAGCAAAAACACTACATCCCCTACACATACATTACATCCCATACACACACTACATCCACTACAACTGCACCCCCTACTCATGCACTATATACCCTATAAACAAACATTCTCTCTACCATCACCAGACACACATACTACTCCACAAACACAAAACAATCAGGTCTATTTATACATAGTTGTGGAGGTCTGTGATACACTACTATGCACATTACTGTATGATTTTGTGCTTCTGTTGGGTGTTAAGAGCAGAAGGAACCCAATATGCAAAATAGCACAGATAGCGAGGTACAGAAAGGGAGAGTCTAGAGATGTAGTCAGGCAGAAAGTTAAGTCAGTGGAGGCAATTAGGATTTTGGGCAAAGAGGTCAGATACCAAGGGTAAGGCCAAGGTTAACAGATACAGAGCAAAGGAGCAGCTGAAATAAGAACTATAGGCACAAAAACTGAGCAGGGAAGCTGCAGGAAACCTTGAAAAGGGAGAGGGAGGTACTCCCTCCCAACGTCATTCCTCCATCATGAGTACAATTCCCCCAAGGCATTTAATCCCCTATCTCCATAAAGTGTGCCATGTGCAGTGTGCCTGCTTCCCATGGAGCCTAAGAAGACAATTCCTCATCCACTGTGGTAGCTGTGGCGGAACCGCTGCCTGTTCGTGGATTTCCCTTTTCTTTTCGTGTGTTTCCCCTGTATTATCAGGTTTTGTGCCCACTCCCCATTTGGGAGTGCCTCTATGAAGGGAAGCCATTTGCCTCCTGAACGGGGACCACCCCAATACCCCCATTTAGAACGCTGGGTTAGAATGTTCACACCTCGCAACATAAGTGTCAAATTGCAGAGCGCAAGGGAAACAATTAATGAGTGCTTCTCTGGGTGGCCGCAATTCATACAGGCGAATGCCAGCAGGGGGAGCATTCGTGGATTGTTTCCCGACTCGTTAGACTCCCAAATGAGGACCTCCTTGGTGCCCCATTGGAACGTTCCCACCAATTAATCAGAGTGTTCGCACTCGAAACATAGGTATGAAACCACAAGGGAAGTAATTAATGAGTGCTCCCCAGGGTGGCCACCATTCGTATAGACGAACGTCAGCCAGGGGGAGTATTCATACCCCGAAAGGAGATGCTTCCCTTGTCTGGGCACTCTTGGGGCACTGGCGAGTTTGGCAGGCTCTCCTGAGCCTGAGGGAGAAAGAGACCAGCTCTTTTCCCACGGGCATGCTTTCCTGTGCCTGGGGAACAAAGGGACGGTCCCTTTTTCCTGCACCTAGCCTCCCAGGCACAGAGGCTCTTGGGAAGAGACTCCTGGCTGTTGGTGTAGGGAACCCTGTGGACTTAGCGATGGGATTTGGGGACAAAGGGAACTCTTCCCGTGCTGGGACCCCCAGGGAGGATCTTGGGATGTGTCCTTGTATGTGTGCGTGGTAAACCCATTGCATGGGGTTATGCATTATATCCGTGTTTGGCCAATAAAATTGTGTTGTACCTCTAGGACTGTGTGTCATCCAGTTACTGAAAGGGAATTGGGTCTCTTAATACTGTAAATGGTTCCTGGCTGGCTGAAGGAAGGGAATTAGCAGAGGTAACCAGTCAGGTTACTCTGGGTCTGCTACAGTGGCAAACAAGCCACAGCTCAAACAAATATTACTCAGGACTACTAGATTGTGGCAAATACTGAAATTATTTTCATCTACACAAAAAGTAACTTTTTCCAAAAGAAATGCTTTCACATTTTCCCCTTCTGCTGCCTTACTCTTCATAGCTCGACTCTAGCTATACATTCAATAAAGAATAACATTGAAACATAGCTCCACTTCTAAATTTTCTTCAAAACTTTATCTTGCATGTCTCTCCTTATTAATGTGGACACCCTTAATTATTTTATTTTGTCTACTCTACTCATACAATGTATACTTTTTATTCCCCAAGAGGTCCCATATCTTTGAAACTCATTTCTGAAAAATCTTCCTTCTTCTCCATCCTCAAATGTCATCAAAACCATTATTTACAAACCATTCCGCTAGTCCCCTGTATTCAAATTATATTGAAAACCAAACATACATATTTGGTTGTTATAAATATAAAACAATATAGAATACCCCTAAAAATAAAATGGTAAAACAAGATACAATTTTACCATTATAATAGTAGATTGTGGGAAGATTCCTCATGATCTTCAAGATGCAAGAATAAATAGAAAAAATCAACCACAAATGGTGCAGATAAAATAAACACCATAAAAACTTGAAGCTAAATTGCACTAAAATGCACTCACAAGTGTAAAGTGGTATGGCAGAACAAATATAACACAGGATAGTACTTCTTTTTTCTCTTTTCCAAATGTATGTGCTTGTTTGGGACAAAAAGAGAAACAGGCACATAGTGCACAACTGAATAACACCAAAGAACACTTTATTAAGTTGCACTCACAAGAGATATAAAGGCTAAAAGCCCATCAGAATGTAAAATTCTTCTGCTACAATGGAGAAATCTGTATACAGTTACCAGTATATTTATTCTTATATTTTGTTGTTCCCCTGTCATACATCCTGCCTGCCAATTAAGATTCTCAATTTTTTTTTTGCTGAAAAGCTCATGTATTAGTCTGTTACAGTCTGTCAGACAATAAATATTTTTTAATTATAATTTTTTCTCAAAGTATTCAGCTTTGTTAAATTAGCTAAATTTATGTAACTAATAATAATAAAAATACAAATTGGTCTTAGAGGAAAATCAGATCACTACTTAGGAAAATAAGTACTCAAGGAACATATAATTCTGAAGAGTCCACTTTACCTTAACATTGTATATTGTACACACACTATTCTTCCAGTGGGCATAGAACAAAGTTTGTGTTTATGTGTTGGCAAGTCTACTGCATTCTTAAGACGAAAGTGAAATAATTTACCATACTATTTCCTTAGGTCTATGAGGGCATAAAAATAAAAGGTTATTTTATTGAACATAAAGGACGTAAGTTGCATTTTCATGAAAGGCAAGTTTCATGAATGTCCATGTTACCATAGCAAACAGGCAGCTGCCATGGCAATGAGCTCATTCATGAACAACATTGTATCACATTGAATTAAACGGGAAACTCTTACAAATAAAAATGGCACCTCCAGGCAACATGGAAATATGAAATAAACTTTCTGCATCAAAAAATAGGTTTAGCATCTGTTCTGGTGATGTAAATGTGCAATGAATTCTGTATAGCCTCACTTGAAAATGACATTTACTTTACAGATTTACAGAACATATTTTTGTATGACCATTAAAATAAGAAATATGTTATCCAAATATCAATTTAAACAACGTTTTCCTGAATTTTTTTGACTCCTTGGAATTTCATATGTCTATTGCCTGAGAATCTGTAACCAAATTGTAATGCTGAGAAGACTGATCAGACACTGGCATCCTAAATGTTTATTTTGATTTCTTGTTTCGAATAGAATTGGTGACTGTAAGCCAAACCTAACCCTAGTTAGATAGATAGATAGATAGATAGATAGATAGTGAATTAAATACATGCCAAATGTATATTTGTTAATACTTTTTGAACAATATGTTGGTGCCCACGCAGAACATTTAAAATTCCAAGCTATTTTTCAATAATTTTCAATAATTTTAAAAATAATTATTTACAATATAGGTTTCTAGCGCATACAGTTGAAGGCAACTCAACCATCCAAACTAGAGTCTCTCTGTTCCGGTCCAAAGGAAAATGCATATGGTAGAAAGAGGTGGGTAGCGCCTTGGTGTGATCTCAGGTGACCTCCAACCACCACTGAGATTACTTCTACCTCTGAGATCACACCAAGGTGCTACTCCCTCTTTCTACCATATGCATTTTAAAAAGAATGGTCACTGTAATTTACTTGATAACAGTGCGATAAGGATCAAAGCTTTCAGTTACATTTTACAACGCCCAGCTAAAACAAAAGCTTACATCCCTCCAGCAGTTCTCCTGCCAACCTGTTTTCCATGCATGTTATCAGAAGACCAGAGTAATTAACATCTAGGTGTAACCATGGAAGTGTGTGTTTTCCCAAGGCATCCTGTCAAACCTACCCAGAAACCTAACCTATCTGGTCACTTCTTTCAGAACGTTGCAGTATAGCTGGAGGAAAGAGATCAAAGGGAAAGACTTGTGTAAAGACAGAACTCTCTGTAACAAGAGGGTGGGGTAAACCACTTTTGGGAAGGAAAAGGGATTCTGGGACTTGTAGTTAATTAAAGCAAGAATGAGTCTTTAAAAGGAACAGCCAAAGAGGTCGCTCTTTCTCTCTCTCTCTCTTTGGAGAGGACAGTGTAGCAAGCGGGTGCCATGGTGAACTGAGAGAGGCTGTCCCAGACTACCAAGATGAAGGCGCAAGGGGCAGACCTCCATTTAAATGCTTAAGTATTGTCCTTTTTATGCATCTTTTGATTATTTACTGGATATATTATAATGTATAATGTGTATATCCTTTTAAAATCTAACAGTATCCTTAAATTAATATTTACAATAAATTTTATTTTACACTTGTTTTTGTGTCTTATTTGTCACACATTCCCTAAAAGAATATCCTTGTAAGAGGGTCATAATTTCTTACAGTCACCATAATTAATTTGCCTTTTTCATTTTCTGGGTTTCTCACGTGTCTCAATAATTCTTCAAAGTGAATTGAGGCTTAAAAGTATTATTCACTAAACTTTGAGGATTGTATTGAGTTGGAAGCAGAACCATTAAATGTTTGATCAAAAGAGCCACATAGTCACATAATAACCAAAGTGAAAATAAAGATTTAAATTCATCAAGTTTAATCTCTAAAACACATCTTTTTATGTTGTTGATCTAAAAAAAGTAAAAACAATTATAATTTCAAAGCAATCGTCAATAATGCCACAAAAAGAGAACAAAGATCTTTACCGAATGGCAATCATATTTCTACTTGGATTGACAACCCTGGATTAGGAACTCACAAAAATGTTAATGATATCCCTGAATATTCTGGTTTTTTTTCTGTTAAAAAAAATAAATAAAAATAAAATATATGTATCTACAAAATTAGATAAGACAACCCCTTGAAGAGAAGTCCCAATTCCTTTTCATGTTATCTTTAACTCAACAACACACATGAAAATGCAGGTGAGCAGATATTTTCCTCAGGTATTTTGGGCTAAAATTAATAAATTTGTATTCAATAATCTACAATCCTTTCTTTACTGAATAATCATCCTAAATTTGAGTTGAATATGTGCATATGAGTTGAGGATCATCATTGGCTACAAAACAACCTATGGCCAAAGGAGACAAAAAATGAATTGAGAAAAATATTCCGCAATCACCCCCATCTGTTGACAGACCACGTAGGCATACAAATGACTGATTACAGAAGTTACCACAATGCTATCCATAGTGTTTATAATGATGATCCTATGAAGATTACCAATCAGCCAAAAATAATATGATTCATTTAATTATAGTGCCCTAAAAACTAAATGGATATAATTATTATGGTGACATCTGTAAGGATTAAACCAATATATTCTCTTCTCCACTGATCCCCCAGGAGACTCATGCTCACTCAGCAGTCCTACATCACGCAGAGCTTGCTCATTAGTTACCATGCTGATGTAACAAGACACCAAGTTACAGATATATTTCAGCTTGTTATGGAAGGCCGCAATTTATCCTTAAACTAAACAATATGACTCCTTAATCGTCAAATAATTTTGTTTTCATAGTACACAAATGCAACATTTAAAGGTGTGCACTAATGAAACTTTTGCTATATAAAATTTAGCACACCACCAAAAAGAATTATTTTGTAAAAGTAAAACGTGTACATTTTCTATACGCACTCTTCGCGGATTCATTTCTTGTGAAGTTTCATAGCTCGTAACACACATTGATATTTGTGATACTGAAGAAGTACACCAATGAATGAATATGCTTCCATTTCCAGTGGATTTGGAGAGTATCATATTTTATTCTACCTAGTTTTATTCTGGTGTTATCTAGGTTGATCAGGCCTGGTTGTTCATTTATACCATAATCTGATCTCAAGAAGTGAGCCTTTAAAGATACAATACATATTTTAGGAGACCAAACCCTTGCAGTGGTACTCTGTGAATGTTGGTATCTTGCAGGATTGTCTGATAGGTACAGTGAACCTTAAAGAAAATTATTTTAAAGATATAGCATCCTCTATCATGTAAATTCATGTATTTGATTGGCTTCCCCGATCTTTTATATAAACAATTCTGTATAAAGTTACTTTATTCTGTTTTATTTTAGCGTTAAAGTAGCACATTGCCAATATACCTATATTGTTTCCATCAAAACATATTTAAGTTACCAGATGAGCATTGTTTAGTTAATTATATTTTTTTTAACATCAGGAGATCTTGCGTAACCCATAACTAATCTATAATACTTTGTTTTTTTTTAGTTGTCTATACTATACTAAGTGGTAGATCTGGGCATTCGGTTTCATGTTTTGTTGGAATTTTGAACAATTGGAGATTCATCTGAATTCCACAACTCCAAATTGCCATATGGACGAACCACAAAACAAATGATCCGGACAATGGATGAGCTATTTTGTTTGTTTCATGACTTTTGAGTTATGTCTGCGATTGTTGGACAAAAAGATGTTTCATTGTTAGGGGAATACTGAAGCGGAGCACCAGTACCTCGACTAGGTATCTCCGCTGATTCTTCGAAGCTGTAAGAAGTTTTTCTCAGTGATCATAACTCTTCCAACCAGTAACTAGACGACACATAGTTCTGGGAGTCAACTGAGGTTTATAATGCCACACTCGGCCTTTTATGCACAGGCCCCGAGCATGGGGGTCTCCATAGAAAATAGCACAAACCCCTCACAGGCTTCTCTGTGTCAGGGAGATAATTGAGTTTTGGATAATTGATATCCAAAATATACAGGAATCCCACAAGTCTTATATCTGGGAAAAGTCCGGATCTGAGTGCCCAAGTTGTCCAAATAGCTCTCAGATCCCTTTGGTAGAACAGAATCACCATTCAGGTAAAGTTCTGACCGGCTGGCCACGAGGTGACAGCCCAAAAAAGTTTCACAGGAAAAGAGGCAATGGCTGGTTTATTTTTGGAGGTCCTTGTGCGAACACCGATGAATGCTCCACCTGACTTTTAGGAAGCAAATGCTCCACCCTGTTCATAGTTTCTTTCTCCCGAATGCCGTTCTCCTAACTTGTCTGGGAGCTGAACAGGCAGCGGTACAGTTCTTACCGGTGTTTGCAGGATCGCATAGACGGCAAAGGAGTTCCACACATTCGACGACCATGTACCGCTGCTTGCATTCGGGAGACAAGATGGCCACCATTCACTAGAGCATGTGTGTTCGGTTATACGAATGGCGGCCACCGAGGGAAAGCACTTGAGCTAATTGCTACTTTGAAGTTAACAAGCCGGGTGGGGGGGGGGTAAGAGGGGGTCGGTGTTCGGGGGGTATAAAAGGGGGACCACACATCTTCAACACGGGAAATGAACAGGGAGGTACGAATAGCCGAACATAGAGGAATAAGTCTTGTATATCGAACCCATTCTGCTACAAATACAAACATATTCCTAACACAATAATTCTGGTGTGGCTGTTTAGGTGACTGGTCTCACCCTGATCACACTGAAAAGGTGACTTTACTCACCCTTTTTCCCATGCTAGGCGATCTTGCTGCGACGGGCCCTGCCTGGCTCTGCTTCCATGGTTGAGATCATCAATCTTGATGGTCTTACCCAATCCAATTCTTTCCTAAAGGAAAAGGATCCGATGGTAGGCCATTGGGCATGCGCTGCAAAATGCAGAACAGCCCCAAAGCCCCGATCAGCATCTCCTTATAGAGATGCATTGAGCAATTAATCTCTATGGGGGAACGATTAGCATTTCCATGCAGCGTGCAGCACTGTATTCAGAAGCACCTCTAGTGGGTATCTGAGTGACTACCACTAAAGGTGCTACTATGAACACTGCCTTTTTTGCTGAAAAAAACATTGAAAAAGCCTGTAGGGACAGACTATAGAAACCAGAACCACTATATTAAGTTGTAGTGGCTCTCGTGACTACAGTGTCCTTTTAAATTTTGAAATGAAGAGCATATCAGGCAGACATTCATAAACTAATAATATATCATTTACGGTAATGGAGTGCCAAAAAAAAAAGAAAATAGTCATACATTGTACACCATGAAAATATAATCTAAATGTAATATACTTGTATAGCTTTTCATAATTGAAGAAAGAAAGGTAATATGATACTTCAGCATAATGGAGAGTGTGCGTTCTAGCATCTCAATGTTTAAATTACATTTTAGTCGAGATTAAAATAGATTTATTTCAGTAAAATAATCAAATACACTAATACATGCAATGTATTGTTGAGCCGTTTATCTATGTTTTTCAAATGATAAAGGTGGACAAGATGGGCTCGTGGGTTTTATTTACCAATACAATTATTGTTTTCAATTTTAAAAACTACATTTTGCTAAGCAGATCCAATTAAAACAGCAGGAATATTAGGAATATTGAAAACGACATTTAAGAGAATTCACATCCTATTCATTGCCTGCTTAGCTTTTAAGGATTAACATAGCTCTATTGTCTAAATGGTATGTTACAGGGTAGATAAGGTAATATGCTATACTCGTGGTTACTCTCTGAGCAGCATGCAGCTGGATGGTATGCTCCGATTCATCAGTGGCAAATACAGTAGCAACTTATTGTTATCAAATCTAGTTTCTTTTTGCTACAACATTTCTAAAAGCCAATAAGACAATTAGTTGCACTTAAAGCTTATACACCAATTAGCCTGCAGTTTAGCTACTTTGATGATATGTGTTACAATGTTGCAAAGCTGATAATCTAACATGCTATAGCAAGGGTTAATACTTCCATAAATCTTTAGTTTATCTATGAGCTTTGTATATGTTTAGTTGTAAAACTGACAAGTTAACAGGTTGTACCCAGAGTCTATCTATATATCTATCTATCTATATATATATATATAATATAAAAGGAAGTAAAAGAAGAAAAAAATAGGGAAAAAAAAGTATAGTTTACTTATGTTGGTTTTTATCTTACAATGATGCAAAGTTGAAGAAAGCAGCAAGTTATACCAGGGGGTTATATAGCTATATATTTACCCAATTTATTTATTTGTATTATGTAATATCGCTAAGCAGACAAGATAATGTGATGCACCGGGCTCAACTCTTTGAGCAATAAGATGTTGGGAGTTATCCCTATTTTTATCCCCATTTGTATTTTTTTAATTATTTGGAAGTTGCAATAGGTGGTCTAGATAATTGTTAACGATGTAAATCACTAAAAAGCAGGCGTTAGTATTAATAGATATTAAAGGCGATAAATAACAATGTTAGATTAAATAGATTAAAGGCTCAGGAACGGGACCGTTCCACACAAACCCTCTTAGGGACGTTTATTGGGATGTTTCCCAATGCGACCCCAAAATTATTCTCAAATTTGAGAATTACTGTACATATTTTTATTTTTGTTTTTTCTATTTCTTTTTCTTTTTTTCCCCCACTTATATATATTTTTTTGTTTGTTCTTTTTAACTATTTTTTTTAGTTTTTAATAGATTTCTTATTAGGTCTATGAGGGCAATGAATTTGTGTATTAAAAGGGAGATAAAGGAAGGAAAGAGAGAAAAGGGAAATGGGAGGGGAAAGAGAGGGGAAGGGGAGAAGGAAAAGAAAGAAAGAAAAAAGGAAAGATAAATCTCCTTGTCAAATTAAACATAAAAGAACCTACATTCACAGAGATATGCCTGGCTATTACAAGTTAAAGCTAACAATTATTTTTTTCTTAATATGGCTCAATATTTCAATTGTATGTCTATGAATGTTAACGGGTTAAATAGCCCGTTTAAGAGACGAGCAGCACTACAGGAGATAAATAACTCTAAAGCATCAATAATATGCTTTCAAGAAACACACTTTTGTATAAGGAACCCTCCTACCTTTAAACCCATTAAATACCCACAGATTTACCATGCTCTATAATGTTCCATCAGGATTGGATATTTAAACAGGATTTTAATATATAGGGACAAGCTAGGGAGGCTACTAGTTGTGGTAGGAAACTTAAATGGAATACAATTAACAGTTGCCTAAATATATGCCCCTAATAAGTCACAAATTTCTTTTTTGAGTAGAGCATTTTCTAAAATCATAACTCTTCGCAAAGGTCATACTATAATATGCGGTGATTTTAACTGCATATTAGATCCAAACATGGATATAAAGAGGAGTAATGGTAAACATCCGCTACACCAGACTACCCTCTTGAGTACAACATTTTCTAAACTCATTAATTCGTGTGATCTATATGTTACATGACGCAGTTTATACCCAAACGATAAAGATTACACCTTTTTTTCAAATGCACATAGCACTTACTCTCGGATAGACATGTGTCTAGTGGATAAATTAACATTAATGAATGTCTCTGAGATAAAAATAGGTACTAGGGTTTGGTCTGATCATGCACCGGTTGTCACCACCTTTAGAACACAATTCGCAGTAAGGGGTAGAAGCATATGGCGCCTTAATGAATCTCTTTTAAATCAAACAAACCTAGTCTCCCAAATACATACGGCAATTGGGTCTTTTTATAATGATCATCTCTTTGATACTTCAAGCACTGTAATAAAATGGATGACACTTAAGGCAGTCTTGAGAGGGTTATTTATTCAAGCAGGCTCAATACAGAAAAGAAAGATATTGGCAGATAAAGAAAGTCTCCTAAACAAACTTAGTGAATTAGATAAAGCAAATAAATTGAACCCCACTAAATTAATATCTAAACAGATAGCTAAAATTAAACAAGAAATACAAGAGATGTCCGTAAATATAATAGAGAGACAATTAAGGAAACTAAAACAGACACATTACTCGCAGGGCAATAAGGCTGGTAAATTATTAGCAAGCAAATTAAAGTCCCAATAGTTACAGACTAAAATTCCATTCTTGATAGATTCAAACGGCATAAAATTGTACAATCCGCAAGATGTAGTGGAGGAGTTGGGCTCCTTCTACCAAAAATTATATAATTTAAGACTGGATATAAATACGTACCAGCCTTCAAAAGATGAAATATCTACTTTTCTTAACGAGGTTAGTTTGCCTAGATTAACTACTCAACAATGTAATGTTCTTTCTGAACAGTTTTCTGAAGATGAAGTAAGAAAGGCGATATATACACTTCCTAAAAATAAAGCTCCAGGCCCAGATGGGTTTCCAAATAACTTCTATGTAATTTTTGAAGCTCAACTTACACCACATCTTGCAAATGCATATAATTTTTTTTAGGTAGCTGGAACCTTACCGTAAGAAATGCTTTTGGCCCATATTATTACTTTACCCAAACCAGGTAAAGTGCCTAATGAATGTGTTAATTTAAGACCGATTTCTCTACTAAATACAGACATAAAAATATATGCAAAAATTATGGCTACACGAATAAAACCTATGTTAGCAGATTTGATTTCACCGGAGCAATCAGGGTTTGTACCGTCAAGAGAACCGGGAGACAATACCCGTCATTTTTTTAAATTTAATCACTTGGGCACAAGTCAGCAAACAGAAGGGTTTATTATTAGCCCTAGACGCAGAGAAAGCGTTTGATCGACTAAACTGGTCTTATATGCAGGAAGTATTGCTAAGAATGGGGTTCCCCCTAGCTTTTTTGAATAATATAAGGGTTCTTTATTCTAATCCTGTGGCCAAAATATATAACTCTGGATTTTTATTTCAAATTACAAATGGATCCATACAAGGATGCCCACTATCCACACTGATTTTTATTTTGTGCATGGAACCCCTAGTAAGACATATTAAAGCCCAGAAAGGAATTAAGGGTTTAAATAACCCAATAGGGGATTTAAAAATCGCTCTTTTTGCGGACGATGTCCTATTATTTCTATCAGATCCAGAATCATCAATACCTCAATTATTTAGCATGCTTGAAAGATATGGCCAATTGTCATATTATAAAAATAATTCAAAAAAATCACAGGCACTGGTATTAGGGCTCTCAACAGCTACTACACAACGCTTAAAATCACTATACCCATTTGACTGGCGCAAAATATCCATATCCTATTTAGGTATCAAACTTTCCATAACACAAACGCTGATAATAAAAGAAAACCATTTACCATTAATACATAAATTATACCACCAATAGTGGTGTACCGAACTGTCCGCCGGCAAACAGTTCCCGGCGAACTTAGCGTGTTCGCGTTCGCCGCGGCGGGCGGACTCATGCGCAGTACGATCCGCCCCCTATTCGTCATCATTGGGCAAGCTTTGACCCTGTGCCTCTCGGTCAGCAGACACATTCCAGCCAATCAGCAGCACTCCCTTCCACTACCTCCAACCTCCCTCCCAGCATCCATTTTCGATTCATTCTGAAGCTGCATGCTTAGTGAGAGGAGGGAAAGTTTAGCTGCTGCTGATTAGATAGGGAAATTGATAGCTAGGCTAGGGTATTCAGTGTCCACTACAATCCTGAAGGACTCATCTGATCTCTGCTGTAAGGACAGCACCCCAAAAAGCCTTTTTTAGGGCTAGAACATCAGGCTGCTTTTTTTTTTTCTGTGTAATGTAATTGCAGGTGCCTGCCTGCCAGCTTCTGTGTGAGGTTCACATTGGATACTGTGCCCAATTGCCCAGTGCCACCACTCATATCTGTTTTTACAATAGGTTAAGCTTTAGATTTAAAAAAAAATTTTTTTTTTTCTCTATAATAGAAGAGCAGTTGCCTGCCTGCCAGCTTCTGTGTCAGGCTGGATGCCTTGCCCATTTGCACAGTCAGTGCCACCACTCATATCTGTTTTTACAATAGCTTAAGCTTTAGATTAAAAAAAAAATTTTCTTTTTCACTGTAATAGAAGAGCAGTTGCCTGCCTGCCAGCTTCTGTGTCAGGCTGGATGCCTTGCCCATTTGCACAGTCAGTGCCACAACTCATATCTGTTTTTACAATAGCTTAAGCTTTAGATTAAAAAAAATATATTTTTTTTCACTGTAATAGAAGAGCAGTTGCCTGCCTGCCAGCTTCTGTGTCAGGCTGGATGCCTTGCCCATTTGCACAGTCAGTGCCACCACTCATATCTGTTTTGACGATAGCTTAAGCTTTAGATTAAAAAAAAATATTTTTTTTTCACTGTAATAGAAGAGCAGTTGCCTGCCTGCCAGCTTCTGTGTCAGGCTGGATGCCTTGCCCATTTGCACAGTCAGTGCCACCACTCATATCTGTTTTTACAATAGCTAAGCTTAAGCTTTAGATTTAAAAAAAATATATTTTTTTCACTGTAATAGAAGAGCAGTTAGTTGTCTGCAAGCGTCTTGGTGTCAGGCCTCCTTCAGCGTGTGCTCTGCAGACCTGTGCCAGCGTACTTTGACAGTTGCCACTCATATCTGGTGTCTCTATAGCGTGCTTTTAAAATCAATTTTTTTTCCCACTGTAATAGAAGAGCAGTTGCCTGCCTGCCAGCTTCTGTGTGAGGTTCACAGTGGATACTGTGCCCACTTGCCCAGTGCCACCACTCATATCTGTTTTTACAATAGCTTAAGCTTTAGATTTAAAAAAAATAATTTTTTTTTCACTGTAATAGAAGAGCAGTTAGTTGTCTGCAAGCGTCTGGGTGTCAGGCCTCCTTCAGCGTGTGCTCTGCAGACCTGTGCCAGCGTACTTTGACAGTTGCCACTCATATCTGGTGTCTCTATAGCGTGCTTTTACAAAGAAAAAAGGTTTCCAGTGTAAGCTAATAGCAGCCAGTCAGTGTCCTTCAAGCGGCTCTGTCAGGCCTACAGTGTGTGCTCTGCAGAACTGTTACAGTGCAGATTGCCAATCATATCTGGTATCTCTGTAGCGTGCTTTTACAAAGAAAAAAGGTTTCCAGTGTAAGCTAATAGCAGCCAGTCAGTGTCCTTCAAGCGGCTCTGTCAGGCCTACAGTGTGTGCTCTGCAGAACTGTTCCAGTGCAGATTGCCAATGATATCTGGTGTCTCTATAGCGTGCTTTTACAAAGAAAAAAGGTTTCCAGTGTAAGCTAATAGCAGCCAGTCAGTGTCCTTCAAGCGGCTCTGTCAGGCCTACAGTGTGTGCTCTGCAGAACTGTTACAGTGCAGATTGCCAATCATATCTGGTGTCTCTATAGCGTGCTTTTACAAAGAAAAAAGGTTTCCAGTGTAAGCTTATAGCAGCCAGTCAGTGTCCTTCAAGCGGCTCTGTCAGGCCTACAGTGTGTGCTCTGCAGAACTGTTCCAGTGCAGATTGCCAATCATATTTGGTGTCTCTATTGCGTGCTTTTAAAATCAAAAAATTTTTTCCCACTGTAATAGAAGAGCAGTTGCCTGCCTGCCAGCTTCTGTGTGAGGTTCACAGTGGATACTGTGCCCTCTTGCCCAGTGCCACCACTCATATCTGTTTTTACAATAGCTTAAGCTTTAGATTTAAAAAAAAAAAAAAAATTCACTGTAATAGAAGAGCAGTTAGTTGTCTGCAAGCGTCTGGGTGTCAGGCCTCCTTCAGCGTGTGCTCTGCAGACCTGTGCCAGCGTACTTTGACAGTTGCCACTCATATCTGGTGTCTCTATAGCGTGCTTTTACAAAGAAAAAAGGTTTCCAGTGTAAGCTAATAGCAGCCAGTCAGTGTCCTTCAAGCGGCTCTGTCAGGCCTACAGTGTGTGCTCTGCAGAACTGTTCCAGTGCAGATTGCCAATCATATCTGGTGTCTCTATAGCGTGCTTTTACAAAGAAAAAAGGTTTCCAGTGTAAGCTAATAGCAGCCAGTCAGTGTCCTTCAAGCGGCTCTGTCAGGCCTACAGTGTGTGCTCTGCAGAACTGTTACAGTGCAGATTGCCAATCATATCTGGTATCTCTGTAGCGTTTCCAGTGTAATCTAATAGCAGCCAGTCAGTGTCCTTCAAGCGGCTCTGTCAGGCCTACAGTGTGTGCTCTGCAGAACTGTTCCAGTGCAGATTGCCAATGATATCTGGTGTCTCTATAGCGTGCTTTTACAAAGAAAAAAGGTTTCCAGTGTAAGCTAATAGCAGCCAGTCAGTGTCCTTCAAGCGGCTCTGTCAGGCCTACAGTGTGTGCTCTGCAGAACTGTTACAGTGCAGATTGCCAATCATATCTGGTGTCTCTATAGCGTGCTTTTACAAAGAAAAAAGGTTTCCAGTGTAAGCTAATAGCAGCCAGTCAGTGTCCTTCAAGCGGCTCTGTCAGGCCTACAGTGTGTGCTCTGCAGAACTGTTCCAGTGCAGATTGCCAATCATATTTGGTGTCTCTATTGCGTGCTTTTAAAATCAACATTTTTTTCCCACTGTAATAGAAGAGCAGTTGCCTGCCTGCCAGCTTCTCTGTGAGGTTCACAGTGGATACTGTGCCCTCTTGCCCAGTGCCACCACTCATATCTGTTTTTACAATAGCTTAAGCTTTAGATTTAAAAAAAAAATTTTTTTCACTGTAATAGAAGAGCAGTTAGTTGTCTGCAAGCGTCTGGGTGTCAGGCCTCCTTCAGCGTGTGCTCTGCAGACCTGTGCCAGCGTACTTTGACAGTTGCCACTCATATCTGGTGTCTCTATAGCGTGCTTTTACAAAGAAAAAAGGTTTCCAGTGTAAGCTAATAGCAGCCAGTCAGTGTCCTTCAAGCGGCTCTGTCAGGCCTACAGTGTGTGCTCTGCAGAACTGTTCCAGTGCAGATTGCCAATCATATCTGGTGTCTCTATAGCATGCTTTTACAAAGAAAAAAGGTTTCCAGTGTAAGCTAATAGCAGCCAGAAAGTGTCCTTCAAGCGGCTCTGTCAGGCCTACAGTGTGTGCTCTGCAGAACTGTTACAGTGCAGATTGCCAATCATATCTGGTATCTCTGTAGCATGCTTTTACAAAGAAAAAAGGTTTCCAGTGTAAGCTAATAGCAGCCAGTCAGTGTCCTTCAAGCGACTCTGTCAGGCCTACAGTGTGTGCTCTGCAGAACTGTTCCAGTGCAGATTGCCAATCATATCTGGTGTCTCTATAGCGTGCTTTTACAAAGAAAAAAGGTTTCCAGTGTAAACTAATAGCAGCCAGTCAGTGTCCTTCAAGCGGCTCTGTCAGGCCTACAGTGTGTGCTCTGCAGAACTGTTCCAGTGGAGATTGCCAATCATATCTGGTGTCTCTATAGCGTGCTTTTGCAAAGAAAAAAGGTTTCCAGTGTAAGCTAATAGCAGCCAGTCAGTGTCCTTCAAGCGGCTCTGTTAGGCCTACAGTGTGTGCTCTGCAGTACTGTTCCAGTGCAGATTGCCAATCATATCTGGTGTCTCTATAGCGTGCTTTTACAAAGAAAAAAGGTTTCCAGTGTAAGCTAATAGCAGCCAGTCAGTGTCCTTCAAGCGGCTCTGTCAGGCCTACAGTGTGTGCTCTGCAGAACTGTTCCAGTGCAGATTGCCAATCATATCTGGTGTCTCTATAGCGTGCTTTTAAAATCAAAATTTGTTTTTCACTGTTATAGATTGAATAGCAGTTACTTGTCTTCAAGCGGCTCTGTCAGGCCTACAGTGTGTGCTCTGCAGAACTGTTCCAGTGCAGATTGCCAATCATATCTGGTGTCTCTATAGCGTGCTTTTAAAATCAAAATTTGTTTTTCACTGTTATAGATTGAATAGCAGTTACTTGTCTTCAAGCGGCTCTGTCAGGCCTACAGTGTGTGCTCAGCAGAACTGTTCCAGTGCAGATTGCCAATCATATTTGGTGTCTCTATTGCGTGCTTTTAAAATAAAAAAAAAAATTCCCACTGTAATAGAAGAGCAGTTGCCTGCCTGCCAGCTTCTGTGTGAGGTTCACAGTGGATACTGTGCCCTCTTGCCCAGTGCCACCACTCATATCTGTTTTTACAATAGCTTAAGCTTTAGATTTAAAAAAAAAAAAAAAAATTTCACTGTAATAGAAGAGCAGTTAGTTGTCTGCAAGCGTCTGGGTGTCAGGCCTCCTTCAGCGTGTGCTCTGCAGACCTGTGCCAGCGTACTTTGACAGTTGCCACTCATATCTGGTGTCTCTATAGCGTGCTTTTACAAAGAAAAAAGGTTTCCAGTGTAAGCTAATAGCAGCCAGTCAGTGTCCTTCAAGCGGCTCTGTCAGGCCTACAGTGTGTGCTCTGCAGAACTGTTCCAGTGCAGATTGCCAATCATATCTGGTGTCTCTATAGCGTGCTTTTACAAAGAAAAAAGGTTTCCAGTGTAAGCTAATAGCAGCCAGTCAGTGTCCTTCAAGCGGCTCTGTCAGGCCTACAGTGTGTGCTCTGCAGAACTGTTCCAGTGCAGATTGCCAATCATATCTGGTGTCTCTATAGCGTGCTTTTAAAATCAAAATTTGTTTTTCACTGTTATAGATTGAATAGCAGTTACTTGTCTTCAAGCGGCTCTGTCAGGCCTACAGTGTGTGCTCTGCAGAACTGTTCCAGTGCAGATTGCCAATCATATCTGGTGTCTCTATAGCGTGCTTTTAAAATCAAAATTTGTTTTTCACTGTTATAGATTGAATAGCAGTTACTTGTCTTCAAGCGGCTCTGTCAGGCCTACAGTGTGTGCTCTGCAGAACTGTTCCAGTGCAGATTGCCAATCATATTTGGTGTCTCTATTGCGTGCTTTTAAAATCAAAAATTTTTTTCCCACTGTAATAGAAGAGCAGTTGCCTGCCTGCCAGCTTCTGTGTGAGGTTCACAGTGGATACTGTGCCCTCTTGCCCAGTGCCACCACTCATATCTGTTTTTACAATAGCTTAAGCTTTAGATTTAAAAAAAAAAAAAAAATTTCACTGTAATAGAAGAGCAGTTAGTTGTCTGCAAGCGTCTGGGTGTCAGGCCTCCTTCAGCGTGTGCTCTGCAGACCTGTGCCAGCGTACTTTGACAGTTGCCACTCATATCTGGTGTCTCTATAGCGTGCTTTTACAAAGAAAAAAGGTTTCCAGTGTAAGCTAATAGCAGCCAGTCAGTGTCCTTCAAGCGGCTCTGTCAGGCCTACAGTGTGTGCTCTGCAGAACTGTTCCAGTGCAGATTGCCAATCATATCTGGTGTCTCTATAGCGTGCTTTTACAAAGAAAAAAGGTTTCCAGTGTAAGCTAATAGCAGCCAGTCAGTGTCCTTCAAGCGGCTCTGTCAGGCCTACAGTGTGTGCTCTGCAGAACTGTTACAGTGCAGATTGCCAATCATATCTGGTATCTCTGTAGCGTTTCCAGTGTAATCTAATAGCAGCCAGTCAGTGTCCTTCAAGCGGCTCTGTCAGGCCTACAGTGTGTGCTCTGCAATACTGTTCCAGTGCAGATTGCCAATGATATCTGGTGTCTCTATAGCGTGCTTTTACAAAGAAAAAAGGTTTCCAGTGTAAGCTAATAGCAGCCAGTCAGTGTCCTTCAAGCGGCTCTGTCAGGCCTACAGTGTGTGCTCTGCAGAACTGTTACAGTGCAGATTGCCAATCATATCTGGTGTCTCTATAGCGTGCTTTTACAAAGAAAAAAGGTTTCCAGTGTAAGCTAATAGCAGCCAGTCAGTGTCCTTCAAGCGGCTCTGTCAGGCCTACAGTGTGTGCTCTGCAGAACTGTTCCAGTGCAGATTGCCAATCATATTCGGTGTCTCTATTGCGTGCTTTTAAAATCAACATTTTTTTCCCACTGTAATAGAAGAGCAGTTGCCTGCCTGCCAGCTTCTGTGTGAGGTTCACAGTGGATACTGTGCCCTCTTGCCCAGTGCCACCACTCATATCTGTTTTTACAATAGCTTAAGCTTTAGATTTAAAAAAAAAAAAATTATTCACTGTAATAGAAGAGCAGTTAGTTGTCTGCAAGCGTCTGGGTGTCAGGCCTCCTTCAGCGTGTGCTCTGCAGACCTGTGCCAGCGTACTTTGACAGTTGCCACTCATATCTGGTGTCTCTATAGCGTGCTTTTACAAAGAAAAAAGGTTTCCAGTGTAAGCTAATAGCAGCCAGTCAGTGTCCTTCAAGCGGCTCTGTCAGGCCTACAGTGTGTGCTCTGCAGAACTGTTCCAGTGCAGATTGCCAATCATATCTGGTGTCTCTATAGCATGCTTTTACAAAGAAAAAAGGTTTCCAGTGTAAGCTAATAGCAGCCAGTCAGTGTCCTTCAAGCGGCTCTGTCAGGCCTACAGTGTGTGCTCTGCAGAACTGTTACAGTGCAGATTGCCAATCATATCTGGTATCTCTGTAGCATGCTTTTACAAAGAAAAAAGGTTTCCAGTGTAAGCTAATAGCAGCCAGTCAGTGTCCTTCAAGCGACTCTGTCAGGCCTACAGTGTGTGCTCTGCAGAACTGTTCCAGTGCAGATTGCCAATCATATCTGGTGTCTCTATAGCGTGCTTTTACAAAGAAAAAAGGTTTCCAGTGTAAGCTAATAGCAGCCAGTCAGTGTCCTTCAAGCGGCTCTGTCAGGCCTACAGTGTGTGCTCTGCAGAACTGTTACAGTGCAGATTGCCAATCATATCTGGTGTCTCTATAGCGTGCTTTTACAAAGAAAAAAGGTTTCCAGTGTAAGCTAATAGCAGCCAGTCAGTGTCCTTCAAGCGGCTCTGTCAGGCCTACAGTGTGTGCTCTGCAGAACTGTTCCAGTGCAGATTGCCAATCATATCTGGTGTCTCTATAGCATGCTTTTACAAAGAAAAAAGGTTTCCAGTGTAAGCTAATAGCAGCCAGTCAGTGTCCTTCAAGCGGCTCTGTCAGGCCTACAGTGTGTGCTCTGCAGAACTGTTACAGTGCAGATTGCCAATCATATCTGGTATCTCTGTAGCATGCTTTTACAAAGAAAAAAGGTTTCCAGTGTAAGCTAATAGCAGCCAGTCAGTGTCCTTCAAGCGACTCTGTCAGGCCTACAGTGTGTGCTCTGCAGAACTGTTCCAGTGCAGATTGCCAATCATATCTGGTGTCTCTATAGCGTGCTTTTACAAAGAAAAAAGGTTTCCAGTGTAAGCTAATAGCAGCCAGTCAGTGTCCTTCAAGCGGCTCTGTCAGGCCTACAGTGTGTGCTCTGCAGAACTGTTACAGTGCAGATTGCCAATCATATCTGGTGTCTCTATAGCGTGCTTTTACAAAGAAAAAAGGTTTCCAGTGTAAGCTAATAGCAGCCAGTCAGTGTCCTTCAAGCGGCTCTGTCAGGCCTACAGTGTGTGCTCTGCAGAACTGTTCCAGTGCAGATTGCCAATCATATCTGGTGTCTCTATAGCGTGCTTTTACAAAGAAAAAAGGTTTCCAGTGTAAGCTAATAGCAGCCAGTCAGTGTCCTTCAAGCGGCTCTGTCAGGCCTACAGTGTGTGCTCTGCAGAACTGTTACAGTGCAGATTGCCAATCATATCTGGTATCTCTGTAGCGTTTCCAGTGTAATCTAATAGCAGCCAGTCAGTGTCCTTCAAGCGGCTCTGTCAGGCCTACAGTGTGTGCTCTGCAGAACTGTTCCAGTGCAGATTGCCAATGATATCTGGTGTCTCTATAGCGTGCTTTTACAAAGAAAAAAGGTTTCCAGTGTAAGCTAATAGCAGCCAGTCAGTGTCCTTCAAGCGGCTCTGTCAGGCCTACAGTGTGTGCTCTGCAGAACTGTTACAGTGCAGATTGCCAATCATATCTGGTGTCTCTATAGCGTGCTTTTACAAAGAAAAAAGGTTTCCAGTGTAAGCTAATAGCAGCCAGTCAGTGTCCTTCAAGCGGCTCTGTCAGGCCTACAGTGTGTGCTCTGCAGAACTGTTCCAGTGCAGATTGCCAATCATATTTGGTGTCTCTATTGCGTGCTTTTAAAATCAACATATTTTTCCCACTGTAATAGAAGAGCAGTTGCCTGCCTGCCAGCTTCTGTGTGAGGTTCACAGTGGATACTGTGCCCACTTGCCCAGTGCCACCACTCATATCTGTTTTTACAATAGCTTAAGCTTTAGATTTAAAAAAAAAAAAAATTTCACTGTAATAGAAGAGCAGTTAGTTGTCTGCAAGCGTCTGGGTGTCAGGCCTCCTTCAGCGTGTGCTCTGCAGACCTGTGCCAGCGTACTTTGACAGTTGCCACTCATATCTGGTGTCTCTATAGCGTGCTTTTACAAAGAAAAAAGGTTTCCAGTGTAAGCTAATAGCAGCCAGTCAGTGTCCTTCAAGTGGCTCTGTCAGGCCTACAGTGTGTGCTCTGCAGAACTGTTCCAGTGCAGATTGCCAATCATATCTGGTGTCTCTATAGCATGCTTTTACAAAGAAAAAAGGTTTCCAGTGTAAGCTAATAGCAGCCAGTCAGTGTCCTTCAAGCGGCTCTGTCAGGCCTACAGTGTGTGCTCTGCAATACTGTTCCAGTGCAGATTGCCAATGATATCTGGTGTCTCTATAGCGTGCTTTTACAAAGAAAAAAGGTTTCCAGTGTAAGCTAATAGCAGCCAGTCAGTGTCCTTCAAGCGGCTCTGTCAGGCCTACAGTGTGTGCTCTGCAGAACTGTTACAGTGCAGATTGCCAATCATATCTGGTGTCTCTATAGCGTGCTTTTACAAAGAAAAAAGGTTTCCAGTGTAAGCTAATAGCAGCCAGTCAGTGTCCTTCAAGCGGCTCTGTCAGGCCTACAGTGTGTGCTCTGCAGAACTGTTCCAGTGCAGATTGCCAATCATATTCGGTGTCTCTATTGCGTGCTTTTAAAATCAACATTTTTTTCCCACTGTAATAGAAGAGCAGTTGCCTGCCTGCCAGCTTCTGTGTGAGGTTCACAGTGGATACTGTGCCCTCTTGCCCAGTGCCACCACTCATATCTGTTTTTACAATAGCTTAAGCTTTAGATTTAAAAAAAAAAAAATTATTCACTGTAATAGAAGAGCAGTTAGTTGTCTGCAAGCGTCTGGGTGTCAGGCCTCCTTCAGCGTGTGCTCTGCAGACCTGTGCCAGCGTACGTTGACAGTTGCCACTCATATCTGGTGTCTCTATAGCGTGCTTTTACAAAGAAAAAAGGTTTCCAGTGTAAGCTAATAGCAGCCAGTCAGTGTCCTTCAAGCGGCTCTGTCAGGCCTACAGTGTGTGCTCTGCAGAACTGTTCCAGTGCAGATTGCCAATCATATCTGGTGTCTCTATAGCATGCTTTTACAAAGAAAAAAGGTTTCCAGTGTAAGCTAATAGCAGCCAGTCAGTGTCCTTCAAGCGGCTCTGTCAGGCCTACAGTGTGTGCTCTGCAGAACTGTTACAGTGCAGATTGCCAATCATATCTGGTATCTCTGTAGCATGCTTTTACAAAGAAAAAAGGTTTCCAGTGTAAGCTAATAGCAGCCAGTCAGTGTCCTTCAAGCGACTCTGTCAGGCCTACAGTGTGTGCTCTGCAGAACTGTTCCAGTGCAGATTGCCAATCATATCTGGTGTCTCTATAGCGTGCTTTTACAAAGAAAAAAGGTTTCCAGTGTAAGCTAATAGCAGCCAGTCAGTGTCCTTCAAGCGGCTCTGTCAGGCCTACAGTGTGTGCTCTGCAGAACTGTTACAGTGCAGATTGCCAATCATATCTGGTGTCTCTATAGCGTGCTTTTACAAAGAAAAAAGGTTTCCAGTGTAAGCTAATAGCAGCCAGTCAGTGTCCTTCAAGCGGCTCTGTCAGGCCTACAGTGTGTGCTCTGCAGAACTGTTCCAGTGCAGATTGCCAATCATATCTGGTGTCTCTATAGCGTGCTTTTACAAAGAAAAAAGGTTTCCAGTGTAAGCTAATAGCAGCCAGTCAGTGTCCTTCAAGCGGCTCTGTCAGGCCTACAGTGTGTGCTCTGCAGAACTGTTACAGTGCAGATTGCCAATCATATCTGGTATCTCTGTAGCGTTTCCAGTGTAATCTAATAGCAGCCAGTCAGTGTCCTTCAAGCGGCTCTGTCAGGCCTACAGTGTGTGCTCTGCAGAACTGTTCCAGTGCAGATTGCCAATGATATCTGGTGTCTCTATAGCGTGCTTTTACAAAGAAAAAAGGTTTCCAGTGTAAGCTAATAGCAGCCAGTCAGTGTCCTTCAAGCGGCTCTGTCAGGCCTACAGTGTGTGCTCTGCAGAACTGTTACAGTGCAGATTGCCAATCATATCTGGTGTCTCTATAGCGTGCTTTTACAAAGAAAAAAGGTTTCCAGTGTAAGCTAATAGCAGCCAGTCAGTGTCCTTCAAGCGGCTCTGTCAGGCCTACAGTGTGTGCTCTGCAGAACTGTTCCAGTGCAGATTGCCAATCATATTTGGTGTCTCTATTGCGTGCTTTTAAAATCAACATATTTTTCCCACTGTAATAGAAGAGCAGTTGCCTGCCTGCCAGCTTCTGTGTGAGGTTCACAGTGGATACTGTGCCCACTTGCCCAGTGCCACCACTCATATCTGTTTTTACAATAGCTTAAGCTTTAGATTTAAAAAAAAAAATGTTTTTCACTGTAATAGAAGAGCAGTTAGTTGTCTGCAAGCGTCTGGGTGTCAGGCCTCCTTCAGCGTGTGCTCTGCAGACCTGTGCCAGCGTACTTTGACAGTTGCCACTCATATCTGGTGTCTCTATAGCGTGCTTTTACAAAGAAAAAAGGTTTCCAGTGTAAGCTAATAGCAGCCAGTCAGTGTCCTTCAAGCGGCTCTGTCAGGCCTACAGTGTGTGCTCTGCAGAACTGTTCCAGTGCAGATTGCCAATCATATCTGGTGTCTCTATAGCATGCTTTTACAAAGAAAAAAGGTTTCCAGTGTAAGCTAATAGCAGCCAGTCAGTGTCCTTCAAGCGGCTCTGTCAGGCCTACAGTGTGTGCTCTGCAGAACTGTTACAGTGCAGATTGCCAATCATATTTGGTATCTCTGTAGCATGCTTTTACAAAGAAAAAAGGTTTCCAGTGTAAGCTAATAGCAGCCAGTCAGTGTCCTTCAAGCGACTCTGTCAGGCCTACAGTGTGTGCTCTGCAGAACTGTTCCAGTGCAGATTTCCAATCATATCTGGTGTCTCTATAGCGTGCTTTTACAAAGAAAAAAGGTTTCCAGTGTAAGCTAATAGCAGCCAGTCAGTGTCCTTCAAGCGGCTCTGTCAGGCCTACAGTGTGTGCTCTGCAGAACTGTTACAGTGCAGATTGCCAATCATATTTGGTATCTCTGTAGCATGCTTTTACAAAGAAAAAAGGTTTCCAGTGTAAGCTAATAGCAGCCAGTCAGTGTCCTTCAAGCGACTCTGTCAGGCCTACAGTGTGTGCTCTGCAGAACTGTTCCAGTGCAGATTTCCAATCATATCTGGTGTCTCTATAGCGTGCTTTTACAAAGAAAAAAGGTTTCCAGTGTAAGCTAATAGCAGCCAGTCAGTGTCCTTCAAGCGGCTCTGTCAGGCCTACAGTTTGTGCTCTGCAGAACTGTTCCAGTGGAGATTGCCAATCATATCTGGTGTCTCTATAACGTGCTTTTGCAAAGAAAAAAGGTTTCCAGTGTAAGCTAATAGCAGCCAGTCAGTGTCCTTCAAGCGGCTCTGTCAGGCCTACAGTGTGTGCTCTGCAGTACTGTTCCAGTGCAGATTGCCAATCATATCTGGTGTCTCTATAGCGTGCTTTTACAAAGAAAAAAGGTTTCCAGTGTAAGCTAATAGCAGCCAGTCAGTGTCCTTCAAGCGGCTCTGTCAGGCCTACAGTGTGTGCTCTGCAGAACTGTTCCAGTGCAGATTGCCAATAATATCTGGTGTCTCTATAGCGTGCTTTTAAAATCAAAATTTGTTTTTCACTGTTATAGATTGAATAGCAGTTACTTGTCTTCAAGCGGCTCTGTCAGGCCTACAGTGTGTGCTCTTCAGAACTGTTCCAGTGCAGATTGCCAATCATATCTGGTGTCTCTATAGCGTGCTTTTAAAATCAAAATTTGTTTTTCACTGTTATAGATTGAATAGCAGTTACTTGTCTTCAAGCGGGTGTGTCAGGCCTACAGTGTGTGCTCTGCAGAACTGTTACAGTGCACATTGCCATTCATATCTGTTGTCTCTATAGCGTGCTTTTACAAAGAAAAAAGGTTTCCAGTGTAAGCTAATAGCAGCCAGTCAGTGTCCTTCAAGCGGCTCTGTCAGGCCTCCAGTGTGTGCTCGGCAGAACTGTTCCAGTGCAGATTGCCAATCATATCTGGTGTCTTTATAGCGTGCTTTTAAAATCAAAATTTGTTTTTTACTGTTATAGATTAAATAGCAGTTACTTGTCTTCAAGCGGGTGTGTCAGGCGTACAGTGTGTGCTCTGCAGAACTGTTACAGTGCACATTGCCACTAATATCTGTTGTCTCTATAGCGTGCTTTTACAAAGAAAAAGGTTTCCATTGTAAGCTAATAGCAGCCAGTCAGTGTCCTTCAAGCGGCTCTGTCAGTCCTTCCTTCAGTGTGTGCTCTCCAGAACTGTTCCAGTGCACATTGCCAATCAAATCTGGTGTCTCTATAGCGTGCTTTTAAAACCAAAATTTGTTTTTCACTGTTATAGATTGAATAGCAGTTACTTGTCTTCAAGCGGTTGTGTCAGGCCTACAGTGTGTGCTCTGCAGAACTGTTCCAGTGCAGATTTCCAATCATATCTGGTGTCTCTATAGCGTGCTTTTACAAAGAAAAAAGGTTTCCAGTGTAAGCTAATAGCAGCCAGTCAGTGTCCTTCAAGCGGCTCTGTCAGGCCTACAGTTTGTGCTCTGCAGAACTGTTCCAGTGCAGATTTCCAATCATATCTGGTGTCTCTATAGCGTGCTTTTACAAAGAAAAAAGGTTTCCAGTGTAAGCTAATAGCAGCCAGTCAGTGTCCTTCAAGCGGCTCTGTCAGGCCTACAGTTTGTGCTCTGCAGAACTGTTCCAGTGGAGATTGCCAATCATATCTGGTGTCTCTATAACGTGCTTTTGCAAAGAAAAAAGGTTTCCAGTGTAAGCTAATAGCAGCCAGTCAGTGTCCTTCAAGCGGCTCTGTCAGGCCTACAGTGTGTGCTCTGCAGTACTGTTCCAGTGCAGATTGCCAATCATATCTGGTGTCTCTATAGCGTGCTTTTACAAAGAAAAAAGGTTTCCAGTGTAAGCTAATAGCAGCCAGTCAGTGTCCTTCAAGCGGCTCTGTCAGGCCTACAGTGTGTGCTCTGCAGAACTGTTCCAGTGCAGATTGCCAATAATATCTGGTGTCTCTATAGCGTGCTTTTAAAATCAAAATTTGTTTTTCACTGTTATAGATTGAATAGCAGTTACTTGTCTTCAAGCGGCTCTGTCAGGCCTACAGTGTGTGCTCTTCAGAACTGTTCCAGTGCAGATTGCCAATCATATCTGGTGTCTCTATAGCGTGCTTTTAAAATCAAAATTTGTTTTTCACTGTTATAGATTGAATAGCAGTTACTTGTCTTCAAGCGGGTGTGTCAGGCCTACAGTGTGTGCTCTGCAGAACTGTTACAGTGCACATTGCCATTCATATCTGTTGTCTCTATAGCGTGCTTTTACAAAGAAAAAAGGTTTCCAGTGTAAGCTAATAGCAGCCAGTCAGTGTCCTTCAAGCGGCTCTGTCAGGCCTCCAGTGTGTGCTCGGCAGAACTGTTCCAGTGCAGATTGCCAATCATATCTGGTGTCTTTATAGCGTGCTTTTAAAATCAAAATTTGTTTTTTACTGTTATAGATTGAATAGCAGTTACTTGTCTTCAAGCGGGTGTGTCAGGCCTACAGTGTGTGCTCTGCAGAACTGTTACAGTGCACATTGCCACTCATATCTGTTGTCTCTATAGCGTGCTTTTACAAAGAAAAAGGTTTCCATTGTAAGCTAATAGCAGCCAGTCAGTGTCCTTCAAGCGGCTCTGTCAGTCCTTCCTTCAGTGTGTGCTCTCCAGAACTGTTCCAGTGCACATTGCCAATCAAATCTGGTGTCTCTATAGCGTGCTTTTAAAACCAAAATTTGTTTTTCACTGTTATAGATTGAATAGCAGTTACTTGTCTTCAAGCGGTTGTGTCAGGCCTACAGTGTGTGCTCTGCAGAACTGTTACAGTTCACATTGCCAATCATATCTGGTGTCTCTATAGCGTGCTTTTAAAACCAAAATTTGTTTTTCACTGTTATAGATTGAATAGCAGTTACTTGTCTTCAAGCGGTTGTGTCAGGCCTACAGTGTGTGCTCTGCAGAACTGTTACAGTTCACATTGCCAATCATATCTGGTCTCACAGTAGCTTGCACGCATAGTACCACTAATCCCAAAAAAAATGACAGGCAGAGGCAGGCCACCCCGCAGGGGCCATCGTGGTCATGGTGCTGTGCCCTAGAATAATGCCCAGTTTTCAGAGGCCACGTACCCTGAACTTGAAAAGTTCTGAGGACATAGTTGACTGGCTAACACAAGACACCCAATCTTCTACAGCCTCCGCTCGGAACCTTGACGCACCATCCTCCTCCAGCTTAGCTTCAGGCACCTCTCAAGATACCACTCACCCGCCTGCCGCCACCACCAAACTAGCACCACAGCCGCTTTACTTGGTATGTCAGAGGAGTTATTCACACACCCGTTTGAAGAAATGAGTGATGCGCAGCCATTATTGCTAGAGGATGTAGATAACAGGGATATGTCTCAGGCAGGCAGCATTAAACACATGGAGGTACGGTGTGATGATGATGATGTTGTACCCGCTGCTGCTTCCTTTTCTGAGTTGTCAGATACAAGTGAAGCGGTTGATGATGACGATGCGTCCATGGATGTCACGTGGGTGCCCGCTCGGCAAGAAGAAGAACAGGGCGAAAGTTCAGATGGGGAGACAGAGAGGAAGAGGAGACGAGTTGGAAGCAGGGGGGGTCGTCGCAAGGAGCTAGTGGCACAGTCAGACAGCATGCATCGGCACCCGGGGTCAGCCCGACAGCACGCCAATCAACGCATGCTGTGTCCACCACCAGAATGCCGTCATTGCAGAGCTCAGCAGTGTGGCATTTTTTTTGTGTGTCTGCCTCTGACAACAGCGATGCCATTTGCAACCTGTGCCAAAGGAAACTGAGTCGTGGGAGGTCCAACACCCACCTAGGTACAACTGCTTTGCGTAGGCACATGATCTCACATCACAAACACCTATGGGATCAACACATGAGTACAAGCAGCACGCCTACTCTAAGCCGCCATCCTCCTCCTGGTCCAGCATCTTCAGCCACGTCAACCACTGCTCTTCAGCCACGTCAGCCACGTCCTCCTTGCCCCCTCTCAACCATCCACCACTCCGTCTCCCGCCTTGAGCAGTTCCCGCTCATCTGCCCACAGTCATGTGTCTGTCAAGGACATGTTTGAGCGTAAGAAGCCAATGTCACCAAGTAACCCCCTTGCCCAGCGTCTGACAGCTGGCTTGTCCGAACTATTAGCCCGCCAGCTTTTACCATACAATCTGGTTGAGTCTGAAGCGTTCAAAAAATTTGTAGCTATTGGGACAACGCAGTGGAAGGTACCCGGACGGAATTTCTTTTCACAAAAGGCAATCCCCAACCTGTACTCGATTGTGCAAAAGGAAGTCATGGCATGTCTGGCACACAGTGTTGGGGCAAGGGTCCATCTGACCACTGATACCTGGTCTGCAAAGCATGGTCAGGGCAGGTATATCACCTACACTGCTCATTGGGTAAACCTGCTGACGGCTGACAAGCATGGAATGCCTGGCATTGCAGAGGAGTTGGTGACACCGCCACGACTTGCAGGCAGTCCTGCTGCCACCTCCTCTACTCCTCCTACTCCATCCTCTTCCATAGTCCTCTTGTGCTGCTGCGTCTTGCTCCACATCAACGGCACCCCCCCAGCTCCCCAGGTACTATTCCACATCCCGGATACGGCAGTGTCACGCCGTCTTGGGTTTGACTTGCTTGAAAGCAGAGAGTCACACCGGACAAGCACTCCTGTCCGCCCTGAACGCACAGGTGGAAAAGTGGCTGACTCCGCAGCAACTGGATATCGGCAAAGTGGTGTGTGACAACGGAAAAAATTTGATAGCGGCATTGAAGTTGGGCAAGTTGACACATGTGCCGTGCATGGCACATGTGTGTAATCTGATCGTACAACGCTTTGTGCATAAGTACACAAGCTCTGAATGACGTTTGACTTGCGTGACTTATCCGCCACCAACTAGGGTTGAAGCCGCCATGTTTTAGGGCACTTTCTGCCTGTGAAACAAACATCAATTTTTCTGCAACAATACCAAATTTTTCAGGCATGTGTACATGCCTAATTTTTAGGCCCACTGGTGCAGCACTGTGGCTTCAAAAACCAAACCAAAAAAAAAATCCTCCAAGATGGCACCAATATACCAGTGGTCTAAGCATCTTCCCACCTTGGCCTAAAAATGGGAGGTGATTCCACAATTAAAAATCGCTGCCATATACACGTCCACTGATAGGAGACGCGGAAGGTATTAAACTGATCAGAACAATACTAAACTCACCACTCCTATCTGGTGGCACATTAGCTTGCCCGCGCAGTGCCCCAAATTTCAAGTAAGAGGACCGACCAAGCATCTTCTTCCATCTCCCTGTTACATAAATCAATGCCATATCCATAGAAATTGTACATAATATCCAGGAGAGTTTTACAGGGCCAAATCTTGTCGCCTGTTGAAAGAGGTGACCTTGCTCGGGTCCCAGGTGTGCGGTTCCTAAAATGGCTGCCATATACACGTCCACTGATAGGAGACGCGGAAGGTATTAAACTGATATGAACATTTACTAAACTCACCACTCCGAGTGCTGTTATTTATTTACATTTTTTGTGGTGAGGCTTTACAGGACAGAGTGCTTCTCCACGGGACATGTTAACTCGCGGGCAGCTGGCTCATCAAGGAACCAGAGCAGCTTTAACGAGCAGCTTGAACGGTGTCCCAATAGCTTGCATTTAAAAACCTGTTAAATGTTATAATAACGTCAGATTGCTTTGCAGCAGGATATCCTTCCAGAAGAGATGTATTTGACAAAATGTTGTAATACCTTTAGTAAAAATTAGTGAAAAAATAAATCACAAGCAGGGTACAAATGGCTAATTAAAGCTAAGGATTTCAGGATTAACCATGTTTTAGAGAAGGAGATCCCACCAAAAAAAAACAAAATCATGTCGCCTGTTGAAAGAGGTGACCTTGCTCGAGTCCCAGGTGTGCGGTTCCTAAAATGGCTGCCATATACATGTCCACTGATATGAGACGCGGAAGGTATTAAACTGATATGAACAATACTCCACTCCTATCAGTAGGTCCCCCCATTGTGATTTATGCCCCCCACCCACCGCGCAGGGATGGGGGCCAGGGGGGAGGAAAGTAGGCCCCCCCATTGTGATTTATGGCCCCCACCCACCGCGCAGGGGTGGGGGCCGAGGGGGGGAGGACAGTAGGTCCCCCATTGTGATTTATGGCCCCCACCCACCGCGCAGGGGTTGGGGAGGACAGTAGCTCCCCCCAGTGTGTATCATGGGCTTTGAGGACAGGTGTCAATCCATATCTGCCAAGTGACCCTATGTAGGGGGAACAGTCTCTATTATGCTCTTTGTCAGTGTGTATCATGGGCTTTGAGGACAGGTGTCAATCCATATCTGCCAAGTGACCCTATGTAGGGGGAACAGTCTCTATTCTGCTCTGTGTCAGTGTGTATCATGGTCTCTTTGGATGGGGAACAGTCTCTATTCTGCTCTGTGTCAGTGTGTATCAGGGGTTTTGAGGACAGGTGGCAATCCATATCTGCCAAGTGACCCTATGTAGGGGGAACAGTCTCTATTCTGCTCTGTGTCAGTGTGTATCATGGTCTCTGTGGACGGGGAACAGTCTCTATTCTGCTCTGTGTCAGTGTGTATCATGGTCTCTGTGGACGGGGAACAGTCTCTATTCTGCTCTGTGTCAGTGTGTATCATGGTCTCTGTGGACGGGGAACAGTCTCTATTCTGCTCTGTGTCAGTGTATATCAGGGGTTTTGAGGACAGGTGTCAATCCATATGTTTTCTTCCTGGAGCGTGCCCTGCGAAGAGTGCTGGATCAGGCCGTAGATGAGCGTGAAGAGGAAGAGGAAGAGTTGTGGTCACCATCACCACCAGAAACAGCCTTATCAGCATCGCTTGCTGTACCTGCGGCAACGCTGGAAGAGGATTGTGAGGAAGAGGAGTCAGAGGAGGAATGTGGCTTTGAGGAGGAGGAGGAAGACCAACCACAACAGGCATCCCAGGGTGCTCATTGTCACCTATCTGGTACCCGTCGTGTTGTACGTGGCTGGGGGGAAGAACATACCTTCATTGAAATCACTGAGGAGGAGGAACGGGAAATGAGTAGCTCGGCATCCAACCTTGTGCAAATGGGGTCTTTCATGCTGTCGTGCCTGTTGAGGGACCCTCGTATAAAAAGGCTGAAGGAGAACGACCTGTGCTGGGTGTCCACGCTAATAGACCCCCGGTCTCTATTCTGCTCTGTGTCAGTGTGTATCATGGTCTCTGAGGACGGGGAACAGTCTCTATTCTGCTCTGTGTCAGTGTGTATCAGGGGCTTTGAGGACAGGTGTCAATGTTAGGTGATTTCTGCCCTTTATGGATTAAGACCAGACTCTGCATCAACTGTGTAATTTTCCATGGGAGTTTTGCCATGGATCCCCCTCCGGCATGCCACAGTCCAGGTGTTAGTCCCCTTGAAACAACTTTTCCATCACTTTTGTGGCCAGAAAGAGTCCCTGTTGGTTTTAAAATTCGCCTGCCCATTGAAGTCAATGGCGGTTTGCGCGGTTCGCCGGTTCGCGAACATTTGCGGAAGTTCGCGTTCGCCGTTCGCGAACCGAAAATTTCGGGTTCGCGACAACACTAACCACCAACTCAAAAAATGGGGAAATAAAGAAATATCCTGGTTGGGTCGTATACAAACAATAAAAATGATGATTTTGCCCCATATTCTATATCTTTTTCGGACATTACCAATTACCATTCCAAATACCATACTTCGGAAGTTCCAGGCACTTATCAATGCGCATATCTGGAAAAGGAAACCCCCACGAATCGCACAAGACCAGCTTTGGTCCCCATTTGCGAAAGGTGGCTTAGGTGTTCCAAATGTTAAAACTTATTATAAGGCTACACTACTTGCTCAAGGTCTTTCAATACTTGAAAGGGTTTCTCCTCCGTTATGGCTGGCACTAGAAAGTGCACGGTTTTTGCAAGGCTCATTATCGCTCGCACTATGGTCTGGGAGTATAGTACCTAATAAGGCAACAGAGTTGTTCCCAACTACAAAAACTCTTCTCCATATATGGAGAGAGTCAATTCTTAAACTTTCAGTAGGACAAGATTTATTATTTGGTGCACCCCTGTAGACTCTGACTGTTTTTACGCCAGACCTGCAGCTGGAACCTTGGACACAGCTAGGCGTATGCCATATACGGTCATTACTTAATGGCTCAGGTGCTAAATAATTTCCCGAATTGGTTAAAGAGTACTCCCTACCACCCAGAGAAATATTTACATATCTAAGGATTAGGAATATTCTACACACAAACAAAATTAAAGAGATTCAGTCACCAGCACCGTTTGCACTAAAATGCATGAGGAAATTGCCTAACAGCAAAGCATTGTCTTTTTGTTATAACACTCTGCTAACACAGGGGGAACCTAAGAAACAGAAACATGTTCTAAAATGGGAAAGTGATTTAGGGGAATCATTCCCGCTAACAACTTGGTTTCAGGCACAAAGGAAAACTAAAGAGGTTTCCTGTAGTCTTAATCACTGGGAAACTTACTGCAAAATTATTATGCGATGGTAGTGGGTGCCAGACAAATTAGCACATATTTTTCCAGGGATGAGCAACTTATGCTGGCGTTGTTTAAAACACGAGAGGTCTATACTTCATATTTTTTGGCTTTGCCCGAGCATTACTAAACTATGGGAGGATATAGAAAACATTTTTAGGATAGCATTGAAGGTTACTATTCCATTCAGACCAGAATGTTTTTTACTCCATATATTTCCTATACAACTTAAAGAAGAAGCAATATATATGATTATTCATTGCTTAACAGCAACAAAAATTACCATTGCTTATGAATGGAAACACAATATCAGAGGTCTTGAGCAGATTTGATTCTTTTAGCCTCTATGAAAAAATGGGAAGCCGAGTTAAGGGTAGAGAGGATCTATACAAACGAAGATGGCATCAGTGGTTGGAAATAAGTGATCAGTATGTGCCAATGATGAATATTGCTACATAGCCCTTTAAAAAAAAGAAAAAAGGGATTTTACTCAGCATTTTATATTGCATCCCCTCTTTGGGAAAAGGAGAGAGGTATCCAAAGATATATTATGACTCATTTGGATTGGTCAAAGAAAGTATACGAAAAACGACAGCAATATTGTATAATAGTTTCATACAAAAACATGAATGGGAGTTGCAAATAAAATCTGAGTTATGGAGCATGTCCACAAATTGCACATCAGAACATCTTAAAGAATCATCCTTTAGTATGACCAGTGTCAGTCAGTTTGGTTCAGCTGCATTAATTTGTCTAAAAAGGTTGACTTGGTTGACCGAATTTCATCGATGTGGTGTTTTGTCTATGCAGATGATTAAGGAATAAAACAAACATACAAATAAACACATACACACACTACAATGTTAGACCGTTCAGATTCAGTCTACATTAAGTCAATATTCATGATTTTGAGCGTTCTGTTACTTTTGAGCATTTGGTCATGTATTTTAAACATTTGGTCTGAAGGGTCCTTGGTTTATTTCTTATTATTAATGTATTTATCTGATTTAGTGGCTGTCTCCTAACCATTAATCATCTCTTTTATGGCATCACAGCCAGAACTTTGAATCGCAAATCAAACAAAATGGTTTGTTTATTGTCCATGTTGTTTGTTTCAGAATACATCTATATGGCGCTTCGGATTTGCAGAATTCGAATGACCTGCCAATTGGCCAAAATCCATTTTAAACCAAATGCACAAGTTATCATTAGGATGACTAGAACCTGCTATGTCCATCAGTAGAACAAAGCCTCCAGCGACAAAGCAAGGTAGACCCAATGGTATACTAATGGGGGGCTGTGTGTGTGGTCTGCCCCAGGTGACAGGTGGTGGCATAGTGCACTCCCTACCTGCCAGAGTAGCTACCTGCATACCAGCATCATTCTAGCAGGGTTCTGTGTGACAGATCCCTTGTCTACGGTTTTGTTTGCAGTGTTGCTGGGTAACCCCACACTGGAGTGGAGTAAGAACAGAAAGACTGTGATAATTATAAAGTAAGATATATAATAATAATTATATACAGTCAGGTCCATAAATATTGGGACATCGACACAATTCTAATCTTTTTGGCTCTATACACCACCACAATGGATTGAAATAAAATGAGCAAGGTGTGCTTTAACTGCAGACTTTCAGCTTTAATTTGAGGGTATTTACATCCAAATCAGGTGAACGGTGTAGGAATTACAACAGTTTGTATATGTGCCTCCCACTTTTCAAGGGACCAAAAGTAATGGGACAATTGGCTGCTCAGCTGTTCCATGGCCAGGTGTGTGTTATTCCCTCATTATTCCATTTACAAGGAGCAGATAAAAGGTCCAGAGTTAATTTCAAGTGTGCTATTTGCATTTGGAATATGTTGCTGTCAACTCTCAATATGAGATCCAAAATCACTATCAGTGAAGCAAGCCATCATTAGGCTGAAACAACAAAACAAACCCATCTGAGAGATAGCAAAAACATTAGGTGTGGCCAAATCAACTGTTTGGAACATCCTTAAAAAGAAAGAACGCACCAGTGAGCTCAGCAACACCAAAAGACCCGGAAGACCACGGAAAACAACTGTGGTGGATGACCGAAATTTTTTTTCCCTGGTGAAGAAAATGCCCTTCACAACAGTTGGCCAGATCAAGAACACTCTCCATGAGGTAGGTGTATGTGTGTCAAAGTCAACAATCAAGAGAAGACTTCACCAGAGTGAATACAGAGGGTTCACCACAAGATGTAAACCATTGGTGAGCCCCAAAAACAGGAAGGCCAGATTAGAGTTTGCCAAACATCTAAAAAAGCCTTCACAGTTCTGGAACAACATCCTATGGATAGAGGAGACCGAGATCAACTTGTACCGGAGTGATGGGAAGAGAAGAGAATGGAGAAGGAAAGGAACTGCCCATGATCCAAAGCATACCACCTCATCAGTGAAGCATGGTGGTGGTAGTGTCATGGCGTGGGAATGTATGGCTGCCAATGGAACTGGTTCTCTTGTATTTATTGATGATGTGACTGCTGACAAAAGCAGCAGGATGAATTCTGAAGTGTTTCAGGCAATATTATTTGCTCATATTCAGCCAAATGCTTCAGAACTCATTGGACGGCGCTTCACAATGCAGATGGACAATGACCCAAAGCATACTGCAAAAGCAACCAAAGAGTTTTTAGCCCCTTAAGGACCAAACTTCTGGAATAAAAGGGAATCATGACATGTCACACACCAGTCAGTAGGTGGAGCACTCAAAATGAAATAACTCACCCCCCCTCTTGGGCTGTTAAATTAACCTAGAGGTGGGAATGAGATAAGAAGCAAAATCGTGTAATACGTATGGGTGACAATATAGTAGTAGTAGAGATATATGGACCCACTCACATGGTTCTGAGCCTCAGCAGGATAGGCTCAGATAACTTAGGCAGGCGTGTTTGGGATAACACGAAACCTACAGTTGAAGAGGGTCGTGCTGTTCCTTTAAGAAATAAGAGACCAAATATAGTGCAGTATATAGGTAAATTTCAATGTAGATGGTGAAGTAAATAGAACTGCTCACCTGATTCAGAGCCTGAAACCTGGCTCTGAGTGTAGTAGTGTATGTGTCAATAAGGGGACACAGAACCCTGTGAGCTGATGTCAGGAACACTGGATGCTAACGTCCACAGAAAGGAGTTGAGTAAAAATAAAATGTATTTGTAAATATAAAAACACTTATATAAAATAAAATAACTGCATAAAAACAGTAATACAAAATAAGTCTTCAATCCTGTTGACAGTCCGAGACGCGTTTCGCCGGTGGGCTCTCATTCGGTGTACTTGTCCTGTGTTCCCGCTCTCCGTTTGTATCCACAGTGCAGGTTGATTCGGTTGAAGGTCTCCCTGATTTCGACTTGATCGCGGCTGTGTTCTGCTTTCGTCACTTCTGTTTACGTCATCATATGCTGTGATCCCGTTTCCTTTGCCCATATATGGGTAAGTCCATGATCGCCATGTTGTCTGAGGGCATAAGCGTCTCTGTATGCATATAAAACATCTCTCATACAGAGTGACGATTAGGAAACAGAAGCAGGTCATAGAGAGAATATAATTATTATCACAATAAAGTTTAAATACAATAAAGAGTTCAATAGAATCAGCTAATATGAAATGAACAGTATAACAGGGACATTTAACCCCTCCAAACATCAACTGATGTATTCATGTGTTTTAACCCCTTAAGGACACATGACATGTCTGACACGTCATGATTCCATTTTATTCCAGAAGTTTGGTCCTTAAGGGGTTAAAGTGAAGCAATATCTATACTTCAGCATGCAAGATTTAACCCCTTAGGTGATAGATGTGCAACCCCATAGTGATGCTGTATATCAGAATTAAACTTTTATACTCAATGAATCAGGTTTTTAGTTAAATCCCCTTTATATATCAATCATAGTAGAATCAAACCATCTGGTGGTTTAGTTGGTACATTATGAATATCAATAAATGTTATTAACTGTGTCTTCGTTCATATTTAAAGTGGTATGCTATCTTTATTTTAACATGAAATAATTTAGCCTTTTGAATGGTTGATGTATAGTCTCATGTTGATATTATAGGTTGAAATTGTAACTATATGGTATCATATAGAAGTAGTTTGAACTTAATTTGAATCTTCCTTTTCTTTGCATGAAACTTTAAACTATACTTTACCATGTTTAGAGTGTACATATGGATATATGGTTGTGAACATTAGGTTTTTAATATCAGAGGGAGTCCAATACTTGTTCTAGACTATATCTACAAATCATATAAACAATATCTACAAAATAAGGGTAAGGAAAGACTAAATAAGAAATCTATAATACAGACAAATTATTTTGGAATTTTAACCAAATGAACCTTCATCATAAGAAATGGCAGAGTTCGAAATGTAATCCATGAGGTAGCATGGTATTTAGATTGTAGATCCACCTCATTTCCATTTGACCCATATGTTGTATTAGGTCACCACCTCTCCAATTCGGGGTAATTTTTTGTGTCCCCATGAATTGGGTGTTTCCAGGATCCCTATTATAGGATTTCAAAAAATGTAGGGAAAGGCTGTGTTTTTCGAATCCAGTAATAGCTTGATAGCTTTATCCAAAATAAGTTATTATTGATGATTAGTGATATTTACATTATTTAGTATTTAATATTATTTTATTTAGTATGTAAATATCAAAAATTCGTATAACTAAAGAGATTAAGCTATTCTAGCGGTGAATAAGTACCTGCCACTGGGTTTACGGTCTTTGGCCTGTGAATCCACAAGCACTTACAAATGAAGAAGGACTATTCATGGCAAAAGTTTGACAGTGTGACCAGCCTTGATCAGTAGGGAGGAGCTGAAAATGCTGAAAAAGTATAGGCTCTCCTCTATGCAATAAAAATAAAGATCCAGAACAATGGCATAGGTCTAAACAAGCAGATCATCACTGGCTCCCATGTATGGCCACCATGCAATACAAAAAGGCAAACATGTCTTCCCAGAAGCATGGTCCTTTCCTTAACAACAAGGTAACATACAGATTCTCTCTTGCAAAGACACTAGTTGAGTTACCTTCAAGAAAGGTTAACCTGTTACTGTCCCATGCAACTTGATAAAAGTAATGAGATTTTCCCTTTTCTTACCTTGACATGGAGAGCTGGAGTCCAGTTGGGGTTTCCGTTCATTCTGTGTACATGTTACAAAACAATCTGGGTGCCCTGCAGCTTTGTACTGAGGGACTCCCCTTTGGATGTAAGCTTGTTTGTGCTTGGCCCTCAACAACCTTTGTTCCTTTATGTCCAACCTGTCTTGTTGCAGTGGTTTGTTAGTGACTTCATATCCTGGCTCCCAGCATAAGTACATGCTGTGCGAGAACAGAGTGATATGACTGGTTTTGGTGGTAGGGTGGTGCTTTGTGCAGAGTGAACTGCCCTCCTCCTCCATATTTGTATGCCACTGGATGCAGGGCTCCCAGAATTTCCTTGAATGATGGCTTTGCAGTCTTTCAAATAAAGGCTCTAGGGGTGCTTTAGGGAAGTTTCTAGTCAAGTAGTGATTCCTATTTATTCATTATTTTCATTTTTTGCAAGAAGAAAAGATAAAAGGGACACTGGTATAATCATTGCCTTCAGGCATTTTTATGCAAACACAGCCTTTTCAGAGAAAACCTTGGGGAAACCTCCAAGTGGCCACTCCTCAGATGGACACTGGAGATGCTTCCTAGCCGTTCAGCGTCTTCATGCTCTGTATGGGGACACTGAATTTTCCTCATAGAGATGCATTGAAAAATAATAATATTTCCAGGCTCAAATATATTTTCTTTGATTAGCTGAAACATAGCTTTTTGCTGTAGTGGCAATTTCAAGAAAGATGTCAACACTCTATATTTGGAAAAAATAATTAAAGTGGACCCTCAATTTATTCTCTCTACTCTCTAGTAACTAAAAATATATACTTATGGTATCTCTCTTCATTAGTTTAATACAGCCATCAGAATAAAAATGACATGCAAAATGAGCAGCCTGGAGAATTAATTTTAATTATGGTCAAGCAGGTTTTTTTTCCTTCTCTTTATTACCAAGTTTGTATAAATTATTTTATGCAAATAGTCTTCACAGGCATGCTGACTACATGTGAAACTGAAATTGCCTCCCAATATTGTTAAAAATGATTATTGTGTTGTGTTTTAGCTATAGTGCTTAGAGATGTAGCTTAGTGAGATCTTGTTGCGGATTGTGGTAAAAGCATTAAAATAGTCTGAGTACTCAAACACAATACAAATAGGAAAAGATAGCATTTGCATTGACGCACTACTAAGTGCATGTGATTTCTTTAGAACTTTCCTGGAAGGCATATAGAAATGCATTATTGACACCTGTGGCTTGATGAGGCATGCTTCACATTATGTTCAAATATACAGAAGAAAATAATGGAAATGACTTAATCCATAAAATCTTTGAAAGCATCAGAAGCATTGAGAGAAGCTTTTGGGAAGTATCAATGCAAACATATGAAATAATAATAAATAATGGTAATAATATAATGTTGTCTCAAGCAATTAAAATAAAATATGTTGTGCAAAAAACATCTGTGTATATATTTATACAATTTCACAGATATTTTCCATGTATATTAAAAAAAAGAAAAAAAAAAAAAAAAAAAACAACTTTAAACATAAAAACACATATACATAGCACAATGTAGTAAATTGTAATGTATGTAAATTGGTAGAAAGTTGTTCAGTGATTTTTTTTTAAATTTAACCTTGAGGGGCTAAAGTATTCAAGTATAAAATCCAAGAAGCAATATAAGCAAATAGAAAATAATATCACATAAAGATAAAAAAGAGCATAGTAATGTAACCTCACTTGACTTAACCTCATTAAACACAGTATAAATTACGTTGCATTTGCACTCCATATTCAGAAATAAGGGTAAATAGATGCCATCATATAACACAGTGGGGAACATTAATAAATGGACCCAACAGTGGGTGGTATAAAATAAGAAAAACAAAATAAATACATTTATGGTACTTTCATTCCATTTTGCTTAAGCCAAAAACCTTTATAGGCAAAATGAGATACCACAGTATAGGGAGAAGCATAAGCATATAGAAAGTGAAGAATCTACTAAACAATGCACACACAAGCAGCAATATAAACAAAAAAATTATAATCACAAAATTAATAAACTGCTGTCTTCTGTAGGTAACAGTTCAGTGGATTTGTTTCATTTACCGTAAACCTTGAGGGGATAAAGTAAGTATTCACTAGATGCAAAAACAGAATATTCAAGGATATAATATTTCAAAGTAGGGTAATAATTGCTTGATGCAAGGATACATCTGACTGCCATTCTGGGGTCAAGAAGGAATTTTTTTCCTAGCTTGTTGCAAAATTGGAAGTGCTTCAAACTGGGCTTTTTGCCTTCTTTTGGATCAACAGCAAAAAACAAATGTGAAGAAGGCTGAACTTGATGGACGCAAGTCTCTTTTCAGCTATCTAACTATGTAACTATGTAAAAGTGAAAATCCAAAAGACTTCCCTACAAAGCAGTTCATTATCTTGATCCTGCCTCGCCTCAGAAAGGGGACATGATCAATCCCCATAAATTTCAGGGATGGCACTTGATGTTCTGCCTCCAGGAAATGTCTAGACACTGTTGAGGCATTCTTGTGGTCCTTGTGGGCATATCCTAATAGAGGACCTATGATTATAAAACCTCTCTCTGAGGTCATTTTTAATCTTACCCACATACATCAGTCCACATGGGCATTGTATCCGGTAAACCACATAATCTGTGGTGCACATGACGCAATGACTCATCTTATACACTTTTGCCCAAATATGGGATTCAAAAAAGCTCCCAGGGTTGTCTTTCAAAGATAGTTAATACAAGTTCAGACTTCATGTTCAAAGTCATTGAAACATACTGGCAGAATTTACAGAAGGATAAATAATCACCTGCAATTTTTTTTTCTTGCCCCTTCTGATATGTTTCAAGATGGGTCCTAATCTTCTGGGCATTTGGTCCATATGGATCAATACTATCAGAGCAACATCCCTAATGTCAATATTAACAATGGAAGTTACAGATGCCTGGGTTGTATAACTTGCAATCGTATGACTCTGGGTAAAATCTTCCACCAACATCCACCCATAAACAGTCAACAGATGATTGGCGCATTGCTAAGTGTCTTTTGGCACTTGATGACATGCAAATATTTTTCAGTAATGCTACTGGATAATTCATAATATATCAAGATTATTAATACAGTTTTATTATACATTTTTATGTGATGCATTTTGGAATGCCAGTCCCAATCACATTAATAAAAGCTTTGATTTAATTCCAAAGTGGACAAACTTTTGTAGTTATCAATGAACACTTTAAGCAATATATATTTTTGCCCAGTTAGATACTTTAATTAGGTGACCTTTGAGTTGTGTTCTGTGCTGGAATGCAACACCATCTTTTCAATGTGTATCTTATGCCTCGTTTCCACTGAGCGGATCGGTTCAGTTCAGTTCGGCACGGTTCGCTATTTTGGGTGTTTCCATTATGAAAGTGGTCCATACAAGCGAACCGTACCAATCCATTCAGGGTCCTGCTTCAGATGTAGGGCCATAGAAAATGGAACGGTTCGGTTAGGGCGGAACTACTATACAATCCATTGATTGGTGGACAGGAAGAGCATTTTTTCTAAACCCCGCATGGCCTTGAAGGTCTGACTTGCAGTGGAAACGCTCACCAGAATGGGCTGGTCCATTCTAAACCTTCCAAACTTTACCAACCCGAACCGATGCGCTCAGTGGAAACGAGGCATTATTGTCTCTGAATCAATAGACTATCTTAACGGTAATCTAGAGGGATCCAATAGGAGGAATCAACAGAACCTGTAAAAATTAATAAATTCTGAATCTAACCATCACACTGCAAACTATGAAAATATTTCCGTGTTACATACTCCTGATGAAATAGTACATATTGACAAAACATTTTGGGGAAGGAGAAGGAGTGCTAGCAGTGACTCTTTATGGACTGGCATTACATTCAAACTAACAATTTTAATGCTGGAAATTGCACTTCATTGTATTAGTGCTCTCAAGTGCATTTCTTTTTTATTTGAATACATTTGAATGTTAACAATATAATGAATAGAAATAGCACTTTCCTCTATTACATCTATTAAGACCCTTAATATCTGCATATAACTTGACATAGCCAACAAGACCTCACTATGATGGTTAAATAACTCTTCCCTAACGTGCGCCAGCTGCCTTATATATTACATTTTTCCGAGTGCTATTCATTATGACACAGGCAGAGCCGCTGAAATATAACTTATAGAAATACACGATTTACTCTAGTGAGCTGTCACTGATATGCATTTAATATAAATATCATTAAACACTGCAGAGGGCAGCACGTTTTTATAGTAGCATAGCCTACATCAAAAGGTACATAGCCGTGACACATCTTGATATTTGAGAAAGTAGCTGGAAACCTTGCTGTTACAATATTATACTATGTATTGGATTAAATAATTTTCACTTTGATCCTGCTGTGTTTTTTTTATTGGATCTATGTCTCTATGGAAGTACCACTTGTAACTTGTCAGTAGTATCTGATATAATACATGCACTCTAGGTTGTATAGAATATATGTTGCTTATAGAACAGACAGCAGCAATTTCTTTTTTTAACGGTTGCTTTTTTTGTGTGATGCTCCGCATCACGAATAAGACAATTGTCTGTTTGTATAATCACCTGCTGTGTTTCTGCTGCAAGTGTTGATGTTAATTTGCCAATGTTATTCATAGCTATCTCAAATGGAAGTAGTATTCATTTATTTTTTAAAAATATACGACTAAATAACTCATGATGCGCAGGCTGATATAATTCAAAATTGTAGAGCTTGATTGAATGTTTTCCAATGATCTTGCTGACTTGCATAAAACAACTGTGTGTAGTTGGCACTCCATGCTAGTAAATTTTAAGAACAAATACACCATTCATTTGTGTTGTGTTTTTGCTGATTTGTGCCACAAAAATGAATGCGGTAGTGTGGTTTTGAAGATTTAAAAAAAAAAAACCTCTTTATTTTTATTGTGCACGAGATAACATAAGAGCTGGCGATGCCACAACAACATAGTACAAGCCCATTAATGCAAGGTATTTCACATATATGGCATTGAATTATTGGCACATTTTTTGTTTTTGTACACACATCTAACTGTAAGTCACCAAAGTAACAAGCAATAACATCAGCATCAGATTAACTGTGATGCAACTTAATGAGGTGTACGTTTTGACAGGATGACTAGTCTGGATAATGCTATACAGTTAACTGGTCTAAGATAGGCATTAAGGTTACATGCTATGTTTAATGAGCGTTATGTTAAGCCTATTATGATTGAATAGTTACATCTAGCAAGATAACATTTTGCGTAGTAAAAGCCACTGGGTCTCCCCATATCAGGCGTCCCTAACTCTGCTAAGTGTATATTACAAGGCTTGAGGCATTCCGTCATCAGCCGATTCGGGTAGTCCCTCAACTTTTTACCGCCGCCAGCCTGGTCAATTGTGATGTTTAGTCCCAGCATACGTGTAAGTTGGTTCGTGTCGCTCCGCCAGCCCTTAGTCATGCCTGATATGTTCTCTCTGTAAAGTGAGCAAAAACAATTTTGAGACCTGAGTGGGGATGTACCGAAGGGCAAGCTATTGAGTTTACTCTATGCTTTTGACCATTCTCATTCTCATTCTTTTTTTTTTTTTTGCATTAACTTGGCTCACCCCAAGTTAAAAGGGTAATCCAGACGTGGATCCCATGCTCACTGTGCCTAGATGATTATCAGCTACACCTCATTGATGATGCCCAAAAGAACGTCTGGGTTTGTTGTATCTCTTGTGCAGAGGGAACTTGCTGGCATTTTAAATTATTAAAATGTTTATTAACACCACTAACAGGCACAGGTCTAAAATTTAATTGTGGGGGTTTGTATGCTAGTTATGAATTTCCAAAAGTTTCTTTAAATGTTATTGTCTGACTATATAAGGTCTTAAGGCTACCTGTTGCATAGGGCAGTAGCAAAGCTGATGGAGCTCTGTGTTGCTTGCAAGTCTGGGGCTGGATACATTTTCAATCAGGCTGAGGGAGAGAGATATATTAGGGTCAGATAAGCCTGCAATAAAGCTAAGGAATGGGGAAGATGCATCTATGGACATTTGAGGTAAGGGTCATTCAAGCAAAAACAAAGGGAAAGATCAATATTCACAGAGATAAGACAGAGGTATCCATGTAGGAAACTAAAACCATTAAACAAATAACAAGAAATATATATGGGCCTGAGCTGGTTAAACTAACTTTTAACATAATGGACAAGACATAAAGGTGATAAAATATGCAATGTGCCAGGGATATGCAAAGTATGACTAGCACCTACCTAGGCTGTAGTTACAAAGTCATGGAAATATATACATTTAAAATAAGAAAATAAAGTTATAATCACTAAATTTAAAAACACACACAACAGAAATAACAGGGTATGTAAAATATAATGAAATTATGGTCCTCCAGAAGGCAGGCTGCTGCATAGGGCAGTATAACAGCTGATGGAGCTCTGTGTTGCTTGCAAATCTGGGGCTGGATACATTTTAAATCAGGCTGTTGCATAAGGCAGTAGAACAGCTGATGGTGCTCTGTGTTGCTTGCAAGTCATTAGAGTACCAGATAACCATGTCATTGTTAAAGGAACACTAAACAGTCAGGAACACAAACCTGTATTCCTGACCCTATAGTGTTAAAATCACTATGTAGATCCATTGCCCTCCCCCCCCCCACTTGTCTCCCCTAAATATGGTAAAATCTTACATTATTTCCAGCCCCGCGCTAGTATGCTGGTGCTGGCTCCGTCCCTGATCTGCCTCCTTGGCTGACATCAAAGTTATGCTTTCCCAATTCTGATGATCTCAGCCAAGTAGTTGTCCTGGGAGGCAGAGCCAAGCTCCACTCTGGCCAATCAGCATCTTCCTATAGAGATGCATTGAATCAATGCATCTCTATGAGGAAAGTTCAGTGTCTATATGCAGAGCGTCTCCATATTGTGCAGCACTGACCTAGAAAAAACCTTTAGTGACCGTCTATGTTTCTGTGTTTAAGCTGAGCCTTCACACTAAGTCTTTAATGCAATAATCATATGAATTTTACTACATCCTCACAGGTTATACATGCAGCCTATGGTTCTTGTCATGGTGTATTTAGCATTAGTAGTTTCTTAACATAATAATATTGATATCTGAGAGGGTTAATTTCTGTTCAGCTGAAACATCAACTGAATTCAACATTTTGAATATATTTTATCCCTGTTGAGGAAAACCGTCTGTGTATACCTAAAAATCTGTGTATGCAACTCAGATTGAAAATCTTCAATAATTCTTTAACTACAAATTCTGCAATTGTTGATACACGAATTTGCTGAAATTCAAATATTAATGAAAATCTATTATCTTTTAAAATACGTGTAGATTTTCCTTATATTATGTTATTGCATTTGCTATTGATATAATTCTATGAGCCACTAGCTGAAGTGCTCATTGTCCAGATTACATTATCTACTATAGAAATAATAGTCGGATATCTTTGTAGTAATACATGCTACATAATAACTGAATACATATTATTTTTAAGTAATACATTTGTCGTATGTGTGTTGGATTCTAAAATTGACCTGAAAACAGAGTGCATGCCCTGAAGCATTTCAAATAGACAGAGATATATTTAAAGAGAGATATTTAAATTTATGGGTGTGAGTGGTAGGTGTGACTATGGGCTGTGTTACTCTGAGAATATTCTAGTAAATTATTAATATGTGATGCAACTAAATGGGATTTAGACCATTTAAAAAAAAATCTTTATTTATATTCAACTCACAAGTGTGAGAAGTCAAATGTAAAGCATACAACAGTAGACATGCAGGTGCAGACAATAATACAGTTTGTCCAAATAAAGCCTGGACGAAAGTTGCCCTGCGTTAACAAATATTGAGGTTGGTAGGGGACATATCAATGAGCATAGTGACAAACTAAGGCCAACATGTAGAAAGTAAATAAAATGAACTAGAAAATGTGGGGCAAATAAGAGAGTGACTGACATAACTATCAGACTGCTCAGAAATGTGCCAGACATCTAGTTAGTCAGTATTGCAGGGAAACTAGGTTGCTCCTAGCAACAAGCTTCTTCTTAAGATTCACGCCTCTCAACTCCGCTAGTATATGCCTCTTGAGTGATGGGGGGCATGGGGCAAGATAGTCTGTCTATGTACTCAAGCCTATGGAAGCAATGTGTGCCAATTTGTTGGCATCTAGAAGATGTTTCAAGGCAACATGGTATGAGCATTAACATTTGAAATAATATTATAAAATAAACAAACGTAAATGGTGACCCCTATATAACCCTATATAACACACATTCCCCGATATGGGGGGCTTGGAGGCAAAACATGTGGCACGTAGCCTCAAGTAGTGACCGTGGCATAAGTGTCTGAGACCCTCTGTGGGTGTGAATGGCGTAACATTCTGCGGATCCCATCTGTGAGTAGTTGTAGTCCCATAATGTTTAGGTCTTAGCATAGAGTATTTTAGCAGACCCTAGGTACTGCAGGTCATGTACTGAGTGGGTGGCCTCTCCTTGCTGGATTTGCAGGGATCTTGGTGAGCGCCACTGGTATCGAAGGCCATTGGCAATGAGTAGGGCAGTGAATGGCCTCATAGATTTTCGCCATAATAAAGTTTCTCTTGAGAGATCCTGATAGAATCTGAGGGTCATATTTTCAAATGTAAATGGGGCTTTACCCCTGAGCGTAGCCTGCACTGCCATCTTGTCAGCATTGTTGTGGAATCGCACCACTAGGTCCCTAGGTGCTGATGTCAGCGCTCTCCGGGCTTTAGGGATTCGGAAGATTCCATCGAAGGTGAGGTTCTTAGCCTGTTTTTTCATATCCCCTAGGTTGGTGAAATGCTGGTCTTTAAGTGCCTGTTGTTTTTTCAGTGTTTGTACTTCCAACTGGAGCTCCACCCGCGGCTCAACATGTTTCTCCGCGGATGTTTCCACCACTCCCAGGTCGACCACGAGACCTGTTAGATCGGTATGGAGCTGTGCCACATCCGCCTGTATGTTTTTTTGGAGGGCTCCTAACATATCCCTCAGCATCTCTGCTGTCACTGGGGTAGAATCCTCACTCCTTGGGGCAGGTGATGGTTGCATTGGTGGCGGCAGCCCCTAGCTCCCTCTGTCCAGGGTCAGTTCCTCCGAGGAGTTGGAGAAGTGTTCTTGGGCCCATAGGCCCCCTGTGCTTGTCGGAACAAATTGCCGATATGTATGCTCGATCTGGGTTTTAGGGTTTTTGTTTTTTTTGTTTTGTGACCCATGTTGGTTGTATGTTTGAGATCTGCCATCTGCAAGCTCTGGAATCTCTGTATTTTGTGTGTAAAACAAGAAAAAGTACAGAGCCCATCAAACATGCGCCTTTACAGGTCGACTGCTTAGCTCTGCCCTGATTTTATAGGATTTAATAGTTACAAACTTAGATATCCTATTTTTGTGACTGTAGGAATAGAATAGAATAAAGGAAGATAGCCACAGTAATTTTAGTGTAATGTTAAATAGTTTTAGTAATATCTCTGTTGGCTTCCTCAATTACATTCACACCTCCTACATGCATGGACCTTTATCAACCGTATCCTGAAGACCCTATTCCCACTTACCAACCCCTATTGATTTATGTTTAGTATGCTGATGCCTAGTTATTCTTTCAGAAGAAAAAGAGGGATTGAAATGGTTAATTTCTGTTCAGCTTACTCATAAGACAATCAGCCTTGTACATTGCAAGGACGTCACATACGTAGTTTTGCACATGACCATGCAAAGACGTCCCAAGTTTTAGAGGAATGATTTGTTATATGCTTTTACTATGCTGTATGCACCGGCTGTCCATGCTGTTAGTTAGCAGTTGTTAATATTTGATTGGTAATTAATATAACTGCCCCTAGACTGGCCCTTATTGCTTTTGCCTTAAAACCTTTTGTTTTGTTTAATAAATATTGGACATTTAAAAAAAAAAAAAAAAAAAGACTCCTTTGTATGGTCACTCAATAGTATCTCCAAGTACTTGACGGGCCTGGCACAGTCTGTATAGAACTATACTATAAGTCCATGGCAGACATTTGGTGATTATGTTCCAACAATATCTCAGGATTTTTTTGTGTGATTATCTTATGTTTTTTCACTATATCCCTATGGGGCAGGACAGTAGTTTGTTACAGATCCAACAAACATTTTATAGATTACAGGTTTACTATAAGCACCCTTAGTTTCTCAACATTCAGGCATGATACATTTATTGCTTTACCGTTTTATCTGTTATTATGTCTCAGCTGTGTGATATATCTTGTGCAACTACTTACAGTTGTAATCAAAATTATTCAACCCACATTGAAAATCAAGTTTATTGTCAGAACTGACAGAGTTTCGGCCGTTTGCAATGAACAACCAAACAAAAGCTATTAAAATAGCTTAACACAACGATTGCTTCAAGAGGTTTCCCCAAATGCAACTGAAAACTAAACTTTTAATTACTTCTCCGGTCTCAAAATTATTTAAGCCCCAGAATAAAATACTTCACAACAGCACACATGTGCAAAACAGGTGTTTCAAGCACCATCAATCTAGATGATGTCAGCCAATCTAATGCTTTCCCATAGAAAAGCATTGTGAGACGTGCACATGTGCTGAAAAACTTCACGCTGCACCAATCAGCATCTTCTTTTAGAGATGCATTGATTAAATACATCTATGGGGAACATTCAGTAACTCCATGCAAAGCACAATGTGCAGCACTGGACTGGGAAGCGCCTCTAGTAGCTGTCTGGTGTTTCTATGCAGCAATATAAACACTGCTCAGCCTGCAGGGACAGACTATAGACACCAGAACCACTACATTAACGTAAAATGGCCCTGGTGACTATAGTTTTCCTTCAAGGCGGCTCTGGTCCTTGTATAATTGTACAATTGACTTGGGGTGCAGGATAAGGAAGGTTATGCTTACCTGAATCTTACCTGATTTTATCTTACTGAAATTGGAAGGAGGAGGGTGACAGTGCCCCTTTAACTGGACTGGTGTGGAGATAAGTGCCAGAAGCCTTGGTCAGTTTCCTAGTAGCCTCCTATGCTTGATGGCAGAGCTGTAAGATCAGTTATAGATGGTGTAAAAGTCAGTGCTTTTCCAGCTCCTCCAGTGACTGTGAGTGAGGTTGGACATGAAGTGAAAAGGATCATTTCCCATCTGTCCAATAACAACCTCTCACACATCCGGCACATTCTCCATCTAATAAATATTAGTTAAGAAAGTCTAACTGAAGTTAAAATAAACAAAATAAAAAAAGGTAAATACAATGTTTTGCATACCTTCCACATCTTGCTTGAAGTCTTTATTTACACCCAAATAAAAATTTCACCTTACCAAACCCTCCCAAAAAGATACTGATGCAACTAGTATAAAATAAAAGAGAAAATCCATGGTCACAAATAAAAAAAAATAAAAAAACGGATTTAAAAGAGCAAAAAGTAAACATTTTGGTGGTATCCGTATCAATAAGAGTCCAGTTATGTATTTCCTTACTATTATTAATTCCTGTTTTTAATTTCTTGCCCTTACTGGCAGCGAGTTACTGCACAGTAGTTTTTGCTGTTCAATAAGAAACAGATTGCCCTGAGAAGCACGGGATTTACATACCATGCTAACAACATGAAATACATTATAGGGTTAATTCCAACCTGTGAATTTTGGCAAATTCAATTCACATAGGAAAATTGATGCAAAAATAGGTGATCTGGGAAAATGCTCCATCTTAGCTATAGTTACAACTTGGCTATTTTTGTCTCAGCTTTGCCTTGTGGATTTTATTTGCAAAACTTTCTGAATAAACCAGCCAGTAAGTGTATGGATGCATTTGCAAGTCTAGAAATAATATGTACATGCTCACAGGAGAATTATACAAAATTCTGCTTCGGGAAACTTCTATTTTCTCTCTCCACGAAATGTCAAAATGCTCTGACTTTTCAACCAAATGTTCAACATCTAGTGGAACAGAATCTTGGGGCAGCAGGTTCACAGTCTAGTGAACAAGGGGACTCTGTTTAGTAAAATGAAATTGAAATAGTAGGTTTAATACAAAATCATTGAAACAATATGCAGTTTAGATAATTTCCTAAAATCATCAATTTAGTATTTGCATTTTTAAAATAATTTGAAAAGGTTTTCTAGTGACCTTATTCAGTCATTTGTATTTCCTCTGATTTGTAATATTCTCCAACTGAAGTTTTATGTTCCTGCAATTAAAACGAGTTATAAGCTCAAAGAAGAAGACAACTATTGTCTCCAAGTACTGCAGACAGGTCAAGTTGTAAGAACACAGAGTACAAATACATGACATTTATTGAGTCTAGTATTAATAGCCCTTGATTAATTCATTGTTATCACAGAAAGGGTATTCTTTTAAAAAGTTAAAATTATCATAAAAACATTTTGCTGTGAAATAGCTGCGTTTTGGATGGTTTCTCCTCTGTACTGAAAATTGTAACTACGTTAGTCACCAGAAGTACTACAGCTTAATGTAATCGTTCTGGTGTCCATAGCCTGTCTCTGCTGGCTTTTCAATGTAAACACTGCCTTTTCAAAGGAGAAGCAGTGCTTACATTGGCGCCTAGTAATACCTTTAGTGACAGTCACCCAGTTGGCCATTAGAGGGGCTTCCTGTGCCAGTGCTGCAAAGTGTGCAGCACTGGCGTTCAGCGTCTTCATGCTCTGCATGGAGGCGCTTAAAGGGACACTATAGTCACCAGAACAACTACAGCTTATTGAATTTGTTCTGGTGAGTAGAATCATTACCTTCAGGCTTTTTGCTGTAAACACGGTCTTTTCAGAGAAAATGCAGTGTTTACATTACAGCCTAGTGATAACTTCACTGGCCACTCCTCAGATGGCTGTTAGAGATCCTTCCTGGGTCATGGCTGCCTAAAATGCATCCAAACATTCAGTATCTCCTCCCTCTGCATGCAGACACTGTCTCAGCCAATCCCCTGGGGAAGCATTTTGATTGGATCAGGCTACCACTTCTGATGATGTCAGCTGACTGCTTGTTTTTTTTTTCAAGCTTCTGGCTTGAATACAGAAAGATTTTGCTATATTTCTGGAGGCATGAGGGGCCCAGGGGGGCTAGATGGTGGTTTCAGCACTATTGGATCAGGAATACATGTTTGTGTTCCTGACCCTATAGTGATCCTTTAATGTAGTTTAAATACACATTACTGGGTGTTTTATTGCTGTGGAGCTCTGTTAAAAGTACAAAAATATATATAGATGGAGCCAAACTCACATGATGCAGAGCCATATCAGGCTCTGTATATACAGCCAAGGGTGCCTATACCGGCTAAACGGAATCCCAATAGTTGCACCAAAATAATCCAGTGAAGTGAAAAAATATATGTATTTCCAAAACAATATTAAAAGACAATTAGGATTCCGTTTAACCTGTATAGGCACTCTTGGGCTGTATATAAAGAGCCTAATACGGCTGTGCATCATGCGAGTTTGGCTCCATTTATATATATTATTGTACTTTTATAACAGTTTTACGCTATGTTTTGTTCATATCTTTATTTAGGTTCCCCATTGATTTCTGTGATCTCTACTACTTACTAACATAAGCATTCTTATTTTATATGTGACACTTTGGTGTTTTATTGGTACTTATGTTTGTATTATTATATCAAAACAATACATTGGGAATGTCTAATGGCAGTGCCTCCTCAAAAGTCAACCACTTAATACTATTAATGAAAGTACTGTTTATACTATTATTGAAACTGCTACTATGTTATATAAATCTTGATTTTATTTCTAAAATGCAAATATCATAGCATACATATTCCCTTTCTTTGCTACAAAATATGCACTAAAAAGTATCAAAAACATGAAACCAAGATCTTTAGCTATATTGGGTAGGTAACAATTAAAATGTCATTTTGACAAATGTGTAGGTAGATGATTATCCAAGATTTTTTTTCAAATACCCAGGACACCAAATCCTTGTTTTATCTTCACTCGACCACTGAACCCATATAGAACAAATTTCAATTCATTATGCTAAAAAAGAAAAGGTATGATAAATATAAATAAATAATGAACAGCTGTGAAAATACATAAACGTACGTTATCTGAACACTTGAAGACAATGATCCATTGAATGGTGGGTTATGGGTTAATAGTGAAAAGCAGTAAGCTCACTGCTGGAATACCCACTCATTCTCGATCCAGGTGGTTAATGAGTACTGTGTATCCAAAACATGCAGGATCGTCTTTAATATTGATTGGACTCTGGCTAAGTATTTGCTTGCCCTTTACCATGTGCCCCCTTCCCACACTCCCTGGCATGCAGTCACGCACTCCACCCTAACCTAGTGGCAGAACTAATGTAGAGAGGGTGATGGTGACACACTAACACTTACACACAAACACTCAGATAAACACACTGGCACATACACACACAGTGAGATACACACAGATACATACACTGACACACAGAAACACACATATTGTCACACAAATACACACACTGACACATACACAGAGATACATACCCTCGCACATCCATACATAAAGGTACACACTCTGACACACAGATATACACACACTGGCACATGCACAGAGATACAAACACTTGCACATTCACACATACACAAACAGATACAGACACATCGACACATAGATACACACACTGACACACAAATACACACACTGACACACAGATACACACACTGTCACATTCACATGTACAGATACATACACTGACACACAGATACACACACACATAGATACACACACTGGCTCATCCACACATACAGATAAACACACTGGCACATTGATATACACGCTAGTATATACACACACAAGTATATACACACACAGATACATACAGTGGCACATACACACACATAAACATACACACACAAACACACACAATCTGACATACATAGACACATACATATTTGCAACCACCTTCCTGTTAGCTTACTTTTTGTGTCCGTGAGGGTAGCTTGCTTGGGGTCCTAGTGATGCTAGCTGAGGCTGATGGGAGTGATCATGAGGATCTTCAGCAGCTCACTCCCGCCTCTATTCCCCATGCTGCCTGACTCTTACTAGCATAGGGGTTACTTAAATGAAGTAATGGTACAGTAGAAAGAAGACTTGTCAATGTTTTTTTCGTCCATTGTTTTCTCTGAAATTTTAAAACTTTTGGGATCAGCTGAAGTTTGGCTCAGTTTGCCCGAGCTTCATTTGCATAATTGCATTTCAAAATGAATTGAGAGGAATTCAATTCTTATTTATTGCTGGAGAATTAGGGGTTAAAAACTGAAGTGGCAGGAGTAAACTAGCCTTTTTTTAATGAAGAGTGGGGCTGGAGGGGGCTGGAGGGGGATATTAGGGCTCTCTTGTTTATTAATTAGACCAACCATCCACTGACCACAGGTGCGTGCTGTTTATTTTACTTGTAGTCTACAAAGACTTACCATAGAAACACCCACAGTGCTCCCAGCAGGCCAATAGTTAACCCCAAACATAGAAGCCACGGAAACAGCTTGGTCATTGGCGGTTTTGGTTGCTTCTGGATAAGGGCATGTAGTTGTCTGGAATTAGAGTTTTTGCCTGAATCGACGAGCGGTCCCTGTTCATCCAAACTACGATTCAACTAAAATTTAAACTCTGAGTGTAACAGAAAGCATAGAACACCATGTGGAACAAAATGAACATTAGAGGATAACAAATGACCATTTAAAACAATGATATATACGTAAACAGTAAATTAAATTTAGAAAATGAATGAAATCTACTGTGGAAAAAAGCAAAATGATGATCCCAGAAAAACAAGTGATGCAGCTAAAACAAGTTTGTATGGGATGGAATAATCAGAGCAAAACAGAATCTACACTGATGACCCACAACCTTAAAACTACTTGCCTAATATCACGTAGGTCCTCCTCAAGCTGAAACAGTTCTGATGTGTCGATGCATGGGCTTCACAAAACCTCAAGTATCCTGTGGTATTTGGCACCAAGACATTAGCAACAGATCCTTTAAGTCCTTCAAGTTGAGGGGTGGCACTTCCATCGATGAGATTTGTTATTCCAGCATATCCCACAGATGCTCAATCGGATTGAGATCTGGAGAATTTGGCGCCACCAATTTTTAAGGCAACACCTTGAACTCTTTGTCATGTAGCTCAAACCATTCCTGGACATTTTTTGCTGAAAGAGGCCATTGCCATCAGAGAAGACCATTGCCATGAAGGGGTGTATGTGGCCTGCATAAATCTCTAGGTTAGTAGTATGCATTCCACATGAATGCCAGGACCAAAGGTTTCCCAGCAGAACATTGCCCAGAGCACAACACTGCCTCCAACGACCTGCTTTCTTCCTATAGTGCATCCTGCTGCCATCTCTTCCTCAGGTAAATGATACACAGGCACCCGACCATCCACCTTATCTAAAATGAACTGTGATTCATCAGGAGGACAACCTTCTTCCAATGCTCCATGGTCCAGTTCTGACACTCATGTCCCTACTAATCACACTTTCAGCACTGCGGCCATCATGGGCACTCTGACCGGCCTGCTGGCTACACAGCCCCACACACAGCAAGATGCAATGCACAGTGTATTCTGCCACTGTTCTATCAGGCTAGCCTTCGCTCCCCATTTACTAATCACTGTATACCAAAAACACCCTACAAGACTTGCTGCTTTGAAAGTTTTCTGACCTAGTTGTCAAGCTATTACTATTGGCGCTTGTCAAAGTCACTCAGATCTTTTCACTTGCCCAGTTTTCCTGCTACCAAGACATGAAATTCAGGAACTGACTGTTCACTTGCTGCCCAATATACCCCCACAACCTCGACAGGTGTCATTGTAATAATATAATCAATATTATTCACTTCACCTGTCAGTGGTTTTAATGTTGATCAATGTATCTTTTGGTGGTAAAAAAAAAAATACATAAAAATAAATCTAGGGATAAAAATAGAAAAAGTATAATAGAGTTATTCTAGATAATATGGCAGTCAATAAACTGAAAGACCACTGATTGATTTCTCCCTTGCGGATCATAAAGATCCTGGTCAAACTGACTGTCTAATTGAAATAATGCACAGCATATTTGGACCAAAAGGGATAATTCCTGAAAACCGCAGAAATGCTATTATGAAATGCAGGATGTGCGCACAGAAAAGATCACCAGGGACGATGACAAGAAATTATGCTGAAGGAACATATAAAAAAAATCATCTTTTTGCTGACCTTTCTCCAGCAATGCAATTAATCAAATCCTTTGAGCTAATTTGCAGAAAGCTGAGAGAGCAAGATATATTCTATATATGGGTTTCCCCACCACAGTTCTGGTTTCCTTTGAAGGCTCTTATCATATAATCAACTCACCAAAGCAAGGATATCATCTACTTTTTTTTTTTGTTAACTTCTTGTCTATGGCATAAAATAATAACCTTATCTCTAATAAGTTACCGATATATATTGTTTTATTCTGTAAAGTTCTTTCGAGCAGGGTCCTCAGAAACCTATTGTTCCTGTAAAATTTTGTATTGTTAAGTTTTCCGTTTATAATATTGTAAAGCACTGCATCATGTGTTGGCACTATATAAATGACAATAATAATCATAATAACAAAATATATTTATATATGTTGTCACATCTACTATAAAAATATTTTAAATATTCTGGAGATGTCCCTCCCATGTCCACCACACTATGTGTGTCTGTTGATGCATGCTGCCAGACTATCCCAGATTTCCAGTCACAGTTCTATTATTGTATTGTTCTATGTCCTCAAGTCTTCTCTTTTAAATTGGATTTTTTTTTCTGTGCTAAGTGCTGACACATTTTACATTTTAGCATGATTTATTGTATCAGAGCATGAATAGTGTTCATGCATACTAAATCCTTATGTATATTTTTTAACTCATTCAGTGCCAGGGGTGTGCCACACACATTTCTTTGCAGTCTGTTGGTCATATACCTGCCAGTCAAAAGGTTAAACCAGTAAAATAAAGCTGCTTTTTTAAACAGCAATTTTTCTTTAATATGAGTCCAATATATCACAAGGTGGGGTTTCCAAAGCAAAGGGGTGGAAACAATTTATATGGGTGGAGTCTGGCACTCCACCAGATGACACTGTGAAATTGTGCACATTTATCTGATTCTTTATTTAAAATCTATTCTATGCACAAAACCATAGGCGTTGACAAGAGTAGGTTTTAGAGGCTAAAACCCCTGATGTGGAGTTCTGCAGCCTCCTCATGTGGAGTCCTGCAGCCTCCTGATGTGTAGTCCTGCAGCCTCCTGATGTGTAGTCCTGCAGCCTCCTGATGTGTAGTCCTGCAGCCTCCTGATGTGGAGTTCTGCAGCCTCCTGATGTGGAGTCCTGCAGCCTCCTGATGTGGAGTCCTGCAGCCTCCTGATGTGGAGTTCTGCAGCCCACAACAGGATCACATTAAGTTGTCAAGATACTAGTGTTTTTATTATTTTTTTTTAATTTCAAATCAATAAGGAATTGGTGGTACAGAATAAAGAGGGGAGACGGTGTACACAAATAGGGGGATGTCAAGGTATTTGTTCCAAGTATACCATACATTGTTTAGTTACAATCACAGAATAAGGCAGTGAGCAGTGGGTCTAAGGTATCATCTCTATTCCTATACTGCCTAGTTTGTTTTACTGGTGCCCGGCAGACTGCCCTCTGGATCCTTTTTAATGCCTTGGGTGTTTATAGTGGTTGGGGCAGGGGGAACAGAATAGGATGGGGGGGGGGGGGATGTCCTATATCACATGTCCTATTAGACTCAACAGTTCTTTCACTGTTGTAACACTGTTCGGCAATACCTTTATCTCCAATGTTCCAACCAGAGCTCCCATGTCCGGAGATACTTTACATTTACCCTCTACCGACCAATGTAGGTCCTCTTATTCTCTCATACTCTCTACCCTGTTTAGCCATTGTTCCTTAGTGGGGATTTGGGTCTGACGTCAGAATACTGGGATTAATGCATTGGCTTCTTCCAGCAGGAAGTCCGTTAGTTTTTGATTGTGGCGGTTTGGAAGGGAGTTCGGCCAGCCTAATAAAACTTGGGATGGTGTCAGTTTATTTTTCAAAGGAAGTATGTCTACTATGGTCGATATTATCTGTTCCCAATATGGTCTAGTCAGTCTGCAGAATCACCACATATGTTCCATGGTCCCCAGTTCTTCCCCACATCTCCAACACTGATCGCTCAGCGTGGGCCAGAACCTGTGTAGTTGCATGGCAGTTTTAAACCACCTAGTAATATGTTTGTAGAATGTCTCTCTCCTGGATACACTGGTGGAGAGAGTCATCCCCTTTGCTAGCAATGTCGCCCACTCCCCGTCCGTCAAGTGTATGCGGAGACCCTGCATCCATTTCATTGTACAGGACATCCTGACAGGAACAACATGGGGGGGGGGGGGGGGGGAGGTACACAAATATACAGAACTATTTACATTATGAAAACCAGAATAATCTATTCTGAATTTGGAGACAATGCCCGACCTGTGAGTGACACTCTCGTGCCCACCGTTGAGCTTGGGCATTTCCCGGGGGTAAGCGACCTAGATAGGTTGTTTGAACTGGGAGTGCAAAAAACATAATCAAAAGTATTTTGGTAATAGTGCCTATTCAGGCTAAAATGAGGTATAAATGCGAGGCTAGTATAAACCCTGAACCGGTATCTAGGTGCCCATATGCAATCTATAGATTTAACAAAGATATTGTAGGCGGTACCTATGCAACCGGTGCGGCAGTGTAAACACAAACATGTTAACTAAATAGAGTTGAAAACCAATTGGTTCGCTGATCGATGATCAGCTAATTAGGTAAAGGATATGTGGTGATTTTTTTATTATATCCTAGGCAGCATCAAATAAAAGCAGCACATTCCTGACAGACACACTACTAGAATAATTGGTACTATGGCTTAGGAGACATAGGGAGAGAGACAAAATGAAATTTATAAAACAAAATGTGATTTAACAAGAGTTTTTATAGGACGTAGGGAGAGAGAGAGACCAAACGGATATTAATGAGATAAAGAGAAAGGCATTGAAAGGATATAAGGGAACAAAATTACGAAATTTATTAGTGTGGAATACAGAGGTTAAAGGATGACTTTGGGGACTGGCCTTCTATGCAATTTTAATAAAAGGTTATAACATTTTGTTATGGGCTAAAGCCCCTGGAGGTTTTTAGTAACCATTCATCTCAGGTTTCAAATAAATGTCACACAAAGTTTTCAAACATAAAAAAATTACTTTGTATTGAATGGGTTAATCATTCATTTCTACCCATTGCTTCAGAGCTAGATTGGAATACATATGCTAATCCTGTTGAAGGACACCTATTAAACATACTTATTGCTTTAGCTTGGAGGGACACACTACATCAACATTAAACAGCAATTGAACTTAACACAATTTGTTTCAAACACAGAATCTTACAGCAAAGATTAATGCAATTAAAATGCAATAACCTAATCAATTTGATGAAAGGCAATTGCATAGATTAAATTTCATATTGACCTTAACGGAAATTCCCATTCTAATATATATTTAGGCTACCTTATGACATTGGGTCACTCACTTTGTGTATATGATGACGTGCAAAACATTCATAAAAGTTTTTAAACCATCATATTGGGAAATTAAATTTCTACATTTTCACAAAGGTTATAACTGGATTTTCACAAAATGAATATGGTTGCAAAAATTTTAAAAATCAGTAAGGTCCAAATTAGTTGATTGACATTGCTACAATATATTAGTAAAGGTTCAATCATGTTTTGAAGCACAGTAATGTTTGAAGCAATGTAATAGAGCAGCAGGATATGCGAGCAGAATGATTGGTTATATAGGGAGAGGTATTAGCAGTAGAAAGAGGGAAGTGCTCATGCCATTGTACAGAACACTGGTGAGACCTCACTTGGAGTATTGTACGCAGTACTGGGGACCGTATCTCCAGAAGGATATTGATACTTTAGAGAGAGTTTAGAGAAGGGCTACTAAACTGGTTCATGGATTGCAGGATAAAACGTACAAGGAAAGGTTAAAGGAACTTAACATGTATAGCCTGGAGGAAAGACGAGACAGGGGGGGATATGATAGAAACATTTAAATACATAAAGAGAATCAACACAGTAAAGGAGGAGACTATATTTAAAAGAAGAAAAACTACCTTTAACAAGAGGACATAGTCTTAAATTAGAGGGGCAAAGGTTTAAAAATATCAGGAAGTATTACTTTACTGAGAGGGTAGTGGATGCATGGAATAGTCTTCAAGCTGAAGTGGTAGAGGTTAACACAGTAAAGGAGTTTAAGCATGCGTCGAATAGGCATAAGGGTATCCTAGATATAAGATAAGGCCAGGGACTAATGAAAGAATTTAGAAAATTGGGCAGACTAGATGGGCCAATTGGTTCTTCTCTGCCATCACATTCTATGTTTCTATGTTTCATAGTCCGTTAAGTCATGGTAAAATAGACATTTAACCCTGTGTACTGGGATAAAGTTATTCTGTATCAGCCTACCTGGGAAAATTAAAGGTGGGGGGATCCCCTGGATAGATTATCAGTAGAGAGAGGGCTGTCTTATTTTCTTATTATGTACAGTTAGCTAAAGGAGAAACATGTGGATGAGTGCCAAATTATCTTCTAAAGTTTTCTCTAAAGTTTTCTCTAATCCTCTGTTAATCATAAATAAACTTATATTTCATGCTCAAACAGGCACAGAATTCTCATTCACCCCTATGCCTTGCACTCAAAACCAAATAGCTGCTAAATGTTGATTTTCTACTTAGATCAAAATAGAATTAAAAAAAAATAACATTAACCCCTTAAGGACCAAACTTCTGGAATAAAAGGGAATCATGACGTGTCACACACGTCATGTGTCCTTAAGGGGTTAAAAGAGGAGGAGCTGTAAATAAAAACCTAAATATTTGCATCTTCTCCTCAGTTGTGTTTCAAAGCTGTTGTATACAGCAAACACAGACTCAGAGGAATCCATGTTTAAAATGGAAGGATATTAAACTTGTGCATGGCTAGAAAACTCTGCTCAGCCGAACCATTTTTCCAAAAGCGGAAAATATTTCGGGATACACAAATTTTTGCTGAATATCGGTTCAGTAGAATTTTGATTCAAAAAATCCAGCTCGGCAAAAGATTCAGATGAACCAAAAAGGCACAAACATGCTCGTTTCTCACTTGATCTGTGAATAAAATCAAGATTTAGGGACTGTCCTAGCCGCCAATTCTCTTTTAATTTCCCATTTATCATCTCTTTTTTGGTGCTACAAGCAAACTTCAGGATTACAACCTATAAAAAACATGCTTGGCCATAGTGTATTTTGGTTGTTTTGTGATTTGGGTACATTTCGACTTGGGAATTCGACTGATCACCAGATCTGCCCAAATTCAAAAGAAATTGCAGTTTGGACTGAAACAAATCTCCAAGTCTAGTATATATTATTATGTATACGCAATCAGGGTGAATGCATGCATCTAATATGACAAATCTATGGTAGACAAATGTAAATGTATATGCAGTGTTGTTTGAATGTGTGCATTGTAGTATGCATTTATATACACATATGTAATGTGTAGATGCATGTACAATGTGTTATTTATCTTATTCAATTTATTGATTTATTCAGATACTCACTAACAACCCAGACAGTCTCCCTGCAGACAATTCAGCCTTTCCGAGCCACGTGATCACGATGACATTGCGTTCGCATGGCTAGAATTTTAGCCTATATAATTGTATTCATGACAATTTGAGGGACCTTCCTGACAACCCAGGCTATATTTAAAGGGACTCTCCAGTGCCAGGAAAACAAACCATTTTCCTGGCACTGCAGGTCCCCTGTCCCTCCCATCTCCCATCCCAAGTTGCTGAGGGGGTTAAAACCCCTCCAGTTACTTACCTGTATCCAGCGCTGATGTCCCTCGTCAGCCGGCGGGGGAGACCTAATGCGCATGCGTGGCAATGGCCGTGTGCCCGCATTACACCGCCACATAGGAAAGCATTATTCATTGCTTTCCTATGGGGATTCCAGCGACGCTGGAGGTCCTCATGCATTGCGTGAGGACGTCCAGCATCTCTTAAAACACTTAAAGTGTTTTAAGAACCCAGAAGCACCTCTAGTGACTGTCTCATTGACAGCCACTAGAGGAGGACTTAACCCTGTTAGGCAATTAGTGCAGTTGATGAAAAAAGGGTAGTGGGAGTTGGCACCCAGACCACTCCAATGTGTAGGAGTGGTCTGGGTGCCTGGAGTGTCCCTTCAACCCTGCCACTTTCCAAAACAACATAAAACCTGTACATCGGGGATATTATTGTACTCGGGAGACTTTGCTGAACACAAATATGAGTGTTTAACCCCTTAGTGACAATTTTCTTAAGATTAAGGACCAGGGCTGTTTTTACATTTCTGCAGTGTTTGTGTTTACCTGTAGTTATCCTCTTACTTTTTACTGTACCCACACATATTATATACTGTTTTTCTCCCCATTACATGGTCTTTCTAAAGAAACCATTATTTTCATAATATTCTATAATTTAAAATATGTCCTTTCGTGCAATTCGATATATTCACAACTAACATTATCCTATAACGCACTGGTTCCACAGTGGTGGTGAAACCCCTACGTGCAATTAAAAAAACAGTAAGGCTTAAATGAAAAATAAAGACCCAGGGGGACACTCAGAGGATGAGACAGTCTAGTACTCATGAGTCTGCCCTCTAAAGGGAAAGGAGCAACCCAAAAAATAAAGCAAAATGAGTTAAAACTTAACTTTTAATAAGTATATTGAAGTTAAAATCCTATGATATCGAAACGGGTGGATGTACCAGCGCTAAAGTGAAAACCAAAATTAATATATACCAATTGGATAAAATATAACACAAAAAGCTGCTAAAACACCAAAATCTTATCTTAAAAACGAAGGAATTAAATACAGGGTGATGGTGAAGCGCTATATTTGAATAAAATGTAGAAAATGGAAATAATACTAGAGATGCGTGAATATACCTGAATAAAATCTTGTTTCTTGAAACCTTAACCTTGATATAATTTTCCTTAAAAGTATAAACACAAAAAATATATCATAGTGTAAAACTTTAAAATACACAAAAAAATATGTACATAAGATTATTCCCACTCACACTCTGTAGAGCCAAAAGATTTTAGCTCAGTTCTTGCGCATGTAGGGTCCGTAAAGGCGACCCTCTCCCTTCTTGGGAACCTTTATTCTTCCTATTTTCGATCTAGGATATAGAGCATATATAGTGCAGTACCTTTAGTGAATATTTTATAATAGATAAAATACAAAATGGGGTACTCACAAACCCAGAGCCTTCAGAATAGGCTCAATGGAACAGCATGCCTGCTTTTCTTGTTCAGCTGTTCCAGTGTTCGTGTGGTTCCAGTCGGGAGAATGGTGTTTGCAGTAGCTGCCTGTGCATCTGGAAAGGGGATTATCGCCTAAACTGGGTTTTATCCTCTTGTAAGGGAAACGGTCCGTTACAATTGGTGGCAGCGGCGGGATCGTTCCTACAACCAGAGGGACAGCTACAGACAACACCATTTCTGGATTACAAATTGAGGGCAACGCTAGTATCCGTACAGCGACCCTATCTACAAAGGAAATCAGGAAAATGGAAGGAGACAGAGTCGCAGCTGCTGCAGCACCTCCGAGGGAGGAGGAGGAATCCGAGTTTGCCAGGGAATATAGGAGCAGGATGGCTCTATTCTCACCAGCCCGAGCGGAGCGGATGGCAGACCGGGTCTACAACGATGTACAGGCGTACCTCATGCTGCGAACGACGCAGAGGAACCAACAAGCTGCGGGATTGTTCCCACAGCCAGAAGGACAGCTACAGAACACCAATTCCTTGGAGTTACAAATTGAGGGCAACGTTAGCATTCGTGCAGCGCCCCTGGCAGCAGAGGTATCCAGCGACTTGGAGCAGACAAGTATGGAAGGCTCTGACGCTGAAGATGATTTTATGGCCAAGGTGAGGCAGCAAGTGGCCCAGTATGGGGGTTATATATCCATGGACACATTCCAGGGGATCTGGAACCAGGTCATGGCTGAGCAAAACTCAAAGATGGACGAAGAGTATGATGAGCAGGAAGAGTGGTACAGCAGCAGAGTAGAGGCTGCATCCGAGGAGGTTAGCCGCCCCCCCCCGAGGCGGCAGGAAGAACCCGAAGTAGGGGTCCTCATAGATTGGTCCTGTGAGGAACCACAACAGGCAGGTGGAGATGGGACCGAGGTCTCTCTACCGGCCCTACAGGGATGCTGGGCAGTCGGCCCAGATCCCCAGCGGCAGTGTGTAACCCAGGGAGCTGATGGTGTCGTCCATCCTCCCCAGCGGCAGAGTAAGTCCCAGGGAGCTAAAGGTGTCGTCCTTCCTCCCCAGCGGCAGATTGTATCTCAGGGAGCTGAAGGTGCCGTCCTTCCTCCCCAGCGGCAGTGTGTGTCCCAGGGAGATGAAGGTGTCGTCCTTCCTCCCCAGCGGCAGGCTGAGTTACAGGGGGCAGAGGTTGTTGTTCCTGCCCCCCAGCAGAAAAGTGATATGCCAGGAAGGCAGTGTGAAGTAAAGGGAGAGGAGAGCAGCGTCCTCCCTCCCCAGCGGCAGTGTGTGTCTCCGGGAGCTGATGGTGTCGTCCATCCTCCCCAGCGGCAGGCTGAGTTACAGGGGGCAGAGGTTGTTGTTCCTGCCCCCCAGCAGCAAAGTGATGTGCCAGGAAGGCAGTGTGAAGTGAGGGGAGAGGAGAGCAGCGTCCTCCCTCCCCAGCGGCAGTGTGTACCCCAGGGAGCTGAAGGTGCCGTCCTTCCTCCCCAGCGGCAGTGTGTCCTGCAGGGAGCAGAGACAGTCAGTCTCGCACCCCAACCGCAGGACAAGGGAATGAAAGGGGAAACAGCTGGTCTCCCTTTTCCCCAGCAGAAGGAGTGGCAGGGAGAGGAGCCTGCTAACCCCTCTCCCCAGCAGCAGTTCACCGTCCAGAGAGAGGAGCTTGTTATACCCTCTCTCCCACGGCAGCCTAACCCACCAAGGGGAGATGTTAAGCCCCACAACTGTGCAGATGGGACCGTAGTCTCTGCACTTACAGCACAAGGGATAGGGACGGTCGGTCCTGTTCCCCAGCCGCAGGGTGATGGATCCAAAGGGGAGACAGTCGGTCTCCCCCTCCGGCAGTCGAGCTGTGCACCTAAAGGGGAGACAGTCAGTCTCCAGCAACCAGGCGCCCACCAGACTACTCCCGTGGTAGTGCTGGCAACCGGACAGAGTACCGCTGGTCTCTGGCCCCTCAGCAACCCACCAAGGCAGCCTACCAGTCTCCCACCCAGCAGTGGTGAAACACCAGAACCTGGACGAAATTCTTCCTCACCCAGATGTAGTAACCGGTTAGTGTGGGTGGGCTGCTCTGTTATTTCTGTTTTGTGGGTGGGTTGCTGGACTAACCAGGGCACTGACCGGCAGAAAGTCAGGTACCCTGTTAGTCTAATTGGCAAAGGGGAGAAATGTGGCGAAACCAGCTTCGCCACTGTGAACTGGAGAGGCCTGGCTGCTAGCCTCCTGCCCTGCGACTACGGCCCCTGGACATATTGTACTGGAGAAACTATATTTGGGCATGTAATAATGTATATTACTGCTACTGGGCCTTTAAGGGCCATCCGTGGATCTATGGGGACTTTTGGGATACTGTACCTTTAAGACTGTGGAGCGTAGTACAGTAATCCTGCCTTTAATATTTTAATGTCATGTATGTATTTTTGTATGCAGTTTAACCTGGGATATGTATGCAGCATTCAACTGATTGTTCGGTAGAATCCCTCCATTCATTGTATTGAGGAAACTACCGAACAACCAGACCACCCAGGACTAAGTGTGCCTCCAATTACCGTTTGCAACAATGTTGCAAACGGGTAATTGGCAATCAGTGTAATGTATTCTTTGTCCTCTGGGTGGCCGCCATTCGGGAAACAAACATGTGGCGGCGGCCATCTTAAACTACCGAACAGCGGTGTTTTGCCGTCGAGTGTCTGGAACTAAAATCGGACACTTGACTAGGCAAACACCGCTGAGCCCTCCATACTTCCAGAAATTCGTATAAAAACTACCGAATGACCAGCCGTTCGGTAGAAAGAACCCCACAAACAAGGGAATTCATTCAAACCCTCTCCAGGCTCTATAACACAGGCAATTCGTCTGTTTTCATTCCCTTGTTTGTGACCGACCGCAGGGCCAAAATGCATGGAACTGTTTTCGGATACTTTACCCATGCGGTCGGTCAAACCTTTGGAACCTCATATCTCCCGAACCATTCATCCGAATGACCTGATTCTTGGATATGTTGTCCCCCTGAATAAGGGCTATCAGGGGATACCTGTTTTGGAGGTGTAGCATGTGTATTTGGGGTACATCCAGGAATTGGGGAAAAGGGTGTACGGTATAATTATGTTAAGTGCTAATCTAAGGGGAGGAAATGTGTGGGAGGTACATCCATGTGATTGGTTAAATTCATCCTCCCCCTGGGAGTGTCCTGTATGTACTTGTTTGTAATAAAAGCCAGACTGGGTGTCCCAGTCTAGAGTTCTTGCTTAACCCTCAAAGCGATGTATCATATCTCCCGAACCATTCATCCGAATGACCTGATTCTTGGATATGTTGTCCCCCTGAATAAGGGCTATCAGGGGATACCTGTTTTGGAGGTGTAGCATGTGTATTTGGGGTACATCCAGGAATTGGGGAAAAGGGTGTACGGTATAATTATGTTAAGTGCTAATCTAAGGGGAGGAAATGTGTGGGAGGTACATCCATGTGATTGGTTAAATTCATCCTCCCCCTGGGAGTGTCCTGTATGTACTTGTTTGTAATAAAAGCCAGACTGGGTGTCCCAGTCTAGAGTTCTTGCTTAACCCTCAAAGCGATGTGTCGTCTCGGTCTTTGGGGGAATGGGATTGTATGCTGACTGCCAAGAGTGTAAGCCGATGTCTGCTTTTCTTGTTCAGCTGTTCCAGTGTTCGTGTGGTTCCAGTCGGGAGAATGGTGTTTGCAGTAGCTGCCTGTGCATCTGGAAAGGGGATTATCGCCTAAACTGGGTTTTATCCTCTTGTAAGTGAAACGGTCCGTTACAGTCATAAAGCTGAGATTAATTGGTTTCCAATATTTATTTAGCCTAGATTTTGTCATTTGTTTGTTCAATTTACCACAATTCATTGCTTATTGGATAAGGTGAGATTATCTGTATCTGTGTGCTTATTTATATACAGTGAATGCAGTTACTATTTGTGAATACAAGTGTAGTGTAGTAAATGTGGGATGTAACTGTGTACAGTTTGTGACTGAGTAGTTTAGTATGTAGTGACAATGTACATTGTCAAAGATCTTATTGGTCTGTCAGTTTGAGTTTGTGTCTGCAAAGTTTTTATGAGAATACACATGTCTAATTGTGGTAGCTTAATTGTGTGTAAATTGTGTTTGTGTGTATTGAGAATGTGCTACTGTATGACGTATGCGCATGCAGGGTTTTATTTGTGTTAAAGAGGTATTCTAGGCACCATGAACCCTTCAGTGCTTTGGAGTCTGTATGAACATGATTGAAACTGAGACAAAGATAGATAGCAGTCTGAGGCCAAAGGTGTAACTCCACCTCTGGTGTCCAAAGGTGTAACTCCACATCATAAGCCAGTCTGCAATGAGAGGTCTGGGCTGGCTAATGTTAAATCTGCTCAATGGCGTTTCATCAGCACGCATAGCAGGCTGTCAAAAAACTACCATTGGCAGCACAACCTCCTACATGCTGCCCAAGTCATCCTCCCAGTCTGTTCTCTGGGAAGAGGAAGAGTAACATTACAGGAGGAATATCAGAGAACTTGGCCTTGGTGTGGGATTGCAGGGAGGGATGGCCATGCCAGTACGGGTTACTCTAACCAAAAATAGTGTTTTATTTGAAAACTAGCTGAATGTGAAGAATGAAGGAGAGCTTTCTATTGAAGCCTGTGGGGTAGAGTACATGGTAGCACCATTGATCTGAAGGGAAACAAATGGAAGTAGAGCATAAAAGATAAGAAGTTATGTTTAGGAGAGATTGCGTTTAAGGAAATGAAATGTCATCCAATTAGAAACAGCAGAAATAAAGCTAGAGACAAGATGGAAGAAATCAGGGAGGAGAGGTAGATTTGGTTATCTTTATCATAACACTAATACTGGATTCCACAGGAACTAGTTAGATCTAGTGATGCTGTGAACATAAAATTTTCGGTTCGCGAACGGCGAACGCGAACTTCCGCAAATGTTCGCGAACCGGGCGAACCGCCATAGACTTCAATGGGCAGGCAAATTTTAAAACCCACAGGGACTCTTTCTGGCCACAATAGTGATGGAAAAGTTGTTTCAAGGGGACTAACACCTGGACTGTGGCATGCCGGAGGGGGATCCATGGCAAAACTCCCATGGAAAATTACTGAGTTGATGCAGAGTCTGGTTTTAATCCATGAAGGGCATAAATCACCTAATATTCCTAAATCACAATGGATATGGATTGACACCTGACATATGACATATTGACACCTTGACATATGGATTGACACCTTTCCTCAGAGACCCTGATACACACTAACATAGAGCAGAATAGGGACTGTTCCCCCTACATAGGGTCACTTGGCAGATATGTATTGACACCTGTCCTCAGAGACCCTGATACACACTGACACAGAGCAGAATAGGGGCTGTTCCCCCTACATAGGGTCACTTGGCAGATATGGATTGATACCTGTCCTCAGGGACCCTGATACACACTGACACAGAGCAGAATAGGGTCTGTTCCCCCTACATAGGGTCACTTGGCAGATATGTATTGACACCTGTCTTCAGAGACCCTGATACACACTGACACAGAGCAGAATAGGGACTGTTCCCCCTACATAGGGTCACTTGGTAGATATGGATTGACACCTGTCCTCAGGGACCCTGATACACACTGACACAGAGCAGAATAGGGGCTGTTCCTCCTACATAGGGTCACTTGGCAGATATGGATTGACACCTGTCCTCAGAGACCCTGATACACACTGACACAGAGCAGAATAGGGAATATTCACTAAAGGCCAAACATTGTTATACAGGGGAGTATTCAGTAAATAAGGATAAGGGGGGGGCTACTGTCCTCCGCCCTGGCCCCCACCCCTGTGCGGTGGGTGGGGGCCATAAATCACAATGTGGGGACCTACTGTCCTCCCGCCCGCCCCCACCCGTGAGCGGTGGGTGGGGGCCATAAAAATAATGAGGGGGGGGCCTACTGTATGATATTGTATCGATCAGGTAGTGTAAGGGTTACGCCCGCTTCACAGTGACAGACCAAACTCCTCGTTTAACGCACCGCAAACAACCACAAACAGTCCATTTGCACAACCGCAAACTCCCCATTTGCACACTGGTTGGATACCAAGCTAGCCATGTCCCGTTCCTTGTCCTCACTGATGTCATTGAAGGTCTCTTCCTCCACCCAGCCACGTACAACACCAAGGGTCCCCGAAAGATGACGAGCCCCCTGGGACGCCTGCTGTGTTTGGTCTTCCACCTCCTCAAAGCCACCTTCCTCCTCTGACTCCTCTTCTTCAGACTCCTCTCTCTGTGTTGCCTCTCTCTGCGTTATTATAAGGTGTGTTAAGTAGTACTATTCTTATCAGTTTAATCCCTGTTACGAGTAGAGGACTATTTCCTTGTTTCGCCAAACCCCTTCAAAGATGGAAAAAGCTGTATGAGTGGAAGAAACAAGGAAATGTGGTCAGGTGGTGGTGCCAGCCCCACTGAGGGCTTGTACCCAGGTATGCTAATAAACTGAAAAAAAAAATCTCCCAAGAAGGAGATCTAAAACTGGCATAGGAAAAGGTTAGACAACTATAATAAAGTGATACCTACAAATCCTAGTGAGCATAGGTGTATAATAGAGGGAGAAAGGGAAAGCAGAGTAATGCTTCCTAATACCGTGGTTAGTACTCTTTGTTAAAGTGAATTGAGTAATGGACAAAATGTATCATTTATAAATAACAAAGGGATATTATACTCATTCCCCTATAGTGGCTAATTGTGTAATAATGGTAATGCTATTACCTATTATATAATATTGCCAGGGGCAAGGAAATTCCCTCTAAATAGATGGGTATAGGCAGAGAGTATGGAGACCGGAGTGATGCTGTCATAAAAAGTGTCAATAAGGTGATATAAAGTTAAATGTATCACAAACACACAGCCACCCTTTCTCTTAGCTAGTTTCCAGAAATGCTGGATAGGTAGAAGGGCTATAAAGACTCAGAGAGGTATAAGAAGAATCCTCTAAACTAGCCCTAATCTCCTTAACCCCTTAAGGACCAAACTTCTGGAATAAAAGGGAATCATAACATGTCACACATGTCATGTGTCCTTAAGGGGTTAAACACCTTCAAGGGTGTTCTAAGCTAAAGCTCAATCTAAACGTTTAGATGACTGCCTGATTTCCCATCACAGATGCTGGGTAGGAATAACACTGCGCAAGACAAAGAGTGGGTCTAAGTGCCCATAGTGCAGTAAAGTGTCCCTAGTGAAGTGAAAAAGAGAATAACGAGCTGGCGCCCAAGAGAATAACGAGCTGGCGCCCTATCAGGGGACGTGTATATGGCATCGATTTTAGGAACCGGGAGATGGAAAAAGATGCTTGGTCGGTCCTCCTACTTCAAATTTGGGGCACTGCACGTGCAATCTAATGTGCCACCAGATAGGAATAGTATTACTTAACACACCACTCCTATCAGTTTAATCCCTGTTATGTGCCTTTTTTTTGGTTTGGTTTTTGAAGCCACAGTGCAGCACCAGAGGTCCGAAAAATTAGGCATGTACACATGCTTGAAAAATTAGGTATTGTTGCAGCCGCTGCTGTAGCAGCGGCCAGAAAAATTGATGTTTGTTTCCCAGGCAGAAAGTGCCCTAAAACATTGCGGCTTGAACCCTGGTTGGTGGTGGATAAGTCACGCAAGTCAACCGTCATTCAGTGCTAAAATACAGCAGCGTGTGGACCATTTTTAGCCCAAGGCAGCTCATCTCATCAGGCCTTTTTTAGTCGAATGTATCGCCCACGGTCAGTCCCTTCGGGATCCATCCCTCATTCATCTTAATAAAGGTGAGGTAATCTAGACTTTTTTGACCTAGGCGACTTCTCTTCTCAGTGACAATACCTCCTGCTGCACTGAAGGTCCTTTCTGACAGGACACTTGAAGCGGGGCAGGCCAGAGGTTCTATCACAAATTGGGATAGCTCAGGCCACAGGTCAAGCCTGCACACCCAGTAGTGAAGGGGTTCATCGCTCCTCAGAGTGTCGATATCTGCAGTTAAGGCGAGGTAGTCTGCTACCTGTCGGTCGAGTCGTTCTCTGAGGGTGGATCCCGAAGGGCTGTGGCGATGCGTAGGACTTAAAAAGCTCCGCATGTCCTCCATCAACAACACGTCTGTAAAGCGTCCTGTCCTTGCAGGCGTGGTCGTGGGAGGAGGAGGATTACTTTCACCTCTTCCCCTGTTAGATTCCCGTTGTGCTGTGACATCACCCTTATACGCTGTGTAAAGCATACTTTTTAATTTATTTAGCAAATGCTGCATTCTTTCCGACTTGTTGTAATTTGGTAACATTTCAGCCACTTTCTGCTTATACTGGGGGTCTAGTAGCGTGGACACCCAGTACAGGTCGTTCTCCTTCAGCCTTTTTATACGAGGGTCCCTCAACAGGCATGACAGCATGAAAGACCCAATTTGCACAAGGTTGGATGCCGAGCTACTCATTTCCCGTTCCTCCTCCTCAGTGATCTCAATGAAGGTATGTTCTTCCCCCCAGCCACGTACAACACCACGGGTACCAGATAGGTGACAACGAGCACCCTGGGATGCCTTTTGTGGTTGGTCTTCCTCCTCCTCCTCAAAGCCACATTCCTCCTCTGTCTCCTCTTCCTCACAATCCTCTTCCAGCGTTGCCGCAGGTCCAGCAAGCTATGCTGATAAGGCTGTTTCTGGTGGTGATGGTGACCACAACTCTTCCTCTTCCTCTTCACGCTCATCTACGGCCTAATCCAGCACTCTTCGCAGGGCATGCTCCAGGAAGAAAACAAATGGTATGATGTCGCTGATGGTGCCTTCGGTGCGACTGACTAGGTTTGTCACCTCCTCAAAAGGACGCATGAGCCTACAGGCATTGCGCATGAGCGTCCAGTAACGTGGCAAAAAAATTCCCAGCCGGATATCTGCAAAGTGCGCCATGGCCGTGTAGGAACGTCCTGAAATTGCCACACACCTTCCTGGCCTGCTTCAGGACGTCCTGTAAGCCTGTGTACTTATGCACAAAGCGTTGTATGATCAGATTACACACATGTGCCATGCACGGCACATTTGTCAACTTGCCCAACTTTAATGCCGCCAGCAAATTTGTTCCGTTGTCACAAACCACTTTGCCGATGTCCAGTTGCTGCGGAGTCAGCCACTTTTCCACCTGTGCGTTCAGGGCGGACGGGAGTGCTTGTCCGGTGTGACTCTCTGCTTTCAAGCAAGTCAAACCCAAGACGGCGTGACACTGCCGTATCCGGGATGTGGAATAGTACCTGGGGAGCTGGGGGGGTGCCGTTGATGTGGAGCAAGACGCAGCAGCAGAAGAGGACTCAGCCGAGGAGGTTATGGAAGAGGATGGAGTAGGAGGAGTAGAGGAGGTGGCAGCAGGCCTGCCTGCAAGTCGTGGCGGTGTCACCAACTCCTCTGCAGAGCCACGCATTCCATGCTTGGCAGCCGTCAGCAGGTTTACCAAATGCACAGTGTAGGTGATATACCTGCCCTGACCATGCTTTGCAGACCAGGTATCAGTGGTCAGATGGACCCTTGCCCCAACACTGTGTGCCAGACATGCCATTTCTTCCTTTTGCACAATCGAGTACAGGTTGGGGATTGCCTTTTGTGAAAAAAAATTTCGTCCTGGTACCTTCCACTGCGGTGTCCCAATAGCTACAAATTTTTTGAACGCCTCAGGCTAATAGTTCAGACAAGCCAGCTGTCAGACGCCGGGCAAGGGGGTGACTTTCTGACATTGACTTCTTACGCTCAAACATGTCCTTGACAGACACCTGACTGTGGGCAGATGAGCGGGAACTGCTCAAGGCGAGAGACAGAGTGGTGTATGGTTGAGAGGGGGCAAGGAGGACAGCAGTGGTTGATGTGGCTGAAGATGCTGGACCAGGAGGAGGATGGCGGCTTTGAGTTTGTTTGCTGCTTGTACTCATGTGTTGATCCCATAGGCGTTTGTGATGTGCGATCATGTGCCCACGCAAAGCAGTTGTACCTAGGTGGGTGTTGGACTTCCCACGACTCAGTTTCTTTTGGCACAGGTTGCAAATGGCATTGCTGTTGTCAGAGGTAGACACAGAAAAAGAATTCCACACTGCTGAGCTCTGCAATGACGGCATTCTGGTGGTGGACACAGCATGCGTTGATTGGCGTGCTGTCGGGCTGACCCCGGGTGCCGATGCATGCTGTCTGACTGTGCCACTAGCTCCTTGCGACGTCCTCCCCCTGCTTCCAACTCGTCTCCTCCTCCTCTCTGTCTCCCCATCTGAACTTTCGCCCTGTTCTTCTTCTTGCCGAGTGGGCACCCACGTGACATCCATGGAGGTATCGTCATCATCAACCGCTTCACTTGTATCTGACAACTCAGCAAAGGAAGCAGCAGCGGGTACAACATCATCATCATCACACCGTACGTCAATGTGTGTTATCTACATCCTCTGGCAATAATAGTTGCGCATCACTCATTTCTTCAAACGGATGTGTAAATAACTCCTCTGACAGATAAAGTGAAGCGGCTGTGGTGCTAGTGTTAGTGGTGGCGGCAGGCGGGTGAGTGGTATCTTGAGAGGTGCCCGAAGCAAAGCTGGAGGAGGATGGTGTGTCAAGGTTCTGAGCGGAAGCTGTAGAAGATTGGGTGTCCTGTGTTAGCCAGTCAACTATGTCCTCAGAACTTTTCAAGTTCAGGGTACGTGGCCTCTGAAAACTGGGCATTATTCTAGGGCACAGCACCACGACCACGACGGCCCCTGCGGGGTGGCCTGCCTCTGCCTGTCATTTTTTTTGGATAAGTGGTACTATGCGTGCAAGCTACTGTGAGACCAGTTATGAGTGGCACTGTGCAGTGGCAGAGGTTGGCAGAGTAGACGCTGTAGGCCTGACACACCCGCTTGAAGACAACTAACTGCTATTCAATCTATAACAGTGAAAAAAGTTTTTGGGTTTTTAAATGCACGCTATTGTGACACCAGATATGAGTGGCACTGTGCACTGGCAGAGGTTGGCAGAGTACACGCTGTAGGCCTGACACACCCGCTTGAAGACAACTAACTGCTATTCAATCTATAACAGTGAAAAAAGTTTTTGGGTTTTTAAATGCACGCTATTGTGACACCAGATATGAGTGGCACTGTGCACTGGCAGAGGTTGGCAGAGTAGACGCTGTAGGCCTGACACATCCGCTTCAAGACAACTAACTGCTATTCAATCTATAACAGTGAAAAAAGTTTTTTGTTTTTAAATGCACGCTATTGTGAGACCAGATAGGAGTGGCACTGTGCAGTGGCAGAGGTTGGCAGAGTACAAGCTGTAGGCCTGACACACACGCTTGAAGACAACTAACTGCTATTCAATCTATAACAGTGTGAAACATTTTTTTGTTTTTTAATGCAGGCTATTGTGACACCAGATATGAGTGGCAATGTACACTGGCAGAGGTTGGCAGAGTACACGCTGTAGGCCTGACACCCGCTTGAAGACAACTAACTGCTATTCAATCTATAACAGTGAAAAAAGTTTTTGGGTTTTTAAATGCACGCTATTGTGACACCAGATATGAGTGGCACTGTGCACTGGCAGAGGTTGGCAGAGTACACGCTGTAGGCCTGACACCCGCTTGCAGACAACTAACCGCTATTCAATCTATAACAGTGAAAAAAGTTTTTGGGTTTTTAAATGCAATCTATTGCGACACCAGATAAGAGTGGCACTGTGCACTGGCAGAGGTTGGCAGAGTACATGCTGTAGGCCTGACACACACTTATGAAGGACACTGACTGCTATTATATTACAGTCAAAAAAGTTTTTTGGTTTTTAAATGCATGCTATTGTGACTCCAGATAAGAGTGGCAATGTGCACTGGCAGAGGTTGGCAGAGTAGACGCTGTAGGCCTGACACACCCGCTTGAAGACAACTAACTGCTATTCAATCTATAACAGTGAAAAACGTTTTTGGGATTTTAAATGCACGCTATTGTGACACCAGATATGAGTGGCACTGGCAGAGGTTGGCAGAGTACACGCTGTAGGCCTGACACCCGCTTGCAGACAACTAACTGCTATTCAATCTATAACAGTGAAAACAGTTTTTGGGTTTTTAAATGCAATCTATTGCGACACCAGATAAGAGTGGCACTGTGCACTGGCAGAGGTTGGCAGAGTACACGCTGTAGGCTTGACACACATTTATGAAGGACACTGACTGCTCTTGTATTACAGTCAAAAACGTTTTTTGTTTTTAAATGCAAGCTATTGTGACACCAGATATGAGTGGCACTGTGCACTGGCAGAGGTTGGCAGAGTACACGCTGTAGGCCTGACACCCGTTTGAAGGATACTGACTGCTATTATATTAGTCAAAAACATTTTTTATGTTTTTAAATGCAAGCTATTGTGACACCAGATATGAGTGGCACTGTGCACTGGCAGAGGTTGGCAGAGTACACGCTGTAGGCCTGACACACACTTATGAAGGACACTGATTGCTATTATATTACAGTCAAAAACGTTTTTTTGTTTTTAAATGCAAGCTATTGTGACACCAGATATGAGTGGCACTGTGCACTGGCAGAGGTTGGCAGAGTACACGCTGTAGGCCTGACACACACTTATGAAGGACACTGACTGCTATTATATTACAGTCAGAAATGTTTTTTTGTTTTTAAATGCAAGCTATTGTGACACCAGATATGAGTGGCACTGTGCACTGGCAGAGGTTGGCAGAGTACACGCTGTAGGCCTGACACCGGCTTGAAGGACACTGACTGCTATGAGATTACAGTCAAGAACTTTTTTGTTTTTAAATGCACGCTATTGTGACACCAGATATGAGTTGCACTGTGCACTGGTAGAGGTTGGCAGAGTAGACGCTGTAGGCCTGAGACACCCGCTTGAAGACAACGAACTGCTATTCAATCTATAACAGTGAAAAAAATGTTTTTGTTTTTAAATGCACGCTATTGTGACACCAGATATGAGTGGCACTGTGGACTGGCAGAGGTTGGCAGAGTAGACGCTGTCGGCCTGACACACACGCTTGAAGACAACGAACTGCTATTCAATCTATAACAGTGAAAAAAACTTTTTTGTTTTTAAATGCAAGCTATTGTGACACCAGATATGAGTGGCACTGTGCACTGGCAGAGGTTGGCAGAGTACACGCTGTAGGCCTGACACACACTTATGAAGAACACTGACTGCTATTATATTACAGTCAAAAACGTTTTTTGTTTTTAAATGCAAGCTATTGTGACACCAGATATGAGTGGCACTGTGCACTGGCAGAGGTTGGCAGAGTACACGTTGTAGGCCTGACACCCGTTTGAAGGATACTGACTGCTATTATATTAGTCAAAAACATTTTTTTGTTTTTAAATGCAAGCTATTGTGACACCAGATATGAGTGGCACTGTGCACTGGCAGAGGTTGGCAGAGTACACGCTGTAGGCCTGACACACACTTATGAAGGACACTGATTGCTATTATATTACAGTCAAAAACGTTTTTTTTGTTTTTAAATGCAAGCTATTGTGACACCAGATATGAGTGGCACTGTGCACTGGCAGAGGTTGGCAGAGTACACGCTGTAGGCCTGACACACACTTATGAAGGACACTGACTGCTATTATATTACAGTCAGAAATGTTTTTTTGTTTTTAAATGCAAGCTATTGTGACACCAGATATGAGTGGCACTGTGCACTGGCAGAGGTTGGCAGAGTACACGCTGTAGGCCTGACACCGGCTTGAAGGACACTGACTGCTATGAGATTACAGTCAAGAACTTTTTTTGTTTTTAAATGCACGCTATTGTTATACCAGATATGAGTTGCACTGTGCACTGGTAGAGGTTGGCAGAGTAGACGCTGTAGGCCTGAGACACCCGCTTGAAGACAACTAACTGCTATTCAATCTATAACAGTGAAAAAAATGTTTTTGTTTTTAAATGCACGCTATTGTGACACCAGATATGAGTGGCACTGTGGACTGGCAGAGGTTGGCAGAGTAGACGCTGTCGGCCTGACACACACGCTTGAAGACAACTAACTGCTATTCAATCTACAACAGTGAAAAAAACTTTTTTTGTTTTTAAATGCAAGCTATTGTGACACCAGATATGAGTGGTGGCACTGGGCAAGTGGGTACAGTATCCACTGCGAGCCTGACACAGAAGCTGGCAGGCAGGCAACTGCAATTAGATTACACAGGAAAAAAGCAGACTGATGTTCTAGCCCTAAAAAGGGCTTTTTGGGGTGCTGTCCTTACAGCAGAGATCAGATGAGTCCTTCAGGACTGTAGTGGACACTGAATACACTAGCCTAGCTATCCATTTCCCTATTAAATCATCAGCAGCTACACTTTCCCTCCTCTCACTAAGAATGCAGCTTCAGAATGAATCTAAAATGGATGCTGTACATGAGGTGGGAGGGTCTGGAAGGGAGGGTCTACTGCTGATTGGCTGGAATGTGTCTGCTGACTGTGAGGCACAGGGTCAAAGTTTACTCAATGATGACGAATAGGGGGCGGATCGAACCGCGCATATGTTCGCCCGCCGTGGCAAACGCGAACACGCTATGTTCGCCAGGAACTATTCGCCAGCGAACCGTTCGGTACATCACTAGTTAGATCACTATGAAAGGCATTAAACATTGAGAACGAAAATAGGGTGAACCTTGAGGAATACTGACAGAGATTGCTGATGGACGGACCAGTTCACTCATTGGTCACTTCGATTAGAGCAGTTATGGCCAAATGCTAAGGTAGTAGGGAGCTGAATTTGATTGAGTTAATCAGTCTGATATGCATAACTTGTTAAGGAAGTAGGTGGCAGTTGGATGAGGAGTTTGGTCTTATTTAGGATAGGTGTTATTGTAGCATGCTTACAGAGAGTAGGAAAATTGCTAAAAGTGAAAAAAGGGAATTTATATATTGGTAAGAAACAAATCAAGAGACTCCTTTTTATGTTGTGAAAGAACTTATGAGCGAAAGGGAGAAGGGCTGGGTAGTGAGATCATGGGAAAAAATATGTAAAAATAGTTTGCCTTATTGTAGCAACCTTTTTTCTGCTCAACAAGCTGCAATATTTGGAGCTATGATGTTAGGCGGAGAGCGGCAATTGGTTAACGTATTTTGTGACATATGAAAGTGGTACTTGGGATAGTAGGATAAGGTAGTTGTGATGGAACTCCTGTACTCCAACTGAGTACCTCTACCAGGTCAGCTTCCTCTCTGCTACCAGGGATTCTGGAGCACTTCAGAACCAGTCATTGAAGCTTGAATGGGGTCTCTGAGGTCCTCTACAACCATACCAGGCTGCAGTTCTATCCCTATGCTTTTACCTTCTCTGTACCTGGGATCAGGGACCAGTGCAGCCAGCCAACAGGTCAGAAAACTCTGTTTCTGGAATCCCTAAACAAACCTAAATGGACACAGAGTTCATAATGGAAATAAACACACAATACTTTATTTACACTCAAACTTAGCGCATATCCACATTACATTATACTTATGGCAAAACACTCAATTACAAACACAAAACAATCATATAGGGGAATCATACAGTCACTCATATAATACTATACAATAATTATAAGACAAACACTGACACTGAAAAAACACTGAAAAAATGCGCTCCCTGTCTGCCGAAATTATAATATCTAAATCTACCTGAATTTACAAATTAACAAACCTACTATTGAGGTAGTGCACATAACTGTTTCAAGATCTTCACAACCAACAGCTGGCACTGCACAGGCTCCACAGCCAAATCCACCTAGTTGGTAGAGGGCATCAGCAGGATCGAAGAGCACACAAGATATTTAACAAATAACAAATATACACACCCTGCACATCTAATGGGCACAGGGGGACTTAGAAATAAGAAACATCTGGGAAATGAAGAGGTGTCAGATGTACACAAACAAACAGTCCCATAAATCCTAACAGCAAACCCAGTCACACATAATCACAGTTACTAAAAAAAAGCTTTCAGAAAGAAGGGCAGAGTTTATATGGTCTCAGCTATAGTGACTACCATCAGAGTAGTTATTAGGGAGCTGAGGTAGTTTTGTTCGACAAGAGTACTATGGCAGCATAACATACCAACAAAGGTATTTTACAGGAGTCCAATGAATTGTCAAACCTATATGGTATGTTGTGCCTTACTTACACTTGCTGTGATTGTATCCAGGCAGGTTTATTTGCAACGTTTCGACCTGTCAAGGTCTTTATGAAGCATGCACCACAGTGAAAAATGTATTGCATTTATATGCACACAAATTACAAACCATCAAATCAGATCAATGTGACAATTAAACAATTCATCAAAACATATGTTAAAAGTAATGTAATCAATAAAAAAAATTGCTATACCAAACCCTTATTAAAAACATGGTAGGGAATGAATAAGTTCTGGCTAAAGAACATAGTCAAAAGAAATATAAAAAGTCCAGGTTTTGTAAAAAAACACATTAACCATTATACATGCACAGGTCTTTTAAATAAATGAACCATTTAACTCAAAATTATGCAATTAGTAATATATAAAATACCTGGAATAAAAATCAGATCGTAAGAATATCGAAAACCGCGGGCCATCTATTCCACGTAAACGTACGTGATCACGTCACATAATACATCTCAACTACAGTGGCCGCACTGGGTATCTTAAAGCCCGCGCGGCGCGCGGTTTTCGATATTCTAACGATATGATTTTTATTCCAGGTATTTTATATATTACTAATTGCATAATTTCGAAAAGTTTTCGACAAAAAAAAAAAAGAATAGGAGGATTACCAATATAACAGATCGATATAGTCAAATACTGCATACGGTAAAAAAACTAAATGCAATAGTTAAAACGTAACTTTTACTATGTATTTATTAAAAAAAAGTCCACCAGCTGATAGGCTTCTAATAATGAGTATAGACTGATCAGAATAATACTAATATCTAATAAAACATAAATACAATAATCCAAACATTATTGGAATAATGGGCAGTGATATAATTGGTATTATTAACAAAATAGTTTCTCAATAGGAGTATACTGCCAAATAATCCAATGGCAGTGATATTATGGGTATTATTAGCAAAATAGCCTCCTAAATAGCACTTATGTTATTAATTATACACTTATTCCTTGTTTTTTCCCAATAAGCTATGTGCCCATTGTGCATTATATTCATGTATAATTAGGGGCACATGCAGTTTAGTTCATGTTGTATAAGTGGCATTTATTTATTCACATTATCCCGTACTTTATTTTTTATTATTTTTATTTTTTGGGGGGGGGGAGATAAATTAATAATACATTTAGAAATTCAGTTCTTTTTGTCGATATTAAATTACGTATCCAGTAAAATTACCCCTCAGTTCTCAGTTTATCTCATTCATTAGATTACTTAAATAAATTGATAGATTATATTTTTAAATATGTAAATACATTTTATTTCAAAATTTTGAAGCACCTGGCTGAAAATTAATGATATTTTTATTTAATAAACAGAAACAATAGGTTGCACAACAGGCTTGGCAGCTTCAGAAACCACAGGGTTAAGATTTGTAAAAGTAATTCTTTCACATTATTGATCATTTTATGTAGGAAATTAATGGGCTCTTTAAGAACATGGCTAAGTAAATTTGATATTGGTTGCTGTGTTATTAGCAGAATCAATACATTGAGTTTGTTTGTTTTCATCAGATGAGTAGTTTTTAAATATATAGTGAGTTTATGTCCAATTGGAAAAAAAAGAGAGAGAGAGAGATATAACATCAGATTAATTCGCAATAAGCAAATACTGCCAAAGACATTTAAAAACACTGCAAAGTGATTTTTGTACTTTTTTTTATTGACTGATAAAATTTTTTGACTGAATCAGAAATATATTTTATATTTATATTTGAATTCGATTCACAAAATTTTAGGAGATTTTAATAACTGCCATATGAATTTACTTAAATGCTATGTGGCTTTGAACAAGCTTTGCATTCATTTCAGTAATTTCTACTAGAAAAAAAAAAACATTAGTATATAAAGTATAATAATAACTATTATAATAATTATAATAACTATTATTATTATTTTATAAAATGTTCATTATAATCCTCTGATGTTTTAAGTATGAGTAAGGTTAACTTTAATAATTCTATTCTTCTCTGATTTGAACTTACATCCTGCATTCAGCATGTGTCAGGAATAGAGTTATCACCGAAACATAAAGGTAACAGTAAAGGTACACGTACTGGTCCTTGTAGTGGCCGGGTTAGTGCCTGAGACAGATATATGAAATGTCTGCAAGCAGACAGAGAATAAACGAGAGACAAGCAGAGGTCAGGATAACAGAAATATATGGAATCGATAGCCAGGCCAAGATCAGGATAACAGAAAGCAAGAATGGTCAAACAAGCCAAGGTCAGAAAACAGGAAATCCAATACACTCTATAGACAGACTCTAAGGTAACAAGAACCATGACAGGGCAACGAAACAAGGACAACCAGGAAGTATATATATATACACCCTATACTGGGTTGTGATTGGTCACAATACCGTGATGTCACAAGCCTGTACACATCATCAAAAAGCGACACATGGGCTGACACTATAAAAGGAGACTAATGGGAGGGGTCCACATTATATATGATGTCATAATAGCATGCACCTCCAGCTGTTTGGAACCACACCAATCACCTCCCTATTACCTTTACATACTATCAGCTGCTGCAGTTATACCATTTATTTTCTCTGCCATCACATACAAAGTCTTCTGCTACCTCTTGTCGCATAATTCCATTTCAACCTTTAGATTGTAAGCTCACAGGCAGGGCCCTCTACCTGTTGTATCGGCCTGTTCTTATTGTGTTTGTCTTTTTCCCAATTGTACAGCGCTGTGGAATTTTTTGGTGCTTTATAAATGCCAGTAGTAATAATAATAATAATAATAATAATAATAAGGCACCAGGAAGTTTCTGTGATCACACGGTGCCGCGAGGGACATGTATCGTGACAGCATTAAAGTATGGGTTTGGAAGGTGTACATTCACTAGCTGTTGATAAAGTATCTGTTTAAATGCGAAACACATCCAGCTTCTTTATGCATGTGGTCTAGTCACTTGTTTTTTTGCAAATAACATATTTGTTCTTATTAACCCCTAAGAAAACTGCCTCAGTTTGCTTGTTTTGTACTTTAACACACAAGCAAGTTTGGCATTTTCATATGTGTTTGTTCAAAACAGAAAAAGGGCTTTAAATTGGTATTACATATACATATATAAATTCTTAATTAATTTACACACACACACACACATATATATATATATATATATATATATATATACATATATATATATAATAACTGTGCACATAATGCTGATTAAGAAAAGTAATGTAAAATATATAGACAGTACCTCATATGTGTAGGAGTTCAGAATATTTTTGGTAGTTACAATTCAAAAAATACAAGTAGTAAAATACAATTTCAAAATTACCACACAAAAATATATATTTATATAAAGCAGACATTACGTGGTAGTTACTTAAGGGTATATAGCCATTGGTCCTTTTGGATCACAACCTATGCTTTTGTTTAAAAACTGTATCTAAATTAGTACTCAATTTGTAGGTAAGCTTTGTGGAAACACAATCTATCAGAGCTACTACGCCAAGATGTTTCTTCTCAAGGTCTGCTTTGTGATACGAAGGTAATGGACCTTATTAAAATTTTAAATTAACATCAATCAATTTACAGTTTTATTAGTTTATTCTCTGCACAGTGAACTGTAGTGCTATGAAACCAAATTACAAAGGCTAATGTTAGCTGATCTGGAAAAATTATCCAGTTGAGCTATAGACACATATTGACTTCATCTCCATGAAGTTGTTCTGGTGTGAGAAGGTTCTGTACATCATAATTCCTTAAAGGGTTAAACCATTAACAAATGTTAAACCCCAAACTGTAACCAAACGTCTTGCCCCTCCACTTCCTCTGAAGGTGTGAGGATTTTTCTGAATGGGGTGTCCCTTCAAGCCTATTTTTTTTTTAGTTCACTACACTTCAATATTTAGTGAATAAATCCCTAAAGTGTCTCTGCTAGCCGTTTCCTGTCTGAGAATCCTGTGGTGTAGTAACAGCTGAAGTATGAAGTTTGGACATTCCTATAAAACTGTATAGAACTTCTATATTTCTATTAAAATGGTACAGAAATATTTAGCAAAAATAACACTTCCTTTTAAACACCTTCTAGAATCATTACTCATAAAGCAAAAAATAAATGTTGATTTTTTTTTCTGATAATACAGATTGTTACACCCAAGCCTTCTGGCAGACAAACAGATGGCTCTATTATATGATCAATGCTTGTGGGTTTTTTTTTTTTTTTTTGCATCTTGGCATCCAGAGAAATATTAGGTTTTCTGGAAAGGGGACAAATTATGATGTCAAATTAGTATTGGCTTAGCTTTTAAATTAATTCCTTGCTAGTTTCCATGTATACTTGATGTATAGCAGGTACCTGGCTAGACTGCCATCACTGCAAAGAAAAAGAAAACATAATTAACCCATTCAGTACTGAGCACTCATCTTAACAATAAATTGCAGCATGCCTAGCAGATAAAACAAGTAAGAGGCAACATTGTTCTTCATCGATAGTAATCAATATTACAATTATAAAAATGTATTTAAGCAGTAATTTGAAATTCTATATTTCACATTAAAGAGATATTCCAGGACAACTTTAGCTTAAAGAAGTAGTTTTGGTGTGTAGATCGTGTCCCTGCAGTCTTACTGCTCAATTCTCTGCCATTTATGAGTTACATCACCTTAATAATGCCTCCTTAGCCACCACACACACAAAAAAAATGTTTCCGCAGAACCACTTGAGCCATATGGCGGTTTGGCTCATTCAATTTCATTAGTGAAAAAAGATTTGAGAAACTAATCAGATGAACCAAAAGGGTGCAAATAGGGTGCCTGTCAATGTACTATATTTATACTTTATATTTTACAGTAAACTGATAAGTCAATTTTGCTACCATTTGGTTCAAGATCAAGTAGGAAAAAGTAAATAGTTACATAGTTAAATAGCTGAAAAGAGGCATGATTCCATCAACTTCAGTCTTTCTCGCATCTGTTTTTGCTGTTAATCCAAAAGAATGCGAAATACCCAATTTGAAGTGCTTTCCAATTTTGCAACAAAGTAAAAAAAATCCTTCTTGACTCCAGAATGACAGTCAGATCTCTAATTGGATTAAGAAGCCCACAAATTAAAAAAATATATCCCTGAATATTATGTTTTTGCAAGTACTCATCTAGTTCAGGCCTGCACAACCTGTGGCCCCACTGATGTTTTTGAACTATAACTCCCATGATCCCCTACCTATCAGCCATGATTTTCTGGCTGTTTCATTAAAAAAACATGATTGGTGGCTGTCTGTTTCATTAAATTAATTATGGGCGTTGGCTATCTGTTTTATTCAAAGAATCATGGACATTGTAGTTCAAAAATATCTTGGGGACCCACAGGCTGTGCAGGCCTGACCTTGTTGGTGTTTAAACATCTGTACAGACTCTGATAAAACCACCTGTTCAGGCAGATAATTCCACATCCTTATTGTTCTCACTGCAAAAAAAATCTTTCCTTTGCCTTAGACCAGATCTCCTTTATTCCAGCCTAAATGCGTGACCTTGTGTCCTATCTATATTCCCTCTATTGCACATTTTTTTTTAACTGAACAGATTTAAATTTGTTGACCTTTCTTCATAACTGAAATGTTCCATTCCTAGTATTAATTTTGTAACCTGCAAGTACATGACAATACCTAACTGGCCTTAGCAACTGCCGATTGACATTGCACATTGTAGCCTAGTTTGGTGTCTATAACAATTCCAAATCCTTCTCATTTGTTGTTATCCTTAATTCACTACCATTTATGGTAAGTTGCTTTTGCATTTGTTACTACGAAGTGCATAACTTTGCATTTTTCTACATTAAATTTCATCTGTCATTTGAGTGCCCAGTCTTCCATCTATCAAAATCCCTCTTCATGCAAAGAAATACCCTGCTCACATTTTATTACTTCACAGAGTTTTGTGTCATCTGCAAACACTGAAACATGACTTTTAATGACAATTTCAAGATCATTTATAAATATCTTAAATAGATGCAGTCCCAGATCGAACCATTGATGGACACAACTTACAACTGTTGTGGTCACCTAGATCAATTTATTTTAGTTTGAACACTAACCTATTGTGTGGAGCTGTATTAAACTCCTTGGAAAAATCTACATATATCATATCCACTGCACCTTCTGATCTACTTGCTACTTCATGGAATGCAATTACGTTAGTGTGACATGATCTTTGTTTCATAAAACCATGCTGATTTTTGCCGATACCAATGTTCTTTCCAATTAATATCTGAATATTATTTTCCCACAGAAGTTAAGTTCACAGGTTTATCATTTCCAGCCAAATATTTTGAACCCTTTTTGAATATAGGAACCACATCTGCCTTCCTCCAATCCTCTGGTACAATTAATAAAAGAAAGAGGTTCACTTAGCTCCTTAAGTACTTGTGGGTGAATACCATCAGGTCCTAGAGCTTTGTTTATATTAACTTTCTTTAGTTGCTGCAGCACCTTGTCTTGAGTCATCCAGTCACAATTTTACCCAAGGATTGTGTTAGGGTTAGGGTAAGGTTAGGGTTGGGGTAGGGTTAGGTTCCCAGACTGCTACCACAACCACTTACATATCTATAGGGCTTCTAGTGCCAGGAATTAGCTTATTGGTCTAGATTCCTGTCATCATTCACGTAATGTTCCCTCCCTCTCTTAATTTCTTGGTTTACTTTCCCACTAAGCCACATTGGTTTCAATTTGTTTCTTCTATATTTGTTATCCAATGGTACATACTGAGAAATGTACCTTTCTAATATTTGATGAAAGACATTCCATTTATTGTCAGTGTTTTGTTCAAAAGTTTATGCCAGTCATTGTGTTGTAAAGTTGCCCTTATTGAAAATGGCCTTTTTAAATTATATGTTTTAATATAACCAATGTGCATTTGCTTTTTTGAGTTTGTTTCAAAAGACACATTATTGTGATTACTATTTCCCAAGTTCTCCCCTACTTGAATGTTGATCAAAAGATCAACATTGTTTGTTATAACCAGATCCAGCCAAGCGTCCTGTCTATATGGTGCTTATAGCTTAAATGTATACATTTCCCAACTGAGCTATTTTTCCAGCTCTGCTGCTTTAGCCTAAATTTTAAATGTCTTTGATTCCTTAGCAATTCACCGATAGTTAAATATTATAGCATGGCCCTGATTTAAAGAATAGAGTAGAAATCGCTGCTTCACTTAGAAAAGGTTAATTTTGCATGCTTTGTATTTTATGTGATTGTTTAAACTGCAGAATTTTCTCTGATGAAGTCCAAGTTGTATGGACAAAACGCGTTAGATTGCAGTTATTTTTAAATTTTATCGATTGATTCTTCAAGGCTATTTATTGCCTTTTGAATAAAGAACTTTTTTACATTTCAATTGGCATTCTTCCATTCCTGTGAAAGACAGAGCAACCTACCCGTGGAAGGCAAATACCATTTCAGCCCATTGTGGGCTTAAAGGCGCATTACCCTACACCATTTCGTGAGTGCAATCTTTGTGGGTTAAATCCAATTATTGTTAATGCACTTCACTATGTGCTATGTATTCTTTTTTTTTCTAGTTATTCAGCTGTATCCCATTTTTGTTCATACACATAATTTTGAATTCCCCTGGAAGCTGTATAATAAACAGCGTTAATTAAAGTCCAATAACTGTTTGTATTCAGTTGCCAGATCTCAGAACTCATTTTGCCAAAGTACTGACACCGACAGCCTTAACCTCTAAAACTCTGAAATATGAAATATATAAAAAGCTTTACTTAGACATGATGTGTTGCGACATGGTCTGCCAAACTGATCATATGATGTTCTTATATGTGACACATTTTGTCATAATTTGATTTTTCTCAGAGCTGAGCATCAAATTAACATTTTCTACCCTGTGGTGTCAGTAAAGTTTTGTCACTAATTAGAAATCTAACATGATTGTGATGTGCATAATGACCCCTACTACATGTTTGATGCCACAAATATTCTTTTTATAATAAGGTTTCAATAATAAATAGAGAAAAATGAGAAATATGCATTTCATGCAAAGGGAAATGTTTTGGCACAGGGAAGGTGGTCTCTTTTGATGAAAGAATAAATTGCGAACACTGATGTTATGGGTCAAATAAGTCCACATCTTTATTAAATATATTAATTTTTAAATTAACAAGTAACACAAATGAAATAAATAGAGATAGGAGTAAGCGCTCACTACAAACAAGGTATGTGGGTGGGCAGCAGTAAATCTATGAGAATTCCTAACATCTCACTGACAAAACAGATAACAACAAGCAAGGTGATAGACCGCGCTCTAAAAGCAATAAGATATAGAAGAAATATATAACATAAAAAAATATAATTACATCAGTTGGTTCAATCTACATACGCTGAGGTAGGATGGTTTCTGTAACCTTGAAGGAAACAGAAATGGACAAAAATAGTGCAATATGTAACAGTTATTTAAACTATTTGAGGTAGAAATCAAGTGTGCAAATTCACAATAGATGGAGCTGCTAAGAGCTCTGCTGTAATGCGCCTGGACGGTACAATCCCCGTCTATGGATATTTGTAGCTTTGCTTGGTAGTTCTTTCTATCCAGTATATATGAGAAAACACAATAGAAAGGTCTTATGGTATAGTAGGTATATACACAAAGTAAATGATAAAAAGCGGTATCCTACTTACAATATGCAGTGAAATGGCCTGCTCTGGTATGAAGAGCTTTGGTGGTATTATCCCCACCTAGCATATGCAGGATACACCAGGAGATTATGACAGGAATATGATGATAAAAAATAAAAATAAATAAATTAAAAATGGAAATATACCTTTAAAAAAATAAATACTTTATTATTAATAACAAAAAATATATATATATATTTAGAAAGAGAGTGAGAGTGAGTATATAGGGAGTTAATTCTTCCAGTACCAACACTTTACGCGTTTCACCTGGCTGAGTTTCCTGAGAAGTGTAGGTATTCCTGTCAAGTCCTGTTTTTTTATGTGGCATCTATCTTCAATTGCTGAAATCAGGTGTGTAGGATTCAATTTCCTGGTTTGCATGCGTCACCTGGAAGTGATGTAATGCACTCGGTTCATCTTGAGCATTCATGGGACAAGTAGTTATTTTATTTTTTCCCCCCCTCTCCATGAGCACAAAGGTTCATAGTAGATGTAGTTCATATAGGACCATTTTAAAGTGCAGCAGTCTATGGACCCACAAACTCCATATAGGAGAATTATGACAATAAGGAAGTAAAATACAAAAAACAGAAGTCCTATATAAATTGTAAAAGGCATATATATAAAATTATCAGTATGTTAATCAGCATGAATATTTTAATAACAAATATACCACATAAAATAAAAGCTTATTAAAGAAGCTTATTAAAGAAGCAATCAAGTGGAGAAAATAGTAATTAAATGTAGAAAAAAGGGTAAAATAGAAAAACTGGATAAGAATAGATGGGGTATTGGGGTATATAAATATCTAAAACATAATGTTGTAGAGCTGGTGGATGAGATGGTTCCTTAGTTTCTCACTAGTGCGTTTACACAGGTTTTCAGCATACTGTGATTTGTGCATAGTAGCAAGTGGATTTTTGATTTTTTTCATAATTTGGACTGAAAGCGAAGAAAAACTGATACAGTTCCATGACTCTTTCAACACATTCCATCCATCAATCAAACAAAAAATGGAATATTCCACTAGATCTGTGAATTTCCTGGACACCACTGTGACATGTTACAATGGCACAATCCACACCTCAGTTTACAGAAAACCCACAGACAGGTGCAGTTACCTACACAGCTCCAGCTTCCACCCCTCCCATACTTAACAGGGCATCATCTACAGCGAAGTCACTAGGTACCATCGCATATGCTCTGATCCTAATGACCGTAATTCCCATCTAAATGTACTCTCCCAATCTATGAGACAGAAAGGCTACAAACCAAAGGCTATTACCAAACAAATCAACTCTGCTGTAAAAACCCCACGCACGCGCCTGCCACAGTACAGAGAGAAAAAATATCTACAGGAGTGCCACTTGTGGTCACCTACAACCCAGCTCTTGAGGAAATACGGAAAATCATCAAAGACCTACAACCAAGCTTAACAGAAGATGAGACTCTGAAAAACATTTTCTCTGAAACACCCATTTTGGCCTTCAGACAACCACCAAACCTCCAACAAAAATTAATCAACAGGAAGCTGCCACCGTGTAAACATGTCTCCCTCTATATACAGAATAACATGGCTCCCTCTATATACAGAGTAACATGGCTCCCCTCTATATACAGTGTAAACATGGCTCATCTCTATATACAGAGTAACATGGCTCCCTCTATATACAGTGTAAACATGGCTCCTCTCTATATACAGAGTAACACGGCTCCCCTCTATATACAGAGTAACATGGCTCCCTCTATATACAGTGTAAACATGGCTCCCTCTACAAGGAGTGCAGAATTAGTAGGCAAGTTGTATTTTTGAGGATTAATTTTATTATTCAACAACAACCATGTTCTCAATGAACCCAAAAAACTCATTAATATCAAAGCTGAATATTTTTGGAAGTAGTTTTTAGTTTGTTTTTAGTTTTAGCTATTTTAGGGGGATATCTGTGTGTGCAGGTGACTATTACTGTCAGTGGTGTATCCTGGTTTTGTGCTGCCCTAGGCAGGACAAAACTCAGGCGCTCCCCCTTCCCCCCCCCGCGCCACCCCCACCCAACCTTTCCCCCCGCCCCGCATTCTAAATACACACACACACATTCACTGACAGATACACATACACTAGCTAACAGAAACACACACTCGCTAACAGAAACACATACACACTAACAGACACACTCACACTCAGTAACAGACAAACACACTCACTAACAGACACACACTAACAGACACACACACTCACTAACATACACACACACTCACAGGCAAACACACACACTAACAGACATACACAGTCAGACACACACACACACACAGACACTAACAGACACAGACACTAACAGACACAGACACTAACAGACACAGACACACACTCACCCACCCACATTAACACATTTTTTAAATTTATTTTTAACACATTTTTTTTAAATTTATTTTTAACACTTTTTTAAATTTATTATTAACACGTTTTTTTTTTTAATTTATTTTTAACACATTTTTTTTTAATACATTTTTTTTATTTATTATTAACATGTTTTTTTTTACATTTATTTTTAACACATGTTTTTAAAATTTAACACCCCCCTCCCCCAGCCTCCTTACCTTTGAGAATGGTGGGGGGGTGGGGGGTGTCTGTACCTCCCTGGTGGTCCAGTGGCTGCTGGGTGATCGGGCGACACTGCCTGCCGGGCGGGCGGGCGGGCGGCTGGCGAGGGAGCACTTCCCCTGAGCTGTCTGCTCAGCTCCCTCGCCAGCCGCAGAGTGAGGCTGGGAGCCGGAATATGACGTCATATTCCGGCTCCGCCTCCCAGCCTCACTCTGCGGCTGGCGAGGGAGCTGAGCAGACAGCTCAGGGGAAGTGCTCCCTCGCCAGCCGCCTGCCCGCCAGCGCCGCCCGACCGCCGGCATGTCTGTTAGCCGCAAGGCTAACAAGATATTTGCCTTGGGCATTTGGGGGCGGCTTTTTTTGCCGCCCCCTGGAAAATGCCGCCCAAGGCAAATGCCTTGTTTGCCTCGCGGCTAATACGCCCCTGATTACTGTGCATAATTATTAGGCGACTTAACAAAAAACAAATATATACCCATTTCAATTATTTATTTTTACCAGTGAAACCAATATAACATCTCAACATTCACAAATATACATTTCTGACATTCAAAAACAAAACAAAAACAAATCAGTGACCAATATAGCCACCTTTCTTTGCAAGGACACTCAAAAGCCTGCCATCCATGGATTCTGTCAGTGTTTTGATCTGTTCACCATCAACATTGCGTGCAGAAGCAACCACAGCCTCCCAGACACTGTTCAGAGAGGTGTACTGTTTTCCCTCCTTGTAAATCTCACATTTGATGATGGACCACAGGTTCTCAATGGGGTTCAGATCAGGTGAACAAGGAGGCCATGTCATTAGATTTTCTTCTTTTATACACTTTCTTGCCAGCCACGCTGTGGAGTACTTGGACGCGTGTGATGGAGCATTGTCCTGCATGAAAATCATGTTTTTCTTGAAGGATGCAGACTTCTTCCTATACCACTGCTTGAAGAAGGTGTCTTCCAGAAATTGGCAGTAGGACTGGGAGTTGAGCTTGACTCCATCCTCAACCCGAAAAGGCCCCACAAGCTCATCTTTGATGATACCAGCCCAAACCAGTACTCCACCTCCACCTTGCTGGCGTCTGAGTCGGACTGGAGTTCTCTGCCCTTTACCAATCCAGCCACGGGCCCATCCATCTGGCCCATCAAGACTCACTCTCATTTCATCAGTCCATAAAACCTTAGAAAAATCAGTCTTGAGATATTTCTTGGCCCAGTCTTGACGTTTCAGCTTGTGTGTCTTGTTCAGTGGTGGTCGTCTTTCAGCCTTTCTTACCTTGGCCATGTCTCTGAGTATTGCACACCTTGTGCTTTTGGGCACTCCAGTGATGTTGCAGCTCTGAAATATGGCCAAACTGGTGGCAAGTGGCATCTTGGCAGCTGCACGCTTGACTTTTCTCAGTTCATGGGCAGTTATTTTGCGCCTTGGTTTTTCCACACGCTTCTTGCGACCCTGTTGACTATTTTGAATGAAACACTTGATTGTTCGATGATCACGCTTCAGAAGCTTTGCAATTTTAATAGTGCTGCATCCCTCTGCAAGATATCTCACTATTTTTGACTTTTCTGAGCCTGTCAAGTCATTCTTTTGACCCATTTTGCCAAAGGAAAGGAAGTTGCCTAATAATTATGCACACCTGATATAGGGTGTTGATGTCATTAGACCACACCCCTTCTCATTACAGAGATGCATATCACATAATATGCTTAATTGGTAGTAGGCTTTCGAGCCTATACAGCTTGGAGTAAGACAACATGCATAAAGAGGATGATGTAGTCAAAATACTCATTTGCCTAATAATTCTGCACTCCCTGTATAAACAGAGTAACATGGCTCCTGAGCTGCGGCTGGGGGCCCTATAAAAGAATAATGGGGGGGGGCCTACTGTCCTCCACCCGCCCCCACCCCTGAGCGGCAGGTGGGGGCAGTGGCGTACATACCAGGGTCGCAGGGGTCGCGGCTGCGACCAGGCCCGGCCCACCAGGGGGCCCGGCCGCCCTGCGACCCAGGTATGTAGGTCACTGGGCCAGCCTCTTCTGCTGGGGGGCCCAGGAGCCGGCCACCTCCGGGCCCCCCGAGGCTGGCCCTGCTGTCACCCGGCTGGCTGGCGGGCGCGCGAGGGAGCACTGTCCCCTGGGTGCTCCCTCTTCAGCTCCCTTGCGCACCGCACTGAAACCGAAGCCGGAAGATGACGTCATCTTCCGGCTCCGACATCAGTACGCGGCGCGCGAGGGAGCTGAAGAGGGAGCACCCAGGGGACAGTGCTCCCTCGCGCGCCCGCCAGCCAGCCGGGTGACAGCCTGGCCAGCAACACCACTGGACCCCAGGGAATCCCCCCAGCTCTCCCACAGGTAAGGAGGCTGGGGGGATAAAAAAAAAAACGTGTGTTAGTGTTAGTGAGTGTGCTAGTGAGTGTGTGTGTGTTAGTGAGTGTGTGTGTTAGTGTTAGTGAGTGTGTGTGTTAGTGTTAGTGAGTGTGTGTGTTAGTGTTAGTGAGTGTGTTAGTGTTAGTGAGTGCGTGTGTTAGTGTTAGTGAGTGTGAGTGTGTGTGTTAGTGTGTGTGTGTTAGTGTTATAGTGAGTGTGTCAGTGAGTGCGTGTGTTAGTGTTAGTGTGTGTTAGTGTTAGAGTGTGTGTGTTAGTGAGTGTGTGTGTTAGTGTGTGTGTGTGTTAGTGTTAGAGTGTGTGTGTTAGTGAGTGTGTTAGTGTTAGTGAGTGTGTGTGTTAGTGTTAGAGTGTGTGTGTGTGTTAGAGTGTGTGTGTTAGTGTGTGTGTCTGTTACTGAGTATGTTTGTGTGCGTCTGTCACTGAGTGTGTGTCTGTCAGTAAATGTGTGCGTCTGTTCATGAGAGTGTGTGTGTGTCTTAAGCACTTACCTTTCTCCAGCGCCGGACTCCCTTAACGCTGGGGATCTCTCCGTCCCCATCCGCCTCTCAGCTCCGAATGCACATGCGTGGCAAGAGCCACGCCCGCATTCAAACCGCCCATAGGAAAGCATTACTCAATGCTTTCCTATGGACATTCAGCGTCTTCTCACTGATTTTCACAGTGAGAATCGCAGAAAATCCTCTAGCTGGATTAACCCTCAGTGAAACATAGCAGTTTCTCTGAAACTGCTATGTTTTCAGCTGCAGGGTTAAAACTAGAGAGACCTGGCACCCAGACCACTTCATTGAGCTGATGTGATCTGGGTGTCTGTAGTGGTACTTTAAGTGTATGTGTTTATGCATGCACTGGCATACATACCGCGGTCGCACGGGTCGCAGCCCTGCGACCAGGTGCCCGCCGCCATGTGTTGCGGCCCCAGCCTGCGCAGAGTAAGCGCTCGCGCGGGGGGAGGGGGGGGCCCCGGATCAGTTTTCGCACCGGGGCCCCATGGGTTGTGTGTACGCCACTGGGTGGGGGTCCCAAGTTACAATAAGAGGGGGGGACCTACTGTCCTCCCCCCGGCCCCCACCCCTGAGCTGCGGATGGGGGCCCTAAACAACAATAAGGGGGGGGACCTACTGTCCCTCCCGGCCCCCACCCCTGAGCGTCGGGTGGGGGCCCTAAATGAAAATCCTCCCCACCCCCATCAAAGGTGGCTAGGGGTCCCCAAGCCCCTAGTCACACACCCAAATAAAAAAGTCCCTACCTACCCCCCTCACCCTAAAAAATAGTGAGGGGGGAATAAAATTACTACTCTGTAAAGTAAAATTCAACTTACTATTCAACGTCTTCTTTTTTCTAAAATCTTCATTTTTTTAATTTCAAGTACAATACTAGGGTGGGGGCCCTAACAAACAATAAGGGGGGCCTACTGTCCCTCCCGGCCCCCACCTCTAAGCCCCTAGTCACCCCCCCACCCAAATACAAGCTATCCCCTACCTACCCCCCTCACCCTAAAAATAGTGAGGGGGAATAAAATAACTAACCTGTAAAAAACAATTAAACCTACCATTTGACGTCTTCTTTTTTATAAAATTTTCATTTTTCAGCCCCAAAAAAGGTCAAATAAAAAGCCATCATACCCGACGAACTTAAACGCAAAAAAATAATCCATCTTCACCCATGGAGGGCTCCGCGCAGAATGAGCTACGCAGGCTTATAAAGCCTTGCCCCGCCCTGCAGTTAGGCTAAGAACACTCTGATTGGTGGGTTTAAGCCAATCAGAGTGCTCTATGTCATTTTACACAGCGTGGGAAAGTTCTTTGGAATTTTCCCACGCTGTGTAAAATGACACAGAGCACTGTGATTGGATGGATTTCAAGCCATCCAATCACAGTGCTCTGTGTCATTTTACACAGCGTGGGAAAGTTCTTTGGAATTTTCCCACGCTGTGTAAATTTACAAAGGGCACTCAGATTGGTGGGCTTGAAATCCATCCAATCACAGTGCTCTGTGTCATTTTACACAGCGTGGGAAAGTTCTGTGGAATTTTCCAACGCTTTGTAAAATTACACAGAGCACTGTGATTGGATGGATTTCAAGCCACAGAGTGCTCTGTGTCATTTTACACAGCGTGGGAAAGTTCTTTGGAATTTTCCCACGCTGTGTAAAATGACAAAGAGCACTCTGATTGGATTAAACCAGCCATTGTATAACAATTGTATAACAATGTTTGGTATTTAGTGAATATTCCCCTATATATTCCCCTGTATAACAATGTTTGGTATTTAGTGAATATTCCCCCATATAACAATGTTTGGAATTTAGTGAATATTCCCCTATGTAACAATGTTTGGCATTTAGAGATTATTCCCCTATATAACAATGTTTGGCATTTAGTGAATACTCCCCTATATAACAATGTGTGGCATTTAGTGAATATTCTCCTGTATAACAATGTTTGGTATTTAGTGAATATTCCCCTGTATAACAATGTTTGGTATTTAGTGAATATTCCCCTATATAACAATGTTTGGCATTTAGTGAATATTCCCCTGTATAACAATGTTTGGCATTTAGTGAATATTCCCCTGTATAACAATGTTTGGTATTTAGTGAATATTCCCCTGTATAACAATGTTTGGTATTTAGTGAATAATCCCCTATATAACAATGTTTGGTATTTAGTGAATATTCCCCTATATAACAATGTTTGGCATTTAGTGAATATTCCCCTGTATAACAATGTTTGGCATTTAGTGAATATTCCCCTATATAACAATGTTTGGTATTTAGTGAATATTCCCCTGTATAACAATGTTTGGTATTTAGTGAATATTCCCCTATATAACAATGTTTGGTATTTAGTGAATATTCCCCTATATAACAATGTTTGGCATTTAGTGAATATTCCCCTATATAACAATGTTTGGCATTTAGTGAATATTCCCCTATATAACAATGTTTGGCATTTAGTGAATATTCCCCTATATAACAATGTTTGGCATTTAGTGAATATTCCCCTATATAACAATGTTTGGTATTTAGTGAATATTCCCCTATATAACAATGTTTGGTATTTAGTGAATATTCCCCTATATAACAATGTTTGGTATTTAGTGAATATTCCCCTGTATAACAATGTTTGGTATTTAGTGAATATTCCCCTGTATAACAATGTTTGGTATTTAGTGAATATTCCCCTGTATAACAATGTTTGGCATTTAGTGAATATTCCCCTGTATAACAATGTTTGGCATTTAGTGAATATTCCCCTGTATAACAATGTTTGGTATTTAGTGAATATTCTCCTGTATAACAATGTTTGGCATTTAGTGAATATTCCCCTGTATAACAATGTTTGGTATTTAGTGAATATTCCCCTGTATAACAATATTTGGCATTTAGTGAATATTCCCCTGTATAACAATGTTTGGTATTTAGTGAATATTCCCCTGTATAACAATATTTGGCATTTAGTGAATATTCCCCTGTATAACAATATTTGGCATTTAGTGAATATTCTCCTATATAACAATGTTTGGTATTTAGTGAATATTCTCCTATAAAACAATGTTTGGCATTTAGTGAATATTCCCCTATATAACAATGTTTGGTATTTAGTGAATATTCTCCTATATAACAATGTTTGGCATTTAGTGAATATTCCCCTGTATAACAATATTTGGCATTTAGTGAATATTCCCCTGTATAACAATGTTTGGCATTTAGTGAATATTCCCCTGTATAACAATGTTTGGTATTTAGTGAATATTCCCCTGTATAACAATATTTGGCATTTAGTGAATATTCCCCTATATAACAATGTTTGGTAATAACATCTGGCGACCACCAGAGGAACATATATACGTCATAACTCTTCCATGATAGAACGCATCACCATTTGGAACACGGAAGTACCACATGGAATGCACTTCCGGTTCCGGTTATTCACAGATGTTTTGATTTTAACCGGGATGAGGGAGAAGGATTGCTAAATATTAAACAGATGAACAGGAGTTACAACTGCACCAATAGGACCGAAGATAGATGGAAACACCCACAGATCCACGAGTGGACATAGGGACTAGTCCTATTTAAAGGGACTTGTGGGTGGGAGGTATTAGGCTGCTTTGTCATAACAATTGTTACTGAATTGATTTTATTGATTTCATGGTCCCTGAGGAAGTTCCAAGCCTGGAACAAAACGCGTGGGACCTATTTTTTTGTTTATCACTTGTGGGTGATTGTTCATCTTTTTTATAATAAAGCTACTGACCTTTTTATACCTTCACCAATTGGAGTCCTGTTTCATATGTATCATATTTAACAGCCCCCCAATAACATCAGGGGAGGCACCCTTGAGTACATTATATGTCTTCATCTTGTGAGTGTATTTGTTTGCAGCGCACATTTTTTAATTTTTTTATTGTATTACACTATATATTGTTTATGTTCATTATTTAGATTTATACAGCCATATCCCAAATATCTTGTTTTTCTATAAATTCTGTTCAATATAAGATCATTTCCTGGGTAATGGTCTTGGTAAACTGTCGAATTTGGCTTAATAGATAAGTATAATTTATACTTGGCATTCACTACACACACATTTACATTGTGGTGATATATTATTTGTATCCAGGTAATTAAATAAAACAGAAGAAACCTAAAATGGCTGCCTATTTATACTAGTTCAACTCCACTAGCTAACCACCCTATCACAACACACTTTCCACCTAAGCCCACCTCCTAGCTCTGTCAAGGCCCTAATCCACTAAGCTGCGCTTGTTCCTTAATTTTTTATTATTGTAGTCTTTAGCCCTTAACTATGTGTCACTGTAAAATTACAAGAATGCAAGAATGCAAGGGGTGTATTTAATAAGCTGTGAGTTGTATTGAACTTACAGCCTGTTAGGCTGAAAATCACCACCGTGTCTGAAACCCTTATGCTGCTATGGTCTTATGGCCCAAAAAATAGCTTTCCTTTATCTCTGTAATCAGCTGCTGGGAATACTCAATGAAGTCACACCACTCAGATGTAGTATCAATAAGCATTCAAAGTTTTTAATGCGTAGTACATTGTATATATAAAACACAGTCTGTCTAGGGGTGTGTACATCAACGGTAACATTAACCAATCATGGGAGTCACAGAACTGAAAGTATAATTTTTCATATCACATTTTGTAATGCTAACATTTAACCATTTTATCACTAACCTCTGCTTATGGGGAATATAGGTAAAGAGGGTGTGGGGAAGTTATGTGAGTATGGGGAAGGAGTGTGTGGGGACTGATGAGTTTGGGTTAAGGGGTGTGGTCACAATGACAAAAAGAATGGATAGTTGGAAATGATAGGAATATAGTGAGATGACTTAATAGATGGAAGTGATAGGAGTATAGGGAGAGCACATAATGGATGGAAGTGATATGAGTACAGTATAAGCAGAGGAAACGATAGATGGGAATGATTGGAAGATGAAGACAAGAAGGGACACAGGGGATGATTGGTAATGAAAGTAGATAAGAGTGGAAGGGATGGGAGGGAGTAATTGAATATATTATATTTAAAATACAGCCCCCAATTTCCCCTGATTTTGGTGGTAAAGGTGCAGTGACAGGTGATGGATTTTCCGAGTGATTGCCACTGATTTCTGCATGGTATTCTCAGATTAAACATGGCCTGATCTAAAAGGGGAAGGAATGTGATGTCACAGTCCCATCTCCATCTACAAACTCTAGAAGTACTACACATGTACATAAATAGTTCTAGTAATTCCTGGTATATCAATATGTTCATGGCTCATCATGACTATTCTTTGGGCTTTCAGCTCTTTGAGCCACTCTCAGGTCTGGTATTTATGTCTCCCTTCCTTTCTATTGACATACCCTGTCTTAGATAGTTAACCCTGCTGTGCTGTGTTTTAGTAGATCCTGCATTCAATCTTTGTATTGACACATCAGCCACTCCTGCCACATATGCGAGAAGGGGTAATGAATGTTGTCAATATAAACAGGTGATTTGGAGATTTTTTTTCCCTCTATTATATTGATCATCTTCAAAAATTATAAGATCTCAGCATAAAAACAACAATTATTTGATTGCATTTAGTATTAGAACTTTCACACTGGGGGGGCTTTAACCCCTTAAGGACACATGACATGTGTGACATGTCATGATTCCCTTTTATTACAGAAGTTTGGTCCTTAAGGGATTAAACACTTTTTTATATAAATACAAGAAAAATAAAACAGAGTAATAGATTTTCAGTAAAGTATATAGAGATGTATAACCTTGAAACTCTTGAAATAGATACTTAATTGTTCCAAGTAGTTGAATAGATAATACTTAGCACGGGTTTAGGATGCGTGGATCGATCGCTTCCAGAAAATCTAATCAAGGATGAAAAGGGTAAGATCCCACAGTCACTGTTATGTAGCTTTTAAAATAATTTGTTTTACTGTTTAAGAAATTAGGAAAACAAACAACATTTTAAAGGAATTGGTTATCTTTTCTGTATAGCTTTAAAAATAATAAAATTTCAACTAGAAGATGCAAAAAAGAAAAAGTTAATTGAAAGACCTTTTTTTGTAAGAAATTTCATATTTGTATATAATGAAATATGAAGTCACATCACTTAAATGGGTCTATATTATATTATATGAAGGGTCTCCCCAATGCTGGTGTATCATTAGAAAACTGCACCTTGAGGGGTACATGCTTGTTATGAAAGGCTGTCTCCCCAGATTTTCTTTAGTTCTTAAGCCGATGGTACTCAGTTGGCCCAAGTAAAGTGTTGAGATAACTGCAGCTTAAGAGTCTAGGTCAATTTGTGATAGTTGGAAACCATTTTGAGCTGTTGAAGCAGATATGTGCTTGACGCTGAATAAAAGGTTAAGTTAAGTTTCTGCATTTGCATCCAATATGAATCTGAATATTCAGAGTTTTTGTATTTCTTTTAAATGGGTTGTCCAGTGTATTCTTGACCATTTAGCAAGTCAATGGTATGATATTTTCTCAATGGACCTAGTATTGCGGAAGCTATTGGATTATTAATTGACTGCAACAATTCTATATTCATGTTACTGGTTATTAGATGGTTACAAAATGTGTGATGTGTACTGTTCAAAACCTAGACCATATCTACTATAGATGTACCTTTTTGTAAATACAATCAATATTTGTTCTTCCTTTTGGTCCTTCTCAGCATCGTAGAGTATATAACACATCCTTTTCCATAAAGAAAATATTTAAAAGTGTCAGTTTTGCAGGTTTTGTTTAACTAACATGGCATCACTAAAATAGCCAATGTATTTGAATTGAAATATTTTATAAACAAGGTTGGATACTCTCTTAATATAACACTATTACACTATCTACAATTGTGCCTATCAATGTGTTTCTCCTTTTATTTCTATAAATAGTAGGAGATTGCTATAAAGTTTCCAGAGCTGTTCTGAGGCAATCACATATCTCGAGTTAAGTCACTTGTAGATAACCCCATTTAATTATCATGAACCAGTAAAAGCAATAAGTGCATTTACTTGCTTTTTTTAGACCTTTTAAATATGTATGTCATTGAACTACTATTTTTAGTACATGGTTTAAATCATGCAAATTAAATTTAAATCAGCAGTTCATTTACTGATCATATTCACGGGCGAATTCCCTCCAGAACACCATGGTTACACAATAGAAAAGCCTACTTAATTACACTAATTTCCCAAGATGACAGCGACACACAGATGAACATGCATTTTTCGGCTGTTTTTGCAGCTGCACTCATTAATTGTGTGTGGATAATGATGTGACGGTCAAGAAATGCTGGTCATTTTCCATTGATGAACAGATATCGATACTAGATACCATTTTCATAAATACTGACTTCTCTTTGATGATATTTAGCTTACATTTACAAGTTCATCTATTAGTTACCAGAAAAACTGTAACATCTCAAGAAGTGTTGTTTTTGGAAGTTTTAAATTAAAAAAGCTTCATATTTAGTATCTCAGACCTTAGACTTTATAGCTGTAGGTCCACAGAGTGACCAATTCTTTTGGCTCTAATAAAACTCCCAATCGAACCCAATTATCTCTTTCTTGCATCTCCTCTGCACACATGGTAGAAGAGCACTTCTATCCCCCAGCACACATGGTAGACAAGGGTGTTATCTTGTATCCGCCTTCAATAAGGCATGAAGTCATACTAGGCCCAAAGGTCCAAGAACATTTTCATTGATCTTCAGAAAAACTATGATCAACAGAGAGATTTTAGCAACAAAATGTTTCACCAGAGGGCTGTCTTTGTTGAAGTATATATGCTTACATGATTACATAACATAACAAAATAGATACATTTCATTGGCTGTATGTTTTTGCAATTTACAATAAACACCCAAATTACTGAACAAAAGCTACACCTTAACATTTGATGTACCAACAATTAACAATGGACAGACTCAATAATCTATTTGATTTAACTGTAAAACCTCCTATCCCAGTTATGTTTACACATGCACTACTTCAGACTGCCTAAACCTAAAATAAACTGAATAGGAGAATAATTGAAGTAAGATGGGTGACAGGCCTTTAAGTTCCATGTGCTCCTGGCTGCAGCTTAATGATCACTTTGGAGAATAATGAATCAGGTAGCCATGGTTAATAATGAGTTCATGCTACATGCTGGGGTTCCATGGACCCCAGACTTTTTTCAATTATTTTTTTTCATTATTTCCTTTTTTGGTGACAAAGGTGAACAGTGCACTACTAGTAATTTAAAGGTTAACTTTAATTCCTTATAAAGTGACAACAAATAGTGTTGACCTTGATTATTTAAATTGAGAAATATGAGGTCTGGTCATTAGGGTCTCCAGATAGAAAATGTTTTTCTGGACACCTAAAAAAAATGTGCAGCACATAAATAGCAAGTCTAGTATCTATAATTTATATTCACCAAAAGATAAATGAATAAACATATTGAGGCCTCTTGCTTGGGCTTCATCATTGATGAATGACTAGATTTTTTTCTTCCAACATATGAATTCTACTTATGCTGCCCATCACCATGCAGAAATTACATTATTTCAAGAAAATATTGTGAACCTGCCAACTCTTCAGGACAGACAACTGGAGGTGAGATTTAATGTTGAGAAATGAAAAGCATTGCACTTTGGGAGGTAAAAGACACCTATTCTTTAAAATTTAGCTTGATTATGTAGATCACGATCAGTATTGACAGGTGATACCCATGAGATAAATTTAAATCTGGAAAAAATGAAGGGTTATAAAACTAATATGGTGAGTGGCTTTCCCATATGATAAAACAGCACAAACCATGGTATTATTATTCCGCAGTGTTGTACCATAGATGCAGGGGCGTATTAGCCGTGAGGCAAACAAGGCATTTGCCTTGGGCGGCATTTTCCAGGGGGCGGCAAAAAAAGCCGCCCCCAAATGCCCAAGGCAAATGTCTTGTTAGCCTTGCGGCTAACAGACATGCTGGGCTGCTGGGCGGTCGGGCGGCACTGGTGGGCGGCTGACGAGGGAGCACTTCCTCTGAGCTGTCTGCTCAGCTCCCTCGCTCGCTGCAGAGTGAGGCTGGGAACCGGAATATGACGTCATATTACGGCTCCGCCTCCCAGCCTCACTGTGCGGGGCGCGAGGGAGCTGAGCAGACAGCTCAGAGGAAGTGCTCCCTCGCCAGCCGCCCACCAGCGCCGCCCGACCGCCCAGCAGCCACTGGTCCACCAGGGAGAAAGATGACCCCCCCAGCATTCCCAAAGGTAAGGAGGCTGGGGGGGTTAAAGTATTAAAAAAAAGTGTTAATGTGAGTGAGTGTGAGTGTGTGTGTCTGTTAGTGTGAGTGTGTGTGTGTCTGTTAGTGTGAGTGTGTGTATCTGTTAGTGTGAGTGTGTGTGTCTGTTAGTGTGAGTGTGTGTGTCTGTTAGTGTGAGTGTGTCTGTTAGTGTGAGTGTGTTTGTCTGTTAGTGTGAGTGTGTGTGTGTCTGTTAGTGAGTGTGTGTGTGTGTCTGTTAGTGAGTGAGTGTGTGTGTGTCTATTAGTGAGTGTGAGTGTGTGTGTCTGTTAGTGTGTGTGTCTGTTAGTGTGTGTCTGTTAGTGTGTGTCTGTTTGTGTGTGTGTCTGTTCGTGTGTGTGTGTCTGTTAGTGTGTGTGTCTGTTAGTTTGTGTGTCTGTTAGTGTGTTTCTGTTAGTGTGTTTGCCTGTGAGTGGGTGTGTCTGTTAGTGAGTGTGTGTGTGTCTGACTGTGTGTGTCTGTTAGTGCATGTGTCTGACTGTGTGTGTCTGTTAGTGTGTGTGTTTGCCTGTGAGTGTGAGTGTGTCTGTTAGTGTGTGTGTGTGTTTCTGTTAGTGTATGCGTATCTGTCAGTGAATGTGTGTGTGTATTTAGAATGCGGGGCAGGGTAAAGGTTGGGTAGGGGTGGCGCGCGGGGGGGGCGGGGGCGCCTGATTTTTGTCCTGCCTAGGGCAGCACAAAACCAGGATACACCACTGCATAGATGGACTAACAAACAAGTTGTTGTGACAATACAATTTGGGCATACAGAAACAGAAAATGATGAGAGTCTGTTTACATTATAAGGGAGAAATGCCCACCTCAGTGATCTGTTTAAATCTAGGGCACATGTACAAGAAGGATTGAATGTTGACCTGAAATGCTATTTTGTCTTTTGTGAAAATAAATCATCAAATGAAGTTTTCTTTGGTTATTTTGTTTCATCAATAGTTTCAGTGATATCCATATTGTCATTGTTTTTTCTAACAGAGCAGTAGACATAAAAATGTTCAAACTCCAGCCAAGAGCCTAATCCCCACTCGCTGGAAAACCACAATAGCCCCGACCATAGCTAACTGGATGGAGGCGGTAGAAGAAATATACAGTATGGAGAGCCTCACAGCTGACCTCAGGGGGACGGCGGAAAAGTGCGCCAGACTCTGGGCACCCTGGATTGCGTACACGGCTCGTGTGCCGGCGGGTGACCGGGGCCGGGGGACCGAATAGACGGGAGTTTGTGAAGACACGAGTTGTTGGGCTTTTTGTCGGGGTGACGCGGGCGGACCCATCGCCGGATACCTCCCCGCTGTTGCCGACTCTCCCCCCCCCCCCTAGCCCTCCTCCTCGGCCCTATACTCACCCCGTCCATAAGACAGTCCCTCCGCCTCAAGACCCATAGACTGAGCTTCGGTCACGGACATAATATAACGAGACGAGACGGTGGACTTACACGGCCACTCTCGAGTAATCGGGGTTGAGGTTTCTACTCTTACCACTAGGCATCACATTGACATGGACAAGTTCGGACAGGGGGCATTGAACACTCAGACTCACCTACCCGACCTGACCCTGACCACTCAGACTCACCCACCCGACCTGACCCCCCCCCCCCCCCTAGAGGGGCAGACGAAGACGGGTTACACACAACCCAGCAGCGCAGTTGCGCCCGTTCAATACATCTTACATGAGAGATTCAGAAGGGTGAGAGACCCAGCACTGACAGGCGCGATCAGACAACCTAAGAGAAGAATAAACACCGACTTCAGTTAGAATTTATGTAAACGAAGCGGAGTGAGGAGGCCACTAGGGCTTATCAGACATACCCCGTGTTCTATGCAGGATTCTATTTGTTGATTCTAGTCGAGATGTGTACACATGAAAATACGCAATGTTTTGTAACTGAAAAGTTTATTACCGCTTCTGTACACGAAACAGTTTGACTTCCCTCCCTCTGCTTCTTTTGTAAACCCTTCTTTTATTTTGACGTATTGGATAATAATGGAAAAACCTAATAAATAAAGATTGTCTAAAAAAATAAAAAAAAAATGTTCAAACTCTCAAATTCTTTATTTAATCCTGTCATTCCAATGGATTTATTGTTATCAAATATCAGTTGTGTACAGTGCTCCATTTAATGAAGTACCCTTATGGTACTCTTTGGCATAGAAGCTATAAGCTAAAAGGTTAGATCTGTTCTCTACTTGCTGTTTTATGCAGTAACGTTCATATTACAGCTGGTTTAACTGATGTTTTGAGTTTCTATTTGCACTAACAGGTGCAAGTAAATCTCTAGCTATGTCACATGAGCCAGGTAAAAGGTGCACATGGGTGAATATTAATTAACCACTACCAACCAGGCCCTAAAATGGCATTCAGCCTGAAAAGCTTTATACTAGGCATAGGTCTTGCAAGAGATGACAAGGTATTATTTAGTTAAATTGTTAGATCATTCAGCATATTCTTTATAAGGCATGTGAGCTTTTATTCATGTTCTGAGGATTTTTGGTCTTTCTGAGAATTGTCCTAGGGGTTTTAGCGATTTCCAGCATCTAGGGACAACAGATAAAAACTTCAACACAATTCAATGCTGGCACGTCTTTAAATAAGCTCAGGGTTGTTCAGTCCTATTCCAGAACATTTCTATCTATACAAGAATATTTTAACAGTGCTCAGTTCTGGTTGGATGTTGTGTAAAGATGTCTATCAATCAGCAAATCTGTGCACCAGGATGCCCTGTTTAGTTCAGGAATCCCATCTATCCTAATTTCGCTGACCTTTCCTATTGTAGGGTACTGTCCCAAAGTCACAATTTAATTTCCTGGTGTTCCACATCTGGGGACACCAAGAACTCATTAGACATGCTTGTGCATTCTTACATGCACTAGGACTATGCAGATAGTGCTGTGCAGCGTTCTCTGCATGATCCTGTATGTTGGGATCTGACTGGGGGACAGTCAGCCTGGCATACTGGATGACATGCCCCTTCACAGGGAAGATCCACCACTCTTCTTGTTTGGTCTTCTCATTGCGTCCCACCTCACAATTGTATCAATAACTACTTCCCAAAGGCCCACCCATCCACATCCCAAATCCATATCCAATTTTGAGAGTTATTTTATATACAAACTACCTGCATCACTAAGGGTGGAGCGCTAAGGGGAGTACATGGGGGCAGTGCTCCTGGGAACCTTAAATGTTAAGGTAGATTTACTATCTACAACTTATGGGCATTCTCTTTATAGTCACCCACCTAGCTGGCTTCTTACAGGAACATTCTCGGTAACTTAGTTGCAATGAAGATATTATGGTGCAAGGAGGTCCTGGGCACAATCTTATCTTAAAGGGTTAAAACTTTAACTCCAAACTTTGAAAAGTGTTGCTCGATTGCAACTCTTCCAACTACTTCCTCTCTTGGTCAGAGGGTTCAATCAGGACGCCTGGGTCCGCTCTCCGTTACCCAGGTGTCAGTGACTATTGGCTCACCCCTTCCATCCCTAGTGACACAAATTGCTTCAACCTCAAGCAGCAGGCCAGCAATTGACCGTGCACCCACCACCCTACTCCCTTAATTTTGTACCTCCCAACAGTTTTTTTATACTTTCAAATAGATAACAAAATATACTTTTACAGCATTTATGAATGCCACCATGTCTTTTTACATGTACTTTACATAACAACATGTATGTGATTTCTCCATTCAATGTATTTCTATATGATGTGTTTTTCTGAGGGTAATGCTATGACAGGTTCAGTGACATTAAAACACATTAAGTGAAGGCCACAGTCCTTTTGGGAAAGAAGATTTATGCAGCACAGTACGCTAATGTTGTGCATGCTCTCTCTAAGTGATCTATAATTTATTAATAAAGATACATTAAGCTTTTTCCAAAGAGTAATTCACTTAGCGAGTCTCATAATTATTCTTTATAATTTAATGGTATCTTAAGTGACCTATTTCCAGTTTTGGTTTTGCTTGTAAATGTAATTGTTCCATTATATTTCAAATCTGTTGTAGGACTACATGACTTCTGACCATTAATAAAACATTATTCAGAAATTAAATTAAACATAGTAAGTGTCTGCTTAATCATACATGAAATTAAACAGCTTTGCTGCAGGTGTGTAAGTTTATTAGCTTATCCCATCTTAGGTGTCCTAGAAGATTTTTCAAATACGGATCTTATGATCTTTGCATTTTTTTGTTTGTTTTCCTAAACCCATAAAAAACAATACATTAAAATGCAAAAGCTTTTGTCAATTGGTATTGACTATGGGTATGCTATTGACCAAACATTTGAAACAATTAGCAAGACATAGGATGATTCAGTGCACTCTATACAAAACACATTAAAGATCTAGCCAGGTTAAATAAAAACTCTAAATCAAACTGAAAATTTAGTTTTAATCATGTACTATAGCCATGCAACTGCTTAGTGTGACATCTCTGTCAAAATACTCAATTTCTGGCAGATCAAAACCTACAGACAGATTTGCAATGTTTAGCATAACGGTGATCAGCCACAACATTAAAACCACCGATAGGTGAAGTGAATAACAGTGATTATATTGTTAAAATGGTACCTGTCATGGTGGGTTATAGCAGCCAGCAAGTGAGCAAATCTTGAATTCTATGTGTTGGAAGCAGGAAAAATGGGTAAGTGAAAAGATCTGAGAAACTTTGGCATGGGCCAAACATTGATGGCTAGATAACTGGGTCAGAGCATTTCAAAATCTGCAAGTCTTGTGGTGTATTCCCAGTATGCAGTTGCTAGTACCTACCAAAACTGGTACATGGAAGGACAATCGGTGAACCAGCATCAGGGTCATGGGTGCCCAAGGCTCATTGATGCACGTGGTGAGTGAAGGCAAGCCCATCTGGTCTGATCACACAAAAAAACTACTGTAGCTCAAATTGGCAAAAAACTTAATGCTGGGCATAATTGAAAAGTGTCAGAACACACAGTGCATCGCAGTTTGCAGACTGGCCAGAGTGCCCATGGTGACCCCTATCCACCTCCAAAATGGGGACGTGGGCGTCAGACTTGGAACATGGAGCAATGGAAGAAGGTTGCCTGGTCTGATGAATCACATTTTATTTTCAATAAGGTGGATGGCTGGGTGCAATATAGAGATACAAATTGACAATCACAATCCTATTAGAAATGGAACTGTGCAGGAAATTAGGAAAATATATATAAAAAATATTTTCATAAATAAGACCCTTTTGAAGTACAACCCCGAAGACTTCCTCAATCTTCAAACATAAATATAAATATAGGCAATAGGGGTACCGTATATACTCGAGTATAAGCCGACCCGAATATAAGCCGAGGCCCCTAATTTTATCCCAAAAAACTGGAAAAACTTATTGACTCGAGTATAAGACTAGGGTGGGAAATGCAGCAGCTACTGGTAAATTTCTAAATAAAATTAGATCCTAAAAAAAATATATTAATTGAATATTTATTTACAGTGTGTGTATAATGAATGCAGTGTGTGCGTATGTGTGTGTGTATGAGTGCAGCGTGTGTGTATGAGTGCAGTGTGTGTGTGCATGAATGCAGTGTGTGTGTATGAATGCAGTGTGTGAATGCAGTGTGTGCAGGGTCGGTGCAAGGTTATTTGCCGCCGTAGGCAAAAAAAAATTTGCCGCCCCCTCCCCCCCCATATGTCCTGACTTCCCCTCCTCCTCCCTCAGTGGTCCTTACCTCCCCACCCCCGTGTTCCTTCACCCCCCCCAGTGGTCCTGACTCACCCCTCCCCTAGTGGTCCTTACCCTTCCCTCCCCTAGTGGTCCTTACTTCCCCCTCCCATAGTGGTCCTTATCCCACCCCCTCCCTCTCATAGTGGTCCTTATCCCCCTTCTCCCTCCCATAGTGTTCCTTATCCCCCCCATCCCTCCCATAGTGGTCCATATACCCCCCCCTCCCTCCCATAGTGGTCCTTATACCCCCCCTCCCTCCCATAGTGGTCCTTATCCCACCCCCTCCCATAGTGGTCCTTATACCCCCCCTCCCTCCCATAGTGGTCCTTATACCCCCCCTCCCTCCAATAGTGGTCCTTATCCCCCCCCCTCCCTCCCATAGTGGTCCTTATCCCCCCCTCCCTCCCATAGTGGTCCTTATACCCCCCTCCCTCCCATAGTGGTCCTTATCCCCCCCTCCCTCCCATAGTGGTCCTTATACCCCCCTCCCTCCCATAGTGGTCCTTAACCCACCCCATCCCTCCCATAGTGGTCCTTATACCCCCCCCCCTCCCATAGTGGTCCTTATACCCCTTTTTTTTGTTATTATTAATTTTTTTTATTATTATTATTTTTTTATTATTATTTCTTATTTTATTTATATTTTTTTTTTTCGTCCCCCCTCCCTGCTTGATATATGGCAGGGAGGGGGGCTCTCCTTCCCTGGTGGTCCAGTGGCAGTTCAGTGGGGGGGAGAGGGGGGCTGGCAGAGCTGTAACTTACCTTTCCTGCAGCTCCTGTCAGCTCTCTCCTCCTCTGCGCCGTCCGTTCTGCTCTTCTGTCAGCTTACACTGTAAGTCTCGCGAGAGCCGCAGCTCTCGCGAGATTTACACTGGGAGCTGACCGAGGTGCTGACCGGACGGCGCAGAGGAGGAGAGAGCTGACAGGAGCTGCAGCAAAGGTAAGTTACAGCTCTGCCAGCCCCCCTCTCCCCCAGTCTGTATTATGGCAATGCAAATTGCCATAATACAGACCTTGACTCGAGTATAAGCCGAGTTGGGGTTTTTCAGCCCAAAAAATGGGCTGAAAAACTCGGCTTATACTCGAGTATATACGGTAGATCTTCTAGGGAAAATAAAAAGAAAGGGACAACATAGTGCTTAAATGTGTTATTAAAGAAAGTGGTGTTAGATACAATTAGCCACTCACACTTTGGATGTTAAATTCAAGCCTTCAGAATATGTTTAACCCCTTAAGGACCAAACTTCTGGAATAAAATGGAATCATGACATGTCACACATGTTATGTGTCCTTAAGGGGTTAAAGATGTCATTGGGTTTTCCTCCTGTTGCTATGTAGTTTCAACGGCATGGACCATAGAAATTTGGAAAAAGAAATTGCACAAATTGGGTGCAAAATACAAGTAAAGTCCAAAGATAATTTTAATCACTTACATGTGAGTTAAAAACAGCATATGTGGTAGCATGAAATCCCAATCCACCCGTCCTACACGTTTCGTCCTGCCTAAGGACTTCCTCAGGGACAAATAGCTGTGCAAAACAGGCAATACAATAAGGTGCAGTAAAATCCCCTTTTTCTCTCCCTCCTTTTAAGTCCCCTTAATTGATGATTGTGGGATCTGATTTGTTCCTTTGCTCCTTCAGGTGTTCTTAATAGTAGAGGCATTATTTCCAGGTTCCGTGTCTCGCCGACGTTAACACGTGTCCAACGCGTTGACGTCATGCATGTCAGACATGCATTTCATCCTCTCTCTTCTTTGTTTTTTTTACTTCTGGTTTCGTCCTGATTGACATCACCATGTGCCGTCCGTGGAGACGTTTGAAGTCATGCGTTCCATGCATGTGAGCACCATTTTGAATGTGCGTTGCAAATTCAAGTCCGGAACAAAATGTCTATATTGATGCTCAAAATACATGAATCAAAAGAGGGGATAAGATATAGGGAGGGGTTTGAAGTTAAAATCTGAATTTGATTCTTGGAAAATCTTCAAATTTCTTCTACATTTACAATAAATAACATTAAAAAAAAAAAAAAAACCTCTACATCCAAGTCCACATATATTGCAATGCAAATGGGTATTTACAAAACATTGTTGTGAAAATTTTTGCACATGATAAATATTTTAGGCACATTTTTATATGTAGCCCTATGTATAGCCACATATAAAGGTGAAATTAATACTACTTAAAATAATTAAAATAGTGCCAATGGAGTGAATGATAATTTTGACCCATCTGCATTCTAATATCTGAGTGTGTATGAAAAATACATAAAACAATTTTAAAAAGTACATGAAGCAATCTAAAAAATCGACAAAATCTAAAATGAGAGAAAGTGAAAGTGGAGGGAGAGACTGGAAAGATTAATCCAGAAAGCACCACAGATCTATGTTAATATTTAACCCCCCTGGTTGTAAACTTTTTAAAACATTTATCCAGTCGGTTTCTCTCTGGGCCAGTTTCTTAATAAGATTCCCTCCCCTCCAATGAGTTTCTACTTTTTCTAATCCTGTGAAATAAAAATCCTTCCAATTAAACTTTGGACATTGGTTACAATGTATGAGGAATATATGTTTTTGTGATTTTTTTTTTCTTTATATTGTTTGTGTTCCAATATTCTCACTTTTAATTTTCTGCTAATCCTACCAACATATTGTTTGCCACATGGGCATTGTAACATGTATACCACATTTCTGGTATTGCAGTTGATGTTTGTTTTTATTGGGAATTGTTTCCCTGTTACCATACTATGGATTTTTTGAATTTTTGATGGGTTTTGCATTGTGCATGGATAAAAACCACATTTGAATGTGGCCTCATAAGTGCATAGCTTGGTGCTAAAATGCTTTTTAGATTTTCTGCTTTTCTGGGTAGTGCAGGGCCAAGAATAGGGTCTCCTAAAATAATTTCCCAATGTCTATTCAGAATATTGGTGACCTGTCGATGTTGCGTGTTGAATTGAGTAATGAAAGCGAACTTAAAATCATCTCTTGGTTTTTTAATTTTCTTTTTCATAAGGTTCTTTCTACCTAAAGTGTCGATTGTTTTTATTTCCTGATCTAGAAGATTAGCATTGTATTTTTTGGACACCAGTTTCTTTTTCAGAATATTTGCTTGGTTTTTATAGTCCGGATTTTTTGTGCAATTACGTTTTATACGGATAAGTTGTCTCTTTGGCATTGAGTCCAGCCAATTGTTATGGCGACAACTTTTTCTATGAGTAAAACTGTTGCCCTTAGATTATTTGAAGAAACATTTAGACTGAATGTTTTCGCCTTCTGTATAAAACGTGATGTCTAAAATGGCTGGGTGCATGTGCATAGTTTCCCAGGGTGGTTTTAATGTTGTGTCTAATCAATGTATGTATTATGCAAAAGTTGAGTTAATGCTTGTTTAACGTGAAATAGTTCTTTACCCTTTTTTTTTTAATCCATGATGAGCCATATCCATGCAAAATGCAACTATGTTCTGTTCCACGTAAATGTGTGTACCAAATTTATAGTGCAGTGACTTGCCCAATGATAGCAAAATGCATGCAAAGTATGCAATAAACCCAAGAGAAGAGAGTTAACTCAAAATGAATACTCCTAAAACTAAGTTTCATGCAAAAAATGATTGACTTGTAACTTGATGGCTGACTGATATAAGCACATACACAGAGCACAAAGCACAAAGCACAAGCATCTGATGTGTGTAACATTCTTGTGGCTCAGGATTATTCCAGAGCACTGTGTGTATGTTATAGTAAATTTCCCAGTCTTACTACGGCAAAAGCTTGGCACAAGTAATGGACACATCTCCTTCTTTACATTCAGGAGTGTTATGGTCAAGGTGAAGAATGGATTTTATGCTTTGAGTCTTTCTCAACATGCTTGCAGCAATTGACTACACCAACTTCACCCTGGTTCCCTTAGAGCAAAGGTTCAATGCGCAGGCTTTGTGAGACAGTGTCCTACCTACATTTATTTCATGTCACTAGTGCTGGATTAAGGGCTTCAGAGACCTGGTGTTAAATCACGTGGTGTCTGGATTTCCCACCTGTGTCATTGCAACATTGCAGATCAAACTTAAAAATTGTGCATACAACAAGGAACCAGGCCACCACACACTACAGAATTAGGGGATTATTTTAGAAAACTTTCTCTCATGCACTAAATAATTACCAGGCATAATTAGCTTTTGCATAGAAAACTATGTAACTGTGATTAAATTCACAACCTTATTGCCAGCGATAAGAGTTTATATACCTTGAAGGGTTGCTCCAATAACCGTGACCACTTCTGTTATTAGAAGTGCTAGTGGTCATGGTGGTAGGAATCTGAAATCTGCACTTTTGTGCCAGAGGTTATTTACACACCCCGGCACATGTGACATAATATGTTCTGGGCTGTCTAGTGTGAGTTCTGTGCAAAAATGTAATCAACACGTGCAATTAGCTTCTGGAAGCACGCCTGCAAGGGAAAGTTTGAAAGTTTCCGTCCTCCCTCCTGCACACCCACCCATTACTATTAATATATGTATATAAAATATGCAAACTTTCCCTCTCCACTCGCTCCTTCTCTACCCTCTTCGACTCAGAGAGTGTTCATTGGATGATGCAACATTACGTCAGACGGGGTGTGGAAATGAGTGAGGAGAACTTCATCTGTCGCTGGATTCTAAAGAATGAAGAGGACTTCACTTGTCCTTGGATATTTTTTTTAATTTCTTTTTAATAGGGTGGTTGGGGGGTGCTTAACTGTGCCCAATAGCACATAATAAAGCTAAAAAAAAAGGATTATGGACAAAAGGGATATGGTTGCACTTTGAGTTGAACATTTTACAGAGATCACTTTATGGGTAGATATACTGGCTTCAAGCTGTGCTAAATACATTTTCCATCTGATAACGCAGGTTCTAAGGTCTTGGGAATGCATGCTAAGGTCATCCACAAAGCCTACTGTCCCTGCAAAGTACATCGTAACCCCTTTATTGCTGTGTCCAATCCATGGACAAATTAAGCTATTTAAAGGGGAAGCGGCAGTTTCTAGGATTTTGAAGATTAACCCCTTAAGACCGCAGGGCGTACTATTACGTCCTTTTTAAAGTGGCTCTAAACGCCGCAGGACGTAATAGTATGCCCTCCGTTTTTTTTTTACTTACCCGGTCGCCGGCGATCCCACGCCGGCGATCGCGGTTGGGGGGATTCCCAGGGAGCCCCCCTCAGCACCTCCGTCCTCTTCAGCCCCCCCAGGCCATGTGAGAGTGAGGTCCTTGCGAGGACCTCACAATCACATGGCCGGGATAGCTGGCTGCAGCAATGCCAGCAGGGGGACTAACTGTAATGACAGTTAGTCCCCCTGCTGGCTAAATTCAAATAAACAACAGTTAAAATAAGTGTAAAAAAAAAAATATATATATATACTTAGATCATATATATATATTATTTATACACATATAGACACATACACTGTCTAGGTGTATTTTAATATTAATATATATATAATTATATATATATATATATTAATATAAAATTACACGTAGACTGATACTGATTAAATGTATATATAATTATTGTTATATATATATATTTATATATAATATAAAATAAAAAATAAGTAAATACGTAAAAAAATAAAATAAAAAAAATAATTAAAAATAAAATATTAAAAAATATATAGATGTGTTTTATTTCATTCTAACTGTATTGTGATATTAATATATATATATTTATATCAAAATACACGTAGAACGAAATATATATATATATCTATATACATAAATATATACGTATATATCACTATATATATATATACCTATATATAAATAAAAATATTTAAAAAAAATTATATATATATATGTATATATACACATATGTATATATATACATATATTAATTCTACACATATATTAATGTAATAATTTTACATAATTAGGTATCCTAATTAATTACAATTAGCGGGACCTGACTGACAACCCATGCCGAAAGTATAGGGAAATTAATTTGCCAGCACTATATTTAACCCTATAACTTTCCAAGACACCCTAAAACCTGTACATGGGGGGTACTGTTTTACTCGGGAGACTTCGCTGAACACAAATATTAGTGTTTCAAAACAGTAAAATGTATTACAACGATGATATAGCCAGTAAAAGTGAAGTTTTTTGCATTTTTCACGCACAAACAGCACTTACACGGACAATATTATTGCTGCAATACTTTTTACTGTTTTGAAACACACATATTTGTGTTCAGCGAAGTCTCCTGAGTACAACAGTACCCCTCATGTACAGGTTTTATGGTGTTTTCAAAAATTACAGCATCAAATATAAGGCTTGTGTTTTATTTTTTTCACATTAAAATTTGCCAGATTGCTTACGTTGCCTTTATGACCCTATGGTAGCCCAAGAATGAAAATTACCCCTATAATGGCATACTATTTGCAATAGTAGACAACCCAAGGTATTGCGAATGGGGTATGTCCAGTCTTTTTTAGTAGCCACTTAGTCACAAACACTGGCCAAAATTGGCGTTTTTTGCATTTTTCACACACAAACAAATACGCTAACTTTGGCCAGTGTTTGTGACCAAATGGCTACTAAAAAAGACTGGACATACCCCATTTGCAATACCTTGGGTCGTCTACTATTGCAAATGGTATGCCATTATGGGTGTAAATTTATTTCCTGGGCTACTATACAGTCTCAAAGGCAACGTAACCAATCTGGCGAATTTCAATTTAAAATGTAACACACTATATTTGACCCTGTAACTTCCCAAAACACCATAAAACCTGTACATAGGGGGTACTGTTTTACACTTGAGACTTTGCTGAATACAAATATGTGTATTTGATTGCAGTAAAAGCAAACAGTATTATGACATTGACAGTTACAAGGTCATGTAGAACTAAAAAAATAAAAAAAATCTTATTTTCTCCCATTTTCTTCATAATAAATTATGTTTCATAGCTAAATATTTGATATTAAATGAAAGCCCTGTTTCCCCTGAATAAAATGATATATAATAAGGGGGGTTGCATTTAATATGAAAGAGGTGAATTACGGTTGGACAGACATATAGCGCAAATGCCAGGTTTTGTTTACATTTTGTTTCGTTCACAACTTGTACATTTGGCTGCGGTCTTAAGGGGTTAAGTTTACTTATTCCTATATTTTGTTATTGAGGACATTATAATTCCCATGAGGATTTCAGCAGAGCACCTATTTAACACCTTTTTACACGTTGCAAGAAAGTAAATCGAATCCTGGAATTATTTAGTCTCCCCATAAAAAATATTGCAAAGTATCATGGAATAAGATATTTAACCCTTTCAGGACCGCTGACGGTTCAGGACCGTCAGCGGTAAAACGTGCGTTTGGACCGCTGACGGTCCTGAACCGTCATAACGGTCTGGGGCTACTTACCTGATCGCTGTCGGTCCCACGGCGGCGATCAGTGCTCCACCCGGTCCAGGGGGGTTGCCTGTCTGCCCGGGCAGTCCCCCCTCGGCAGATCAGGACCCCACGGCCATGTGATCACTCGATCACGTGACCGCAATAGGTGTCTGTGTATCTGCCTGCAGGGGGACTGTTTGTGCTGACAGGCAGTCTCCCTGCAAGTGAAAAATCAAAAAAATAAAGTAAAAAAAAAAACAGTGTAAAATCAGTGTAAAAAAAAATAAAATAATATGTGTATATATATATATATGATATATATACATGTATTATATCTATATATAATATATGTATATGTATCATATATAATGTCATATTAAGTGTATTTTTATATTTATATATACGTATATTAATATAAAAATACACTTATATTTAAATTACACACGAATATATACAATATATATAATTGCTATATATATGGTATATATATATTATTATAAAATACAAATAATATGTTAATAAAAATAAATAACAAAAAATAAAATCAGTGTAAAAAAAAATAAAATAATATGTGTATATATATATATATGATATATATACATGTATTATATCTATATATAATATATGTATATGTATCATATATAATGTCATATTAAGTGTATTTTTATATTTATATATACGTATATTAATATAAAAATACACTTATATTTAAATTACACACGAATATATACAATATATATAATTGCTATATATATGGTATATATATATTATTATAAAATACAAATAATATGTTAATAAAAATAAATAACAAAAAATAAAAATAATTTGTAATAATTATAAAAAAATATTTATATATGCAATTTTATTCTAACAGTATTTTGATATATATATATATATATATATATTTATATAAAAATATACTTAGAATGTAATGATATATATATCTATGTATAAATAAATAAATAAAAACAATACGAAATATACATAATTACATAAATAATTTCATAAATATACACATAGACGTCAAATATATAAATATGTATATATATTAAAATTCTACATGTGTATTTATGTAATATTTTTACCTAATTAAGTAATTTTAATGATTGCAATTTGAGGGACCTGCCTGCCAACCCAGGCCGAAAGTCCAGATAATTTAATTTGCTAGCACTGTGTTTAACCCTGTAACTTTCTATGACACCCTAAAACCTGTACATGGGGGTACTGTTTTACTCGGGAGACTTCACTGAACACAAATATTAGTGTTTCAAAACAGTAAAACATATCACAGCGATGATATTGTCAGTGAAAGTGAAGTTTTTTGCATTTTTCACACACAAACAGCACTTTCACTGAGGATATTATTGCTGTGATACATTTTACTGTTCTGATACACTAATATTTGTGTTCAGCGAAGTCTCCTGAGTATAACAGTACCCCACATGTAGAGGTTTTATAGTGTTTGTGAAAGTTACAGGGTCAAATATAAGGCTTGATTTTACTTTTTTTTTATTGAAATTTGTCGGATTGGTTAGGTTGCCTTTGAGAGCGTATGGTAGCCAAGGAATGAGAATTAGCCCCATGATGGCATACCATTTGCAAAAGAAGACAACCCAAGGTATTGCAAATGGGGTATGTTCAGCCTTTTTTAGTAGCCACTTAGTCACAAACACCGGCCAAAGTTAGCGTTTCTTGCATTTTTAACACACAAACAAATATAAATGCTAACTTTGGCCAGTGTTTGTGACTAAGTGGCTACTAAAAAAAACTGGACATACCCAATTTTGAATACCCTGGGTTGTCTACTTTAAAAAAAATATGTACATGTTAGGTGTGTTTCGGGGATTTATGACAGATAACGGTGTTACAAGGTCACTATTGATACATTTAAAATATATATATATTGAAACAGCAATTTCCTACTTGTATTTATAGGCCTATAACTTGCAAAAAAAAGCAATAAAGCATGTAAACACTGGGTGTTTTTAAACTCGGGACAAAATTTTTAATCTATTTAGCAGTTTTTTTCATTAGCTTTTGTAGATAAGCAAAAGATTTTTCAAGTAAAAGTCCAAAAACATGTTTGTTTTTTTAATTTTTCACCATATTTTATTATTTTTTTTAAATACAATATTGGACATAATACAAATAATGGTATGTAAAGAAAGCCCCTTTTGTCCTGAAAAAAACAATATGTAACTTGTATGGGAACCGTAAATGAGAGAGCGGAAAATTACAGCTAAACACAAACACCACAAAAGTGTTAAAACTGCTCTGGTCCTTAACGTACAAACATCGCAAAAACAGGCCGGTCCTGAAGGGGTTAACAGAGTCGAAGCATTGTTGGTAAACACCCAATAACGTGCCAATCATTAAACCATTGTAGTTCACCAGTTAGGTGCAACTTTTACAATAATACAGTAGTATAATCTCTAGTAAAGTTTGAGGAAAATATTTCTTATGGCAGAGTACGCAGAGTCCTTCTTGAATATCATTATTGCGAGTAATCAACCAGATAATTGTAGAAAAGCAGATATTTAAAATGTTTTCAAAACCTCAGTGTGAATATTACAGACCCGAGAGCTTAACATATGTGGTTGAGAAATTATTTTAAGGACTGTTTAGGTATAATATTTAGGAATTAATTTATTACTGCCAATATCATTGACAGTAATCAACATGGTTTTTGAAAAATAGGTGATGCCAAATTAAAATTGCTTTCTGTGAAGAAGTTAGTACACATAAAGAGACTAAGGCATTTGATACAGTTCCACACTAAAAATGATATCAAAACATACATTGTGATGGAGCTACCCCACTCAGACTGAGTAGCTCTGCCAGGTCAGCTTCCAAACTGCTATCAGGGACCCTGAAGCACTTGAGACCCAGTCGCCAAAGGTTGACTGGGGTCTCTCTGGAACTATTCCACCAGATCAGGCTGCAGCTCTCTTCTTCTGCTGCCATTGCGTCTTCTGTTCCTCTCCCAGGCAGGTATCAACACCTCTGCCTGCCTCCAACTACTGCCTTGCAGAGGCACTTGTGGAAGGAAAGCATTCAAAATAGCCCCTGTGTACATGCCTCCTGAAAATATAACCCTATTCCAGGCCAGGGCCCACAGTCGTGGAAGGAGGCTGACCAGCAGTCCTCGCCAAGAGTAAATGTAACGGAGGCTTCTGTTACATGCAGCAACTGGGCTACAGCTTAACACCTAAAAGAAAAAAGATAAACTGATAGTGAAATATAGATTTAACAGATTGACCACTTAATGGCTCACTTGAGCTCATGGAATAAATGTGACAAATACTCTCTGAAGATGTCTCCCCAGATATTATAGGGGAGGCAATGACTTCCAAAGTTCATTGACTGCTTCAATGCTCTGTTTATAAATAAATATAGCAGGATATATATAAGTAGATCAAAAATATGTCTTATCTTAAAATGTTAAATACAGTGGTTAAAAATATTGCTCCTATGTGTTTCATAGAAAAGACTTCATCAGGGACAAACAACATGAATAAAACAAAGCTTCAAGCAAGCTTTGAAATGTTTGTACATATTTATATATTGTGCTGCATTTCTTTTTGTGGAAAACATATAAAAAATTTAGTGTTATTCTGAAACTTTTATCATATTCCTGTACATAGGTCATAGAAAGCCTTGGTTCCAACAAATCTTATGTCAGTGTTAACACACACCAAATCCAACTCGATGATGAATACCTGGAACAGAAAAAAACAAACACAAATAAAACAGCTTTCAGTACAATATGGACTGCCAGCTTGAAACCCAGATGAAGATTAACTAATCAGAATGTGTAAAATGTGTCTCCCTGTTTGGTGTTCAGTATGAAAAGGTATGTAAAATATAATAGTCAAAAATTCTCCCCATATTTGAATGCATTATATAGACATTGTATTAGGCAAAATTAAAGCATAACCTTTAATGTTCCACCAATGAGGAACCTCTCATTCTGGTCTATGGGGCCTGCTTTTATTCCATAAAACCCTGTCCAGCATGGTTTTGTGGGTTAAGTAGTTTATCCCCAAACCATGGTTCCACTCATCACGTAGGATGACTGTAACTACTTTCTAACCTGAAAGGTACCTTACCACAGCTACAAGTTTGTGCACAATTTATACTTGAGATTGGCCATGGCTCTCTCTAGAGGTTAGCGAGTTCTCAGGTAGCATTTACAAGGTGGTATAACTTGCTTCTGACTGGGTACAGTCCCATTGCTACTGTTTAATGGCATTTCCACATATACTCACCCCCAGTGGACCAGCTACAGGCTTTTCATCTTGTTTTCATCTTGTTTTCATCTCTCATATTCAGTATATTTTCTGTACCTGTTTAAACAACAGAAAATAAATGACACACACACAGCCAGTCTTCCACCTGTAGCAAATTAAAGAACACCACAGATGTCCCAGTAGGTCATACAGGAAGCTGAGATGGTTCCTGAAAGAATCTTTGAAGAACACAGAGACTCAGCAAAAAAGATCACAGGAATATCTATTGAGAGGCAGCAGTGAACAGAATCAATTTGTGATTCTATAGAACAAACATGGAGAACTTATGTTCCTGACCGAGTGGGTACATGGCATTTAAGAGGACATACAGATAGTCTGCTTGCGATAATGGGGGTTTTAGTTCAGTCTGGACAACATATCTGTGCCTCAATCAGTCATTCACGTGGGATCCTAGATTTAACCAAACCTCATTTATGTACTCTTACACTAGTCTCTCTAAAGTAACTTCTTTCTTTCTATTCAATCTTTTTGTTGTTGACCTTGGCATTTAACCACTCCATTGTAACGTGTCCTATGCAAATAAAACATATCATTGCAAACCAATGACAATGTTGCAGATTCCTCTACTGATGTGAAAACATTTGAAACCACTAGCCACCTGCAGAGACAGCTGCTTTCAGTATAAGTCCTTTAATCCATATGATAGAGAAATGGATTATTCTGTCATGCTGTAACTGGGTTATGTGCACAGCCTGCTCTGTTTGTGATCTTTAAGAAGTGGAAATCAGAGTTCCTTGGAATTAACAACTTAAAATGAATATGCAATAAAATAATCTGTCCTGCACAAATCACGCTGTTAGTCGGCTTGTTTCTTTTGGAAATGCTTATTTTAATAACTTAAAAGGAGGACAAAGAACGCAAACGTCTTCTGTGACTGTAGTCTATGGTGTAATGAAGAAATACCCAATTTGTGCAACATTGCACAAATCATCAATATTAGTGCAAAGTATAAAAACTTGATACTTGACGTGCAGAGATATACTGTATGTAACCACATACTAGGGTGGAGAAGAAGAATATTGAAGTGAAGGGCTCAAGGTTCTTTTAAATTAGCGGTCATGGTAACAAAGGAACAAACCTACAAATATTGTAGACACTATTTTATACAAAACTGCTATAAACAATAAATAAATATACATATGATCAAATAGGTCTTGCACTAATGGTCTCCTAAAAGTGGTATGCTTCAGTGCAAACATCTGTAGCCTGGATACAAACAGCTTGAAGGATTACTCTCGGAGGATGGACTATTATTTGAAAAATCCTCTTTATTGTAGTGGTTGTCCAGAGGAAGGACTAAATCATTGGTTTGTACAGCAATACAATTTGTTGCTGCAGGGAACCCTGGTATAACTTTGTTTATTCACAGTTTAGGCTCGACTTTGACCTGTTGGTATTCCCTCACAAATATTTTCACATTCACATAGTATCATGAAGTGTTCCAGCCATTGGGCATGGTGCTTTCTCAATTGTCCCAGCCAAGATCGCTCTTCTTCTCATTATGGGAGGCACTCTACCTTTCAAATCTTCTCCTCATATAGCTCCACCAGGTCCAGGTCAGTAAGGTCATACAGCAAAATATATATCTTCAGGACATGAAGGATGTGATGGCAGAGTGCAGCTCCTGCAGCATCAGGGATCGTCTACCATGGTTAGACCCATTGTATCCATATCACCTGACAGAAACCTGTTTGCAGCATCTGTGTCTGTGTGTTTAGAGGAATATATGCACAGCTACCTTCTTTGTCCAGTGACTTTAAACTACACTTTAAACTAATTCTATTTAGGTATCAGTCCATGTATATAAGATGCATTATTCTTGTTCTAACTTACTTTTAGCTGCTTAACAGCCGAACCCCTGGCCACACCCCCAGCTTATGTCCTGACCCTTGGGTATGTTTCCTGGTGTTCCACTGTGATATGGGCACTAGAACCATGCAAAAAGCTCTGTAACAGAACTATGTGCATGGTCAGTCCTTAATAGTGTCAACTATTGTAAATGGCAGTCATATCTTTACATGTTGAATGGTATGTAACTGAGCAGAGGGATATTTATCAGAAAGTCCAAAGGTCATGTTAAGTCTTAAAGTGAGAAAGCTAGAGACCTGTCAGAAAGTCTCACATCAATCTATTTGTGCAAGAGCTGCAGTAGAATTGGTATCTGTTTAGCAGTAGTTCCTGGTTCTAGCTGGCAGGTATGCTGTCTAAGATTGACGCCAGGAAGGAACAGTAGATCAGTAGATAATGCATTGTCAAGAAAATGTTATCATCTAGCACTCTATGCAATGAGTATACAATTCTAATACTAATACTATACTAATTCTTTACAGGACAATAGCGCTGATCAAACACGTAGCTTAGGATAATTACATAAACAGTGTATTTTGATATTGTCTTTTGGTTTCCTAATGTACTCTGCACTCTGGTTTTTTTTTTGTAATTAGACTGAGAACATATGAAAATATATTGCGTTATGATATTTGAAAGCAATACAATCGTGAATACATTTAGGCAAACAACTTTGCAATCACTGCTTTACACAAAATATTGTCTTTGTTCTATTATAGCATTGTGAAAGCACATTTATTTGCTACTGGAAACGTACTCATACATAAAGCATAACGTAAACATAAACATTTCTATGGACTTTTTAGATCTTTATAACATTAACCTTTTAACAATACAACTTTCTTGTTCACACTAGTGATTATTTATTGATTTGCTTTATCACAGGCTACTGACTTCAGAAAGGCCAGATGTTCATTTTTTAATTTATCTTTGGCATTCAGCAAATATTCCAATAAAATATTCATAGATTTTATTAGCACTCATTTAATTAGGTACAGCGTGATACCCTGCCCAAGTAAGCATAACTATTATGATAACGTGGTCAATAACAAAAGTGTCAGTTCTCTATGACAAATAAACATTGGTTTCACAAATTATAGCAGAAAAAAGTCTCAAAAAGCTAAGAATTGTGTTTCTTTTTTTAAAGCCCTATTTTTATTATATAATTAAAAAAAAGAGAAGTTACCAGTTATGATTATTTTTCTAAACTCACAATTTTCAAGTAAATAAGATACAGATGAGATCTGAAAACAAAAACAATTGGTACCAGCAAAGTACATATAATGAGATACTACAAGCATATAATCCAAGATATTCAGTTATCCAGTGAAGATAAAGCATTCTTCTCCTAATAGCTGGCACAAATAACTGCTACCGCTTTAGTAGGGCCAACCATTTGGGGCATTCAGGAGCTATCAAGTACTACCCAGTCCCAGCAAAGCTGTCAAACCAACCTGAAGTTTGAAACTCAAACTACTGAAATTATATATTTCTGGGTGTTTTACATTTTAGTGGGGAGTTCAAAATCTCATATACCCTCTAATTAATTGCCCAAATTTAATCCATTTGTGAGTACCGTGTATTTTCAGCATTGTCATATAACATAGTTACATAGTAATATAAACTGAAATAAGTCAGTTCCATCAGGTTCAGCCTTCACATATCTGTATTGCTGCTGTTGATGCAATTTTGCCACAAATTAGGGGAAACGATGCTTCTTGATTCCAAAATTGCAGTCAGATATTTGCTTGGATCAATAAGCTCTTGCCTACATATATTAAAGCACCCCCAAAAAATTACCCCTATACACTTTACATCTGTAAATGGAACAGGACTCTTCGGTATCCTCAAAAGCAAGCCAATATACAAAAATGTGTCTTACCCACATATAACTGTGATAATGTATCTTCAAAGTAGACCTGGTATTCCCAACATATACAAGGTCACCTACAGGTTACACAATTAATGAAATTGCCAGTAAAGGTATAGACTAAAATATAGTTACCTGAGGAAAGCATCTTCTGCCACACAAATAGTCACACCTCTGGTAAGAATAGAAGAGACCTTGGCAAAAAGCATCTGTGGACAGGTGACACCACTAAGGCAAGAACGTCACATGACATGGTAAACGACTGAAGTAGCATGATTATTGTCCTTCAAATGTTTGCCTATTGATATCTCTTTGATGCTAGGATAATCTGAATTTATAAAGGAATTATGATTTTTAGGATTCCCTTTGTTCTTCTACACTATACAACACATACTTGCCTTGTTTCCTGTAGTGAACAACACAGATGTGTTTCTTACTCCTGGAGTTGATACATAAAAGGCTTTACATAATAACGTTTCTGAATATGGTAACTTACTTTTTTATTACGACTGTGAGCATATATGCACGTATTATCTACAGTATATAAACAGGAAAAAATATCTCTCCTAGGTCCACTTCTAAACTGGAATTTATGTTGGCAGAGTAAAGAGATTTGGGAACACAATACAAATTGGAGGATTTGTTTTGTTTTTTCTCACCTTGAAGGGCATCACAATGTGCCAATCCCCTTGAAAATCTGCATAGAATTCTTTGAAAGGTGATATCTGGTTCCATCAAGGACAAAGAAAATTAACCCAGCTGTATCAAACAAATGTTGGAGAGAATGTGGTGGTATAAGTACTACGTACCATGTATGGTGGTTTTGTCCCAAACGTACAAAGTACTGGAGGGATGCACACAACCAATTAGAAATGTGGATCCATACATTACTACATTTACATCTAAGTTGTGTTTATTTAAACAATTTCCAAAAACTACTAGCAAGGCCAATAGGATTATAATAGACCATATTATCATAGCTGCAACATTCTTCTATAACACATTACTGGAAATCCCCCACTATACCATCTGTCAGAGAGGTTTTATATTTAATGTTGGAGAATAAAACGTACGAAATAGCTCTTAGCCTTGATCATAATTAGACCATCTTAAATATCATTGTAATGAATGGGAAGATACTGTGAGAAAAACATATTGTCTGTAAATTTGGTCCATGAAACCATACTAGATATTATCTGCTATATTTTGTTATAATTGTTTTTAACAACTATACCCTAAATGAGTATTGTTTGTTTTAGTATACAAACATACATATAATATTCAATTTAATAATTTTGGATTGATTCCCTCTTCCCCCTTTTTTTTTCCAAGTTTCTTTTTAATTTTTATTCTTGTTTGTCAAATTTTTGGAAAAATCTTTAATACAAATTATTTGAAAATATATTCAAGAACAAATCAAATTACATAGGCTTAATGAGTATAAACAATAGGAAATGTTACAGATACTGTTGAAATGCTGCAAAGAGAATAGCCTAAAATCTAAAGAACAGCTCAATATATTCACAATAGATGCAAACTGAAAAAATATACTATTCAGTAAAAAGATCATAGAAAAATATATATGCATACAAAAAGTTTTTTCAGAAAGATAAGTCTATCCACTGCAAGGTAAGCAAATAAATTATTTCGTATATAATTTTACATTATTTTTTAAATAATCTCCTTATAGTATGAAAAAAAAGAATAAAAACTAAAAATCAATAATTGGCAAAAAATAGAGTTAAAAATAATTATAATAACAAAATAAAGTCCAGTGCAGGCTAATAAATAAAATACGTTGCCATTTTGACCCAAGCAATAAACAGTTGAGTTATGATTTTTTTTTTCTAATTATTGATGTAGTGTGCTAGGAATTTTATTTGTCACACATTCTATACCACTTATTAAAATAATATTAATATGATCAGAATTTAATAACTATTATATAGTAAAAACAAAATAGTAATTAAGAATAATATTGAGCTAAATCCTTTGCACAGGGCGCACCGCGGTAGTGGAACTTGAATTTCATGTTCCGGTTTCTGGCGGGACTGAAAGGAAGTGTGCACAAGCTGAGTGCGCACTTCCTTTCAGTCCCGCCGGAAACCGGAACATGAAATTCAAGTTCCACTACCGCGGTGCGCCCTGTGCTGCCGGCCAACGCTGCAAGACAGGAAAGTAATTATGGGACAAGGGGAGGGGGACAGTATGGGAGAGAAGAATATGGGGAGGGGGATGAAGTCTATGGGGAGGGGAGGGGGGGGGATGAAGTCTATGGGGAGGGGGAGGGGAGGGGGATGGGGATGGGGAGGGGGAGGGGTGGGGAGGGGGGATGAAGTCTATGGGGAGGGGGAGGGGGAGGGGGAGGGGGGATGAAGTCTATGGGGAGGGGGGGATGAAGTCTATGGGGAGGGGGGGATGAAGTCTATGGGGAGGGGGGGATGAAGTCTATGGGGAGGGGGGGATGAAGTCTATGGGGAGGGGGGGATGAAGTCTATGGGGAGGGGGGATGAAGTCTATGGGGAAGGGGGGAGATGAAGTCTATGGGGAGGGGGGGAGATGAAGTCTATGGGGAGGGGGTGGATGAAGACTATGGGGAGGGGGTGGATGAAGACTATGGGGAGGGGGGAGATGAAGTCTATGGGGCAGGGGTGGATGAAGACTATGGGGAGGGGGTGGATGAAGACTATGGGGAGGGGGTGATGAAGTCTATGGGGAGGGGGGGAGATGAAGTCTATGGGGAGGGGGTGGATGAAGTCTATGGGGAGGGGGTGGATGAAGACTATGGGGAGGGGGTGGATGAAGACTATGGGGAGGGGGGAGATGAAGTCTATGGGGAGGGGGTGGATGAAGACTATGGGGATGGGGGGATGAAGACTATGGGGATGGGGGGATGAAGACTATGGGGAGGGGGTGGATGAAGTCTATGGGGAGGGGGTGAGTGAAGACTATGGGAGGGGGGGACACTATGGGACAGGGGAGAAAAAAATATTCTGTACAAACTGTCCCATAGTAAGAAACACTATGGGACAGTTTGTTCAGAATATTTTTTTTCTGGGTTTCTTCCTCTAAAAACTAGGTGCGTCTTATGGTGAGGTGCGTCTTATGGAGCGAAAAATACGGTATATTGGATTTCTTTTTATATAATTTGTCTATAAACCTAGAGGATGTATATAAACCAAGGCCTTGGTTATTAAATATTTTTCAAAATATGAAATTATTTTAAAAGTTTATCCAAAAAACATTAAATCATTTGAAAAGGCAAGATACGTGATACAAAAGGCAGATGGAGGCAACAGTCAGAAGGCTACACAGAATGAGTATTTGTATAAAACAGAAAAGTAGAGCTCAAAAGTAATAATAATAATACAATTCTTAAATATTAATACAGTTTAACCCCTTAAGGACACATGACATGTCATGATTCCCTTTTATTCCAGAAGTTTGGTCCTTAAGGGGTTAAAAGAATACACATGAGCGGGTGCAGCAAGAAAATCTAAAAAAAAGAGTGTGCTATCTTTATATAATAATAGATACCTCCTCTAATATTCTATTCAGTTCTTATAACTGTTGGAAAGTTTTGTAAGGGTCTCAGCGGCTGGCAACTTTGTTCAAACGTGTTTCGCCAATAATATGAACTTTTCTCATCTCACTTTCCTTTACATATGTAAGCTAAAATTACTTTTTTTACTTAAATTATATATTGGCGAAACACGTTTGAACAAAGTTGCCAGCCGCTGAGACCCTTACAAAACTTTCCAACTGCACTTATACTGGGTGCTGAAGACATTCTAATAGGACCATTTAATTATAGAATGGAGTGATGGACTGTTACAATTTTTAGTAAATTTGAGAGTCCATTTTTTAAGAATTTTTTATTGTTTCATAAATATCCACATTTTAGAATATAAGCCTATGAGCTTTTCTCTCTTGTGTTCTTTCCTCCTCTCACTTTCATTTAGATATACGAGCAAAAATTACTTCTTTTTTTACTTATTATATATGGTGCTTTTTAACATGTTATAAGAACTCCGTAGAATGTTATAAAGCAGTGGTTCTTAAACCAGTCCTCAGGACCCATGCGGGCAGGTATTGTCAGTATATCCATTGCAATACAACAGGGAAATACATACATTCTGGATTGTTGATGGGCTATGAGGATTGTTTTGAGAACAACTGTTTAAGATGGTATCTATTATATATAGATAGTGCAGTCCATTTTTTAGCTCTTTTTCTATATTTAGGAAGGAGTAATTGATCTGATTTTTTTTACATTCTTTATTTTGTCTTAGGTAGTAGGCAAAACAGTACATATGCAAGTAGACAACATAACGTAACACACCAACAATCTATGCGATTATTTGGTTAATGCTTAAAACTTATTGTGGCACATTGTTAAGCTTGATCTGATTTTTTTCAGCCAGTTCTGATTCTAAGTCTACATTTCAAATATATAATTTCATATGTTATGCTTCTGCTCAATCCAGTAGACAGTGCTAACCACCTATCATTTTTCCACAAAAGAGCACTGCTGGATGGGTACAGTTCAGAACCAGTTTGGCTTTTTGGTACAAGGCTAAAGTGTAGGACTTGCCATGATGTGGCAGGTGAGCTTACTGTGATACTAAAATCCTCCAGATATTTAAATGTGCATAAGGATTTTGGATAATGTGCAGGAACATTTTTGGATAGTGGTCTGTATTCCTTCACTTAGATGTCAAGCTTTTATTTTACTGTATTTTGTTTCTTTGTAAATACCATGTCTTAATTCCGCTTTAAAAAAAAAAAAGCACGGTATATACGCTGTATAAAATCAGTTAATTGTCCATCACTCCATGAAGAGACATGCATCTGAAACTCAACGCTAAGAGGAAACAAAACGTTTTATTAAAGCATGCTGACATCCTAGGTCATGGCTCTATGTTCTAACCCTCAGAAAATGTGTCATATTCAAGCCTTAAATCTGTTGCTGACATACCAAGTTCAAACACGCAGCTGTTCTTTTCTGGCTATTTTGTTTCCTCGTTCATTTCTATGTTGGTTCATATTTCATGGCAATTTTGTAAAAGATGCATCGAAACAGCTGCTGCGTTTCAACAAAGAAGATTCCTGTATCTGACATCAACATTTTTCTCCCTTACAGTCATTGGCAAAAGTCTGTACATGATAACTTCTGTCATTGTGTATAAATGTACTGTAAATATGTATGACTGTCTAGCATAGCATAAACCAGATAATATTTATTGGGAAAGTGTTTGATTTCTCCCCCAACTCCTGTTACCCCTACTGCTCCCATTAACATATTTCCTGTGAAACAGACTAAAGAATATTTGCTAAAAAGACAATAACATTTAGATTTTAGCATGGCTTATCTAGTATTGCATCAGTTTGCAATAAATCTTTCTAATCCCATGTGCTTTAAAAAAAAAAAATGCTTATGAAATTCAGGAAAACTGAAATGGTTAATGAATTAGATCTTTGTAAAATAGGCAGGTGCAACAGAAGCTCCCATGCCATGTAGTAGAGCCTTTTGCCATCAGTCTTAAGTCTGGTCCATAGAGCCCCTGAAAGGGGCTTGTGATGGTAGCAATTGATATACAAACTATGCATTGTTAGTTTGATAATTCTGCTGACTGAGTGGAAATGTGTATATTTACGAAACTGGTTTGCAAATTAGGGAAAGCAAATAAGTAGTTAAGTGTACATTGTTGCTTTTTATTTGAAAATATTAATTGTATTAAATAGTTCATGCATTAATTATAATGACACATTCTGTATGTTCTGTATATTTGTATATTATACTTTTCACCACATGTGCAAGAAGAAGTCACCAAAGGCAAGACCTTGTTCAAAAAAAAAAAAGTATTGTGTATTTGTTCCATTGGGAACTGTTTGTCCTGTGTGGTTTGTTCATGAATCTCCGTAACAGAGTCATGTTGGCTCGTTGGTTTGATCACTGATTCCCAGGACAATTAATAAGAGCTAGACCTGAGAGCCACAAGTGCCTTTTTAAAGGCAATAGCTGGAGACAGTGTAGGCAGAGGTTTTGATACCTGCCTGGGAGAGGAACAGAAGAGACAAAGGCAGAGGAGACAATACCTGCCTGGAAGGAGAGAGCTGCAGTCTGGTCTGGTGGAAGAGTTCCTGGGAGACTCCAGTCAAGCTTCTGATACTCAGCCTCAAGCACTCCAGAGTCCCCTGGTGGCAGCGAGGAAGTTGACTTGGCAGAGGTACTCAATCAGAGTATGGGAACTCCATCACAGGTTAAGAAAGGTTTATCATAAAATTATATCTATCCGTGAAACCTTTATTTTATGCAGGAGGCAAAAATAAAATAATAATAATAATAATTTCCCAGGGGGCATCGTCTGAATGGCAACGGCAACTGACATTGTCAGAGGCAAAATAATTTCAATAACTCCACCATTCTACCTAGTAGAAGTCGGAAACATTCTTGCTTCTCCTTTGGTCATCCTACATTGATTGCTGTGTTCGTTCATTAATGTGGCCTGGTTTCTTCATAAAGTCTTGGATTTTAATTTCTCTTCTCTGCTATTTATTTATCTTTTGCCTGAAGTTCCCTCTTTCTTACTCTTAACCTGCGTACTCACTGTATTCTGATCTGCTATGTATATTTTTTTGTGAATATGCATGAAGCATAGTCCTTCTACAACAGTGTACTTTGTTATAATGCATACCAATGCATTGATTATGTTTTCTTATTTTCTTTGTGTCCTATATCTTGTAGATATGTGTCCTTTTGCAAACCAAAATTTGGTCCATAGAGCCCCTGAAAGGGGCTTGTGATGGTAGCAATTGATATACAAACTATGCATTGTTAGTTTGATAATTCTGCTGACTGAGTGGAAATGTGTATATTTACGAAACTGGTTTGCAAATTAGGGAAAGCAAATAAGTAGTTAAGTGTACATTGTTGCTTTTTATTTGAAAATATTAATTGTATTAAATAGTTCATGCATTAATTATAATGACACATTCTGTATGTTCTGTATATTTGTATATTATACTTTTCACCACATGTGCAAGAAGAAGTCACCAAAGGCAAGACCTTGTTCAAAAAAAAAAAGTATTGTGTATTTGTTCCATTGGGAACTGTTTGTCCTGTGTGGTTTGTTCATGAATCTCCGTAACAGAGTCATGTTGGCTCGTTGGTTTGATCACTGATTCCCAGGACAATTAATAAGAGCTAGACCTGAGAGCCACAAGTGCCTTTTTAAAGGCAATAGCTGGAGACAGTGTAGGCAGAGGTTTTGATACCTGCCTGGGAGAGGAACAGAAGAGACAAAGGCAGAGGAGACAATACCTGCCTGGAAGGAGAGAGCTGCAGTCTGGTCTGGTGGAAGAGTTCCTGGGAGACTCCAGTCAAGCTTCTGATACTCAGCCTCAAGCACTCCAGAGTCCCCTGGTGGCAGCGAGGAAGTTGACTTGGCAGAGGTACTCAATCAGAGTATGGGAACTCCATCACAGGTTAAGAAAGGTTTATCATAAAATTATATCTATCCGTGAAACCTTTATTTTATGCAGGAGGCAAAAATAAAATAATAATAATAATAATTTCCCAGGGGGCATCGTCTGAATGGCAACGGCAACTGACATTGTCAGAGGCAAAATAATTTCAATAACTCCACCATTCTACCTAGTAGAAGTCGGAAACATTCTTGCTTCTCCTTTGGTCATCCTACATTGATTGCTGTGTTCGTTCATTAATGTGGCCTGGTTTCTTCATAAAGTCTTGGATTTTAATTTCTCTTCTCTGCTATTTATTTATCTTTTGCCTGAAGTTCCCTCTTTCTTACTCTTAACCTGCGTACTCACTGTATTCTGATCTGCTATGTATATTTTTTTGTGAATATGCATGAAGCATAGTCCTTCTACAACAGTGTACTTTGTTATAATGCATACCAATGCATTGATTATGTTTTCTTATTTTCTTTGTGTCCTATATCTTGTAGATATGTGTCCTTTTGCATTTAACAACAAAATAAAATTCAATATTTTACCACTGCATTGTCAACTAACCTCCTATCCTCATCCTCTCTTCCATCATCATAAATCACTGTATTGATTGTGCACCTTCTAGGCAAATGCAGTACCTGTTTTTCTTCACAAATACGGATTTCAATTTTGGCCAAAAAGTAGCTCCATCTTATCTAACCTGACCACAACATATTTTCCTAGCTTAATGGATTATCTCATGCTACACTGCTATAAAGGCCAATATTATAAATTTCATTAAAACATCAAAGACAAATGTTTCAAGCCCAAGGGTGACTGAGTGTTGGAGGAAGGTCGTTCACTTAGGGAAAGCTATCTTAAACAGACATTTAGAGGTGAATCCCTGGGTGTCACGATTCTGGGAACCCAACTCGCTAACACACACACACACACACAGAAAATGTGCCATACCGGACCTTAGAGTTGCCGGGCTAAGCACACACAGAATAGTCAGGAGACAAGTAAGGGGAACCAGAAGACAGGATAACGAGAAACAAGCCGAGGTCAAAGGGTAGGAGAAAGTCACAAAGTCAGATTAACAAGCCAGAGAGTACGTAACCAGAAAGCACAAGTTCAGAATCAATACTATAAAGCAAAGACCACAACAGGGCAGGGAGGAACAGGAAAGGTAAGTATAAATATCCTAGGTTTAATTCTGATTAGATAACTTCCAATCAGAATTAACAATCACACGTGGGAGATATCTAAGCCTCCCACTGTGATTGTGGTACTGTTGCTTTAACGCCGGGTCACTCACGTGACCCCGGCGTTTGCATAAATCAACGACCTTCCAGCGTGCAGCATTATACATGCTGCCGCTGGGAGGCGTGAAGGATGCGAGCGGCGAGCAGCGGAGAGGAGATGCTGCTCGCCGAGAGGTAGGAGGAGGGGAGACCGCGGGCGGCGATGGATTGAGGGTGAGTGCTGCAAGTTGCGTGCAGCCTCCCCTCATAGCTGCCCGCGGACCCCTGACACTGGGCATGCCTATTATCTCTTCCCCCTACAGGTAAAGAACACTCACAAAACAAAATTACTCAGCATGATATATTTAGTGGCCTGTAAGGCACTGGTGCAATTGTGCATAAACTCTGAGATACCTGGATAGCACAGGTTATTGCTAAAATGACAGACAACTACTTGATGGACAAGTTAATGGTTCATACAAACAGATCAGCTTAAGCAGATCTCCTGTCAAGTTGTGGACCCAGCATTAGTTCTACACAGCTTTTCTCATAAGTGAACTTCTTGTTTCAAATTTGGTTTTCTACAGCCTTTTGTTGCTAGAGTTATGAATGTTTGACATCCTCACTGTTGATCCAACTGTGCTCACTAGGACATCAAACTCTTGTTTTAATCTATGCATTTGTACTTCATTTCTAACTTTTTTAAAAGCAGTATTTGATCTTCATTTTCTATTAGTATCACTGCCTAATCAATGAACTTTCAACTTTATAGAGGGAATATTCTGAATTCAAAGCTCCATGTTTGGAGGAAACCAGGCATGGTAAATCATGGGGGTTGAAGCATCATGCTTTGGTTTTTTTATTGCAGTGAGAAGGACTGAGTTTGAAGGGTTGAGGAAAAGCTTGATGCAGCAAAATACAGAGATAACCTTCATGAAAACCTAGTCCAGAGATCAGAACCTCACACGGGTTCTTGGAGGGGCCTGCTGTCCAGCCTCTTGCCTCAGCACTATGGGCCCTGCAATATACCTTGCCCAATGCAGTTGAAAAGGCTATGTTGATGTGAGTTATGTACTTTTGTACTCCAGACAGAGAGACCGACTGTTAGCCCTGATTCCGTGGAACTGTTTAGGACCATGTGCATGGTCGGTCAAAAGTAAGACTTCCAAGAAATTCCCGAACCCCTGAACTAATCTGGGTGTTTTTTGGGTATGTTCATCGCCCAGATCAGGGCTATCAGGGGATGTAACTTTGTGGGGGTTTTGTGTGTTTTAAGGTATTTTGGGGGGTTTGTAAAAATGTATGTTTTTTCTGTGCTTGGAGATAATTGGATTAAATTAGTACAGTTCCTGGTCCAATTATCTCCCAGACACAGAGGAGGGATTATCTGATTTTGTATGAGAGTGTCCTGGACCTGAGAGCCAATGTAATTGTGTATATGTTTTTACTGTAGTCTACTCTCCGGTCCAGGGAGGAGTGCCCCTTGCATGGGGACTGTCATAAAAGGTCAGTTGTGGCTACCATTAAAGTGAGATTAGTTTTACCCTTCATGAAGTCTAGGCTCATGTTTGGGGGATTGGAAAGCTATATTCACACTCTGGGTATTGCTATAATCACTATACTCCCTTGGATCACAACACTTGCTCTTATAAGAGGTCTACCGACTGGAAGCTGGATCCTGGTCTTGGGTCCAGGGTGGGTGGGGTACAGTGAGGCCCCAACCAAGCTGCGTCTGTTTGTAGGATTTACGGTGGTTATGGTTTTCCAGTGCAGTGCTTATGGTGCTAGCAAGTATTAGGAAGCAGCGATTGACGGAGGTACCCGGGGTGCCAGGCGGACCTTCACAGAGAGGATATACAGAGATAATTGCCATATAAGTAGATAGATAGATAGATAGATAGATAGATAGATACAATGGATTGGATAAAAAATTATAGCATGTTCAAAAATGTAGTATACTCAGAAAAATGCTGAAAGCATTTTATACTAAAAATTTCAATTATTGCAATATGTGAGAATTGATTACAGGTTTGAATAATTTTGCAGGATACTTACATATATAAATGAGAATATTACAGAATCAGAAACATCCACATGAGACAGATCATTTAAACTGACGCTGTCATGCCGAACTTACCTTTCCTCAGTTGCTTCCTCTTCTCTTCCTCTCCTAGGATCTGTTCTTCATTTCTTCCTAACTGCTCTAGTTTTCTTTAAAATACAAGACAAAGTACTATTTTGTCTTATGTATTTTTCCAATGCTTGACCAGCTTAGACCCAGGGGAGGAGCAAAGTGTGCTCCATTTCCTGTGGGTCAAAGCAATTTTCCCACAATTTTCAGCTTTCTCCTGCTGCTTCATTCGGCATTCGAATGCTGGCGAAACTACCGAATTTGGTCCTAACAGAAAGAGAACAGTTTGTCCATTCGTGTTTGGACGCAATTCAGGACTTTTATTCTGATTGGAATTTCATTTCAATGAATGAAACTCCAATCCTATTTGTGTCGTGAGTAGATAGCTTCCTAATTCCCATGGTATTAGGGAGCTATCTACTAAAAGGTTGAAATACCTAAATTGGTCTTTCAGCCAAATTTACTAATACTAAGTAAAGATTACTTAGTATTAGTAATTAATCTGTCCCTATTTGCTATACCACGAGTAGGGGCATATAGTCCCTACTTTGTCTTATGTTTTAAAGAAAACTAGAGCAGACAGGAAGAAATGACCAGATCCTGACAGAAGGAGAGAAGAGGGAGCGATTGAAGAAAGGTAAGTTCGGCATGACAGTTATGTAGAAGTTTTACGTATTTTTCTGTCAGGATAGGATAATGCCAATAATAGATTCATTTTAGATAGTGTTACTCTATCTATGTGGTCTCATTGACAAAAGAGACAGAAAGGCACCAAAGGATTAAGCTTGTAAGAATGACAACACACTTAAGCTTCAATTCAAGAGAAGGCGACAGTATTATCATTACAGGTCAATGATAGGAAAAAGTAAAATAGAAAAGAAAACATAAATAAATGTTTTATATTTCTCATGTCATGGTGAAGAAGCATTTACATCATATATTCCTGAGTCACATCAATTATGATTAATCTATAAACAATATTAAATTGTATTTTCTATTAATTGTCAACAAATTATATTAGCATTCATTCTCATTAAAATAACCTTGGCACATCAGATGTCATTCGTGATGCATACACATTGAGATATAAAAGCTTGCATAATGCAACTGACAATTGCTTGAAATACATGTTAGGTTTTTTTCCCATGCATTTTAACAAGACTAGAATTCTAGTGCTGTGACCTACAATTTCTAAGAAAAATAAATATATGCTAAATAAAAGTAAACTTTTCTCATACAAGCTGATGAAATAAAAAGTACAGATGTGCTTATGTACAAATACGTCTGATTCTGGTTGCTAAGTACCATAGTAGCATAAAACTCGTACCTGAGATTCTGGGAAGTGTTGGTCCTGTGGGAATAAGGGTTAAACAACCACCTTTTCATCCCTACAAATGATTCTTTGTAGAATGGATATCACTAATGTGCTTAGTGAAGAGATAAAACAGAAATATTTTCAACACCATCTGACTCCATGTTCTTTCAAAAATTGTCATAGGCTCTAAAACCTATGGCAACAAATGCATGGTGGCAGGGCAGGAGTTACGACCAAGGGTCCATGCTGTATCTGAGGGCTGTGTGGCACGTTAGGAATGTATAAGCAAACTTTGGAAGTATCTGGAAAGGATTTGAAATCCCTTTGTTGTGAGTGGGGACTTATCTGGGGATTGACTGACAGTATGGCATGAGCTAGAATGGCAGAAACATTGTGATCATAGGCGTGCGCACGGGGTGTGCCGGGTGTGCCTGGGCACACCCTAATCCCGCGGCACGCCTATGTATATTGAGACCGGCAGGGGAGATCTCAGGATCTCTCCTGTCGGCTCATGCAGAGCCGGCGCTATCCGAGCGCCGGCTCTGCTCTCAGCCTCCCTCCTCACTGACCCACATGCAGGGAGGGAGGCAGGAGAGGACCCGGCGGAGCTATTGCCGGCAGCTCTGCCGGGTTCCTCTCGCGAGATATGAGCGTTGCCGCGGCAACGCTCAAATCTCGCGAGAGTGAACTCTAGCCCCAGAGGGGCTAGAGTTCACTCTCCACTGGACCACCAGGGATGGAATCAGCAGCAACAAGGATCCCCCCTCCCTACAAAAGGTAAGAAGGGAGGGGGGATAGCAAGTAATGTACCTCCACCTCCACCCCCACAATCACCCACACACATACAGCACCCACAGACATACACAGCACCCACACACATACAACACCCACAGACATACACAGCACCACAGACATACACAGCACCCACAGACATACAGCACCCACAGACATACAGCACCCACAGACATACAGCACCCACAGACATACACAGCACCCACAGACATACAGCACCCACAGACATACAGCACCCACAGACATACAGCACCCACAGACATACACAGCACCAACACACATACAGCACCCACAGACATACAGCACCCACACACATACACAGCACCCACACACATACACAGCACCCACAGACATACACAGCACCCACACACATACAGCACCCACAGACATACAGCACACACAGACATACAGCACCCACAGACATACACAGCACCCACACACATACAGCACCCACAGACATACAGCACCCACACACATACACAGCACCCACACACATACACAGCACCCACAGACATACACAGCACCCACACACATACAGCACCCACAGACATACAGCACCCACAGACATACACAGCACCCACAGACATACACAGCACCCACACACATACAGCACCCACAGACATACAGCACCCACAGACATACACAGCACCCACAGACATACACAGCACCCACACACATACAGCACCCCCACACATACAGCACCCACACACATACAGCACCCACAGAAATACACAGAACCAACACACATACAGCACCCACAGACATACACAGCACCAACACACATACAGCACCCACACACAGCACCCTCACACACACACAGCACACTAACAGAACCCTCACACACACAGCACACTAACAGTACCCTCACAAACACAAACAGGACCCTAACAAACACACACACAGCACACTACCAGTACCCTCACACACAGTACATTAACAGCACCCTCACAAGCGCGCACACACAAACACCCTCACCCACATAGCACACTACCAGCACCGTCACACACACACACAGCAGTGTGTGTATGTGTGTATGTATGTGTATGTGTGTATATATATATATATATATATATACATATATATATACATATATATATGCGGCGTGTGCTTGTGCTTTAGGGTGCACACCCTAATGCAATAGGCTGCGCACGCCTATGATTGTGATATAACACAGACCTGTGCGGGACATTTGTAGATGAGAAGAAAGCTATGTAATGCGGTGTTTGGACTTCCACACTCCCTATCCCTGTTTTTGTTAATGTCATTTCTTTTTTTTGCTTTATTTATTTCCTTATTTGTTGTGGCGTTTTAAGGTTTAGGGGAGCCTAAGTCATTTTTTTTAATTTTTTTTATATTTTTATTTTTGCTGTGCAGGATTTAACAATCATGCTCACAGTGCCACAATAGCAGTGAGACACATACTGAGAACTTATATCATCATGGCAGAGAGGAAAATTTGCAAAAATATTTAAAGTGTAAGAAACAAGAGTATTAAGCAATTCAGACATGTCTATTAGATAAAGGGTAGGCAGGTCCTAAACCAGCTAGGCAATAAAGTCTAGGAGATATTATGTATAGAGATAGGAATGGTTAGCTAGACACATAGGCAGTGGGTAAATATGGAAGTTATTAACTGTACTAGACATTGCTTTGTGATGTGCCAATGGGTAATCAACATAATGTAAAATGAGGGGGAAAAAAACATAAAATCACACTACTGTTAAGTGAAATATTAACAATTTAACAGGATCTTCATCCTTCATGTTCATCCCACACCACAGGTATGCCGCTCTGTACCATCAGTCTCCACTTCAGTGTCCACTTTGTTGTACTGGATGAATAGCTTGGTGTCATGCAGGCAGACTATTATACCAGACTTCTTCCCTCTCAGGGCTCAGATTTGTAGGGCAGCAGGTGCCGTGTGCACAAGGACCCTCCTTCGTCTGTCTGCAGGGTCTCAGGCCAGAAGGTGCTTTGAGGTTCGGGGAACCCACTGGGCAGGAGGGCGGCTGTTAGGATGTACCTCCGCGTGTGGTCAGTGAGCTGTCACTCCCGTGGAGGCTCTTGACTCTGCAGACAGAGCAGCGTTGGGGGTTCGGTTATAAACCGGCTCCCAAAACTTCCAACAGATGTCATCAAATTGAGCTTTAAAGTGCTCCCTCCATCTCTGGGTTGGCAAGCTCTCCTGGAGATGTAAAGGTGTGATGCAGTGGCCATTTTGGGCATGCCATGCGGTTGCTGGAGATTCCCATTCAGTGGAGAGGTGAGTTTCCCCAGTGGGATCCGGGTATCCTCCACTGGCCAAAGGGGGGGGAGGGTTGCGGGGTGGCAGGAGAGTCTGTGGTGTTGTCCTATGTTGGAAGATTGATCACCTCTCCCTGGCAACGGGCCGCACAACAAGCGAGGCTGCATAGTAAGGTGGCTTCAGATTTGGGTGTTTCAATTCCTTGGTCCAAACAAGTTGCTACCAATGCTTTGTCGGGGCACTATTTAATGGTTTCTTGCTAGCACATGTCTGAGCTAAGAAGGGACATGTCCTAGCCCCTTGGCTGCCAGTCCCCACCCCCTGGCTAAATCATTCTTGATGGTAATGTGCATAGAATGGATGGCAATTTTTTGAAATGAAATGAAGGAGTGTATGTGGTCTACAACAATCTCTAGGTAGGTGGTTTGCATCAAAGAAACATCCACATGAATGTAAGGACCCAAAGTTTCTCAGCAGCACATTGACCCGAGCATAACAGGGCCTGGAATGCCTTCTTCCCATAGTGCATCCTGCTGCCATCTTTTCCCCAGGTAAACAGCTCACACACCTGCTCATCCAACTCATCAAAAAGAAAATGTAATTATTTAGGCAACCTTCTTTATTTGCTCCATGATCCAGTTCTGACCCTCATGTCTTCATTAAAGGCATTTTTGGTGGAAGACAAGGCACTCTGACTGATCTGTGACTAATCAGCCCTATACGCAGTGAACTGCGATGCACTGTGTTCTGACACCTTTCTATTATGGCCAACATTAAGTTTTTCAGCAATTTGAGCTACAGTAACTCTTTTGTGTGATAAGACCAGACTGGCTAGTCTTTGCTCCCTATGTGCATCATTGAGCCTTGGGCACCCATGACCTTAATATTTTCCTTCCTTAGATGGTAACCACTGCATACTAGGAACACCCCACAAGACTTGATGTTTTTGAGATGTTCTGACCCAGTTGTCTAGGCATCACTATTTGGCCATTGTCAAAGTACCTCAGATCTTTTGCTTGCCCATTTTCACTGCTTTTAATACATGGAAATCTAATTGCTGTCAATGAAGATTTAAATCCCTGTTTAAAGTAGTGCATGCCATGCTCAACTTGATCTCTGCATTACTCTCATCATTCAGTGTGGGGCTACTAAAATTTGCCCCAACTGGCAAGGAGAATCCCCGGTATTGATTAATGCCTAGGTGTCCCTGGTGTGAGCAGGGATTTAACCCTGCTCACACCAATGTATACCATTGGTGGATTTAAATACCCATTTAAAGAGCGGAGTGCAGTTCTTGCTTTGAGTGCTGCATGCAGAACATCTGTCATCACAGGGCCACTAATTCTAGTCTCAGCTCACAGAGTGATGCCCCAAATATCTAATGATACCTGGAGATCTCCTGTTACCCTGGGTTCTAATATTCCATCCACTATGTAATGTTATTATTACTGGCTTTTATATAATGCCAACTTTCAGCAGTGGCAGTGGTTTACAACATTCTAAGGCGGGAAATGTAATAATGAATGAAACAATTACAAATTGGTATAGGAACAATAGGTTGATGAAAGCCTGCTCAGACAAGTTTACAAGCATCATTAGGGGTTAAATACAATGAGTGCTCAGCATTGCAAAGAAATTCAAACAACTCTTTCTTATTCAAAAACCAGAAAAATGAATGGAACTAATAAGCTCAGCTGAGCAAAACACTAGTGGTAATAACAACTTACAAAATTTAAAAAAATTAAAGAAAGTGACACCACAATAGTACCATAAACCCGTGCAGCTAAAATACACCCAAGTGCTATGCCAATAAAACAATTATACATACATAAAATCTTGGCGAAAAATAGGGTGATAGCGTACAAATGGTAGGCGTACTTCACTACGGCATCAATATACAGGATAAAACCTATTAATATAAACATAAAAGCGACATAGTGCAGACTGTATAAAAGCGGTATCCGTGAAACAAATGTGGAGGACACTCACATATTTTAGAGCCCTTAAGGTCGGCTCTGAACTTAGTAGGTGTTGTATATCACCTCAGCGTGTTGTTAAGTCGATGGGTCCCGGTATTAAGATGAAGATCAGGAACCGCAATTAAAATAAGTAATATAGTTTATTACAACAATTAAGATAAACAAACACACGATAATAAGTGGTAAAATAATAAGCACAACGCGTTTCGACCGTAGCTGGTCTTCCTCAGGTGCATATCCTACTGAGTTTACAATATACTATTATATAGATATAGATAATTGAAGCATTCAAAACACATGTTAAGGAAAACCCATATATTGTAGAGAAAATGAAAAGAAAAACGCCACTTTTAACATTCCACTTAGAAAAAGGTTTGAGAAACTCAGAAATGACAGAGAGAAAGATGTTTTTTTAGGAAAACCAGAAATAGAACATGGGACGCCATTAAAAAGAGGAAGAAAACACAGCTACATAACATGACAAATAGCCCATGGTGTTTACATAAGGCTCAGGACAGTACTCACAACTTGATCCAGAAGCACCCTCTATCGAGAACCAACCTATCGAACCGCGGAGGGGACGATTTGCTACAGCGTCAAAACGGCGTCAGGAGAGGAGATGCCGTAAAGAGAACTCGCTTTGCTGCTACCGAAACCGGCGCCTACACATCATGTCTCTCCTCCATCTCCAGACTTATATTATTACCCTGATGGGGGTGTTGTTTGGTTTTATCTTTATCTATATGTTTTCTCATATTTTTCTCCTTATCGTTGTTTGCATTTTACAATCTTCAAATATGAGTATGTACAGCTTAGACCTACAAGCTATATAGCTCAACACATAGTTAATAATGGCTATGCGAGAGTAGCTGAAACCCACAACGTTATCACAGGACTTTTTTAGACAAGCTGACAATTACACACCTGGGCAGTCATTTAGGCACCAGGCTGACAGATAGCAGACCTCAACAGGATCCACCACTTTAGACACACTAGCCCAGCATGCACTCAACCTATGGGTTGACCAGCAAATATACTGTACCTTACTCTGAAACTTATCCATCATGCATTGTTATGTCTTTTTATCCCAAAAATATACGCAAACCTAACAAGTCACGATATTACGCTGGACTATTTTAGACAAGCTGACATTTACACACCTGAGCAGTCATTTAGGCATCAGGCTGACAGCTAGCAGACCTCAACAGGACCCACTACTTTGGACACACTAGCCCAGCATGCACTCAACCTGTATGTTGACCAGCAAATATACTTTACTTTAATCTTATCTCTTCTCATGACAAACACAGACTATCTAAACAATCACTACTTTCAAGTAATAGTAGAACCCAATCTGTATCAAACTGTTTTTCAAATCACACGCTTACTGAAATTGATCTATCTTGAACCGTTATCTTTTTATCTTAAAAATATATGCAAACCTAACAAGTCATGATGTTACGCTATGACTATACAACTCGAGCCTGCTGACGTTGTTATGACAATACAGGCACTGTGTAACCACCTGCATATTAAAAATAAAGAATTTAAAAAAAAGAGGAAGAAGGTTAGAAGAGGATTTAGAGGAGGGAGAGTTAAATTGGGAAAAAAGAAGGAAAAGGACAATGTTATAAGAAATTTGAATCTTTCTGGAAATGAATTGACCCCAACCCAAGAAAAATATTTAACAAATGGTTTTAAGTTTGCTCCTAGCTGTTCTATTAACACATTTGAAGCATATGTGGACATTAACCATTGCATTAGAAAGTTATGTTTAAAAATATATGTTAATAGACAAAATTTTAATAATAATAAAATCCAAATATGACCAGTGAAACAAATTCAGCAATGGTACACACTAATTTTAAAAATAAGTCTACTTTTTACCCACATTTTTAAAAATCAGGGAATATGAAAATCTTTGAGAAAGCCTGTCTAGACGAAATTTATAAAATTAAACCATTATCCAAATATCAACAGAATTTGTCGTTAAGTGAGAGGAAAATTATTGAAGATCTAAAAAAAGATAATTCCATTGTAATCAAACCGGCGGATAAAGGAGGAGGTGTAGTTATTTTAGACAAGGAACAATATTTATCAGAAATCAACCGCCAATTACAGGATAACACTACATATATTAAGCTTTCGAAAAATCCTACAGATGATATTAAAAGGGAATATTATGATTTTTTAAAAACTGATGTAAATAATAAAATATTAAATAAAGGAGAATTTTTGTATTTAGAGCACATAAAAATACAGTTATATATATTTTACCCAAGATACATAAGGACCCTGTTAACCCTCCGGAAAGACCTATTGTATCTGGGATTAATTCAATCCTCTCATCCCTCTCCCAGTAGATTGACTTGTTTTTGCAACCTCTTGTTAAAACTTGTCCATCACACCTTCAAGATTCAATAAGTCTTCTCCATCTTTTAAATGATTTTAAATGGGAGGAAAGTTACTTTTTAATCACATGTGACGTGACAAGTTTATATACCATTATAGAACATACCAAAGGATGTGAGGCAATAGAATTTTATCTTAGACAGTCTAATAGATTTGCAGACGAACAGATTAATTTTATTGTTGGGGGAATTCAAATGATTCTCTCTAATAATTATTTTTGGTTCGAGGATAATTTTTATTTCAGACTAGGGGTAGCGCTATGGGACCAAGTTTGCCCCCAGCTACGTCAACTTATTTATGTCCTATTGTGAAAGATAATTTATTTATCAGGATGGCAGGCTGGGGGAGAATTTGGTCCTCTATAGAAGGTATATAGATGACATTTTTATGATTTGGAGAGGATCTGAGGATGATTTTAACATGTTTTACAAATCTCTTAATGATAATAACTGGGGAATTGAACTCAGCAAATGTATTAGCCCCACCAATATAGATTTTTTTAGATTTAAACATTTACGTTTTTAACAATACCTTGAGAACCCGGACATAGTTTAAGCAGGTATAGTTTTATCGAAAAAGAAAGTTGTCATTATCGTCCCTGGCTGGAGAATGTGCCTAAGGGCCAATTTTTAAGACTAAGATGGAACTGCTCCACTACTGAAGATTTTATGGAGCAGTCGTCTGTCATCAAAAATCTATTTGAACAAAAGGGTTTTAATAGAGAACTTCTCCAAAAAGACATTTTAGAAACATGTAAAGTAGATAGGTCCCAACTTTTAAAATATAAGGAAAAGAAGAAAGAAGAAAATCTAATTAACAAATTCCTTTTATTTTTAATTATAGTAGTAATGCGGGAGTTTAAAAAAGATTCTAAATCATAACTGGCACATTCTTAAACAACACTTTTATACAGTCTGCGCTATGTCGCTTTTATGTTTATTTTAATAGGTTTTATCCTGTATATTGATGCCGAAGTAAAGTACGCCTACCATTTGTGCGCTATCACCCTATTTTTCTCCAAAACACTAGTGGTGATTGGCTGATTACAGCATATGCTTTAACCTTTTTACAGAATATTTTATTTTAATAACGGTCACTTAAAGGGACACTTTAAGTACTAAACCAACTTTAATACATTTTCTGTCTAATTAATATGCTCCTTTTTTTGCATGCTCAAATATAATTATTTTTGTGAAAAATTAAATAAAGATTTGCATATGTTTGCACCATAAGACAGTCTCCCTAACATCATGCCTTAGCCCTGTATGTACACAGTTCAGACACTGGCAGCATTGGACATGGAACCGAGCTACAGGGTGACTAGAGGTAAGCATGACAAGAAGAGGACACGCAGGCAGACATACAGCAAGTATATGTCTACAAGACTGTCTGACCCTCTGCCCCATGTTTGGCTTCCTGACTGGGCACATTTACTGAACAGCACATTCACAGCCTAGTGTTGTATGTGTGCACCAGGCTATAAAAAGACTACCATTTTGGTTGATGTGACCATTGACTGTGGGTTGGGGGTGGCTTGATTATACCTGTATGTGGCAGGGAAGAAGGGGTCTGTCTGTGTTAGAGTGTGGTGTCTTTATTCCCTGTCTGTCTGTGTGTGGAGGGGAGTCAGTGACCCTGCGTCTGTGTGTGTTTGAATTTGGAGGTGTTATGTTCTCTTGTACAGAACTACTGGCATTTCATGTTGTGCATGCACTAGAATATGATAGTGCTGATTAGGAAAATTTGAAAAATGCAAAGGAAAATTAGATTTCTCACATGATTCAATGAACCCGCTTTTCAGTGAAATTAGTACAGATAGCATTGCAAACTAAATTTCCTTATTTTAGATAAATTGAATTGTATTGACATGATTGACAGCATCAAATACACTATTCTCATAATCACCTAATTTGGAAGCTGGTTGAAGTCTAGCCTGAAGAGCAGCTTGTCAGAGGTGAAAGTGGAAGGAAAAATGTGCTTAAAAAAATGTTTTGGAAATTTTATTAAATGCAATCTTTTTTTTTTGTAGTGTTAATAGATCATGCACATTAATAAATGCTAGGTACAGTAATCTTTTGATTCTCATATTCTTCACTTTGTAAAACAAGTGAGAAGATTGAATTACAAGTGTTTGAAAGGTGAGCTTCACAATTTGTTACTGAAAAATAGACCGCTAAAAAATTGAATAGTAACTGCGTAATGTGGCTGTGTCACTTTTGGGTTCTTCGCATTTCATGCAAACAGAGCACAAAGTGGCATGCATGCAGATGTGCAGTGGACCAGTGGAGAAGGAAAGTTGCCTGACACTCTCTTACATAATGCCATCATCTTTCTTAGATGATTTGTCTCCAGCTCCTGGTAGATGAAATGCCAGGTCGCAATTATACCCGCATGCTTCAGTGTGATATTGTGGAATTCTTGTATTAGTAGATGCCTTTCTCACAGTATTCACTAGTAACAGCTGCTGACATAAGACAAAGGTTGGTGACAGCTCTGGCTTTGTTCATAAACCACTGTAATCCCTACTTTATCTCATGCTATCTGTTTATTGGCCTGAAATTTCAATGAGAATCCAGTGCAGTCAATATGAGTACTTGATGTAGATTTCAACCTTATGAAATACAAAGAAGTGACAAAGCCACATGAAATGTTTTATTAGTATATGGCCAACATTGCTATAAAAAAGGTGTGATGAAGCTGCAATGTACTATATTAACAAATTTACAGTTACATGGAATGAGTAAGTTTAATAAATAAAACCCTGACAGGGACAGTGTGTAGGACCTCTAATGACTAGATCCGTGCAAAAATGTGTTAGCCTGTAGTATAGGTATAGTGAAGGATCTATCTCTAACTGCTATGGATCTACATAGCATCATTCTAGTACTCCCAATAATGATTTGGGTTAAGAATACAGTTGCATTATCTTCTACATTACCTTCTTGGTAACCAGGTGGATCCTGAAATGTTCATTAATACAGATGTAGAACCCCTAAAATATGATTTATGCCTGGGACCTTACTGAAACCTTCATGGGTCAATCTGACCAGTGTGCTGAAGAAACCTCGCTTGGGTATTCTAGAGTCTTGTTACACAGACTGATCTGTTTATAGCAGGGTTAACTGCAGTGTTCATGATAACAAAATAATTTAGCAATGCAAATAATGAAACAAACAAGTAGAGGTTAAGAATGTTTTGTGCATGCTCATTAGCGGCACACTGTGGATACAGATCTGCCTGCAGGATTTGCTTTCTATTATCAAAAACCATTGGTAATTATTTTAATTCCAACATGTCCTGCAGATGTGGGTTAAACCGTATGAACAACAAATACAAGACATTTTCAGGAATTACATATTCATTGTATAAGAAGGTTAAAGGACCACTAAATGCACTCAGACCACTTTATCCCAATTAAATGGTCTGGGTGCAGTGTTAACCCTGCAATTTTAAAACATTGTCATTTTGTAGAAACTGCAATATTTATATTAGAGGCTTACGCACCTCTAGTGGCTGTCATACTGACTGCCATTAGAGGTGCTTTCTGTGCAACAACCTAGTGAAACTCGGTCATGAGCCATTCGACATCCATGAGGATGTTGAACGTCATCAAATGCAGCTGGCCGCGTATGCACATGTCGTCTCCAATGCTCCTCTATGTCCTCATAGAGCATTTAATTGAATGATCTATCGCCAAGCAAGCAATGCCACCATGATGAGGTCTCAGCAGGCAGAATGGGCAGCAGTACCAAGTGAGTTTCAACACTGGAAAACACATTTTTAAATTATTATTTTTTATTAACTTATTTTTATTGTTCATGGTGGGGCTCTAAATCTAATTAGGCACAATAGCTTTAGGAATATAGGTTTGTGTTCGTAATGCTATAGTGTTCCTCTAATAGAGATGATTCTGTAATATTTATTTTATTTCTTCAAAATGTGTATATTTACTTTAGGAAGATAGGGTAAATTTAAAAATACCCTACACAATGTTCATAAACAGCGAATATGAAAATTGTAGACCAGCATGCCTTGAAAAATGTCAATTTGTCATGTTAAATTGTTAGGAAATGCAGGACTGTAATATTCATATATAATATTGTGTACTCTTAACTCCCACACACCAACCCTTCTCAACGCTAAGTTCTTTTGTTGGGGAAAGAAAGGATCTCCCTTTCAGCAAGCTGTCACTTATTGGCAAAAAACATGATTAGCTAGTGTTAAAGAAAACCAAGGACAAAATGCAATAATACATTGCAGACATCTAGGCGTCTGCAATCAAATCATTCATTCATTCACTGTTTAGAAACCTGCTGACACAAATCAGTGCCAATATTGCCCATCTGTGCCGTGGAAAGTTACTTTTTAAAAATCAAAAAAGGAATTTTCCTAAGTTTGAAACATAATAAAGAATGTCTTAATTTCAGGTACAATAGTATTTAATTTCTCATGTATATCTCTACAGCTTTTTCACTACATTTGCTGTTATGTACAGATTTTACAAGTTAAATATATCATTTTTGCATTTACTGGTTATCTTGGTAGTTAATAATGTCACTGTGTTTTCTTGCATGAGCATGAAAATAAACTCACTGATAAAACAGCTCTGTCAACCTCCCCAACAAAAAAAAAACCAGAGCATTTCATTTGATAAATGCAGAGCTAACCTCCATGAAGTTTTGTAATTTCCCCTGGTCATTATATAGAAAAAAAATCTATGTAAGGTCTTGCAGGATCCTCTAAAGACGTCAGTGCTCTACTCATGCGCATGTGCGAGAGTACAGCACTGACGTAAGCTTCTGGAGGGTGAAGCGGCATGAGTTAAAGGAACACTATAGTCACCTAAATTACTTTAGCTAAATAAAGCAGTTTTAGTGTATAGATCATTCCCCTGCAATTTCACTGCTCAATTCACTGTCATTTAAGAGTTAAATCACTTTGTTTCTGTTTATGCAGCCCTAGCCACACCTCCCCTGGCTATGATTGACAGAGCCTGCATGAAAAAAAAACTGGTTTCACTTTCAAACAGATGTAATTTACCTTAAATAATTGTATCTCAATCTCTAAATTGAACTATAATAACATACAGGAGGCTCTTGCAGGGTCTAGCAAGCTATTAACATAGCAGGGGATAAGAAAATCTTAATTAAACAGAACTTGCCATAAAGAAAGCCTAAATAGGGCTCTCTTTACAGGAAGTGTTTATGGAAGGCTGTGCAAGTCACATGCAGGGAGATGTGACTAGGGTTCATAAACAAAGGGATTTAACTCCTAAATGGCAGAGGATTGAGCAGTGAGGCTGCAGGGGCATGTTCTATACACCAAAACTGCTTCATTAAGCTAAAGTTGTTCAGGTGACTATAGTGTCCCTTTAAAGTTTGATGATGGCGGCACATGTGAGTAGAAGATGCGACATCATATATCTCACCTTTGTTTCACTCCCTGACCGCTGCATTCCCAGCAATGTTATCACCATTTGGGGTCTTTGCAAAATATCACAAACGTGACAAAGCCACTTTAATTTTTTTTACAAAGGCAAAGTAGAAAAATACAGCTAGAAATTAAAATATGGTTAGTGCAAATGACGTTCCTCGATATTAATACTACAACTAAAAAAAATTGAATATAATATTTTTTTTTGACTGTACCACAACATGTGTAGTTAGTTCAAAGTGACCTCACATTGGGTTGGAAGCTGTGTCACCCTTCAAGTTTAATGATGGTGAGATGAAATTGCATTAGAACTGATATATCACAATCAAGAAGGATGCCAATGTTACAAAAAAAAAAAAAAAGAATATTAATAAAAAGCACTGGAACAATTTTTACTCAAGGAGGATGTGAGAGCAACCAACAATGTTCATGGTGTGCCATACAGAGCACATTACTGTAGTAGTTGTGATGCCCTGGATCCCTTCCCAATGTAAGAAGACAAACTGTTTTAGAACAGTTTGACTTCTTACCTGGAATCTGCCAGGTGCTGTTTTGTATTTCTAGCACTTTAAAGTATTTAAAGTGCACTCTAAATAGGTGCAGACCACAATGCTACCCTGCCTAATTAGTGGGTAAAAATACCCCAAGAGTGTTCTCCACTGGACCATTAGGGATAATACCCCCACCTGACAAAAAGAAAACAGGAGAAGGGGCATATGGAAAAAAACACATTTCCCAACACACACATATTCAACCTCCTTCCTCACATTCCACTCAACACTCAGACATCACACACTACACTCAGCCACACTCAAACCTCCCTCCACACACAATTCATTGACCACACACAACACTCAACCAGCGTACACAGGTACATTTAGCCTGCAGTGGAGTGAAGAGTGAAAGACCTGCTCCTTTTGGCTAGGATACTGGTGCAGTGGAATTATGGGAGTCCATCAATTAAGTTACAATTAAGTTACAAGTTCTTACTAAAACATTTTTATTGTAGTCACAGGACAAAGAGGGCATCTGAGTACAATTGCATTAAAAATTATATATTTTGTAGGAAGGGTATGTCAAGGCACTTGGGGGTATGAGGACAGTTACTATTCTGAAATCCACTTGTATTCTCCTCTGATTACTATTTACTTTATTACCAAGATAATGCGTATTTTTCAGCTGTCTGCAATGAACAAAACATACAAAAGCATTTGAAATAACTCAACACAATGAATGCTTCAAGTGCTTTTCCTTAATTCAACTGAAAATACAACTTGTAATGACTACACTAGTCTCAAAATTATTCAACCTCTTCACCAAAAGTATCTTTAGTACTTTGTAGAGCAACCTTTCGCTCTTATGACCTGCTGCAAATGCACTGCCGGAGATGCATTGGAATGAGAAGCATTGAAACAAGAAACAAGATGCATTGTCAGATACCAGTATCTTGCAGCGTTCCTCAGGAATTTTAGCCCATTGCCAAGCAATGGCCTCCAGTTCAATAAGATTCTTGGGTTTGCATGCTTGCGTCTTCTTCAAATCCCACCAGAGATTTTCTATGGGGTTTAAGTAAAGTGACTGTGATGGCCACTGTATAATTTTTCCTGACTCTGCAACCAAACCTTGGTGGAATTTAAGGCATGCTTGTGATCACTGTCTTCTTTGACTATAGTGCCCTGAGGGTTCCCCCACCCTCAGAGTCCCCCTCCCGCCGGGCTCTTGGTTGGTGGAAGGGGTTAAACTTACCTCTTTCTCTAGCACCGGGCGGGGAGCTCTGCTCCTCTTCTCCTCCCTCTTCTTCCGTCACCGGCTGAATGCGCATGCGCGGCAAGAGCTGCGCGCGCATTCAACCAGTCCATAGAAAAGCATTATCAATTATGAAAATCAATTATGAAAATCACAGTGAGAAGCGCGGAAGCCCTCTAGCGGCTGTCAATGAGACAGCCACTAGAGGCTGGATTAACCCATAGGTAAACATAGCAGTTTCTCTGAAACTGCTATGTTTACAGAAAAAGGGGTTAATCCTAGCTGGACCTGGCACCCAGACCACTTCATTAAGCTGAAGTGGTCTGGTTGCCTATAGTGGTCCTTTAAGGTGCATTTTTAGTTGAAGTTGGGGAAACCTCTTAAAGCATTCATTGTGTTGAGCTATTTCAAATGTTTTTGCTTGATTTGTTCATTGCAAACAGCTGAAAGTCTGTACATTTTAACAATATATCTGATTTTCAATGTCGGTTGAATAATTTTGATTACAACTGGAGATACAGGCAGCTTGCCAATGCAATTGTGGTCTGGTGAGAATTGTCTGGAAGGGCGCTAATCCTAACTACTCAAGTCTTGAGCAGATAGGACCATTGATTTAACTTTGATAATATTGGTTTTGCAATTATTTAAGTGCCACACTATATCAGTAGCTCACTGATGATATAGCTAAGCAGCAAAAACTCTGGTAGACTTTTCCAATTGCATCATGCCGTTAGAAAAAATAACTTCAGTATTGATTTTAGTAGCATAAGAGCACAGTAATGTGTGCCACCAAAAGACAATATATTTTGTACAATAGAAGTCAATGAGACAGTTGGTCATGTATGGTTGGATGAGCTACTAAAGTCAAGATCGCATGAGGGGCATCAGTCCTGTTTTCTAAACATAAGGCATGAAGTGTTTGCCAAATTTAATATTTTCTTACTGTGCTTTACCGCATTTTTAAAGCTTATGTGCCAAGTGTTTCATCTGAAATTTTGGGAAGTATGACAAAAATGAATAGACTTTGTGAAGATATTATCTCCATGAAGTATCAGCTGTCTCATATGCATGATTATAGGCATGATCAATTGTCATCTCAGCCAGCACATTCGGTCTGTCCAATATTGTGAACTGTGGTAGTAGGCTTGCTTTATACAAATGAAGTATTATTCAGTGAAGCAAATTGATGCATGTTGTGTCAATACCAATGCTCTCTGATGTGGAATATTGTTAGCTTTGACTAAGGGTATGGTTTTCAAAATTATGAAAAATAAAATTTGGATGTTGTGTATCTCATATTAAAACTTTTAACTCTTGTCCAATCCCAGCTGCTTCCCCTACATTACCAGATTCTATTTATCACTAAACAGTTGTGCAAATACACAATGGGGTAGATTTATCAACATGTCTCTAAATACTGTGGCATTTTGTGCTGTGAATTGCCAATTCTGACAGTCATTTCTATTTTTTACTTTTGTAAACATTCTTCTTATGAATTAATACAAGAAAGGAAAACACAGGTTGTCAATCAACAAATAAATAATAAACAAAAATAGAAAATTATGAAAAGAGTCATTACATAGTTACATAGCTGAAAAGAGACTTGTGTCCATCAAGTTCAGCCTTCCTCACATATGTTTTTGCTGTTGATCCAAAATAAGGCAAAAAACTCAGTCTGAAGCACTTCCAATTTTGCAACAAACTAGGAAAAAATTCCTTTTTGACCCCAAAATGGCAGTCATATAATTCCTTGGATCAAGCAGCTATTACCCCACTAATTAAAAATGATATCCCTGTATGTTATGTTTTGGGAACTATTTATCCAATTGCTGTTTGTTTAATCATCTGTATGGACTCTGATAAAACCACCTCTTAAGGCAGAGAATTCCACATCCTTATACGTCTTACTGTAAAAAAAAACCTTTTCTTTGCCTTAGATTAAATCTCTTTTCTTCCAGCCTAAATCCGTGACCTCTTGTCCTATGTATAGTCCTGTTTATGTATATATTTCCAGATAATGGTTTGTACTGGTTCCGAATATATGTATATAATGTTATCATATCCTCTCTGAGGCGCAGTTTTTCCAAACTAAAGAGATTTCATTTTTTTTAACCTTTCTTCGTAACTAAAATGCTCCATTCCTTTTATCGATTTTGTAGCTTGTCTCTGCACTTTTTCTAGTGCCATGATATCCTTCTTTAGAACAGGTGCCCAAAATTGCACAGCATATTCAAGATGTGGTCTTACCAGCAATTTATAAAGAGACAAAATCTTTTTTTTAATGATGCAGATTTATGTAGAGGAAAGGACACTCAAAACACATAGACTAAGTGAATTCCCACTCACATTTGTCACAACCTCAAATCAGCTCTAGTTTAAGAAGCATGAAATCAGGTGATTCCAATATATGGGTCAAGCTATTTAAGATAGAGCTAAAATGAAGCCCCCATGACTCCATGTGTTTGTATGTAGTGTTGGCGTTTGAATGCTGAGATGTATGCATATATACACACATACACTGCCACACACAGTGTGATACACACATACACTAATACACATGCAGATATACAGATATACACTGACACAGATACACACACTGACACAGATACTGATACACAGATGCACAACCTGACACACATGCAGATACACAGACACACAGATACAAATAATGACGCACATGCAGACATACACACTGACACACACAGATACAAAGATACACACACTGACTACACATAGATACACAGATACATACAATGTGAACTTACATATACGCACAATGACACATACAGATACACAGCCTGGCACACATGCAGATACACAGACACACAGATACAAACAATGACAAACATGCAGATACACATACACATAGATACACACACTAACACATGTAGATACACAGATACACACAATGAAAATATACAGACACACACAATGACACACAGATACAAACCGGACATGCATGCAGACACAGACACACAGACTATATACAGATACACACAAATATACATACTGACACAAACACACACAGATACACACACACACACACACTGACAACATACAGATACACAAACTGACAAATACAGTTACACAGACACACACTGACACATAGACACATACACCGACACACATGCAGAAATACACATAGACAGACATTCTGAAACACACATACACACAGACATATTGAAACACACAGACACGCACAGACAGACATAGTGACACACACACAGACAGACATACTGGAACAGACACAGACAGAAATGCTGGCACACACAGACCTTTGGCACACATTCACACAGACATACTGGCACACACACACAGACAGGCATAGTGACACACATTGGCAAACTGACAGACATACTAACAGACAGACATGCTGACACACACAGACATATATCCTGAAGCACACATACACACAGACACTGACAGACATACACACAGACATACTGACACACATACTGACTGACACACAGACAGGCACACTGACACACATACACTCAGATACACTGACAGACACACAGACAACCATGCTGGAACACAGACATACGGACACACACAGCAGTAATAGGGCCCGGGGCAGCTGCCCTGTTTGCCCCACATTAAAGATGGCCATGGTTCGTTTAGTATGCCCAAAGGAGAAGATGGTGATGGTGTGCCCCAGAGTATCATGCCATATTTATTGAAGTACCGGGTACTCAGAATTTCCTTGTAAATTTCCATGAAAAGACTGCTCCTTTAAAGGAATTACTCAGTTCCCGGATCTTCCATTCAATATATCGTATATTAAGTTATAGCATAAATACAGTACACAATCTTTTTCACACCCTTATTGTACAGAAATGGTTTGATCTATTTTCTCTCACTGCAAAGGGAAATGTGATCCTGAGACCTTCTGGAGATGACAGAAATTCAGCCAATTCCTTGCTTTCCTGGAAAATGAAAAATATCTTATTTCAGTAAAAGGACATTACTTCTGTGTCTACTCCAGTCGCAAATTATGATGTAAATTGTTTTGACGTGTTTTTTCTTAAAGAGAAACTTCCACCCATGATTATTCATATAATACTTAAATAGCCCTATATTTATTTAATATATATTTGTGAAGAAATTAAACATAATGTTCTTAATTCTCTTCTTAATTTGCTAAACCTTTACTATTAATTTAAATAAAAAACTAATATCTCATAAAAAAAAAAGTTCAATACAAGTTGCGGGGGATTTTCAATGTTTTATTGAATGGTGTAAATTAGGCTGTGCAAAAGTAATTACATCTCTGCTGAAACCTTTAGTAAATAAAGCTGTAACAGTGAAAGTTTAGGTTTTTAGTATTTTGTAGACTTTTATTTTTTAAGATATTTGTGAAAAGAATATGCGCTGTATATATTTGTGTTATGTTCGTTAATATAAATTAAACTCAATTATTTATTGTTCTTATTTTTGGCTTGATTTTTATCAAAGTGATAAACTCATTGTAAACAGTGTTGCACATAAAAATCGACTCAGTTTCACTCAGAAAAAATGTCTCAGATATCTATCTAAATAGCTCACGCAAGTTAGTTGTCAACTCACAATATAAACCATTACATTAGATTTATCACTTCTACGTTATTTATTTGAGAGGCGTATAGAACAATGATAAGAAGTGATATAAGTGAGGGTGCGGATTTGTGAGTTGTATTTCATCAGAACACATTATCACATAGCACAGACTTATATGCATCCATATACACTTAGGCAACACTTTGTTTATCACTTATCACATTTTATATTATCTTTTAACAATGTGTAAGATAGCGTTTTATGTTTTTACTGTTTGTGGGAGTGTGACTGAGTGTGATTGTGAGTAAAATGAAAGGAGAAGTAGCAAGGTGGGTTTGAGAGGGTGGATTGTATGTATCAGAGCATTAATAAAGTGTTTGGGAATGGGCATAAAGGATTTGGGTACTGACCTAGAGAGTAAAGACATACCAGGCAGGGTTGAGGAGGGACAGCAAGTTTGAAGGTAAGGATAGATCCAACAAGGTGATGGTCCGCTAGCTAGTGGTGTGGGAGTGTGACTGAGTGTGATTGTGAGTGAAATTAAAGGAGAAGAGATAGCAAGGTGGGTTTAAGAGGGTGGGTTGTATGTAGCAGAGCATTAATAAAGTGTTTGGTATTGGGCATAAAGGATTTGGGTACTGTCGGAAAGAGTAAAGACATACCAGGCAGGGTTGAGGAGGGACAGCAAGTTTGAAGGTGAAGATAGATCCAACAAGGTGACGACCCACCAGCTAATGGGACTGTGGACTGTGGACTAATGGGACTGTGGAGTGGAAAACACTTACATACATCCATTACCATCAGTCAGGGAATCTGTGAATCATTGACCAGTCCACTGGTGAGTGGCTGTGGTGTATACCTTCATGGCTTGTAAGAACATTCTGCTCACAAATGACAAAACAATGACAATGCTAATATGGAGGAATTCCTGGAGAGATGTTGTGAAGACGTCTGAGTGATTAAGATGACTGTTGATTAAATTAAGAACTTGGAGAGGGACCTTATGAACTTGTTCAACAGGCAGAATGTTTTTGAATCCCACGGTGCATGAATTTTCTTGTCATTAATCCCCTGGGAAACAGTGTACAGTTCACCACTGTGCTCTAATCTTGAGCAGAACCAGGACATACATGACCTGCTAATTATCTCAAAATTTGTGGGAGTTACCACTGCCATTATAGGTTAGAATACAGTACAACCCAACAAACAAATGGAAGACAAATCTATCTAGTAATGGATTAGAAAAGCAAAAAGTAATAAAGATGTAAGTACTGTACATGTAGCTTGGAGGGAGTTGTGGAATACTTCCAAAGACAAAATATGCAAAGGACAATTCTCCACTGCCCATTCAATTTCAGCTCTCTACTTAAAGTAAAGATCCTGAATATACATCTCTTGGAAAGAATCTGCAGTAGGCCACTCCATCCCAATCCATTTGCAAACAACCCTTTCAAAACTCTGAAAACAAAAATTTATTTTTACAATAACATACCAAAAAGAACTTAATTAAATTGAGACCTGTTTTATGTTACTAAGATGTTCCCTAATCTGTTCCTTTACATTTTTTTCTGTCTTGTCGAGGTTTAGCACCTTACATAAAGTACATTTAAAAAGATAACCCATAATTATTGTGTTACAATTATTATTTGTTCATTTTGGGTAGCTCTTTCCTGTTACTATGGAGACAAATGTATCCTATTTTACAAGAAAACCACCACTCTTACATAGTTTGCTTCTACCTATATAAATGTCCATTATAGCATAAACCATGAACAGTTGTCTGCGTCTCGCTTATCGGTGTCACTTGCAAGGTTCACATTAGCTAAAATTGTGGATCTTTTAATACAAATAAAATTTTACTCTGCATAAAGAGTAATGATACTTCTAGACTGTGCCTTTTTTAAAGCTTTGAACTGACTAAGCAAGTTCTAGGTAATTCTGTGCCAACTTGCCTTTGAGATTCAGAATAGCTTTCTTTGATTAGAATTTTCTTGTTTTTGACTCATAGCTTATAGGAACCCTTCCTGAACTTTGATCTTTTGACCTGTTCACTTTAGGATGTTTGAGTCCTGAGCTCTGCTCTCCTAATCAACCATCAAAAAGCTCCAGGTCCTCCACTGTCCAACCGCGGCCATCGCAACACGCACTGACAGACACAAACACGCTCTCTGACAGACACACACACTCACTCTCTGACAGACACACACACACACTTACTGACAGACACACACACTCACTCTCTGATGGACAGACACACACACACTCTTTGACAGACAAACACACACTCTCCAACAGACACGCACACACTCTCTGACAGACAGGCACACACACACACTGACAGACACATTTATGGAGCACGTTGATGTCACGTCAGAATGTGACGTGGCGTTGCGTGCCTCCGTGCACCTCCAGGTCCTCCGCTGTCCAACCGCAACACTGACCAACACACACTGACAGACACACACACACTCACTGACAGACACACACACTCACTCTCTGACAGACACACACACACACTGACAGACACACACACACACTGACAGACACACACACGCACTCACTGACATACACACACACTCACAGACAAACACACTGACAGACACACACTCTCACTCTTTAACAGACACGCACACACTCTCTGACAGACAGACACACATTCACTGACAGACAGACACAAACACACACACACACATGTCTGCGAGTTTGAAATGCTTGGTCTATACATATCAATGATGTGCACTTAGTATGGAGAATTGATAAATTAATTTTATAAATTAACACAAAAGCATTCTAAGATTAAAAATATTAATTGAAATAAATGTTTCAATTAGTTGTAAAATATGTATCCATGCAGGTATGAACCTTAGATTGGACAAAAAAAAAAAAGTCAAGTTGTAGACTATTTATTTAGTACTACAAGCAAATATTTTATGCAAAAATGAGAGAATAAAAATCTAAAATGAACAATCAATAGCTACTTCAAAAGTTGAAAATGTAAAGATGAAAACTCCACTCTAATTTTTTTTTATCTGGCTAATATTACAGCTTTTAATTAACTTCACAACATTAATTTTTTTGTCAACAGACCTTAATCCAGAGACACCTTTGTCTAGAAAAGTTTAAAGTGTTTAACAGTCAAAGTCATCTAAACACTGAAGGAAGGAGATTAAAGATCTGTAAATCTGATGTCTGTACTAAGTAAGATATGAGAATCAATCATTAAAACGTGTGAAGGTCAGTCTATAATTACCTATATCCAATATACAAAGTTATCCTTTCTGACTTTGAAAGTGCGGTTGATAGTTCTGCATATGACAATTTTTGGTAGTGTTGATTGTTTATGTATTTATCTATATTTTTTTTACATAAAGCAGCCAGTTATTAAGATTAAAAATATCAAGACCCTTATCATTTATGAAACTGTAAATTAAAACTTGCAATGACTATTTAAGCACTAGTAATTACTATTAATAAACAAAAACACGGAAATGTCTGAATTGTATATCTTTAGCAATCAAGAGTTCATATACCGTACATACTCGAGTATAAGCCGACCCGAATATAAGCCGAGGCTCCTAATTTTACCCCAAAAAACTGGGAAAATTTATTGACTCGAGTATAAGACTAGGGTGGGAAATGCAGCAGCTACTGGTAAATTTCTAAATAAAATTAGATCCTAAAAAAAATTATACTAATTGAATATTTATTTTCACTGTGTGTATATAATGAATGCAGTGTGTGTGTGTATGAGTGCAGTGTGTGTATGAATGCAGTGTGTGTGTATGAGTGCAGTGTGTGTATGAATGCAGTGTGTGTGTATGAATGCAGTGTGTGTGTATGAGTGCAGAGTGTGTGTATGAGTGCAGTGTGTGTATGAGTGCAGTGTGTGTATGAGTGCAGTGTGTGTATGAGTGCAGTGTGTGTATGAATGCAGTGTGTGTGTATGAGTGCAGTGTGTGTGTATGAGTACAGTGTGTGTATGAGTGCAGTGTGTGTATGAGTGCAGTGTGTGTGTATGAATGCAGTGTGTGTATGAGTGCAGTGTGTGTGTATGAGTGCAGTATGTGTATGAGTGCAGTGTGTGTATTAATGCAGTGTGTGTGTATGAATGCAGTGTGTGTGTATGAGTGCAGTGTGTGTATGAGTGCAGTGTGTGTATGAGTGCAGTGTGTGTATGAATGCAGTGTGTGTATGAAGGCAGTGTGTATGTATGAATGCAGTGTGTGTGTATGAGTGCAGTGTGTGTGTATGAGTGCAGTGTGTGTGTATGAGTGCAGTGTAAGTGTGTGTGATGCAGTGTGTGTTTGTGTATGTTGGGCATTTTTATTATTATTTTTTTAATATATATTATTTTATTATTATATTTTTTTATTTTTTTCGTCCCCCTCCCTGCTTGATACATGGCAGGGAGGGGGGCTCTCCTTCCCTGGTGGTCCAGTGGCATTGGCAGTTCAGTGGGGGGAGGGGGGCTGGCAGAGAGCACTTACCTCTCCTGCAGCTCCTGTCAGCTCCCTTCTCCTCCGCGCTGGTCCGGTCAGCTCCTCTGTCAGCTCACAGTGTAAGTCTCGCGAGAGCCGCACTATGACCCCGCGGCTCTCGCGAGACTTACACTGGGAGCTGACCGAGGTGCTGAACGGACCGGCGAGGAGGAGAAGAGAGCTGACAGGAGCTGTAGGAGAGGTAAGCGCTCGCTGCCAGCCCCCAGTCTGTATTATGGCAATGTAAATTGCCATAATACAGACATTAACTCGAGTATAAGCCGAGTTGGGGTTTTTCAGCACAAAAAATGTGCTGAAAAACTCGGCTTATACTCGAGTATATACGGTAAGTACTTTATTGTATTTATCAGTATTGAGAATATTTCTTTAATATATAGTATTGCTTATGTGTCTCAAGCTTCTAAAAGAGACATTGCTATCTGTAAAGTTTTTGTATTTCTTCATGAATATACTTTCTACATGCTGTTTGGCTCATCTCTGGGTATTTAAAGAAACTTGTGCTGTGTTTCCTCCCTGAATGCTAACATTTACGTGATCCTCGGTGGGCTTACTAAAATGGGAATCACTCATTTAGAAAGCCTAGCAGTGCTTTCATATTGAGATGACATCAGCCATCATCACCAGAGGCATGACCCATTAGATCCTTAGAGTGAGCTGCAGGGCAAAACAGAGTGGTCCTGGCCTGGGTTAGGTAAGAATTGCTCCTGACTGAAGGTCATTTACATGACAGTGCTTAGAGAGGGAATGTCGAAGGAGATGACAGCTTTCCTTTAACTTATACAGATAAAACAAGCTGTTTTTTATTCACCTGCTATTTCAGGCATGGAATAGTCTTTTCTCATGACAAAAAGTCAACAGTATGTGACAGATCACATCAAATGATAACCCTGACGTAACCCCTAATGATAGTGAGCTTAACCCCTTAATGGCAGTATTCTGCCAACGTTTGCCATCTAGTCCTTGAATACCTTATGTCAGCATTGATTGCCCTGCTTATCATGTACTGGCAGCTCTATATAACCCTATTTCTCAGGGACAATGAAGTATAGGCACATCCCAAAACAATGATCCTAATGCATCGGTGATGTGCCATTTAGTTGTGTTGAAAAAAACGTCACTGCAGCACTGACTGCCCACTGTATTTAATGGGACCAGGGTCTGTCCCTTAACTGACAATTCCTAGCATGGCATCACTCAAGAGTGCAAACAATCGTTCATCAAACACTGTCTGTGTTTGTACTCAAAGTCTACCTGTCACTCACAGCAATCATTAAACACTGCCGTTCAGCAGTGATGAATGAGATGAATCAGGTATCGTAACTGCTTCATCTAATTGAAGTGACTTCAGCCAATCATAGTGCCCATTGCTGGTTTAACTAGTGTAGCAAAAAGGAAGAGTGTAATCTCTGCCTTAACCATACCTTCAGTGGGTAGGACTGTGGGTAGTCAAGGAGCCTTATGCAGTGGGAAAACTGCTTGATAAAGAGTTATCACTACATGGAGGGACAGCCCCATGAGACCTTAGGGCACTAGAACTAGTTCAAATGGTTTTAGTATTTAGAGTGTCCTTTTAATGAACCTGCGTGAAGGTAGAGGCTGACACCTTTCTCCTAGCATCCCGACTCTTTATCCAGATGTATTGATTACAGTATTATACAGTGATAATTGGGTTATCTACATCTCACTCTCACTTGCTGGTGTTGTGAATGAGGCTTGGAGAGCAATTGATATGTGTTACCAGTGTCCAGAATGTGTAAACCACAACAACCCAAAACATCTAACCTCTTGATCATTGTATTTCTCAGTGTATTGCCAAGAACTACAGAGGTGTAGAGGCAAATTTTATTTAATTTATCCTTTGACACCAATACTGTAGCTGGACACTGCACAGTTATAGCAATTTATAATTTGAGGCCTGAAGCCATAGGATTTCCCATCATATAATGTTAAATGCAATGAGGAATGGGGCTCGTGTTTGCCCGATAATACTAAAAAACATGTCAAAGTTAAACTTTGGTAAGGCTTAATCAACTGTCCTTGATTTTTTAAATACAATATTTGTTCCATACTGGGTGCCAAATGTTTTTTTTCATGGTTTGGTTTTCGGCTTCTGTTGAATAATCCATTTTGCTGGTTGATACTTTGTCTATGTCTTTGGTATACTTTATCCTGGTCATGATGATATGAGAGGATGTTCCGGGTGTTTTAGAGGTTTAATTATTTGTGAGGAGGACAAAGAATCTAAGGAATAAGTAGTCAGATATAGCATGCCTCTCTGTAATACTTTGATACAATGTTACACTCTCTAAATATTAAATATGTCTTAGCTATACATGTGTGTGTATGTGTGTGAGTAAGTGTGTGTATGTGTATGAGTGAGTGTGTGTGTATGTATGAGTGTGTGTCTGTGTTTATGTATGAGTGTGTGTGTGTATGTGTGTGTGTGTGTGAGTGTTTGCATATGAGTGTGTGTATGAGTGATTGTGTGTATGAGATGAGTTAGTGTGTGTGTGTGTGTGTATGAGTGAGTGTGTGTGTGTATGAGTGAGTGTGTGTGTGTATGAGTGAGTGTGTGTGTATGAGTGAGTATGAGTGAGTGTGTGTGTGTGTATGAGTGTGTGTGTGTGTGTGTGTGCAGGGCCGGCCTTAGGGGTGTGCGAGCTGTGCGGCCGCACAGGGCGCCATGGAGCAGGGGGCGCCCTGCGGCCGCATAGCTCACACGGCAGGGGCGTATTAGCCGCGAGGCAAACAAGGCATTTGCCTTGGGCGGCATTTTCCAGGGGGCGGCAAAAAAAAGCTGCCCCCAAATGTCCAAGGCAAATGTCTTGTTAGCCTTGCGGCTAACAGACATGCCGGCGGGCTGCTGGGCGGTCGGGCGGCGCTGGTGGGCAGGCTGGCGAGGGAGCACTTCCTCTGAGCTGTCTGCTCAGCTCCCTTGCGCGCTGCAGAGTGAGGCTGGGAGCCGGAATATGATGTCATATTCCGGCTCCCAGCCTCACTCTGAGGCGCGCGAGGGAGCTGAGCAGACAGCTCAGAGGAAGTGCTCCCTCGCCAGCCGCCCGCCAGCCAGCCAGAACCGCTCGCCCAGCAGCCACTGGACCACCAGGGAGGAATAGACACCCCCCCCCCCCCCAGCATTCCCAAAGGTAAGGAGGCTGGGGGGGGTGTTTAAATAAATCTTTAAAAATTTGTTAATGTGGGTGAGTGTGTGTGTGTCTGTTAGTGTGTGCGTGTCTGTTAGTGTGTGTGTCTGTTAGTGTGTGTGTGTGTATGTTAGTGTGTTTGCCTGTGAGTGTGTGTGTGTGTGTCTGACTGTGTGTGTGTGGCTGTCTGCCTGTGTGTGTGTGACTGTTTGCCTGTGTGTGTGTGACTGTCTGCGTGTGTGACTGTCTGCGTGTGTGACTGTCTGCGTGTGTGACTGTCTGCGTGTGTGACTGCGTGTGTGTGTGTCTGTCTGTCTGTCTGTGTGTGTGTGTGTGGGGCTGTCTGCCTGTGTGTGTGTGGCTGTCTGCCAGTGTGTGTTTGACTGTTTGTCTGCGTGTGTGACTGTCTGCGTGTGTGACTGTCTGCGTGTGTGTCTGTCTGTGTGTGTGTGTGTGTGTGTGACTGTCTGTCTGTGTGTGTGTGTGACTGTGTGTGGCTGTCTGCCTGTGTGTGTGTGGCTGTCTGCCAGTGTGTGTGTGGCTGTCTGCCAATGTGTGTTTGACTGTTTGTCTGTGTGTGTGTGTGTGTGGCTGTTTGCCTCTGTGTGTGTGGCTGTCTGCCTGTGTGTTTGTGTGTGGCTGTCTGCCTGTTTGTGTGGCTGTCTGCCTGTGTGTGTTTGTGTGTGGCTGTCTGCCTGTGTGTGTGTGTGTGTGTGTGTGTGACTGCCTATGTGTGACTGTCTGGGCAGACTAGATGGGCCAAATGGTTCTTATCTGCCGTCACATTCTATGTCTGTGTGTGTGTTTGTGTGTGGCTGTCTGTGTATGACTGCCTGAGTGTGTTTGTGTATGTGTGTGTATATGGCTGTCTGCCTGTGTGTGTGTGTGTGTGTGTGTGTGTGTGTGACAGGGTGTGTGGGAAGGGGGAAGGAGTGGGGGAGAGTGGGACGGGAAGGGGGGGCGCTGTGAAGATTTTTCGCACAGGGCGCCCAAATGCCTAAGGCCGGCCCTGTGTGTGTGTATGTGTGTGTGTGTGTGTGTGTGTGTCAGGGTATTTGTGAGTGTGTGTGTCTGTGCATGTCAGGGTATTTGTGAGTGTGTGTTATGGTGCATGTATGTACATGTCAGTGTATGCGTGTGTTAAGGTGTGTGTATCTGTCGGTGTCTACATGAATTTTTTTTTTAATTATTAAAATATGCTTTATTATAAAAAAATGTTTTGAATGTTTTATTTTACTCAGCAAAGAAGTAGATACAACAGTGCCTGTACCGCCACATCAGCATCAGCAGGCTCAAAGCTTGGTCAATAACAGCACGGTGGTCATCTGTTTGTATACATAGCATTTTGCAGTAATATAGCAGGTTACGTACAAGTGATATAGGTTATAGTTAATATTGGATTAGTCACTTTGTATACATTGTGGTCAGGTTTAGTCACTGAAAATTGAGCTTATGTTGGCTATGTTAGACCGAGATTCTCCCTGTAGGGTGTGGATGTGAGTTTGCATGGCTAGTCTCCTATGCATCCTCAAGTGGGGTGGCGTATAGTGTGTATGGTGGAGACCGCCGTGGTTGGAAGTCAGATTAGTGAACTCGCGCCGGGTGTACCAGCGTGTTATCGTGTTGTCACGCTTAGGGGTAACTGGGAGTTTGGAGGACTTATTAGTTTGACTTGGTGCCAAAGTTGGACTTGGTGCTAAAGTTGTCGTGTGGCGGTGTAGAGGCATGCATAACGCCTTGTTGAGGGGGAAAGGAACTATTGCTCCCGTTGATCCCTTAGGCATGCTACAGGAGTCAGGAGTAGGAGATGAGTGTGTAAACTGGTGGGGGGGGGGGGTAAACAGAGGCAGATGGGCAAAGTGTGATCTCTTTGTCTTAGCTGTTTACATCTTTTTGTATGTTTTATGTGTTCTGTTGTGGTGTTATTGTGTCCTGGACAGTAGGAGATGGTTAGGTGGGGGGGTGAGGGGTAGTCTACTATGTGGGGGTGGATGTGGCCTGAAGCGGTATCGTCCCCAATCCCATTTTCCGTGGGTTTCGTGTATTCCATGTGTAGATCTTTTAACCTTGGAGTCAGTTAATCAGAGCTATTTGTTGGTCATGAATGTATCCCAGGGCTCCCAGACTTCTTGAAAGAGAGTTTGTTTAGGCGTGGAGGCGTGGATTTCCTCCATATTCCTGAGTGTGTCTATTCTGGCAATCCACTCCCTAATCAATGGAGCAGCCAGGTTTTTCCATTTGACAGGGATGAGCAGGTTGGCAGCTGTTACTAGGTGCATGATGAGAATTCGTAATGGTTTGGGGAGGGGCTGTGGGAGTGTCAAGAACAGTAGTGTTTGCGGGGTATGGGGTAGTGTAGATATATTGGCCCATAACCTTTAATCGAGCCGGAAAAGAGGTTGCTGTATGTTTGCTCCTCTATAATTTTGAGGGGGCTTTTCACCCCCATGCGGAAAGCCACTGCCACCACAGGGTGGATAGTTGTGCAGGCCCTTAGCCGCGAGGTGCAGACATGTCCGTGGAAAGGCTAAAAATTAATAGGGAGTCACTCATAGCTGTCAGAAGTGTTGAACTTTGAGACATATTGACCTATAGTCTTTCATCAGAGGCGGAAGAGGTGTTGTGGTTCACTCCTCTATAATTTATCCAAAGGGTGGAGAGTTATTAAACATGTTTAAGTTGGCTAGAAATTGGTTTTGTGTACTCCTGAATTGCAAGGAAGATGCAGAAAGCAGCTATTAGCTGATTGTTTATTTTAAGAGCCGAGTAGAAAATTAAGAAAGTTACCTTGTTGAACAAATTGTTTATAAAATGAAAAGTTGAAGGAATGTATTTATATACGTATATATGTGTATAAATGTATATATGCTAAGTAAAGGATTTGGCAGTATACGCTATAAGTGACTAGGAAAAGTAATCCTGATCTGTTTTCTTACCTTTTCCAGATATAGCAGAAACCAGGGGTGGACATTGAATCACAGATAGAATACCAGATGGAGACCAGTGTTTAAATGTTGACCTGTGATTAGCTATTGAATGTGTTTTATTTTATTGTGTCTATTTAACATGTCTATGCTATGATTTTGTGCATACTATTCTCTTATTTTTAATGATTGTATTGCAATTGAAAACTTTATGTGTTGTTGTTGTATGTATGTATTGTGAGCGTGAAAGTGGCATTGTGGTTGATGGAAGATACATCAGGCCGGATTTGCTAAACTGCAACCTGAGAATTTTCAGTTAAATGCCCCAGGGAGATGTTAGTGTTTGCAATCTACATTGCTGAGGTTCTGCAAAACATGGTATGGGTCCCTGGGGCGGAGTATTTGGAGAGTAGGGTGGGCCAATGCTCCAACAGCATTAGTTGCTGTGTAACAAACCACAATTTAGATCAGACTTAAGAGTTAACTAAATTGACACTCACCTGTAGCTAGTCAATTAGTGGACAGGCCTTTAAATGAAGAGGAAAAGACAGCTAGGAGAGTGAATGACAACTGTGTTTGTTGCAAAGACATTTCTTTTGTTTGGAAAATTGGTAAGTGGGAAAGCCACCCAATTGCAGATAGCAATTTCCTGTCTAGTAAGAGCTCTAGTAAGAGCAAGGATTTTGTTTGTTTTTGTTATTATTTGAAGCACCTGTTTTCTTATTGAATAAAAAAAGGAAAACCGAGCTGACTGTGTCCTGGACATTATTTACCCTAGAAGGCGGTGGTTACTGCAAGATCTGTGACAACCCTACCTGTAAAAGAGGTGGTTTGTTACATATGGTGGAGGATGCGGGCATCCACGTAAGCCTGAGGGTAGAAGTCAGTTAAAGCTCAACATGGAGGATGTTATCAAGGCTCTGATCCAGTCCACCTCTGTGCAACAGTAGACTAACAGGAGAGCTGCAGAAAACAGTGCAGCCCTGCAGCAACTGGTGCTGGCCCAGGCAGAGGGTGCTAAAGTCCTGGCCAAAACACAGATGGAGTGCACTGAGTCCTTGGTGAAACAGCTTGTTGTGACACAAGCGGAGATGTTTAAAGTAGCCCGGGAGGAGCAGCAAAAAGTCACCCAGGGGCTACAACAGGAAATCCAAGCTCTCTCTGGAAAATTGAATGGAGACCCTGATAGAGGATACCAGGGTCAGCCAAAGGCGATTCGGGCGAGCCACTATCTTCAGAAAATGACCACATCCGATGATGTTGAGGCGTACCTTCTGGCATTTGAGCGCACTGCTGAGAGAGAGGGATGGCCGGCTGGTGAGTGGGCAAGCATACTGGCACCGTTCCTAAGTGGAGAGCCACAGAAAGCATATTAAGACCTAGAACCAGCTGATGCAAGTAACTACAGCAAATTGAAAGCTGAAATCTTGGCACGACTGGGTGTCACCTCTGCAGTACGTGCCCAAAGGTTCCACTCATGGTCATATAATTCAGGCAAAGCCGCACGCTCCCAAATGTTTGACCTCATACACCTTGCACAGAAATGGCTACAACCTGAAATCCATTCAGCTAGCCACATTGTGGAAACCCTAGTTATGGACCGTTTTTTGCGTGGTTTACCAGCTGCCCTACGTCGCTGGGTCAGCCACAGTGACCCCCATACAGCTGACCAACTGATTGCCTTGGTAGAAAGATATGTGGCTGCAGGAGAACTGCTATGTCCTACTTCAAAGGAAAACCCTCGCAATCCTAAGCCCCATGATTCGGCAAGACCTGGTAAGACTGTTCAAGGTTTAAGGGGAGCTGAAGAGCGGCAGCTCTATACACAAAACACCAGGGGGGCATCCAGGTCTAATAGGCCTGGGAGAGGAACTGATTGGTGGACAAATTTTACGGTCAAATGTTTCAGGTGCAAAGAGGCTGGTCATATGGCCAAAGACTGTCCATTGGGGGATGAACCTATGGAATGCAATATGGGCAAAGATGAGGGAGCCCGTTCATGTTTGTTTAACTGTTATGTTACTGTTAACAATGACTATGATGATAACCCGCATAAATGCTGTGTATCTGTGAACGGAAAAATGTCTAAAGCATTACTTGATTCAGGCAGTATGGTAACGTTGGTAACAGAGTCCATAATACCTTGGGTAAAACCCGACCATGTACAGAAAATAGGCATTATCTGTGTTCACGGTGATAAAAAGGAATACCCTACTGCGGAAGTAAATATTGGAACCCAGTATGGGGATTTAAAGTACCGAGTGGGTGTTGTACCTAGATTAGCCCATGAGGTAGTGATCGGTAGAGACTTTCCTCCTTTTCTAGAATTATGGGCAGCTGTACAAAAGAGGGAACAAAATTTATCAGAAATTAGTCAATCGGCCGAGGATAATGTGTTCCCTTTTTCCGATATTGACTTGGGTTTTGACCACTGTGACGGAAAAATGAGAAAAAGGAGAAAGTACTGCCCTAAACCAGTATTAATAGGAGATAACCCAGCTCAAACTGGTGAGGAGCCTACTAATACCGCAGACAAGGATAAGGACCTAATTGATATTGGAATTAGTCCAGGAAATTTTAAAAGTGCTCAGTGGGAAGACCAAACTTTAGTGGCAGCTAGAAATGATATTAAAGTGGTAAACGGGGTTGCTAATCAGCCAGGAGTAGCCCTACCGTTCCCCTATTTTGAAGTACAAAATGACCTAATGTACCGTGTAGAAAAAAGGGATTCAGACGTCATTAAGCAGCTGTTGGTTCCTCAGACTTACCAAAATATAGTACTAAAGTTGGCTCACAGCCACGTATTAGGGGGACACTTGGGAGTCGAAAAGACTAGAGAGAGAGTCCTTAGAAGGTTTTACTGGCCTGGAGTGTTTACTGCTATTACAAACTATTGCTCTTCATGCCCAGAATGCCAGTACAGGGCTCCTTTCAAGACTTTTCATAGTCCACTTGTACCCTTACCCATAATTGATGTGCCTTTTGAAAGGATCGCTATGGACTTAGTGGGGCCACTGGTAAGGTCTGCTAGGGGACACCAGTATATATTAGTCATCTTGGACTATGCGACTCGCTACCCTGAGGCCATTCCTTTGCGTAATACCTCTTCAAAGGTAATAGCTAAGGAACTTATGTTGATGTTCAGTAGGGTGGGTATCCCTAAAGAAATCCTGACAGATCAGGGGACCCCGTTCATGTCCAGAGTCACAAAAGAGTTGTGCAGGCTCTTGCAGGTGAAACATCTTAAGACCTCAGTATATCACCCACAGACTGATGGCTTAGTAGAGAGGTTCAACAAAACCCTTAAGAGTATGCTACGCAAGGTAATCGATGCAGATGGAAGAAATTGGGATTTTTTATTGCCATATCTACTGTTTTCCATTAGGGAAGTTCCACAGGCCTCCACGGGCTTCTCTCCTTTTGAATTGTTGTATTGAAGACATCCCAGGGGAATATTAGATATTGCTAAGGAGACCTGGGAACAGGAGACTACTCCTCACAGGAGTGTAATTGAGCATATAGCTCAAATGCAGGATAGAATGACCACCGTCATGCCTATTGTCAGGGAACACATGCTGGAAGCCCAGCAGGCTCAGAAAAGCAGCTATAACCGTAATGCTAGAGTCAGAGTGTTCCAACCTGGAGACAGGGTATTGGTTCTGGTCCCTACAGTGGAGAATAAGTTCCTTGCGACTTGGCATGGACCCTATGAAATAATAGAAAAAGTGAGTGATGTCAATTATAAAGTCAGACAACCAGGGAGAAAAAAACCTGAACAGTTGTATCATATAAATCTGTTAAAGCCATGGAAGGACAGGGAGATCCTGATGGCTTTAAAACCTGCAGAACCTCCTATAGTAGAGCCAGAAGTGAACATATCTGAGACTCTGTCTGTGCATCAAAAGCAAGAGGTCAGAGATTTCATCAGAAGAAATAGGGATGTTTTCTCGGTAGTTCCAGGAAAGACTAAAGTGATCAAACATGACATAATAACCGAACCGGGGAAAAGAGTTAATCTCAAGCCCTATAGAATTCCTGAGGCCCGGAGGGAGGTTATAAACTTAGAAGTTGAGAGCATGTTAAAACTTGGAGTCATTGAAGAATCCCAGAGTAACTGGAGTAGTCCTTTTGTATTGGTGCCAAAACCTGATGGCACATGGAGGTTCTGTAATGACTACCGCAAGTTAAATGCCATCTCAAAATTTGATGCCTACCCAATGCCCAGAGTTGATGAGTTAATAGAAAGACTGGGTAAAGCCCGTTATCTAACAACCTTGGATTTAACAAAGGGTTACTGGCAGGTCCCTCTCACCGAAAGAGCCAAAGAAAAGACAGCCTTTTCAACACCCAGTGGCCTGTTTCAGTACACTATATTGCCATTTGGGTTACATGGGGCACCTGCCAGATTCCAACGAATGATGGACAGAATTCTTAGACCTCATGTTCGTTATGCTGCAGCATATTTGGACGATGTCGTCATCCACAGTACAGACTGGGAATCCCACCTCCCCAAAGTTCAAGCGGTGCTTGATGCTGTCCGCTCAGCGGGCTTAACTGCCAACCCTTCCAAGTGTACAATTGGTTTAGAGGAAGCAAAGTACTTAGGTTATTCTATTGGGAGGGGTTTGGTTAAACCACAGGAAGCCAAAGTAGAAGCCATACAAAAATGGCCACAGCCCCTTACAAAGAAACAAGTAAAGGCATTTTTGGGTTTAATTGGATATTATAGGCGGTTCATCCCAGATTTTGCTACCATTGCTGCACCTCTAACAGACCTTATTAAAGCCAAATCCCCGGTCATAGTTAAGTGGTGCCCTGAGGCGGAAGAGGCTTTTAAGAGTCTGAAGGAAGCTATCTGTAGCCACCCTGTCTTGGTGACCCCAGATTTTTCCAGGGACTTTATAGTTCAGACAGATGCTTCTGATATTGGCTTGGGAGCTGTTCTTTCACAGGAATACCAGGGTGAAGAACACCCTATCTTTTTTTTGAGTAGGAAGTTAAACCCACACGAGAGGAACTACTCTATTGTTGAGAAAGAGTGTCTTGCTATTAAATGGGCATTAGACTCTCTAAAATACTACCTGCTGGGCAGAAAGTTCCGCTTGATAACGGACCATGCACCTCTGACATGGATGTATCAGAACAAAGAAAATAATTCCAGAGTAACCAGGTGGTTTTTGAGTTTACAATCTTTTAATTTCACTGTGGAACACAGGGCTGGTCTGCGACAAGGTAATGCTGATGGGCTGTCGAGGGTACACTCTCTGATTTCCATGGTCGCTCAAACCAATAGGTATGAGCTGGGGGGGGAGGATATGTGAGCATGAAAGTGGCATTGTGGTTGATGGAAGATACATCAGGCCGGATTTGCTAAACTGCAACCTGAGAATTTTCAGTTAAATGCCCCAGGGAGATGTTAGTGTTTGCAATCTACATTGCTGAGGTTCTGCAAAACATGGTATGGGTCCCTGGGGCGGAGTATTTGGAGAGTAGGGTGGGCCAATGCTCCAACAGCATTAGTTGCTGTGTAACAAACCACAATTTAGATCAGACTTAAGAGTTAACTAAATTGACACTCACCTGTAGCTAGTCAATTAGTGGACAGGCCTTTAAATGAAGAGGGCAGCCTGCTGCAGAGTGAGGGAGGAAAAGACAGCTAGGAGAGTGAATGACAACTGTGTTTGTTGCAAAGACATTTCTTTTGTTTGGAAAATTGGTAAGTGGGAAAGCCACCCAATTGCAGATAGCAATTTCCTGTCTAGTAAGAGCTCTAGTAAGAGCAAGGATTTTGTTTGTTTTTGTTATTATTTGAAGCACCTGTTTTCTTATTGAATAAAAAAAGGAAAACCGAGCTGACTGTGTCCTGGACTTTATATACCCTAGAAGGCGGTGGTTACTGCAAGATCTGTGACAACCCTACCTGTAAAAGAGGTGGTTTGTTACAGTATGTATGTATGCTTGCCTGGGAAAGGGGGAATTGACCCATAGGGACCAGGGGGTATTTGTGTAAACAGAACTGTGGTGGGAGGGCTCCAACGAGGTAACCCCATTGTCCAGTAGGTGCTTGATTTGTGTCTCTGTAAAGTGCATGAGTGGACGGAAGAGTGATAAGAGGGATAAGAGAAAGTACGCATTTAGGGTTATCTATACATGTTTAAATAGAAGGGTGGTAAATTGGAATTTTTTTTGTTTTTGTGGGTGTTTAGCTTAAATTGGTTAAATACGACAGTGATATTGTGTTTATATGTGAATCAGGAGTGCGCTGGATGTGAAGAGAGAATTCTCAGGAGGTGTGTAGGTATTTACCTACCACCACAGTCAAATAATACTTGTGATAATTGGCACAAAGTCATCTGCCATTTATGTTTGTGTACGTCATTGCCTGTGTTTCCATTCAAGAACTTTCCAGCAAGGAGCTTTTTTTTATTGCAACTCATGAACCAGAAGAAGAAGAAGCTCTGGACACTCTATACTCAATTGTTGAAGAAAAATATTGCAGCTGAGAGTGATGAGAGTAGGGACAAAATGCATCAGGAGCAGGAAACTGTGTTACGTCAAGGTGGTAAACGGAATGTGACCACAAAAGTCCCTGAACACATGAACTGTTTTTATGAGAAGAAATACTGAAGCTGAGAGTGATGGGAGTAGGTAAAATAATATATCCAGAGCAGGATACTGTGACAAGTGACCACAAAACACACAAAGGTCCCTGCACACATGAACTGTTGTTTTACAAAATCCTACGTCCTTGTTTGCTCAAATTATTTCATTCATCCCTGTCTACATGTGTATGTTCTATGAGACTGTCCAAGAAGAGAGTATCCAGTTTCCAGAACTAATGTTTGTGAAAATGCCAGGCACACAGACCAGCCATGGGCTACAGAAAACGAGCTCCAGTGACTGTCCATGTGTGTCATGATTCACAGGTGTTATAGGTTTGTCGTGTCTAATGCTATATTAAGCTCCAAAACACATCCTCACATGAACACAATATCATTGGTTAATCTAAGAAAACATGGTTTGGGTTGTTCATTATTATAAGGGTGGGTATGTGCCTACTTTAGGCCAAGGTTTCCCAACTGTTAATGCATGTGCTCAATGGTGAACATTTATATAAGCAATAAAATGTGAATGGCTAATAATTAATGGGTAAATGGGTATCGTTCTTCAAAAGGTGGGTTTTGTTGTAGGGCAGGTAGTGTTAAAATGGGGAAGATTCAAAATGTACTGGTTTTTATACATGCTTGTTTTATGACATAAGTCAAAGGGTGGTTTGTAATGGTATCTATTAATTAATGACTTTACATCATAAATAAAGCATATTTAGTGTAATGCTTTGGAGGCACCACTAGGGGCAGTGTGTAGGAAGACATGTGCTTCTGGCAGTGACATCACAGGCCAGCCTACTTACACTGAATAAAAAGCAGATGTAGGAGAAACTCTTTTTCTTTGCCTGTACCTGACTGAACCTAAGATGTAGTACCGGCTCTGACTTAACCCCAGCCAAAGGGCTGGGGCCTTGTAAGTAATATGAATCCATTGTAACAATTAGCAATTGTAATAGCCTTTTGTATAACATTTAGCAACCTTTTGTAAGTAATATGTTGTAGTTTTGTATTGTATAATTATTGTGGTAAATTGACATTCTGCTAGCATCTGTTTATTTATTATAGTTATATTAAATATACATTTAATATTACAAGATTTTGTGCATTTTCTATCCACATATTCGACCATAATACCATGAACTAGAAAAATACTAATGTTGTTCCGTATTGCTTAATTATTATGTATTAAGAGATTAATATTCATATTTAAGTCACGACCACAACAGTGGGGAAGCGTGTTTTGGTGGTCTGATCCTAGGAGTTTGTAGAATGTCGAGATTTGTTTGGTTTTGACGTTATGTGCCTTGCAATGTATCTCAAAGTCTGAGAGGGTACGGGAACCCCCAAGAAGTGTGGGATTGTCTCTTATGAAATGGGTTACCTGCGCATAATGTAGATTTTGTATCGATTTGGGACGTCTTGTCTAGTCAAGTTGGTCAAGGGTCGAATGCGGTGTCCCTCCTGTCTACATGAATTTGTGTGTATGTGTCGATGTATTTTTATGTATCTCTGTTTTAATGTGCATGTATATCTGTATATGTATGTATGTATGTATGTTTGTATGTGGTAGTGTATGTGCATTCATCCAAACAGTCAAACACCAGCACAACATACAAACACACTCCTGCAATCTAACACAAATATTACACACATACACACCCCTGTATTCAAACTCCAAAAACAATACAAATACACCACTTCACTCAAACACAAATACTTCACCAAATGTACATCCACATTTAAAAGTGAACATTACATTCAAACACACCCCTGCAATAAAACACAAACATTACATACAAACGCACCCCTGTATTAAAACACAAACTATATACAAGCACCCCTTCAAACACCAACACTGTACATTACACTATAACGCCAGTAAATGCCGCAGCGCTGTACAGATATACAACCTAGACATTTTGACTTGGGGTGCCAATAAATGGTCTAGGATACTTGATAGAGTTCCTCTGTGGATGCGTCTAGTGTAGACCGTTCCGTATATGTAAATACAAGAGAGGTAGAGGCGACTAATGGTATAGTATGAAAGTTCAGGGTGTGATAGGTAACAAAATGTAGAGAACTCACATTCAAGAGAGCTATGGCCAGCTCTGGTGTGGATTGCATACAGCGGTATAATCCCCGCTTATGGGATATGTAGGGAGGGGGTCTCCGTCAACACCGTCTGGTAGTCCAGAGCTCGGAAAAGAAAAACAGAAAGCGACAATAGTGCTCTCAATTTTGATGTGGTTCAGTGTGCAGATAAGAAGAGGTAAAAAACTCACATTTGAGGGAGCTATGGCCAGCTCTGGTGTGGATAGCATACAGCGGTATAATCCCTGCTTATAGGATTTGTAGCGGCGATACGTCCGTCAGCACCGTCTGGTGATCCAGGGCTCCAATATAGAAAAATAAAAAGCAGCAATAGTGCTCTCAATTGTGATAGGTTAAGAGAGTAGTAGAGGAAATAAAATAATACAAAGATAGAGCAGAGGTACTGCTCTATGGATAGGCGCTGGTGGTATGATCCCCACCTAGGATTTCTTGGAGTACTGGAACTTTAAAATTGCCAGTGGAAGTAAAAGTAACCAGGAAAGGTTAAAATGCCAGGAATAGGTAAAAAAAAGTTTAAAGTGCATAGAGAGTGCAATAAAAAGAGGATTGGTACAATAAAGTAGCCAAAAAACTTTTATTGATCTAAAATACACAATAAAATACAGAATTAATAACCATAAACGCGTTTCACCATAAGTGGCTTCTTCAGAATGGGATAAAAGTAGTAACCTGGCAGGGGTTGTTTAAATAGGGCTATGTTAATTTGAAAATTGCGCCAAAAGTAATTTTTAAAAAATTAGGATTCAAAAGTATGGGAGTGATGTTATAAGGGTGATGAGTCCATTTAAATTATTTAAATGTAAAAACGAGGGTGAGAAAGTTGTTTTTAAAAACAAAACAACAACAACAAGAAAAGGTTGTTTTATAAAGTTCATTAAAAAAAAACAGCAAAGGTATTTTAATAAAGTTCAGAAAAAAAAAAAAAAAGAAGGAAGAAAAAAAGGTTGTTTTATAAAGTACAGAAAAAAAAATGAAAAAAAAATGAAAAAAAAGGTTGTTTTATAAAGTTCAGAAAAAAAAAGAAAAAGAAAGAAAAAAAGGTTGTTTTATAAAGTTCAGAAAAAAAAAGGAAAAACATGTCTCATATCTAAAAAAACATAAGGAGATGGTTTAAAGGTACAGAGATACAGAGATATATGTAAATACCATCACCAAAAAAGATAGAGCAGACCTCCTAACTTACAATACCCAACCCACCACCAACCCCATGCCCTTTCCTGTTATTTTCAATTTTAATAACAAAAGTGGCCATGTCAAAAAAATTATCAAAAAACATTGGCACCTCTTAAAAGAAGACAAAATACTTAAAAATATTATACCTGACAAACCTAATGTTGTCTTTAGAGGTGCCCCAAACTTCAAATCCATTTTAACCACCAATTTTACAAAAGAAACCAAACCTACTTTTAATTCTTTTATGCCCAATGCCAGTGGCTTTTATAAATGTAAAAGATGCATTGTATGCAAAAACACAGACCCCTCCGTCCCTTCCAAAACCACCAGTTTTAAATCAAATATCACTAACAAAACCTATAAAATTAAAGATTTTATCAGTTGCGATACCAAAAATGTAATCTACTTGCTGGAGTGCCCTTGTGGTCTCCAGTATGTAGGCATGACCACAAGAAGTCTTAAAGTGAGACTGAGTGAACACTGTAGAAATATCAAAAAAGGCTACCTGAATCACTCAGTCTCCAAACACTTTTGTACACATAATAACGACATAAGACACCTAAAATGCATCGGCATAAAAAAATGTATAATACCATGGAGAGGTGGTAACATTAAGAATATATTAGGTAAAGCTGAGATGGAATGGGTTTTTAATCTAAAAACTCTTACCCCATCTGGTTTAAATGTTGATTTTGACCTGTTCAATTTTATTTAAATTCCTATATACAACCCTTATCTACATGCCTTTATTCTTTATGTTTGGACCTAACCAACCCTCATAATAATAATTTTTAATAATTTTTTCATCTATGCCTTTCCATTTATGTATCTTGTATTCTGTGTTATCTTTTATTTAATTGTATTTTTATTTTATTTTATTTTATCTATTATTTTCATTTAACATCTGTAATATATTATTACTCTGGGGTATAATGTAACCCCTATTTAAATCATTATGTTTGGGATTATATTACCCCCTTTTCATGCATACTCCATTTACATATATCTCTGTATCTCTGTACCTTTAAACCATTTCCTTATGTTTTTTTAGATATGAGACATGTTTTTCCTTTTTTTTTTCTGAACTTTATAAAACAACCTTTTTTTCTCTCTTTTTCTTTTTTTTCTGAACTTTATAAAACAACCTTTTTTTTCTCTCTTTTTTTTCATTTTTTTTTATGAACTTTATAAAACAACCTTTTTTGTTGTTGTTGTTTTGTTTTTAAAAACAACTTTCTCACCCTCGTTTTTACATTTAAATAATTTAAATGGACTCATCACCCTTATAACATCACTCCCATACTTTTGAATCCTAATTTTTAAAAGTGTTTTTAAAAATTGTCTCTGATTGGCCAATTACACTTTTGGCGCAATTTTCAAATTAACATAGCCCTATTTAAACAACCCCTGCCAGGTTACTACTTTTATCCCATTCTGAAGAAGCCACTTATGGTGAAACGCGTTTATGGTTATTAATTCTGTATTTTATTGTGTATTTTAGATCAATAAAAGTTTTTTGGCTACTTTATTGTACCAATCCTCTTTTTATTGCACTCTCTATGCACTTTAAACTTTTTTTTACCTATTCCTGGCATTTTAACCTTTCCTGGTTACTTTTACTTCCACTGGCAATTTTAAAGTTCCAGTACTCCAAGAAATCCTAGGTGGGGATCATACCACCAGCGCCTATCCATAGAGCAGTACCTCTGCTCTATCTTTGTGAGTATTATTTTATTTCCTCTACTACTCTCTTAACCTATCACAATTGAGAGCACTATTGCTGCTTTTTATTTTTCTATATTGGAGCCCTGGATCACCAGACGGTGCTGACGGACGCTACAAATCCTATAAGCGGGGATTATACCGCTGTACGCTATCCACACCAGAGCTGGCCATAGCTCCCTCAAATGTGAGTTTTTTACCTCTTCTTATCTGCACACTGAACCACATCAAAATTGAGAGCACTATTGTCACTTTCTGTTTTTCTTTTCCGAGCTCTGGACTACCAGACGGTGTTGACGGAGACCCCCTCCCTACATATCCCATAAGCGGGGATTATACCGCTGTATGCAATCCACACCAGAGCTGGCCATAGCTCTCTTGAATGTGAGTTCTCTACATTTTGTTACCTATTACACCTTGAACTTTCATACTATACCATTAGTCGCCTCTACCTCTCTTGTATTTACATATACGGAACGGTCTACACTAGACGCATCCACAGAGGAACTCTATCAAGTATCCTAGACCATTTATTGGCACCCCAAGTCAAAATGTCTAGGTTGTATATCTGTACAGCGCTGCGGCATTTACTGGCGTTATAGTGTAATGTACAGTGTTGGTGTTTGAAGGGGTGCTTGTATATAGTTTGTGTTTTAATACAGGGGTGCGTTTGTATGTAATGTTTGTGTTTTATTGCAGGGGTGTGTTTGAATGTAATGTTCACTTTTAAATGTGGATGTACATTTGGTGAAGTATTTGTGTTTGAGTGAAGTGGTGTATTTGTATTGTTTTTGGAGTTTGAATACAGGGGTGTGTATGTGTGTAATATTTGTGTTAGATTGCAGGAGTGTGTTTGTATGTTGTGCTGGTGTTTGACTGTTTGGATGAATGCACATACACTACCACATACAAACATACATACATACATACATATACAGATATACATGCACATTAAAACAGAGATACATAAAAATACATCGACACATACACACAAATTCATGTAGACAGGAGGGACACCGCATTCGACCCTTGACCAACTTGACTAGACAAGACGTCCCAAATCGATACAAAATCTACATTATGCGCAGGTAACCCATTTCATAAGAGACAATCCCACACTTCTTGGGGGTTCCCGTACCCTCTCAGACTTTGAGATACATTGCAAGGCACATAACGTCAAAACCAAACAAATCTCGACATTCTACAAACTCCTAGGATCAGACCACCAAAACACGCTTCCCCACTGTTGTGGTCGTGACTTAAATATGAATATTAATCTCTTAATACATAATAATTAAGCAATACGGAACAACATTAGTATTTTTCTAGTTCATGGTATTATGGTCGAATATGTGGATAGAAAATGCACAAAATCTTGTAATATTAAATGTATATTTAATATAACTATAATAAATAAACAGATGCTAGCAGAATGTCAATTTACCACAATAATTATACAATACAAAACTACAACATATTACTTACAAAAGGTTGCTAAATGTTATACAAAAGGCTATTACAATTGCTAATTGTTACAATGGATTCATATTACTTACAAGGCCCCAGCCCTTTGGCTGGGGTTAAGTCAGAGCCGGTGTTCTATCAAAAAGACATACCCCGTAAAAAAGACATACCCCTCGTCACTTCCGGTGACGCGGCCGCACCGGAAGTGACGTTCGGAGGGGGTGTGCGCCGCCGCGCAAGCGCACAACGACTGGGTAGGTGATTTTAGAGCAAGAAGGGGACATTAAGCCCACAGTGCGCACGCGCCTCATAGTACTCCCGTCGGAGGGTCATCGCGCGTGCGCACTGCTGGGCAGAGAGCGCTTCACACACCGCGCGTGCGCAGTTGAGGGGTAGGTAATTTTTATGGCCATTTCGCCTGTGAAATCTCCATACCCCTATACTGCGCGTGCGCGGACCCAATAGACCGCGCGTGCGCAATGTGGGGTAGGGAAATTTCACAGGAGAAATGGCCATAAAATTTACCTACCCCTCAACTGCGCACGCGCGGACTCACATCATCAGCTCCAAACTTATCTGGACACAGGTCAGTCTTTCCCTGCTCCCAACACCCTCAGCCATCCGAGGGGAGGGTACAGTATATTGGGGGGGGGTGTCTGCGCAGTATATTGGGGGGGGGGTGTCTGCGCAGTATATTGGGGGGGGTCTGCGCAGTATATTGGGGGGGTCTGCGCAGTATATTGGGGGGGGTGTCTGCGCAGTATATTGGTGGGGGGTGTCTGCGCAGTATATTGGGGGGGGGTGTCTGCGCAGTATATTGGGGGGGGGTGTCTGCGCAGTATATTGGGGGGGTCTGCGCAGTATATTGGGGGGGTCTGCGCAGTATATTGGGGGGGGTCTGCGCAGTATATTGGGGGGGGGGTCTGCGCAGTATATGGGGGGGGTGTTTGCGCAGTATATTGGGGAGGTGTCTGCGCAGTATATTGGGGGTGTCTGCGCAGTATATTGGGGGGGTCTGCGCAGTATATTGGGGGGGTCTGCGCAGTATATTGGGGGGGGTGTCTGCGCAGTATATGGGGGGGGGTGTTTGCGCAGTATATTGGGGGGGGTGTCTGCGCAGTATATTGGGGCGGCTGCACAGTATATTGGGGTGGCCTGTGTGTTAGATGTGGGGGACAGTGTGTTAGATGGAGGGGCTGTTCGTTACATGTGGGGGGGTAGTGTATTATATTTGTGGGCTGTGCGTTAGATGTGTACAACCCTAGTTTCACAGAAAAATATTTATTTCCTAGGTATCATATGCCATGGCATGCTTTTTGCTACGAAACCGCAGCCATCTAGTCACTCGCCAGAGAAGGATGAGAAACTGCACCCCAGCGAGAGGGACTGCCTCACATCAGCAACCAAATCCGTCGGTCACCGAATTCAGTAATCTCCGTCTCTTTGTCCATTCTGTATGTATGGTACTCCCAATTCTTATATTTAATCCGGTGTGTCTCCCACAATCTGCGTGCACTGTGTCTGTTATGCCAGTCACTCTAACCTGTTTATTTCTTTTTGTGTGTGTCACAGCTCTGACAAGCATGTTCTCCTATGGGACACGAAGTACATGAAGAGGAATGAAGAAGCACATGTTTGATGGTCGTCTCCAGGGTGGAGAATTTAATTTATAAGTAATGAAGTGGCATCTGACACGTGACAAGCTGCTCCTGTTTGCACAGCAACTTCAACATTGTGTACTGTGATCACGGCATAGTTCAGAGGTAGGTAACCTTGGGCAGTCCAGATGCTGTGAATTACATCTCCCATAATGCTGGCAAAGCATTATGGGAGGTGTAGTCCAAAACCTCTGGAATACCGAATGCGTATGAATGAAAAGTATGCTCTGTGTGAATGGTCAGTAACAAGGGTTGAAGCCTTGACGTGGCGTTACTGCTCACATGTGTATCCATGTGCCAATTCAACCAATGTGAGTCACTGTAATACTTATGAGGTAACCATAAATACCGTGACTAGGGAGAATTAAATGCCTGTATCGCCTAAACACTGCTTACACTGTAACCGTATCTCCTATACACTGCTTACACTGTGACCGTATCTCCTATACACTGCTCATACTGTGACCGTATCTCCTATACACTGCTTACACTGTGACCGGATCTCCTAAACACTGCTCACACTGTGACCGTATCTCCTATACACTGCGACCGTGCCACCTAAACACTGCTTACACTGTGAATGTTATTTTTTTCAAGTTAGTTTTAGTGTTTGCAGTTTCATTAAATTGTTAACCACTATCCTCAATCTTCTGTTCTGAGTTTTCTTAGATTTGTGGGAAGAACAAGGTGATCCTCTCAATTTTACACTCCTTTACTGATGGTTCCAGTGCCAGAGAAAAACCCACCACCATTAACCTAGACCTGCTGAAACAGAAGAGATTACCTTCTTCTACAGAAAACTTCCATATGACTGCTTCGGAACGCATGCTGCAGACATGAAGTAACCTTCATCTTCCAGTGATTAATAATCCTGGACGGCCCAGATAGAGAGAGACTATTCTATTATAAAGATACTGCCTTCCTAATGCCATACATCCTTTCTGTACAGGTGATTGAACTTTCTCCATGTTGGATACGACACTGTTTTTTTCAGCCAGTTTCCGCATTGACTTTTATATTTTTTTCACTATACATATAAAGTGTAAACTGCATATTAACTTTGAATAAATAAAGTATATTGCTGACACCTTAATATGCTACTTGTGTTACTTAACTATAAATAATAACAGCACTTGCTGTGTCCCAATGTATGACATCACTGCAATTCTACAGCAGGGTGATGAGATGGTGGATTTCAGAGGAGAAAACACAAAAAAACAAAGACTTCAGGTTTTATTGTTGAACACAGATTGGAGTGCCTTTTTGGCGTTATAGATGTTTTGGGAACCTATATAAATTTAGAAATGGGGTAAAGACTCTTTGTTTTAAAGGAAACCTATGGTGCTAGGAATATCAAACTGTATTTCTAACACCCTCTTCAGCCTTTTTGTCAGTTACCTGATTGTTAGGTCAGGCTCCGCCAACATCAGGTCCCTCCTGCGCACACATTTGGGCTTCCACATCGGAAAGCATTAACTCAAGGCTTTTCTATAGCGTTTTTAAAGACACTGGTTGTCCTCATGCAAAGCGTGAGGATGTCCAGTGTCATTTCACGTAGTTGGTCTCCGCTAAGGACCTGAAGCGCCTCTAGTGCCTGTCTGGTAGACAGCCAATAGAGGATGAGAATCTTTCAAGGTAATTATTGCAGTTCCTCAGAAACTGCAATATTTCACATTGCAGGGTTAAGGGGACATAGGCACTGCACCCAAACCACTTCAGCGAGATGAAGTGGTCTTGGTGACTATAGTGTCCCTTTAAAGAGCAACTTCTTTCTCTGCTTATTGCTATCTTTTGAAAGTCATCACTGTTATAAGCAAAACTTTCCATAGGCACAGTGACAAGAGGACCTATGTGCACCATAAATTATCATAGTTTGATACAAAGCCATATTTCCGAACAGTCCTGGATTGTTTGATAGAGTACCAGTTTGGGGTTGCTCTCCATTGTCCCACAGTAATTAGCAGGTTAACGTTGATTACAGATACACATTTCACTGCACATTTCAACATTTTTTGGAGTTTTAATATTATTTTTTTTGCAGGGAACAGCAGTAAACAAAAAGTCTAACAATATTTGTTAATTTCTAATGTAACAAAATAGTGAAAAAATATGTTGTACATCAATTACATACATAATAATTGCACGTGGACTATTATCAGATATTGTTAGCCGCTCTATACTCTTAAGATTATAACTCCTGACTAGGACTTAGATGATGCTGTGATGAGATCTTCCTTTAGTACAGCCTTCTGTATCCAATAGTCTCTTATGCAGGGACTCCTCAAGGCGGTTTGCTCCTTCCCTCGGGAGCTGTAAAAATAAAAAATTAAGTTAAAACTCACCAGAACGCATATTACAATCTACATATTTGCAGATTAACGCTCCAGATGCTGAAGAGGACCTTGAGAAAGAAGATGCATACAGAGGACATTTTAAGTCCAATAAAAAATACCTTCACCTGCCCTTCATGTCCACTGGAATACAAGTGGAACAGTGACCATCTGGGGTCTTTGCACAACATTCAAAATACATACATAAAATATCATAAAAATATTAAGTGCTTTAGGGTTCGGTCATAATATCAGAATTGGGTCTAATGCAACAGAGGTTTCCATTTCAAGAACCTGTTGAATTCCTGCTGAGCCGCCAGTCATAGATGATGCACAACTATCCTCTTGTTAAACAGAACGATGGTCTCTATCCCGTACTGGGACACCAGATCTAAAATACAGAAAATGCATTTAGTGTATAATGCTTTAAGCTGCCTCCCACATCAAACAGAAACTTGATCTGGAATTGAGAAAACAGTATATATAATGATTTAAACCTGACCAAACTGGGGCACTATATCTGGAACACTTTATTACCCCCCCTGATTAAAGTGGCATGGAGTATATAACCCTAGATTTCCCCTTTGATGGATCCTGATAAGTATAAGCAGTTTTTATGATACAGTCACAGTGTGAGCAGTGTTTAGGAGATACGGTCACAGTGTAAGCAGTGTATAGGAGATACGGTCACAGTGTAAGCAGTGTATAGGAGATACGGTCACAGTGTGAGCAGTGTTTAGGAGATACGGTCACAGTGTAAGCAGTGTATAGGAGATACGGTCACAGTGTAAGCAGTGTATAGGAGATACGGTCACAGTGTGAGCAGTGTTTAGGAGATCCGGTCACAGTGTAAGCAGTGTATAGGAGATACGGTCACAGTATGAGCAGTGTATAGGAGATACGGTCACAGTGTAAGCAGTGTATAGGAGATACGGTTACAGTGTAAGCAGTGTTTAGGCGATACAGGCATTTAATTCTCCCTAGTCACGGTATTTATGGTTACCTCATAAGTATTACAGTGACTCACATTGGTTGAATTGGCACATGGATACACATGTGAGCAGTAACGCCACGTCAAGGCTTCAACCCTTGTTACTGACCATTCACACAGAGCATACTTTTCATTCATACGCATTCGGTATTCCAGAGGTTTTGGACTACACCTCCCATAATGCTTTGCCAGCATTATGGGAGATGTAATTCACAGCATCTGGACTGCCCAAGGTTACCTACCTCTGAACTATGCCGTGATCACAGTACACAATGTTGAAGTTGCTGTGCAAACAGGAGCAGCTTGTCACGTGTCAGATGCCACTTCATTACTTATAAATTAAATTCTCCACCCTGGAGACGACCATCAAACATGTGCTTCTTCATTCCTCTTCATGTACTTCGTGTCCCATAGGAGAACATGCTTGTCAGAGCTGTGACACACACAAAAAGAAATAAACAGGTTAGAGTGACTGGCATAACAGACACAGTGCACGCAGATTGTGGGAGACACACCGGATTAAATATAAGAATTGGGAGTACCATACATACAGAATGGACAAAGAGACGGAGATTACTGAATTCGGTGACCGACGGATTTGGTTGCTGATGTGAGGCAGTCCCTCTCGCTGGGGTGCAGTTTCTCATCCTTCTCTGGCGAGTGACTAGATGGCTGCGGTTTCGTAGCAAAAAGCATGCCATGGCATATGATACCTAGGAAATAAATATTTTTCTGTGAAACTAGGGTTGTACACATCTAACGCACAGCCCACAAATATAATACACTACCCCCCCACATGTAACGAACAGCCCCTCCATCTAACACACTGTCCCCCACATCTAACACACAGGCCACCCCAATATACTGTGCAGCCGCCCCAATATACTGCGCAGACACCCCCCCCAATATACTGCGCAAACACCCCCCCCCATATACTGCGCAGACACCCCCCCCAATATACTGCGCAGACCCCCCCAATATACTGCGCAGACCCCCCCAATATACTGCGCAGACACCCCCAATATACTGCGCAGACACCCCCCCAATATACTGCGCAAACACCCCCCCCATATACTGCGCAGACCCCCCCCCCAATATACTGCGCAGACCCCCCCCAATATACTGCGCAGACCCCCCCAATATACTGCGCAGACCCCCCCAATATACTGCGCAGACACCCCCCCCCAATATACTGCGCAGACACCCCCCCCAATATACTGCGCAGACACCCCCCCCAATATACTGCGCAGACACCCCCCCCAATATACTGCGCAGACCCCCCCCAATATACTGCGCAGACCCCCCCCAATATACTGCGCAGACACCCCCCCCCAATATACTGCGCAGACACCCCCCCCCAATATACTGTACCCTCCCCTCGGATGGCTGAGGGTGTTGGGAGCAGGGAAAGACTGACCTGTGTCCAGATAAGTTTGGAGCTGATGATGTGAGTCCGCGCGTGCGCAGTTGAGGGGTAGGTAAATTTTATGGCCATTTCTCCTGTGAAATTTCCCTACCCCACATTGCGCACGCGCGGTCTATTGGGTCCGCGCACGCGCAGTATAGGGGTATGGAGATTTCACAGGCGAAATGGCCATAAAAATTACCTACCCCTCAACTGCGCACGCGCGGTGTGTGAAGCGCTCTCTGCCCAGCAGTGCGCACGCGCGATGACCCTCCGACGGGAGTACTATGAGGCGCGTGCGCACTGTGGGCTTAATGTCCCCTTCTTGCTCTAAAATCACCTACCCAGTCGTTGTGCGCTTGCGCGGCGGCGCACACCCCCTCCGAACGTCACTTCCGGTGCGGCCGCGTCACCGGAAGTGACGAGGGGTATGTCTTTTTTACGGGGTATGTCTTTTTGATAGAACACCGGTACTACATCTTAGGTTCAGTCAGGTACAGGCAAAGAAAAAGAGTTTCTCCTACATCTGCTTTTTATTCAGTGTAAGTAGGCTGGCCTGTGATGTCACTGCCAGAAGCACATGTCTTCCTACACACTGCCCCTAGTGGTGCCTCCAAAGCATTACACTAAATATGCTTTATTTATGATGTAAAGTCATTAATTAATAGATACCATTACAAACCACCCTTTGACTTATGTCATAAAACAAGCATGTATAAAAACCAGTACATTTTGAATCTTCCCCATTTTAACACTACCTGCCCTACAACAAAACCCACCTTTTGAAGAACGATACCCATTTACCCATTAATTATTAGCCATTCACATTTTATTGCTTATATAAATGTTCACCATTGAGCACATGCATTAACAGTTGGGAAACCTTGGCCTAAAGTAGGCACATACCCACCCTTATAATAATGAACAACTCAAACCATGTTTTCTTAGATTAACCAATGATATTGTGTTCATGTGAGGATGTGTTTTGGAGCTTAATATAGCATTAGACACGACAAACCTATAACACCTGTGAATCATGACACACATGGACAGTCACTGGAGCTCGTTTTCTGTAGCCCATGGCTGGTCTGTGTGCCTGGCATTTTCACAAACATTAGTTCTGGAAACTGGATACTCTCTTCTTGGACAGTCTCATAGAACATACACATGTAGACAGGGATGAATGAAATAATTTGAGCAAACAAGGACATAGGATTTTGTAAAACAACAGTTCATGTGTGCAGGGACCTTTGTGTGTTTTGTGGTCACTTGTCACAGTATCCTGCTCTGGATATATTATCAAGTTTATATATTATCAAGTATCCTAGACCATCTATTGGCACCCTAGCAATACTTTACTGGACTATCTACCCTTATTTGGCGCAGCCCTTCCATATCTTTTTGTATCTATCCACCGAAGGATCCGAGGGGTTTTCCTTCATTTGGGTTGCTGCCTACCTTGACTAATTTTGTGATTACTAGCGCTGAATTCTTTTTGTGTTTATTTTGACTTGGGGTGCCTTGGAAAAATATTGAAATATTATTGATATAATTGAACCTAAAAAGTTTGGGAACCACTGCATTAGACATTTATTACCAATATTAACTATATGATTTCATTTTTTATAATTTTTATTTTAGTTTAGCTTTTTTATTTAATCAAGCATCTTGCATTGTCAACTGGAGATGAGGAGACATGGATGAAAACTTTTTGCCTAGACCCAGGTGTGAATAATCCAGGGGCCCTGATGTCTAAGGACTTACATTCTTCGGTTGTTTACAGGATATCAATATAAATGTGATTTATATTTAACTGATACATGAGAAGAGGTGTGAGAAGCAATTAAGTGAAATAAATGTACATGACAGAGCACAGACACACAACTATTTTCAGTGGGTAAATTGTTACTGAACTCTCTGAATTAAAATCATTAATCAGTGGTTCCAGATGGTACTGTACATGTTGTTCATGTTGCGAAAACTCTGATGTGTGCTTTCAGCACCTTGAGTTGGTTTCTTTGAAATAAATTATAATACAGCATTGAACTGATGAACACATCGTACCAATTTTCAATATGATAGTATGAAACAGAGTTGGTTATAGACACAACAGTCTATATTCTTAAAGCAACCCTCAGCACCATAACCACTTCATCTCAATAAAGTGGTAATGGCGCCAGAATGTGCTAAACCATTTTCGGAGGGTGTAAAATGGAAGTAGCATTCCCAGGAATATATAAACTCCCTCTCCTTTGAAGTTAAGGCTAACACAGAACCATTATCTTGATCAACGAATGGGCAGCAGTGATGAGCAAGGTCCTTCCTTTTAAACTAAATACCCCACTTCAATTTTAATTCCCTTACCTGGCCGTGAGTCAAAGTCATGGGGCATGTTTAACAAATAGCACCTATCCTAAACCCAATATATGTGGGGATGAAGTAGCAGATGAGGAGATTTTAAAATAGCAATCAATTTACCTGACTTTTCTTTTTTAATTAAGTTATTCAACACAATTCTGACAAACCAAAGAACTGCATGGACAAAATTCAGTTTGCCCAAATTGTAAAACAAGTTGGATTAGATGAACAAGAGTAATAGTCCAGTAAGAAGATCAATGATGGGTGCGGGTCCTGCACGTGTTTTCGCACAGCTCTGGCTTTCTATACTATAATCTATGTCTAAATGGCCAGTCAGTTCCGTAGAAGTCCTCCTGTTGCAGCTACAGAATAACACTATACCAGCCTGTGCCACTTTATGCTTGAAGTGTTCCGGTCTGATGAGCTTTGGTCGTGAGTGAATCCTGTGGCCCAGTGTGATCAATGCTGGGTGAGACAGACGATCTACCGCTCTGAGGACCACTACTTACTGAAGCCTCTATATAGCCTCTTACCCCCCTCTGGACCAGTGAGGCATATCACAGTCCCCACCAGAGCAAGCTATTGTATCTTGGAGGCAAAGAAGCTTCTACTTACCTTGTCGATACTATCCTTGTGGGAAGCATAAGATAGCCACCAAACCGACCGAGCATGCGTCTCTATGGGAGACATTCACAGTCTTGCGATAATGCCGCTCCAGGAGTCTTGCAGGACTTAAGCTCTACCATCAAAGTTGGAGGGCTTCGTGGAATACAGGAACTGGCTTGTGAACCGGCCTGGGCATGGGGAGCAGAGAAGCGAAGGCACCCCTATATCACTACCCAAGAATGGGAATATTTGTACATGTGGATGGGAGGCAGTGAAGAAATTAATCAACTGCTCGTTACCCACAGCGGAACGAGATCCCAATTGCAGCATGACTGTGGCATCGGTTAACGACTTGGACTCATCTCAAGCCTACCTTCACAGCATCACTTCTGCTGAATATGACGTGATTCCTTAATATATTACTTGTTATAATGTTCTTCTGCCTTCAGCCAATACTTTCAATACTGGTACTGAGGCTGCTTGCAGTCAGAGCAGGTGCGAGGATTCTAGAGCCATTGACAACAGTACACATTATCTGTACTTGGCAGAATTTTTTGAGGGCCCCCTATAGAGTGAGGATGGCCAAAAGGTAGAACCCCAACTCCTACATTGCTTTGCTGGCTGGGGATCTACCATCAGGCACCAGCCGGGTTGTATTTGTGTGACAATCCAACCGAAGGAGCATAAAAATGGCTCTCAGAAAAGGGTATGGGAAAGGTAGGCAAGTGCTCCATAATCCCAGTTTACTTCCAGGAACCCCTGGGAGAGTGGTCCTTGCTCGTCAAATGGTTTTGCCTGAATGCTAGTTATGCAAAGGTTTTCCTTAGTCAAATGCTGTTTTAAATGTCCAATAACTATTTGCCTGAAATTTACCTACCCCATATCCACCAAGGCAATCTGAAAAACCCTTGGGAGAAATAGCCATTGCTATTAAATTATAGGAATATTATTATGACGACCTGTAATTTCTGCATTTCAAGAGACTTTTTGACTACTGTTTATATCCCTAAATCAAAAAGCTCATGTAATGTTTCTTTTGTAATAAACTTAAATTAACTTCCTATATTGAGCCAGACCGGGGCAAAAGGAGTTAATAGCATCTTAAGTGGATTTTAAAAATAAACGTTTTGAGCTTGTAGCAAATCAACTTGACCCTAACTTAGGTCACAGAAATTATCATTTGGATGTTAAATAACTTTTGTAAGAAAATATAGATAAGGGGTATTATCAGTCAAACTTTAAATAGATTTAGCTGTAAACCAGACTGCCCATTTAACAGTATTTTCCATTGGAAGAAGAAATAGTGTATATTAAAGACAGGAAATTAGACTTGGGGACTTTTTGTACTTAGTCATTTTTATATTGTTCTTGTTAATTTTCTTTGGATTGAATACTTGATAAACTGTCTTTGTAGTTTACGGGAGTATATACCTCACCAGTTTTATATATCTGCTGACTGATAGGCTTCCTAATGACCTTTTTAAAGCTCTCTTGGAATGTACCAGGCAATAACAACTGTGAATAGCTCAGTCCAAGCCGCCTGCTGAGCGGTGAAATTCATGATGAAACCAATATTTTAAATTTAGATATTACAATGTACCATGATGCTTATTATGTATTTTTTGTAATGATGTGCACTTTAAATGCTAATATATATTCAATTATTATGTTGTTGTTGTTTTTTTAAATATGTGCACTTTAATACTATTAAGGTTATTTATTGAAATGAGAATTCAAAGTGAATTTCGAATTTAAGGACAGAGTAGCTGCAATGAAACCATTGCTGCCTAAGATAATTTGCCCAGTGTTGCTATTTTGGCCTTTAAATTTACTTTGAATTCACACTTTAAATAATAGCCTGTACATGGATGATAGCTTGATGCACGTATCAATGCTCTGTAAATAATAAATGACTGCTGTTGCTGGTAGTATCAACCATAATGTAATTAATGTAGATATTGTGTGTGTTTGTTAATAAATCCCATGACTTGACTCTTCAAATTACATTTGGTACCTATTGTAAGAAGCACCACAAAACCAACCCACCACCACCGCAACCACCTTGAAATCTCTTCATTTAACACACCAATGAAAATAAATACAGATTTCTATATACCTATAAATATTTTGAAATGTATGCATATTAAATATCCCTGTATCCCTATTATATATTTTCATCCATAATGCTGCTCTGTACTTTGTGACCCAGCAATGCATGGTCTTATGATGCACAACATTTAATTGAACTTTGTAATATAACTTTTATTAGACAGTGTGATGTTCTCTTGCTCCGGTTCTTCCTCCGTCTCAAATTGCCTAGGTAATGCATCAGCCTTTATGTTCCTAGTACCAGGCCTATAAGTTATAATACAACTGAAACGAGAAAGAAACAGAGACCATTTAGCCTGTCCTTTTAGCTTCCACGATATATTCTAGATTTTTATGATCGATTATGGGGTGTCTTTGGATCCTTCCACTTCTTTAGTGCCAATATGATAGCCAATAGCTCCCTGTTACCTATGTCATAATTTCTTTCCGCTGGGAATAGCTGTTTAGAAAAGAAGCCACATGGTTGCAGGGGTTTGTCATGACTCTCTCTCTCTGGGATAGTATAGCACCAACCCCTGTTTCAGATGCATCTACTTCTAATATGAAAGACCTGCTGGGATCAGGATGAGCAAGTTTAGGGGCTGAAGCAAATGAAGCCTTGAGTTGTTCAAAGGCATTAATGGCTTCTCTTGGCCAAAACGTACCTTTAACCGCCTTACGTGTCAAATTGGTGATCGGGGGGCTATTATCATAGAAAAGTCCTTAACAAATCTATGATGATAACTGGAAAACCCGGTGAACCTTTGGATAGCCTTTATACCTTGAGGTAGAGGCCACTGTAACACTGCCTCTAGTTTCTTGTGATCCATCTTGAATCCTGATTCAGATATTGTATAGCCAAGAAACTGTACCTTTTTCAGATCAAATAGATTTTTTCTAGTTTACAATACAGACCATTATTGAGTAAGGTCTGTAGAACTAGTTTAACTTGTGCATGGTGGATGTCTATATCAGGTGAGTATATCAGTATATCATCTAGATATACTAACAAAAAGGAATAGATAACATCTCTCAATACATCATTGATGAGATCCTGGAATACAGTGAGGGCATTACATAACCCAAAAGCATGACTAGGTATTCATAACATCCTTTACGAATTGCCTGATACATCCGGAAAACTCTCGCACCTAAGTACCATTAGGGGACCGGCCTTGGGGGTTATGTATATGTCCCCCACAATGCCTCTTTGAGACTTCTTTCTGTTACCATTATTTACATGACCTTGAGGTCAAGTGCAAAGCCCTATTAGACTAAGAAAGAGCAGAATATAACTCTAAGGGCCATAGATGGTAGACCTCTTAGGAAACTACTCATTACCCATGAGACCTTACCTGTTTCATTGTATAAGGAACAGATCACTATTAAGGTTATCTCCCCACCCTCTTGTCCCATTGTGCATGACTTTCTATGGCTAATCAAACATGATCCACATATAGATTGTAGGAAAGATGAGATACTAAAGTGGGGTGATGGGTGTAGTAACAGATGTTTAAAACCTATAACCAAACAATTGGGTACAATCAAAGTTCCTACTGCCTCCCCATTGTCCACCATGGAACTCCCATTGTTCCATCCCAATATGGGGAGGTAAAGGAGGTGTTTAACAAGGTACATACCAATACACTTCCACCGCACAGATCCTATGATTGTCCTATAGATCTATTGCCAGATACTAAATCCCCGAATGGGAGAGTTTATACCCTGTCTCCCCTGGAAAGTAAAATGATGGAGGAATATATACAGGATGCGTTGACTAAAGGTCATATAGGCAGATCCTCTTCCCCAGCAAGAGCAGGGTGTTTCTTTGTATCAAAAAAGTAGGGTGATCTGCATCCTTGTATTGATTACAGGGCACTCAATAAAATCAACATAAGGAACGCTTACCCTATACTGCTTATTTCAGAACTTTTTGACATGTTAAAAGGGCTAAGATATTTACTAAACTGGATTTAAGGAGTGCTTACAATCTAGTTAGAATCAAGGAAGGACATGAATGGAAAACAGCGTTTAATACTCATAATGGGTATTACGAATACCTAGTCATGTCTTTTTGGTTATGTAATGCCTTTGCTGTTTTCCAGGATCTCATCAATGATGTATTGAGAGATTTGATCTATTCCTTCGTGTTAGTATATCTAAATGATATACTGATATACTCACCTGATATAGACATTCACCATGCACAAGTTAAACTAGTTCTACAGACCTTACTCAAGAATAGTCTTTATTGTAAACTAGAAAAAATGTCTATTTGACCAGCAAGAGGTACAGTTTATTGGTCTCATATAGGTGTGGAGTTGTCTGTCTCCAAACAAAATAACACTATACTCATAGTCATTGATTGATTTTCTAAAATGGCCCATTTTGTCCCACTTAAAAAACGACCTTCCTCACAAGACCTTGATCTGATGTTCATTAAGGAAATAGTGAGGTTACATGGAATTCCCTAAAAGATCATTTCTGACAGAGGATCTCGATTCTAGATATCTTTTTTGTAAAGAATTGGGTATCAACCTATCTTTTTCTTCATCTTATCATCCCCAAACTAAAGGGGGTTGCCTAAAGGGCCAATCAGTCTCTGGAAGTTTTTCCATGTTGTTTCGTTAGCACTTCCCAGGATAATTGGTTTGACCTCTTGCCCTGGGCAGAATTTGCCCTGAACAACGCTACGCATGACTCTTCCAAACGTAGTCATTTTTATGTTGTATATGGTGTCCACCCTGCTGTCTTACCTTCTGTGTTCTCTGATACCGATATCCACAATCTGGATGAGCATCTGACCTCCATGAGGAAAACATAGGATCAGGTTCATACTGCCTTAGCTGATGCTACTTCCCGTTTTAAGCAGCATACTGATAATAGACGTAGTGCTGCACCTTCTTATCAAGTAGGGGACAAGGTTTGATTGTACACTAAACACATTAGACTCAGGGTACCCTCTATGAAGTTCGCTCCTAGATACATTGATCCATGTATCACGTAGGATCAATCCGGTGTCTTATGTCCTTGACCTACCTGCCAACCTTCGTATACCTCGTGCACTTCATGTTTTTTTTATTGAAGCCACTTATCTGCAGTAGATACACTACTCCTTCCACGCCTCCCCCTCCCTTGGTGGTTGTGGGTCAGGAAGAGTACAAAGTCCGCTCTGTTTTCTCCAGCTTTTTCCGTGTTTCTTTGCAGTATCTGGTGGATTTGAAGGGTTATGGTCCTGAGGGATGCTCATGGGTCCCGGCTGTTGACATTCATGCTGGACGCCTTCTTTGCTCTTTCCATGCCCGGTACCCTGATAAACCTAGTTTTGCCTGCTTGGTGGGCAGTCTTTGTGTGGAGGGTACTGTCACAGGGCCCAATCTGCACCTCAGTGTGACCGCACCAGATCAGTGTTGTCACACCATCAAAGTGTCCGATCGGCACCGCCATGTGACCTCATCTGATCGGTGTGGTCTCGCTAAAAGAGGGAGAGGTTACTCACCTTACCTCCATGCCTCTCCCTCAATGCAGCTCCTAATACAGCGGCCAGGTCCAGCGTTATATGATAGCGCCGGCCACAATGACATCACTAGTAACGTGAATGTGCGTCCGGCGTTGCATTTTCACTGTGCACGCATGTTCTGGGGTCATGGGACCCAAATTAGCAAATAGCAGGGTTTACTGGGTTATTTAAACCAAAACCTGCAGTTGTTCAGTGTCCTGTCGTGGTTTCCATCCTGTTGGTTATCCGAGAGCGCATTCTTGATACTGTTTATTGGTTATTGATCTTGGCTTGGCTTGACTTCCTGTATATCTGGTATTCTTGACCCTTTGGCTTTGTTCTTACTGTATTTGTTCCTTTCTGTATTCCTGATCTCGGCTTGTGACTGGTTATTCTATTACGTTAAATCCGGCCATTGTAAGGCCTGGTTATACGCTGTTACTGTTTGTTATTTGTTACGTGTTTGACTTAATTCTGCGTGTTGGGCCACTGGTTCATCCTGACAAACACAAAACAAAATGAGGATTCTTACAGTATGAAAGTGTGATCACATTAGCTTAAATCTCGCTAAATGAGATGACATAATCACAGAATAACCAATATATTGACTCCATTGCTGCTTAATTTCTGCTACCCAGCAAGATGCTGACATGGGTTCCAATTGTACCTCCAAAAGAGTCCACTATACAAGAGTAGATTCAATCACAAAGTACATGCTCTGCCAGATTATGTGTTTTTTCTTTGTATGTGGGATCAGTGTGATATGTGACTTGCCTAGGTACTCCCTATAATGGCACATGTGAAATATTTATTTGAACCCTAACCAGAGAATTTACCAAAGGGCAAGTTTCTATGTTTTGCCTACTCTCAATGTTCTAATATCTTCTGTTTTGTTTTAATGTGCAAGAATGCTCAGTATACCTAGTCCAATTACAATATTTAAAAAAGCAGACCACATACACATAGCATCACTCAATTGTATAGAGTACGTAGGGGTCCCTTTGGCATCAATCCTCCCCTGCTGTTTTCTCTTATAACATCGCTTGCCAGTGAGGGTAGACCAGCTCTTTCTGTAGAGTCTATGCCCATAAGTTCCAAGAATCTCGGGTTCACTATTGCATCTCAGATGCCCGAATATGCATTTTTTTTCTACATATTTTTATCCTTTCATGCAAACATGTATATACATTTTATATACATTTGGAATCAAATTTACAAAGTCTCAGCTAAATGCAGATGGACAAGATATCTTGGAGACACCTAGATCCCCAAAACTGTATTACACTGGGTCCTTGGCACCTTGTAGGGACAATTAAAGAAAGAAAATAAACTGTACATATATATTTAACACATATATATTTTGTTGATCTAAAAATGTAAATAATTAATGAAACATTAATGCCATTATTTTGAAGTTTGTATAATGCATATTTTATTATGAATGTCTGGATCGAGAGTGAGTAACAAATGGTATCTATAGGTCACATGGTTTTTGTTTGTCTGAATATTCTGGAATGGGGTTCTGAACCAATAGGAGTCATATGAATGTTCTTAATTGATTGGTGTAACTACAAAAATAAAGGTTTTATCACATCCTTTATTTAACTTGAGTGTTTGGATTAGGTTTAAAACTTCTCTGATTTTAAGGAAAAAGGCTCTACCTCTCCATTCCTGAGTCCAGCAATTATTGTTTTATTTTAGATTAGTAATTGTAAGCAGATTAAACCTAAAGAAAACATAAGTCTGATGCATATTGATGTTTGTAACTGACAGACAGACTTATTATAATGCATACGTATATTATCAGGCCACCCAAGAAGAAGAAAGAAGAGAAACATATATTATAGTGGAAGAGGAAAGTGCTTTTTCTGCAGTTATAATGATCAACGACAACATTAAAACCACTGACATGTGAAGAAAATAACATTGATTACATTCTTATAATGGCACTTGACAAGGGGTGGGATATATTGGGCAACAAGTGAAGAGCCAGTTCTTGAATTTTATGAGTTAGAAGCAGTAAAAATAGGCAAACTTTGACAAAGGGCACATAGTGATGGATAGACGACTGGGTCAGAGAATCTCTAAAATGGCAAGTCTTGTGGTGTGTTACCGGTATGCAGTGGTTAGTACCTACCAAAAGTGGTACAATGAAGGACCTCCAGTGAACCAGCATCAGGGTTATGGGCACACAAGGCTCATTGTGGCATATGGGGAGCGAAAACTAGCACGCCTGGTCTGATCACACAAAGGAGCTAATGTAGGTGAAACTGTTGAAAAAGTGATGTTGACCATAATAGAAAGGTGTCAGACCACACAGTGCCCATGATGACCACTGTCCATCTCTGAAAGTGCCTTCAATAGGGATGTGAGCATCAAAACTGGACAATGGAGCAATGGATGATTGCATGGTCTGATCAATCAGGTGTCTGGCCGGGTGCATGTGTGTCATTTACCTGGGAAAGAGATGGCAGAAAGAAGGAACTATGGACAGAGCATTTGATGACGGCGTTCTTACCAAGGAAGAACATGTTAGCATTTATGTCAAAAATCCTGTAATATCAACAGTCTACTGTCTCCCTAAAGTACATAAGGGATATGAACCACTGACAGCTAGACCAATCGTGTCAGGTACGAATAACCTAACATGCAAAGGCAGCATATATGTTGATAAAATTCTTCGGCCTTATGTGGAGAAACTACCGTCCTATCTTAGAGACACAAAAGATACCCTAAGATGTATTGCGTCAATCGAAGTACCACAGGGAGCCATTCTATGTAGCCTTGATGTGGAGGCACTGTATTCCTCAATACCCCATCTGGGAGGAATACAGCATATAGGTTCATTTCTCGAAGCAAGGGGCCCCAACCATTCACGTCACACCACATTTGTTCTCGACCTTCTTAAGTTCATTTTGACCCACAATTTTTTTCTTTTTAATAACAAATTTTACCACCAGGTGCAGGGGACTGCGATGGGGACATCTTGTGCCCCCTCCTATGCGAACCTGCACCTGGGTTGGTGGGAAAAATACATTGTCTATTCCGAGCGTATGAATCAATATATGGACTGCGTCCACCTTTGGAAACGCTATATAGATGACATTATGGTCATATGGACAGGTACAAAGGAGTTCTTTATTGAATTTGTGGGGGCTCTGAATGAGAACGACCTCAATTTACGTTTTACCATGGAAATTGGGGTATCCTCATTGAATTTTCTCGATTGTACATTCAATATCACGGATGACTGCAGGATTCATACCTCTCTATACCGCAAACCCACATCAACCAATAATATGCTCAATTGGAAGAGCTACCATCCTAACCCTCTTAAGAGGGGCATCCCAGTGGGACAATACCTGCGACTCAAAAGGAACTGTTCCTCTGTGGAAGACTTCATAGAGAAGGCTGCATCACTAAAAGCTAGATTCAAAGCCAAAGGCTACCCGAACAGATGCCTGAAACAGGCATATCAGCGAGCACTTTTAAGTGACCGCGAGGTGTTGCTTGATAACAGTCCTAAACCCTCGCCCCCTAAAATAATCCGCTGTGTGGCGAACTTTGACGCAGGCTGGGATGTATCCAAAAAAATCCTGGCAAAATTCTGGCCATTACTCACACAAGACCGACATCTCAAAGATGTGATCCCATCACGCGTTTCCATAACAGCTAAAAGGGGCAAAAACCTCAAGGACATGTTAGTACCAAGCCATCTTTCAAAACATAATGAGCATAAGAAAAATTGGCTCAACGTTTATGGCACCTATCAGTGTGGACGCTGTGTAGCCTGTTGCTACATAGATAGAGATTCCAAGTCCATAACTGATTCCTCCGGTGTACATAAAACGCCAATAAAACAATTCTTCAATTGTAATTCAACGGGACTGGTTTATCTCCTCACATGTAAATGTGGTAAAAAATATGTAGGGAAAACAATACGTCCCTTTAAGAGGCGCATGATGGAACATGTCCACTCGGTTTCATCCAACAGAGATACTCCTGTAGCCAGACATGCTAGAACACACTATAGTGACACTTCTAGATGTTTTAAATTTGCAGGGGTAGAAAAAGTCAATGTAGGCAAAAGAGGGGGAGACCTTGATCTAATCCTCAAGAGGAGAGAATGCTTTTGGATTCAGACACTAAACACCATGTCCCCAAATGGCCTCAATGAAGGCTTCACCTTCACCCCTTTCATTTTATAATGACAATCCATTTCATCGTTACAAATCCTTCCCATGATTTTATACTTGTTGTTTGTTAATGTACACATTAAATGTATATATCATATCCTCATTATGCCATCATCATGAACCTCTGTATTATCGGCCAAATTACTAAAACCAATCAGCAACCACTGTAACCTTGCTGGTAACATTATAGTATCTGAATCCTCTTTCAATAGGAGATTATGTATCAGTTATTACAGTAAGGCTTCGACATTAACACATGTATGGGAATACATCTTTAAAAATATGCACTCGTTTATTTCCAAGTTCGTCCTAAAAGAATATGTATAGGACTCTAGAAACTTGCTAAACATTGCAATAACTGAATATGTAATTCCCCTCGGTTTTAATAGATCGTCACTCTGTGGTAACATTTGTAAGGCATTGAAGCCGGTGCCCCTGTTAACGCTGCACATATGCGGCTCAGTGTCGGCACTTAGCCCCGCCCTTTACCCGCTCTGATTGGCCTGAGCCTATATGATTGACGGCTCACGCACGTATTATGAACGGTGGGCGCACATAAATGAAGCGCCGCCCACGTTCATTGCTGATTGGCTGAATTTCGGCCGTGACACATACTTAACAAGCACACACGAGCATTTGCTCATTGACAGCCTTTGAGAAAGGTGCTCTTTATAGCGCCGAAACGCGTTAGGCAGGCAGATACTGATTTGATAATCACGCCACGTTATTTTTTATTTACACTGTTTGGGGTGTTTGATTAGGGAAAGAGGAGTTGAGGCCTGCATGGAGCAATCTTTAGGGAATGAGGGAGCATTTATATGACTGATGATTGACTGCTAGAACAGATAGTATGAGATATGCTGCAACAGTAGTCCTATCTTGGTCAGTCAGTGTACCCAGCACTGGGGCTGGATGGGATTAGTTGGACTCTGGCTTTTGAGGTTTTCTTTGAACTACTCGTCAGTAAATATCTACTTATTATACTGATCTAGTTAGCAACCTCTTATAGAGCCATTGCTGGGGCGCTAATATCCCTAGTGAGTACTTTCAGTACCTTTCACTATGAACAGCATAAATGCCTAGTGAAAGTAGGAGAGAAATTACTAGGAGTCACTATGTTATACTGATTTAAGCAGTATCCTCTGGCAGAACCAATAGTGGGGCTTTCATGTCTCCTAATTCCTAATTGGTATTTCTAAACCGGAGGTTCTTTTCTGCACTATTAGTCAGTATTTTGAGTGTCTCTTAGCACCAACTTTGTATTACCATTGATGTCCGCCCTCGTTTGGGAGACTGTCCAATTGACACTTAGTAATTTATATGAGTTACTATGTAACACTGTTTGATGCAGTACCCTCCAGTATAGCCATTTTTTGAGGCTTAAATGTCTCTATACTTTCGATTGGCAACACTGTATTGAGGCTTTTATCTGCACATATCAGCCAGTGTGAGATACAAGTATACTCTACTCTAACCCTGTTTAAGGTTCAAGTGTCTATTTATACACCAGCTGCTATCACTAGTAGATACTGGTCTCTCCCATCCATATTTCCATATGGCAAGGTACACATCTATACAGACATAAACCGATGCTTATACCTTTCCCATAGCTCCCTGAGCCTCCTCAATATCTCCTCTCTCCCTCCTTGAGTGGGTTATTTATTTATTTATTTATATTTCTTTTTTCATTATCTTTCTTTTTTGTTCATGATTTTGTATACCTAATTAAAGACAATATATTTTAACAGACAACTGAGATCTGTATCTCACCAGTGTTTCCTGGACCTTCGGTCCACGGTTTACTCTATCATTTTTTCTCACTATGGAAAGAAGGCAGTGCCTTTGCTCTGCTTGCAAACTTTGGGTCCTGGCATTCATATGGATGCTACTTTGACATGTACCACCTGTCTAGATTTTGTCTAGAGATTGTTGCATACCATGTACACTCCTTCATGGAGATGGTGTACCTCGATGGCAGTGGCCTCTTTCAGCAGAATAATGCACCCTGCCACACTGCAACATTTGTTTAGGAATGGTTTTAGGAACATGACAAAAAGTTCAAGGTGTTGCCTTCTTGGCCTCCAAATTCCCCAGATCTCAATCCAGTTGAGCATCTGTGGGATGTGCTGGAACAACAAATCTGATCCAAAGAGGCCCCAACCCGAAACTTGCAGGACTTAAAGGATCTGCTGTAAATGTCTTGGTGCCAGATACCACAAGACACATTCAGAAGTCTTGTGGAGTCTATGCCTTGACTCATAAGAGCTGTTTAGGCAGCACAAGAGAGTCCTATACAATATAAGAAGGTGATTTTAATGTTGTGGCTGATCAGTGTACAAACACATTGAAATAACCTATTTGTTATACTATTATTTGGAAGTGAAAAATATCAAAGTAACATCGGTCTCTCCTGTTTATACACAATATGACAAGCATTCTTATCAAAACAACTGCCTCTTAACTTGTCTGCTACACAAGAAAGATTGTTTGTCACTCCCTGTAGAGTGTTTGTCATGCACAAATGACACAGTGGCATATTACAGATAAAAAAAAATATCATCCATATATTGCACTAGCCAAACTGCTTGCAAACGCAAATATAAAGTGTTAATTTTAGTTGACGTTTCCAGGTTAGAGCTCTCCATCACCATGCAGAGAAATAAAATACATCTGTGTTAGTAAAGTGGGAAGCACATGCATTTGTGTGTTTACAGTGATTTGCCTACTCTGTGTGATCTTTACCACAACATCAAGGACTAAAGTAAATAATAAAATAGGTGCATTAACTGAACAGTGAGTCGTGATGAGTTGATAATCAGTTTGCAAAAATTAGGCTAAATAAGTGGAATTGGAAAATAAACATATAAAGTAGCAGTCCATGCACTATAATCACTGCAACATGCTGTAGGAGTGTACTGACTGCTAATATTGTATGTAGTCAAACAGTTTTAGAATGGTTTGACTTCTTACTTGGGATCCATTGGGCACCAGAGAGGGAGAAGGAAATCAAGTTTTAGGTCACTCCATAATTAAGGATTTCTCCAAGAGCATAGCTGCTTCTTCAGGAGGAGAACAGACATGATGCAGTTACTAGTTGGCAGGGGCACCGAACCACAATGGTAAGTGGCCTAACATTTTATTATGCTGGGGGAGAGAGGGAGATGTAGCTGGAAGAGGAAATGTAGCTAGAAAGGGAGATGGAACTGAAGAGTGGAAAGGGAGATGGCACTGGAGCGGGAGAGGGAGCTGGGGGAAATGGAGATTAAGCTATAAGATGGTATAACTGGTAGGAGAGAGGAAGCAGGAGGGAAGAAAGGGAGGGAGATGGAGCTAGAGAGGATAGAGAGAGGAAAATAGTGCTGGAGGGGAGTGAGTGAAGGGAATGGGAGACAGAAGGAAGACAAGGAGTTATTATGGGGATGAGGTAATGTCATTAAGGCTGGGTCCACTTTGCTAGAAAGATCATATGGGACTATTGGAGACCAAGGGACAATTTCCTGGGGTTAGGCACCTATTGGCAAAAAGGGGATACTTTACTGGTGTTCCTTGGTATGTATTGGTGTGCGTGGGTCATTTTCCTGTAGAGCCTGGGCATCTATTGGAAAGCAGGGGCCACTTACCCTACCAATTAGTGCGCATGGAACACTTACCTGAAACAACTAGGGCATTTATAGGCAAAAAAGGCACACCATCCTGCAGTTTCTGGTTGCTTATTTGCCTAGGGTTCCTAGTTGGTTATCGACCAAGCAAGGGGATACTTTCCAAGGATGCCTGGGTGTTTGTTGCTGAGCAGTGGTCAGTTTCAGGGAGTGCCTGATTGGGGCCACTTTGACAGTTTGCCTGGGTGCCCTTTTCTTTGGCAAATTACTTTAAAATGTGGGGGGTGGGAAGGAACAGTAAGAGACGTGCAAAACTATTTGCCTGAAAACTAGCTAGGCAAAAAGTTTTTGCCAAGGCAAATTGTGTTTTAAAGCTAATATAACTACACTAAACAAAATTATAAATGCAACACTTTTGTTTTTGCCCCGATTTTTCATGAGCTGAACTCAAAGATCTAGGACTTTTTCTATGTACACAAAAGGGCCTGTTTATCTCAAATATTGTTCACAAAGCTGTCTAAATCTGTGTTAGTGAGCGCTACTCCTTTGCCGAGATAATCCATCCACCTTACACGTGTGGAATATCAAGATGCTGATTAGACAGGTGTGCCTTAGGCTGGCCACAATAAAATGTGCAGTTTTACTGTATTGGGGGGATTCATGGGGAGTCTGAAAACCAGTCAGTATCTGGTATGACCACCAATTTCCTCAGGCAGTGCAACACATCTCCTTCGAAAAGAGTTGATCAGGTTGTTGATTGTGGCCTGTGGAATGTTGGTCCACTCCTCTTCAATGGCTATGCGAAGTTGCTGGATATTGGCAGGACCTGGAACACGCTGTTGTATACGCCGAACAGAGCATCCAAAACATGCTCAATGGGTGACATGTCCGGTGAGTATGCGGGCCATGGAAGAACTGGGATGTTTTCAGCTTCCACGAATTGTGTACAGATCCTTGCAACATGGGGCCGTGCATTATCATGCTGCAACATGAAGTGATGGTTGTGGATGTATGGCACAACAATGGGCCTCAGGATTTCATCACAGTATCTCTGTGCATTCAAAATGCCATCAATAAAATGCACCTGTGTTCGTTGTCTATAACATATGCCTGCCCATACCATAACTCCACCGCCACCAAGGGCCACTCGATCCACAGAGTTGACATCAGCAAACCACTCATGCACACAACGCCATACATGCTGTCTGCCATCTGCACTGTACAGTGAAAACCGGGATTCATCCATGAAGAGAACACCTCTCCAAAGTGCTAGACACCATAGAATGTGAGCCCACTCAAGCCAGTTACGATGACAAACTGCAGTCAGGTCGAGACCCCGATGAGGATGACGAGCATGCAGATGAGCTTCGCTGAGATGGTTTCTAACAGTTTGTGCAGAAATTATTTTGGTTATGCAAACCGATTGTTGCAGCAGCTGTCCAGGTGGCTGGTCTCAGACGATCTTGGAGGATGGAAGATGCTGGATGTGGAGGACCTGGGCTGGGGTGGTTACACGTGGTCTGCGGTTGTGAGGCCATTTGGATGTACTGCTAAATCCTCTGAAATGGTAGAGAAATGAACATTCAATTCACGAGCAACAGCTCTGGTGGACATTCTTGCAGTCAGCATGCCAATTGCACGCTCCCTCAAAACTTGCGCCATCTGTGGCATTGTGCTGTGTGATAAAACTGCACATTTTAAAATGGACTTTTATAGTGGCCAGCATAGGGCACACCTGTGCAATACTCATGCTGTCTAACTCCTTAAAGGGACACCCCAGGCACCCAGACCACTTCTGACCATTGGAGTGGTCTGGGTGCCAACTCCCACTACTCTTAACCCTGCAAGTGTAATTATTGCAGTTTTTTATAAACTGCAATATTGACCTTGCAGGGTTAACTCCACCTCTAGTGGGAACTTCCTGCTCTATAGCACAGATTATCTGTGCTAGAGCGTCGCTGGACGTCATCACGTTGTGTGAGGACCTCCAGCGTCACTCAAATACCCATAGGAAAACATTGAAATTCATTTTCAATGCTTTCCTATGGAGAGACCTAATGCGCATGCGCATTAGGTCTCCTCGCCTGGTGGGCGGGATCAGTCTCGCCAACCGGCCGACGGAGTAAGAAGGAGGAGCGTTGCAGAGGAGGAGACAGTGACGAGGGATATCGTCGCTGCCACAGGTAAGTGACTGAAGTGGTTTTCACACCTTCAGTAACTGGGGATTGGGGGGTGGGAGGGAGAGGGACCCTCCAGTGCCAGGAAAATGGATTCCCTTTAAGGACACAACTTCTGGAATAAAAGGGAATCATGACGGAATAGTTCTGTCATGTGTCCTTAAGGGGCTAATCAGCATCTTGATAGGCCACACCTGTGAGGTGGATGGATTATCTCGTCAAAGGAGAGGTACTTACTAACACAGATTTAGACAGATTTGTGAACAATATTTGAGAGAAATAAGCCTTTTGTGTACATAGAAAAAGTCTTAAATCTTTGAGTTCAGCTCATAAAAAATGGGGGCAAAAACAAAAGTGTTGTGTTTAGAATTTTGTTCAGTGTATTTGTCTAAGCAAAAGCTTTTTGCTTAAAATTACAATTTGCCTACAATATATACACTTAAGGGAATACTAAAGTAACCAGAACCCCTACAGTTTAATGTAGTGGTTCTGATGTCTACAGTATGTTCCTGCAGACTGAGCATTGTAAACATTGCCTTGTAACTTCTCTATTGACAGTCACTCAGGTGGCCACTAGAGGTGCTTTCTGTGTCAGTGCTGCACAGTGCTCTATGAGGAGATGCTGATTGGTGAAGCACATAATTTTGCCATACGCATGCGATAGCCTCCCAATCCTTTCCTATGGGAAAGTATTGAATTGGGTGTGATCATCAAGATTTATACTCTCAGCCATGGAGGAAGAGGTAGTCGGGTGCCGCCGTGGTGAGACCGGATGGGATAAAAAGTGAGTAAAATCAACTTTTTACTGCAGAGATGGGGCCAGTAACCTAAACAGCCAAACAGGCACTATAGTGTCAGGAATACATGTTTTTATTCCTGACACTATAGAGTTCCTTTATTCATCTGTAATCACCTGTGGTTTATAGACACCTACCAGGATTTTTCCTGTTTTTTTCAACCAAAACTCAATTAATGTGTCCAGACATCAGGGGAATCAATACTAATCATGTGAAGTATATCTATTAATATAATTTGGTCTACAGTCTCTCTTCTCAGAATATTTAGTACAATGCATCCAGATTCCACTCTACAATCCTCACCCATTAAAGGCACAATACAGTCAACTTTAGCTTAATGAAGTAGTTTCGGTGTATAGATTGTGTCTCTGAAGTCTAACTGCTCAATTTAGGAGTTGTTTATGCCCATGCATCCCAAGCCACACCTCCCTTGGCTATGACTGAAACAGCCTGCATGAAAAAAAAGGTTTGATATTCAATCATATGTTAACTTACTTTAGAAGTTTGTATCTTCTGCTCTGTAAATTGAAATGTAACCACAATTTAAATATCAGAGAATTGAGCAGTGAGAGTGCAGGTGCATGATCTATACACCAAAACTGTTTCATTAAGCTAAAGTTATTTGGGGGACTATAGTGTCCCTTTACCTCTGCTAGTGGGAGCTTGGTAGCAGGTACTATTAATATCCGTACATAGATACTGTATTGCATAAATATTGGCAGGGCATCATAACTAAGAATGGCATGACTTGAAAGGGAAATTCTAAGTACCAAAACAAAATGTATTTGCTTATCTATGGGCTTCTAATGAGTAATACATTCAAAGTAATTACAAGTTGGAAGTTGGATTTGGTAACAGGAAAGTCAAGTCCAAGTACCAATTTAAATAAAATAAAATAAAATAAAACAAAACAAATAAATAAATAAAAGACAACCACTAGCCGTTTGAAAAGCTTTGCTTAGCCTATCTGAATGTATAGCTCGTTCACTTGTGCACAAATGCTTCAGGTAAGGTAATACAGATATGACATCAATGTACATTCTCAGCATGTAGATAATAAGCAGAAATATGATTTTAGGTGAAATGAACATATATTTGTCATTTGGACCATTGCAATCCAGCCAAGCATCATTTACTGGAAAATATGTCAATGTTCCCATTTTTCCAGAACGGTTTTCACAAACACATTAGTAATCATTCTTGCGGAAAACATGATTAAAAAGAAAAAACACATGTGGAATTCCAGCTTGCACTGACAGAGATGACGTGTTAGGTAGCATAAGAAAAACAGAACTGGAAAATGACAATACCCTGAGGATGCCAAGAAGTCCTGTACAGCTGCATGGAGTCTATATATCTGTTAAATAAGACCAAGAGATAAGAGCGGTTTTGTTTGTTTGTTTTTTATTTTAAAACAAGTTTAATTAGATAAAGTGTATGATTAATACAGTAGGTTTTCATGAAGGAAATACATATCAAGAAACAAAATAAGTAGTAGAAAAAAATTGAATTGAAAAAAAATGACCAAGTAAACAAATATCTACAAACGCATAAGAAGCTTTAAGCCCATTAGCAACAGTAAAACCCCTGAACAAAAATAAGTAGTATAAATATTAAGGACAGAATGTAGGGTCAGTATGACACAAATTGTACCCAAAGTTAGTACGTGTGAGCAAAAATGATCATAAGAGATAAGGAGAGATGTCTAGTCAATTAAAGAAACAAACTTCCCAACTCTAATAGATCCCCAGCCCTGTTTTTTTTTTTTTTCCTCTTCTCTTCTCTTCCCTTTTCTTCAATATTTTCCCTCTTCCCTCCATTATGCCTTTCATTTCCTCTGTCTCCTTTTCTTCACCTTCTAGATATTTCACTAAAAATAATTTCAGCTGCATAAATTCAATTATTTTAAACAAAAAAAACTAAAAATACCAAACAAAACATATTATCACCAAGGTGAATATAAACACCAGATGCGTGACATGTCATGATTCCCTTTTATTCCAGAAGTTTGGTCCTTAAGGGGTTTATGTGAATTATGGATTGATCTGCTTACCATTACTCTTTCATGACTAACTACTTATTATTCTGATCTGACACTCTGAAAATTAATTTTCTTGAATTTATGTACCTAATATTAAACTTTAATATTCTTATTCACTATTCTCCTCCTTTACAGCAAGTTATCTAGGTATTTTCCATTTAATGTTTTTTTTCTATCAAAACTAATTTCATATTCCTTATCCATAGAGAAGGGAAGGAAAACAAGTGACTAAGTGGTAATTAGAAATTCTATTAAGTTTATAGTTTTTATTGGTATGACAATTATCTGATTTAACATTTTCTTTCCAGTGGAACACTCTGACAATAAACCATAGCATTGTGGTGGTTTTGTTGTGGCCACTTCAGCGAAAAATTCAGCATACCCAAGCTTAACACTGTTGTGGCACCCTAGTGGCTTTCATTTTTAGCAAAAAAAATCTTGGGGCCTTGGCACCCATTGTTGAAATGCTGAAGTTCTCTGATAGAGTCTCGCCCCTCACGGTTTTTAACTCTACCATAGGGAAACCCTAGTTAGGAGTACAATATAGAAGAGAGGGAAATAGAAGAATAAAACAAAAAAAAGTAGAAGAGGGCGAGAAGATTGTCATGTAACGCAGACAAAGTGGCCCCCAAGCCCTTCTCAGTTTCAGTGCCTACATCACAGAGCTGCCGGAACTACCCTAGGGGTTGTCAACATAGGTCTCCCATGGCTCCTACACCTTGGCAAATGTTTTCATGGTACCCTTGACCTGAGGTATCAGTTTGTCCATCAAGTAGTTGTTCTTAGGTTTCAGGAGCACAGTTTCGATAGAAGGTACAGTCGGGTTCAGCCATGCTTGAGCCAGCACTCTACTGCCTGATTTAAAATTTTTAATAATATATTCATTTTGGGGAAAATAGTCTCTGTATATTTAAAATCTGTGTTTGCACCTCAGAATGAAAATATGCTAAACATTTTAAAGTATAAATTCTGTAATTATGGATACACTCATTTGTTAAAATTCAGATATTAATCAAAACATATTATCTCGCAAATACCTGTAGAATTTGCTTACTGCAGACACAGAGGTTACTTTAAATTAGTATTTCTTTTGAATATTTGATATTATTTTTATTGATTTGTTCTACACAATATTATTGCATACCAACATAGCTAGATATAATTATTTTTATTACCTTTTTTTTTTAACGTGTTAGCATATTGTCAGTTTGCAATTCCACACTGAGATTGTTTAATTGGTGAATGGATTGCAAAACTGTTAATTTGGTTCACAACCATTTGTGGAAATAGTTGGTTATTATTAGAGGTTTCCTCAACAAATAATTGTTACTTTGTAGAGGCATCAAATGTGCCATTTTTCCCATTTAAAACTCCAGGAATACATGTGGTTTATGCTTGTTTATTGTAGGAGGTATTGCAATATGATATCCTGTAATATTATGGAAGAATATTAAACTATTTATGTCAGGGTGGCGGTCCGGTGCCCGGGACCCAGACACAGTGTCCAGGCGGCGCATGAACCGGGACCCAATATGCCTGATGTTAAGTGGGAGTCTCAGCGTGGAGGTGGATTAGCAGGGTCTGGTGCAGGGTAACCGCACGCCCCCTGGTGTTGAGCACCAGCGTTTGTGCAGCCACATACCAAGACCCTGAATCCGCTTCAGCGGATACCAGGAACTAGGAGCAAGGAAATTAGCAGACCTCCCAGGAGCTGAATAGGGAACCTCTGCAGCAAGATTGTATCCAGTACTAGAAACAAGGCAAGACTAGAGATAGGCACCAAACATGAAAACAAGACAGAACTAGTAGAACCCAGAACCAGAGAAGGATAGTAAGCTAAACCCAGAACATATACACAAGACATGAGGGAAACATGAACAACATGAACACAAACTAAAACAGGACAAGATAACAAAGGCAAAACAAGAGGAGAAATAACTAAGTACTACATTTAGTCACACTATATGATCATACATTGCATAAGTCTGCCAACAACGCCAATGTACCCCATATCTGTCAGGTCCTATACTGCCTAATGTATGCTAAAATAACCACAGATTCAGAACACACATATAGCACTTACCTGCAAGAAAGGACAGAAGCAGTGAGCAGCTGCCTGCAGGAACACTGAAACATAATGAGAGATGGAAACAAACGGGTGTGGCAAATAAAACAAACATTTAAAGGACACCTGGAGACTGGGAAATCCAGGGACGAACTATAGGAATGAACCCAGAAATCCCAGCATAAAGAAAACCAGACATAGAATAGAAAACCAAAAACCAAGAAAAACCAAACAAGAATTGAAACAAAAGTACTGGATACCAGAAGCCAAGTCCAGACATCAGAACAGAGCAGAGCAGATCATGACAATATTATGTTGAGTTATGGCATTTGTTTGTGATAAATTCTTTGAGCCAGTGACTAAATTGTGCATTATCCAGATTGCAATGTCTACTATGGAAATTATATTCTGACATGTTTGTATAAATGATCACTGATTGTTACTATCGGATACAGTAGATTATTCTTGTCACAATAATTGATATTTGTAAGTAATATATTTGTAAGTTACCCTGCACCAGACCCTGCTAATCCAACGCTGAAGACTCCCACTTAACATCAGGCATAATGGGTCCCGGTCCACGCCCCGCCGCCTGGACACTATATATATATGTCTATATATATACTGTGCTTTCAGTTTGTCTACATAGCCTTAAATTTTAAAATTTACTTTGAGTTCTCACTTTAGTGATTAACCCTGTGAGTTTTTACGTTTACTGTAGAGTACTATTATTATTATTATTGTCATTTATATAGCGCCTACAGATTCTGTGGCGCTTTACAATATTATTAGAGGGGGGATTTAACTATAAATAGGACAATTACAAGAAAACTTACTGCTCAAACGATCTTACAGTCTATAGGAGGTGGGGTATAAAACACATTAGGACAGGAAATAGCAATCAAATAAGATGGGAGTGAGGCAGAGCTGGAGGAGAGAGTAGAGTCCTGTCCTTTTAGAGACAGCAAGAGACAGGTATGTGAGGTAGAGGTGACTCTGGGAGGCCATAAGCTTTCCTAAAAAGATGGATTTGAAGGCACTTCTTAAAACTAGAGAAAATAGTTTTTGTTTTTGGCAGCAAGAGAAAGATTGACATTTATAAATGTAGTACATAGTCACGTTTTGTTGTCTAAAAGTTATTATCTGCATGCTAATTATCAGCACCCTTCCTTGCTGCTAGCTTAGTACAATCATAAGATGATAACAGAAAACATTAAGGTGACAATCTGCATCATGTTTTTCCTTGTTACAGTAAATGTTCTGTTATGTACTTATTCAGAATTATCTGCTGCCATTTTAGAGATTGTTGGTATGGCATTGAAACAGCATGCTTTAACAGGATAATGCCTTAACTTATTTACAAAGGCAGTTAGCTGAGATTCTTTTTCATATCACGTAGTAGGCACTACAAATATATGGCTCTGTATTTATCTCATCTAGTCACTGTAAGCAATTAACCAATGGGCCGTGTTTTCCTTTTCCTAATTAGTTTTTCCAGAGAATGCAGTTATTATGATAAGAGCTGAACACATTCTAAAATAAGCAATCTGGAATGGGCTCCTAAACTGCAGTCCTTGGATTTTTAAATTGTAGAGTATCCAATGCTACATACCATCTGCAGTGTTATTCACATTAACAAGTCAATACTGATGCTATTAACCAGACTTGTCCTTTAATGCTTTTCAGCTGGTATGAACGAAACAAATGACTTTTAATCTACGTGCAAACGAATCGATCCATCTGTAGTCTTATTCAATGAACAAATTAATTATTCATAAGATAAAATTCCATGAGTAATCCCGGACAGATCGAGTCATTCAGGTTAACATTAAAAGGAATTTGATTAATTTGCACCAGTTGAAAAGCACTAATACACAAGTCTACTGTTAATAGCATTGTGTATTAGTTCATTCTAGGTTCTGTGGAGGCAGAACTTTTTAATCAGCACCAAAATCATCTCCACTAGTTAAGGACCAGATTAAGGTTTATACATTGTATGTAGAAGTTTGTTTTTAATTAATTTCATGTGTGTATAGAAGATGTGAGCCTGATTCAGCCCTGGCTAGCACAGTATACCCAGTTACAGATTGTTTTGATTATACAGGTATCATTGTTTCGTCTTTACAGTTTAGGACATTGTGCACTTGGCCTGATCAAATTAGTTGCTTTCTCCTGGTGATGGGTTTCCTAGTTCTTTAATAATAATTTGACATGTTTGTTCTTTGTTCTCTGCACCCATACCCCGCAAATTGTGTATACACAATTAAAATCATTGGAAATAAAATTGATTTGCAATTATTGGGCTGGTAACAGAGCCAGCACTACCTTTCAAGTGCCGTCTTTGATGAGCTCCCCCACAGTCACCCCATGCACCATAAGCCAGTAGGGAGATCTACAGATCTCCCTGCATGGTACTGTACTGCTCACTGAGCTGGCTGCCCTCTGGCTGAGAGCAGTGCTCTGGAAGTGCTCCATCAAGGTCAGAGACAAGAAGCAGTCTGCTCTCATCCAGATTCAGTTAGCAGCCCATCTGCCTACCAGGGAAACCAGATCCACTGGACCACTAGAGAATGAGGATCATAGTTGCATCACAGCCAAAAGATACACAGAAGTGGGGTTCAGCTTAAAATAAGTATAATAAACAGGGAAGACTGAACAGGGAAATACAACCATCCACATACAATCTACTTCCCCTACATTCATGCTGTCGTGTTACCCCATCCCCCACACACACTAAGGCAACCTGTCACATCACCCCACCCCACAAATTCAGTCACCCTGTTGCATCACCCCACACATTGATTCTTCACAGTCATCATGTAACAGTCAATAACCATGTCGCTCCCCACACTTAGCCCTCACACACAGTCACACTGCCAAAGTCACCCTGACACACTCACTCTGTCACAACCACCCTACCATAGTCACCCTCATAAACACACAGGCACCCTTAGGTACAGGCCCCACCCGACAGACAGTAACCCTCATCCTCACACAATAATCCCTCACACAAGCAACAGAGCCTCACCCACAACACAGCAAACACAATGCACACAGTAAGACCACACGCACCCCTCTATACATACAATACACTGCAAGAAGCTCCCTCCACACATATGTTCCAAGGCACAGAGATACATGTGCTCCCAGACACAGAGATACACAGACATACACAGCCTCAGATAGGCATTGCAGGCTCAGTCATGGATACATATGCACAGATAGACACTTACAGATGCACACGGATACTCACTGCCAGACACACTTTCTGAGGCACATACATGCTACACAATGCCAGACATGCACACACAGGTACCAATACCAGACAAACACAGTGATTGTGTCACTATATTTGTCAATGTGTGTGTCAGTGTGTGTGCATGTATGGAATGTGGATATATATATATAATTATATATATATATCAAAGTATATGTATGTGTGTGTATCAGTGTGTGTATGTGTGGGTGTGTATCTGTGTGTCTAAAGTGGCAACATGGTTGCAATGTGAGGGTGACCGTATGCATAATATTATGGTAATGTGGCAAGATATACAATATACACATATGGATTATTTCTGCAAAATGCTTGGTAGTTCAGGAGAGTAATACTTATCCATATGTACAGCAACAAACCAAAGAAAGAGTAACTGGCATGATAATGATGGTGATGATGATGACAATGAGAGGTAAATGACAAAGGCATCATAAATATTACCAAGTAAGGCAAGTAGTATAGCACAAAATGTCTGGTTGATTAATCATTGAAACTAGAACATTTTGGGGGGAAAGTTTTAAGGTACTAATTATATGAATACTGAGTATTAGTGTCCATAATTAATCCTAAGTATCAAAAACATATACACGAGGAACATTCTTATTAGAAAGTGATGTTGGGGGAAAGCAGGAGCCAAACTGTCTTTTAGCTCAGGTATTAAATTTTTGAGCAAACTCTATCATATAATGTGAACAATTGTTTGTCATATGTACTTTGTTGGAAGTCGGTAAGAGCACTATATAAGAATTGTAAAATAAATAAGCAGATGAACATTCTTGTTTTAGTGAGTCTCTTTGATGTCTAAGTGATAATAGTTGTTCTATATACTGACTCTTTTGTCTGTTTCAACATCTTATTTTGACAGTACAAAGCAAAGCCAGACTCCTGTCAAATTGATTTGATCTTGATTCATCGTTAGCATTCATGAGATGATACACTAATGTTTGATTCAAGCATCTAATGCAGTATACGAGAGAGAAGTTAAAATCTTGCGTTAAAATGGCCATTGATTTTCCTCTAGTCCTCATTACTTCTTATTGATATTTTTGTTCAATCATCTTGAACTGTGTTAGCTAACCAGCAGCCAGTGACTCTTTTAAGAAATAACTCAACCAAGGTGAGTCAAATGGTCAATGACCAAGAGCACAATTTAAAGATTGATTGGAAGATATTCCCATCATCTTTCCAGCTCATTAACTGAATAGTCACATTAAATTCAATTTAACCTCCTGACTGCCCTTGACCCTAGGACTCAATAACTACAAATTATTGTCTACCCCAACTCTCCAACTAAATATACAACTAAATAGGACTAAGAATAAAACTAGTGTACATGGTCACATTTGCAAATAAAGATACGAGAATCTAAAAGTGTTTGTGTCTCAACATGTCTCTATTAATTATTGAAGTCATTAAATATCATTGGCGGAATAAATTATAGATTTTTTTGGAAATATGGAAAAAGACCATATCTCAATGATCTTACACAGAGATGCCTTCCATATCTACATATAAATCTGCATTTCTACTTTTGTAAATCCTGCACATTTATTTTAAGCATATTTTTCTGATAAAGTAGAAAAATAAAGTTTATCCTATTTCTGGCTACTAAGAATATCCAGCATTGGGATATCAGGAGAGGCCGTTTAACAGACTGGTCACATCTGACCTGAGCTGCATTTTGAACCACAAATATCAGCTCTTGATCCAGTTTTCCTATAGATATGTTAGCTAAGACAATTGCCCAGCTAATGGATGCACAATGGACAAAATATCCTGCATGCATATGCCAAAGGATGGATCGCAAAATAAAGGGACCAAAATGCTGGCAATGAAAGCCTTATGTTCCCTGTCCTCAGAAGGTAGCATTGAGGATGTATTGGAGTTTGGTCAAACTTCAAATACATCTGTTACTGAAGTTGCTATGGTGGAACACAATATTCCTTCCACCAGAAAGATATACAAGAACTCTTGGAGGATATTCATGAATTAACTTCAACTGACCTTGACAATATGAAGGAAGAATTCTATACTCAAACAGGCTGTAAAATGCTGCAGAAAATTGAATGGATGATTCCTACCTTCCGATGTTACTATGAGGAAAATTAATGTTGCAATTTGTCCATTACCAACTTCATACTCTGAGCTGACCACAAGACAACAGAAGAAGAAAGTAAAATACAGTATATAAAATATTAACAGAGCATACGATATTAGCCTTAAAATCCTAGAATTATATCAAAAGTACATCCTTTGTGTACTGCAAGAAATTAGGTAAATAAATTATTCCTGCTGCTACAGTGTTTTATGAGATTCACTCTATCATGTTTTTTCTCTGGTATCTCAGACTTCTGTTTTGTAATATTTCTTTCAAATTGTTTTATCTTTATTTTAAAACACAAACCATTCTGGGTAATAAAGTTATATATAGTATGCCTGTGAAAGTAGATAGGAAAATAAACCTTTGGAGACAGTTTACAAGAGATATACCGTCCTCTAACAACAGCAGAAACAAACAAAGGAAAAGGATAGAATACTCAATGTTGCCATTTCTATTCCTAATAATAAATAGTCACTTAATAAAGTTGCATTGTTTCTTTGCTATTTGCTTTTATTTTTTATTATTATTATTTCATATTAGTAACAGATAATGATTGCAAGAGGGTACTCTCAGAAATGTATGGTTATATCTGTTCTGATCCCAGAATTTACGTGGGTTGTCTTCTAGATAATTAAGACATTAATCTACTGACAATTATTTCACTGGAAACATTATAGTTTGAAGTATAAGGACTATATTTAAACAACCTCTGATAAGCAACATAGAATCTCAGTGTGTGAAATAGTTTCTCTGCCCATTTAATTTGCCACCAAAATGGCCGAGATTACAAATTAAGCCTTCTATCCATTTGCAAAAAAATTTCACACATGCAAAGTTTCATTGCATGCCCATATGAGAAGAATAACTGAGCAAAAAAATAAAAATATTCACAGGGCCGTAACAGCTGGTAAAAATAGCTGAAGGGTTCGAATCAATCATTCATCAATCATCATCAATCATCATGATTTCCTGTAGAGAAAAATGGGCGTTGTTAGAGATTAACTTTTTTAAGTAGCATTAGCTGGGAAGTGTAGGAAGAGGGTTTGAATCAACCACTAAGTTCTTCCCATAGAGAGTAATGGGAGTTGCTAATGACCAGCTGTTTAAGTAGCACTAACTGGTAAAAGCAGCAGCTAACATGCCATTTATTTTCTATGGTAGGAATTAAGAGACTGATTACAACCCTCTCTCTACGTTAACTGCATAGCGTGGCTTACCTTTAGGGTTGAACTGTTGGAAAGTGGTTTAATCCGCAAAAGGAAAGATGGAGCCAAGTGACTCCAGACTCCATAACAACTTTATTGAGAGGAAGTTATCATTGAAGCTGATGTCAGCTGCAAGTGTCCCTTTAACCCCTTAAGGACACATGACGTGTGACATGTCATGATTCCCTTTTATTCCAGAAGTTTGGTCCTTAAGGGGTTAAGGTGAAACAATATGCAATATTTATGAACCAATCATATGATACAAAAGGTTGCTGCCAAGTACTTCACTGTACATTAAAGCTTAGATCTGAATCATTTCCTCTACAGTAGTCAATCCTTGCTGGGTTTTTGTTCTCAATATTTTCATTTAAAATGTATGCAGGACATATATTCCTATTACCCGAAAATAAAAAGGACACGGATTGCCTATACACATAAACAACCTGATGAGCTGGAAAGACTGGGAAATTTTCTCTACATAAAACTGGCAGACTTTAGCTTTCTTCAGTTCATTTCAGCCAACAATTTTTATTAGAGAAGAGTCTGGGAGATTACATTGCTTCAGCGAAGATCAAGCAACATAATTCCAGGCAAGAAAAAAAGATTAGTTATGATGCATTGCAACAGTGAAATCGGAACAAATGTGAGGATTATGTTGATCTGATAGTGAAGGAAGGCAAAATGTATTGCTTGATTCCACTAAGCCGATTTTAGTGAATGTTTTTAACTCCTTATGTAGTGTTATGGAAATATTAATGCCTAGCCCATATTGGAATAAACACAAAAATTAAAATTAAAATCATCAGGAGGGTCGATCATGGATTTATGACAAAAGAACCACAAGTATTTTTAGCTACAGAATAATCATAAGAAGCTGTGTTTTCAATAGCACTTTTTATGTAGCACTTGAAGCACCGCTGTGACTTGCAAGGTCTTCGCATTTTTGAAAAACTTCCTTAAGGTGATATACCCCATAAAATGATAGCACGGACGTTAAATAAGAAAAAAAGATATACTTCCTTAGAGCTCGAATTGGTGCCACTGTCTAATAGTTCAACTCCATCTTTGTCTCCTGGCAGGTGAAGAATATGCGAAAGTACAAAATGAGAATCTTGGAAAGATAGTCCATGCAGAATGAAATGGCATAGACATCTGTTGTGCATCATTCTAAATGATCACTGCTGAGGCCCTTTTACTTTCATGGATTACCATTAATAGGTTCTCTAAGTACTAAAATGGATTGTGGTAATGCATGAATAATTGATGCACAGGCAGAGTAAGTCTTTATTATTATTATTATTATTATTGCCATTTATATATTGCGCCAACAGATTCCGTAGCGCTTTACAATATTTTGAGAGGGGGGGATGTAACAATAAATAGGACAATTACAGGAAAACTTACAGGAACAATAGGTTGAAGAGGACCCTGCTCAATCGAGCTTACATTCTATAAGAGGTGGGGTGTAAAACACATTAGGACAGGAATTTGCAATCAAATAAGGTGGGCTGCCCTTTAGGAGAGGGCAAGAGACAGGTATGTGAGGTAGGGGTTAGTCTTGGAGGCCATAAGCTTTCCTAAAGAGATGGGTTTTAAGGCACTTCTTAAAAGATGCAAGACTAGGGGAGAGTCTGATGGCGGTAGGCAGGCTATTCCATAGGAAGGGAGCCGCCCGCGAGAAGTCCTGCAAGCGCGAGTTGGCCGTACGGGTGCGGATAACGGACAGGAGGTGGTCACGGGCAGAGCGGAGAGACCGAGAAGGGACATACCTATGGATCTGTGAGGAGATATAAGAGGGGCTAGAGTTGTTCAGTGCTTTATAGGTGTGAGTTAGTACCTTGAATTTACTCCTATAGCATACAGGAAGCCAATGTAGGACTGGCAGAGGGGTGAGGTGTGAGAGAAACCACTAGAGAGGAAAATCAGTCTAGCAGCAGCGTTCATTACGGACTTTAGGGGTGCAGTACGGCTTTTGGGAAGACCAATCAGGAGAGGGTTACAATAATCCATGCAGGAAATTACTAGAGCATGGACAAGCTCCTTGGTAGTATCTGGTGCCAGAAAGGGGTGGATGCGAGCTATGTTTTTAAGATGGAATCTACAGGATTTGGCAACATGCTGGATGTGAGGCTTAAAGGTGAGACCAGAGTCAAGTATGACACCAAGACAGCGCACTTGCAAGGATGGACTGATGTTGGTACCACAAACTTGAAGGGAGAGCGAAAGAGGAGGATCAGTATTAGGAGGAGGAAAGACAAGGAGCTCGGTTTTTGAGAGATTGAGTTTCAGAAAGCTCGGTCATATACCTTGACTTTTGTCTTTAATGTCTTATCACAGCATTAAAGGCAAAAATCAAGGTATATGACCGAAATGGAAAAAAGGCAGTAAAAAGAGATCACATTTTAAAGTTTATAGACAGCCTAAAGCAACTAAAAGAAGAAATAATGATTAAATAATATTTTTTTTGTGAAGTCCTGGTTATCAGTTTACAAAAAGGTTGGAAACTAGTGTGATTTTTAAACTGATATTCGGCATAAATAAGTTGTTCGTAATAATAATTTATTGTGAAAATTGTATTGAATTAAAATGCATAATAAGTATGTATTATATATTTTAGATATATATTTTAAAAACAGTAGAAGGCAAATAGCAAATGTACAGGTTTCAAGATCCCTTTAAACTAGGGAGTCACGAATAACCTCCCAACACTTTCACTTAATTTTCAGGTTAATGATAAAAACTCATATAGTGTATAGTCCGCTATGATGTGGATATATTTTTGATTGAGAAGAGGTTCAAATACCCTGACCCCTTACATATCTGATTACCAAAACTCTAAATAGCCTCAGTAAGTGCCTTACCATACTGATTACCATCCCTGTGGAACTAGTATTTGTCATTTCCCAAGGGTAAATTGCTAGGTGCACCAATCTCACCAACCTGGCTTGAATTAAAAAGAAAAAGAAATCACAACCTGGACATTGTTGCTACTTCGTATATGTGGTGTGGCGTTCGTATCTTCCCTAAACGCTATATGAACCAAAAAAAATATTGAAATGTGAATTGAAATACTCTAAAATTCATGAATATCAACTGACATTAATGAATTCTAATCTTCTGTGTATGGTAAATAAGTAGGACAATACCCTGGGTCCATAAATGGGGTTGTACACAGGTACAGAAACTAAAAGAAGAGCTTTATACTGGGTTTTTAGGGAAAGAGATTAACTTTCCCTGCCTGAGTCATTTAAAAAGTAAAAAGAAAAAAAGGACCAAACATACTGGGAGAACAAAATATAAGAAACATTAAATAAACAGGCTCTGAGGAGTTGCACATTACAAATACGAACACAAAACATGGCCAGGGAGCAAAAGAACGCAGGGACAAGAGCTCTCCTGAGCAGTGAAAAAAACTTTATAGGCACTTACGTAAAAGGCACAATATGTAGCAACACAGGGGGAGACAAATTTAAAAAAATATTAATAAAAGTGGCCCTGTATACATAAACTTCTAAAGTTGCCTCTATCCAACTGCTGTTGAAGATAAAAAAAAAAAAGTCTGACGTTTACATGATGAGTAGGTCTTCTTTAAGAGACTTTCTTTTCCTTTTAACCATTAACCATTAACCATTTCTGTATATGCTACCATGGTTGGCCTGGACAACTAAAGTAGGGTTTTTCATCAGTAGTCTTTTTGCAGTGCAAAACAACAAAACATCTCCATAGAACACAAAACAAGCATCATAAACAAGGTGAATGTGTTAAACTAGCAACAGATTATATTCCATACTCTGATTATCATAAAATAAAACATATTAGAGATAAACAGAATCAAAAAACATTTCTGTGCAAAGAAAAATAAAAGAATTATACTGAGGAATACATACCTGTTTAAAGGACTACTCTGGGAACAACAACAATCTCAAGACACACTTTTTACTTAGGCTTCTGAACTGGGAGCCTTGTGATGGGCTGAGAGCATCGGCTGGTGCTTTTAGCCAATCAGTGCAGCTAATTAGTGTTGCTTTCATCAGTGAGCCTTGTCCTTTAGAGGAAATGGTTGGGCAGAGCAATCAGTCACTGTCTTACAGACTTTGGGGTTAAACAGTTCATTAAGATTTAACCTCTTCAGGTAAGATGGTGCATGGCATTTACTTGCACCATTATAACTTAATTATGATTACGTTGTTATGGTGTTTGGAGTGTTCCCTTTGTGCAAGGTTTGTATAAAAAATATTGAAATCAACTTTTCTCTTTCCTAGAAGTGCTCTTATTCAGCTCCTACATCACAGGTATATGAAAGAGTAATAGTAAGCAAAAACAATGTGGATCACTGCATTCTATTTTAAAGCATTTATATAACTAAACAGTAAGCCGAAAACCAACTTACTAAATTTAGACCAAAGTATCAAGAGGATTTGTTACTTGACAACTTACCATGATTCCAATTCACAAGTTTGAACAAACTGCCAAGCTTCTCACTCCCCTTTAAAAAGTGTAAAAAAAAGCTTCTAAACAGTCCATCTCAGCCGAGGGATCCATCAGTTGACTTCTTAACAAGCCAACCATCTGAATTAAATTCTGTTTCTCTCCACCAGAATATAGTCGTGGAGTTATCCACCACCAGGGACTAAACTCTAGAGGAAATTATGGGAGATTATTGTGTATTTGGGAAATAATGGAGTATTATAATAAAACCTGCAACATTTTCAGGGCACCTTTTAGTAAATCTTCAAAAATAGGGTTAGTTATTTATTTTAACCATTATCATTCTTACTAGTTATCTAAATATAATAATTATCTATTCTATGAATTAAAGTGGACCACACACCTGTTCAGAAATTAATATTTTTATTATACTATATAGTAGTAAAGTTTGTTTGAAGTGCATGAATAAAAAGTTAGTGAAATTTCTGGAGAAACAATCTATATAGCAATGATAGGTGCATTCACTGTGCATCTGAAAGAAAAAGAAGAGTTCTCACTCTATTTGGCCTAAAACTTTGAGTTCAGGTTTCCAAGATTCTGACATCAGAATCCAGACAACACTGATTAGTAGTACCATAGGGCTTTACAATAAAAGCTAAAATATTGACCATATGATGGCAAAAAAAGTCTTTTTTTGGTTAACTTATTGACTTCTAGCTACTTTCTGATGACGTTGGAGGTGCAGTGGATGAGGACCTTCTCCTTCTTGAAACAGATCGTGATCGCTCAGCACTGTATGCAACATGCTTGTCATAATTTTGTAGATGAACTTCAACCAAGTCCCTTTGTTGCTGGCTGATTGTCTGACTAATCAGTCCAGGGAGAGCTTGAATGCTACCAATTAATGTCTCTAGCTTTGTTTCTAAGACAACAATCCTCTTCTCAAAGTCTTCGCTTCTTTCATTTAAATCTGAGATCATGTCATACATGATGTTTTGTGTCTACAAGGAAAAGAAAAAACAGACATCAACGACTGTATTGTAAATGTTGATTTTGTCACAACACGCAGTCTGGGAAATTAGATACAATCTGAAAGAATACATAGAGGAATAGGAAGAATTCCTCCCTCAAGAAAAAACTGTCTGCTGGAGATAAGAGACGGACAGGTTGATGTAAAAACTGAGATGGGAAAAAATACAGAGATTGACAGACAGATAAATATGAAAAATGGTTAGCCACTTTCTGTTTACTATTACTTCGATTAACTTGAAAAGTTGTTTTACAAAATGAAGAACAGCAATTCAGTGGTATGAACATATACATTACAATTGTATTTATAGAGTGCCAATATACAATGTATTAATATATAATTGACAACCAGATCAAGTTTATCACAATTATAAATATATACATCATGTTTATACAGTACGGTACATACAGACTTCTAATCAAAAGATCAAACAAAGAATAAATTAATGTACAAAAGGATGCCCCATATGTGTCAAATAAAAAAATGAATGCACCAGAGATGTTTAGTGTCCCGCACCTCCCAAACAACCTTCAGACCTTTAACTTTTTTCTGATATAAGCACCGCAGTTCAGGGCTTAGCTTTTTGGCTCTGCGCAATCAATAGATGCTTTTAGTCAATGAGCTAGCTCTGCACTGCTGAGCTTAGCTCAGGAAACCAACGGAGGATCCTAAGCAGGAGCTCCTGGCTCTCAAAAGATAGCAATGGAGGCAACAGGTTGCACCTAGCTGTCAACAAGTATGGTTGACAACCGGTTTGGCTACTTACACTGAGGCATGCCAGGGCACTCCTGGCACCATAATTATCTTACCACGCTGTAGTAGATATTGTGCTTGGAGTGTTCTTCGCATTGTTTTGTCTATGTCTTGGAAATATCAAGTCAATGTGCAGTCTTTGGTAAAAAATATGTAACATACCTGTCAACAGATCAATCATAGCAAATCATGTATTGCGCTATGAATCCTGTTTTTTTTCCAGATTGTGCTATTCTTGTAGTTAGAATACTGTAATCTACTTTGACCCAGTGTGGTTAACCAACTGAATCACACATTTGACTCAATTATGTTATTACAAGTCTCTTGAGTCAAAATGTCAAGGATTAACGTAGAAAACCTTTTTGATTCCATATAATGCCACACTAGTTAATAAATGGATTAAAGAGACAACTGCAATAAAAATAATTGAGCTGGACTCTTGTCACGAAAGATCAGAAAATGTAATGTAAAATGATTAGAGCCAAGATAAATTACATGATAATCATATCAAAAATGTTGATCTGCTTGATGGTCTTAATAATAATTGTGGCATACATTTTGTACTCATTGCCTATTCTCGGTGTTGTCACTCAAGAAAATATTATACATAAAATAAAATGGCAAAGAGCATACATGCATGTTAACCAAATATCTTTGTAAGAATGCTGAATCTCTCTGTTTCAGACTTATAATTTTAATATTTTATTTAGTTTTTATTAATATATTTTTATAAAACATTACAGTAATGACAAGGTAACACATAAACAAACACGGAAACATGGGAAAGAAATAAAATATGATTTAAGATATTTTTTATTTCATTTCTTTCCCGTGTTTCTGTATTTCTTTGTGTTACCTTTATTATTTTTTATTTTAGCCATAGCTTTAGTAATTTGTTATTTCACAGATTGGTTCCACTATGCCTACAGCTACATGGTACTCTATAAACAAAGCCCAAGTATGCTTCATTTCCTTCAAACCCCCTTAGTAAGGTATGACATTGTTTTATGTTCACTGCTGTAAACTGCATCTTAGTGCTAAATAAATGTGTTGTTTCACCTTAGACACACATCTGTATCTTAACCCTCTAATCCATTTACTGTGAACATTTGTAATCTAGTATACCCTACTACTTTACAACCTTGGCATGTAATTGCATCTATGTAGTGGCCTCAAATCTGACATTATGTCTTCCTTGTTTATGCATGCCCTTTATTGTTCTAGGTATGCTTTGAACATGGGTCAGCCAGGGGAATCCTATTGCATTTACCTCCTTAGTTCTATAGTTCTATAGTATGCTGGTGTTATGTTTAAAATTTTAAGATTTTGGCTATGTACACTTAGGTGTCGCATCATTTATCTCACGTATGCAATCAGCTATATGGACAGAGGCAGGTTCACAACCAACTATGAATGGGAGCTAGATAATATAAAAAGTAAAATATAAAAAGTAAAATCGTTTTTTTTGTAATTAGTTCCTTAGTTATGCATTATATGCATAACACTTACTGGGAATAATATGTCTAAACCTTAAATGTTAAATGCGTATAAAACACTGAGTGACATAGGAAAGGTAGAAAAACAGAAAATATTGAATACGGTCAAAGAAAATACTGTAAAAGTATCACCATATAACAGATTGTTTTTGTATTGCATATATGAGAACCCGTATAATGTTACTGTTTTCTTTTAAAAAGAATGGGATATTTTCAGAAAATATCTATGCTGTCATTTGGAGAACTATACAAAAATTGCTACACAGCAAACTATCTCAAATGTAACCCATTGGTGAACTTTCAAATCAATGAGCAGATACTGTTATGGAATGTATGAAAAGAAATCTGATTAAGTTTGAGCCTCAAGGGCATCCTAAATGTCTTTGGCTAGGTTCTTTGTCTCGTTCACTTGGTACAACATGATAGTTTCAGTTCTTGGAAGTGATGAGCTTATTTTGTGTATAATATCGCAGACGTATAAAAATGTTGCCTTTGTTTGCTATGATGTTTTATGGTAACTTTAAGGAGTACTTTACTATATTTACATTTTTTTATGGTCTGTACACATCAATATAATGCTGTACCTACCTTTGCCAAATCCACCAAAGTATTTGCTTGATCATTTAACTTCCTCTGCTCCATTTTAACACTCCGTAATCTATAATATCGATAAAAATATGAACATTAGATGTCGTTCTTCATGCTTTATTATTTCGCAATATGCATGCATATATCTTGCAAGAGCAAAACAAGATTGTTATGAGCAATGTCTCTGATAGTTTAATATCAATTTGTTATGTTTCTGTCAAATGGAAAGCATGCTTCTTCAAAACAGCAAAAAGGAAAGGAGAGAGCAAGATAATGTGATGTACTCTGAGAATAGATCTTTATTATTCTACTTCATAGAAAAAAAGGATTAGATACATCTACTCATGTGGAAAAATTAAAACCAAGAACATTCCTTTAGGCTTAGTATCACGACAAGCAGACTTCAGAAAACAATACAAGGATTCCTCTGTAATAACAAAAACATATCCATGTCCACATATGCCTACATGTCTTGATACTGGTTTTAAACCTGTTTAGTCTGAGATGGATTAGGTTAGAAGGTGTTGGTACCTGATGAAGAAATACAGTGATAAGTGAGAGTCTCGATTATATAAAATTACCTTTTATTTGACCAGCAGCTAAAGAACCACAAATATAAAATGTGGCAAGTTGGCAGTTTACTTACTATGATGGCAAAATCACATTGCCCAGTCAACACAAGTAAAATCGGGATCGCTTCTTCAAGTAGGTTAATTGCAAGCTGACAAATCAGAAGGCACTGATGTTAGCACTCTGAGATGCAAGCCTCACGTCTCTCAATACCTTTTACCATGTCTATTTACCAAGTCATCCTAGTGGGAGCAGTAGTTGTCACAAAGCAAAAAAATACCTCTGGTAAAAAATCAGTAAGTCAAGCCATTTTTGTATTACTTTAAACAGAGGACGTCATCTAACTAGGCTACACATCACTCTAATGTTAGGAATACATGTCTATACTTCTAACATGAGAGTGCTCCAATCCCTGACACTAGTATGTAGCCAGAGAGCACCTACTGATAGACTAACATCATCTAAAACATTTACCATGTAATTCATAATTATAGAGCCACAAGAAAAGCTCTTTTTAATTATTGAACAATAAAACAAGTTCATGAAATACGTCTTTACTATATCAAATTGTTTTATATGAGATCAGGAACTTTGATTTGAGGAAACAAATTCTCCCCTCTCAAATGTTTTATGCTTCCGGACTACCAATCCCATTATTTAACCTTTACCTGTCAAAGAGTCATATGAACCGAAAACTACACAACTTATTATTTATAAAAAATATTTATATTCTGTCATTTGTACCACATGGGCAGTGAATAATATGGCGAGGTTATATTGCAACTTGATAACAAGACTGTGGATTGTCACTGTCACTTTCCCACAATGAAAACCCCAGCTAATCTACACAAATGTTCTTATGGTCTCTTTACAATATCATTTGTCAATGAAAAATACTAGTGATATGTCTAATTGATGCAAATTGTAATACAGATAAATCTAAATCTGTCAGATATGAATTAGATTATACTCCTGTCAGGCAGAGCAAAGTTTCTGCTCAGCAACACATTGGCCATGGTTGCTTAACTTCTGTCTCCTGGTTTGTTTTCCTCTTTTTCACTAGTGAAGTATAAGCAACAAAGGTCATAAAATATTAAAGGGACACTATACTCACCAAAACTTTAGCTTAATGAAGCAGTTTTTGTGTATAGAACATGCCCGTGCAGCCTCACTGCTCAATTCTCTGCCATTTAGAAGTTAAATCACTTTGTTTATGAACCCTAGTCACGCCTCCCTGCATGTGACTTGCACAACCTTCCTAAACACTTCCTGTAAAGAGAGCCCTATTTAGTCTTTCTTTATTGCAAGTTCTGTTTAATTTAGATTTTCTTATCCCCTGTTATGATAATAGTTTGCTAGACCCTGCAAGAGCCTCCTGTATGTGATTAAAGTTTAATGTAGAGATTGAGATACAATTGTTTAAGGTAAATTACATCTGTTTGAAAGTGAAACCAGTTTTCTTTCATGCAGGCTCTGTCAATCATAGCCAGGGGAGGTGTGGCTAGGGCTGCATAAACAGAAACAAAGTGATTTAACTCCTAAATGGCAGTGAATTGAGCAGTGAAACCTGAGAAGCATGATCTACACACAAAAACTGCTCCATTAAGCTAAAGTTGTTTAGGTGACTATAGTGTTCCTTTAATATCTTTCACACCTAAGCAGGCAGTAACATTTATGATGCCATTATTTGGTGTACAGTAGCACTGCACTGTGTATGCGTACCAGTGCAGAATATTGACAATGTCACTATAAATCAGGGGTAAAAACTGCCATTTTAAAAATGCCTCGTTTCATACATTACCCTCTAATAAATATACAGAGCTTGCACTCTAGAATGCATTGTTGCTTCTTATTAACAGAGAACTAAAATGTAATATGTAGTTACATTTTCTATGCTATCTGCTGTGTTTTATAAAACCGCATCCTTTGTTTCATAGATCGTCCTTCTTCTGCCTTCAATTTAAGAGAACATATAAATTATGCAATACAGATCTTGCATTAATCAGTTAACTTCTATTGACAATTCCAAACTCAAGGTTCATATTAGTTTTTGGAATATTTTGATGCTTGACCTTATTCACGTCCAATTATTCTTTGTGTAAGCATTACACAACCAGAGATCCTGGCAAATTATATACATTTATTCAAAATTTAGCTGATTGGTCAAAAGAAAAGAAAATAACCAAAATCTCTCATTTTTTTTAATGTCTGAATTTCACTTATCACAGGTTAAGATTATGACTGTAAGTTCAGATTATATGACAGCAATCAGATCAGTAACTCTTATTTCGTTGAGAGGACAACAATACATTTTATGTTCTTGCAGTCCCTTCAAACGCTCAAGGAGTTATTGATTTCATTAGAAAAAATCCGTTCTTTTGCATGCAATTGGAAAAAAGTGTCCAAGATTTTAAACAACCGCTCATTCACTTTAACTTACTTCCGAGCTCTATTTTCATTTTGTTGAGAAAAAAAAAAGACAAAACAAAAGAAAATACTGTTGAAAAATATCCTGTAAAAAGGTATACACGTTATGGGAAAATAAAAATATGCAATAATTTATATTTTTCTCGGGATTCTGAGTGGACCGTTGAGTAATGTTAATCTCAGATTGCAAGTTTAGAAAGTGACTGTTTATATTTACAGAATGTTAGCATAGTGAACAAAGCATAGGTTTAACTTTGCATATGTAAAAGCAATTAATCATGTCAGAAATACTCATTGCATTTTCCTTTTCTAGGCCTTGAAGCAAGTTATGTAGTTGTACATACATGACGATATCAAGTCTTTCTGGCAAAACAGATTAACACAATGAAAATTACTGTGACTATTATTTAGGTCTCGGTGGCAAGTAAAAACGAGCCTCCAACAAACAAATGTACAGATGTCATTTGCAACATATGCGAGAACCCGATGTAGCAGAAATACTTCTTTATTAGTAATTATAAGGGATTTGCTATGAGTGAAAGGATTATGTCCATGAAACCTATTATTTGGCTAGGCAATAACATTGATTGGCACATTGAATTTGCTATAACATTTCCTAAGTTGCTCTTCTTAATCTATACACTGTTTATTTGAGCTAATAGTGTAATGACAACAAACGGAAGGGCAACATGTTCCAGTTTAGTAAGGTTAAGCAAGAAATATATTATAATGGTGTTGGCACATAAATATCGTATTCTCCTTACCTATCTTGCACATCAATGGCATGTGATTAAGACTAACTCCCAACATTTTAAATGGACAAAGAGGGACAATTTAATTTTAGAGATATGAGTAGGGGTGTAGCCAGGGGCAGGGCTAGCCTGAGAAATTCTGGGTGACTTACTAATAACAATTCATGCAACTGGCTGCATCTTTCCTGTGGAACTCCCTTCCCCTCTCCGTTAAACTTTCACCCAGTCTCCACTCCTTCAAAAAGGCTTTGAAAACTCCCTTCTTCAGGAAAGCGTATCAATTATCCCATTGTACAGCACTACGGAATTTACTGAAAATATATAAATAATAAAATAATAATACTAATTAAACTGTTAGCAGGTTTTCATTCACCTCCCCCCAAGACTCTTCTACTGCAACTAAAAGGCAACACAAAAAATTATCCAGGCACTCAAGGTGTTCAAGCCGCAGGCAATTTTAATGGAACAAAAAAAAGCAGCAGCATTTCGACCTGCTAAGAGGTCTTAACATAGAAACATAGAATGTGACGGCAGATAAGAACCATTCGTCCCATCTAGTCTGCCCAATTTTCTAAATACGTTCATTAGTCTCTGGCCTTATCTTATAGTTAGGATAGCCTTATGCCTATCCCACGCATGCTTAAACTCCTTTACTGTGTCTTCACCTCTTGACAGACCTCTTAGCAGGTCGAAACGTTGCTGCTTCTTTTGTTCCATTAACACTGCCTGCGGCTTGAACACCTTCAGTGCCTGAAGAATTTCTTGTGTTGCTTTATCGTTGTGGGATTGCTGGTCCTGATCCAGAGCACCGGTTGGCTACAGGGATTGAGTGCTGCTCCTATCATGACTTTTCCTCTCTTGCAACTGTCAAAAATAACCTACTAAGCCCTCGGTGAATACTTTTCTAGCATCCTTCTTCGTTACCCCTACGTATACCTTTTGTGTCACTATACCCCACTCCCTGTAGCATGTAAGCTCATTGAGCAGGGCCTTCCACCCCTTTGTTCCTGTGAGTCCAACTCGTCTGGTTACGTCTGTTAATCCACCTATTGTACAGCACTATGGAATTTGCTGACGCTATATAAATAATAAAATAATAATAATAGTAATGCAACTGAAATGTAATTTAAAACAAAAACAATGTATCTTATTTACACAGTAATTGTGTTATTGCTGTGGAGCTCGCATATGTACACTGAGACACACTATCAATGCAGAGCTCCTAGAAAAGAGGATAGAAGAGAGGGACAGAGAGATATGGGCCCAAAGTAGTGACTGTCCCTCTTAAATTGGGACACCTGGGAGGTATGCAATTCTCACTTATCAGGTGTGCTTTTTTTCTGCATCTGGAATAATACAAACAAATCAAGAGATATTTTTGTCTGATACAATTTAGGTGCAGTATTGCTTCCAGATTGTCTGGAGTGTCCCCTTAATGTGTTTGTGGACAATTATTTGTGATAGTATATAGAGCAATTACATTGATTTACTAGTGGCCTGTGATGGGTACATTCTTAGATATGAAGCCACTTTTATATATTGTAATGTATTTCACAGACATGGGAAGTTATTTACCCCCTAATAGGAAGGTCAAATGAGGCAGAAATAAATAAATACATTCAGGGTTGAGACATTTCAGCTCAGGTTCACGTGTGGCCAAAATCTAACTAGTTACAAATAATGAGGGATAAGATAAGAACCTCTGTAAAAGGTAAATTATATTATTATAATATTATGATTATATTTTGCATTATAGTATTCCTTTAAGAGGAATGATATATATATATATATATAGCACCAATTCTTGTATAAACCCCATTTGTAAACTAAAATATAAATAAGAAAAACAATAAAAGTACAAAATATTGATGTAAGGACTTGATCTAATATTTTTAGATAAGCTTTTAAAATATTTTTTTCAAACTATTTAAATATCAAAATGTATATCATCTATAAAAATCATCACATCAAGACATATAAAAATATTAACACATTTATAAAATATTAAATGACTTTAATAGTTTATCCAAAAATGTTAAAGCATTTGTTAAGTGCATCCAAAAAGATTAAATCGAAGCCTAGATCGAAGTATGTGCAACAGATATTACGATATAAATACATATATTTTATTTGATGTACTGCACTTTTGACAGTAAACATATAATGTAGAAATTATTTCGACACTGTATTATTATATTATTATATATTGCATTATTATTATTATAGTGCATATCATTTTCACCACTACTTATTGCATATAATGAAATATTTATATAAAATAACCATAATAAGAATAATGATAAAAATAAGTATTTTGGATTCATTAGATGCCTTGTTAAATTATTCATTTATGAAGATTAAATTGGTATATAAAAAAATATGAAAAAAAATAATAGAAAGATATAAAAGTCAGTTAGTTTCCAAATATAAATTGATCAATTCTACAGTTCTTACACCTGGAATGTTAGGACCCATTCATGCAGTGTATTATTTTAAAAATGCATATGCTTAAAGTACAAAAAGTTATATATTCATATTAAGTTAAATCTAAAGTCTGTTTCTCTATTATAACGACAACACAGTATGGAGAGATCATGTAATTAAATACGTATAACTAGGTGCTTATACTCCAAAGCACTCCCTCAAGTGAACAAACAAATTCCAATATATCAAAAAATAGATTGCATGCTAGATTTGCTCCTAAGAGATACACATAAATGCTTTATTAAACCACAATAGGTATAACAAACAAGAAGCAAAAAAAAAATCAATCAAGCAAAGAATTAAAGTGACAACACTAAGGCAAACAAATGAAACAATGGCAATTACCACAACTTACACAAGCCTATTCTGGCAGAAACACGAACCCCTAATACCCCCAACGTTTCAGCACCTCCCGGCTGCCTTTCTCAAGGGTGTGAAACACTTTAATTCTTTGCTTGATTGATTTTTGGCTTCTTGTTTGTTATATCTGATGTGGTTTAATAAAGCATATATGTGCATCTCTTAGGAGCAAATCTAGTGTGCAGTCTCTTTTTTGACATATCTGTTTCTCTATTAAACATCTTTAAGATCCCTTCTGATTTATGTTTTAATAAAGAGATCAATTTATTCTGTGGATTAATCAGGATGCTCTTTATTTGCAAAATAAAAAAGCCACAAGACACATTAGACATGGCCAAGACTGTCTCACAATCAGAGTTCATCTCCTGAAATCTTTTAATAAGTTGTGTTTTGAAGATTTGGAACTTCCTAAATTTAATCTTGAGCTGCCTGTAGATTTGACCAACATGTTAAAGGCCACACGAACAGTTCAAAAGACTATGAAAGTAAAACAGATTTTGGTGAAAGGAGAATATATTGATATAATGTGCATGAGGAGTCTAATTGTGTCAAATTATAGCCACACTTCTAGGTCCCTAAAGTATTAATTGATGATGTTGTATCATTTAGATCAAAGCATTTAATCAGATTGCTCCAAGCAATGATGTTATTCAAGTTTCTTATTCCTAGAGAAAGCTAACTTGACAGCTAATATTAACGTTAACTTGGGGTCAAGAAGTAGGATTAGTTTAACAGCTAAAATCTATATACATTTCAGAAACTTCACAAAATATCGGCTTGATGCGTGAGGTACCTAAGACACTTATTCTTAGATTCAAGAAGCAGAAGATTCTGATGTACACTACCAGGAATTTGTTGCTATTAGCATAACATTTATCAGAAAAATGGGATACATAACTAGCACATAAACATTTGACAGAGCAGCAATATTTTGCATAGACTGCTGTTCTGACAAACATTAAAATGTCAATTATGTAAATTTACACAATGTTTAGTATTTAATATATTCGTTCATTCATTATAGAAACACTTGGGAATGAAAAGCTTTCAACGTTATGCAGTATCTCTTATCTCGACTATTTCAAACAGTGTCAGATGAATACTACTAGAATTGGGGGGTATGGAACACAATTTCTCACCCATACAATAGATGTGAAAAAAGTTATAAAAATGGTCAAATACCCTGATTGTAGGTATTTTTAAGGAGCTGATGGCATTATTATCAGTACAGATGACTAAAGAATGCAAAAAAAATGCCTGCCTTTCAGCAGAATTCCCACATATAGTAAATACAGGTAAATCATATATTTCTAGAATAAAGGTACTTTAAAAGTTTTATAGCAATCTCTGCAATGTCTATTTAATTCCAAGAGAACTCATTCACTCCTACTCCCTCTCTGACTGTAGGAATGGTATTCTCCTTAAAACCTTCATTACTATGTAAGGAGGGGAGTGAGGTTGTCATTTATAGCCCATCTACAGACATTCAAGGACCACTATAATCATCCAGGCCACTTCATTAAAAAAAAGAAAAAAAGAAAAAAAGAAAAAAAGAAAAGTGGTCTGGCTGCAGTGGACCTGGTGTTGTCTGTGTTTGAGATTTAGCAATGTTTACATTATAGGTTTAAACACACCTCTAGTGCCTGTGCCGGTGACAGTTACTAGATGCTGCATCCGCAGTCAAAACAGAGTCTGACTTGGTTCTTGACTGGTCATGCATGCACAGTAAGTCCCCAAAGCTATTATTCTAAAAGAATTTGATTGGACATTCAGCCTGATGCAGTGGTTTATCCTGGTTTTGTGCTGCCCTAGGCAGGACAAAACTCAGGCGCCAACCCCCCCCACTCCCCTGAACGCGCCACCCCCACCAAACCTTTCCCCGCCCCGCATTCTAAATACACACACACACACACTCACTGATAGATACGCATACACTAGCTATCAGAAACACACACTCGCTAACAGAAACACACACACACTAACAGACACACTCACACTCAGTAACAGACAAACACACTCACTAACAGACACACACTAACAGACACACTCACTCACTAGCAGACACAAACTAGCAGACACACACACTCACTAACATACACACACACTCACAGGCAAACACACACACTGACACACACACACACACTCACTAACAGAAACACACTAACAGACACACACTAACAGACACACACACTAACAGACACACACACACTAACAGACACACACACTAACAGACACACACACACACTAACAGACACACACACACACACTGACACACACACTCACACTCACTAACAGACACACACACACACACACACACACACACTCACAGACACACACACACTCACACTAACAGACACACACACACACACACACACTCACACTCAATAACAGACACACACACTCACACTCACTAACAGACACACACACTCACACTCACTAACAGACACACACACTCACACTCACTCACATTAACACTTTTTTTACTTTAACCCCACCAGCCTCCTTACATTTGGGAATGCTGGGGGGGGGGGGTCATCTTTCTCCCTGGTGGTCCAGTGGCTGCTGGGCGGTCGGGCGGCGCTGGTGGGCGGCTGGCGAGGGAGCACTTCCTCTGAGCTGTCTGCTCAGCTCCCTCGCGCGCCGCACAGTGAGGCTGGGAGGCGGAGCCGGAATATGACGGCTCCAAGCCTCACTGTGCGGTGCGCGAGGGAGCTGAGCAGACAGCTCAGAGGAAGTGCTCCCTCGCCAGCTGCCCACCAGCGCCGCCCGACCGCCCAGCAGCCCAGCATGTCTGTTAGCCGCGAGGCTAGCAAGACATTTGCCTTGGGCATTTGGGGGCGGCTTTATTTGCCGCCCCCTGGAAAATGCCGCCCAAATGCCTTGTTTGCCTCGCGGCTAATATGCCCCTGGCCTGATGACCATAGCAAAGGTGGATGAGCCTACTCAGAAGAAGCTGTCTTGGTGCTGGTTTGCAGGTAAATAAAGAGTTAATTTAACTTCATTAAAAAGCAGGGGAGAGGTCTAAATTCCAAACAGTCTAACCTCAGAGGGTAACAATTACAATTTGCATCCCCCCGATTGAATGCACAATTGGTAGAATGGGTTTCTTTCTAGCAGAAAATGTTGTTTCTCTACAACTGATAATCACTCCTGAGTATAAATGTAGGTAAGTGAAGCTTTGTGGACTAAATTTTGTTCTGTAAAGCAGATGAAAATTAAACAACAACAAAAAAAGGAATAAGAGACTATACACAGTTTTGGCAAAGAAAGGGTTAAATAATATATTGTATATCACTATGGTTTTAATGAAATGTTATACATTTATTCACACTAGTTCGGACAATTATAAAAACAAGATCATTTATAATAATAAGTCAAATCATAGCTCTTGATTTTGAAATTATAAGAGAATCTTTCCCTCAAGAGCTAAATGGCAATTTTAAGTAATAAGAAAGAGAGGAATAGTTGTGTGGATTTCTGAAGATTTAGACGAAAGGGATGCTATAAATCAGTGGTGCACATTTATAACATGGAGACAATCATTGGTTTTCACTGTTAAAAAAAATAAAACAGTTTAAAATATTCTTTCGAGTCTGGCTGAATGTTGTTAATGAAAAAATATAGAACTCATTGGTTTTCATGAAATCTCACATCAGATAAAAATGTTTCTATAACTCAGTGTGTGAGCTCATACCGCTATTGCCCCATAAATTAAATAACAGTGAAACGCACGCTGTGGTGGACATTAAAGATAATTAGAAACTGTAAATTATTATTTTCATTTATAGAGGGGCGGCATATACTGCAACACTTTACTATAATACATTAGGAGTGTAATACAAGGGTTGACATAAAATGTAATATGAACAGAGACAAGATATTTAGAGAGACCTTCTCAAATGAGCTCACAGGGAGGAAAGAGGAGCTCACAAAAGGAGAGGATGATTGATCCCACTGTACAGCTCTACGGAATTTGCTGGCACTATATAAATAATAAAATAATAATAGTAATAATAATATAAAGCCTGTGCTTAGTTAATCATGTGAAAGTTGTAAATGGAGGCAATTTAGAGGGAAGGAGAGTACAAGTTCACTGAACTGTAAAAGCAAAGATTATGTGTGGGGGATAGGAGCACTGCTATGATAAGAGAAACTAGCTACAAAGTCAGTAGGCTTTCCTAAAGAGGTGTATTTGCTGTGATTTCTTAAAGGACTGGGAGCTTGGAAAAAAATGTAATCGGACAGGATAGAGCACTCCTCAGAAATGGTGTGCACTTGAGAAGTCCTGAAGACAAGAATTAGCAGAGGTGGATTGAACAAAGGACAAGAGAAAGTCATTGGTTGAGCGAAGGGAATGGGAATGGATACATTTGTGGATTAGGGAGGAAATGTAACAGTTCTTAAGGCTTTGCATATTAATATCAGTAGTTTAAACTGGATCTGGAAGGATATTGGAAGGCAGGGCAAAGACCGGGAGTTGGGTAAGACGAGCAGTGTTTGAGGTGGATAAGTCTGGCAGCAGCTTTCATTACAGATAGAAGTTGGCCTATGTAAGTGTGTAGAAGGCCAGTGAGTAGCGAGTTGCAATAATCAAGGCATGGAATGATGAGCCTATAAACCTGAGCCTTATCACCACACAATAGCAACTACTTCTGCCTTAATAAATCCCCCATTGTGTTTAGTTGCGTGAATGCAAACAATGCTCAAATATAGTTAAAATATATCCAAGGTGGTAAGATTTGCATGTTTATAGCAATAATAAAATAACAACAAACAAACAGTCTTTAGCAGTATCTGGTTTTATTTGCAATTTGTATACATTGATTTGTCAATTATTAACAATGAGCAAAAATAAACGGCAAATATTTGTACATATAAAATGTATATAAAATGTTTTGTACTACAGTGGTACAGTCCAAAAAAGGTCACTAACCTTTCCTCAGTAACAACATTATTTACACTAAAAAGTTCATAATGTATATTGATACAATATACAACATACAGTGCATTAAATTTTATACCAACTTAAAAGTGAACCTGTTATAACAGATATCGGTTGGTGGTTTTCTAACTGCACATTTTTGCAATTTGATTGTAAAATGTATAGTGATTAGATTTATAAAATTCTCATACACTGAATACTCAAAAACTGCTTTTTTTGTTTTTTTTCTAATACTTTTATATACTTACATTGACACACATTGACTTTAAAGGGTCAGTCTAGGCTCCATAATCAATACAGCACACAGTGCCTAGCAATAATGCAAGAGGCAACTAAACTGTGGGTTCCAGCAGACCCCTGTCAGTCTCAAAATGTTCAAAACTGGTATGAGATCTTACTTAAGGACAGCAACTATGGTTATGGTTCCTAGGCTGATCCTTTAACACACACACTAGCTAATTTACCACTTATAAGTTAAAATACATACTACATATTTATGAATTTACATCAAACACTGTGGTAAAACTTGAGTGTGTGTGTGTTGCAGGTGAAAAAGACTTGGTGATTGTAACAATTTTTATGATATGTGTGTATTTTTATAGGGTACCTTTGCACTTGTAAAATAAGTTTCAGCAAGAATGTTGCAGTCAAAGAGAGATGATGGCTAGTATAGACAAGCATATGATGGCCAAAACTGGCCTAGGTCCACAGAATATGTGTAGAACAAACAGGGAAAAGATATGAGCTCTCAATCAGTCCATTATCAAGAGTTTATGTCTGTGTTACTGAGTCACATGTGAAGCTGGTACACTCTAATTCTACATACAAAAAAGGCATGTTTAAAGGTGACTGTCAAAGTCATGAGAACTCGTATCTCTTTATTAAGTGCAATCCTTCTTTACCGGAATTAAAGTTAATAATAAGTATTATGTGAGTGCCTATTATTGACCTGTAAAACCTTAAAAAATTCAAAACCACACAAAGACATTTGCATTTAAGGTAGGTAAGAAGTCCAAGCATACATATGCGAACAGACGGGGTCCATCAGTTAACATTCGAGAGAAGACACGTCTGCAGAACTTCACTACTAATAAGATAGACACTGACTGTAGTCTTCAACAAGGCTTCATCAAACCTGCATGAAAGAACAGTCTATTTATATATCAGGAAGATCAATTTAAGACTGATTTTTTTTTTTTTTTTTTTTTAAATATTCATCACCAGTACTCTAATATTAGCTACATAGGTTTTAACACCAAGTTACAAATTGAAGTGATTTGAAAACCAAATTGTAACATTTAGGAAACAGCTGGAATTTTTTTTTTTTTTAAATGTGAAAACATTTTTCAACTAAGCTATTGATGCAGCTCGGCTATTATAGCATATATTGTGCAATTCGGTTTTTAATGCATTCCAATTCAGTGTTTAGTGAATAGGCTTCTTAGTGTCTCATTATTTTTCGCAACCCATGTATCAATAAAAATGAAGAGTACATATTGATCAATAAATGAGTGTTCACACTGAATTTGTAAGCAAAAGAATCAAAACCCAAAACATTTATTGTCACGTTCATCAAGGATCTTACTCAATGTATTGTAAATCTGAACCATAGTATCAGAATCCTTGTATACACACATATCACACGTCTCAAACACTGATATTGTAACAAGAGTCACAACGAAGCAAAATCATTCAGATTTAATTTTCAATTTAAGGTCATTATAGCTAAAGTGGAAAAGTTGTCTAAGTCATTTATGCTACCAGTTCAGCTACTTTGACCTTCACTTTAAAATGCACTTTGAATTAACTTTGAATTCTCACTATAGGAAATAACATTTTAAGGGACACCCCAGGCACAACGTTAAGGCATGTGATTGATACTGGCTCTTTTTTTTTTTTTACATCCTCAAATCTTTATAGTTTTTGCACACAAACAAAATAAATGTTTTGCACAATAAGCCTACCTTTGTAGCCACACCCCCTCATGCCAGAAATACTTCCTTATCAAAGGTATCCACACAGTCTCATCCCCAACAGCAATAAGTGAGCTGTTTTTAATTCACAACCTGGCGGCAGACAGTCAGAGAAACTACAAACAGATAGTGCTATCCTTACTATATGTCTCCCTGGGTGTCATCTCCTTCTAAAGCAGGTTGTTTTGCAGTTCTGATCATTTGGTATGGTCATTGGCTCAGCTGTGTGCATACATTTGATAAGGAAGTATTTTTATGGAGTGAGGGGGTGTGGCTAAAGAGGAAGGCTTATGGTGCAGCATTCTGTAAAACATGTATTTAATTTATGCAAAAACTATAAAGGATTGAGCATGCACAAAATATAGTATATCAATGAGGCAAAAAAACTATGAAATGCATTAACGTGGAATTGGAGCCTGGAATGTTCCTTTAACTACACATAACTGTCCATGTATCGTTTAACTAGATTTTGTAACAAAAGCAGCATTCTGGAATCCTTAATTGTTTATATGATATCTCTGATATTTTAGTAGAAACATAATTTATTTGAAATTCATAATGAGTGCCTCTAGTAATGCATTGCAAATTTACCTTATCTATTGCATTCTTCATGCATGTAAATTATAATATAAACCTAGCCCAACAGAAATACGGTGTATTAAAGAATCTGCAGGGATTTGTGTTTCTGTTGAACCTTTTGCAAAGAAAATTATTAGAATGGTGCATTTCGTTTAAAACGAACTGGGATTTTACTGAATTTTGGGCGATTGGTGGGTCATCTTAATATCGTATCTCTGAGGTACCATAGGGCGTATCACAGACAAACAAGCTGGACAATGTACAATCATATTAGTTTGTTTTGTTACTTGAAGTTCTGCTCATGGCATCAAAAAATTAGATAATTGATGGGAAAAAGATGATTGATGGTTAAACGATAACCACTAAATGTTGATTTTTGACACAGATCAAGTAAGAAATGACCAAATAAGAGGGGGAAGGAAGAACAGCAAAAAAAAGTTTTTTTAATGTATATATTAATAAATACGGATTATAGAAATATAGATAAAAGATGATTGATGGCTAGGGCACAATCACTTAATGTTGATTTTATTTAAAGTGAGAAGTGAGCAATAGAAGGAAAAATAAAGAGCAGTAAGTAAAAATAGTTTGTTTGTTTTTAATGCTCCTCCTAGTTTTCCTTCTTTTCTCATCTCCTATATTCCTACTTTTTCTCACTTGATCTATGAAAAAAGTGGCAGGAAAATGCATCTACCAGTGTACTGAAAAATATGTATAAAATATCATATGTATAAATACATTGTAGTACAAGGACTGGCCCGTTCTTGCACCCTTTTGGTTCATGTATTGTAAATTGTTTCCAAATCTGGTTTTTGAAACTCTGCCAAGCAAAATTGACGTATGGTCGAATTTTGTGTGTTCTCAAAAATTTTCTATTTTTGGGGAAAATTGTCCATCCAAACAAAATGTATTCACTGTGCACAAGTCTAATGTGCTTCATTATCCAATCTCATATTGTATTTTTTTCTTGTATTTTCTTAAACAATGGCATTCTGTCTAATTTTTAAACACGTAATTGTTTTTATTACTTTATCTATTTATTTGTATTTAACATTTGTGTCTTTTTTTTTAGTATACGTACCAGTACATGATTCTATTGACCACGCATCCTCCCAGGCACAGGTTCTTGATTTTGGTGAGGAAAGATTGCATCCTGCAAAAATTCATGTATTCACTGCTAGAACATGATGAATGGAAAAGGCAAGGATACTATCACAACATTGCGTGAATTGTGTAGATTCACTCCTGAAGAATTCAGACAATGGAACACTGATTTAAGAAAACAAAATTTATTCTCAGCCATATATTTATTCCTTCTGATAGTATTAAATATCAATCCCCATCAACCATATTAAAAGCAACCTTAGACTGATGCAAGAAAACACAAAATATGTCATAGATATTGCATTTAGAGGTTATATCAAATATGATTTTTCTCAATTGAATATTGAATGTTTTAAATCTAAACGTATATAGACTGTTTGCAACCAGAAAATACAAATTCTGTCAATCCATCTGTTGGTGTGCTGCAACTTCAGTGGTTCGATCCCAATCCAATAAGGTTAATTAACATATGTTGGTCTCACTGATTTAAAAACCTGAAAGAGTCCTTCTCAAAGGCCATGATCCAGAAGACTAACCCTATGTTTACTTTAAGGAACACATTATGACTCTTCACGGACATCAGAGCCCAGCTAAATTTAAATAAACTACATAATTTACTAATGAGGAGTCAAAGACTTTCAATAGTGACTAGCATGCTGGACAGGAAATGGGTTAAATGGTAAAAACTCTTTTACAAATTTGTTTTGGGCTTGTGGCAAACCCAGCCACTTCTGACTTATATGTATCGTATGTTGTCCATAGGCTGAATGTATACTGCAAGTTGTTACCTGTGATAATGCTATGTACAGCCGTTCGCCGTACGAATATGGGCTCCCCAAATAGACCACACCTTCACCAGTCGTGTGGCACCAAATAACCGATTGCACTCCGGGTGCAATCGGTATTTAAAGGCTCTCCTTGGTGGCCGCCGATCGGCTACCGACCATGCGGCGGTCGGCCATCTTGGATCCTTTGTCTCTGCAGCGGTGTTCGGTCGTCGAGAGCCTGGAACCGAAAACGGCTACTCAATGATTCGAACACCGCTGGACTTCCAGAGCGGTGTGGAGTACCGCGTTTAGTACATTATGTGCCCCATATATATTCGGTACTTTTAGACCGAATTCCCTGTTTGGATGTATTTTGTGCGGCGTTCGGTTAGTTTAGCTGGGATCGGAGCGGTATTCTCACTAAATGTGCCCACCGACCCCAGCTATCTACCGAACGGTCATTCATCTAAAAGCGAGCTGTAATGGATAAACTACAGATTTCTGTATAAATTGTCGGTTTTGCTCCACGAGGGGATAATCCACTTAATCGTCCATTTTAGTGGGAGTATCCCCCTCGTGCAGCAATGCCTGTTGGGATAATTGCAATGCCTGATGGGAGAAATCCCCTGTAATAACTGTAAGGAAACCCCTTGCACGGGGAACTGCATAAATACGGAAGTCTGTGAATAAAGCGAGTTAGTTGACTCCCAAACTGTGTTTCGTCCGGTTATTGGGAGGATGGGGAATATTGCCGTGCTTTCTGTCTTGACTGTGGATTTCCTGAGGATACCAACGGATATCGTGGACTAATATACTGCGTTCCGTAACAATTGGTGGCAAGCGACGGGATCCGAACCTTACAGCCGAAAAACAGAGTTCGTGTAACTGGAACTACCGAACGAGGAAAGCAAAGGCAATTCGTATGGAGATTGACTATACCATACTAAAGCGACAGACGTTAAAGGAACTACTGGAAGCCAGAGGGAAAGTAGCCAGCAGCAAAAACAAGGCGACGATCATTGCCGAGCTGATGGAGGGAGACCAAGCCCGCAGCGCTACCCCCCCGGTAGTTATGGAGGAAACACTCTATGAAAGAGAGATGAGGACCAGGCTAGCGTTTTTGCCGCAACCGGTATCAGATGCCATGTTAAATATGGTAATGGCAAATGTGCAGGAATACGTTATGGCACACAGCCCGCAACACACCAGGCCTTCAGGGCTTTTTGCGAGGAAAAGGACGAGATAGACGGGTACTTGCAGGACTTTGAAAGACTGTGTGATCTGCATGAGCTAGAACGGTCCGTATGGGTGCAACTGCTAGCAAGCAAACTAGCAGGTCGGGCAGCCGAAGCGTACCGTGCTGTACCCAGTGAGGACAGCAAAGATTATGCCAAAGTAAAGCGTGCAATCTTGGAGAGGTATGCCATTACCCCGGAGGCATACCGGCGCAAGTTCCGACACTTACGCAAACCAGAGCGAGATTCGCACGCCGAATGGGCACACAAATTAGATCAAGCCTCCCAAGGGTGGATCCAGGCCAGCAACGCCACCACCATGGAGGAATTGCGCCAGCTGATGTTGCTGGAACAATTTTTTAATGGACTATCCCCGGAGACGCAAGAATGGGTACGGGATAGGAAACCCCTTACCCTAACGGAAGCGGCTAGATTGGCCGATCAACATTTCGATGCCCGGAGACCCCAGGGACCCGTAGCCAAAAGCTACTCCCGACCCCCAGGACTACCTAGCGCTACAACACCCCTAGCACCCACCGCTGCCCCGTTCCGTCCCTCCCAAGGACAGATACCGCCACCGTCCAGATACAACGGGCGGGCAAACATCCAATGCCATTCCTGCAAACAATGGGGGCATATGGCCCGAGAGTGCAACCAGAATCGCAGCCGGCCCGCCTGGAATCAGGGCCGTCCAAACCCCGCACCCAGGGCGGCTGCTCACCATTACCAGAGGGACCCCGCCACTCAGGATGTATGGAGTGTGCAGGCGGAGGAACCTCTGGGCATATTGCACGAGGTCATGTCGGTCCGAGCCACTGATAACCGGCAACATCACCGACAACTAGTAACTCTGGAGGGAACCGAAGTGCAGGGTCTGCGAGATTCGGGAGCTACCTTAACCCTGGTAGCCCCCCATTTGGTTTCGGAGGGCACGCATACCGGCGGATCAGTGGCCGTTCGGGTAGCCGGGGGAGCTGTATACCGGCTACCCACGGCGAAAGTACATTTGAACTGGGGTGCGGGAGAGGGGACAATAGAAGTGGGACTAATGCAGAACTTACCAGCAGATGTTGTGTTAGGGAATGATTTGGGTCAGATGACCTCTGCCTTTGTTCCTCAGGCACCCTACCAGGAAGCCCATCCGGTAACCACACGGCAACAGGCGCGCACCACGGCTACACCGATACACTCTGAGGCTCAGGTAAGAGACCACGACCCTCACCCGACTTACATATCCTGGGATACCCCGACTACCTTTATCACCGAAGTACAGACCGATCCCACTCTACAAGTCTATAGGGACCGGGCACAAGCTGTCCAGGCCGGGCTAGAGGGGGAGCATTTCACGTGGGAAAAAGAGTTACTGTACCGTGTCACGGCCAAAGACGTGGGGGGGTCCGTCACCTTAACGAACAAACAACTAGTGGTACCTCGGAAGTATAGGCAGGAGCTGCTCAGAATTGCTCATGACATCCCCTTATCAGGGCACCTAGGGATGACCCGTACCCGGTACCGCCTAACGCACGCGTTTTTCTGGCCCGGAATCTCACAGGATGTGCGACAATATTGCACGTCCTGCGACGTCTGCCAGAGAGTAGGAAAACGAGGGGATCGCCACAAGGCCAAGTTATGTCCCCTTCCCATTATCGCCGAACCCTTCAGCAGGGTCGCAGTCGATATAATAGGGCCCCTGCCAAAACCCAGTCCTTCGGGGAAGAAATATATTTTAACTGTGGTGGACTACGCCACCCGATATCCCGAAGCGGTAGCCCTCTCTAACATTCACGCTGAAACCGTGGCGGAAGCTCTCATAAAGGTATTTTCCCGAGTAGGGTTCCCCCAGGAGATAATATCTGACCGGGGCACCCAATTTACTGCTGAGGTTACCCAACAGATGTGGAAAGTGTGTGGCATTAAGCCCATAGTCAATTCAGCCTACCACCCCCAGTCCAATGGACTATGTGAACGCTTCAATGGGACGCTGAAGCAGATGCTTCGGACGTTCGGGGAGACCCACAAAGACTGGGAGAGGTTTCTACCTCACCTGCTCTTTGCGTATAGAGAGGTTCCCCAAGAATCGACCGGGTTCTCCCCATTCGAACTACTGTTCGGGAGGAGAGTACGGGGACCTTTAAACTTAATTAGGGAGCACTGGGAGGGGGAGAGTATCGCTAGCGAAACCCCTATAGTATCGTACGTACTGGAGTTCCGAGACCGACTGGAGGCGCTAACCCAGGCCGTACACACCAACCTCCAGGCGGCCCAACAACGTCAGCGGCGATGGTACGATAGGGGAGCCAGAGACCGCAGCTTTCAAGTGGGGCAGAAGGTTTTAATTTTAAAACCTGTCCGCGCCGATAAGCTGCAGGCCATCTGGCAAGGCCCATACCAGGTAGTGGAGCAGCGATGCGACACTACCTATGTGATTGGCCCCTGCTCCGGGGTAGGGAAGAGACGCATGCTTCACGTCAACCTGCTCAAACCCTACCACGAGCGGATAGAGGATGTGACGGCAATCTGTGCCTCAGCCATGGAAGATCAGGAGAACTTACCATTACCTGATCTGCTAGAACAGGAAGAGCCGGTAGAGCCCTCCCGGGGGGTTCAACTGGGGGAGCGGCTAAGCCCTCGTGAGCGTGCCCAGATACAGGCGCTGATCGTAGCTAAAGGGGCTACGTTCTCTAATGTACCTGGGTACACTCCGCTGGCCACCCACCGGGTTGAAACCCCGGGACAGCTACCTATGCGGCAGGCCCCATATAGGGTCCCGGAATCGGTCCGGACTCATATGAAGGCCGAGCTGGATGAGATGCTGCAGTTAGGGGTTATCGAGCCCTCCGATAGCCCCTGGGCATCGCCGGTAGTCCTGGTACCTAAAAAGGACGGCACGACCCGATTCTGCGTTGACTACCGGAGGCTGAATGACAAGACCGTGTCTGACGCCTACCCGATGCCCCGTATAGACGAACTGCTAGATAAAATGGCACGGGGCCAGTATCTCACTACAATTGACTTATGTAAGGGATACTGGCAGATTCCTTTAGCCGATGATGCCATCCCCAAGTCGGCGTTTGTCACCCCGTTTGGCCTGTACCAGTTCAAGGTCATGCCCTTCGGGATGAAAAACGCTCCGGCTACTTTTCAGCGGATGGTAGATCGACTACTGGACGGCTTCCAGGACTATGCCTGTGCCTACCTGGACGACATAGCCATCTTCAGCCAGACTTGGGAGGATCACCTCCAACATATAGGGGCGATCCTAGATCGTATTGGGGGAGCGGGGTTAACGCTGAAACCGAGTAAGTGCCACATAGGGATGGCCGAGGTGCAGTACCTAGGACACCGAGTAGGGTGTGGGCAGCAGAGACCCGAGCCAGCCAAAATTGAGGCCGTGGCCAAGTGGCCTACCCCCAGGACCAAAACCCAGGTGCTAGCGTTTCTAGGGACTGCAGGGTATTATAGGAAATTTGTACCCGACTACAGTACCCTGGCCAAACCCCTGACGGACCTGACCAAAAAGAACCTTCCCCGACTGGTTGTCTGGGCCCCAGAGTGTGAGCAGGCATTCCAACAGCTCAAGACCGCACTAACTAATGCTCCTGTGTTGATGGCTCCTGATCCAACTAAAAGATTTCTTGTCCACACAGACGCTTCAATGTTTGGATTGGGGGCAGTGCTGAGCCAAGTGGGAGCCGATGGCGGAGAACATCCCGTAGCCTACTTAAGCCGCAAGTTATTACCCCGCGAAGTAAGCTACGCCGCCATTGAGAAAGAATGCCTGGCCGTGGTGTGGGCCCTTAAAAAGTTACAGCCGTATTTGTATGGACAACCTTTTTCCTTACTCACAGATCATAACCCGTTGGTATGGCTAAACCGTGTATCTGGAGACAATGCCAGGCTGCTGCGCTGGAGTTTGGCGCTGCAGCCCTTTGACTTTACCATCCACTACCGACCAGGAAAACAAAACGGTAACGCCGACGGGTTATCCAGACAAACAGAATTAGAAAAATGATCTGTGAGTACTCCCCCGGACATCCCCAAGCCGATCCGTTGGGATCAGACTGTGTATGCCGGCTTGGTTCTGGGGGAGCATTGTGGCAAACCCAGCCACTTCTGACTTATATGTATCGTATGTTGTCCATAGGCTGAATGTATACTGCAAGTTGTTACCTGTGATAATGCTATGTACAGCCGTTCGCCGTACGAATATGGGCTCCCCAAATAGACCACACCTTCACCAGTCGTGTGGCACCAAATAACCGATTGCACTCCGGGTGCAATCGGTATTTAAAGGCTCTCCTTGGTGGCCGCCGATCGGCTACCGACCATGCGGCGGTCGGCCATCTTGGATCCTTTGTCTCTGCAGCGGTGTTCGGTCGTCGAGAGCCTGGAACCGAAAACGGCTACTCAATGATTCGAACACCGCTGGACTTCCAGAGCGGTGTGGAGTACCGCGTTTAGTACATTATGTGCCCCATATATATTCGGTACTTTTAGACCGAATTCCCTGTTTGGATGTATTTTGTGCGGCGTTCGGTTAGTTTAGCTGGGATCGGAGCGGTATTCTCACTAAATGTGCCCACCGACCCCAGCTATCTACCGAACGGTCATTCATCTAAAAGCGAGCTGTAATGGATAAACTACAGATTTCTGTATAAATTGTCGGTTTTGCTCCACGAGGGGATAATCCACTTAATCGTCCATTTTAGTGGGAGTATCCCCCTCGTGCAGCAATGCCTGTTGGGATAATTGCAATGCCTGATGGGAGAAATCCCCTGTAATAACTGTAAGGAAACCCCTTGCACGGGGAACTGCATAAATACGGAAGTCTGTGAATAAAGCGAGTTAGTTGACTCCCAAACTGTGTTTCGTCCGGTTATTGGGAGGATGGGGAATATTGCCGTGCTTTCTGTCTTGACTGTGGATTTCCTGAGGATACCAACGGATATCGTGGACTAATATACTGCGTTCCGTAACAGGGCTGAACGGCAATTCGTCACAATTTAGGCCTATCAGATGTTCGTCCACTGTTACGATTTCTGAACTGCCATGCACCAGAATCTAACTTAAGCCCAGACCTGCTCATTTTTTTTCTTGATCCGAAGTGCTGTTCCTGCCACCACCAGAAAAAAATGGGATGGAATGGAAACAAGGTTGTTGTTTTTGGTGAACACAAATAAATAGATTCTTTTTACATGATGGACACGATCGTCTGCTCAATTGATGATTACAGTGCAGTCAGTTAATGTTGATTTATTCACAGATCAACTGACCAATAGAGGGAAAAAATTAGGCGTGGTAAAACGCCAAGCAGGATTTTTCTAGACAATTTGAGTGCAGCTATCGACACAAATCACAAAATTAGGAGGTATGAGATTGGGACCGACAAGGCCGATAATGTGCAGATCTGCTGAAGGGGCATGTTAGCGTGGCACCAAAAACGCCAGACGGACCGAGAGCCTCTCTGGATGACCCCCCATTTTAATGTGTGGAGAAAGAAAATCCTTTTTCTAAAAAAAATAATATATATTTTTTTGATTGTGTCCAGGATGTGCTGTGCAATTGTGAGAGCACTGTGTAGTGTCTCCTAAAGTACTACACAATTACGTTACAGTAATAACTCCAACAAGCACCATCCCATTTTGCAACACTAGTGTTGGGACAGCATCTACTTCCACCGCAATTCCTTCTACACCTTCAACATCCATAAGGCAATGAAACAAAGTTTGGGATTACTTTGAGTGACACCCAGAAGGTTGACTTGCAAAGTACAAATTGTGCATCTAGAAAGTGAATATTGCGGGAGTGAAGGGTAAGAAGCAACATGTGCAAATCTCATTCTGTGCAGTTGTCCCAACCACCAACACTACCTCCTCCCTCAGGCAGCTCAAGTTACTCTTGCATAGCCCCTAGGGCCAGTTCCATTTACACCCAATTTGATACCCTTTCTTGGAATTGTTTTACTGATTTCTTTTTTCTTTAATTTTATTTCCAGTAAGAGACTGATTTGATTTCCAGTGTGCTTCTGTGCCACTGATTGTGCTTTGGAAATTGTAAGCATTGGGAATTGTAAGCATTGTAATGTGCAGGAAAGTTTTGCTCTGGTCAGGCTGAAAGGTATGAGTGAGTGGTCAATTGCCCATGGACCTTTTCCTTAAATTTTTCAACTTAAAATGACTGCTTTCATTAATACAAAATAGCAAATGGAAAAAGATTCTAGAACTTCCTGACACTATAGTGTCCCTTTAAGTTAGGCAATATTGTAGCCATTTTTGCACGTTAGCACAGTTATGTGCACCATTCTTTTGAATTGCTTCACAAATATTTTTCAGTAGTGAAATCTGGCCATGCTGTCCTGACAAAATTCTGCCAAAGTTGTTAGGAATTCTGTTGCCCTGCACAAATTGATTAAATTGCTAACTTTTAACTTGATTTAATATTTTTGGATAAACGTTTCAAATGATTTCATATTTTTTGGATCATTAGTCTAAACAGCAATGGGAGGCTATAATTTGCTGAGAATATCAACGTGCTCATTGCTGGTATGAATTTGTATAGCTGGAGGGAAGTATGTAATCTCTGTTTTAGCCATACCTCCAGTAGGGGCTGGCCTGTGTGTTACCAGGGACCCGTTAGAGTAAAACTTTTCAAAAATGGCTTAACACTTAATAGAGCGGCAGTGCCATAGTACTCCAGGCACTAGAACAAATACAATTAGATGAATGGTATAGTGTCTATTTATGGACAAGGAATGCAACATAAAATGTTAATTGAAAACATATCTAGAAAGCCTTAAACTTAGATGCATTTATCATTTTGTTAGATTGAATTAAAAAATTACATAACCGTGACTACAATTTCAGAACTCTAGTTCCAAACGAATAACCAACCAGATGGCCGGGAACACATACAACTGATACAATATGTTATATAGATTCCATGTAATAATATGAAATTTGTATTCTTAGCATTTAGACAAATTGCAGAAATGTCCAAAGCTTTGCCAAAATCAATTATATTAATTATAGCAACACTTTGCAGAGTAATTAAAAGAAACATTCAAATATTTAACATTTGTATCTATCTATAAATTGTGTATGTATCTATTTATAATGTCACACGGGGCATTCTAAAATGTTAAACTAACTTTTCAACAATTAGGAGGTTACATTTGTTGATTCAAAGAAGTAAAATATCTTAAATGTTATACCATTTGACGTGCACTGACAATAAGCAATGCAATAATCTTTCATCCAACATTTAATTTAAAGGCTTACTCCAAACATCAGCAATTTGGAATGATTATGGTGCCAGGAATCTATATGTCCAGTATTTTGTTATCAAATGCTGCACATACAGTTTCCAACCCCTTTGCTGCTGGAAGTGTAACATTTAGAACATCATCAGTCAGCACATAACAAGAGTTCCATGCTGGTTAATGTCAATTCTGTGCATATTTCTATATATATTATGCTCTCAGCTAACTAATAACCGACGGGATCAGCAGACAGCTTTTGTTACTCTACAGAAACTGGATGCACATCACCCAGCAGGATAGGAGCCTTGGCACCTGCAGGATCCAGGCAAAAGGGCACACTGTTGCATAATTGTTTGCCCTATTACAGAGGAATGGCACAAAGGTACTCCTGGCATCATGACCACTACAGTGGACTGTCAGAGTTTGCCTACAGTCTTGTAGGCTTGTGTTTGCTTTATAAAAGCTCAGACTAGAGGTCCTTTGTTTACACTGCATTAATTCTTCTGTGTTCTCCCTACCAAAGGTTTAGAGAAAGTGATGAAATACATATTTTTTTGTTCTCCATTCTGACATGAAAATGGATTCAATGGGGCATATGGCCCATGGCGGCAGGCAGTGGCGTACATATAAGGGTCCCAGGGGTCGCAGCTGCAACCAGGCTGGTCACTCCAGGGGGCCCGGCCGCCCTGCGGACCCATGCGACCGGGTACCAGCCACCATGTTTTGCGGCCCTGGCCCACACGGTAAAACGCCGGAGCTGCCGTTCAAGGGATCCATTGGGTGGGGGCCGGAGAGGGGGAGAACAGTAGGTCCCACCCTCATTATCATTATGGCCCCAACCCGCCGCCCAGGGGTGGGGGCCGGAGAGGGGGAGGACAGTAGGTCCCCCCTCATTATCTTTATGGCCCCCACCCGCCGCCCAGGGATGGGGGCTGGGGGGGAAGGAGAGTAGGTCTCCTCCCCCCCCTTCAACCAGAAAGAGTCCCTGTGGGTTTTAAAATTCGCCTGCCTATTGAAGTCTATGGCAGTTCGCCCGGTTCGCGAACATTTGCGGAAGCTCGCGTTCGCGGTTCGCGAACCGAAAATTTTATGTTCGCGACATCACTAATCCCAGGAACCAGTAGAGGTACCGATCTGGCATTATACTGCCCCAAACCCTCTTCCACATGGAAGGAAGACCAACTACCACCGTCGGCGATCACAAAAATAAAGAATGTAAAAAAAACACAAAAATGTATTTACTTTTCCCCAAAACTCCAAAGTATGCAAATGAGTCAGTACACAACAAACACAAATATGTGTGGAAATCATTAAAGCATATAAGTGACAGGAATTACCAAAGAAAAAGAGCTTTCAAAACATCAAAATCTACTGTTAATAAAAATTATGTCCATTAAAAATATTAGATGAAATTATGATTCTCAATTACTAGTTTCATGTTACCTTATAATTTGGACTTCGATTTGTGAAACACCCAATTCTAATCCCTCCATGACATATGACTTTCAAGCACTATATTGGTGTGAAGAGATTTACCTAAATCCTTATTATGATGTGGTTATTATGAGTATTGCACAATAATTATATTTGCAAAACAAGCAAATGTGTAGCTCACACAGATAAAATAATGTCTCACGTTTACGTAACAGTAAACACACAAATCTGTTTAATAGCATTTTCTACATCATGATGGCAGTAATAATCTAAATTATACAATATATATACATGGATAAAACGGCTGTCTTGTTCATATATACTAATACTCTTTGCCAGGAGTTTATTCAGTAATTACTCAAACTGCGTAGAAATACCAGGGCCGGTGCAAGGATTTCTGCCGCCCTAGGCAAAGATCCATTTTGCCATGCCCTCATGTCACTTACTCACTGACAGACACACACAGACACTTACTGACAGATATACACTCACACAGACACACACTGACAGACATACACTCACTCACTGACACACACACACACTCACTGAAAGACAAACACACAGACACTCACTGACACACATACACTCACTGACTGACAGACACACACTTACTGACAGAGATACAGTCACTCACTGACAGACATACACTCACTGACAGACACACACACACACACAGACACTCACTTACAGACAGACACACACTCACTGACAGACAGACACACACACACACACATATGCAGATACTCACTGACATACATGCACTCACTCACTGACAGACAGACACTCACAGACATACACTCACTGACAGTCAAACACTCACTGAACACAGATTCACACAATTTTATTTTTTGAAGCCCATCCAGCCTCCCTACCTCCCTGACTGTCTGGGGCAGCTTCTCATTCCTCCCGTCCGTAGTTTAGTATGCAGGGGCCGGAATGACGTCATATACTGGCTCCCGGCATCACAGAGGGCTCACGAGGGAGGAGTGGAAAGCTGCAAGAACAGCCTCCCTCGCTGCCTGCCTTCTCCTTCTCCTGGCTCTTCTGATCACCGACAGAAGATTATTACTGTCAAGGTAAGAAGGTACCTGCTTTGCCATTCTGAAGGACAACTTAGGGAGCACCCTGAAGAGGCCAGATGGCCAACTCCTGGAGGAGCGGCCCGGTGCTGGGGGGTGTGGCTCAAGAGTAACGCGCCTAGCGCTGCTGCCTAAGACAGGGGGAGCCCACCAGGAAATATCCAGCGGCCCTGGAAGTACTAGGATTGGCTAACATGTTTCAGACAATTCTTGATGCAAGTAGAGCTCAGTGTGGAAGTTGTACATATTTAATAGACACAAGGAATACCAAGTAAATAAATAGTTATTTTAATATATAACTAAATATGCTCGCTGATCTACTTAATGCATGTATGTACATAATAGAATTTTTTTTTAAATCTAGAAAACCAAACAATCGTCATATTGATGATACAAAATTCAATTCCCAGCTGGCTTAATATTGAGAACATTCTGTCTACGTTATTTTATTTTTAGTTCTTTATTTCAACTTCCATTCATCTGTTAAAATGCAAAAAACGCAAAATGCAAATGCAAAAAAAGATCACCTCTGAAGCAGCATTCATAAGATGCTTAACTTGGTAAGATACAAGCTCCTCCTCTTTATATAAAAGCAGCAATATGAAAGGGTTAGTTGAGAGCTCAGCCACGGGTTGAAATGTCACGTGGCAAAGAATACAGTTTACTTCTCAAAGTGAAAGGGGAAACTGAGCAATATAGTCAGTATGGATGATGAGCCTATCATACATAATCATTCTTTGCCAAAAAAGTTACAAAGTCTATAGTTATCTAGAGATAGTTGAATAGTCGTAATGCTATTGTTTTAAGTACCTTCAATGGAATGAGAACTGACCTCCCGCCAAACACCTGCTTGTCTGTTTCTGAGCTGTAGAATTGTGAAGGTCATTGAAATAACAGAACCTAAATGTCTCCAGTAACTTTTACTGTATGGATATTTGCCAGCCGTACGTTTGCATTATATTACTATGTATAAAAGATGAACCTACTTTTATTAAATTAGAGTAGAGTTTGACCTTATATTTGTCTCAGTGTCTTATTTTGTTCTACAATCGCTCGTAAACTGGGATTAAAATTCCAGTGGTCTGTTTAGCTGATCAGCCATATTTGGGAACCCCTTTAAGGAGAAATGTATGCATAGGAATGGGACATGTGAACATTTATTTTCCCAAACAAAGGCTAATTTATAATTCTTTATTTTCGTTGTGCAGGTGATTACAGAACATGGTCATGCGCCACAACAGCGTGCATTTGTATTTGAACTTAGGATATACAGTGACATGAAAGGTTTTGCACATTTTTTTAAAATAAACATAGGTAAGACAGGCAGTTATGTCTAGTCGAGTGTAAGTTAAGTGCATTAACTGCAATGGGTTATCACTAATAGCATCGTCGTCGTCAGGGTGTCACACCAACATGTTCAGACAGGTACTTGTAGTGTGAGTGGTGGCACGTACTTTTTATATGCTTAGGTTTGCGTGTATTGTGTTGCCAGACGACCTGACCCGCCACATCGGCTAATACAGGCGCCAGGTGTATGTAATAAAAGGTTGACATGGCAGGCAGAGTCCTGCTTTTCTATGGAGACAGTCTAAAATGGCTAGTGAGGCCTTGGTTTAGGGTGGTAAGTATGCTTGGCAACGGGGTCTCCAGGGGCCCAGGGCTGTACTAGCAGGTGGTTGTGGCCGGAAAGTTACATGTGGGACACATGTGTAGGGGTCTCAGTGAGTTCCCACCTGTAGACAGGGAGGCTTGAGTGTCGAAGTCCCTACATATGTGAATAAATGAATCCCCTTCCTGGGACAATGTAGAAGTGTGGTGGCTTTCTCGTTTTGGAAGGGAAGGGAGGGGAGGGGGAGGGTCTCTAATAAAGTTCTCGGTCTGGTCCCCTGTTACTACGGGTGTCTTGTGGGTCTAAGTGGTGATTCTGAATTGGGCATTACCATATATAGCAAGTTATATGTGGTGGAGGGGCGTATTAACACAATATGTGTAGAGGTACATCAAAAAACAAGCAGCAACAAGAAAGGAAACAAAAGATAGTAAATTAAACATTATGCGGTATCCTAGGTCTGAGTACCGGACCAAGCGTGTTCAGTCTGTGAACCTGTTATGCCACAGAGAGTCCAGCTACTATAGCGAAGTTTTGCAGGTGTCCCCTCCGGCATGCAGCTTGCGTTGCGCCGAGCGAGGGGTGAATTCCTGGATGGTGGAGGGGTTTATACCCGCCAGCCCCGTTGCAGCAGATCTCACTGGTCCGTTCAGGCTCAGGCGTTGCAGATGTTGATCCAGCTCCTGGAGAGTCGTTGCCCTGTATGTCTCGCCCTGATGGGTGAATGATATAGCTTTCGGGAACCCCCAGCGGTAAGGAATGTCCTTGGCCCTTAGTGTTTGCAGTAGAGGCTGTAGGGTCTTGCGCCAAGCAATGGTGCCTCTAGTGAGGTCCGGGTACAAAGAAAGGGTGGACCCCTCAAACACCAGGGGAGTGTGTCCTCGGGTAGCCGCCCGGATCGAGATTTTGTCTTGCAGCGATTGAAGCCTGATGATCAGGTCTGCCGACGCCTCCGCTGGTGCGGTAGTTGGCTTCGATAACCGGAACATGCCCTCTGGCTTGATCGCCTTGGCCTGTTTTGGCGGCAGCAGGGTATTTAGCAGGCGTCTGATGTAGTGTGGTAAGTCCGTCTGGCTCACCAAGTCTGGGATGCCCCGTACCTTTAAATTGGTGCGCCTCCTGTTTTCCTCCTGGGCTTCCATTCTGTCCGCTGTGGCTTTTTGCCTCTGTTGAAGCTCCGCCAGTGTGTGTTCCACAGCCGTGAGCCCGGAGTCCTCTGTGTCTGCCTTTACCTCCAGGAGGGTTATTTTTTGTACCGCTCCGTCTATGGCGTCTTTATAGTGGGCCATGTCCGCTGCTATATTAGCTCTCAGTTCCGAGAGCATGTCCTTAAGTTGGGCAGCTGTGACAGGGTCACTGGCAGCCGGAGGTCTGACTTTTGGTTCCGATGGCTGTGTTTTCGATGTCCCCCCTCCAGGGATGTAAGAGAGATCCTCAGAGGAGTATGAGGAGCCCTCGTCTCCCGACGCCATTTTGTCCCATGTGTGCCGCCGAGGGCCTCGCAGCATCTCTCCGATGTCATGGCAAAAGGGGCCTCCATCCGCCCTCTGTTTTTTGTTTTTCCGGCCCATCTCACACTTAAGCTGGTATGTGATGTCTCGGTGCCGGTTCCTGGCTCTTTTTCCGTCCCTTTAATGCTGTAATTTTGTTCAGAAGCCCGGAGCTCGGGTAAAGTGTGGCCGGTCCGTTCGGCTGCTAGCTCCGCCCCACAAAGTCTAATTTATAAACATATATAGAAAATAAAAAAACGTTTTTTCTGCCTTTTGGGGCTATATCTCTCTATGGTTCATGCTACATTAAAATACAGAAACGTGTTGTGCAATTTTATTGTCAGCTATATTTGTATTATTCAATAAATACATTTTAATATAGAATACTGTGCACAATTTATTATTAACAATTTGACATTCGCTTGACAATTTGACAGGCAAAATGTAAAAAGTAGTACTTACTGATGGATAGCCTGCAAGAATTTTCTCTGATGTTTTCTGACTTTTGCGTGGTCTATCTTTTTGACCAGTTTTGTATTTTTATAAATTAACCATGTTTCCCTGAGAACATTAGCAGCTGCATTTTTCACCTGTTGAGAAACAAATACAGGACTTGTAAAAATAAATAGAATATAAAATGAAGAAAATAGTAAAACAGCCTTATCATTTATAACAGTCTTTGTTACTTGGTGCATAGTTAGATCCATACATTTCAGTAGGTGAATGGCTAGCATAATGTATAGCAAATGCAGCCTTATTTAACTAGACATTTAGAACACTCCGTGTTTAATATGATTGATTTAAACAGTCTCAGATTAAATCTAGACTATGTCGCATACTAGGCTAGATTTAAAATAATCTGTGCATGTGAAACATTGGGCATTGTTGCATTTTCACAACATTCTCACAACCTCTTTCTTTCTCTGTTTAGCCATGAATATCACAAACCTTTGTTTGGGCTATAAAATTCGAGTTTGTATAAATACATGAAAGAAAAAAATATATAGTACATTATTGATTTCTTTAAATCACACATTCCAAAGATTTCCTCTCTATATAAATGCAAGTGGAAGAATGGTAATATTATTTACTTGCATTTATTTGATATTTTTCATGTTGTTTTACACTATAACTGCAACTATAACTGCACTATACTCACTTTTAAAATTGTTATATACATACACTCATGTACAGAGGCGGCTCCAGACTTTATGAGGCCTTAGGCGAAACGCAAACATGAGGCCCCACTAACAAAAAAGTGTCACATATACACATTGATGCACTGTCTACCTGTGTATGTGCCTGAGAGTGTGTCTGACAGAGAGTATCTTTGTGTGTGTGAATGTATGTCTCTGTGAGCATGTTTGCGTTTTTGTCTGAGACCCTATGTGTATGGAGTAGCTGCTTGAAGTGTGTTGTGCGTATGGGGGGGGGGGGGGTGGTGATGGTGAGAGGGAGAGGCGGGTGATGGTGAGAGGGGGGTGATGGTGTGGGGGTGATGGTGAGAGGGAGTGATGGTGTGGGGGTGATGGTGAGAGGGGAGGGTGATGGTGTGAGGGGGTGATGGTGAGAGGGAGAGGTGGGGTGATGGTGAGAGGGAGAGGGGGTGATGGTGAGAGGGAGAGGCGGGTGATGGTGAGAGGGGGGTGATGGTGTGGGGGTGATGGTGAGAGGGAGTGATAGTGTGGGGGTGATGGTGAGAGGGAGTGATGGTGTGGGGGTGATGGTGAGAGGGGGTGATGGTGAGAGGGAGAGGAGGGTGATGGTGAGAGGGAGAGGGGGGTGATGGTGAGATGGAGAGGGGGGTGATGGTGAGAGGGAGAGGGGAGGGTGATACCGGGCAAGCCGCCGGGCCCCCTCCTGGTGTCAGGTCCTCGGTCAGTGACCGAGGACCTGACACAGTATGCCCACAGGTGGTTTAGGTGGCCGCGAGGCCCCAGCCAGAGTGAGGCCTTAGGCGGCTGCCTAAACCGCCGAATTAGAGAGCCGCCTCTGCTTATGTAACAATAACAATAAAGCAAGGCCATTTAAAAATTTAAACAAGAGAAAAAGAGAGAAAAGAGAAAAAAAGCAAAAAAAAAATGAATGACACATAGGTTGAATCTGTTATAAACAATTATAATACATAGATTATAGAATGCAGTACATATACAGCCAGAATTCATGATGTTCCCAGGCATGGTTTGGAGCTGAACCAGGATGGCTACTTGAGTCTAAAGTCCTGCAGGACTGAGCACCAAAAGCGACGATAATGTGACTAATATTGGATGGCAATACGCACAACAAGACAGGGACGAAGTTGAAATGCACACAGTCAAAACTAAATACTTACCTGGTCTCTGACCAAAGAGGAGATCATCATCTACAGCAAAGGCGTCTCCTGCCTCCATGGCTGGAAGAACAGGCCGCAGACTCCATGCTCATGGCATACACCTTACTAGACTCCAAGGCATTCACACAGAAAATTAGACATATACTGCAAGATTATAGGAAAGATGTACACACCAATTTTAGTAAACTCTCCCAAGAATTTAAAAAATTCATAGGGGATCTTGGGCACCGATAAGGTAGAGAATAAATGACGACGAAGTAGTAGATTCGCATAACAATCTAGTCGATAAACATGAGGCACTAAGAACCATGAGTGCGAATCTAGAAAAGAAAGAATCTGACCCAGAAGATAGATCATGGCGCAATAATGTCAGGGTCCGAGGTATCCTAGACTCGCTCTTGACACCATCCTTGGAGATGTACTTTAAGGACTATGTCCAGATACTGTTATCCAAAATGAATATGGATGAAATTGTGATCGATCGCATACATCGCTTACCAAGACAGCACTTTGTTCTTTCTATGGCACCAAAGGACACACTATAGTTAGGATAAGGTTTTTTTACGCATACGACTACTCTTCTTCAAGCAGCAAAAACTACACAACAGATTCTGGAGAAATTTATGGAGATTCAATTATACCCAGACTTATGCACCTCCACGATGCAATGGCAAAGGAAATTAAAACCTATTACTCAAGTGCTTTGAGACAACAACATTCTATACCATTGGGGATACCTGAATACATTGTTAATAACCAATAAGAGAATCACTAAAATCATTAGTTCCACTGATTAAGAGGGAAGATGGAAATCTACCAACATCCCTGAACTCTCACAGGTTGTAGATCGGGTACAGTACATACGATAAAAGGAAAAAGCTTATGACACAGCAACAAACACTTCCAAAACATTTCAGGGGATATTGAGACATATCTGACTTTATATGGATATAGAGCCAAATTAAAATACAGTAAAGTGTGGAAGCTCAAGATGGAAACTTACCTTACAGTAGCATTTTTCGTGTTGGGGTATGGGCAGGAGGACACAGAGGTGATATTGGCTTAATAGAACATGACATAATAATAGCAGATTACGCAATTACCGGACACTAAACATACTCTAGAATGAAGACTGGTTGTGTAAGAGTTGATTTATTTATCTTTGTGAAATTACTAAATGGCTAAGTGCAGTTTCTTGTTTGTTTATGTTCTGGTTATCTTTATTCTTGTTATTTTATAAAACAATATTGAAAATGTACTGTTTCGTATACTGATTTTTGAATTGTTTAATGAGCACTGTCTTTTTTGTTGCAAAATAAAAACATATTGAATCTAGAATCCATGGTGCTCCATATGACTTGGGTGTGTTCCCTATACTATAATAACTCAAAATGATAATATTAAAATCATTAGCAACCTTCCATATATATAATTTTGCCATAACAATTCCACTATGAACAAGAGGAATATATAATTTTTCCAAAAATAACAAAACAATAAACTGTAATAGTGGATCTTGGCCATAAGAATTGATATTCACTGTAACATAATACAAAGTTGCAAATTAATCAAATTAAAATTCAACAATATACTACAGGTAGGGTACTGTAATCAAAAAGGTAAATTTTCGGCTAAAATAGCAGATAAGGAAAAAAATTCAACTTGTCTATTTTATCCAATAACCTTTAACAATTTGGATTTCCATTTTCGACATATCAGAATTAGGTGGATATGCCCCAGAATATTTCTTGCATACCAGATTTCTTTGCATTAAATTGCTCACATTTTAAACATGCGAATAGTGAGATAAACACATATCAAAAAGGCTACTAGAGATAAACAAACGTCGCTAGAAAAGAAAGACAATATTTTGAATTATCAGAAGTGTTCAAGATACTTAATTTGTTTTTCTTAAATTGAGTTTGTCTGGTTGGTTTCTGAACACAGGCAAACTATGAAGATTCTTGACCCACTTGTCAACTCACGCAGTCAATCGCAGTGTCTGTGAACTATTGTCTTTTGTAGTCTTAAGAAAATAATTATATCCATTCCAACAGCTTCCTAGTGGCGTGAAGGATGGGTTTCAGTCAATGCCCATCTAATAAAGTTTGAAACTTGTTCAGCTTATGCTTTTCTTTTTTCTTTTTTTTTTTTAAAAGAATACTATAGAATCAGGAATGCAAATGCTTATTGCTAAAGCTGTGGTTCCTTAGTCACTCTTTAGGTGAATGGGCACTCACTTGCAGGGTTAAACATGTTATTTTACTTACTTTTTCTCCCTCACAATACTGGTCTCCAGCCAATCCAATGATCTCAGCCGATCCAATGCTTTTTCATAGGAAAGCATTGAGAGGCTACTGTGACAATCAGGTAGACAATATCAATCCATCTGATTGAAATAGTGAAGGCATCCCTAATGACTGCCACTTGAGGTTAGCCTTTCTATAAAAACATTGCTGTTCCTGCATAACAGTAATGATCCCTGCAGTAGGGCTAAAAGGGGAGGGGGGAGCACGGAACCCAGACCACTTAATTGAGATGAAGTAGTCAGGGTGCCTATACTGTTCCTTTTGAGTTGAGTGTTCCTCTACATGCTAGTACACAATGTGTTTTAATTGTATCACCCAATTGATTTTATTATTATTTCACTTCTACATTAACTCATACCTTATAGATTAGTTAAAGGAGTGGTCCCCAACCTAGTTCTCAAGGTAAACCAACAGTATAGGATTTAGGAGCTTCTCAACTCTTTTCCTCTGGGGATGCTTAAAAAAAACCTGGACCATTGGCGTGCCTTGAGGATTGGGTTGTGAAACAGTGAGTTAGACAATAACACAGGGATAGGCAATGTTCAGCACTTTAGAAATTATAGACCTCCATAATGGTCTTACAGTCATAATGCTGGCAATATGGGAAGATATGGTCCACAACATCTGTAGTGCCAAAGGATGCCTACACCTGAAATAACATATCTATCACAGTAATAATTGCACTTAAATGTTTGTAAACTATATTTCCCCATGATGCTCAGCCAGTATTTTATACTTCACAAAAATATATGATGTTATCATTAATCAACACTAAATAAACATGCATGAAACATTAAATGAAAATCAAACAGCAGGGAATCTCCATTTCTAATTATAATTTGCAATGTATATTTTCTGATTTTATTCTGTCACATCTGTTGTTCTGCTCTACAAGTCAGTAATAAAACGATAATAAATTCAATGTTTACTCATCCTTTACATTGGACTAGAACACTGTAGATCTCAAATCATGCTTTGCTAGTGAACAATGTGAAGCTACATCATTTACTGGGTATTATTACTCCTGAAGCATGTTTCCAGAACTGGCAGCAGAAATGTAAATGAAAGAAACAATAGTGTGAAAGCAATCTCGTGCTATTGGAAGGTGGAAACAATGAGATCACGCACGGTTATAATGTTGATGTTTGTTCAAAAGTCACATGTTAGTCTGCACCCACTTCATACCTAACATGCATCAAATCATCAAACATATTAAACACTGCATCAACCTCTTGAAACTGTACCTATAATCTCTATTAAAAGCATTCTGAATTATACAATAGTTTTATGTTTTTCAATGCATTTTACCTTTCTCCAGTATCTATTAAAATAAAATAAAATAACCTTTTACAATTGCTGCTAAAGTGAGGAATTGTGTTTCTTGGCAATACAGCATAGAGAGTGGTGTTAACAATTACCCCTTGACAAAATAGTGGATTTTTGTACTGCCTTGACGTTACCATTTTCCTTTTAAAGAAAAACTCAGCACTACCACTAACCACCTTCTGTAGTAGTTTTGCTCTCAATAGTGAGCTCAAAAGTGTTCATGTTAATAATACAAATAATGTTGCTTCCCCTCCTCTTCCCCTTGAGTGTGGAGCTGTGAAGTGCTAAACAGATGAGTAGTATTCTGTCTCTGTTACTGTGTGGACGTGCCCGGTTATACTACTTTCAGTATGCAGATTGCAACAGGTTATGGGCCCAGAAGGAATGCTGGAAACCGATGGAGCAGGCTTTGATTTGATGGAGACAAGAAGTATGAGTTATGGGAGACAAAGTTCTTGGCACATCTGCAGTTGATGATTCTCAACTATCCATACTTAGTGAAAGTCATGATGCTGATGATGACGATGTCGATCCTCAGTGAAAGTCCTGATACTGATGATGATGTCCAACCTTAGTGAAAGGCATGATGATACTGATGATAACGATGTCGATCCTGAGTGAAAGCTATGATACTGATGATGATGATGTTAAACCTTAGACGAAGGCATGATGATACTGATGATGATGATCATCAGTGAAAGCCATGATACTGATGATGATGATGTTGAACCTTAGTAAAAGTCAGATACTGATGATGATGATGTCAAACCTTAGTGAAAGGCATGATGATACTGATAAGAATGAGGTTGATCCTCAGTGAAAGCCATGATACAGATGATGATGATGTCGAACCTTAGTGAAAGGCATGATGATACTGATGATGTCAATCCTCAGTGAAAGCCATGATTCTGATGATGATGATGTCGATCCTCAGTGAAAGTCAGATACTGATGATGATGATGTCGAACCTTAGTGAAAGGCATGATGATACTGATGATGATGATGTTAAACCTTAGAGGAAGGCATGATGATACTGATGATGACGATGTCGATCCTCAGTGAAAGCCATGATACTGATGATGATGATGTTGAACCTTAGTGAAAGTCAGATACTGATGATGATGATGATGTCAAACCTTAGTGAAAGGCATGATGATACTGATGAGAATGAGGTTGATCCTCAGTGAAAGCCATGATACAGATGATGATAATGTCGAACCTTAGTGCCCCGCATTCAATGTACAAAATTCTATCGAAACTAGCACTGACCCATGGATAAGTCGACTCTGCGTTTTAAAAGTTTAGGACTAAAATTTCTCGACATACATATTATATTTACGGATTGAAAATGCGAGAGATGGATCATTGTATTGTCCAGACACCAGAAAGGTTATCAAACAGAGGCTTGTGAAATTTGTTACAAAGAAAGCTGCTGAAAGTAAAACTCACACTGATCCATTGCATTATGAAGAAGATTGCCACAGAGAGATCAATATGCCATATCTTCCAAAAACTACTAATGCTGAAGTAGAGTGCTCAGAAGAGATCCATATATCTAAAGGAGAAACCTCAAGGAGCAAAGAAAATGGTAAAAAAAAAAAAAAAAAATAATAATCATGGTACACAAAGTCTCCAGTACTTGGAAAACTATGTCTCAGATTTCACAAGTAATGACAACAATAGGCATTAAATTATTATTGTTACAGGGTAGCTTAATGCCATGCAAGAGGAAATTGATTCAGTAAGAGTAAATGACACATTCACTATGATAAACTTTCAGGGAGGTTTGATGAGTATAGGCCATAAAGAAGAAAACTGATTGTTCAGAAAAGTATAGGGCCAGATATGCTGCCAAAGGGAATAATCCCTTGTCTTTCCTCCAGGGAGCCACTATCCCTTCACAATATGGGCCAAATGTGAGATCAAGGCATTCAACTCATGTGAAGATTATACTAATAATTTTTTTTTCTACTTTTACAGAGCTCAAAGAACTCTACCTGTTCCTTCCACTACCATGGTTTGCATTCTTTCAAGTACGTCACTACTGCCACACTGTCACACAAACCTTTATATCAATTGACTGGAAAAATCCTTTAGACACCATATTATGCACCTTCAAATCCACTTTCTAACTTTAGAGGGGCTTGGGCAAGTGGAAGAAGCATTTCCCTGATGTAAGTCCTGAAGACATCCTTATTGCACATTTCACTCAAAGACAAGCATTGCCCATGGTTTTTCACAAGGCCATGTCCCTGAAAACCTTGCACCATGTCTACTATTCCCACCACTGATTTAATCTCATAGTTCTGGGTCATGCCTATCTGCACATAAAACATTACTACACCTAAGACAACTGGTTCTGGGTCATGCCTATCTGCACATAAAACATTACTACACCTAAGACAAATCACTGTTTCTCTTTATGTATTCCACACTGAACAACCCATTTGCCCTTCTGGGAGGAGGTAGAGGATATAGAATTGAGAGTTGACTTGAAAGAGAGGCAACATGACGCACATACAGAATAATCTTTACATAAAAATGTAAATGAATTGGAATGTTGACAAATTCTCAAGGGCAATTATAATACTTACATTTGCCATACTGCATATTGTTTTATGTTCAAAATGCTGTACTTTTAAATGCTTGATATTGCCAATTAGAAAATATTTGGAAAAAATTATACAGATGATATTGGTAGTAGTTCTTTATCATAGGTGCCAATAGTGAAACAATACTCAAGGATGTAAAAAGACTGTTTACAGCTAAATTCAAAATGAAAGACCTTGGAAGAACAATTTCCTAGGCATTGACTTCAAACAAAGTGATGGTCTTGTAAAGATGAACAAAACGATGTACATATCAAAGATTCTGGACTTCATTATGACAGATTATAGACAGCTTACAATACGCAATGGCCTGCACAAGGCCGGATTAATCAGTAAACTATTCCAATGCTTGTCAGTACCTACAGTACAACATTTGTTCACAACTGAACATGTGCTGAGATATTTAAAACTATCAACTATGAGTTATGTTGCAAAAAGTATAAGCAAGACCTTAAACTAGAAGTATACAGGGATTCTGATTGGGCATCTGATGTGAATGATAGAAGGAACATGACCAGATAGTGGTTTAGTCTAACAGAGCCCACGGATTGCCTGAAAGTCTAGGAAACAGTAATTTTGTGCTCATGTGATGCCAAATACAAGTTTTTACTTTATCCAATTTCTCAGGGTAATGGATAATCCATGTCAATATGAAGCAGTAAAAACCAGGGAGCAAAAGCTCTTTCAAAGAATCCAGTTTGTTGTCAAATATGTAAACATGCTGATATCAAAAAGCACTTCATTTGATCAGTGATCAATGAAGGTGGCGTGGTCCTTGATTACTGCTCAACCGACAGGATAATAACAGATATGATTACTAATCATGCTGAAAAGTGCACAATGAAATTTTTTTTCGAGTTTTTAGTTTGGAATGGAAGTTTCTAAAAAAAATAAAAATAATAATAACAAAATAAAAAAAAATATTTTAGAAGAACCCATTTTACTATACCAAGCAATATTTATAAAATATTTTACCAGGAAGGATTGAGATTTCTATCATTTTCAAGTATGTCCTGGGTCCACAAAACATTGCATTGATACAATAGGGTAGGAAAAGAAATGATGATGTGTCCCGAGAGACCCAGGTAAGTCAATATGTACTAAAACAGTTTGGTGACTACCATATCATGGTCATATCATGGTTTCAGGGCACTCCTGGCACAATAACAACCAGAGTGATGTAGTTATCATGGTGCATGGAGTGTTCCGTCAATCATACTGCCTACTCTATCTGAACCAGCCATTATCGAAGTATACTCAGGACGTTTTAAAAACATTGATCATTGACATTGATAGTGTATGTGTTCATACACTTTTATGTATGAAAATAAATTATACGTATCTGGTTGTTTGTCATTTTCAAAACTGATATTTCCATTACCCTCGCTTTTTGAATAAGACCAATTAAATTTTTAGTTGCTCAATGGTGAATAAATGCAGGTTCCTTAAATAAGAGACCAGGCCAGCCTTTGTGTACACTGAGGTTAAAGGGTTACTCTAACCCATTTTCCTTACTTATTTTTGTTATTTAGAATACCCTGTGGGCATTACTAACATACTAAAAAAAAAAAACACATTAACTTATCTCCAATCCAGCACTGGGTGAAACTCCACGCACTGGCTAAGACCCTCACAGAGAGTAGCATTTAATTTGACCTTTCTCCTTGGCTCAGAGCAAGTGCATAGGGTGGTAATATAAATTATTTTCTTTAAATAGGCACAATCAGTGTAGTGCAGTGAGGCAGAGAGAGCAGAGAGAGCTTGGGAGGATTCCAGGCTGCCTAAGTCACATGTTTGTAACAATTAATAGACTGCAGTATTTAAATACAAACAACGTTTTTATACTTACAAAAAAGTATATATATCTATAGATCAATCAATTCTGGCATTCATTCAATTCTACTCACTGGACTGTCTTTTCCCATTCATGGCAAAAAAAAAAAAAAACTATAAAACTTTTGTACTGTAGGTTACATGAAAAATGGTTGGGAAACAATTTTTGTCAGAAACACATCCACGTGCGCCAGCTGTGTCAGAATAGAAAAGCGATCTATTAAAATGTAGTTTTTAGATCGCTTTACCGAACTACCGTTCTTTTCCATTCTGTATTTGATGTTATCTGCACCATAGAAAAGTCATAGATAAGAGAATAAAAAGCCCCAAATACATGAAATGCATTTTAAAAAAAAAATGAGTGCCAAGGAGAATGACCTCTGTCACATGTTAGTGTCAATTCAAACAACTCTAAAGGATTTTTCATTTTCTAACATAACCATATTGGTTTCTATATTTGGCTGAATGACTGCTGAGGGAAATATTCTGATTTAATTAAATTAATGAAATGGCTTCCTGTTGCATGCCATCCCCACTTAAATTATTATTTCATCATCATTGTTTATTTATAGCACGCTAAGATTTTCTGAAAAGCTGTACAGTTGGAAAGGGATGAATACATCTATTAAGGAGCACAGATATAGACATCTATTAAGGAGCACAGATATAGGCCATTTACTAATGTCCTTCTTTTAATATTTTAAATATCAAAAAGAAACGTAATGATGAAAAGAGGGACAATAATACAGTAATTACTGCAAAGGTAAGTATAATTTTATAGCATGACAGGAGGCTTCATATTTGCTTAAGTCTCTCTTTACTAGAACTCCACAGCAGCACATTAACAGAGAGATAAACACCAAAGACAAAAACATAAGGTATCTATATAAGGCTCCTCCCAAGCCACCATTTCCTCTTTCTTTGCTGCTCCGCAGAACAGTACAGGTCAGAGTACCACTGCCTCCTGTTTTTATATGGGTGGCTGTGTGTTTTATTAACTATATCCTTCTGTGTTTATGCTGTGTGTGTTTTTACAGTTATTTTGTTTTGTTGCCGCTTTTTTCTGGGGTTTGTGTGCTTTCTGTTTGGCAGTTCTGGCTGCCTGCCGTTTTTTGCCTTACTTTCCCCTGTTTTTCGTTTTTGTCTCTTCCGGCTTTATTTTGCCGTCTGTCCCTTTATCTTCGTTTTCCTTTGCCTGCTGGTTCTTGTTTGCCGGTCGCCGGGAAGCGGTCACCCGACCGCCTCCCGTGCCGACTGTCCGGGCCACGGAGAAAGACTCCGGTGGCCCCACATATTGATTCCCACCTGCCGTCTTCCGACGCCGGGCGGGAATCCTCTACTTGCTCCCCTGCCCCTCCCGCGTCCCCGCTCAGCTTTCTCTTCACGGGCGGAGTGGGGAGGGGTCAGGGACCTCGTTGTTGCCACACAGCTTCGGCTTCTGTGCGCCCTTCCCCCGTGACCGCATGGTCGGGTCCGGGGGTGCACGGCTCTTGGCTGCTCATGCCGCGTGTGCGCCCTGCACTTAAAGGCGCAGGGCCTCCCGTGTGTGAGACACAATTTTTCCGTTTCAAACCAGGTTCCTTCAGTGGCATTTTTTCTCATTTTTTCTCATTTTTTCTCATTTTTTCTCATTTTTTCTTATTTCAAATCCCTGGTTACATTATGCTTTAGAAGGTTGTTTTCCCTTTCTGCAGGGGAGTGGAAATAGTTATTCTACCTTACATATATCGCTGTTACTACATCTATATATTTATTTTGCATGAGTGAGTTATAGAAAATAAATTAACTATGAAAAATGTCAATATTTTCTAAATACTTTTCTATGCCACTCAGTTAACCCTTTCCTGATCCCAAACTGTGTAATCAATATATTCTGCTATACTGGGTTAGCTAGGTTCTTTTCTGTTTTCCCTGTCTCTATGCAGGTAGCAGTAGCATGCATGTCGTTTTAAACTCTGCTAACTGCAGTCGCACTCAGTACATGGACTCTGTGCCTATCCTGTTTTCTATGCTTGCTGCCTGGACTAATTGAGCATTGGTTTCTCCATTGCATCTGCATGCTTCCTACGTGGGACCCTGCTTGGTGGCATTATCCCCGCACTGGTCTGGACCGAACCTGGGGACCTGGTACATCTCTACCCTGCACGCCCCATATCGGGATCTACCTGCATGTCGCCTATTGGGATTTGCTTTCCTGCCTCCATTTATCACTGAGCCGGTTCTACCTGTGCCCATATACTGGCCAGCCTTGTCTGTGCCCTTATGATTGGCCTGTTCTGTCAGTGCCCCCTTGATTGGCCTGCTTTGTCTGTGCCCCATGATTTGGCCTGCGTTGTCTGTGCCATATTACGCATGCTACTGGCCTGGCGGCTCCATTCCTGGACCCCTGTTATTGAGCCTGCATGCGTTAATACTTGCCTCTGCCTATTATAGGGGTGCGGCCCCTACTGCCTGCTAGGGATACCTGTTATCTACCTCCTCAGGTATCACCTACACTCATCTCGGACATTATGGAGGCCTCTGCACAGGAGCAGAAGTTGCAGGCATTGATTAATGCGGCGGTGCCCGCCACTGTGGAGAAAGCCCTGGTTAGGGCCCTCCCGCAATCACGACCGGACAGGGGTGCGAGAGGACCCCCCTGCTTGGCAGACGACTCGGCTGAGTCAGACTCTCACGATAGAGAGAAGGCAAGTGCGCAAATGCGCTATTGGAAGGGTGAAGGCCCTGAACCACGCTCCCGGACGGACAGGGCTCCGGCGAAGCGACATGGTTCGAGGTTATCGAACCTCACCGGCCAGGCGCCACCGTCTTTCGGGCGCAAGGGAGGTGGCCTCCTTACCCCCCCTACATTGGCCTGCTGGAGGAGTGGCGGGCAGACCAGTCTCCCTCGGATGAGGGAGATGATTGGATGAGGACCGTGGGGAGGGTCCCAGTTGGCGCTGGGAGGATGAAAACACGCCGGCGACAGAGGCCCCCACGGCGATGATGGGGGACGATGCCTTTTGGACGCTACAGGAGAGCCTCTGTTTATCCCTCGGTCTATCAGACGCCACAGACCCTCGGAATGATAACTGCCCGGCCACTCGGCACAATTCGTGCACTACTGGATCCGCGGATCCCCTGATGGGAGGCCCGCGAGAAGCTGCGGGCGGACTACCCCAGGCCCGTCCTGCCGGACGAGGTGGCAGCGGCCCCGGTTTTTGACCCCTGGTGGCCTCGTACTTGAATCCTATGGGTCGGGACCCCAGGAAAGCCTCCGCTCAGCGCAGGATAGACAACGGGATATGCTGAGTCCCCTGTGCAGGATGTTGGTCCTGGCGGATGAGGTCTACATGGTAGGTATGAACCTGGACCCGACCATCATGCGGGGTTGGGCACTACACCCCATGTGCCTTCTAGGCGATGCTAAAACGGTTCTGCACCGTGCGCAGGTAAATGGCTCTGTTCCGTATGGACGCCAAGCTATCGGAGCTAGGGTCTAAAGAATTGGACCCCTCTGGCAATAAGACCTACTGGTCAGGACACCTGTCATTAGGGAGCTACAGTAACGCATCAATTTTCGCTTCTCTGGATAAAGCACGGTCCTCTATGAAGCAGGTGTTTCGCTCACTGTTATCCCGGCTGGTCTTCGGACCCCACGGATCCCGTGGCCCATCCCTTTTTCCCACCATGCCAGCCCAGACCCCCTACACTTGAAGGGCGGGTGGAGGTCGTGGAGGCTGTGCAAGAGGACGAGCGAGTTTTCCTGCGGGTGAGTACATCTCCGGCCACTTTCAGTTCGCCCCTATTCCTTACAGACGGATTGTTTCCCTGCAGAGACAGGTGGCAGGAAGTGTCTTTAAATGCATGGATCCGTCAGACGGTACGGGGTTAGGTCATGGACTTCCCCTCCCCACCGACGCAGGTTGGACCTCCGAGTATCTCCTTCGGGACCTTCCCCGGCCAGGAGGCTTGTTCATGTGACTGGACCTGAGGGATGCTTACCCCCCCGTCCGGGTGGACAAGAGGGGTCGCGGTTTGCTTTGCTTCGCCTGGAAGGGCGTCTCTCGCCAATTCACATGTCTCCTGTTCGGCCTCAGCTCGGCCCCTTAGTGCTTCGCCGAGCTGCTGACGCCTGTGGTCGCCCGATTCTGGCCAGGGGGCGTCCGTTTCCTGTTATTTCTGGATGATTTGCCGGTCCTCTGCGAAGATCCCTCCAGGCTCAGATCTTACACACGTTCGGCGATATCCTTGTTGGGGATCCTGGCATTCGCAGTTCATCTGAGGACATCAGCTTTGGAACCTCCCCAGGCGGGGGAATTCTTGGGTGTCATGGTCAGTGCGACGGATTGCGTTCCCCGTCTGCCTTGGACACTGATAGCATCCGCCCAGGAGGTGATGAGAGGGTTATTACGACAAGTCCGGATTCCCCGTCATATGTTTGCTCGCAGGGTGGGCCTTCTCTCAGCCTCGATACAGGCAATATACCCGGGCCCACTACACCACGGGAACATGCAACAGCTGAGGACCCCTGTTCTACGCATGTGACCCTCTTCAGACCGGATGATTTCCCTGTTCCCGGACGTGAAGGCCAGACTGAGCTGTTGGCCTCTGCACGTGGCCGCATGGAACGGCAAGGCAATATTCAGACCGACCCCGGATTTCGTTCTGGAATCGACTGCAAGCCTCGGGGTTGGGGTGCCACGTACACGCCCGGGTCCGCAGGTGGCTCGTGGTCGGACAAGGGATCGGAGTTCCACGTCAATTACCTGGATTGATTGCGGGTTTGTTGGCAGTTCGGAGCCTAGCAAGTCACCTGTCGGACTGTTGCGCCCTCCTTCGGAGGGACGAGGTTTCAGCGGTACAATTTACCGACCGCTTGGGAGGCGCTCGGTCTCGCACACTGGAGGTGACGAAGGAGATTTCCGGCTTATGCTTCCAGCGCAATTCATATTACAGGCAGAGTATCTACCGGGTGAGTCGAACCTGGCGGCGGATTCGTTCTCCAGACTTTGGAAGGATGCCAGCGACTGGGAACTCTTTTGACCCATCTTCATCGTACTCGTGCGTCGCTAGGGTTTGTTCATGGTGGGTCTATTCGCCTCCGGGACGACCATCGGATTCGGACGTGCTTTGGTTGGCTCCCGGATCCAGCATGCGCGGTGGTGGTCGCGCTTCGACAGGTGCGGTTGTTTTCTCGGGAAGTATAGGTCTTTCCTCCGTTCGCCTCTTTTCCCCGGGTATTCCTTCTAGTTTGTGGTCGACGTGTGTCCTTAGTGTTGTTGACTCCGCTAGGGCGAGGTCGGTCGGGTTCACGGAGCTTCGGGATTTTTCCTGTCGGGATCCTCTTCTCTTACCATCCTCTCGTATACTCCTCTTGGACTCTTTCGGGAGTGCCTGGTATGTCGAGGCGTCGTCACTATCGGCCAGGGACCTTCTCTGGGATCCCTGAGCTCCCGGGACGAGGAGATGTTTGCCTCTCAACATGGATTTCATAGTGTCGTTGGTGCTTAGGACAGGATGCTGAACCCTTTTTCCGGCCCGTGTCCAACTTGCTGAGAGTCTTGTCCCTCCTCGATCATTTGGGACGGTGGTGCCGTCTGGTTCTTGTGATTAGTCTTTTATTTAGGCGGCGCGTGTTCCGTTTGGAGGTTTTTTCCCATCGGTCAGGACCCGCTGGTCTGCAGATTTCTACGTGGGATGAGGCTGGCACATCCTTCGACACCTAAATACCCTTCCCTCTGGGAGGTAAGTATGGTTTTAGCGTTTTTCTTCGGGATTCGGCCGGAGTTCCTTGTTTTTTCCCTTCGCCAGATTTCTTCTGTGTTTGCCCTCTTGTTGTGTCTGGTTTTGTTCAGACGTGTTTCTGATGTCCGATCCTTCGCCCCTGTCCAATCTCGATGGATGAGATGGTTATTGACACTGGCAGGGGTGAGTGCGACTCTTGGAGTGCATTCGGTTAGCGGCGCTTCTGCTTCCGAGTTTTTCCTTGGTGGGCGTTTTCTCCTCGGGACGTTTTGTAGGTGGCGGTCCAGTTCCGTGAGGAGTTTTTGCGCCAGTTTATTTTAGACCGTCGGACAATGTTTCTTTGGTTTTGCTGTCGGAGCGTTAAAACAGCAAATATGAAGCCTCCTGTCATGCTATAAAATTGTAGATTATACTAGCTTTAGTGTAACTATAATCTTAATTTTATTAATGACAGGAGGCGAATATTTCCCACACAGTTTGGTTTCTTCCCCCCCGTGTTTTGGATGGATTGTATTGATTGTATTTCTGTTGATTTGTCTGATTATCTGGGCTAGGTTTGGTAGTCTGGGGTGATGTTTTGGGGAAGTGCATGTTTTATTGTATTGACAGTCATTAGTGATGGATTTCATGTCTTTATTCTATCAGTACTGGATCGTGGGATTTATGTTTTATCAGTACATTTCGTTCACTAATCAGTGTTTTCGATTCTGTTTATTTCGTTTCAGTTTAATGGTTCGACTTCAGTTCATAGAATCGGCTGTTTGACAGGATGAAGATCAAGTTCATCCATTATCCGAAGTTTTTCCAGATGACATTCATTGTTATGTTGTAAAATGTTTCTTTATTTAGTTGTTGTCATTGTTGTGTACGTTACGTTGTCGCAGCGTGAAAGAGGAAATGGTGGCTTGGGAGGAGCCTTATATAGATACCTTATGTTTTTGTCTTTGGTGTTTATCTCTCTGTTAATGTGCTGCTGTGGAGTTCTAGTAAAGAGAGACTTAAGCAAATATTCGCCTCCTGTCATTAATAAAATTAAGATTATAGTTACACTAAAGCTAGTATAATCTACAATCAGAACTGAACTTAGATTTAGTGAGCCCCTAAATGACTTAGTGGGATTAAGGTAAAATAATGTAATAGAACACTGCATCATTTAAAATGGAGATTACAGTTACTATACTATATACTATATACTATAGTATAGTTGTTATAGGAATTCATCTGATTGACACTGCTGTCTATCAAGATTCCTTTCTACAATTCTTGGTTTTGTTTGAATTATTCTGAAAGGTTTTGTTTTATTTTTATGTTATATGTTTGTTTTTTTCGAAACTTACAAACTATGGGAATGTAATGCTTGTTTACTTTATAGCTTACAAACGTCGGGCTAAATCATTCCAGGATAACTGTAGTAATCGTTGTCTCAATTAGAGAGTGTTTTAAAAAAATAAATAAAAAAAAAAAAACTGATCCCACTGTAAATAATCCATCTTTTTAAGAAAATCCATATTTTCAATAAATTGTAAACGTACTTGATAACATAATATTTGGGATCAATGTTACAGTATTACAGCAGACCATGCAGTTCTTTAGCTGAGCCATCTTTTAATACGTTTTGACTTTTTGCTTTGGATAGAACAAATCACACATTTTATATGATTCAGATAGTTCTCTTGTAGATTACCGTAAGTAGAATAGTGAGACTGTGACAAAAGTATGCAGTCTCCAAATAAAGAACAATGCATTTGAATAGAGAAATAGCATTTTATTGGGAAGATACACTTAATTGATGAATATCTCGAGCCCTATCTTTTGTCTTGAAGTGTAAGGAGTTCTTCCCATCCAGATACATAGTTTACAGTGCTATATTTATACACAAACTAAACCAGTCATTTCTATGCAACCATACATGAAAAGGTCCAGATACATCAATCTTGAAATCTGATTTGTCCATCTCACTTCCTTTGAACATTTTCTGCTAGAACTCTATTTGATTATTGGTGGGAGGTATTTTTTCATGGATTAGGGCATTACAGTAGAAGCAATCGTTAAAATTTAAAATGAGAAATGACAAAAGAACAGAAATCCTAAACCAGGCTTGGAAAATAAATAAAGCAAAGAAACATCTTAATGGGATCTTGGAAACCTTTGAATGCCTCCCAAAGGAAGGATTTGTCATAAAGAGAACCAACATAATGAGTGCTACAAAAGGATTCGAGGAATGTCATCATCAGATAGGTTTATTAAATTCTTTATCAAACCCAAAGTCACACTTTTTTTATTAATGTATGTATCCACTGTAAAAATACTGCTTCCTTAAACATATCAGTATACAAATGCGATAATTGTAATAATTTTCTAATAGAATGTTATATTTAACTTCATGCTAATTGCTTCATGGTTAATACTTCAAACGTATATAGCAACATTTCTAATCTTCACTGGCTTTTAGATGGAAGATCATTGTGATTCATTACATAAATAAGTCATTTTAATTCACTTCTTTTTTTACTGTTTGTTTCCCAGTATGTGTTGTTGAAACCTAAGGATTTAATAAACTAAATCACCACAATACACTTAACATCGCCAGTGAATCGGTAGCAGGAATTTATAGAGGCCACTCATTGTGTAAGTGGCTTAGCTACAGAAAGGAAACAGGTTGTTCCCAATAGAGAAGCTTGAGAGCAGTCTCAATTTCAGACTTGTATTGAATTTAAATCCCACATTAAAAGCTTCATTTGAATTGAAATTTCAATTATTCTCTCCCGGATAGAATCCATCTACTAAAACAGATACATCTGCGTCTAATGTCTGTGCTCAAAACAAACAGCAGTACAAAACAAAAATTCTAATTGCTATCCCCTTGACATTTTACGTTGAGACGAATGTTCAACTTCAGTCCTTGAGAGCAATAGGTTCATCAGATGTTCAATGAGATGCATGGGATATTGCTTACAGACACTAACAAGTTACTGCCTGTCTGCTGGAGAAATTCTAAAATTCTGGAAAAGCTCTGGCTCTTGGCAAATTGTAAAGCTCTGTTGTACCTTGCATGTACATTTGAGCTTCTTCCCTTTATATATAATTTTACCTAAAGTTAATTATTATTATTATTGCCATTTACATAGCGCCAACAGATTCCGTACCGCTTTACAATATTATGAGAGGGGATTTAACTGTAAATAGGACAATTACAAGAAAACGTACAGGAACGATAAGTTGAAGAGGACCCTGCTCAAACGAGCTTACAGTCTATAGGAGGTGGGGTATAAAACACAGAAAATAGCAATAAAATTAGGTGGGAGTAAAGCAGAGCTGGAGGAGAGAGTAAAAGTGCTGCCCTTAAGGAGAGAGCAAGAGACAGGTATGTGAGGTAGAGGTTACTCTGGGAGGCCATAAGCTTTCCTAAAGAGATGGGTTTTAAGGCACTTCTTAAATGATTAAAAACTAGAGTCTGATGGTGGTAGGCAGGCTATTCCATAGGAAGGGAGCTGGCCGCGAGAAGTCCTGCAAGCGTGAGTTGGCCGTACGCGATCGAGCAGCGGACAGGAGAAGGTCACGGGCAGAGTGGAAGATCGAGAAGGGGAATACCTATGGATCTCTGAAGAAATATAAGATGGGCTAGAATTGTTGAGTGTTTTATAGGTATGGGTCAGCACTTTAAATTGACTCCTGTAGGATACATGAAACCAGGACTTACAGAGGGGTGAGGTGTGAGAGGACCGACTAGAGAGGAAAATCAGTCTGGGGCAGCATTCATTACAGACTGTAGCGGGGTAATACGGCTTTTGGGAAGACCAATTAAGAGAGGGTTACAATAATCCATGCAGGAAATTACTAGAGCATGGACAAGCTCCTTGTTAGCACCTTGCGTAAGAAAGGGGCAGATGCGGGCTATGTTTTTAAGGTGGAATTTACAGGATTTGGAAACATACTGGATGTGAGGCCAGTATCAAGTATGATGCCTTGGGGGACTCCAACCGAGATAGGATGAGGGGAGGAGGTATCATTAGAAAAGGGGACACTGAATGAGCATTAGAAGAGATAAGAGGAAAACCACGAGAGGACAGAGTCACAGAGACCGAGTGATTGAAGAGTTTGAAGAAGGAGAGCATGATCAATGGTGTCAAAGGCAGCAGAGAGGTCAAGAAGAGTTAGTATGGAGTTGTGTCCTTCGGGTTTAGCTGCGATTAGGTCGTTAGTAACTTTGATAAGTCTCAGTAGAATGGAGAGGGCAGAAGCCAGATTGAAGAGGGTCAAGGAGAGAGTTGGAATTAAGGAAGTGAAACAGACGGCTAAAGACAAGTCTTTCCAGAAGCTTTGAGGAAAAAGGGAGCAGGGATATGGGACGATAGTTATAGGGGGAGGACTGGTCAAGTGATGTTTTTTTTCAGGATAGGTACTACAGTGGCATGTTTAAGGTCAGTAGAGACAACGCCAGAAGAGAGAGAGCAGTTTAAGATTTGTGTTAAGGAAGGCACAAGACAAGGGTAGAGATCTGATAAGGTGAGATGGGACAGGATCGAGCGGGCAAGTGTTGGGGCGGAAGGAAAGGAGAAGTGCTGCCACCTCTTGTTCAGCAGCTGGGGAAAAAGTCTGAAGGGTAGGAAAGGCACAATCTACGTGTGGTTGAGAAAGAGATCGGTGGGGAGAATTTTTTTCCTTAGCTGTTCAATCGTCGGTAAAGTAGCATACAAAGCTATCGGCTGTAAGGTTAGTTTGGGCGGTGGCCACAGAAGGGCGAAATAGAGAGTTAAAGGTGTCAAAGAGATGCCTAGGATTGTGGGAGCATGAACTAATGAGAGAGGAAAAGTATGACTGCTTGGCTAGGGCAAGGGCTGGACTGTATGAACATAATATAATGGAGATAGTCTGCCTGGGTGCGAGACTTCCTCCAAGAGCGTTCAGCACAACAGGAGCATCTTTGCAGGTAGCTTTTTGATTTAGTATGCCACGGTTGGGGGTGTGTCCTCCTTGAGGTGCATGTTTGGAGCGGGGCTGAAGCGTTCAAGGCAGAGGTGAGGGTAGTGTTATATATGGAGATGGCCAGTGAGGGACAGGAGATGGAATGGATGGATAACAGTTGTGAATCAATATCAGCTGACAGCTGCTGGAGGTCAATAGAATTAAAGTTCCTCATGAGTTGAGGAGGGTTAGGCTGAGGTTGTTGGGCGAGGGCGTACTTGAGAGCAAATGATAAGAGGTGGTGATCAGAGAGAGGAAATGGAGTGTTGCAAATATTAGATACAGTACATGTATAAGAAAAAATGAGGTCGAGGGTTTTGCCAGCTACATGGGTGGGAGAATTAGCCCGCTGCGATAGCTCGATGGAGGAGGTAATTGAAAGTAGTTTAGAGGCTGCTGAGGTCAAAAGTAGGTTAATGGGAATATTTAAGTCCCTGAGAATTAGGGATGGAATATTAGAAAAGAGGAAGTAGGGTAGCCAGACAGCAAAGTGGTCAAGGAAGAGGAGAGGGGAACCAGGGGGGCAATAACGGCAATGTTAGCAGAGAAGGGTTTGAAAAGGAAAATTGATTACATTTCAAATGATGGGAAAGAGAGGGAATGGGGGTGGGTAGAGGTTTGAAGGAGCAGTGAGATGAGAGGAGAAACCCTACACTATCACCTTTACATTCAGAGTGTCTTGGGTTGTGATTAAGTTGAAGACCACCAAAGGATAAAGATGCAGGGGTAGCAGTGTCAGAAGGGGAGAGCCATGTTTCTGTTAAGGCTAGTAAATCTAAGGAACGAGAGTTGAAGAGGTTGTTAATCTATTATTATCAGGGAGACTAACATCCCCAGAGACCTCAGAGTTTGTGTATGTATAAACGGAAATTAAAAAATTGCCCGGGATACTTGTAAGTATATTGGGAAAATCTTTGAGTTCTAGTTCACTTAAAATATGTGTAAATTAACAAGTCACTGGTCAATGTAAGTGAATCATTTATCAGTGTAAGAGTGACTCTAACAAGGGCCAAATAGTGATGGCTAGATGATTGGGTCATAGTATATAAAAAAAATCCGGCTTGTGGGGTATTCCCGGTATGTAGTGGTTAGCAACTTCTAAAAAAGCTAGCTGGACTGGTCCAATCATATGGAGGAGCTACTATAGCTCAAATAACTAAAAATAACTTAATGCTAGACATGATAGAAAAATACCAGAACATACTGTTTGCACATACCAGTCAGATTGCCCATATTGACCCCTGTCCACCTCTGAAAGAGCTGTCAATGGTGACGTGAGTGTCAGAACTGGACAATGGAGCAATGGAAGAACGTTGCCTGGTCTGATAAATCACTATTTCTTTTTGATCCGATGGATAGCCAGGTGCATGTGCATTGTTTCCCTGGGGAATAGATGGCAGCAGGATGCACTATGGAAAGAAGGCAGGTCAATGGAAAGGTGTAATGTTCTGGACAATGATCTGCTGGGACATTTTGGGTTCTGGTATACAAGTGGATGTTACTTTGACATGTACCACCTTCATGGCAATGATGTTCCCTGATGGCAGTGGCCTCTTTCAGTAGGATCATGCACCCTTACTCATTGCAAAAACTGTTCAGGACTGGTTTGAGAAACATGACAAAGTGTTCAAGGAGTTGCCTTAGCCTCAAATTCCCCAGATCTCAATCCAATTGAGCATCTGTGGGATGTGCTGGAACAACAAATCGAATCAATGGAGGCCACACCTCAGAATTTGCAGGACTTAAAGGATCTGCTGCTAATGTATTAGTGCCAGATACCACATGACACATTCAGAGGTCTGGTAGAGTCCATGCCTTGATGCATTACAGCTGTTTTGGCAGCATGAGGGGGACCTACACGATATTAGGCAGGTGGTTTTAATAATCTTCAAATGTAATCAATTATCCGCAAACACTAATTGTCTGCTGCCTGACCTGCTTATGAACTGTCATCTTTGCAAATTAAAGGATGGAAAGCAACCTGATGTTCACTGTATTCCTCTGCCAGTTAATCCAGAATTGAACCCTTCTTTTCCTCACTCAAAACCTTTCTTTTCAGCTCTTCGGCGTGGTCAATAGCTATTTTTTGATTACAATTAATTTTAAGGTACTACTAGCCCTATTTTTGCCATCTAGCCTGTCCTATTGCAAGTGGACAATGCTGACTGCTGCAGTGGTTTTTATACTTTTCCTCATTAAATAAGGTTTGGTTGAGGTGATCACCTAATCAGTACCTCATTAAAGAGAATATGGTGAGCCTGTGCTGGAGTTTTTTTAGACAGCTGTATATATGAGAAGGCTGCTAAGGCGGTAGTTGTGGGAAGGGTTTTTATACTTAACTGGCTGGGGGCAGGAGCTTGCCGTTTGGAACTGTGATCCCACCCACTTCCTGATTTGTCATTAATTTTAGAACATACTAAATATACTCTGAGTGAGCTGTCTATTTCTACAAGCTCACCTGCATGTTGGTTCAGATACATCAGAAGTACAGCACATCCATCACAACACATAACTTGACAGCTTTGGTCCCACAAATATATATATTAGAGCCCCTAGATGTGAAATATCAGTGGTTCTACACTTTACATAATGTCTACTCATTCTGTGAGTGCAGTAGAACCATTAGCGTCCGCAGAAAGGGGCAAGGGGAGGGGGGCCCTGCCAGACTGCCAGACTGCAGAGACAGCCTACAGAGCAGGTAAGTGAGGGATGGGGGGGGGCAGCCTAGAGGAAGGGGCAGCAAGGAGCAGAAATGGACATAAGGAGCACAAAGGTAAAGGAGCAAAAAATAATCAGAAGGAGCACAGAGGTAAAGTAGGAGAAGAAACAGAAAGGAGAAAGAACGGAAATGAGCAGGAAGGGACATCAAGGAGCAGAAAGGGTTAGCAATGAGCTGGAAGGGACAGAAGGAGCACAAATGAACAGAAATGAGCAGGAAGGATCTGCAAGGAGCCAAAAGGGGCAGCAAGGAGCAGAACGGGACAGAAGGAGCACATTGGTAAATGAGCAGAAAGAATCAGAAGGAGCACAAAGATAAGTAAGAGAGAGCAGAAAGGGGCAGCAAGGAGTAGAAAGGATCAGCAAGGAGCAGAATGAGCACAAAGGTAAAGTAGGAGACGGAGCAGAAAGGAACAGAAATGAACAGGAAGGGACAGAAAGTAGCAGGAAGGGTCTGCAAAGAGCAGAAAGCGTCTGCAAGGAGCTGGAAAGCGTCTGCAAGGAGCTGGAAAGAGCAGCAATGAGCAGAAAGGGCAGCAAGGAGCAGAAATGAGCAGAAATGGTCAGCAAGGAGCAGGAATGGACAGAAGGAGCAGAAGGGTAAAGTCGGAGAAGGAGCACAAAGGAACAGAAATGAGCAGGAAGGGTCTGCAAGCAGCAGAAATGGTCAGCAAGGAGCAGGATGGGACAGAAGGAGCACAAAGGTAAAGGAGCAAAAAGAATCAGATGCAAAAGCAAAGTTGGAGAAAGAGCAGAAAGGGGCAGAAGGAGCACAGAGGTAAAGTAGGAGAAAGGAACATAAATAGGCAGGAAGGGTCAGCAAGGAGCAGGGAGGGTCACCAAGGAGCAGAAATGGTCAGCAATGAGAAGAAAGGGTCTGCAAGGAGCAGAGGGGTCAGAAGGAGCAGAAGGGAGCAAAAGTAGCAGAAAGGGAGCAGAAAGAGAAAGGAGCAGAAGGGTGCAAAAGAAGCAGAAAGTAGCAGAAAGGTAAAGGAGCAGAAGGAGCCAAGGAGGAGAGAAGACAGTGTCAGAAGAAAAAGATGACTGTGTCAAATGAAGGAGAAAAAAAGGAGACTGGAGCAGGAAGGACAAGTGAAGCGAACCCTCCACTTCCTTCTGGACACCACATCATAAGGCTTTGGTACCCGGGCCTGGCAGGGAAACTTTGGACCTTCTCATCTCCCCAGGTAAAAACATATCAGTGTTAATGTGTTCACTTTTATTTACCATGTCAGGAAGCACAGAGTGCCGCTGGGTAGGGGTGCTACTGATTGGCTAGAGCGGTCAGCTTACACTCTAAGCCAATCAGTAGCTCCCCATTCATAAAAAAATAAAGCATTTTTATGAACTGGGAACAAGCAATTGGCTTAGAGCGTGAGAGGAACACTCTAGCCAATCACCCATGCCTGACGTCAATCTGCACTTCTTGACACTCTGTTTCAGTAGCCGAATACCACTGAGCAACCTGGAGATCTAGAGCCTTTGGGGTTAAACCATAGCGGTTTAACCCCTTAAAGGAAAGAGAGCACCCAGGGGCCTCCTGGCTTCATAGCAATTTCATTTAGATGAAGTTGTTATGGTGACGAAAATTTGTTCCTATAATTTGCTCAAAGGAACACTACAGTGTCAGGAATACAAACATATTGTGAAAACACTATTTATGTATCCTGTCTCCCCCACTCACTTTAACGCTATTTACCTTATTTACAGTGTCACGACGATCTCTCCGTCTCCTTGCCTAATGGGTGTCATAATTTTTTATTTCCAAAATCTGATCACCCTGGCTTTATGTGATAATGATTATGCCCCTCCCCTTTTTGAAAAAGTGGCCAAGCATGGATGACATTACAATTATGCCTCCCCCTGGAAAAATTCCTGCGGATGCCCATGAGTACAACAAAGTGCAATTAATGTTTTGATATAAGTATAAAATGCAAGAAAATAAATAATTAAGATTATTTATTCAAATAATAATTCTTCAAACTTAAATCTAATAAATTACTGGGCCTCATAAACAACCAAGAAAGAAAAATTTGTAATAGATTTTGAAATGTATAAGTACAAGAGAATATCCCCGTGAGCTATTTAGAGCTGTGATTGAACCAACTGAAATGTTTGCAAATACTTAAAAACTTACCTTAAATGACAATGCCGTGTAAATAGATTTGTAGAATGTCTGCTTTACATTATACTTTTAACTTCAATTTAATTTTACTCTTTCCTTTCCTCAAACGCATTGTGTCAGAGCTGGAGAAAGGGCAAGCTCTTTAAGAGAGATGTTAATTTTATTGAGTCTGTGCAATTATGCTTTACCTTTACCGATAAAGCATAATTGCACAGACTCACCGACATTTAAAGGAGAAATTTCCCATACTTCTGAAAAAACAATATTGCATTTTTGTGCCAACCTTTTTTCATAAAATGCTCAATTTTCTATTAAACTTACAGTAAATCAAAGATTTAGCAAATTACATCACAACCCAAGTTAGTCCTGGCACATCCAAGGCACAGATTGCCTTGGACAAAGAGAGACGGATACATTGCTTTTGCTTCTGTTACTCTACCTCCACAATCTATATTTGATGACAAATAGGGCAGAGCTTATAACAATGATTGTAAAGTCAAGGTGAAAGCACTCACTTCTAGAACAAAAGTAAAAATATATTTTTTTTTATTACACTGCACAAAAACATATTTTTAAAATATAGTAAGTAAATTTGCTGTAAAACATTATTTGAAATAAAACAAAAAAACAAGACAAAACAAAAAACACATAGAAAAAAAACTTTGTTGTCAGTGAGGTGTAACAAATCTGCACATGATTTCTTATAGCATTTTACATACTTACTCTTTTAGTTAACTGGGTATCCATCATAAAGTTATGAACATGTTTTTCGGCTTTGGTAAGTTCTAGCTTCCTTGCAACCACAGCTACAACAAGTGCCGTGCAGCCAGCACCCTGCAAAATAAATTTAAAAACAAAAGGATAGTTATTTTAAAATATCTATGATCATTTTATTTTATCTGAATCATGAATAAGGGCAGAAGCATGTTCTGTTATTAGACTTAAATCCGAATAAATATCTTGAATTTCTTTTTTTTTTTTTTATTCAGTCAAACCAATTTTCAGCCATGTGGTGTTTCAATTCTGACAAAATTTGCCCATTCGATAATTTCAGGAAAAAATATTCAAAAAACCTTAATGGCACAAAAAAAAAGTACCTTTTAGTATACTGCAATTAGAAAAAAAAATCTGCTTCTTAGCCATTCACTCAACCTTTGTTCTGATGCAATTGGTGGAACTATGAAAAACAAACAAATGGAATGGCTCATCTGTTGCCCGTTTCATTGTTCATCTGTATGGAGTTTTAGAGTTGCAGAATTCTGATGAGTTGACGATTGCCCAAAATTAGGATTCATTCCGATTCACTTAAAATCTGAACGCACAAGTTGAATGTTAATCACTGATTAAATATTCAACAAAACGACATGCTGTACTAATATATTTCTCTCAAGGTCTCTCTTTTGGATAGACAGTCTTTGTTCTGGACAATAACCACTCTGCAAAAATGTAAAGCTTTTTGGTGTATATGAACATATAATTAAGTTTAATTGAGGTATAACTCACAGAAGTATGCCCCACCTGCTGATCACAGCCAATCCCCCTAATCAGAAAGTGCCTGTCTTCGTCCATTGGAAATATTGGTAGATATGTTATTACAAAGCTTTTAATAATATTGTCTAATAGCTTTTTAAAGCAGTAAATATACATCTTTTAATGAAGATAAATGGTGTAGTTAATTGCTTTGACAGCTGTATGAGCTTTATGAGATGCTAAATTTAATCTGTCATGACAGGTTCATTTTAATTTACAACTCCGATAGCAACAAATATATCATTTATCATAATCATCCATGATATATATAATTGGTTTAAGAGCTGTTGTCATCCCACCTACCTTTTCCCCAGTATTAGCATAATCAGAGGTCCATGGGTGGTACACTACTGTAAAAATAATAATCACAGCAACTACCACACATGAGCTGTAGTTTCAGTGACAGAAATTGTAGTAGGGCTCTCCTCCTCTCTTGTATCACTCAGTTGTCAGTATAATACTCTATGATATCAACATAGAGGTCTATGCCGATGACTGTTTGCCAGATGAGGGAACGAAGCCTATTGATAAATAGATTTATCAGAATATTTATACTTTTATTAGCAATTCCGCTTGCACAGTGTACTAGACTTGGAGATTTGTTTCATGACGAACTGCAATTTGTTAAAATTTGGGTTGACTGCATGAATTCCTGAACTCTGAGCCGAAATGTAGCTGAATCATGAACCGAATTGTGCACCAGATGAGCATGATTGTTTGACTCGTGATTTCAGGCCACGGTGCCAAAAAAAAAGAGATGATCAATGGGGGAAAAAATGATGATTGATGAATAGGGGACAGCCATTAAATTGTCATTTTATTCACAGATCAAATGAGAAATGGCCAGTGCAGGGGTACAGGGGAAAAAAGAGCAGCAGTAAAATATTTTTAAAAATATATATTTATATATTATTGCAAAACATATATATAATATTCTTGGGAAGCTCAGTCAGTGGAGAGTAGAAGACTGAGTGAAATTGGAAAATATAATGGGGAAGGAGTGCGGGCAACAGATGTGCGGTGTGTGGGTAATTACAGAGCCCCTGGTAATGAGCAGTGTGTAAAGGGAGATTACAGAGCACCTAGTAGCGTGTAGTGTATAAGGGAGTATGTAAACATTTTTGAAAGAAACTGGTGGAAAGGAAAGACCAGAGTAAACAAAACTGAAAATAGAGACTGGTGAAAAGAGAGATGGTAAAAAACAAAAAAAATTGCACTAAGGGAAATGTAACAGACACATATCCACACTACGCTTCCTCCACAGTAACTAGATACTATAAGCTAAATATGAATGAATCATAACAGATAACAGTAACTTAATCAATTACTTGTAAAATATAAGTTAAATGAATGGATATTGATGACTATCGTACATCACAGTATTCCAGGTTCTATATTTGGTTTCCCTCTGTACAACCACTCAGGTGAACATACAACAAGGCGTAACAGATAATTCTCCAACCAAAGATTGCAAGATTACAGGCACCTGCCATCGTGGCTGCAGACGTCTCCAAGTACCCAGTCCATTTAGGAGTGGGACTCCACATCACCAGCTAGGTTATGATAGCATTGCCAACAATGTCATCACAAGATCCATGCTTTGGTCACTAAGAACAGCATGCACAAAATGTGCTCCCTTCTTGGGCCTTCTCATTATTGTTCAGACAATGAGAACAGCATTCGGTGCTGCATTTGATGTTCTGCTTTTCCATATAATTAATCAACTTCAGGGGGCTAATCCTTCTGGTCCAGGCTCAATTCTGATGTTCCTTCAACCTATTTTGCTTGGGTACTCGTTACTCATTATTCCTCTATAGGAAGAGGAAAGGAAAGGTTTTGAACCATTGACTCACACATTTTTCAAGTATGGTTCTCAAGTATCCTAATCCAGTGACCCGAATGTCATGCTAAATATTTATGCCTGACATATGTAATATTCTTAAGTTTGATGCATGCAAAACATACAAAGCTTCAGTAATTATTTTCATACATTTATAGCTCAAATAGCGTGTGGTACTATAATCATGAGAAGAGACCTGCCCAGTTCATAAGCAAGGGACACAATATGGATAGGAGTTGGGCTTTCAACTCCACAATCACTAACTGTAGCAGAAGTACCATCGATGATCATCTCCCACGATCTCACCACAAGTAACATGAGAAAAAGAGGAAAATAAGAACACAAAATCTCTTGTGCAGAAAATGTTTCATAGCAAATATCAATATTCTCAGCATGCACACATAATGGAGAACGCTGTTAAGGAATTCCAAGAAGTAACGACAGCATGCATCATTGACTTGATATTAGCATTAGTCTGACCTATTAAATAGGCAAATTATTCCAAATTATGGTTATTTTCCCTTCTGCTGTTCATGAGTATATGTAGAAGATGCATGTGTTTTATACAAGTTTATATATATTTTTTTTTTATTTATTTTTTTTATTTATTTATTTATTTTATTTTTTTTACATACAATAAATTAATGCTAGAGAAAAAAATCTAAATAATTGAAAATCCCAGTCAAGTATTGTAAACAATGACCAAGTTAAGGTTGCTGCAATATTTTAGAAATTCAGTATTTTACAGATACATTGCTACTTATTCAGCATCATCATTGGAGTGGTTTACTTGAGCATCTATTCTAAATATACTTTGTTCATGCACAATTATTATTATTATTATTGCCATTTATATAGCGCCAACAGATTCCGTAGCACTTTACAATATTTTGAGAGGGGGGGGGGGATGTAACAATAAATAGGACAATTACAGGAAAACTTACAGGAACAATAGGTTGAAGAGGACCCTGCTCAAACGAGCTTACAGACTATAGGAGGTGGGGTATTAGAAACATTAGGACAGGAAATATCAAGTAGGAGTGAAGCAGAGAACTGTCCCATAGGAGAGAGCAAGAGACAGGTATTTAAGGTAGAGATTACTCTGGGAGGCCATAAGCTTTCCTGAAGAGATAGGTTTTAAGGCCCTTCTTAAATGATTGAAGACTAGGGGAGAGTCTGATGGCAGTAGGCAAGCTATTCCATAGGAGAGGAGCCGCCCGCGAGAGGTCCTGCAAACGCGAGTTGGCCATACGGGTGCGAGCAGCGGTCAGGAGGTGGTCACGGGCAGAGCGGAGGGTACGAGGAGGGGCATACCTATGGATCAGTGAAGAGATATAAGAGGGGCTGGAATTGTTCAGTGCTTTAAATGTATGGGTTAGCACTTTGAATTGACTCCTATAGGATACAGGGAGCCAATGTAAGGACTGGCAGAGGGGCGAGGTGTGAGAGGACCGACTAGAGAGGAAAATCAGTCTAGCTGCAGCATTTATTACAGATGTAGCGGGGCAGTACGGCTTTTGGGGAGACCAATCAGGAGAGGGTTACAGTAATCCAAGCGGGAAATTACTAGAGCATGGACAAGCTCCTTGGTAGCATCTTGCGTAAGAAAGGGGCGGATGCGGGCTATGTTTTTGAGTTGGAACCTACAGGACTTGGCAACAAACTGGATGTGAGACTCAAAGGTGAGACCAGAGTCAAGTATGACACCAAGACAGCGCGCTTGCAGGGATGGACTTATGTGGATATCACTGACTTGAAGGGAGAGCGAGAGAGGAGGATCAGTATTAGGAGGAGGAAAGACAAGGAGTTCAGTTTTAGAGAGGTTAGGTTTGAGAAAGCGTGACGACATCCAGTCAGAGATGGAAGAAAGGCAAGCAGTGACACGTTGCAGGACGGCAGGGGAGAGGTCCGGGGAGGAGAGGTATATCTGAGTGTCATCAGCGTACAAGTGATAGTGGAATCCATAAGAGGCAATAAGTTTTACAATGATGCATATAGCAGTGACACAATGCTGTGAGTGATGATCTTCATTATATATTATGACACTGAGCATGCACCATTGAAACCAAGGCATGTAAATATATTATTGTATTATTTCACTATAAATTGTTTATATATATACAGGGAGTGCAGAATTATTAGGCAAGTTGTATTTTTGAGGATTAATTTTATTATTGAACAACAACCATGTTCTCAATGAACCCAAAAAACTAATTAATATCAAATCTGAATATTTTTGGAAGTAGTTTTTAGTTTGTTTTTAGTTATAGCTATTTTAGGGGGATATCTGTGTGTGCAGGTGACTATTACTGTGCATAATTATTAGGCAACTTAACAAAAAACAAATATATACCCATTTCAATTATTTATTTTTACCAGTGAAACCAATATAACATCTCAACATTCACAAATATACATTTCTGACATTCAAAAACATAACAAAAACAAATCAGTGACCAATATAGCCACCTTTCTTTGCAAGGACACTCAAAAGCCTGCCATCCATGGATTCTGTCAGTGTTTTGATCTGTTCACCATCAACATTGCGTGCAGAAGCAACCACAGCCTCCCAGACACTGTTCAGAGAGGTGTACTGTTTTCCCTCCTTGTAAATCTCACATTTGATGATGGACCACAGGTTCTCAATGGGGTTCAGATCAGGTGAACAAGGAGGCCATGTCATTAGATTTTCTTCTTTTATACCCTTTCTTGCCAGCCACGCTGTGGAGTACTTGGACGCGTGTGATGGAGCATTGTCCTGCATGAAAATCATGTTTTTCTTGAAAGATGCAGACTTCTTCCTGTACCACTGCTTGAAGAAGGTGTCTTCCAGAAACTGGCAGTTGAGCTTGACTCCATCCTCAACCCGAAAAGGCCCCACAAGCTCATCTTTGATGATACCAGCCCAAACCAGTACTCCACCTCCACCTTGCTGGCGTCTGAGTCGGACTGGAGCTCTCTGCCCTTTACCAATCCAGCCACGGGCCCATCAAGACTCACTCTCATTTCATCAGTCCATAAAACCTTAGAAAAATCAGTCTTGAGTTATTTCTTGGCCCAGTCTTGACGTTTCAGCTTGTGTGTCTTGTTCAGTGGTGGTCGTCTTTCAGCCTTTCTTACCTTGGCCATGTCTCTTAGTATTGCACACCTTGTGCTTTTGGGCACTCCAGTGATTTTGCAGCTCTGAAATATGGCCAAACTGGTGGCAAGTGGCATCTTGGCAGCTGCACGCTTGACTTTTCTCAGTTCATGGGCAGTTATTTTGCGCCTTGGTTTCTCCACACGCTTCTTGCGACCCTGTTGACTATTTTGAATGAAACGCTTGATTGTTCGATGATCACGCTTCAGAAGCTTTGCAATTTTAAGAGTGCTGCATCCCTCTGCAAGATATCTCACTATTTTTGACTTTTCTGAGCCTGTCAAGTCCTTCTTTTGACCCATTTTGCCAAAGGAAAGGAAGTTGCCTAATAATTATGCACACCTGATATAGGGTGTTGATGTCATTAGACCACACCCCTTCTCATTACAGAGATGCACATCACCTAATTGCTTAATTGGTAGTAGGCTTTCGAGCCTATACAGCTTGGAGTAAGACAACATGCATAAAGAGGATAATGTGGTCAAAATACTAATTTGCCTAATAATTCTGCACACAGTGTATATACATTCAAATTAAGAGTTAAAAACAATAGAGCTGAATTACATCAACAAAGTACTGGTTTGAGAGGAAGGAAGGAAGGAAGTGCATAGTGCAAAACTGCTGTAACAATAAATTAGGATATAGAACCCCACTTCCAACATGAGAACAGTAAAAGTCCATTCCAGTCAAGACCAAATACTATATTACATTTGAGCTATACAAGGGTCACTGTATTATAATTCCTTCTTCTACACTGATCCCTGATAGAAAAATAGTCTTAACAGAACCACACAAGATGTGGCGTCACATTGTGTATATCAATGTCTTTTTTCAGAAACAGAAACAGATAAATCATGCTGCAGCCACAGATTCAATGACAATGTTTTTATGCTACAAGTGAACATCATGATTAAACATCTGTGAGGGTCTGTGTGACAGATTCCCTGTCCATAAATCACTGTTTTGTTTAACTGATCCGAACAAAATTAAGAACTTAATTTGTGAACCGAACAATTCCTCGAGTGGATCGACCACCCAGTGCAGTCGTGTGCCGCTCATTAACCTGGCTGACCTCTTTCACACTTGCGAAAACCACAAAATGAATAACATTCCAAGTGGTCGGCTGGGTGAACGCCGCTGGGACTTCCAGTCGCAAGTATGTTCAGTTCGGTTCGAGTCTCTGGAACGACGTTCGGTGAAACCAAACTCACGAACGAAGGGCACACGACTAGCTTTTCTATGAACTGCTACTTTCGGTATTCTGTTGTGTTTGAAGTTCCTGAAAAAGACTGACCACACAGCCTGAATCAACTGAACTCCGCGCCGGTGCGGTCAGCTGCCTCTGCAAGTCCCAGTATAAGTCTCACGGCCGCGCTATGACCCCGCGGCTCTCGCGAGACTTACACTGGGTGCTGACAGGGGAGCTGACAGGACCGGCACGGAGGAGAAGGGAGCTGACAAGAGCTGCAGGAGAGGTAAGTTACAGCTTCCTGCCAGCCCCCCTTCTACACAGCCCCTTGTCTGTATTATGGCAATGTAAGTTGCCATAATATAGACCTTGACTCGAGTATAAGTCGAGTTGGGGTTTTTTAGCACAAAAAATGTGCCGAAAAACTCGACTTATACTCGAGTATATACGGTATATGCAGAAAAAGACAAAACTAAGCATTACTAAAAAAGGAAAAAATAACTCCTTTTTCCAACTAAAGAAAAATTATTAAAAATAGATTATTACACCTAATTGTCAAATTGCCCAAGAGAAGACCCACCTTGAAAGTTCAATTTCTGCGCTAGCCATATAAATTCATATATATTTTATAGCATTTCACTGGCAGAGCTCTTCAGCTGTCCAGAACATGACAGTTCTTTTACATGATCAAAACATGACAGGATGATTTTCTTCCTACCTCTCTAACTGCTTCTGGTGCTGTAATGGGTCCACTTATTGTCTAAATTTACACGGTCTCTCTTGGTGATCTAATAGAAGCTTATGGCTTCCAATATCACCTGTATGCTAACTATGCACAGATCTACCTCTCGTTGCCTGTTTTATCTCCCCAACTGCTGGAACATGTCATCAACCATTTTGTCTTTAGTTTTTACTGGACGATTACTATAACACAACCTTTCAAAAACCTTCTACGGCTACATCTTCCCTTCAGGTCAACTGAGCTATCATAACATCTACTCTATTGCCTTGGTGTGCCTTGACTCTGACCTTTACTTCACACCTTGCATAAAATCTATCACCTATTGCTTTCAACTTAATGTATAGCTTCTTACATGGGATCCATGCTCTCACCATTTCAGTCCTTAAGTATTGTAACTCTCTGCTTATCAGCCAAAAAAGTGCTAAGATTACCACTCGATAGCCTATAATGAATGCCTCTGCAACACTCAACCCTCCCCCCACTGTCAGTCTCCACACTGATGTCCTGTTTCATTTAGGATTCAATTCAAAGTTCTCATGCTTACCTACACAGTTCTCTATAAATGTGCCCTTGCTTATATCTCCTCCATCATTAGCAGATATGTTGCAACATGGCCAATTCTCTCTGCTGATGACCTGTTATAATTCCATTCTTATACCTGCACCTGAGGCTCCCTCCTGGTGGAGTTCTCCAGGTTTACCCCCTCTATTTGAAATGCCTTCCCATGCCACATTTGATTCTCTTCATCTTTGCAGTTCTTCAGAAAAATTCGGAAAAACGCAGTTCTTTAAGAAAGCCTATCAGCTCGCCACCCAATTCCGTATCTCTTACTACTTCCTCTTCTGTTTCTCACTTACTGTGTTCCCTTTTCCCAACCCCCTATTATTCATTCAGGTATATACACATAATTGTATGAATAACAATAAAAAACTAACCTACAAAAAACTAATATATAGAGAAGTGTAAAATGCACTTTTTATGTTTCATTTTCTTTGAATTACAAAACCCAACCCAAAGAGGTACAGGAATCTAATGTCACTGTAATATTTTAATATATAAAGTATACAAAATCTCAAAATGAGAGCTAAAGTATTTCCAAAATCAGAAAGTCAATGTGAAAAACAATCTGGAGCAATAATCTGTAGGGATTAGTTTTTCATTTCCTTTCCCAAAGACTATAATAATACAATCTCATTATACTTTATATCACAACTGTCATATAGTCTTTATTTATTGCATTTTGTATAGCTATAACCTGTACTGCAATCACTGTGCAATATGTTTAAATTTCAGTTTTTAATATTTTTATTAAGTTTCTATTTCACATTAAGCATAGATGTCAACTATCCATTTTTTCAGGACAGTGTAGAAGGTAGGAATTATATCCCATGGTTGACCAATGTCCTGATTTTGCCCAGCAACATGTTCCGCACAAATGGCACAGATCTTTACAAGGAAGATGTCACAACTTTCAGAAAATATGGATAGCATCACAAAAATTATTCAGACCCTAATAATAAGGGGGGGGGGGGGGAGAGAACATACCTTAGAATGGCTGGGTTTAATGTACAAAAAGGTAAATAGCGTAAATGTAATACTAGCCAAGATCAGGATATCAGAAATGCCTGAATATGATAGAACTTAGAACTAGACAGGTCAGGAATACATTAAACAATCCAAATTGAATAACCAGAAAATCTGAGAATATATAACACACTATACAAAGAACCAAGAGGAAACCACAACAGGGCTTGGGGGCTTAAAACACAAAATGTAAACACAATTTAGACACTGGACGAAACTTTAAAAAATCTGCAGTAAAAATACACCATAAACTACAAAAAAATATTCTATCTGACCCATAAAGGGCTCACCACAAAATGAGCACTTTTAGCTGGGAAAGACTTTTTATAGGGCAGGCTGTCCACACTATGACAGCTATCGCAAAGCATGGGAAAATTCCCTGTGCTTTGCAATATGAGCAAGTAAGCTCTGATTGGTTGGCTAGTAACCAACTAATCAGAGTGCTCTGACAGCAAAGTCCTGAGAGAAGTGAGACTTGGCTATCAAAGCTCTCTGATTGGTGGTTACTAGCCAACCAATCAGAGAGCTTTTGGTTATTTGGCCTTTTTTGAGGCTGAAGAAAGAAGACTTCTGATGGTAACTATAATTTAAAAAAAAAATATTTTTTTTACAGGTTTTAGATTTTTTTGGCCCCCTCTTCATTATTAGGTTGAGAAATGGTAGATCGGCAATTAATTTTATTGGGTTGCTGAGGTAGCATCCGACAGTTAGGCTCCTGCTTCTTTCTCTGCACTGAGTGGTGACATCATCAGTCATCGGCCTGTGTGGTCTGCCTGATCGGACTTCTGACTGCATTGACAATTCTCAAAAATGTACTAAAGCCAAATGCTGTCAGAATTCAGTATAACCAATTCTGTAAGATGGGTTCGGATAAGGAAATTACTCTTTTTCCAAATGCATCCGAACAAATCTACTGCACCAGAAAAGCAATTTATCATTCACTTGCTTTTATCATTCACATGCTGGCGAGCGGGTACCCTAATAGGCATAATAAGAGGGGGGACCAAGTGTTCGTGGGTGTTACTTTTCATTTTCCTCCTGCGCTCATTATTGATTCGTCCTGCTTTGGATCGCTCCCCGAAGCAGGGCAAACCTCCTGTGTGAAGCTATCATGCTGGCTTCCTTGCCAGTATGCAGGCTCATGAACAGAGTGCCATCTGTCCCTCCTGTAACAGAACTTCATCATCTCCTAAGCTCTGTGGACTAAGACAGTGAAATGCATGATAAAGCATCTGTTCGGTAGTTTAATTTGTTCCTTATCGGCAGATTTCTACCGAACACCGGACTGTTTTGATATAGCATAAAAGCATGTTTTACCTTCCCAGCTTATTCCCAGCCATTCGCATCATTCAGCACGAACTCCGTGTATAACATATAGGTGGCCGCCATTTCGGGACTTACACGTGTTCGCGGCCATCTTGCGCACGAACAGCGGTGTTTGCCTGTGAAACTTCAAACATCCATAACTCCCGAACCCCTCAACCGAATGGGCTGAAATTTGGACATATTGTTCTCCTAACCAAGACCTATCAAGCGGTGCTGGACTTAAAGGTGTACCCCCTGTTTTTGGGGTACATCCAGAACTGGGGTAAAATATTGTACGTTATAATTATGTTATGTGTTTATCTGAGGGGAGGAGACGTGGGGGTGTTACCATGCGTATGATTGGTTATTTCCATCCTCCCCCTGGGAGTGTCCTGTGTGTACCTTATCCTAATAAAAAGCAGGCTGGGTGTTCCAGTCCTCAGTTCTTCTTGACCCTTCAAAACGTAGCCTCGTCTCGTTCTTGGAAGGGGATTATTTGGGAATGTTATTCTGCTCCTGTTACAGCTGAACCTGACTTTCGCTCTGGATATCATGGATGGGATTATACCAGCTTTACTTCTCCACAGCAGCTTGCAGGGAAAAGGACGTCTACAACGGCAGATACCCTCTCTCTACCTGGGTAGCCGTTACACCTCCATTCCAATACTCCCTAGACAGCACCAACAGTGTCCATAGCAACCACAGCATGTGCACTTTGTCCATAATAAAGACAAGTGCTGTTCTTGTGTATCAAAAATAAGCAATGTCTGTATTGATTTGTAATTAGACAGTTAAGAGGCAAGATAAGGCCCCATAAGTGAAACAAGGGATACAAATATAACTTTTTTATGCGATCAACCTTATACCTAAATATATCTTACATCTTTTGGCAGTACTTATTGCATTATTGTGCTTTAAACATCAATTAGACTAATGTGTCCATAGCAACCACAGCATGTGCACTGTGGTTGATAGTGCAAGAGAAGAAGGACCCTCTATGGGAGGTCTTTTCTGATTTCCCTTATCAGTCAAATTATAAACATAGAATTTTACTTGTTATTTTTTTTTTTTTTACAATCTTTATTAACAAATATAAGTTCATACAGTCTGTCAGACAATCATTCAAGACGTGTACTAGTCAGTCAAGTATATATAGAAGCAAAATGTTGAACAGTAAGAACAGAAAATAAAAGAAGAGTCTTAGGCCTTGTATTCCCATAAATTGAGGAGAGAGAAAGAGGCTTCAAATACATGATTCACACTATATATCTGTTTGAATTAGTGTCCCAGTAGACAGAAAGAGATAGTATGAAAAATACCTATTTTAAATAATTTTTTTTACCCAAATTATATAGTTGCTAGCAAGGTTACTATAGAGCATACATTGTATCTGGCATGAGAGGTACCCTTTGACTCCATGCCAACTTGTGAGTGAGAAAGACGTAGACCTAAAGGCATTGTACAACATGGGAAGTATATATAGCCCTGCAATGTTGCATTTTAATTACAAGTGCATTTGAACTTCTGTAGCGTAAAGCGGCTATGCATCACCCAACTTGTTTATTTACAGTTTATTTAGAGTCATTTTGACATTTGTTTTATCATGCAGAAAATGTTTTTGGATCTCCAATCAAAAGAACGGTTTTGCAAGATGTTGAATATGTATTCGTAGGATGCTGGGGGATTTTTATAAAGACACACAGTCAATGGCTATGTGTGTGTGTGGGGGGTCCATGTGGATCTTAATAAATAACAAAGGATATGCTTCGAAGAGAAACTCAATTATTCCTCACACTTAACCTCTTTTTTTTGTAATTGCTATTTTCAAATGAGGTCCAAGTCTAATTTTCTATTGCAGTGTTATATTAGTCTAATTGATGTTTAAAATACAATAATGTAATAAGTACAGCCAAAAGATGTAAGATAGATTTAGGTATAAGGTTGATCACATAAAAAAGTTATATTTGTATCCCTCGTTTCCCTTATGTGGCCTTATCTTGCCTCTCAACTGTCTAATTACAAATCAATACAGACATTGCTTATTTTTGATACACAAGAACAGCACTTGTCTGTGTAATGGACCATTATGCCCACACATACAAAGAAACAGATTGTGTTATATCAACTGAATCGGCTAAAATGCTTATTGAAAATCTGGAGTGCAATTGAGGTAAAATTAACATCGAAAGAACGGATAGGGACATCATGCTGTATTTTGTTATGAAAAGTATCGCCTTAAGGTCAGAATGGCACTAAGCAATGAATTACTGGTGATATCTAACATTAATATATGTCCCTCTAAGGCATAATTCAGTATGTGCATTAAACATTTCCATTCCCTCTTACAAACTGATTACAGACCAATAAACTGAAAAGATGAGAATATAGACCTTGATTAAATATTTTTGAATAATCGTTTCAAATTGTTTATTATTTTTTGGTTTAACATTTTAAAATAATGTAATATTTAGAAAAAATGTTTTAATATTTTTGCTATATTGACATTTTTTTTAAATCTGATATAGTTTTAATATACAAATATTAAATATATATATATATATATATATATATATATATATATATGTGTGTGTGGTGTGAGAGGGTGTTTGGGCAGGGGCAGGTGACTTACTAATTGCAGTTCATGTAACTAAAATATAATTTAGAATAAAAAACAATGTATCTTATTTCTATAGACTATTTTCTAAACACATTTATTGTAGTTTATAGACACATTCCTGTGAATATTATAGCTGTGGAGCTTTTATACACTCAGACAATATGGAGCTCTTAGAAAAGAGGGCCACTGGCATAGAAAAGAGGGATTTGGGCCTAAAACAGGGGCTGTTCCTCCTAATTAGGGACACTTCGGAGGTATGCTATATCTATAATCTCTAATCATATTGCACGTTTGATGTACGGTAGAGAACACTCAACAGTTCATCCCACTGAGCATGATAAAATGAACACCATTCAGTTTAGTAATATGCATACCTAGGGCACAGGACTTACTAGAAAAGTATGTGAAACAGAGCCTGCCAGATTAAATTATTTGGCATTATCATGTTACATTTATGCACATTGTAAGTTTAGTGAACATGAATAAATGGGCTAACCACTGTTAACTCACCTATACTCACTTGTTCTCTCAAGGGACACCCACGGGTGACAATTTTACATATGATCCAGAGTAGCCCATCAAATTAATTTTTAACATGATTTTATACTATAAGCCTAGAGGTGGCATATGGAGTTGTAAATATTACAAAATGTGATACGGGATAAGAGTAATGGAGAGATCTGAATAACTTTAACTAGCAGAGTCAGCATTAGCTTACAACTTGGTGAAAATGTATGCATTGAGTTGGTATATTTGGAAATTCGGTTCATTTAAAAACACTGTCATCTTGGCTAGAGATTTTGTAACAGAAATGGGTGTCACCACAGCTTTAAAATCCAGCATTATGAAATTAAAAAAAATTGTAATAACTAGTATAACATTTCAGACATTTAGACTAATGCTATGTTTATGATACAGTACAAACCTCGTTTAATGGACAATGGCTATGAAATATTAAAACGTAGAGGGTTATAGGTTCACCTTAACGTGATCCTGTCATCTACAAATCATGTGGATGACAAGTGTGACAGAGCTCCAGTACTCTGACCAAATACCTCCACCAAGTTCGCTTCCTCGTGGCTATCAGGGACCCTGGAGCAGTTCAGACCAAGTCGCCTAAGCTTGACTGGGATTGCTGAGGGCCATGTTTACCCTGGACAAGGCTACTAGGATTATAGCCCTGGACACCCTTTCATTGGCAGAGCAGTAATCAGGGCTCTTTCACCAAACACCAGACGACACTTGGTGAAGGTTAAAACAACAACTCCCTTTAATGAACACAGCACACGTATTTATGCCCACAATAGCCTCATTTACATACAATATAGCGCTATAGTACATGGAAAACAATAGACAGGATTAAGGGGACGAGGGAAAGACACAGACAATCAATACATTCAACATACCCTGCACCAATACTGGACACATGGTGACCAAAATTTAAGAGGAATCTGGGGACCCACACATAGTGACGGTAACTACCATCACAACAAGTTCACATTCAGGTAGGTATATAATTAATGTATGCACTGTGCTGGTGAATAAACCTCCATTTGTGAACCAAATAGCAAGAAAATGCTCCTATCAGCGTACTGCACAATATATACATAAAATCCAACTATTTATATTTTTTTCATTACAGGTATTGACCGATTTTAGAGACCTTTTGCTTTGTCAAATTTATTTCCAAATGAGGTTTTTGGTACTGAAATTCTGAACTGACATATGGCCATAGTTCAGCCCTTGTGAATAATGTTCTATTATCTGGAAACATTCAGTCAAACCAAATTTTCTCACCATGTCAAGTGTAGAAGTCGTCTTGCATACTATATAAAAGATTTCACCAAATTTCTCATATCCCATCATTATATACCCTGATGTTAAGTAAAATCTCACTTTCCATATATCACTCATGTAACTTGTTCCCCCTCCCACTTCCCATATTCGACACTTTACTTGGCACATTTTACTGTCCACTTAGAAAAACACCCTTCAATATCATATGTAACCCTTATGTCCCATAATTTAACACCATTTACCATATTGTATCACCAATTTGAAATAGTTCACCCATCACAGTAAGGATGCTGCACATACTCTTTTTTTTTTTTTTCAAATTCTTTATTTTTGGAGTGACATTGGTATTACTTCGTATAACACATCGCAAGTTACATTACAAGTTCCCCTGTTTACAATGGTTTGTGTACAATTGGCACTGGAACATACCGCGTCCGCGGTTTAGATATAGTTTCTCAGGTTCGTTAGTGTTAGCTAATTGGTGTCACGGTTATACATTATATACATTGTACATGTAAATAATACAATGAGAAACGACAATAGTCATAAAAAGAGAACGACATAAAGAACAAAAACATATTAAATGTGCATGCTATAGAGGTGCCTAAGTAAACTTGATTAAACCATGTAGTGTCCAGCCCGGAGGGACGAGCCACGTGGCCCAGGCCTGTGCTCCGAGCGTGGGGTATCCACTCATGTATCATCAAACACTGCTCGTTGGCTGGATACTTAATGAGTAAGTCCTCTCGATGCTGCGGATGAGTAGACTTAGCCTGTTGTCCCTCATCTTCTCTAGTAGGAATTAACCGAGGGGGGGGGGGGAGGATAGTCTGGGGGGGGGGGGGTAGGAGCGGAGTCTCATGGTGAGCATCGGAGCGCCGTGCAGGAGGTGTGTCACTTCTTACCAGTCAAGCGTGTTAGCGGTGGAAGGCAGTGTGTCAGTGGGGTGGTCCTAGTATGGTTTACTTATGAGCCCCAGTCACCTGCACATACTCTTTTAACTATGACTTCTCTAATTTTTAGACACATAAATGAAAAATATCTGAGGTTTAAAGAGATAAATATATTAATTGAACAGTATTTTAAGAAGCTAATAGAGAACCTGGCACTCACCAAATTAAGATTATATCCATTTAAAAACAGCTGTGCATAATCTATCCTCCGAAATATAATTTTGGCAGGGCATAAACAGCATATAAATGCACAAGATCAAAGTAAAAAAACAAAGGACACATTTGAGGACAAAATTGTTTCCACTTTAAAATGCTATGAATACTAAGCTATGGCTTGACACGTCTGGATTCCAAAATAAATTCTGATGCTGTAGACCAGGGGTTCCCAACCCAGTCCTCAAGTACCCCCTACCAATCCAGGATTTAGGGATTACCCTGTTGTGCCTTAAGTGTTTTTTTCCCTTCTTTCTAAAAACACATTAGACAAAACTGGGTAATCCCTAAATCCTGGACTGGTAGGGGGTACTTGAGGACTGGTTTGGGAACTGCTGCCATAGACCATTAGATGCACTTGTGTTTTGTTGAGGTCACTAGGACCATGCACAAAACACTTTAGCAGGGCTCTCTTTATGGTCTTACCTGAGTAGGAGTTGGCTTGACTGCCCCCTCACCTTTCTGGGCAAGACTGCTGGTATCACAAGTTGCATCACTGCACTGGCACACATTTCTTGGCAAGCTCATCCTCTATCCCACTTCCATACTTCTAAATGTTTTAAGGTATGCTGCTGAGGGAAGTAACCCAATGGTATGGGTAATGTTCAAGCACTGTGGGCAGTGAGTGGGTGTTATAGTTATGAGGTGAATGCTGTTTGGAAAGTGTGGATGTACTCATTTTTCTTATATATTTTTCTGAAAGTAGATTACACCGTAACTCTTAAATATAAATTTATAAGAAAATGCTGATGTTCAACTGTATTTTTGATATCATACTTACAGTATTTCCCATTCTAAAATAAGACAGGGGACGAGAAGGAAAAGGGTGTTTCTTTCATATGAGGTCACATAACTCCATATAACTCCCCTTGCCACTGACCACACAGTATATGGAGGTGCATACTGCTACTTTATTATCGTATTGTATTGTATTATTGTATTTCAAATTGGCACTGCTTGCACGTAATTAAAGGGATACTGTAGTGTCAAGAATACAAAGCTGTATTCCTGGCACTACCGTTGCCTCTGCCTCCCCCTCCCTCATGTCTCCTCCATTGGAAATAAAGGGTTAAAAACCCTTTATTTACTTACCTTATCCTTACCTTATGTTCCTCAGCGCTGGGTCAAAGCTCCGCCGCTCCTCTATCCCCCGACAAGCGGGGTCTAATGCACATGTGCAGCAAATGCCGCGCGTGCATTCGATCTCCCCGTAGGAAAGCATTTAATCAAGTCCATTGCAATTCTGGAAGCACCCCCAGTGGCTGTCTAGACTTAGTGCTGCAATGTAAACATTGTAGTTCTCTGGAACTGAAATATTTAACATTGCAGCACTAGGTGCAAAAGTGACACAGCACCCAGACCACTTCAATGTACTGAAGTGGTCTGGGTGCCTACAGTGTCCCTTTAAGTAAAACTGACAAATAGACAAGTGCTTAAACTTTGGAGGAGACTAGAAGATCACTGTAGGACCTGTTTCTCCCACTCAAAATGAAATCACCACAAGTGCTTTCCAAAAATACTTAAAGAAAAATAAAATGCTAATTTTGCTGGCACAATAGGTGCCCTTAGCAGACAAGAGCCTGTACGGGGCTGCTTACTTTACCTGGTGAGAATTACAGCGCTGCAGTACCCTGAAATACATTTCTCATAAACTATCTTCTATTTAACAGTAAGTGCCAGCACGGATCTAATCCTTAACTTTATCACATTTACACTTGCCAACACTTGAGAGATACAGTTTTTGAAGGTTGTCACAGTATCTAGCCATATCCTATCTTGACATCCAAGAGTAAGATAAAAATGCAGGAGACACCAGTGTTATTAAAACATTGTACCAGTTGCCTGCAGACAAGGCAGATCAGTCAGAAGAATGTGTTAAAAATCTCCACTTCTTTAGTACAATAGTGGCAGGCAGCAAGGAAACCACGAGCAACAATATATTTAAAAGATGAATTTGTCTTATAAATATTAAAATAAATATAAAATAAATAAATATAAATATTAAATATGAGGTGGCAAACAGACTTTAAATAAGAAAGTTAATATTTTAATATAAGTTAATATTCCATTATATTTTTGTAGGTGTTTAAAACAATCTGCTACATCTTGATACAAAATAACATGGTTCACCCTTTAGAATAGTGGGGGGGAGGGGGACTAAGCAGGTAAATATGAAGTATGAAATATGAAATAAATATGAAAATAAGAAAAATGCTGGTGCTTAACACATTCATTGTTAAAGGGACACTATAGTCACCTGAACAACTACAGCTTAATGTATTTGTTCAGGTGAGATCTATAGCTCCCTGCAGGCAATCTAATGTAAACACTGTATTTTCAGAGAAAATACAGTGTTTACATTGATTGATAGGAATGCCTCCAGTGGCCGTCACTCAGACGGCCACTAGAGGCACTTCCTATCATGCAGGGCCCTAAAAAGGCCCTGTACACGTAAGACGTTTGAAAATACGTCTGACGTGTGCAGGAGAGAGAAGGCACTGTCTGCGCGCCTTCTCTCTCCAGCCTGTCAGCAGAGGAGGGGGGCGGGCAAAGACCGTGAGCTGAGCTGTCAGTCAGCTCAGCTCGCGGCCGCTCACACCGCGCGCATGAAGTCTGTGCGCATGTGCGGCGAAGCCGCGCATGCGCACAAGGGAGCAATGACTCTTCCAAATGGAAGCGTCTGATTGCTCCCTGCTTGAGCCCGCCTATTTCGTCATTTTGACGAAATAGGGGGCGCGGCTTCACGAGGCTCCCGGCGCTGGAACCAGGTGAGTAAACAGAGGCTGTCTGGAGAGTCCCTTTAAAGTGTTTTATAAATCACTTTTAAATTGTAATTGCTTTTTAATGTTCTTCATTAATTGCCTACGTGGGAATTCCCCAGGTAGAAGAATCAACAAAAAAGGTCAGTTTTATAGGATTTAGTCTTAATATAAATAAGACCCTCTGTGGATCATTTTTATTTTAAGTCATGTGCATGTTTTTTGTAATACCAAAATCTGCAGTGAGACATTGCTAATGAAAATGTGTATGAATGTGATGTTATTAAGGGTTGTACCTATAAAAGACACTTATTATTAGCATTTATGAAGAGGGTAACAACAGGGCCGTCTTTAATATGATTAGGACCCTGGGCAATGCATTTTCTTGGGCCCCCTGGGCCCTGCCCCTCCTATCCCTCCCCCCAATTACGCCCAATGTGCAATCACACTGACAGACGTACTGGCACATACAGACACAGACAGACATTAAAACATTCACAGATACACACTGACACACAAATATATACTGGCAGACATACTGACACACACACACAGACGTATTGACACACACACACAGGCATACTGACACACACACAGGCATACTGACACACACACAGGCATACTGACATACACATAGGCAGACGTACTGGCACATACACACAGACAGACATCAAAACATTCACAGATACATACTGACACACACATACACTGACACACAAATATATACTGGCAGACATACTGACACACAGACATACATACATACACACACAGGCACATACACTGACAGATATACTGACACACAGACACATACACTGACAGACGTATTGACACACACAGACATACATACACACACAGACACATACACTGACAGATATACTGACACACAGACAAACACATACACTGACAGATATACTGACACACACAGACACATACACTGACACACTCAGACACATACACTGACAGAAGAATTGACACACAGGCATACTGACATACACATAGACAGACATACTGACACACACAGGCCTACTGACATACACACACATACATACATACACAGACAGACATACTGACACACACAAACATACTTACACACAAGCATACATTTAGCCACCCTCCAGGTTCTTACCTTTTCCTGGAGGGTGGTTTCCCTGGGGTCCAGTGGCAGGCTGAGGCAGATGGGAGTTTTCCTCTGGAACTCCCCTCCCTGCCATTCTCCTCCCGCGCGGCTGTGCTCTCCGTCGGGAGGAAGTGACGTCACTTCCTCCCAGCCGGTACAGGAAGGGGCCCGGTCGCGCTGTTTAAGCGTCACAGCGCCAGACCGGGCCCCTGCTCACACATGCTCTCCGGGTGGCCCTTAGTGCATGAGCCACCCGGGGAGCCTCCTCAGCGTGCAGGCCGGTGCGGCTCTGTGCAGCCGCACCGCCGGGTCCAAGGGGGGCTGCGCAAATCACGGGGCCCACGGGGCAGCTGCTCTGGGCCCCCCAGGAGCAACTGGGCCCGGGGCAGCTGCCCCGTTTGCCCCGCGTTAAAGACGGCCCTGGGTAACAATAGTAACAATATGTTGATGAGGATTCTGCTCGAAAGAGATTACAATCTAGAGATGGTGGGGTATAAGGAGGCATGGGGGTAACCAAGCGACAAGGTGGAAAAGTACCAGAATTGGAAAGTGATTGTGGAGTGTGGCCTTCTCAGAGAGAGCGACAGATAGTTTTGTAAAACATAATGGTTGCTCTGAAGACCAAAGGCTATTCTGAAAAAAAGGATTTTGAGGGCCTTCTTAAATATTTGGAGACTAGGGGAAAGTGTGATTGAAGTAGGCAGGCTGTTTCAAATTTGTCCCCTGTGAGAAGTACTGCAAGCATGAGTAAGCAGTACTGACCGGAGAAGGTCGCTGGCAGAGCGGAGAGACTGAGAAGTGGTGTACCTATGAATTGGTAAAGAAATGTGAGTAGAGAGGTCTGATAAGTTGAAATAGAATGGCATCAAGTGGAGAAATGGTTGGGTGAGAGGCAAAGAGAAGCACAACCACCTCCTGTTCAATAGCTGGGGAGAAGACCTGAAAAGAGGTCCAGGCACCTCAACAGCTTCAAGCTTGACAAAGACCCATTTGTGGGTTGAAATATATACTTTCTGTTCTTATAATTTTGGCTGAAGCTGTTGGAGTGCCTGGACCTCTTTTCTATTTTTGGTATCTACATTTAATGGGATTGTGCTGGCCCATGGTCCAGTTTAGCACCCTTGGCTTTTTTTGTGGATTGAGTGTGGTTCCCATGGATATATTGAAGGGTTAGAAAGGCATGGTCCAAATTTGTCTGAGACAGAGAACTGGAGAGAATTCTTTCCTTAACTGATTAATCTTGTCCATACAATAGCATGCAAAGTTATCAGTTGAAAGGTTAGTTTGGGGGATGGCCATGCAGGGCAAAGAACAGAGTTCTTCACATCCTATGTGATTAATAGTATAAAGGGGTAAAGTATCAAAGAGATGCTGGATTGTGGGAGTATGTATTAATGAGAGAGAAAAAGTATGATTGTTTAGCAAGGATGAGGTCTGTTCTGTATGAGTGCAAAATTAATTTGTAATGGACTGAGTTTGACAAGGTGTGAGACTTCATTCAACATCGTCCAGCTGAAAGGGAGCATCTTTGTAGGTAGTGGGTACACTTAGTGTGCCACCATTGGAGGTGTATCCTATTTATATGTTTAGAGTGGGGCTGCAGTGTCCAGGGCAGCAGTGGGGATAGTGCTGTACAAGGAGATAGCCAAAGAGGGATAGGAGACAGTATAGATTGGTGAGGACTGAGAATGGACATCAGCTGACATTAGTTGAAAGTCAAGAGAATTAATGTTTTTCCTCTGTTGAGGAGGGTCAGGCTGAGAATATTAAATTGTTTATTACTTGTTAATGAAAGCTATAAGATGACGCAAAGAATAAATTAATCATATGTAATAATGATGACATTAATCCAATTCATTGACTGCGTACACAACTATGTACTTCACTCAATCAATAAAAGATTAATCTAGATAATATATCAGCAATAGGAGGATAGTGATTGGCAGAAGGAGAAATGTCAAATAAGCAGTTCAGCTCACACCGATATCTCACTGGCTGAACTATGCTGTGTACCTTCTTATGAGCAAGAAGTTTTCTGAAAGGGGGTGTTGGCTGAGGGGGTCGAGTTATACTGCAGATAACAGCAAAATATTATGACATTGACACTGGTTGAGCTACACTCAAGAGATTTGAATGGAGAAATGGAAAAAAAATACAGCAGAGAGTTCCTTTACTGCAGCCTCCACTCATACTAGCAAGAGAATCAGCAATCAGGAGTCTATGGGTCTATGGGTTTGATCTTATCCCATACACTGCTGTCTAGTAGAGTAGTTTTAGGTTTATTGGATAAGAAGTTTATCCCCCAGCAGCTGTTCCATTTATCACAAAGGATGTGTAGAAGTGTTCATTAAGCAGATTGTAATCATCGCAAAGTCGGTCTATACAGTCTGGTTTTACATTGTTATGTACATGTCTGAGTGTGGGAAAATTTAAATTAGAGGGTGCCCAAGATCTGTCATGCCTAGGGCAGCACCATTTCAAAATATGCCACTGGTGCAGGGTACCATAAACCGGGTGCTTTGAGTTCTAGTATACATTTATACAAATTGAAGGCAGTAAATTCTTACCATTATTCCAGTAAGTAAACACACTCCTTTTCCACAGTAAGTATTCGGTACCATATCACCATATCCAATCGATAAAAAAGTTATTGAAATTAACCACATGGCTCCCAGAAAGTTGCTAGTAACATCTTGTTGATCGTGGTACCTAAAACAGGAAGAGGACACTCATCAAAGTGGCAATAATACAGAATATATTCAGTTTACTATATCCAGTAACTTGATGTAGAATTTCATCAGTGTATATACATTGTAGTTATAATGGTCTATGTTTTAAAATCTTCTAAACATTAGAACATAAGGAGGGAGACAAAATTGAGGTAGCTGAACTTCAAGCATTGTTTACTGAATTTTTCAAATTTGTCTATTTTGGCCTCAAATTTGAAATTCACTTTGAATTCCTGATAATTCTCACTTTAGTGAATAACTCTGAAATTGTTACAATTGTTCAGCCCAGGTGTATTTTCATACAATGTAAGCTATTTTTTCTTCCTCTGATTGCATATCTTTATGTTCCTTACATTGTTCGATTTCTTTAATCACTCCCTCTTACGTTTATCTCCTAGCAGGACTTAACTCCCCTGTCAAATGCTAATTGGTTGTGAATGTTTTACATAATTATAACCCTCATAATGTGTTTATTCAAAAGAACCATTGGAAACAGTCACGAAGTAGTCATTAAAATGCCAAATGGATAGGCCATTATCTTTCAGTGTCCTATAATATAATTCTCGCTGAGAGGCAATCCTTATCCACATGTCCCTAAATGTCACTATTACTAAAAAAAAAAAAAAAATGGACCAAAAAAGCAGATAAATTATTCCAGATAATAAACCATCCTGATACTGTACGTATTTATCGGCGTATAACACGCACTTTTTCTCCCTGAAAATAGGGAGAAAATCATGGGTGCGTGTTATACGCCGATATCCCACATTTACTTACCTGTCTTGAAGCGTGGGCCGGCTTCACAGCGCGCACCGCGGAACTGGAACTTAAATTTCAGGTTCCGGTTTCCGGCGGGACTGAAAGGAAGTGTGCACACTATTGTGAAGCCGGCCCACGCTTCAAGACAGGTAAGTAAATATGGGACAGAGGGAAAGTGCACTAGGGGACACTATGGGAGGGGGGGGACACACACTATGGGGGGTGGAGAATAGTATGGGAGGGGGGGGAAGAATACTATGGAAAGGGGGGGACACTATGGGAGGGGGTGGAGAATACTATGGGGGGGGAATACTATGGGAGGGGGGAGAGAATACTATGGGAGGGGGGGGATTACTATGGAAAGGGGGGGGAACACTATGGGATGAGGGGGGGGAATACTATGGGAGGGGTGGAAATTTCCTGGAATTTCCTTCTGGAAATGAGGTGCGTGTTATACGCCGGGGCGTGTTATACGCCGATAAATACGGTACTAGAAATTAACTTGGCAGTTAAATAGAAATGCATTGGACTATGCCACGGGACAAACTATTTAGCAAATTGCTCCTTGGGTCAACAATTTTATACCGTTTTCTCTTTAATCCAGTAACTCCATGCACCATATGCAGAAATACCACTCATAGTACATTCACAGCTTTCTATCAAACATTACAATTAGAGATTGGATATAAACTAGACTAAGCTTGGTTCTGAACTGACAATACAGCACTCATTATTTTACCCTTTCTGCAAGAACTCCCTCTTTAAAAAAATTACCCTGGTTACGATGTCACTGGCTGGCCTGTCAATCATAGGCGACTGTTGGGACAAGACTAATAAAATATTTCTGATGTTTCTACATACGAGGGAGAAATTTAATTTCTAACCTTAAAATTATGAGTTTCAGTCTATAATTACTCATTTCGAAGATGGGGATTGCTCTTGCATAACTGACAATTTTGTTATCAATAATACTGACTTAATACTGATCTTACTAGACTACTATTCCCTAAAAGTAGAGCCATCGAAATGGAATGTTGACTTTCCTGAATTGGATCTTTCATAGATTTTTTTCTGTATATATGAAATTGGATAACCTGCTTCCAATGCCAACATACCAGAAACTAATAAAACACAGTAAAAAAGGAAAAATATTGGTACAAAGTGCTCAAATCACCAAGTGTGAATCACTCCAAGTCACACAGAAAGTGTATAAAACAATATTAAAAATAGTATAGTGAGAGCAAGTATTTATACACCAGATATAAAATAGATAAAATATATAAAACAGGCAATATTACCATCTGTCTTGGATGTCCTAAAAATATAAAATAAAGGACATAGTATAGCCTGTATAAAATGGTTAAAATTAAAATAAATTTAAAATTGTCCACTCACGTGGTTCTGAGCCTTAAATAGCGGCTCAGACTTCAAGCGCCTTATAATAATTTCCTGGAGACCGCAATGCTGATTAAGTTGATCTCTGTCAGAATCCCCTTGTATAGATTGATAAAAGCCAAGTCAGGAAATGCAGGAACAAACTTTATTTTACAAAGCATATAATGGAATCTCCCAAGTATTGCACTAACGCGTTTCGACCGTTATGGTCTTTATCAAAGTGCTGTATAATAAACCAAACTTAACGTTTAAATACATTTACAAACATTAAAAAAGGCGCGCATTATAATTTCTTTGCCGGTTTACTTCCGGTTTCCGGCTGTTACTCGTCATCGTTTGATTTCCGGCTTCCGGTCACGTTGCGTGTCACGGGGTATTTCTGGGTCAGCGGTCATATTCCCTTTGCGTTCCAACAGAGGCTTCGGTTCCGGTCAACATCAATAAGTTTTTCTCAATTGTCTTTTATACCATGTCCATAGTGTAAATAAACAGTGTAAAGGGCATTCATTTTGTACGTATTTATCCATTTTTTAAAACGTTATTTGGAACTTTGGTGAGAAAAACGTATCTAATATTGGACTCGTTTATACAATAAAAAATATATTAAAAATTATTAAGAAAAGTTACATATATATAAGAATGTATCATATATCACAATATATATATAAAAAACACAAAATATGTTAAAAACAATTTCATAGGTTAAGGATATAATAAAACCAAATACGATATGAATAAAAACCCAATATAAGAAGGGGGGGATAAAACAGGAAAAAGAAGAGAATATATAAATGGTTAAAATGGACCATAAATAGACCTTAAAAGTACATATAATAAAAATACATATAATAAAAATACATATTATAAAAAAAGAGGTAGTTTCAAAATCCACATTAAGGCCTTCAGGAGTGAGGGTATTGAGGTTAAACATCCACCTCATTTCTGCTCTACTTAAAATTTTATCTTTACATCCTCCTCTCCAGTGGACTTTTATTTTTTCTATGCCTATAAACTGAAGACCTTCTGGATTTCCATTATGATACTCTAAAAAATGTTTGGAAACACTGTGGTTAATGAATTTTTTCTTGATATTATTAATATGTTCCCCTGTGCTAAAAGAGGATAAAGATCTTTTACCATATTTAGGAGATAAACCCCAATTAATTTTTAGAGGAGCAAGACATTTTAGGCAAATTTTAACAAACAGTTTTTTAGATAAAGAAAAAAAGGAAACCAATAATTTTTTTAGAAGGACAAGTAGGCTTTTATTATTGCGGAGATTGCACTGGATGTAGACTAAAAAGAACCACAAGTAAAAATAAAAAAACTTTCTCTTCGAATAAAAATCCAGAAGAAGAATATAAAATACATTCATTAATCACCTGCAATACAACGAATTTAATATATCTCCTAACTTGCCCGTGTGGTTATCAATATGTGGGCAAGACAATAAGAAAATTAAAAGTCAGAATAGGGGAACATATTAATAATATCAAGAAAAAATTCATTAACCACAGTGTTTCCAAACATTTTTTAGAGTATCATAATGGAAATCCAGAAGGTCTTCAGTTTATAGGCATAGAAAAAATAAAAGTCCACTGGAGAGGAGGATGTAAAGATAAAATTTTAAGTAGAGCAGAAATGAGGTGGATGTTTAACCTCAATACCCTCACTCCTGAAGGCCTTAATGTGGATTTTGAAACTACCTCTTTTTTATAATATGTATTTTTATTATATGTATTTTTATTATATGTACTTTTAAGGTCCATTTTTGGTCCATTTTAACCATTTATATATTCTCTTCTTTTTCCTGTTTTATCCCCCCCTTCTTATATTGGGTTTTTATTCATATCGTATTTGGTTTTATTATATCCTTAACCTATGAAATTGTTTTTAACATATTTTGTGTTTTTTATATATATATTGTGATATATGATACATTCTTATATATATGTAACTTTTCTTAATAATTTTTAATATATTTTTTATTGTATAAACGAGTCCAATATTAGATAAGTTTTTCTCACCAAAGTTCCAAATAACGTTTTAAAAAATGGATAAATACGTACAAAATGAATGCCCTTTACACTGTTTATTTACACTATGGAAATAAAACATGGTATAAAAGACAATTGAGAAAAACTTATTGATGTTGACCGGAACCGGAGCCTCTGTTGGAACGCAAAGGGAATATGACCGCTGATCCGGAAATACCCCGTGACACGCAACGTGACCGGAAGCTGGAAATCAAACGATGACGAGTAACAGCCGGAAACCGGAAGTAAACGGGCGAAGAAATTATAATGCGCGCCTTTTTTAATGTTTGTAAATGTATTTAAACGCTAAGTTTGGTTTATTATACAGCACTTTGATAAAGACCATAACGGTCGAAACGCGTTTGTGCAATACTTGGGAGATTCCATTATATGCTTTGTAAAATAAAGTTTGTTCCTGCATTTCCTGACTTGGCTTTTATCAATCTATACAAGGGGATTCTGACAGAGATCAACTTAATCAGCATTGCGGTCTCCAGGAAATTATTATAAGGCGCTTGAAGTCTGAGCCGCTATTTAAGGCTCAGAACCACGTGAGTGGACAATTTTAAATTTATTTTAATTTTAACCATTTTATACAGGCTATACTATGTCCTTTATTTTATATTTTTAGGACATCCAAGACAGATGGTAATATTGCCTGTTTTATATATTTTATCTATTTTATATCTGGTGTATAAATACTTGCTCTCACTATACTATTTTTTATATTGTTTTAACATACCAGAAACAGCACATGAAAATTATCCATAATTACTATTATGCTTCAAAACAACAACACAAATTGAAAATGAAAGATTCCCCAAGGTATTCAAAACGCAATTGCAAATGCATTGTTTTAGGCCATGCTACTGCAATATTTGGAATTTTTTTTTTTTTTTTTAAAGTACATTTTCTATAACTGAATTTCATTGAAGAGCCTTGCTCAGTCTTGATCATGCTCAAAATTATTTAATGCATTCAGGATGGACTGGGAAGGTTTTTTTTTTCTCACTGAGACAGTAAACCAAGAAAGCTCTTCCAAAATTAGCAAATCATTGTCAACACATTGGCCAATGAGAAAAAAAATGTAAATCAAAAAAGGCTTCTGAATTTACCAACTGGCATGTTTATCAAGTATTGCAGACACAACCACCTATTATTCTTTAATATGCCATTAGTGAAGAGCAATTGAGGGGGTGAGGTGGGGGGGAGAGGGTTCTGGACAGCAGAGTTATTATATACAAATATTTTGAAGATATTGTCTAGTATCAGTGTTAATCTTTCATCTGACACTGTATAACACAATTTTTGATGCACTAATTGTTTGAAACACTAAGGTCCTTAGATGCATTGTACATAAAGTCACAATTTAATTTGTTACATCCAGAAATAAAAACATGATTATAGCCACATCATGCAAATAAACTCCAAGCTGAGGATTCTATTGCCTTACACAAATAGCTTAATTCATGTTTTTCATAAATAAAGGTACCTGTGGCAGGATTTGCTTTCAGCTGTGCACTTTTCAATTCAAGGATGGAATACCATTGAGTGTGTACCCATGTTTTTCATTGTGAAGGCATTATTTGTACAATACATTTAAAGGGACATTCCAGACCCTTAAAACACTTTAGCTTACCTAAGTACTTTATAAGTAAACAGTGTATCCTCTTCCTGGTTGTTTAGTTCACCTGAGCTACAATTGCACAAAGCATCTGCCTTGCAAAGACTTCTCATTGAGCTGCATTGGGAAGTCTGTGATTGGACAGCCAAAGAAAGTCTGGGCGGGGTTAGAAGGGGAGGGCAGCAGACAAGACATCTGCACATTTTGCAAGCAGTTTTTTAGATATACCCTCAATGAAAAAATGCACAATTAAATGCATTTATGTTTTCATCAGGGATAATTCTACGAAACAGTGATTTTTATTTATTTGTGAACCTGTGTACACAAATATTTGTGTTCTTTAGAAGGAAGTATAAATGCAGACTGTAGAAACAAATAGCTGGAAAAGCCGCTAGGCTTGAATGTAAACTTTTATCTATGCAATTTAACCACTGTATCCAAAATGCCTTGCACATTGGCCGCATGTCGCTTTGGAGGTAACTTGTTAAAGTAAGGCAGCATGCCCCGGAAACCAGTTATACCAACTGTAATACAATTTCCTATCCCTCAGTACAATTTGCTTTTGATAGGGAAGCATTAATCATATTCCACAATTTAAGAAAGTTAAATATTCACCAACAATGTACCATTCTAGAAAGGTTACACATTGGGACTAATTTAGATTGAGATACAATCTTTGCTCTATGAATGTAACAGAGCTACAAAAAAACAACAACTTTAATTTCCATCTATCCCAGATATTCCACTTAAAGTTAAGTAAAAACCCATTTTATTATTTCTGGGATCAATAAAGCATACAATTTCTATTTTCTGAGCAGTATTTATTATAGAAGACAGCGCTTGCTGCCTGACGTTAAAGTAACAATAAGTAGACAAGCACTCACATGAATTAATAACAGGAGCATCATTTGCCTGACATCATCAGACATCATAGTTTTACAGAGTTACAGAGAAAAGTAATTCCAGTGCACCTGGAACTTGAAGTCACATGCAACAGAAGTACTCAAACATCCCTTCCCAATGTATTCTCAATGTTGAGTCCACCTCTCAAAACAACCGGGAACTATTCACGTTTCTGTCAGAGACATGATAGCATTCCATCAAAATGAACAAAAGCAGGGACCAAAAGTATTTTTTCCAAGAAATTATAAAATGTTATTTTGATACACATCCCCATAAAAAAAATAAAAAAATATAAAAAAAATCTATTCTTTAATGACAACATCATGTACCATTCCATATGCAAGTATATAAATCTACGCACAGATCTCACCCTTGTTATTTATTTATTACAGGTTTTAGATTGCTGTTTTGTTTTGTTTTTGTTGAATAGAGAACAGGACCCAATGGTTGTTTCTTGGTTAGATATGAATGTAAATTAAATATCTTAAAAATTAACTTTGATATTCTGAAAGAGAAAAACATAAACCAAATATTACAGTCCTGCCAACCTCAGAAATGTTTTGTAGACATCATACGGGTGTTCATTTATAGCATTCTACATATTAATACATGGTTGAATACCTTTTAGTTTTCAAATTCTTAGCACTAGTTGTAGCAAAAATATAATATTTCCTGGCATAATATATCTGACATAGTTAAGTACCACTAAAGTCACGCAGGCCACTTCTTCTCAATGAAGAGGTCAGGGTGCAGTGGCCTCCTCCTTTTAACCTCGCTATGTAAAACATTGCAGTTTTGAGAAACTATTTTTATTGAGACAGCCACTAGAGGCAGTTCTGCGTCACTGACCATGTAAAATGTTAGGAATACAGATTTGCAAATCAATGGGAGTGATCCACAGCAATAGTCATATTCCCAATAAAAAAGAAAAAAAGAAAAAGAAAAAAACATTTAAAAAAAAGAGTATAATTAGATGTGTTCATTTGCCTGCTAGTGAATCAGCCAATATAGCGCCTACACATTGTCTCAAGTCCAAAGCATGCCGCCCATTCACTCAGAATATCCTGATGCAGAGAGTCATGCGCAGGGAGAGCAGTTTACGCATGGCTTCCTGGGACGAGCACAGAGAGTAAAGAGTTCACATGAATAAAATGCATTGCATTCTCCCTCAACCAGGCTTCATCCCCTGGATAAGTAAACACTTTGAGTGTAGACACTGGGTGTCTCGTCTCAGTGTCCCTTTCAATGTCTGTGTATTGCTTCCTCAAATATATGTATCTGTGTTTTTCTTTGTGTTTTTAATGTGTCTATGTTTTTCTTTGTGTCTGTGTTGCTATAAGTGACCGTGGTTTTCTATTTCTTTCTAAATGTGCCTTTTCTTCTGTATGCTTCTATACGAGCCTATGGTTCTCTGTGTATTTCTATGGGATTTACTTAAAAACTGTGTAATAAATATGTTCCTGCATGTAATACTGAAATGATTAATAATTACCAAATGAACTCTGAGCATATTGCATATGAGCGGATCTGTTGTGTTTTTAGTTTTAATATTAAGAAGCATAAACAGTTTACTTATCACAATTGTAATTTTGTTTTATTCAATTATTTTACTTCTCAAAATTATTCTTGTGCAAATCCATTTTACATTCACTTTTTGTATGGATATCTCTCCCTTGTTGCAACCCCAGATTACTAATTGGCTTGACTTGTCATATTTTGTAACTGAGTTGATGGATGAGATCAGCTCGAGTCCAGTAAACAATCAAGTGAGAGAAAAAGTAGATTCGATAAAGTGCTGGTAGCTGACCAACATTTTAAATGGGTTTTTGCTGGCAATCAGGAAGACAGAACAGAAGTTAAGCTCTCTTATTTTCCTTAATGATAACTTCAAAACACATTATATATATATAAAAAAAAAATATATGGAACATGCAGGGACTTTTTAAGAAATCATTTATTAATGCTGAAACAAAACATAGACTCATTTTAAACAACACTCAATCACAATATAAAACAGTTTCTCACAATTAAATAAAAATCTAAACTAAAAAAAAGAAACAAAAGAAAACGAAAAAAACAAACAAATTTGTGCGAGAACAGAGATTTTTGTTCTTGTTTTCTTTATGCATACCATTAGTTCCAATAATATAGATTGTTGAATTAACCTTACATTATTAGGTTAACAAGATACATTACAAATACGCAGAATAAGATGTATAGCTGCATCATGCCCTCTTAGATGGCAACTTTTGCAAACAGAACTCAATAACCCCAGGCTTAAAGGTGTGCACTAACAATGTGAGATAATGAACATATTCAACTTATGATATATTCTCACAAATGTTCATAAACATGCTTAATTGCAATTCAGTGCTTCTAGGAGCAGAACTGATTACAGGAACTTGAAGAACTATTTTTAGTTTGAGAACAAATGTGTGGTCATAACTCTACGCAAGAAAAAAAAACAGATTAAACCAATCTTTTTCTATCAAGTGATTTGCAGAAAATTAAGGCCTTGGAGGGAAGCTAATATAGGCTACAAAGTGCAATAACTAACTAGAGGGTGACACTTAAAAAGTATGTTCTGAAGAACTGACAACTGAAATTGTCAACGTTGGCTAAAATATGTATTTTACTAATGTAATAAATCTCTGGAAACAAGATGTCACATAATACACACACATTAAACAAGACTTGAAGGCACTGGAAGGCATAAATATAAAATTAGTATTAATAGCTAGCTAACGGTGTTATATTTTTATATTTGATATTCTGTTATCATAAATATATAGTAATGCTTGCCTTACATTGCATAATAAAAAGCATCAGAATAAGAGAGAGTAAAGATAAAACAATAACCATATTGGTACAAATTTACAGAACTTGATAGGAGCCCTACAGAACTTTTATCTGGAATTGTTTAATCTCCTTTGCCATTTCTAAGAAACCACAATGTTTACACTTTGTTCGGAGTACACCTCTAGTGGCTTTTAGACTGACAGTGAGTAGAAGAATTTTCATTATTGAGCATCATCACACCCAACATGTACTCAATGCTTCTCAGACCCATTTCAGATGGGTGATTTTGGAAAAGGAGGAGTGGCTGCGAGAGGATACTGCCTAAAATTGGATTACCGGTAAGTTTAACAGCATTGTTTTATCTGAAAAGGGAGCGGGTCATAATCTAAAACTAATGACAAACATAAATGTAAAAAATATATATATATATATGTATTTTATTTTTAATGTTCAATTTTTCCTTTAATGAGGGATTCTAAGTATCTTGATGACTTTTTATATTGTTTGCAGAAGTGAAAAGAGGAAAAATCGGCAAGAATACCAAAGTGGGACAAAGCTTCCAAATTGGGACTGTCCCCCCGGATTCAGTACACTTGTGCTATGATTGACACAATATTAGATGGCAAATTTACTTTTACAAGAAAAACAATCTGTATTGCTGCAGAAATATGATAATTACAATGTTTATATTATTTATTAATGTATTCCTGAACATAGGAGATGATGTTTCCTATGTCTAATAAAAGACAACACATTTGGTGACATAATTAATTGGATCATAAACCAAATCAAGTATGATTTTTAGCAGAATAGGCCCCAGGCAAAATCTTTAGACAATAGCAGACGCAAGGAGAAGGCAAACTTTCAATTTTTTTTTGTAGCTGCTGAAATGCTGAAATGCCAGAGAAACAATCCTCGCTTAGTCCAAAACATCTCCAGAGGCTCTTGGTGCCACTGAACTAATTGTACACTTCATATTTTTTTTATATGAAAGAAGGATACAAAAAAAAAACAAATACTTTTTGCATAACGCTATATCTAGTACTATAGAATTCATGCATTTGCTTTTCTAAATGAGAATAAAAGGGTGTGAACCATCTAATTTATTGCCTACACAAGAACCTACATATTTCAACTGGTAGAAAATGCATACTATCCCTATCACTAACACTCATACATGTCTACCCACAGTGAGAGCCATGGCCTTAAATATAATTTATTGAGGTGGTCATAACTAGGATACATAACTTACCATGAGTGGGTGCAAGGGGACATTAGAATATCCATTCACCATTTTTTCTAATAGCTCCTACCTGCTTGCAACAGGTAGGGAAGGCGGGGAGAATTAGGATGATCTGTCCAGCCCTCATTATTTAATTATTGTGAAGTCCCCATCCCATCCAATGTCCATGGGTGGGAGTAGAAAGGACATTATGCCCCCTTTATTTTGTCTTTTTTTTTTTTTTTTTAAATATATATTAGCCCCACTCTGGGGGCATGAGGCATGGACATAGATCTGTTCACACACCCCTTCACTTATTCTGTAAATTGGGGGCACAAGGACGGGGGAGGATGTTACTATAGTTATTTATTTATTTTACATTTTTGTGGCAGCGAGCTAATAAACACTAGTCAACCACCATATAGTTAACCCTTGCACCATCATGGCATCAGGGGTTATTAACTAGTTCCCCAAAAGTTTCTGAGGGACACATTTTTCTACGGCATAACCTATATAAAAAAAACAATATTCAAACTCTTTTTTAAAAGTATGTCAGTAAGCCATTTTCTATTGCAAGTAGTTGATGACATGACAACATATTTGACAGCAGTTGATATCACTGAGTAATCAGGACAACTGATATTTTCAATTTCTTAGTGATATGTCTACAGAAGTCTTGATTAGTGAAAATCTGTGCTTGTATTATTTACATGTAAGCATTGTGGTAGGTACAGATTATTATTTCATTGTTTTGTTTGGAGAACATAGGAAGAGGAAGGACATGTCTATGTAAATTAGACTGCTCATGACTTCATCATAATCTGGGTGTATGGAGTTGTATCACAGGAGTTGAGGTTTAGAACACCCATTGTCAAAGGATGGACGAAAGGCACAGAGGCATCGTCAGTAGTAGTGAATATTGAACCCCATTGCATGTAGGCTGTGGAGATAGGAGGGTGGTAGTGCTGGTTTCCACTGACTATATGGATGCCTTGCAATATTTGTACTTAATTAATGTATGCTAGAGACAGTTGGTGTTAAATATATTTCCTGCCTTGCAATCCACTTCAACAACAAGGAAGTTGAGTTTGCTGCCTGAGTGAACTTTCTGAACATCTTACCTGATTAAGTCTAAAATTCTTCTTGTGTGTTGGAATTTTAATCAAAATGGAAAAATGCCCTTGAGGTACTTTTGCTCCACTATGTAAGCCCAACAGGTCAGTCATTCCTAATTAATTCCCACTGGTATGAGTATAGTTTTATTTATGAAAAATATATTATCAAATCATTATTTTCAGAAGTTCCTATAGTATCCAGCCTGGTGTATCTCCTATGAATAAGAGTGTGTGTCTATAACTAAGTCACTGCACTAGAAAGCTACTTAGTGCTGGTGGAACTTAAAATCCTTTTAGTCCAGTTAGTTACCACTCATGTGAATAGTACAACAGGGGCATAACTAAAGGTCCAGGTCTGTCTGAAGATGGTTCACTCAAAGCAAATAATAGGGTAGCAATAAGCTAGTACACTTCCCAAAATCAAAGTGTGTTAAACAATAAATTCTGCCAAGTACAGAAGGAACACGTTATGACGTTATGAATTAGAATAGTTAAGGCAATCACAGCTTTTAAACTGCACTAATTGCTTACAGAGTGTGTTAATTCTGAAAAAGTATGCAATAAGTGACATAGATATAAAGGGACGGGGTAGTGATGCATAATATAATGAAAATATTTGTCTTGTCTCTAGCTCGCGGAGTTCTTTTAATTACTTGGAGATGATAAATTCTTTCCCTTCGACCAAAATATATTTATGGTTTTACAAAAAAATGCCCACACTACATAGTATAGTCAAAGAGACAATTTTTCATCCATTAGAGTATTAAACAGAGCATGCAGAATATCATCAGTAGGAAGGAAGCACAAAAAGCACCTCAAGCAACAAACCTTACTTCATTAGTTAAATTCATCTTGAGCAAGATATTAGCTTTCAGCATCTGAGGCATTAAGTATTTATATTTTACAAATGAATTTATTTTCCTGTTTAGAATCACAGAGTTTGTTATTCATATTCTATGAAATATTTCCAAGATCAGATCATATGCAAAGGGCATCGTACCGCAAGGTCAAATCTCTCTAAGTCCTACTACCATTAGTTACAAGACTTGTGCATTCGGTTTCTAACAAATCACAATTTGTCTGCATTTTGGGAGATGGGCGACTTGTCTGAATTCCGTAACTCCAAAGCATAATATGTTGGAATCTGATTAAGTGAGAAGTGATCAATAGTGATGTCGCGAACATAAAATTTTCCGTTCGCGAACGGCGAACGCGAACTTCCGCAAATGTTCGCAAACGGGCGAACTCGGCGAACCGCCATAGACTTCAATAGGCAGGCGAATTTTAAAACCCACAGGGACTCTTTCTGGCCACAATAGTGATGGAAAAGTTGTTTCAAGGGGATTAACACCTGGACTGTGGCATGCCGGAGGGGGATCCATGGCAAAACTCCCATGGAAAATTACATAGTTGATGCAGAGTCTGGTTTTAATCCATAAAGGGCATAAATCACCTAACATTCCTAAATTGTTTGGAATAACGTGCTTTAAAACATCAGGTATGATGTCGTATCGATCAGGTAGTGTAAGGGTTACACCCGCTTCACAGTGACAGACCGAACTCCCCGTTAAATGCACCACAAACAACCGCAAACAGTCCATTTGAACAACTGCAAACTCCCCATTTGCACAAGGTTGGATACCAAGCTAGCCATGTCCCGTTCCTTGTCCTCACTGATGTCATTGAAAGTCTCTTCCTCCACCCAGCCTTGTACAACACCAAGGGTCCCCGAAAGGTGACAACAAGCCCCCTATATATTTTCTTTAAATGTACACTACTGTTACACCAGATATGAGTTGCACTGGTGTGACACTGTGCCCTGGCAGGCCCTGAAACGCACACGTGTGAAGAAAACTGACTGCTATTATTTCACAGTCAAATTTCTATTTTTTATTTTTAATGTACACTGCTGTTACACCAGATATGAGTTGCACTGGTGTGACACTGTGCCCTGGCAGGCCCTGAAACGCACACGTGTGAAGAAAACTGACTGCTATTATTTCACAGTCAAATTTCTATTTTTTATTTTTAATGTACACTGCTGTTACACCAGATATGAGTTGCACTGGTGTGACACGGTGCCCTGGCAGGCCCTGAAACGCACACGTGTGAAGGAAACTGACTGCTATTATTTCACAGTCAAATTTCTAGGTTTTTTTTTTAATGTACACTACTGTTACACCAGATATGAGTTGCACTGGTGTGACACTGTGCCCTAGAAGGCCCTGAAAACGCACACGTGTGAAGAAAACTGACTGCTATTATTTCACAGTCAAATTTCTATTTTTTATTTTTAATGTACACTGCTGTTACACCAGATATGAGTTGCACTGGTGTGACACGGTGCCCTGGCAGGCCCTGAAACGCACACGTGTGAAGGAAACTGACTGCTATTATTTCACAGTCAAATTTCTAGGTTTTCTTTTTAATGTACACTGCTGTTACACCAGATATGAGTTGCACTGGTGTGACACTGTGCCCTAGAAGGCCCTGAAAACGCACACGTGTGAAGGAAACTGACTGCTATTATATTATATATATTTTTTTTAAATGCAAGCTATTGTGCCCCCAAAACTTTCGTGTGTGGGGGTGCTGGAATGACGTGGGCCAATGGGAGCCTGAATCAACTTTTGGCTCCCACTTCCCCTTTAAGAGCGAGCTCGTGACTCGAGCCGTGCTCCTACTGCCACAGTTTTTGGTCCTGTGAGTAAGAGCTGCTCTGATTAGCTCAGCAGTCAGGCCCCACCCCACACCCAGAACTAATTTTTATTCCCCTTTTTCTTGTTTCAGTCTCATTTTCCCCCTTTTTCCTTGATTATTCCGCCAGAGTTGCTGTTCATATTTCACACCCTTACTTTCATTATCGCAGTCTGTCTGAAGATGACATCATGACACATCACCATCAGTCATTAATGACACCAAATTGTTTTTTTGGGTAAAATTAGGGGCCTCGGCTTATATTCGGGTCGGCTTATACTCGAGTATATACGGTACATGCTTTTTGGGCCTTCATTAATATACTTGATTCAAATAACTATTTTCTACTTTGAATATAATATTAGACAAGTATCTTCATTCTCACTGTAATGGATCTTGCATTACGTAACTCTACTCCAGGCAACCACACTGAACGTGTAAGTATTGGCACATACTTATTTTGTTTAATTTACATATAAGTAGTTTTATTTAAATTAAAAAATAACAAGCAGATCCAAGAGATAAATGAAATAATCGTAGCTTATTGTAGTTATATCAAGAGATGTAATCTGTATAGGTAAGACCTGGCAGTTTTGCCATGAACATGTACAGTATTCTGCATTGGAGTAGCAGAATATGTTAAAAAGTGTGAGCCATGTGTACTATAAAGTATTAATTTGACCCAATATGAATACTGTATATATTCCCCAGAAAACCATGTAGTGCAATGTAAAGCAATGATTTCATAATTTTAGTAAAGGATCCATGCAATCAGTAAATAGGTAGATGGATAAAAACTTTTTCTAAAAAAAGAAATATTTTTCTTTGTATTTCTGTAACAGTAATATACACTTGAAATGGCTTTCATGCTATTTTGCTCAAAGTCATTCATATTGTCATGCATCTATATTTGTTCTCATTGTATCGCGTCTGCAAGTGAATACATTATGCATTGTCTCCTCACTAAAAATAAGTTTCAACAAAACATGCAGTGTTTCTTACACTCCATTTCTCGTGGTATTTTTTAATTCATATCCCGTCACAGGCATATTTTATATTTTGACATCATTCAGATGCTGGCTATCACAAAAGCCTTAAATATAGAGGAAGTTATTTTTATTCAAAGAGTAAAAAAGATGCATTTAAAAAAAAAAAAAATTAGTACAAAAGGGAAAAAAAAAACCTAATATATGTCCTGAAAATAAAGTGACACAATTTGTCAAATGTGTTGGGTAGAGATTTAATGTGTGATCCATTCCACATATAAAATGTTAATATAACCATATGAACATATATTCATTTACCATAAACGCTGTACTTTTGACTTTAAATAAAAAAATGTTAGGTTCTATAATCAAAATATATTTTGTGATAATGAAAAAACTCATGAGTTACTATATATCTAGAGCCTAGATTTGTGATTATTAAAATATAACCAAAGACGAGAAATGATAGTGTTACCAACAGGTTTGGCAAGAAAATAAACTGCAGCAATGTCTCTAAAAAAACCATAAATAATATTTAATAAAACTCTAATAAAATAAAATCTGAACTGCATTCATTAATACAAAGCCACTTAGAGTGGATAGAGATAGAAAAATACATATTATGCCTTACACCCCTAGTGTCATTGATCTCGGAACCCAACCCAGCTAACAGGAAATGTTCCAACAACGTAGATGCAGGTATAGTTCCTGGAAAATTGGCAAATTTATCATGACATGCTTTGTGTCTGCAGTAGCTATACACATTGGTAGAACAATAGAAATGTCCGGGCACCTGGACACAATTTTGTTTCAGGCATTTGGATATTGGGGAAGTACCTGGGAATTTGTAAATTTGTCCAGACAGCCTTTGTATCTGTGGTATCTGGCTATGTAAGCCGAACAATGGAGAGGTGGGTGAGGTCCTTATGTAATAAGTAAATTTGACCACATCTGTGTCACATCTGGCCACATAACTAGAACACTGGAGAAAGTTTCAAGATGCAGGTGAGATCACTGGGCAATTAGTCAATTTAACCAGGCAACCTTTGTGTTTGTCAAACTTGGCTTTGTACGTGGCCTCTCTATACATGCTATCTCCTACTGCTTAGTCTGTATGTGGAGTGTGTTGATTTAAAACAATGTACATACAGAGAATAATGCCTCTTCTGCTGGGCTGGCTAATCTAAATTCAGTGCACAGCATGACAGTCACTGGCCGGGGAATAATATGAAGTAATATTATTTGGGCACTCTATACTTTAACTCTGTGCACAATCACCTGTAACATTTGGTACACAAAGATTACTGATTTATGGGCTGTATAAAACAAAAAGGCTTTTAGAGCCAACCCACCACTCCCTCTGAGAATAATGATAACAGTAAAACCATATTAAAAACAGAGTGAGCTTGTACCAAATGTAGAGCACATTTACGGATATCTAGAAAACAATAGGAAAATCTGAACAAAATGATAATATCTGTATCTGGCTGTTTACAGACCTATGAGCGTACAGTGTTTACTAAAAAGGGAAGTGTGAACAATGGAGAAAAAAAAATGGAAATTGTAATAGTAGTTGAGTTTTAGATATTTTTTTTTTCTACTTCTTTATTTTGACCAAAACTGTGCAGTCACTTACCTTGACAATTCCCCACAATTCATGGTTTAGTTAGTAAACCACTGTGATTTAGCTGCCAATACGAAATACATCAGATATTTGCATTATGCAATGTCTACTAGACAAATTGGAAAACAATTAGTCATATGCATGCTATTTAAGACAGTGTCCTAATTAACTTTTCAGTGTGTATTTTTAGTGCATCCAGTGTGTTTTTAGTCTACACCCATATAACACATGCAATCCCTTTTTTTATTACAGCTTTTAAATAAGTTAGTATATTACTTGAGCATATTGAACCCTTGAGCTTTAGTTTATTGACAAACACAGCGATAACAGCAGATTTCCAAAATATAAATCCCCCTACCAAAAAAAAAAAAATCATCAGAGCTGGAGGCCTAAATTTTATTATAGACACGTAGGCTTGTATATATGCATTCTCTTTCTTATTTAGAAAAAGTTGAGACAACGAAAAAAACTTTAAACATTAAAATTTAAATCTGCCTAGGAACAGTGGCAGTCAATAATGTCACAGTGTCCATATGAAAGGAAGCTGTCATCTGTTGCTCCTTCTCTTTCTTGCTGCTCCCTCAGAGATAAGTACCCATTCTTTCTTCAGTATTAATGGTGTATTTATATGTGGTATTTTATTGAAGTTTAATTTTCTAATACGCTTGTGTTTTTGTCCTGGTGTATACCCAGACCACCCTCACAGTGATACCGGTGATTTGGGGGACCTCCCTGGGTGTTTTTCTTTACCCCTGTCTCCCTTTGTTAATGCCTCCCTCGCGGCTTCCAACCGCATTGGAGAACCGGCAGTTCCCCCTCCCCTGGGAGAGCCGCCGCGCTCGGTCTAATTAGCCGCGGGAGTGTATTCTCCCTGTGCGGCTGAGTTTCCCACGCTGTCAACCGGCCGCGGGCTCTGTGCACTCGTGGCCATTGTGGGGGGAGGAGCCGGACACTGCCATTGGCGCGCTTTCTGTGCTGAAAGTGTGCATAGGAGGGAAACCTGTGTGGTTTCTCTTCTTCCATCGCTGGCTAACGGCTCCAGGCTCCTCCGGCAGGTTATATACCAAATCTATTTCTGTCAGTATTTAACAACTGTTTTATCAGTATTCAGTGCTATTAGGATTATATAGTGTGGGTTACTCAACCCTATTTAGTCAGTTTTCCCCTGTCAGTTTTTTTCTACAGTGTTTAGCTGCTTTTCAGTTGTTGCCACCTACAGCCTGTCTCCTCTCCTGACTAATACTAATATGCAGTCCAGGAAGGATGATGCAGAGGGGTCTGGGTTACCCAGAGTGGACCCATTCCAAACCCCTACAACTGATGACACGGCCTTAATGGCCTCTGATGAGTTCCAGGCTATCCTGGACAACACCATGGCTACGTCCATAAATAAAGCGCTGGCTTCCGCCATGGGGGCTGTGTCCGCCTCATTCTCCCAGACACTCACGCAAGCTTTGTGTCAGGCCCATAGCGCACACCAAATCACCTCCGTGGTGCATGCTCCATCCGCCACTGCGGACGTTGTGTCCCGCAAGGCAAAAAATAAATCTAAGCACCTCAGCTCCCACTCCACTGATAAGGCTATGCCTATAGTGACTGATCTGCCCTTGGCGATCACTGACGGCGCATTACAGTCGCGCAAAAGAGCCTCTGGCCGGGCAAAAGCGGTCAGGTCTTGGAAGCGGGCAAGAGCCCTGGAATGAGGAAGAAGAGGTTTCCGATACCCCTGACTATGCCTCCTATGATGAGGCGGGGTCCGAGGCGGAGGGACCTCTTGGTTTTGCAGCCCAGGAGGATCTGACCTCCACGGCGCTTGGTTCAGACGCTACTCCGGGGGGCGCGGGGCGGGTCTCCGGGACCCACAGGGCCAACCCCTGTTCGACCCGGAAGGCCTACGCAACCCGCGTTCTGCAGAGTGGGAGCCGCCCACGCATATAGCAAATTACCTGGCGTTGCGAATGCGCACGCCTCTGTCAAAGGAGGGACGACAAAAACTGAGAGCTGAATGCCCCCGCCCTATCGTGCCTGATGAGGCCTGTAAGACCCCAGAAGTGGACCCAAAGATATCCCGATTTTTGGGAAAAATGGGCTGGAAACCCAAGAAGGGCCTGAAGTTTGCACTTAAAAATTGCCAAAACAAACTCCTAGAAACGACTGGCCCAACATCTAAGCTCTATGAGCTATTGGAATCCGCTAAAGTGGGAGAGACTGCCATGGACTTCGACGTGGCTATAGGATGGGTTCAGCGCCTGATTTGCCTGTTGGGTAACGCCAACACGGCTATAGCGTCTGAACGCCGTAAGGCAATATTATTAAAAACTGATCCTAAACTGGTATCTATGGCAGTTACTGAGCCTGGCCCTGCTGCAAAGGGCATGTTATTTGGAGATTCTTTCGTCAGAGATCTGGGCACATACGTAAAAACATTTACGGCTATTGACAAGGCGCAAGCCAACCTAAAGAGGGTGTTTGCGCCCAAAGTTTTTGGAGGGGCCGGGAGATCCAGGTACCATTCACCCAGCCGAGGCTATCGGGGACAATTCAGAGCCCCCAGAGGTTCCCACCAATTTCCGAGATACACACCGGAATACAGTCCATCCCCGTTCTTCCCATCCTGAGGGAGACCATGGCAACCACGAGTATCGAGGGGAGCTGTATTGGGACGACGGCCCTATGGTAAGTGTACTTACTACCCCTTTCCCCCAGGTAAAGGTGGGTGGCAGATTGGCCAGTTTTATCCATGTGTGGCAAATGATTACGTCAGACCGGTGGGTTCTTCAAACAGTACAGGGCTACCAGTTAGACCTAATAGCCACTCCCATACAGCCCATGGCCCCAAGAGAGCTATCGCTCCCCCACGATCAGGCTATGCTGATTACTCTAGAGATTTCAGATCTGGTCAACAAGAATGCGATCCAAGAGATCACGGTAATCCAACAGGGCTTCACAAGCACTCTATTCCTAGTGCCAAAGAATAGGGCGGAGTACGCCCAGTGATAAATCTTCTACAGCTAAATGCGTTCCTTCAGTACAGACACCTCAAAATGGAGGGCATTCACTGCCTCAGAGATTTACTTCTACCAGCGGACTGGATGGTCAAGTTAGACCTGTGAGACGCATATCTGACAATTCCCATCGCGGAAGACTACAGAGACTTATTGCATTTTACCTGTCAAGGAAGGAGATGGCGCTTCAAATGCCTTCCATTCGGTCTATCCTCGGCACCATGGTGCTTCACCAAAGTGATGAAACCGGTGATAGCATTCCTCAAAGCACGAGGGGTCAGACTCATCATATACCTAGACGACATCCTCCTTCTAGCCAGCTCACCATCCCTATTGCTTACCCACTTGGATTGGACACTGCACCTCCTACAGAACTCATCAACTGGGAGAAGTCGATCTTAGAACCAACACAGGACATAGAATTTTTAGGCTTTCAAGTCAATTCCATTCAAAAGACCCTCTGCCTTCCGGAAGACAAGGCCAAAACCATAAAAAAGGAGATCAGACTAATCTTACGAGCTCCAGACTTCTCAATACGACATCTGGCACGAATCATAGGTCTGCTCGCCTCATCCATCCAGGCAATATTTCCAGGCCCGAGGACGGGCGTTACAGAGACTCAAAGGCTCCTATCTCTGTGCTGGCCACACATACGAAATGCGACTCATTATGGACGCAGAGTCCAGGGAGGAACTAGCTTGGTGGCTCGCCCACATGGAGGCCTGGAATGGCAGAGCGATATTCGGGGCAACACCAGACATGATTATAGAGTCGGCGCCAGCTCATATGGCTGGGGCGCACGCTGTGGAGATATTACTACCGGTCGCAGATGGTCGGAGCAAGAAACATGGCTCCAAATCACCTGCTTGGAACTCCTGGCGGGATCATTCGCCATCCGCAGCCTGTGTCAGCGACAATGTGTCAGCGGTGAGATACATAAACCACTTGGGGGGCACAAAATCAAAGATGTTGACCATCCTCGCCAAAGAGTTTTGGCACTTCTGTCTCCGCAACAACATCTCCATGATTGCGGAACACATTCCGGGGCTGGAAAACTCCACAGCAGATTGGAACTCCAGATACCTCAGGGACTCGGGAGATTGAAGCTACACAGACAGACTTTTCTTCAACTACAAGAACTGTGGGGTCAACTGGACATCAACCTATTTGCTTATCGGTTGAACACGCAACTCCCAAAGTTTTACAGCTGGAGACCAGGCCCGGCAGCTCTAGCGACCGATGCATTCCTACAAGTATGGCCACAGACAAGGCATTATGCATTCCCACCGTTCAACCTCATACCTCGGACTCTCATCCATCTCAGACGGTACAAAGGTTCCTTGGTATTGGTTACCCCATTATGGCGGACACAGACGTGGTTCTCCAGACTGCTGGAGATGTCAAAAGATTTCCCTCGATTGCTCCCGAACCTGCCAGAGTTGCTGACCGACCCGGATGGGAACTCGCATGACTTAGTGGACAGAGGTCTGTTACGCCTCATAGCTTGGCTCCTTTCAGGGGACCCTGGACCATCCCTGACGTTCCACAGGCAACGCTCAAGCTTTTGGCAGAGGCGTGGGCACCAGGCACTAGAAACACTTACCATTCAGCATGGAGATCATGGTCTAGCTGGTGCCTGGCAAGGGAAGTGGATCCCATATCTGCCCCTCTGAGTAAGATACTACATTTCCTCACATCTATGTTTGAAGCAGGAAAAGCATATCGTACGATTAATGTAAACAGATCGGCTATAGCAGCAGGCCATCAGGGGTTTACGGGAAATACAGCAGGAAACCACTCCTTGACTTGTCGACTCATGAAAGGAATTAGACTTTCGAGACCTCCAACTGCCAGGTATTTGGCCTTCTGGTATGTCAACATAGTCCTCAATTTCTTAGACTCGTGGCCGACAAATCAAGAGCTCTCACTTCAGAAACTTTCTGCAAAATTACTCATCCTCCTGTGTTTATTTGCATGTAAACGGGTTTCAGATGTCAGGGCCTTGGACTGGAATGCCATCAATTTTCAATCGGGCAGAGTGTTATTTAACATTTCACGAAGAACTAAGACCTCAACTAAACAAGTGTTCTATCCAGGTTTCCCTAACAAACCTAATCTGTGTCCTGTACTATTTCTGAAGGCATATCTGGACTACACGGCTACCCTTCGGTCTCCACAGGAAGGCGCATTATTTATTTCCCTTCGCAAACCACAGCTCCCAGTCTCATCTCCCATATTGGGCCGCTGGACAAGATGGATGCTTTCCACAGCAGGGATTGATGTATCGAGTTTTTCACCTCATTCTGTAAGAGGGGCGAAGGCTTCCAAGGCTTCGACGATAGGTTGTCGCTTGGAGGATATCATGAAAGCGGTCTAATGAGTCTACGTTTAGGGACTTTTATTGTCAACCTATTGAGCATTTTTCTTCAAGGATTATCGATCAGCTTTGAAATTGCATATATACGAGCCTCCGTGTCTATAATAAAATTCCAAGATTTTACTATTTACATGACGTAAAGTCATGATTTTATTAAGGACACGGAGGCGAGTATTATTCCCTCCCGCCCAACCGCAGAAGGTGGATACAGTTATTTATTTCTGGTCCAATAACTACGGTAAGTCACATACGACATGTTTGAATTATTTCATAGTTAAAATTTTAAGGTAGGATACTTGGATTTATGATTATGTTGTTCAAAGATATACAAATAGTCGAAAGATAAGGTTTTACCACATATTTGTTTTTCTTTGCAGCCTAAATGGTGATACGGATAATCTCGTTATTAACTGATTGGATGTTATTGGACGTTAATTCGTTCTATGGAAGGTTGCAGACAGAAAGAGGAGGAGCAACAGATGACAGCTTCCTTTCATATGGACACATTAAGATTTAAATGTTAATGTTTAAAGTTTTTTTCATTTTCTCAACTTTTTCTTGCTGCTGAGGGAATAAATAAGAAAGAGAATGCGTATATACATGCCTCCGTGTCTTTAATAAAATCATGACTTTACGTCATGTAAATGTTAAAATCTTGGAATTGCTTTACAATTCCAGGTTTACTGAACACACCACTATTTTATGAAAAAAAATCTTATTTCAAAATGTTATTCTCTCTGAATTGTAGATATATCTTCATAACATAATTTATTTTCTGAGAAGTTATGGAAGTGGCACCTCAGTTCTTCAGGGAACCAAAATGTATCCACCTGCCAAATTTCCAATGACTTTTTGTTCGCATTAGTTACTTCAACCTCCTAATATTTCCCCCCTCACTCCCTGACATTTACATACAGAGAATTATGCAAATCTTGTCTTGCTTGTCTTGTGCTTTTTAATTTTTTTATTTACATTTTATTACTTTCTAACCTGAAGAACAAGCAAACAAGTATTAAAATAAAAAAACGATATAAGTTTATAAGCACAAAATAGCTAATAAAATACATACAGTACAAATTTATCTTGCAGAAAATACAAATAGTTTGACGTTGCTTCCCCAATACAATTTATTCCACTCCAGTCATTGCACAGGAAGACAGCAATCCGCTCTCTTTTGTAGGTCATGTTAGATGAATACTTGGATGAGCACAAATGACCCTGGAGGGTACTTTTTCCATCTAGACAGTTTGCAGAGTGACAGTAATATACGTACTTTGATGGAATGTAGAGAAAGGGGGTGGTTTACATTACAAAACTTCAAGTTAAATGTAGACTTGACAATTACCCTTTAATTTTTGTACAGAAACCTGCCACCTTAAGATACCTGCAATTTGTACATTACATTATCTGCTTGAGAATGCAATGTACACCTTACATTGGTGTAGGACTCTTAGCATAGCAATGTTCAGTTGAACTCTCAATAGAAAAAATCTTATTTTTTTTTGTTATTTATTTTTTCCCACAAATCAGACAGGCTACAAATTAGTTTAGTGATAACACGCTATTGCATTGTACTGTCATGATGTATAATTAAGGGACACTATAATGGAGATGACCAATCTATAAATACGAATACTCTAACAACAGTTCAGTTCCAGAACCAGCTCTCTAAGAACTATGTTATATACATTTTTTTTGCCAGATTGAGCATTGGGTATTTAATTTGTTTCTGTATCCTTGAGTGTAAGTACTTTGTTTTTGTGTGCAGGAATTATTGCATAAATTATACTAATGAGATAATGAGAATTATAATTATTTCTACAGCGCCAATATATTCTGCAGTGCTCTATATTAGTAAACAAGACAAACATTTAATTGAAAACAAAATGTGTATGACATACGCAAATAGTAAGTGAGGAGGACCCTGCCCAAACGAGGTCACAGTCTAACGAGATGAAGGACAAATACACAAAGGGAAGTAAGAAAAGCTCTAAGATTAACATGTTGTACTATAGAATATCCTTTTATGAAGGATGCAGCATAATGGCTAAGAGGTCGTATGGTCACATGAAAGACATCAGTGTCTACAATTGTGACTGTCATTTGGTTTAGTCTTCACTGGGGTGTTATTTTAGGTTTTAAGATATCTTGATTCTTATAGCAATTTCAAGTGTTTTTGAACCTCTTTGAGCGTGCATCCATCTTTTCGCTATGTTTGATGTAAACTTGGTAAATGAGGAGGCCTTTGTTGCTTCAGATCTTCCAGACATAAAGCTTAAATTATGAAGAGTGAACATTTACACATCTTTTGCTAATCTCTATCCTAGCACATTCCATTGGCACTCTACAAATTGCTGAATGACCCAAACGAGCAAATAACACATAAAGTGTCCTGATACATTAACATCACAGACATGTTTCAACATTCATGGTTTTATATGTTTTATGAATTGGCTGCAAATCCTCATTTCTACATAGTGGCATCAGCTTGTAGATTATTTTATAACGCATAGAAAATCTGAAAGCAGTGTTTCAGAAGTCTGCCACAATGAGGAAAAAAAATGTAAAATGTAACTAGTCTATTCTACGATAGATACAAGTACTATAGAAAAGGAGCATGGGTTAGCTCATATCCTAGTATTTTAATGAACGATCTCACAGCAGTATCAGGAACAGGAGGATGCTTCATTTCTGAATAATTGTTAGGGTGGGAATAAAATATTTCCACACTTACAGCAGTTTTGTACCAATCTCATGCTGCCTTATTGCGTCCACATAAATACTGGGAATAAACACTGAATTAATAAACAATGCAACCAACAAAGGGTGGCTCTGCCTGTGTAAGTATGAATGCTATTTAATAGCTGACATACAGCAATTTAACCATTGAGGAATCACGAGAACCAAAGGGAATAGTTATTTCATTATCTGTTACACTTTCAAAATACCGGATGCTATGTTTTTCTTGGTAACACCATCACGCTCCACTGGCTATTTTGTATGAAAATATGGCACAGTTTTAAAATCATAAATGTGACACTGTTATGGATTACATCTCAAGAGGATGAAGGGAATGGATTTGACTTGTAATATGATACTTGTTTATAAATTTCTACCTAACAGTGCTTCCACCTACCTTCCCACCATACACAAGTATGTCTCATCCAGTCCCTACGCTCTATTGAAGACCTGAGACTATCATCTGATCATACTAACACCTCTGACACACATGTTCAAGATTTCTCTAGGGCTTCACCGTACCTATTAAACTCCTATCCCTTCCCTTACTCCATTACCAAAAAATCACTGAAAACGAACTTATTTTGGAAGGCATATCAATTAAACAACTATTAACGGCTTTCCCTCTCAACGGCTTCCTCTCCTGCAACCGGTTTATGAAAAATGTATTACCTCCTCTACCAACCTACTTTTCCCATACATGAAATACATCTTACCATTACTTGTCTCCCTTTTCCCCCCTCCCCCCAGACAGTAAGATCGTTTGAGCAGGGCGCTCAACACCCTCTGTACCTGTGCATCAATTTGTCTTGTTGCAAATAGTTGTCTGTTAGTCCACCTATTGCACAGCGCTGCAGAATTTGTTGTCATTCTATAAATATAAAATAATAATAATAATATTATCAACCCTTCTGCCCTATACACGGGAAACAATTTCCAGGGTTATTGAATCGTTTTGGAAATGTAAATGCAAACTGTATTTATGGTTGTAATTAGGAAGAGCCAATTGAATCAAATTAAACCACTTAAAACAAATAACTTTTTTATTCATATTTTGTTATATGAGTGCTTAAATTATTCTTTAATAAATTGTATTGAAATGCCTGCGCTGGGAAACATAATTTAAATGAACAGCAATATGTAAAATTGAAGAATGAAAAAAATGTTTTGGTTTGCCTTGCAGTCTTCTTAGGAAACTAAACAAAATGCTGCTCAGTAAATGCATTCTTCATGTATGTTTAAATCAAAGCCATTTCACCGTGACTGTTATTTGCGAATATTTTTAAAACAATGTGCCTGTAAGACAAGCTATTATAGAGTTGTCACAGACCAGAAGTGCACTCCAGACACCATAACTTGATTTAAGTATGTACTGCAGCATAAGCCATACTTCTTCGGGAATATGGAGCACAACAATGAAAGTTCTCGGAAAATAAAAAATATTTTATATAACACAATGTGCTTAATAACTTTGCCTTTGGTAGAACATGAATTGCAGTTGGCCCCTAGATCCATTGGTCTATGGAACTTAGCACCCCTATGACCACTTCCATTTAACTATCATATTACCGTATATTCTGCTTTTTTTTTGCTTTTTTTAAAGGAATTATTTTTTATTTTATTTTTTTAAATATATTTAGTAGTAAGTATTGCTTAATGGTTATGTTATTTATCTGAGCTCTGATACCTTAAGGTAACATTTATTATTCCAATACATTATGCAATACACTATTATTTTAAGTTTATGATTTGAAATGTATAAACAGGAAAACACTGTGTCCTACTGATTACAGTCCACAAATATTTATTTACGTCCATTAGTTGCGCCATTTCACATTTTTCATACTTTTATTGATTCATAGAATTCAAAATGCCAGTCATAGTAAAAGACTTGGAAAGGTTTCTATGGAAACCCTAAGACAAATTTGAAAATATTTGATAGTAAAGTAAAGCAAATGCAACATTTCCTCTGTAACATTCCTATATAAAAATAATATATATCTGTTATCGCTTGCAATAATGATTTAGAAAATGTATTAAGCAATACTTACTGCACTTGATATTGATTTCCTCTTAAAAGCATACAATGGATTTCAATAAATAATATTAAGACTTTGCCTCTATTAAAGAAAGACAAAGTTCCTCTGTGAATTTAATAGCACAGTAAAACATTGGGATTCGAATAATGTACAACGTTAGAGCGGAGAGACCGAGAAGGGACATACCTATGGATCTGTGAGGAGATATAAGAGGGGCAAGAGTTGTTCCGTGCTTTATAGGTGTGAGTTAGTACCTTGAATTGACTCCTATAGCATACAGGAAGCCAATGTAAGGACTGGCAGAGGGGTGAGGTGTGAGAGAAACGACTAGAGAGGAAAATCAGTCTAGCAGCAGCGTTCATTACGGACTGTAGGGGTGCAGTACAGCTTTTGGGAAGACCAATCAGGAGAGGGTTACAATAATCCATGCGGGAAATTACTAGAGCATGGACAAGCTCCTTGGTAGTATCTGGTGCAAGAATGGGGCAGATGCGGGCTATGTTTTTAAGATGGAATCTACAGGATTTGGCAACATGCTGGATGTGAGGCTCAAAGGTGAGACCAGAGTCAAGTATGATGCCAAGACAGCGCGCTTGCAAGGATGGACTGATGTTGGTACCACAAACTTGAAGGGAGAGTGAAAGAGGAGGATCAGTATTAGGAGGAGGAAAGACAAGGAGCTCAATTTTTGAGAGATTGAGTTTCAGAAAGCGGGAGGACATCCAGTCAGAGATGGAAGAAAGGCAAGCAGTGACACGTTGCAGGACGGCAGGGGAGAGGTCCGGGGAGGAGAGATATAGCTGGGTGTCATCAGCGTACAGGTGGTAGTGGAATTCAAAAGAGGTAATAAGTTTGCCAAGAGAGGCAGTATAAAGAGAAAATAGAAGGGCACCAAGGACGGAGCTTTGAGGGACTCCAACCGAGACAGGGCGAGGGGAGGAGGTATCATTAGAAAAAGAGACACTGAATGAGCGTTGGGAGAGATAAGAGGAAAACCACGAGAGGATAGAGTCACAGAGACCAAGCGATTGAAGAGTTTGAAGGAGAGCATGATCAACGGTGTCAAAGGCCGCTGAGAGGTCAAGAAGAATTAGTATGGAGTAGTGGCCTTTGGATTTAGCTGCGATTAGGTCGTTAGTAACTTTGATAAGGGCAGTCTCTGTAGAGTGGAGAGGGCGGAAGCCAGATTGAAGGGGGTCAAGGAGAGAGTTGGAATTGAGGAAATGAGACACACGGGTAGAGACAAGTCTTTCCAGAAGCTTTGAGGAAAAAGGGAGCAGGGATATGGGACGGTAGAGAGGGTGGATGGGTCGAGGGATGTTTTTTTTAGTATAGGTACTACGGTGGCATGTTTAAGGTCAGCAGGGACGATGCCAGAAGAGAGCGAGCAGTTGAAGATGTGTGTTACAGAAGGCACGAGACAAGTGGAGAGTGATCTGATAAGGTGAGATGGGACAGGATCGAGCGGGCAAGTGGTGGGGCGAGAGGAGCAAAGAAGAGCCTCTTGGTCAGTAGCTGGGGAGAATGTCTGAAGGGTAAGAAAGGCATGATCTATGTGTGATTGAGAAACAGAAAGGCAAGGAGGGGAGAATTCTTTCCTTAGCTGTTCAATCTTGTCAGTGAAGTAACATGCAAAGTTATCAGCAGTAAGGTTAGTTTTGGGGGTGGCCACAGCAGGGCGAAGAAGAGAATTAAAGGTGTCAAAGAGACGCCTGGGGTTGTGGCAACATGAACTAATGAGAGAGGAAAAATAGGACTGTTTGGCAAGGGCAAGGGCTGCACTGTATGAACACAATATGAATCTATAATGGGGAAAGTCTGATTGGGTACGAGACTTCCTCCAGGAGCGTTCAGCACAACGGGAGCATCTTTGCAGGTAGCGCGTTGATTTAGTATGCCATGGTTGGGGGCGGGTCCTCCTTGAGGTGCTTGTTTGGAGTGGCGCTGCAGTGTTCAAGGCAGATATACAATTGGGTCTCTATCAAAAAAGGATTAAGAATAATTGCTGCTTTCAAAATAATCCTCAACATGGACCTTCTGCATGTAACTCTTTATTTACAAAAGTGACATGTGCTTGTTTTATTACGACCATAAAACAGTAAGAACCAAAATCCCAGGAATAGATTTTGATATATTTTATTTGTCAGGTTAATGATAATTAGCCATATATAATGCTACGAGGTGAAATTTGCACATCGTGAGCATTGTGTTTTAAATACTGCGCTGGGTTTATTTTTGCCCTTTAGGGGGTAAGTTTATCTTCAGGGGTTTCTTTTTTCCTCCTTCTAATAGTCATAAATGCATGGACATTTGGCCACACTAAATAAATAGCGGAAAGGTTCAAATTGCTCAGAACTCTTAATGTGTCCCCATAGGGGGCTTGTTCATTGAACAGAATGTTGTACTGCAATGCAGAAGTATGTGGAACAGCGCATTCTATCTTTAGTGTCAAACTCAAGAAGGATGGTTCTACTTGAGTTACAACTGTTCATACCGTATCGGAGAAATTCAGTTTTATTTAGCTGGTATGAGTTATTTGTCATGTGTTATCTTGTTAAACTCAAAGTGTATATTTAATTTTTTCACAGTTTCTCAATTTGATACAAGTTTACAAAGTTCACATTTTAGAATTACTTCCAATTCGCAATGGACAAAATATATTTCTTATTTTTCGAAATTAAACATATTGGAACTAGATGGATAGATATTTGCCATTGCTTTGTTAATGGGGTGCTGCAGGCTGGAGATAACCTCCATCTGTTTATGCTTTTGAAATTTGAATATGCAACATAATTTAAAGAAAAATAACTATAAAAATGAAAATATACTTACATATGAGTTTACTAATGCATGCTGCTCAGTCAAACGACGGACAAGTAAGCAAATTACCAACATATAATTGTCATTGCCCACTTGCCCAATGTGCATCCCAGCAAGCAGCCTGAAGAAGTCAGTAGCAAGGGTTCATTATAATGGTTCCTCTTCCTGAGGAACTAATCAGTAATGCAACGTGGCTTCATGTGCAATTCTCTACAGGAGTTTTAGGCGGCAGGATAATGTATGATAACCTGTGTTTCAGTTTGCGATTTATATTGATCACAACCTGAACTGTCAGTTATGATTACAAATCCCTCCTTGCACAGTTTTTCTAAGGAAGTATTTCATAGCCTTGTACACACAACACCAGGTCACAGAAGTGCTGTATAATAGACTTGTGCAGGGAGGAAAGAAAACGAACAGGACTGACAGACATATACAGATATACTTACATATGTGCCTGGTAGTCCTCTCATTGTCATGCTGACTGTCTTCTAGAAGCTTAGCTCATTGACCAGTGTTACCAACGGCTGAGCTGTGTATCTATGGCGGTAATAGGGATATACCTTAGGATTAGGAAGTGTGGCTAAAGAGACTAGCTCATGGTGAAGAGTTTTGTTAAACTTTTTGTTTTTTATGTTGCCAAAAATACAACATTCTACCTAAAACCTAAAACCTATCAAATGCATTGACCCTTTGTAAAACCTATCAAATGCATTGATTCAGTGAGATGTTATACAGAGATCATGTTATCAAATTCTTTTCTTAAAGATCTTGTCATCCACTGGATGGTACTATTGAGTCAGAATAGTTAAAATCAAGGAATGTATTCCCTAACTTTTTAATTTATTATTAAAGGGATCCTATAGTGCCAGGAAAACAAACCCGTTTTCCTTGTGTAGGTACCCCGAGTGTCCATTTAAGGCACAAATGGTGCAGAAGCTCAGAAAGGGGTCAACAGGTGGAACCCATCTATGTTCAATTCATTGTGCCTCTGGTTGCTGGTCTAACCTTGTACTTCAAAAGAAAATGCTGACCTTGGCTGGTACAGTAAGTCTCAACTTTTATGATTACATTTCTCTCATTATGACCAATTTTTCACTAGTTTATCCACACATTTGGTCCCTGCTGTCCCTAACATCCTTCCTCCAGACTGCCACAAGGCGAGAAAGGTTTTTTTTCAGGATAGTTAATAAAATAATACTTTTTATCTTAAAGGGACATGCATCACCTGACAATGTTTTTTTAAATGAGTAAGCAAACACTTTTAAACAAATATAAAAAACAAAATAAAGCAAGAAAAACATTGAAAAGTATGTAATACATGTTTCTAAATGTACTATAAACAATAGTATGCTGATTATTACTGATTGTATTTATAATTTCAATATATTTGGAAATAAATTTGTTTTAAAACCTCATTTACCCTCATCTCCATATTGTATCCTGGTTTAAGAGAGGTGGTGACAGTCTACAAATTGACACAATATCTGCATACTTAGAGCCAGTTATTTAAAAGGCTCTAAGAAAGGTGAGCACTTATTTTATCTGTACCTATTATAAACACCTAATAATTCGTGAAATACTGCACCCAGAAGTTCCTTGTATCTGTTTCTTTTTTCATTTATTATATATGGACCTGCATGAACAAGGAGAAACTTGCTAATAGAAGTTAATGCTTGCCACCTTAAAGGCACAAGAGCGAAAGAGTTTAGAGCCTATATCCATAAAAAAAGGCTCTAAAAATGTGAGTTAATTTTCACTCACTGCAAAAAATTGCACCTCCAATTATATATAGTATTGTGCTATGTTGTGTTCCTTTCTCTTTTTTTTATATGTTCCCACATTTATATCCCCCAATAATACCAAGAGGTAAGTGTGTGTTATATGTACTATACTCACGAGAGGTGGTGGAAACACCAACCAAACACATAGTTATTGTTTTTGGTGATTACTATAAGCTTAGTCAGATTGCATTGTTGGACATGCCTTAAAGCACGGGGAGTTTCTTCAACCACTCCCCCTAATCACCCACTAATCCAGTCCACACAAGTCCACTAATGATAATATAGGACATTACTGTCTAGCTGCATCAAGCTATTCATACTCCCTGCACAGACTAACAATGCAGGGAGAGAGAAACACAACACCAGAACCTGTTCTGCATAAATCACACTGATCAGACTGATTCTCCTCTCCCCTTGTCAGGATGTTGCAATTTATTATTATTTATTTATTAAAAATTCTTAAGAAACGCAGTCTTATTACCCATAGGGTCTCGATGCGCATACCAGCAATCAAAAACAAGCAAAACAATATCCAGCACACAACAGCATTATAATCACATGCATTTGAACCAGGTTAAAAATTTCATGTCATCCCGTATGCCTGAGCAAATAAAACTGTTTTTAAGCTCCGGCGGAACTTCAATAGATCATTCTCAAGTCTTAATGTCAGAGGCAGGGAGTTCCAAAATTGCGCTCCCTGAACATCACTCGTCCTCCCTCCGCACTTTTTCTTTTTAAAATTTGGAATCTTCAATAAGGCTAAATCAGCCGATCTCAAGGATCGACTGGGAGCATAGCGTGTGAATTTATCCTTCAGATAGTCTGGTCCCATACCGTGGATTGCCTTATATACCAAACAACCATTTTTAAACAGAACCCGTTCACGAACGGGCAGCCAGTGCAGGGCTTTTAAAGATGGAGTGATATGGTCATTGCGGGCCACACCCGTAAGTAGCCTTGCAGCTGCGTTCTGTATCAACTGTAGCTTGTGTATGATGTTCTGAGGCAGTCCAAGGTACAGGACATTGCAGTAGTCCAATCGGCTACCGATGATGGCGTTGACCACCGAGATTTGATCGGAGGGGGCAATAAATCTAAAAATAGACCTCAGAAGCTTCAGGTGGTAGTGGCAAGAGCTTACCACCTGATTGATCTGGAGCTTCAGTGTCAACCTAGAGTCGAAAATGACTCCCAGATCTCTGACCTTGGTGGCAGGACTCGGAGATGGAGAAAACGAGTCCGGCCATGAGGGAAAGATACTATTCACCTCCTGGTTACTGAAGATGATGCATTCAGTTTTGGAGCCATTGAGTTTTAAATAATTGGCTCCCATCCACGACTGGATATCCTGTAGGCAGGAAGAAAGATTGATTTGATCCTCCTTTTTCTTGGCCAGGCGAAAGTACAACTGGGTATCGTCGGCATAGATATGATAGGGAAGCATGTGGCGGCGGATGATATGGGTCAGTGGCCTCATATAGATGTTAAACAGGATTGGAGATAAAGCCAAACCCTGGGGGACTCCACACGTCAGGGCGATGTTAAGAGATCTTCCAACTGTACATGTGTGACTGTCAGGCATGCCCAACACACCTTTACAGCATTCCTAGGGACAAGGCACTGATTGGCTAGATTAGTGCTTTCCCTGGAGTGGGTATGGAAAGCATAGGAAAGAAGAAGCAGGTAAATATGGCAAATAAAATCATATTCACCTGCTTTTTTCACCCTGAATAATGAGGCATCTGTCTCTTTCAAAGCTAAACCATTTAAACGAGAAAGTTCTCAAAATGAGGCATGTCCCTTTAATGCGTGGCCAGTGATGGGTTGAGAGTTGCAGCTGATGCTCTTAGGCTATCAGTTCTGCCTGGCAAAACCTTTCTTGTATTGTAACTGCCAGAAGGAAGGATGTCAGGAGGCACTGGTGTTAGGCACCAGGGGACCAATTTCGGGGTTAAATCATTGGTATACTGTTTAACCCATGAAGGAAAAAGTACACTCAGGCATTCCTGTCACCACAACAACTTCAATAAACTGAAGTTGCTATGAGTGTGGAAATATTCCTTTACATTCTTTAGTAATTTACCAAATTGTTTTATGTCCCCATTGAACAACAATACCGGAACGTATGGCACTGTTTAATTAAACTTGTGGAGCTATTGTGTTTACATTAGGCATAATGTTTGCCTTATTATATTCATATGTTACAATATTACTTTTGTGAGTCATTGCTCTTGCACTATAATTGATTATAACTTTAACTTTAGCTGTGCCCATTGTCAGGATTACAGAATGATCCAGCACGTAGAATTGTATAACACAGAGGACTGATAGGTAACGTAAACCGGACCTTAGAATGGCCGGACTAACATACCAAAGAATAGTCAGGAATAGCCGAGGTCAAGGGAAACAGAAAGAGACACAACGATAAGGAAAAGCCAGGAGTCAAGGATGCCAGAAAACAGGGAAGTCAAAAACAATGCCAAAGTCAAATAACCAGAATTACCAGAATCAATAACGCGTTCTCGGACAACCACAAGGGAAACCATGACAGGGCACTGAGCAGGAGGAGAACTGGGCCTAGATACCACTCCTCTAGATCTGATAGGCTGTAACCGGCCTTTGACCCCAAAGCAGTTAACAGGTTCCCATTTGTATTATTGCTGCTCAGCATTACCCTTCTGTGGATTTGGTTGCTGCTCGGCACAACTTTTCCTGTGTGGACAGTAAATGTCATTAACCACATTTTTATAAGTGGATGAATACGTGACACCCATAAAGCACTGATCATTTAAGATCATCAGTAAAACAGATTGTTAAATCAGCAGCAGTGACTTCCTAGTTAGGAAGAATTCAAATCACTGATTTGTAGAAAATAAAGGAACTTCAGACATAAACATTGCTTTTTTTTTTTTTCTTCCAAATTTTTAATGCACTAGCTAATATAATAAATTAAACAATTGGTCTAATCCAAGCAGTCAATTGACAATCAGTCACAGTGATCACTAGGTAGAAATAAGCCCATACAAGTTTGTTCATAAATTACGTTCTATGTATTATAATGACATCTACATGTTATAGACCTGATTATTGTTGAGATAACTACAATAAAAGACACAATTAAAGGATATAAAGTTATATTTGAGCGTCAACTCCTCATTGCTAAGGTTTTCAATTTTATTAAGCTAGGAGTGAAATATACAATATTATGTTAACTATACTACATACATTTTATGCTGTATTTTCCATCTCTTTTATATGTTTGCAAGTTTTGGCAAAATTGTTGTCACTGCTTCCAAGTAAAATGAGCAAAACTCATATTAAGGCAAACAGAAACTGCTTTGTAAAGAGGTTCAGAAGCTTTGGACTTGTCTGTAAGCCCCCTGTAGTGAAAGGAGACCCTTCTGCCCTTTAGAGCACAAGTAAAACACATTAAAGTGTTCAGTGCTTCTGTGTCAGTTAGTCCATAAATTGATGAAAAGGTTATTTTGCTCCCCTCACTAGCCTAAAAGAAAACTCACACTGTGTTCACAGAGAAAGATACAGTGACACTTTCAACATCACTAAGCAAATCCTAGTAACATCTCTGGGTTCCGGTAGCTAAAATTCCGCTTAAGTGAAGACATGAAGATCAGAACCTGATAAGGAGAGGCTGGTGAAGGTGTTCATAAATTGTAAACTACAGAGACAATATATGAATGTTGAGTTGAAAAAACAGTTGCACAAGATTTTGCGCACATAAATTTACATACTAATGTTTGTGAGACCACATAGATTCTATAAATGATTAAAAGTTTGATTTAAACATAACAATGTAAATCAGTCTTTGTTAAATGTAGAGTAAATAAAACCTCTATAAATATTAGATTTGTGCTGCATTTAAATTACACTTTAATGGGAATATATGTCTATTCCAAGTTTAAGAATTTACCTTTTTAAAGTTGATACATACGTAACGTATACACAGCATTTAATAACAACGCAGTATGCATTCATATTTTACATCTATATCCTCACAGAGATGTTATACAGAGATCATGTTATCAAATTCTTTTCTTAAAGATCTTGTCATCCACTGGATGGTACTATTGAGTCAGAATAGTTAAAATCAAGGAATGTATTCCCTAACTTTTTAATTTATTATTAAAGGGATCCTATAGTGCCAGGAAAACAAACCCGTTTTCCTGCCACTTTTGGCTCTTGGAGAGCCCCCCTCCCTCGGGGCCCCCCTTCCTCGGCGCTTAAGGGGTTAAAACCCCTTCAGCCACTTACCTTAATCCAGCACCGGGCTTCCTCAGCACTGATGACCTTTCCTCCCCCACCAAAGTCAGCTCCTGAGTGAAGCCGAATGCACATTGCGCAGCCAGAGACGCGCCCATTACTCAATGCTTTCCTATGGGGATCTTATCTGACTCTGGACTCTGTGATGTAATATAACATGGAATTCATATTTGGGGTAATTAATTTCATTAATAGTTGCAAATTTATAAAATGTAGGCCCTATGAGATATTGTAGACTATACATACTAGAGGTGCCAGTAATTCTTGGAAAGTAGCTCAAATTAACTAAACTATACAGATATATATCACAGCATCTGCTACACCTCTCTGGAACATGCCTTTCACTGAAGACCTATAATTCACTCAAATCTTGAAGGTCTTGTAACAAGCCATATTTTCTAGTCTTACTGAATACAGCAACATTGTAGAAATCTTGTTTTATTTTTAACTAGCCTGTACTCTCATCACAGAGAAAATCTAATCTGTATAATGAGCTACTGCAAACCACAAAAATCTATGTGTAAATAGCTGGCATTTGCCGAGAGGAGGAACATCAATGTGGGAAATTAAAAAGAATGAAAATGTGATATAAGTTAATTGGCCTATTTTCCATTCCAGGTGTCTTGTGATAACTCAAAACTCATCTCTTTAGGAAAATGTATTCCCTTTACACCAATCTGCCCTTATCACTCCTTAAACAACCTCTCCATTCCATAACACTCACATCTTCCACAGTGCTGTTTCTCTCTCGACCTTTAACATGTTGGGTTTATTGGTTTTATACCCCATTTCTAGATTGCAACCTCATTTAAGCAGGGCTCTTCTAGTTACATATTCTTGATTTTACTTAAGAGAACAACTCAACTTTATACATTGGTGCTGTAAGATTAATTAATTACAAATATGTAGCACTGCTGGTTTAACATAGGCTTATTTGCCTTACTACAGTATCTCACAAAATATTCTTTTCATGTGACAACACTGAAGAAATGACACTCTGCTACAATGTAAAGTAGTAAATGTACAGCCTGTATAACAGTGTAAATTTTTTGTCCCCTCAAAATAACTCAACACACAGCCATTAATGTCTAAACCATTGGCAACAAAAGTGAGCACCCACCTAAGTGGAAACATGGCACCTCATGGCAGAGAACTCTCTGAGGAGTTAAAAAAAAGAATTGTTGCTCTACATAAAGATGGCCTACGCTATAAGAAGATTGCCAAGACCCAGAAACTGAACTGCAACATGGTGCGCAAGACCATACAGCGGTTTTACAGGACAGGTTCCACTTAAATCAGGCCTCGCCATGGTCGACCAAAGAAGTTGAGTGCACGTGCTCAGCATCATATCCAGAGGTTATCTATGGGAAATAGACGTATGAGTGTTGCCAGCATTGCTGCAGAGGTTGAAGGGGTGGGGGGTCAGCCTGTCAGTGCTCAGACCATACGCCATACGCTGCATCAAATTGGTCTATATGGTTGTTGTCCCAGAAGGAAGCCTCTTCTAAAGATGATGCACAAGAAAGCCCACAAACAGTTTGCTGAAGACAAGCAGACTAAGGATATGGATTGCTGGAACCAAGCCCTATGGTCTGATGAGACCAAGATAAACTTATTTGGTTCAGATGGTGTCAAGCGTGTGTGGCGGAAATCAGGTGAAGAGTACAAAGACAAGTGCGTCTTGCCTACAGTCAATCATGTTGGTGGGAGTATCATAGTCTGGGCCTGCATGGGAGCTACCGGCACTGGGGAGTTACAGTTCATTGAGGGAACCATGAATGCCAACATGTACTGTGACATACTGAAGTAGAACATGATCCCCTCCCTTCGGAGACTGGGCCGCAGGGCAATATTCCAGCATGATAAGAACCCCACACACCTCCAAGACGACCACTGCCTTGCTAAAGAAGCTGAAGGTAAAGGTGATGGACTGGCCAAGCATGTCTCCAGACCTAAACCCTATTAAGCATCTGTGGGGCATCCTCAAATGGAAGGTGGGGGAATTCACGGTCTCTAACATCCACCAGCTCTGTGATGTTGTCATGGAGGAGTGGAAGAGGACTCCAGTGACAACCTGTTAAGCTCTGGTGAACTCCATGCCCATGAGAGTTAAGTCACTGCTGGAAAATAACGGTGGTCACACAAAATATTGACACTTTGGGCCCAATTTGGGCATTTCCACTTAGGGGTGTACTCACGTTTGTTGCCAATGGTTTAGACATTAAGGGCTGTGTGTTGAGTTATTTTGAGGGGACAGCAAATTTACACTGTTATACAGGCTGCACACTTACTACTTTACATTGTAGCAGAGTGTAATTTCTTCAGTGTTGTCACATGAAAAGATATAATAAAATATTTACGAAAATGCAAGGGGTGTACTTTTTGTGAGATACTGAACATGCATATGTCACACTTCATTTAAAAAAAAATACTTAAATTAAAGGTGGAGTTTGTGTTACTCTTTTTCTCTTTTCTCAACAGTTTTTTTTAGTATATGTATATATATATATATATATATATATATATATATATATAAACATATACTAAAAAAAACTGTATCAATTAGTCAATTTATATATATGAAAGAAGAGCTAGAAAGATGTGGTCAGTGAAGGCAGTAGTAGTCCCAGTAGTGATAGCAGCACTCGGGGCAGTGATCCCCAAGTTGGGAAAGTGGCTTCAACAGATTCCAAGTGGGACATCTGAGATCGTTGTCCAAAAGAGTGCAGTTCTAGGAACAAAAAAAATGCATTTCTTCATTCAAAACTTTAGCGGAAACAATGTAGGGGGGAGCACTGGCAGAGGGCGCTTACACAGTTTGTCCCTCACTGGCACTTCCTTTAGAGGCTGATTTTGTATTACCCTTTTCCTCTAGTCCCAAGCTTTCTTTACTTAGTTTAATGTTGTCATAAATATTACCATTTAAAAATCAAGCCAACGCAAATCTGCGGTGAGCCTCGAATGAAAGAAAAAACAATGTGCATTGGTGAGAAATGGTTCATTTAGAACATAATCTCTGCTTCCAAAAGGAAAAAAAAAGACATTTTAACAGAGCCAAAATCTATGTATAAGAAATCTAAAAGTGTAAATTCTATATGTATGTTTTTCTTATGATTTACAGATATTATACTTTGTAAGGACATATAGCTTTCCATTTAAAAAAAATGAATTTGCACATATAGACAATGCTTGCAATATATTCTAAACCGTATTTGCAAGTCGTTTCCAAACATGACATTCTGTTTATCTTTTCAAGATTTGATTGTCTACATTAGTTTTATGATACGTATATATTGTTTCTTGATTACATTTTACGATAATGTAAACCTTGTTAAAAGTACAATAACTACAAATAAAAGCATGTTCTTGTCAGTCTGTCCTTCTGCTATATCTATGCATTCTGAAATGCATTTTATTATATATATATATCATTATTATAGACAAAACAGAGAAGAAAAGAAGAGAAGAAAAACGCAGCATTAAGGAGCCTTGGAAGGCATGACAACATGTATCCATGGATACAGAAACTCTTGACCAATATGAACAATTAAGTATATATAGCTGCATTATGTCAGCTGTGTATGACTACATAGAGGTCGAGTGATCATGTTAGCAGAAATGGACAGACACAGAATTAAAAGGAAACAAAAAAGCAAGATGGACTTTGGAAACAATCTAGACCTGACTGAAGACAAGACTCACTTACATATTCACTGTTCCTGTATACAGTAATAAAAGAAGCAGTTATTTTATAGAACTGATGGAGGGGGTGTGTAAATATTTCCCCAAATATATCAGACAGTGATAATTAATGGTGGGAATATATGTCTATTTGTAAAGGTTAAAACATAATCAACATACAGGAGGGAATTCCTACATAAGACCGTTCCTGTATATTATAAATATAACTAGAAACATATATATATATGTTAGGAAGAAGATGATATAAAGGACAGTTGTGTGATGTAAATAGAAATATTACTTTGTTATCTTATAGAGTTACATATTGCCATCATAAATGTCACAGATGCTAGACAGGGATGAAAATGTGTCCTTCAAAATGCTAAGGGTTAACTAATACAGTAGGCGAAAGGAAAATAAAATCTGAGTTTAATGTAATGATAGACAAGGGAGCATTGTCACTGGTAAACTGATTCATGGATTACAGGATAAAACTTACCAGGACAGGTTAAATGATCTTAACATGTATAGCTTGGAGGAAAGACGAGACAGGGGGGATATGATAGAAACATTTAAATACATAAAGGGAATCAACACAGTAAAGGAGGAGACTATATTTAAAAGAAGAAAAACTACCACAACAAGAGGACATAGTCTTAAATTAGAGGGACAAAGGTTTAAAAATAATATCAGGAAGTATTACTTTACTGAGAGGGTAGTGGATGCATGGAATAGCCTTCCAGCTGAAGTGGTAGAGGTTAACACAGTTTAAGCATGCGTGGGATAGGCATAAGGCTATCCTAACTATAAGATAAAGCCAGGGACTAATGAAAGCATTTAGAAAATTGGGCAGACTAGATGGGCCAAATGGTTCCTATCTGCGGTCACATTCTATGTTTCTATGTTGCATTGTCAAAGTTCATTACTCCAATAAGTATAATAAGGAAACCAGCGTGTGTTCATTCTTAAAGAAAGCAGAGCATTGAAACGGAACTTTCCCATATGGAAAGCCGAGCAATGGACGCAAGTGTCAGGATAATTAAAGACACGTATAGTTCATAAAATATAGATTTTTCAAATGAGAGCTCCACATGGATGGTACATTGATTCAAGGATAACAAATTGCATAACAATGAAGAGGCAATGTTCACAGAAATTGATTCAGTGTGAAAAATAGCCTTCTTCGTGGGAGCAGAAATTGGACATGGATTCCCAAACTGTATCCTACCATCAGTTGGCAGACAGTAAGGTTTTATTAGTTCCACACCTAGCTTCTGTCAGTGAAACATTTGGCTAAAATGGACACACAGCTCGATGCCAATGAAATGAATGCATGATTAAAGGGACATTGAGGACACCATAATTACTTAATCTCAACAAGGGTTTCTTTAAAAGGAGAATTTCAAACGGGAGATAATTTATGGTTGGATAATTATTGACAAGTTCCAATAACAGTTCTGATTCATTTAAACATTCTATAGAAAAGTGATGAGATAAGTATCATTGGCCTGCATGAATATGTATTATTATGTTGCCAGAAGGAAAAGCATACAAAAAACACACTATACAAAGTATATATAATAAGTATAATCAGATATGTTGAATATCTAACTATATACCATGGCATAAACAAATGGGTATACCCTTTTAAAAGTAAAACTCTACACACCACTTGGTGAATAAAATATATGGGATAGTTTTACCTATATGTATCTCCCACAGTGTAGAGGATAAAGGACTCCTCCCAGTCCTCACAGAAAATACAAACAAAATAGATATCTACAGAGGGGAGAATAGAAACAACTCATAGAGTAGTATGTCCAAAGCAGTGAATATATATGGTTCAAGGTTGCACTCACACAAGTTAGTTGATTGCAGGCATGTCAAAAAAGGTATAAAGATGATGTTGGAATAGTATGAACTCCTCAGACTCCAAACAGAGGGCATGTGGAAAACAAGAAAATATATACATAAGTGCAGACTTAAAAGACCAATTATTGCGCTAGATTAAATAACACTTACACACTGGAAGTGTAGTTCAGGCATATCATGGTCTCAGGAGATAGTTGCTCCAAAAAATAAAGGTGACTTCTTGGTAATAATATAAACAAATTTATTAAATGTAACAAAATAATAAAATAAAAATAGAAATAAAATAGATGAATAAAATATAAATGAATAAGAATTAAATGAATAAAAGTCCCACAGGGCCCCAACCCTACACGTTTCGTCCGGTAATCCAGACTTCCTCAGGGGTATCGTCTGTAAAATCCTCACAGTGGAGTCAGTCTGTTGTCTTTAGGCTGTTTGCATCTTTTAAACCTCACTTGCCGCTCTTTTTTCGGCCGCAGACCAATCTGACATCATGGGCAGCAGCTGTAAGTAATTACTTCAAATTTAGATGACATCACGCGTTCTTCCGTGCGTGAGTACGTGAGCGTGTGCATTCCGTTTATGCATTCCATTTATGCGTTCCATTTACATGAGGGCTTATACAGCGCTTGCAGATCATTAAGTATGTTCATACATCTCCGAAATATTCATAGTTAGAAACAATATTGCAAAGAATTAGACACATAGGAAAATATTACAAAACACGGATACTTATGTGTTCGATACATTCTTTTAGACATGCACTGCTTTCCATTTTTTAAAAAAGAAGGAAAAATACATTATGTAATGTGTTCAACATTTAACTTTTTAAAGCTATTAAAGTTATACCTCCTAAAAAATCTTAGATGAAAAAATATATATTGGAAAGACATATATTACAATAGCATAAAAAATAATAAATGACCAATCAATATAAATATAAAAAATCAATAATAATTTATAAGATAATAATTTTAAAAGGTAATTTAAAAAAAAATGGTGTATCATTCTTTAAACCTATATTAAAAAGCATACTAAATCAAATTCTACATTTAGGCCTCTTGGTTGTAAGGTTTTCAGTCTATGGATCCAGAACCCTTCTCTTTTTCTAAGTTTTAACATAATGTCACCCCCTCTTTCATCTAAAACTACCTTTTCTATAGCTATAAAATTAAGGTTATTTGTAACAGATGGACAAGAGTTATAATGTGTGGGAACTGAGTGAGTGGTGATTTGTCTACGTACATTGTTATAGTGTTCCAGACATCTAACCTTCGCTTTTCTACCTGTCCTCCCCACATATTGTGCCCCACAACCACAAGATATCAGGTACACAACATGTGAGGAGGAACATGATAGATGACCAGTTATTTTAAAAACTTCGTCTGTTTGATTACTTTTAAATTCTTTGAATGTCTTATAAGAATGACCGCACACTTTACAATTGCCACAGGTCTGAAATCCAATATTGGATCTATTAGAATATTAGAATAGAATATTCTTAAAATTGTTCCCCCTTTTAAAAATAGTTTTCGGATATTCTGGAATCTTTAATTTAAGGAAATCATCTTCTAAAAGGAGTTTCCAATGTTTCTTAAGAATTCGTTGTATATCGAAGGCTTTTGAATTATATTTGGTATTAAAAGCATATTCAAAACTTGAATTCCCTTTTTCGTGTCTGTTATTTTGGAGCAAACTGTCCCTTTCTTTACTGCCGACTTTTTTAATTTCTTCATTTAGGAATTTTTCACAATAACCTTTCTCTAAAAATCTTTCTTTTAAAATACTTGTTTGTTTAAAATACATATTTTTATCCGTACAGTTTCTCCTGATACGAGTAAATTGGCTCTTTGGAACTCCAGTCAACCACTTAGGGTGGTGGCTACTATTTTTATCTATGTAACTATTAGTGTCAGTGCTTTTAAAGAAAGTTTTCGTTTTGATCAAAGAGTTTTCGATGTACAAAGTAAGATCCAAAAAATCTATAGCTTCTTTTCCGAAATTAGGGGTGAATTTAAGGGCCATGGCATGTAATATAATGAAATTTCAGAACATATGCTGTCAAACTCAATATATGACATTGCGTATTAATCATCTGTGCACTATGACTCCAATGAGTATTTTGGTGTGCAAATCAATTGGCTCAATGCTTCACTTAACTCGGTCATAAATTTCTCCACTAGTGTCCAAGAAAGCGAAATATTGATCACGCTTGGAATGCAGTGTATATGATAATAATAAATCCATATATAATGCTGTGAGCATAGATGACATGCAGATGTCATCATTTACAGACTGCAAAGGTTCCACAGTGACCACTAACCGCAAATGAATTAGGCCAGCCTAGCTTCAAGCTACGAATCAACACTTGTGATAAACTTGGCTGTCATTCATATGCCATCAGGGACTCAGCATGGCTTAAATTTCTACCCGCTCCCCCCAAATAATATTAAGTATGATTTCTTTAGTAAAATGTATTGCAAAGCAAATGGATACATTCTCTGCACCACACTTTTTCTACTTTAAAAAAGATTTGTTCTCAAACACCGCCAACAGAACAGACGGGATCCGTCCAGGAGGGCTCAAGGCGTGGACACCCCTTCTCCCCTTTTTTTTTTCTTTTCTCTCTCCTCCTTTTCTGTTCCCTCTCTCTCCCCTCCCCCCCCCCACTCGTTCTCTCCCCATATAGGGCCCTGCCGGCGCGGGCGGGGAGCGATCCCCCCCACCAAGCCACCCTATACAAGATACATCAACAGGTGAAAACCCACGTCCCCCTCCCTTCCCGCCTACCGTCCCTCCCAAAAGCTCATGAGGACACCTCCCCCAACATCAGCCCCACTCAAGATACGCAAATAACATCCACCACAATCAGGGGCACCCAGACCTCACAGTCACAAAAGCGCTACCAGAACACCCGCCCTTCAGAGGCCAACAGACCACTGCACGCCTGCACTAACGAGCAAAACCACACGCTCCGGACACACGAGAACACCGCCACACGGCAGCCACGAATGGGCAGAACCCATCCACTAGCAGCAAGGGGAGATAAAGCCCAAACGGAAAGGCATACCAACCTCCCTTTCCCTCTTCTCGTATCCCAGTTTCCCATACGGTTGCTAGCGCAGCAAAAACACAATCCAAACCCCATAAGGGGACACAGCGACCAAGGCGCCGGGGGGGGAGAGGAGAGGGGGAGGAGAGAGTGAGAACCAAGAGAGCGGGGGGGGGGGGAGGAAAGGAACCCAATAGGACATCCCTGCTCCCTCCCTTTTTCATTCTGTACCCTCCCCCAACCCTTAGATCTAGAGTCATAGCAATGGTTATGTACAGAGCAATTCCGAAGAAGCAACAAATAGACGAAATACAAAATGAAAAACACTAAACAGGTTTCATACGTAAGACCGTCATAACTAACAAATGTCACGTAAACTTTACGTATTATGTCACAAGACTCTTCCTCCCTTATTGTCTTCTGTACCCCAACCCTAATGAACATGGAATTCTTGAAAATAAAGAATTTACAAAAAAAAAAAAAGATTTGTTCTCATATCTAAGCTATACTGTCTCTCCTCACGGTTGTTGTTAGACACTATTATATATTATTGGTATATTTCCCAAATGTCCTAAGCGTTTGTATATATTTTTTTTTCAGTGTTTTCAAAAAAGTTACAAATATTCGGTCTGTGTAAGATAGCATGTATCAGACACATGGGGGGTCTTCCCTCAGCCCCTCCCCACCCTACAGACCCCTCACCTCCCTCCCCGCATGGAATGAGTTAGAAAAAAACCTCTATGTAACCAATTCCAGCTCTGATCTCCATTATCTGACAGGGTCCTAAAGCACATGCAAACCCATCAGCCCCTCCCCATATGAAAACATTGAAGAAATGCTTTCCTTCTGGGATTTAACTGTTGCAAGATGTCCTCATGCACCAGGAAGTGCCTCTAGTGGCTGTCTAATTGACAACCACTAGAGGCAGTGTCAGTCCTGCAATGTAATTATTGCAGTCTGCACCCAGACTACTTCAATGAGCTGAAGTGGTCTCGATGCCTACAGTACCCTTTTAAAAAGTGTACAAATATTTTTTTATCAAGCTTGTTTTGCTGGGAAAGTCTGTCTGCATATCAAATTTATTTTAGATTACTATGTTTATAGGTTATTGTGGGTTATTGTTTTGTTTTGTTTTTTTGATGGGGGAACATTAACTACCAAAACATGACGTAAACAAATTCAAAGTAAATAAATTAAATACATTGAATTTGTACATAATAAATATATATATAGTGCATTATAAAGTGAAGACTGCAAAAGGAAAGAATAATTGGATGCAATCGTGACATGTTTTATTGAGACAAAACAGTAGAAGTGAAAGTGTTTGTTAAACGAAAACATAAAAAATGAACCCTAAAAATATTTTGAGGACCAATTAAAATTGTACAAACCAGCATAGCAAAAAAGAAGCAGCTTATGAGCAACGACATCGAGAACGCTAAACAATCCACCATTCACAGCTTCTTCAAACAAAGCTCATAGCAATTTATTTTACTGCTATCCTTACTTATTTATCTTAGCTACTGTCATAAAAGCTGAAAAACTGAGAAAGTAATTGGAGCGTATTTTTTTTTTTTTTTTAAGTTTGATTAGATTACATTGGGAAGGTTTACAATGTGTCACTCCTAACACCATAAACACTACGGCAGATTATTATATTTAAAGGTAAAACGTTGTAAACATTGGGTTTGTTGTAAACATATAGTAACCAAATAATGACTGTTAGATATGTAATGTTATAAACTAAAAAAAAAAAAAGTCAGCCAAAATATAAATAAAATAACACCCAGGAAAATCCAATGTGTCATTTATGTTCTCCTTCCTTTTCTCCAAATATTGCAGTCAGATAACATACTGTAAAAAAACAACAATTGTTAGGACTAGGATCACAGGCATTTAAACCAGTCTAACAATCACCAGATAGTGGCTGCACTATTCACAAACCAGGAATAAAACTCATTTGCTCATAAAACATGGTATAACATAGTGTTCATTGTGGTGCAATACAAAAAAAATAAAAAAATAACCATATTCCATAATAGCCAGAGGCAGAACTGGCTGCACGAGTTTTGCCATGGAACTTTCTCAACAACCCTAGTAACTTAAAAATTCTACATATTTTAATTTGTTAAAGATCATATCCCCAAAATGTTTCATCAATTCAGAAATTTTCTAAATATATTATAAATATCAGACTTGTGCAGAGGGCTATGTTAGTTATATATATGTATATATAAAATGTATAACCTATACCCACTCTCATGACATTTGTCAATGATGAGTGACATTCAAAGTGGCCTAAATAAATGACAGAATTAGATTTTAAAAACATATACATAATATGTATTTAAAGTAGGCATAATGATTCTGCTTATAACTGCAAAATGAGAGGCTTTTGATTGGCCATGTTACTTCCTAGCATGGGCAGAGCTCAAAGAAGATTAATATAATAACTAGGGATTTGTTGAAAAGCAAGGAATTCAAAAGGATCATCATGCATTATCATTATCAATATCATGGGGTCCCATCCAGTCTTAAATGTCCCTTTAATGGTTAGACAGCCAGACATAAAAATTAAGAATATAATAGACAAGGTGAAAAAAAATCATAAAAGGACAAAAAAAAATCATACAAGGACAAAAAAAATCTAAAATTTTAAGGTTTAGGTCCCTGCCCACATACCTCTTGTATGGAGTAAAAATGCTTTTTTTGTTTTAACCTTTTCTTGCTCGCAGTGCCAGTCTTTGTATTGTCATAACATCTCCTTGGTGGATATCACCAAAATCACTGATCTTACCCAATCCAATGCTTTCCCAAAGGAAAGCATTGGTAGGCTACTGCGCATGTATGGCAAAACACAGAGCTGTGCCAATCAGATGGTCTTCCTTAGCTATTTCTGCGTAAGAGTCTATAGTAGCTGTCTGAGTGACAGTCACTAAAACCAATGTAAACAGACAGGGACATGGCACCCAGATCACTTCATTGAGGTAAACATAGGGTTCCCAATTCTTCTAGCCATAATAAAACCACACCCCCGCACCAACAGAGTACCAGGGAATGCCTAATCTCCTGTTCTCTTGATCCCCCAGAGCACTGGGACTCACAAGCCCGAAGCCAACAACCACCCTTAATAAATGTTTGTTTACAAGCTGCATATAGCAAATGATTTCTGCACTAAATAGAGCACATGTGAACTTTTATTTTTGTAGTTTTGTGGAAGGATTATTAGGACTGTCTGCACCATAATTAAGAAAAGCCCCCCGGCTAAAACATTTGAAAGGCAAATAACTGTGCTATATTCATTGCATAGTTCACTGACCACAGTGTGACTAAACAAATGTTGCAAAATTAAATTTGGCTAAGGCATTCTGATGTTTCTAAGAAAAGAAATGAGAATATGATGTTGCCTAGAGAAGAGTTCAGTATTGAAGAGAGAGAGTGTTTCAACAGTAGTGAGGGTTCTAAGGCTATTGGGATAAAATTGTGTTACTCTTTCAGACACTACATGAACAAGAAGTGAAGACTTCTAATATGTAAATAATTCACATGTTTATGGAGTGATTTATCATACTGCTCATAAGAGAAATTGAAGCTGTAGTTGAAAGAGAAAATCTTACCGGCATGGCAGTTTTTATATTTACTAAAGCTAATTCCAGACAGAATTTGGTCAAATCGATCGAATTTTCAATAACCAGCTAGATGCATTCGGTGTTTGGTTTAAAATCGGTGCTTTCCGAATTGGAACCCTATAAAAACCATAGGGTTCGGAATATGTACAAAAAAAATTAAACTAAATTGAACAAACAGTTGCAAATAATTTTTTATTTGCTTTTTTTTTCCAGTTTTATGGATTTTCACAAAAAATAAAAAACACATGCATACTGTAATGCTTTTACTAGGCAAACAGTTTAACAATTCAGATACATATAATAATAGTGGGCAAACTAAAAGATAAAATTAAAAGAAAAAAAAGAAAAATTGTTTGGAGATCAGGAAATGCTATACTTGCTGTGTATATTTGTCAGTTGTTGTGAAATACTTCTGTTATATAATTAGTAGTGACTCCATTCGGGGTGTATTTTGGAGATTTTGTGTCTCACATTGTTTAAAGAACATTAATGTGTAGAGTTCGGATTAAGGAACATTTGCCAGAACCCACAGACTTTGTTAGTGCTGTAGCACCCATGCGTTCATAGGAGCTATTTAAGGATACTTGATCATCAGTTCTTGTTCTTGGGGAATATAACTTGAAGGGAAATTTATAGTTATGAAAATATGGATTGTTAGTTTTGCGTGAGGTTTTGCCATGTCAAGGGGCAGTATACAGAAGAAATACGTTTCCGCTTTCAATGGCAACTGATATTGTATTCACTTGTGTTCACTTCACTAAACATTCAACAGCCAGTGGCTTTAGCAAGGCCCCATGTTTTGTTTTGTTATTTTCTGTTGTTTCTACTGTTACCCATGGCCAGCCCATCCCCTATTATTGAATTTTTAAATCCCCATTTGATGCACACAGGAGGAGTCCACCACTGGTATTTTATAGAGTCTATCCAGCTGATCAGTTGCTAGTTTTTAATTACAGTGAGCATCAGCTGACTGCTTACTTTTTTGTAGACATGCCCTCACAATGGGGCAAACATGTTTAAACCATAACCCTGAAAGTGTTTAATGAACACTACATACTGACCCTTTACAAAGTTTATAACATCCAAACAGGTAAGTTGGATGCCACTTGTCACAAGCTCAATGTTAAGAACTAAAACGTTTTATAAACAGTATATTTTTTCTTAAAAATAATGAATTTAAAATAATAAAAATGTTAATTAGAAAAAATACTCAAAACTTCATGCGTTTTCTGAAAATCCCCAGACTCCTTCCAGGCCCGAAAGCCTCTAATTGTGCTCTATAAAAAAAATAAACATTTAGGGAACAAACAAAATAAAACATTTAAGGAACAGTGGAAATCATATATCTTAACAAAAAAGAACTGGTTGTTTAGTTACACAACATTGCCATGGTTAGTCACTTAATATGGCCAATATTGATGAGTCCTATACTAATCTTAGGGTGATAAACCTGCTCACTGCAATGTGCAATGCGTAAGCTGGTTAAGAGGCTCTCAAATGAATGCTTGTGTCACTTCAAACGGTGGTCACTACCAAAGAGGCACCTGGTGTTCCAAAAAGAATCTGGTCAAAACTCCAACTAAAACCATAAAAAGGAACACTGTGAACTTTGCTTATAAACTCCTGCACAGCATAAGATAGAGCAGTGTTTCCCAACCCAGTCATCAAGGCACACCTACCAGTCCAGGATTTAAGGATTACCCAGTTTTGTCTAAGGTGTTTTTAGAAAAAAAAGAAAAAACACCTTAGACAAAACTGGGTAATCCTTAAATCCTGGACTGGTAGGTGTGCTTTGAGGACTGGGTTGGGAAACACTGAGATAGAGAGCTGTTTTTCATTCCTTAAATATATATATCAGGAATGTATTACTAACATTTACACAAAACAATAGATAAACATCTCTGTTACGGAACAGAAACTATTATTTATAAATTGTTGAATAGAAAATTTACAGCTTCCTCTATTACTCCAATTAACTTTTACTCATCTGAAACTTTGCTTGGAACAAACTAGATCACCCTTCATATCCTTACATAGCCATAAATCAAGGTGACAGCAAAACAGCTTGATACCTGTCTTAATGAATATTTAATGGGTACTTTTACAGTAATTGTAGAAACTTGATCAGGTGCCATAGCACAAGGGGCCCATTCAATCAATATACCCTTAAGTGAATGTTCATGGAAATCTTCATTTGACCTCAACCGAATGGTTCTGGCAACCTGAATCTACTTTAAAGCACTGACCAGGGTAAACAATATATGTATACATCACTAGGTCTACTTAGTGCAGAAAGAAGCTATTAAATCATATAATAATTGAACCAGATGAAAAATGGCATGGGCCAAACCATACATAATGCAGGATACCCAGGTCCTAAGAAAAACGATAAAAAGAGAGCTATGGGGTTTTACCGGTCAAGTAGAGAGAGTTCAGCCAACATCTAGCCATAGTACTTGCGATAAACGGGGTATTTATTACAAGAAAGACAATATTACATATAATTCACTAACACAGTAAGGTATAATTATTTCGGATTTGTTAACAGTACATAGATCTGAGGATGTCACAAATGAGGAAACCAGAGCGCCTCTTTAAAAAGCAAATACGGTGGGATTGTCTTCTTATTTAATAGTAATTTACGTTAAAATAGAAGAGGTGGTTATTGGGTATAACTAGCTAGATAACTTTAAGTATTCAAAATACGTTTTCTTTAACCAACAATTTAAAGTACAAGTGTCTCTTTGTTGTGATATTTGGACTAACCACGACCAACTTATTTCAGATGAAAAAGTCAACTTTATGATCATTACAATATAGAGACCTTGTACCATGAAGGGACATATATTTATTAATAATGTTTCGACTCGTTTGGTTTTGTTTCTTTTCTATTATCTTTTAGAATTGTAAGTTTACAAATACATGTTTTCTGAATGCAACTGGCAAAATCCTGGTGTAACTTTTAGTGTTGCTGTATTTGTAATATACTTTTCATTTCTTGTGGATGTACTCACCTACTGCAAACAATCAGTACTAGGTTATCCTTCTGTCTGCATCCTAAGTCACTGTCACACATTTCCAAAAGTAGTGATAAGATGCTATATGCTTTAATGAGGTTATCAATATAACCTGGCTAAAAAAAAAAAAAATGCTCCTGACATTCTTTTCTGTGTTACTCTCCAGTCATATCCTGGAAATTCATTATGAGACATTTAAAGGGATTCATATCCAGCACAAAAAAAATCCCTATGCACTGCAATAGCTCATTCTTCATTAACAAGACTGGGAAGAATATGGCAAACCAGCAATGAGATTCTTGGTTTTCTTAAAGGATCATCACCTTTTTTTTAAGTGCATGCAAATTACACAGTGTGTGAGCAGTTGAGTTATTAATAAAAATAACTATATATCGGTGAGCTTGAATGGATAGCTATAGAATTAGCATTTCATTCTAGAGAAAGATCAAGCTTTCAGTAATGAACTCCTTTTTCTGTTTCTATGCCTGTTGATGAGACGCCTATGGTTCCTGCTGTTATTCACTGTGCTGCTGTCATAGTGCCTCGGAGACAAGTGGGTGATATCCCAAGCAGATGTCTTACAGTAATGAGTCACTGGGATCCATGGCTTCTCAAATATCAAGGCCAAAAATGATCAAATGGTGACTTTATTACTGTAACTGCATGAAACCCCTGAGAGATGATGGGCTTTATCATACTTGCTTCAACTACAAGGATAAGTGGATCAAGATAGATTTCAGTTGTGCCCAGTTTTATAACTCAACTATACATTGAAGCCAAACTCTGTACCGGATGCACATTGGATTAATAGTCATTTTCGGCATATGCTGTTTATTCCACTAATTATGATTCTTCCACGTTTGCCAAGTTATATTATTGCAGTGATACCCAGATGCCATTGCCCAGATTTTGTATATATTTTATCTTCATCAGATAACTACAAGCATCTATTTATAAAACATGGCACCGGATGCATTTTTTCAGTGTGCTTCAATGTATTTTTTTTCTTTCAGACGAAATACTTCTTTTTGAAGTCTCTAATCTTTTATTCACAGAACTGCACCTTTATAGAAATCAGGGTGTGCAAGGGGCAAAAATAAAATGTAAAAAAACAACCTTAAGCTTTGGTGCAGCTATTTCATTTAATTTTTTAATGAGCTACATAGGAAATGAATCCATACCCTCCAGTCAAATAAGGCAACACAAAACTCCCTAGTGTCTTTATTGCAGGCATGCTCTCAGTCAAGACACAAAATATACGGGCATTTAGAAATACTTTTTCATTGTGCTAAACCTTACCACTGAGCATTTGACTTTTTTTTTTCATTATTATTTGTCAATCCAAAAGATTTGTGATGAAAAAATGTAGTGGTGACAGTTAGTTTGTTTGTTTGTTTCTTTCTTTCTTTTATCCAGCAATAACGTATCTTAGATCAGGCATATTTACTGAATTCAAAGTCAGTTTCACATTTTAGGCAAGAATAGGCTAAACTAAAAACATATTTAATTGGAGAGATTTTTTTTTTCCGGCTATTTTGGCATACATTTTTTAAATTAATTGCTGGCAATTCTCTTTCAGTGAATAACCTTGTAAATACCAATTTACTAAATCACCCTCATGGTCTGCATTCAGTTGACCTTTTTGACTCTTTTCCGTCATATAGGAGACCTTTTATTCAGACATGCCAAGGATATAAGAAGCCTATTTGCATAAAAAGAATATGCTCTAGCAAAAATAAATATATAACTAAAACTGGAACAAAGTAAGCAAACAAAATCTCCACCTCAACGATTATTTCTTGCATGACCAGAGAGCTTTCATGTGGTCAGGAAACCAGTGTAACCATAACTAGAAGGAAGTGTACAGAAAGCTGTAGAATAAAAGCTCAGTCTGTGCCTGGGTATTCCACATTATAGAGATCTTCAAAAAAGTTTTTTTTTTTTTTTTTTGAATCAACAAGGCAATTGCAAATTTCAAAATATCCAAATCAGAATGTGTGATTGCCTTGTCAAGTCTCAACAATTCTGTAACGGCACCCCCAGGCATAAAAGGGGTTAACAGCCTAGGAGATATTCCCTTCCAGATATACAGGCAGCTACTGAAGACACCAATCACCCGAACAGGAAACCATATGAATGCCGTAAACAGCCGAACCGGAACCATACGAATGCTGTAAACAGCCGAATAGGAAAAAACATACGAAAGGTTTACTCTCCTAGCAGTCGAACTGGAACAGTATACAATAAATCCCCCCAAGAACGAGACAAAGCTCCGTGTTGAGGGTCAAGCAGTGATCAGACAGAGCTGTGGGTTTATTGTTCTTATATACGCATTCTTACACATTAGTACCACCCACAGGGTTTTGTAAAACAACCAATAAACACGTACAATACACTCAGACACTCCCACACAAAATCCTCCACTCTGCCTGTGATACAATTACCTTACACAATGGGTTAATGTAATTATTACAGGCAGAGAAATACAGTTTTTCCACATTATTCGTAACTTTAAAAGTATACATCACATTCACTTACATTTTCATAATCAGCATACTCCAAATACAAACATATGTCAAAATCGGGGGCGGGGCCTGACTACTGACTGGAGCGGTCGCAGGTTGCAGAGGCTCCCGAGCAATATGACAATCTTGACCATATCTACCTGAACCAAGGCAGATTTAAGGTCCCTGGGGGCCACCTACTTTCAGGGAAACTCGAGACGAACCTGCAGACACCAAGCATGACGGGGTCCCGGACCGCGCGACCCACTAACCTCTTGAGGCCACGAGGCACGGGCGCCATGGGAGAGACGGCCACTCTCCCACCGCCACGACCCTGTGTGGACCCTACACGGAGCCCCAGTTCCCCCCCACTTGGACTGGTGGGGGTTATCCCGGTCCGCTTAAGCATGGCATGTGGGCTATCGGAGGCTGAAGGCGGCACGCATGAAGGCAGCACAGGGCCTAGCAAAATGGAGCCTGCAGACCATACTGCCGAGCCTAAACACACCCAGTCCCTACACAAGCGTTTAGACAATCTGTTCCGCCGTTTCTGGGAACAGTTGGAGCAGAGGAAAGCCCAACAAATTACCACATACTACAAGGTGGTGGAACCGGCGGAGAGCATGTGGCGGGAAGGGCATATCCTGGGCAAGGCAGCCTCACACCAGCCGGCTGAATGCCCTTCCATGCAGGGGGTCACCAGGAGACTACCTCCAAGACACAAGACACCTCGCAGGAGGGTTACCCGCCGCTGGCGGCGGAACACCACCAGGACCCTCCGCAGCGCCCAGAATGGGAAAGACCCGGCCTTGAGAAGGATCCGAGTCTGTGGCCACAGGGTGTCGACCCCGCACGAGACCTGGAGCTGGGGAGCAGCCCCCCACCGCACGCAATCCTCCCCCACACCGCAACACCCACAACCGCTGCTCCCGGGGATGCCAAGTGAAGGGGCTCCTGACGCTGAATCCCGGGACATTCCAGCACTGGGTATTGGATGAAGCACCCGACGCCGAGCCTCACAGCAGACATGCCCTGCGTTACGAACTGAGAGCATGTTACAGCTGGAGAGCGGTGAAGTATATGCCTTGAGGGCCTTACACCTTGCCGACACCCTCACTTCTCCACTCCCCTGGCACTTTTTGCGACCCATACCTTGCTGGAGTTGGTTTCAATGTAAAAATGTGTGACCCAGAGACTTCCTGGACAATTTTTGCGCATAACTGTATTAATAATATTGTTTCAGTGGACTGCCGGTAAGCTGCAAACCCCTACTGAGTGACGGTCCCTATAGTGTTTAGCTTGTTTGACTCATGAGACTGTATGCGTGTTTAGCCTAGTATGTCCACCATTAATGTTAATATACTGATACTTCATAGCTTGCTAACTACATGCCATGACACGTTTATTACTTACTATAACCACCTGCAGTCCCAAGTGCTGTCTTAAAATCACGACAGAGATCTGCTGTGTACTGTAAGCGCTTGCCGTAGCACCTACAACCGTACTAGCATAAACCATTGCAAAGGTGAAAGATAAGCTTGTCTATTATAAAATGCTCGGCCTCTCATGTATAACGCACTGAGGAACTCTACTAATTCACGTATAACTCAATTCATCTCTTGTATATACCCTCTCTGGTAGGGCTTTGCTTTGAGGCCAGTCTTGTTTAATTCGTTTGCTTTTTATCATATGCTGCCGTTAATCGATATACAACAAATTAACAACAGGAGGCACTAAATTGTATCTTGTAAAACGCATGACCTACCAGTTACATGTTAAGCATTATTGAATTGTATAGCTCGTTGGGCCCAGGTAGACCAAAAAGGTAACTTACTTTGCATGCCAGGCAATCACTACTAGCACTAGGCTTAGTATTGATGGGCTTTTATTTCGTTCTCACAGATCAGCCTTAGCTCATGTCGCTCAGCCTGTACGTTCCTGTATAACAACTTATGTTGGTATGGTGGCACCCGCCATATAGCATCTCAAGTTAGCCTGTTTAAAATGTGTTCCCGTTAACCGACTCACAAAAATATAAAAATGAGGCAATACCATTCTGGAAATGTAATTCACAATGTTTTTGCTGTACTAACCCTACTCTGTGGACTACCCATGCATTTCCCTTTTTCTATTCTGTACCCCTCACATGGGCCTTAATAAAAGAAAGATTTACAAAAAAAACATATGTCAAAATCATCCAAATTGGTCCAGTGGTTCAAAAGATAGATCGAAGTCCTTTGTGACCAAATGAAGCATGGCTTTTCTGCCCGTCGTATCCAAGCGTCCCGCCCGAGAGGCGCAACGCAGCTCTTGCGGTTCTGTTAATAAGGACTTGGTGCGCGTGCCGCGGCAGCTTCCATTCCAGCCCCAGGCCCTGTGGAAGGTCCGCATCTGTGTCCCACAGACTCGGGTATGCTGTGCAGCCGGGTCTTCCCACAGTGGAGTGTCCCGATGGAAAGGCGCCGCCAGCGGCGGGCTGTCCTCCGGCGTCGTGGATCATGCTGAGGAGATATACTCCTCTTGGCCTTCAGCCTAGGAAGGCGGGAAGCTTGGGCGGCGTGTGCTCCACACAGGGATCTGCCCGGACGGGGCTCGTTCTGCCCTTCCTCCACGGCTCCCTTCTCCTCCCTCACAGTCCTTGATGATTGTGGTGCCATAAGCTGTTCCAGTTGCTCCCAGAAGCACTGGAATGCCTTGTCTATGCGTCTTAGGGAACGCTCAATTATGTCCTCACCGGGGTCTGCATATGTAGTCGCCATTTGCGTTGTGGCCTGATTGCTAGGCCCGCCTCCTGCTAAACCCAGACCATCGTGGGCAGTGAGAGTATGAGCAAAAGCTTGTTGTTCGCTGGTGGGGCTTGGGATAACCCCTGCCGGTCCATAGGGGGGGGAACGGGTGTCCGTCTCTCCCACGCCTGCCATGTCTGCAGGCCGCAACTGTCGCTTGATTGATTCCGGCTCGGAGGTCTGCAAATTTGGTGTCAGCATGTAGGGCTTGTTATCCCTGTTCACGCGGCAGCTGGTAATAGGTTGGTGGTCGCTTATTGTGGTTTGTAATCGGTAATTACCGCTGCCCGGAGCAGGAGCTGTGTTAGCATGCGGCTGCTTCGTTCCGAGGTAAGGCCCCGCCCCTAAATAAGCCTTTTTAAGTGTTATCCCTTAAAAAAAAAAATCGACAACGTCAAAACACCGTGGAATTTAAAAATATTAGAAATCCTAATGTTTAACAAAATAAGAGGTTTGCAGAACTGATAGCCGTAAGCGACCCACTTATTTTTAGGTAGCAGAGATTTAACCCCTTAAGGACCAAACGTCTGAAATAAAAGGGAACCATGGCATGTCACACATGTCATGTGTCCTTAAGGGCCTAAGAGATTTGAAAGCAGAAAATGTCCTGAGACAGTAAAAATAAAAACCTATTATTTGTTACTTCAACATTAGAAATGATACTTAACTAACAGGGAGCTCCTTCATAGTCATACCGTAACGGTAAAAGATAGGAATAGTGGACGTATTAAAAGCATTTTGAAAAGCATGTTTTACAATTAATACAAATCAGCAGGAAAACACAAACTGTACAATCTTAACGTTAAAAAGCATTGAGTAGCAACATATAAATATCTGCTTACATAAAAGCAGCCCTGCTATTTAGACAGTAGACAGCTGAATAAGTAAAGGTCAATGGGTAGGCCGGTGTTCTCTGAGTCACCAAATGACTCACAAACACCAGAAATCACCAACAGATACTTTCTTATATGCGAGAGTGTGTGCACGATGTTATCATTCTGAAACTATTGTGAGTACGGGCCAGGTGTTATATTTGAACAGCATTTACAAAAAATTAAGTCATTAGCCAAAGATGATGGATAAACCAAATTAAAATGTTTTCATAAACTGTAATGAGATAACAAGCAACATTCATTTTATTTTATTTTCTAGTAACACTCTAAGCACTTGCTCCTGTGTAATTTACAGCTTTCACATTTTACACAAATTCTCAAATAAGTTTTATTAAATAAATAAATATGACTTTTGCAAAACATGCCCACTCCTTCTGTGTCCCTACTTACACATGCTTCATTTTTTCAGTAACTTAAAGAGGTGTCATGACATGATCGCAAATACTAGAAAGACAGCATACATCTCATAGATTTTATTGATGGAGATCATGTTGATGGTACACAAATAAATACTCTTTCTTGAGTTTTCTGTCAGGTCTAAGAGAGTTAAGGTTTCTGCATAGTAAATTAACTGTTCCTAAAATGCACTCTTGTAGAAAGAGATCTCAGATGTGCCACTTAAAGCAAAAATATAGTGCCTCCCTCCCTGGCTCCTCATCGGCGTCACGTGGGCGGAGGGACCTAATGTGCATGCGTGGCGCTCACATTAGGACTTCCACCATAGAAAAAGCTTGGTAAAATGCTTTCCTATAGGGTTTTGGTGACGCTGGATGTTCTCATGCATTTAGGAATTCTCTCTAGTGGCTGTCTGGTAGACAGCCACTGGAGGTGGAGTTAACCCTCCAAAGCAATTATTGCAGTTTCTCAAAAACTGCAATAACTACCATTGCAGGGTTAAGGGACCTGGGACACTGCAACCGTCTCACTCCAATGAGCTGAAGTGGTCTGGGTGCCTAGAGTGTCCCTTTAAATCAACTGAAGCCACTCTCCCAACTTAGGGGTTGCTTAATTCACTTTCCTTTGTTATCCTGCTCCTTATTTAGTCCTTAGTATTCATGTGACTTTACTTGATGTTAAGGTAACTATATATATATATATATGTAGTCACTGTATATATATATATATATATATATATATATATATATATATATATATATATATATATATATATATATATATATATATATATATATATATATATTTATACAAATACTATATATATATATATATATATATTTTTCCCACTTTCTTTTGTAATTGCCTTTGCCAAAAATCTTCATGTATGGTTTATAATAAATATGGCAACATCTGCCATGGGCTGTACATCTTTAATTAGATGGCAAACAAGCTTGCACCGTCAGTTGTGGGTGTTGGCTTAGTTAGCGCACATTCTAAAGCTGGGAGTTTGCAGCAAAAGTAAAAACATCAGAAGTGAGTATGTTTTATTACCATAATTCTTCAAATGTACTAATTTATTACTTTTTATATGTTATTTTTAAAAACACATTAAAAATGAAAGTGAATCTGTTTTATTAGGTTGTTAAATCTTATCATAGTTGTTACAATGTAACTAAATGATTCTTTTCGTTGTTCACAGGTAGGATTCTCAAACAAATTCTTTATCAGCTTGTTTCTCAACATTGTCAAACAATGTTTAATTTTCCTGTAACTTGGGTGTGTCCAATAGTTGGTGTCACTATATAGATAAATGGTGATGATAACATACAGATATAATAATAGAAAAATGGTGATGATGACATACAGATATAATAATAGATAAATAGTGATGATAACATATATATATAATAATAGAAAAATGGTGATGATGACATACATATATAATAATAGATAAATAGTGATGATAACATACAGATATAATAATAGATAAATAGTGATGATAACATATAGATATAATAATAGAAAAATGGTGATGATAACATATAGATATAATAATAGAAAAATGGTGATGATAACATATAGATATAATAATAGAAAAATGGTGATGATGACATACATATATAATAATAGATAAATAGTGATGATAACATACAGATATAATAATAAATGGTGATGATAACATATATATATATAATAATAATCATATAAGAGAAAACAATATGCAAATCCAAAATAGTGTCCAAAAAGCAACCATATAGAAACAAGGGATTTCCCGCATTTTCTCCACCAATGAGGTGGATCAGAGGCAGGCTAATCCCCAGTCAATAGTACATAGTACTTTTATCAAAGACCTCAGCTGAGGTTAAAATGTTTCTATGTTCTCCAAAAAAACTGCATTATTTACGCACCTTGAGTGCTTGGACCATCTTGTTACTTTCAAAAAGCAACCATAAACATATCTAAACTGATGTGTGAACTGATACTAAGAATTAACATAGCTGCTTCAAAAAATTCCTACCACCGTTTATTTCTCCAAAGTATTACCTTGTAAGAAATTGATATGCCAAACTGCAATATTGTATCTAACTTTCTGTGTATGTGACTGGTTTCACAAGTTGGGGTCATTTCCTTGATAACAGTGTGATAAGGATCAAAGTTTTCAGTTGCATTTTACAACATCCAGCTAAAACAAAAGCTTACATCCCTCCAGTATTCCATGTATGTTATCAGAAGACCAAAGTAATTAACATCTAGGTGTAGCCATGGAAGTGTGTGTTTTCCCAAGCTGTCTAACCTACCCAGAAACCAACCCTAACTGGTCACTTCTTTCACATTGTTACAGTATAGCTGGAGGGAAGTGATCAAAGGGAAAGACTTGTGTAAAGACAGAACTCTCTGGAGAAAGAGGGTGGGATAAACCACTTTTGGGAGGGAAAAGAGATTCTGGGACTTGTAGTTTATTACTCCAAGAATCAGTCTTAAAAGGACAACATCCAAGGAAGTCTCTCTCTCTCTCTGTCTCTTTGGAGAGGACAGCGCAACAAGCAGGGCCATGGTGAACTGATAGAGTCTGTCCCAGATTACCCAAGATGAAGGCACAAGGGGAAGACCTCAATTGAAATGCTCAAGTATTGCCTTTTTAAATGCATCTTTTGATTATGCACTGGATATAATGTATAATGTGTAATGTGTATATCCTTATAAAATCTAACAGTATCCTTAAATTAATATTTACAATACATGTTATTATACACTTGTGTTTGTGTCTTATTTGTCACACATTCCCTAAAAGAATATCCTTGTAAGAGGGTCATAATTTCTTACAACTTTGACTACAAGTATTGCTCCTTTGCATAATGTGAATATTCCAATACTATAATTGAATTTCAATATGTCAAAATTAAATAAGTGGTTTAAAATAATCCACTCTAATATATATATATATATATATATATATATATATATATATAATACACTGTACTTTCTTTTTCATTATTTCTACTGAGAAATGTGTAGGCTGAAAAAAAAGAAACCACATTTTTCTTTTGGTTTCAATATAAAAAAAATTTCGCAAAAGGTTCAAAATCTCTAATCTTCTACTCAAAGAAAATTGTAGTTTTAGATCCATTGCTAAATCTATTCTTACATACAAAATCTAGTATTCTTTAGAAAGGTAAATTGTAGCATTAGTATTTGAGAGATACCAATTTTGAGTAGTACAAAGAACAGTTAGCAATTTGAAATAACTAGGAATTTATTCTGACAAGCACCTAGCAATTTTTAAGTCTTTTAGTCTTTTCTTATTATGTGTTATTCTAGTAACGGGAAAAATAAAAGGTAAAGGGAATATGAATTAACTGATATCATAAATTCAATTTGCACTGCCTTTTTTACTTCTGAGTATGAATATACTGCTATATGTCTGACCATGTCCTCTGATCCATAATGATTTGCTCTAGCAAAAGCTGTCTGTTGCATTGGGAGACTGCCTTGTGTCCAGTCTGTTCCCTTCCCTCTAGCATTGCTATTTCATACACTAAAATTCCTCAATTATGTGTTTGGCTTAGAGTGATTTGTAGATTTGTAAGATGTAGCATGGACATTACAATAATGAGGGTTCGGTTCGCTATTAGAGATAGTGGTTATGTAAGACATAAAGGCTCATAATATGCATTTCTCCTTCGTTACATCCCTTAGCAGAAAAAAATACAATAAAATAAAAATAGAAAAGCAGAAATCCTAGATCAGTAAAAGAGAAACAGTAAAATGCACAAGGTTATTCACTAAGGACCGAGTGCAATCCATTTTAACAAAATGATGTTAAAATAACAAAATTGCACCTAGATTTGCAATGATCATATGTAAGCCAAATGCAGTTGAAATTCAGTTATATCGAGCAAGGGATCATATGTCATTTAGTACTATTCTAATGTCTTTATTAAAATTACCGTATATACTCGAGTATAAGCCGACCCGAATATAAGCCGAGGCCCCTAATTTTACCCCCCAAAACTGGGAAAGCTTATTGACTCGAGTATAAGACTAGGGTGGGAAATGCAGCAGCTACTGGTAAATTTCTAAATAAAATTAGATCCTAAAAAAATTGTTAATTGAATATTTATTAACAGTGTGTGTATATAATGAATGCAGTGTGTGCGTATGAATGCAGTGTGTGTATGAGTGCAGTGTGTGTATGAGTGCAGTGTGTGTGTGAGTGCAGTGTGTGTGTGAGTGCAGTGTGTGTGTGTGTATGAGTGCAGTGTGTGTGTATGAGTGCAGTGTGTGTGTATGAATGCAGTGTGTGTATATGAATGCAGTGTGTGTGTGAGTGCAGTGTGTGTGTGAGTGCAGTGTGTGTGTGAATGAATGCAGTGTGTGTGTGAGTGCAGTGTGTGTGTGAATGCAGTGTGTGTGTGAATGCAGTGTGTGTGTGAATGCAGTGTGTGTGTGTGAGTGCAGTGTGTGTGTATGAATGCAGTGTGTGTGTATGAATGCAGTGTGTGTGTGAGTGCAGTGTGTGTGTGAATGCAGTGTGTGTGTATGAATGCAGTGTGTGTGTGTGTGCGTGAGTGCAGTGTGTGTGTGAGTGCAGTGTGTGTGTATGAATGAAGTGTGAGTGTGTGTGATGCAGTGTGTGTATATTAATGAAGTGTGAGTGTGTGTGATGCAGTGTGTGTTTGTGTATGTGTTGGTGGGGGGTGGGCATTTTGATTATTGTTTTTATTAATTAATTATTATTATTCATATTTATTATATTATTATTATTATTTATTTTTCAATTATTTTTTTATTTTTTATTTTATAAATATTATTTTATTTTATTATATTAATATTTTTTTTCCGTCCCCCCTCCCTGCTTGATACATGGCAGGGAGGGGGGCTCTCCTTCCCTGGTGGTCCAGTGGCATTGGCAGTTCAGTGGGGGGGGGACGGGGGCTGGCGGAGAGCACTTACCTCCCCTGCAGCTCCTGTCAGCTCCCTTCTCCTCCGCGCCGGTCCGTGCAGCTTCTCTGTCAGCTCACACTGTAAGTCTCGCGAGAGCCGCACTATGACCCCGCGGCTCTCGCGAGACTTACACTGGGAGCTGACCGAGGTGCTGAACGGACCGCCGGGGAGGAGGAGAGAGCTGACAGGAGCTGCAGGAGAGGTAAGTGAGATCTCTGCAGCCCCCGGTCTGTATTATGGCAATGCAAATTGCCATAATACAGACAGTGACTCGAGTATAAGCCGAGTTGGGGTTTTTCAGCACAAAAAATGTGCTGAAAAACTCGGCTTATACTCGAGTATATACGGTAGTCATTATTAGACTTGGGCATCACCCAAAAAAATATTTGTTCATTCGTTTCGGATTAAATTTGGCCATTAGTTTTGTTTTGGAAATTCATTAGTGCGAATGAAATTCTGATTAGCGCTGCAGCTGTATTTTATATCCGTTTAGCAGATAACTTCACAAATTGGTACCATTGAGGGATCGACAGGGCTGAGCAGAGGCATGAACTAATTTCTGCCAACCTGTAAAAAACATTTTTTTTTTTTGCCAACATTTTTGAACTAAATAATGTTTTCCCTGCACAAGTCTAGTAAGAAATATTTTTTTTCAGAATTTGGGCTTTGGTGAATAAAACCAGTATCATTCAAATGACCTTAAAGCCTCATTAGACAATCAAATCAGAGTGAATGAACAGACTTTTACAGTTCTGGTAGCAGTATCAAACAGCTACTTTATATTTAAAGGGAAACCGTATGCGCCCATACCACTTCAGCTCATTGAAGTGGCCTGGGTGCAATGACCCTACAGTCCTACAGTGGTAATTATTGCAGTTTCTTAGAAACTGCAATAATTACTTTGCAGGGTTCAGTCCTCCTATAGTGGCTGTCTACAAGACAGCCACTAGAGGGACTTCCGGGTGCTTAGACTACTTTTGGTCATCTTAACAACGCTGGACGGTCTCACGCTCTGCATGAGGACTTCCAGCATCACCGGAATCCCCATATGGGCCGCATTCGCATTAAGCTGCGCTTGTATTAGCATTTCCCCATATGGATGACCTTGGCAGGGGAGGAGCGTGGGCGTGGCCTGACCCAGCGACAAGGGACATGGATTCCTCGGCTCTGGATTTAGGTGGAGCTCTGGTATACACTCAAGAGGGGAGGAGCGTGGGTGTGGCCTGACCCAGCGACAAGGGACATGGATTCCTCGGCTCTGGATTTAGGTGGAGCTCTGGTATACACTCAAGAGGGGAGGAGCGTGGGTGTGGCCTGACCCAGCGACAAGGGACATGGATTCCTCGGCTCTGGATTTAGGTGGAGCTCTGGTATACACTCAAGAGGGGAGGAGCGTGGGCGTGGCCTGACCCAGCGACAAGGGACATGGATTCCTCGGCTCTGGATTTAGGTGAGTGACTGAAGGGGTTTTAACCCCTTCAGTGACGTGGGGTGGGTGTTGAGAGGGAGGGGCGCACTGTAGGAGTCTATAGTGCCAGAAAAAACGGGTTTAGATGGTGGAATTTTAAGGCTATTGAGTGGATAAGCAGATTACAGTATTCCCAGTTAAATGGACACAGTATCGTGAGCAACCTCTCAGAATGAATAGGAAAGTATTTAAGATCTCTCGGAGATATATTTTCACATTGAAAGACCATATTCTCAAGAATTCAGAGTGAATGAGCAAGTTCACAAATTCAATGGGCTAGTTCTGAGGCTGTAAAGGAATTAGTTACTCTGAGTGTGAAGAGGTAGAGCTGTAGGCTTTCACCATAGTTACAGAACCCTTTCGTGTTCTTTTAATGTTTCACGTGGCCTACACAGCACACCTCCAAACATTTAAAATGGATGAAAAGGTGCACTTTCATTTTAGGGGTTTGATTTGCGGTGTAGCCAGGGGTAAGGTTGTTCTGAAAAATGTTAGGTGACTTACTAATAACAATTCATACAAATAAAATTTAATTTGGAACAGAAGCAATGTTTCTTATTTTCACAGACTTTTCTAAGCACAAGCATTGCAGTTTATAGACACATTGATGTGACTATTATTTCTGTGGAGCTCTGGTATACACTCAAGAGACAACAGCAATATAGCGCTCCTAGAAAAGAGGAACATTAAGAAAGAAAAGAGCGACGGTGGAATTTGAAACCAAAATTGGGACTGCCACTCCTATATAGGGACACTTGGGAGGTATGGAGTAATATGTGAGAGACTCTGGTACAGATCACATATAACCTTCAAGAAAACATGGAAGCTAGAATAGTTTGCAGAGGGGAGATCAAGTAGGTAAAAAGATTTGGTGCAGAATTGACTAGAAACACTTGCAAATCGATGCATCAAACATCCTGAATGTTCCAAGCATATTAAAAGTTAATTATTTAGTAAGAATATGCCATACATGACATAACTACATTGCTAGTACTGTGTTTTTGTTTTTTATTTTAAATCGAATAACAAAGCATTGAATATCACATCTATCAGGTGAAAGATGCATTGATTTCCCACTTGCAGGAACTTGTAAGTCTTAATTTCCATGTTTGAATAATAAGATTAAACATTTATAGCATTACATGAAATTGTATATGTCTAAAAGCAGCCACCAATATAAAAAGAGGATAAAGTATTCAACACGCAAGGTACTTTTGTGTATGATAATGTGCTATAAGCAGTGCACAGAACACATTTTCTGTTACTATAATTAGAAAAATTATGAATCTTTTGGTGTATTTCTTTTTTTCCCGAAGAACTGCATTCAATATTATTCTGGCTGGAATGTCATGCATTTATATAGATAACGAATATTTGCGAGCATGGTACATTGGGCAAGAATAGCATGTTTACTTCTTAAGCTAAATATACTTGCACAATAAAAAATGACAATCTAAAATAAATATTTGCATTCTTGTAGTTATAAGCCTGGAGAAAACTAAAATACTGTATATAAATATTATAATATGGATGCACATTGCAGAACAAGCATAATAGTTTCAGTGTATATGTATTTACCTTTGATATATATATATGCCAGCTATGCAGCCTTTACCCAATACGTTTGTACATAATCTCTGATATGAGTAAAGAATGACTAGGTTGATTTGCATTTTGTAATCAGTGGTGGAGCAAGGGATTAAGCATCTCCCATAACCATATTGCATTAGTCTGTTTCCCACTATGATCTCATTTACCTGGATATGCAATATTAATACAAACCCATTTAATCTTTCCTACAACCAATATTGATATGAAAAGCAGAGAGATCTGGCTCCGCAATGCATGACTTTATTTCGCACATTTCAGCCTCGAAGGATAATTCTTAAGCTTGCTACAGAACTATGAAAAAGTATATGCCCCTTACAGATTACCATTAGTTTTGCATTTGACACACTAAATGGCTTTTAGATTTTCAAGCAAAATATTATACAAGCAAGACAAAGAGAAATCAAGTAATCACCAAATTTAGCTCTAAAATTGTAATATTATTTATGGATAAAAGGAAGTTAGTCAGCATCTCTGTGAAAAAGTAATTGCCCCCTTTGTTAGCCAGTCAAGCAATCAACCCATTAATACAATTCAATTGATCATTGGATTCAATTAAAACAGGCATACATAGCGGCAGCAAGCTGAATCTAAATATGACTTCTATAGAACCTTGCTATCAATGTGACATAACATACAAGGTACCATCATATAATACAATCAAAAGAAAATTTGGAAGCATAAAAAATATGCTATATTTCTAAGCCATTTCTAAGGTTCGGGATCTCCAGCAAACAATGGTGAGCTCCATAATCTCAATGGAGATAACTTGAAACAATGCTGAATTTTCCCAGAAATGCATGGACTACCAGAATTCCTCTATAGCAGTCCTCAAGTACCCCCTACCAGTTCAGGATTTAGGGAGTACACAGTTGTGTCTAGAGGTGTTTTAGAAAAAAAAACACTTTAGACACAACAAGGTAATCCCTAAATCCTGGACTGGCAGGGGGTACTTGAGGACTGGGTTGGGAACCCCTGCTCTATAGGAATAGAGCCATAGACTAATGAATCAACCAGGAAGTTACATAAGCACTGAGTGCAACATCTAAAAAACTGTAGGCCCTTCTAAGCTCAGCTATTGTCAGTGTTCATGATTTGACAATTAGAAAGAGGCTGGGCAAAAATAGAATTCATAAGAGAAAATTAAACATTAGTCCTCACCTTAAATTCGCAAAAAACAAACACAGACATCATTTACCCCTTAAGCCTTTAGGGATAATGTTCTGTTGATAAAATAATTAACAGTTTAAGCACAGCATTTCAAAACAAGAACATCAAAAATGGTTAAACATGGTAGTGGTAGTTGATGGCATAATGACGCTTTTTTAAATCAAGATACCTGTAACGGATTTTTCATGTATTTTTTTTAAACAGCATAACATTTTATCTATATATTGTGCAAGCAGGTTTGATAGCAAATGTATAGATTTATAGAGAAACCTATTTAAAAATGTTTTTTTTCCTCCCAGCTCTCAAACAATGCCTCGTTAGACACTGAATGCTGAGACATTGACTGACAAGGGAGAGCAAAAAAGACCTCCCACAGGAGGTCCTTCTGCTCTCCTACGATTCTAGTGATGGCAAGAGAGTATAGGAATAGAGGGATGTGACATCACTTTGTTACGACACTGGCACGGTGACAATGAAGCCAGCGTGCCAATGTCACTGAAGAGGATTGCTCTGCATTCCCAAGCAGGGCAAATCAAAGAAGGGATAAGGCAGACCGGACAATAACCCAGAGGTTGGTGTTCCATAAAGCAGCGTTGGAATGGAGGGAAGGTAAATACATTTCTATATTTTACATTGAATATCACATGTATCTTTTTGATATTTGATGTATTTAATGTAATTAGGAGCATTTAAAGTAAGTTGACTTTTTCACTACAGGTTCACTTTAATTCTGATCTCTACCAAGAAAATTCTAAAAGTGAATTTACAACCATTAGGATCTGAGGCTGAAGTGTAATCAGGATATGATTTTTTCTGATAAAGACTACAAACAAGAAAAAGTCAACCTCAGAAGGTACAGAAAAACAACATTATTTGGAGTGGCCTAGTTAAAGTTATGCCTTTATTATAATAAGTCCTTAAACAAGGATTTCATGTCAGAAAACATCTCCCAATCACAGCAATTATGCAAGAAAAGAGGCTCAACATGTCCATACAGCATTGTGAAATACTAATGCCCAGTTACAGATAGCATATGATACATGCCATGCCTTTTATAGCTACAAATCACTTATTTCTCTGGACATTACAGCATTGAATAAAAGCAATGAATATCACCATTTTCTTATGTTATTCTTCATACGATGTTCTGCATTCCTTAAAATGTTTATTAGAAATTTAGAAAGAGACATCACAATACAGTTTAGTCAAGGCACAGTCAGGCCATGTAATGCGACTGAGGAGAGAATAGAATTTATAACAATAATTGTCAGGGAGTCAAGATGGAAGCACTCTGTTCCAGAATAGAAGTAAATACAGCAGTAAAAATCCAAGTCATTGGATTCAGTCCAAAGATGAATGGAAAGGATATTGCAAACACTGGAAGTAGGAACTGCTTTAGCGATATCTGTGAAAATGAGATGGATTGCAGGTGCCCAGGGGACCCGAGTAAGTGTCAAATAGGGTTGGCTATTGTGGCAAACCTAGCCACTTCTGGACTATATTCATTGCAGGTTGTCCGTAGGCTGAAGCTATACTATGTAACGTTAACTGTATATGTATTTTCCTATGGCCGTTCGCATGCTGACAGCCGTATGCTGCCAGCATACAAAGCATTCATACGGCGAAACACGGCTATCCTGGCCGTTCGCCGTACGAATGTGGACTCCCCAGGTAGACCACACATTCACAGGTCGTGTGGCACCAATTACCCGGTTGCAACATTGTTGCAATCGGTAATTAAGGGCTCTCCTAGGTGGCCGTCGTTCGACTACCGACCATGCGGCGGTCGGCCATCTTGGATCCTTTGTCTCTGCAGCGGTGTTCGGTCGTCGAGAGCCTGGAACTGAAAACGGCTACTCAATGATCCGAACACCGCTGGACTTCTAGAGCGTTCGGGAGTTCCGCGTTCGGTACATTATGTGTCCCGTACTTATTCGGTACTTTTAAACCCTCTTTAATGTTTAACTGTATTATGTGCGGCGTTCGGTCAAATCAGCTGGGATCGGAGCGGTATTCTCCCAAAGTGTGCGCCCCGACCCCAGCTATCTACCGAACGTTCAGTTATTCCGAAATACCGAATATTGTGTGAATTACAGATTTTAATGTCAATTGTCGGTTTTGCTGCACGAGGGGATAATCCACTTAATCGTCCATTTTAGTGGGAGTATCCTTCTCGTGCAGCAATGCCTGTTGGGAAAGTCACAGTGCATGTTGGGAGAAATCCCCTGGAATTACTGTATGGAAACCCCTTGCATGGGGAACTGTATAAATATGCTGCCTGTGAATAAACCGAGTTAGTTGACTCCCAAACTGTGTTTCGTCCGGTTATTGGGAGGATTGGGGATATTGCCTTGCTTTCTACTCCGACTGTGGATTTCCTAGATGTACCAACGGATATCGTATGCTGATACATTGCATTCCGTTACAATTGGTGGCAAGCGACGGGATCCGAACCTTACAGCCGAAAAAGCAGCGTTCGTGGAAACTGGAACGACCGAACAAGGAAAGCAAGGGCAATTCGTATGGAGATTGATTATACCATACTAAAGCGACAAACTTTAAAAGAGCTACTGGAAGCCAGGGGTAAGATAGCCAGCAACAAGTCTAAAGCTGTGCTGATCGCTGAACTGATGGAGGAAGACCGAGCCCGCAGCGCTACACCCCCACCAGCCAAGGAAGAGACCCCATTCCAAAAAGAGCTGCGAACCAGGTTGGAGTTTTTACCGCAACCAGTACCGCTGGAAATACTGACCGTGATGGTATCAGATGTACAGGATTATCTGATGGCGACCAGCACACCAGCAACCCCGCCTAGGGCAGAGTCTGTTACTGCCTCCACCTACGGACAGGTAAAGCCCAAAGTCCCACATCACGCCTTTAAAGCGTTTTGTGAAGAAAAGGACGAAATTGATGGGTATTTGCAGGACTTTGAGCGGCTGTGCGATCTGCACGATTTGGAGCCCGCAGTATGGGTGCCGCTGCTGGCAGGCAAATTATCGGGTAGGGCAGCTGAAGCCTACCGTGCTGTACCCCGAGAGGACAGTAAGGATTACCCTAAAGTGAAGAGGGCAATCTTGGAGAGGTATGCTATTACCCCAGAGGCATACCGGCGGAAATTCCGGGGCTTGCGCAAGCCTGAGAAAGATTCTCATGCAGAATGGGCGCACAAGCTGGACCAAGCATCGCTAGGCTGGATACAGGCCAGCAACGCCACTAACATGGAGGAGTTGAGGCAGTTAATGCTGCTGGAACAATTTTTTAATGGTTTGTCCCCAGAGGCACAAGAATGGGTGAGAGACCGGAAACCCCTCACCCTACCCGAAGCCGCTAAATTGGCGGATCAACATTTTGATGCCAGGAGACATCACGGGGCCCAAACTAAGGCCCTCCCTCGGATTACAGGGCCACCTAATAATTTTACCCCTACCAGCCCCACCGTACCCCTGCACAGGCCGGCACTGAATACTCCACCAGCCCCCTCCCGATACAACGGCAGGGCTAACATTCAGTGTCACACCTGCAAACAGTGGGGGCACATTTCTCGAGAGTGCACCCAAAACCGGAGCCGACAAGCTTGGAATCAGGTGCGACAAAATTTGGCACCCAGGGCTGCTGCGCACCATTACCAGGTAGCACCCGCCACCCAAGACGTGCTGAGCGCTCAAATTGAGGAGCCTCTGGGGGTACTGCACGAAGTAATGTCAGTCCGAGCCACCGACAACCGACAGCACCATCGGCAGCTAGTGACCCTGGAGGGAAAGGAGGTGCAAGGGCTCCGGGATTCGGGAGCCACTTTAACTTTGGTTGCACCACATTTGGTACCAGGCGCAACCCACACTGGCGGCTCCGTGGCAGTACGGGTGGCCGGGGGAGCAGTATACCGGCTACCTACTGCCAAAGTTCATTTGGATTGGGGTGTGGGAGAGGGGACCGTAGAAGTGGGGCTGATGCAGAATTTACCTGCTGATGTTGTACTGGGGAATGACTTGGGCCAAATGACTTCCGCTTTTATTCCCCAGACTCCGTACCAGGAGGCCCTTCCCGTAACCACCCGGCAACAGGCTCGCACCACGGCTACACCAACGCACTCTGAGGCTCAGGTAAGAGACCATGTTCCCCAACTGACCCCCATGTCCTGGGATACCCCGACTACCTTTGCGACCGAAGTCCAGACCGATCCCACTCTCCAAGTATATAGGGACCGGGCACAAACCGACCAAGCAGGGTTAGAGGGGGAGCGGTTCATCTGGGAAAGAGAGTTGCTCTACCGTGTCACAGCAAAAGATGTGGGGGGGTCTGTCACCTTAACTAATAAACAGCTAGTGGTACCCCAGAAGTATAGACAGGAGCTGCTGCGAATTTCTCATGACATCCCCTTGTCCGGACACCTAGGGATGACCCGTACCCGATACCGTTTGACCCATGCCTTCTTCTGGCCCGGGATCTCTCAGGATGTGCGCCAATATTGCACCTCCTGCGACGTCTGCCAGCGTGTAGGTAAACGAGGAGATCGCCACAAAGCCAGGCTATGCCCCCTGCCCATCATAGCAGAACCCTTCAGCCGAGTAGCAGTGGACATCGTAGGTCCCCTGCCAAAACCCAGTCCCTCCGGCAAAAGGTATATCTTAACTATAGTGGACTACGCCACCCGATACCCCGAAGCCGTGGCCCTCTCTAATATCCACGCTGAGACCGTAGCAGAGGCATTAATGAAGGTATTTTCCCGAGTAGGTTTTCCCCAAGAGATAATCTCGGACCGAGGTACCCAATTTACGGCCGAGGTTACCCAACATATGTGGAAGGTGTGTGGCATTAAGCCAATAGTTAATTCCGCCTACCACCCCCAGTCCAATGGGCTTTGTGAGCGGTTCAACGGGACGCTGAAGCAGATGCTTCGGACGTTCGGGGAGACCCACAAAGACTGGGAGAGGTTTCTACCTCACCTACTCTTTGCCTATAGAGAGGTCCCCCAGGAGTCGACAGGATTCTCCCCGTTTGAACTACTGTTTGGGAGGAGGGTGCGAGGACCCTTGAACTTGATTAGGGAACACTGGGAGGGAGAGAGTACCTCTAACGAGACCCCTATCGTGTCATACGTCCTGGAGTTCAGGGACCGTCTGGAGGCGCTGACTCAGGCTGTGCACACAAACCTACAGGCGGCCCAGCAACGCCAGCGCCGCTGGTACGATAGAGGAGCCAGGGACCGCAGCTTTCAGGTGGGACAGAAGGTCTTGATCTTAAAGCCCGTCCGCACAGATAAGCTGCAGGCCGTCTGGCAAGGCCCATACCAGGTAGTGGAGCAGCGATGCGACACTACCTATGTGATCGGCCCCTGCTCAGGGGTAGGGAAGAGACGCATGCTCCACGTGAACATGCTCAAACCCTACCATGAGAGGATAGAGGATGTAACGGCCATATGTGCCTCCTCCGTAGAGGATCAGGAAAATCTACCTTTACCCGACCTACTAGAACCCGAGGAACAGATAGAGCCCTCCCGGGGAGTTCAACTGGGGGAGCGGCTAAGCCCCCAGGAGCGTGCCCAGGTACAGGCGCTGATTGTAGCCAAGGGGACTACCTTCTCCAATTTACCTGGGTACACTCCGCTAGCCACCCACCGAGTAGAGACCCCAGGACAGCTACCTATGCGCCAGGCTCCATATAGGGTTCCGGAATCCGTCCGGACCCATATGAAAGCCGAACTGGACGAAATGTTGCAGCTAGGGGTTATCGAACCCTCCGATAGCCCCTGGGCATCGCCGGTAGTCCTGGTACCTAAAAAGGATGGCACCACCCGATTCTGTGTTGACTACCGGAGGCTAAATGACAAAACGGTGTCTGATGCCTACCCGATGCCCCGGATAGACGAGCTGTTGGATAAGATGGCACGGGGCCAGTATCTCACTACCATTGATTTGTGTAAGGGGTACTGGCAGATCCCACTAGCCGATGACGCCATCCCCAAGTCGGCGTTTGTCACCCCGTTTGGCCTGTACCAGTTCAAGGTCATGCCTTTCGGGATGAAAAACGCTCCGGCTACCTTTCAGCGGATGGTAGATCGGCTACTGGACGGTTTTCAGGAGTATGCCTGTGCCTATCTAGACGATATAGCCGTGTTTAGCCAGAACTGGGAAGACCACCTACGCCATATAGGGGCGATATTAGATCGCATTGGGGAGGCCGGGTTAACGCTAAAACCTAGCAAGTGCCACATAGGTATGGCCGAGGTGCAGTACCTGGGCCACCGTGTAGGGTGTGGGCAGCAGAGGCCCGAGCCAGCCAAGATTGAGGCCGTAGCCAAGTGGCCTACCCCCAGGACTAAGACCCAGGTGCTGGCGTTCTTAGGGACAGCCGGCTATTACAGAAAGTTTGTCCCTGACTATAGCACCCTGGCCAAACCCCTAACCGACCTGACGAAGAAGAACCTTCCCCGACTGGTTGTCTGGGCCCCAGAGTGCGAGCAGGCATTCCAACAACTCAAGACTGCTCTCACTAATGCTCCTGTGTTAACTGCTCCTGATCCAACTAAAAGATTTCTTGTTCACACAGACGCTTCAATGTTTGGATTGGGGGCAGTACTGAGCCAAGTGGGAGCCGATGGCGGAGAACACCCCGTAGCCTATTTAAGCCGCAAGTTGCTGCCTCGTGAAGTGAGCTACGCCGCCATCGAGAAAGAATGCCTGGCCGTGGTGTGGGCCCTTAAAAAGTTACAGCCATATTTGTACGGACAACCTTTCTCCTTACTCACAGATCACAACCCGTTAGTGTGGCTAAACCGTGTGTCTGGAGACAATGCCAGGCTGCTGCGCTGGAGCTTGGCGCTGCAGCCCTTTGACTTTACTATCCATTACCGGCCAGGAAAACAAAACGGTAACGCTGACGGGTTATCCAGACAGACTGAACTCGAGAAGTGATCTGTGAGTGCTCTCCCGGACATCCCCAAGCCGATCCGTTGGGATCAGACTGTGTATGCCGGCTTGGTTCTGGGGGAGCATTGTGGCAAACCTAGCCACTTCTGGACTATATTCATTGCAGGTTGTCCGTAGGCTGAAGCTATACTATGTAACGTTAACTGTATATGTATTTTCCTATGGCCGTTCGCATGCTGACAGCCGTATGCTGCCAGCATACAAAGCATTCATACGGCGAAACACGGCTATCCTGGCCGTTCGCCGTACGAATGTGGACTCCCCAGGTAGACCACACATTCACAGGTCGTGTGGCACCAATTACCCGGTTGCAACATTGTTGCAATCGGTAATTAAGGGCTCTCCTAGGTGGCCGTCGTTCGACTACCGACCATGCGGCGGTCGGCCATCTTGGATCCTTTGTCTCTGCAGCGGTGTTCGGTCGTCGAGAGCCTGGAACTGAAAACGGCTACTCAATGATCCGAACACCGCTGGACTTCTAGAGCGTTCGGGAGTTCCGCGTTCGGTACATTATGTGTCCCGTACTTATTCGGTACTTTTAAACCCTCTTTAATGTTTAACTGTATTATGTGCGGCGTTCGGTCAAATCAGCTGGGATCGGAGCGGTATTCTCCCAAAGTGTGCGCCCCGACCCCAGCTATCTACCGAACGTTCAGTTATTCCGAAATACCGAATATTGTGTGAATTACAGATTTTAATGTCAATTGTCGGTTTTGCTGCACGAGGGGATAATCCACTTAATCGTCCATTTTAGTGGGAGTATCCTTCTCGTGCAGCAATGCCTGTTGGGAAAGTCACAGTGCATGTTGGGAGAAATCCCCTGGAATTACTGTATGGAAACCCCTTGCATGGGGAACTGTATAAATATGCTGCCTGTGAATAAACCGAGTTAGTTGACTCCCAAACTGTGTTTCGTCCGGTTATTGGGAGGATTGGGGATATTGCCTTGCTTTCTACTCCGACTGTGGATTTCCTAGATGTACCAACGGATATCGTATGCTGATACATTGCATTCCGTTACAGCTATAAATAGTGAAATGGTGCCATTCACCATAACAACTTCAGTACACTATCAGAGTTGCCTTGGTTAAATATCTGTTGTTGCCAGAGTTTATTAAAATCTTGACCAATTTTCCACCTAACCAACTCCGTTTATCTTGCCTTTTCCCTAAAGATGAACCTTTGAAGACCCGGCTTTTATATCTTCATATTTACTGATTTTCCTAATGCAATCACTATCTATGTCTCATTTAAACTTTTACGAGGTAATTTACTAAACACCAAGTAGATAAAATGGATGAAATCCAGTGAAAATTGACAAATTATGACCGGAATGAAAATTCTCATATTTACTAAAGCCAAGTTTGGAGTTTTTCCAACCTGACTGAATCTGCAGAAACTGTCTGGATGCATTCGGTGTCCGGTTAAAAACAGAGGGTAGGATTCCAAATATTTACAAAGCACTGATTAAACAATCATTTTAGTTCTGATTTAACATGCTGGATGCCCAGTCACTTCTAGTGTTTAAATACAGTAAGCAGATACACACTCCTCACTGTTTAGTAGATATTCCCCCATCTGCCACATGGCAGGAGGGGCATAAGGAAGGTAAGCAACCTCGGAATCTAAATGCAGTTGAGAACACTATGGCATTAGGAATACAGTTTTATGCTGTAGCGTTCCTTTAAATAGATTGAACAATGTCTGGATTTTGCAACCGAATGGTTTTGCCCTATTCACCAAGGGACATTTTGGAGTTTACCAAATAATCCTGACAAACAATGATTAGATATTATAGAAACTTTCGGGCATGTATAAGAAATAAAAAGAACATTCAGAAACCATCAAATTTATAACCAATGGAGAACACCAAACGGGCAAACGAATATGACTTCTTGCCCATTGCATCTTGGGCAACCAATAACAAATATAATAGATTACACTATACGATTATAGATTTCCATTAAAAGCCATTATAACTGATATTATCTCCTGTAAAAATGCATTGACATTTATCAAGTGGATGATTAAATTCCATTATAACTTTGATTGTATTTATTAACGTGTTCAGAAAGCAATCTAAAAGGTGATTTTTTTTATAGTTAATCCTGCCAGTTTTTGCAAAAAATTATATTTTATAAGACTGGTGATAAAACCCTTGCCTGTTGGAAAAAGTGGGGGAAGATTGCTCAATCTGCCTTGTAACCAAATAACAGCGTAAATACAAAAATGACAGGATGGAAAAAAGAGCAATGGATGGGAGAAAATTAACAAATTACTGGAGAAAATTAGACGTATTTGTAACACTTTAAAAAACCCCAGTGTCTCTGCATGAAATTGATCCCTTCGTGAAAGCAGACAGTGGTTGGATCTTCAAGAGTGTTCCAAGGCAATTGTTCATCTTCAGCGGCCCATTGCATTTCTGTTATAGCATAACAAGCAATGAATATTTACTCATGTGCTCCCATACCAGCTGCATGACATGGCTGATGGTCTTTAAAGAGCTAAAAACGATTTGGTCTATATATCAATACACTTCTCATCACAATAATGTTAAATGCAAACACTCCACATTTTGTTCATTTCTACAGACAGTCCAATGTTTTGTCTCCTTGTGCCAGAATGAAACTGTGCACGGGAGGTAACAAAAGATAGAATCAGCAGAACATATTACACTAGGGATTAATAAATAAAAACAGCTGTTTAGTATACCTTAGGATGATATAGCACTCCTATACTTTGTAATGGGAGGCAAAGACCTTTTTGAAATAAAAGGCACTTAGAAGCTGAATGGGTAATGTTGTGCTTAAAATAAATTGATTCTGAATTATGGACCATATAATGTACTTATAAGTGCAGATGAGGTGAACAATGCAATACACGTTTTCTGTGAGCTACATAGACATAATATATGGTGCCATAATTTCCTACTATCATAAATGTCTTCATTCTTGAAGTCTTCTTTTCTGACCTTAGCATTATATTGTTAACTTAAAGTTACACTAAGTAACACTATAAACATTGCCATTTTCCTGAAATGGAAATGTTTTAGATTGCAGGGTTAAGGGGACAGGGACCGTGCACCCACTCCAATGAGATGAAGTGGTCTGGATGCATGTAGTGTCCCTTTAAACCGTTTATGACCAAGATTTTACTAAAGGTTTGTAACAATTTTATATTTAGCTTGGTAAGAAGGTGACAGTTGGTTCGATTATTCGCAAATGGAAGAAACACAAAATAACTGTCAGTCTCCCTCGGTCTGGTGCTCCATGCAAGATCTCACCTCGTGGAGTTTCAATGATCATGAGAATGGTGAGGAATCAGCCCAGAACTACACTGGAGGGTCTTGTTAATGATCTCAAGGCAGCTGGGACCATAGACACCAAGAAAACAATTGGTAACACACCATGCCGTGAGGGACTGAAATCCTGCAACACCAGCAAGGTCCCCTTGCTCAAGAAAGCACATGTACAGGCTGAAGTTTGCCAATGAACATCTGAATGATTCAGAGGAGAACTAGGTGAAAGTAATGTGGTCAGATGAGACCAAAATTGAGCTCTTTGGCATCAACTCAACTCATCGTGTTTGGAGGAGGAATGCTGCCTATGAACCCAAGAACACCATCCCCACCGTCAAACATGGAGGTGGAAACATTATGCTTTGGTGGTGTTTTTCTGCTAAGGGGACAGAACAACTGCAATGCATCAAAGGGATGATGTACGGGGCCATGTACCGTCAAATCGTGGGTAAGAACCTCTTTCCCTCAGCCAGGGCATTGAAAATGGGTTGTGGATGGGTATTCCAGCATGACAATATACCCAAAACAGACAGCCAAGGCAACAAAGGAGTGGCTCAAGCAGAAGCAGATTAGGGTCCTGGAGTGGCCTAGCCAGTCTCCAGACCTTAATCCCATTGAAAATCTGTGGAGGGAGCTGAAGGTTCGAGTTGCCAAATGTCAGTCTCAAACCTTAATGACTTGGAGCGGATATGCAAAGAGGAGTGGGACAAAATCCCTCTGGGGATGTGTGCAAACCTTGTGGCCAACTACAAGAAACGTCTGACCTCTGTGATTGCCAACAAGGGTTTTGCCACTAAGTACAAAGTCGAAGGGGTCAAATACTTAATTCACTCATTGACATGCAAATCAATTTATAACTTTTTTGACATGCGTTTTTCTAGATTTCTCTAACTGTTAAAATACACCTACCATTAAAATTATACACTGATTATTTATTCGTCAGTGGGCAAACATTCAAAATCAGCAGGGGATCAAATACTTTTCCCCTCAATGTATCTATAACACTTTAGAATGTTGGTTCTACCCCTGAGGAATTTTGTTTTTTTGTAAATCTTAAAAAAAAAAAAAAACACAAAAAAAACACATAATGATCACCATCTTACACATCTAATATTTCCCCAGATCTTTTAATTGACTGTAACATTTTTATTACACTTTTATTTCTCTGTATACAGTTTTGTGGGCCAAAATCCAACCTTGGCTCTGTAATGCTTTTAGTATTTCCCCTCAAGAAAGAAAAAAAAACAGCTTATTTTTGAAATGCATTGAATACAAAGGCCCTAATTACTGTCTGAGGTTAGAGGCATGGAGATTACAAAATGTAATTAGTGGCATATTTCACAAACAGAACGACTACAGGAGCAGTGTCTGCATTTCAAAATCACTATATTAAAGGGATACTCCAAATCCCTAAAGCACATGATTAATATTTATATTTGTGCTGTGACGTGTGCCTTTAAGAGGAAGTGATTGTGGTGCTTAGACTATCTACCTATGATAACAAAATTACCTTTTTCTCCTACTGACTGGAAGGTAATAATTGTTAATCTGAAACACCCATACTATGCTAACACATATATAAAATCTAATGGGTTTGATAAATTAAACAAGTTATTATAATATTCACATTATTATTGGGGCACATAAAAAATATATAAACCCATAAAATATGTAAAATGTACAATAAATAAATAACCATAAAAAGAGGGGGATCTTACCTTTCACAGGCTCTGACAGTCCATGCAGCAATTATCCATAATGAGATACTAAAAACCAACAGTACTGTTCCAGGGCATATTGTCATTAAAGTCTTCATTACAAAACGGGTATTGAAGTTTATTTTATTTAGTGCTCCAATGCTTCTTGATGAGGCATCAGTAAAAAGTTTGCTGTGTAAAAGCATAACTCTGGCAATAAGATACAGTCTTAAGAACATTGGTATAGATAAAATAATATCCACATCAGCTGTCGCTATAGATGGTGTATAAGAGAAGGCAAGCCGGGCTGTCCATGTGAATTTATAGTTTCCTGGTATGGGATGAATGGCACACACCAGTATTTCCAAACAGATAAAGAAAATGCGTTCATAGGTCATGGCTATCCTCCAATCATCAGCGCCGTTATCCACCATAAACAACTACAAATGGAAAAGTGAGATGTTAGTACTTTAGAAGATACAATAAATAAAGCCTATTACAGTGAAAAAAGCTACGAATTTTGGTATATACAAGTGCTCTTTTTTTTTTTTTTTTTTTTTTTTTTTATAAAAAGCTGAGTGGGTTGCAAGGCAAGAGTGCCAACTCGCACAAAGTAAATTTTACCACATGACAGGAGGCTTCATATTTGCATATCTTTTTTTACTGAAAACTCCAGCAGCATAGAAACATAACAACCAATCAGAAAAAAGTTATGATGCCCATAAAAGGCCCTGTCTATGACATCACTTCCTCTTTCTTTGCTGCTCCAGCCTACAACAGGTCAGAGTATTTTTACCTCTCTGGTATATTTATATAGTTTTTACTCTTTTCTCATTTTATACTAAATATTTATCCCTCTGCTGCACCTGGCTATCTATACCTGTCTCCCTATATCCCCACATTCAGTGTATCTCCTATCAATCACTATGTTATCTGACTCTCTTATTATCTGTATTCTGTATTCTGGTCTGCCGCGTGGACCCGCCCTGCTGACACTCAGGGGTCTGTGTGGGGACGGGTGGAGGGTGTCCGGGGCGGTTATTGCGTCTTTTTCGCCACATTTTTTCTCACTCGCGACCGCGAGTGAGTATTCTCTGCCACACGTGGCCGGCAGCCATCTTGGATCTCGCGGCTCGCGAGACCCACGACGGCCGCCTTCCCTGCTCGCACGGCGGATCGGGAATCACCCGATCACCGCGCCCTGCATCTGGATTAACCCCTTCAAGGGTCCTCCTCTCTAGGCACATTCATTTATTGATACAATTATTTTTTTAGTCTCATGGATATATCTCTCATGGTGCCTTACACTGGATGATTACATGTTGAACATGCACACAATCTATGTATTATTGTGCAGCCATACTAGATCACAGTTGTTATACAACACATATACTGTACCTATAACAGGACCAACTATACCACTGTACCCTACAAAGGGCATATTGTGTTACTGTACCCTACAAAGGGCATATTATATTACCTTATTGTACCCTACAGAGGGTCATATTATATTACTGTACCTGACGGTACAAATGTATGTGGGTGGCACTCCAGATATGCATGCAAGGTCACTGGCAGACCATTACCTTTTATGTGGGTGTCCTCTGGTTTACCACGGCACGCCACCCGGGGTGAACCCCGATCATATGCACGGAGGCTTACTCCTCAACTTTACCACTGATTAATACAGGCATATATGGATGTCTAAACACTGCCTGTCAGTTTTACCTTAAAGCAACAGTACCATGCTGGATACGATTTGACGGCAGGATCACTAAGGAAACTGAGTGTATTCACAGAGTGTATTCACAGGGATGCATATATGTATATTTTTCTGTGCCTTGTGTACATATTGAACGTGGGTGTCCTCTGGGTAATGTTTCATGGCACACCACCTGGGGTGACCTCCAAATATGCAATGCTGGTAAGGTACCAATAATTATAATATGGGTGTCCTCTGGGTTACCATGGCACACCACCTGGGATGAACCCAGCCGAATAGACGTGGGTCCTGCGGCTGCAGACCTTATGGAGACAGGCCCCACGCGCCTCTATAATAAGCCTGTATAGTTAAAAACCGTGCATACAGCTCTGTTGTACATTTGTGGTGAACCCCGCTAACCAGACCAACACCACTACCAGTCAGTCGCGCCTGCACCGTGGCTCTCAGTAGCCAGATTAATCTAATGGAGGTGACCCCTCTACACTTGGCACGAGTATTCATAATCTCAGACAAACTACAGCAGGCAATGGGTACCTGGGTGATCCCCAATTCTACCAGGAGTCTGGCACCCCTACGTGCTGACCCTCAAGCACTACTCCCACTGACAGGGCAAACCAGTAGGTCAAGATACACTGGTTTGCCGACTACTACGGGGTGCCGAATTATCGAGACCATGGCACCCAAGTATTCACGCCTCTGGCAGGTGGACGGGATGCTGAGATTCCTTCGGGAATGGCCGGACAATCCTTGTTTTTCACTGAAACAATTTTCAGCCAAACTAGCCCTCTTATTATGCCTCGCCTCATTTAGACGGGTGGCGGACGTTAGGGCTTGCGATACGGATGGTTTCTCTCTCACACCAGACGGGGTTACCTTTACCATGTCGAGACGAACTAAGCCCGATTCGTCTTCAATGTCACACCCATGCTTTGAGTCAGACACCACACTATGCGTGGTCAGAACGCTAATGGGGTATACCGATACCACTACCCCCCTTCGTACTCATTCGACGGGGCACCTCCTGACTTCTTACGTGAACACGTCTACAGCAACACTGGGCAGATGGGTCCGCTGGCTATTGTCTTTAGCGGGCGTCAAACCTTGTTTCGGAGCCCACTCGGTCAGGGGAGCGGCGCCTCACAGACCTTTTCGGCCGATGCTTCCCTAACCAACATTATACGCTGCGCGGAATGAGCGTGGGACTGTACGTTTAGAACGTTCTATTTCGGCAAACATCTCATGCTTCCTTCACATTGGTCAATTCAAAGCTTTAAAATGCAAATATGAAGCCTCCTATCATGTGGTAAAATTGAAGATTATATTAGCTTTAGTGTACTAATAATCTAAATTTTAGTAATGACAGGAGGCGAATATTTCCCACCCTATAGGATCCCTCCCATGTTTCTCGTGTTGAACAGAATATGTCCTTTATGTTCAGGAAGGTAAGTACGTTATGGTTTGTATGTTTGCTACTTAGACCTGTATCTTGAGGGTCTTGTATAGGTTGAATATTAGACATGAACCTTGAATTATGTTGTGTTGTTAGATTCTTAAATATCATTGCTTTAGAATTAATATATATTGATATGTTTCACATTCTAATGTTCGTCGGTATATCAGATGCTTAATGCTTATTGTATGCGGACAAGTTATCACGCCAGAGACCTTTCACCTTTTTTCTTTTTCTTGCAGCGTGAACGTCTTCTCATCGAGACAAAGATTCACCTTCCATACCTCTGCATTGCGGAACTACTGGAGTTGGATATTCTAATATGTTGTTGAACTGTTGACGTAATATGATCATGTTTCTTGTTATTATTTATTGTTTCGCTTCAAAGAAAGAGGAAGTGATGTCATAGACAGGATCTTTTATGGGCATCATAACTTTTTTCTGATTGGTTGTTATGTTTCTATGCTGCTGGAGTTTTCAGTAAAGAAAGATATGCAAATATTCGCCTCCTGTCATTACTAAAATTAAGATTATTAGTACACTAAAGCTAATATAATCTTCAATTACATAGTATGGAAGAAAGGGACTAAATAATAGGGTTGCAACATATAGGCTTTAAAGGACCACTCTAGTGCCAGGAAAACATACTCGTTTTCCTGGTACTAGAGTACCCTGAGGGTGCCCCCACCCTCAGGGACCCCCTCCCGCCGGGCTCTGGAGAGAGGAAGGGGTTAAACTTACCTCTTTTTCCAGCGCCGGGCGGGGAGCTTTCCTCCTCCTCTCCATCTTGATCGCGACATCATCGGCTGAATGCGCATGCGCGGCAGGAGCCGCGCTCGCATTCAGCCGGTCGCATAGGAAAGCATTTACAATGCTTTCCTATGGACGCTTGCGTGCTCTCACTGTGATTTTCACAGTGAGAAGCACGCCAGCGCCTCTAGCGGCTGTCAATGAGACAGCCACTAGAGGATTTGGAGGCTGGATTAACCCTCATTATAAACATAGCAGTTTCTCTGAAACTGCTATGTTTATAAAAAAAAAGGGTTAATCCTAGAGGTACCTGGCACCCAGACCACTTCATTAAGCTGAAGTCGTCTGGGTGCCTAGAGTGGTCCTTTAATCAGAGTCATATATGAATGCATTTTTGTGGAGTGAATTGGATAAAAAGTAGACTGGTACTACCTTACATTTTATCCAATGTAACCCTGAAGAATCCATATTTAATAATCAGCGACCCCAGTGAATGTGGCTGTGTGGGAACCCTAATTCAATACCTTGGGAGATGATTACTGGAGACATACAAACAAGGTATAGAAACATATACAGGGTTATTTACTAAACTGTGAATTGTTTGGAATTCACAAGGGAATTGTAATAGTAAATTTTTAAAAAAATTAGAGAATTTTCCAGGTTGCTATTTTGGTCCCAAATGTTTAATTCCATTGTAAATTCCCAACAATTCAAGGCTTTGTGTCACAGCTTAGTGAATAACCAATTGAACAGGTAAATAATAATATGTGGAAAACAATGGGTGTGTGTCTATAGCGGAGCTACCGGTGGTGCTGCTGGTGCAGGGCACGCAATCTGGAGGGCCCATCGGGAGTCTTTCACACCTAGAGACACAGACATCTGATAGAGATCTTTGATCAAGGGCCCAGTCAGGCACGGAAGCTTTTTAACAGCTTGACCGTTTGCATGAGGGATGTGCTGGTGTGTAGTGTTGGCATTTGCATGAGGGATGTGTTTGTCTGTAGTGTTGGCGTTTGAATGCAGGAGTGTGTATATGTGTAGGGTTGGTGTTTGAATGTAGAGGAGTGTTTGTGTGTAGTGTTGGCTTTAAATGAAGGAGTGTATGTACATATACTCGTTCACACATACTGACACACATGTACACCCTAAAACACACAAGCACAAACATTCACAAGCACACTGACACACACACATATACACAGGCACACTGATACAAACACGTGTTATATATAAATAACACAAGTTCCACTACTGTATAGTAATTCATACATACACTACATACAAAGTTCTCCAGATTATATGTAATGGAACATATTTTAATTACTAAACAGAAAAGACAAGCATTCATAATTAAACCGTTCCATTGCATTAGCATTGTGCTAAGAAAGAGTCAGCACGACATGCTTGCCACTGATAAAGTACTTCTTTATTTGAAACCACTTATGTGTAAGCTCCTCTCAGCTACCCATTGAGATTTGAAGATAGTTGTCATGGACACATATAGTCATAGGAAAAGGAAAAAAAACTATTCTGAAAAGACTTCACGCGACTCCTTCTGTTACACAGCCATGCAGCACATAAATGCAAATGTGTGGGAAAAGTTCAAATTACGGATTAAATATATATCAACTTAAACAAGTATTGTTTAAAAACAACACAGAACAATTATAGAGTTTAAAATAATTTTAACAGGAACAATTCGAAATTAATGGGACCCAACACTCGGGTACGCACTAAATTTAATTAACAGCCCATTAACAATAAAATACAATGACTGCTGATGAATATACTCCTACAAGGCTTACATGATTTCAGTACAAGGCACGCATTCTTTTGTAACATTTTGTAACTCCAAAATAAAGATTTTAAAAACAAGAATTATGGGCTTTATTTGTTTAAGCTTTTGAATACATTCCAACATTTCATAGAGAGGGCCTCGTTAAAGAAACACTCCAAACATCTATTACTTTAGCTTGTTGTAGGTGCTTTATGAGTGAAGAATAGGTCCTGTTTCTTTTCTTCATTTTCCAAAATGTTCAGATTTCAATAGAAATTGCCCAATTTATAAAATAATGTTACACCCCCTGGCTGTCAGACAACCTATCCTGTTACTTCTGCTTTGAAATGCTGAAATTTTTGTTTATTCAAAGACAACACTTATGAGCATCTACACACAGGTGTTTGCAAATGTCTAGCATGACAAGTGAGAAGGCCAACGGTAGCCTGTATTTCTGGAAGTGGTCAGGGTTTACATAAACCCCTCCCACAACGCACTTTTTTTAGCAAACGTTTATTAGCAAAAAAGGCATTGTCCATCCCATTTTCATATAACCTCTAGGGACAATTGATATTCTCTTATTAACTTTAAAAACCTTTTTTTATAACTTTGTATTTCCTTTCTTTTGTTACAACTGGTACTCCAGCATGGACTCCTTTATACTTACACTTATAAAACACTTATTTGGCAATTAAGGTACACCACAGTCCACATGGGATAGAGTCAATTTATGTTAATTACACCAACAAACAAAGTAGCTAACTAAATCCAGGTTACAAACACACTGCTACATTTAATTATAATGCTAATAATATAAGCTGTATTATATTCAAGGGAAATTAAAATAGTCTAATTTAAAGCTCTACAATCAGCTCTACAATCAGTTTGAAATAAATGCATTAAAATGTCAAAAAGCAATTATATTAATTTAAACAGATTTGTAATTAAACTGCAAATTAATTTCCTCAGAAAAACAAAGAAAATACTTTGTAATGCTGAAGAAAAACTGCCCATCAAGATGTTTAACCCCTTAAGGACCAAACTTCTGGAATAAAAGGGAATAACGACATGTCACACATGTCATGTGTCCTTAAGGGGTTAAAGGGACAATGTAGTCACTATAACCTTTTCATCTCACTGAATTGGTTATAGTGCCTGGAGTATTCTGGCACCGTCCCTCCATTCAATTTGAAACCATTTTTTTTTTTTAAGTTTAACACTGAATGAGAGTTTCCAGCAATCACACAGTGCGGCCCCTACTGGAGGTGTGGATAAGGCAGAGATTACACCCTTGCTTATAGCCATACCAATTAATACCAGCAGTGGTGATAGCCTGACAACAGTCAGCTGACACTTTTAGTTAACCACAGCCACCCATTGCTCCTCATTAGTCCGAGAAGCACAGAGGGGGTGGGCGGCTGGGGACTGTCGTATAGCTTTAAAAACAAATTAACACTGAATGGAAGAACAGTGTCAAGGCACTCCAGCCACTATAGCCACTTTAATAAGATGAAGGAGTTACAGTGTCTGCAATATTATTTTAAAGGCTTCTTATTGCACAAATTTTAAAATAAATCAATGAGGGTATTTAACCAGCAGTAGTGTATCCAAGAGAAAGTGTGCTATTAATAGAAACATTGAAGCAGACAAAGATTTTCCTTTGGGAGAAAGAGAATTGGAAGATTCTGAGGAGTGTGATATAAAACCTGCACTGGCTAAGACTGGGTCAGAATCACACAGCGGTAAGCAAATAAATGCAATGTCAAGAGATTGAGTCTATCTAATTCCTGCACCTAGCAGCAAGCGATGAGGAAATTACAGTTTCTCCATTTTTTTTTCCCACCTCTGAAATTTGTCTGGAGTACTTTGATTGCAGTGTGTATGCTCCTCTGGATATTTATGATTAAAAATGAATGTTTAATGTTTTTAAAATTATGTTTTTTTTTTTTTTTAAACCTCTGAAATGCATCAAAAACTATTAAAAAAGTCCTATTTAAAATTTCTATTATACTATCGTTTAAAAGCAAATGTTTATTTTTAAAATTAAGAATACATAAATAAATAATGAAAAATATAAACTTATTCTCATCCACTGCCTAGCCAGCTGTCATTTTAGGCTATTAAGGGCATGTCTGATGGAATATATTCGATCGTGGCTTAAGAAGAAAAAGCCACAAATGTTTTACAATTTAAATATTTCCTAATCGCGCCTAAGCACAGACTAATACCGGATGTGTAAAGGAGCAAATCATTTTAAATTGAAAGATCTTTAGGAAAAATGAATGAGACATTCACCAAATGCATGCTGGCCGTTTCTGTCTGTAATCTGAGAAGAACGCGGTGAAGCAAATGTTTCCTCAAATTAAATGCAACAACAAGGGCTGTTTTTATTGTCTGACATTTCAAGATCACACTGTGGCAAAAAAAATCCCAACTGAATCAAATATAAAAATGGAGTTAGAACATATTGTCCCTATTCTGTCCCTTGGCCTTTGTGCACATTGTAAAATCTTCTTAAAAATAAATATAGAAAGTATAGGCATTTAAAAGTTTTTTTAACTATACAACACAAAGAGTATTAGCAAAGATCTATTAAAAGTCTAAAAAAAAAGCTAAATAAGCATATTAAATTCATAGCATATATAGCATATATGTTATGTTATGAAATTAAGAATTTGTAATATTTCTATTATTTGTAAACAGACTTTGAGAACTGTACTGTAGACAGTGTGTGCGCGTGTTGTGTAAGTAATGTTACTTGGGAGATGCTATACTCCACTCAGCTATTGTGATTAAACTTGTGAAAATAATACTTTTTAAAAGCAGGCACAAAATGTAAAAGAGAGCCAGTGGGAATTAAACATTTTTTTCCAGGCAGTAAAAGTAAAATATGACATTTCTGGTGGGGCAGTAGCTTCTGGCTTGAAGGGTTTAGATAATGTTGTCTTATATTTGCTTTAATGTGTGCATTATTATTAAAGGGATACTATAATCACCAGAACAACTACAGCTTAATGTAGTTGTTCTGGTGTGTATAGTATGTCCCTGTAGGCATTTTAATATGTGTTTGCATTACTGTCTAGTAACACCTCTAGTGGCAGTCACTGAGACGGCCACTAGAGGTGCAGCACTGATATTCAGCGTCTCCACGCTCTGCATGGAGGCACTGAACATTCCCCATAGAGATGCATTGATACAATGCATCTCTAAGAGGAGATGCTGATTGGCGCAGTGTGGCATTTTGGCGCGCATGTGCATTAACCTTCCAATGCCTCTTATGGGAACGCATTGGATTGGCTGAGATAGTCAATTCTGATGATCTCAGCAATGGAGGTGGAGCGGGGTCAGAATCAGCGTGGCACTGAAATAAATTAGAGTTTGTATTCTTTTTAAGGGGGGTAATGAGGCCTATAGACTGTAAGCTCGTTTGAGCAGGGTTCTCTTCAACCTATCGTTCCTGTAGGTTTTCTTGTAATTGTCCTATTTATAGCTAAATCTCCCCTCTTATAATATTGTAAAGTGCTACGGAATCTGTTGGCGCTATATAAATGGCAACAATAATTATAATAATGTGTTCTTAACACCATAGGGTCAGGAATGCACGCTATAGTGTTCCTTTAATATTACTATCTATAACAGTCACTGTGGAATTTATTTTAAGCAAATTTCTATGTGCATAAGATGTGTATGCTAGGGTGTTTAGTAAAAACATTGCATGTTTTGCCCTAACAAGCTAACCATTGCTATCCATGGCTAAGCACTGGTTCATTCTAATTTTCACCCATACACTGTTGTGAAAATTTGTGTTATAAAACAGTAGGTCTTTGCAAATAAAGCCTATAGGTGCTTACATAGCTATGTTGCAAGGTATTCACATACAGTGGTAGAAACACAATCTTTCAGACCTACTGTGTATTTTTCATGTGTTACTTATGAGATACAGAAACTAAACATACACTATACAGCCAAAAATATGACGACACGTGATCACAGCTGTATGAACTTATTGGATATCCCATTACAAACGCATGGGCATTAATATTGAGTTTCCCACCCCCTCCATTTCTTGGGGGAGCTATAACAGCTGGATCTTCTACAGAAATTCTTTCCACCAGAGTTTGGATAGTGTGTGAGAATTTGGGCCCATTCAGCCAAGAGAGCATTTCTAAGTCACAAATGGCTTGCATTTGGCATTCCATTTCATCTCTGTGGTGTTCAGTAGCATTGAGATAATGGCTCTGTGCAGGTCACTTGAGTTCCTCCACACCAAACGCATCAAACTAGGTCTCCGTGGACCTTGCTTTGTGGCACAGGGACACAATAATGCTGGAACAGGTAAGAGCCTTCTCTAAAATGTTGCCAGAAAGTAGAAGCACCCAATTGTCTAACACATGTAAGTTTCCTGCATCATTGGGATAAGACTACACTAGAAATAAGGGGCCTAGATAAAACCCAGAAAAACAGCCCCATTCCAATATCCCTCTTTCATCAAACATTACAGTGGGAATTCTTGAGTCCCAGTAGGGAGCATTATATCATTTGACTCACATAGATTATTGCAGATTGCCACTGTGAAATCTGATTCTTCACTCCAGAGAACAGGTTCCCACTGTGCCAGAGTCCAGTGGCGGAATGCTTTACATTACATCTTGCTGATTTGAGACTTGTGTAAAGTGGCTTGGCCATGGAAATCCATTTCTTGAGGCACTTGACACACAATGTTTATGCTGATGAGGCTACAAGAGGCAGTTTGGAACACAATACTGAGTGATGCAACAGATGATTCAGCATTTGGCATCCACACTCTGAGCATGCGTGATCTACAACTTTGTGGCTGGGATGTTGCTCCTAGGTGCTTCCACAGTAATACCACAGTTTACTGGAGCAGATCTATTAGCGCAGAAATTTCCTGAACTGGCTTATGCCAAAGGTGGCATTCTAAGACAGTGCCATATTTAATGTCATTGGGATCTTCAGTACAACCTAGTGTACTACCAGTGTTTGTCTTTGGAGATTTTATGTCCTGGATTCTATGCACCTGTTAGCAATGGGTATGGATGAAACATCAAAACTCAATAATTAATGGTGGACAGTCACTTTTGGCCATTTAGTGCGTATAAATGTTTAAAAATAACTTGCATATTATCATGAATATAGAACATAAATTACTATGCAGTATGATCATAAAAAAACTATGTAGGTGAACGTAAGGTGGTAGAAAATCCATCAATGAAAGCCCAGCTTTAGTATAATTGTTGTTTTTAATGTTATATTTAGCTAGCTTCCTGATGCAACGGTTTATTGTACTGGGAATGCATCTTGTGTAGGATTAAATAGTCCCACAGAGACAATACGATGAATAGAGAGTGCTTCCCCATTACTTTGCTGCTAGGATCAATTATGTCATTTCCTGAAGCTGTCATGATAAATGGATAAAATAACATACATTTACAAAAATTATGTTAGCACACTTGCTGCAATTTCTGTTTTCTTGTTATCTCCATGGATTCGAGAACACAGAGTATTAGAGAATCTAGTGCATTGCACTGGCATCTATTTGAGAAACAATATAATATATATAGGTGCAATCTAGACAAACAATTACATGTCATTGCGTGATGTGTAACTTCATCTTTAATAGATATTCTGCTGTATGTTTTCTTAGTTTTATAAATAAAATGAAAAAAATACTGCATTAAAAAAAAAAAAAAAAGATTGTGAAGCAGAATTGTTAAAGAGGTTTCAACGGGTTCAGCTTTTCCTTTATCCCAAGAGACAAATTGGCTCTGCACTCATCAGGTATATTGCTTAGGTGATAGTGTGTACAGGAAGGATACTGAACTATAAACAGCACATAAAATATTCATTTATTTTGATCATTAACTGTTTTGTGAATGACAATGACATATATGTATGTAAAAGGGAGTGGGGGTGTTTTTTTTAAAAGAAATACATTTGAATTCATTTAAATACTGGACAGCACACATACAAGTATGCAATCGCATTGACACTGTACATAAATACATAGTTATTCAGACTTATTACTGGATTCTTGTATATTTGACCCATGCTGGCTTATTCATTCATCAAGCATCACATAGTCTGCACTCAATCTCAGCAACTCGTCACCAGTCATTTCACTTGCATTCTTCTTCACATTGTTAGAAAGCTCAGAAAGTTCATTCTGAGTAAATTAAATTATGAATAACTTGTAAAATCCTTCAACAAAAAAACATGTTGAATTTTTTTGTTCCACATTTTTTTTATGCCTCAGATAACCTATCAGAGACTAGCTAGTTATTGAACCCAGAGTGGGACACCACATTGTTAGATACAATCATGGTTATATTTTGTGAATTGAGATATACATTGTCTATCAGCACTTATTCTGGAAGTGTATTTTATCGACAGACACACAGAACCAAACTACACTACTGTGCTTGTGTTATGTCACCAGATGCTACCAAGATAGTTCAGGCTTGTCAACCATACACCTGACATGTCGGACCTGTTCTAAGAATGGGGGGGGGGCAGGAAAATCACATATGTATTCACGTGTTTACGAAACACCCAAACATACGAATGCATTTACTCCTACATACACATAGTTATACAACAGTACACCAATGTATAAATGCAATGTTTTTATGGTATAAATGTAAATATTTTGAATTAATTTGCAAAACTAAAGCATCAATGGTAAATTGGAAGTAACAGTAATACTCATGGGTTGCTGAGCAGTAGCACTGCTCAGTAATCAGTGTTTCCTATCAGGATACCAAGATGTAGGTAAAGACTACATAAGAATTTCCATGCACGTCTAAAATCCTGGAGCTGTTCAGGAAATCTGGTGCTAAATGATATAAAGGTAAAAGACTAGAAAACGTGTAGTGTTTCGTATAACAGAGGATATATTACCCCCATTGAATCAAGAACCACTCATTGTATATTAAAAAAAAGGTCTCAACCAGGATTCTACATTGGTTTGAAGCTTCATTCCACTCGAGAGCTAGTACAGTAAAAGTCCCTAAAATGTGTTATTTTACAAAACAGAATCGATTTCACTAAGGTCTACTTGTCTTTCCACCATCATGGATTATTGTAGTGAGAGAAGGTTCTGCTAATGTCTACTAAAGGAGTGTCCCACCATACACCTGTCACTAGTTTACAATTACCACAATCCTCAAAAAAGTCAACAATGTAGACCAGCAACACGTTATGGCCATAAATAGACATCTATGGTTAAGAATGTTGGATTGACTTTCATGCCAGGGATATGTAGATTTTCTTTTAATAGGCAGTCAGGGAAAACTAGATAGTGTTCCTTATTTTTTTTTTTTTTCTTGATTTGCCCTCAGTTGCAATTGCCATCCAAACAGAAACCATGTAAATATATTCTATAGCAATTCTGGTTCTATATTTTCCAGTACACTTTGACAATCACTTATATACAATATAAAGCTATGCTATATGCACTCTTATAACATTCTGCTTTCTGAGTACATGCTGGAAAGATCCAGTTATCTTCAAATACTTTAATATCTGCTGTGGCAAAGTAATGGCATACAGTTTACCACCAAAAAGACCGTTAAAGGGTATCAAAGCATTTCTCCTTGGGGTCATCACACAATGTCCAGTATGATCTCCATTAGGAGCCCTGAACTAATCACTGTGTGTGTGATCAGCACAGTTAGAAGAAAATGAAAAGAAGTCATGACAGCCTGTCAAAGATTAAGCAAAAGACAGGAAGAAATCATTGTCACATTAAAATAACACACAGCAGGGGGGGCGGGGCCGGACCGCCGAGCTGGCCGGCCGCAGCAAAGCTGAGCTCCTGCAAACTAATAAGATTTAAGCCTGTAACCTACAATCCCCGACCCAGGAAGAAACCCGGCAGCACTGGACCTCTGTGCAAGGAGGCACTGGATCCAGGGAGAGGCTGGCTCTCCAAGTTACAGTCCCCTGGAGGGGAAAAGGTTCGCTGCCACAGTTGGGGCCTTCGACGGCGGTGAGTGGGGCAGACGGCCGCTGCTCCGCTATCCCGCCTGATAGTGCCCAACCGGAGGCCCAGATCGGCGTGCAGCTGGCCCTGTTCCCCCCCCCCCCCCCCTCTGGACCGGTGGGGGTCATCCCGGTCCTCACCCTGTGGCCCAGACTACTAAAAAACAACTGAAGCCCAGTGACAACACCTTGGTCGGCGGACCGGGCACATCAACCAAAATGGCGGATGCCATGTGCGCTGGAGATAAAGAGAGGGGACGGCTTACCCCTATGTACACTGTCAACCATAAGGCCTCCGGACACAAGATATAAGTGCCCTAACAGGCAAGCAGCAAGCAGACAGTCATGGCAGGCGGAGTGCTTCGGGTGAGAACCTCCCCTCCTGAAGAGAAGGGGAACCGGTATCCCAAGCAAGGTATCACATACTTACTCTGGACTGACACAGCACACATCCCAGCCAGCCCGGACGGAGCCGTGAAGCACACCGACAGCCGGCTACCAGCAGGACCACGCTAAGCTCACATGGGATAATGGCCAAGCAGAGACATAAGCGGACTTTGGTATATGTACCCCACTGGCCCAAACATACTCAGCACGGGTAGAGCACCAACGAGATCCACCTAATCACGCTCAGCCACCCTCATCAGCCATACCCAAGCGTGGTTATAAGGGCCTGCAGGGTGATCCACTGTCCCTAGCGGTTAAAGCAGCCACCCAGCCATACATAAACAGCATGAACTGCCTTTATACAACGTTTGATCTAGCCTGTATAGCATAATTCTTCTCTTCTTGTTTTAATTACACTGTTATGCCTGCTATCACATACAAAAAATTGTGCTGTATATTCAAATGCCATGTAACAGAAATGTCTTGTTTTACTAATATTTCTTGCCAACGCTGTTGTGGCATTGGAGAAAATCTATGTTAAACTCATGCACACAAAAATAAAGAATTTAAAAAAAAAAAAATAACACACAGCAGAGTGTCAACACACTGTTCTGCACGCTATAGTCTGAAGTATGCCTTTAATGGCATCCAAGGTGATGTCACCATTAGCACCTTTGCTAATAAAAAGTGATGGGTTCTAAAACCCTCTATGGGAGATATATATATCTATATATATATATCTATATATATATATATATATATATATATATATATATATATAGATATAGATATATATTTCTGACAAGAGAAAACAGTGTCACATTTACAATTTTTATGACCAGTGACTTACCAATGCATAAGATAACAATACTCTGAAGATTCATGACATTAAAAAGCACTGAGAATTACCATGTTGTATTGATGGGTAAACGACATATCAATAAAAAAAAAAACTTTCATGGAGAGCAGGTTTAGAGACCTAATTATTATTATTATTTTTTTTTTATTATTCTTTATTTTTGGTGCAATTGATTGTACAGCTACTAGATGCATACTTGCAAAGACAGAATATTCAAGGATATAATCTTTCAATGTAGGGTAATAACTGCTTGATTCAAGGATAAATCTGACTGCCATTCTGGGGTCAAGAAGGAATTTTTTGTCCTAGCTTGTTGCAAAATTGTGCTTCAAACTGGGTTTTTTTTTTTTTTTTTTGCCTTTTGGATCAACAGCAAAAAACAAATGTGAGGAAGGCTGAACTTGATGGACGCAAGTCTCTTTTCAGCTATCTAACTATGTAACTATGTACAAACAGGCCCGTGGTGCCACGACAGCAGACACAGGCAGGTTAATGCAGACATGGTCATGACAGTATACAGTTGCACATTTTTTTTAAATAAAACGGGTTGTAAACGTTAGTGGGATCATTGCAAATAAAATAATTGTATTGTATTGGCATTCGTGAAATATCTTTAGAAAAGAGTGTCTAATATATAGATTGTAGATTTTGCATATGCAAATGCATATGCTGAACTAAAGGTTATAATAATTTGTGCCTAGTCACCTGGAAGGTTGATCGTGAGCATGTGTATCAAATATATAAAACTGGTGATATAGGCTGCTTAGAAATAATAAACAGGCCAGGCTGCGCGGTTAGTGTAGAATGCAGTGTACTAGATCCAGCATGTTGTCAGACATGGCAAGAGCGCTGTTAGTGCACCTCTAGTGTGCAGTGTCAGTGTGGAAGATATACTGCTGTGTTGTTATGCAAAGCATGGAGAATTTGCGGCAGAGACAGTAGTGCGTAGCAAAAGCATGTTGTTCATGGCCTAACGTATAGCATATAAAAAAGTCAGTAGTTGACTGCTCTGGTTGTTAGGCAGGGAATGTGTCAGTCCCAGAGTAAAGGTGGTGGCATGTAAGGGTCATATAAGAAAGCAAGGTCATATCGGTAGTTCGCCAGGATAAACCGGGTCTGCAATGCCGTCTGAGCCTGTACCGAAAGACAGTCCGGGGCCTCTCACCCATTCATCCAATGCCCAGTCTGTGGGAAAGTCGTTGGTCGCTCTGCCATGGGTCTCTCTTGACTGACAGCACTCCAGGGGTTAAAATCCTCACGGTGTTACCTTTCGCCGTCTGTTGTGTCTGCTGCCGATGTTGAGCCTCGTGCATGCGGGTGCTGTTCAGCTCCCCTCCTCCGTCTCCATCTGCATCAGCTATGTCGCACATGGTCTCCGCCATCTTAGGTTTGGGCCCTGAGCCTGTGTGATGGCAGGGCGTCGTTGCCGGGTCTCCGCTGCCGCGCTGTGAGTGCGGCTTTGGGGCGAGGACCGGGATCACCCCCCCGGTCCAGAAGGGGGAGGTAACAGGGCCGGGTCCGTGGTAAGATGAATTGCCGTTCCACCCCACTCACCGCCGGCTAAGTTCCGGCTGTGAATCGCGGAGATTTCACCTCCGAGGGACTGAAACTACAGGAGCCAGCCTCTCCTCGGATCCGGTAGCCTTTGTGCGTAGTGGGTCGCAGTGGTAGGTATCTATGGTCGCTGTAAAGCTTATATTTCTAGCTTAATTGTTTGTATTTTGCAGGAGCCGAGCTCTCCTGCGACCGTCCATGTTGGCGGCCCTGCCCCGCCCCCTAGAGACCTAATTTAACAGGACTCTAGTATACTCACTACTTAATCTACAAAATGTGACAAGGAGGGTTTATCTGGATCTGAATACTAAAGAAGCCCATCAATCACAAACCTCAGCTACATTTCACAATTAGATAGATAGATGGATAGGTAGATAATTGACAGAGACAGGCACACACTCATTACATCATTTTTATTGCCAGTATTTAAATACTACATATCAGGGGAAAATATACTATTAACCTAGCAATTCATGTCGTGTTAGCAACAGAACTAGATAAATGTACTTAAATCTATAAATCTGTGTCTAATTTTACATGTCATATTCTAAAGCAATATGTGCACTGCAGGTTTTTATATTTCTTTAAATTAACATTTGTTCAAGGATTCTGTTACATAGAAAAAGCACTTTCCCTCTTTTTAAAATTGAGCAGTTGTTAGTATTTAAATTTCATTGAGTATTCCTCAAAATCTTTTCTCTTTAAGATTTTAAAACATTATCTAGGCCCACACAAAAAAAATTACAAACAAATGCATTATGCTTCATTTGGTACCATAATATATTGATTAACAGTGGTTTATAATTATATTTGTAACCCTATGGGGGCCAATGACTTATGGCAGATCATCTAACATCCAGTACATTAATATTGCTAAGTAAACAACAACACAAACTGCCACTAATTCCTGGGAAAGAGATGTGGACCAAAATATAAACAAGGAGCGAAAACAAACTAGCAGCCCGTATAACCTTAGCAGCAAGAAGAGCAATCACAGAACTATGGGCCGACAAACGCATCACCAACATCTCCACCATCATACGAAAAATTCAAGAGACTCGAGATCTAGACGAACTGACAGCACAGATACACGACACATACAAATCCTTTCACAGGACCTGGTGTGGTGACATTCTGTCATCAAACTAGCATGGTGACCAGGGGTCATGTGATCAAGTTCATGTAGATCTTTCTTACAGGGGGATAAGCTTTTGATATGGTAATTGATATGGTAATTTACAAGTCAGGAAAGAGATAACCACTCCCCCCACTATCCTCATTCCTCTCTGTTCTTTCTTGGCTGTGCTACTGAGCAGATGGGCAGACGCCATGTGCTAGCATGGGGAACCGTGTTACACTCTATTGCTTCCTTTTCTTCCTTGGTGGATGTGATGTTGGACTTGCAGCAGTGAGCCATTACTAGATGTGAAGGCCTAACCGTGGGTGAGATCAAACGTGTGGGGAAAAGGGATTACTATATAGATAGATAGATTTAAAAGGGTTGTTGCTCCGTGGGTCTGGGCTGTGTGTTTTGTGATACATTTATAGTATTGTGTTGTTGTCTTCTAAATAAATACCTTTTAATGTAGACGAACCTTGTGTAATATTTATATTAATTTGGTGATACACCACACCTGGGACCTCTGCGACAACAACTACCCAAGCCTACACATAAACACTCTATGAACGGGGAAAAAGCAAGATATACAACGACGCGTGGAACTTAACTAAACAAACAACACACCCACACCCACAACCACAATAGATAGCACACCTGACCGCCCTCTCTAACATAACACACACAAGACAAACAGCACACGGGAAGAACACCGACCAAATGCAACCCACAGAGCAGACCAAACAGACGTGCAAAAACACACACCTAACAGCAAAACTTCCCCCCCCCACCCACCAGCCCCTCCCCACCACCTTTAAAACCTGTTAGCCCATCCCAACACCCATCCCCCCTCGCTCCCTGCTTTGCCCCAACTGACCCAGAGGGTGGGCCCGGCCAGCGAGGATGCGGGGGCGCACAGGGACGTCATGGGGAACCAAAACACCCAGAAACACGTCCCACTCATAACTAAGAAAACTCACCGTGACCCGAGGCAGGGAGGGGGAGAGAGAACACTAGGACCCCACACCAGGCACACAAACCAAGCCCCCAGCAACACCCAGCAGCGACCCAGGGGAAAAAACACCCACAAGCGTGGCACCTATGCACAATCCACAAAAAAGACACAAGAAAACCTTGCTAACAAAAGGGGGAAAAAACACCACATGCAAGCAAAGGGAACACCAAGGCAAAAAAAAAAAAAGACACGCAGGCTAGCAACAATGCAAAAGGCCCACACCCTCTGAACGACTACTAGAAAGCCCACAGCAACCCTACAACACACCCCAACACTCGCAACAGCATGGGTCACCGGGGACTACTCTACACCTCTCCATACAACCCAGAAAACCAAACACCGAAAAAAGGCAAGCTACCAGCGACCAGCCCCCAGCCCCACCCCAGTGGACAGAATCATCCACGCTTGACCCCTACACCCCCCTCCCTTTCACCACATGCCCCGAGAGTACGAAACAGTCAGCTGACCCGATGAAGCACAAGCAGAACGCCCCCTCCCGGCCAGGGCCCCCCCAACGACCTCCCACCCACAAAAGTACAACTCTGCAAACGCAGTGAGTACCCCAATAAGGGCCGGATTTAGATGAAAAGAGGCCCTAGGCTATTCCACTTATGAGGCCCTTTCACATACCATTTTTAAGTTGAGAGACAATAAAATACATCATTACTGTGATATATATCAATATGTTAAATGAAACATGTTGTGATTGGTACTAACCTTTATAAAAAATGTGGCATGGATAATAGATTTAAAAAAAGTCGAGAACACTTATTTGGACATTTATTCTCAGCACCATATATAGTACTTGTAACAATAACTAATCAGACATAACATACAACATTTACAAAGAAACAAAATTCAAATAATGAAAATCTTTGACTACGAAAATAAAATACGCAATAAAAATTATCATATTTTCTATCAAATTAAATAAAATATATTCAATACATTGAAGATTAAACCAAATTCAATTCAGATACATTTATTTCATAATAATTCGCATTTAAAGTTTAAGCATGAATTATTATGAATTTTAAGTCTTAAACTAAACCAAAAATGGAACTTTATTCAAACAAAATCCAGATCACAAAAAAGAAAATATCAAATTGTATATCATATTAAATTTTATGTTAATAGTTATTTTATTTAAGAACTGATTCAATCCACATATACATTTAAAACGAAATAGTAGATTAAAAGAATTTCTTTCTAAACTTTTTCACACAGAATTCTTCTATAAGTTCATCAAAATCTATGATGATGAGGAGAGGGGGGGGGTGATTGTGAGAGGGAGGGGGTGATGAGGAGAGGGGGGTGATTGTGAGAGGGAGGGGGGTGATGAGGAGAGGGGGGTGATTGTGAGAGGGAGGGGGTGATGAGGAGAGGGGGTGATTGTAAGAGGGAGGGAGTGATGAGGAGAAGGGGGGTGATTTTGAGAGGGATGGGGGTGATGAGGAGAGGGGGGGTGATTGTGAGAGGGAGGGGAGGGGGTGATTGTGAGAGGAAGGGGGGTGATGAGGAGAGGGGGGGTGACTAAAAATATTACCTTAAATCCCTGGTGGTCCAGTGGGGGCTGCCTGGTGGTCGGTGGGGTCCCTGGTGGTCCGGTGGAGCTGCAGACCATGGATCTCGCGAGACCCAATCAGAGCGTTGCCGTGGTAACCCGCGAGATCCATGCGAGATCCATGGTCTGCAGCTCTGCACATTGCGGAGCTGCAGACCGCCGGTCTCGGTGATCGCGGCAGGAGGGGCATTGCAGTCTGCCCCGGGCACCCCCTAGTAAGTGGCACCCGGGGCGGACCGCCCCCCACCACCACCACCACCACTGGTCATATCATATGCATAGAATTTCTCCTTATTTTCGGTTCAGTGTTTTAGTGTTCACTGTTTTTAGAATAGTGTAATTTTAATTTTGCTAACAATTTGAATGTAGGCCCCTCTTTATCTTGAGGCCCTTGGCTGAAGCCTAGTAAGCCTATAGGAAAATCCAGCCCTGACCTCAATACACTCACCCCACGGTTAAACCATGTTAAATGCAAACATCCTGAAAGGTAATACCATGGTATAACAAAATGCTACTTAATGATTTTCTGGGCATGTACTCATCAAACAGACTACTGTATGATAGGCATTGTACTAGATAGGTCATTATGTAGCAAATCAAATAAAACATATAAACCTAATTTATCAACATTGGAAATTAAGTAGATAATTCAATAGTAAATTCATATAGATAGCTAGTTAGCTGGCTGTAGTTTATGTAGTGAAAGATAAAATTATGGTGAGAGCACTCAAAACATGCAAAAGCAGTATTTTACCAGACTTGGTTCTGATGGGAGTATCTAAAACAGTAAAACATGAAACACAAAAACATAGAGTAATATTGTTATAGAAGGTATAAAATTATTGCATGTGACTGGTAAAACTCACATATTTCTGAGTCACTTTAGCAAGCTGACTCAGACTTAAAGCTTGTCTGGAGATGAAAAATCTTCAGCTTTGGACGTCCTGTATCGATAATATTGGGTCTGCACTAGGAAATACTTCTTCCAATTACTCCAGAAGGCAAGATCCAAAATAAAATTTTCTTTATTATAAAATAACTTGGTTAAAATAATTCTTAATCCAATACAGGTAAAAAGTCCTTAAAAGCAGTGTACCACTGTGGTACACTGCTTTTAAGGACTTTTTACCTGTATTGGATTAAGAATTATTTTAACCAAGTTATTTTATAATAAAGAAAATTTTATTTTGGATCTTGCCTTCTGGAGTAATTGGAAGAAGTATTTCCTAGTGCAGACCCAATATTATCGATACAGGACGTCCAAAGCTGAAGATTTTTCATCAGATTTTTCATCAGAAGTGGTTTGAACTGCCTGATGAAGTGGTTTTATCAGAGTCCATACAGATGTTCAAACAGCTACTAGATGCATTCTTGCAAAAACAGAATATTCAAGGATATAATCTTTCAATGTATGGTGATAACTGCTTGATCCAAGGATAAATCTGACTGCTATTCTGGGGTCAAGAAGGATTTTTTTCCTAGCTTGTTGCAAAAAATGTTGGATCAACAGCAAAAAACAAATGTGAGGAAGGCTGAACTTGATGGCCGCAAGTCTCTTTTTAGCTATGTAACTACGTAACTCATGGGTAGCTCCTCCCCCAGCCAACACAGGACAGGAATTAAAACTAATTAATCAGACTAATTAGGTATAAAAGATCCCTGCTCCCTTTATACCCTAGTCCAATTATAAAGCATAAAAACACAAAGGGAGGATACCCTGATGCTGCCATGAAAAATAGCCAGGAAAAGAAAATTACTGTAAGTATGAAGTAAAATGTCCCTATTCCTGGCTAATCATGGCAGCATCACTCATGGGTAATACCCAAGCAGAAACATCAATATCAGGGTTGAAAAAAAAAAAAAACACGGACTCAAAGGCCCAAATTCTGCCAAAGAAGAATACATTTAATTTCAACCAACAGAGGATAATGAGAACAAAACTCCCCTTCCAAAAAAGGTGGAAGGAGATGCCACATCCAGTTTACAATGTTTTTTAAAGGTCATTGGAGAAGACCAGGTTGCTGCCTTGCAAATATTCTCGTATGGCACCTCTGCCCAGTTAGCCCATAAAGTAGCCAGAGCTCTTGTTGAATGCATTTTAATTTTGATAGGAGGAGGCAAGTTCTTGTGCTGATAGGCTCTCTGGATGATTATAATGATCCATCTTTTTAAGGTAGAAGCAGAGGCAGCCTCACCTATTCTTGTACCCAAAGGAAGTACAAATAACTGGTCAGACTTCGTGTAGGATTTTTAAATTTCCACATAACAATCAGACATTCCCGAACATCAAGATTATGAAGTCTGGCTTCCGTTTTGGATCCTGGATCAGGGAAGAATGATGGTAGGACAGATGGAATTCAGAGACCACTTTAGGTAAGAATTTTTGCTTAGTGCGTAAGCATACTCTATCATGATATACCTGAGTACAAGAGTACAGAGAAGGCTTTAATTTCAGAAATACGTCTTGCTGACGTTATAGCTACTAGAAACAAGGTTTTATACAGGTCCAGACTGTCCAAAGGTGAAAACAGACCTTCAGTTAAGGCATCCAAAACCAGAGGAAGATCCCATGGAGAAGAGTTATTACTTTTGGGGGGGTCTTATTCTTAAGGCAGCCTTCAAGAACCTTGCATTCAGCTGATCTGAAGACCAGGAAAAAGTCGCATAGAGCAGATAATGCCAAAGATTGTACTTTCAATGTACTAAGGCTAAGACCTTTATTGAATCCATCTTGTAGGAATTCCAAAATTTGCACATTTGTGGGCTTAACAATTTCAATAGCTTTAGACGATGCCCAATTCTTGAGTGTCTCCCAGATCCCATGATAACATTCCGGAGTCGATCTTTTTCTTGACTTCAAGAGAGTATCATCTACTGCTTCAGAGAGACCCAAGTTCTTCAATCTCTCCTTTTCAAAAGCCATGACCCTAAGTTCAAAATCTCTGGTTTGGGTGAGAAACAGGACCTTGGATCACATGATCCGACCTCAGAGGTAGTGGCCAGTGGTCTGTCAGGCTCAGCTTGATCAGCAATGGGAACCAGAGCCTCCTTGGCCTATTCGGAATCACCCCTATTACTTTCCTTCCTTCTGTCCACACTTTGCGCAGGAAGCAATGTATAATCAGTAGAGGACGGAACACATACCCCAGATCGAATATCCACCATTCTGATAGGGGATCTTGTCCTGCCGACAGCTGATGTGGATGCAGAGAGTAAATTTCTGAGTCTTGCAATTCTCTGCTGTGGCCAGAAGATCGATCTGTCGCATGCCCCACCGGAAAGTTATCTCCTTGTATACCTTCGGGTGAAGTCTCGATTCTCCGGGAAGGATTTATGATCTGCTTAGGAAGTCTGTTGTTTTGTTCTCTGTACCTGGAAGATACACTGCTTTCAGATCCAGAAGACTGGATTGGGCCAGTTCCATAATTTGATACAATTGCTCTAGAAAAAGGCTGCTGCAGGTGCCACATTGGTTGTTTATATACGAGGTCACGGCCCAGCTGTCTGTCCTTATTAGAACCCATAATTGTATAATGGAAGGAAGGAAACCTAGAAGCGCCTTCTGAATAGCATGTAATTCCCTCATGTTGGAGTGTAGAAGACTCCCTTTGTGTGTCCACTTCCCTTGTTTCCACAGGGATTTGAAATGGGCACCCCATCCATAAGAACTCACACCCGTCATTATGTTGTGCCAATATGGTTCTTCCAGAGGGAATCCTTGAAACAAGAACAAACACAATAACAACACACGATCACCAGAATCAAAGAACTGACAATGTTCTCATGGAGAAGCAGGTTTAAATACCTTGATAATGAGCTATCTGCCTCAGGTAGACATAGATAGAGAGGAGCAGCCACAGGTAAAGACCAGACCCCTAGTGCTGCAGACAAGGGGGGAGGATAGGACATCAGGCAGCAACATTACCTGAAGTGGGGCTCAGAGGCAAGACAGCAGGACTAAGGCAGCAAGAGATCAAATCCCTTTTTGGCACCTGTGGAATGGCCATGCCTGGCCACCTGGGTGTCACAGTGAGAACCGTGACAGGACTCCCTCTTTAAGAACACCCTCCGGGCGTGAACAGGTTCTTTAGAGTGACAGTACACCACTTTGTTGGTGTCACTATAACAAAGATAGTCTATGTAATCAAAGTCCCCAAAGCGGAGTGCCTGAACAGCATGCTCCATACTAGCAGGAGTGGAGTTCGTGGTTTGCAACACCATCTCGAACATTTGTAAGTCCTCTTTTTGGACTATGGTACCATTAGAGGCATAGGTACATTCAGAAGGTAATTCTTTTTTGAGCTGGAAGGAAGAAGTGATGGTATTAACAGACGTATCTTCAGGAGGAGGTGCATATGTCTCAGGAGCAGAAGGTAGAGACTTCTCAGGGGTACAGCTTGTGTTGATTACCAAGGTTTGGGTTCCTTTGTGTGTCATGGAACGTGGACAGGCTACACAGCAGCCTTGGCAGTTACCAGGATGTGTTGCAGGGATGGCAGCATGGATCCATAGGGTACCCAATAGAAGAGCATTTGTCCGAGGTGGACGAGTTGGGCAAAGTGTGATAAAATGCCCTCTTTCTCCACAATTGAAGCAAAGTCCGCTGCTTCTCCTATAGGTCACTTTCCTTGGAAGACAACCTGGTGCGGATGACACCTATTTCCATAGGTTCTTCTTTGTTCATTGGAGTCTCAAGGCTTATTTGAGAAGTGTCAGGGTGACAAGGCAGGTCCTTAAAGGTAGGCTTGCGATGTAAAAAGATAGAATTGTTATACTCGTAAAAGCCTCTCTGTTCTCTTGGTATCTAAGATCCATGGGAACTTAATGCAGGTTTAGGAGCAGCTTTCTTGGAAGCAGAGCACTGCAAGTATATCGCAGTTATGAACAATTCCCAGTTTCCCAAAGTAGTATTGTCATTTTGTAGCATCTGGAATGCCCACTCCTTAATCCATCCAGAAAGTAAATTAATAGTGGTACGGACCTTGACAAAGTTGCTGTTGTAGGTCCTGGGCTTAAGGGAAAACAGGAGTTCGCAATCCAGTCTGAATGCTGTGTAGAAGGAATAGGAACCATCAAATCTTTCAGGCATGATAATGAATGGCTCACAATAAGCAGGTTCCAGGGCTGAGCGTGCTGTGCCTTTAAGGATCGGAACTTCACACTGCATCTCCGAAACAGTCTGGGCCAGGATGGATAGTTGCTGAGCAAGGGAGGTGAGCAGCTTACAGATCTCAGATGAGGACTCCATGATGGTCAGTTTTTTATGTCAGGGTCTTACCTGAGGTGGGAGTCCGGTAGGCAGAGATTTGTGCTCACCCTTGCAGATATACACAGTCCAAGGTGATAAGGTTAGAAACCCCCAGGTAAGGTGGATCTGTGCACGGGGATTGTGCATGAAATGTGCTCCAATTCGCAGTACAGACAAGGACACAAGCTGAAGAATTGTCGAGGATAAGCCAAAGTCAGAGGATGCCAGAGGTAAGGATAAACAAGGAGCAAATCCAAGGTCAGGAGCCATGGTCAATCTGGAGAACAAGTTTTCAGGAGACAAAACAAGAACAACACACAATCACCAGAATCTGACAATGTTCTCATGAAGAAGCAGGTTTAAATACCTTGCTAATGAGCTATCTGCCTCGGGTGTACATAGAGAGACTGGAGCAGCCACAGGTAAAGTCCAACCCCCTAGTACTGCAGACAAGGGAGGATTTGACATCAGATAGAAACATGAATTAAAGTGTGGCTCAGAGGCAAGACAGCAGAACTAAGGCAGCAAGAGTCCAGAGTTCAAATCCCCTTTTTTGGCACCTGTGCAATGGCCACGCCTGGCTGTCTGGATGTCACGGTGAGAACCGTGACAGGTATGAAGGGAGGAGGGACATTTTATACCCAATTAGTCTGATTAATTAATTTAAATTCCTGTCCTGTGTTGGCTGGGGGAGGAGCTACCCATGAGTGATGCTGCCATGATTAGCCAGGATTTTTTTTTTTTTAAATACCAGGGTTGCAGTAGATTTTATAGGTACACGGCTTTTTTTAAGCTAACCAATTTTCGAGACTTGATGTGTCTCTATTTTGTATTTATAGAATGCAGGTTTGTTTCTGTATTTCTTGTGTGTAAGTGATGGGTTATTAATATGCAGTTTTAAGAAGGTACAGCTATATTTTGACACAAGTGATAGTGTTCACTACATAGGGTACAGTTATAGATACAATTTCATATGTACATAAATAAAAGATGATAATCTGCACAGCAAATAGTGATCTAATGAAAGTCGACTATCATGACATTGTCAGAAGGTGAAAAAAAATAAAAAAAAAGCAAGTTGCTGGTTGTTGCAGTACAGGACTTGGATTAAAATGACTTGCTACTATCATGCTTCATTGCACCTTGCTTAACGATGTGCCCCTTTAAATTATACTTAGAAAGCATACAAAACACTAGTCAAGCTATTATTGAACACTGAACCATTTGACATATCTAAATAGTGGTGAAAATTAATCAGTCTATTTTCATTAAAATAAAATCACACCCAACAACCATACTGCCTGTTTAGATTGCCTGAAAATTTCACTAATGCAGACAATGTAATAAAATTGTGCATTCAATAGCTTAACATATTTAAAATATGTTAAAAACAGCAAAGCTGTGAATATTCTAAATACAATGGGCTGTGCCTAATGCATTGCTGCCCAAGGTTATAGAGATCACAAAGTCCTAGTATGTTTGATTTATTTAATTATATAGATTTATAATACACACTGATTAAATGGTCTAAGCAGACTGGTGTTATGTTATTAACACAAACCAATCTAGAAGTATGTTCTATACTTATGTAAAATCTAGATGAGCATGTGTGCAATAGGGCTTAAACTGGTGTTCTTCATGTGCGCAAGCACGCATGCCATTGTAATGTGAGTGTTGTCACTGCAGATCAATTTTCAATAAGGAAGCCAGTCTCTACCTATTACTGCAAATGTATTACGTACGGTATATGAATTTCTATTCAGCAAGGTGAATCTACAAAGAGAAAGTGACACATAATGCCACAGCTGGAAATGTCAAAGGAACAGATGTTAAATCATACTGAAGTATCTGTACCAAAGGTTACTCTTTCACAGTAAGGAAAGACAGACAGACAGACAGAATTAATAAGTGTACACGCACAGTTGCCCCCATAATATCTAGCTTTGTAATCTTAACACCCTTGATGTTTGTGAAGATCTTCCCTTGCAAGGTGAACCATCACCAACCTGAATTTTAAGTGAACTTGCAAATTGTAAATGGACTCAAAGCTCAAATAAAAATAGTGGAAAATTAAATGGAGTACTTGCAGGCATGAATATCAAAAAAAATGCAAAACCTTATAAAAGGAAGATTTTTTTTTTTTTTTTTTTAAATATGAAAAAATTCACCCAGGAATTAAAACACACACACAGAGAGAAAAAAATGACATCTTCCTACCCACATGCACAGAGCAATCATCCCTGATTGACCCAGCTATTAATTTGAATGCTCTTTCTGCTGTTTCTCTCCTGCTGTGATAATTCAGCTTTTTGCTCAAGGTCTTTCCAGCTCTATTAAGAGGGACACCCACATCTCTTACAGCTATGTATTCAGGAGGGAATCTCCCCCGTGCTTTGTTTTTAATGCCATGCTATAAAAAGCAGGTACAAATAACATCTGAGATCCCTATAAAGCATCTCCCGAGCACCCCCCAGCTCCTGCCTGTATGGAATGATTAGTGTGTTCTTGTAACCTACAAAGCAGGGCTTCCCACGCATTGCGGCGGCGCGCATGCGCAACTCGCTCCACTGAGGAGAGCCTGGAAGATCCGGAGATTCCGAGCTGGGGTAACCCCGGAAAGCGCCTCTAGACTCATTAATAATCAGCGGGCTCTCTCTCTGCACAGGCTGCAGGCAAGCTATATTTAGCTCCAGAAAAAATGCATTAATAATGCAAGGGATGCTGTGCGAGTGTGAGGCACCTCGTAGCTCCGGCGGTATGTATCAATAGTAGGGAAATGACAGGGAATCCCCCTCTTACACACAGAGCCGCTGCGGACGGCAGGGAGCTGCTTTTATTTTTTTATATTTTGACAATAGCACCTCTAGCGAGATCTGAATGCTTTTAGGAACCTTTGCGACAAGGGGGTAAAATACCCAAAATGTTATTATTATTATTGTCTAAAGATTTGGCACTCCACTTCTGTGGACTACGTTTCCCATGATGCTCAGACAGCCAGGGAGATGTAGTGCCCCGGGAGCTAGAAAGCTAAAGGTGAGCCGTCATCGCTGTAGAACGTACAGAGGTGTTGAGAGTCGTATTGCTTGATATGTTGCACGATGTTCTGGTCGCTTTCCCATGAGAATGCTGATTTACGTGCACATGTAATGTTACTGTCTCACACATGTTCCATGCTCCATGTATCATAAAACGTTGGAAAAGCTGTTAATTGTAACTAATGAATATACACTGTTCTGTAAAAGGGGGAATAGTGGACGTTGGGTTAGGGAATTACAAATTTAGGACACAATAAGAAATAAATCTTCAGCAAACCTGCAAGGTTATTTGGGGATAACATTTCCAGTTGCCATGTCAATGTTGCCACAATTGTCTGTTAGGTTATAAGCACTGTATTTAATCAGAAAGTTCATGTAGTGTATAGGGAAGTGTCCATGGTGCTGAATGGCAATGTGTGCAGGGAGCTGTCCATAGTACTGAATGGGTAGGGGAGCGGAGGAAGCTCCCTCTGGCAGTGGAATACATAGAATTGCCATTATATTGAAGGCGTTCTAAGAACTCATGCATACAGTATTATGTGACTAAGGGTGGGGTGTAAGCTATGGGGAAGTGGTGTTGAATGGACACGATGTATGGGAGCAGCTTTGGATATGGGAGGTATAGATGGAGCTCTCCATGGTGCTGAATCAGTATGGGAGCACGCAGGACAGCTGAATGGCACTAGATTCGTGAAAAGAACATATGGTGTTGCAGAATGGTGTAAATTAGGGAACTCTGCAAAAGCCGAGTGGGATTTGATATATGATGGTGTTCTACCTAGTGCGGAGTCGCTATGAAACATATGGAGGGAGCTCTAGAGAGTGCTGAATGGCTATTACATGAATAGATGGAGCTCTAGAGCTATTACATGTATAGATGGAGCTCTAGAGCTATTACGTTTATAGATGGAGCTCTGGATGGTGCTGAATGACTATGATATGTAATAAAGGAGCTCTGGATGTTCTTAAATGTTTATGAGGTGTATGAAGGAAGCTCTGTGTGGGGATTGAAGGCTACTAGATATATAGCTTTGGGCTGTGCTGAATTGCCATGGGCTTTATAGAAGGAGCTCTGGGTTGTGCTGTAAACGGCGGAATATGTGGAGGGAATTTTCAATGTCATTTGGATACACGGAAGGAGCTGTACCTGGCACTTAATGACAGTGCGAGATATACATAGAGATAACTCCAAATGTTTATGAATGCCACTGGGATCCATAGAGAGCGTTCTAGATTTTGAGGAATGGCAATGGGATTTATGGAGCAAGCTCTACGTTGTGTTAACTGGCATGGCGATATATGGTTGGAACTTTAAGGGGTATCGATAGATGGAACCTTAGAGAGTGAATAATGGCACTGGTATATATGGAGTATGGAGAGATTCTCTATCGTGGTAAAAAGCATGTTGGTTCATGGAGAGAGCTCTTAGCGATAAAAAGAACACTTTATTCACTGCTGATCTGATACCGACAGTGCAGAGAATTACTAAGCACATCTCTAAACCCGCTTAGGATACATTCAAGAAATACAAAAATAAATTAAAAAAAAAAACACTTATTGATACTAGAAGCCGTTATCTTGTCTTTATTTACTCTCCAATTAATTGCTATTCCACATAAAGTGATTTATACAGATGGCATCAAATAAAACGTTCTGTGGGTGTAAGGAGACGAGTTGCAGTACATTTTTGCATTGTTTAAATATGGGATCTTTTGCGATTAGTTTTTTTATTATTATTATTCTTGCAAAACTTTACAATCACTTAGTGCAGCAATGCATACTGGCCATTAATCATGACCCATTTAAAAAGTCATAGAGCTTAATGAATTCAATGCAAAGTAATATATATGCAGATATTTTATAACCATTGATCTTAAATGAATGAATGCAACGTGCAATCGCAGACCAAGTTCTGCTAGTGCTTAGCTTAGAAATGCGTTGTAAACTTTCAATATCTTGCATTAACCCACGATTCCAAATGATCTAAAATCACAAATGTATATTACCCTTACTGATTAACTCCCATCTCAAATGTTGTGGTTTTACACGCTACAATATCATCTCTAATTAACATACTTGTCCTAAAATTGTTTTACACCAGATTTAAAAAGCAATAGAAAACTCAACTATGTTTCACATCAATTTCAGAAGGAAAAATCCATTATAAATTTTCAAAATCATTTCCATGGATTAGCATTCTATTTCTTTGATCATTTTTTTTTTTTTATCACTGCACGTTTTGCTAATTGATAAAGCAAGCTCTAACCGCACAGCATTATTTTGCTTCTACAAAACATTAAAACGAAATGAAAATAAATATTGCGTGCAAAGCCTCAAAACGTTAGCAGTTAAAACATACTTATCCTTTAGTTCTTTATATAAACAATTAGAACTGCATGCAATATTTGTAAATGCTATAAATTTAAGGAAAAAAAACTGTAGGAAAAAACCCACAAAGAACAGCTTAAATCAATTAAACAAGCATGTTTGCGTATTGTTTCTTCCTATGCACAGCTGAACATCTATCTTTTATTGTAGCACACAAAGTACTTCAGCTCAGCATCATAAAAAGGCTTTAGGTAATGCTCCCAGCTCTTGATAAAATGATTCAAACTGTCAAAAAAATAAGTAGTGGTTCTCTTAAGAGAAACATCATATTAATAGCACGTCGTGCGTGAATTGATGTTCACTCAGATAGAATGCACAGAAGTACATAGTCTATTTTTACATTTACAACCATTTAAATCAAATTGAACAGAATATTATATATGGGTGGTATATATATGATGTTATATGTTTTCCTTGGGGGAAAAAAAAACAACTTTCTCTACGTGTGACCTAAATCAAGCTTAGCAAATTGGGTTATCTGTGAAAGTTGAACATTCAACACGATGGGACAAATTAGACAACACACAGTGATCATATACATACAGGTGCACTGCACGTCTACTGGTGCTAATAAAGTTTTGTTTACCTTTAGGATAAATAGAATGTTGCCAACTGTAAATACTACATTTATAACTTACATGGTTCCACAACACAGCACATACCCTTGCAATGACAGACGTATTTACAGTGTCAGTGTTGCAAATGTTTTACTTCTCAAACAAAACAAACAAAACCAAAACAGACTTTACCTGGATTTCTCTTGCGTGGTATACAATAATAAGACCAAGCAGTATAATCGTGGAAAGGCTTATAAGGCATTTTAGAGCTAATGAGTACAGCGAAGCCTGCAACAGAAACATGTTTCAGTCTGAGAGGTAGAAAGAAAAGAAATACATTGATCTTGGAAGAAAAAAAAACAAAAAAACAGCATAGATACATTGATCAAGGGCATGACAATTGTGTCAACAGTTTGTGGTAGAGTAACTACAGTTAAACTTTTTTTCTTTCTTAATGGAGCTGGGGAATGAGGACTTTCGCTACAGAGAAAGGAGCTGTCATTCATTACTCTCATGGGACACAATCAGTACTAAGAGTAGAACACAGAGACAATAGCAACTTGCTTCTTATCTGAGAGTTCTAAACATTCTACCACTACTACTCTACTGTACTGTGCTTAGCAAAACTATTCTGTCTCTTTCTCTGCATTAAAACCATTGCATCCTGACGGATTGTTTTGCTTAAACCCTTGGAATAGTAAATTTGTAAACCAAGAAGAATTAATATTCTGGCCCTTTCCATTGAAAAAAGTTCCTGGTGGGACAGGTTGGTCCTAGCGGAGTGAGCTCTCTGTGTCTTTAAGTAGCCAAGCATGCTATAATATCATATGTATATTTTTTATTTTATTGTTTTTACCTTGTCATAGGCTCCCCAAGAAAGTTCTGTCTCAATGACCATCACCACGATCCCAAACATCCCAAAGATCAGGGCATAGTCACTCAGGCGCTTCCTCTTCTCAAACAGGGCTCTCCTGTGGCCCAGCTTGTAGCCAATGTTCTGGTTCTTCTTCTTGCTGCTCTTACTCCCATTGTTGTTTTGCCCCCCAACCCCGGCCGTGCTGCTGCAGCTTCCCCCCAGCCCACCCCCTCCGGCGCCCCCCACCACCCCCGAGCCGTAAGGGGCCAAGTTATTGGAGTTGTGCTCGGGTTTGGACACCACGATCTCGGGGGCCGCGCTGGATCCGGGCGGCTGGGGCTGCAGGGGCTGGGACTCGGAGTCCAGTTCGTGGAGGTTCCTGCGGGAGGCACTCAGGGTGCTGAGCGGTCTCATCACCCCGCCGTTGTACCTGCAGCTGCTCATGGCTATTTCCGTGAAGGGGTTGCTCTCCCGGCGCTGGCTGTTGGGGCTCGCCTGCTGCCGGCTGGGGCACTGCTGGTACTGGGGGTGCTGGTGCTGGGAGTGCTGGGGGGGGTGTCTGGGCACACTGGCATGGCTGGAAGGAGTCCACTCGCTCACGTTGAGCTGGCTGCCCTGGCGGGAGGAGGCGGAGGACAGCGGCGAGGAGCTGGCGCGGAATGCCCCGGTGAGGGGGGAAGAGGTCCGCAGGAGCGGGAGGTGGTCCCCGGGGAAGGGGCAGCGGTTACACTGGAGGCAGGAGCCGTCCTGCTGGAGGCAGAGCTGGGACTCGGGGCTGGGACAGTGCGGGCTGAGGCAGTGCGGGGACTCCGGGCTCTGGCAGTGCGGGCTCTGGCAGTGCTGCTGCTCTGGGTAGAAGCCGTGCTGGCAATGCAGCGCTGTTTCCATGTCAGGGCTGGACCGCCAGGCTGTGCACCCAGCGCAATGCGTTCTGGTAGGGATGGGGAAGTCCTCGGGTCGGGAGGAAGGGCCCATCTCTGCACCCGTAGAATCCAGGCAGCGCGTCCGATTGGTCGGGCGGACCAAAACAACGGGCATGACGTCAGCGCCTGGGCGGGGCGTGGGCGGGGCTCTCGGCGGCAGGGACTGGCAGCCCGGGCAGAGTGTGAGTTAGCGGAGGGACGTGCCAGCGGGCAGCCCGGGGTCAGGATTCCCCCATGGCGGCTCCTCACAGCGGCTTCCCCGCTCAGCACCGGCCCGGCTCCATGGGACACTGGGGACCGGCTCACTCACTGCGCCCACAGTAAGGCTGAGCTGGGAGCAGGACTCACACATGGACACCTACCGCTCTGTCTGATATCAGGGGGGTCACTGCCATGTACATTATAATATTAATATTAATTCATTCTATATTAGTATTTATTATTATTAATATTATTATTATTTATTAATTAATTATTAGTTATTATTAATAATACTATTATTATTATTCTATTATTATTATTTCTACTATTAATTATTAGTTATTATTAATTATATTATTATTATTTCTATTATTATTACTACTGTATTCTTTTTTTATTATTACTATTATTTTTTTATGATTATTGTCATATGAACTTCTATAGAACCAAGTCTAGGAATCACGCTCTCATTTCTGGGGTACATTGTATTATTAATATTATTATTGTTATTACTAAAAAGATGATCACTACTCTCACTGCTGTCACGGGTGTTTGTCTTATTTAGAGTGAAATGTGGCAATCTCTGTGGAATTTTCTCATTCTTTGAGTGAATCACTGCCATACACAATGTATATTAATATTATAGTTATAGGTATTTATTTTATTTTTTACAAAGTGTGGGGATCATTTAGTGCCTGGGTTATTCTGTGTTTTCGTACAGAGGGGTGCCCTGAGTGCCCATTTCTAAAGCATTGTGCTATACTAGAAGTGCTGCATAGAAGGAATTATGTTCTATTGCTGTTCCCCTAGTTCAAGAATATCACATTGTAACTATAATCCATTTGTTAGGAATGTTCCATGTTACACCGCAAGCTTTACATGGGCCAGAATAATTGCCAGAAAATCAAGATTTCACCAAAGCACCTGCAATAAATGTGAAAGGAGAAAAAGTATTTATTAGTAACAAAGTGACTTTTAAACTTTCTAGGGCAGTGGTATCAAACAGTTGGTACTTCAGTTGTTATGGCTGACTGAGCATCATGGGAGATGTGCATAAATGGATTATCAATCAGTAAATAGGGATTGGCAAAATGGTATATTGTTAGATCTTATAGAACTACATTTAGATTATCAAAGCATCATGAGAACAGTAGTTATGCAACATATGGGGATCAACTTTTAGCCACTCCTGTCATACAGTTATTAGAGGAGATTGTATGTTTTGGTTCTCAGATACATGTAGCCTGAAATATAAGAAGCATTATCACATTTCCTGTGCATGATTTCAGCAATGTGTTGTCACAATCTACAAATGTATGACTATCCAGAGCACCTAACAATGTGCTGTACACACCTATCTGTGTCTTGGGAATTTCCTTGCTAAATAAATAATTGCTACTAAACTGTATTAATGAGAAATACATTGTTTTAAAGTGGCACTGTCACGCCATAATTACCGTTTCCCAATCACTTCCTCTTCTCTTCCTATTTCCTGCTGTGTCTTTCTCTTTCTACCTTTTCACCTATTTCTAAGTAAGGAATACTTTGCCTTATGTATTTTTCCTACGCCTGACTTCCTTAGACACTGGGTGGAGCTACCGCCGTATAGAAGTGTAAATCCCCCCAGCAGTCACCAGTGACGGCTGCAGGGAATTTGCTCTGTTTAAGACCCTGTGGTGTCGCGGGATCCTCCATAGACCTCACTGCTGTACTCTCGCAAATATCTGAGATTACTGCAGTGACATTGGCACGTGGCGAGGTGAAGAGGACCCGCCAAATGCTGGTACCTATGAGGGACAGATTCCGGTATGTACAACTCAACCCTACCTGCCCCTCCGGACCACCGGACCCCCAGCATTGATGTTACCATAGGGGGTCCTTGCAAATTCTGCAAATTTCCCAGATGGGACAGTGTTGCTTTAAAGCTGCAAGTCATGTAAAACGTGGAGCTTATTCACTAAACATGTAATTGGAAGCAATTGACAATTGCATTGCAAGTGTACCAAAATAATTGGAAGAGTTCTCTGGTGCAGCTATCTTTCTAGCTCCAATAGATTGCTTTTAAATTGGTAATTCCTTTGTCATATATCCAGGGTTTAGTGACTGAACCCCAAGTACTATTTATTTTTCCCCACAAATAAAGAAAATTGCATTATTTAAGCTATATGGTTCATTTAAAAAAATACGTTTCAGAAAAAAATACATTTGAATGTAAAACTTAAGCAACTGCATTTTATAGTTAAACCAGTTTAGGATATTGTACAATATGTCAATCCTGACACTTACAATTGTTTTAGTGTAAGCAGTTATTTTGTTATAAGCTGTAATAAATGTAAAAAAAAAACAAAAAAACAATAAACCTATATTTGTTTTAAGAATTGCACTGTGTTTTGAACTACAGGAAATATCAATTTTCTCTCTTTCACGCATAAGTCACATTGTTGAGTGTTTATTAATCTAGCAATACATTTCAGATTATGTCAATGACCCTGCACTTCTTTCTGTCTTGCTCGGTTATTCTTATGTATTCACTCAAATGAACAAGGCATTATGGGATTCTCAGATCCAAAATCACCATTGTTACACATAAAGTTTAATTCTTGTTTGAGATTTATGTGCACCATGGTGATTGATCGGTTTTGACCTTTTTTTTTTTGGCTGTATATCCAATTTTTAATTCATTAGGGCCTATTGCATAGTTTTTTGGGGTTTTTTTTTTTGTTTGTTTTTTTGCAGAATTATAAGTAAGCGTCTCTGAGCATTGTTTTTAGAGCATGATGAAATGAAATGCACTATCTGCATTCATGTGTTTATATTAGCTTATTATAAATTATACTCTGTTGCTTTACAGTCATTGAATGTCTATAGGCTCCATTACAAACACTTATTTTTAAAAATAAGGCTCATATAATACTGTGTTGTGTATTTAAGTTTTCAAGGGCCATACTACCACATGTCCTAGTAAAGAAGTACAATATGTTTTAATTGAGACACTTGAAGGTCAAGGAGTATTTTGATATCTTTCCTGACAATATAGCTTTTAAAGCATTAGTTCACTAAAAGAGTATCTTGTTTACCCAACCATGTGTAGATTTTCCCTTAACAAATTGTGTTTTCTGCTGGTTAAAAGACCACCCCTTCTTCTTTCAGAACCACTAACTGAAACAAAATAGCGGTCATTAAGTAATTGAATTTCTGACCTGGATTCAATTTCCTGAAATTCTATTCTGCCATCACCTTTAAAGCTGATCTTCAGACGCCTCTGCCCTTTTTACAGCTTCAGTTGAATAATTTATTTTAGCAGATCCCTCAAAGAATGTAGTATATGAACCAAGTAAAGACTCATCACATTTAATTGAGAGAAAACAGGTGATTTATTCATTTTAATTCATTATACTGCACTCTTTGTTTCCAGTGCTAACCTAATGTGAAGTATGTAAACCCTTAGGTATTGTGACAATTCTTGAAGTGACTCATGTAGCTTATAAAAAGACAGCTGTCACGCGTCAATCCCACTTGTTTATTGTATACTGTCACTCATTCATGCTTTTATTTCTTTTACGGTACATATAATAGAATATTGTCTTTTTTAAGTTAATATCTGCATGGGCATTACAGTGGTAAAACTATGCCTAAAATGCAACATTTTCATGTCTGTAAAAAGTATCATGTTTTCCACGGCAGTCTCTGTTTTGAGTTTTTCTCCCAGAACCTTTACTTTTTTTTTTTTTTTTTCAGTTTTTCTGCATGTCTTTTCAAGGCTGTTCAGTACTCTCTGTATTTATTTAACCTCCCTATTTATGATTGCATTGTATTTTTGAAATGTTTATACAGTTTAGTAATAAAATAGAAATAATTCAGGTAAATTTTTTGAACGAACGAAACTGTATAAATCACAGTGATAACTGCAAAATATTGCACTTTGGATGTAGAATACAGTATTAATATACATGCAGAGACAACAACAAATGGCAATTATATAGGGTTATTATTTATGAGTACATAAATGTAGGCAGTCAAATTATTAAAGCACAACAATATGAAAGCAGGAGGCTAGGTTTCATAATGAGAGGTTATTCGTTTTATAGATCACATATTAGGCCTCCTTAGCATACTGTGTGCTGTGATGGGGAACCAGCCATAAGCATTGTGCTGCGAAGGAATGTTTCTTTTTTTTTTTTTGTGCAAGTCTTTTTTTCTAAGTTTAAATCAGACTTGAATGGTTTTGTTTTTAATTTTTTTTTTATATCAGAAATAATACAAGGTGATGTTTGGTCACTGTGATAAATATATTGTTAAACATTTAATAATTTTATTTTACATGTTAAGACATTGCAAATGACAACATATTCTGGAAGATGGGGGAAGCAGGTGCATCACGCTCAATCTATCTTTGGAGACACAGAAAATCTAAGTATTCCTCTGGCTGTCTATCTAGTGCAGTAGGAGATTACACTATTTTTTCCAGAGGTGATGATTGTCCTATGATGCACTATTTGCCTGGAGTGGAATGGTGTTGGTAGTTCCAAGGAGGCTGGGAAGCCTCTCTAGACTTTTTTGGGGCACTAGATTGCGGTTTATCGGGCCCATTCTTTACTATCCCTGTCTCCATGGTGCTGGAGTGAGAGAAGTTAGTACTCCATGTGTTTATTCTCATGACGCTGCTCACGAGGTGATAATATTGGAGTGGGAGCCTAGAGTTGCCTTTCTAATAGCAAAGTTTAGGCCAAGATAGATGTACTGTAAACAATCTCCAATTCAGCAAACATTGAGATATTTTTCAGAAATATTTTGCAAATCTCTTTTTAATCCATCACAATTAATTGTTTGCAGAATACCAAGTACGCTTATTTGACAGTGGCTCAATTAATGTACATGACATTAGTTTGGTGATACATTCTTCCTTAGTAAAATTATAAATTCCTCAATTGTAATTTATCATTATTATTGGTATTTATTTAGCGCCAACTTATTCTGCAGCGCTTTATAATATTATGAAAGGAGGGAAATGAACAATAAATGAGACAATTACAAAATGATACAGGAACAATAGGCAGATGAGGCCCCTGCTCAAACAAGCTTACAGACTACTCTAGATGATAGTAATGTAGAATATGATAAAGTAAATTCTAAAAATCACTTTTGTTAGACTCTTCCCAATTTGGAACTGATCTGTAATGCCGGTAAGAAGATAGCAAAACTGCAGAAAACTATTTATTGAAGGCAGTCACCTGAGCCCCAAAACATCTTATGTGCCTGTGCCATCTATCTGGGACCACTGAAATGTGAAAGGGAATAAATTATGGGTCCTGACTAGTGATGTCGCGAACACGAAATTTTCGGTTCGCGAACGGCGAGCGGGAACTTCCGCAAACGTTCGCGAACCGGCGAACCGGGCGAACCGCCATTGACTTCAATGGGCAGGCGAATTTTAAAACCCACAGGGACTCTTTCTGGCCACAAAAGTGATGGAAAAGTTGTTTCAAGGGGACTAACACCTGGACTGTGGCATGCCGGAGGAGGATCCATGGCAAAACTCCCATGGAAAATTACACAGTTGATGCAGAGTCTGGTTTTAATCCATAAAGGGCAGAAATCACCTAACATTCCTAAATCACAATGGATATGGATTGACACCTGACATATGACATATTGACACCTTGACATATGGATTGACACCTGTCCTCAGAGACCCTGATACACACTGACACAGAGCAGAATAGGGACTGTTCCCCCTACATAGGGTCACTTGGCAGATATGGATTGACACCTATCCTAAGGATCCCTGATACACACTGACACAGAGCAGAATAGGGACTGTTCCCCCTACATAGGGTCACTTGGCAGATATGGATTGACACCTATCCTAAGGATCCCTGATACACACTGACACAGAGCAGAATAGGGACTGTTCCCCCTACATAGGGTCACTTGGCAGATATGGATTGACGCCTATCCTAAGGATCCCTGATACACACTGACACAGAGCAGAGTAGGGACTGTTCCCCCTACATAGGGTCACTTGGCAGATATGGATTGACACCTGTCCTCAGGGACCCTGATACACACTGGGGGGGACCTACTGTCCTCCCCCCGCCCCCACCCCTGCGCGGTGGGTGGGGGCCGTAAAAATAATGAGGGGGGGAACCTACTGTCCTCCCCCCCGGCCCCCACCCCTGCGCGGTGGGTGGGGGCCATAAATCACAATGGGGGAGGACCTACTGTCCTCCCCCCGCCCCCACCCCTGCGCGGTGGGTGGGGGCTGTAAAAATAATGAGGGGGGGACATACTGTCCCCCCCCGGCCCCCACCCCTGCGCGGTGGGTGGGGGCCATAAATCACAATGGGGGGAGGACCTACTGTCCTCCCCCCGCCCCCACCCCTGCGTGCTGGGTGAGGGCCATAAAAATAATGAGGGGGGGGACGTACTGTCCCCCCCCTGGCCCCCACCCCTGAGCGGTGGGTGGGGACCATAAATCACAAAGGGGGAGGACCTACTGTCCTCCCCCCGCCCCCACCCCTGCGTGCTGGGTGAGGGCCATAAAAATAATGAGGGGGGGACCTACTGTCCTCCCCCCCGGCTCCCACCCCTGCGCGATGGGTGGGGGCCATAAAAATAATGAGGGGGGGGACGTACTGTCCCCCCCCTGGCCCCCACCCCTGAGCGGTGGGTGGGGACCCTAAAAAAACAATAAGGGGGGACCTACTGTTCCCCCCCAGCCCCCACCCCTTAGTGGTGGGTGGGGGCCCTAAATAAAAATCCCCCCCAATCAAAGGTGACTAGGGGTCCCCAATCTCCTAGTCACCCACCCCCCACCCCAAAAAAAGTTACCCCCTACCTACCCCACTCACCCTAAAAAATAGTGAAGGAGGAATAAAATAACTAACCTGTAAAGAAAAAATCAACTTACTATTTGACGTCTTCTTTTTTCTAAAATCTTATTTTTTCAGTCCCAAAAAAGGCCAAATAAAAAGCCAAAAGAACCGACGCAATAAAAAAAAAAACGAGCACAAAAATAATAATCCATCTTCACCCATGGATGGCTCCGCGCAGACTGAGCTCTGCAGGGCGGGGGAAGGCTTATAAAGCCTTGCCACGCCCTGCAATTAGGCTAAGAACACTCTGATAGGCTGGTTTAAGCCAATCAGAGTGCTCTTTGTCACTTTACACAGCGTGGGAAAATTCCAAAGAACTTTCCCACGCTGTGTAAAATGACACAGAGCACTCTGATTGGTTAGATTCCAAGCCCACCAATCACAGTGCTCTGTGTCATTTTACACAGCGTGGGAAAGTTCTTTGGAATTTTCCCACGCTGTGTAAAATGACAAAGAGAACTCTGTTTGGTGGGCTTGGAATCTAACCAATCAGAGTGTTCTGTGTCATTTTACACAGCGTGGGAAAGTTCTTTGGAATTTTCCCACGCTGTGTAAAATGACACAGAGCACTCTGATTGGTGGGCTTGGAATCTAACCAATCAGAGTTTTCTGTGTCATTTTACACAGCGTGGGAAAGTTCTTTGGAATTTTCCCACGCTGTGTAAAATGTCAAAGAGCACTCTGATTGGTGGGCTTGGAATCTAACCAATCAGAGTGCTCTGTGTCATTTTACACAGCGTGGGAAAGTTCTTTGGAATTTTACACAGCGTGGGAAAGTTTTACACAGCGTGGGAAAGTTATTTGGAATTTTCCCACGCTGTGTAAAATGACAAAGAGCACTCTGATTGGTGGGCTTGGAATCTAACCAATCAGAGTGTTCTGTGTCATTTTACACAGCGTGGGAAAGTTCTTTGGAATTTTCCCACGCTGTGTAAAATGACAAAGAGCACAATGATTGGTGGGCTTGTAATCTAACCAATCAGAGTGTTCTGTGTCATTTTACACAGCGTGGGAAAGTTCTTTGGAATTTTCCCACGCTGTGTAAAATGACAAAGAGCACTCTGATTGGTGGGCTTGGAATCTAACCAATCAGAGTGTTCTGTGTCATTTTACACAGCGTGGGAAAGTTCTTTGGCATTTTCCCACGCTGTGTAAAATGACAAAGAGCACTCTGATTGGTGGGCTCGGAATATAACCAATCAGAGTGTTCTGTGCCATTTTACACAGCGTGTGAAAGTTCTTTGGAATTTTCCCACGCTGTGTAAAATGACAAAGAGCACTCTGATTGGTGGGCTTGGAATCTAACCAATCAGAGTGTTCTGTGTCATTTTACACAGCGTGGGAAAGTTATTTGGCATTTTCCCACGCTGTGTAAAATTACAAAAAGCACTCTGATTGGTGGGCTTGGAATCTAACCAATCAGAGTGTTCTGTGCCATTTTACACAGCGTGGGAAAGTTCTTTGGAAATTTCCCACGCTGTGTAAAATGACAAAGAGCACTCTGATTGGTGGGCTTGGAATCTAACCAATCAGAGTGTTCTGTGTCATTTTGCACAGAGTGGGAAAGTTCTTTGGAATTTTCACACGCTGTGTAAAATGGCAAAGAGCACTCTGATTGGTGGGCTTGGAATCTAACCAATCAGAGTGCTCTGTGTCATTTTACACAGCGTGGGAAAATTGCAAATAACTTTCCCACGCTGTGTAAAATGACACAGAACACTCTGATTGGTTAGATTCCAAGCCCACCAATCAGAGTTCTCTTTGTCATTTTGCACAGTGTGGGAAAATTCCAAAGAACTTTCCCACGCTGTGTAAAATGACACAGAGCACTGTGATTGGTGGGCTTGGAATCTAACCAATCAGAGTGCTCTTTGTCATTTTACACAGCGTGGGAAAGTTCTTTGGAATTTTCCCACGCTGTGTAAAATGACAAAGAGCAGTAGGTCCCCCCTTATTGTTTTTTTTAGGGCCCCCACCCACCGCTCAGGAGTGGGGGCCAGGGGGGAGGACAGTAGGTCCCCCCTCATTATTTTTATGGCCCCCACCCACTGTGCAGGGGTGGGGGCCGGGGGGAGGACAGTAGGTCTCCCCCCTCATTATTTTTATGGCCCCCACCCACCACGCAGGGGTGGGGGCGGGGGGAGGACAGTAGGTCCTCCCCCCACTGTGATTTATGGCCCCCACCCACCGGGCAGGGGTGGGGGCGGGGGGAGGACAGTAGGTCCTCCCCCATTGTGATTTATGGCCCCCACCCACCGCGCAGGTGTGGGGGCCGGGGGGGAGGACAGTAGGTTTCCCCCCCTCATTATTTTTACAGCCCCCACCCACTGCGCAGGGTTGGGGGCGGGGGGAGGACAGTAGGTCCCCCCCAGTGTGTATCAGGGTCCTTGAGGACAGGTGTCAACCCATATCTGCCAAGTGACCCTATGTAGGGGGAACAGTCCCTATTCTGATCTGTGTCAGTGTGTATCAGGGATCCTTAGGATAGGTGTCAATCCATATCTGCCAAGTGACCCTATGTAGGGGGAACAGTCCCTATTTAGCTCTGTGTCAGTGTGTATCAGGGATCATTAGGATATGTGTCAATCCATATCTGCCAAGTGACCCTATGTAGGGGGAACAGTCCCTATTCTGCTCTGTGTCAGTGTGTATCAGGGATCCTTAGGATAGGTGTCAATCCATATCTGCCAAGTGACCCTATGTAGGGGGAACAGTCCCTATTCTGCTCTGTGTCAGTGTGTATCAGGGATCATTAGGATAGGTGTCAATCCATATCTGCCAAGTGACCCTATGTAGGGGGAACAGTCCCTATTCTGCTCTGTGTCAGTGTGTTTCAGGGATCCTTAGGATAGGTGTCAATCCATATCTGCCAAGTGACCCTATGTAGGGGGAACAGTCCCTATTCTGCTCTGTGTCACTGTCTGGGGGGAGTATCTGCAGTAATACAGAGTGTCTGGAGGGAGTATCTACAGTAACACAGGGTGTCTGGAGGGAGTATCTGCAGTAACACAGGGTGTCTGGAGGGAGTATCTGCAGTAACACAGAGTGTCTGGAGGGAGTATCTGCAGTAACACAGAGTGTCTGGAGGGAGTATCTGCAGAAACACAGAGTGTCTGGAGGGAGTATCTGCAGTAATACAGAGTGTCTGGATTTGAGTATCTGCAGTAATACAGAGTGTCTGGAGGGAGTATCTGCAGTAACACAGGGTGTCTGGAGGGAGTATGTGCAATAACACAGAGTGTCTGGAGGGAGTATCTGCAGTAACACAGAGTGTCTGGAGGGAGTATCTGCAGTAACACAGGGTGTCTGGAGGGAGTATCTGCAGTAACACAGAGTGTCTGGAGGGAGTATCTGCAGTAACACAGGATGTCTGGAGGGAGTATGTGCATTAACACAGAGTGTCTGGAGCGTTATGTGCAGTAACACAGAGTGTATGGGGGGAGTATCTGCAGTAATACAGAGTGTCTGGGGGAGTATCTGCTTGTAACATTTGTATGCACTGAAAAAAATAAAAATAAATAAAAATAAATTGAAAAAATAAAATAAAATGGTTGCAGCTTCCGAATGAATCTAAAATGGATGCTGTCCAGTAGGTGGGAGGGTCTGCTAGGGAGGGTGTGCAGCTGATTGGCTGGAATGTGCCCGCTGACTGTGAGGTACAGGGTCAAAGTTTACTCAATGATAAAGAATAGGGGGCAGACCGAACATCGCATGTGTTCGCCCGCGGTGGCGGACGCGAACATGCTATTTTCGCCAGGAACTATTCGCCAGCGAACCGTTCGGGACATCACTAGTCCTGACCCTGAGCTTAAAAAACACTAATTTAGAAGCATAGCTGGACCAAAGACAATCATAGTTGACAACTGTTGCAGAAAATCCATCATCTTGTATGTGAAATGTTCTTAGACAATCTAAGACAATCTGTTACCCCACAAAGTCCGAAAAAATAATGTATTCTCTATTGCTGGGTACATCTGATCTTGAGCAGATTTTAACACTGCTGTGTTCACTATCCAGAACAAAAATCTAAATATATTTATTTTCTTTAACTTATTTCTTAGTTTTCTGAATTTTAATTTGAATATTGCATCCAAAGTCAAAAGTGCTACTGCAGGATTTACATCCACATGTATATGATTTTTTTTTTTCTGACCGGTGGGCAGTGCTTTATATTTATAGTTATAGATTAGTTGGAAATAACTCCCACATTTAAACACCAGAGGTCCTGCTAACGCAAGTCAGATGCACTTTCAATCTGTCGTGTGAATCTCTGACAGTCATATGACTTTTTGTGCAATCACTCTTGACAGTCTTTTAGTCAATTGCTATAGCCATCGATTATTTTAATCTTTTGTGCAATCACTATGGACGATTTTTCAAACTGAAGCAATTTCTTTAAGATGAAGATGTCATGTTCCATTATTTAATCTAACAAACAAAGAGTCCCCAGGGCAAATTATCACTTGTCTCCATTAACTGAGGATATCTGTTTTCCTTATAGAAACTCCCTAGATCTGCAAAATTAAAAAAAAAAAATAATATTTAAAATATTCTATGTATCTGTAAAGATAAGTGAATTTTATAGCCAATCCTAGTTCTTATTTTCTTAGTTCATTCCAGTTCTCCAGTAATGGGTTCATATGAATAAGTTCTATATTGCTGTGAACTGATGTATAGTTGGTAGCTTATCCTTACTAAAATTAGGGCTTCTCAGCTTTTTTTTCTTCCATTAACATATAACCATGATGTCAGGGTACCTGAGGTCTCTACCTCCGAGAGAGGTAGAGACTTAGACGTTTATCCGTCCGGACGCCATGTTTCTCCTGTTCCTCGCGGTCGACCCGTTCACATAAACGCCGGCCGCGAGGGACTTACTTCCTTATGTAGCATGGTGCCCGGAGACCGACGTCATGACGCCAATCCGGAACGACATGTCACTCAATCCGTTGGAGACCAATCAGGACTCGTCGGAGGCGTGTCCATCCTCTCTAGCCAGGGTATTTAAACATACTTCGCCCTGTTGCTCATTGCCCTGTCGTGGTTCTAGCCTGTCTAGTCACACAGTGCTCTGGTGTTTTTCAGTTATCCTTTTGGTTTCGACCCGGCTTGTTTATCTTACTCTGTTTACCTCTGTTATCCTTGACCCGGCTTGTTACTCGCTTACCTGTCCTCTCGTTCCCTCGACCTCGGCTTGTCTCTGACCATTCTCTATACTCTCTGTACGTTAGTCCGGCCATTCTAAGGTCCGGTATACGTACCCTGTACCTGTTTGTACTTTGCGTGTTGGATCCCTGACCCGATCCTGACATTACGACAGGGCCAATGGATCCTGCTGGTACAAACAGTCAGGTTTGTCCCTCTGATTCCAGGTTTGATGCCATGGAACACAGAATGGACCAAATGGCCTTAGCACTACAGGCGTTATTATCTCGTGCTAATAACCCACCAGAGGAGACGCGTACTACTCCAATTTCCTCTGTAAATTCAGGCCTAGAGGTAGCCACTGTAGGTGCCTCTTCCTGTATTACCCCACCAGTACGTTATGGTGGTTCACCGGAGAAGTGTCGTGGTTTTTTAAACCAGATCAGTATTCATTTTGAATTGCAACCTCGCTCCTATCCTACCGATAGGGCAAAGGTTGGATTTATTATCACCTTACTCATTGAGAAAGCTCTGAGATGGGCCAACCCATTATGGGAGAACGATAACCCGTTGGTATATAATTATAATGCCTTTGTAGCTGCCTTTAGAAGAACTTTTGACCCGCCTGGTAGGAAGGTCAATGCAGCCAGATTACTGTTGCGCCTGAGACAGGAGAACCGAACACTTGTGGATTATGCACTAGAGTTCAGGTCTCTGGCGGCAGAAGTCAAGTGGAATGAGCAGGCTTACATAGATGTATTTTTGAACGGGTTATCAGATGTTATCCTTGACGAAGTTGCTACTAGGGAGCTGCCTGAGAATTTAGAGGACTTAATTTCGTTCATTTCTCGCATTGATGAGCGTTTAAGAGAGAGACAGAACACTCGAGAGAGGAATCTTAGACCTACCTTTAAGTTAGCACCCGCATTTCAAAGTTCTGATTCCAATACCTCACTGTTTCCTGAACCTATGCAGATAGGCAATACTCGCCTTTCAGAGGAGGAGAAACAGCACAGGAGAAGGGAGGGATTATGTATGTATTGTGGAGTCAGAGGTCACTTGCGCCTGAATTGTCCTATTCGCTCGGGAAACGCCCGCACCTAAGTTTCTCTAGAGGACAGGCCTTGGGTGTTTCTATTTTGTCCTCTACTCATGATTATAAAAATCACAGGTTGCTGTTACCAGTTTCTTTAACGTGGGAGAAGGGAGTGCTAAAGACCATGGCCTTGATAGATTCCGGTGCTGCTGAGAATTTTATCGACCAAGCCTTTGCTACTAAACACACTATCCCATCCCAGTTAAGAAAGATACCTTTGGCCGTTGAGGCCATAGATGGTAGACCGCTACTCGAGCCTGTTATCTCGCGTGAGACTATACCTATTAACTTAACTGTTGGTATCTTACACGAGGAGAACTTATCACTTATGCTCATTTCGTCTCCTTCTGTTCCCATAGTTCTGGGGTACCCATGGTTAAGGAGACATAATCCTATTATCGATTGGGAGTTAGGGGAAATACTCTCATGGGGTCAGGGTTGTCAGGAGAGGTGTCTACGCAGGGTATCCCCATTGGCTGTAATTAACACACCAGACAGTTCTACCCAGTCTAAGGGGATACAGATACCTCCTCTATACCTGGATTTAAAAGCAGTGTTCGACAAGAAGAACGCTGATACGCTACCCCCACACAGGACATTTGATTGTAAAATTAATCTATTGCCTGGTACCATGCCGCCCAGGAGTCATGTATACCCTCTATCCACTAAAGAGAATGCTGTTTTAGAGGAATATATTCAGGAGAATTTAGACAAGGGATTCATTAGGAGATCTTCCTCTCCTGCCGGGGCTGGATTTTTTTTTGTTAAAAAGAAGGATGGTTCACTCAGACCTTGCATCGATTACCGAGGTTTGAATAAAATAACCATCAGAAATGCCTATCCTATTCCCCTGATTACCGAGCTCTTTGACCGGCTAAAGGATTCTAAAATTTTCACCAAGTTGGATCTCAGAGGGGCATATAACTTGGTGAGAATTCAGCAAGGTCACGAGTGGAAGACAGCGTTTAATACCCGCTATGGTCATTATGAGTACACGGTCATGCCCTTTGGTCTTTGCAACGCAACTACAGTTTTTCAAGATTTGATTAACGAAGTTCTTAGGGAATTCCAACATGACTGTGTTATTGTCTACCTGGATGACATACTCATACACTCTAGAGAGATTGAGACTCACCATAGACAAGTCAGAAAGGTGTTACACAAACTTCTGCAACACGGTTTATACTGTAAGTTGGAGAAATGCAGTTTTGACCAGACCCAGATAGACTTTCTGGGATACGTGATTTCTGGGGAAGGCTTTAAGATGGATCCTGACAAACTCCAGTCTATTCTAGATTGGCCATTGCCTAAGGGACTCAAGGCTATTCAAAGGTTTATTGGGTTCTCCAATTATTATAGGCGCTTCATTAAGGGTTACTCGTCTATTATTGCGCCCATTACCAATATGACCAAACAGGGGGCGGATACTAAGACGTGGTCTACTGAAGCTCTCGTTGCTTTCAAGAATCTCAAAGAACTTTTTGCCTCTGCTCCAATTTTAGTCCATCCTGATACGACTTTGCCGTTTCTACTCGAGGTCGATGCCTCTGAGACAGGAGTAGGCACGGTTCTGTCACAAAGGTTAGGGGTGGATAAACCACTACACCCGTGTGGTTTTTTTTCCAAGAAACTTTCTGGGCCTGAGAGCAGATATGACATCGGAGACAGGGAACTGTTAGCAGTCATTAAAGCCTTAAAGGAGTGGAGACATTTATTGGAGGGGACCTTACACCCTATTACTATTTTGACGGACCACAAAAACTTGTCCTATATTTGGGAGGCCAAGCGTCTGTCTTCTAGGCAAGCGCGTTGGTCCTTATTCCTGACTCACTTCAATTATGTGCTGACTTACAGACCTGGTTCTAAGAACTCTAAAGCCGATGCTTTATCTCGCCAATTTGAACCTTCTACTATACCGGAACCGGTTCTTTCTTCTATAGTTCCGAAATGCAATATTGTTGCTAATACGAATCTCAGGATTCACTCCCCGTTACTGGCCAAGATCATTAAGCTGCAGCATCTAGCACCTAAACAGACTCCTGCGGGTCGACATTTCGTTCCTCCTGCTCTTCAACTGGAACTGTTGCAGTGTCTCCATAACAGCAAGATGGCGGGACATCCTGGTATTCGCAAAACATTTGCTTTGATCTCCAAAGACTTCTGGTGGCCTGCTTTACGTAAAGATACTAAAGATTTCATCGCTGCTTGTGAGGTTTGTACTAAAACCAAACAACCCCATACACTCCCTTGTGGATTCCTGCATCCCTTAGAGGTTCCAGAGAAACCATGGTCCTGTTTGGCCATGGACTTTATTGTCGATCTACCTATCTCTAAAAAACAGACTGTTATTCTCACCGTGGTTGACAGATTCACTAAGATGGCTCACTTCATTCCTCTGCCTAAACTACCGTCTTCTCCCGAATTGGCAGAGATATTCGCTAGGGAGATTTTTCGTCTACGTGGGATACCCTCCCAAATTGTATCTGACAGAGGCTCTCAATTTATTTCCCGATTTTGGAGGGCCTTCTGTTCACAACTAGGTATCAAGTTGAACTTTTCTTCTGCCTATCATCCTCAGTCTAACGGAGCTGCTGAACGTACCAACCAGAAAATTGAACAATATTTACGATGTTTTGTTTCCGAACACCAGGACGATTGGGTCGGTTTGATTCCTTGGGCGGAGTTTGCACACAACAATCTCGTCTGCGATTCTACTCATTCAAGCCCCTTCTTCATGAATTATGGCTTGCATCCGTCTATTCTTCCTTCGGCTTCTCCTTCCCAGGGGGTGCCGTCGGTTGATGTTCATGTGGCCAATTTGAGGAAGTTGTGGGACCAAACTCGACAAATCCTTATGCACAACTCTATGCTGGTTAAGAAACACGCTGATAAACGTAGAAGGGCGGCTCCGGTCTTTGTTCCAGGTGATAGGGTATGGCTGAGCTCAAGGAACATCCGTTTAAAAGTGCCCTCCATGAAGTTCGCTCCTCGTTATATTGGTCCTTACAGGGTACTGACTCGAATCAATCCAGTTGCGTACCGTCTAGCTCTTCCTACTACCTTACGCATCCCTAACTCGTTTCATGTTTCATTGCTGAAACCACTTATATGCAACAGATTTTCCTCCACAACAGCCCCTCCTCGCTCTGTTCAGGTGGAGGGTCAGGAGGAGTATGAGGTTAACTCTATTATTGATTCTCGAATCTCACGGGGGAAGGTTCAATATCTGGTCGATTGGAAGGGTTATGGTCCTGAAGAGAGGAGTTGGGTACCTCAAGAGGATGTCCATGCTCCTCGTCTCCGCAGGGCGTATCACTCCCGCTTCCCATCTCGTCCCGGTTCCTTCCGCCCGGTGGGCGTATCTGAGAGGGGGGGTACTGTCAGGGTACCTGAGGTCTCTACCTCCGAGAGAGGTAGAGACTTAGACGTTTATCCGTCCGGACGCCATGTTTCTCCTGTTCCTCGCGGTCGACCCGTTCACATAAACGCCGGCCGCGAGGGACTTACTTCCTTATGTAGCATGGTGCCCGGAGACCGACGTCATGACGCCAATCCGGAACGACCTGTCACTCAATCCGTTGGAGACCAATCAGGACTCGTCGGAGGCGTGTCCATCCTCTCTAGCCAGGGTATTTAAACATACTTCGCCCTGTTGCTCATTGCCCTGTCGTGGTTCTAGCCTGTCTAGTCACACAGTGCTCTGGTGTTTTTCAGTTATCCTTTTGGTTTCGACCCGGCTTGTTTATCTTACTCTGTTTACCTCTGTTATCCTTGACCCGGCTTGTTACTCGCTTACCTGTCCTCTCGTTCCCTCGACCTCGGCTTGTCTCTGACCATTCTCTATACTCTCTGTACGTTAGTCCGGCCATTCTAAGGTCCGGTATACGTACCCTGTACCTGGTTGTACTTTGCGTGTTGGATCCCTGACCCGATCCTGACACATGAATAGTGTGTCATCTTGCATCCTGGGACTTGTCTGATACCCTGGTATGGCAGACGCTATGTGGTGGTATCACAGAATGCTGGTGAAGGTGACTATAGCTCGTATCCCTGAGGAGGTGGGCCTCCTCTGCCCCAGATGGAAGTGAGCGCTGTTGAATTGCTCAGTGGCTGTGGCTTTAAAATCTTCCCATGACCGTGTTCCTCAATGTACCATGTGATTGTTTTGTGTACCTTTGTATTACGGCCTTCGCCTTGCCTTGTGGACGCTGAACCTTTGCTGCTTGGCTCAACCTTTGGCTTTGACCTGACCGTGCCTTTAGTTTGCCTGTCTGATTATACAATCCAAATTTCATGTATCTCCTACATACCAAGCCCCTACTCACAGGCATAGCACTTTAAATAAATAATGTTCTACAAGTCACTCTGTTTGCATACTCTTCGGAATAACTTCTTCGTACAGACCAGTGAAAGACATGTACATCTCTTACACGACTCATAACCTCCACTTGTTTCTATTATCTATGAGTACTTTCTTGGTATGCGAATTGGTTATTATGTAGCTCTTACATTTTATTCCATAGTGACTTACATATTTCTTAATTAATTTTAAATAACAGATTCTGCTTTGTAGCTTCGAGTATTTGCGTTGAATAGTGGTCAAAAGGGAAATATATCTTCCATAGAATGTAGTTCTCAGTGATACTGTGTAGGTCCAATTACTCTCAATTAGCACTCCTATAACAATTGCTAGCCTGACTGCATTATGCTATGACAGATAAATTATGTAGTGTCTACTTTATTATTTATTCCTGTGGTTGCATGAAATATGAATTCTGCCCTACATTATTCTAGTTTATTAAACTTTTTTTCCTCTTGCAAAACTTTCTAGAAATACCCATGTCTAACATTATTTTAATATGATCGCTAATATAACAGTGTGTGATCTGGTATGACAACGATATGATGCTTGTGTTTTGTGTTCACCCAAATACCACATACTGTTATATTCTTTATAATGGCACATGCAGTGTAACAATAGCCAATAATCAATGCAATCGATCATTAGGTAATATTTATAGCAAATTAAAACCCATTTGATATATTTGAATGTATTGAGGAGGACTTTTTCCATGTTATTTATATTATTTATTATTATCAGCATGCGTCAAAAGGAAATACAAGGGTTTATGCACTAAACACTGAACTGAAGCCAATTGAAAACCAGATTGCAAAATTTAGGCTGATATAGCAGAGATTGAAAAAGTCTGCATCTCCAAATTAGTCAGAATTTGGCTATTTTAGGCTATATTTTACAGTTTGTTTTTAAATTCACTACTGAATAAACCCCACAGACAAATTAGGTGTGTACATGTATAAATATTGTCAAAACCAAATGAGGTAAAACTTTGTGACAACATGAGATGAATTTGATGAAACATATGTCTGTCTCAATGCTTAATTTTTAAATAGAATAATTATTTTTAGTTTAATCGCTCTGGCTTCTAACTAGTTGTTTTACATCAACACTTTAACCCCTTAAGGACACATGACGTGTGTGACATGTCATGATTCCCTTTTATTCCAGAAGTTTGATCCTTAAGGGGTTAAAGGGACACTAAGAACCATAGGCACTATAGTTTACTGTAGTGGTTTTGGTGCAAGGAGTTTTGGGGTTCTGCCCACCCATTTATTTATTTTTTGGTAAAATCATTTTTGAGTGGTTTTGACAATACTCATGATCTCTGAGCATGCAATCTTGGCTCTTAGACACAGATGTACAGTAATAAATATTGATTTAACCATGGCTGACAATAAAAGGCTCAGATCTCTTGCTGGAATGAGGGCAAAGCTACCTCATACCAGCAAGCTACTGAGTTTCTCTAAGCTTTTAGCCATTCTCATATGTTTTGATTTTGTTGCAATGCATTAACTTGGCTGTCAAGTTAAAAGGGTAATCCAGACATGGACCCCGTGCTCACTGTGTCTAGAGGAGTATCAGCTACACCTCACTGTCGAGGCCTAAAGAAGGCCGAAACTATCGTTTGAGGTTGCTGTATCTCTCGTGCAGAGAGAACTTGCTTTCCATTTCGGTTCTGGAAAGCCCTTATGGGTAGGATGAGTCTAATAGGCTTCAGAATATGTTCTCTCTGTAAGTGAGCAACAACTATTTTGAGACCTGAGTGGGGATTTACCGATGAGAAAGCTAATGAGTTTCTCTAAGCTTTTGTGTATTCTCAGAGTTCTCATATTCTTTGATTTTATTAAAGACACGGAGGCTCATATTATGCATAACTCTTTCTTTATTTCCTCAGCAGCAATGATAGAGGAATATAAATATTATCAAAATGAAAGAAAAAACTGTATAGGTACACAGGCAACCAATCACATAACAGAGGAAGTGACTATAAAAGGCTTGTGTCTCCCACAATCCCCCTCTTTTTTGCTGCTTCCTCAGACCAGCTAAGTATCTTACTGCTCTTTTGGTTGTTTGTTCTAGATTTTACATTATTATTGTTTTTCTGCATGTTATAGTTTTACTTGCTTTGATTAACTGTGTTTACACTGTTCTGTGGTGTCCCTAGCGGGGTTCCCCCTTTTTATTTACTTGTTCCCCGCCGGGGAGCTCCCCTCCCTTGCTCCCCTGCTGTTAGCTGCCCTTGCAGGGTACTCGCACGCGGTCCTTGGGCGGCGAATTGCCGCGGCTTTCTCAGCCGAGCGCGGCTCTCTCTCCTCACTCTCGCGGCCTGCCCGCATGGGTGAGGTGCACGCGCCCTTTCCCCCAGGTGTGTGCTAGCCGCGAGCAGTATCTGCCGGCTTCCACGTGCGGCAGCCATTTTGGAGGCGGATCTTACTCGCGGAAGGTCTCTCTGCTCCCTACTGCTTGCGGTCAGCCTGCTGCCCGCCCTTGCAGTCCTCTGGGTCCCCTGAGCACACCTACAGCAAATTTATCTTTGTTTCTTCTGCCTGTGGGTTAATCAACTCTGTTGCTGTTTCTCATCATCTGGTTAATTTAGGACGTTTTTCTACTGCCATTTTGTGAGTATTTTTTCCTGCCAATATGCAAGACAGGGATGAGGGGCCAGAGGGCTTTACTGAGGCTTTTAACCAGGATATTCCTGAGGGTAATGTAGTAATTCCAGGCCCTATTGGACGCCACTATGGCATCATCCTTACAGAGGGCCTTTGCCTCTGCCATGGGAGTGGTGTCCTCATCGTTTTCCCAGTCACTGCAGAATATGCTTTTACCCTCTATGGCGGCTCCCTCCCTCCTAGGTGATGGGACCCCCCGCCGGCCCCCGCCATGCCTGGAGCCCGTAAGGCAAAGGCTAAGACTAAGCACGTCGACTCTCACTCCTCGATGCAGGTTCTACCTGCCATGATGGACTCGCTTGAGGCGGTCACAGATGGCGCGCATCCCACACGCAAAAGAGCCCCTGGCCGGGCTAAAAAGGCTAGACTGTGGAAACGGGCTAGAGCCCTCGAGGAAGGGTCGGATACCGACCGGAGTGTGGAGGCAGACTCAGACGTGATGGAATACGACTTTTTTATGAGGATGAGTCGGGTGAGGATCTACCCCATACGGGTGTAACCCCTTCTGGGACCCCTACTACTATTAAGGGTCATCAGCAGGGGCCCACTGGGGATAATAAGACGCTGTTGAATGCACAGGGTAATCCCCTGTTCGATCCAGACGACCTTCGCCACCCCCGATCAGCGGAGTGGGAACCCCCAGGGCATATCACCCAATATGTAGCACGGCGCATGCGTACTCCCCTTTCCAAAGAGGGCCGCAATAAACTACGTGCCGAATGCCCCAGGCCTTCACTCCCGGGCTCGGCTTGCAAGACCCCTGAGATTGACCCCCAGATCGCACAATTCTTAAACAAGTCTGGCTGGAAACCGAAAAAGGGCCTAGACTACTCACTTAAAGGTTGCCAAGACAAGATTTTAGATACCCTGGGCCCTTTGTCGAAGCTATATGAGCTTCTGGATGCCGCTAGGGCTGGTGATTCGACCATGGATATTGATGTGGCCGTTGGATGGGTCCAGCGGGCTATTTGTCTTCTGGGTAATGCCAATACCGCTATGTCTACGGAAAAATCGATCCCATTACTAAAAATCGATCCCAAATTAGCTGCCATGACAGTGGCGGAACCGAGTTCATCCAACGAAGGGATGTTATTTGGTGCTACCTTTGTGAAGGACCTGGGGTCTTACGTTAAAACCTTCACGGCCATTGATAAGGCCCAGGCCAACATGAAACGTATGTTTGCACCTAAGGTTTTCGGAGGGGCCGGGCGTAGCAAGAGCCGTCCACCTGGCCGCGGATTCCGGGGCTTATTCCAAGCCAACAGAGGTTCCTTTTTCCCATCCCGGGGCTTCCAGGATCCAAGAGCTCCTCCCTTCTTCCCAGCTAGAGGGAGATCATGGGCCTCCAGATACCCCCGCGGTGCCACTTTGGGCAGACATCCTTATGGTGAGTACCCATTCTTCCCTTCTCGCTCATGTAAAGGTGGCGGGAAGGTTGGCCTTATTCTACCGGGGGTGGGAAGCTGTGACTTCAGATGCTTGGGTACTACAGTCAGTAAGGGGTTATCACCTCGAGTTCATTTCTCTGCCTGTCCAATTTTCTATCCCCAAGGAATTATCCCTTCCTTTGGAACAGGACGAGATGATTTCCGCAGAAATCAGAGAGATGTTGTCAAAAGGCGCCATATAAGAGTTGCCGTTTGCCACCCCAGGCTTTACAAGCAACCTCTTCCTGGTGCCAAAGAAAGGGGGAGGTGTCCGGCCGGTGATAAATCTCCGACCCCTAAACGCATTCCTACGCTACCAACATTTTCAGATGGAGGGCATACATTGCCTCAGAGATCTCCTCCATCCGTCGGACTGGTTGGCCAAGCTAGATCTGAAGGACGCATATTTTACTGTACCTATCGCGATGGAACACAGAGACTACCTCCACTTCACCTGGCACGGGAGACGGTGGCGTTTTACATGCCTACCGTTCGGTCTCTCCTCAGCTCCTTGGTGCTTCACCAAGATCATGAAACCGCGTGGCATGCGCCTGATTATTTACCTGGACGACATTCTAATCATGTCCCAGTCCAGGGATCAGCTGCAGGCCCATGTGGGATGGACGATCAATCTGCTCCAGAACTTGGGATTCATGATCAACTGGGACAAGTAACTCCTGACCCCAGCTCAATCGATAGAATTCTTAGGTTTCAAGGTGGATTACATTCAGCAATTCCTATATCTACCAGAATCCATGATGAAGGCCATCCAGAAGGAGCTTCGGAGGGCTCTTTGGGTGTCAGATTTGCCCATCAGTCAGTTGGCAAGGATTATCGGTCTACTCGCAGCCTCCATTCAGGCGATCTTTCCGGGCCCATTACATTACAGAGCCCTCCAACGGCTCAAAGGGTCACACCTCCGATCAGGTCATTCTTACGAATGCAGGATACGACTGGACAAGGAATCCAGGGACGAACTGGTATGGTGGTTGGTGCACATGGAGGCTTGGAACGGAAGGGTCATTTTCGGTTCCATTCCAGACGTGGTGATAGAGTCCGATGCCAGCTTACACGGCTGGGGGGCTCGTTGTGGCAACGCTTCCACAGGAGGCAGATGGTCAGAGATAGAGAGGTCGTTACACACCAACTGTCTGGAACTCTTGGCAGGAGCCTTCGCGATTCGCAGCCTCACCCTTGGTCGGGCGAATTGCTGCGTTCTCCTCAAGATGGACAACGTATCGGCAGTTCGCTATATAAATCACCTGGGAGGTACCAAATCCAAAATGTTGGCTCTATTGGCGAAAGACTTTTGGCAATTTTGTCTATACAACAATGTCTCTGTGACTGCAGAGCACATCCCGGGTCTGGACAATTCGGGAGCGGGAATTCGAGACATTTGAGAGACTTGGGAGATTGGCACTTGCACGTTTCGGTGTTTCGGACAGGTTATGGGGACGGTTCGAGATGGACCTGTTCGCGTCCCGCCTGAACACCGAGCTACCAGAGTTTTACAGTTGGAGACCCGACCCGGCAGCGGTGGCGATGGACGCTTTCCTTCAGGAATGGCCGGCGGGCCGCCTGTATGCCTTTCCCCCATTCAACATGATTGCTCGCACGATCTCAAAGTTGTTTCATCACGATTGTTGCCTGACGCTGATCACCCCTTTGTGGAGATCTCAGCCATGGTTCCCACGCCTGATGGAATTATCGATCGATTGCCCTCGACTGATCCCGAGTTTCCAAGAACTCCTTCTGGATCCAGATGGGAACTCGCACGGGCTAGTGTTGCAGAACCAATTGCCTCTGATTTTCAGGGGACCATGGGTTGTCCCAAACGTTCCGCGAGCAAATCTCCTGCTCCTCGATAATGCATGGGCTCCAGGTACGAGATCAGCATACCGTGCTTCATGGAGTTCATGGTCTAGTTGGTGCAAGGAACGTTCAATGGATCCCGTATCTGCCCCTCTCCATCTGATCCTGGAGTTCCTTACACTCCTGTTCGATTCGGGTAAGGCGTACCGCACTATCAACCTTTCCAGCTCAGCTATCTCGGCTGGACATAGTGGTTTGGATGGTTCACCCATCGGCAGACATCCTTTTGTATGTCGCCTTCTCAAGGGTATTCGCCTCGCTCGGCCACCTAGGACTCGTTTCTCTGCCTTCTGGGACGTCAGTGTGATGTTACAGTTTCTATCGTCCTGGTACCATAACCAGGGACTGACACTTAAGCATTTGTCCTCTAAGCTTGTGATGTTACTCTGTTTGATTTCGTGTAAGAGAGTGTCTGACGTCAGAGCCCTTGATTGGGACACCATTAATTTTACTCCCGAAGGTGTTTCTTTCAACATATCCAGGAGGACTAAATCGGCTTCCAAGTCATTTGTAACAAACACATATTTGTATTCAGCGTTATCTCATATGTAAAACAGTACCCCCTATGTACAGGTTTTATGATGTTTTGGGAAGTTACAGGGTCAAATATAGCATGTTACATTGTTCAGTTTTTTCACATTGAAGTTCGCCAGATTGGTTATGTTGCCATTGAGACCGTATGGTAGCCCAGGAATGAGAATTACCCCCTTGATGGCATACCATTTGCAATAGTAGACAACCCAAGGTATTGCAAATGGGGTATGTCCAGTCTTTTTTAGTAGCCACTTAGTCACATACACTGGCCAAAGTTAGCATTAATATTTGTTTGAGTGTGAAAAATGCTCTCTGTTAATAAAACCTTGACTATGTATTATATATATACACATATATTTACAAAGATTAACTAAACATGACACATTTAACATAGGAACACAGGCAAAAAATGTGCGATAAAGTATATCGATACCTTTGATTAATGCTAATTATTATTATTATGTTATTATTATTATAGCGCCAAAAAATTCTGCAGCGCTTTACAGTGGGTGGATGAACAAGCATGCAGTTGTAATGAGACAAGTTGGACACACAGGAACAGAGGGGTTGAGGGCCCTGCTCAATGAGCTTACATGCTGGAGGGAGTGGGGTAAAGTGACACAGAAGGTAAGGATAGTATTATACTAATGACAGTTGCAAGAGAGGAATCAGTCGGGAGCTATTAACAGTTTAATTGATACGCTTTTATGAAGAAGTGGGTTTTTAATGATTTTTTGAAGGAGTGGAGACTGGGTGAGCATCTAACGGAGGAGGGAAGGGAGATTCACAGGAACGGTGCAGCCCTGGAGAAGTCTTGAAGATGAGCATCAGAGGTGGGAGTACGGACAGAAGACAGACGTAAGTTTAAATTGAGCCCTATATCTTACAGGAAGCCAATGCAGGCACTGACAGATGGGTGAGACGTGGAAGGTGCAGGCGGACAGGAAGATGAGCCTTGCTGCCGTATTCATTATGGACTGTAATGGCGCAAGTTGGGAGCACGTAAGACCACTGAGAAGCGGATTACAGTAGTCAAATAGAGAAAGGACAGTAGAATGGACCAGCACCTTAGTCACATCTGGCGTTAAGTAAGGTCGGATGTGCGCAATGTTTTTAAGATGGAAGTGATAGGATTTGGAGATAGACTGAACATAAGGTGTGAAGGAGAGGTCAGAGTCAAAGAGAACACCTAAGCCGCGAGCCTGCGTGGTGGAGCTAATGCTAGCACCATTGACTTGGATGGAGACAGTCACAGGAGTAGCAACACTTGAGGGAGGAAAGACCAGAATTTCAGTTTTGATCAAGTTGAGTTTAAGGAGGTGGGCAGCCATCCAGTTAGAAATAGCAGAGAGGCAGTCCTAGACACTAGTCAAGAGGAACGGGGAGAGATCAGGAGAGGACAGATAGATTTGCGTGTCATCTGCATAGAAATTATATTGGAAGCCAAAGGAGCTAATGAGTTTACCAAGGGAGGCAGTATAGATAGAGAACAGTAAGGGGCCAAGGACTGAACCTTGGGGGACACTAACAGAGAGATGTTGAGGAGAAGAAGCAGAGCCAGAGAAAGAAACACAGAAAGAGCACTGGAGAAGTAGGAGGAGCACCAGGAGGGAGCAATATCTTGTAGATCAATATTGCGGAGGATGAGAAGAAGATGTTGATGATCAACAGTGTCAACAGCCGCAGAAAGATCAAGGAGAATTAGGATAGAGTAGTGACCACGAGATTTTGCAGTGAGTAGATCATTGGATACTTTGGTCAGTGCCGTTTCCACAGAGTACTTAGCACAGAAACCAGACTGAAGCGAGTCTAGCAGAGAGTTGGACTCGAGGAAGTCTGTCAATCTCGCATACACAACTCTTTCAAGGATCTTGGATGCAAAAGGCAGCAGCGAGATAGGTAGTTGGACAGGGAGTTAGGGTCAAGGTTTGGCTTCTTTAGAATTGGGGTTACAGTTGCATGTTTGAAGGGCGATGGAAATATGCCAGAGGAGAGAGAGAGATTGAGAATTTTTGTGAGAGATAGAGAAAGAGAAGAAGACAGAGTACGGATGAGATGCAAGGGAATTGGATCTAGGGAGCAGGTGGTGGGGCGGGAGGACTGGAGCAGAGCAGAAACCTCTTCCGCTGTAATGGGTGTGAATTAACATAGAACAGCAGAGGGAGTGAGGTTAGGGGAAGTATTGTAAGGGGAAGAAGAAAGATAAGAGATCCAATGACAATATACATATTATTGAACTCATAACATGAACAATTACCTTATTGCTTCCTGGTTAGGAATCTTTAAAAAAGGAAAAGAGACTGTTAAAAGTGCAGGTGCAAACTACATCACTCCACTAGATAAATACAACGAGAGATGCCCTTCTTAAAGATGTATATCTTATCAACTCGGGCTATGATCTTGTATTGACAAGATCAAGCAAAATAAAATGTACTGCAGAAATACAAAAAACCTTGTGAGATGGACACTGTCACGTTCACATAGAGTTTGAAGGAGCTCAACTGCAGATTTCTGATTAATTAGATGTGAATGTGAGAAGTTGAGGAAATAAAGAGATGACAGTTCACCAGGAAGTTAACTGATACTGTGTCTTTGATATATTTGATTGAAGAAACAAAGGTACTGTATCTTTAAATGGTTCAGGATTGTTGAGTGGATTCTTAGATTAACTTATACAATTGAATTGCAGCAATAACATGAAGGAAAGCAATGCAGATTAACTTGCAGAGATTTGATATAGCTTAATTGATAGAAGACATCTCATATGGAGGTAGAAAGGTTAATGAATAGGAATTACTCCTATAACGATAGGAGAATGTGTGAGCAGGCTGAAGCTTGAGTGCTCAGTAGTCAGGGGAAAGTTCGTTTTATACAGTGAGGTAACTTAGCTTCCAGAGTAATTGAAGTTGGTTCCAGAGTGCCCTCCGGGGAGGTTCCGTGGAGAGAGGTCGAGAGGAGTCAAGTACTAGCCATGGTCGAGGAAGGAGAAGGAGGTTAGTCGATTATGAGTCCGGTTCGGTACACAGGTAAGTTTGTAGTGAAGCGTTGCAGCCGTTTTAATTCCGCGGTACGCCGTTTATTAATCCAGCGTCTGTTGCCTGGCGCGGTCGCATTATGTAGCGCAATGAGACCGCGTCAGAGAGGGGGTGTGGCTACAGTCCGTCAACCCGGAAGAGACAGGAATTACAGGTAACGGCCATGACAGTATCCCCCCTGTAACGAGCACCCACCAGGTGCTATCCACGTGGTTTGGATGGATAACGTTTGTGGAATGCTGTACGCAGCCTATCAGCATGAATCACAGAGGAATCCTCCCATGAATCTTCATCAACTCCATAACCCTTCCATCTAATGAGGTACTGTAGAGAGCCACGATGGATCCTTGAATCAAGAATTTTTTGGACCTCGTATTCCTCAGTACCATGTACCAAGATAGGATCAGGAGAAGTGATTACATTTCTTTGAAAAGGATCAGGATGATAGGGCTTGAGCAAGGACACATGAAAGACGGTGTGAAGCTTAAAAGTAGGTGGAAGCTTCAATTTCACAACATTAGAGTTTATGATAGACAATATTTGAAAAGGACCAAGAAACAGGGAACTCAACTTCTTCGAGGGACGGTTGGTGGAGATGTTTTTTGAGGAGAGCCAGACAAAATCGCCAACCTTATAAGTAGGGGAAGGTTGTCTCTTAGCATCAAAAAACTTCTTCTGGTTAGAAGATGCCACTTCAAGATTTTCATGTAACTGTCGAAATAAGGAGGACATATGAGAGATTTGATCCGAGACAGTGGGGTTAGATGAAGGAATAATTTGAGAAGGAAATGAGGAGGGATGAAATCCATAATTGGAGAAGAAGGGAGTCATTTTGCTACTTGTATGAACTGAGTTGTTATAAGCAAATTCGGCCATAGGTAACTACGTCATCCAATCATCCTGTAGGTGGGAACAATAGCAACGTAAATATTGTTCCAGGCATTGGTTAACTCTTTCAGTTTGCCCGTTTGCCCGGTTTCAGGATGATAAGCGGAGGATAGTTTACTTTGGATACGAAGAGAAGTACATAATGCATTCCAGAATTTGGAGGTAAACTGGGTTCCGCGGTCCGATATGATTTCATCTGGGAGTCCTTGAAGTTTTACAATGTTATCGAGAAATGTTTTTGAAAGTTCTGATGATGAAGGTAATTTCTTCAAAGGAATGAAATGGGACATCTTTGTGAATCGGTCTACTACTACTAAAATGGTAGAATGGTGTTGAGAAGGGGGAAGTTCCACCAGGAAGTCCATAGAGATGGATTGCCAAGGTCTCTCTGGAACTGGTAGGTTCATCAACTGACCAAAGGGTTGATGATGGTCAGATTTGGATCTTTGACAGGTTGAACAGTTTTTCACGTAGGATTCGATGGTGCTGTCCTGACGCGGCCACCAATAATATCTTTTGGATAATTCGAGGGTCTTTTTTATACCTGGATGACCTGCCAGAGGAGAGTCATGAATGAATTCAAGTATTTTATTCCTAAATGGGGGAGGAATGTAAATTCTATCATGAAAATAATAGAGACCGTCCTTCAGTGATAATTTAGTTGATTTAGGAAGTTCAAGAGCATCTGGATGAAGACCTTTTATGTCATCTATAAGGGATGTGACAACTCCGATGACTGTATGGGGGTTTTCTACTTCAGGTTCTTGATGAATTCTGGAGAGGGCATCCGCCTTTTTGTTCCTTGCCCCAGGTCTAAAAACGATTTGAAAATTAAACCGGGAGAAGAAGAGGTTCCATCTTACTTGTCTCGCAGATAGAGTTTTGTTGGAGTGAAGATATTCAAGGTTTTTATGGTCAGTATAAACTATTATAGGAGTTTGTGTTCCTTCTAGAAGATGTCGCCAATTTTCTAAAGCTGATTTTATGCTTAATAATTATTTTTCTCCTATAGGGTAATTCTTTTCAGCCGGAGACATGGAACGGGAAAAAAAAGCAACAGGATGAAGAGGATCTTGAGGAGTTTTGCGTTGGGAGAGGACAGCTCCGAGAGCAGTTTCTGAAGCATCTGTTTCAAGGACATATAGACATGTAGGATCAGGGAGTTGAAGGATAGGAGCAGTTGTGAACCTTCTTTTCAATTCATCGAAAGCCTTTTGGGCCTTTTCATTCCAATTGAAAGCATGTTTTTTTGCTGTTAAGTGAATTAAGTGAATGAGCTACATTAGAGTAATTTTTAATGAATTTCCTGTAGAAGTTAGCAAAGCCCAAGAACCGTTGTAATTCTTTTACGTTAGAAGGAATGGGCCAGTTGAGGATACAACCGATTTTTGAGCTATCCATTCCAATTGAATGAGGAGTGATAACGTAACCTAAGAAGGTTATTTCATTGACGTTAAAGAGACATTTTTCTGGTTTAGCGTATAATTTATGAGTTCGAAGTCTGGATAACACCCATCTCACGTGTTTTTTGTGTTCTTCAGGTGTATTAGAATATATAAGTATGTCATCTAAGTAAATGATAACACAGACGTCCAGAAGATCCCTGAAGATGTCATTTATGAAATGTTGAAAGGTGGCAGGGGCATTGCAGAGGCCAAAAGGCATCACAAGATACTCGTAGAGACCATATCTAGTTCTGAAGGCAGTTTTCCATTCATCGTTAGCTTTGATTCTAACGAGATTGTATGCCCCACGGAGGTCAAGCTTAGTATAGATAGTAGCTGTTTTCAACCTTTCAATCAGCTCGTTTATCAGGGGAAGAGGATAGCGATTTTTGACTGTTATCTTATTTAAAGCTCTGTAATCTATGATGGGACGGATGGTTAGATCAGCTGTAGACTGTTTATTAGGATCTTCGTAAAGGAGAGACATAGCTTCAAAGAACTCGTCCAATGAGTCTAAGATGGGATCATCATTTTCCAAGAAGGAGTGGGCCCAGGCCATAGGTTCACCTCTTAGGAAGGAGATAACTGAATAAACCTTAGATCTTTCAGTGGGATAAGATCGAGGTTTTAGAGCAATCAATATTTTGCAGGAATTTAGGAACTCCCTGTATTTTGATCTATCTCCAGAAAACTTCTCCGGATTACAGACAGCAGGGTCACTGGCTAAGTGTATAACGGTATGAGGAGTGTGGGTTTGTAAGTCTCTGACATAAGTAAGAATCCGTTCATTTGTAACCTGGAGATCTTGCATGCCTTGAGCAAGTGTATCGACTCTTTGATTCAGTATCGTCAATTTTGAATCGAAATCTGCTGGATCCATTACAAGGCTGGATTAATCTGTCACGTTCACATAGAGTTTGAAGGAGCTCATCTGCAGATTTCTGATTAATTAGATGTGAATGTGAGAAGTTGAGGAAATAAAGAGATGGCAGTTCACCAGGAAGTTAACTGATACTGTGTCTTTAATATATTTGATTGAAGAAACAAAGGTACTGTATCTTTAAATGGTTCAGGATTGTTGAGTGGATTCTTAGATTAACTTATACAATTGAATTGCAGCAATAAAATGAAGGAAAGCAATGCAGATTAACTTGCAGAGATTTGATATAGCTTAATTGATAGAAGACATCTCATATGGAGGTAGAAAGGTTAATGAATAGGAATTACTCCTATAACGATAGGAGAATGTGTGAGCAGGCTGAAGCTTGAGAGCTCAGTAGTCAGGGGAAAGTTCGTTTTATACAGTGAGGTAACTTAGCTTCCAGAGTAATTGAAGTTGGTTCCAGAATGCCCTCCGGGGAGGTTCCGTGGAGAGAGGTCGAGAGGAGTCAAGTGCTAGCCGTGGTCGAGGAAGGAGAAGGAGGTTAGTCGATTACGAGTCCGGTTCGGTACACAGGTAAGTTTGTAGTGAAGCGTTGCAGCCGGTTTAATTCCGCGGTACGCTGTTCATTAATCCAGCGTCTGTTGCCTGGCGCGGTCGCATTATGTAGCGCAATGAGACCGCGTCAGAGAGGGGGTGTGGCTACAGTCCGTCAACCCGGAAGAGACAGGAATTACAGGTAACGGCCATGACAGACACAGACTGCATCTCTGCAATAAATGTACCATAATAAACACGTTTTTCTATACTAAAAAAATCATAACACCAGTGTAACCTAATATGAAAGAAAAAAAAAAAAACTAATATTAAAGTGAATAGCAAACTATCAATTAGAAGTATGTCAAATATATCACAAAATCCAATATCATAATCATCATAAATCATAACATTAATATTGTATTGTGCAGTATATATTATTCTAGCTTAAGGAGACTGTATAACTTGGAAAACCATGTATGAATAAATCATATTTTGCATCCTAAGCAATAGGTATGAAGTGTCAAAATAATTATAAACTTACTGTGTATAATGTACAAATAGGTAGACATTTCAAAAACGGTAAATTGTATTACAATACGAGGATATTGTCAGTGAAAGTGAAGTTTCTTTGCATTTTCACACACAAACAGCAATTTCATTGACGACATTGTAATACGTTTTACTGTTTTGAAACACAAATATTTGTGTTCAGTTAAGTCTCCTGAGTATAAGAGTACCCCTCATGTACAGGTTTTATAGTGTTGTGGAAACTTAGAGAGTCAAATATAAGGCTTGCATTTCAGTTTTTTCACATTAAAATTTGCCAGATTGGTAATGTTGCCTTTGACACCGTATGGTAGCCCAGAAATGAGAATTACCCCAATGATGGCATACCATGTGCAAAAATAGACAACCCAAGGTATTGCAAATGGGGCATGTCCAGTCTTTTTTAGTAGCCACTTAACCATAAACACTGGCCAAAGTTAGCGTTCATATTAGTTTTTTGCATTTTTCACGGAAAACCAAATATGAATGCTAACTTTATCCAGTATTTGTGACTAAGTGGCTACTAAAAAATACTGGACATACCCCATATTAAATACCCTGGGTTCTCTACTTTTGCAAATGGCATGCCATCATGGGGGTAATTCTTATTCCTGGGCTACGATACAGTCTCAAAGGCAACTTCTAATACAAACTGAAAACTGAAACGTGCTATATTTGACCCTGCAACTTTCCAAAACACCATAAAATCTGTTCATGAGGGGTACTGTTGTACTTGTGAGACATTGCTGAATACAAATATGTGCATTTCATAGCAGTAAAAGCTAACAGTATTATGACATCCAAAACTAAAATGTCACACAGAACAAAATCTTAGTTTCTCACACTTTTTTAGATTTTATTCATAATAAATTTGGTTTCATATATGAATAGTTCATGTGAAATGAAAGCCCTGTTTCTCCTGAATAAAATTATATATAATAAGTGTAGATGCACTTGATATGAAAGAGATTGAAGAGGTGAATTACGGTTGAACAGACATATAGCACAAATTCCAGTTTTTGTTTACATTTTGTTTTGATCAAAATTTGTACAATTGCCTCCGTCCTTAAAATATCAAAACTCTGCCCAGTTGCACAATAAACTATAAAATACCCCTTCCTGTCTCACTGGAGATTATTGGCTGATATCAGCATATCTAATGGCTTGTGTAGGAACTCACCTATTGAAGCTTGCCTTGACGTGGCAGGTGAGCTTATATATTCAAATGGCCATTGGAATAAAACTAAAGAGCCTCCATTTTGTTTAAATGAACATGGGGATTTAGGCCAGAGCGCAGGTAACGTTCTCTTTGGTAAAATTATATCACTTGCAAAGATGATACCCACACTTGAAGTTATTAGTATTAATGAACCATGCTTTGTTAGACGTGTCTGTTCCAATGATGTAATTTCTTTTTTTTTTTTTAAAAACAAACAAACTAGGAGAAAGCAAATTACCAAAGTCTTTGCCATCCTAATAGCTACTACATAGAATCCTTGTTGTTAGACCGGAACCTTTTTATCAACCCCATAAAGGATAGCTAGATTTTTATCAATGTTAGATTTAACTTGTTCAAAGTATCTAGTATATAGATTACTGAGAACTACTTGTCTGCATTTTACATTCTGTGGGTTAACCCTTCCAACTGACTACTAGACCAAACAAATGATTCCATAACATCTAAAAGACTATCCCTATCCTGTTTCAAATCTCTATTCATAGCCTTTTCAATCATCCATGCTGGATATCCCCACCCCAAAAATCTATTTTTAAATCTAGTGCTTGTACAGTATGATCAGTGATGTCTGAACAGTTTCATCTCAATCTCAAGAATTGTCCGAAAGAGATTACCTTTTGGATGTGAAAGGGAGGACTGCTTTATGCATCTAAACATGTATTCACATCAAATTTACGCAAAGTTCTATATCAATAATTAATCAAATTTACCCACAATTTATCAGTTAAATGACTTCCACAGACATTGTTGCTTCACAAGCATATGCATGTTAGATGTATGTGCTCTGTTTACTGGATAATGCAGGGATTTGGGTGATAAGTTTGATTATGCTTCAGTCAAATCATACTACCAACTTTGAATTTTCGCTTATGTACATATAAAACATTTGAAGATGACAACTATATTAACGGAAAAAACAGCAATCTTCTTGTTTTTCCCTTTACAATAAACATATTGATTTCATTATATAATCTGCAACATGCAAACTTGTATTAGGCATATAGATTCTAAAATTATTTTATTTCCATATACACCATACATCTTTTAAGAAGCAATATTTACAATTTTCGAAATTAATGGAAATCAGGAAAGAAAAAAAAAACCTAAAGATTTTGCATTTATCTGACTATAAAAATGATTTTGAATATTTAATAATGTGTTGTGATCCTAACGGTTTTTGTCAATATGCATTGTGTGGAGAGAGTCAGTCTGAAGTAGGAGAAATGGTAATATTTTTTTTTTAACATGGCTAAATAAATATTGAAATGATTTTAAATTTTTTTTCTTTTAATTAAAAAAGGATGTGTTTCCAAATAATTAACCTTAATATAACTATAACTCAATTGCTGCTCAGCTGAATTAAAAGAAACTATACCAAGCAGCCAACAAAATATAAAATACAAATTTACAGCTATTTTGCTAAAAAAGAAAATAGTTTAGTACACTTTCATTAATCTCACTGTTTCTTTTATCAGGATATTATTTTAATTCACAGGACATTTTGGAAACAAGTTACAAATTATTGTTGCCTATCAAATGACATAATCGTCACATAATAAATAATTGTGCACAAATCACTTTCGGCAGCATTGAACAAATCAACTCCCTGTCAATCCATAGACGAACAAATCAATTCATCAGGTGAATCAATTTGTTCATCCATGGACTGACTGTCCTTTGGTTTGGTAGGCACAGGTAAAAAAAGGGTCTGTGTACAAGTCCAATACATAACTGCAGTTATTATCATTATTATTATTGATAACAATTCAGAAATATCTCCTGATTAAACTATATTTGAAGGATTTTTTGTAAGTGTCCAAGGCATGTGGACAGCTGCAACGAATTCAAACACCAAAATGCCAAAAAAAGTCAAGCAATATTATTTTTAAAATTGTATTGCACAGGCCAATATTTTAGTGGTTCTCCCAGGGTAAGTAGTCAATCCTTTTGAGAATGGTTTCATTGGGTCAATCGGGTGCCCATCACTTCTTCCTGTGGTACCAGAAGTCCTTGCAAGGAGCTTCTGTTAGCTCCACTGAGCTAAGTCCTGTTCTGCAGAACAAGCTGTATCTCAAAACACCTCTTTTTTTGTCACGGCACTCTGTACCACTCACCTGTTCCTAGGAGCCAACTGCATCCTAGATGTGGTCCAATGACAATGATGCAAACAAAGATGTCTCTGAACCCCTGAACTGTTTATATAGCCTCAGAGTGCTCCACCTACAGGTGGGAGGTGGCTGGTCATGTGAAACTGTCAGCCTATTTAACCCTTGATTGCCTCCTAATCAGAGATAAGATGTTCCTGACACCTTGTCACTTTCCTGTTTCCTGACTTGCCTCTCTTCTGATTGATATCCTGGTTCCTGATTCTTCTTAAGCTAATCCTGTTTATGAATAAAAACTTTCCATTCGTCTTGCCCGTCTTTTCACCATACTTACATGCTGCTCAACAGCTCCAGCACTGCCATCAGCCGTCCTTCATAGGTGGCAATCTCCTCTCCAGGATTACCACTCTTTGGGAAGCATAGTATTGCTCATTAAGCTCTGCCTCCATAATTGAAGCTAACAATAAATAATACTGAAAACCAGTAGGTGTATAGGCGCTGCAAAATTTAAGACAATTGGGCTGACTAGATGGGCCAAATGGTTCTTATCTGCCGTCATATTCTATGTTTCTATGTTTCTATATGTGTGTATATGACTTTAGATGCTTCGCCAATCACCAGAACACACGTAATGATAAATAAGTTGTAGTGAAAACACTACTTAACATACCGTATATACTCGAGTATAAGCCGACCCGAATATAAGCCGAGGCCCCTAATTTTACCCCAAAAAACTGGGAAAACTTATTGACTCGAGTATAAGACTAGGGTAGGAAATGCAGCAGCTACTGGTAAATTTCTAAATAAAATTAGATCCTAAAAAAATTATATTAATTGAATATTTATTTTCAGTGTGTGTATATAATGAATGCAGTGTGTGCGTATGAATGCAGTGTGTGCGTATGAATGCAGTGTGTGTATGAGTGCAGTGTGTGTATGAGTGCAGTGTGTGTGTATGAGTGCAGTGTGTGTATGAGTGCAGTGTGAGTGCAGTGTGTGTGTATGAGTGCAGTGTGTGTGTGTATGAGTGCAGTGTGTGTGTGTGTGTATGAGTGCAGTCTGTGTGTATGAGTGCAGTCTGTGTGTATGAGTGCAGTGTGTGGATGAGTGCAGTGTGTATGAGTGCAGTGTGTGTGTATGAGTGCAGTGTGTGTGTATGAGTGCAGTGTATGTGTATGAATGCAGTGTGTGTGTATGAATGCAGTGTGTGTGTATGAGTGCAGTGTGTGTATGAGTGCGGTGTGTGTGTGTGTGCAGTGTGTGTATATGAGTGCAGTGTGTGTGTATGAATGAAGTGTGAGTGTGTGTGATGCAGTGTGTGTTTCTGTATGTGTTGGTGGGGGTGGGCATTTTGATTATTGTTATTTTTTATTATTATTTAAATCGTTTTTTTGTTATATTATTATTTATTTTATTAATTATTATTATTATTTTTTGTTAAATTGTTATTTTTTTAATTATTATTATTTTTAATATTATAATACTAGGTATGCATTCTAGGTCATTGAAAACCACAACAGGGCCATGGGACAAAAGTGGATTTGTTTTTTAAATAAGAAAGTGTTCACTTAAGTTTAACCATAATCCACCTGTGTCAAAATACCTGTGTTTAGGCATTAAAATGATAAAACATGGTCGTTGTCAGTGCAGTCTGACTACAAAGAAGCATGCTGAAGGTGTAGGTAGAATCCTGAGTGCTATCGAGGTACGGGCCTTTGCAGACAGCATGACATCTGGGAATGTAGCTTCCAAAAAATGTTTGCAATATTATATTTTCTGTTTTATATATATATATATATATACTTTAAATACCGTTACTCCAAGTTTATATACTATAGCAAGCATTGCAGAACGCTGTTGCAGCCTGCATGGAATTCCTGTAATTTGCTCAAAATTCTCTTTATCTCCTTCCCCATTGCAGGGTACTAGAATCCAGCATTGGTTTTTGACCTTCATAGATTGTTGCAGAGTTTTACTCTTTACTTTAATTTCTGCAGAGTGAAAATCAGTACTAGTGGAAATTAAAAGTTCAACGGGACTTTATGGGATTAATTCCATTTTGTATTTTTCTGTAATAGAAATAAAAAATAAGTCTGTTTTGGTGTTGTTGGGAAGGAATTGGGTTATGGAATTAGCACATTAATGAGTATTCGTACTGATGTTGCAGTGGGTATGATAAATGTTTTTCATGTTAAGCTGTAGTGCAGTGCTTCTTAAAGGTTTAAATGATGCCAAAGGTAATGCTTAAAGCTAAGATTAATTCATTACAGTTGTCACTGTATAGGCGTATAAAGCATACATGCAAGTTCACTAACACAGTTCTGCTGAACTTTGAATTTTACAGTGTATATGATTCAAATCAATTTACAAATAAATGGGCTTTTTATTTTATTTTTATTTTTTTTACTTTTTTGAATTTAAGTAAAAGGTACATTATTCATAGTGTCAATTAACTTTAGCTTGGAGTAAAATGCCAACCTTGATCAATACATGAATAAATGAGCCATTGACCTCATGGCTGTTATTAATCAACAGACTAGAAAAAAGCCTGAAGCAGGCAAAGTGACAGCAACAATTTAAACATGGCAATGGGTAATGAAGAGAGAAGATAATGATCTATATCCCTTAGCACTTTTCTATAGCCTAGTGTATGTTAGCGTGGAGGTAGCCCTTGAGATATTTTTGAACATCAGGGGGTATACTTCCTAAACTGTAAATTATGATTTAATAACAATCATATATCAATATCTAGACCTAAGGAAAACATTGAGTGAGATAATTTTTCTAGACATATCAAAAAGTGCTAGGACGCTTTAAATATCCAATTAAAAATGCTATGTGTAAAAATCATATAATTGTATGCAGCTGCAACCACTTAAAATTCCCAATAAAGAGCATAAAAAATAACAGACCAACCAGGAAGCCCCATTGGGGATTGCAAGAGGACCTCTATAAGCGAAAGATAGACCCAGCATTGATCATTGGAAGAAGCCTACATGATTGAGTGAAAGGTGTCATGAGTAACGTTTGAAGGAGGTAGACCCAGAACTCCCCACGTCATCACTGATACAAGAGGAGCAAAGTGGAATTCGGTTGGGTTTTGGCATTTTAAGTAAGCTGTTTTGTGCTGTTATCTTAGAAATTCAATTTAAGGGTTTTAACTGTTTTTACTTAATACAATATATAAATGGTATAAGACTATTGGAGTCTCCTTGGGTTCTTTCTATTTATTGTTTAAATGATACAGATCAACACATGAAATAGAAATGAAGTGATACATACCTCAAAGATTTTAAGCTGAAATACCCAGAACCAGTTTGAAGTCTTTAAAGGGTAGTTTCAGTTTACTATTCTATAGATATTCTGCACGATCAAGTGTTATTTCTATTTTTTACAGATTTTAACAAAACCTGTTTGAAAAGTTTTGTATTGGATATATAAGTATTAAAATATGAACTTGAATGTATATGAGTTTTGAAAATAAAATAGCACAACACTATTTTATGGTGATCATTTTTATGCACTTTATTATTTTTATATTTTTATATTTATGTATTTTTATATTTATATATTTATGTATTTTTATATTTATATATATATATATATATATATATATATATATATATATATATATATATATATATATATATATATATATATATATGATTTGATGTGTCCTGAATTGCTCTGCTGTCAGTGCAATGTAAACCAGTACTTAGTAAGCAAAGCCCTAAATATTGCTGCCTGAATTGGCTGCCATTGGCAAGTTTGTTTTCAGGTTCTGGAATTTTAATACTGCTTCCTTCATGGACGGTTTACTGATTTACTGTTATGTTCAGTTTATTTTGTTTTCCTTTCAAAGTGATAAAGCTGGGATATTTAAAAATAAGCTATGCATTTATGGAATAATTCAAGGCATACTGACTGTAATATGAAGTTAAGTATAAGAGAAAGGCTGTGGAGAAAAAAAAAGGAATAGAAAAGAAAAGGAATTCAGAACATAAAGGCACAATCCTTCCTGTGGATTGGAGATAAGGATGCATAGAATACACAATCAACAGGTAATGGAAGCTTGTATTATTTGGTAATGTGGCATCCTACATTCTGCTGTTCAAAAAGCCTTAGGCGGCTATGAATATTGTTATAGCTTTTGAATTTAAAGATTTAGAGAAATATGGGTCTCATTGTGATTTCATTATTTCATGATAGTCAAAGTCCCACATTACAAGCCAGGCCTAAAGTTCACTTGCCACTGCCAACTGCCTCCTACATCTTGGCCATTGAAATTGGACAGGGCATCCAGCTGCCCTGCACCCAAATCATTTTCTGTCTTCCTCTTCCAATCCCTAGCATGTTACTGACGTTTCACTCTAAATCTCCATTATTTACCAATATAACTAACTTTTTAAACATAGAAACATAGAATGTGACGGCAGATAAGAACCATTCGGCCCATCTAGTCTGCCCAATTTTCGAAATACTTTCATTAGTCCCTGGCCTTATCTTATAGTTAGGATAGCCTTATGCCTATCCCACGCATGCTTAAACTCCTTTACTGTGTTAACCTCTACCACTTCAGCTGGAAGGCTATTCCATGCATCAACACATGAAATAGAAGTGAAGTGATACATCCCTCAAAGATTTTTATATATACATTCGCAAGCAATTTAATTAAAATGTATAAATTACATTTTAATCACATAGTACATGGCTAGTTGGCTAGTAAACGACTGGGAAAATGGAGTCCAGTCATAGATCAAACACCAAACATCTCTTGTTTTATGCATGAAAAATGTTTAATGAGTGTGTAATACGCATTGAGTTTGGACAAACTGTATTTAGTCATTCAGCTTGTTAATCAAACAGTGAACTGGGCTGTGTTCAAACTGTTAGCAGAGCAGCTTCAATATGGCTAGTATCAGTTTACAGTGCAGTTCCCATCATTCTATGTGATTACTGTGACTGTAGCTTATAGGGGATAACTTATCATGACTTAAACTCCTATGGAGTTTATTAGATAATTTGAGCCCCCAAACACTAGAAAGAGACGTTCTTCATTGAACATCCTGGTGTGAAAAGCATCTCCTTACAAATACATATATACCTAAAAAGCATTGCACTAAGTGACACTTTCAAGGAAAATAGCTTTACATTTTTTTTATGTTTAAAGTTTAGCAAAATTATTATTGCCTTATTTATATTATACGTTACAAAATATAGTGTACATTTGTACCTAGATACATTTTTTCCCTAGACTATAGGAACACTATAGTGTCAGGAATACAAACATTTATGTGGAGATGAAAGGGTTAAAATATACTTTTTCTTTCATGCCACACCTGTCTCAGCGCAGCTGGCCCTGCCTGGTTCCACCTCCATGGCTGACATCATCAATCTTGATGATCTCAGCCATCCCAATGCTTTCCCATAGAAGGCTATTGTGCATGCGTGCACCAATCAGCATCTCCTCATATAGATACATTAAATCAATGCATCTCTAAGGGAAGCATTCAGGGCCCCTGTGCAGAACGTGGAGAAGATGAACGCCAGTGCTACACACTGACTATGGAGCACCTCTAGTGGTTGTCTGACTAGGCACCAGTTATGCACCAATGTATACACTGAAAAAAACAGTGTTATAGTGCTATGGCTGCAGGGACAGGCTATAGAAACCAGAACCACTAAACTAAACTGTAGGGGCCTGGATACTATAGTGTCCCTTTAATATACAATCAATATCAACAAAAACAACAATGCAAATTTTAATTGCACCAATGTAGACTGAAAAATAAACACATCATCTAATCACACAACCCAACCAGATCATTCACACACATACAGAGAACACATAAAGTAACAATAAGAATATATTGACAAATCTGGCAAAGGATGGGGTCAAATTTTGTAAAACAAATCTGAAAGGGGTTGTTAACTCGGGAAATCTGTTTTTGCAATTAACTGACAGATTACTAAATGGGGCCTTTTTTGAGTTCTTGATTTAAAATAAAAAATGACAGATGTTTTTGACCAATCAGTATATAAATTAAGACTCACTGAATGAAGTGAATCTGGCAATAAGCCTGTGCAAACAATTGGTTATTTGTTATATTTTCTACATTTTGTGTGAGAAAAAGGAGAACAATCTGAGATTGATTATCTAATTAAGGAAGTAATTATGTAATGTCTGAAAAATATTTTCTTTCAAGTTCAAGGTCAGGCCATCAGACTTATGCATCACTTAAATAGTGAACTGAAAATCGGAATTGCAGTGATGTAAATCTTTCCACTACCTACTTCTTGACTTGTGTGCCCCACTGCTTAATATATGCACCATCACCAGGCCGTGGATTAATAGTAATGGAATCAGGTGCTTATATGGCTGCCAGTAGTGATGTACCGAACTGTCCGCCGGCGAACAGTTCCTGGCGAACTTAGCGTGTTCGCGTTCGCCACGGCGGGCGGACACATGCGCAGTTCGATCCGCCCCCTATTCGTCATCATTGGGCAAACTTTGACCCTGTGCCTCTCGGTCAGCAGACACATTCCAGCCAATCAGCAGCACTCCCTCCCTTCCACACCCTCCAACCTCCCTCCCAGCATCCATTTTCGATTCATTCGGAAGATGCATGCTTAGTGAGAGGAGGGAAAGTTTAGCTGCTGCTGATTAGATAGGGAAATTGATAGCTAGGCTAGGGTATTCAGTGTCCACTACAATCCTGAAGGACTCATCTGATCTCTGCTGTAAGGACAGCACCCCAAAAAGCCCTTTTTAGGGCTATAACATCAGGCTGCTTTTTTTTTTTTTCCTGTGTAATGTAATTGCAGGTGCCTGCCTGCCAGCTTCTGTGTGAGGTTCACATTGGATACTGTGCCTACTTGCCCAGTGCCACCACTCATATCTGTTTTAACAATAGGTTAAGCTTTACATTTAAAATAAATATTTTTTTTCACTGTCATAGAAGAGCAGTTGCCTGCCTGCCAGCTTCTGTGTGAGGTTCACATTGGATACTGTGCCCACTTTCCCAGTGCCACCACTCATATCTGTTTTAACAATTGGTTAAGCTTTAGATTTAAAATAAATAATTTGTTTTCATTGTAATAGAAGAGCAGTTGCCTGCCTGCCAGCTTCTGTGTGAGGTTCACATTGGATACTGTGCCCACTTGCCCAGTGCCACCACTCATATCTGTTTTAACAATTGGTTAAGCTTTACATTTAAAATAAATAATTTGTTTTCACTGTAATAGAAGAGCAGTTGCCTGCCTGCCAGCTTCTGTGTCAGGTTGGATGCCTTGCCCATTTGCACAGTCAGTGACACCACTCATATCTGTTTTAACACTTGGTTAAGCTTTAGATTTTAAATAAATAATTTTTTTCACTGTAATAGAAGAGCAGTTGCCTGCCTGCCAGCTTCTGTGTGAGGTTCACATTGGATACTGTGCCTACTTGCCCAGTGCCACCACTCATATCTGTTTTAACAATAGCTTAAGCTTTAGATTTTAAAGAAATCATTTTTTTTCACTGTAATAGAAGAGCAGTTGCCTGCCTGCCAGCTTCTGTGTCAGGTTGGATGCCTTGCCCATTTGCACAGTCAGTGCCACTACTCATATCTGTTTTAACAATAGCTTAAGCTTTAGATTTTAAAGAAATCATTTTTTTTCACTGTAATAGAAGATCAGTTAGTTGTCTGCAAGCGTCTGGGTGTCAGGCCTACTTCAGCGTGTGCTCTGCAGACCTGTGCCAGCGTGCTTTGACAGTTGCCAATCATATCTGGTGTCTCTTTAGCGTGCTTTTACAAAGAAAAAAGGTTTCTAGTGTAAGCTAATAGCAGCCAGTCAGTGTCCTTCAAGCGGCTCTGTCAGTCATTCCATCAGCGTGTGCTCTGCAGAACTGTTCCAGTGCACATTGCCAATCATATCTGGTGTCTCTATAGCATGCTTTTAAAACCAAAATTTTTTTTCACTGTTATAGATTGAATAGCAGTTACTTGTCTTCAAGCGGCTCTGTCAGTCCTTCCTTCAGCGTGTGCTCTGCAGAACTGTTCCAGTGCACATTGCCAATCATATCTGGTGTCTCTATAGCGTGCTTTTAAAACCAAAATTTATTTTTCACTGTTATAGATTGAATAGCAGTTACTTGTCTTCAAGCGGGTGTCTCAGGCCTACAGTGTTACTTGTCTTCAAGCGGCTCTGTCAGTCCTTCCTTCAGCGTGTGCTCTGCAGAACTGTTCCAGTGCACATTGCCAATCATATCTGGTGTCTCTATAGCGTGCTTTTAAAACCAAAATTTATTTTTCACTGTTATAGATTGAATAGCAGTTACTTGTCTTCAAGCGGGTGTCTCAGGCCTACAGTGTGTGCTCTGCAGAACTGTTCTGGTGTCTCTATAGCGTGCTTTTAAAACCAAAATTTATTTTTCACTGTTATAGATTGAATAGCAGTTACTTGTCTTCAAGCGGGTGTCTCAGGCCTACAGTGTGTGCTCTGCAGAACTGTTCCAGTGCACATTGCCAATCATATCTGGTGTCTCTATAGCGTGCTTTTAAAACCAAAATTAGTTTTTCACTGTTATAGATTGAATAGCAGTTACTTGTCTTCAAGCGGGTGTCTCAGGCCTACAGTGTGTGCTCTGCAGAACTGTTCCAGTGCACATTGCCAATCATATCTGGTGTCTCTATAGCGTGCTTTTAAAACCAAAATTAGTTTTTCACTGTTATAGATTGAATAGCAGTTACTTGTCTTCAAGCGGCTCTGTCAGTCCTTCCTTCAGCGTGTGCTCTGCAGAACTGTTCCAGTGCACATTGCCAATTATATCTGGTGTCTCTATAGCGTGCTTTTAAAACCAAAATTTATTTTTCACTGTTATAGATTGAATAGCAGTTACTTGTCTTCAAGCGGGTGTCTCAGGCCTACAGTGTGTGCTCTGCAGAACTGTTCCAGTGCACATTGCCAATCATATCTGGTGTCTCTATAGCGTGCTTTTAAAACCAAAATTTGTTTTTCACTGTTATAGATTGAATAGCAGTTACTTGTCTTCAAGCGGGTGTCTCAGGCCTACAGTGTGTGCTCTGCAGAACTGTTCCAGTGCACATTGCCAATCATATCTGGTGTCTCTATAGCGTGCTTTTAAAACCAAAATTAGTTTTTCACTGTTATAGATTGAATAGCAGTTACTTGTCTTCAAGCGGGTGTGTCAGGCCTACAGTGTGTGCTCTGCAGAACTGTTACAGTTCACATTGCCAATCAAATCTGGTCTCACAGTAGCTTGCATGCATAGTACCACTAATCCCCCAAAAAATGACAGGCAGAGGCAGGCCACCCCGCAGGGGCCGTCGTGGTCGTGGTGCTGTGATTCCCTTTTGCCCTAGAATAATGCCCAGTTTTCAGAAGCCACGTACCCTGAACTTGAAAAGTTCTGAGGACATAGTTGACTGGCTAACACAGGACACCCAATCTTGTACAGCCTCCGCTCGGAACCTTGACGCACCATCCTCCTCCAGCTTAGCTTCAGGCACCTCTCAAGATACCACTCACCCGCCTGCCGCCACCACCAAAACTAGCACCACAGCCGCTTTACTTGGTATGTCAGAGGAGTTATTCACACACCCGTTTGAAGAAATGAGTGATGCGCAACCATTATTGCTAGAGGATGTAGATAACAGGGATATGTCTCAGGCAGGCAGCATTAAACACATGGAGGTACGGTGTGATGATGATGATGTTGTACCCGCTGCTGCTTCCTTTTCTGAGTTGTCAGATACAAGCGAAGCGGTTGATGATGACGATGCGTCCATGGATGTCACGTGGGTGCCCGCTCGGCAAGAAGAAGAACAGGGCGAAAGTTCAGATGGGGAGACAGAGAGGAGGAGGAGACGAGTTGGAAGCAGGGGGGGGTCGTCGCAAGGAGCTAGTGGCACAGTCAGACAGCATGCATCGGCACCCGGGGTCAGCCCGACAGCACGCCAATCAACGCATGCTGTGTCCACCACCAGAATGCCGTCATTGCAGAGCTCAGCAGTGTGGCATTTTTTTTGTGTGTCTGCCTCTGACAACAGCGATGCCATTTGCAACCTGTGCCAAAGGAAACTGAGTCGTGGGAGGTCCAACACCCACCTAGGTACAACTGCTTTGCGTAGGCACATGATCTCACATCACAAACGCCTATGGGATCAACACATGAGTACAAGCAGCACGCCTACTCTAAGCCGCCATCCTCCTCCTGGTCCAGCATCTTCAGCCACGTCAACCACTGCTGTCCTTCTTGCCCCCTCTCAACCATCCGCCACTCCGTCTCCCGCCTTGAGCAGTTCCCGCTCATCTGCCCACAGTCCTGTGTTTCTGTCAAGGACATGTTTGAGCGTAAGAAGCCAATGTCACCAAGTCACCCCCTTGCCCAGCGTCTGACAGCTGGCTTGTCCGAACTATTAGCCCGCCAGCTTTTACCATACAATCTGGTTGAGTCTGAGGCGTTCAAAAAATTTGTAGCTATTGGGACACCGCAGTGGAAGGTACCCGGCCGGAATTTCTTTTCACAAAAGGCAATCCCCAACTTGTACTCGATTGTGCAAAAGGAAGTCATGGCATGTCTGGCACACAGTGTTGGGGCAAGGGTCCATCTGACCACTGATACCTGGTCTGCAAAGCATGGTCAGGGCAGGTATATCACCTACACTGCGCATTGGGTAAACCTGCTGACGGCTGACAAGCAAGGAATGCGTGGCATTGCAGAGGAGTTGGTGACACCGCCACGAATTGCAGGCAGTTCTGCTGCCACCTCCTCTACTCCTCCTACTCCATCCTCTTCCATAACCTCCTCGGCTGAGTCCTCTTGTGCCGCTGCTTCTTGCTCCACATCAACGGCACCCCTCCAGCTCCCCAGGTACTATTCCACATCCCGGATACGGCAGTGTCACGCCGTCTTGGGTTTGACTTGCTTGAAAGCAGAGAGTCACACCGGACAAGCACTCCTGTCCGCCCTGAACGCACAGGTGGAAAAGTGTCTGACTCCGCAGCAACTGGATATCGGCAAAGTGGTGTGTGACAACGGAAAAAATTTGATAGCGGCATTGAAGTTGGGCAAGTTGGCACATGTGCCGTGCATGGCACATGTGTGTAATCTGATCGTACAACGCTTTGTGCATAAGTACACAGGCTTACAGGACGTCCTGAAGCAGGCCAGGAAGGTGTGTGGCCATTTCAGGCGTTCCTACACGGCCATGGCTCACTTTGCCGATATCCAGCGGCGAAACAACATGCCAGTGAGGCGCTTGATTTGCGACAGCCCTACACGTTGGAATTCAACACTCCTAATGTTCGACCGCCTGCTCCAACAAGAAAAATCTGTTAATGAATATTTGTATGACCGGGGTGCTAGGACAGCCTCTGGGGAGCTGGGAATTTTTTTGCCACGTTACTGGACGCTCATGCGCAATGCCTGTAGGCTCATGCGTCCTTTTTTTTTTTTCAACGTATATTAACATTTTTAGTATACAAATGTAAAAACATATCCCATGCTTTACCCATTTTACAGTACAACTGTACACATGCAACAGAAAAGAAATCACTGAAATTCAACAACACAAAGCTTACATGGGCTTTGAGGTGTTTGTCAAAATGCATGTATTTGTAGCCCAGATATAACAGTGGCTATAATTAACCTATGTAAACTTGTCACATCTGGCACACTTATACATTACTAAACACAGAATAGTAGTGAACTAAAAAACAAATTAAAAAAAACTGGTATTTGAAGAATATATTCAAATCATTCGTTTTCTGCCTACATTTTGTCATTCAGTTTTCAATTCAGTACAAATAGATGTTCAGTGAATAAACAGCTTAATATGGGGTTGTTGCTTGCTAAAAACAGACAGTTATGCTTTCTTCAGAAAACAATTATTGAACATTTGAAACTCCCATAGAAAGTATGGCTTTCAACTTACTGAGACAAATTAAAATTTCAGCTTTGATGTTCAGCACATTACATGTATTTTTTTCAATATTTCGCTAAAACATAAAAGTTAAAAAAACAAACAAAAAACGTAAATATAACAAAACTACAACATTTATGCAAAAGGTTGAGGTCCTGCAGTAAAATGTTGATCAGATAAGAAGTTAGGTGGTATTATTTGTGAAAGCGGGTAAGAGAAGAGATTGACAATGGATTTACTGCATGAGTAGGGGGCAACATACCATGCCAGCCAGGGTAGGCTGCTTCTGGATACAATGGAAAAGATGGATATGGGAGACCTGCTGGAACAGTATTTGGCACATGGAGAGGTGGCATAATATTAGCACCCTGACTCTCTCCTATAATTACAGAGAATTCTCCTGGGAACTGAAGGCCATTGCTCAAATTTTGGAGCATATTCATGGTTTCTTGGTAATTACCCATTGGCTTAAGTCAGCATCACCTGGGGGGTTTATCAGCCCTTTGCATATAAGGCAGTGCTGATCTAAAAGGTGGCTCTTGTGTTGGGATGTTGTGTCCCTTTTCTCTGAGATGCAATCCTGCTGAGAATCCTGAGGCTGCCACACAGAATCAGACAGATCCTCTAGGGTCAAGTTCTGATCGGGCACGGTATCAATTTCAATTAACCCCTTGTGTGTCAGCTTTGTCATCTGAATCTGGTATGGCTGTCTTTCCTCTTTCTCGATTAGTTCCAGTGCATGTTTTCTCTTTTGAATTCTCCAGTTGGCCAGCTCCTGTGCAGCCATTTACGTTGCACTCATTAGAACCAAACACTGTGGGGTGATTTATGGCCCCCACCCACCGCGCAGGGGTGGGGGCCGAGGGGGGAGGACAGTAGGTCCCCCCATTGTGATTTATGGCCCCCACCCACCGCGCAGGGGTTGGGGAGGACAGTAGCTCCCCCAGTGTGTATCATGGGCTTTGAGGACAGGTGTCAATCCATACCTGCCAAGTGACCCTATGTAGGGGTAACAGTCCCTATTCTGCTCTGTGTCAGTGTGTATCATGGTCTCTGTGGACGGGGAACAGTCTCTATTCTGCTCTGTGTCAGTGTGTATCATGGACTCTGTGGACAGGGAACAGTCCCTATTCTGCTCTGTGTCAGTGTGTATCAGGGGTTTTGAGGACAGGTGTCAATCCATATCTGCCAAGTGACCCTATGTAGGAGGAACAGTCCCTATTCTGCTCTGTGTCAGTGTGTATCAGGGGCTTTGAGGACAGGTGTCAATCCATGCCTGCCAAGTGACCCTATGTAGGGGTAACAGTCCCTATTCTGCTCTGTGTCAGTGTGTATCATGGTCTCTGTGGACGGTGAACAGTCTCTATTCTGCTCTGTGTCAGTGTGTATCATGGTCTCTGTGGACAGGGAACAGTCTCTATTCTGCTCTGTGTCAGTGTGTATCAGGGGTTTTGAGGACAGGTGTCAATCCATATCTGCCAAGTGACCCTATGTAGGGGGAACAGTCCCTATTCTGCTCTGTGTCAGTGTGTATCATGGTCTCTGTGGACAGGGAACAGTCTCTATTCTGCTCTGTGTCAGTGTGTATCAGGGGTTTTGAGGACAGGTGTCAATCCATATCTGCCAAGTGACCCTATGTAGGGGGGACAGTCCCTATTCTGCTCTGTGTCAGTGTGTATCATGGTCTCTGTGGACGGTGAACAGTCTCTATACTGCTCTGTGTCAGTGTGTATCATGGTCTCTGTGGACAGGGAACAGTCTCTATTCTGCTCTGTGTCAGTGTGTATCAGGGGTTTTGAGGACAGGTGTCAATCCATATCTGCCAAGTGACCCTATGTAGGGGGAACAGTCCCTATTCTGCTCTGTGTCAGTGTGTATCAGGGGTTTTGAGGACAGGTGTCAATCCATATCTGCCAAGTGACCCTATGTAGGGGGAACAGTCCCTATTCTGCTCTGTGTCAGTGTGTATCATGGTCTCTGTGGACGGTGAACAGTCTCTATTCTGCTCTGTGTCAGTGTGTATCATGGTCTCTGTGGACAGGGAACAGTCCCTATTCTGCTCTCTGTCAGTGTGTATCAGGGATCATTACGATAGGTGTCAATCCATATCTGCCAAGTGACCCTATGTAGGGGGAACAGTCTCTATTCTGCTCTGTGTCAGTGTGTATCAGGGATCATTAGGATAGGTGTCAATCCATATCTGCCAAGTGACCCTATGTAGGAGGAACAGTCCCTATTCTGCTCTGTGTCAGTGTGTATCAGGGGCTTTGAGGACAGGTGTCAATCCATACCTGCCAAGTGACCCTATGTAGGGGGGACAGTCTCTATTCTGCTCTGTGTCAGTGTGTATCATGGTCTCTGTGGACGGTGAACAGTCTCTATTCTGCTCTGTGTTAGTGTGTATCATGGTCTCTGTGGACAGGGAACAGTCTCTATTCTGCTCTGTGTCAGTGTGTATCAGGGGTTTTGAGGACAGGTGTCAATCCATATCTGCCAAGTGACCCTATGTAGGGGGAACAGTCTCTATTCTGCTCTGTGTCAGTGTGTATCAGGGGTTTTGAGGACAGGTGTCAATCCATATCTGCCAAGTGACCCTATGTAGGGGTAACAGTCTCTATTCTGCTCTGTGTCAGTGTGTATCATGGTCTCTGAGGAAGGGGAACAGTCTCTATTCTGCTCTGTGTCAGTGTGTATCAGGGCTGGGCTTTGAGGACAGGTGTCAATGTTAGGTGATTTCTGCCCTTTATGGATTAAAAGCAGACTCTGCATCAACTGTGCAATTTTCCATGGGAGTTTTGCCATGGATCCCCCTCCGGCATGCCACAGTCCAGGTGTTAGTCCCCTTGAAACAACTTTTCCATCACTTTTGTGGCCAGAAAGAGTCCCTGTTGTTTTTAAAATTCGCCTGCCCATTGAAGTCAATGGCGGTTCGCGCGGTTCGCGCGGTTCGCGCGGTTCGCGCGGTTCGCGCGGTTCGCGCGGTTCGCCGGTTCGCGAACATTTGCGGAAGTTCGCGTTCGCCGTTCGCGAACCGACAATTTCGGGTTCGCGACAACACTAGTTGCCAGTTGATTTGTGATAATTACAGTACAGTAGAATTACAGTAGAATTAGCTATCTCTGACGTTTGAATAATACATAATCTATATTTTCAATTATTTTTTTGGCATGGTGAGTATTTTTTTAAATCATCAAAATGTCTTGTTAACTGAGTTTTTATTCTTGATTTCTTGATTTTTATTCTTGATTTCTCGCCTTAGACATCACTGTAATATGTATACACGCAGTTAACAGTCTATTTTGATTGTTATTTGACAAGCATACTATTCAACAATCAAGCCCAAAAAGCATGGAAGCACTCCAAAGTTTTGTCCTAATCTCATCAAAGTCTGGGGCCATGTCTCCCTCCTTTTAACCTTGCAAGTGAAATGATTGCCATTCTGCAGGTACAGCAAGGTTTTCATTGCAGGGTTTAAATGCCTATAGTGGCTGTCACTCTGATGTCAAGGGTACACTAGCCTCCCAATGTTTTCCTATGGGAAAGCATTGTATTGGCTGAAATCATCATGCTTAAAGGGACACAGCTTATTGTAGTTTATTGTAGCTATGGTGTCTATAGCCTGTCCTTGCAGACATTTTAATGAAAACACTGCCTTTACAGAAAAAAAGGCAGTTTTTGCATTACTGCCTAGGGACACCTCCACTGGCAGTCATTTAGACGGCCACTAGAGGTGCTTCCTTGGTCAGGAGACAATCAGCATCTCCACGCTCTGGATGGAGGTGCTGATCGTTCCCCATAGAGATGCATTGATTCAATGCATCTCTATGAGTAGATGCTGATTAGTGCAGCCTATGGGAAAGCATTGGATTGGCTGAGATCATCAATTCTGATGATCTCAGCCAAGGAGACGGAGCATGGATAGAGCCAGTACAGGATGACCTGCACAGCATTGAAATAAAGGTGAGTTTAAAACTTTTTTAAACGGTGCAAAGGAGGGTAGCCACTTAACATGGATTTTTAACACTATAGGGCCAGGAGTACACATTTGTATTCCTGACCCTATTGTGTTCCTTTAGTTATCTCTGCCAAGGAGTTGGGATCACCTGTGGAGAGAGCAGCATGGCATTGGGTAAATGGTAAGTAAAACCTTTTTAACCTTTGCGGGGGAGCAGACAGTCACCTAAAAATTACTAGGATACTATAGTGTTAGAAATATACATTTGTATTCCTAATGCTATAGTGTTCCTTTAAACAATTACAATTGAAATGATTTATATAGCGTCAACATATTTCACAGAATGGAGGGCAATTGTACTGAGAGACACGTCATCCAGGAAGATGGTAACCTTTCTTAAAGAGGTATGTTTTCAGTGATTCCTTAAAGGACTGGATGCATGGGGAGAGTCTGATGGAACAGGTTATAGAATCCATAGGAAGAGGGCAGCACTTAAAAAATCCTTCAGGAGTTGACAGTGCGGGAATGAGAAGGTACCAGGAACATGAAATCAGAAGGGGTGAATTTGTTGAGATAAGAGTAAATGTAGTGAGGAGTGGAGTTATTGAAGACTTTGTAGGTTAGTGTTAGCAGGTTGCATTGGATCCTGAAGGGTACAAGAAGCCTGTAATTATTGGAAAAGGGGCGATGTGTGGGAGGAGCAGTCAGGTAGATCAGCCTAGCGGTAGTGTTCATTGCAGACTGAAGAGGGGGAATGCGAGTACTTGGAAGGCCGAATTGCAGTGTGTTGCAATAGGCAAATCGGAAAAATAATGAGTGCTGGAACAAGTGCCTTAGTTGTATCTTGAGTTAGAAAATGCTGAATGCGGGCAATATGTTTGAGGTGTAAGTTAGTGAGCTTGAGGAGTTAGGGTCATAGGTGTCCTTTTGACATGCAGGGAGTTAGATGAAGTTGAACTATTTGAGGGAGAAAGATGTTTTAGAATAAGGTTTAGAAAATGGGAATGCATCCAGTTAGAGATGGAAGAGAGAAACATAGAAACATAGAATATGACGGCAGATAAGAACCATTCGGCCCATCTAGTCTGCCCAATTTTTGAAAATACTTTCATTAGTCCCTGGCCTTATCTTATAGTTATGATATCCTTTTGCATATTCCACGCATGCTTAAACTCCTTTACTGTGTTAACCTCTACCACTTTAACTGGAAGGCTATTCTTTTAAATATAGTCTCCTCCTTTACTGTGTTGATTCCCTTTATGTATTTAAATGTTTCTATCATATCCCCCCTGTCTCGTTTTTCCTCCAAGCTATACATGTTAAGATCCTTTAACCTTTCCTGGTAAGTTGTATCCTGCAATCCATGAACCAGTTTAGTAGCCCTTCTCTGAACTCTCTCTAAAGTATCAATATCCTTCTGGAGATACGGTCTCCAGTACTGTGTACAATACTCCAAGTGAGGTCTCATCAGTGTTCTGTACAATGGCATGAGCACTTCCCTCTTTCTACTGCTAATACCTCTCCCTATACAACCAAGCATTCTGCTAGCATTTCCTGCTGCTCTATTACATTGTCTGCCTACCTTTAAGTCATCAGAAATGATCACCCCTAAATCCCTTTCCTAAGATGTTGAGGTTAAGACTCTATCAAATATTCTGTACTCTGCCCTTGGGTTTTTACGTCCAAGATGCATTATCTTGCCCTTATCCACATTAAATTGGGGAATATGATAGAAACATTTAAATACATAAAGGGAATCAACACAGTAAAGGAGGAGACTATATTTAAACGAAGAAAAACTACCACAACAAGAGGACATAGTCTTAAATTAGAGGGACAAAGGTTTAAAAATAATATCAGGAAGTATTACTTTACTGAGAGGGTAGTGGATGCATGGAATAGCCTTCCAGCTGAAGTGGTAAAAGGTTAACACAGTAAAGGAGTTTAAGCATGCGTGGGATAGGCATAAGGCTATACTAACTATAAGATAAGGCCAGGGACTAATGAAAGTATTTAGAAAATTGGGCAGACTAGATGGGCCGAATGGTTCTTATCTGCGGTCACATTCTATGTTTCTATGTTTCTAAATGTCAGTTGCCACACCTCTGTCCATTTTTCTAGTTTACCTAAATCATTTGCCATTTGGCTTATCCCTCCTGGAACATCAACCCTGTTACATATCTTAGTATCATCAGCAAAAATACATACCTTACCATCAAGACCTTCTGCAATATCACTAATAAAAATATTAAAGAGAATGGGTCCTTAAAATATATATTTTTTAACATGGGATTGTTTGAACAATGAGTGAGTGGGGGGAGTAGAATACGTGCAATCCACCATAGGATAGGGACAAGCTTAGCCGTGTTTGCGGAAGAGGGCCATGTTTCACTCAGTGCCAAGAGATGTAGGGAGTGGGAAATTAGGAGATTGTGAATGGCAGTAGATTTAATGGTGTTACAGAAGCTACCATTCTGAAATGCACAGTGAAAAGTATGGGACGTAGTAGAGTGAGAAGATATGTAAGAGATTCCCAGTTGACCAGGTGGAACTCTGGGAAGGCTTGGCAACAGAGGGGGTGGAGAGCAGGATTAGGGGACACTTCCCCAGCTGCTAAATGTAAAGGAGTGATCATATAAAGAAGGTTCCGAATGGGATTTAAATATATGTGTTTGATATTGGGATTTGGAGGAGTGAGGGGAGGTCAAACATATGTGTGATACAATTGCATGGGATGAAACCAGCAGTGAATGAATTATAGATGCAGTAATATAGATTAAGTTAGTCGATGGTGGTGGTTGGAAGGAAAAGTATGCTTTTGAAATTAAAATGAATAGAAGAGGTTTTGTGTAGTATAGCATTCTGACAGCAAGACAAGAATTGGCGAGAATGAGAAATGGGGAATAATCAGTGCAGGAGATTGCAACAATGCTGTTTGTAGAGAGAAGCTAGCAGCTGATGACCATAAAAAATATAAAACTAAACCTAGGGGTGTATGGGTGTGTGGGTGAGTGAAGGGAGAGAGTATGTTGTTACTTGGATTGTGTGTAAGAGACTGAGGCTGTAAATGAGATGTTAGATTGTGAAATAGATGCAATGTGGGAAGGGGCATGCAGTAGGAGATAATGGTCCATCAAGTTGACAAGGAACAGATAGAGGCCTCATGACATAGATACTATGGCAGATATAATCTGTCTGTAAGCTTAGCATACTACATATAATTTTAGACAAAAAAATATATATAACAGGTTAAATAACAATTGGCAAAATGAGAATGCAGCAGATATATGTGGAGTGATGAGTAGCTTGAGTATACCAGGTGTACCTTGCAGTAGTTAAGGTAATTTAGTCTCTTGAAATGCCATTTGGTGCTGGAGCCTTGTTGACTATAGTTCTCATGAGTCCTTCTGAGTTACTTGAGTTGTGTGTAATAGACTGAGGCTTGCAGCACTTAAGGTAATGCAGTCTCTTGAAATGCTCAATCATGCTGCACCCTGTATAAAACGTATTTTTATCTTTCAGGTAACTTTCAGGCAACCTAAAGATGGAGGGGGGCTTATCCAAAATCATGCTGTGCTAAGATGAGGGGCAGTGCATAATCTGATAAGCTAATTTCTGGGACATAGAGGTCAACTTAATGGAAGCATGGTTGCCATTTTAAACCTCCAAACAGAGGTCTAGCCTTAAGTCTCCCCCAAGTAGCAAGTTTAAAATCTTACACCTTTTTTCCAAAACCTTATTATTCCAAAACCATATTATTTTAAGTCCTGCCACCAGACATACAAATATGCACCCTTGTACACAACTGTGATGGTGAGTAGTATGTGCAAGTTGTAATTTTTTTTTGTAACATTTCATTATTCAGCTTAATTTCAGGTTCTTGTTCCCACAAAGCTTGCAAAGCATGACAGAAATGGAATTCAAAAGACCTTTAAAAAGACCACCTGGTAGTGGTACCCTTGCCAACATGATTCCAAGAGCTTGTGAATGCATAAAAACAAGCATATGTCAGAGTCCAACAAGCCATAGCATTCTTTAAATTGCCCCAGATGTAGAATTACACTTCTCCATAGCAAAAAGCAAATCACAAACAAGTGTCTATCTATCCACATAGAGGACCTCTCACTGTTCTTGACTTTTCTGAATAAAACAGCAAGCATTATTTTGCTCTTTGTAAATAATATGCAGAATCATTTTGCGATATATAACTGCCAAAAATAATAATAGTAACACTTAATAGACATAGAAATGTGTAATCAATGGTACCAAATTTATAAAACACTAAGAAATGGAAGGGCCTTGTTTGTTCAAAATGTCATTATGGGTAGATGGTGCAACACAGGCTTTGAAAACAAAAAATAAGATTAAATGCTCTAATGTGGTCATGGTTAACTATAGCATTCCAGATATGTCTGAGGTGCATTTCTCACATTACACAGTTAGGGCTCAAAGGAACTGAGCATCATGGGAAATATAGTTCCTAAACAAGCAAGGTGCCATGGCAACCATTACTACTATTCAGAGTATGTGTTTATATGTAAATGCACATGTCTATGAGTACACAGAAAGAGAAGATAGTTAATGGGGGCTTTAATGTCATGAAGGCCGGGAGACAAAAGGTTAAAGATGCCCAAAAAGCACAAAGTTCAGTTTAGAGAAGGCTACCAATAGCCAAAACGTTTAAAACAAAGAATATATTTCATGTTTGTCATGGATATACACAGAAAAGATGTACATTACGATCAATGTGTATTTCTTTGTGAATATTGTAAGCTTGTTAGTTTATGTAAAGTGTGTGAAATTACAACATGGCCTAGGTGTTAACCTCTGAATTAATTATGCTCACATAACTGGTTCTGGTTTTTAATTAAGCAGTGCAAAGCTCATATACCTGTTTCACCCAAGACATAACTGACTGCAGATGGAGATTAAAACAGATGTATTGCCATTTGGCATGTTTCAAGAAAATTCAAAGACATGTGTGCAGATTATTATTCTCAATGTTTGCCAGATCTATTTGGCATTCTGCAAGATATTTTTATGCAGTCCTTCGATACATTTTTTTTTTTTGATGCAACATGATAAATAATAAAATAGGAAATTTCAATGACTTTTATTTTTAATGACTACCAATTTTATATTAGAGAGGAGGCTCATATCATGCATTATATTCTTTCTAAACTACTCCAGCAGCAAAATAGTTAATAAAGTTTGGTGGAAAAAAAAAAGACAAATCAAAAGTTATATGCAAATGTATAAGATCTAGTAACCAATCAACATGAAGCACATAAAGCTTTCTTTGTAGCTCCTTCAGGAACAGATAAGTATATTTTCTGTGACATTGATGCATATTTTAACTTTATCTTAGTGTGGAGATCTACTGTGTGCATTTGCACATTTTTCACATTTGCATGCACATATTTCCCGAATTTCAGACATTATTGTGATATATAGGTGTGACTACTATTTGTTTTCCTAGATTTTTACATTTTGAATCCAGCGCACAAATTTCATTTGCAAATGCGCTCAGGGGCCATTTTCTATTCTCTTTCGAAGCGAACACCTGAGTGATGTCATGAGATTTCGGCACTATTTGTTTCTCCTCAGTTTACCTCAGGAAAGTAAACAATTGTTTCTATTTGCATTTTGCAACATAGTTTACCTCAGTTTATTTCACAAATATAGTAAGCTTATTTGAATTTGGGAACTCTAAAACATTTCAGTTTCTTTATTTAAAAACTGCGGGGGCGGGGCCTGACCAGCAAGGCTGATAGACGTGCCACTGCAGAGCTCCTCAGACAATAGGGCAAAATACAACTTTTCAGCCCTAAAAGCTTATGAAAAGGCAGCCCAAATAGCTTCATCTGACCCATGAAAGGGCACTAAACCGACCTTGCAGCCTGCGATCTCTCTGAAACTGTCTGGCAGACCGACTTGCGCCATGAGGCCTGGCGACCGTAGAGCGGGAGAGGCGGCCGATCCCCCGGTCTGGTGCCACGAGATGCTGACACAACGCAAGAAGGAACCCCGTTACTCCCCCCCCTGGACCGTCGGGGGTGATCGCGGTCCACACCTGAGAGATAAATCAAGACCGGAACAGGTGCAAAGGGGGAACGCATGGGGAAGTATGCAACACAATGCTGCACCCAACATGGCGGACGCCTCATGTTCCCCAGAGCCCACAGACCCACAGCATGAGACCTGGCAAAGACTAGAAGCAATCTTCAACGACTTCTGGCGTAAGCTGGAGGCCAAACTGAAACCGACAGCCTCACAACGGCTAAGCAAGTGCCATAAAAGCAACAAGCATGGCGCCACCGGGAGGGCTACCGAGCCACAACCCAAACGGAGCAATGCGGGCCTACCAGCAGGAGGAAGCAGGAGGAAAACCTGTAAGCCTACATCAAAACCCAAACCAGCATCACCCATCAAAAAGGTGTACAAAGCTGCCGCCCTGATTACCCGACGTCCTTCTGGGCTGGGAGCCCATCGGGGGGTTACCCCATGCCGTCCATACACCCGTGGAGACGCCCGGGACAGGGAGAGCCCGCGGGCCCCCGAGCCAACCACCGTGTCTGGGAGGCTCCATGGACACAAGGCGAGGGCTCTCGCTAAGGCCCGGAGCCAGAGAGCCGGGAAGCCGAGTCGCAGTGGGAACACCCGAACAGAACAGCGAGACCACCATCACACGCCAAACCCCCCTTCTTCCAGAGGACATCGCACTCAGATTCCAGCCGGGAGAAGCACTACCGACATGTGGACACTATCTCTGAACACCGCCTATGCCTCACTTGCAGGCACTAAGAGAATGCCGACTAGGGGAGTCGGCTGACTTTCGGTAACACACTGGGGGCTAGCTTGCTGCCCTATCACCATGTCCATACAGATTTTCGGTGGTGTACTTTTATATTTTTATGTTTTGAGATAAGCAAACAACATCGAACTTTTAAGAGCTCTTCATTGTTTATTAATTTCTGTTTGGTTTTGCATTTTTCAGAATATTCTTTGCACAATATTATAATGTCTTATTACGCCCACTAGACATGTTCCTGTATAGCCTGTCACCTGCTAATTCCATGCTGACAAGCCTGATTACCCGGCAATTTAACTGTTTTCCTTTCCTTTCGCATACTCATGTCCCACAAGCGTGTATTGTACCCCGCTTGCATACTTAGTCTAACTCATACTCACTTTAAGGCACCCTACCATGCCTCATACTGTGCTACTGTTACGCATTGCTTGTCTAGCCAGGCATATTAGCTATTGTCCACTTAGGTGGCTTGGTACCACTGGATCAGAGCGGGCTGTGGCTGAGGGTCGTTGGGGCGCTCGGCTCCAGCTTGCTGGACTCCAGTAAACTAATGGCTGCGCCTCACCCTCTAAGGGCATCGGCTCATTAAGCTAAAGGCAACCTCCATAGCAACACTTGCTCTACTATTCTCTTTACTTTAATCAGTAAATTTAATCGCATACAATATGTGCTGTAGCCCAATCACTTATCCCCAATGGCACTACCAACCTGATAACTCTCTCAGGCTTCCTACGCTTCTGAGTTTAGCTATTGTTGCACTGACATAATTAATTTAGCTAGATTCGCATCATAAAAATGCCACTCTTGATAACCCGGCAGAATGGGTGTAATCACGCTAAGATGTCTTATATGCATATCTTAACCAATCAAGCATTGTTTGCCTGTAATTACCTATTTTTGAGCGAGTTGACAATATATTATGTTTCACAATTTAAGCATGTCGAACCACTCGTGACTCAACAAAATAGAAGAGTGTCACAAACGAGCATTTACCATGTTTCTTAGTTTAACATTGTTCCTAGCGCGTTATACCTACTTATAAAAATAAAATGTGCTGTATATCTTTGCCATGACCATGTATGTCGCTGAAATGCCTGTAACCGCTGTTGTGGTGTTACAGAATACTCTGCTTTGTAATACAATGCACAAGAAAAATAAAGAATTAAAAAAAAAAAAAAAAAAAACTGTTTTGCTCTGGATATGAGTTCAAAAGAACCATAAACACCTGCTATTGATATTTCTGTGATTGCAACTTCTGGCTCTATTTCAGAAGAACATTTCCAAACTATTTTAGATAATAAGAAGTTTTTAATTTGATTTTAACCCCTTCCCGACCGAGGACATACTAGGTACGTCCGACAAAAAACTATCCTAAACGACTGCGGACGTACCTTTAAAAAAAATTATATATATATATATATATGTAATTTTATTCTAACTGTATTTTGATATTAATATAATATTTTTTTTTTCTAATTAAGTAATTGTACTGATTGCAATTTGGGTGACCTGCCTGACAACCCAGGCCGAAAGTCCAGAGAATTTAATTTGCTAGCACTGTATTTAACCCTGTAACTTTCCAAGACACCCTAAAACCTGTACATGGGGGTACTGTTTTACTCGAGAGACATCGCTGAATACAAACATTAGTGTTTCAAAACTGTAAAACATATCACAGCGATGATATTATCAGTGAAAGTGACGTTTTTTGCATTTTTCACTCACAAACGGCACTTTCACTGATGATATCATTGTTGTGATACGTTTTACTGTTTTGAAACACTAATATTTTTGTACAGTGAAGTCTTCCATAAACAACAGTATCCCCAATGTACAGGTTTTATAGTGTTTTTGAAAGTTACAGGGTCAAATATAAGGCTTGATTTTCCATTTTGTTCACATTGAAATTTACCAGATTGGTTATGTTGCCTTTGAGAGCGTACGGTAGCCCAGGAATGAGCATTACCCCCATGATGGCCTACTATTTGCAAAAGAAGACAACCCAAGGTATTGCAAATTGGATATGTTCAGTCTTTTTTAGTAGCCACTTAGTCACAAACACTGGCCAAAGTTAACGTTCATAATTGTTTTTGCATTTTTAACACACAAACAAATATAAATGGCTTTGGCCAGTGTTTGTGACTAAGTGTCTACTAAAAAAGACTGGACATACCACATATTGAAAACCCTGGTTTGTCTGCTTTAAAAAAATATGTACAAAAAAAAAATTTAAAAGCTCTAATGTAGTCATAGTTAACTATGGCATTTCAGATATGTTTGAAGTGCATTTCCCACATTACACAGGTAGGGCTCAAAGGAACTGAGCATCATGGGAAATATAGTTCCTAAACAAGTAAGGTGCCATGGTAAGCCATTACTACTATTCAGTATGTGTTTATATGTAAATGCACATATGTGATTCAGAGATTTATGGCAGATAACAGTGTTACAATGTCACTATTGATACATTTTAAAAATATATATTTTGAAACAGCAATGTCCTACTTGTTTTTATAGCCATATAACTTGCAAAAAAAAAAAAAAGCGAAGAACATGTTAACATTGGGTATTTCTAAACTCAGGACAAAATTTAGAAACTATTTAGCACAGGTTTTTTTTTTGCGGCTCTAGATGTGTAACAGATTGTATGGGTCAAAGTTAGAAAAAGTGGGTTTTTTCATTTTTTTCCCCATCATATTTTATAATGTTTTTTTATAGTAATTTATATGATATGATGAAAATAATGGTATCTTTATAAAGACCATTTAATGGTGAGAAAAATCGTATATAATATGTGTGGGTACAGTAAATGAGTAAGAAGAAAATTACAGCTAAACACAAACACAGCAGAAATGTAAAAACAGCCCTGGTCCTTAATGGTAAGAAAATGTAAAAACAGTCACTAAGGGGTTAACAGCCATGAGCTCTATGTAAGAGACTTCTGCAAAAACTGTGGTTATGGCAATTTCTCATTCAATGGCTTAAGAATCCCTTGACAGTCACCCTAGGACTCCTTCTGACCAGTTTTGGTAAACAGAAGAGTCTCAGTGAAACTTAACTAAGTGTATGAGGGTCTGGGAAGGTCACCCAGAAGAGGAAGTATTGCTTTGAAAATATTGCTGACTCCTTCAAGTGTGCTAAAAGTCGCTCTCCTGGGAAAGATTTAAAAAATAAGAATGATACGCACCACCCTCTGCCTGTGAGGATGCCACACAGACTCAGAAATCCATATTAAGAATGAAAACTGATTCCTTTCATACCTCCTCCTAGACAGGCCCCAACAGAGAATACTCATAATTTCCGATCATATTTGGAGTCCACTTATGCCTCCCCATTTTTACCATACCGAGGAAGACCTTGGAGAGCTCAAGGTCAGAGAGGAGCTCTTCAACCACAATCTTCATCAAGTAAGTACTCTCATATACCCTTCTTTGCCATTTGGGGTATCACATTCTGAATGCCCTAAAGATAGGCCTGTCTTTTAGGGTTGCCATTCGGTAGCAGACTTAGTATGTGGAGTTGACCATCTTTAAAGTGCTTGTTGTATTTCCTACATACATATATCTGGAGGTTCGTGAATTTAGACAGGGCGTGGCATCTCACTGGGTTAAGAATTGAATATATGGGTCTCAGTGGGTAGAGCTCAGTAAGTGTGGGAGGGTGCTTCCCACCATCTTTAAACTTCACCCTGACCACTGATTGTAAATCAATAGAAACATAGATAAGTAGGCAGATGTTTCTTTATGTTGTATGACAAACAGCCAAAATATCCATTGATTCCAACCACAAAAATTGTATACTGATGCTAGGTCCTCAAAGGATCCATTGATACCAACCTATACTAACCCTAAGAGTTGATTGACTTCAATGTTATTGGCCTTGATTTAATATTTTTGGATAAGCTTTTTTTCAAATGATTTAATATATTTGGATTATTTTTAAAATCATTCAATATTTTGAAAAATAGTTTAGTGTTTTTTGATATATTGATATTTAAATATTTTGAAAAATCATTTTAAAAGTTTATCCAAAAATATTAATTCATTTGAAACGCTTATCCAAAGATAATAAATCAGATGTCTTCATCTACAGTTTATGCCCTTAGAGACAGATCTCATGACTGTGCTACATCAACAATAAGAACGGAGTCAAGAATATTGCAAATCATGCACCAGCAAATGCATAAGGTTACTAGTATTCATGAATCACAAGGAAGCAAGCTCACAGTGTTTATCAATCAATAAGTTTTCATCAATGTAACAAACCAAGTAAAACTCAGCTAGTTTTCACATTTAGGGTGTCTCGATCAAGAAATCTATGCACTATAATTAGATAGACTGCGCATGCATAATAAATAGTCGCATTGAAACTGGAGCAACAATTATCAGATCTCTCTCAACCCTAGATCCCCCTAGGCAAAGTTAAGACTATAAAGAAATGTACAGGTTTGAAATAAATCGAAAACCTTCCACTAAACAGAACACATGCTAAATGTATGCTTTGTTTTAAGGCCACTGACACTTTGCTTTTTGCAGTGGGAGAAATGGTTGTATCATAGGGATGATTGATTATTTAGAATTTTAGGTGGAAAGAAGATTTTCTGGAACAATCTCTAGGGTTTTTGGCAGGATGGAGGAGATCTGCATGGTGGACAAAAAACAAGTGTCCTATAATGGACACAGAGCATTCTCTACATTTTGATTGTTACAAATCACATACTTTGGGCATTAGTCTATCCATCAAAGCTAACACACCATAGACCTTACACAACAAGTATCAGCATGAAACTTGTTATGTGCAAATTTAAAGAGTTTTTAATATGTATCTGTGGTACAGATACTCAAATTACAGCTAATTTTATCTACAGGAGAACATCTGTTTGGATCAATTTGAGAAATGTTTGTAGCCATATACCATACGATGTACCAATAAAATGTAATAGTTCCTTCAGTCAATTAGATAACCACATTTATTCTTCAATGAGAAAGCTGTTCCCACTGGGTTTTATGAGTTTTCGTGAACTTTTTTCTTCTCAGTTTTGAAGTTAAGTTGATTTCTGCCATATCTTAGCTCCTCTGCAATTTACAATGCCACTTAAAATGCTAATGTGCCATATGATGCTCCCTGTTCAGACTTGTATTTTGGGTGTGGATTTGCTCTGCAATAAAAGAGGTCAAGGACAAATCCTCTTTGAAGAGTTGTTTTTGTGGTGCTCTAAGTGCTACAGTTTAGATTTCTTGTTGTTGTATGTCTGTGAGTGATGATGAAATGGGAATTCCCAATGAGAATTTAGTAAATATATTTACCAACAATACCTCTTTGCATACTGACAGTGTCACAAATTGCTTTTTGTTGGTGTTTTCATTTATTCTCTCATCACCATATGTTACGTATTCTCCCAGGGATTTTTAAATGTATATGTGCTACAGTGCATTAGTGTGTTACTGCACATCTGTGTATATATGTTGTGATGTCGCGAACATTAAATTTTCTGTTCGCGAACGGCGAACGCGAACTTCCGCAAATGTTCGCGAACGGGCGAACCGCCATAGACTTCAATAGGCAGGCAAATTTTAAAACCCACAGGGACTCTTTCTGGCCACAATAGTGATGGAAAAGTTGTTTCAAGGGGACTAACACCTGGACTGTGGCATGCCGGAGGGGGATCCATGGCAAAACTCCCATGGAAAATTACATAGTTGATGCAGAGTCTGGTTTTAATCCATAAAGGGCATAAATCACCTAACATTCCTAAATTGTTTGGAATAACGTGCTTTAAAACATCAGGTATGATGTTGTATCGATCAGGTAGTGTAAGGGTTACGCCCGCTGCACAGTGACAGACCAAACTCCCCGTTTAACGCACTGCAAACAACCGCAAACAGTCCATTTGCACAACCGCAAACTCCCCATTTGCACAAAGTTGGATACCAAGCTAGCCATGTTCCGTTCCTTGTCCTCACTGATGTCATTGAAGGTCTCTTCCTCCACCCAGCCACGTACAACACCAAGGGTCCCCGAAAGATGACAACAAGCCCCCTGTATTTTTTTTTTAAATGTACACTACTGTTACACCAGATATGAGTTGCACTGGTGTGACACTGTGCCCTGGCAGGCCCTGAAACGCACACTTGTGAAGGAAACTGACTGCTATTATTTCACAGTCAAATTTCTAGTTTTTTTTTTTTTTTTTAATGTACACTACTGTTACACCAGATATGAGTTGCACTGGTGTGACACTGTGCCCTGGCAGGCCCTGAAACGCACACGTGTGAAGGAAACTGACTGCTATTATATTACAGTCAAAAAAGTTTTAGTTTTTTTTAAATGCAAGCTATTTTGACACCAGATATGAGTGGTGGCACTGGGACCACCTTAAAAATATTGGATAAAAATCATGATCACTATATACTAGACATGTGCAATTTGTTTCGGTCCGAATTAAAATTCGGCCGAATTTCAGATAATTCGGACATTTGGGTGCTTCCGAATAGTTGAATTGCGGAAGTGCCGAAATTACCGGATTTCCGAAGTGTAGTAATGCCGAAGTGCCGAATTGCGGAAGTGCCGAAGTTCCGAAGTTGCCGAAGTTCCGAGGTGTCAATGTGCCGAAGTTCCGAAGGTCCAAAGCACAGTATTGCCTAAGTACGAATATACTTACCCAATGAAAGAAGAAGAATGTTACACTGTATACAGTTTCAAATAAAAAGTATAGAAACATAGCCAGGATTCTGCTGTAAGCATTTGCAACATTTACAACAATCAAGTAACACACATTCATATAAAATGTAAGTTACTAAGCCAGTCAGTGTAATGACAGGAATTAATAAGTAGATAACTCCCTAATTCTCACGGTATTAGGGAGCTATCTACTAAAAGGCTGAAAGACCTAAATTGGTCTTTCAGCCAAATTTACTAATACTAAGTAAAAGTTACTTAGTCTTAGTAAATTATGCCCCTACTCGCTATACCGCGAGTAGGGGCATGTCTATTAAACAGTGAGCAGTCTGTGGCTTCTCACTGTTAAAAAAAAAAATTAAAAAAAGGGTCCCCCCTCCCTGAGCGGGTGGGGGCCCTAAAGTAAAAAAAAGGGGGAGGACCTATTGTCCTCCCCATCGGCCCCCACCCCTGAGCGGCGGATGGGGGCCCTAAAGTAAAAAAAGGGGGGAGGACCTATTGTCCTCCCCACCGGCCCACACCCCTGAGCGGTGGGTGGGGGCCCTAATCAAAAGTAAGGGGGGGGACCTAATGTCCTCCCCCCTAGCCCCCACCCCTGAGCTGTGGGTGGGGGCCCTAAACACAAATTGGGGGGGACCTAATGTCCTCCCCCCCTGGCCCCCACCCCTGAGCGGCGGGTGGGGGCCCTAAATACATATTTAACCCCCTCCCCCCAGGTGACTAGGGGTCCCCAAACCCCTAGTCGCCCCCTCCCCCCCCCAAAAAAAACTCTGATTGGTGGATTAAGTAACCAATCAGAAAGTTATGAGTCAAATTACACAGCGTGGGAAAATTCCAAAGAACTTTCCCACGCTGTGTAAAATGACACAGAGCACTCTGATTGGTGGATTTCAAACCAACCAATCAGAGTGCTGTGACAGGTAAATGTAGAGACTTACCTGTCAGTCTCTTCATTTACCTGTCAGATCATTCTGATTGGATGGCTTAAACCCACCAATCAGAGTGCTCTGAGGCTAATTGCAGGGCGGGGCAAGGCTTTACTGCAGTCTGCAGTCTCGCCGGGTGAAGATGGATTATTTTTTTTTAATTTTTTTGCGCTCGTTTTTTTTTAAGATTTTTTAAGATTTTAGAAGAAAGAACACATTGAATGGTAAGTTTATTTTTATTTTTAAAGGTACTTTGTTAAATGGTCCCCCCTCATTATTTTTAGGGTGAGGGGGGTAGGTAGGAGTTTATTTTTTGGGGGGTTTGGGGACCCCTAGTCACCTGGGGGGAGGGGGGTTAAATTTTCATTTAGGGCCCCCACCCACCGCTCAAGGGTGGGGGCCAGGGGGAGGACATAGGTCACCCCCCCTTATTCTTGTTTAGGGCCCCCACCTATCGCTCAGGGGTGGGGGCCAGGGGCGGACAATAGGTCCCCCCCTTATTCTTGTTTAGGCCCCCACCCACCACTCAGGGGTGGGGGCCAGGGGGGAGGACATTAGGTCCCCCCCTTATTCTTGTTTAGGGCCCCCACCCACCGCTCAGGGGTGGGGGCCAGGGGGGAGGACATTAGGTCCCCCCATTTGTATTTAGGGCCCCCACCCGTCGCTCAGGGGTGGGGGCCAGTGGGGAGGACATTAGGTGTGTCCCCCCCTTATTCATGTTAAGGGCCCCCACCCAACGCTCAGGGGTGGGGGCCAGGAGGAGGACATTAGGTCCCCCCCCAATTTTTATTTAGGGCCCCCACCTCCGCTCAGGGGTAAGGGCCGGTGGGGAGGACAATAGGTCCTCACCCTTTTTTTACTTTAGGGCCCCCACCCGCTCAGGGAGGGGGGACCCTTTTTATTTTCATTTTTTTTAACAGTGAGCAGCCTCAGGCTGCTCATTGTTTAATAGACATGCCCCTACTCGCGGTATTGCGAGTAGGGGCACAATTTACTAATACTAAGTAATTTTTACTTAGTATTAGTAAATTTGGCTGAAAGACCAATTTAGGTCTTTCAGCCTTTTTTACCGTGTGAATTAGGGAGTTATCTACCAAGCGGCTGCAACAAAAGTCCCGAAAAGTCCAGAAATGTGGGAGGGATAATGTATGATAAACACAGGTTACTGGCTATGGGAGGGATAATGTATAATAAACACAGGTTACTGGCTATGGGGGGATAATGTATAATAAACACAGGTTACTGGCTATGGGAGGGATAATGTATAATAAACACAGGTTACTGGCTATGGGGGGACAATGTATAATAAACACAGGTTACTGGCTATGGGGGGATAATGTATAATAAACACAGGTTACTGGTTGTGGGGGATAATGTATAATAAACACAGGTTACTGGTTGTGGGGGATAATGTATAATAAACACAGGTTACTGGCTATGGGAGGATAATGTATAATAAACACAGGTTACTGGCTATGGGGGGACAATGTATAATAAACACAGGTTACTGGCTATGGGGGGATAATGTATAATAAACACAGGTTACTGGCTATGGGAGGATAATGTATAATAAACACAGGTTACTGGCTATGGGGGGGACAATGTATAATAAACACAGGTTACTGGCTATGGGGGGATAATGTATAATAAACACAGGTTACTGGTTGTGGGGGATAATGTATAATAAACACAGGTTACTGGCTATGGGAGGATAATGTATAATAAACACAGGTTACTGGCTATGGGGGGACAATGTATAATAAACACAGGTTACTGTCTATGGGGGGATAATGTATAATAAACACAGGTTACTGGTTGTGGGGGATAATGTATAATAAACGCAGGTTACTGGTTGTGGAGGATAATGTATAATAAACACAGGTTACTGGCTATGGGGGAGATAATGTATAATAAGCACAGGTTACTGGCTATGGGGGATAATGTATAATAAACACAGGTTACTGGCTATGGGGGGATAATGTATAATAAACACAGGTTACTGGCTATGGAGGATAATGTATAATAAACAAAAAACAAACAAACAAAAAAAGTAATAAAAAAAATAAAATAAATGAATTCAGCTTCAGAATTAATCTAAATTGTATGCTGTCTAGGAGGTGGGAGGGTCTGGGAGGGAGGGTCTGCTGCTGATTGGCTGGAATGTGTCTGCTGACTGTGAGGTACAGGGTCAAAGTTTACTCAATGATGACTAATAGGGGGCGGACCGAACATCGCATATGTTCGCCGTCCGTGGCGAACGTGAACACGCTATGGTCGCCAGGAAGTATTCGCCAGCGAACCATTCGGGACATCACTGTATATATGCTAAAGTGTGTAAGTTTGCCAGTGTGTGTCTCTGTATGCTTACTAGTTTGCATCAGTTTGCATGCATCTATCTATCTATCTATCGGCATCTGTGTCTGTGTATGTATGTATAGATGTATATGAAAGTGGATGATTGCATGTGTGCGAATCGAGGATTATGTATGTAGGATTATGCATATGTCTCTAATTAGATAACTAGTTTGTAATCAATTAGTTATATATGTGTCTCTTATTATGTTTGTGATTGTGTGGAAGAGTGAAGGACTTGCAAAGTTTTCTCTCTCATGGCCCAGGAAATTATATGGTTGGCCGTGGCAATTACACAAATAGTGAAAGAAATCAAAGTTAAAGCTACCGCTGTCTTATAGACCCAGCCATTTCTTTGCATTCTATGGGAAAATTATGTGATGTCAATGATCAAAGATACAGTTTCTCCGGTAAAAAAAGTAAGCTGATGGCTTTTGAAATGTGGTGTTTCTTCTACCATCAATCTTTTTACAACATACTTAGAAGAGGCTTTACAATTATAATTTTAAGTGTACGATGTAAAAATTTCTGGGTGGCATCCCTTCAAAACTGATACTATCTCTTAGTATATACTGAAGAGTGGTTAAAATAAGTTTGAATTAGTAAAATCTATAACCTATTAACAACTCACAAAGAAGATTCTATAAGCACATAAGAAGTTGTGGGTCACACAGTTTCTTAAGATATTTTCCTGGAAAATCCAAAGCTAAAACTCTTTGCAGACTAAATGTTTCCCATTCTTTCGATGCATCATATATATAGTGCTTTACAAATAGATCTAAAAATGCTAAATTAAAAATAGTTAATATAAAAAACATTTGCACGTTTGAGAATTAACCAGACTTTGCTGTTTCTGCAGTTAATTCTCGTTAAACTATGAGGTCTTTCAGCCAGTCAATATGCTCACTTAACTTTCTAAAGCCCTCAGAAATCATATATACCCGGGAGGTGTTTTAGGAGCAAAAAGGATAACACTGAACTTTGGTAAGAAGAAATGGGAAGGGCAAGCTTCCATGATAAACTCAGAATTATATATAAAAAAAAAAAGATTAATCAGAAAAAGGAAATGAAAATTTCCGAACGCATAACAAACCCTGGATTCTACTTTAAATACATTATAAATTGTGCCAGCAGTTTTCATAGTATAATAATAGAATAGAAAGGCAAAGAGAAACTGTTATGTTTCAGTTTCATCAAATCCATGTGGAATGTTGTATGATTTGGTGACTCCCAAGAATCTGCCAATCCAACTTGAAGCCATGAGATTAAAGTAAAAACATAGAGACTCATGATTAAACTGAAAGAGTTTATATTTAGTGATGTCGCGAACATACATTTTCGGTTCGCGAATGGCGAACGCGAACTTCCGCAAATGTTCGCGAACGGGCGAACCGGGCGAACCACCATAGACTTCAATGGGCAGTCCCACAGGGACTCTTTCTGGCCACAATAGTAATGGAAAAGTTGTTTCAAGGGGACTAACACCTGGACTGTGGCATGCCGGAAGGGGATCCATGGCAAAACTCCCATGGAAAATTACATAGTTGATGCAGAGTCTGGTTTTAATCCATAAAGGGCATAAATCACCTAACATTCCTAAATTGTTTGGAATAACCTGCTTTAAAACATCAGGTATGATGTTGTATCGATCAGGTAGTGTAAGGGTTACGCCCGCTTCACAGTGACAGACCAAACTTCCCGTTTAATGCACCGCAAACAACAGCAAACAGTCCATTTGCACAACCGCAAACTCCCCATTTGCACAAGGTTGGATACCAAGCTAGCCATGTCCCGTTCCTTGTCCTCACTGATGTCATTGAAGGTCTCTTCCTCCACCCAGCCACGTACAACACCAAGGGTCCACGAAAGGTGACAACAAGCCCCCTGGGACGCCTGCTGTGTTTGGTCTTCCACCTCCTCAAAGCCACCTTTCTCCTCTGATTCCTCTTCCTCAGACTCCTAGGTGGGTGTTGGACTTCCCACGACTCAGTTTCTTTTTGCACAGGTTGCAAATGCCATCGCTGTTGTCAGAGGCAGACACACAAAAAAAATGCCACACTGCTGAGCTCTGCAATGACGGCATTCTGGTGGTGGCAACAGCATTGATTGGCGTGCTGTCTGGCTGACTCCGGGTGCCGATGCATGCTGTCTGACTGTGCCACTAGCTCCTTGCGACGACCTGCCTCTGCCTGTCATTGTTTTTTCGATTAGTGGAACTATGCGTGCAAGCTACTGTGACAACAGATATGAGTGGCACTGGTGTGACACTGTGCCCTGGCAGACCCTGAAATGCACACTAGTGAAGGAAACTGACTGCTATTATATTACAGTCCAAAAAGTTATTTTTTGTTAAATGCAAGCTATTGTGACACCAGTGAGTGAGTGGTGGCATTGGGCAAGTGGGCACAGTATCCACTGTGAGCCTGACACAGAAGCTGGCAGGCAGGCAACTGCAATTAGATTACACAGGAAAAAAAAAAGCAGACTGATGTTCTAGCCCTAAAAATGGCTTTTTGGGGTGCTGTCCTTACAGCAGAGATCAGATGAGTCCTTCAGGACTGTAGTGGACACTGAATACACTAGCCTAGCTATCAATTTCCCTATCAAATCAGCAGCAGCTACACTGCCCCTACTCTCACTAAGAATGCAGCTTCACAATGAATGTAAAATGGATGCTGTCCAGGAGGTGGGAGGATCTGGGAGGGAGGGTCTGCTGCTGAATGGCTGGAATGTGTCTGCTGACTGTGAGGTACAGGCCAGGGTCAAAGTTTACTCAATGATGATGAATAGGGGGCGGACCGAACAGCGCATGTGTTCGCCGTCCGTGGCGAACGCGAACAAGCGATGTTCGCCAGGAACTATTCGCCAGCGAACAGTTCGGGACATCACTATTTATATTTTCTGTATATTTTCTGTACCTCTGTTACTTGAGCTTGATTATATTTTTATTAACCGTTTTCAGCATAATTCCAGCTTTGAAACCTGTACACAAAGCCGATCATCTTTGCTGACTCTAAAAAATGTACATTGGATTTTAACATGATGTACTCTGTATGTGGTGAGTCAAGCTGTCAAGGCCACCCTCCCCTCAGTTCTTCCTGACGCGCGTTTCGCCGACTTGCGGCTTATCAAGGGAAACGCGCGTCGGGAAGAACTGAGGGGAGGGTGGCCTTGACAGCCGGGGAGGACGCTCCTACCTTTGATTTAAAAGTTTATTTATTCTCACCCTCCTAGAGACTACTGACCGTTTTGATTTTAGACAGGATAGAATCTCTCGGTAACAGGGTATGATTTCTACGCTAAGGATAGATTGCTGCAGCATAGTTTCCAGCTTATTATTCCGACAGTGCTAAGATTTATTAACTTTGGGAAAATTGAGGGAACGTTGGGGGTCTCTTGGGATTACAGATTATTCCTTATTAACCCCTTCCCTTTTGTGCTCTATTACTATGCCACTATTTCAGTGTGATAAGCTATACTATCCTAGTTAATCTATTACCTGGTTACATATGTATGAGAGTTCTGTCCTTATTTGAGTGTTAATTATTTTTTTCATTTTTGATACATTATTATACTATTTAATTTTTTTTACTATTTATCATTAAAAGTTACATTTTAACTTAGGGACTGCTGCTATTGATACCAGGAATCTGCAGGTGTACTGTTACTATTGTGAGTGCACTTTTTCAGTTCCACTGGTATTCTCTCTCTCTTTTGAAACTTTATTCAGTAGGGGTTACCCCCAGCTTACTTCAGCAGTCTGACACACTCTCCCTATTTTTGCTTTTTTCTATAAACAATACAGAGGGCAATTTTAATCTATCAAATGTTACCCTCTCACCTTAAGAACTGTCACTATTAAAGAGAGGACTCAAATTTGACCTGACTTCTAATTCTAATTCTTTCAATCTATATCTGGACAACCAAAAATTCCTAAAAAAGTTGACAATTAAGAGATTCTTCAAGAGCAGAAATCAGCATAATAATCCGAATGTAACAACACATATACCAGATACCATGGACAATAATATTAATTCTACACAGGAGACAGGTATCATACACACATCATTAAAACCACGCTCTCAATTCTTTCCTTGGGCAGCTAAAAGCAAATATTTAGACATCTTCAATGAACTAGTACAGGAAGATTTGGATAATATAACTGATAATGGCTTTAAATCTAATCTTACTAACAAGGAAAAATTAGCACTAAAATCTTTAATTGACAACCACAACTTAGTTATAAAGGAAGAGGATAAGGGAGGTGGCACCATCATCATGGACAGACCATATTATATGGAGGAGGCATATCAAATTTTTAATGACATCAATACTTATGACATTTTAAAATGTAACCCTACATTGAATTTTCTGCAGGAGTTAAGAGAAGTGCTCCAGACAGGTTTAGAAGAGGATGTCATCAGTAGAGATGAATTCAATTTCATCTTTAACCCCAACTGTAAGCTATCAATTTTCTACTTCCTGCCTAAGATTCCCTAAAGCCTCACAAAACCCCCAGGCCGCCCTATCATTAGCTGCATTAATTCTTTGTCTTTTATTCTATCCGAATACGTGGATTTTTTCCTTCAACCTTATGTTCCTTTAAGTAATACTTATATTAAAGACACTAAGCATATTTTGCAGGATTTACAACATATCCAATGGAAATCCACATTTATATTGGCAACGGCAGATATTACGGCCTTATATTTCAACATTCCACATCAGAAAGGAATAGTGGCCATAAAGTAGATTCTTGGTTTCTATAAACGTTTACAAGAGACACAAATAAATTTTCTGATTAATTGTATTACATTTGTACTTACACAGAATTTCTTTTGGTTTAATGGGCAGTGCTTTTTACAGCGATGTGGCATCGCCATGGGTACTAAGTTTGCCCCCAGTTTTGCCAACTTGTATGTGTCCCATTGGGAGCATCATCATATTAAGTTGGGGGACCACCCTGGGGGCAGACTGGTATTGTGGCGGCGCTACATAGACAACGTATTGTTAATTTGGGAGGGAAACGTGGAAAGTTTAAATACTTTCTTTGAATATATCAACCAAAACGATTATAACTTAAAATTTACCTTCAATTTGAATACAACCTCAATAGATTTTTTAGATCTCACTATTTATGTAAATCAAAATCAATTAAAAACCAAAACATTTTTCAAACCCACTGATTGCAACACAGCAATAGATTATTCCAGATCCCACCATTCTGCTTGGCTCACCAATATCCCAAAAATCCAGTTAATTTGTCTTAGAAGAAACTGCACTGATGTTGAAACTTTTTCACAACAAGCTCAGATTATAAAAACCTGTTACATGGAAAATGGTTACAATGTAAGCAAGTTAAATTCTGATGAACAGATTGTAGTAAACACTGATAGACCTCTCCTCTAACAAGACAATACTAGTCAGTATCATGAGAAAAAACACAATACTCAAAATAATAAATTCTAATTTGCTTTTATAACTCAATACAATGCTCAAGCTGAAAAGATTGATTTTTTTAGGATGTATTGGTATATTCTAGAGAAAGATGATTTACTTAAGGACATTTTACCAAAATTTCCTACAGTAATATACAAACAAGTAACTAATTTAAAAACCAAACTGACCCCTAGTCTCCTTCCTTCGAATCCTCCTCCCTCCACCAATTTATTCAAAACTTCTATACATGTTTTTTTTTTGCCGTGGGCATTGTTCCACATGTAAATACCAAAAAAGAAAAATGTTAAATTTTATAGGTACATATACTAAGAAATTATATCATATTAAAAAATACATCCAATGCTCCTCCACTTTTGTGATTTATTTATTACAATGTGGGTGTGGAGCTCAGTATGTTGGTCGTACCACACGTAAGCACCATGTTAGATTGTTGGAGCATTATACGTAATAATATTAAAAAGGGTAAATTGGATCATAGTGTACTAAAACATTGCAATTCCTGTTCTTTTTTCGCTGGGATAAATTTTTAGCGTTTGGTTTAGGTTGGGGGGAGGAGGGTGATAAATTACAAGAGCTTATTCGTCAAGAAGCTTTTCTGATTTACAATTTAAAAACTTTGAAACAAGGTCTGAATGCTGAAATAGAACTTCAGGATCTTATATAATGTGCTCTTTTTCCTTCCAGTCCTTATATGTGTTTTACACATTATATATATGTGTTTAAATACATTATGTTGGTTATTGAAGATACTGTGCTGTTGGTTTATTTATTTTTATATTTTTTATATTTATATTATTATATATATTTTTTTTTCGACAGAATTACATATAATATTTATATAATTTTATCTGTTCATAGTTTCCAGCAGCACAGTATATGAATTAGATTTTCTATGGCATTCTGTTAAGTGTCGTTCTGTTAAGTGTCATTCTCTTTAATGTATTATTCGTTTTCAAGACGACTTCTCAACGTATTTTTGTGTATTTTCTCCTTTGCATAGATCTCGTAAGGTTATCGTTATGTGCGTGCGCATGATTGTCCTATTAACATGCGCACGCTCTATTGCCGATTGTATTCATTCTCATATGCACCGCTACGTCATCTACATTTTCCTAGATGCAAAGCAAATGCATCTTTGCATTCCACAGTGGAATGCACGCCATCAGGTGAAATGGATTCATGAAGATTTCCAGCACAATAAAAACTATTCCATATGAGGAGTCACCACAGATCCCTGAAGAAGTCCCCCTATTGGACGAAAGCTTTGGAACATTCTTTCTTTTTATGGACTTTAATTTTATATATACCCTGTGTTATCTTTGTTTTATTTCCTGCTGTTTACCCCAGACCCACTACGCTGCTATTGAGTTCCACTTGACGTGGAGATATGTTCACGACTTTCATCTTGTCTGTAAGTGCAATCACATGAAGTGGATTTGTTTTCTAATTTTACATCACTATGTGTGGCCTTTTTCCTTCACATATTTAAGGATCCTCATCATTTGAGAGCCACCATCCTCTCCATCCATTTAACCCCTGGTGGCGTAAGAAGCTCGATTCATCTTTCGTTTGTGAGTTTTCTACCTTACATCACCAATTTTGTATTCAAATACCGTATTACGCTATGTTATGTTTATCATTATTGTAAATCTGCCAAAGATCCTTTTTCCCTGGGTTATATTTTCCAGGTTGTTTTGAGAATTTTTACGTTTACTGGGTGTTTTTCCACTTTCCTTTTTGTCATTGCATGAAATTATAACCTAATAGCCATTCTACCACACTCTAGTTAGTGATATTGAATCTAGAGAGTGCTACTAATTTTCCATTATCAGCTGTTGTGGTTTATTTTATTACAAGTGGAGTTAAAACTCCCTTGGACAAGATTTCCTGACTCAATGTGCACCAGTGTCCCTTGTAACACCTCAGTGTGTACTTCTGTCTGGCTGATATAACTTCTTCTGGTGATGGAAGGACAAGGATGGAGGAACTTGGAACCATGGAGGAGTTAAAGGAACAATATACAGGATGAATACGTCCAAAAACATAATATTCAGGGATATTAAGATTTTGCAAAACAGCTTCTTAATTCAAAAAGAGATCTGACTGACATTTTTGGGTCGAGGATTTTTCCCCTAGTTTGTTGCAAAATTGAAACGTACTTTAAACTATTTTAATGCCTTTATTTGGATGTGAGAAAGGCTGAACTTAATTAGTCTTTTTCCAGCAAATATTTCTATGAAACTGTGTAACAAGAGTGTTAGGAATACTAACCTGTATTCCTAAAGCTATAGTGCCCCTGTCCCTAGTTATATATGTCTTCTCCCTTTTCTGTTAAAATTATTAGAATAAAGGTTTTATACACCTTTGTTCAGCATCAAGACTCACCTCTCTGCCTCCCATGATGTCATTTAGGAGGCATGGCCTCCTCCAGTGGTGGTCCAATTGAATGCTCCTCTATGACCTGATTCATATGAGTGGTAAGTGCAATGTGGGCATCCAATGCTTCTCATAGGAAAGCATTGAAATCAGTGCTTTCTTATGAGCGTCTTAGTCACTTGACTTTGTTAGACTTTGTTAGTGCAGAGGAAGTTACTCTACTAGTGGCTTAGGCCATATCTAAACATATACCACGGTATGGGCTCAATGACTAGTAACTACGACATCTCACAATTTTATGTTAAATCGTTTTTTATTTTGAGTGCAAACATGTTATTAAGCATACACATTTTTTGGGTGCATAGACATTAGTCAACGCATTCTTTTTGATCGCATTAGGGTGTGTGTCGGGAGGGTCTGCTTCCCTAGTCTACGGTCTGTCTCGGTCCGTGTCTGGTATGTTGGTCAGGGAAGGGAAAAACGAGAAGGAAAAAAAAAGGAGGGGAAGGGTAGTGGGGGAGGTGGGGGTATTGTTGCTCCTGGTTGTGCGGTATTCCCCAGGTCTCTTCGCCCCGGGGCCCCTCCCGGAAGCTCCTGCCCGGACGCTCTGTATTTGTGTTCTTTTCATTCAGGTTGTGGTGAGTAGTTGTAGGAATTTGTTGGATGAAATATGTCTCAGATCTTCGAATTTCCTGGTATCTTCCACCTCCTCCACCCATCTCTTGATTGATGGGGTGCATGGTTGTCTCCAATAGATGGGGATTATGGCTTTTGCTGCGTTGAGAAGTCTAGGGACTACTGTTATTTTATATGCTGGCATGGGTGTCATCGTGTGGTGAAGCAGGAAGGAGGCCGGGCAGTGCGGTACCGCCTCGTCCGTCACTTCCTGAATTATTCGGACGATCTTGTCTTAGAATGGGCGGGCGAGAGTGCAGTCCAACCAGAGGTGGATGAAGGTTCCCCTTTCCTCTCCGCATCTCCAGCAGGTTGCTGGTATTGTGTTGTCCCGTGTGTTTAGGGCGGCCGGGGTTATGTACCATCTTGTGAACACTTTATAGGTGTTTTCCTGCAGTCTTGTTGATCCAGGCGTTTTTTGGTGTGACGATTGTGTGACGATTTTGTCCCAGTCCGCATCTGTAAGTGTTTCCTCCAGATCTTCCTCCCATCGTCTTATGCACGGGGGTGCAAGGAGATAGTGACCGGTCGTCAGTGTGGTATAGATCAGGGATATCGCCCTTGGTGGTGCTGCGTCTTGTAGGCATAAGGTCTCAAACTCTGTGCAGTTTCTGGTCAGGCATGGGCATTGGGGGATAGACAGCACATGGTGGGAGATGCGTTCTCTCGCCATTTTGTCTAAGAACATGTGGTGTTGTTCCGGGAACAGGGTGTGTATCGGTCGGACCACAAACGGGGTTATGAGTACGTCAGCCATCCGGAGTAGCTTGTTGCCATTCATCGGACATGGGAGGGGTCTCTGGTCTCCTGCTGGAAAATCCATGTTACCCCTCAAGGGGAGCAAGGGGTTGGGGTCCGTTGTGCAGGGCCGGATTGATGGAGCTGCAGCTCCAGGCCCGGACCAATGGAATAGGCCCATTTACACACTACTCATAGGTTTGCCACCTGACTGGTATTTTACTGGCACAGCCGGTATTTGAGGCTGCGGCTGCTTGGCCATGCCAGTATTGCAGTAATACCGGCAATACAAATTTTTCTCAAAATAAATGGAGATTGCTCTGCAATACCAGCACCGGCCAATAGGGGTCACTGTGTGTGGAGAGAGGCAGGGATAAGAAGTTCACACATATCCCTGCCTCTCTCTACTACTCACTGATTCGTGGGGGAGCAGCAACACAGCACAGAGTCCAGACAGCAGCTCTGCAGCTCAGGTAAGTGAGGGATGGAGGGAAAGGCATCAGGGGCACTGAGACACTAGGGGACACTGAGACACTAGGGGACATATGGGGACACTGAGACACTAGGGGGCACAGACACTAGGGGACCTGGGAACACTGAGACACTTGGGGACACTGGAAAACATGGGGACACTGAGACACTAGGGGACACTGAGACACATGGGGATGCTGAGACACATGGGGACACTGTGAGACATAGGGACATTGGGAGACACTGAGACATTGGGACACGGATACACTATGTCCCCATGTCTCCCAGTGTCCCCATGTGTCCCAGCCAGTGTCCCTAGTGTCTCAGTGTCCCCAAGTCTCCCAGTGTCTGTGTCCCATGTCTCTCAGTGTGCCTAGTGTCTTCATGTGTCCCTATATGTCCCAGTGTCCCCATGTCTATGTCCACAAGTGTCTGTCCCGTAGTCTCCCAGTGTCCCCTAGTCTCCCAGTGTCCCCTAGTTTCCCAGTGTCCCCTAGTTTCCCAGTGTCCCCATGTCATGAGTTTCCCTCCAGCACCATCTCCATCAGATACATGACGCTTGGGAGGTATGACTGTTTTAGTACTTATGGTCGATAAGTTTCCATAATTAGGCCCATTATAATTGTCAGCACCAGGCCCACTGTGCTCTTAATCCGGCCCTGCCATTGTGAGATAGAATCTGTGGCCGTTTTGGTGCCAGATGCGGAGTGTGGCTTTCACAAATGGGTTAGTGTGGTGTATGTGTTTGCTTGCCTCTCTCGCAACATCTCACAATTTTAAAATGATCTTGGATGGTTCTTAATTAATATCACTGGTCACTTTAGTCTTTTTGTATGACTTTTTGTGCTAGAAGAGCTTTGTACTCTCATCCATTACAAACTTTCACACACACCCTTTTTCTCTTCCCTTAACTGTTTGAGTTGTATTTCCTGATTTTTAAATTTGTTATTGCAACTTGTTCATTGTGAACATTTGGTTTTCATGTACATCCATTGACTACTGAAGGGTGCAACATTTCCTAATGCCTTTATTTTTGAAATTTGTTTATTGCACCTCTCGGAATTTCTGAAAATCTCAATAAAAATTAATTTACAGATGTAAATTCATTTACAGATTGCCCTGGCACCTGATTGATAGAGAATATCCACTAAATATTTTTTTTAGAGAAGTTTCCAATAGGGGACGCATCGTTACAGGTACACGATTAAACACAGTTAAAGTTACAACGCTGGACAGATTTAGTCCAAATTACTTTCAACCTCAGGCTGCAGTAGCTCTTGAAATGACCTTTACAACCACTAGTTGGTGGGACTACATTTTTTTTCAAATTAGCTTACACACTGTAATAATGCATTCTTGTCTGTTCTAGTAAACCATTTACTTTGTATTGTCTGTTCCTCTTATCAGTACTTTTGCCAGTATTAGATTGAAGATCTCAATATATAAAGTCCTCTTACATTATCCAGCTAAATTCAAAATTTTACATAAAACGCACTCACTCTCCTACTATCTTTGGGACATGTGTAATAATAAAATGCAAACACTGTAGTGTTCACCTCCTTATTTAGATTTAGCCCCCAACATCTAAATAAAAACGTAAAAATAATATTTTACTTACCTTTTCTTCCAGTGCCAATATCGAGTCCAAGCAGCTGCTTAATTTGCCTCCAATGGTATCACACTGACACTATTAAATGTCCAAACCAATGTTCCTCATAGTGGAGATGAAAGGTGCAAGGTGCATGCGCGGCAGTGCTGCGTTCTATAGGAGGTTAGCCAAGTTTGACTTGGTACTCACAATGAAAGCATCTCTAGTGACTTCCATGTAGACAGCGACTAGAGGCGTATTTAACCCTGCAATGAACGCAATGCTGTATATACTGAATAATAATGCTTAATATTGCACCCAGGTCACTTAATTGAATGGTCCTTTAACACAAGCACTAATTTTCGAATCAAATAGCCAGTTGTAAGTACATTTTATAATGGCAAAAATAAATTCACCAATTAAAAATATTTCAGGATTGTATTAAAATATTTTAGCATTAAATCATTTCATATTAAAAATTTAATTAAAACATGAACTGTACTTCATGAAAGTGATTTTTATGGTGCATATTTTAATTCAGTATTCATCGCAGTAGAGAAATTACATTCCCTGTATTGCTTTTTCAAAGAGCAAATATGGATAGTTAGACCTTAATTTTTATGCCTTTTTTTTTTTTTTTTTTTCAGAGTGTGGCTTTTAGTGCATTCCTCCCATTTTGCCATGATTTTGTCTACCAAGGAGAACCATTCAGGAATATAATGGCCAAATCTGCTCCATATCATTATGGTTATGTCAGCTGCTTAGATGAGTCATAACATCACTGCCTTACAATTGGGAATCCTAGGTTCAAACCCCAGTCAGATCACATTTCCCGTAAATCTTACTGGGTAAGTCCCCTAACCTTATAATCCTCAAAGATTGTAAATTTGCTTGAGTAGGGCCTTCTTCGCCTCTAAATATTCCCTCTTCAGAATTGTGAAACTCTGCAGGAGCTTTATACACACTAAACTAATGCGTCTATGGATATTTTTGCCTTCACTTTTTTGTCTGTTTTTATCTCTCTTGTATTCGATAAAATATAATTTTATGAATATAATTTTAAAAAGTAATTCATTTTAAGCGGATATATTTTTGGAATAAAATGGACAATTGCAACACAAGCTATTCTATTACTAATTTCCTCCTTAGAGATCAATACAGAATGTGCCACAAAACAGGTATTTTTGACTTGTCTTACCCCATTGTGTAAGAGCTATTATGCATGTTAAAAGAGGAGTCATTTAATATAACTTAAAAAAAAAAAAAAAAAAATATATATATATATATATATATATATATATATATATATACTTATTCCCCCTTCCTCTGGCGTACCAAGGGGGCCAGAGAGGGATGATGTGATTAACTATCATGGTCCGGTGGGTGGAAGATCAGGTATGCACCATTGTCAGACCATGTATCAGGGCCGGTGCAAGGATTTTTACCGCCCTAGGCAAACAAAGATATGCCGCCCCCCCATATGCTCTACCCACCATGTGACATCACAATGCCCCACCCATATGATCTGCCATATGAGCCAATGCCAGTGCTGCAAACAGTGTCTTTTATCTGAAAAGGCAATGTGTTTACATTAAAAAGCCTGCAGGGACAGGCTATAGACACCATAACCACTACATTAAGCTGTAGTGGTTCTGGTGACTACAGTGTCCCTTTAATGTGAGGTAAATTAGAGATTAGTGCCACTAATAATATACTGGATTGCCTACTTACTATCACATGAGAACAAGAAGATGATGATGGGCTCAGGCTGCAGTATGGCCCCACTGGTCTGATTTAGAAAACGCTCTCTGGAGGCTGTTTGTAACAGTGCTCCAAATATCAACAAACAGGTAGCAGCTTCATTTTTGTGGGCCCCTTACACAGCTCAATATCTGGGCCGCCAGGGCCTTACCGTGAGTATGCCCATAAGTCCTCCTACATGGCCCACCCATGAGTTCACTTACAGGGAGTGAAGTGCATGTGTGTAGGGGATGTGTTGTGTGTTACTGTAGAGAATGTAATGTGTGTGTGTGTTCTTATGGAATGTAGTGTATAGGGATACCAATTTGTGTAAGGTATGTAGTGTGTGTGTATAGGGGATGCAGTGTGTGTTTGTGTGTAAGCAATTCATTGTGTATTTCTGTGTGTGTGTGTGTGTGTGTGTGTGTGTAAGGGATGCATTGTGGGAATCTGTGTTTGTATGTGTAAGGAATGCAAGGTGTGTTTCTGTGTATGTAATGTAATGCAGTGTATGTGTCTGTAAGGGGTGCATTGAGTGTGTGTAAGAGATGCATTTTGTTTCTGTGTGTGTGTAAGGGAAGCAGCGTGTGTGTGTGTAATGGATGCATTGTGTCTTTCTGTGTGAGTGTAGGATGCATTGTATGTTTCAATGTGTCTGTGTGTAAGTAGGGATGCATTGTTTGTTTATGTGCATGTGTGTGTGTGTAGGGATGCATTGTTTGTTTCTGTGTGTGTGTAAGGATGCATTGTGTATGTTTGTAGTGTGAAAGAGAGGATTTGTGGGGTAGGATAGGGGCTGAGAGGGGAGCAGCTGTTTATTTTTATTATTATATTTATTTTGTTAATTTACTTTTTTTGGTATATTTTTTCTTTAAGTTTTGTGTATTACACCCCCTTTAGTTTATATCTTACAAGCCCTTTATGTGTCTCTTAACCCCCCTTTTTGTATGTCTTACTCTTCCCAGCTCCTTTATGTGTCTCTCCCCCCCCCCCAGGCTTCTCTGTGTGTCTCCCTCACAAGTTGCTCTGGGCATCTCTCTCCTGAGCCCCTCTGCGTGTCTGTCTCCCCTACCAGCCCCTTTGTGCTTCACTTTCACCCATTCTTCAGCTTCTCTATTTGTCTTACACTCCCCCGTCCCTTAATGATCTCTTTCACTCCCCCCATCCCTTAATGGTCTCATCTCCTCTCCTCCCCTTGTCCCTTAGTTGTCTCCTCATCTGCCCCTGTCCCTTAGTGCTCTCTTCTCCCCTCTGTTAGTGTTCCTCTCCCCTCCCTGTACCTTAGTGCCCCCCCCTTAGTGGTCCTCTCTCTCTCCCACCACCTTAGTGGTCTTCCCTCCCCCCTTAGTGGTCCTGTCTCTCTCCCCCTCCCCTTTAATGGTCCTGTCTCTCCCCCCTGCCCTTTAGTGGTCTTGTCTCTCATCCCCTCCCCTTTAGTGGTCCTGTCTCTCTAACCCCCCTCCCCTTTAGGGGTCCTGTCTCTCTCATCCCCTTCCCCTTTAGAGGTCCTGTCTCTCTCTGCCCCTCTCCCCTTTAGTGGGTCCTGTCTCTCCCCCCCCCTTATTCCCTTTAGTGGTCCTGTTTCTCTCTCACCCCTCCCCTTCAGTGGACCTGTCTCTCTCTCCCCTCCCTCCCCTTTAGTGGTCCTGTTTCTCTCCCCCTCCTCCCCCTTAGTGGTGCTTCACCCCCTTCTTGGTGGTCATCTCTCTCCCCCCTCAGTGGTTCTCTCCTCCCCCCCCCCTGCCTCCTACCTATCTTTGTAGTATGGCCAGCAAGGGGCCGCCATACAGGAGCTTCTGTTTCCTGTACCCGGTCGGACTAACAGGAAGTGCTCTCTCAGTGAGCACTTCCTGTCAGTCTGGCCGGGTACAGGAAACAGATGTTCCTGTACTGCGGTCCACCACCCATGCCGCCCGGCTGTCCACGCTACACTGAGTGACAGGTAGGAGGGAGCGCTGTGCGCTTCCCTCCTACCAGGTCACTTAGATTTTGCACTCCCCGGGCTGATGCGCCCTAGGCGACTGCCTAAGTCGCCTATAGGACGCGCCGGCCCTGCCATGTATATTACTTCCATGAGTTCTGAAAGCTCTGATACATTTGGAGAAGTAAAAAAAAAGAAAGTAGGAACATTGTCCACTGGAACAGAGCTGCCTCGGTTTCCTGGGCTTTGAAGGGAGAGTCTAGAGTGGAGTATTTGCATTCTGTTAAGCTTGGGATTTTGAAGCTTTGCAGAATGGTGAGCGAGTGTTCAGGTGTTTCCTGTCTCATCAGTGTGGCTGGTTTCATGTGTGATTCTGTGAAGGCTTCTGTTACAGCCTTGAAGGTCATTAGATGTGCACTTGGAGATCTGGGGCCTGGTGACCTAGGGTTTCCCAGAGAGGTGTTTCCCCTTGGACTGTTGATGTTTGCTTTGCTTTGAATTGTTGGTGTCAGGACTTTCTTATTAAACCATAAAGCACTCAGTTTACATTTATGAAGTTTACCTGGTAGGCGAAGACTATTTACCTCTTTACACATTCTAGATTTGAAATTTGTATATTTATCAAGTCATCTCTACTCATACCTGCAATCTCCTGTCTAGGACTCTACTATAACTTATTGTACTTTCTATTTAGATAACAAAATTGCTATCTGTCGTGTGTGGTTTAAAAATGCTCAGATGTTCTAGTTTTCTGTAAGGTTGTTTTTCCCTCACCAGCCACATATTTATATCTATGGCCCCTAGGGCTTCCTGGCTCCTAGCAGTTGGATATGACTTTGGGCCTCCATGAAGGATCTTTATCTATCTATATAATTATTTTTCTGATTTTATCACTTATTCTCTATTTCACCACTAGCTTTTCCTCTCATACTTTTACTTGCATCTGTCCTCTACTTTTATCTATGTATATTCCACAAATTTCATTCTAATTGGCAATCTGTCCTTTTTTTTATCATTTGCAATTCCCTTTCTAGAATACTATTGATAACTTGGGTTGATAGTCCTTAACATTTTACATTGGCACCTTCCATAGTTTACAATGGAATGGATATCTCTGAAAACTTCCAATAAAATTGACAATTTCTAATTTCTTTTACTTCCACTGTCTATTCACTATTTATTTTGTCTTGCATTGTAATACTTACACTTTTCTTTCAATAAACTAAATGATAAAAAAGATCACCTGCTAAAGCAGCGACCTTATGAAGAACAGAAAGCAACAAAGAATAGAGCTACAACACTAGACATGTGCAATTCGTTTCGGTCCGAATATGTATTCGGACGAATTTCGGGAAATTCGGACATTTGGGTACTTCCAAATGTCCGAATTGCCGAAGTGCCGAATTATCGAAGTGCCGAATTGCCGAGGTCCCAAAGTTCCGAAATTACCGAATTTCTGAAGTGTCGAAGTGCCGAAATTCCGAAGTGCTGAAGTGCCGAAGTTCCGAAGTTGCCGAAGTTCCGAAGCGTCAAAGTGCCGAAGTGCCGAAGTTCCGAAGCACAATATTGCCTAAGTACTAATATACTTACCCAGTGAAAGAAAGAATGTTACATTGTATACAATTTTAAATAAAAAGTATACAAACATAGCCAGGACTCAGCTGTAAGCATTTGCAACACTTACAACAATCAAGCAACATACATTCATATAAAATGTAAGTTACTTGGCCAGTCAGTGTAATGACAGGAATGAATAAGTAGATAATTCCCACGGTATTTAGGGAGTTATCTACTAAAAGGCTGAAAGACCTAAATTGGTCTTTCAGCCAAATTTACTAATACTAAGTAAAGATTACTTAGTATTAGTAAATTATGCCCCTACTCGCTATACCGCGAGTAGGGGCATGTCTATTAAACAGTGAGCAGCTTGTGGCTGCTCACTGTTAAAAAAAAAAAAAGGTAACCTATTGCCCCCCCCTCCTGAGTGGCGTGTGGGGGCCCTAAATTATAATAGGGGGGGACCTAATGTCCTCCCCTATGGGCCCCACCCCTGAGCGGTGGGTGGGGGCCCTAAATTATAATAAGGGGGGACCTAATGTCCTCCACCTGGCACCCACCCATGAGCGGTGGGTGGGGGCCCTAAATTATAATAAGGGGGGGACCTAATGTCCTCCCCCCTGCCCCCCACCCCTGAGAGGTGGGTGGGGGCCCTACAGTAAAATAAGGGGGGACCTAATATCCTCCCCCTGGCCCCCACCCCTGAGCGGTGGGTGGGGGCCCTAAATACTAATAAGGGTGCACCTAATGTCCTCCCCCCTGGCCCCCACCCCTAAGTGGTGGGTGGGGGCCCTACAGAAAAATAAGGGGGAACCTAATGTCCTCCCCCTGGCCCCCACCCCTGAGCGGTGGGTGGGGGCCCTAAATACTAATAAGGGGGACCTAATGTCCTCCCCCTGGCCCCTACCCCTGAGCGGTGGGTGGGGGCCCTAAATACCAATAGGGGGGGGACCTATTGTCCTCCCCTCCGCCCCCACCCCTGAGCGGCGGGTGGGGGCCCTAAAAAATGTCCTGTCCCCCCCCAGGTGACTAGGGGTCCCCAAACCCCTTGTCACCCCCTCCCCCCAAAAAAAATAATCCCCCTACCTACCCCCCTCACCCTAAAAATAATGAGAGGGGGACCTTTAACTTATAACCTGTAAACAAATAATAAATAACTTACCATTCGATGTTTTCTTTCTTCTAAAATCTTCTTTTTTCAGCCCCAAACATTAGCCCTCCCCTTATTCCAATTTAGGGCCCCCACCCACTGCTCAGGGTTGGGGGCCAGGGGGGAGGACATTAGGTCCCCCCCTTATTCCAATTTAGGGCCCCCACAGGCCACAGGCTGCTCACTGTTTACTAGACATGCCCCTACTCGCGGTATAGCGAGTAGGGGCAAAATTTACTAATACAAAGTCATTTTTACTTAGTATTAGTAAATTTGTCCAAAATACCAATTTAGGTCTTTCAGCCTTTTGGTAGATAACTCCCTAATACCATGGGAATTAGGGAGTTATCTACTAAGCGGCTGCAATAGAAGTGCCGAAGTCCCGAAATTTCGAAGTTCCGAAGTCTCGAACTTCCGAAGTGCCGAAGTTCCGAAGTGCTGAAGTGCCGAAGTTCCGAAGTTGCCGAAGTTCCGAAGTGTTGAAGTGCCGAATTGCCAAAGTCCCGAATTGCAAAAATTCAGAATCTCGGAATGCCAAACCGAACCAAAATTTTTCCCCATGCACATGCCTTTACAACACTAATATAGCTTCAATGATATTTATTCCACCAGTGTGGACATAGCAATGTTTCAACCCGAGGTAATTGGAAGGTAAACTTTGGTAATTTTTGAAAAATTACCCATGGAGTTCTGGTCCTCCTTACTGGCATTCTTATGGTGAATAGAAACTGTTTAGATTAATACTGTTGACAGCAAAAACATGTATTTAGAGCAGGTCACTTCATCCACAAATATTTTTCTTCCTTGACGATCAAATTTCAACCATATGGTCGTTCAATTCATATGAATTTTATTAACAAAAAACGATTTGGGAAAATGAATTAGATGAACCAGAAGGTCACTAAAATGGGCCAATCTGTGTACTGCGAAATATAAAACAATATATTATACTGATTGCCACATTTACCTGCCAATTGCTTTACAGACCAAGTGAGAATACGTGATTTGGCTACATTTTGTAAGTAGTGGTATTGGCAGTTTCTATAAAGACTTTCCAGCCTTTTACAAGACTCCGACTCCCACATTCTAATAGAATTACCAGACTAACAGAGTTGAGCTACGGAGTGTGTTACCAATTATTGACTTTTAAAAACTCTAAAAAATTACCAATGTGGTAAAACAAACTCTATCACTGATTTATTTAATAAGCTGATTTGTAAATAATTCTCAGTTTAAAAAAAAAATGCTTGCAAAGAATCTGAGATTGACATTTTATAGAATAGCTTGAGTACCTATTATGTGGAAGGTTATGCAGACATTTGTGACAGTTGTAAAGGAATGGGAGGGGAATGTGAGCACCTGTAATTGACTGATGTTTGCAGTAATATAATCTGTTAAGGGTTTGTTTTGTACCTTTGTTCGTGTGTCTACTGCACATGTAGTACGAGGATAGATTAATATATATATATTTATTTGTAATGAGTGAACACACAGTGGTCAACAGCATGTAAAAGCAGGGAAAAGAAGAGGAAATTCTTAGTTATTAAGCATTTACGCAATATGTGATGTGCAAGGTTATTCCTGAGATTGTAGGTATAAAATTGTTTTTCTTGTATAGCTTTTCGCCCCTTAATACCTGCCTGTCCGTTTGACCACTACAAAATGCTAAAGTATAATGTAGTTCATTCTTTGCCAATAATAAACCATTTTTGCTTCGAATTGCCAGATGCTAAACAGCAAAGTAAGTGGGTCGCCATTTATCTAAAGATGCCAAGTCAGAAAAAAAAAACTTCACAGTGATTTTAGGGTTATAGTCTTTATTTTACAAAGATTTCTGAAAAAGTTTACCATTTAGTCTTTAACGTTACGTATTTCTAAAAGTGTTCGCGATTATTGACCAAATGGAAATAAAAATCTTGCTCCATTAGCAACAAAATGGTAAAATGTGTGACTAACAGGATTATTCACTGAAGTTAAAAATCTAACTGAATTCAAACTGAATTTTACATTTAAGACCAAAGTAGCCAGACTTTAAGCATAGGTGACAGACAATTTGTCCAGATAGGCTATATTGACATTAGAATTTGAAATAAATGTATAGATTTATAATTTCCATACTTTGCTAGAAAGTTAGCTATTAGAACATGTATGACTGGTGACAGACATCAATTTCTCAGTTATATCAATAACTATCCTTTTTTGCAGTGGCAACATAGAGCATTGTCTGAGATAATGAAAGATAAGTCAAGTTTAGTAAAAAATGTTTGACATTTTGCTGTTTCCTGGGGAGAACATGAATCATGTTGAATGTAGGTAGAAGTGATGTTTAAATTTTATGGAGACCATTGACCCTCGTATTCCCCAAAGAAGGGCTAGATTCTATTATAGGAGAAAGGCATATCTCTGCTAAGTGAATAGCAATTTCCCCCTTAGATGCAGAAGGTAGAACCACTATTCTGTTACCAGAGTTACGTTGATCTCATGTAATGGAAGCCAGCCCAGAATGAGTACTGCTGGCGTTACTATGGAAGCATGATATAGTTTGGAATCATTATTGAAACTGCAGTGTTTTCCTACAGAATTTTCTTGAAATCTGCTTGTGGTGGAACTTTGTATCCGTAATCTGCATAGATAAATCAATTGATACACCCCAAAAAGTTCTCCATTAACAGTGGTTAGTTCAGAGTCTAAATAAATGGATTAACAAACTACTCAAATGCCAACTCAGATATGTATATGCTTGTAACCTATTTTATTGATTCCCATTACATGGTTAGCCATTTTTAACTTAGAAAGGAATGTGTTTAAATGCAGGCAGCTGTTCTAAACAGTATCACCAAGCGTGGGAACCAGTACACACAGAGCAATTCAGCTTCCATCCATTAGCTGCCTACACTACTTCTAGAACACGCACACACACAAACATATATAGCTATGCACATCTACCTCACCTTTGATGGCCAACATATTGTGGTTAATGAAAACTAAATTTCAAACTTCAGGCTACAATATCCAAGCTTTGAGTATAACGTGACTATCTTTTTGCAATCAGCTATTTTTGTCTAAGTTTTGCAGTATGATTTTCAAATCAGTGCAATTTAGTATTTAGTAAATAGCCCCCCGCCTATAACTTATTACTATGCAATAAATTCATTTTACTTTCCTAAAATGTTCAATGATATATATTATATATTCAAAACAATTGATAGAAAGATGACATAATATTAGAGCTGGTTTGTACTAGATAGACAAGTAAAGACAGCACTTAAAACAGCAATGAAATAGCAATGCTGTAAATCAGCTCTAAAAATGTTTTACAATTTCTGTATACATAGCGCATATACTTTAAAATGAAATGTCAGCCAGTTTATTTTTACATTTCATGTCAGTGTAACTGACTCTTCTAAAGCAAGTCCATAAACTGAGGAACGTGCTACCGTCAGTGCTATCAGACCCTTAAATGCACAGCAGTAGAAAGTGTATTTATTATATATACACTTTTTATATTTAATTTGCAAGAGTAGAATTATTAAAGCAACATCATATATGTATGTGTGTTTAAATTGAACAAAAATTTTGTATGCCACAACATTATGAAAAGAGTTTATCACAGTGAATGGATATTAGAGGGATATTCTGTATTATTCTTCCAATAAAGTGATTTTGGTGTCTAGAACTGCAATTCCCTGCCATTTAGCAGTTAAGTCTCTTTGTTAATGCATCCCTAGTCACACTTCCTATTACATAGTGTGTTTATTTATAGTTTTGTTAATTGTCTGCTACAGTATACAGCAGCCTCCTGTGTATTATTATTATTATTATTGCCATTTATATAGCGCCAACAGATTCCGTAGCGCTTTATGATTTTAAGTTTAATTAACAGAGCAGATTACACCATTTTTTACTTCTTCTATTTATTTATTTGTTTATTTATGCATTCATTCTTAGTGTAGCTGTGTCTTTATATTTGTTTGGCACTTTGATTTTGTGGTGGTGTGTTCTTGGTTCTTGAAATAATAATGGACTTGACTTTTTGTGCATTGTTGTTGTTTTTTTCTCTCTACACTCTTTTTAATTCGTTCTGTAGCTAATCCTGAATTTATGGTGTTAAAAGAGGGAATTGAGGGCACACCCCCGGAACATGCTGCCTATAGCAAGATTTGTCCTAATCAAGATAAATAACTCCCAATTAGGGTTGTGTTAAGATTTACTGTACATTTTTGTACATGCTTCTTTTATATCGTAATTATGTTTTTTGTAAGCCTTATTTATGCACAGTACCACTGTTTCCCTAAATAAAAACTGACTAAAACAAAAAATAATTTATAGAATCACCACACCGTACTGTAAAAAAATAACTTTTATTATTCACGGAGGCTGTGAGTGTCACAATCATGGGAGGTGTGACTCGAGCTGCATTGGGATTTAACTCCCAAAACTGCTTTAAGATAAAATTTTTGGAAAGAATATTATTTATAACGAAGATAATATACATATTGTAGAACTACTGTACTCCTATCCTCTGTATTGTAGTCTGTAAATCTGTAAAGTCTTGTTCATTATATCTCTCACTATTGTGTGAATAAAACAATTATACTTACACTTATCAGCTACAATATTAAAAATTATGAATAACATTGATTATTGTTACAATGGCACATATCAAGAAGTGGGATATGTTAGGCAGCAAGTGAACAGTCAGTTCTTGAATTTCATGTGTTGGAAGCAGGAAAAACAGGCAAGTGAAAAGAGAGTGACTTTGACAAGAGCTCAATAGTGATGGCTAGGCGACTGAGTCAGAGTGTCTTGTGTGGTGTTCCCGGTATGCAGTGGTTTGTATGTACCAAAAGTGTTGCAATGAAGGACAAACAGTAAAACGGTTTCAAGGTCATTGGCGCCCTAGGACCATTGATGCACGTGGGGAGCTTAGACTAATCTGTCTGGCCTGATTGCACATAAAAGCTAATGTAGCTCATATTGCTTTACCTGGGAAAGATATGGCAGCAGGATTCGTGGGAAGAAGGCAGGCCAGTGCAGGCAATGTTATGCTCTAAACAATATTACCATGGGAAATCATGGGTCCTGGCATTCAAGTAAATGTTATTTTGACGCATACCACCTGCCCAGAGCTTGTTGCAGACCACGTACATCCATTCATGGCAATGGTGTTTCCTGATGGCAGTGGCCTATTTCAGCAGGATGGTGCACCCTGCAATGTTCATTAATTTGAGGATCATGAGAAAGAGTTCAAGGCATGGCCTTGGCCTCCAAATTACCCAGATCTCAAAATACTGGAACAACAAATCTGATCCATGGACACCCCACCTCCACCTTGCAGGACCTAAATAATATGCTGTTAATGTCTTGGTGCCAGATACCACAGGACACGTTTAGAGGTCTTGTGGAGCCCATGCCTCAACGCATCAGAACTGTATTGACAGCACAAGGGGGACCTCCATGATGATATGCAGGTGATGTTAATGTTGTCAGTGTAATGCCTTAATTTTCCTAATAAAAACCTAACCTTGGTATTTATATTCCTGCCAAATATTTTACATGCCACATTTATGTAGTCTTATTCGATGTATTACAGCTTTAAAAAAATTTTAAGATTGATTATCTCAAAATTAAATTTGGTTTTCCTGCCTACTGCACTTCCTATAAATGTCAGATGTATGTTTACAGTGTTTGAGCTCAATAGAAGCTGTCATTAATCAGTTGTAAAGTATACATTTCATACAACGCAAGCACATAAATCCCAGATGTTCATGTTTTATTTATGAATCGTTATTTATTGATGCATTTATTTAGATTGGTAAACAGATTTGTGATGGGATTTTTAACTCTAAAGACTTTTGAGCCACGTTTTCTCTAGGAACAGAGAAAAAAAGAGAAATCTGGAGTATTACTGCAAATCCTCTTACAGAAAATGATGCTTTAGATGAGATAGCACCTGTTTCAAAGAGATGAAACGCCTTTTGAAATCAAGGTGTTTTTGCATTGTAAAAGAATGCAATACTTCCTCCTGATACTTCTGAATTACTGTTTTAAATGATAACACATAATACTTCATAATGTAGTCTTGCAGCTTTCTGTCAATTTAATAGCTTTGTCAAGCATTTCAATACTATACTTAAATGTACACTTTTTTTAGGTTAAAAGATGGCATATTCAACTTACTACTTATTTGTTTCCAGGCTAGAAGTTAAATTTTACTGGCTGTCACTATCTCAGCAAAATGAAAGGGACACTGTAGGCACCCACACTACTTCAGCCAGGGGCGGACTGACCGGTCGGGCACTTCGGACATGGTCCGAGGGCCCGGCCGGGAGGGGGGCCCGCCATCAGGGGGCCCGGCCGCCCCTTTAAATGCTGCAGCCTCCTGAGTGCTCTCTTAAGAGCCTCAGGCGGCTGCAGCTTCTCACCTCCCCTGTAGCGTGGCCGAGCTGCTGTGCGGTCCGCGGTGCCCGGCCGGCCTATCACTCCGGCCGAGCACCGCGGACCGCACAGCAGCTCGGCCACGCTACAGGGGAGGGGTTAAAAAGAGAGAGGGAGGGGGGTTAAAAGAGAGAGAGAGGGAGGGGGGGTTAAAAGAGAGAGGAAGAGGGGGGTTAAAAGAGAGAGGGGGTTAAAAGAGGGAGGGGGGTAAAAGAGAGAGGGGGGGTTGTTAAAAGAGAGAGGGTGGTTAAAAGAGAGAGGGAGGGGGTGGGTTAAAAGAGAGGAAGGGGGTTGAAAGAGAGAGGGAGGGGGGTTAAAAGAGAGAGAGGGGGGTTAAAAGAGAGAGGGGGTAAAAAGAGAGAGGGAGGGGGGTAAAAAGAGAGAGGGGGTAAAAAGAGAGAGGGAGGGGGGGTAAAAAGAGAGAGGGGGGGATAAGAAGAGAGAGGGAGGGGGGTGAGAAGAGGGAGGGGGGTAAGAAGAGGGAGGGGGTAAGAAGAGAGGGGGGTAAGAAGAGGGGGAGGGGGGAGTAAGAAGAGGGGGAGGGGGAGTAAGAAGAGGGGGGAGGGAAGAGTAAGAAGAGGGGGGAGGGAAGAGTAAGAAGAGGGGAGAAGGGGGTAAGAAGAGGGGGAGGGAAGAGTAAGAAGGGGGGTAAGAAGAGGGGGAGGAGGGAGTAAGAAGAGGGGGGAGGGGGGTAAGAAGAGGGGAGAGTAAGAAGAGAGGGGGGAGTAAGAAGGGGGTAAGAAGAGGGGGAGGGGGAGTAAAAAGAGGAAGGGGGGAGTAAGAAGAGGGGGGAGGGGGTAAGAAGAGGGGGGAGTAAGAAGAGGTGGGAGTAAGAAGAGGGGGAGGGGGGAGTAAGAAGAGGGGGAGAGTAAGAAGGGGGAGTAAGAAGAGGGGGAGGGGGAAGTAAGAAGAGGGGGAGAGTAAGAAGGGGGGTAAGAAGAGAGTGAGGAGGGAGTAAGAAGGGGGTAAGAAAAGGGGGAGGGGGGTAAGAAGAGGGGAGGGGGGAGTAAGAGGAGGGCAATTGCCCCTCCCCTGTCCGCAGGCACCGTGCGGGCAGCCGGCAGGGGAGGGAGGAAGAGAGGACCCAGGAGCTCAGCCTGCAGCTCCTCTGGGTCCTTCTTGCGCGAGCACAGATCGTTTCCACGGTTACCACGGCAACGTTACGGCTCTTGCGAGAGTAAACTCTAGCCCTGGAGCTACGGGCTAGAGTTCACTCTCAACACTGCGACCACCAGGTATTCCTGGTGGTCGCAGTGGTGAGAGTGAACTCTAGCCCCATAAACACACTTCCCCCACACACCATACACATTCACACACTGCCCCCCATACACACACACTGCCCCCACACACACCATACACATTTACACACATTGCCTCACACACACACATACACTGCCCACCCATACACACACAGCCCCCCATACTAACATTGCCACACACATACACAGCCCCCTCGTACACACATTGCCCCACACACCCTACACATTCACGCACTACACCCCCTCACACACACTGAACCTTTCACACACACTGCACCCCTTACACATTGCACCACTGCTCCTATACCCTACTACAGCCTCATATCCCAGCAAACCCCAGGTAAGTTGTCAAACTGTTCTTAAACGGTTTGACTACTTACTCTGGGAGGGGGCGCGGCCCTCCTGGCACCATAACGACTACACAGAGCAGTAGTGGTTATTGTGCATGGATTATTTCTTTAAATAATCTACGAGTGCCCCAGTAGCCAGCAAGCCAGCCAGCCCACAGGCCGGCCAACCAGCCAGCCAGCCCACAGGCTGGCCAGTAGCCAGCCAGCCAGCCCACAGGCCACCAGTTAGGCTTAAAGCCAGCAAACCCACAGCCTGCCAACCGCAGCCAGCAAGCCACAGCCTGCCAGCCAGCAAGCCACAGCCTGCCAGCCGCAGTCAGCAAGCCAACAGCCTGCCAGCCGCAGCCAGCATGCCCACAGCCTGCCGGCAGTAGCCAGCAAGCCCACAGCCTGCCAGCCGCAGTCAGTAAGCCCACAGCCTTCCAGCAAGCCCACAGACTGCCAGCCAGCAACAGTAATTAAGGTAAGAGGAGCCAACTTGGCCTAGGTATCAGCGAGCTATGTTGTGTTGCTATATTGTGAATAGGAACCAGAATGTTGGAGAGACCCCCCTCCAGGCCAGATTAGACTCCATTGTAGTCTCTAATGGGACCTGGAGGAAATTCTTTCTAACACACTCTCTAAAGGACACTGAGATAGCCTCTGCTAGAATGCTCCCCCCTCCATGGCCCATTAGCCCTCAATTGTAGTCTCTACTGGGGCCTGGAGGCGACTGTTTCCAGCAGGGACACTGAGATGGCCTCTGTTAGAAAGACCCCCTTCCAAGCCTATTAGACTCCATTGTAGTCTCTAATAGGGCCTGGAGGGGATTCTTTCTAACACACTCTCTAAATGACACTGAGATAGCCTCTGCTAGAAAGACCCCCCTCCATGGCCCATTAGCCCTCAATTGTAGTCTCTACTGGGGCCTTGAAGGGATTGTTGCACTTTTGTTCCTTGTATCTAAAGATTGTGTAGGGTGTGGCTGGATGCGGTGCATGGAGGCGGGACATGGGTGGCGCTTGCTGCGGAGTATGGGTGGGGCCTGTAAGGGGGCCCTTGATTTATTTTGCCCGGGGGCCCTGAGGGTTCTCAGTCCGCCCCTGACTTCAGCTCATTGAAGTGGTCTGGGTACAATGTTCCATGTCCCTTAACCCTACAGTTCTGAGAAACTGCAATGGTTACCTCTAAGGGTTAACTCCTCCTCTAGTAGCTGTCTACCAGACAGCCACCAGAAGGACTTCCGGAATTGAAATGTTTTGCATGAGGACCTCCAGCGTCAGATTTTTCCCCATAGGAAAGCATTAGATAATGCTTTCCTATGGGGAAATCCTAATGCAAGGGCGGCCATTGCAGCGCATGCACATTAGGTCTCCCCCGCCGTCTGATGTCAGCCAGGAGGATCGTGGGCGGAGCCTGACCCAGCGCCGATCGACATCGGTGCTGGATTTAGGTAAGTCACTGAAGGGGTTTTAACCTTCAGCGCTGCAGGAGGGGGGCGCGATGGAGGGGGGCACTGCAGGAGCCTATAGTGCAAGGAAAATGTTATGCGTAGGTCATTACATTTAAACACTAAAACCCATCTCAAAGTTTATAAACAATTAAGCAAATTGAAGAAAACAAAATGCCAGTCACTGGAGTTCAAATATATATATACATATTTATGCAAGTAAATTACATGTCATATGTTTAAAACAACAAATATAAATGTTCAAATCAGAACTGCTACTACAATCTACCAAGCAAAACTATACTATAAAATACAGTATATCGGTCACAGGTGAAGTGCACGTGCACATATTGAGCCCTATATTGTGTACATTTATGGTTGCTATGGTGATGATGTACAAAGTGTTCCTTTATATTCAAAATGGCCAATTGGTGAATGCCCTAAACTGAACACTAAAATGCAGATGTTTTCTATAAATCTATTAGTTTAAGCACTGGTAGAAAAAGAATAATGAATTATTCAGTAAGATAGCACTATGGCTTTTTTAAATAAAAATAATGTAATAATATATAACTTTAAACAGAAACCACTTACATTTTTTTTTTTTTTTCACAATTTACTTCCAAGCAAGTCCACAGCAGGAGTGACTGAGAGCCCAAGTTTGCACACCCATAAGACGACAGAGTTTAATTACATTTCAAGGATACACCCAATTTCAACAGGGATTACTGAGCATCATAGCGTTCCAACAAAAATAAATGGGCATCTCTAAAATATCTTACAGGGATTCTGTAGTGTTAGGAATACAACTCTGTATTCCAAACACTATAGTGTCCTCTGAAAACCCCCTCCCTCGCACCCACCACTCTACTGGCATGTAAAGGGTTTATAAACCTTCAGTCCCTTACCCGATTACAGCGCACATGACCCTCAGCGCAGGGTCGGCAGTCTGACTCCTCCAACGTCATCCAATGGAGGGGCTAATGCGCATGAGCAGTGTAACAAAATCCCACATTGCTTGCAGTAGTTATGGTGATTTTTCTCACAGTGGTTATGGTGTGGATCACAGTACTAGCATTGTATTCCAACCAAGAACACGCTCCTAGACTCTGGTTACCCTGGGACTATGGCCTCTGGAGTGCATTACCTGTTAAATACTCAATTTCCGCATCTTGGATGTCGACCCTTTATCTCTGCTGGAAAGAATCTGTTATTTTAAAACCGGTGTGACCAACTGCCATTTTCCACTGGCTTTTCTTGTGAAAAAACTGCCCTGTTCCTCTGGCTTATGGAGAAGCCTGCTTGCCAGCTGTATCATTTCTAGCTCTCTCCAGCTACCCTGCTACACCTTCTGGAAGGAGAGCCCCAGCTATACCCTCCTGGAGGAGGGAGCCCCGCTCTACCCACTCTACAGGACCTTGAGTTGGAGCTCTGCCGTGGTCTTCAGTACTGGGAAGGAGGACGCCCAGACGGTAGATATCCTACTCCATAGGGGTAACCGTCACAAGCAGAGAGCGTTATGAGCACATTAGGCCCTCCCCATAGGAAAGCATTGTCTCAATGCTTTCCTTTGGGGATTCCACTGACGCTGGATGTACTCATGCAGAGTGTGAGGACGTCCAGCATCATTTAGACAACCTGGAGTCCATTAACATCCAGGAAGTGCCTCTAGGCACTGTCTGATTGACAGCCACAGGGGGCAGTCTTGGTCCTGCAATGAAATTCTCTAAAACTGCAATGATTTACATTCCAGGACTAAGTGGGACAGTGACACTGTGTCCAGAACACTTGGTGGTCTGAAGTGGTTTGGGTGACTATAGTGTCTCTTTAATACTGTTACTGTTTCTTGAGTAGCCTAATCTTGTGGTGTGTGTAACAGTCTTTAACCCCTTAAGGACACATGACATGTGTGACATGTCATGATTCCCTTTTATTCCAGATGTTTTGTCCTTAAGGGGTTAAGTTAAATCATTTATCAATATTTTTTGTCTCACTGAGCAATGTGCCAAGAAGAGAAGTAATGGGGAATATATTGGTGCTCTCTATGTAATTATTAAATATAAAAAAGGATTTTGTAAAGGGCCTAGGTAATTAATCAACTGTCTTTGTTTGGCAATTTTTAAGATGAGACATTATTTTACTGAAATGAATCGTTCTAGCTGAAGAATAAATCATCGGCTTAGATGTAACACTGCTTGAAAAGAAAAAAAATAAATCTCACAAAATGACATTTCTGTTTCAAATGTAACTCAAAATTCATTCTTATAACTTAAACTGGAGACATGTTTTAGTAAGTGTTGAATGAGCATTATGCCATTATGCTGTAGCAGACTGTTAAAGTGACACTACTGTGCCCAAACACAGAATAAATAAAATCAATGTTTAGTAGATATACCCCAAATGAAAACAAGCATGTATTTAATTATGCATTTTTTTCATTGGGCATTTACATAAAACAGATTGCAAAACCTGCAGATCCCTTGTCTGCTGTCTTTGCACATCTTCACCTTCTTGTCCAATCACAGGCTTCCCAATGCAGCTCCATGATATTTTTTTGCAAGGCAGGTGCTCTGTGCAATTGCAGAGTTTAGCTCCATTGAGCTAGCCACACTAGGAAGTAACAAGACCTGCTGTCTGCTTGAAAGTCACTTTCAAGCACTGTAGCCAGCCGAATTGATAAAATTTTACATTTTTATTGAAATATGCACTTTTTGTAAATTGAAAAAAAGAGGACACACATAAGCATTTCAGCAAGCTCTGGGGGTCTGGAGTGTCCTTTTAAACAGGGTAAAGTGGAAAATCCAAAAGAGCACCACTAAATTAATCTAATTGGATTGGAAAAAATAAAAAAATATTTAAAAATGTCTTTGTATTCTTCTGCTCTCTCCAACCATCAGGACTAGTGTCTGGTGACATAAATTCCATCCAACAAGAATTCAAGGAGCATACCTTGAATACAGCCTACATGCACCCGAAAGAATAATGCCGTGACAGATGGTGCTATGACAGGCAAAATTATGAAAGCAACACCATCATAACATAATTGACTTCAAAATAATGGCTTCAGACAAACTGCTAAAAATACAGTATCTGATGTTCCACTGCCAAAAGAACTCTTTACAGTTTTTATAAGGTAGAACACCTTGTCTAGCTTCTCTCCTTAGAAACGGAGCCCTTTCATCATTTACACAACACAATGAGCACTTAATTCAAGCATAGAATGCTATACCACTAAGAGACCAACCTAGAACAATGCCATTAGATGATACAGAACCACCACAGGTGAAGATCCCATTCTTATTAAGGTAGACATCTTTTTTTTATATATATTTTGAGCCGCACAATAATCATTAGGTGCAAAGGAAATTTGAGACGTTGATATCTAGCACTAAATTGGGTCACTTTCATCCAGACCAACACATCAATAGTGAGAAAAGTTGAAATGATCGGTAAATTTCAGGGATGCTCAAAACTGATAGCCAGGAGGGCTTCCTAGTCCACTCTGCTTGAACAATCATTCAAATGGAAGGAAAGAGCTTCCGAAGAGATGCATTATTCAGTGCTTTCCTATTAGTGGCATTCTATTGGATGATCGCTGCATTTGATTAGTAGACACAGGAAAGGGGAGAGTGTCATCATTGACAGTCTCTCTGGGATGCGTGCATCTCACTGTAATAATATTGTGATCATTTTATACGTGTGCACTTTTTTATTATATTATATTTTCACTAGTTGACTAGAAACACTTAGTAATCTTCCCTATTGAGTAGTCCACATTTTAGACTTAGAACTTTCATTGCTGGGGCTGATTGAAGACCAACAGTGAGAAGCTGGGATCTAACAAAATACATTCTGAAATCCCAGCAATAAGGTTGTAATTATTTGAGGATCAAACATTGTTACAATCAAATTGTCTTTCTCAAGATACCCCCACATAATTATTATGATTAGAATCTTACCTGCATTGTCAGTGCTCCTTCCAAACAAGGGGGCAGATTCTCTAAATGTCTATTTTACTTGCAATTCTGAAACCGTACTGTTCTGTTTTACTTGTCTCTCTAAAAACCATTATTTTCAACTATAGCTATTCTCACTATCTAAATATATCTTGTTAATAACCTGTCTGGGACATATTGCCCAACTTTTTTCTGTAATCTCTCATTTTCACTTTTAGGTTCTCCTTCTACCTATAATCTCACTTCTAGGTTTCCCTGTTACCTTATGCCTACCTGGGACATATTGCCTAAATCTCTTTTTCAGTTCTCCCCTTTTCTCTCACCTTCCTCTAAGTTCCTTCTTCCTCTTTTTGGCTTGCTAGGTATACTGCATTGTGTGTAACTATGTCAAACGTTAATAAAAAAAAAAAGAACCAAACGTTAACCCTGGCAATCATCTCTTACCTGACCTGCTTGAGACCATGACACCAATACACTTTATTCTAAATTAACTCCATCAATTCATTTTCTTGCTAAAGTGTACTCAAGAAATCAGACATGTCTTTAATTTTGGTATTTTGGTATTTTGCTTTCAAATTTGAATTTCACTGAGTTTCTGACAATTTAAACTTTAATGAATAACCCTGATACTTTAAAAGGTAGTGTCCAATCTATGCCTTAGCCATAACACCAGTAGAGGCCAGGCTATAGGTGGCCAGGGATCCTTATTTAGTGCTAAAATGCTTAAAAACACTGAATGAAAGGACAGTGCCAAAGGGCTCCACGAACTATATGTAACATATTCCTCCTCACCTTGCGGTATGTGCACCCAGCGGCCGTGCGTCTGTACAAATGACACTTGCAACATGTTAATGGACACGTACGTTTTGGGGTCAAAGGCCGTTCTTGGCCAATCAGAAATGCAAAGCACTTATTTAAGCTCAAACTTACTTTTCCCCATTGCCCTGTCATGGTTTCCCTAGTGGTTGTCCGAGAGTGTGTTCCTGAGCGTTTATTTCTGGTATTTGACTTTGGCTTCCTTTTGACTTCCCTGTATTCTAGTATTCCTGACTTCTGGCTTTCCCTTATCGTTGTGTCTCATTCTGTACCCCCCGACCTCGGCAAGTATCCTGACTATTCTTTGGTGCTTTAAGTCCAACCATTCTAAGGCCCGGTAATACGTTACCTTTTAGTCCTAGGTGTGACACAATTCTACGTGCTGGATCAATTAGTAATCCTGACACTATACTCAATTCAATCAGTGGTGTATCCTGGTTTTGTGCTGCCCTAGGCAGGACAAAACCCAGGCGCACACCCCCCCCCCCTCCTCACCCAGCCCTTCCCCCCGCCCCGCCTTCTAAATACACACACACACATTCACTGACAGATACGCATACACTAGCTAACAAAAACACACACTCACTAACAGACACACAACCCACTCACAGGCAAACACACACACACTTAAAGATAAAAACATACTCACTAACAGACACACACACTCACACTAACAGGCAAACACACACACACTGACACACACACACACTAACAGACACACTCACTCACTAGCAGACACACACACTCACTAGCAGACACACACACTCACTAGCAGACACACACACTCACACTAACAGGCAAACACACACACAGTCAGAGACACACACGGACACACACTAACAGACACAGACACACACACTAACAGACACACTCACTCACTAGCAGACACATACACACTTACTTACAGACACATACACACACACACTCACTAACAGACACACACACACACAGTCAGAGACACACACAGTCAGACACACACAGTGTCTAGTCATTAGACTTGTGCACAGCAAAAAAATGTGGTTCTTCAGAATCAATTTGTCCCCCCCAAAAAATTTAGTTCACGTGGTCTTAAATTCGTTCCTAGGCCATTTCGTTTAAGAGGAATTTTATCCATGCGATCGTTTTAGGAAAAACAATTCGGACAAACTGAAAAGGTGGAAATGTACCAATATAAATATTATCTGTATATTTTGTGGTACATTGATAGGCCTTAAACTTACCATGCTTCAGTCTGTTCCTCTTCTCTTCCTCACTCCTAATGTGTTCTACTTTTCTGCTTTTCAATTTTCTTTTCCTAAAATACACAAGTTAAAGTAGGGACTACTTTGCCTTATATATTTTTCATCCACTTGACAAAACTTGGAAAAAGGCAGAGCTACTTGTGTCAAGTTTTGTCACTTTCCCCAGTCACAAGACAATGTATATGGAGGCTCCTGTTGTGTCACTGGATCCTCCATAGACCTTAGTGTTGTATGTTTGTGCATGCGAAAGTGTACAGCAATAACGTTGGCTCCTGGCAGAAGAAGTACCAGGATCTGAAGAGGATCCAATTGATGCAGATGGTGGTGACCGCGAGGGTCAGATTCAGGTAAGTAAAACTTACCTTTACCTGCACGACATGGCCACTGAACCTCAACAGGCAAATTCACCATTTGCAAAAGCCCCAGAAGGTAACACACACTTTAATCTATGAATAAAACCAACATTTAGTAGCTTTCCTCTAACCATCAATCAACTTTTTTCCCATCAATTATCTCCTTATTTGGTGTCACAGACGGAACTCCGAGTCACGAATCAAACTAAATGGCTTGTCCATTATTTATTCATGATTCCATTGTTTAATGATGTGGTCATATGGCAATTCAGAGGAATGGAATTTGGATGATCCTTCAATCGCCCATAATTCAGACCGATCGTAATTCTTTTAAAACCGAATGCACTAGTCTACAATTCACTACTGCAGCACAGTTCAGGATATTTACCCATAGAGCAGAGCTGATCTGCATTCCACTCGAAAACCTGACAGATCTACATTAGAGCTTATGCGCTCATCCATTGTAATTGTTACCATGTTTATTAAATTGCATAATTACATTCAGTTGATAGGTAACCGGGTAGAAAACAGACACAATTTATTTGAAAAGCTTTTCATTTACAGCTTCTATGAGCACAATTATTTAAAGCTTTTAGCATGAAACACATTTATCATTTCAATCTGATCAAAAATGAAAAGGGGATTTTGCGGAATTATTCCTAACATGCATAATAACAAAATGGCAAGCAGAATGGTCTACCAATTACCAGTTACCAATTGATCTTAATATTGTAAGAAGACCTTGAATATTCATAGAAACATACATCTAATATTCAGGGAATATAATTGCAGCTCTCATGCTTCCTTGCAGTTATTCAGAGGCTTAGTGGGAATTGCAGATAGCCAGCTGTAAAACCTGGACTATCACTTAAATTGATATGTTGGGGAATTATGTACCTCCATAGAACTAGAGGTGTATATAGGAACACCTATTGTGCTTTGTAGGTTTTTTTTTCATTACTCCAGCATGGTGTTTAACTAAAATGTGAATTGAAGGAAATTAAAGGTGAATTTGAAAATGTAGGCCTAGAAAGTTGACCTGACAAAAATCTGCTGGCCTTTATTAAAATTCACTTTAAATTCTTACTTTAGTAAATAATGTTTTAACCTTAGTAAATAATGTTTAATATGTTTGGAGTTTTATTTCATGGTGAATTAAAAAAAAAAAAAAAAAAAAACTTTTGAAAATGTACACACTCTCTGTGGTAAATGTTTTGCCGTATCTCCCATTCACACTTTGGGGGACATCCAAAAGCAGTCAAAATGTGCCATTTTTCCTGTAAACTAATCACAATGTCAAAGACAATGAAGACAAAGAAAAAAAAAATGTTTAATTCGCTGAACATGTTTTTAGATCTTGCAAGGTTTCATATTTATGCATGTAAGAAATGTGCCGATATATTTTAGTGAAATAAAGAAATTCTGCTGGTGGAACTGTTGTGTGTGTGGTAAAACCTATTTTGTGATTCCTTTTCTGTACTCTCTTCCATTTTACAATCATTTTATTTGTGAAGGAGGCTGGAAAATGAGGCAATAACTTGAAATCTGAAGAAAGGACATTTTACCTACAGCAGAGAACAGGGCTTTTAAGTGTATGAACACATAGGTTGTGGAATTATTTGCCTAAGGAGTTTATCAGAATCTGGATTAGAAAATGTCTGTGATTGTGGGTGTGCGTCTATGATTAAGTAGTGTTTGTGTGTAGGTCTGTGGTTACAAGTGTGTCTGTGATTGTGTGTGCGCGTCTGTGATTAAGTAGTGTTTGTGCATAGGTCTGTGGTTACATGTGTGTCTGTGATTGTGTGAGGGATTTTATGTATTTCTGTGATTATTTGTGTGTGTGTCTGTATATTTGTGGTTATAATTGTAAAACACATGACTCATGCAATTGATGAGCAGGTTTGATTTGTGATTCAGAGTTCTGCTCTGGATCGAAAAAAAGATTAACAAAAAAAGATCAATGATAGCTAGTGGACCGCCACTAAATGTTGATTTTGTTCATAATCCATTAAGAAAACCAATAGAATGGGGGAAAAAAGAAGCAGTAAATATAAATATACATTGATTTATTATATATTAAATACATTTCCTGGCCATATCCATGGCAGCACAACAATGGGTAGCTCCTCCCTATCCTTAATTAAACAGGAACTAATTAAAATTAAGGGTATAAGTACCCCCCTATATCAGTCTTTTTGTTTCTTTCCTATCCCTTTAGGACAACTAGTCATTTCAGGACTAAAAAATATTTTTCTTTGTGGCTTACCTGAGGGTCTTCTGTCCCCCCCTCATATATCAGTCTTTTTGTTTCTTTCCTATCCCTTTAGGACAACTAGTCATTTCAGGACTAAAAAATATTTTTCTTTGTGGCTTACCTGAGGGTCTTCTGTCCCCATAGGAGTTCAGCTTCTCTTCCTTGGGAAGTCTTCAGTATACGGCCCTGTTCAAAAGTGTCCCCCAGAAGATACCCCTTTGGTGACCAGTCATTTAACTTGCAGTGACCCTAGTGGTAGCAAGAGAAAAATGCCAAATACAATGGATTCCCTGCAGTGACCAAGCAGTAGCAGGAAGTGGCAAGAAGAAATCCTCATCATGGACTGCATACAATTATTTCTTTAAATATCTGGCATCTCACTGATAGATGTGTGTGTGTGTGTGTATATATATATGTATACATGTGGATGCCAGAAACCCCCTTCTACCGCTTTACTACTTTCCCATTTATTTCCAGGACGAAGACAGGCAGAGAGAGATGTAAGGTATGTTTTTTCTTACCATTATTTTATTCCCTGGTCTAGAGTTATTGTTTATGCATTTCCCAACTTTTTCGCCGAATATTTTGGGCTCTAGGAGTCATTTTCGGCAGCACCCAAGTTATGAGAGCCGCCATCTTGCTCGGCGTCCGGTCGGACATACTGCGCAATTTTTTCCGAATTGAAATTTTATACTGCTTTGGTATATTCATTTCCATTCCTTTATCTATAGCAATTCTCAAGTTGCTAATAATGGAGAAAGAAGGATCATTCTCATCAGACTTAGATGCATCCTTTCATAATCAAAGGTCACACATCAAGGGTTATAGGTAAACCACTCATTTTTATATCACTTCATCTGTGTATCTGTATGTCTGTGTATCCGTATTTTTGTCAGTGTTTATATCACTTCGTCTGTGTATCTGTATGTCTGTCAGAGTTTATGTCTATGTATCTGCTTGTGTGTACCTGTATGTCACTGTATCTGTATGTTTACCTGTGTGTCTGTGTATCTGTATATGGGTAACTTTGTGTGTCAGTGTGTGTATCTGTGTGTCTGTATGTTTGTCTGTGGAATTGTATGTATGTTGGTGTTTGTATATATTTGTCTGTGGATCTGTAGGTGGGTTTGTATCTATTTGTCTGTGTATCTGTATGTGTGTCAGTGTTTGTGTCTGTGTAGCTGCATGTGTGTCAGTGTATGTCTGTGTATCTGTGTGTTTCTATGTATCTACATGTGTGTCAGTGTGTCTGTGTATCTGTATTTGTGTATCTGTGTATTTGTATGTGTGTCAGTATGAGAATCAGGGTGTCTGCATGTGTGTCACTGTGTGGCTGCGTGTCTGTGAATCTGCATGTGTGAGCCAGTGTGCCTTTGTATCTGTATTTGTGTATCTGTGTATTTGTATGTGTGTCAGTATGTGATTCTGCATGGTTGCATGTGTGTCAGTGTGTGTACCTGTGTGCCTATGTATCTGCATGTGTGTATGTGTGTATGTGCACATGTGTCAGTGTGCATACATCTCAGAATCCCTCCAACACTACACACAAATACACCCCTGCATTCAAATGCCAATGCTACATACAAACACACCCCTACATTCACTCACACATACTCCATACAAAACATGTTTATATTTTAATATTCAAACACACAAATACTGCCCAGTGCTAAATACAACACTGCAAGCATGGACAAATGGTACATCTCCAGCTGGCAAAGCATTTTGGGAGTTGTACGACCTTCTGGTTACCCTTGCACCAGGGCCCTCTCCACATTAGATCCACCACAGTAAGAGCCAATCATTCAAAATGTATTATAGGAAATATTTTATAGGTTTTAATGTTCATTGCAATAAGGTTTTTTTGAATGCTTTAATGTATGGCCAGGAATAATAGGTTCGGTGTCTTTTGCTTGTCTCTAGTTACCTAATTTTTCTTATACAGCAGCACCCACATTGTAGAATACCTCTTAAAAGAACACTCAAAGCAGAATGCTGTAGTGGTTATAGTGCTAGGCGTACCCTAGAGTCTATTCCAATATACCTATATGTACAGCTCCTTTACTTACAAGACAAATTGGTAAGATCACTTGAATAATTTGACTGGATAATAATAATAATAATTATTATTATTATTTATAAAGCGCCAAGGTTTCTAGGTCTCTAGAATAGTATACAATGAAGGGTAAGTTTTCGGATGACATAGTTGTAGTTGAGGAAGCAAGGTGGGTTACCAACATGCAGGGAGGGAAAGCAGAGCATAAGGGCCTTGATGGGACATACTTGTGTATTTGTGAGGATAGGTAGGAGCAGAGCTATGTAGAGATTCATAAGCAAGTACAGCCTTTTCAATTGAGCCCTATATGTTATAGGAAGCCGTTGTAGCGATTGGCAGAGGATAGAGACGTGGGAGGTGCGAGTGGACAGGAAAATTAGCCTAGTTGCTGCATTCATTATAGACTGTAATGGGGCAAACTGAGAACATGTAAGATCTCTGAGAAGAGAATTGCAGTAGTTAAAGGGATACTGTAGTGCCAGGAATACAAAGCTGTATTCTTGGCACAATCGATCCCTCTGCCACTCCCCTCCCTTGCACCCCTTCCCCCTCCCTGGTAAATAAAGGGGTACAAACGTTATATTTACTTACCTTATCCCACCACCAATGTCCGCCTCCTCCTCCGTCCCACGACAAGCATGTGCGCATTAGACCTTTCCATAGGAAAGCATTAAATCAATGCTTTCCTATGGTAAAACATATGATGATGGAGGTCCTCGTGCAGAACGTGAGGACGTCCAGCATCAGATAATGGACCAAAAGTCCGTTAGGATTCCGGAAGCCTTTTAGTGGCTATCTAGTAGACAGCCACTGAGGGCAGACTTAGTGCTGCAATGTAAACATTGTAGTTCTCTGGAACTGCAATGTTTAACATTGCAGCACTAGATGCAAAAGGGACACAGCACCCCGACCACTTCAATGAGCTGAAGTGGTCTGGGTGCCTACAGTGTCCCTTTAAGGCGAGAGAGGACAGCAGCATGAACCAGCAACTCAGCCGCACTCGTGTTAAATAGCGTTGGATGCGCACTACGTTTTTCAGATGGAAGCGGCAGGATTTGGTGATTGACTGGACATGAGGGGTGAGGTTGGAGTCAAAGAGTACACCTAGGCAGTGAGCCTGCGATGTAGAGCTGATGGTAGTGCCACAGACACGGGATTTATCCAAACTGTACATTGACAATATTTGTATAAGTCCAGTATATACCCTTGATATGTCATTGTACCATTTTCTTTACTTCATTCTTTTGGTAGGAAAATAAATGTAAAATATAAAAATAAAAACATAATTGGCTCTTGCATAAAAAAGAAAAAAATGACTGCTACAAGTTGTTTACCTAGACAGCATAATAGTTCATTCAAAATTGTAAACATTTCAAATACCGGTAGATGAAAAGTATATATAAAAAAAGAAAAATTGTAACTATAGATAGCAAAATATCTGTGATTTACTATGCAAGATGAATGTTTCTCTTTTGCAATGGGGCACTAATTCACTTATGCGTAGTTCACTTCCACTAATATTAATAATCCAACATTTCTAATCATCGGACCACCTTCAGAAATTTTTCACAGAGCTCAGTTAGGGATAACTAAAATTTCCCTTGCAAACCCCTCCCCCCCCCCCCCCCCCCCCAAAAAAAAAAAATCATAGAAAATGTTTTCCTACACATCTGCCACTAACATGTTCATTACAGACACCATTTTGTAAATTAACCTGAGGGGACCTGCTCCTTATTATTTTGCACATCTTTGTTGGGTTAGGAGTTAGTTACAATGCATGTAATGCCTGTATATCATAAACTCTCTAATATATATTGAGAGGGACAGTGTAGCATGGAATTTAATGGTTTTCTATGGTGAAGTTTGGATGCATGTGGGGCAATGGACCATACATCCTTAAAGATGTCATGGGAGGAGGTGGACAGGTGAGCAGCGCTAGGGAAGTCTTGGCACTAAAAAAGGTGAGTAAAACCTTTTTTGTAATTTTATTGGGAACAGGGGAGTACTAAAATAGATATTTTAGCGTTTGGAATACAGGTTTGTATTTCTAATGCTATAGTATTTCTTTAAATGCAATGCCTAGTGCCTGATACAATCCAACCTAAATCTATCTTTTACATCATTAGATAAGATAGAAATAACACAATTATATGAATCTCAAATGCTTTAACATTCTGCACAATGTTACTTCATGCCGTAGCTAAAGTGTGTTTTGTGTTGCTATGGTTACTTGCAAATGTTTTTCACGGGTGTAGTAGGAGGAATCTATAAACACTCTTTGTTGAAGCATCAGGTAGAGGACATGCTATAATTATAGGTAGAAGAGAATAGTGAGTGGTTCCTTTAATAGCATTTTCATTTAAGTTACATTTTTAAGTTGTTAAATATTAACATATTTTTCTTTTATCTTTAAAATCCTAACATGTGAGTTTTGTCTGGACTGAAGATTACATTTATAGATAGTTAATTGATCTGAATCACGCATATATAGTTTCTGGAGAATGTTAGCCTTTTTATTGCCTGGATACAAAAATTGCTAATATCAGCTAAATTAAAATGGCTAATTTAAAAGAAATGTGTCAAAGTAAAATAACTTGATTAGTGGAAAACACCCCCACATTTTTAAAAAAAAATAAAAATATAACTTTGCAGGCTGCACAGCATGAACATTAAGACAATAAAAAACCCACTTGTTTTGCATCCTCTTTGGTTATAATGGAGTTTGGAGAACCTGTTAATTCTTTATTTGGCCCTAAACACTACTGTTTATTAGTGTATGTTAGGTGGAAGCTACTGTAGCTGCTTTTAGACCGATTTTAAAATCAGATAAAACATTTACCTCAATTATTTGTACTTTGTTAATAGCATGGGTCAGCTATAAGTCATAATTTCTCACCCACCAAATCCTATTGTTTTTCACTCACATTCTTTAAAAAAGCAGTTAAAATGTTTTTTTTTGTTGGTCAACCTTATAGTGTTGATTATCTAGTTAAGAATACTTTTTGCCACAAGTGATTCTATTTAACAGCTGTTACAACCTCTGGCACTCCAGTTGTGGACTTCATCTCTCCTGATGCTCTGTCAGTGTTATACCGTGTTTCCCCGAAAATAAGACATACCCATAAAATAGGCTGTAGCAGGATTTGTAAGCATTTGCGCAATATAAGCCATACCCCGAAAATAAGACATAGTGATAGGCGTGGCTATGCAGCATACCGGCGTGGAGCGGTAAAGAAGACGTGCAGTCCTTCTCATCTGCCCCATCGTGACAGCTGCTATCCCGGAGGTGACCGGAGAGGTGCGGGCAGCCCCATCAACAAGGTCGACTCCCCCTGTCAGGTCCCGGTCGTTCTGTGCGTGCTGCAAGCTGAGGCATAGAGGGAGAATTAGAAAGTGAAAGTAAAAATCTCCTCAGTGAAGGGAGGAGCAGGACGCTCTGCTTTAGGTATTGTGTGTCCTCAGGGGGAAGAAGTAAAGCTGTGGCTGCCGTTTTACTCAGCACTGTGGGTCTCTCTCCCCCAGCATCAACCAGCAACAGTCTGTGGGTTTCCCTCACCCCCCACAAATACAAATTTAAGACATCCCCTGAAAATAAGCCATAGTGTGTATTCTTGAGGAAAAATAAATATAAGACAGTGTCTTATTTTCGGGGAAACACAGTAATTGCATTGTGAGATGTATTCCACAATATCTGAAGTGCTGACGGTTGGGTAGGAAGAGATAGGTATTCATTTAAAACCATAATAAATTCCATATGAACATACCTTAAAGTAACACTGAAACCAAGTTAAAAAAAAAAAATATCTGGAATTTAAATTTCCACAAATCTGCTTTATACGGCATTTCTAGCAGAAATGCTGTATGTCCATGGCCTACTCCCTTTGATGTTTGATGTTGCTGACTACTAAATCAGTCTGAGATAGTCAATGCCATAGTCATTTGTTTGGTATTTGTGTTTTAAACAACAGAAAGAAACAGAAAAGAGCAGCCACGCTTTGAAAAAAGGCACACTTAAGCCAGAATTGTCCTGAGGGCTGACAAACTTTAAGACAGGCACAATGTACGGCATACAGAGCCAAACCAAAATCTTGCAGGTCTGGGTGGTTCTTACTCACAGGTTATGTAGAACACAGCCATAAGAAAATGATTGACAGCACTTTTCATTCAAAGGAATCTCGATGTGCATGGCAAGCGCTGTGCAGAACGTAAAAACGTGCGCAGGAAAGCAATGAAGAAAGACGAAATAAAGCACAGAAAAATAAACTAAACAGAATACAGTCCACTTTCACTTCTGGGTGACTCAAACGTATTCTATAGCTGACTAATGTCTTTTTTTTGTTTGCATGTTTCCTTTCTCAAAAGTTGAAATAATGCAATTATTTCAGTATGTTGCATAATTGATATTTTGCTTTCGGCAGATACAAATTACTATTTTAATTGGAAATGAGGACCAGAGGGAAGGAACCTATTTACAGCAGAATTGTGCAGTATGTTTGGTGACTTTTTGCAGTAAATCTTATCTTGACTTTAAAATTTACATGCCATAGTAAAGTAGATATAAACCATGATATATTTTAATGCAAAAACTTTTGTACTTCCAATGGCAAACCTATATTTTAGCCTGTTGTTGAACAAGGGATACAATCCATGAGCCTGGCATAAATTGTGTAATGTTCCAACCCTTGCCACCTGCAAAGGATGAGAAAAATAACTGGTATCCACATTGGTTGTGTAACGGAACGGCGTGCACCCCGACCGGGTAACTTCCGTTGAGGGATGCTCCTAGTGCTTCCCGAGGACTTCAAGCACTCCGCCAGACACCATAACCACTGTAGACTCCCACGAACCGCCGCAGCTTGGTTGGGGTCTCGTCGTCTACACCCACTCTGGACCCAAGACCAGGGTCCAGCTTCCAGTAGGTCGACCTCTCCGAATTCCAGAGAGCAGGAACAGTTACACGCTGTTAGCAGAGCTTAGTGATTATACCCTGGGGAGTATAGTGATTATAGCAATCCCCAGAGTGTAGTTCTCCAATCCCCCAAACATGAGCCGAAACTAATTGGCACCAAAGGACTTTCTTTTATGCAGGTTTTACATATACAGTCCCGCCCACAGGGTTTTGTAGAACAACCAATAAAACACGTACATTACAGTAAGACACTCCCAGCAATTACACACAAACCCTCTCCTCTGCCTGTGATATAATTACTGAACACAATGGGTTAAAGTAATTATCACAGGCAGGAAAATACACTTTTTACAAATGTACTGTAACTTTAAAAATATGCATCATATTCACATAAATACATATTCAAACTCAGCATACTTTAAATATAAACATAACCACAAATCAGACAATTCCACCCAGTAGTTCAAAAGTTAGCTGGAAGTCCTTCATGACCGACCGCAAGCACATTTTCATGCCCAAAACAGTTCCATAGATTTGGGCTGCGCGGTCGGTCAATTTCACACTGAAAAAATGACAATGCAATGCAATTGGCACAGTATAGCAGTACATTCAAACTGCCGAACGGGACTTAGTCAGCGGTGTTCGTTGAAATGTGCAGCTGATTTCAGTTCCATGAATTTGGCTGCACACACCGCTGACCGCGTGCGAATGAACAAAGATGGCCGCCACCACGAGTTCGTTTGTGCGAAAGGCGGCCCCCCAGCGGTCGGCAATTTACCTACAGAAGGCTCCCAGCCTGGGAGGTAAATTGATGGCACACTTCCACTTCTGGGTGGTCCGCCTGTGTGGTACTTGGTTCAGTAAGCTCCATTTACTGAACCAAGTGGGTGAAAGCCATAGACAAAGGATTTTAAAGGTCTGGGAACATAGTCTTAAAGGGGCATTGTCACACAAAGTCTCAATATGTCCCCAGACGGTTCTTAAAGGGCCAGCACGGTCCAATACAAGTCCATAAGCCACAATGCAGTTCTTAAAGGGCCAGCAGCAGCACAATAGAAATCCATTAGCCCCAATACTGTTTTTAAAGTGCCCAATCCCCCAGGGGCTGTACACCCCCGGGCCATAGTCATAAGGTAGGAGGCTGGGAATCAGGCTCCTCCAAAAGCCAGGGGCAAAGGGCAGTGGGTCACGTAAACAGCCAGTGACAAAAGACAGTTTGTCACAGGTTGCATGTCACTGTTTGGGAAGATCCCAAACTCTGGTTCTACTCAATTTGTGTCACAATCTGAATTTTATTAAACATTCTAAGAATGGAAAGAATTACAAACCAAAATGTTCAGAGTTTATTGGACCTACAATTTCCTTTCCTGTTCTTAGTGTTTTATGATTGTGATGACCTGGTATATAGCTTTATATATCATTGTTATCTTTTATATAACAGTCTTGGGGCAGGAGACGGATCTGGCACCAGGGTGCTGCACCCATATAACTTTGTTAGATCAGATGTGACACTTAGAGGACACTGTTCTAAAGCTCCAACTCTTGTCCAGTATTGAGAAATTAATTTGTATACTGTCCCAAGAGAAGAATTTTTTGTTTCGATGTCCCAGTGAACGAAACTGGAACTGTACAAATGGGCAAGTCCATTACTTCATCTGAAGCATAGGAAAAGATACGCTTGTGACTGTAATGTAATGAAACATACTTGGAAAATTATATTCCTGGGAGATCAGTGTAAACTAATTTTATGTCAAATAAATACTTAGAATAAATTGCACAATGTCTCATTAAATATGTGCTTTCTTATTATTATGGCTATTCTTATATTAATAATGAGCCTATGCTAAGCTCTCAGAGATAGCGCCTTTAGGTTCTTGGGGCCATCCAGCATCCACTAGAATTGCTTATGCTGAAACAGTCTTCTGACAAGTATCCTCAACTCATATTAATCTGAGCCAACCTGGATGCTCTATCACAAGAACACCTAAAGGTTCTTTGTTTCCAAAGCACAACCTCTAAAAAGCTTCTAATGAAGATATTGGTGGACATATAAATCTCTGAATATTTTAATTCAAAAATTACAAAATAAAGAGTGCCTAAAATACTAAAACGTATTTCACCTGTAATCAATTGGCTTCCTAGGTTGGTAATAAACACATGGCATAAAGCAAACATATATATACATACCACATAAATAAAATGCCCATTAAAACCCTTTTAATTGGGAATCCATTTCCTGTGTGGAGTCACGTGAAAATGTTTACACTAATGCCAACATGAACCAACATTTGCAAAGACACCACAAGTGTGTATTACTGATGGAAGAAACAGAAAAAATAAAAGATTGGGGAGGTTGCAGGCCCACTCGTACTGTACCTGACTCTGTGCAATCAACTACCACCATCGGTACCTCCTCCACTTCATGTTCCAGCCCACTCTTGAACATTTTGAAGGATTTCATGCCACGGGCATGTCAAACCAGAAGGCTAACATTCACACACCTAATTTTCTAGCTGATCTCTTTAGGGGAAGCTTCCTTTTTCAATGAAATAAGGGGAGCCCATTAGGCAGCTGATACAGACCATTGCTCCACAATATATATTTTCCCTCACAATTCAATTTCAGCAGGAAGATAGCCCCATCACTGTACCATTCCTTTGTGCTACTATTGAAGGCTGTAGATCAGTGGGCGCAATTCATCACAGATTTTGAAGTGCTCCTATTGGACAGCAGGCTTTCATCTCCCTGATTGCACACCGAGGGCAGCCCCACCCATTCATTTTAATGACCAATGTAATGAATTTTATAGGTACATCAGAAGACAAAAATTTAAAGGAAAATGCATCCTCATTATTGAATTTTTTGTAAAGTTTTTGGTTCAGTCAGGCTACTTATCCTGAGCACCCTTTCAAATGATGCGTCGTTGTGGCATATTTTCTAGCCTAAAGAGCTTTGCCTTTCAAAGTGTTCTGCAAGCTAGAGATACTAAGACCATTCTAATTGGTCTAGTTGAGCAGTTCCAATGCTTTTCTGACAAGGATCCTAGTTATGAATATAGCATTAGATTGGCAATGCATGCCTCATCTTTAAAATTACCCAAGTGACCCATTCTTCAACTGCTATATAACATATAGCAAATCATTCTAGAAAACATCTTTTATTAGACTTTTTCAAGTGCAAAAAGTGTCTCTATTGCATACAGAAATTCAGTGTTCATACAGTTATATGAGAGCATTTGCCTGGTGAATATAACATACTCATTTTAACCGTTGGGGACCTACAGAAATAGCAAGAGGGCTCAATATGGTTCCTGACCAAGGTTTACAAGCCACAAATCTATTTAATAGCAGTCTGGGCTGAATTTACACTATCTTGCAGACACACAGTCTATGTGTAAATCCTGGACTGAACATCTGCATTATGAAGTGACACTATATTAATATGCATTGTATAGGGATATTCTACTGATTGATTGTGTGAGGTACCTTTTATATCAAACAAAAAATGGGAAAATATCAAATGAGAAATCCCTCTTAGATATAAAGAAAATTATTGGTTGAAAAATTAGACTTACAACTTATAACCACAGACGAGGAGGATGATAACTATATAGACCCTAAAAGTTAGCAATAGGTATGTATGTGAAGGGTAAACCAACCAGCTTTATTGGTTTTACCAAAATGTTTTACCCATACCTAGTGCCATTTGTAAAAGCATAGAAAAGTCTATTGCTTCTGGTCCTAGTAATATATTCAGGCAAATAGTCTCTCAAATTACTAATATATATATCCTTCTCACTTCTCACAGTGAGAATCGCGGAAGCGCCTCTAGTGGCTGTCAGTGAGACAGCCACTACAGACTGGATTAACCCTCAGTGTAAACATAGCAGTTTCTCTGAGACTGCTATGTTTTCAGCTGCAGGGTTAAAACTAGAGGGACCTGGCACCCAGACCACTTCATTGAGTTGAAGTGGTCTGGGTGCCTACAGTGGTCCTTTAACTAGGGAATTATTTTATTCAACAATCCACATATTTATAACTTACTTTATAGCATGATATGAGAAGTCTTTGATAGAAGACAACTGCATTAAACACACCTCTGGCACAGTCAGAATAACCACAAAAAGGAGGCCTTTTGATTTTTAACTCTATCTCCATTAAAAATGGACTGAACTTCACAGTCTTTTACAATGCATGTTTTATGAATCACGGATCCTAAAAACATTTTTTTAAATATTACTTATATTGTAAACCAGCATGTATTATTATCCTAATGATCTCTAAGGTTATTAAAGTTATTTGGGGCTCTTTAAATTGTGTTGTAACTATGCCAAATTGCTCTGTACGTGTTCATTTTCTGGTGAACTGATACATTTACATTTGAATAAGCATTGTTTTAATAATTCGGTCCACAGTTTGATGTGGATATCTACTGTTTGATTGCACTTAGAATATGATCCCTTCTATACGAGATCCTGATTTATTTATATTTAAGTTGATTTTATCCTTTATATATGTCATTTTTAATGTCTTCCGGCTGATTTCAAACTCATGTCTCTTCATTTAGTGTTTTTTTAAATAAATTGTATTTAACATGTTAAAATCTTATGCCTTAGAGGACAGACACCATGGTTTACATAGGTTGTTTTCATTGAGCAAACATCAAATATTATTATTATTAATGCCATTTATATAGCGCCAACAGATTCCGTAGTGCTTAAAATATTATAAGAGGGGGGATTTAGCTATAAATAGGACAATTACAAGAAAACTTACAGGAACGATAAGTTGAAGAGGACCCTGCTCAAACAAGCTTACAGTCTATAGGAGGTGGGGTGTAAAACACAATAGGACAGAAAAAAACATCAAAATAGGTTTGAGAAGCAGCTGGAGGAGAGAGTAGAGTGCTGCCCTTTAAGAGAGAGCATGAGACAGGTATGTGAGGTAGAGGTAGGTTACTCTGGGAGGCCATAAGCTTTCCTGTAGAGATGGATTTTAAGGCTTAAAAGATAAGGCTTAAAAGATTGAAGACTAGGGGAGATTCTAATGGCAGTAGGTAGACTATTCCATAGGAAGGGAGCCACCCGCAAGAAGTCCTGCAAGCATGAAATAGCCGGACGGCAGAGCGGAGAGACCGAGAAGGGGCATACCTATGGATCTGTGAAGAGATATAAGAGGGGCTAGAATTGCTGTATAGGTATGGGTTAGCACTTTGAATTGACTCCTATAGGATACAGGAAGCCAATAAAAGGACTGACAGAGGAGTGAGGTGTTAGAGAACCGATTAGAGAGGAAAATCAGTCTGGCGGCAGCATTCATTACAGACTGTAGCATGGCAATACGGTTTTTGGGAAGACCAGTTAGGAGAGGGTTACAATAATCCATGCAGAAAGTTACTAGAGCATGGACAAGCTCTTTAGTAGCATCTTGCATAAGAAAGGGCCGAATGCTGGCTTTGTTTTTAAGATGGAATCTACAGGATTTGGTAACATGCTGGATGTGAGGCTCAAAGGTGAGGCCAGAGTCAAATATGACACGAAGACAGCGCGCTTGCAAGGATGGACTGATGTGGATACTAGAGAGCGAAAGAGGAGAATCAGCATTAGGAGGAGGAAAGACAATGAGTTCAGTTTTAGAGAGATTTAGTTTTAGAAAGCGGGAGGACATCCAGCCAGAGATGGAGGAAAGGCAAGTAATGACACATTGCAGGACAGTAGGGGAGAGGTTCAGGGTGGAGAGATATAACTGGGTGTCATCAACGTACAGTTGGTAGTGGAATCCAAATAAGACAATATGTTTGCCAAGAGAGGCAGTATAAAGAGAAAATAGAAGGGGGCCAAGGACAGAGCCTTGGGGGACTACAACTGAGACAGGGCGAAGGGATGAGGTATCATTAGAAAAGGAGACACTGAATGAGCGTTGGGAGAGATTAGAGGAAAACCGCGAGAGGACAAAGTCACAGAGACCGAGTAATTGAAGAGTTTGGAGAAGGAGAGCATGCTCAACTGTGTCAAAAGCAGCAAAGAAGTCAAGAAGAATTAGTATGAAGTAGTGGCTTTGGATTTAGCTGTGATTAGGTCATTAGTAATTTTAATAAGAACAGTCTCAGTAAAGTGGAGGGGGCGGAAACCAGATTAAAGAGGGTCAAGGAAAGAGTTGGAATTGAGGAAGTGAGACATACGTGTAAAGGCAAGTCTTTCCAGAAGCTTTGAGGGAAAGGGGAGCAGGGATATGGGATGATAGTTAAAGGGGGTGGACGAGTCAAAATACATGTTTTTTTTTATTACAGTAGCATGTTTAAGGTCAGCAGGGACAATGCCTGAAGAGAGAGCAGTTTAAGACGTGTGTTAAGGAAGGCACTAGTCAAGGGGAGAGAGATCTGATAAGGTGAGAAGGGACAGGATCATGTGGGCAAGTGGTGGGGTGAGAGGAAAGGAGAAGAGCAGCCACCTCTTGTTCAGTAGCAGGGGAGAAAGTCTGAAGGGTAGGAAAGGCACAATCTATGTGTGGTTGAGAAAGGCAGGTGGGGAGAATTATTTGCTTAAATGTTCAATCTTGTCGGTAAAGTACCATGCAAAGCTCTCAGCTGTAAGGTTAGTTTGAGGGGTGGCCACAGCAGGGCAAAGAATAGAGTTAAAGTTGTCAAAGAGACACCTGGGATTGTGGGAGCATGAACTAATGAGAGAGGAAAAGTATGACTGTTTGGCGAGGGCAAGGGCTGCGCTGTATGAAAAAATATGTATCGGGGGGCGTGGCCTGACGCCGGAGCTGAGCAGCCGCATGTTAGAGTAGCTCCCGGCGGTGAAACCGAAAACGAGCAGAAAATAAGCGGTACACAGAGCAAACCAATCTAAACAGCTAGGAGACAGACACCACAATGTCCCAGCGCCAAAAAACCAAGTCTGGGAAGACAGAACGTGCCTCATTTTTCCTGGCAAAGAATGCGGCCTCCAAGCTCAGAGAAGAACTGGAGCCTGCGCAAGATGGCGGCGGACACAGCAAGCGGGAGCACTCCCTCTCACCACAAGCGTCCCCAACTCGGGAGCCAGAAGAACAACTTATCACGATGGAGGGAATTCGTGCACTCATGGCAGAATTCTCAGAATCCTTACAACATAACATACAAAAGCAGATTCAGTCCCTGGCGACTGAACTCCGCAAAGATATACAAGAAATTGGTAACCGCACATCTCAAATTGAAACCAAGATGGACGAATACGCTGGAGCACACAACAGCCTAGCAGACAAACTCCAAGAAATGGAGGAAACTCTGGAAACGCAGAGACTGAAAATAGCAGATATGGAGGACAGATCCAGGAGGAACAACCTTAGGTTTCGGGGAATCCCGGAGACGGTACAAAACGCTAACCTGAACGATTACCTCCTAGACATGTTCCACGAACTCACGCCCGAAATTCATCCAGACCAACTCATCATTGACAGGGCCCACAGACTACGCAGGCCGAAACACCTTCCACCGACAGCGGCGAGAGATGTGATTGCGAGGATTCACTTTTTCCATGCAAAAGAAAGGATTATAAAGGCCAGCAGAAATGCAGACCTACCGGGAAAATATGGGACCATTAAAATCTTCGCGGACCTATCGGCGGACACCCTGCACTTCAGAAAATCTATGTCGGGTATAACCTCTATCTTGAGAGAACAAAGCATAATCTACCGCTGGGGATACCCGGCCAAACTGCTGATCTCCTATCAAGATGGAATACACGCCGTTAACAACGCTACGCAAGGACTCCAGAGATTGAAGGATTGGGGTCTCCCAATCCCGACAACGGCCCCAACCCATGCGACTACTGTTTCGCGGATGTCACCGGAATGGGCGACTCGCTAATTTCATCGTTCCTGCTCATCGACACGTAACTATGAACCACACACTACACATATTACACTAATGACTGTTCCAGTTAGTTCTATACGGGCTGCCACGTTCGCCCAGTTCCAGGGACAATGAGAACCCAACAGAGACATTCTTATGGACACTACTAACTGTATTGAAGGCAGCGACTTCGCTGGCTGGACTCCGGCACTGCCCAATTAGCATTCATACATAACCGCGACAATATACTCTGCAAAGTAATGTTTCAAGTTTTACTAGTAGTACAGTTGTGAACCATGACATGTTTATTGGTTGTACCATAGTTAAGATGCAAATGCTCGAGGTTTTACGGTGATTGACACTACACAATAGTCAGTGTTACCACCACCCCCCCCACACCTCGCGCCTGCCCACCAGGCGACGAGTTACGGCACCTCTCCTGGGAGCCGATTTGGGTACGAGACCCACAGGTTAACCCCTACTTCCCCTGTCCCCCCCCAAAACCCACAAACCTTCCAAAAACCCATATACCTTTTTCGTGTACCGAGACAAGATTTCATTTGCATGTGCTGAAGCCCCAAGATGTTAAACAAGTACACCCACCAAGTGACTTACAGAGACTAAACCCAGCGTCCACTACCCCAGTATCACCCTAGTATGAAAGTGTTGACATACAATGTTAAGGGACTTAATTCCCCGGGCAAACGTAGATTATTGTTACAAGAACTGAAGGACCAGTCGGTAGATATTGCCTGTATACAAGAGACGCATTTCAAAAAACAAAAAACCCCTGAAATCTTCACTAAACTATTCCCGAACCAATATCACGCCCTTTCAGAAAACAAATCGAAAGGTACCTCCATACTAATACACAAGGATGTGGCATTCCAAGAACAAACTTGCTCCATTGATCCCCAGGGTAGATATATTATACTAGTAGGCCTTTTCAACAACGTACAATATACCCTTGTGTCCGTTTACTTCCCTAACACAGGGGCGGAACGCTACCTTAAACAGCTCCTGGTAGAAATCGACAAACACAAACAGGGAGGTCTGGTATTGAGTGGGGACTTTAATTTCTTTACATCTCCTGAATTAGACACTTCGGCCCACCCCAAGGAGGTGAGGAAAAAAACCATGCTGGCTGCAGGTAAAACTTTAGGAAAACTATTGGCGAGGCACAACCTGTATGATAGCTGGAGAGTACTACATCCAAACGAGAGAGACTACTCTTTCCACTCGACGGTGCATAACACGTATACCCGTATAGACACCTTCTATGTTGATCAACCCACCTTAGCACAGGTCTCGGCCTGTACCATTGGAGACATCACTTGGTCCGATCACAGCCCAATCTATTTGAAATTGCACGATTCCTTTCAATTTAAGGGTAGGGGTCAGTGGAGACTAAATGAATCTTTGTTACATGACCAACCATTCGTAGACCAGATGAGGGCAGACCTCACTGAATTTTTCCACACCAATGCGACCAAGGATGTTTCAGATACGACGGTGTGGTCGGCACACAAGGCAGTAGTACGGGGCTTATTTATTAGGCGTGCATCTTACCTTAAGAAACACAGGCAAAAGACACTAATAGATTGTCAGAAACAATTAGCAATCCTCAACTCACTCAACAAACAGTCCCCCTCCCCAACCCTGGCGACCAAAATCCAAACCTTGTCCGACCAACTCATGGACCTACAAGCAGAAAAGACAGCATATTTCCTCCACAAAATGAAGGCAACCTCTTACCACCACAGCGGAAAGGCCACCAAATACTTAGCTAACAGACTAAGAGACAGAATAACAGCCTCTAAAATAGCACACCTCCTAGGCCCAAATAATAAAAAGATTCTGAACCCACCGGATATCACCCAAGAATTCGCAAATTATTATGCGGGGCTTTACAACCTGAAAGACCAACCGGGAATCATTGCCCGGGATGTCAAGACCATTAACGAATACCTGACCCATCTCCCCCTCCCCTCTATTACACAACACCAACTTGACGCTCTGGTTAAGCCTATCACCCTAGATGAAGTGCTGCGCACCATAAACCAACTCCCAACAGGGAAATCCCCGGGGGCAGATGGCCTATCTAATGCATACTATAAAAAATTTGCAGGGATATTAGGACCGTGGCTAGTAAAGATATTCCAGACCACGACAACTACTGGCGAGCTCCCCCCGGAAATGCTACTAGCAACAATAGTTACCCTACCCAAACCAGGTAAAACCCCAGATCAATGCAAAAATTTTAGACCCATCTCACTCCTAAACACGGATGCCAAAATTTACGCAAAGATACTGGCCTCCAGACTAGGACCAATCTTACCATCACTCATACATGATGACCAGACTGGGTTTGTGCTGGGTAGACAAGGACTGGACAACACCCGAAAATTATCCCTCACTCTAGAGAGAATGAGGAGGTCAGGCCCAGGCGGCCTGCTATTAGCATTAGACGCAGAAAAGGCATTCGACCGTCTGAGGTGGCCATTTCTCCGACAGGTATTAGAGAGATACGGTCTCCCACCCCAATTCATTAAACAAATATTCGCACTCTACTCCCATCCCGCGGCCCAAGTACTCCAAGCGGGATTTATGTCGCAACCATTCCAAATTACAAACGGCACACGTCAGGGATGCCCGTTGTCCCCCTTACTCTACGTACTGGCCTTAGAACCCTTACTTACCGCAATTAGAACCCACCCGGAGATCACAGGAGTTGATTGGCATGATCGCCAAATACGGATAGGGGCATTTGCGGATGACATTCTGCTATACGTCTCTAGACCAGAAAGCTCCCTACCATATATCATGAAAATCATTAAGGACTATGGAGAGCTGTCCTATTACTCCCTTAATACCACCAAGACACAAGCGATGGGTCTCCGCCTAGACACACAAACGATCTCCAACTTACGCAAACAATACCAATTTGAATGGAGAAAGAACAACATAAAATACCTAGGCCTTACATTTACTAAAAACATAGCAGATATGTTCCCCTCTAATTATAACAGGGTGTGGAGGGAATGCACAGAAGTGCTCAGGGGCTGGGACAGACTCTTCCTGACATGGTCGGACCGCATAACGGCGATAAAAATGTCTATCCTACCCAAACTGCAATATGTCTTTAGGAACCTCCCCATGCGAGCGCCACAAGCATATTTCAAGGACATACAAGCTAAACTGACGCAATTCATTTGGGGAAAAGGCCGAGCTAGAATCTCCCAAAAGGTATTGATGGCCCCGATTAAACAGGGTGGGATGGCGTTCCCCCATGTCAAGTCATATCACCAAGCAGCAGTACTCACCTCCCTGCTGACCCACATTAATAAGGAGTCTCAACCTCAATGGGTGCAAATGGAATCAGACTCAATAGAACCCTTTCAAATCTCCAACTTACTTTGGCTGAACAAAAAATCTAGACCTAAAACACCAGACATACCTGCACAACTGGCCCTTGCCCTCCACACTTGGGATTTGCACAGATCAAAACTCGACACTGGGCAACCCATCTCTTTGGCAACTCCCCTAGAAGCCATAACATACTGCATACCGACATTTCACGCCAAACCATGGATTGCTAATGGGGTCACCCACCTATCGCAGATGTGTAAAGAGGGCAAATTGCTTGATTTCACTAACCTAAGCTCAGAGTATAATATCCCGAACACATCACATTACTCTTATGTACAACTCCAATCTTTCCTCAACAAACAACCCAAAGAAAAACCCCAAAAAAGTCACACACAAGGACCGAATGTCCTCTCCATTTGGGAAAAAATTGGTATTGCAGGAAAACCCCCAACTAAGTTTAAACCACTTTCAGAATGTTACAAACTCCTACAACAATACCAACCTTTCCACAGTTCGACCCAAGCCAAACAATGGGAATCGGACCTGAATCTAAACATCCCTGAAAGCAGATGGCGGCACATCACCTCGTCGGTGAGGAAATTGATCAAATCCGCCCCACTACTAGAACAACACCAGAAAACATTATACAGGTGGTACATGGTCCCGACACGGTTACATAAAATATACCCGAACACAACCCAATCATGTTGGCGATGTGACCGAGAACAGGGCACGGTCTTGCACATCTGGTGGAGATGCACACGGTTAGCCAGGTTCTGGAAAGAAGTTCATAAACTTATAGCAGAGGTCACGGCCGTAGTCATAGACTTTGAACCCGCAACCTGCCTATTACTAGATTTCCCCGAAACTCTACCCCCCACAACAAAGAAGCTGATATACCACATGCTACTGACTGCACAAAAACTAATAGCTAGAACATGGAAATCTACCACACCCCCTTTGATTCCACACCTCGTCCAAGAACTAGACAAACAGATGTCCTACGAAACACAGTTTGGTAAACTTTCTCCCCAATCACGTCATGCCCAAGGGGCATGGGAAAAATGGCGCAAATGGAGAGGGGTTAGCTCACCCAAACAGGGAAGTACTAAGTTAGACGTAGTCTAAGACGAGACACAAGACACTTACACGCAGAAGTACTGAACCAGTCCGCTACACTCACCAAAACAAACCAATAGGCAAAATTTTGTAGGGAGAGTGGAGTATTTCCCGAGAGAATAGAAGTGAGACAAAGAAAGGCATGGGGATAATAGCAGGCTGCGATGAATGGGTAGACAGGCTCCAGCGAGTAGACTGTGTAGAAGGTGTACAAGGTAGCACCGAAGTTCTCAATTCCTCAGTATGTACGAAATATGTATATGTTATGATAAAGGTATAAACCATTGTATTGTGTTGTATCAACCCCCTCCCCCCCCCCTCTTCCCTTCTGTACCCTCCCCCATCCCATTTGGTTGGAAAAATCAATAAAATACAAATTACAAAAAAAAAAAAAATATGTATCTATAATGGAGAAAGTCTGACTGGGTACGAGACTTCCTCCAGGAGCATTTAGCACAACGGGAGCATCTTTGCAGGTAGTGTGTTGATTTAGTATGCACGGCTGGGGGCGTGTCCTCCTCGAGGTGCATGTTTGGAGCGGGGCTGCAGCGTTCATGCAGAGGTGAGGGTAGTGTTATATGTGGAAATGGCCCATGAGGGACAGGAGAGGGAAGGGATGGATAGGAGTTGTGAATCAATATCAGCTGACAGCTGCTGGAGGTCAATAGACTTAAGGTTCCTCCTTAGGAGTTGAGGGGGGTTAGGCTTAGGTTGTTGGGTGAGGGGGTACTCGAGAGCAAATGATAAGAGGTGGTGGTCAGAGAGAGGATATGGAATGTTGGAGATATTAGATACCGTACATGCATAAGAGAAAATTAGGTTGAGGGTATTGCCAGCTACATGGGTGGGAAAATTATCACTTTATCAACCATGATCAGGGACATCTATGTCATGTAGTACTTGGTAAATATGCAGCTCTCATACAAATGGTGTATACACAGTAACAGAGAGAAAGGTTATGGTTGAATCACTGTGTTTCATCTGACCCAGTTGTACTGCTCCCTTATTTTACTGCCCTGTGCTAGTTACATAAAAACTCACTAATGACTGATAAAGGCTGTCAAATCAATCTGGTCTGCCTTGTGTTTCTGACATCATATGATCGACTTTCTTAAATTCCTTTTGGGTGCAATGGTGTGTAAAGCATAGTGATCTTTAAAAATATATATTTTAACATAACAATTAGGTGGAGGTGTGTCTGAATGAGACATCAAATAATTGTTCATATCAAAAGAAATATAATGTTTAATGCTTGTAATGAATGCAATATATGAGTATCGCACTGGTATCAGGACCATTATCTACTTCAATAATTGCAGATAGATTATTAATCCTTCTGTAATCAATGAATTACATTTGAGGCATTTTTATGAGTTTCTCATCTACAGACTTTAACATGCACGATGCAAATCTATTTTATCACACAAAATATATAATTTAATCATTATTTTAAAAAATCCCCAAAATGACGATACAGAATATTGTAAGAATCACACCATTTAATGTATCTGAATGCAAGGAAAATAAATATTGTTTCACAGTAATTGAACCTATGCATACATATTATAAATTATCTACCATTTCAATAATTTCATTATATTGCCTCCGTATGTTCGAAAGCTATGTTTTAAACCACTTATGAGCAACATTTTAAACTTTAATATTTATGAGTTAATCACAGCAAATCTTTTAACTGAAGACCTTGCATTACATAACTGTACGCTGACTGTTGGTAACCACATAGATATCAGTGCCAATTAATGGCCTAAAAATGAGCAGAAATAAAAGTAACATGCATCTTTGCCAATTAGCATCTCCAACCCACGTGTATGATTAAAAACATTACAAATGAAACCGGTCAAAAATGAAAGAGCACATAGCCTTACTAAAGCATAATATACGCATTACAAAAGCTTAAAAATAACAAAAAAACTAAAATTTTCATTGAATAACAAAATGTGAAGTATTATCTGATATTTTGAATTAAAATGTCTATGAAGCTAAGCCTATTGGCCACCATTAATTTAAAACACTCAAAAATAATTTTAGCATCCTTATAAAAATGTTAACTATTATTAAACATATGCACACATTTTAATTGCAATTCTGTTTTGCTTGTTTTTAACCTATAAAATAAAAAACATGAAAATGGATTAAATAAAGAGAATATTTATTAAAGACTACTTTTATTCTTACCAGATAGAAGTTCTCCAGGCTCTATTAGAATCCAATCAAATGTATTTGTCAGTTAGCACACAGCGTGACCAAGTCCCAAGGGCTAATATGCTGTAAACGACGTTCAAGAGAGATTTCAATCTCATCTCTATTGTGACGCCATTATCGTGTTTTATGTAATTTTCAGTTCAAAGGCTCCTTTATACTTTAGGAATAAAGAGATGGGGGGTTGATTGGGATAACATTGCTTCTGACAGATAACCTGACAACAACTAATATGATTTCTTAAAAGAAAAAGTAAAATACAAATGTAAACTAAAAAAAATATTGAGTTTGGAGGAAAGATACTTCTGTGAAAATCAAATAAGATGTTGCCAGTTTAAGCAAGTGTTTATAGGACAGAGCACATGTTCAATGTACAAAAGAAATACATCTGACAGGCGGCTTTTTCAAAGGGGGAACAGGATATACAAATTAGAGTGACTTAATGCTATGGCTACCACATTGCTTTGTGTTTTCTCTCTCTCTCATGTTCTAATACATATTAAGGCGGTGATTACTTATTATCAAAGGAGCCAGTTATTGAATCTGTTCTCACCATGCATAATGGTATATGACATGTTAGCTTTTTAGTAGATTAGAATATATACAGTGTATCACAAAAGTGAGTACGCCCTCACATTTTTGTAAATATTTTATTATATATTTTCATGTGACAACACTGAAGAAATGACACTCTGCTACAATGTAAAGTAGTAAGTGTACAGCCTGTATAACAGTGTAAATTTGCTGTCCCCTCAAAATAACTCCACACACAGCCATTAATGTCCAAACCGTTGGCAACAAAAGTGAGTACACCCCTAAGTGGAAATGTATAAATTGGGCCCAATTAGCCATTTTCCCTCCCCGGTGTCATGTGATTCTTTAGTGTTACAAGGTCTCAGGTGTGAATGGGGAGCAGGTGTGTTAAATTTGGTGTTATCGCTCTCACACTCTCTCATACTGGTCACTGGAAGTTCAACATGGCACCTCAGGGCAAAGAACTCTCTGAGGATCTGAAAAAAATAATTGTTGCTCTACATAAAGATGGCCTAGGCTATAAGAAGATTGCCAAGACCCTAAAACTGAGCTGCATCATGGTGGACAAGACCATACAGCTGTTTCACAGGACAGGTTCCACTCAGAACAGGCCTCACCATGGTTGACCAAAGAAGTTGAGTGCGCATGCTCAGCATCATATCCAGAGGTTGTCTTTGGGAAATAGACGTATGAGTGCTACCAGCATTGCTGCAGAGGTTGAAGGGGTCGGGGGTCAACCTGTCAGTGCTCAGACCATACGCCGCAAAATGCATCAAATTGATCTGCATAGCTGTCGTCCCAGAAGGAAGACTCTTCTAAAGGCAATGCACAAGAAAGCCCGTAAATAGTTTGCTGAAGACAAGCAGACTAAGGACATGACTTACTGGAAGAATGTCCTGTGGTTTTTCCCATCTAGCTGAAACAGAAAAACATATGATTTTAAAAATTACTTCATCGTGATTGGTGGATTTTATTCCTTTTATTCCCCACTCCCACTACATTATTATGGGAGGATATGTACCGTTACCGTTACCCTTTCTAAACCCATGGTAATGTGCAGCTTGTGTATGTGTAATTTGCTCTTGCGCTAAGTGTTTGAATTAGTTTATAATGTTTATGTTATATATTTTAAGGATTGCCTGTTGTACCAAAGGTTTGTGTCTGTACATGTTTGTCTTTGAAATGTTATTGGGCCACATTAATTACCATACAGCAGCAATCATACATTTTTCCAACTTTAATGTTGACGATTTAGATAGAAGCAAAATTTAAAGTAATACTTTAATTGTTTCCAATAGTATGACCATTTGCAACAAGTAGGGTTTATGTTAAAATTGTTAAATAACACCATTACACCATTTACTAAACTATGAAATATAGCAAACAGGCTAAATAGAACAAAATAGTTTCAACTGAACCACTTTCTGTGAAAACGAAACTTTATTTTTGGGACCACCAAAATTCAGCCATAATGAAAATGATTGTAGGGGATGTGATTGTGAAGGGTGCATGTAGGAGAATGAATGTGTGTTTATGTCCAGCCTTTTAAACACATTGTGTGGTGATAACAACCGAATGCTGACTGCATTGGCAATTCTCATACTTACTAAAGCATTCTGGTGGTGTGTTTTTTGTTTGTTTTGTTTTTTGCCAACTACTTGACAGTGAAGGGGTTAACAGAAATGATCTGATCTATAAAAAGAAGTCTGTTGGAATTAAAAAGCTACAAATAAAAATAACTTGATTTCTGCAAAAACACTTTCTTCCTATCATCTGTTTACATACTCACTGTGCCCAATTTAGTTTGATCATGTCAGATTTCGTTACATCACATAAGTAAATCTGAATTATGGAAGCAGTCTTCTGTGGAGGAGCATCAATTTTCAAAACTGACTTTCAAAATATGGGAAGAAAGTACATATTATGTAGGACAGATTGTATTAATTCTGTTGGATTTTTATTTGTAATGTTTTTGAAATTTGATTTCATGAACTAACAGATATAAACTAGTCTTGACATGGAACCCTCAAATTCTGATAAAATGAATGGTTTGCTGATCTTGCGGTCTTCTAGTGACATTGGGGAAATGAAAAGGACACATTACACAAAACTATCTCCAGATTTTGATACATACATCTTTCTCTTTGTAATATCTTTCTGTAAGGATTTATTGGTATTTAAAGCAAGCTTCCCAACTGTCTCAACTTTGTCAGGACAGTCCCGCTTTTTGGGTAATATCCCGACTTTCCTGGTGTCCTACTTTTGGGGACACCAGGGAACTGTCCATCGTTAGATGTGATTGTGCTATATTTCCAGCACTAGGACCCTGAAGCAAGCGCTGAAACAGTGCTTCCTGCATGGTCTGTTCTCAGTGGGCTGGCCTGAAAGATGGACCCTTTGGGGTAGAGCCAGTGACACGATCGGGTAACTGGCCCAACCCCTTTGCCACCTCCAACCGACATCTCTATTCTCTGAATGCCAGAGTTGGGAGGTATGGTAAAGAACACACAACTTTAAAGGGATATTCTAAACATCAAAACTACTTAACTTAATGAAGCAGTTTTACTTAATTCACTACACACACTACACTTCTCTGTGACGTGCCACATAAATTCATCTCTTCATATATGGTTTGGTGTGTGAAATATATTGCTCTAGCTTTTTAAAGAGACATATATATATTTATATATTATAAACAGATATTGTGTTTTTATATTTCACTTTGAAATTAAACAATCATGCATTGCTCCTCCCAAGATTGGGATCTGGGTCTGCCCCCTTAGAGTGTCTATTTAAACATTAATTATCTTTGATGGACAGTCTTTGTGTCCGATCATGTCCTGTGTAGGAGGGGTGTCTCTATCACGGATCTTACCGTGACATCCAGACGAGGTCACCCCAGAAGTGCCCAACAGGGGATTTAAACCTGGGTGCTGTATGGTTCTAAGCCTGTGTTCCTGCCTCTGAACCACTCCAGTTCTTGGTTTGACCTGAAACTTAACCCTGCCATGTCTCCAGCAATGGGGGCTGTACTTAACCTGTGACTGCTCCTGTCAATCATGGTTCACCTGTATAGTATGCCTAATCAGCCAGGCATAAAACACTGCCTCTCTCTGAGGGCAGTGTCAGTTCATTGACTCTGGTTCCTGTGTTTGTATTTGTGATCCATTGTTCTCCAGTTGGCTTTTGACCTTGGCTTTCTTATGTTGTATCCTGACTACTGGCATCCCCTGACTTTGGCTTACCCTCGTTTATCCTGACTTCTGACACCCTCTGACTTTTGGCTTACCCTCGACGATTCTCCTGCTTGTGTCCTTACCTGTACTGCGACTTGGAGCAATATCATGCACAGCCCCCATGCACAGACTCACATGCCAGGTGAATTCTTACCTGACCACCTTGGCCTGTGTTTAATTGCAAGGGTGAGCATATATCTCTGCCTACTGGACACCCAACTAAGGTAAGCCGTTACAGTTTCAAGAACAAATTTAAGCATGTTTGCAGGTGCAAAGGTGGTAATTTTATTAATATAATGGGTGATATATTATGATGTTAAAAATGTATTGGGACAAAGGTTACACTGTATGTGAACACATATTTACTTATGCTCCAGGCTAGCCAAAATAATCAAATACCATATAGACTTTTTTTTTCCACTTCAACAGGCAAGAAAAAGAAATCATTGGCCTCCCAAGACCTTGCTGATTCTGTTGCTCGTAGAAAATAAGGTGATCTCACCATATTCTTCTTATACCGGGCAAGGCCAACATGCACGGGAAGCAAGACAATATGGCATCACCATGCATTGTATGCAAAGTCCAAGCAATCTACTTGTTCTTGAGACTCTGACCTTACCTACGACCTGATTGTAACCCCTTTACTTTTTGTTTGAAAAAATATTAGCATAGCATTTATTGAAGCAAGGGAAACACAGCTAGCACATATAATCATATAATAAAACAGCATTTTTGTGAATGGAACTTTACAGACAAACTTAAAAAGTATAACTATATACATTTTACTTATTCATACAAGATTAATACAAGATTAATACAAATATTTGGAAAATTAATGACAATATACAGTGTCCTTGATCTCACACAGGATCTAAAATGTTGTTATAAAATGTCTCACAGACAGTAGGTATAACAAAAGTAGATCACTAAAATTTGTCAAATAGCATCCTTATAGATATTTGTAAAGACTCTGAAGGCGTTACAGTATAGTTTACAAAGAATGGTAAAAAACAATTGTCTGAACTTCGGCATAATGCCCTCATAAGTAAATATAATTAAATCATATATTGGTAAAAAAAAAAAAGGTATTTTAAAGCTGCAATAGTAAGTTTATCACTCTCTGAACTACTAATGTAATGCTAGTGAAATGGTCCATTCGCTCCTCCCACCTTCCTGACTGTAGGAGTGATATGACCCACTGAAACTTTGCTTTACTCTTAGAAAGCAGGGGTTATCTGACTTTTCAGCACACATACAGGCATTAAAACAGTGAACAATGGCTTCTGGGAGAGAAATGTGTTCCTCTACAGACTGGTAAATAAAACTAGACTATAAATGATGGTTAATTTGACTTTCTGGCCTAAATTTCTTTTTGTAAAGTACATGAAAGTAAATGTGTTTCTACTTGATTCTGGAAGTGAAGGGATTAAGGACTTATTGCACAATTTACCATCTAAAGATACTATAGCTTCCATGCTGGTGGATTTGGAGCCCTCATTTCAGAATACGTTCTCTACTCTAACCTTTGAGATATGCCATATTTGCAATTATGTTGGCAACCTGGAGTAGAACAGAGAACATCTTTACTCCATGATGCAACAACTTGATCAGCAATTTCAAACATAAGACAAATGCATTGTAGATCAATATAGAAATTACTTTTAATTGTTCTAAACTTCTGTAGAAGTTACAAGAACTACCCATACGTATTCCTTCTCTCCTTCACTGAAGAGGATTGGATGAAAGTCTTTTCTACCATTTTTCGTGCATACTCTAGTGTTCCTCTGCAAGAAAATAATTACACACTGGTTTCTTGTTTTTATATTACACCTCTTGATATTCACAAGCTTTCGCTTGCACAATCTCCACTTTGTTTATAATACATTAAAAAAAGTGGGTACCTTGAACCACTTATGCTGATCTTTAGGTGGGCTGTTCAGAAGTTTGCTGGGTTAGTGTTGCCACTTGAACTGGAGGCTCTTTGATTCCACTGTTGACCTATTTCATTATCGGATTGTAAATATTCTTTGTTATTTTTGTTAACTGCAGCAAACGGCGTCATCACCTGTAAGTGGAAATCACTTATTCCATCCAAGAGAGATTGGTTTACAAAAATATTACTTAGCAGTCATTGGAGAAACTCTGCTGGTCATCAGAAAATGTTTTGGGACATCTATTCAGCAGTTTTTAACAGAATCTTTTAGCACTGGGAACCCAATCCGATAAACCAAAGAGCGCGAAAATGGTCGGTGTAAAATATAAACATAATATTTTCCTGACATTTGGTTAACAGATCAAGTAATAAAAAGTAACCAATAGAGAAAAACAGGGAGTAAAAAAAAATAAAAAATACAATTCTACATTTATGTATTGTATATAATATATAAAGATTGTTTTTTATAGCTCTTCCTTTTTTCATGCTAGTGCTCACTTCAATCTTTTTTTTTCTTCTCATCGATTATCTCTTCAAAATTCATAATCACAAACTAAAAAAGACATGCTCACGCAGTGCATTTTGGTTTGTTCATTTATGCACATAGCGGCTCGGTGTCCAGGATTTGACCCATGTATTGTTATTCTATGGTTTTCTATTACTCCACTCTTATACTATATTTATACCATCTTCTGTTATATTATGAGCAGTGACATATTTTGTTCACTTTGTACAATTTATTTCTTGAAAACAAAAAAAACTATTAAATAAAAATTGTCTCTAAAACTGACCTAAAAATGTAAAATATTAAATTACATTTTCACCAGGAGTAAAAGTTAAAATTTTCACCCAAGGGTCTTACCTTTCAACACCATCACATGGTGATATAATGGACCAAAGTGATTTTAATAGGTAAATTGTATAGCCTATTACTCTCTTTTTCAAATGCTATTGCCCTACCTCAGCAACCCCTTTATAGGAAGAGCATTTTGGATATGCAAGACAGGAAGAGGTTTTAATAAGAAGAGCAAAATTTACTTATAACTAGAGTAAATATTCAGAAACATTGACATGCCTATACATTTATGAATATTTCCTCCCTATCTTTCTTTCTTTGTGCATGTCTGAGTCTACACAGAATTAATACATATATTCCATGTTTGTATCAGTTGCAGAGATTCACGGTATCATGTGGATGATAGAACCTCTCCACACCTTTACAATATTCCATACCGTCTTGATTTTCAGAGATTTCATGGTCTGCCAGCAGTACAGAAGGGTTAAATGTTGTTTACAATGTACATTGCAGGGTTAAATACACCTCTATTGGCTGTCATCCTAACAGCCACTAGAGGTGCTTACTCCTCCAGAACCAAGTGAAGTTCAGTCTTGGAATCTAATGCTGCTCAACATGCATGGTGACGTCTTCGAAGATGGAGCAGGTGGCTGCAGTGGAGGCATCCCTGTGGCAGAACCAGCCTCACCACTGGGCATTGGAGAAGACTGATTGCCAGCCTCCTGCCCTGTGACTATGGCCCCATGTTGAAATGCTTGATTTTCCCCTGCAAAGACCTGAAAGCCAGGTCATTCGGTACTTTTCCTATGTGAGCAGTGTTACCGGGGATAGCTATGCCATGGAGCCCATTCGTATAACGAAAGACTATGTGGAAGACTATGGCTCCATGGCAATTGAACTGTATGTATGTGATCTGAGCGCCATTCAGTAATAATGTGTGCTCAGATCTAAGCTATCTGATATGTTGAATGTACCTGTTTTATGCAATAGCTGCACAGTTATATATTTTTTATGTATTTTATTGTATTTTACTACCATGTGGCTAATGGAGTTTTGCCTCTGTCCTTGGAGATAATTGGATTACTTCCAAATTATCTCCAGGATAGAAGACTCTGTGGAACTGGTTTTGGGCAGAAAAGCCATGCTTAATCTGGTCACAAAGGACGTCGATCTAACTTTTGACCCACTGGACCAATTTGTATGATTTCGATGTATGTTGTTATTTGGAGTATGCTGATTCTGAAAATGTAAGTTTTTTATGTGAATGTGATACATACTTTTAAAGTATGAATATTGTGTAAAACTGTGCATTTTCCTGCCTGTGATAATTATATTAACCCATTGTGTAAGGTAATTGTATCACAGGCAGAGGGGAGGATTTTGTGTGGGAGTGTCTGAGTGTATTGTACGTGTTTATTGGTTGTTTTACAAAACCCTGTGGGTGGTACTAATGTGTAAGAATGTGTATATAAGAACAATAAACTCACAGCTCTGTCAGTTCTACTTCACCCTCAATCTGAGTCCTGTCTCTTATTGGGGGAATCTGCTAAAATGGCTTGCTATGCTCTGCATATTCCCTTGCTATAATCACTGAGCTCTTGTAAGAGCTTGTTCCTGTCTTGCTCTCTGAAGGAGTCTACGGTGGTTATGGTGTCGGCTGGAGTGCTTGGAGCCCTCAGGAAGCGCTAGGAGCATCCTTCAACGGAGGTACCCAGTCGGGGTGACAGGTGATCCGTTACAATCCCTTCACTGGAAATAAGATAAATAATCTTTATTACACCACCATTTTTTTTTTTTTTTTTTTTTAAAGTGGGTGGACTGAAGGAAACCTATAATTCTGAAAAACTATTGTTATTTTTGGACTATAAACTCCATTTAAGGATACCTTCACCAACATAAATCTATTACTCTCCCGTCCATTTGCAAAATGGATTAGAGCACGTAAGGATGTGGTAAGTGAATTCACTAGCACTTACCCTGCTATACTATTTTCACTACCCTGCTATACAAAAAGTGACAGATGTGGGGTGAACTACCTTAACTACTTTCCCAGCCTCCATGCTTAATTGAGGTCCTGTAAACCCTCATTTGCTCTGTTTCGTGGGATAAGACATTCCATTGGCCATTCCTTAAAGACTTGCTGGGATCTGGCCTGGGTACCAAGATCATAAAAGAAAACTTCTTAACACACATTGTGTGCCCATTTCGGAGTTGTCATATAACTAGGTATTGATGGACACATGGACTAGTAGTAGTAACATGCATTCAAATGGATAATCTCCTTTTCATATGCTTTCTGGAGCAATGAAAATAAAAATTGTCACCCTCTCATATTTAAAGTCAGGTTTCATAACAATCTTATGTGATATTTTATATATTATATCATATGTATTATATGCATTTTAAATTGAAGCATTACTGCTTTTTTAAGCTCGGTATTGCCAATCTCAACTTGCATGGAACTCAGGGATGCAATACTTGTATTAGTAGAAAATAATAAAGCAAAAAAAAGCAAATAGGAGCAAGGCAGAAACAAGGTCAGACAATCCAAGAGGGCAAAATCCAGGCAGCAGAAGTTCAAACACGAATAGGCAGTCCAAGGTCATGTATACAGGATAACAGGAACACAGGTAATACAACAAGGTTGCACAGAACAACTGAGCAATGACAGCTTAGCTGTTCCAGGTTTAAATAGGGTGCCATACAAAAGGCACACCTACCTAACAAGCCTCCATAACACTCCATTGGTTTATGGGGCTGTCAATCTGCTGGGTGAACATGGAGGGGAGTATGGGCTTTAATTAAATCCATCAGTGCTGTCCAGCGGAGTGGAACGATCGTGCACATTTCTCAGGCATCTATCATTGCCTGGGAGACGCAATCAGAGTTCACGGGTCGCAGCCCGCCTCCTGCATTTGCGCGAGCGGCCGCGACTCGTGTACCTCCATCGGAGCAGCGAGGGAACGGAGATTGTGGAGGTAAGTCTTGACAGGTATCTCAAATTCTGGTACTCAAGATGTTGCTGGATTACAACTCCCATGATTACATGGCCATCTGTTACTGTTATATGGCCAAAGAATTCTGTGAGTTGTTGGCCATCAACATCTAAAGGGCAGAATCTTACATAGCTGCTTTAAGCCTTTGTGCTTATTCAGCACGATCTGCTTCACCTCAAAAATCTAATGCTTACAAATAATGTACCCATAGAGATATGTACCAATGCTTACTCAGTTCTCATTACCCCTGTGGCTGTGTACTTTTTGTTTGGGGAAATTGTGGGGGACTAAAGTGTGCCACTGAGTGTTTTTCTCTGACTTCTGCATAATGTATGAACAATTCATTGAAATGTAGAAGAAACCTTAACACACAAAGTGCAAGTGAGGTGAGGTATTTTAGTTGCTCTCTTAATAGGTGCGACTTCCCCAGTGTTTAAAAACCACTTAAAAAACACAAGATTAAAATATAAAACAAAAACAGATAGGGGCCTACTATACGTGGCTCTGCAGATTGTGAGTTGGCAATTGATACACTGTTTTAATCAGTTTTCCACCATGCAGTATTATGCTATGTGCTATTATCTTTGATATTTAGGTGGTGTACATATGAACTGAAGAACCAGTCTGTATAAGTATTCTTTGCCTTGATTTACTATTTTGGAGCGCCCCCTATCTGTTTTTGTTTTACAATTCATTGAAACAATGATGCTTTTTTTTTTTTTTACCACGTATGTGTCATTCGTACAGAACCCTAGACTTATAAAGGCAATCAGTAAATTCTATGGTTCATTAGGTTTTCTGCTCATATGTTCATTTAAACCAATGTATTTGTTATTACTCAATAAATCATTTGCACTGCATTTTGTACTGGTTTCCCATTTTGAGTACCTTAACATTTCATAGTTTTTTTTGTTTTGTTTTTTGTGTTTTTCATTTCTGTTTTCTTTACATTATATTTAAAGTCAGCCTTCAGGATTTCCAAAATGATTTCCTTTATTCTGCTCTCTGAGTATTTCTAATCAATATAATGGCCATTTCTGATCGTGCCCTCAATTACAATGTATAACAAACACTGGACAGAATTCCATTAAATCTTGAGTAAACATAATAAGCATAACAAAGAAACATTTTTATAGTCCGCACTGGAGCTATTGTTGAGGAAAAAAAGGAACCCAATGAGCAAATGTCCCACACTATGAACATTTGTGTGCACATTAGGTTATTATCCACTGATTGGTTAGGAAACCATTGGGTCCCTATCAAAAGAGCAGTTTAAAAAAGAGCTTTTGCTTGACATTATTGCACAGTCGTTATTCGGCATGTGCCAACCAATAACTTAATAACACACAGACACCAAGTTTTCTGTTGGAGTATAACGTCCACAGCTTTATTAATTAATATCAATATATAATTTAACAATTTAGGGTCATTGTCAACAGTACTCCTTTCGTTACGCTCTCTCCTGTATCATACCCCCGACAATGACCCTACCAAAATAAACATTAACATAACCAATAATATTTACATGTAACTCAACGGCCTACCAAGAGGCCCCACCTCCATTTGTCCAACTGCAGGGGTGTACCCAGACACCCCTACACCCCTTGGTTCGTAGCCACCGATGGGCTCGAACCTACCACCAAACTTTTAACTTCCGGCCTACTTTCGCCTAGACCTTGGCCTACCAATTTCTTAACCCACCAAACTTCCAGTTTAACCAAGACCTTTTCCCGCCGCTGTGACCAAACGGGAACAACTTACAAAACATAGGGTGGGTGGGAGGGACAATTTACAGGTAAGAAAGGCTCAAAATTAGAATGAACTTACCCCAAAATGGCCGCTATTTAACATCCCTTCTAATCCACGCCCCTTAGCACGAACCTTAGGACAACCCCTTGACCTAAACTTCACCTGCCTACTCCTGGCTCTGTCAAGGCCCACTTCTCCCTGCGTTGCTCCGTGGTTTCATGACATTATTGCACAGTCGTTATTCGGCATGTGCCAACCAATAACTTAATAACACACAGACACCAAGTTTTCTGTTGGAGTTTAACGTCCACAGCTTTATTAATTAATATCAATATATAATTTAACAATTTAGGGTCATTGTCAACAGTACTCCTTTCGTTACGCTCTCTCCTGTATCATACCCCCGACAATGACCCTACCAAAATAAACATTAACATAACCAATAATATTTACATGTAACTCAACGGCCTACCAAGAGGCCCCACCTCCATTTGTCCAACTGCAGGGGTGTACCCAGACACCCCTACACCCCTTGGTTCGTAGCCACCGATGGGCTCGAACCTACCACCAAACTTTTAACTTCCGGCCTACTTGCGCCTAGACCTTGGCCTACCAATTTCTTAACCCACCAAACTTCCAGTTTAACCAAGACCTTTTCCGCCACAGCACTTGCCTTGACCCCTTAAGGACATGTGCGACCCCCACCACACAGAAACAGGGCTTGTGCTATCCCATCTTACAAACCTAGATTAAAAAGGTCATAGCCCACATCAGACAAATGCACTCCGTCTGCCCGAAAATAACCAGGTAACCGTTCTTCCAATTCCCGATGCCGCACCACCACTCCTCCTAGCCTACGAATGAACACCGACATGGTCTTGTTCACCTTACCCCGGCATCGAGAAACTGCCTTCACATCCCTGGCGTATCTCCAGCATAAACGAGGTACCATCTCCGACCATACCACTTTCACGCCAGGGATAAGCCCCCTCAATTTATCCACATCCCGCTTCATCCATTGAACCAGATCCCGCTGGGGAATCAAGCCTAAATCGTTCCCACCCCCGTGAACTACCACCACATCCGTTAAGGCCCCTTCTGCTACCTTACGAAACAGCGCCGTACTCATGTGCTGCCAATCAAACCCCCGATAACCAAACCAGAATAATGCCACCCGGTCCACAGGAAAGCCCAGCTGCGTTCCGTCTCTTCTAACTGCGGCCCTCCTCCGTGCCCAGTAAATATACGAATGGCCGATTATCCACACTGTCCAACCTAAAAGAAAACATAACAGTGATGAAGCAGCACATACCCCCCAAAACACATCCAATTTCATCCCCCAACTCACACCAACCTATCCGGCCGTACATAAGAGCGAAAACGAAGTGATTCCCACCTCCCGATCCTTTTTATCCGCTCATCCCCTAAACCCAAGCGAGCCGCTTCGGTCGCTGCACCAATGCGGAATGAATGTGTACCAAACTGCATGGGCTCCAGACCCAATCTCTGCAATCCCAAACGGAAAACCCGCACAAACTGGAACCGAGACAGCGCCGTCCCGTCGGCATGTATGAAGAAACACCCGTTCCTTACTGGGCGGAGTACTAAAAACCCGCGCCCGCTTGTCACCGGACACAACCCTGACCCCGGCAATTCAAATAACGTCACCGTGAAACCTTTCCCGAAGACGTCCGTCTTCGATCGAACCAGCCGGATCATCACCCTGTCCCCACCAACCGTCACATCCTCCAGCCTAAGCCCGCCAACCCCTTTCTTGTTGGCACTAAGCAACTCACCAATCCGGAATGCCCCAAAAAAGGCCCACGAAAAGGCCACCGTAAACAACGTCACCTCGAACCCGGAAAAACAAATCTCAGGCAGTACGCCCAACAACCCTTGCAACACTGTAAACGAGACCGGCCGTCTCGTATCTTTCGTCTTTTTACCCTTCCTAAAACCCCGAACTGCCTGCCTCACTATAAAATGTTTCGTGACATCCGCCCATCCATTAAATTTAAACATAAACGCCAACGCCGACAAGTGCCTATCCACCATTGACGGCGACGCCTGCTCAGCGAACAACCGGCACAGTATCCATAACAGTACGTCCAGCCGAGCATCCTCAGAGCTCCCTGCCCCAACCTCCTGCATAGTATCCTCCCAAACCTGCCAAACCTTAACATAGGAAAACCATGTCCCAGGCGCCAGAGACTTCTTTACGTATTCCCCAAGCAGGACGTCCCGAGCTCCCACATCTCCGCAGGACAAGCCAGGCCCTCCTCCTCCGCCTCCGGCGCCGCCTCCCGAAAGCGCTCCCACTGCAAGCGAGACAGCGCGTCAGCAACAACATTGTCGAGTCCCGGGATATGCCGAGCACGAAACACAATATTACATGACATGCACAAGAGGACCAATTGCCGCAACAGCTGTACCACCGGCCAGGAGGAAGCAGATAAACCATTAATAGCCTGTACCACCGCCATGTTATCCGAATTGAACACAACCCTTTTATTGGCCAACTCCGAACCCCATAACGACACCACAACTGGGAAAAACTCCAAAAAGGCTAAGTTCCTAATTAATGGGCTCGCCTTCCATGCCTCCGGCCACTCCTCCGCGCACCATTTACCAGCCAGGTACGCCCCGAAGCCGACGCTACCCGATGCGTCCGTAAATAAACCCACATCCGCGGAGGATCCCACCGGATCCCGAAAAAACACTCTCCCATTAAACTCACTCAAAAACCTAGCCCAAACCCTTAAATCCTCTTTCATGTCCACCGAAACTCTGACATAATGCGACGGCTTTTTAACCCCACTCGTCGCCCGTGCCAACCGCCTGCAGAACACCCTCCCCATCGGAATGACCCGACACGCAAAGTTCAAGCTACCTATCAACGATTGAAGCTCGCGCAAGGTCACCTTCCTTGCCTTCTCAACCGTGTCCACCAGCCGCTGAAGGGCGTGTAGCTTGTCCCTTGGTAACCTACACTCTCTCTTCACCGAGTCGATCTCCAACCCCAAGAAGCTAAGGCACGTGGTGGGCCCCACCATCTTGTCCTCAGCCAACGGCACCCCAAATGTTTGCGCCACCCACTGGAAGGTCTGTAATACCTGACTACAGCGTTCCGTGTGAGGCGGGCCAACGCATAGAAAATCGTCGAGGTAGTGCACTATTGCACCCCCAGCCGATTCCCGACGCACGACCCACACCAAAAAGGTGCTAAACCTTTCAAAGTAAGCGCACGATATGGCGCAACCCATAGGCAAACACAAATCCACAAAATACCCCCCCTCGAAATAGCACCCCAATAAGTGATGACAATCCGGGTGTATGGGAAGCAGCCGAAATGCTGCCTCCACATCCAACTTCGCCATCAGTGCCCCCTGACCTGCTTTCCTAACCAACTCAACAGCCCTGTCGAATGACGTGTAGGAAACAGAACACAGGGCCTCGTCGATATCATCATTAACCGAAGCCCCGTGTGGGTACGATAAATGATGTATCATACGAAATTTACCCATCTCCTTCTTGGGGACTACCCCAAGTGGAGATACTCGCAAACCAGCCAACGGCGGGGAAGGGAATGGCCCCGCCATTCTCCCCAATTGCACTTCCTTACACAACTTATCTCGAGCTACCCCTGGATGTTCCCCCACAGACCCAGGGCCGGTGCAAGGATTCTTGCCGCCCTAGGCAAGAATACATTTGGACGCCCCCCTTATGAACGCAGCTACATTCCCTCAAAGGCTTATTCACTAAACTCTGAATTACACTAAAGAGACATTTAGGGAAAGAGGCACACTGAGTAGATATTAAAGGGAAACTATAGTGCCAGGAAAATAAACTTGTTATCCTGGCACTATAGCTTCCCCCTCCATCAAGCGCATCTCCCCTTGTGGTGCAGCAGGGGTTAAAACACCTCCTGTCACTTACCTGGGTCCAGCAGTCTTTTGTGCTGGCTTGGTTCCGCTTTCGCTCCTCATTGGCCACGCTTGCAGTGGTATTTCCGTGACTGGACGTCCCCGTGCATAGCCACTAGAGGAGTTAACCCTGAACGGTAATTATTGAAGTTTCTTAAAAATTGCAATAATTACCTTTGCAGTGTCACTTACACAATTTCACTAATACACACTCTCTCACTGGCATACACACTTACACATTCTAACTAACTTACACACTCTAACACATACACATTCTCACTTACCTACACAGTGCCACTTGCACACTCTCACTAACACACACAGTGTCACCTACATACTCTCACCTGTACACACTCTCACTGGCAAACACATTGTCAGTTACACACTCTAACACCACTCAGTGTCACTTGTACACTCTCCCTAACACATACTCACTAACAGTGTCACTTGCACGTTCTCACTAACACACACACCCAGAGTCACTTGCACACTCTCCCTAACACACACACACACACACACACACACACACAGTCACTTGCACACTCTCCTTAACACACACACACACAGAATCACTTGCACACTCTCCTTAACACACACACACACAGAATCACTTGCACACTCTCCTTAACACACACAGTCACTTGCACACTCTCCTTAAAACACGCACACACACACAGAGTCACTTGCACACTCTCCTTAACACACACACAGAGTCACTTGCACACTCTCCTTAACACACACACAGAGTCACTTGCACACTCTCCTTAACACACACACAGAGTCACTTGCACACTCTCCTTAACACACACACAGAGTCACTTGCACACTCTCCTTAACAGACACACAGAGTCACTTGCACACTCTCCTTAACACACACACAGAGTCACTTGCACACTCTCCTTAACACACACACAGAGTCACTTGCACACTCTCCTTAACACACACACACAGAGTAACTTGCACACTCTCCTTAACACACACACAGAGTCACTTGCACACTCTCCTTAACACACACACAGAGTCACTTGCACACTCTCCTTAACACACACACACACACACAGAGAGAGAGAGTAACTTGCACACTCTCCTTAACACACACACAGTCACTTGCACACTCTCCCTAACACACACACAGTCACTTGCACACTCTCCTTAACACACAATGTAACTTACACACTCTTTAACACACATACTGTCACTCAAACACAAACTTTACATAAAGTCACACTTTATTTACACACACAAACAAACCAATTTACACACTCCCCCATTTACAAACATGCACACAATAAGCAATCCCCCTTAACCATGCCATACCTGGGTACTGTGAAGAGAAGAGGTCCAGGCTGCAGGATCCAGTATGTTGCTCTTTCTCCTGGGGGAGCAGGAGAGCCATGCACTGTGAGCACAGCCTGCTTCCTGCTCCCTTCACAGTGCTTCCGGTGTTCACAGGCTCCCCCTGCCTGCAGGAAGCACAGTGCTCTGCTTGGGGGATGGGGTTACAGCAAATCCCACTGCCCGAGAAGGTAATCGGCTGCAGAGGGAGCCCAGCAGGTGAGTGGCTGCGCTGGGGGGTGGCTAAGGAGCCGCTCACCCAGCACAGCATTCCCAGACAGCTACAGCAGGGCAGCCCACTGGGAAACCTCTCGGTTTGCGCCCCCTAGAGGCCGGCGCCCCAGGCGAATGCCTTATTCGCCTTAATGGTAGCGCCGGCCCTGCACAGACCGCAAGTTTTTACACAACGCTCCCGAAGGCCTATCCTGAAACGGAATCCTGAAACCTTCTGTAAAACCGAGCAGCAAAAACCTCGCCACCTCCTGGTTATCGTATATTCTTAACCAAGGCAGCATCGCGCCTACCTTCACCGGTGACGCCCCCAGCTGCAGACGCAGCAGCGGATGCACCGGTGCCTCCCCCTCCCACGTTCGGCTTACCCTTCTTAAAGCACCTGGAGACTCCATGATTGCCCCCGCAACCGGAGCACTCATGTTTGAATCTGCAGGACGCTCCCCACTTGCACTGGCTCTCATTGTAGAGCCAGCAAAACCCCTTCTTCTGTCCCGCCGACGCGGTACCCGAGCCCGCGCCGGCTGCTCCGAGAAAGGGGGCATTCTTCTGTGCCATCATCAGCCTCATCCACAAAGGCAGGTCCATCTGGTCCCACCGCATGGATGGATTAGCCGCTAAGCGTTGACGAAATTGTTCGTCATACTTCCACCACGCTAAACCCCCGTAGGTTCGATACGCATCCCCAATCCCGTCTAAATAACAAAAAAGCTGCGAACAGCGATCAGGGTATTTCTCCCCGATCACGCTCGCCAAAATACAAAAGGCTCTCAACCAGTTCCCAAAGGACTTGGGTATCTTCCGATACCTCCGCCTCTTTTCTTCCTCCTCCTTTTTTGCATCCTTCTTATCCTTCTCTTTCAAATCTAAAAACTCCTCCAGGGGAAGCAGGGAAAATATTTCCACAAACTCCCCTCTCCATATCCTATCCTTAATCTCCACCTTTAAGTGGCACCCCAGCGGCCCCGCAAAAGACACATGAACATTCTGTCGAGCCGCATCCGTCACCTCCCCGCAGAGATCGACAAGATCTCCTTCCCCACCAGTCGTTCCCTGACCCGGTCTCGCGGTGCCCACACCCCCTGTCAGTGCTGCGGCCGCTGCGGCCTTCGACCCTGCCTCCCGACCGCCATCCGCAACCCACACCTTCTCAAACTGTGTCGGTGACCCCCCGTCCCCCGACCATGATTCTAACAGTGATCGTAAACACCCCAGCAAATTCCCCGAGTGTGGTGCAGTTGGAGACTCACCGCTCGAGCCCCCGGCCGCTGCTGGCCGCAGGGGCGCCATCTTGTCCACAGCATCAACCGACCCAGAAGGAACCAGTGGACGCCGACTCCTGACGCCTGTTCGTGCTTCGCTCCCGTGGGCGTCCTACACAGCGACCTGCAAGGAGAATATAGCCTGGGTGAACTGTCCGACTGAAGTCCCACCCGCCCCTCATCCTTGTGAGCAGACCTGACATCCCCACTCCCACGCTTGTAACGTCCTTCCTGCTCGCTTCTCCTCCTCCTCCGAGTGTCATAACTCCTCTCCGACGATCCTGACTCACTGTGCCTGCGCCTCCGCCACCTGTCCCTGGAAACAGACCTCCTCCCCCTGTTCCGATTCCCTACTGGGCTCCTGTCCCCTAGCCTCCGTCTGCCTTCAGATCTCCGCCTGCTGTCCCTACAATCCGCTCCTCCACGCTGACGTCCTCCGCTGCTCCCACTGCTGACGCTCCTCCTATCCAGCTGATCCTGGGAGCGACCCCTAATGGCCTCCCGCCCACTGCCGTCCTGGGTGCCACCGTCATCCCGGCCAGCCACCCGCTGTCCTGTGGCCACTGCGCTTGACGTCATCCCCCTCTGCACACCTGCACTCCTGTCTCCACTGCGCTCCACACTGCTGCTCCTTGCTGCATTAGAGACCCCAGCTACACCGCTGCTGCGCCCGTCACCCCTCCTTCCTATGTTCCTGGTCACGCTCCTCCGCTCCTTTAAATCTACAGCGCCATCCCTCTTGCCCCTAGCTCCAGTCGCTGCCTGCTGCGTTATGCTGACCTGGTCCCCCCCCAAGTCGTGGGAGACCGCTGCCCTGTCACTGCCATCACCATGCACACTCCCCTGCCCCTCAGCTCTGCCCCCAGGGGGCGACTCACCGGGACGCCTTGGGCTGCTATCGGACCCCTCCACCGATTCCTCTCCGTCCACTCCAGCACTGGCCTGTCCCCCTGCCTCCCTCCGGCAGGGGGCGCTCGACGAGGGAGGCCTCTTCCTGGCCTGCAACCTCCCCGCCCTGGCGTTGCGCCTGGCAGGCGGTCCCGGCCGGCGGTTCACTCCCCGTCCTTGCTTTCCGGCTGGTAACACGGCCTGCCTCAAACTGCTGCCCGCTGAGCTCCTCCTCCGTCGCGCTGCTGGACCCGCTCCAGGACTCAGCCGTTGAGGCGGCCTGGCTCTCCTCTCCGGCCTCCGATCCGGAACCGCATGGGGGGGAGCAGACGTGCTCGGAACCCCCAACTGCTCCTGCAGCCACGCCATACCCTTCTCCTTCACCATGGACCGCACACCCGACAAAATTTCATCCAAAGAAGCCATGCTGCACCTGAAAAAGAAGAAAAGAAGAGCCCAGCCGACCTGCAACAATTTACAGGTAAGAAAGGCTCAAAATTAGAATGAACTTACCCCAAAATGGCCGCTATTTAACATCCCTTCTAATCCACGCCCCTTAGCACGAACCTTAGGACAACCCCTTGACCTAAACGTCACCTGCCTACTCCTGGCTCTGTCAAGGCCCACTTCTCCCTGCGTTGCTCCGTGGTTTCATTATTTTCGTTTTTTAAAGACACTCCAGGCACTCCCAGTTACCCATATGAACTTAAAAAATACAGAAAGAATGCAGGAGTGTGAAGGTGGGTCAATTGCTCACACTCCATACAAAGGTAACCGACACACACAGACAAAGCTGCCATAATATACAGTGGCACATATGCATATCCTTTCACACATGTACACTTCACCATACCTGCAGCACTAATAAAATACAGATTACATCATGTAAATATATAAAAATTTTAACACAAACTTTCATTATACCTACTATATACAGTACCCATCACACACCAGTGGTGGCTGGTGAGGTTTTCAGATGGTGGAGTGCTAGGCTGTGCCCCTGTAATTTGATCCCACCCCTCTCTGTAAATTTTGCCCCTAATATGTTGGACTTTGTTCACTTAAAGGGACACTATAGTCACCAGAACAACTACAGCGTATTGAATTTGTTCTGGTGAGTAGAATCATTGCCTTCAGGCTTTTTGCAGTAAACACTGCCTTTTCAGAGAAAATACAGTGTTTACATTACAACCTAGTGATAACTCTACTGGCCACGCCTCAGATGGCTGCTAGATGTGCTTCCTGGGGCAGTGCTGCACACTGTGCAGTACTGCCATTCAGTGTCTCCACCCTATGCATGCAGACACTTAACTTTCCTCATAGAGATGCATTGATTCTATGAGGAGATACTGATTAGCCAGGGCTGTCTTTCACTTGTGCTGGCTCTGTCCCTTATCTGCCTCCTTGACAGTCCCCACTTCTTCAGACCACCATAGTACATAGATAAAATTGGCATCAGGTCAGTTTTGCATTATAGCTTTATAGGTATATATTAAATCATGAAGCACTGAAGTGTGAGCTTTACAATTTTGCAAAGCATTCATTCATCAATATCCAGTAAGTCACAGTTCAAGTCACTTCAATTATTTGTCCATGGTCCATAATACAATAAAGCCCTGGTTTCCAATTACATTTCATGTATAGGATTTAAAAATTCTGTCGATACTAATAAAAACACATCCATAAAAAAAAAGTTTTTAATATTTCATTTTTCTATTTTGTTTAATGTTTGATTATTGCATGTTTCTGCACAAAGATAAGTCTAAAATGTTTCCCTGACCCACGATGGGCCTGCAACAAGTCAGCTGGACCCCCTTAAGTCTACAGTCCAAGTCCTTGGGGTGACTGGACAAGTGGAGGGGGGCACATGTAGGTATGGCACATGTAGGTATGGCACTCAGTGATGGCATTCCGTCACACATCTCCCCCTTGTCCACCTCCGACAGCCACAGCATGATCCACACAGATCAACTCACTGCTGTCTGGAGTGGACACACAGTGCTGGAGAGAGAGATCAATTGCCTCCTCTCCCACTTACACACTCTGCCGCTGGGGAGAGAGACCGACTGTCTCTTCTCCCAATAACACACTCTGCCGCTGGGGAGAGAGACCGACTGTCTCGTCTCCCAATAACACACTCTGCCGCTGGGGAGAGAGACCGACTGTCCCTTCTCCCAATAACACACTCTGCCGCTGGGGAGAGAGACCGACTGTCCCTTCTCCCAATAACACACTCTGCCGCTGGGGAGAGAGACCAACTGTCCCTTCTCCCAATAACACACTCTGCCGCTGGGGAACAAGACCGGGTGTCTCTGTTCCCTGGACTTCACACTTCCGCTGGGGAGGAAGGATGAAACACTTCTCTCCCTGGACCTCAGTTGTGAAGTCTATTAAGTGCCCAGTCTCTGGAACCTGCTGCTGGGAAACAAGACCAAGTGTCTCTGTTCTCTGGACCTAACACTGCCACTGGGGAGGAAGAATGGAACTCTTCTCTCCCAGGGACGCACACACTGCTGCACTATGCCCTCTCACTTGCCAGTTCTGCTGTGCGCTGCAGGTACTCGGCCACTATTTTCCTTGTGTGCTGTACGTATTTCTCAGCAGTGTTGGGCCCATAGTAAGCCAGCAGCCCCTTTAGCATCTTGTCAAAATCTTCCTCACTGTAGCTGGGCGCCATGCTTGTTCCATTAACGAACGCTGGTTCCGTTCGACTGGGAAGTACCACCCCACCGCTTGCCACCAATTGTAGCGGTTGCCTCCGGTAATCTCTTCCTTCAGCCACTCAGACTAATACAAGACCCATTTTCCCTCAGTAACTGGACGAGACACAGCTCTGGGAGTACAACACACTCCCACGCCAAACAAATCAGGCCATCCATAGAAATCCCCCATAGAAATAGACAGACCTGTGGACAGACCCACAACGGCCTGCAACAAGTTGGTTGTACTCCTTTGAGTCTACCATCCAAGTCCTTGGGGTCCAATGTGACTGGACAAGTGGGGGCACATGTGGATATGGCACTCAGTGACGGCGTTCCGTCACAATATGCATATACATATGTTTTCTTATTAAAAGTCCCCCCTTCTCCTCCCCCGTTTTTTTTTAGCTTTCTATGCCAACAACAATACACTTTAATAAATATTTTAAGAGTTGTGGAATTTGTTTGCACTATATATGTATTTTAGATAATAGCATTTTCATTATATTCTAAAAAAAAAGGCGCAGCAAGAAAATATTTATTAAAAAACAAAATTTGTGCCTAAGAGATTGTCAATGGTAGGTAGTCCTTAAAGTCAAAATGCGATATCAGCAGCTAGGTGTGAATTAATAAAGTTTTTAATAGCACAGTAAAGGAGGAATGAGAAAGTCAAGGCAGACATCAAAGTTTCTTGGGGTGATAATACAATTCCAACTATCAAAGACAATAACTGATTAAGTAAAGACTAGAAAGGGTAGCTGGAAGATGAGCTCAGGGACCTGTTACTAAGTGAGGCTAGTAACAAGTATACAATAAACAATCAGTTTTCTAGTGTTTTGCACTGACTGATGTGGAAATGTTGCCTGTACAGAGGGCAGGGTACTTTAGCATCATTATAAGTGTCACAGGAATAAGTCAACAAACAACTTTAATAATATTCATGATGGAGCTGCACGTGCTCTAAATACAGTAGTAAACGATAGTAAGGCATAACAATAACCTGACGCTGACTCCCATCAAGAGCTGGATTGGGTGGTAAGTACATATTCTAGATAGGGATGGTGTGCCAGTGCAGTGGTCTGGATGCCATGTCCCCCTTATTTTAACGATGAAAGTGAAAACATTGCCATTCTGCAGGAATTCCAGAGTTTAAATGTGTCTAGTTACTGTCACTCTGACAGCCACTAAATGCGCTTCCTCCAAAATAGCTGAATAAAAGTTGCCTATTTTAATCAGATAGTCTCATATGCATAAGAGCATTTCTGGGAAGCTCCCACCCTACCTAAGTAGAATGCTCTCCCCAGCTGTTCCCACTTCCTATAACCTCCGATCAAGTACCAGCACTTTATCTAGCATACCGCAATACAAAAATAAAGTGGCTCGATCCTCCGTTTCCTACAGAGTACTGCAATTATGGAATAACCTCAGGGACACAGTCACATCTTCATTCAATCTAAAATCTTTAAAGAGATGTATGGCAATATACCTCAGCACAGAATGCACGCATCATGGTTGAATATATTTATCACCGGTTATGTATTAAATTTATACATATATACATATATATATATATATATACACACACACACACACACACATCGTTTGTATATTGTATTTTTGCAATATTGTATCCTATTGGACAAAGACCCAGGACATACTTGAAAACGAGAGAAATCTCAATGTATCCATCCTGGTAAAATATTTTATAAATAAATAAATAAACACGTGCACTAGTCTCCCATTGTTTTCCTGTAGGAAAGCAATGGATTGTCTGAGATCACCAAGCTTGATGATATCAACCAAGTAGGTAGGGCCAGCCACGGAGAAAGCAGCATGGCGTCAGATAAAAGTGAAGTAACACCTTGCAGGGGGAGGGAGAGAACCTAACGATGACTAAGATGCTATAGCTTTAGGAATACACATTTGTATTCCTAACGCTAGAGTGTTCCTTTACTTCTAAGATATTTTAATCCCTTATTGCGCAACATAGAACAGATTAATCAGATATTAAAACAACCGATTTTGTGTGTTCTTCCAGAAAGCCTAATTATCTTACAAGTGTTGTTTTACGATTGATGGAATATTTTCTTTTTACTTTGCATTAAATCAATAAACGATTAGCGGGGCTAATTATAGGTTAATTAAAACAAAAACAAATTGCCATCACTAGACAGGAAACAGCCAGAAATAGTAATGGCATACTATCTTTATTTCCTTTTTTCAAGATAGACTTCAAAAGCTAATGTTCAATTTACTAATATTAATGGACAGAATGATACAGTTCAATCTCTTTAATTATATTTCCTTGAAGTCAAGCCAATATAGCACATGAAACATAACACAATTGTACAGAATAATATCTCTTCTCGGTGTGAGAATTGCTTGAGGATCTGGAAAAAATAATACAATACTATGTATCACGTAAATGACCTGGGTTTGCTTACCCTGGGCATTGTCGACTTACTCACGATCAAGATAAATTATAATCACAATAATTTCCAATTTTAGTATGGCAAGCAATGTGTGCAATGATGTTAGCTGAGAAGCTGGACTGAATTGTGTCTTGGAGGTTTGTATGTTCACTTTCTTTTTTTTTTTTTGGTAAATAATTTTTATTGAAAACATGTCAGCACGAGAATTAGGCACGCAGGCCTGTATAAGAAATATTTGATAAGACAAAGAACAGGTCAAAAGTCAAGCATTGTAAATACAAAATGATAGTCTATGGATCATTGCTTGGTTACATAGTTATTTCCCTTGTGGAGTATAGTATAATTTAATGTGATCATGCCATGAGAGCGTTGTCTAATTTTGTAAACCTTGTCCAACGCACTGTCCTGCGAATTTACTTGTCGTTCAAGGCTGAGCGTATGTCACTATGTGGGTATATGGCTGTTTCCTCGACCTAGTAGAAGGTTGTGATCTCCTTTTTTATACGTAGAAGTTGCTATTAAACCTACTTTAAGTATCAGGAGATTTGTGTGTCTCCTAGCACGGTGTATGTCCTATTCACTTTTTGTAGATGCGGAGTTGTAAGTCACCGGTACTGGTGTCAGGGTGTTGGACTTTAGTCGTTTACCTCGCAGATAACAGTGTGCGGGTGTAGCATTGCACTGTGCTTTTCTATAAGCCTAAGGTTGTTGTCTAGGTTCGCTATCGTCCCTGTCTCTATGATTACTGGTGCGGTTGATTTTCTCGTGTTTGTGGGGCTGTTTGCAGTCCGGATTAAGAGTCGTGGGGTGTGGGTAGGGTTGGAGATATGGTGAGCCATCCCTCTATTGGTCCTTGGTACTCCAAAGTGGACACTAACAGTGTCGTCTGTGGTCATTGTGTTCGTGTGTGGTGTAGTGCATGTTTTATGAGTACTTGGGTGTATTAGTCGTCCTTTCCTTCCGTGGACTGGAGGCAGTGTAGCTGTGGTATTGCATGTTAGGGGTTGTAGGGTGTGTTACTCTCCTCCCCTTTCCCCTGTGTCATCGGTCCCTGGGTGCTTCGGGTCTCGTCCAATGGTGTCTTAGTCGTACCTCCCACGGGGGTCGGGGGCAGGCGACGCGGGTACCGCCCGCTTCCGCGCGAGCTCTGAGGTGGAAAGTGGGAAGAGAAAAAAAAAGGCGGGGGGAGGGTTCCAAGGAGTTGTTTTGTTGAAGTTATGGATCATTCGGGTGTGTATGTTCACTTTCATCTTTATAAAAGTTTCACCGTGCTACGAGATAAAATACAGAAAACAAATGTTTCAACAAAGAATACTTTTTAGGACTCAAACACGGAGCAAGGGGAACCCCATGTGAAATGAAATTGTAGGGGACCATTCTTCTCTTAACCCCTCTCAATACTTAGTTATATGCATTTTACCCTTGGTTTGCAGTGTACAGTTGGCAGTTTTGTTTGTGATTGTGTTAGTCTTGTGTAAGGTACAGTAAAAGATGGTACCTAGGCAACCAGAAATTGGTGGAGCAGGGAGTATGAAACTATCAGGGACGCAGGGATTCAGGTGTCTGTTGTAGTTAAGTCATCTTTAAATGCAAGTGAAAGCAAGAACATATTTTTTACAATCAGTTACTTAATATACAATATTCAATATTAATGAATATTAAGCTATTACGAGATAAAGCAAATGATCCACTTAAAAGTTCAAATGGTATAAAAATGGAAGAAAATAAGAGTTCTAACCAACCCTACTGTGGATACTTCCTTTTTACATGAATCAGATACCTTTTATGTATATGCAAGTATAGGCGACATATACATGCATCTCTAGATTTTTCAGATAAAAGTGTAAATGAGGTATTCTATATAAGCGCAACAATCCCCAGTGCTACCAATCACCCACTGGAGCACAAAAACAAATAAATAGATAAATAGACTGTACTACTGTGAATAAATCACAAAATACCAGTGGAGTGCAATAGAGATAACACATACAAATAATAATAAGTAATACTTATAAAGTCGATTCCTAGTCACAAGATTCTGTGTACATATGTATATAAAATACAAATAGAAAAACATACATAGTGCAATATTGCAAAAGATATATCAAACCAGTATAATCTACAATAGAACCACTCACATGGACCTAAAGCTCTGGCGTTAGCAGCATGTAGATTAGATGGGTGGTGTCCTTTAAGGCAGTCTGGTCATCAATCTCAGGAATTAGGCAAGAGATGATATATTTTAGGCAGAAAACCAATTTATTACATCACACAGCCACAAACAGGAATATACAGAAGATAAAAAGCAAACGCGTTTCGACGTCTTTTTCAAGTGCAGGAAGAAAACTTTAAGCTTTTTAAATTAAATTTTCATGCCTTTTCGGCATAATATGACCAGACTGTAGTGATGTCGCGAACATGAAATTTGCCGTTCGCTAATGGCGAACGCGAACTTCCGCAAATGTTCGCGAACAGGCAAACCCGGCGAACCGCCATAGACTTCAATAGCCAGGCGAATTTTAAAACCCACAGGGACTCTTTCTGGCCACAATAGTGATGGGCCCCCACCCACCTGAGCGGAATACCAATAGGGGCGGGGGACCTAATGTCCTCCCCCCGGCCCCCACCCATGAGCGGCGGGTGGGGGCCCTAAATACCAATAGGGGGGGACCTAATGTCCTCCCACCCGGCCCCCACCCCTGAGTGGCGGGTGGGGGCCCTAAAAAAATGTTCCACCCCAGGTGACTAGGGGTCCCTAAACCCTTAGTCACCCCCTCCCCCCCCAAACAAATGGTCCCTCTACCTACCCCCCTCACCCTAAAAATAATGAGGGGGAGTCAATAAAGCTAAAAACCTGTAAATAAATACAAATAAACTTACCATTAGATGTCTTATTTTTTCTAAAATCTTCTTTCTTCAGCCCCCAAAAAGGGCAAATAAAAAGCCAATATAACCGTCGCACTTTGAAAAACAAAAAAGAAAAAAAAAACGAGCGCAAAAAAATTAATCATTCTTCACCCTTCGAGGGCACGCCACGTACTGAGCTCCGCAGGGCGGGTCAAGGCTTATAAATCCTTGCCACGCCCTGCAATTAGGCTTAGAACACTCTGATTGGTTTGTTTAAGCCAATCAGAGTGCTCTGTGTCATTTTACACAGCGTGGGAAAATTCCAAAGAACTTTCCCACGCTGTGTAAAATGACACAGAGCACTCTGATTGGGTGGATTTCAAGCCACCCAATCAGAGTGCTCTGTGTTATTTTACACAGCGTGGGAAAGTTCTGTGGAATTTTCCCACGCTGTGTAATTTGACTCATAACACTCTGATTGGTGGATTAAGTAATAGTGATGGTGGATTAAGTCAGAGTGTTCTAAGCCTAATTGCAGGGCGTGGCTAGGCTTTATAAGCCTTGACCCGCCCTGAGGAGCTCAGTACACGGCGTGCCCTCGAAGGGTGAAGAAGGATTAATTTTTTTAGCGTTCGTTTATTTTTTTTATTTAAAGTGCGACGGTTATATTGGCTTTTTATTTGACCTTTTTGGGGGCTGAAGAAAGAAGATTTTAGAAAAAATAAGACATCTAATGGTAAGTTTATTTTTATTTATTTACAGGTTTTTAGCTTTATTGACTCCCCCCTCATTATTTTTAGGGTGAGGGGGGTAGGTGGGGGACCATTTATTTGGGGGTGGGTGGGGGTGACTAGGGGACATTTTTTTAGGGCCCCCACCCGCCGCTCAGGGGTGGGGGCCGGGGGGGAGGACATTAGGTTCCCCCACCTATTGGTATTTAGGGCCCCCACCCGCCGCTCAGGGGTGGGGGCCGGGGGGAGGACAATAGGTCCCCCCATATTGGTATTTAGGGGCCCTCCCGCCACTCAGGGGTGGGGGCCGGGGGGGAGGACAATAGGTCCCCCCCCTATTGGTATTTAGGGCCCCCACCCGCCGCTCAGGGGTGGGGGCCGGGGGAGGACAATATGTCCCCCCATTGGTATTTAGGGCCCCCACCCGCAAATTATGGGTGGGGGCCAGGGGGGAGGACATTAGGTCCCCCCTATTGGTATTTAGGGCCCCCACCCGCCGCTCAGGGGTGGGGGCCGGGGGGAGGACAATAGGTCCCCCCCTATTGGTATTTAGGGCCCCCACCCGCCACTCAGGGGTGGGGGCCGGGGGGAGGACAATAGGTCCCCCCCTATTGGCCCCCACCCGCCGCTCAGGGTTGGGGGCCGGGGGGGAGGACAATAGGTCCCCCCTATTGGTATTTAGGGTCCCCACCCACCGCTCAAGGGTGGGGGCCGGGGGGGAGGACAATCAGTCCGCTCCCTTTTTTTTACTTTAGGGCCCCCACCCGCTCAGGGAGAAGGAACCTTTTTTTTTTTTTTTTTAACAGTGAGCAGCCACAGGCACTATGTATGTTTTTCTATTTGTATTTTATATACAGATGTACACAGAATCATTGTGACTAGAAATCTACTTTATAAGTATTACTTATTATTATTTTTATGTATTGTCTCTATTGCACTCCCCTGGAGTTTTGTTATTTATCAGTACAGTAGTGCAGTCTATTTATCTATTTATCTCTAGATTGTTGTTGAAATTTAAATTTAAATTAAAAAAAGCAATACAGTGGTCAATGGAAAGTAACCACATAAATTGATAGTTTTATCATAATTTTATCTTGTTCATATTTCAGTTAAATTTCTCATTGCTCAAGTCTTTTCAAAACTCATTTAACCCCTTAAGGACACATGACATGTGTGACATGTCATGATTCCCTTTTATTCCAGAAGTTTGGTCCTTAAGTGGTTAAGATACAACAAAAAAACTCTAGTCCACTGCCTCATTCACCCCTCCTGATCTCTTGCCATAACAACCATTTATCAGTTGTCCTAATAATAGATTGACTCAATATCAGAATGCTTTTAGAATGCTCCCCCTAGCTAATCTTCCTCACTCATTATCTAGTACTAATCCATAATGTAATGCCCCCTCCCCACCCCCCATCTCATCATGAATGAAATGTAAAACTCACTACTAGTGATGTCCCGAACGGTTTGCTGGCGAATAGTTCCTGGCGAACATAGCGTGTTCGCGTTCGCCACGGACGGCGAACATATGCGATGTTCGGTCCGCCCCCTATTCGTCATCATTGAGTAAACTTTGACCCTGTACCTTACAGTCAGCAGAACATTCCAGCCAATCAGCAGCAGACCCTCCCTCCCAGACCCTCCCACCTCCTAGACAGCATACAATTTAAATTAATTCTGAAGCTGGATTATTATTTATTTTTTCTTGTATTATTATTTTTTTTGTGTGTGTTTATTATACATGATCCTCCACAGCCAGTAACCTGTGTTTATTATACATTATCCCCCCATAGCCAGTAACCTGTGTTTATTATACATTATCCCCCCATAGCCAGTAACCTGTGTTTATTATACATTATCCCCCATAGCCAGTAACCTGTGTTTATTATACATTATCCCCCCATAGCCAGTAACCTGTGTTTATTATACATTATCCTCCCCATAGCCAGTAACCTGTGTTTATTATAGCTATCAAACAGAAGGAGTGAGAAGATCTCCCCGTGGGAACGGGGTCCTTAATCTCACAACCACTACCCCCAGTCTTAATATCAAAGCAGTTAAAACAAAGAAAATAACAAAAACTTTAATAGGACAAATATTATCCAAAATGAAGAAAAAAAAAAAGTATAATATCAAAAAACACACCACCTATTAAATCACCCCACAAAGTGAGGGTTAAAAACAAAATGATAATAGTCTGCGACTGTAAATGTAAACTGGCGGACCAGTATGACTGGGAACCTAATGGAATACAGGCTGCAACAGCAATCAAAAAACTGCTAGTGTATCAAATTTCTAAGCAAGATTGCAATTGTGGAGATACATAGTTGCTAGTACAGCCTCCCTTGGAACCTCAGCCTACCTGTCACTAATTTGTGCCAGGAGACAGCAAAAAAGCCGAGGGATTCCCCCAATTAAAGCAGTCCCAGGAACAGCTAAAATCCAGTTGTCTCTATAGTGACTTTCGATAGTCCTAAAGTGTGCTTAACTTAAGTCCATTGTCAAAATACCTGGTGTATCTAATGCACCAAAAGGAGGTAAATCGAAAGGAAAGTGAGATCAAAGAATATATAGAGAAAACAAAGTAATGAAAGGGGCTGAGTTTAAACAGAGTTAAGCAAAAAATTCAGTTACCATAGCTGCTCCTAACTCAGAGTAATCCCTCGAGTCTGTACCTAAGACTGTGGGATATCCCTCAGGCTGTCAAAGTAGTCGACATCAAAAGTTTGTCTGTATGTCCAATAACAAATTCATGTGGAACAAACTGCCCAACGCGCGTTTCGGCGGTCTCACCGCCTTTCTCAAGGGCAAATAGTAGTGCATTATACATTATCCTCCCATAGCCAGGAACCTGTGTTTATTATACATTATCCTCCCATAGCCAGTAACCTGTGTTTATTATACATTATCCTCCCATAGCCAGTAGCCTGTGTTTATTATACATTACCCCCCATAGCCAGTAACCTGTGCTTATTATACATTATCTCCCCCATAGCCAGTAACCTGTGTTTATTATACATTATCCCCCACAACCAGTAACCTGTGTTTATTATACATTATCCCCCCACAACCAGTAACCTCTGTTTATTATACATTATCCCCCATAGCCAGTAACCTGTGTTTATTATACATTATCCTCCCCATAGCCAGTAACCTGTGTTTATTATACATTATCCCCCCATAGCCAGTAACCTGTGTTTATTATACATTATCCTCCCATAGCCAGTAACCTGTGTTTATTATACATTTTCCCTCCATAGCCAGTAACCTGTGTTTATTATACATTATCCCCCCATAGCCAGTAACCTGTGTTTATTATACATTATCCCTCCGATAGCCAGTAACCTGTGTTTATTATACATTATCCCCCCCCATAGCCAGTAACGTGTTTATTATACATTATCCCTCCCATAGCCAGTAACCTGTGTTTATTATACATTATCCCTCCGATAGCCAGTAACCTGTGTTTATTATACATTATCCCCCCCATAGCCAGTAACCTGTGTTTATTATACATTATCCCTCCGATAGCCAGTAACCTGTGTTTATTATACATTATCCCCCCCATAGCCAGTAACGTGTTTATTATACATTATCCCTCCCATAGCCAGTAACCTGTGTTTATTATAAATTATCCCTCCCATTGCCAGTAACCTGTGTTTATTATACATTATCCTCCCATAGCCAGTAACCTGTGTTTATTATACATTATCCTCCCATAGCCAGTAACCTGTGTTTATTATACATTATCCCCCCATAGCCAGTAACCTGTGTTTATTATACAATATCCCCCCCATAGCCAGAAACCTGTGTTTATTATACATTATCCCCCATAGTCATTTATCGTTGGACCTAGGCAGCATGATGTCTTAGGACGGCAGAAAATGTGAGTGAGTGAATAATATAATATATATGTTCAGAAACATATTAGTAATATATGTAAATCGGGTTCATGCAAAGAGGGTGAAAAGGTATTAAAGAAAAATACACTTATTGCATCAAATTTACAAAGCCAAACTTTTAAAAGCTTTCCTCATTTCTTTCTCGGGATGAGGAATATATCGGTTGTAGACTGAGGATTTCCATCTGCCCAATCTTTTAACAATATGCACTGGAGTGTCAGTGTTGAAGGAGACCGAAGCTGCCCCTATTCTAAATGAAAGACCCGAGACATGGATACAACCCAATCTTAGGAGTAGTGTTCTGATGTAGAAGATGAATTTAGCCGTAGTCAGAGGGATTCAGTGAGAGTAGTGGTGAAATGTGTGTGGCATGACTGAGTGTGGGTAAGTAAGAGTCAAGTATTTTAACTGGGCACTAGTTCTAGGTGGGATAAAGTGGCATAGCGGATGGATGAGTAGTTTGGTTCGTTTTAGAGGTTTGTAGAGAAAGTATATAGTGATCATGATTTTTAGCGATATCCAATATTTTTAAGGTGGTCTCAAACAAACATAAAATGCTATATAAAATTTGTGGGAATATCGAATAGTTGTGTACAGTAAATCAGAGAGGGCTCAGAATATCGAACCATCGATCGGTAACCTAGATGAAGTAGGGGGTCTATCTGTTTTATTAAATACGCGGTAATATGCTTTTAATGGGATAGGACGTTAGGAAAGATGTGTGATTGGGATAAGTGGTTGTGGCTGTATTTACCTTATCCTGGGACCGACCTGGCTCCTAAGCTTGAGCCGCGCGTGGCTGGATCACTCCTGCCTCCACACGAGCCGCATGCGACTTGATCTCCTCTTCTGACTTAGCCGCTTGCACTGACCGCAGTGATCGGTCACGTGGCCCGCCTGGCACTAGGAGCACGGCTCAAGTCACGAGCTCGCTCTTAACCCCTTAAGGACCAAACTTCTGGAATAAAATGGAATCATGACATGTCACACATGTTATGTGTCCTTAAGGGGTTAAAGGGGCAGTGGGAGCCAAAAGTTGATTCAGGCTCCCATTAGCCCACGTCATTCCAGCACCCCCACACATGAACGTTTTGGGGGCACAATAGCTTGCATTTAAAAAAAAAACCAAAAACTTTTTTGACTGTAATATAATAGCAGTCAGTTTCCTTCACACGTGTGCATTTCAGGGCCTGCCAGGGCACAGTGTCACACCAGTGCAACTCATATGTGGTGTAACAGTAGTGTACATTAAAAAAAACTAGAAATTTGAATGTGAAATAATAGCAGTCAGTTTACTTCACACGTGTGCGTTTCAGGGCCTGCCAGGGCACAGTGTCACACCAGTGCAACTCATATCTGGTGTAACAGTAGTGTACATTTAAAAAAAAAAAATACAGGGGGCTTGCTGTCACCATTCGGGAACCCTTGGTGTTGTTCGTGGCTGGGTGGAGGAAGAAACCTTCAATGACATCAGTGAGGACAAGGAACGGGACATGGCTAGCTTGGTATCCAACCTTGTGCAAATGGGGAGTTTGCGGTTGTGCAAATGGACTGTTTGCGGTTGTTTGCGGTGCGTTAAACGGGGAGTTTGGTCTGTCACTGTGAAGCGGGCGTAACCCTTACACTACCTGATCGATACAACATCATACCTGATGTTTTAAAGCACGTTATTCCAAACAATTTAGGAATGTTAGGTGATTTATGCCCTTTATGGATTAAAAGCAGACTCTGCATCAACTATGTAATTTTCCATCGGAGTTTTGCCATGGATCCCCCTCCGGCATGCCACAGTCCAGGTGTTAATCCCCTTTAAACAACTTTTCCATCACTATTGTGGCCAGAAAGAGTCCCTGTGGGTTTTAAAATTCGCCTGCCTATTGAAGTCTATGGCGGTTCACCGGGTTCGCCCGTTCGCGAACATTTGCGGAAGTTCGCGTTCGCCGCTCGCGAACGGAAAATGTTATGTTCGCGACATCACTACTCACTACCTCTCTAGTGTCTGATGCCAAGTGTGGTAACGGTTATGTTATATCTTTATCACAGTGCCCTGTGTAATGCAGGTGTAACCTTCATGGGTGAGATTGTGGTGTAATGTGAGTATTACAGGGATGTGTTATGAATAACATGGGTAATCGTGGGTGAAGTGGAGTGAAAGATGGATATTTCGGTGCTGAGTATGAAAAGGGTGTCGTTGGGCATCTGCTGGTTTGTTGCCATTATGGTGGCTACCATGGTTTTTGTGTGATTTGAATGCCATGAACATGGGGGTTCGGTTAGGTAAGGGACGTATTAGCCACGAGGCAAACAAGGCATTTGCACTGAAGGCCTGAGTTTTGTCAAGCCTAGGGCAGCACAAAACCAGGATACACCACTGGGTTAGGTAATGTGGGTCACTAGTGGATGCACTGAAGGTGAATGGTGATAGATGTTGCACCAGAGAAATTACTATTGAGTAACATTGTAACATGATTGTCATTCTGATGACTACGATGCATCATGTGTCTTACTGTCAAACACCATGGTGGTCACTGATTGGTAATTAAAATGATTACTGGGTGCATGTCATGGGTGATAATTAAAATGATTACTTGGTGCATGTCATGGGTGTTTTTCAAGGTTGTTGCAAAAATTATGGGGGTTCTGATTTTTTTTAATGTTTGCAATATGTGCTATGTGTAATGTAAGTGTTTTAACCCCTTAAGGACCGGCCTGTTTTTGCGATGTTTGTACGTTAAGGACCAGAGCAGTTTTAACACTTTTGTGGTGTTTGTGTTTAGCTGTAATTTTCCGCTCTCTCATTTACGGTTCCCATACAAGTTATATATTGTTTTTTTCACGACGAGAAGGGCTTTCTTTACATACCATTATTTGTATTATGTCATATATTGTATTAAAAAAAAATAAAAAAATATGATGACAAATTAAAAAAAAAACATGTTTTTGGACTTTTACTTGAAAAATCTTTTGCTTATCTACAAAAGCTAATGAAAAAAACTGCTAAATTGATTCAAAATTTTGTCCCGAGTTTAAAAACACCCAGTGTTTACATGCTTTATTGCTTTTTTTGCAATTCCAAAAATGCTAACTTTGGCCAGTGTTTGTGACTAGGTGGCTACTAAAAAAGGCTGAACATACCCCATTTGCAATACCTTGGGTTGTCTTCTTTTGCAAATGGTATGCCATCATGGGGCTAATTCTCATTCCTTGGCTACCATACGCTCTCAAAGGCAACCTAACCAATCTGACAAATTTCAATAAAAAAAAAAAAGTAAAATCAAGCCTTATATTTGACCCTGTAACTTTCACAAACACTATAAAACATCTACATGTGGGGTACTGTTATACTCAGGAGACTTCGCTGAACACAAATATGAGTGTATCAGAACAGTAAAATATATCACAGCAATAATATCCTCAGTGAAAGAGCTGTTTGTGTGTGAAAAATGCAAAAAACTTCACTTTCACTGACAATATCATCGCTGTGATATGTTTTACTGTTTTGAAACACTAATATTTGTGTTCAGCGAAGTTTCCCGAGTAAAACAGTACCCCCATGTACAGGATTTAGGGTGTCATAGAAAGTTACAGGGTTAAACACAGTGCTAGCAAATTAAATTATCTGGACTTTCGGCCTGGGTTGGCAGGCAGGTCCCTCGAATTGCAATCATTAAAATTACTTAATTAGGTAAAAATATTACATAAATATGCACGTATAATTTTAATATATATACATATTTATATATTTGACGTCTACGTGTATATTTATGAAATTATTTATGTAATTATGTATGTGGACATATGTATATTTCGTATTATTTTTATTTATTTATTTATACATAGATATATATATCATTACATTCTAAGTGTATTTTGATATAAATATATATATCAATATCAAAATACTGTTAGAATAAAATTGCATATATATATATATAATTTTTTTTAATTATTAAAAATTATTTTTATTTTTTGTTATTTATTTTTATTAACATATTATTTGTATTTTATAATAATATATATATACCATATATATAGTTATTATATATTGTATATATTCGTGTGTAATTTAAATATAAGTGTATTTTTATATTAATATACGTATATATAAATATAAAAATACACTTAGTATGACATTATATATATGATATATATACATATATTATATATAGGTATATATAGATATAATACATGTATATATATCATATATATATACATATTATATTTTTTTTTACACTGATTGTTTTTTTTTTAACTTTATTTTATGATTTTACACTTGCAGGGAGACTGCCTGTCAGCACAGACAGTCCCCCTGCAGGCAGATACACAGACACCTATTGCGGTCATGTGATCGAGTGATCACATGGCCGTGGGGTCCTGATCTGCCGAGGGGGGACTGCCCGGGCAGACAGGCAGTCCCCCTGGACCGGGAGGAGAGCTGATCGCCGCCGTGGGACCGACGGCGATCAGGTAAGTTGCCCAAAACCGTTATGACGGTTCAGGACCGTCAGCGGTCCTTAAAGGGTTAAAGGAGAATGCTGGATGATATGTCTGATACCCAAGTAATAAATGAATCACACATAATGTTCAATATTATAAATCTGTGACTTTTCTTCTCATTATTATTATTATATTATTTATAAAGCGCCGTCAAATTCCTCAGCGCTTTACAATGGGTGGACGAACAGACATGTAGTTGTAACCAGACAAGTTGGACACACAGGAACAGAGGGGTTGAGGACCCTGCTCAATGAGCTTACATGCTAGAGGGAGTGGGGTAAAATTACACAAAAAGGTAAGGATAGTATTAGACTAGTGACAGTTGCAGAAGAGGAATCAGTTGGGAGCTATTAAGAGTTTAATTGATACGCTTTTATGAAGAAGTGGGTTTTTAATGATTTTTTGAAGGAGTGGAGACTGGGTGAGCATCTAACGGAGGAAGGAAGCGAGTTCCACAGGAATGGTGCAGCCCTCGAGAAGTCTTGAAGGCGAGCATCAGAGGTGGGAGTACGGACAGAAGATAGACGTAAGTCTTCAGCAGATCGTAAGGGCCTAGACGGGACATACTTGTGTATAAGGGAGGATAGATAGGTGGGAGCAGCATTATGTAGACATTTGAAAGCAAGAACCAGAATTTTAAATTGAGCTCTATATTTTATAGGAAGCCAATGTAGGGACTGACAGAAGGGTAAGGCATGGGAGGTGCGGGCGGACAGGAAGATGAGCCTCGCCGCCGCATTCATTATGGACTGTAACGGCGCAAGTTGGGAACACGTAAGACCACTGAGAAGCAGATTACAGCAGTCAAGGCGAGAAAGTACAGTGAAATGGACCAACACCTTAGTCGCATCTGGCGTTAAGTAGGGGCGGATGCGCGCAATGTTTTTGAGATGGAAATGACAGGATTTGGCGATGGAGTGAACATGAGGCTTGAAGGAGAGGTCGGAGTCAAAGAGAACACCTAGGCAACGAGCCTGCGTGGTGGAGCTGATGGTAGCACCATTGACTTGGAGGGAGACAGACACAGGAGTAGCAACACTTGAGGGAGGGAAAACCAGAATTTCAGTTTTGGTCAAGTTTAGTTTAAGGAAGTGGGCAGTCATCCAGTTAGAAACAGCAGAGAGGCAGTCAGAGACACTAGTCAAGAGGGACGGGGAGAGATCAGGAGAGGACAGGCAGATTTGCGTGTCATCTGCATAGAAATGATATTGGAAGCCAAAGGAGCTAATGAGTTTACTAAGGGAGGCAGTATAGATGGAGAACAGTAGGGGACCAAGGACTGAACCTTGAGGGACACCAACAGAGAGGAGTTGGGGAGAAGAAGCAGAGCCAGAGAAAGAAACACTGAAAGAGCGCTGGGAGAGTTAGGAGGAGCACCAGGAGAGAGCAATATCTTGTAGACCGATATTGCTAAGGATGAGAAGAAGCTGTTGATGATCAACAGTGTCAAAAGCCGCAGACAGGTCAAGGAGAATTAGGATAGAGTAGTGACCACGAGATTTTGCAGCGAGTAGATCATTGGATACTTTGGTCAGTGCCGTTTCCACAGAGTGCTTAGCGCGGAAACCAGACTGAAGCGGGTCTAGCAGAGAGTTTGATTCAAGGAAGTCTGTCAATCTCGCATACACAATTCTTTCAAGGATCTTGGATGCAAAAGGCAGTAGCGAGATAGGACGAAAGTTGGATGGGGAGTTAGGGTCAAGATTGGGCTTCTTTAAAATTTGGGTTACAGTTGCATGTTTGAAGGGCGATGGAAATATCCCAGAGGAGAGAGAGAGATTGAGAATTTTAGTGAGAGGTGGAGAAAGAGAAGACAGAGTACGGAGAAGCCACCGGAGCTTAATTTCCTGGGCAAACTTTTGACTTTCTTTTTCGAAAAAAAGGATAAACAAAACTAAACAAAACTAAACAAAACTAAACAAAAAAATATTTCTGTATTCAAATGCCAACACCTTCCTCAAACACACTACTGGATTCAAACATTATCCATGTGCACAAAAAATGGCCCTGCATTCAACCACCAGCCACAAACATACCCCTGCATTCAAACACTAACACTACAAATAGAATGACCCTTCATTCAGACACCAATACTGTATACAAAAACAGCCCTGCATGCAAACACTAACACTACACACAAAAACACACCTCTACATTCAAACGCTAAAACTACAAACAAAAACACCCCTGCATTCTACCACTACAAAAATACACATCTCCATTCAAATTCCAATACTACACACAAACACAACCCTGCATGTAAACACTAATGCTACAAAAAGCACACCTTAGCATTCAAATTCTCACAGTGCACACAAAGATATCCTTGCGTTTAAATATATGTATTATACACAAGCATTCACACAAAAATATTCCATACAAAAACGCACCTACATGCACACACAAATGCAACCCTGTAAGGATAGCCAAATGGTATCTTCATATCTGGCAAAGCACAGATGAGGATCTACCTTTTGGCCACTCCTGCTCTATAGGGGCCCCCATTTTAGTTATTTTGCCTAATGTATTTGTTCTGCCACAGACTACATAAACAAAGTGATTCACTCCTAAATAGCAAAGAACTGAGCAGTAAAACCACAGTGGCATAATATATATACCAAAACCACTTAATTCAACTAAAGTTGTTTTGATGTTTATAGTGTCCCTTTCGTTTACAGGTTTTGGGTGTTTATTTACTGAACTCCAAAACTTTATTGAACTTAAATCCACAAGAGAAATCAAGGCAAAATTGGGTGATCCTCAAAACTTTCTCCAAATCAGTTATAGTCACAACCATAGGCATTGCTACAAGTGGGGTTAGGGAGTGAAATATTCCTTGCCCCCTGTGTGCAACCACCTAGATCACTAGTGCTTGGGGGTTTGGCGCCCACCACTGTATTGTACAGTAGATCACTCTTAGTTGGCAGAGTAGCCAAATGCCACATGCCACAAGGCAGGTTCCGACTATGCACAAATATATTGGTGAACAGGCTGTGAGAGAGCTCTGTGCTCTCCCTGCACTGCTACCTTGCGCACCCTGCACAGTGCAGACAGCTGGGATATGATGTAATCCCAGCATTTGCATCACTTCAGAGTGTACATATGACCTGAGTAGGGAGAGTACAGAGATCCCATCAGAAACCCACTGGTCACCAGGAAGAAGATCCACTCAAGCCCTTCGTAGAATGGTAGGGAAGCTGGGTGAACCTTGTAGTGAATAAAAACTTTGTGTATGTCTGTGATTAAGTGTGTGTCTGTGATTATGTGTTTGCATGTCTGTGATTGTGTGTGTACATGTGTATGAATTTGTGTGTATGTCTGTGATTATCTGTATGTGTGTGCATAAAAATGTTTATGTGTTTAGCAGACAACTCCCTTATTTGGTGTCCTTAAATATGGCAATCCCACATAAAGATAGCAAATTAGAAAGTTATCTACTAAGCAGTTGAAAAGGTTTTTACATATGTCTGATCTCTCGACAGTTTAGTAAATAGCTCCCTGATTTGATATCCTTAGACATGGCAATCCTACAAAATGATACCAAAATAGAAACTTGTCTGACATCACTGCTCAGCTACTTACGTTTGTTTTATCATCCTTTTCCAGTTTGTTTTTTTGTTCAGTTCCCCAGAAACCAATTAGAACATGGAACGTTGTGTATCTTGTATGAAAACCTACTGAGTGAATCGTTTATCGAATGCTCCCCTGGGTGGCCGTCATTTCGTGCATACGAATACACGTGGTTGGAACAATGGATGTCAGCCATCTTGTCTCCCGAACACTGCCAGCGGGACTTGGAATACCGAACACAGGGAGCATTCTCCATTAACCAGCTTGATTTGATCTTATGTGGTTTGCGTGAAAAACCCAACGAATGGAGACCAGCTCTTGCCACACTTTTCATGGAACTGTTTCTCGGCTTTGACCTCGTGACAGACCAGTCAAGTCTTCCCTGCGGTGCAGATCGCGAACTACCGAATGGATCTGGCTGATTTTCGGATATATTGTTCCCCCAGATCCAGGCTACCCAGGTATTTAGGGGGTTCCCATGTATTTTGGGGGTACTTTCGGGGTATTGTAAAATTGAAACTTTTTCTGTACCAGAAGATAATTGAGTTTAGTACTTTCTCTGACTCAATTATCTCTCTGGCTTAGAGTAGGAGTTTCTTCACTGTATAAATTGAATGCTTGTTTTCCATTAAACCAGTCTTGTCCCAGCATTAAGCTTTGGCTCATGTTTGGGTTATTATGCAACACCAGCGATATTGTAACCTGTGGATTATTGGCGTATGATTATTAAGGGAAAAGGGTATGCATTGCGGTGATACCTTGGCAGACCATCACAGGGGGGATCATATGATACATAGTAATGTCATACCATGGTTGGAAGCGTACAGAGGTGTGGTTTGTGTGATGTCACACAAAGGGCAGTGTGCTAGAAGGACAGCAAACATTTTTGGTGTACATTAAAAAAGTGTCACTGAATGTATATCCACTGTATTTAAAGATCTACTCCAAGCACCATGATCCCTTTGTTGATTTGAAGTGATCATGGTACATTGAGTCTATATGTGCAACATTTCGCTATGAAGCGCTGCAAATACAAAGATGAAGTCTTTCATTTTACCACCAGCAGTGTTATTGAGGTGTCATTAGTCAGCCCAGAACAAGAATTATGGGTGACCAATGGGAATTCTATGCAAGTTTGGTGTCTGACGCCAGCACGCACAGCATGCAACTTTATGCAAAATTATTAGTTTTTGCCTTCCCTCCCCCTCCTCCCGCACCCAGTTTTACCTTTGGTGTCTTATTTGCCCCTCTATATACTATTCCTAGTGTTGCACTGGTCAGAACTTAATTTAATCTAGTCTTCATTTTTCAATTTAGATTTAAAGTTGTTACACTTTGGAGTTTAGTGAACAGCCATTCTCCACTCACTTTAATAGTTTTAGTAATATACAGAATGAGACAGGTTCTTTTTCAAAACATTTGCATAGATCATCATGGACCAATTTAAAACGTAGGTATTTACGAACTACCTTCTTAACTAGATTTTCTTTTACCATTCCAAGTTCCACTATTTATCACAGCAAATAAATAATTCAGATTTCAATAACATATAATTAAATTCTCTTAATGATACATTCTGCTTCGCTCCTGGCTGGTTAGGTTTGTGTTTTCACTTGTTCCAGTTTCTCAAATATTATGCTGTCCAACAATTTATAGCCTCCCTGGGCAAAGACTCTGAAGAACTGTTTTGCTGGTGGCAAGTTATATATCCTCAGTTTACATTTTATGAATCTCTGTGTACTTAAGAGAGACATATATATGCTCTATTTCATTGCGCTTGTCTCAAAAAAATTACTTTCATGGAACATTAGTCTTGTTCTACAATACTTTTGATGCATGGTTTTGAAAAAGCAAAGCAATATATTGTGTGGACATTCACCTCCCAGCTTAAACACATACACGTAAAGTACATTATGTATTGCTGAACCAATGAAGCACACAACTGGTCATATTAAGTCATGACAGCATAGCGAAGCACTGAGTAAATTAATGGATTTATAGATATTAACCACTTTACTGACAATGATGTGTATGGAGCAGGGCATAAACATGCTGTCACTTTGCACACCTGTTTATAAGCATAGTTTATCATTTTCATACCCATAATAAAACTAGACATGTGCAATTTGTTTTGTTCCAAATGTTAATTCGGAGGAATTTCTGGCAATTCAGACATTCGGATACTTCTGAATGTCCGAATAGCTGAATTGCCGTAGTGCTGAAGTCCCGAATTTCGGAATGCCAAACTGAATATTTTCCCCATGCACATCCCTAAATAAAACCCTGTTGTTAAACTATCCACAAGCAGTAGCCAGGATTTTATTTGTGTTAGGTGACCTCCTTCAGATATTATGGAGAAGACATCTAAGGATGCTTCTAAAACAAAAGTTACAATTAAAAAGGTGATATAATGTCCAAGAAGCTTCTTAAAGGAAGTGAAGTGGTCTGGGTGCCAGGTCCACCTAGGATTAACCCTTTCTGCTGTAAACATAGCAGTTTCAAATCTACCGACTGAGATTTTGGATTGAAAGGTAATTGGCCACCTAATCTAATAAACTTTTAGATTAGGACCATTTTCCTATGACAGCTAAAGTATAAAATATATTATACTTTTACTAAATTAACAGCAGAGGACAGGGATCTTTACTGGAAGAACAATAAAAATGTGGGATTGTCTACATAAAGAAGCTGACTAATCAGATTCTATAGATATCAATACTGCATGATACTGCAATATTAGGGAACTATATGACATTATCCATGACAGCAAGACAAGTATTGTAAAACAAAGAACAAGGGGAGATACTGCAAGAGAAAATATAATTAAAGGCACATCACCATCTCTCCATATATACTGGAGCCACCACTGTTCAATGTAAATCCTCTCAAACCAGGTAAATCTAATTGAAAGAGAAATAGAGCCACAATAGTGTAACACAGTAACGACACTTGGAAAATGTTATTAAAAATGCACTAACAAAACAAATACAAGCACAATGCATAACACAGGTCTCACTTCTTGACTCATGATGTTCAGTGTCCACAGTATACGAAAGAGTTGGCCTACTGCCCGATCTGTGAATATGCACCAACAAATAAAGTAAAGCCAGAGTACAGCAAACTAAATTCTACATGTTTTGTCTATTTGTATAGACTTCTTCGGAGACAATTCCTCTATTTCCTTGTAAAAAACTTACAAGGAAAGGTTAAAGGACCTTAACATGTGTAGCTTGGAGGAAAGACGAGACAGGGGGGATATAATAGAAACATTTAAATACATAAAGGGAAGCAACGCAGTAAAGGAGCAGACCATATTTAAAAGAAGAAAAACTACCACAACAAGAGGACATAGGCTTAAATTAGAGGGGAAAAGGTTTAAAAATAATATCAGTATTACTTTACTGAGAGGGTAGTGGATGCATGGAATAGCCTTCCAGTTGAAGTGGTAGAGGTTAACACAGTGAAGGAGTTTAAGGATGCGTGGGATAGGCATAAGGCTATCCTAACTATAAGATAAGGCCAGGGACTAATTAAAGTATTTAGAAAATTGGGCAGACTAGATGGGCCGAATGGTTCTTAACTGCCGTCACATTCTATGTTTCTATGTTTCCTGATGCATAGACACATGCGTCATATAATGGAAAAACATCACAAGAAATAAAATGCTTTACATTTGAACTTACATGGAACGCATAAAGAAGTCGAATAGATAGAAGGTAGTGGTGAGAAATCAATAAAGTGCAAAAATGGAACTTTTATTGGTAAAGTAAAGTTTAAAAGTAGTTTATCATTCCCTAATCCTGGGATATGAACGAAATGGTACATAATAAAAAAGGGAAGTATATACACTAGAAAAGGAAATAATACACAGAAATAGTAACACTTAACATAGAACGTATGACTGAAACAAAACAACCAACTGGGTATTCCTAATTTAGATACTGTGTATATTGGAGACATGGGCGTAGGAATCAGGGGGGGATGGGAGGGACACATCCCCCCCCAGAAAATCATGCGGGGGGTACAGGTAATGGAGAAATCCCCCCCAGCTCCGCCGGTCCCCCTCATGCTGCAGCCGCCCGAGCGCTCTGCAGAGAGCCTCAGGCAGCTGCAGCTTTGCCTGGGCTGGTGCGTCCATGAGGGCGCACCGCCCGGGCGCAGCATGAGGAGAGGGACTAACAGGAGGGAAGCGCTCAGCGCTCCCTCCTGTCACTCCCTCACTGTAGCGTGGCCGAGCCCTGTATGGTCCGCGGGTACAGGGAGCATCTGTCTCCTGTACCCGGCCGGACTAACAGGAAGTGAACACTGAGTGTGCACTTCCTGTTAGTCCGGCCGGGTACAGGAAACAAAAGCTCCCTGTACCCGGCTGGACCATACAGAGCTCGGCCACGCTACAACAGAGGTAGGGGAGGGGGAGGAAGAGAGTAGGGAGGGAGGGAGGGGAGAAAAAAGAGAGTGACAAGGGGGGGAGAGAAAAAATAGAGTGACAAGGGAGGGGGGAGAAAAAAAGAGAGTGACAAGGGAGGGGGGGAGAAAAAAATAGAGTGACGAGGGAGGGAGGGGGGAGAAAAAAAGAGAGTGACAAGGGAGGGGGGGAGAAAAAATAGAGTGACAAGGGAGGGAGGGGGGAGAAAAAATAGAGTGACAAGGGAGGGAGGGGGGAGAAAAAATAGAGTGACAAGGGAGGGGGGGAGAAAAATAGAGTGACAAGGGAGGGAGGGGGGGAGAAAAAAAAGAGAGTGACAAGGGAGGGGGGGAGAAAAATAGAGTGACAAGGGAGGAAGGGGGGGGAGAAAAAAAGAGAGTGACAAGGAAGGGGGGGAAGAAAGTGACAAGGGAGGGAGGGGGATAAAAAAGAGAGTGACAAGGGAGGGAGGGGGATAAAAAAGAGTGACAAGGGAGGGGGATAAAAAAGAGTGACAAGGGAGGGAGGGGGATAAAAAAGAGAGTGACAAGGGAGGGAGGGGGATTAAAAGAGAGTGACAGTGGAGGGAGGGGGAGAAAAAATAGAGTGACAAGGGAGGGAGGGGGGGAGAAAAAAGAGTGACAAGAGAGGGGGGAGAAAAAATAGAGTGACAAGGGAGGGAGGGGGGGAGAAAAAATAGAGTGACAAGGGAGGGAGGGGGTGGGGAGAAAAAAAGAGAGTGACAAAGGAGGGAGGGGGGAGGGGGATAAAAAAAGAGAGTGACAAGGGAGGGAGGGGGATAAAAAAAAGAGAGTGACAAGGGAGGGAGGGGGAGGGAGAAAAAAAAGAGAGTGACGAGGGAGGTGGGTGAGAAAAGAAGAGAGTAACAAGGGAGGGGGAAAAAGAGAGTGACAAGGGAGGGAGGGGGATAAAAAAGAGAGTGACAAGGGAGGGAGGGGGATAAAAAAGAGTGACAAGGGAGGGAGGGGGATAAAAAAGAGAGTGACAAGGGAGGGAGGGGAATAAAAAAAGAGAGTGACGAGGGAGGGAGGGGGATAAAAAAGAGAGTGACGAGGGAGGGAGGGGGAGAAAGTGTGACGAGGGAGGGAGGGGGAGAAAGTGTGACAAGGGAGGGAGGGGGAGAAAGAGTGACAAGGGAGGGAGGGGGAGAAAGAGTGACAAGGGAGGGAGGGGGAGAAAGAGTAGGGAGGGGGAGACAGAGTGACAAGGGAGGGAGGGGGAGAAAGAGAGTGACAAGGGAGGGGGAGAAAGAGTAGGGAGGGGGAGAAAGAGTGACAAGGGAGGGAGGGGGAGAAAGAGTGACAAGGGAGGGGGAGAAAGAGAGTGACAAGGGAGGGAGAGAGATTGACATTCATCACACACACACACACAATCACACAATCATGCAACCCTTACACACACAGAAACACACAATGCATTCCTTACACACACTCAATGCACCCTTTACAGACGCACACACTGCATCCCGTACATACACAGAAACACACCTTGCAGCCCTTACACATACAAACACAGATGCACACAATGCATTCCTTACACACATATCAGGACATCCCCTACACACTCCACCCCCTGTGAACAAACTCATTGGTGGAACATGAAGGTGGACCCTGGGACCCAGACCTTGAGCTGTGTAAAGGGCCCCCAAAAATGGAGCTGCTTCCCGTTCTCCCAGAACATTGATTTTTGTGACCACAGTTACAAACAGCCTCCAGAGAGCCTGTTCTACACCAGACCAGTGGAGCCAGACTGCATCTAGAGCCCATCATCATCCTGATCTGGTTGTAAGTAGGCAATCTAGCATATTATTTGTGGCACTAATCTCTAATTTACCTCACATTAAAGAAACACTATAGTCCCCAGAACCACTGCAGCTTAATGTAGTGGTTCTGTTGTCTATAGCCTGTCCCTGCAGGCCTTTTAATGTAAACACGGCGGCACTCCAGCACTGGCGTTAGTTAAAATGGCAGAAAAATAATTGGAAAGGGTTAGGGGGGCTACTAATAAGGATAGGGGGAGAGGGGTAGGTAGAAAAATAATTGGAAGGGTTTGGGGGGCTACTAATATGGATGGGAGGAGGGGGAGGTAGAAAAATTATTGGAAGGGGTTAGGGGAGTACTAATATGAATGGAAGGGGTAGGGTGGGTTCTAATCTGCATGGAAGGGGTTAGGGGGTACTAATATGCATGGGAGGGGTTAGGGGGATACAAATATGCATGAAAGGGGTAGGGGGTTAATATGCGTGGAAGGGGTAGGTGGGGTTCTTTTGTGCATGGAAGGGGTAGGGGTGGTTCTAATATTCAGAGGAAGGGTAGGGGTGGTTCTAATCAGGAGGATCCCGGCGCTGTATCCGGGTAAGTAAAACCCCTTCCCTGTAGTGACCCTTTAATGTTATTATTTAATCATTTATATAGTAACTGCAAATTCCGTAGCGCTGTACAATGGGATAAACAACTCCTAGTTTACGGAATAAGAATATACCCGGCGAGTAAAAATGCTATCCCCCCCATATTTTTTTGGGTTCCTACGCCCATGATTGGAGACAATACAGGCAGGCTGTGACAACAGACTGGGCATGAGGTGTAAAGGTGAGGCCAGTGTAACGGATCGACGGGCACCCCGACTGGGTACCTCCATTAAAGGATGCTCCTAGCATAGGCGTGCGCACGGGGTGTGCCCTGTCGGCTCATGCAGAGCCGGCGCTATCCGAGCGCTGGCTCTGCTCTCAGCCTTCCTCCCCACAGACCCACATGCAGGGAGGAAGGCAGGAGAGGACCCGGCAGAGCTATTGCCGGCAGCTCCGCCGGGTTGCTCTCGCGAGATATCAGCGTTGCCACGGCAACGCTTAAATCTCGCAAGAGTGAACTCTAGCCCCAGTTCACTCACCACTGGACCACCAGGGATGGAATCAGCAGCAACAGGGATCCACCCTCCCTACAAAAGGTAAGAAGGGAGGGGGGATAGCAAGTAATGTACCCCCACCTCCACCCCCACAATCACCCACACACATACAGCACCCACACACATACAGCACCCACACACATACAGCACCCACACACATACACAGCACCCACACACATACACAGCACCCATACACATACACAGCACCCACACACACACAGCACCCACACACATACACAGCACCCACACACACACAGCACCCACACACACACACACACACACAGCACCCACACACATACAGCACCCACACACATACAGCACCCACACACATACACAGAACCAACACACATACAGCACCCACACACAGCACCCTCACACACAGCACACTAACAGCACCCTCACACACACACAGCACACTAACAGTACCCTTAAAAACACAAACAGGACCCTAACAAACACACACACAGCACACTACCAGTACCCTCACACACAGTACATTAACAGCACCCTGACAAGCGCACACACACACACACAAACAGCACCCTCACACACAGTACATTAACAGCACCCTCACAAGCGCGCACACACAAACACCCTCACCCACATAGCACACTACCAGCACCGTCACACACACATCACACTAACAGCACCCTCACACAGCACACACACACACACACAGCACAGTGTGTGTGTATATATATATATATATATATATATGTACACATATATATACATACATACATACATACATACATATATATATGCGGCGTGTGCTTGTGCTTTAGGGTGCACTGGACTGGCCCACCGGGAAATTTCCCGGTGGGCCGGCACACTAGGTGGCCGGTGCGCGGCCGCCTAGTGTGCACCAGCCCGGGCCGCAATTACAGGGTGACCGGCAGGAGGGGATGCGCTCCCCTCCTGACGGTCACAGAATGTAGCGTGGCCGGGCTGGCAGACCGGGTAGGGGCAGTGGCACTGGGCCAGCCTCTTCTCCTGGGGGGCCCCCCGAGGCTGGCCCTGCTTACACCCGGCGGGCAGGCAGGCTGGCCGGTGCGCGAGGGAGCACTCTCCCCTGAGTGCTTCCTCTTCAGCTCCCTCGCGCACCGCAATGATACTGGAGCCGGAAGATGACGTCATCTTCCGGCGCCGGTATCAGTACGCGGCGCGCGAGGGAGCTGAAGAGGAAGCACTCAGGGGAGAGTGCTCCCTCGCGCACCAACCAGCCTGCCTGCCCGCCGGGTGACCGCCCCCCCTGGAGCCCAGCAGCACCACTGGAGCCCAGGGAATCCCCTCAGCACTCCAAAAGGTAAGGAGGCTGGGGGGATTAAATTAAAAAAAAATGTGTTAGTGTGTGTGTGTGTGTGTTAGTGTTAGTGTGTGTGCGTGTGTTAGTGTTACTGTGAGTGTTACTGTGAGTGTTACTGTGAGTGTGTTAGTGTTACTGTGAGTGTTAGTGTGTGTGTGTGTTAGTGTTACTCTGAATGTTAGTGTGTGTGTGTGTGTTACTGTGTGTGTTAGTGTGTTAGTGTTACTGTGAGTGTTAGTGTGTTAGTGTTACTGTGAGTGTTAGTGTGTTAGTGTTACTGTGAGTGTTACTATGAGTGTTAGTGTTAGTGTCAGTGAGTGTGTGTCTGCTAGTGAGTGTCAGTGAGTCTGTTACTGAGTGTGTTTGTGTTAGTGAGTCTGTTTGATGTTTGTCAGTGAGTGTTTGTCAGTGAGAGTGTATGTTTTGTAAGTGAGTGTGTATGTATGTCTGTCGCTGAGTGTGTCTCTGTCAGTAAATGTGTGTGTCTGTTAGCTAGTGTGTATGCGTCTGTTCGTGAGAGTGTGTGTGTGTCTTCAGCACTTACCTTTCTCCAGCGCCGGACTCCCTTGGCGCTGGGGATCCCTCCGCCGCTCAGCTCCGAATGCGCATGCACGGCAAGAGCCGTGCGCGCATTCAAACCACCCATAGAAAAGCATTACTCAATGCTTTTCTATGGACGTTCAGTGTCTTAGAATCGCGGAAGCTCCTCTAGCGGCTGTCAGTGAGACAGCCGCTAGAGGCTGGATTAACCCTCAGTGAAACATAGCAGTTTCTCTGAAACTGCTATGCTTTTAGCTGCAGGGTTAAAACTAGAGGGACCTGACACCCATACCACTTCATTGAGCTGATGTGATCTGGGTGTCTGTAGTGGTCCTTTAACCCCTTAAGGACATGTCATGATTCCCTTTTATTACAGAAGTTTGGTCCTTAAGGGGTTAAGTGTGTGTGCATCTGCATGCACTGGTGTACATACCGCGGTCGCAGGGGTCGCAACCCCTGCGACCAGGTGCCCGCCGCCATGTGTTGCGGCCCCAGCCTGCGCAGAGTAAGCGTGCGGGGGGGGGGCCCAGGGATCAATTTTCGCACCGAGGCCCCATAGGTCATGTGTATGCCACTGGGTAGGGGAGCTTCTGTTCCCCTACCCGGTCTGACAGGAACCTGCAAGCGAGAACGCTCCTCCCATGAGCAGGCAGGTTGGAGCGTTGCCGTGCGTTACCATGGCAACGCTCCGACCTGCCTGCCGTTCTCGCGGGAGAAGAGCGAAGTCAGCCTGCAGCCAGAGGAGCTGCAGGCTGAACAGCACGCACCACCACTGGACCACCAGGGATTGAAAAGTTCCCCCTCTTCCCTGGGCCCTGACCAAAGGTAAAGGGGGAGGGGATTAAAAAAAGTTTTTTTTATATAAATATATCAATGCTATAACCCCCCCATACACACACTACACTCCTCCCCCCCACTAACAGCACCCCTCCACACACACAGACCCCCCCCCACACACAGAACACCTTCACACCTTCACGCACACAGAACTCCTTCATGCACGCAGAACCCCTCCACACATAAAAAGCACCCCTTCATGCACACAGCACCCCTTCACGCACACAGCACCCCTTCACGCACACAGCACCCCTCCATGCACAAATGTTTTATTTCATGTTTGAGTGCTAGTTTTCAGTTTTTTTCCCGCTTCCATATCTGCGCACTATGCTGGCGCGATGCGTTACGAGGCTGGTATGGAATTTTTTTCCATGGCTGCTTTTCATTCCCAGTCCGGCCCTGACTCTAAGCACTCTGGCAGACACCACAATCACCGAACTGGAGAAGCATATGAGTACTTTTAAGCATATGAATGCTATATACAGCCGAATAGGACAAACCATGCAAATAGGTTTACACTCCTAGCAGTCAAACTGGAACAGCATACAATAAATCCTCCCACAATAATGAGATGACACTTCACTTTGAGGGTTAAGCAGGAACTAACTGTACTGGCACATACAGCCTCTTTTATTCCCAATCCACAAACATAGTAGTGCCCACAGGGTTTTACAGAACAACCAATCAATACGTACAATACACAGAGACACTCCCACACAAAATCCTCCCCTCTGCCTGTGATATGATTACTGAACACAATGGGTAATATAATTATCACAGACAGAAAAATACAGTTTTATAAAACATATCACAGGGATCCCAAAACATGCAATAACCCCATATAAACCCCATATAAACCGGTGGATCTGGGTGAACCACATATCCAAAATTCACCCAGATCCGTTCAGTAGTTTGGAAGATACAGTTTAATGCAGATTCCGCAGAACATATACAGATTATATAAAAAATAATTACTGTATAATGTGTCCCCTGTTGTATAGTTTAAAACTACTGCACGATGTATTTGTGCACCAAATACCGGCGAGATGGCACCGTGTAGAAAAGTCAAAACAGTGTCTGTGAGTTAAAATGGCCGCCATCCATTGTTCTCACCATGTGCTTCATCCATTGTTCTCACCATGTGCCTCTGATACATAAAATGGTGGCCACCCGGTAACTCCACAGTATGTCCCCAGATGGTTCTTAAAGGGCCAGTAGCAGCATAACACCATTCAACATGCCCAAATCCTGTATTTAAAGGGTCAAATCTCCCAGGGGCCATAGTCAGCAGGCAGGAGGTGGGCAAACAGCCCAACAAAGATGGGCTGATGCGAATACCATAAACCTTCAGCGAGAGCGAAAGAGGAGAATCGGTATAATGAGGAGGAGAAGCTAAATTTTAAAGAGATTGAGGTTCAGAAAGCCAATTAGAGATGGAAGAAAGGCAACCAGTGATGTGTTTAGGAAAGCAGGGGAGATATCAGAGGACAAGAGATATATATGGGTGTCATAGGCATACAGATGGGAAAACAAGGGGCTGGCTGCACTCACCTAAACATGCTTAAATGGGGTGCTGCTGGGGGCCAATAAGTACAGTAAAAATAGAAATCCAGCGCACTCACTTATAAACTAAACAGCTACTTTGATGCTGACAGATTTGACTAGTTTTATTAAAAACACCTAATCTAGGCAAAAAATAATGGGGGTTTAGTTACACTATATGATCATACATTGCATAAGCCTGCCACAAACGTCAATGTACCCCATCTTTGGCAGGTCCTACTCTCACTGCCAACTGTCTACTAAATGAGCTACTAACTTGGGGAAATCCTTCCATCTCGAGTTCTCTGCAGTACAAGGCTTAAATAGGGTCCTGAGATGAGACACCTGTGACAGGGGACGGTGCAAAACCAAGGAGCTGGCTAGACTCCTAAATATATATGGGAAAACAAGGGACTGGCTGCACGCACCCCAACATGTTTAAATGGGGTGCTGCTGGGGGCCAATAAGTACAATAAAAATAGAAATCCAGCGCACTCACTTATCAACTAAACAGCTACTTTGATGCTGACAGTGAGTGCGCTGGATTTCTATTTTTACTGTACTTATTGGTCAGACATTTTACGCCACATAGGTGCCCTCGAAGGCACACTTAGTCTTACCTTCGCCCAAGAACCATCCAAAAGCTGTTACGGGTGTCAGCCATCATCCAGTCAGCTAGACAGATTAATCCTCTCTAGAACCTCCTTGTGCTCTGTTTGAGGCAGACAGACATTTGACTCCAGATAGGCGTCGCTGTAGGCACAGTTAGTCTTACCTCCTCTCAAGAACCATCCGATAGCGGATACTGGTGTCAGCCGGCATCTAATTAGCTGAGTTTACCAGGCAGTGATTTATTTAGTCTTACGTGTCTATATAGGTGCCCTTGAAGGCACAGACATATTTTTCTCTTATTTATTACTCTCCTGCTTTTACCACCAGATTACTAGGCAGTGAATGTGTAAATACTATACTACTACACCTGTTTGTTTAGGATATTTTTCTGTCTATACTTACCTGATCCTGCCGCTATAATCATTTTCTGGCTTGTATTTCTGGGTAAATCGTTTTGTTTATGCTTGCATTTGATTCAAAGCCAATTATATACTCTATTGAGATGTATCACCACACTGGCATTATCAGTCACCTGTAGTTTTGCAACACAGTGTTGTGTGGTACTCAAGATTCCTCTGAGATACTATTTATTGCCTATACTATATTACCTGCATCAAGGGTTAGGCTACAAAGTTTCTCTCTACTAGTTTTGTTTCTACACTACAGCTGTATCTGTAGCATTATTAGAACTCGATTACACCTAGGTTCACTTAATTATTTTCACATGTGTTGTTCCATTTTATTTTTAGTATACCATAATAAATATTTAATTTTAATCTCTATCTAGGGACAGACCTTTCTTTCTGTATCCATTTATCTAAACCAGGGGTTATCCCCTCATATGTCCTTACTTTATATCTGGATGATCATTTGGCTTCATCTTTATTAGCGACTTTATTACTTGTATAATTTGTGAATTATAGTCTCTGCTCTTCACAGACCTTTGGGTCTAGTTTGTTTACTACGTTAATGCAAGGTTGCGTAAGCTGCTGCTTAAGTCAATCAGTCTCACTAGCTTTTTCTATTTGTGTAATATGCAATTATGTGTTCTGGCGTTTTTTTAGTGTCTTGATAAAAGTCCTGATAACAGACTGAAATGTTAACCTGTATTGTGAAACACTGCACAAATAAAGTAGTTATATTTACAAGTCCTCAGATAATCAATTAATCAAGGGCATTTGATTAGCAGCACCTGTCTGCTACTAATTTCTATGGAAGAATCAAGGGTGTACTCGGTTTTTCACACATGGCTTCTCCATTTTGGCTTTATTTTCCTCAAATAACTCATGACACAGTGTAATATGTCATCTGTTGTTGTTCATCTGAGGTTTTATTTACCTAATTATAAGACCTGCTAAGGAACAGATGCTTATTATTATGTCCTATATGTAAATATGTAAAGCCATGTAATTCAGAGGCTGTACTCACTTTCTTTTTCCTATGACTCTGTGTAAACACCGAACAAAATTATAAACACAACACTTTGTTTTGCCCCCATTTTTCATGAACTGATCTCAAAGATCTTAGACTTTTTCTATGTATAAAAAAGGCCTATTTCTCTCAAATATTGTTCACAAATCTGTCTAAGTCTGTGTTAGTGAGCACTTCTCCTTTGCAGAGATAATCCATCCACCTCACAGGTGTGGCATATCAAGATGCTGATTAGGCAGCATGATTATTGCAAAGGGGTGCCTTAGGCTGGCCAAAAAAAACATTATCACACTGTCATCTCCATCTCTAACAATCTCTAGGTAGGTGGTACGTGTCAAAGTTACATCCACATGACTACCCGGACCCAAGGTTTCCAAGTTTTTCAGCAATTTGAGCTACAGCAGCACTTTTGTGTGATCGAACAAGACGTGCTAACATTTGTCCCCACATGCAGCAATGACCCTTGGGCGCCAATGGCCCGGAGGCCAGTTCACCAGGTATGCTTCATTATACTCCTTTAGGTAGGTACTAGCCACTGCATACCTGGAATACCCCACAAGACTTGCTGTCTTAAAGATACTCTGACCCAGTTGTCTTGCCATTAGAATTTGGACTTAGTCAAAGTCACTCGGATCATTTTGATGGTCCATTTTTTACTTGTGGATTTGTGAAAAGGTTGACTGTGCACTGCTTTACCTATTGGAAAGTATGAATGAAATTTTTTACATCACGGTACAAGAATCATTTGACAGAGAAGACTAAATAATGGGACCAAATAGTAGTTTCATTTATTATGAGCTTAGTACAATGCTCATCAGATTTTATTGATGAATAAAGCTATGATATGAGGGACTGCCACTACTACTTTAAAATATACGTATATTTTGTGTGTGTGTATTATGTTTATGGTTTTTAATAATGCAATCTTTTTTTAACCGCGGTTGAAAATTAAATTGTGTATTATTGATACTTACATTTATTTTTTTCGCCGTTAAGTAAGACATTTTGAAATTATATTATTCTGAATATATAAGATGGAAATGTGGCTCTTTATAGTGATCTCATATTCCTTGTATGTTTGTCTGTATTATGTTACTTTATGGAAATATAAATAAAAATAAAAAATGGTAAAAAAAAATTGTATTCCATATAAAACTTAAAAATAAAATAAAATAAGAAGTGAATAAAGGCTTTGAGTCAGTCTTAAAAATAGCAAACAATGCTATTCAGTCAGCAATTATCTAGGGAATTACAAATGTAGGCCAAAATAGTTGAATAATCCTTAAATGTGAAAATTGCAATTCTCTGGTGAACTTCTAACAGTCTTCAGCATAAGCTGTGTCAATATGTCACAATTGCTGCAGTCCCCCTAAGGATACTCCTTACAAGCACTTACTAAAGTGTGAAAACACATGGAACAGGTTGAGTGGAGACTCAGAAAGAGACACCTAGGTGAATAACTAGTTTGAGATCTCCCCCATGTAGTGAATATTGTACTTTGCTCTTTTGTTCAACTTTTTTTTATTTTTTCCCCTTATGAATACACACACTTTCTTATGCTTACGTGAATAAATAGCTGTTGATGAACCTATAGTGCTGTTGAAAAAAAATCACAAGATAATTTTTCTGATATTTTTCTACGCATATTTTATCATTTTCAGGTTTTTATAAGCAATCGGAATACTTCTGAAGAAGAGTTATCTAGACTTGAACAGATCCAACTGAGCTAATAGACAACTTTTAGTAGGTAACAACTAACAAGCATATATTAATTTAGTATTTTGCTCTGTTTCTAGAACTTCAATGAATTGGATTTGAACAATTAAATTTTTGTGCTCCAGGATCGCTGTTGGATATGTCATGTAGGCAATAAAATATATGCATTTTGCAATGGTTTAAAATACCCCCATAGAGATGCAAGTTTCCCTGAAATGCAATCTTGTCCTAATTAAAAATTCTGTGACAAATGTCTATATTCAGAATACGATGCCTTATATTGTCTTAACCATCTAATCAGAGACACCTCTTGTGGTTTTTTTGTTTATTTTTGCAGTAAATTCAAGGATTTGTTCATAATTTAAATTTGAAATTAATTAAGACAGATACCGGTGTTTCTATTCAGTTTCAGACATTTATGTTGATATTTTTCTGGAGCTAATCAATATGTACACAGTTTAAAATCTAAAGACCTAAATAACACTAAGCTAGATATCAAAAAGTAACAACACATTCAAGCATTTCACTTATGTTATCTAACGATAAAGAGAAACACATCTTATGACATGTAGGGGATATGAATATTGTATATAAACATCTTCTCCATAGAGGTGGATTTATTTTTCCTTCTAGCTAAAATAGAATAGTATAAACTGACTGTAGTGTCAATGGACAAAACTGCTTTTTTTGGTTCATACTGAGAAGGAACATATGCTTGAGCTAAGTACGATGTGGCAGTCTATAGAAGCCAAAGGCTGAAAAACTCCATAGCATGCATCTCTGACGAAGTAACTGTTATCTCACTCAAATTGTTCGGTATTATATCAGACAGCATTGTGTAGTCTGTCTTATTCTACTTTTAGAGGCTTTAACCATTTGATGGATTGAATAATGGCTTGTGCTTTGGTATAGTAAAAAGGATTATTTTGGTTTAAAGACTATGGAGCCTTTAATACATCCCCCCACACCCATTAAAGGTAGAAGAAAAGGTGAAGTGAAACAACCGAGATACAATTGAAGTGTAGACTTTCGGCCGGAAAAAAATATTGTACGAAATGTCTAGGAATTGCAACAGTTTTTATACACAGTTCCCTTGTTTCAGGAGTTCAAGTGTAATTGGACAAATGAACACAATCATAAATAAAATGTTTATTTTCAATACCTTGTCGAGAATGCTTTGCAGGCAATGATTGTTTGAGATCTGGAACGCAGATCTCCTTTGTGATGCTTTGCCAGGCCTTTACTGCAGCTGTCTTCAGTTGTTGTTTGTTCGTGAGTCTTTCTGCTGTAAGTTTTGTCTACAGCAAGTAAAATGAATGCTCGATCGAGTTGAGAACAGTGTGCAATATATTTTGGGTCATTATCCATCTGTAAAGAGAAGCGACGTCCAATCAAATTCTCTGATGGTTGATATTAGTTTCATCTGTCTAAAGAATGCTGTTCTAGAACTGGGCTGGCTTTTTTAGATAATAAATACAAATAAGAAGGTGCGCAGAAAAATTATTTTATAAAAAATGTATACAAAGTGACATTCACAAAAAGTGCATCACAGTGTCTCAAACATATTGTCATGCAAAGAGGTATTAAAAGTGCTCCACTGACAAGAGCAATTCACAATACCAATGCAAATGCAATAGTTAATCACATATGCCAAACTTCAATCTCATTGCTAAAATCTCCACACTTGTGTAGAAATGGTATGTGTCAATAAAAGGCAGAAAACAGGTATACTTGCATCAAATGATCTATAAAAAAAAAGACATACAAAGATTCCTAGTGCAATTATGCAAAAACAGCATTAAAAAGACTGGATATCTTAATGGTTGAACTCATAAATGCATAGTGGTTAAAGTATCACTCTAGTCTATAGTGCCCAGGGAGGATCAGCCCCTTGCGTATGTGGGATACAGTAGTGCCAGATGTACAGACTCACCAACAGCCAAAAATCCTTCTCTTATAACTTTGTTTTCTTCTACAAAATAAAAGTTAATTAATAATACCGAATGCAGGCTCCTGAACTCAAGGTCCCACTGCCGGCTTCCACAGGATACAGTCCATAGATCTATTGGTTACTCTGTTCTGTCGGCCACAGCATCTTTCTCTGTCCACTTTTGAGCCTACACTTTCGGGATTTGGCTCGCAACATGTTTTTTCCCGCCTCCTGGGGCTTTCTCAATCGTGATAAGTCCTCCAACATTACTAGGGCTTATATAGCAGCCGTGAGTTACATGTCCTATGGAAACAGTCTCTTTCTCCTCATTTTAAAAAGAGTTTTAATTTCAATTCTGCCACCACAAACAACAATCCAATAGTTTAAAAAGTTCAGTCTTATATGTCCTCATTGTACACAGGCTGGTGGAAGAGTGGAGGCTATACACAGGCCTTCCCCTATATTAATTTAAGTCATGTATTTAGGGCAATAAACACCATATTTATTAAGTTATTATCAGTGTCAGTATGTATTAAAAACACATCTTTAATCCATTGCTGGGGTCTCACAGACCACATCATATATTTTATTAATAGATTTTTTAATATTTATAGAAACTTGTGTCAGTGTCCAAATATTTCTGGGTCTAACTGTATATTAATTAATTCATATAAATGCCATAGCTCATTCCTCTGGTACAAAAATTATAAAATGTCATGTTTTGTGCCTACATTCATTTTCCATGAAATTTAAGAAAAAGTATAGATTAAAAATGAAAACTAAAATTGGAGAAGTCCAATGTGAAGTCCTGTAGAACTGCTATATTAAATGGATACTATAAGCATCAAAACAAGTTTAGCGTATTGGAGCAATTTTGGTGTATAAATCATGCCCTGCACTCTCACTGCTCAATTAAATTAAATTTCAAATTGAATCACTGTGTTTCTGTCCATGCAGCCTTAGATATATATACCTCCAATGGCGTTAACTCACATAGCCTGCATGATTTTTTTTATTTACATTTTCAATCAGATGTTGACTTGCTTTAGAAGTTTTTTCCTTCCTCTCAGTAAATCCGACTTTTTGGTCATAAAACCTTAATTCTAGTGACTGGTGTCTTCAGGTGCCTTATCACCCCAAGAAAAACTCTATCTACCTCTTTCAAACTGATAAATGTGAAAAAAAAATGAAAAATTAAATATTTCATACTTATGATGATGGATGGAAGTTATAAGCCGTTTCTGCCTGCTATATGGTAGTACAATTCCACAGACATCGTTATTTACATGAAATGTCTAATGGATTTTGCCTGGGTTGCTCTGGGGAACGAAACATTTCATTCTTCTAAAGAAAATAATCCCATTGATGCTTTAAGTTTTAAATTGTACCACATTTTCAAAATGCCTTGTGTATATAAAGCCATGTTCCTTTGAAGGACAAGTACCTAGTAAAAGTTCATCACTAGCGTTAGAAAAACGAAAGGCAGCAGCTCAAATAATATTTCCTAATCCTTCTGAACTTTACAAAAGGTCAACAGGCTCTTTGTGTGTGCGTGTGTTTTTTTTTTTTTAAACAAGAACATTTTCCTTTTATGATTTGCCTCAATACATTGAATCCCATGTTGTTTGTTTCTTGAGAAATGCAAGCGGCTTTTAAAGATATAACTTGATTATTGTGTTATCTTGAAATATTTTTGATTGTAAATTGAATTATTTTGTTGTGAATTTCTTTCTTTTTGGTTTAGGTACTGTGGAAACAGTCTTCTGAAAACAGAAGAGATAGATGTCTATTCACTTGCCTGAGAGAACTCAGTAGGTGTATGAGATCAGTAAATCAATCAATATAAATGTTGGTAAGATAAGGAACTGCATGAATTTATAAATATTTACCAAGCAGAGAGACTTTCCAACATAACATAAAAAATACTTTAATTGATTTATTATTTGTATTATTATTACTTCTGCTAAATGGGTTGAAAGATTCTGCATCAACGTTCCAAGCACAGATTACCTGATTCTTTTTGACAGGTTCCAAAGCAGAGCTCTGTTCACCACTGTCCACAGTTCTATGCTCCTGCAACTCTCTCCTCTCACCTCTGTACCCAAATGTCTTCCTTTCTTATCCTATCCTCTAATTTAACCCTATGGGTTTTCCCTTTTTAAATTCTACTTCCAGTTCTCTCACTATGTCTCTAATCATCTCCAATACCCTCTGTCTGTTACCAGTCTCCTCTATAATTTCATTGGCATTGTTTTCGAATTCCATTCTCTTTCCTTTCCTCTGCCTACTGACTCCTTTTTGGTCAATAGATAATGCTGTTGGGACTGTTAAGAGAACGCTCAACTTTAGGATAGGTCAGAAGTTTAAAAAGCTCACCAATAGAAGAAAATGGATAGAAACAGTTTAGGGAAATCTGACAAGTTAGGGCCAGGATACCAGAAGTTGATACAAACACGATAGAACTAATCAAGGTTGGATTATAGAAATTAGTGCAAGAAAAAAAGTAGACAAGCTCAAATTTAAAATAAAAGTCAGTGTGTCGGGAGTCAAGGCAGCAGCTTAATCAAAACAGGCCAAGGATCTCCTTGAAATGTGCTTTCTAGACAAATGGAGCTAGGAAAGACATCTGAGTCTTTTAGAAGAGAACTTACATAGGCTTTCTGTGAAAGTGACAGTCATAACGCCAAAAGAAAGTCCTAGAGTGCAATACAAACTGGATACACAGAAATACCAGACAGACAATCTTTATATTCTTATAAATTGAATTGGCTTTGTAGCAGGTACTATCACATTGTAACGAGTATATACCCCTACACGCAGGATCCAGCCTAACAGAAGACAGTACAGAGGAGAGATACGTCTACCGGACCTTAGAGTGGCCGGACTCGACGTAATAGGATAAGACAGAGTCAGGAACGATCCGAGGTCAAGGGCACAAAGAGACAGCGTAAACGAAAACTAGCCGGGGACTGGTACACAGGAATCAGCAAGCCGGCAAACAGTACAGAAAAGGATAAAGCGAAAACGAAGTCAGAATACAAAGCCAAGGTCAAATACGGAGAAACACAACTGAACACAACAAGCACTAAAGGGAACTGTAGCAGAAACCACGATAGGGCAAGGAACTAAGGGAAAAGGGTAAGTATAAGTAGCCTTCAAACTAATGTGATTGGCTCCTGTCACTTCCACTCCCCCAACAGGTAAGTGTATGGGGTGATTGGCATGACAGGAGCCAATGGGAGCCTTTTTGCAATTTAGGCTCCCACTGTCTCTTTAAGAGCGCGCCCGAGATTCGCGGCGCGCTCTTAGCTGCAGGCGGGACACGTGACCGCTTCTCGCGGTCACTGCCCGCCTTCCTGTCAGAACAGTCGGACGAGCCGCGCGCGGCTCGTGCAGCCGCAGGACCGCGCGCGGCTTGAAGAGAGGACCGCGTCCGGCCCCCGGATAAGGTAAGTACCGCTACAGTACCCCCCCCTGAGGACACGCCCTCCGGGCGGGCAGGACCAGGCCTGGCAGGAAAACGCGAATGGAAAGAACGTACAAGGCGGGGAGCATGAACAGCATCCGCAGAAATCCAACTGCGCTCCTCAGGCCCATAACCCTTCCAATGTACCAAGTACTGAAGCCGACCCCTAAGAAAACGAGAGTCAATAACAGCAGATACTTCGAACTCCTCATGACCCTCCACAGAGACAGGAGGGGGAGGGGGAGTATGCCGGGTATAGCGGTTGTGTACGTAAGGCTTCAACAAAGAGGTGTGAAATACATTGGGTATACGCAGATTCTTAGGCAGACCCAAGGCATAAGAAACGGGATTAACCTTATGTATAATGCGATAAGGACCAATGAAGCGGGGAGCCAATTTCATAGAAGGCACCCGGAGGCGAATATTCCGTGTGGAAAGCAAAACCCTGTCCCCCACAACATAGGAAGGAGCCGCTCTGCGATGCTTGTCAGCCTGAGCCTTCTGGCGGGCAGCAGAGTCCACCAAAGAACGCTGAACCTGCTCCCAAGTATTACGCAAACCAGCCAAATGCTCATCCAGAACTGGCATGCCCTGAGAGGAGAATGCAGCCGGAAGAACAACGGGATGCTGGCCATAGACAACGTAAAAAGGGCTTTTGCCGGAAGAATCATGAGTGGCATTATTCCGAGCAAATTCAGCCCAAGGAAGCAGGTCAGACCAATTGTCCTGATGGTGAGACACAAAACAACGGAGGTACTGCTCTAGAGACTGGTTGGCACGTTCAGCAGCTCCATTAGACTGGGGGTGGTAAGCGGAAGAAAATGAGAGGGAAATACCCATCTCCGAACAAAAGGCTTTCCAGAACCTGGAAATAAATTGGCTACCCCTATCGGATACAATAGATAAGGGAATACCATGTAATCGAAACACTTCTCTAGCGAAGATAAGAGCCAATTCCTTGGAAGTGGGCAACTTGCGAAGAGACACAAAGTGAGCCATTTTGGAAAACCGATCTACTATCATTAGGATGACTGTGTTACCATTCGAAGGGGGTAATTCAACAATAAAATCCATTGATAGATTAGACCAAGGTCTCTCGGGAACGGGCAACGGATGCAACAGCCCACAAGGAACTCTACGAGAGGTTTTCATACATGCACAAGTAGTACAAGCACTTATATAGTCAGTAACATCCTTACGTAAGGTATCCCACCAGAAATACCGAGAAACGGCTGACACTGTTTTGGAAATACCAGGATGTCCAGCAGTCTTAGTATCGTGATAAAGTGACAGAATATCCCGTCTCTCGGGAATGTCAACGAACAATTTATCATTAGGCCTCTCGCTGGGTGCCATGCCCTGTTTCGCTTGTATGGCCTGCAAGAGGGACGAGGAAATAGACAATATAGTAGTTGCTATTATCCTGTCTGGGGGAATGACAGGAGTGACATCAATCTCCTGTTTGTCAATAGTCTCGAATTGTCTGGACAGGGCGTCCGCTTTAGTGTTCCGGTCACCTGGCCTATAGGTGATTATATAATTAAAATGAGACAAGAACAGTGACCACCTAGCCTGCCTTGAAGACAATCTTTTAGCTTCGCTAAGGTAGGATAGGTTCTTATGATCTGTAAATATGAGAATAGGATCCTTAGTTCCTTCTAGCAAATGTCTCCATTCTTTGAGTGCTAAAATGATAGCAAGGAGTTCGCGATTACCCACATCATAATTCCTCTCTGCCTTGGACATTTGTTTAGAAAAGAAGCCACAAGGATGCAATGGCTTGTCAGGAGACTCTCTTTGGGATAAGACAGCACCTACCCCTATATCGGAAGCATCAACCTCAAGTATATATGGCAATGAGGGGACAGGATGCTGTAAAATAGGGGCAGAGGCGAACGTAGTCTTAAGAAAGTCAAAAGCCTGAAGTGCCTCAGTAGACCAGACACGTGTATTGCCATCCTTTTTAGTCATACGAGTTATAGGCGCTACTATAGACGAAAAACCTTTGATAAAACGTCTATAATAATTAGAGAACCCCAGAAAACGCTGGATGGCTTTCAGACCTTGCGGCAGAGGCCATTCTATGACTGCAGCGAGCTTCTGGGGATCCATCCGAAAACCCTCGGCGGAAATCAAATACCCTAAAAACTGGACCTCGGACTGGTCGAATAGACATTTTTCTAATTTGCAATAAAGACCATTAGCAAGAAGGGTCTTCAGAACTGTTGTAACATGTCTGTGATGAGCGTGAATGTCTGTAGAATATATTAAAATGTCATCCAAGTACACAATAACAAATGAGTGAATAAAATCCCTTAAGACATCATTAATAAATTCTTGGAACACTGCTGGGGCATTGCAAAGCCCAAATGGCATGACGGTATACTCATAATGACCTGACCGAGTGTTAAAGGCTGTCTTCCATTCGTGGTCCTTTTTAATACGTATCAAATTGTATGCTCCTCTAAGATCTAATTTGGTGAATACCGTAGCATGTTTGAGCCTGTCAAACAATTCTGTTATTAGAGGTATAGGGTAAGCATTTTTGATGGTGATCTTGTTAAGACCTCTATAATCAATGCAAGGTCTTAAATCACCTTCTTTCTTTGATACAAAGAAGAACCCCGCTCCAGCCGGAGAAGAGGATCTTCTAATAAATCCCTTGTCTAATGACTCTTTAATGTACTCCTCCATGACACGGTTTTCTTGAACCGATAGGGGGTACACCCTGCCCTTAGGAGGTATAGTACCAGGCAACAAATCAATAGCACAATCGTAGGGTCTGTGAGGCGGTAATTTGTCAGCCTCTCTTTTATCAAAGACAGTCTTTAAAGTTAAATACTGAGAGGGTATAGTCGTAGATAAAGGAGGAACAGTAGGAACGTTAATAGAATTCACAGGCGTGACTTCAATAGTACATGACTCATGGTAGGCTTCACTCCATGATTTTATCTGCCCTGTCTCCCAGTCAAAAATGGGATTGTGGGCACGTAACCATGGATACCCTAACACCAACTGTGAAGAGGGAGAGGTGATGACCTGGAACCGAATGGTTTCATAGTGTAGAACCCCTGTGTACATGTGTAGCGGTGCAGTCTCGTGAGTAACAACAGGAGATATCAATGGTCTACCATCTATGGCCTCAACGGCCAAGGGTATCTCCTTCTCTCTGATGGGAATATTGTTTCTCTTTACAAAACCAGAGTCTATAAAGTTCTCGGCTGCCCCAGAATCAACCAGGGCGTCTATGTTTTCAACTATACAACTCTCTCCCATATGTAAAGAAACAGGGAGAAGCAGTCGGTTAGGAGGCAAAGTAGGAGACTTAGAAATCACACCCAAGGCCAGTCCCCTATAAGGTCTTAGGTGCGAGAGTTTTCCGGGAGCAGAGGACACTCCTTTACCATATGGTCTCTCTTACCACAATATAGGCAGAGTCCCTCCCTTCTCCTATGTAATTTCTCAGTATCTGAGAGTTTGGCAACCCCTAATTGCATAGGTTCCTCTTCAGGTACTTTAACACTCTCCGGTATATTAACTCTGGGTTGAATAGGTGTAACAAAACGTCTATTCCTGTTCTTAGTATAGAGCCTGTCACGAATCCTATTATCTATATCGATGAGGTAGTCAATAAGGTCCTCTAAGGCAATAGGAAGCTCCTTAGCTGCTACCTCATCCAATATAGAGTCTGATAAACCTTCCATGAAGGCCGTAGTTAACCCATTATTGGTCCAATCGACCTGTGAGGCAAGGGTACGAAACTGTATAGCGTAATCAGCCACAGACCTAGAACCCTGTTTAACCCTCATTAATGCTCTAGCGGCATTCTTAGACCTTTTCATAGTATCAAAAGTTCTGCGAAAAGCTGTTAGGAAACTGTGAAAGTTATGCACCATAGGTCCATTAGCCTCCCAAATAGGGTTTGCCCATTCAAGTGCTTTGTCGGTAAGTTGGTGCATAAAGAACCCAACTTTAGACCTCTCTGTGGGAAATGAACGTGGATACATTTCAAAATGAAACTCTATTTGGTTAATGAACCCTCTGCATGTCTTAGAATCCCCTCCATACCTAGGAGGAGGCGTTAAATGTGCTGTAGCGTTAGGCATAGTCGATACTTCAGGAAGCAGGGGTGCAGGAGGGTTAGGTGCGGTTGCTGGAATGGTTCTAGCTAAGAGCGTCTGGAGAGCCTGAGCTATTTGATCCATACGGTGATCCTGCTCTACAAATCTAGCCTCATGGGTCGCCATCTGTTGAGCTAAATCTGCGGGGTCCATGGCCCTATCGTAATGTAACGAGTATATACCCCTACACGCAGGATCCAGCCTAACAGAAGACAGTACAGAGGAGAGATACGTCTACCGGACCTTAGAGTGGCCGGACTCGACGTAATAGGATAAGACAGAGTCAGGAACGATCCGAGGTCAAGGGCACAAAGAGACAGCGTAAACGAAAACTAGCCGGGGACTGGTACACAGGAATCAGCAAGCCGGCAAACAGTACAGAAAAGGATAAAGCGAAAACGAAGTCAGAATACAAAGCCAAGGTCAAATACGGAGAAACACAACTGAACACAACAAGCACTAAAGGGAACTGTAGCAGAAACCACGATAGGGCAAGGAACTAAGGGAAAAGGGTAAGTATAAGTAGCCTTCAAACTAATGTGATTGGCTCCTGTCACTTCCACTCCCCCAACAGGTAAGTGTATGGGGTGATTGGCATGACAGGAGCCAATGGGAGCCTTTTTGCAATTTAGGCTCCCACTGTCTCTTTAAGAGCGCGCCCGAGATTCGCGGCGCGCTCTTAGCTGCAGGCGGGACACGTGACCGCTTCTCGCGGTCACTGCCCGCCTTCCTGTCAGAACAGTCGGACGAGCCGCGCGCGGCTTGTGCAGCCGCAGGACCGCGCGCGGCTTGAAGAGAGGACCGCGTCCGGCCCCCGGATAAGGTAAGTACCGCTACACACATGGACTAAATACAGAAAAAAACAGACTGCACCAAATAAGAAAAACTAGATAATCGTATGCAGATATAGGTATACACAATATTAGAAATAAAAATATTGAGATATAACAATAATAAAGAGTCCCAGCAGAAAAAATATTTTTTGTTATCCTCCTTAGTGTTCAAGTAGAAAAAACTTTAGTGCAGATTAAGAATTCTGTTGGTGTCTCATGAAATAAAATACACAAAAAACACTAATAGTGTAAACCAGTATATACAATATTTTAGGTAAAATTAAGATAAAAGACACTCCTAAGGAGAGAGCTTCTATTCAGCTCTTAGATAGGGCTCTGAGCGGTTCAATCCCCGCTCAAGGATAAATCTGGAGCTGTCCTCTTTTGATGTTCACAATGTAAATGACACATGAAAGGAATAAAGCAAGATATAGTGCCCACTGTTTTAAACAATAGTACTTTTTAAAAATATATATAAAATCTACTCACAATTTTAAGAGCACCTTTTGCTCAATGATAAACGCTTGGGTGGTATGCTCCCCACCAAGGATATGTGTAGGCAGATGTGGAGGTTCTTTTAGATAAAAAAATAAAATGCAGGATAAAAAAAATACATAAAAAATAAACATAATTTTGAGGGTAAAAACAATATTTACTGTAATATACAACACAAAAAAGATAAAAATTCCTTTAATATAATCACAACATGTTTCATTCATAGGCTTTCTCAAGTGCCTGACAGTACCTGTGAATGTGTTGCTTTTATTAAGGAATATTATTTTGTGAAGTCTAGTTCTATGTCTTTACAAAATTCCAATTGTTGTTCTTCAGAATACAGTAGACAAATCCAGAGCAGCAAAATATGTTTAATTCAACCTGCCATTTTCCTTTACTTCTAATCTATTAGAAGCCTAATGAGAAATGCAGAAATATGGCATCGATAGACATCATAGGTGTCATGCCTCACATTGCACATATACGATTGATGTATACGTATTTACTGTATATTCTACAAGATCGGTTGACACAGAAATCACTGCTCAGAGAATAAACTTCTCAATAAGAATTAAGGGCTGACTGAAATATTAAGTTTAGTTTTACATTGTGCACGTTGACAATTTGAACTTTGCAATGACTGATGTATACAAAGTAATGAAAGATAACTTCAAACATATAGGTCTCCCTACGTATCTATATTCCCTAATTACAATAATTCATCTCAGTTTTATAATTTTGCTATTCCTATTTTTAAAATCCCATTTCTAGCTACTTAATATAAAACTAATTGATGACTTAATCATCAATGTTGCTGAGTTTTGATTTATTGCCTCAAGAATTGTAATAAATCACATATTACATTTGTGCAGCAAAAAAAACTAATGCTTTAGGTGAGAGTTCCTGGCACTACAAGAGTTGAAGTTATTTTGTGAAAAAAGCAAATCAGTGTTTCATAATTAACACAGAGACTCTCTAAGCATTATAACCACTATAACTCAGTGTGTTTGTTACGTTGCCAATAATAACTAGTTCTCTCTGGCCCCCATACACTGAACCTCATTGGCTGCTACCATAACACAGAATTTACACTTCTCCATTATCAATGCCAATTCCATCCAACCTCGACAGGGATGATATACTGAAAGAGGTGCATTGGATAAACTGACATTGATAGCACAGAAGTATACATTCTACATTTACCAAGTAAGTTCTTCTCCAAAATGCCCACAGTGACCATAATGCATGGAACAGAAGTCACTGTTATAGCATAAGTTTATGCAAATATATTAATACAAGTATGTATAATAATAGAATGGTGGCAATGCTGGTGAATCACTGCTGTGGTGAAAAAAATTCAGTTCGTCCAAATCAATTTGTCAAAAGATTCAGGATTCGGTCATGCAAAGTTTCTGTTTGGATTAATTTAGTACATGCAATCATTTTGAGGAAAATGATTTATACAAACCAAACTGACAAAAATTAATAAAAAAATAAAAAAAAAAATATATATATATATATATATATATACAAAATGTTCAGAGTCTGGCACTCTACCTTTAAGTAGATCCAAAGGGGAAAAAAGCCTCGGTGCTGCAAAGCGTAAATATATATCCAGGAAAAGAGTAGAGCACTCCAGAGGACTTGTTTAAAGTAGTTTATTCCGTGAAAAAATCGACGTTTCGACCCTCAGGTCTTTATCATCTTGATAAAGACCTGAGGGTCGAAACGTCGATTTTTTCACGGAATAAACTACTTTAAACAAGTCCTCTGGAGTGCTCTACTCTTTTCCTGGATATATATATATATATATATATATATATATATATATATATATATTTATATATATATATATATATATATATATATAGTTCTATATAGTTCAGTATTACGAATAAGTATATAATATATACAGTTGCAAGAAAAAGTATGTAAACGCTTTGGAATGATATGGATTTCTGCACAAATTGGTCATAAAATGTGATCTGATCATCATCTAAGTCACAACAATAGACAATCACAGTCTGCTTAAACTAATAACACACAAAGAATAAAATGTTGCCATGTTTTTATTGAACACACCATGTAAACATTCACAGTGCAGGTGGAAAAAGTATGTGAACCCTTGGATTTAATAACTGGTTGAAACTCCTTTAGCAGCAATAACTTTAACCAAACGTTACCTGTAGTTGCTAGAGATGTCCCGAATAGTTCGCCGGTGAATAGTTCCTGGCGAACATAGCTTGTTCGCGTTCACCACGGCGGGCAAACATTTGCGATGTTCGGTCCGCCCCCTATTCGTCATCATTGAGTAAACTTTGACCCTGTACCTCACAGTCAGCAGACACATTCCAGCCAATCAGCAGCAGACCTTTCCTCCCAGATCCTCCCACCTCCTGGACAGCATCCATTTTAGATTAATTCGGAAGCTGCATTCTTAGTGAGAGGAGGGACAATGTGGCTGCTGCTGATTTAATAGGGAAATCGATAGCTAGGCTAGTGTATTCAGTGTCCACTACAGTCCTGAAGGACTCATCTGATCTCTGCTGTAAGGACAGCACCCCAAAAAGCTCTTTTTAGGGCCAGAACATCAGTCTGCTTTTTTTTTTCCTGTGTAATCTAATTGCAGTTGCCTGCCTGCCAGCGTGTGTGTCAGGCTCACAGCGTATATTGTGCCCACTTGCCCAGTGCCACCACTCATATCTGGTGTCACAATAGCTTGCATTTAAAAAAACAAAAAACTTTTTTGACTGTAATATAATAGCAGTCAGTTTCCTTCACACATGTGCATTTCAGGGCCTGCCAGGGCACAGTGTCACACCAGTGCAACTCATATCTGGTGTAACAGCAGTGTACATTAAAAAAAAAAATAGAAATTTGACTGTGAAATAATAGCAGTCAGTTTCCTTCACGCGTGTGCGTTTCAGGGCCTGCCAGGGCACAGTGTCACACCAGTGCAACTCATATCTGGTGTAACAGTAGTGTACATTTAAAAAAAAAAAACTAGAAATTTGACTGTGAAATAATAGCAGTCAGTTTCCTTCACACGTGTGCGTTTCAGGGCCTGCCAGGGCACAGTGTCACACCAGTGCAACTCATATCTGGTGTAACAGTAGTGTACATTAAAAAAAAAACTAGAAATTTGACTGTGAAATAATAGCAGTCATTTCCCTTCACACGTGTGCGTTTCAGGGCCTGCCAGGGCACAGTGTCACACCAGTGCAACTCATATCTGGTGGAACAGTAGTGTACATTTAAAAAAAAAATGTTTTTGACTGTAATAGATTGAATAGCAGTTAGTTGTCTGCAAGCGTGTGTGTCAGGACTACAGCGTCTACTCTGCCAACTTCTGCCAGTGCACAGTGCCACTCATATCTGTTGTCACAGTGGCTTGCATGCATAGTACCACTAATCGAAAAAAAAATGACAGGCAGAGGCAGGCCACCACGCAGGGGCCGTCGTGGTCGTGGTGCTGCGATTCGCTTTGGCCCTAGAATAATGCCCAGTGTTCAGAGGCCACGTACCCTGAACTCGAAAAGCTCTGAGGACATAGTTGACTGGCTAACACAGTACACCCAATCTTCTACAGCTTCCGCTCGGAACCTTGACGCCCCATCCTCCTCCAGCTTAGCTTCGGGCACCTCTCAAGTTACCACTCGCCCGCCTGCCGCCACCACCAACACTAGCACCACAGCCGCTTCACATAATCTGTCAGAGGAGTTATTTACACATCAGTTTGAAGAAATGAGTGATGCGCAACCATTATTGCCAGAGGATGTAGATAACAGGGATATGTCTCAGTTAGGCAGCATTACACACATGGACGTACGGTGTGATGATGATAATGTTGTACCCGCTGCTGCTTCCTTTGCTGAGTTGTCAGATACAAGTGAAGCGGTTGATGATGACGATGCGTCCGTGGATGTCACGTGGGTGCCCGCTAGAAGAGAAGAAGAACAGGGGGAAAGTTCAGATGGGGAGACAGAGAGGAGGAGGAGACGAGTTGGAAGCAGGGGGAGGTCGTCGCAAGGAGCTAGTGGCACAGTCAGACAGCATGCATCGGCACCCGGGGTCAGCCAGACAGCACGCCAATCAACACATGCTGTTGCCACCACCAGAATGCCATCATTGCAGAGCTCAGCAGTGTGACACTTTTTTTGTGTGTCTGCCTCTGACAACAGCGATGCCATTTGCAACCTGTGCCAAAAGAAACGGAGTCGTGGGAAGTCCAACACCCACCTAGGTACAACTGCTTTGCGAAGGCACATGATCGCACATCACAAACACCTATGGGATCAACACATGAGTACAAGCAGCACACAAACTCAAAGCAGCCATTCTCCTCCTGGTCCAGCATCTTCAGCCATGTCAACCACTGCTGTCCTCCTTGCCCCCTCTCAACCATCCGCCACTCCATCTCTCGCCTTGAGCAGTTCCTGCTCAGCTGCCCACAGTCAGGTGTCTGTCAAGGACATGTTTGAGCGTAAGAAGCTAATGTCACAAAGTCACCCCCTTGCCCGGCATCTGACAGCTGGCTTGTCTGAACTCTTTTACCATACACGCTAGTGGAGTCTGAGGCGTTCCAAAAATTTGTAGCTATTGGGACCGCAGTGGAAGGTACCCGGCCGAAATTTTTTTGCACAAAAGGCAATCCCCAACCTGTACTCGATTGTGCAAAAGGAAGTAATGGCATGTCTGGCACACAGTGTTGGGGCAAGGGTCCATCTGACCACTGATACCTGGTTTGCAAAGCAAGGTCAGGGCAGGTATATCACCTACACTGCGCATTGGGTAAACCTGCTGACGGCTGCCAAGCATGGAATGCGTGGCTCTGCAGAGGAGTTGGTGACACCGCCACAACTTGCAGGCAGGCCTGCTGCAACCTCCTCTACTCCTCCTACTCCATCCTCTTCCATAACCTCCTCGGCTGAGTCCTCTTCTGCTGCTGCGTCTTGCTCCACATCAACGGCACCCCCCCCAGCTCCCCAGGTACTATTCCACATCCCGGATACGGCAGTGTCACGCCGTCTTGGGGTTGACTTGCCTGAAAGCAGAGAGTCACACCGGACCAGCACTCCTGTCCGCCCTGAATGCACAGGTGGATCAGTGGCTGACTCCACACCAACTGGAGATTGGCAAAGTGGTTTGTGACAACGGAAGAAATTTGTTGGAGGCATTGAATTTGGGCAAGTTGACACATGGCCGTGCATGGCACATGTGTGTAATCTGATCGTACAACGCTTTGTGCATAAGTACCCAGGCTTACAGGACATCCTGAAGCATGCCAGGAAGGTGTGTGGCCATTTCAGGCGTTCCTACATGGCCATGGCGCACTTTTCAGATAACCAGCGGCGAAACAACATGCCAGTGAGGCGCTTGATTTGCGACAGCCCGACACGTTGGAATTCAACACTCCTAATGTTCGACCGCCTGCTCCAACAAGAAAAAGCCATTAACGACTATTTGTATGACCGGGGTGCTAGGACAGCCTCTGCGGAGCTGGGAATTCTTTTGCCATGTTACTGGACGCTCATGCGCAATGCCTGTAGGCTCATGCGTCCTTTTGAGGAGGTGACAAACCTAGTCAGTCGCACCGATGGCACCATCAGTGACATCATACCATTTGTTTTCTTCCTGGAGCGTGCCCTGCGAAGAGTGCTGGATCAGGCCGTAGATGAGCGTGAAGTGGAAGAGGAAGAGTTGTGGTCACCTTCACCACCAGAAACAGCCTTATCAGCATTGCTTGCTGGACCTGCGGCAACGCTGGAAGAGGATTGTGAGGAAGAGGAGTCAGAGGAGGAATGTGGCTTTGAGGAGGAGGAGGAAGACCAACCACAACAGGCATCTCAGGGTGCTCGTTGTCACCTATCTGGTACCCGTGGTGTTGTATGTGGCTGGGGGGAAGAACATACCTTCAGTGAGATCACTGAGGACGAGGAAAAGGGACATGAGTAGCTCGGCATCCAACCTTGTGCAAATGGGGTCTTTCATGCTGTCGTGCCTGTTGAGGGACCCTTGAATAAAAAGGCTGAAGGAGAACGACCTGTACTGGGTGTCCACGCTACTAGACCCCCGGTATAAGCAGAAAGTGCCTGAAATGTTACCGAATTACGGCAAGTCAGAAAGGATGCAGGAGTTCCAAAATAAATTAAAAAGTATGCTTTACACAGCGTATAAGGGTGATGTCACAGCACAACGGGAATCTAACAGGGGAAGAGGTGAAAGTAATCCTCCTCCTCCCACGACCACGCCGGCAAGGACAGGACGCTTTACAGACGTGTTGTTGATGGAGGACATGCGGAGCTTTTTAAGTCCTACGCATCGCCACAGCCCTTCGGGGTCCACCCTTAGAGAACGACTCAACCGACAGGTAGCAGACTACCTCGCCTTAACTGCAGATATCGACACTCTGAGGAGCGATGAACCCCTTGACTACTGGGTGTGCAGGCTTGACCTGTGGCCTGAGCTATCCCAATTTGCGATAGAACTTCTGGCCTGCCCCGCTTCAAGTGTCCTGTCAGAAAGGACCTTCAGTGCAGCAGGAGGTATTGTCACTGAGAAGAGAAGTCGCCTAGGTCAAAAAAGTCTAGATTACCTCACCTTTATTAAGATGAATGAGGGATGGATCCCGAAGGGACTGACACTGGGCGATACATTCGACTAAAAAAGGCCTGATGAGGGGGGCGTAACAGGGATTAAACTGATAAGAATAGTACTACTTAACACACCACTCCTATCTGGTGGCACATTAGATTACACGCGCAGTGCCCCAAATTTGAAGTAGGAAGACCAACCAAGCATCTTTTTCCATCTCCCGGTTCCTAAAATCGATGCCATATACACGTCCCCTGATAGGGGGATTAAACTGATAGGAATAGTACTACTTAACACACCTTCTAATAATGCAGAGAGAGGCAACGGAGAGAGAGTAGTCTGAAGAAATGGAGTCAGAGGAGGAAGGTGGCTTTGAGGAGGCGGAAGACCAAACACAGCAGGCATCCCAGGGGGCTTGTTGTCACCTTTCGGGGACCCTTGGTGTTGTACGTGGCTGGGTGGAGGAAGAGACCTTCAATGACATCAGTGAGTACAAGGAACGGGACATGGCTAGCTTGGTATCCAACCTTGTGCAAATGGGGAGTTTGCGGTTGTGCAAATGGACTGTTTGCGGTTGTTTGCGGTGCGTTAAACGGGGAGTTTGGTCTGTCACTGTGAAGCGGGCGTAACCCTTACACTACCTGATTGATACAACATCCTGATCTTTTAAAGCACGTTATTCCAAACAATTTAGGAATGTTAGGTGATTTATGCCCTTTATGGATTAAAACCAGACTCTGCATCAACTATGTCATTTTCCATGGGAGTTTTGCCATGGATCCCCCTCCGGCATGCCACAGTCCAGGTGTTAGTCCCCTTGAAACAACTTTTCCATCACTATTGTGGCCAGAAAGAGTCCCCGTGGGTTTTAAAATTAGCCTGCCTATTGAAATCTATGGCAGTTCGCCCGGTTCGCCCGTTCGCGAACATTTGTGGAAATTCGCGTTTGCCGTTCGCGAACGGAAAATGTTATGTTCGCGACATCTCTAGTAGTTGCAGATCAGACGTGCACAACGGTCAGGAGTAATTCTTGACCATTCCTCTTTACAGAACAGTTTCAGTTCAGCAATATTCTTGGGATGTCTAGTGTGAATCGCTTTCTTGAGGTCATGCCACAGCATCTCAATCGGGTTGAGGTCAGGACTCTGACTGGGCCACTTCAGAAGGCATATTTTCTTCTGTTTAAGCCATTCTGTTGTTGATTTACTTCTATGCTTTGGGTCATTGTCCTGTTGCAACACCCATCTTCTGTTGAGCTCCAGCTGGTAGACAGATGTCCTTACGTTCTCCTGCAAAATGTCTTGATAAACTTGGGAATTAATTTTTCCTTCGATTGTAGCAATCCGTCCAGGGCCTGACGCAGCAAAGCAGCCCCAAATCATGATGCCCCCACCACCATACTTCACAGTTGGGATGAGGTTTTGATGTTGGTGTGCTGTGCATCTTTTTCGCCACACATAGTGTTGTGTGTTTCTTCCAAAACAACTCAACTTTGGTTTCATCTGTTCACAGAATATTGTGCCAGGACTGCTGTGGAACATCCAGGTGCTCTTGTGCAAACTGTAAACATGCAGCAATGTTTTGTTTGGACAGCAGTGGCTTCTTCTGTGGTGTCCTCCCATGAAATCCATTCTTGTTTACTGTAAAAAATGGGTCGCAAGAGAATACTGAGAACGGGCAGCAACTGAAATAGCCTGCCCTTCGGTCGGTCACCGCTCAGTTCTCAAGCTGTTTTTTGCTCATTTTGTGCCATTACAGAGAGAACTTCTCTGAAACATATCAGACTGGTCCCACCCATACGGGCAGTCCAGATCCGAAATGCCAGCAAGTTCCCTCTGCACGAGAGACACAGCAACCCCAGACGATCGTTTCAGCCTTGTAAGGCATCATCAGTGAGGCATAGCTGATATCTCCCTAGGCACCGTGAGCAAGGGGTCCACGTCTGGATTATCCCTTAAACTTGTGGAGAGTAAAAAATGGGTCGCAAGAGAATACTGAGAACGGGCAGCAACTGAAATAGCCTGCCCTTCGGTCGGTCACCGCTCAGTTCTCAAGCTGTTTTTTGCTCATCTTGTGCCATTACAGAGAGAACTTCTCTGAAACATATCAGACTGGTCCCACCCATACGGGCAGTCCAGATCCGAAATGCCAGCAAGTTCCCTCTGCACGAGAGACACAGCAACCCCAGACGATCGTTTCAGCCTTGTAAGGCATCATCAGTGAGGCATAGCTGATATCTCCCTAGGCACCGTGAGCAAGGGGTCCACGTCTGGATTATCCCTTAAACTTGTGGAGAGTAAAAAATGGGTCGCAAGAGAATACTGAGAACGGGCAGCAACTGAAATAGCCTGCCCTTCGGTCGGTCACCGCTCAGTTCTCAAGCTGTTTTTTGCTCATCTTGTGCCATTACAGAGAGAACTTCTCTGAAACATATCAGACTGGTCCCACCCATACGGGCAGTCCAGATCCGAAATGCCAGCAAGCTCACGGTGCCTAGAGAGATATTAGCTATGCCTCACTGATGATGCCTAACAAGGCTGAAATGATCGTCTGGGGTTGCTGTATCTCTCGTGCAGAGAGAACTTGCTGGCATTTCGGATCTGGACTACCCGTATGGGTGGGACCAGTCTGATATGCTTCAGATATGTTCTCTCTGTAATGGCACAAGATGAGCTAAAACCAGCTTGAGTTCTGAGCGGGGACCTACCGAAGGGCAGGCTATTTCAGTTGCTGTCCGTTCTCAGAATACTCTTGCGACCCGTTTTTTCTCTCCATTCTTGTTTACTGTTTTACGTATTGTAGATTCGCTAACAGGGATGTTAGCATTTGCCAGTGACTTTTGTAAGTCTTTAGCTGACAATCTAGGATTCTTCTTCACCTCATTGAGCGGTCTGCCCTGTGCTCTTGCAGTCATTTTTACAGGACGGCCACTCCTAGGGAGAGTAGCAGCAGTGCTGAACTTTCTCCATTTATAGACAATTTGTCTTACCGTGGACTGATGAACAGCAAGGCTTTTGGAGATACGTTTATAACCCTTTCCAGCTTTATGCAAGTCAACAATTCTTAATCGTAGGTTTTCTGAGAGCTCTTTTGTGCGAGGCATCATTCACATCAGGCAATGCTTCTTGTGAAAAGCAAACCCAGAACTGGTGTGTGTTTTTTATAGGGCAGGGCAGCTGTAACCAACACCTCCAATCTCATCTCATTGATTGGACTCCAGTTGGCTGACATCTCACTCCAATTAGCTCTTGGAGATGTCATTAGTCTAGGGGTTCACATACTTTTTCCACCTGCACTGTGAATGTTTACATGGTGTGTTCAATAAAAACATGGCAACATTTCATTCTTTGTGTGTTATTAGTTTAAGCATACTGTGATTGTCTATTGTTGTGACTTGGATGATGATCAGATCACATTTTATGACCAATTTGTGCAGAAATCCATATCATTCCAAAGGGTTCACATACATTTTCTTGCAACTGAATATATTAATATAAATTTTCTGCTCCTCATTTTTTCTCTCTCTTTGTCACATCTTACTTGATCTGGGAATACAATCAACATTTAATGGCTGTCACCTAACCATCACTCATCTTTTATCCCCATAAATCCTATTTTATGTTTTGTCACCATTGACGGAATTCCAAATCATCAAACAAAGGAAATGGCTCATTCAATCCCTGTTTCTTTTGTTTAGTAGTCATACAGTGATTCTGAGTTACGAACCGCCAATCACCCAAAATTCAAACAAATCTCAGTTTGTTTAAAACCAAATGTAAAGTGCCTAGTGATATATTGGTATGGACCTCCTTGTTGTCAGGGTACCTGTGGTCTCTACCTCCAAAAGAGGTAGAGACTTAGCTGTTCCACCATCCAGACGGTCTGATGACTCCCTTCCCCGCGGTCTATCCGGTCATGCAAGGCCGGCCGCGAGGGAGTGACTGCCTTTTACACCATCTAGGCAGGAAGTCATCATCAGGACACTCCCCCGGATCGACCTGTCAGTCAATTGCTGCAGGACCAATCAGGACGTCTCGGAGGTGTGGTTACTGCTCTGAACAGGGTATTTAACAGAGCTTCCTTCATTAGCTCATTGCCCTGTCGTGGTTCTAGCTTGTTCTAGTCACTCAGTGCTTGTGTATTCTATTATCCCTTTTGGTTTTGACCCGGCTTGTTTACCTTACTCTGCTTATCTCTGTTACCCTTGATTCGGCTTGTCTCTCGCTTACCTGTCTTCTGTTACCCTCGACCTCGGCTTGTCTTTGACCTTTCTATACGGTACTACTTACGTTAGTCCGGCCATTCTAAGGTCCGGTATACGTATCTGGCTACTGTTTGTACTCTGCGTGTTGGATCCCTGTCCCGATCCTGACATTACAACAGGGCAATGGATCCTGCAAGTACAAACAGTCACCTGGCTTCTCCTGATCCTAGGTTTGAAGCCATGGATCACAGAATGGATCAGATGGCGCTTGCGCTACAGGCTCTATTATCTCATGCCAATAACCCACCAGAGGAGATACGTAATACCCCTGTTTCTCCTGTCAGTTTAGGTCTAGAGGTAGCCACAGTGGGTGCTTCTTCTCGCATTACCCCCCCAGTACGCTATGGTGGGGCTCCTGAGAAGTGTCGTGGTTTTTTAAACCAAATTAGTATCCACTTTGAATTGCAACCCCGCTCTTATCCTACAGATAAGGCAAAGGTAGGATTTATTATCACCCTACTTATTGAGAAAGCTCTGAGATGGGCCAACCCACTATGGGAGAACGATAACCCATTAGTGTATAACTAGAACGCATTTGTAGCTGCTTTTAGAAGAACATTTGATCCTCCAGGTAGAAAGGTTAATGCAGCCAGATTACTGTTGCGCCTGAGACAGGAGAACCGAACACTGGTGGATTATGCACTAGAGTTCAGGTCTCTGGCGTCAGAAGTCAAGTGGAATGAGCAGGCGTATATGGATGTATTTTTGAATGGCCTATCTGAAGTAATCCTTGATGAGGTTGCTACCAGAGAACTCCCTGAGAATTTAGAAGATTTAATTTCGTTCATCTCTCGTATAGATGAACGTTTAAGAGAGAGACAGAACACTCGAGAGAGGAACCGGAGACCTTCTTTTAGGTTAGCCCCCGCTTTTCCAAGTCCTGACTCCACGGTATCTTTGCTTCCTGAACCTATGCAGATAGGTTATACCCGCCTCTCTGAGGAGGAAAGACAGTACAGGAGAAGAGAGGGTTTGTGTATGTATTGTGGAGCCAAGGGTCATTTACTCTCGAACTGTCCTAACCGTCCGGGAAACGCTCACACCTAAGTCTCTCTAGAGGACAAGCCTTGGGTGTTTCTATTTTGTCCTCTACTCCTAATTATAAAGATCACAGGCTTCTGCTACCAGTTTCCTTAACTTGGGAGAAGGAAGTAGTAAGGGCTATGGCATTGATAGATTCCGGTGCTGCTGAGAATTTTATCGACCAAGCCTTTGCTATTAAGAACAATTTCCCATCCCAGCTAAGGGAGACACCCTTGGCCGTTGAGGCCATAGATGGTAGACCACTACTAGACCCTGTTATCTTTCATGAAACCATACCCATTAGTTTAAATGTTGGTATCCTACACGTGGAGAATTTATCTCTTTTGCTCATTTCATCCCCTTCCGTTCCCATAGTTCTGGGGTACCCATGGTTGAAGAAACATAACCCTATTATCGATTGGGAGTTAGGGGAGATACTCTCGTGGGGCCAGGGTTGCCAGGATAGGTGTTTATGCAAGGTTTCTCCATTAGCTAATGTTAACATACCTGAGACTCCTATTCAGTCCACAGAAAGACAGATACCAGACCTTTACCTAGACTTAAAGGCAGTATTTGACAAGAAGAATGCCGATTCTTTGCCGCCACACAGGCCATTTGATTGTAAAATTAAGCTTCTACCTGGGACTATGCCTCCGAGGGGCCATGTATATCCTTTGTCTGTTCAGGAAAACTTGGTTCTAGAGGAGTATATTCGGGAGAATTTAGAAAAGGGATTCATTAGGAGGTCTTCTTCCCCGGCCGGGGCTGGGTTCTTTTTCGTTAAGAAAAAGGATGGCACGCTGAGACCTTGTATCGATTACCGAGGCTTGAATAAAATAACTGTCAGAAATGCCTATCCTATTCCACTTATTACCGAGTTATTTGATCGTCTTAAGGGCTCCAAAATCTTCACCAAGTTAGATCTCAGAGGGGCATATAATTTGGTGAGAGTCCAGCAGGGACACGAGTGGATGACGGCGTTCAATACTCGGTACGGTCACTATGAATACACAGTTATGCCGTTTGGACTTTGCAATGCTCCTGCAGTATTTCAGGATCTGATTAATGAGGTACTTAGGGAGTTTCAACATGATTGTGTCATTGTCTACCTAGACGACATACTGATACACTCTAGGGAGATTGAAACTCACCATAGACAGGTCAGAGCGGTATTACAGAAACTTCTGCAACATGGTCTATACTGTAAATTGGAAAAATGCAGCTTTGATCAGTCTCAGATAGATTTTCTTGGTTACGTGATTTCTGGGGAAGGTTTTAAGATGGACCCTGACAAACTCCAGTCTATTTTAGATTGGCCATTACCTAAGGGACTCAAGGCTATTCAGAGGTTTATTGGTTTCTCCAATTATTATAGGCGCTTCATTAAGGGTTACTCGTCTATTATTGCGCCCATTACCAATATGACCAAACAGGGGGCAGAAACTAAGACGTGGTCTCCTGAAGCTCTCGCTGCTTTCAAGAGGCTCAAAGAACTTTTTGCTTCTGCTCCAATATTAGTCCATCCTGATACGACTTTGCCGTTTCTACTCGAGGTCGATGCCTCTGAGACAGGAGTAGGTGCGGTTCTGTCACAAAGATTAGCGGTAGATAAACCATTACACCCGTGTGGTTTTTTTTCCAGGAAACTTTCTGGGGCTGAGAGCAGATATGACATCGGAGACAGGGAACTGTTAGCAGTCATTAAAGCCTTAACCCCTTAAGGACCAAACTTCTGGAATAAAAGGGAATCATGACGTGTCAGACATGTCATGTGTCCTTAAGGGGTTAAAGGAGTGGAGACATTTGTTGGAGGGGACCCTACACCCTATTACGATTTTGACAGACCACAAAAACTTGTCCTATATTGGGGAGGCTAAGCGCTTATCCTCTAGACAAGCTCGTTGGTCCTTATTCCTGACTCACTTCAATTATGTACTGACTTACAGACCTGGTTCTAAAAACTCTAAAGCCGATGCATTATCTCGCCAATATGAACCTTCTACTGTACCTGAACCAGTTCTTTCTTCTATAGTTCCGAAGTGCAATATCATTGCTAATACGAATCTCAGGATTCATTCTCCATTACTGGCCGAGATCATTAAGTTGCAACATCTCGCACCTAAACAGACCCCTGCGGGTCGTCATTTCGTTCCTCCTGCTTTTCAACTGGAACTTTTACAGTGTTTACATAATAGCAAGATGGCGGGACATCCTGGTATTCGCAAAACTTACGCCTTGATCTCTAAGGACTTCTGGTGGTCTACTTTACGGAGGGATGTTGAGGAGTTCATCGCTGCATGTGAAGTTTGTACTAAAACCAAACAACCCCATACGCTTCCATGTGGACTCCTGCAACCCTTGGAGGTTCCAGAGAAACCATGGTCCTGTTTGGCCATGGACTTTATTGTCGATCTACCTATCTCTAAAAGACAGACTGTTATCCTCACCGTGGTTGACAGGTTTACTAGGATGGCACACTTCATTCCCCTGCCTAAACTTCCGTCTTCTCCCGAATTGGCAGAGATATTCGCCAAGGAGATTTTTCGCCTACATTGGATACCCTCTCAAATTGTATCGGACAGAGGCTCACAATGTGTTTCCCGCTTTTGGAGGTCCTTCTGCTCTCAACTTGGTATTAAATTAAACTTTTCTTCTGCCTATCATCCTCAGTCTAACGGAGCTGCTGAACGTACCAACCAGAAAATAGAACAATATTTACGATGCTTTGTTTCTGAACACCAGGATGATTGGGTCGGTTTGATTCCTTGGGCGGAGTTTGCACACAACAATCTCGTTTGCGATTCTACTCATTCAAGCCCCTTCTTCATGAATTATGGTTTTCATCCGTCTATTCTTCCTTCGGATTCTCCTTCCCAGGGGGTGCCGTCGGTTGATGTTCATGTTGCCAATTTGAGGAAGTTGTGGGATCAAACTCGACAAATCCTTGTGCACAACTCTATGTTGGTCAAGAAACACGCTGATAAACGTAGAAGGGCGGCTCCGGTCTTTGTTCCAGGTGATAGGGTATGGCTGAGCACGAGGAACATCCGTTTAAAAGTGCCCTCCATGAAGTTCGCTCCTCGTTATATTGGACCCTACAGCTTGCTGACCCGTATCAATCCGGTTGCGTATCGTTTAGCTCTTCCTAATACCTTACGCATTCCGAACTCGTTTCACGTTTCATTGCTGAAACCACTCATATGTAACAGATTTTCCTCCACAATAGCCCCTCCTCGCTCCGTTCAGGTGGAGGGTCAGGAGGAGTATGAGGTCAACTCTATTATTGATTCTCGAATCTCCCGGGGGAGAGTACAATATCTGGTTGATTGGAAGGGATATGGTCCTGAGGAGAGGAGTTGGGTACCTCAGGAGGATGTTCATGCTCCCCGTCTCCGCAGGGCGTATCACTCTCGCTTCCCATCTCGTCCCGGTTCATTCCGCCCGGTGGGCGTATCTGAGAGGGGGGGTACTGTCAGGGTACCTGTGGTCTCTACCTCCAAAAGAGGTAGAGACTTAGCTGTTCCACCATCCAGACGGTCTGATGACTCCCTTCCCCGCGGTCTATCCGGTCATGCAAGGCCGGCCGCGAGGGAGTGACTGCCTTTTACACCATCTAGGCAGGAAGTCATCATCAGGACACTCCCCCGGATCGACCTGTCAGTCAATTGCTGCAGGACCAATCAGGACGTCTCGGAGGTGTGGTTACTGCTCTGAACAGGGTATTTAACAGAGCTTCCTTCATTAGCTCATTGCCCTGTCGTGGTTCTAGCTTGTTCTAGTCACTCAGTGCTTGTGTATTCTATTATCCCTTTTGGTTTTGACCCGGCTTGTTTACCTTACTCTGCTTATCTCTGTTACCCTTGATTCGGCTTGTCTCTCGCTTACCTGTCTTCTGTTACCCTCGACCTCGGCTTGTCTTTGACCATTCTATACGGTACTACTTACGTTAGTCCGCCATTCTAAGGTCCGGTATACGTATCTGGCTACTGTTTGTACTCTGCGTGTTGGATCCCTGTCCTGATCCTGACACTTGTGGACCAAATGAGCTGGGCTCCAATAGCTTGCTTTGCAAAATATTTATTGGGAAATCAACAGATTCCTGACCCTTCAATGAATGACGGATCTCTCCAACCCATTAGGCATCACTAAAATTATATGATTGATTATTAATGATATGATTGATTATTAATGATATGATGATTAATAACCATGGTTGCAAAGGGTTAAAAAGAAAGATTTAAAACAAGTTTGTTTTTTTCTCTTTAATAAACATAATGATTGCATTGATATGGAAAAAGAAATCTAACAATAAAAAAATAAAAAAAACTTTTTTAATGACAAATGTAATCACATACTTAAAATTGTAGGCAACTTTGTGTGTTTAAAGCAGTGCGTTTTTTGTTTTAAATCTTGTATTCAATTTTATTTTCTTGTGCTTTGATAGGTTCATCATTTATTTTATTATAATGTTGTGTATAATAAAGGGTCTGTGCTGTGTATCTCTGTTTTGAATTGGCATATGCGATAGTGCATTTGGCTACATGTTAATATGACATTTTCCACCTCTTTTCCAAGTATTGTTGCTTCATCCAGCTGGTGTTAATATCCTGGAGGGATCTGATTGCTTATTTTGCTTTTGTTGAACAGCTGCAGCTGGTGGGAATGTCACCCCTGGGACTGATGCCAAAAGGATTTGTCTCTAACAAGTGTAGGGAACTATAAGTATAAATATGTGATATGATAGTTTTTGATGCCATTGACCCTCTGTGTTCCACAATGCCCTGAAACACATAGGGATAAATAAAGACACAGGAGAATATAGCTGCCATGCACTTTGTAGCACAAAAATAAATATCTAAGCAGACGTCAATAGATGTCGCAAGTATTTTTGTTACTTCATAAAATAGTAACAAACTGGTCCTTGTTTTTGGCACCTCTCTTGTGTACCCAGTGTATATCCATGTCAATACTCTGACCATTAGAACAAATCCTAAAAATTATCATTCCTACCCTACGTAATCCCTAATCTCATACTTTAGTCCCTAATTGTAGGTGTATGCAGCATGACAGGAATTTGTTTTTAATTTGTTTTGTGGGTAGTGTAGTAACCTATACCTCTAATATATATATATATATATATATATATATATTTTTATCTCTAAACCTAAAAAAGTAATCTATTTTCCTAATTCCTAAACCAAACTTCCTAGCCCTAATCTCTCACCATAAACCTCTAATGGTATCCCCTAAAGCAGTGATGGCTAACCTTGACACCATAAATTGTTTCTGGACTACATTTCCCATGATGCTCAGCTAGCTTTTAGACTCTAAAAGCTAGCTGAGCATCAAGGGAAATGTAGCCCAGAAACTATTTATGGTGTCAAGGTTAGCCATTACTGCCCTAAAGCCTTTACTCCCTAACCTCTCAAACCTAATTTAAATATCCTTTCCTTTATATTAACCCCAGTACTAAACCTAAACAGAGCCCAATAAAAGTGTCAAAACTGACTCTGAAAACTGTTACAATTCTGTCTTTTTGTTGAATTATTTTGACCGTGATGAGAATATTGGCCTATCCCCTAGGACTTAACTGTACAAGGCATAGTATTTACAATCTATATTGTTTCAATATAGTTGTGTAGCATTTAGTGTTTAATAGACTTGTAGAACCGTTCATTCTAAACTGCAATTAGTCCAAATTTGGGCTAATCGGGTAATCAGTCTAATTCTTGAACTCTGAGTTAATATGTAGCCAAATCACATACCAACCTTATTGTGCAATAGACAAGCATGTTCGTTTTGTTTCAAGATTCTAAATTCTGTCTGTTTTGACCAAAAAAAGAGATAATTAATGGAAAAAGATGACCGATGACAAAGGGACAGTCACTAAATAGTAATTCTTAGATAAAGTGATAAGTGACCAATATAAGGGAAAAAATGATATAATTATAATTATATAATATATTTAGATAAACATTTTAAATATTTTTTCAAAATATTAAAATATCAAAATATGTTAAAATATTTTTCAAAATATTAAAACAATTTAAACGCTTATCCAAAAAATATTAAACCATTTGAAAAGCTTATCCAGAAAAACTAAAGCAATCTGGGATGCAAATACTCTGCAGTCTACCACAATATATCTATTTGTTTATTTATTTATAAAATATTTTACTATCGTTTTCGTGTATGTCCTGGGTCCACAAACATTGCATTGTTACAATATGGTACAATAAAATAGGACAAATACAAAAATAATCTTAATACATAACACATAGACAAAATTTAACATAGACAAACTAAGAAATATATAATTAATCATGCTCAGGTAGGGTGGGAGCTTCCCAGAAAAGCTCTTATGCATAAGGCTGGAAAGATGAAGGGTGCCTCAGGATTCCAGCGATAGCCAATTTAGCTCTTTTAACATGTCTGAGAGAGGGATTTTCTTCAGAAATGGACACATATTGTGAGCGATCTGATACATATGATCGAAACCAGGTCAGCGAACAATCACCAATACCTGAGTTTTTGTGTTTTTGCAGTAGAATGCTGTGGTCTACTGTGTCAAAGGCCTTGGTAATATCAAGAAAATAGCTCCAGTTAAGTCTCCTTATTCCATGCCAATTTGGATGTCATTGCAAACTTTTAAGAGAGCAGTTGTAGTTGAGTGATTCAGGTGGAAGCCTGATTGATCAGGGGTCAGATAGTTTGATTGTTGTTAATTCTCACATAGTTGCATATGAAGATTTTTGACAATACAGGGAGCAATGATATTGGGTGATAGTTAGAAATCAAAGTAATGTCACCACTTTTATTGATAGGCACTACTCTCGCAGTCTTCCAAAGTTTGGGTATGTATCCAGACACCAAGAATTAATTAAACAAAAAAAGTGGAAAAAACCCAGAATACGTTTAATATGTATAGAATAAGACAACCTGAATTCAGGTGGAATATCCGTGGATATGGTCTGTATGGAAAAAATCAGACAACTAACATAGCGTAAAATAATATGGGATAAGATATTAGTAAGTGAAATATTAAATACACTCAAAAACGAACGTGAAATCAGGCTTTTCACCCTCTCAGGGGTAGTGTGATGAATATCACCAAGGATTAATTGATTAGGGGTATGACAGGTTTAGCAATTACCGGCGCACTGTGCTTCAGCAGCGATGCTGGGTTTTGATCAGGTCCAGACTGGTTTTCATTTTTACATTATTATGGTGTTTATTAATGACACTAATAGGTAGAGGTCTAAAATGAAACGTCTCTATATTTGATCTTTGCAAATTTAGTGGAGCCTGATTCACATTTCTAGTTTCAGAATGCTTGTCATTTATTAGCTTAGCAATCACGGTGGTGGAACATCCAACAAAATAATTATTAAAGGCATTTGCTACATCTAAGGGGTGATGCAGGGTTTGACAGTAGAGATTTAAGAGTGGAATTGGGGGGTTTGCAAGTTATTCATGATTTTCCAAAAGTTTCTACGGTTTGAAATATTATTGTTCAAATTTTCACTGAGATATTGCGCCTTTGCCAATTTTGTTTGTTTTGTGCATGCATTTTGCCATTGTCAATATGCACAGTGATATTTCATGGATCCAGTACACTTTAACTTTGACCACAATGAATCTCTAAACTGGTACATTCGAATGAGGTTAGCTGTAATCCAAGTCATATGCGCCCCTTTTACTCGCACCTTATGCAGAGGGGCATGCAAATTCCAAACATTTGGACTGAAAGAATTCAATTGAGCAGTCTAGATCTGGGATTAGGTTTAATCTTGGCCATGCAAGGTTCTTGATGTAATTTAGAAAGGATTCAAGATTAAATGACTTGAAGGACCTGGTGATTATAACTTTGGGAGAGGATTTAGTAGCCTTTATTTTGCGCACGCACTACACTAGGCAGTGGTCACTGAAACTGTTACGGACAACACCTGCCTTCTGGATTTTATCAGGAGAGGTGGAAAGAATTTTTAGAATCGAGCCAATCAATAATAAAGCCTCCAAAAACCAACAGTCCACATTTTTTGTTTTGAGGTGTTGGGTTATGTCAGAAAGCGAATGCTAGGTGGGTGGTAGATTCCAACGACAATGATCGGCTTACTGAACAGGATCTCGATTGTACCAAAAATATGGACACTATCTGGACAGGGCAGAAAAAGGAAGCTATCAATGGCTTCAACCAGATTTTTGAGAAGGCAGGTTGTAAAAAAAAATTGAGTAGCTTCAAAAGACCTGCAGCAAGACTTTGTGACCACAGTAAGGCACATACTAAACACAGAAGGTTTACCTGTAAGAACTCCAAGATGTATACCACTACTGACACAAAAGCACAAGAAAAGTTGGCTCCACTATGCTCAAAATCAAATAAATAAGCTACAGAAGTTTTAGGAACCTGTTCTGTGGAGTGATGAAACAAAACTGGAACTTTTCAGCCCAATGGATCAGCAGTATGTCTGCACAAAGAAGAATAAAGCATACGCTGAAAAGAACACTGCATACAGTTCCGTGTGGTGCATCCTCTGGCACTGGAAACCTGCATCTTGTGGAAGGCAAGATGGATACATTCAAGTATCAGGAAATCCTAGGAGAAAATATAATGCCCTCTGTGATGAAGCTGAAACTTGGGCATCATTGGACCTTCCAATAATGATCGCAAACATACCTCAGATTCCACCAAGGCTTGGTTGCAGAAGAACTCCTTGAAAATTCTACAGTGGCTGTGACAAATTCCCCTTTTCATGTGTTTGCCACAAGTTTTTGGAGGGGCCTGTTTGCCAGCCTCCTACCCTGTGACTATGGCCCCTGCAATAGACCTGGCTAAAATACTTTAAAGTGGCTCTGTTCATGTGAAGTGTGTACTTTTCTACTCCAGACAGAGAGACCAACCGTTAGCACTAATTCTCTGGAACTGTTTTGGGCATGGGACAATATGCACGGTCGGTCAAAAATAAGACTTCCAGGAAATTTATGAACCCTTGAACTGTTCTGGATTATTTGGATATGTTGTTCACCCAGATCAGGGCTATCAAGAGATGTAACATTTATGGGGACATTATGTGTTTTGGGATACATATGGGACTTTGTAAAATATGTGTTTTTTCTGCCTGGAGATAATTGGGTTAATACAGTATCAGGCTCAATTACCTCACAGGCAGAGGGGAGGGATTGTATGTTAGTTATGGGAATGTCGTACATTTAATTACTGTTCTGATTGGTTTGTAAGTTTTGTGTTCCTGTCCCATACAAGGTCCATGTGGGCGTACACCTTGCTTGGGGACTTGCATAAAAGGCCGGCTGTGGCTTCCATTTAAACAGAATGCGTTACCCCTTCATGAAGTCTTGGCTCATGTTTGTGGGGATTGGAGAACTACATACACTCTGGGGATTGTTATATCACAATACTCCCCTGAGTATAATCACTAGCTCTTCTAAGAGCTGTTCCTACTACGCTCTCTGGACTAGGAGATGTCTACCCAGTGGAAGCTGGATTCTGGTCTTGGGTCCAGGGTGGGTGGAGGGCGGCCAGACCCCAACCATGCTGCGGCTGTTCGTGGGGTTTAAGGTGATTATGGAGTTCCAGTGCAGTGATTATGGAACTCGCAAGTACTAGGAAGCAGCGATAGATGGAGGTACCCGGTCGGGGTGCCAGGCAGTCCATCACAGTGGCCTTCACAGTCACGTGACTTGAGCCCTATAGAAAATCTTTGACAATAGGCCTGATTTTCAATGGGGGTTGAATGAGTTTGGTTACAACTGTTTATTATGTCCCATATTTGTGCCTTTTTGGTTATCTAAATTGTTTCTCAAATCAGTTTTCGATACCGAAATTCTGCGACGTCAAACTGACCTATGACCAAAATTCTCTCTGTGCACAAGTCCAGTATTTAACAATACACCCTGTTCCAAATTATTATGCAAATTCTATTTAAGTGTCACAAAGATTAAATATTTTGTTTTTCAGTTTAACTAATGGATGGCATTGTGTCTCAGGGCTCTTCTGATCACTGAAAAATCTCGGACACCTGTGATAATTAGATTGCCAGATGAGCCCAATTTAAGGAAAAACTACTAAAGGAGGGTGTCCCATATTATTAAGCAGCGCACCATTTTCATGCAATATGGGGAAGAAAAAGGATCTCTCTGCTGCCGAAAAGAGTGAAATAGTTCAATGCCTTGGACGAGGTATGAAAATATTAGATATTTCACAAAAACGTAAGCGTAAGAGATTTGTGGCTGATTCAGAGCACAGACGGGTTCGTGCAGATAAAGGCACATTGAGAAAGATTTCTGCCAGATCCATGCATCGGATCAAGAGAGCAGCTGCTAAAATACCATTACATAGTAGCAAACAGATATTTGAAGCTGCTGGTGCCTCTGGAGTCCCACGGACATCAAGGTGTAGAGTCCTCCAGAGTCTTGCAACTGTGCATAAACCTTCTATTCGGCCACCACTAACCAATGCTCACAAGCAGAAACGGCTGCATTGGGCAGAAAAATACATGAATACTAATTTTCAAACAGTCCTGTTCACTGATGAGTGCCGTGCAACCCTGGATGGTCCAGATGGATGGAGTAGTGGATGGTTGGTGGACGGCCACCCTGTTCCAACAAGGATGCGACATCAGCAAGGCGGTGTTGGAGTCATGTTTTGGGCCGGAATCATGGGAAGAGAGCTGGTCGGCCCCTTCAGGTTCACTGAAGGTGTAAAGATGACCTCTGCAAAGTATGTGGAGTTTCTGACTGACCACTTTCTTCCCTGGTGTAGAAGGAAGAACTATGCTTTCCGTGATAAAATCATCTTCACGCATGACAATGCACCATCTCATGCTGCAAAGAATACCTCTGCATCAGTGGCTGCTATGAGGATAAAAGGAGAGAAAGTCATGGTGTGGCCTCCATCCTTCCCTGACCGCAATCCTATTGAGAACCTTTGGAGCATCCTCAAGCAAAAGTTCTATGAGGGTGGGAGGCAATTTACAGCAGCTCTGGGAGGCTATTCTGACACATCTTGCAAACAAATTCAAGCAGAAACTGTCCAAAAACTCACAAGTTCAATGGATGCAAGACTTGTGAAGCTGCTATCAAATAAGGGGTCCTATGTTAAAATGTAACGTGACCTGTTAAAATGTTTAAAAAGTTAAAATGTTGTTATAAGTTTAATTGAAACAGCTTTTGATTTCAGTAAATATGCTGCAAACACAACAAATGACAATTTTCAGTTCTTTGCAACCTATAAAGTGTTTTGAAACTTACTGTGCGTAATAATTTGGAACAGTGCATTGTAAGTTTTTTATGTTTTAAAAAAAAATACTGTTATCATTAGGAGGTTTGTTCAATAAAATTTGAATTGTACTCTAAATAGTTGATAACATGAGAATTATGCTGACTGTTATTTACATCAATTATTTAGGTAAATGAGAAAAATATAATTTGCATAATAATTTGGAACAGGGTGTAGAAAGTACTTTATTTACCAAAAATGTAAGGAGACTATTATTAGGAAAATTTTCAGATTCTCATATAATACTTTATACTTATGGTTAAACTCCGGAATATAAGTTACTGTAATAAAATTGGCTCTCACAAGTATATTTACACAAATGTGGAAACTTCGAGAATAGTAAGATTGCTGTTATATTAAACTTTTAGCACATTCTGATGTTTTAGTAAAAGCTTTCAGCATGCCTAAAAACAAGTTAATTATGAAAAGTAATTAAAAGGCACATGTATAATTTCCAGCTCATGAGTAGAAGCAGATTACATTAATTTTATAATATGTGAAGTAATGTGTATCGTGTTTGCATAACTTGTAGCAATCACATCTGTTAGTTTGTCTCATAACAGTGAGGTAATATCTAGGGGATGCAATGTAGTGGGATTAAAATGAAATCTAATGCAGGGCTTTACAAATACCAGGCACCAGGCCGCCAAGGTAACTAGGAATTTTGTCCTGGCATCTGGGTATTTGTCAGCCCATTCCCTCAGAGGCAGCAGGCTGACCAGCTGAGGGAGAGTGGAAGCAGGTGGCTGGCTAGCTGAGAGAGAGTGTAGGTGGGCAGGCGACCTGCTGGATGTAAGAAATTAAGGCGGCGAGGGAGTGCTCTTCTTGCTCTGCTCTTTCGTTCGCCTTGCAGTAATGCCGGGAGCCTGAATATGGCATCACTCTGGCCCCTGCATCATAAAACATCAGGAAGCAGAGCAAAAAAAGCCTAAAGGTGACAGCAGCCTTACTGGACCACAGGGACAGGATCCTCACTGGACCCCAGGGAGAGCTGGAATAAATGGATAAAAACGAATCATTTGTGTGAGAGAATGTATGTGTCTGTAAGTGAGTGAGAGTTTCAGTGTGTGTGTGTGTGTGTGTGTGTGTGTGTGTGTCAGCAGTGGTGTATCTACCGCAAGGCTGACAAGGCATTTGCCTTGGATGGCACTTTCAGGGGGTGGCAAATAAAGCCGCCCCCAAACGCCCTGGAAAAATGCATTGCCAGCCTCTTGTCCTGGAGCTGGCCGGCTGTCCACCGTAGGGACCCCCGAGGCTGGCATCTACCTTATGTGGGAGGTGGGCGGCAAGGGAGCACTCTCCCCTGAACTCATCCCTGCTGAGCATATTGATTTTTGTGACCACAGTTACAAACAGCTTCCAGAGAGCCAGTGGAGCCAGACTGCAGCCAGAGCCCATCATCATCCTCATCTGGTTGTAAGTAGGCAATCTAGTATGTTAAAGGGACACTATAGTCCCCAGAACCACTACAGCTTAATGTAGTGGTTCCTGTGTCTATAGCCTGTCCCTGCAGGCTTTTTAATGTAAACACGCACTGTGTGCAGCACTGGCATTAGTTAATATGTCAGATCATATAAGAGGGGGATTGTGATGTCACATGGGGAGAGGGGGGATGAAGCTTTTCTTTTGTCTAGGGCGTCAAAAATCCTTGCACCAGCCCTGGCTACACCAGGTCCCATACAGCAAATATAGAAAAAAAAATTCATTTGTTGCACAAAATTTTGCAAACACATCAAAGTTTCATATTATGGAATGAATTTTTCAAGATGCAAATCAAACCCCTCCTAAAATCACCCTTATTTCACCAAAACAAGGTTGTTAGCACAAAAGACATGAACTGGATTTCAAAGATTGGATACGTGTTCACTTTACCTGGTTAGATGGAACACCCAAACTGGATCACCCTTAATTAAATCAATATCAAAAACACTGTTACAAAAATGCTTTGTAAACTAAAAAAATAAAAGAAACATGGAGTGATATATATTACAGCAAAATACCACCCTAACTATGGGGAAACCATAAATCGATGCAGAGTATCATACATTTTTCTTACTTACTAGATATAAAGTAGCAATAAGAGTTACTAGCATTGCCTTTCAATGTTCCAAATCCAAGGCAAATGCAGAAACTCTGAAATCTATTGTCCATTCCTTTGCCAAGATCTCCTAGCGTCAGGTGACTTTGTACAAGTTAGAAGGAACGACACTCCCACATACAGTACACAATCCCTCCCCTCTGCCTGTGATATAATTAAGGCAGATAATGCATTAACTTAATTATCCCCAGGCAGAAAAACCACAAATTTTTATAAATTCAGACAAGTACCCCAAAACACAACATATCCCCATGTCTTACATCCCCTGATAGCCCGATCAGGGTGAACAACATATCCAAAAATCACCCAGATCAGATAAGGGGTTCAGAAATTTTATGGAAGTCATATTTTTGCCCAGGCAAACACAGGATTTGATGCCCAAAACAGTTCCATAGAATCGCGGCTAAGTGCCGCTGGAGGAACGACTGGGAACCACAAGGTTTTCGTGCCGAAAATAGTTCCAGGGCATTCATGGCTAAATCCCCCTGAAGTCTATTCGCGGTTTTGGTCCATTCTAACAAAATGGCCACCACATGTTCGAATGTCGAATGGCGGCCACTTCAACAGTTCGGGAGTTCGAAGAACCATTATTTAAAGTCCCAATAGCCACAACCATAATAAATTAAAGGGGCCATATTCATAGGGTAAAAGGCTGGCAAGTAGTCCCCTCCCAAAACCAGTGGCGAGGTCACTTTCACCACACTTTAGTTTGAAAATAAATATTGTTTGCCGTGCACCGGAACATTGATGAGGCAGCAATGGCCCTCATCTACGCCAATGTGGATGTTTACCTCTGAAATCACATACATTTTCGGACAGTTTAACCAATATATAAAATTTGACATCCTGTTCCTTATGTTGAATTATATTCTCTTATTACTGTATACAAATGACCACAGTGTTAAAGGTTTAAATTATGTACACATATTTTTCCTGTTATCCCCACTTAATATTGATTTCTATCACTTTAGCTTTTAGAGTTTAGAGGATTATGGACTTTGCAAGTAGCAATGTTTCAACTTTGGTGCAAATCCTTCCTGTAAGTTAATGGCTTATTAAAAGCTATTTTCTATAAAGCAAGATTGGTTAATATGATGAAAGCTGTGCATTGGTAATTAGAATCTACATTGAACATATCTATTTGAAACCTAGTCATCCTACTGTTAAATCTATTGTAGATCAACTTTAACTAGCTTAATAGACACCTCTGGCCTTATAATAAAATTGAAGGATGTCCCAACCTTGGTAAAGGAAAGTCTAGATCTTATTAAAATCACCGATGCAAATGTTATCCTGATCTTTAACCCCTTAAGGACCAAACTTCTGGAATAAAAGGGAATCATGACATGTCACACGTCATGTGTCCTTAAGGGGTTAATAGATTAAAGTCTTGAGATGAGTGGAAGAGAACACAGTGATATAATATTTATTGTTCTTTTACCTTAGTATATATTTATTGTAATTTTACCTTAGTATATATAAATATATATATATATAGAAAGAGAGAGAGCGCTCTCTAAAATGTTACCCTTTGTACAATTATTTTATTATAAAAATATTGTAATTTTTTTATATATATATATATATATATATATATATATATATACAAAAAAAAGTGATAAAGACCCTGAAGGGTCGAAACGTCGACACAGATGATTTAATGTAAGCGTTTTTTCGTATCAATAAATCCACTATTGAAAAGTCCTTTTGAGTGCTCCACTTTATCGCTTGGTATATATATATATATATATATATATATATATATATATATATATATAAACACACAAAATATAGAGAGAGGAATAGGATACATAATGATGACCTATGCAGTAGGGGGAAATAATGGTAATGTCAATGAACCTTGATATGACAGTATTTTCATCTAATACATGTTTCTCTAAACAATACATGGAATAATTCTGGAGATGAGCAAATTATGTAAACCATTATATGCTGTATATACAATTTTTAAACTTAATTTTAAAACAAACCAGACACTGCTGGTAAAACACAAATACATTTATGTTCAAAAATAGAAAGTTACAAGCTTTCGGTAATAGGATCAGAGATGTTCAAGATGACGACAATGAAAGATGAAGGATGAAATGAAGGTTAAATAGATAGTAACAGACTGTACTTGGATGGACATCTTGGCTAGTAAGTTCATATGTTCAAAAGAAAGTACAATGGTAGTAATTATTTTTCTCATATTTATTTTCTGTTACTTTGCATAATTGGGATGATTCTACGTTATGGTTAGGTTTTACCTCACGTGTTAAAGGATCACTATAGGGTCAGGAACACAAACATGTATTCCTGACCCTATAGTGTTAAAACCACCATCTAGCCCCCCTGGGCCCCTCATACCTCCATAAATATAGCAAAATCTTACTGTATTCAAGCCTGAAGCTGTAACTCTGCATGCTGTTAGACTCAGAAAAACAAGCAGTCTGCTGACATCATCAGAAGTGGTAGCCTGATCCAATCACAGTGCTTCTCCATAGGATTGGCTGATACCGACAAAGAGGCTGATCAGGGGCAGAGCCAGCATGATTCAAACACAGCCCTGGCCAATCAGCATCTCCTCATAGAGATGAATTTAATCAATGAATCTTTATGAGGAAAGTTCAGTGTCTGCGTGCAGAAGGAGGAGACACTGAATGTTTGGATGCATTTTAGGCAGCCATGACACAGGAAGGATCTCTAACATCCATCTGAGGAGTGGCCAGTGAAGTTATCACTAGGCTGTAATGTAAACACTGCATTGTCTCTGAAAAGACAGTGTTTACAGCAAAAATTCTGAAGGTAATGATTCTACTCAGCAGAACAAATTCAATAAGCTGTAGTTATTCTGGTGACTATAGTGTCCCTTTAAGGTTGTGAAGGGTTTAATATTTTGTGTTAGGATACTGTAGTGGTTCATGTGCAGTGCAGTGTGTTAAGGTGTGGTGACATTGATATTAACCCTTTTCTTTTTATCCAAGCACATACATTAGATCAAAACAGCCCACGAGGGAAGGTTTCTAGTGCTTGTTTACAGTATGAGGTAGGCGACTTGAACACCCCAAACCGGAGGGTGTTTTATCTGGTCATAGAAAATTACTGGTAGAAAAAAGGAAGAGGGAAGTAGTGCCTTAGGGGTGCAATCCTTTATTGCCAATGATGCTACTTTACTTATTTTTACAGCATTGCGACATATTCAGTACAAACACACACAATTAACCTAACTAATGCTTGACTTTTTATAGGGAAAAAAATAACTATTTGTATAATAAGATATTTGTTTTGTACATGGAATTGCACCTTTCATACTGGATATGTGAGGGCATGCTCACTTGAACCTCTAGTGTTACTATCCCTCTAATTCTTCAAGACCATAGGCACATTTAAGCAGGACCCATATCCATTTTACTGCAATAAATCTGATATCATATTGGAAACTGTTACATTAGATTACCTTAAATGGTAATTGTTAGATCTTTACCCACTAGTAAACATTGTTTTTAAGCATTACTTTCCCTTTGCTTCTAGCTCTATCCATTTAATGCGCTTGACCATATTCTTTCTCCCTTGAAAGAGAAGGCTGAAACATTCTCAGGCAGCGGCAATCGATTTTTCTCTATATTATAGCATTGAGGTGTTACAGCACCAAATATAAATGTAATACCATTAACATTTCAGATAGCTTTACAAACTTATGAAAGAATTCCAAAGCACGAAAATGATATGTATTTTCTACATTTGTGCCGCAGTGTTAGTTATATTACAAAGAAAACAAAGACAAAGTTTACATCACATTTTATCTGTTGTGTTTAATGCAATAAGATGTTCTCATTTGGCTTCCATTTAAAATAATTTGCTTTATGTTGTTTTTGTTTTGGGAAAAATTATTTTCATAAAATTGCTGCTGATAAAATTAATAAAAGTAATAGAGAGAAGCATAGACACTAGAACAAGTCAGATTAATACATTTAAGGGAACAGAAAACTAGAAACAAAAATGCATTCTGAATTTTGCAAAAAAAAACAACAACAAAAAATTAAAAATAATAATAAATATAAACTCCTACTCAGAGCATTGTTTGTTCTCATTTTTTATTTTTGTTTTTTTTAACTTTATTTTAGTAATCTTTTGCATTCAGTAAAATATATCACAATTTTTTAAATTCTAAATTCTGGAATTCTGGATATACCTGAAAGGATGGGAGAAGCATTTCGGAGGAGGAAGCACAGTGGATTTGGGGACAGCAGATGAAGGTTATCGTGGTGGGCGGTTAAGGGGCAAGCTAATTGGCTTTTCTAAATAAATGTATTTTTAAGGATTTTTTGAAGGACTGCAGGGACATGGAGAATCACATTTGGCATGGGAGGGCATGCGATAAGGGTCAGCCCTGGACAAGTCCTAACCTTGTGAGGCTGGGGTGCAGGTACTTGAATTGGACAGTAACAGATTTTTGGAGGAGAGAAGAGGCCAAGCTGGGACGTCTGTTAATGAGGGAGGAGTAATAGGTAAGTAAGTGTGAATACTTTGAACCAGATCCACAGGATGTGAGGTGGATGAGTCTGGCAGAGGCATTCATTATTAACTATAGAGGGGAATCCACACAATTTTCAGGTCAATAAGCAGTTTAGTAATTCATTTAACCCAGCTTAATATTTAATTTCTGAACTGTTCTTTGCTTCATTGACCCCATATATTGTTTATTATATATTCTATCATGTTTATCTGATTCCATAATTTCCTAGAATTCAGAGGTAAATATTAAATATCCCAATGCCATGAAACTACTTTTTCAGCACAAAAAAATGGGTCGCAAGAGAATACTGAGAATGGGCAGCAGCTGAAATAGCCTGCCCTTCGGTGGGTCCCCGCTCAGTTCTCAAGCTGGTTTTTGCTCATCTTGTGCCATTACAGAGAGAACATCTCTGAAACATATCAGATTGGTCCCACCCATACAGGCAGTCCAGATCCGAAATGCCAGCAAGTTCCCTCTGCACGAGAGACACAGCAACCCCAGACGATCGTTTCAGCCTTGTTAGGCATCATCAGTGAGGCATAGCTGATATCTCCCAAAGCACCGTGAGCAAGGGGTCCATGTCTGTATTACCCTTTAAACTTGTGGAGAGCAGAAAAATGGGTCACAAGAGAATACTGAGAACAGGCAGCAACTGAAATAGCCTGCCCTTCGGTGGGTCCCCGCTCAGTTCTCAAGCTGGTTTTTGCTCATCTTATCTCCCTAGGCACCGTGAGCAAGGGATTACCCTTTAAACTTGTGGAGAGCAGAAAAATGGGTCGCAAGAGAATACTGAGAATGGGCAGCAGCGGAAATAGCCTGCCCTTTGGTGGGTCCCCGCTCAGTTCTCAAGCATCTTGTGCCATTACAGAGAGAACATCTGGTCCCACACATACGGGCGGTCCAGATCCAAAATGCCAGCAAGTTTCCTCTGCACGAGAGACACAGCAATCGTTTCAGCCGTGTTAGGCATCATCAGTGAGGTATAGCTGATATCTCCCTAGGCACCGTGAGCACAAAAAAAATGGGTCGCAAGCTGTTTTTTGCTCATCTTGTGCCATTACAGAGAGAACATCTCTGAAACATCAGACTGGTCCCACCCATACGGGCAGTCCAGATCCAAAATGCCAGCAAGTTCCCTCTGCACGAGAGACACAGCAACCCCAGAGTTGTACGTGAGTCATCACAATGCCTTTTAATCTCAGGTATAGGAAGATAGCCTTAGGTGGTAATTGCCATTTGGCTTGAAGGTCTGTAAACGGTATCACACCCTTCTTGTCTAGTAAGTGCTGGACCTGGGTGATGTCTAGCAGACCCACAGTTTCAGTGGGATGTCGGGGGTTGTAACTTCTAGGGCAGTAAGGGGTGCTTTGGAAGGCTTCTTTGCAACCTAGCGTGTTCATAAACATATCCCAAATTTGGAGCGTGAGAGTTGTGGTGGGAAAAAGGGCTACTTTGTGTGTTCGGAGATGTCTGGGTGTCCACATATAGTCAACAATGGAGCGTCTGTGGATTTGTGCATTCTCCATGTCCATCCATTGTATGGCCCCTAAGGGGGAATGTAGGAGTATGCCCGATGCTAATGATGTGGCTTTATAGTACTGACTTATATTTGGGAGGCCCACATCTCCTTGTTTGATTTGTGTGTTGAGCACCCTGCTGTGTACTCTGGGTTTTTTATTGCCCCAGATGTATGAGTTACAAGTAGCTTGTAGTGTTTTAAGTAGAGTGTTTGGTATTCTAAGGGGAAGCATACGGAAAAGGTATAATATTTTGGGTAGTATGGACATTTTGTATGCGTTGATTCGTCCTAACCATGAGAGATTTGTGTGTGACCATTTCACGATTTCTGTTTTGCAGATGTGAGGGAGTGGTACATGATTCTGTTTAATGATTGCGGCAATGGATGTAGCTATTTTTACTCCCAGTTAGATGAGGGAGGAAGACCTCCAATCGAAATGATAGAGGTATTTCATGTACTGTTTCTGTTCGTTGGGTAGATTGATTGGTTATGCTTGTGTTTTGTGTTGGTTCAACCGGTAATGGGAGACCTGGCCAAATTCTTTCAGTATGTTCATGAGATGTGGAAGTGAGCGTTCTGGCTCTTCTAGGGACACCAAGACGTTGTCGGCAAACAATGCAAGTTTATGCTCTTTTCCCAACACCTGTACACCTTTAATGTGTGGGTGTGTGCGTATTTTAAGCGCTAGGTGTTCTAATGATAGAATATATATAAGGGGAGATAAGGGGCACCCTTGCCATGTCCCATTTGTTATGCTAAATTCATCAGAAATAAACCCTCCGCTGGACACCTTAGCCACTGGTGCGCTATATAGTGCTCCAATTTCCTCTAAAGTCTCGGGCGGGAAGCCCTATTTTTCCAAGACTTTGGACATGTAGTTCCAGTTTAGGTGGTCGAAGGCCTTCTCTGCATCTAATGCCAGAAGAAGACCTCTGGTCGCCAGGCCTTCCATTGCCGCTAGTATGTTAAGGACCCTTCTAGTGTTGTCCGAGCCCTGACGGTTCTAAATGAACCCCGATTGGTCGTTGTGCACTAGTCTGTCCAAGAGTGGGACCAATCTATTACTGAGAATTTTAGCGTATAATTTGGCATCCCATTTAACAAGGATATGGGCCTGAAGTTTTTGCACACTGTGGGAGGTTTGCCAGGTTGGGTAGTGTGGAGATGTGGGCCAAGAGTATCTCTGGGGGTAGTGTGCCTCTTGCGCCGCTACATCAGTACATGTTCAGTAGGTACGGGGATAGAATAGGGGAAAACTGTTTGTAATACCTACTGGGTTGGCCGTCCGGTCCCGGTGATTTGTGATTCGGTAGGTCGGCTATAGTTTGTGTAATTTCCTCTAAAGCAATGGGTAGTTGTAGCATCTGCACGTCAGTCTGTGTCAAGGATAGTAGTTGTAGGTCAGCTAGAAACCTGTCTATGTCCTCTGTCGAGGGGATGTTCGTATGATCATCATATTTTAGGTTGTACAATTTGTGGTAATATGAGGCAAACTCATTGACAATTTTCCTAGGATCAATGATCTTGTGACCTTGTTCATCTTTGAGGTAGGCAATCCTGGAAGTGACTGTTTTTTGCTTGGGCTGTGATGCAAATTTGGCTCCAGCTTTGTTCCCTGCTGCAAAGAATTTGTGTTTAGATTTTTGTAGAAGGTACGTGGTTTTTGATAATTCTATGTCTCTCAATTTGTTTTGTAATTGGAGCAAGGTGCGTTGTGTGTCCAGGGCTGGGGAATGTTTGTTTTTGTGTGTCATTAGTTTGATCTCATTTATGAGGCCAGTGTATTGCGCTTAGCGGGTTCGCTTAACATGGTTAGCATGCTTAATAAAGCTGCCTCTAATGACTGCCTTATGCGCTAACCACACTATGTCTGGGTTAGAGCCTGGAGTATGATTCTCTGCAAAGTAGTGTTGTAGGTCTAGTGTAACTTGCTTTATGATATATGGGTCATTGAGCAGTGGTTTGTTCAGTCTCCAAGGAGGAGAGCCAGTCATGGGGAATCCGTCTCTAATTGTCAGAGTAATGGGTGCGTGGTCTGACCACGAGATGACGCCAATATCCGTGTCTAGTACTTTTGTTAGGGATGTCGTTTTGAGTAAGAATCTGTCAATTCTGGAATAGCTGTTGTGTGCTATAGTGTGACATGTGAAATCAATCTCAGAGGGGTGTGTGATTCTCCAGGGGTCTACATAGTCATGTGGGAGGAGTGTGTTACATATGTTCTGGGAGTGCGAGAGTCTTTTCTTCAAGGTGGCGGAGGTCACGGTGTCAGAGGCTGATAAATCTTTGAGGCTGTGCAAGAGAAAGTTGGTGTCGCCTCCAAGTATTACCTCCCCAAAGCTATATAGAGTTAGGAGAGCAAAAACATTTCTTGATTTTCGTTAGGCCCATATATGTTCATTAATGTATAAGGGTTATTATTTAGGTGGCACTGGAGGATAAGGTATTTGCCCTTTTTGTCGCTAATTTTACGAATTAGTTCAAAGGTGACATTTTTACTCATTAGGATGGAAACCCCTCTTTTTTTCGATGAGTAGCATGTGTGATAATCAATTGGGAAACAGGGAGAGTTAAACTTAGACTTGGAGCCCCATTTAAAATGCTTTTCTTGGAAGAAGGCTACTTGCGCCTTTTGTTTCTTAGTCTCTAATAGCACCAGGCACCTCATATTGGGCGTATCTAGCCCTTTCGTGTTCATGGAAAGTATTTTTAATCGATATCTTATCTATGGGTGTTGATCGGGGCGTTATGGGGATAGGTGTCCCTAATCTGTCAGCTGCTCTTATCAGGTAAGTGCTTTCTTGGGGGGATGGCGGGTAAGGTGGGTTAGGTGCAGATATCGAGGGTAACGAACAATAACTATATACAATGGCCCATTAGCCGAATAGGCTCAGTGCAGTAAACTGCAAACAGGTATTTTCTTTGCTCAGTAGACAAGCCGAGTGTGGGATGACGTGGGTATAAATATTCTAGTTAATCGCCAAGTGGTATTGCTGGGAGGTCGGTTCGACAAGTGTCGAGATTTGGTTACAGTATGCGGCCTGGTTATAAAAAAAAACGTCTTGGCAGTTATGCTTTCTGCTTAATACAGTGCGTTATATAAATTACAGAGGTACGTTAAACAATACAAATCTAAACATAGGTCATAGGTCATAGCCGCCGTGTGTGGACTCTTAGCTATAAGTCACATTAAGATGTGAAGTTAGCCGCGAGATGACACAGGGAAGTATGGGGTGTCTGTAACCATCTGGTATATACATATCTGGTGAGTCTCAGTGGTGGTCAGCGGCGGCGTTTCTAGGTGAGCGTGGTTGGTGTTCCTCATTCCCGCGTGGGTATGTTGCATGCCACGGGAGTGTGAGCCAGTCTCTATTAATTTTCCTGGGCAGTGATGCTGTGGGCAATCTGGAGGTGACTTTGTGATCAGTGGGTATATTTCAGTCTTTGAGCAGTTTCATGCCATCTGTCGGTGACAGCAGAACTCGGTCCACTCCATTTCTCTTCACTATGATTTTCGCAGGGAATCCCCATTTATACGGGATAGCAGCTGATCGTAGAGCTGCTGTTATTGGTGCAAATGCTCTTCTTTTGTACATGGTGGTCGCAGAAAAATCTATAAACAGTTTTATTTCTTGCGGGCCTATGGTTTCAGGGATGCCTCTCAGCCTAATGTTGTTCCTCCTGTCTCGGTGTTCGTTGTCCGCAATTTTCCCTTCTAGGAAATTTACTTTCTGTTGCAGCGCTGTATGAGCCCCAGCCAGCTCATTGTGTGCCTCCAATAGCCCTTCGGCTCTCTCCTCTAGGTGCACGGTCCTGTCGCCCAGGGCCTGTATGTCAGTCCTTATGTCAGACGCCATTTTAGAAAAGTCCGCTTTTAAGCTGGCTTGTAATGAGTGCAACATGGTACTCACGGATGCGTCCATCACAGGCTGTGTGCCGGGGTTGCTCATCATGTCCAGGCTGTCCCTGGTGTCATGGTCCGAAGCGGGGGAACTTGGCCCCTCCGGCGCCATCTTGGTCGCTATGGTATACCATATGCTGTTTGTGTAGATGGGAATGCAAGGCTTTTTGTTGAATTTTTTTGTTGGATTTGTTAGACATCCTGTCCCTGATGTTCTTCGCAGCTTGCTTTCTTGCTTGTTTTGGCTATAATGCTGTGTAGCATGCTGTTCAGACCACAACTCGGCGGAGCTCGCGGTTTATGCGACTGCTTCCATGCGGTGTCAGGCCACGCCCCCTAATGTTTACTTTTAAATGCGGTTGTACATTTGTGTGAAGTATTGTGTTTGAGTGAAGGGGTGTGTTTGTATATCCTTTTGACGTTTGAATGCAGGTGTGTGTTTGTATGTAATATTTGCATTAGATTGCAGGAGTGTGTTTTTATGTTGTGCTTGTGTATGACTGCATGGATGTATGCACATACACTACCACGTACGTACGTACGTACGTACGTACGTACGTACGTACATACATACATACATACCTACTTACACAGATATACATACACACAAATTCATGTAGACACTGACACATACACACTGACACATACACACTGACACATACACACTGACACATACACACCGACACATACACACACCTTAACACATACACACATGCACTCTGACACACACACACACATTGATACACGCACACACCATGATACAGATACACACACTGATATAAAAAACACACATTGTGACACACAGAGGCACATACACAGATGCATATAGTGACACACAGATGTGTGCGCACACACAGAAGAACACTGACATATACACACACACACAGGAGATACACACCCTGACTCTCACACACACAAATGCATACCCAGACACGCACACACACTCATACACACACAAGTGATATTTTTTTTTGTCTCCCAGTATGATGCAGGGAGGAAGTGGCAGACTGTCACTTCCTCCCAGCCAGCAGACAATTCAGGGTCCTGGTCACGGTTTTAGATGACCATGGCACCCAACCGGGCCCCTGTTTAGCCGTTATGTTTCCATGTGAAAAAAATTCTGCGGCACCCCTGTGTTTGGGAACTGCTGGTATAAAAGGATCTTGAACATGTATTTACACATTTTTTTAACAGAGGTAAGTAAATGAACATGTGATTTACAGTACACAGGGTATGTTAAAGGAATAATCCAATGAGAATTCTGGAGCCCTAACAGGGTAAGTAGTCAAACCTTTGTCAAATTTACAGCAGTCACACCCTATATAACTATTACAGTGGGTTGTGGTGGCTATGGTTTTTGGAGTGTTTCTTTAAGGTAGGGGTGCCCAAAAGATAGATCCCCAGATGTTGAAGAACTTCAGCTTCCATGATGCTTTGTCTTTCAAAAGCATTCTAAAGGCATGTAAAATATTGTGGGAGTAGTAGTTTTACAAAATCTGAGGATCTACCATTTGGGCACCCCTGATTTAAGGTGTGCTACCGTATTAAGGTAATACCTTTTTTCAGATTTTCCTTGACTAAGGAATATCACTATTGACATACTCTCCTACGTCGTGTAATGTGCCCTGGAAGGTTCCAGGATGAATGATGTCTAATCAGTGAGAGTGTCATTTATAAATTTCATTAAAATGCGTCATCTCATAATTCATCTCATTATGTGCTTTCATTACACATTATACACACACATACACGTAGCACACACGTAACACAAACACACACACACATCGTTATCTGCAATATTAACAAGTGCTGTTTTTAATCAATGTTTAAAGTCTACTCTTGATGCAGTAATCTCAGTTTTATTCTTTCACACTGATCAATTGTTCAGGATTTAGCCAACACCACAATCTACTTTGATTTATAGACGTACTAAATCACTCATTCTTTTAGTGGACGGATATAGTAGACCAGCAATTGACTGGCTGTCACAATATTTCTTACAGTAAAGGAAGTGATTCTTAATTCCGCAGGTAAACTTGATTGCAACAGCACAAGTTACAGAACACGTTTCTCGTCTAGTTACTTGTATGGTGGATGTCATATTATTACGTTAAGAAGGCTTGAGACACACTGTCCTAATATATATTTAGGCAGAGCAGGGGAGTGATATCACGGTTTCCTTGTTAAGTTGAATCGCCCCAATGTTTGTTCAAGGGGGTCTGGAATGCCTAGGTTTAACAGTATATAACCCACTAATCAAATTACTGACGGATGAAGGGTAGGTAAAATTATTACAGATCCTCTACCTGTTGAACTAACCTTTTGTTTCTGAATATATGAAATCCAGAATAATTGATGCTAGCAGTGGTGAAACTGTTGTAGAGAAGCCGCTGGTGGAAGACTTTTTTTGCGGCCCAGGTAAGGGTGGGTTTGTATATAATGCTGGTGTTTGAATACAGGTTTTATGCTTGTATGTAGTGTTTGCATTTGATTGCAGGAATGGGCTTATATGTATGTAGTGTTGGTGTTTGACTGCCGTGATCTATACACATACACTGCCACACACACATACGCACACACTAACACATACACACATAGATACACAAACACAGAGATACATACACTGAGACACACACTCAAACAAGTCATAATTTACAAATTGTTATCCACTCTCCCGTTTCCATACCTTTTGAGTGCCTTGATGATATCAGCCATGGATGCAAGGCAAGTTGCGGAGAGACCAGTGAGGCGATGGAGAAAAGATGAGTAATCGGATGCGATCGGATCACCTAAATAGTTAGTTAAATGCTATTGTGTCAAGAATACATGTTTGTATTATTGACACTATAATGTTCACTTAAATAAGAAAAACAATTATATTTACATTGCTAATGCTCTTTCCTTTTCTTTTGTCTTTCAAGGACAATTTGGAGTTTTGAAGCATGCCCTCTAACACTCCTAAATTTAAATAAGAAACCAGAGTAATTTCAGTAGGGCTGCAATGTGTGTATACACTGATGTATTTGCATCATGATTGGAAAGTGTCCATTCTAAAATAATTTGACTACTTTTTTACTTTTTCTTTAGAGCTGTTTTTTTTAAATAAATGAGTTTTACGCAGATGTCAATTGTATCTTGTCATGTAAATTACCTTTCCTGCTGATGCAAGCCTTCTTTTTCTTGTGCTTGCAGTATTGGCCATGATGCTAACAACATGAGAAAGCCATGCTTAGAGTGGGGTTAATCAGCCACATGTTTGGCATGCAGGCTCTTCAGTTTAAGCACTTTCTGCCGGTAATGAAACTACTGTGGAAATTGGTTTCTGAATCTTCCGAGTCCAGAGTATCAGTAGCTAGAGCCAAATGTAAACTACAGCATCAGCATAATCATGTCCAGATTGCTGACCACAGCATTGTTCTGCAAGAGCATTGGGAAATGACATGTGGACTGTGAAAAATGAAAGCAAGTGAAAGCACGGTGAACATTTACAAAATATTTAAAAATGTATTTTTCTATTATCCACCTTCTATTACTATAGGAGGAAGCAAAGTAACATATCAAGTCACAGGTCTTCCAGAAATTCCCAATCACTGGGGCTGGAGATATGCTTTTGGTCAAATGCATGAACACAAACTGAGGCAGACAAAAAAAAACAGATCAATGTATCAGGACAGGGTTACGATTGGACTTCATCCATATATAAAACATGTTATCAAAACATCTGGGGAGCAAGGGAACACATGAACTTTTGTCTAATATCACATAACCTGAGTACCAAGCTCCTGGACGTATGAACGTCAAATGGAGCCTCATTCAATAACATTCTAACCTTTTACTGTGGCAATATAAGTTGTGATGAAATTTTGTTTTGTTTTTTGTTTCTTCACCTGACACTTTCAATTTATCCCGGCACACAGTCCAAGGATTCCTCAATAAACCCCTGAACTTTGCCAGAAGATATTGGGGAAGGTGGGGTGAGGGGTTGAGTTGAGTTGATGGGTATTTCATCATAACGTTGTGGTTAAAACATTCATAAACAGTTTAACCCATTAAGGGGGATGAGACACATGACTGGGCAGTTAACTTAAATGGGTACATGTTATTTAGGAAGGAAAGGAAAAACAAAAAGGGTGGTGGGGTATGTTTGTATGTCAACCATGATTTAAAACCAAATCTTAAGCAAGTGGAATGTGATGAGGAAAATGTGGAAGCTTTATGGGTAAATATCTGCTTGGGGGAAAAGAAGGGAAACCAACTATTGGTTGGGATATGTTATAAACCACCTAATGTTAAGATTGACAAGGAACAACAGCTGTTTGAGCAAATTGAGAAAGCTGCAAATCTGGGTAACACTTTAATTATTGGAGATTTTAATTACCTGGACATAAATTGGGACAGAGGGACTAGTAGCTCAGCAAAGGGAATTAGGTTTTTAAACATGTTAAATGACACCTTCATGTCACAACTTGTACAAGCACCAACTAGAATGGACGCTTGTCTGGACCTGGTTTTAACAAACAACGTTGATCTTTTGACCAACATTCAAGTAGGCGAGCACTTGGGAAATAGTGATCACAATATAGTGTCCTTTGAAATAAACTCAAAAAAACAAAAGCACATGGGGTATACTAAAACATAAAGTAGAAAGATGGTGGCACTTGTGCAGAGGTCAGAAGAAAGAGACCGGTGGACCAGTGTCACGATGCCCTGTAATAACTCTCCCAGAAGGGAATAAGCCTTAATTGAAAAAAATATTTGGAGGAAAGGAGGGGACTAGAGAAGGTCCCTGAGGTGGAGAGTTATTGTGAAAAATGGGGAGTCCCTACCTTTATTAATCCTAAGGGGAAAAAACAAACAATAGAGAAAGAACAGGACAGGTAAACCAAGGATAAGGGGTAATACTAGCAAACATGGGACAATTAGTGTCACAGGTCCTCCTAAAAATTGGGAGGTTACCTGATGATGTCCTCAGCTAGATAGGTTCCCCTTAACCCTAGTGGAGGGATCAGAACTGGTAGGTAGAGCTTGCTACAAACGGAGGAGCAGTAAAGGGATAAATCCTTTACCAGGGGACACACACAGGGTCCCAATGTATACCTTAACAGGTCTACTGAATGTAGAGGACTGACCCTAAATACCTCGGCACTATATGAGAACCACTAGTGCCTACTGTGACCAAAGTCCCTTATAGCTCCCCCAGACCGAAGCCCTTGTAGTGCAGAGCAGCGAGAGACCTCTAAAGAGGGACACACAAGATCCCAAGTGACCCAAGCAGGAACGCTGAGAGAAGAGGTCTAAACCTAAATACCTCGGCACTATATAGGAGCAACTAGTGCCTACTATAACCAGAGACCTCTAAAGGGGGACACACAAAGTCCCAAATAATTAAAGCAGGAACGCTGAGGGAAGAGGTCTGAACCTAAGTACCTCGGCACTATCTAGAAGCAATTAGTGCCTACTATAACCAGGAACCCTGCCTGTCCTAATAGCTAAAAAATAAATTAAATTAAATTAATAAATCAAATCCATTAGTGCTACCAAAAAGAGTGTAAATAAATAATAAAGTAGGTCTAGCTCGACGCGCGTTTCGGCGTGTCAGCACGCCGTCGTCAGGAGCAATGAACTGTTTAGATCCCCAGTGCTGGTTTAAATACCTCTCTGTATAATTGTTCCGTGAGTGTTGACGGCTGTGTGTACCACGTGGTCCGCCGTCCTAACTCGGTGCTCATTGGTCTGATCCTGGTGCTAATACCTCCTCTCTATGATGATTGGACTGACTCGTTTATGTTCCCTCCTCTTGCTAGCCGCGTCATATGACGCGGTCTCAATCAAGCGAGGGGAGGAGTGGGGCTTCCATTCATTGGTGCTCGGCCCTCCTGTCGTCTTTCGGACCTGCCCCATTAGCGTCATATGACGCGGTGCTCGGCATAAGCCGTGAGTGCTAGTAATGGGGCAGTGGGCGAGATGAAGGAGTAATTTAACCCCTGCAGCATTAATCTTAAGGCTGTATATGATGGTCAGTTTACCCGGTGTGCAAGAGAGGTACTGGGTATTTATGGTGCTGAATGCATCCATAAAAAAGCAACCAGAATGTGATCAGTGCTGTGTATCATCTATGGAACAAATGATGGTAACTAGGTGTAACATCTATAGTGATGATTATAGAGTAGCAGAGGTATGTCCATAAGGGAATCAGCACATAACATCCCTTAGTAACAATATATATACAAGGTTTACGTGTGTATTATTTACAGTGACTAAGTTTGTGTCCCACAGCAGGACTGGTGGGGATCACCATTATTAAAACATCCAAAAATGAGAGGAGGATGGAGAAGACATTAGAGGAAGGCTGAGAAGGAGAACCCCTCATTCAGACCTGCCGGGGAGAGGGTTTTGAGTTTATAAATCCAGTAGGATTCACGTTGTCTAAGTTTCGTGTCCCAATCACCCTTCCGTTGAGTCTGTGGGATGTATTCAATCCCTATGAATTTTAGCTTATTTGCCGAGTTTTGATGATGGATTTTCAAATGACGTGAGATTGGTGTTTCCAGGTGTCTTCTGACTGAGTTAACGTGTTCCCTGATTCTCAGTTTAAAGGGTCTGAACGTTTTGCCCACATATTTCATACCGCATGAACAGGTGAGTAGGTAGATTACCCCTTCTGTCCTGCAGTTAAAAAATGAATGTACGGGAAAAGTTTCCTTGTTGTTGCTGTCTGTAAAAATCTTGGACTTTAAATTGATGAACTGACATGCACTGCAATGTCCACATCTGTACGTCCCCTTGGGTAGGTAATTGTTCCCTCCTTTCTTTAGGGGGGCAAGGTGGCTCTGTACCAAGGTGTCACGGAGATTTTTTCCCCTGCGTGCCGTTACAGAGGGGAAGGTGGTGACTACCTGTTTGATCTGAGAGTCAGAAGTCAAAATGGGCCAGTACCGCTTAAGGGTGCTCATCATAAAATTCCAACCTGCATCATAGGTGGCAATGCAGCGGATTAGTTTTTGATCTTGCCCTAGTGTCTTGTTGTCAGTCAAGAGGGACTCGCGTTCAGTGCTGATTGCTCGGCTATATGCCTTGCGTAAGACCCTATTGGGGTAACCCTTATCCTTAAAAGCACGTCTGAGTTCCCATGCTTTGACCTTGAAGTCGTCCACAGAAGAGCAGTTTCGCCTTAATCTTAGGTATTGCCCTATTGGTATGCCCGCTTTGAGGGGGCGAGGATGATGGCTCTGCCAATTCAAAAGGCTGTTGGTAGCTGTGTGCTTTCTGAAGAGGGTTGTTACGATGGCCCCTTCGGAAATGGATATGGTAATGTCCAGAAAGTTAAGTTGTTTCCCCCCTATCTCACTGGTGAATTTGAGATTAAGATCATTCTTATTTAAAAGGTTTACAAAGGTTTGGAAGTCTTGTGCAGTGCCGGTCCAGATAATGAACACGTCATCTATATAGCGCTTCCAACAGAAGACCATTGCCATGAAATGGCTCAAATATGGAGCGGACCTGATATGGTTTTCCCAGGTGCCGAGATAGAGATTTGCATACGATGGAGCACAAGATGTGCACATCGCAGTCCCCCTAATTTGTTGGTAAACTGTACCATTGAACAAAAAAATATTCCTAGTAAGGATTGTTCTAAGTATATTAGAAATAAGTTCAATGTATGCAGACGGGGATTGTAACTCTTGTTCCAAAATGGTTCTTATGTTGCTAATTCCCTGTGTATGGGGTATAGAGCTATATAGTGACTCTACATCCAGACTGCATAGTAGTGCCTGGTCTGGGATGGAGATGTCCTTGAGGTGGCTGAGCATTTGTTTTGTGTCCCTTATGTATGATGGCAACTTAGAGACAATAGGCGACAAGATCTTATCCAGAAAGATGCTGAGATTCTGAGTCAAGTTGCCACATCCAGATACAATCGGTCTACCCGACGGGTTGTCTAGGGATTTAGCCCCTTGGTAACCTCACTAGGATAGAAAAAACAGCATTAAAGGAACTCAAAGAAAATGATCAACTGGTGATCAAACCATCAGACAAGGGCGGTAATGTGGTCCTGATGGATCACTCGAATTACATACGGATGGTACAGAAATTACTAGATGATAGGGAGACCTATCAAGTACTAAAACACGACCCTACAACTCAATTTCTTGCCGAAATCAAAACTATGTTGAATCAAGCCCTAACTGACAATTTGATTACCAAAAATGAATTTGAATTCATGTTAGTGAGACAACCAGTATTATCAACTTTTTACAGTTTACCTAAGGTCCATAAATCCCTAGACAACCCGTCGGGTAGACCGATTGTATCTGGATGTGGCAACTTGACTCAGAATCTCAGCATCTTTCTGGATAAGATCTTGTCGCCTATTGTCTCTAAGTTGCCATCATGCATAAGGGACACAAAACAAATGCTCAGCCACCTCAAGGACATCTCCATCCCAGACCAGGCACTACTATGCAGTCTGGATGTAGAGTCACTATATAGCTCTATACCCCATACACAGGGAATTAGCAACATAAGAACCATTTTGGAACAAGAGTTACAATCCCCGTCTGCATACATTGAACTTATTTCTAATATACTTAGAACAATCCTTACTAGGAATATTTTTTTGTTCAATGGTACAGTTTACCAACAAATTAGGGGGACTGCGATGGGCACATCTTGTGCTCCATCGTATGCAAATCTCTATCTCGGCACCTGGGAAAACCATATCAGGTCCGCTCCATATTTGAGCCATTTCATGGCAATGGTCTTCTGTTGGAAGCGCTATATAGATGACGTGTTCATTATCTGGACCGGCACTGCACAAGACTTCCAAACCTTTGTAAACCTTTTAAATAAGAATGATCTTAATCTCAAATTCACCAGTGAGATAGGGGGGAAACAACTTAACTTTCTGGACATTACCATATTCATTTCCGAAGGGGCCATCGTAACAACCCTCTTCAGAAAGCACACAGCTACCAACAGCCTTTTGAATTGGCAGAGCCATCATCCTCGCCCCCTCAAAGCGGGCATACCAATAGGGCAATACCTAAGATTAAGGCGAAACTGCTCTTCTGTGGACGACTTCAAGGTCAAAGCATGGAAACTCAGACGTGCTTTTAAGGATAAGGGTTACCCCAATAGGGTCTTACGCAAGGCATATAGCCGAGCAATCAGCACTGAACGCGAGTCCCTCTTGACTGACAACAAGACACTAGGGCAAGATCAAAAACTAATCCGCTGCATTGCCACCTATGATGCAGGTTGGGATTTTATGATGAGCACCCTTAAGCGGTACTGGCCCATTTTGACTTCTGACTCTCAGATCAAACAGGTAGTCACCACCTTCCCCTCTGTAACGGCACGCAGGGGAAAAAATCTCCGTGACACCTTGGTACAGAGCCACCTTGCCCCCCTAAAGAAAGGAGGGAACAATTACCTACCCAAGGGGACGTACAGATGTGGACATTGCAGGGCATGTCAATTCATCAATTTAAAGTCCAAGATTTTTACGGACAGCAACAACAAGGAAACTTTTCCCGTACATTCATTTTTTAACTGCAGGACAGAAGGGGTAATCTACCTACTCACCTGTTCATGCGGTATGAAATATGTGGGCAAAACGTTCAGACCCTTTAAACTGAGAATCAGGGAACACGTTAACTCAGTCAGAAGACACCTGGAAACACCAATCTCACGTCATTTGAAAATCCATCATCAAAACTCGGCAAATAAGCTAAAATTCATAGGGATTGAATACATCCCACAGACTCAACGGAAGGGTGATTGGGACACGAAACTTAGACAACGTGAATCCTACTGGATTTATAAACTCAAAACCCTCTCCCCGGCAGGTCTGAATGAGGGGTTCTCCTTCTCAGCCTTCCTCTAATGTCTTCTCCATCCTCCTCTCATTTTTGGATGTTTTAATAATGGTGATCCCCACCAGTCCTGCTGTGGGACACAAACTTAGTCACTGTAAATAATACACACGTAAACCTTGTATATATATTGTTACTAAGGGATGTTATGTGCTGATTCCCTTATGGACATACCTCTGCTACTCTATAATCATCACTATAGATGTTACACCTAGTTACCATCATTTGTTCCATAGATGATACACAGCACTGATCACATTCTGGTTGCTTTTTTATGGATGCATTCAGCACCATAAATACCCAGTACCTCTCTTGCACACCGGGTAAACTGACCATCATATACAGCCTTAAGATTAATGCTGCAGGGGTTAAATTACTCCTTCATCTCGCCCACTGCCCCATTACTAGCACTCACGGCTTATGCCGAGCACCGCGTCATTTTACGCTAATGGGGCAGGTCCGAAAGACGACAGGAGGGCCGAGCACCAATGAATGGAAGCCCCACTCCTCCCCTCGCTTGATTGAGACCGCGTCATATGACGCGGCTAGCAAGAGGAGGGAACATAAACGAGTCAGTCCAATCATCATAGAGAGGAGGTATTAGCACCAGGATCAGACCAATGAGCACCGAGTTAGGACGGCGGACCACGTGGTACACACAGCCGTCAACACTCACGGAACAATTATACAGAGAGGTATTTAAACCAGCACTGGGGATCTAAACAGTTCATTGCTCCTGACGACGGCGTGCTGACACGCCGAAACGCGCGTCGAGCTAGACCTACTTTATTATTTATTTACACTCTTTTTGGTAGCACTAATGGATTTGATTTATTAATTTAATTTAATTTATTTTTTAGCTATTAGGACAGGCAGGGTTCCTGGTTATAGTAGGCACTAATTGCTTCTAGATAGTGCCGAGGTACTTAGGTTCAGACCTCTTCCCTCAGCGTTCCTGCTTTAATTATTTGGGACTTTGTGTGTCCCCCTTTAGAGGTCTCTGGTTATAGTAGGCACTAGTTGCTCCTATATAGTGCCGAGGTATTTAGGTTTAGACCTCTTCTCTCAGCGTTCCTGCTTGGGTCACTTGGGATCTTGTGTGTCCCTCTTTAGAGGTCTCTCGCTGCTCTGCACTACAAGGGCTTCGGTCTGGGGGAGCTATAAGGGACTTTGGTCACAGTAGGCACTAGTGGTTCTCATATAGTGCCGAGGTATTTAGGGTCAGTCCTCTACATTCAGTAGACCTGTTAAGGTATACATTGGGACCCTGTGTGTGTCCCCTGGTAAAGGATTTATCCCTTTACTGCTCCTCCGTTTGTAGCAAGCTCTACCTACCAGTTCTGATCCCTCCACTAGGGTTAAGGGGAACCTATCTAGCTGAGGACATCATCAGGTAACCTCCCAATTTTTAGGAGGACCTGTGACACTAATTGTCCCATGTTTGCTAGTATTACCCCTTATCCTTGGTTTACCTGTCCTGTTCTTTCTCTATTGTTTGTTTTTTCCCCTTAGGATTAATAAAGGTAGGGACTCCCCATTTTTCACAATAACTCTCCACCTCAGGGACCTTCTCTAGTCCCCTCCTTTCATCCAAGTATACTAAAACATATAATTTTTAAAAGGCCAATTTCAATAAGTTAAGGGCAGCTTTACGATATATTGACTGGCATAAACTCTTTAGTGAAAAGAACACTGAGGATAAATGGATCATTTTCCAACAAATATTAGAAAGGTACATTTCTCAGTATGTACCATTTGGAAATAAATATAAAAGAAACAAATTAAAACCAATGTGGCTTAGTAGAGAAGTAAAACAAGAGATTAAAAATAAGAAAAGGGCATTTAAAGCGGACAAATCAGATACATCTTATAAAAGATATAAGGAAGCAAATAATGCATGCAAAAAGGCAATTAGATTTGCTAAACTTCAAAATAAAAAAAATGATCGCTAAAGAGAGCAAAACCAACCCCAAAGCATTTTTAAGTACATAAATTCTAAAAAACCTAAAAATGAAAGTGTAGGTACACTAAAAACTGAAACGGGGGTGTTAGTTAATGAAGACCAGGAAAAGGCAGGAATTTTAAATAACTATTTCTCCTCTGTATATATTAAGGAAGAACCCATGGCAATAGATGTGCAAATGATTGCTACTAAAAACTTGCAGAATAATTGTAATTGGTTAACTCAAGGCAAGGTGCTGCAGCAACTAAAGAAAGTTAATATAAATAAAGCTCCAGGGCCTGACGGTATCCATCCACGAGTACTTAAGGAACTAAGTGTAGAAATAAGTGAACCTCTTTTTTCAATCTTTCAAGATTCTTTTCTTTCAGGAAGTGTTCCAGAGGATTGGAGGAAGGCAGATGTGGTTCCTATATTCAAAAAGGGTTCAAAATCCTTGCCTGGAAATTATAGACCTGTGAGCTTAACTTCTGTGGCTGGGAAAATTTTTGGAAGGTTATTAAGGGATAATATTCAAGTATTCCTTGTGAAGAACATGGTTTTCAGCAAAAATCAGCACGGTTTTATGAAGCACAGTTCATGTCAAACTAACTTGATTGCCTTTTATGAAGAAGTAAGTAGAAGTATAGATCAGGGTGTTGCAGTGGATGTGATCTATTTGGATTTTTCCAGGGCATTTGATACAGTTCCACACAATATATTAGTGTTCAAACTCAAGGAAATCGGTCTAGATAAAAATGCTTTTTCTTGGGTAGAACATTGGCTTAAAACAGAGTACAAAGAGTTGTCGTTAATGGTAAATTTTGAAGCTGGACAGAGGTGGCAAGTGGTGTCCCTCAGGGGTCTGTTCTGGGACCCCTTCTATTTAACATTTTTATAAATGATCTTGAAGACAGGCAATAAAAGTACCCAAACCACTAAAAAACAAACAGAGTGTAGCAAACCTACTAAATAGTGTGCCCTCCAACAACACCAGAATATTAATGTAACAAAATAAATAAGTAGGGATGCAGAACCAGAGATAAACACTTCTAAGGTGCAGATATAAAATTTATACAACCTTATAATAACGAAGTGGGCGAGATCTATATAAAAATAAATAAATCGCACATAGTGTAATACAGAACAAAATTATATCAAGACACGCAGGATGATTATGTGGAACTCACAAGATAACAGTGAATATCAAGCTCATCATCCTCAGTCAAAAAGGGATCTTCAGAATGTATAAGACCAAATCTTCTATATATCCTTGTGAAGTGAAAGAGACCAAATAATAGTGCAGATGGAAATAAAACTTGACAGAAATTTATTTTACAATGCACTTAAAACAGGGTTCAAATAAAAAAGCATGTAATCCACTCCAAGGTGATATCGACAGCATACAGCATACAAAGTAAGTCCCCCAAGTAGTGTAATCCGACGCGTTTTGTCCAAGTGACTTGCTCAGGGATTCTGATTTTCTGTTCCATCGGTCGCCATTTAAATATACCGCCAGAAAGCCGGAATGTGTTTCACGTGTGTAATTCCTCCGTCGTGTAACACACTGGAACGCACAAGCGAAAAACCCGGAACAGAAAAAAGAACACTACATAGTTACAATAAGATGTCCCATAGTGAAAAGATATATTACCATATCTAGTAAAAAACGTGAAAATAACTATAAAAATATATATGTATATATCCAGTAATCATGGGACACCTCTTTACACCTATATTATGTACATACATATTATAATACTGTTTGGAAACAAACAGTCAGATATAGATATAAGACCCTTATTTAAAAATGTATATGTATATTGACACTCCAGTGAAAAAATGGATATTTGTATATTGACACTCCAATAAAAGTGGAATAAATATGAATATAAACTTCTTGCTCCAAAGGTATTTCTGAAAAAACTTAGAAAACAGAAATTAGAAATCAAGAATACAAAATATAATAATATAAAAATATATAATAAAAAATAAATAAATAAAGATAAAAAAACAGGCAAAATCCATTATAGATAAGCAAAAACCGTCAGGAAAAGAAGAAAGGGAAAGGGACTGCAGATCTATCTATCAGGAAAAATCAAATTAGTCCTGTGAGATCTATATCCATATTTAGGCCCTGTTTAAGGGTGCCTAAATTGTAAATCCATTGTGCTTCTTTCTTATTCAATAGTATAGATTGTTACCTCCTCTCCAATTTTTATCGGCTCTATCTATTCCGATAGCCAAAGAATTCTCCCATGAAAAAGACGGACAGGTATTACAGTGTTTGGGAACACTGTGTTCCGTTTTGTTGGTACGGATATTATAAAAATGTTCCGCCAATCTAGTATGTAGTTTACGTGTTGTTCGTCCCACGTATTGTGCACCACAACCACATTGTAAAAGATAAATGGCAAACGTAGTGGAGCATTGAATTAACTTTTTAATCTCATACTTTTTGTTGGTGTAGGTGCCAGTAAAATCATGTGTGGTTCTTTTTTGAAATTTACAAGTGGAACATTTCCCACAACTGTAGAAACCTTTTAAATCAAATAGATGGGTATCAACTTTTTTGTGCGTAGTAAACTAGGTGCTAACTGATTTTTTAGATTCTCCGCCTTTTTATATATCACCATTGGCTTTTCTGGGATCACTTTTCCTAGTATATCATCTTTCCTCAGTATGTGCCAATGCCTTTTCAGAATTTTATCCATTTATTTGGCCTGGGAATTGAACCTGGTAATGAAAGCATATTCAAATTTATTATTAATTTTATTTTGAGAAATACCTTGATTTTTAAGTAGGGATTGTCTTTCTATACTTTTTATCTGTTCCTCATCCTGATTCATTTTGTTCAAATCATAACCTTTTTCCTGGTATCTCTTTTTAATAATCTGGTTTTGTTCCTCAAAAGTTGATAAATCTGTACAGTTGCGTCATAAACGCATCATCTGGCCCTTAGGGACATTCGTAAGCCACGGGCTGTAATGTAAACTAGACTTATTGATTGCTGTATTGCAGTCTGTGCTTTTAAAGAAGGTTTTGCTCTTTAATTGTTCTCCTTCAACATAAAGGGTAAGGTCCAGAAAATCAATAAGTGTAGGATGTATGACTGATGTAAAATGTCAATTGTAATCATTATTATTGATATTATTTATAAAGGATACCAGTCCGTCTGTCTGGCCTTCCCATATGATCAGGACATCCTCTATGTAGCGTCGCCATAGGACAAGACCGCCCCCGGCCGCCTCATCCATCGTGATAGCCCTGGACTCCCAATGGGACACGTAAAGATTGGCAAAGCTCGGGGCGAATCTCGTCCCCATGGCGACGCCACATAGCTGCAAAAAGAAAGTATAATTAAACCAAAAATAGTTCTTGGTTAATACAAAATTAATACAGTCAATCAAGAAGTCTATCTGGTGTATATTCAATAACTGTTTAGAAACTAGAATCTCTTTTATAGCTCCTAACCCCCTACAATGAGGGATACTGGTATATAAAGAGGATACATCCACTGTAGCCATAATATAAGTGGATTTCCACTTTATTTTCTGAAGATCATGTAATATGTGCCTAGTATCTTTAATATATGATGGGATCATTAGTACACATGGCTGGAGAAAAAAATCAACATATTCGGATAACCTAGAAGATAGAGAATCGATCCCGCTGATAATTGGACGGCCCGGGGGGTTAATCTGATCCTTATGAATTTTTGGAAGGAAATAGAATATTGCCGTTTTGCACTCTATATTAAACAAATAATCAAATTCTTCCTTTGTGATTATTTCTTTTTCCATCTCGGCTAATAGGAGATTTTTAAGATCTTGTAAAAAAGCTTGTGTGGGATCTTTGAGTCGAGTTTTATATGTGATGGGATCTCCTAGGATCCTATTTGCCTCTGTCATATAGAATTGTCTGCTCATTACGACTACCCCCCCCCCCTTTGTCCGCTTCTTTTATAATCAAATCAAAGTTATCAGTTAGTTGTTTTATTGCTTCCTTCTCTTTTTTGGACAAATTTGGGGTATATTTGTTACGTGAAATTTTTTCTAAATCCTCCTGAACCAGTTCATTGAACAGTTCCAGATATTTTTTTTTTCCATATGGGGATAGAAATTGGACTTATTTTTTAGTTTGGAATGTACTATTGGTATTAAAGACAATTCACAATTTTCAGGAGCATCGTTCCTATTAGGTAATGGTTCTCCTATTTTTTCTTTTTGTCTTTTTTCAAAAAATCTTTTTCTGGTTAGTTTTTTTAAAAATATTTGATTATCCAGAAAGAGAGAAAATGGTTGTGGGTTAGTGGCTGGAGCAAATTTTAAACCTTTTTGTAAAAGGGATAATTGATGTGGAGTAAGGTCAATATTGGAAATGTTAAAAATACCTTCAACTTTATTCACAGGAATTATTTACTGGATTGGGATGGAAGAGGGTAATCTTCTGTTTCTATGTAAGGTCTTTTTTTGTTTGGGGATCTTACATTGTGCAGTCGATTGCGGGTTGGTAAGAAATGTGTGTTTCGGTTTTGCGCCTTGTCTAAAAAAACTTCTTGATTTATGGCCTGTTCTTCTGGCTGAGACACGATAGTTTTTTAGGTGGAAAGGAACGGATAGGTCCTGTTTTTGGAGTATAAGGTCCCTGATGAGATATGGAATTTCTTTTTGATCTATTTAAATTAGGTCTATATGTATTGGGAAAAGGACCATTACCCCGTGATCTAGTTGATCTTGATTGGTTATATGTATTGAACCTGGGCAAAATCCTATGGTTCCCCACCTTGAAATCTTCCTGGTCCCTTTTAAATTTTGAGGCTTTATTTTTAGAAATGTTGTCATCTATTGTTTTGATAGTTTCTTTTAATTTCTGATATTTTTGTTCTGTGATATTAGTCTCATAGTTGGTAATAATTTCAGTTTCTAAGGAATTAATTTCCGTTTCTAAAAGATTTAGAGATCTTTTTTGGAATTCTATAAGGCTTTTCATATATTTTCTGGAACACTCCTCACTGGCTAGGTTCCATTCTTCCATGAGTTGTGTGTCATCTGTGCAAAAAGCTGGCATCTTAGTGACCCTTAAACCTTGTGGAATGATGTTATAGGAGAGATATTGCTCCAAAGAGGTGATTTCCCACCATTTTTTTGTCTCTTTTACCAATAGCCGTTCTAATTGAATACATTTGTTATTAAGGTTATCATCATTACTGATGGTATTATTGTGGAATAGAATGCCTATTCTGGTGTTCCTTTCTTTTCTCAGTTCTTGATAAAACATATTAGAAGCCATAATATAGAATGTAAATTAGTGGAGGGACAGAGGGACTGAAACAAAGATAAGGCAATAAAAGTACCCAAACCACTAAAAAACAAACAGAGCGTAGCAAACCTACTAAATAGTGTGCCCTCCAACAACACCAGAATAATAATGTAACAAAATAAATAAGTAGGGATGCAGAACCAGAGATAAACACTTCTAAAGTGCAGATATAAAATTTATACAACCTTATAATAACGAAGTGGGCGAGATCTATATAAAAATAAATAAATCGCACATAGTGTAATACAGAACAAAATGATATCAAGACACGCAGGATGATTATGTGGAACTCACAAGATAACAGTGAATATCAAGCTCATCATCCTCAGTCAAAAAGGGATCTTCAGAATGTATAAGACCAAATCTTCTATATATCCTTGTGAAGTGAAAGAGACCAAATAATAGTGCAGATGGAAATAAAACTTGACAGAAATTTATTTTACAATGCACTTACAACAGGGTCCAAATAAAAAAGCATGTAATCCACTCCAAGGTGATATCGACAGCATACAGCATACAAAGTAAGTCCCCCAAGTAGTGTAATCCGACGCGTTTCGTCCAAGTGACTTGCTCAGGGATTCTGATTTTCTGTTCCATCGGTCGCCATTTAAATATACCGCCAGAAAGCCGGAATGTGTTTCACGTGTGTAATTCCTCCGTCGTGTACGTTTCAGCTTGGAACGCACTCGGTGTGTCCGGCGTCACTTCCGGTTCCGGTTTAGCGATAAAACTTGAAGACAGCATTGAAAGTCATGTTTCAGTGTTTGCAGGTGACACAAAACTCTGTAAAGTAATACAATGTGAGCAAGATATTACTTTGCTGCAGATGGATTTAGATACACTGGGGGACTGGGCACTCAAATGGCAGATGAAATTTAATGTTGAAAAATGCTAAGTTATGCACTTCGGCATAAAGAATACACAAGCAACGTATACCCTTAACCCTTAATGGAAGCGAATTAGGGATAACAAACACACGAAAAGGACTTGGGAATTGTTATAGACAACAAACTATGCAACAATATGCAATGTCAATCAGCAGTGGCCAAGGCCAGTAAGGTATTGTCATGCATGAAAAAGGACATTCATTCTCGGGACAAGAATATCATTTTGCCTCTTTATAAATCACTGGTAAGACCACATATTGAATATCCTGTGCAATTTTGGACACCTGTTCTAAAGAAGGATATTATGGCACTAGAAAAAGTGCAGAGGCGGGCTACAAAATTAATAAAAGGAATGGATAATATCAGCTATGAAGAAAGGTTAACACATGTAAACCTCTTTAGTTTAGAAAAACGTCGCCTGAGAGGGGATATGATAACATTATACAAATATATTCGGGGCCAATACAAACCATTGTGTGGAAATCTATTCACAAACCAGACTTTACATAGGACACGAGGTAATGCGTTTAGACTGGAAGAAAGAAGATTTCGTCTAAGGCAAAGGAAAGGTTTTTTTTACTGTAAGAACAATAAGGATGTGGAATTCTCTGCCTGAAGAAGTGGTTTTATCAGAGTCCATATACATGGTCAAACAGCTACTAGATGCATACTTGCAAAAACAGAATATTCAAGGATATAATCTTTCAATGTAGGGTAATAACTGCTTGATCCAAGGATACATCTGACTGCCATTCTGGGGTCAAGAAGGAATTTTTTTCCTAGCTTGTTGCAAAATTGGAAGTGCTTCAAACTGTTTTTTTTTTTGCCTTCTTTTGGATCAACAGCAAAAACAAATGTGAGGAAGGCTGAACTTGATGGACGCAAGTCTCTTTTCAGCTATTAGAGAGAAACACAGCACTGGTTAGGAATGTGTTGCCAGGAATGCCAGCTCTTCTGCTCAGCTACATTTATATTTTACATTTTGTGCCTTCACTCTATGAAGACAGAAGATATGTGCTAGCTTCCACTCATACTCTGGCTATGTGAGGGTTAAATCTATAATTAGCTTCACTCCTGTTGAGCTCGGTACTTTTCTCCGCCCCCTATTTCCTGATTGGACAATAATGATTACGTCATACTTATGGGCGGAGCTCTAAACACATTTAAAAAGAGGCTCCCTTCAGTCCGCAAATTGCTCTTGATAAAGGCGACTTGTTTCGCTGAAACGCGCGTTGAGTATTTTACTGAAGCGGATGATGATTTTAATTTAGGATTCTACTTTGTTTTCAGACTTTCCTATCATTTATTTATGGTGGAATTAGATACTAGTCTATTACCAGCATGATATTAGGGACTCCTTCCCCCAAATCTCCTACAGCTGTTTAGGCAGTTCGTTTAACATTTATACTGCTGGCTATTTAGACTGCAGGCTTTTTTCCTGCAATGTTGCAAACGTATTCTGGTAGATCTTTGCACATATATTTTTTATGCACTTGATATACTCTTTGTTCTAATTATAGAGTTTATTTACTTTTGTATTTAGAGATCTTCAGTTTGCTACATTTAATGTACCTCCCCCCTTTTTGGTCATAGTTATTTGCTACTACTTATGGCAATTTTGCCACACACATGGTGGGATCAGATACTAGTCTATTACCAGCATGATACCAGGGATTCCTTCCCCCAAATCTCCTACAGCTGCTTAGACAGTTCGTTTAACATTTATATTGCTGGCTATTTAGACTGCAGGCCTCTTTCCTGCAATGTTGCAAACGTATTCTGGTAGATCTTTGCACATATATATTTTTTATGCACTTGATATACTCTTTGTTCTAATTATAGAGTTTATTTACTTTTGTATTTAGAGATCGTCAGTTTGCTACATTTAATGTATCCCCCCCCCCCCTTTTTGGTCATAGTTATTTGCTACTATGTATGGCAATTCTGCCACACACATACTTATAGCATTTCTTCTGACCATATTACTATTATTTTTGGACTAGTCGATTCTATCCTATTAGATCCTAATTTTATTACTTGTTTGTCTAGTATCTGTGTGTTTCTCCCCCAAGAGGGATTAATAAAGAGTTTTTCATTTTTTGCTCTCTGCGCTCCACTTTTATATTTATTATTGCAGAGTAGCTTTTTTCACATAAGGATACAAGGTCTTTTTGGGAGGCAGATTGTCTTTAATCTGCAACCCATTAGTCCTATTTTTTCTTTTCTCTTTTCAGCTATGTAACTATGTAAGGTAAGACATCCCCAAAGACCTCCAGGCATCTAACAATGGCATTGAGATGAAGCGGTTATGGTGCCCAGAGTACTCCTTTAACTTCCTAAAAAACAGTTACCCACCCAATTTTTATACATAGTGTTAAAAATCTTTAATAATGCTTTTATTGTTGTTGTATAAACCATTTTTCTCGCATGTTCTCATACTTGACGCTATATCACCCTCAGAATGCAGAATAGACATTTCACTTGTATCATCAACCAGTCCAGCTGCAGGATAATCTGCGATTTTATTACAAGACACGGAGGCTCGTATTTGCATATCCCTTTCTTTACTGTCCACAATAGCAGCAAAGAACATTAACAGAATTGAAAAGAAAAGGTAGTACGTCTCACACACAGGCCACGCCCCCTTATGTCCAGTATAATACCCTAGTCCGCCTTCCCATTTCCCTCTTTCTTTGCTGCTACCACGTCAGATAAGTACCTTTTTATTATACTCTGATAATACTTAATTTTCTCATTACTATACGTTTATAATTTTATGAATCTTTTCCTTACATCCTGCTTTATGTATTTTATGTGACTGAATATTAGTTCTTTGTTGTACTCCCAGGTTCCCAGACTGTGTGGGGTGCCCTCCTACTCACTAGGGGCACCCCACCTTTATTCCTTGTGAGAAATCCTGACCTCCTTCTCTCAGTAGACTTTATACCTGTTTTCTGGTCTCTGTTCAGCGCTTTAGCGCCATTTTCTCCCTGGGTACTTCTGTCTCCATTAGTAATTCGGTTGTTTTCCCTCATTTTAGATTAATTTTTCATTCTAATTTTTCATTCAAATTTTTTAGACGAACGACTGTTCACCTTTTTATTCACTTTACTTATGCCCTTCTATCTATTCACTGCATTAATTCGTTTTTTTCTTTTCCCGCTCTTTTCTGGTCAGCTCAGTGACCCTTCTGTTTCTCCTCCCCCCTTTTGTGACCTGCCTTCCTCATACCAACGGTCTGGGCCCTGGTGAGAGTCTCTGTCTTCTGTCTGTCAGCATTTTTTAAATACCTTTCTCCTATCTGGTTTTGAATATTGCAATTCTACTATTACTTTAACAGTCAGTTTGGGTGAATTACTCTCACTGACTTTATCCCTAGCATTGTTATTACTATGCCTAAACCCAATATGCCTATCTCCCCTGCCCATACGGATGGGGACAACACCACCCCATTAGGGGAGACCTCGGCCACCATGTCAAACCCGCTCTCAAACCCCCATATTTCAGAGGGACCCCAATTCACGGCGCTTCAGCGCTCTATGTCCGACGCCATTATGGCAGCAATGGGATCTATGTCATCAGCCCTCTCTCAGTCCATTGCACAAGCCCTTTTGGCACGGCCTATGGACGCAGATCCCAGTGATTTAGGCGCAGCCCTCACGCGCCCTATGGGACAGCCTGGTGACCAGGCACATAGAAAGGCTACGCACAAAGCCAAACATATTTCTCTCCCTGCCTCCAGAAACACCAAGACTGGCGCACCATTGGTCGCCCCTGAAAGCGTGACCCAAGCACGCAAACAAGCCTTTCCGCGCCAGGCAGAATGGGCGCGGCTTTGAAAATGTGCGAGAGCACAAATTGAGAGCGACTCCGACTCGGAAATCGGGTCAGAGGAGGAGGCCAAGATCGAGTCAGAGACCGACTCAGATACAGAGAGACCTGAGTGGGGCACAGACCTCTTTTCCTCCACACAAGCGGAGATGCATGGAGGTGAAATAGGGACGGCTCAAGAGGTTTCCGTGGATACACCGGCTCAAGACGACCTTACGGTGAGTCTTTACAATTCTCACACTCTGCGCACACATCTATGTTTTTCTCATATTTGTGTAGGGGGCAGACTCCAACATTTTTTCCCAGCATGGTCGGGCCTGATGTCCGACACCTGGGTGCTCAACACAATACGGGGGTTTCACATAGAGCTAGTGGGGGATCCGGTAAGTATCCCCTCCCCCAGATCATTTTGCCTCTCTCGGCACGATCGCATGTTGATCAACGAGGAACTGCTCGACCTCCTAGACAAGAGGGCGATAGAACAGGCACCCATGGGCAACGCTGGGGTCCTGAGCAATGTATTTCTCGTGGAGAAAAAAGGTGGTCTTATGCGCCCGGTTATAAACCTGCGCCCCCTCAACAACTTGGTAAATTATTGTCATTTCAAGATGGAGGGTATACACCTCCTGAGAGACCTACTCCAGCACAGAGATTTGTTGGCGAAACTAGACCTCAAGGATGCCTACCTTACAGTCCCGGTGGCAGAAACATTTCGGGACCTCTTACGCTTCCATTGGCGCAACAAGACCTGGCGTTTTACCTGCCTCCCCTTTGGCCTCTCATCGGCCCCTTGGTGCTTCACCAAGCTCCTCCGCCCGGAGATGGCCTGGCTACGCAGTCGAGGGATAAGACTTATCGTATATCTAGACGACATCCTACTCATGGCTCAAGCTCACCAGGTCCTCTTACGACACATCAAACTGGCACTAGATCTCCTTTCCCGTCTAGGGTTCATCATCAACTGGGAGAAATCCCGTCTGACCCCTACAACACGGATAGAATTCCTAGGATTTATGGTGGACTCACTTCAAAATCCTTGAGCCTACCCACGAGCAAGGTTCGTGCGATCCACAAGGAGCTGCGCAGGGCACTCCTCCGACCGCAACTCACGTTGCGACAATTAGCTCGCTTGATCGGCCTCTTAACATCCTCCATTTAGGTGGTATTTCCAGCCCCTCTACATTACAGAGCCCTACAATGACTCAAGATACGGGAAGGCGCGTCCTACGCAGACCGGGTGACTCTGGACAGAGAGACAAAAGACGAAATCCGCTGGTGGATTCTCAACCTGTCCGCTTGGAATGGCAAGGCGATCTTCGGCTCCCTCCTGGAGTTCACCATAGAATCAGATGCGAGCCTACAGGGATGTGGCACTCACTGCGCAGGCGTGTCTACGGGAGGCCGCTGGTCGGAAACCGAAGCCCGGTTACACATCAATGCCTTGGAACTCCTGGCAGGCTCCTTCGCGGTCCGCAGCTTCGCGAAAGATCAGGCACATGGATGTATCCGCCTCCGCATGGACAATGTCTCAGCAGTGCGGTACATCAATCACATGGGCGGTACCCATTCGGCGCTCCTAGCTGGATTAGCGAAATACTTCTGGGAGTTCTGTCTGGAACGGAACCTGATGGTTCAAGCAGAATATTTGCCAGGGTTACACAATGTCCAGGCGGACTGGAGTTCCCGCTATCTCTCGGACGCCAGCGACTGGAAATTGGACGTGGAGGTGTTCTCCACTATATCATCTCTGTGGGGTCCTTTTGTTATAGACCTTTTCGCATCCTGACTCAACGCCCAGCTCCCGCGTTTCTTCAACTGGAGACCAGACCCATCGGCAGAAGCCGTGGACGCCTTCCCGCAGAACTGGCAAGAAACCCCACTATATGCGTTTCACCCATTCTCAATGATCCCCCGCACCCTCATTCAGACCCGCCGCCAGCGGGCCGAACTAGTCCTCTTCACCCCTTTCTGGGGGACGCAATCATGGTTCCCACAGCTATTGGAGATGGCTGCCAACCTTCCAGGACCTTCTCAGGAACCCGTCAGGGGATTGTCACCCCCTCCTGGTGAATGTCTCTCTCAGCCTACTGCCCTGGCGCATTTCAGGGGACCCTGGGAAATCCGAGGTGTTTCAGACTCTACTCGATGACTCTTGGCGGATGCATGGGCTCTGGGCACTCGACGAGCATATGGGTCAGCCTGGAGAAATTAGGCTAGCTGGTGCATGGCTAGGAATGTGGATCCCGTTTCAGCCCCTGTGACACTTATTCTGGATTTCCTCACATCCCTCTTGGAGGAAGGGAAGGCATACCGAACTATCAATTTATACAGATCGGCTATTTCCTCGACACATCAAGGCTTGGACGGAAACCCAGCCGGTCAACACCCACTAGTGTGCAGACTCCTAAGGGGCTCCAGACTTTCCCGACCACCCAGACCCCGCTACTCCTCCACTTGGGATGTTTCCACTGTTTTGTCCTTCCTCCTCGCCTGGCCTCCGAATCCGGATCTCTCCCTACGCCAATTATCGGCCAAATTACTTTGTCTCCTTTGCCTTATATCTTGCAAAAGAGTATCGGACGTCCGGGCCTTGGACCTCGACGCTAGATCATACACCCCTGACGGGGTAACGTTCACCATCAATAGACAAACCAAAACATCTATTAGATCGGTTTCATACCTGGCTTTCCCATATACACCAGCACTGTGCCCGGTGGCGTGTTTAAGAGAATACGAGGATCGCACTCGTACTAACCGGGTGGCGACTACACCCCAGCTCTTCCTCTCACTCCGTCCACCTTTTAAACCGGTGGTAAGGACTACCCTATCCCGTTGGTTGAATTGGCTACTCGGCTCAGCAGGTATCGATACCTCCATCTTCGGGGCTCATTCAGTAAGGAGCACCTCGGCATCCACAGTTATCACATCTGGGGCATGCTTGGAGGACCTTATGAGGATGGCTGATTGGTCTAGAGAGTCGACATTCTGAGAATATTACTTTCGCCCGACTACTCACCTGTTTACGGCAGTGGTGGACCAGCTTTAAACTTGCAAATACGAGCCTCCGTGTCTTGTAATAAAATTACATGATTTTGCTATTGCCTGACGAAAAGTCATGATTTTAATAAAGACACGGAGGCGAGTATTGTCCCACCCAACTTGTGTAAGTATGTGAGGATTTTATTCCGCAAATTTTCCCACCCACATCGTCTGCATAGGGACGACTACGGACAGGTGATAAGTGGGACATTTTCTTGCACTTATGTATGTGGTTCTTTGTCTTATATATGCAATTGCACTAGCATGATGCTCAGGTGAGATTATGTATATTCGGCCTCTTCTGGCCTTGATATAGGTACACAGATCCGATTTAACCTTTGGGTTCCTGTCGCTTATGTTTTCACAGCCTGACCTGCACGAGTCAGCGGAGACACGCTGCCACGCCCGGATGAAACGACCCTTCTCATCCAGTGGAAATGGCTCATCATCACCTGTTTATGAACTTGCTTCCATGGGACTCACAGTTTTGCGGGTTACAGAAAGCCTGAAGTTTTGTTGACAGTTACCTACATGTTATATTCTTACGTTTGTTAAATTTTTCGTGTAGCACCTTCAGAAAGAGGGCAATGGGAAGGCGGACTAGGGTATTATACTGGACATAAGGGGGCGTGGCCTGTGTGTGAGACATGTACTACCTTTTCTTTTCAATTCTGTTAATGTTCTTTGCTGTGGACAGTAAAGAAAGGGATATGCAAATACTCGCCTCCGTGTTAAAATCATGACTTTTCGTCATGCAATAGCAAAATCATGTAATTTAGCAACATTACCATATTGTCAAATGTCAATGCAATGTTCTGGGCAAAACTCTTTCAGGGTTTGCCCTTGAAATTACATTGTAGTTTTCTTGTTGGATCTGCAGTACACAATATAAAATGTTGTATCAAACTGCTTTCTCTCTCTCTCTCTCTCTTTGTCTTTCTTTGTTAATAAGAAGTTTATACAAATCATGCTTATTGTAAACAAATGATTACAAAGAAACTATAATTTCCATTAAAGTCTGCTTTCACAAGAAAGAAAACATATCTCCATAGACAAATTAACTTTTTATAAAATAGCAAATTCAAATCTTTCAGAGTTTACACAGCAACCGATTCTACAGTCATGCTCTTACTTCTTGCTTTGTAATGTTTTCGGTGTATTTCGGCAGCACCATACAGGGAACACTGATTGTCCCAGGATATTATACAGACACAGACCTGTATTATACAGAGAACTGTGATCACTGATCCTGTGTGTCAGCCAGTGATGTAAAATCACTGGCTGACACTGTCTCTGCCCCTCTCCTCCCCTATTAACCCCTTAATGTAAAAAAAAAAAAAATTAGAGTTAAAAATAAAATACACTTACATCATTTATATATATATTATATATATGATCTATATATAATATATATATATATATATACAGACACATTTACACATACACTAAGTGTATTTTAATATTTATATATATAATTATATATATATATATATATATATTAATATCAAAATACACGTAGAAGGATATTGATTAAATATATACATAATTATATATATATATATATATTATAATAAAAAAATATGTAAATACGTAAAAAAAATTAAAATAAAAAAATAAATAATTAAAAATATATATGTGTGTAATTTCGTTCTAACTGTATTTTGATAATATATATATATATCTATCTATATATATATATATATATATATATATATAGATCAAAATACACGTAGAACGAAATAATATACCCAAGTATATACGTATACATCACTATATGTATACCTATATATAAATAAAAATAATAGTAAAAAAATTATATACATATATATACATATATATATATACACACACGTGTATATATAATAATTTTACATATATATTTATGTAATAATTTTACATAATTAGGTATCCTAATTAATTACAATTAGCGGGACCTGCCTAACAACCCAGGCCGAAAGTATAGGGAATTTAATTTGCTAGCACTATATTTAACCCTATAACTTTCCAAGACACTATAAAACCTGTACATGGGGGGTACTGTTTTACTCGGGAGACATCGCTGAATACAAATATTTGTGTTTCAAAACCGTAAAATTTATTACAACAATGATATCGTCAGGGAAAGTGAAATTTATTGCCTTTTTCGCACACAAACGGCACTTACACTGACGATATTTTTGCTGTCATACTTTTTACTGTTTTGAAACACAAATATTTGTGTTCAGCAAAGTCTCCTGAGTATAACAGTACCCCTCATGTACAGGTTTTATGGTGTTTTCAAAAGTTACAGAGTCAAATATAAGGCTTGCGTTTCAGTTTTTTCACAATGAAATTCGCCAGATTGGTTACGTTGGCTTTGAGACCGTATAGTAGCCCAGAAATAAGAATTACCTCCATAATGGCATACCATTTGCAAAAGTAGACAACCCAAGGTATTGCAAATGGGGTATGTTCAGTCTTTTTTAGTAGCCACTTAGTCACAAACACTGGCCAAAATTGGCTTTCAAATTAGTTTTTTGCATTTTTCACACACAAACAAATATTAACGTTAACTTTGGCTAGTGTTTGTGACCAAGTGGCTACTAAAAAAGACTGGACATACCCCATTTGCAATACCTTGGGTTGTCTACTTTTGCAAATGGTATGCCATCATGGGCGTAATTTTCATTCCTGGGCTACCATACAGTCTCAAAGGCAACATAACCAAACTGGCAAATTTCAATGTGAAAAAACTGAAAAGTGTAACATGCTATATTTGACCCTGTAACTTCCCAAAACACCATAAAACCTGTACATAGGGGGTACTGTTTTACACGTGAGACATCGCTGAATACAAATATGTGTATTTTATTGCAGTAAAAGCAAACAGTATTATGACATTCACAGTTAGAATGTCACATAGAACTAAGAAAATTTTAAAAAAATCATATTTTCTCTCATTTTTTTATATTTTATTCATATTACGTTATGTTCCATACCTAAATATTGGATGTTAAATGAAAGCCCTGTTTCCCCTGAACAAAATGATATATAATAAGTGTGGGTGCATTTAATATGAAAGAGGTAAATTATTGTTGAACAGACATATAGTCAAAATCTGTGGTTTGTTTACATTTTTTTTGGTTCACAACTTGTACATTTGGCTGCGGTCTTAAGGGGTTAATAGCCCAATCAATTGTTTTCATCTCACCAAGTGTCAGCAATCCAAGTTATTTCATATGGTTCTTACTGTATGCCAATATCTCAAGCTCCCCAAATATTCTACACAAACATATGGCATTAGCATGCAGACGTTTAAAGTTACCATTTGTTTCTTGAACTTTATTTGAACAATATATAATTAATACCTTCATGCTCTATCTGCTAAGCTTACTGATGTAGAATTATTAAAAAACCTTTATTTAACCTGTATTAAATTTCTGATTAACTCCATCTAACTTCATTATATGACAGATTTTCCTAACAGCATTTAGAATATTAGACAGAGAATGTATTTTCTAGAAGAATATGACTAACACCGGAATTATCACGTTCCTGTAATATGTAACAATGTATACCATAGCTAGCCCATGCTAATGAAATGTCCATTCTCTAAAAAGCCTGAGAAACTAACCTTGAAGCTAAAACGGTGCCAAGTACTCAAAATGGCTGGCTGCCAGATTCCCCCTCCCATCGAGTGAGCCTCGTGCTAAAGAGCAATGGCGACTGAATCTCAGTCTCATCCTTGTCAGAAATGACGACATCCCATGATGGGAGGATGCCCCACTAGCCACTCAAACCCCTAAGCCAATTACTAATATAGATGGGAGGGCATTTAACTTACCACTTAATACATAGACCAATTAATGATGTTTATTTGTTGTTATCTTGATATTCAATGATGATGTAATTTTGCTCTTATAAGGGTCTGCGAGCCCGCTTTTAACCAGATGCCATTACATTTTCTGAAGTTATTTTAACCTGAACTGCATGTGTCAGTGTGAATTTACTTCTGCGTATACGCAATTTAATCATCTCAGATTTGGACAGGAACAGATAGTCATTCAAACATATTTGTTTGCTTAAAATAATCTATATCAATTTGGCGCATCCAACGTGGAGGCTTTGGGTTATGACCTATTTGGCAGCCGCCCAAGAAGACCTGGGTAGATGAATCCTAGGGGAAAGAAGGAGATTGATCACCTCTGAATACACGGTGGAGACTGCAGCAGGCCCGGTATGTTTCTTTTCCCCTTTGATTTATCTGTTCAAGTGTCTGTGACTGCTGCCAAGAGGACATCAAAGACAGGTAATATCTTGCCCAGAGAACCTATACCTTATTTGTTAATACTTTTTACCTGCATTTTGACTATCTGTTGCCTGGGTGTGTTTGTTTTGGTCTGTCTTTAGCTTAAGTGCCCGGGTAGAGTGTTTGTCTGTGTGCCCCTTTGGGATAAAGGGGGGTGGACCTGTGGTGTTTACCTGGGGGTCCTCTGTTGCCTGTTTACCCCTTTTGGGATAAAGGGGGGTGGACCTGTGGGTGTTTGCCTGGGGGTCCTCTGTTGCCTGTTTACTCCTTTTAGGAGCCACGTGGCTGTGGCTGTAGGGAAAAAGGGGGGTGGACCTGTGGAAGTTTTCCTGGGGGTCTTCTTTGCCTGTTTACCTCTTTTAGGTGCTGGGTAGCTGCAGCAGTAAGGAAAAAGAGGTGGGGGGAGTCTGTGGAAGTGTGTAGACTCACTGCTTCCTGGGGATTCCCCATGGTGTCACTTTGATAGCCTAGCTAGCCTCATTGTGCACATAGCTCTGCTTGCAGAGAGGTGGTACCCTCCAGCTTCGAGCGCTGAGGCTGGTGGCATTCCAATTTTATTTGTGGTGCGTGGATTCGGGCAGGCATTGCTGTCTCCATCACCACGGGGTAGTGAGACTTACAGGTGGGTCCGTAGGGGCGCTACGAGGGTGAGGATAGTGGTGGCCACACTTAGTGGACTGCTGTAACGGGGGAGGCATACGGATCTCGGGCCGGTGTTAGCTGTTTTCCGTGGCCGCTGGTAGTGAGACTTACGAAAGTCGTTCTCCGAGCGGGGACACTACGAGGTTGAGGGAGGTGGCTTTGGCCACATGAGTAAAGGAAAGGGATTACTGTTGAATTTTAAACTGTGACGCATGCACTGTATTTCAATTGAATTGTTGTCTTAATTGGGAGTCATTCAAACTCCTGTGTCTGTCTCTACTTTCACTTTACTTTTACTTTTACTATACTTCCTGTGTTATTTACACTTTCCACTCCTATTTCTCTTGTGAGAGAAGTGATTGGTCACACACTTCTCACCTCGCTCCAATCCGTGGCTACCTCGGGTAGGCGGAATTAGTGACTAGTCTACGTTTTGGGAAGACGCACTTGGGGGGACCCAACCTTCCAAGTGGCAGTCGAGCATTGTAGACACTCTGTTTCATTTTCCTTCCTCTATATCTGGGACGCCTTTTATAGGGGGGAATGGGACAGGGATTATAAAAGCCCAGTAAGGGCTGGTTAGCGTGTGATCTAGTTGAAGACAGAGAGGGTGAAAAGATTGCTAAGGTGTGTAAGATTGCTGTGCCTTCATGTGGTAGATTACAGCCAGAAAGCTGGCGTAGATTACTGACAGAGAAGAAAGGCAAGCTTACAGATAATGTTTTACTGGTACAGAGTAGCAAGAGCTATTCAGCAGGAAGGTTGGGTTGAGGAAGAACTAGATCACAAAGGGTTAAGAATGTATGTATATCATAATAATTGTGTTACTGGAAGGCTCTCCCAGCCAGAGCCCTGTCATGGCGTCCAGGAGGTGACCACTCCCATCATCCCGTCAGTATTGACCGAAATGTAGCTGACCACGGTCACCATCCCCATCCAATCTTAAATGCTGTGGGGTTTTTGTATTTTGTGTTAGCCATTAGATGGTAGAAGCCCACCCTAGTAGAGGGTTGGGGTTTTGTATTGAGTTTCACTGAGAGTATTACTAAATGTTGTGTTTTTGTGTCTCTTTGCTTTTGCAATAATTGTAATGTAACTATCCTTCTGTCTTGTTACTGTACAGCAGTGACATGGTTAAATCTTATGCCTGTCTCTCTCTCCCCCTTCCCTCCTCCTTCTCTCTCTCTCTCTCTTGGGGGGGACATGCTTGCTCTCTCTCTCTCTCTCCTTCTTGCTTCTGGTCTCCGTGCAGGGGTGCGGGGGGGAGGGGGGAGGAGTGAGGGGGTTGGCATGCTTGCGGTTCAGATTTGTCTTTTCAGTGAAAGTTATTCATAACTACCGATAAGAATTAGAAATGGAGTGAGTGATGGGGGAGATTGATTGCATTCCGTGAGTTTATTTTGCATCATGTTATCTTTGTAGAGACAGCTTTATGGGCTGTTAAATGTATAATGTTTTTAACTGTCTTATTTAATCCGTCAAGTCTGTCCATAGTTTAGTATTTCATTTTGCCGAACAGAATGTTGGTTCTCTGATTTATTTTATTAGGCTATAATTTAGTGTAAAGCTGAAATGCCCTAAAAGAAAATGGCCCCTAGAACAAAAGAAGGTTGTCCTTAAGTGACATCAGTCCTGGCTCCTGCCCTTACTTCTGCCCTTACCATATCAGTGAGGTCATATCCGCCCATATATCGTGTCACTTCTGGCCATGGCTGACGAGACCTACTCCTATCATGCTCATCCTATCTTAAGACATGCTGTTTTCCTTAAACCCACATATTATGAACAGGAAAGTTATAATTACTAAAGGGAAAAGCTAGAGAGTTTCAATAATTTAATTTAATGGTAATACAATTAAGGATTGGTCTCAAAATGTTTTGATCTAATTGAAAAGGAACCAGTAAACATTATAAGCCTAACTATTAACAAATGGATAAGGTGGTAGTGTGCTCCAAATCTGTCTTTATTGGATAATGATTGCCTCCAAGATTAAAGACTGACTAACATAATTTTTGATGTAAGCCCAGATATTTTATTATTGCATATGCATAGAAGTTGAGACTTTGGGCATTATAGTGTATTGATTCTAGACCTGTTACTAGCAGCAAGTACATTACATGGAATGTGACGGCAGATAAGAACCATTCGGCCCATCTAGTCTGCCCCGTTTTATAAATACTTTCATTAGTCCCTGGCATTATCTTATAGTTAGGATAGCCTTATGCCTATCCCACGCATGCTTAAACTCTTTTACTGTGTTAACCTCTACCACTCCAGTTGGAAGGCTATTCCATGCATCCACTACCCTCTCAGTAAAGTAATACTTCCTGATATTATTTTTAAACCTTTGTCCCTCTATTTTAAGACTATGTCCCCTTGTTGTGGTAGTTTTCCTTCTTTTAAATATAGTCTCCACTTTTACTGTGTTGTTTCCTTTTATGTATTTAAATGCCTTTTTCATATTTCCCCTGTCTCGTCTTTCCACCAAGCTATACATGTTAAGATCCTTTAACCTTTCCTGGTAAGTTTTATTCTACAATCCATGAACCAGTTTAGTAGCCCTTCTTTGAACTCTCTCTAAGGTATCCATATCCTTCTGAGGATATGGTCTCCAGTACTGTATACAGTGCTCCAAGTGAGGTCTCACCAGTGTTCTGTACAATGACATGAGCATTTCCCTCTTCCTACTGCTAATACCTCTCCCTATGCAACCAAGCACTCTGCTAGCATTTCCTGCTACTCTATTACATTGTACATTGTCATTAACAGCCAGAAACTGGAAAACAAGAAAGGTGAATTAATGTATAGCTATTTATAAAGCTTAACAAAATCTCCATTATCTTTTCCATTTATTTCGCAGAAGATAATGTTATTTGTCTATTTTGTATGTTTAAAAAAAAAATACATTATCAGTGAAGAGTAGAATAAGTTTTATCCCATTTGCGAGACATAAAATTGTGATAATGTATATTTGTGATATAAGTAAGAATTACATTTTGAGATGTTAGATATAAATAAATAAAATAAAGAACAAGAGTCAGGGATAGCGTCTGTCTCCAGGGGCACAAGTCTGGTGTGGGAGATGTAGTGGGTGAGCCACTGCGGGGCACCCACGGAGTGAAGCGTTCGAGGCCTGTGCAGACAAGATGAGCATGTTAGCCTTTTATTATTTTTCTCTAGGGAAAGCATAGGGTCAGTTAATAGTTGCTGTACATGGGCTATTTGCAGCCTCCATAGCAGAAGAGAATCCTACCTGCCTCCTAATTTCTACTTAGTTTTGATTTCTGATGTATCCTCCACTGCTACATCACCTGTCTGCTCTCTTACCTGCCCACCCCCGCCTACTCCTCCTCCTACTCCTCTCTCTACTCCACCTTCTCCTCTACTCCTCCTCCTACTCCTCTCTCTACTCCACCTTCTCCTCATTTTACTCCTCCCTACTCCTTCCTCTACTCCACCTTTTCCTCCTACTCCTCCCTCTACTTCACCTTCTCCTCCTCCTACTCCACCTTCTCCTCCTACTACTCCTCTCTCCTCCTCCTTCTCCTTCTCCTCCTCCTACTCCTCTCTCTACTCCACCTTCTCCTCCTCCTACTCCTCCCTCCTCTTACTCATTCCTACTCCTCCTACTCCTCCCTCTACTCCACCTTCTCCTCCTCTTACTCCTCCCTCCTACTCCACCTTCTCCTCCTCCTACTTCTCCCTCTACTCCACCTTCTCCTCCTTCTGCTCCACCTTCTCCTCTTCTCCTCCTCCTACTCCTCTCTCTACTCCACCTTGTCCTCTTCTCCTCCTCCTACTCCTCCCTCCTCCTCCCACTCCTCCCTCTACTCCACCTTCTCCTCCTCCTACTCCTCTCCCTACTCCACCTTGTCCTCTTCTCCTCCTCCTACTCCTCCCTCCTCCTCCTACTCCTCCCTCTGCTCCACCTTCTCCTCCTCCTACTCCTCTCTCTACTCCACCTTGTCCTCTTCTCCTCCTCCTACTCCTCCCTCCTCCTCCAGCTCCTCCCTCTACTCCACCTTGTCCTCTTCTACTCCTCCTACTCCTCCCTCCTCCTCCAGCTCCTCCCTCTACTCCACCTTCTCCCCCTCTCGCTCCATCCACTACTCATTCCTTCATCTCCCCACTACCATATCTATATCCTTTATATGCTTCCTCCCTTCTTATTCCTTACCAATTTCCCCCGCCCATAGACAACGCTGCCTCTACCTGACAACATTATATTTTGAAGAAAAGTTGCTCTGGCCACTCTTCCGCCACTTCCCAGGGGGGAATACCACACTAACGAAAAATTATTTAGACTGGTGGAAGTGCACTTCATCATGAAAGACCTGTTTTGGGCACTCTCAAGGAAATAGTGCGGTCCTGACCCAGATACCCATGGAAGTAAGACACCTGTATCATCACTGGGAGGTGGCTGTCCCTCATGTTTTCTTCACTAAGTCCCCAGAAATCTCATGAAAGGAACCTGACTCATTAGAACAAAAAACATGAAACACTAAAAATCAATATCAGCTCTCTACAGAGGGGGGTCAGCAAGAGAACTGTAAATAGAAAGACAAATACCCCCAATCTCACACAGAAATAGGTGAGGAAACCTCTTCTACTGCTCCTCATGGTTGCTTTGAACAGATGAAAGAAGAAACAAGACACCTCTCAACAGGGCATGCAGTAGCTTTACCAGATCCTGACTCCACTCTGTTTGCGGATAAAGAGGAAAGGTACCATACTGGATTTGCTGTTGCTACAGAAGATCAGGTACGTCAAGCATCTTCACTTTCCTCACCCACATCTGCTCAAGACGCTGAATTGACAGCCTTCTCAGTGGCATGCAAAATGCCTGAAGGAAGACATGCCAATACCTACACTGACTCAAGATATGCCCTGGGTGCGGCACATGATTTTGGATCAATCTGGAAGATAAGAAACACCACTCAGCTGACTAAGCTGCCAACCAAGCCACGAGTGCACCAAGGGAAGTGGACAGAAGGGTGTCCGCTGAAGAAACTTCTACAATCACCATGTAGATCCTATCCACAGATCTCAAGCTTCTGAAAGAATGACAAGCAGCTGCTGACCCTGAAGAAATACAAAGCTGGAAAACAGAAAGGGGCAACCCTTGAAGACGGGCTGTACTCCAACACTCTCAAGTTCTGTTTACCCAAAAACATGTACTGGGCAGTGGTACCATGGATTTTTATACCTATCCAAGACCCTCATGAACTCTTTGATCTCTAAATACTCTGAAGCACCTAGAATTACTCCTCTAATCATCAGTTACTGCCGATCCTGTGTCATTTGTGCCAAGGACAGCTCAGGCAGAAGAGGAGGAGAATCCTAAGCACCTAGCTAACTCTCACTATCCCTTTCAAGAATCCAAGTGACTATATCCAGGTTCCAAAGAGCTGCCGGGTCAAATATGCACTAGTTATAATAGACATTTTGTCAGGATGGCCAGAAGCCTAGCCGGTCATCAATGTGACAACCAAGACCATATACCCAATAGTGCATTGTGAAAGTTGTAGAGATCACTCAGTGGATTCACTGTTCCAGATTCAAGACTCTCTCTGCAACATGGGAAGTAACATTTGTTGATTTTGACAAACCTTTGACTCTAAAGGAAAAATGGCTTGTTAGAAAACAAAAAGATACCAACAAGTAGGTGTTTGATGGCCATAATAATGCCTGACCACCTGCCATCGATGGAAAGCCAAGGACCCCAAAAGGAGACCTCGTGAAGCTAAAGAGATTCAAACGCCAATGCTCTATCTGCTAAGCTTACTGATGTAGAATTATTAAAAAACCTTTATTTAACCTGTATTAAATTTCTGATTAACTCCATCTAACTTCATTATATGACAGATTTTCCTAACAGCATTTAGAATATTAGACAGAGAATGTATTTTCTAGAAGAATATGACTAACACCGGAATTATCAAGTTCCTGTAATATGTAACAATGTATACCATAGCTAGCCCATGCTAATGAAATGTCCATTCTCTAAAAAGCCTGAGAAACTAACCTTGAAGCTAAAACGGTGCCAAGTACTCAAAATGGCTGGCTGCCAGATTCCCCCTCCCATCGAGTGAGCCTCGTGCTAAAGAGCAATGGCGACTGAATCTCAGTCTCATCCTTGTCAGAAATGATGACATCCCATGATGGGAGGATGCCCCACTAGCCACTCAAACCCCTAAGCCAATTACTAATATAGATGGGAGGGCATTTAACTTACCACTTAATACATAGACCAATTAATGATGTTTATTTGTTGTTATCTTGATATTCAATGATGATGTAATTTTGCTCTTATAAGGGTCTGCGAGCCCGCTTTTAACCAGATGCCATTACATTTTCTGAAGTTATTTTAACCTGAACTGCATGTGTCAGTGTGAATTTACTTCTGCGTATACGCAATTTAATCATCTCAGATTTGGACAGGAACAGATAGTCATTCAAACATATTTGTTTGCTTAAAATAATCTATATCATTACTAGAGCGATAATTCAGCTGAAGTCAAGGGTGGGGATAAGGGTACTTATCCCCACCCTTAACTTTAGCTGAATAATCTCTCTCTTCTATACTATCTACCCCATTTAACCTTCTTTGACCCTCTCCCGCAACTCTTAGTTTAAAGCTTTTTCTAACCTTCGAGCCATCCTCTCCCTCAGCACAAAATACTCTCTTCCATTCAGGTGCAATCCATCTCAGCTATAAAGATTGTACCCAAGTGAATAATTGGCCCAGTGCTCTCTAAACCTTAAACCCTCAATCCTAATCCAAGACTTTAGCCACACATTGACCTCTCTAATCTCCCACTGCCTTTCCACTGCAGAGTGCGGCACAGGTAATCTCAGAAAATAGTACCTTGGAGGTCCTCTTCTTAAGTTTGCTACCTAATTCCCCATCTTCCTCGAACTATCTTTGTTTTAATTAGTTCTCATGTAACAACATTCTTATACCATGGACTTGGTACAATGTATAGCTGATCTTGAGCACACTCATAAAGACTCCTCTAATGACGAGACATATAAGCAACTTGTGGCTGCACATAGAGCTCTCAAGGATCTTGTATCCCAGAAGTAACTTCACACATCGACCCATCTTCCTTTTAAACATGGAATTCAAGATTTTCTCCAAAGCAATTGCTCTATGTCTTAGTAGGGTATTGACAGACCTGGTCCACCCGGATCAAGTGGGGTTCATACCGGGTAGAGAGGAGTGAAAATACCATAAGGGCCCTCAACAATATACACGAAGCCCAGAGTGGTGGCAGAGACCTCCTTCTCTCTACAGATTTGGAAAAAGCCAGGTGGACTGGCAATTCCTCACTCTTGCACTCTAACATATAGGGTTCAGTTCTAATTTCAGAACATGGATAGCGTTCCTCTACACAATACCCATCACTTGGATTTGGGTTAATTAAGCACTGTCTCAGCCATTCTCGATTAGAAATACCACAAGGCAGGGTTGTCCCGATTCCCCCTCCTGTTTGCTCTCACTCTGGAACCATTTTTTAAATGGGATTGGGTATAACGGGATCCACCCAGGATAGTTGGGTCCACAAGGTAGCAGCATATGCTGACAACTTCTTCAACTTCTTCATTGAAAACCCCCTGGTTTCCCCTGGCTCTTAACATAACGATACCAGAAGACTTGGTTTTGCACCTACGAGATCAGTTCCCATTCACATGGTGCCCTGATAGAATATGTTACTTGGGGATATGGTTATCTAGAGATCTCAGCCACCTATACCAGCATAACTTTCTCCTGCTACTACAACCACTGAAATCAGATATGATCCGTTGGGCAGCTCTGTACATCTCCTGTTTCTGAAGAGTAAATGCACTTAAGATGAACCTGCTGCCACGTATGCTCTACGTCTTCCAGACGATACCGATAATGCTACCTAGGGACTATTTTCAGTCTCTCTCTTCTGCTATGATCCAAGTCATCAAGAAGGGATCTGCCAAGGTTTGGAGGGCACAACTTGAACTTTCAAAGCTACTTGGTGGAGTGGGTCTTCCCTCAGTGCTGGAATATTATTAGGCAACGCACTTACTCCAAATTATAGAATGGCATGTACAACCCTCTCCTAAACTATGAGTTGATCATGAACTATCACAGTTCAAAGACAAGCTACCATCTTTAGTAACACAGAGGGCTTTGAAAATAGATAACCCCTTTATAACCACATCTCTAACAGTATGGCACACAATTCACATGGTATCCCAGCTCACTACCACCCCAGGCCCACTCGCTCGCATTACACATAATCCAGAAATCTCTGGAGGAATGTCGCCAACTGAGCTTACGGGAATAGTTGAAAAAGACTGGGTCTATTTCCAGCAATGATGGATGAGCGAAAGCCTTAAGCCCATAGTGGAGCTGATGCAGGAGAGGACTCCCACTGGATTGGAAAAATTCAGGTATTTACAGATAAAAACATACTATGCGACCATGTCCGCTAAACGTCATCTTCATAGGAACCCAACCCAGTTTGAACACTTCTGTACCAAAAGGGCTAGCATGTTCCGAGGCATTTCTATTCTCTATGCACTCCTCCTGGTTCACAGCCCAAGGGGGAGCCCACAAGGTTTCAGGGTAAATGGGAGGCAGAGACATGGGTCACTCTTACAGATCAGGAGTGGGGAAAAAAGAAGCTCTTAATGCTCCAAAGTGCAAGACACTAATTACAAATTGCTGACACAGTAATTCAGAACTGAGATTATGCACTACATTAATTTGGAGGTGATGGATGGGTGCTGGAGATGCGGAGGGGGGGGGGGGGGGACCGGATACAGTTTCTATATATGGTATGCATGCCCAGTGATAATGCCCTTCTGGAAACAGATCTACTTAAAAATAACCAACGTCACTGAATCTGACCTCCCGTTCCAACCCCTTCCCATGCTGCTACACCACACTAAATCCCCCATTTCTAAATACAAAAGGTAATTAACCAAACACCTGCAAAATGCTGCAAAACTACTGATCCCACTACACTAGAATCAGACGGGTGCGCCAACTCTCCAGCGGTGGATAGATAAGGTGAAGGAAATCCAATCTATGGAAACTCTGACCGCACAACTAAGGGAAGTTCAGAAGAATGTATGCAGACATGGCTGGAGTACATATCAGGCAGGGGCAATGCCACGTAGACTATTATTCAATGCACTAGAACACTACATCTTGCCATTAACTGAGACACATTCTGGAAAATACACTTGTTGATTAAACTTATTGTGTTTTGGGAACGATATTGATCTGAACAAGCTACGCTATGCTTTTATGAAGCTAGGATGTATAAATTTAGTTTGGACCAAAAAGTCCCTATATACCTAATTGCATAATATACTCGTGCTGATCTTTGATGCTATTCTGTTATCTATTGTTTCTCTATGAAAAAAATCTAAATAAAGATTGTCAAACAAACATTTTTATATTTGCTAGCTGTAACTTGTATCTACATTTTTAATAAATATGCTAATACCTTTATCATTTACTGTTTGTATGATTTAGTAATATTAATTACTAGTCTGAAATACCTTACTGAGATACCTACAGCTAAACGTGTACTTTTTGTACTGAAAATGGTCTTGCACATCAACACCTCTATCAATAAGGTTTTTTTTTTTTTTAATTTTGTTATGGTACTAATATGTTAGGACATGATTACATCCCATTACACCAATCTGTTAGGACCACAACAATAGCAATGCATGTTTATTAAAGAAAGTGTATATGAATAGCATATAATGTAACTTGCATTCTTAAGTGGACTTTAAGACCTTAACTAGTATTCTCTCTCCTTTGCTTTTGTTGTGTTGGGGTCAGGGATCCTTCTGTGACCACTAAATATAAGGACTATGAGAAACCAGATCAGTTTTCAAATTCCTTCAAAGAAGATAAATTAAAGCAATGTAAGAATAGCTGTGATCTTACACCATTTCAGTGGGTACAAAGCAACAGAGAGCACATGATAACTCATAAATAAATACATGAATTGCAGTTCACTGCAGCTATAATTACCAGATAACACCCCTTGTTCAATTGTTGAAAGTGCTGAATCTCTGTGTTACCAAAACTTATATGTAATCAATTAAAATTAAGTGAAAAACTTGCAAAAAATAAATAAAATATAAGCCACTCCAGAATTCCAAATATATATGCTCTAAAGCATTAGAGGTTATTGTTTTTAACACTCCTCTAAATTCAGGAAGATACTGCTGTATTGTTTGTTTATTTCTTTCATTTTACTCATTTACCAAGGGCTACGTTGCTGAATACCAAACAAAGATTTCTACGTAACCATTAACATTGTTTGGAGCAATGTTTTATGGTGGGCTGCAAGGCATGTCAAAGTATGTTGCAAAATATGTTTGGCAAGCTTGGCCTGGAAATCTAAGTGAAATATAAAAAAGGAGTACTGGCATTCCTCTGGATCCCACTTGTTTTCTACCACCAGGTGTTGGGTCCTCCCTGCCATGTGTAATCAGTGGTGGGAACTCAAGTGTATAGTAATGGGTGCTATGTTTCTCAAAGACCCATGCTCAAAATTGCATGGCACAGTATCTCATCTTGACTCTGCCCTCTCATCACAGCTGATTAGTTATTTGCTGCTTCATGTACAAGTAGTGGAAGACATAACTGAACACCCAGTATTGTGAGGTTAGGGGATGTCTCCTTTCAAGATGGGAATGGTAGACACATGACTACCAAGCAGATTTTACAGTCAAAGGTTGTACCCCTTAGTCCTAAACCCCATTAACTTCAAGCCCTTCTTAATTCTTTAGGTTCTTAACCCAAAGTCCCTAACATTATTGTCTCAATAGCCATATGTTTGACTAAGTCTCCCAAAACATACTATATCCTCCTGAGACCCGGCCCATTAACTTGGAAGACATTTATTTTCCTTGGTTCCCAGGAGGATATGGATATATGGGGTACACCTTAGCAACCAAATTAATTACATCACTGAGTACAGCAGTATACCAGCAGGTTGAAATTATGCTCTTCATTATAAGCAGCTGCCTAATGATTAATTATTTTAGTGTGACGTATTGTGACAAAAATTGGTGGTAAATAGTAACATGAAAGGAGTCAAAATACATAATATGAAAACTCCTGGTTTGTCTACTTTTTTCAAGGGTTGTTTCAACTGGCGAGCTCCTGAAATGCACTAAATGAGACATGCACTAGGAAGAAAGATTCTTTATTTTGATAATGAAAAAGGCTTCTTCCAAGTTTATTCATCCATATTTTAATGTGCCTGGAAAAGCCATCAATGTAAAAAGGTTATTGATGTTCTCAAAAAATGCAGCAAAGCGGGAGTTGTTTATTTTGCTACAGTACATGAGACTTGCAAAACTCAAAGCCTGAGTATAATGTGGTTTATGACAAAAGAAATAAGTAAAATAAAATAAAAAAAATTTAAAAAGTTTTAGGAATATGTCTAACTGCACTGGTTATGTTTAAATTATAACTGTGAAAAAAAAGAAACATTTTAATAATTGCCTTTTTTTCCAAAATTATTCATAAAAGGAAAGTTAAGCATAAGTCAGACAAAAGCCTTACCGGTCATATAAAACCAGTATATAGGTTTTGGGGAATGCAATTTAAAAACTCAGCATTGGCCGGTTTTCAATGTTCATAAAATTGGAAAGAGAAAAACAAACTTGTTTTCCTGACACTATATAACCCTTAGATCCCCCCCCCTCCCTCAGGGTACCCCTCCCGCTGGGCTGAAGGCATGGGCGTAGGAACCCCAAAAAATCTGGGGGGGATAGCATTTTTACTCGCCGGGTATATTCTTATTCCGTAAACTAGGAGTTGTTTATCCCATTGTACAGCGCTACGGAATTTGCAGTCGCTATATAAATGATTAAATAATAACAACATTAAAGGGTCACCACAGGGAAGGGGTTTTACTTACCCGGATACAGCGCCGGGATCCTCCTGATTAGAACCACCCCTACCCTTCCCATGAATATTAGAACCACCCCTACCCCTTCCATGCACAAAAGAACTCCACCTACCCCTTCCACGCACATTAACTCCCTACCCCTTCCATGCATATTAGTACCCCCCTAACCCCTTCCATGCATATTAGAACCCACTCTACCTCTTCCATTCATATTAGTACTCCCCTAACCCCTTCCAATAATTTTTCTACCTACCCCCTCCTCCCATCCATATTAGTAGCCCCCCTAAACCCTTCCAATTATTTTTCTACCTACCCCTCTCCCCTATCCTTATTAGTAGCCCCTCTAACCCTTTCCAATTATTTTTCTGCCATGTTAACTAACGCCAGTGCTGGAGTGCCTACATTAAAAGGCCTGCAGGGACAGGCTATAGACACCATAACCACTACACTAAGCTGCAGTGCTTCTGGGGACTATAGTGTTTCTTTAATGTGAGGTAAATTAGAGATTAGTGCAACGAATAATATGCTAGATTGCCTACTTACAACCAGATGAGGATGATGATGGGCTCTAGCTGCAGTCTGGCTCCACTGGTCTGGTGTAGAACAGGCTCTCTGGAGGCTGTTTGTAACTGTGGTCACAAAAATCAATGTTCTGTGAGAACGGGAAGCAGCTCCATTTTTTGGGGGTCCTTTACACAGCTCAAGGTCTGGATCCCAGGGTCCACCTTCATGTTCCACCAATGAGTTTGTTCACAGGGGGTGGAGTGTGTAGGGGATGTCCTGATATGTGTGTAAGGAATGCATTGTGTGAATCTGTGTTTGTATGTGTAAGGGCTGCAAGGTGTGATTCTGTGTATGTACGGGATGCAGTGTGTGCGTCTGTAAGGGGTGCATTGAGTGTATGTACGGGGTGCATTGAGTGTGTAAGGTTGCATGATTGTGTGAGTGTGTGTGTGTGTGTGCACGGGGTGCATTGAGTGTGTGTAAGGATGAATTGTGTGTTTCTGTGTGTGTAAGGGTGGTATGATTGTGTGATTGTGTGTGTGTGTGTGTGTGTGTGTGTGTGGTGGATGTCAATCTCTCTCCCTCCCTTGTCACTCTTTCTCCCCCCCCCCTCCCTGCTTCTTTCTCCCCCCCCTCCCTCCCTGCTTCTTTCTCCCCCCCTCCCTCCCTGCTTCTTTCTCCCCCCCCTCCCTCCCTGCTTCTTTCTCCCCCCCTCCCTCCCTGCTTCCTTCTCCCCCCCCCTCCCTCCCTGCTTCCTTCTCCCCCCCCTCCCTCCCTGCTTCCTTCTCCCCCCCCTCCCTCCCTGCTTCCTTCTCCCCCCCCCCCTCCCTGCTTCCTTCTCCCCCCCCTCCCTCCCTGCTTCCTTCTCCCCCCCTCCCTCCCTGCTTCTTTCTCCCCCCCCTCCCTCCCTGCTTCTTTCTCCCCCCCCTCCCTCCCTGCTTCTTTCTCCCCCCCCTCCCTCCCTGCTTCTTTCTCCCCCCCTCCCTCCCTGCTTCTTTCTCCCCCCCCTCCCTCCCTGCTTCTTTCTCCCCCCCTCCCTCCCTGCTTCTTTCTCCCCCCCTCCCTGCTTCTTTCTCCCCCCCTCCCTGCTTCTTTCTCCCCCCCTCCCTGCTTCTTTCTCCCCCCCTCCCTGCTTCTTTCTCCCCCCCCTCCTGCTTCTTTCTCCCCCCCCTGCTTCTTTCTCCCCCCCCTCCCTGCTTCTTCCCCCCCTCCCTGCTTCTTTCCCCCCCTCCCTGCTTCTTTCTCCCCCCTCCCTGCTTCTTTCCCCCCCCCTCCCTGTTTCTTTATTTCCCCACCCTCCCTCCCTGTTTCTTTATTTCCCCTCCCTCCCTGTTTCTTTATTCCCCCCCCTTCCCCCCCCTGTTTCTTTATTTCCCCTTCCTCCCTCCCTCCCTGTTTCTTTATTTCCCCTCCCTCCCTGTTTCTTTATTCCCCCCCTCCCCCCTCCCTCCCTGTTTCTTTATTCCCCCCCCTCCCTGTTTCTTTATTCCCCCCCCCTCCCTGTTTCTTTATTCCCCCCCCCCCTCCCCTCCCTGTTTCTTTATTTCCCCTTCCTCCCTCCCTCCCTGTTTCTTTATTCCCCCCCCCCTCCCTCTTCCCCCCTTCCTGTTTCTTTCTCTCCCTCCCTCCCCTACCTATGATGTAGCGTGGCCGAGCGCTGTATAGTCCGCCGGTACAGGTAGCTTTTGTTTCCTGTACCCGGCGGACTAACAGGAAGTGCACACTCAGTGTGCACTTCCTGTTAGTCCGGCCGGGTACAGGAGACAGATGCTCCCTGTACCGGCGGACTATACAGCGCTCGGCTACGCTACAGTGAAGGAGTGACAGGAGGGAGCGCTGAGCGCTTCCCTCCTGTCAGCTCCTCTCTTCATGCTGCGCCCGGGCGGTGCGCTCTCATGGACGCACCAGCCCGGGCAAAGCTGCAGCCGCCTGAGGCTCTCTGCAGAGCGCTCGGGCGGCTGCAGCATCAGGGGGGGGGGCGGCGGAGCTGGGGGGGATTTCCCCATACCTGTCCCCCCCGCATGATTTGCTGGGGGGGATGCGTCCCCCCCATCCCCCCCGGTTCCTACGCCCATGGCTGAAGGGGTTAAAACCCCTTCAGCCACTTACCTTAATCCAGTGCCAGGCTCCCTCGGCACTGGTGACCTCTCCTCCCCCGCCGACGTCAGCTTTACTATGGATGTTCTGCACGCTGATCTAAGGAGTTCAAACTGTTTGACTTATGCAACCCATCATTGCAAGGGTTAAAGTGTAAGGGGGATATCGATTAAAATGTTTCAAAGCTCTGTGTGAACTGTTTTGAGCAGAGGTTTCATGGACTTGTAGTTCTATTATCATATTTCTATTGATGAAATCTCTTAGCTGAACTACAACTCCTCATCCTCAAAAGCTTTGCAGTGCTTCTTGATGAAATTTAATATTCCGTTATTGAACACTGTGATGGAAAAATGAAGTATACGCACTTGGAGCAGATATCTATCAAAATTCACAATGAATTAATGAAATAACAGATATTTCTTTTAGTGCCTCTGATTTAGAGTGTCTACATATACTTTTGTTGATAAAATGTTTTAATTGTAAATGGTTTGGAGTATTTTTGCAGTATGTATTTGCTCAATATCCAGCAAGATGCAATTACCATTTTAGATTTAAATATCTTTAAAAAGAGTGATTTGTTGAAAGAAATAGAAAATACATTTTTTAAAAAGTGTAAATGTTTTTAAGCATCCATAGATTGTTAAGTTCCACTCATCCTCTTTAGACATCATTGATGCAGTGGGCAGTATTCTAGCCGTTATGATCTTTGCATATTGTTGCAGTCTTAAGCCACAAGGAACAGGGAGCAAAATGTTCTCAGAGCCATAACCTTTGCAATAATAATACATTGTTATGGTGCTTTGAGCACTGGTTTCAAATGTTTTTATTTTTGACAGAGTCCCAAAATGACATTACAATAGTACAGTAAACCATTCTTTAAACACGTTTTACAAAATACCTTAATTAAATTACATAGTTACATAGTTACATAGCTGAAAAGAGACTTGCGTCCATCAAGTTCAGCCTTCCTCACATTTGTTTTTTTTTGCTGTTGATCCAAAAGAAGGCAAAAAACCCCAGTTTGAAGCACAATTTTGCAACAAGCTAGGAAAAAAATTCCTTCTTTTCCCCAGAATGGCAGTCAGATTTATCCTTGGATCAAGCAGTTATTACCCTACCATGAAAGATTATATCCTTGAATATTCTGTTTTTGCAAGTATGCATCTAGTAGCTGTTTGAACATCTGTATGGACTCTGATAAAACCACTTCTTCAGGCAGAGAATTCCACATCCTGATTGTTCTTACAGTAAAAAAAACTTTCCTTTGCCTTAGATTAAATCTTCTTTCTTCCAGTCTAAACGCATGACCTCGTGTCCTATGTAAAGTCTGGTGTAAATTCTTCCCAGTGTCAGTATGGTTCTCCATTGCACTGGGCAAAGCAGTGTCACTACAGTAAACAACTTATTGTGTGCAATTTCGTGGGGTATGAGGAATATGCTGTGCTTGTTCAAGTCATTGGAAGCCCATTAATATAGCAAGGTGACACACATTTTGATTAGTTCAAATAAAATTCCTGTTAATCAAAACTGGAATTAATAGATTCCAAACCATCTTAACAGTAAAATGATTTGGAATTGACCCACATGTCAAATTATTTGGTATTGATTTATTCTGACAATTGAAACACACACACACACACATATTTGTTCCGGCCTTGGTGGGTCTTCTCACTGTGTTTGGTAGCCTTCTAAGCAAAGTAAGACAGGGGTCCATGTCTGGATAACCTTCTACCTTAACTAGATCCCTAGAATTGTCAAACAAGACAAATCAGAGTGCAAAAGTAGACTGATAATGGACAAGTCAATAATCTAGCCCTTCGGTAGGCCCTATTCAGGCCTCAAACAAGTTTTAGCTCATATGCCCCAGGACAAGAAGAACTTTTTCCATTTTGATAGTAGACTGATCATCAACCATAGATTTAGTCCATAACTAAAAATGCTACTTGATTTTTTTGTTTGCAGGTAATTCACATAATTCTGTTCAGTAGATGTTCTGTTGCAGGATTTCCATTTCCTCCTGTGATGCCTCTCAAAAAAACACTTTATATGAAACTGACCAGTTGAAAGATGTTCTAAACAGCATAAGATCCCCCTCTGTCCTCCAACCTGATATAATAAAAGAAAGGTCAAGTTATCCTATCTGTAAGAAGTCATTGATTTTCCAGTGCCGTGAGAAGCATTTATTTTATAAATTAGTAGCTTGTTAAAGCTGAAAACATTGGAATTTTATTTTTAGTCCTAAATGATTACATTCGCATATGGCAATCATTCACTCAGACTAAATGAGAAATCACAATCGGTGGCACTGAAAAGAAAGATTAATATCTTGTTTGACATCAACCTCATAATACGAAAGGAATTTGGTTAAATGATATTCTTTGGTCTAGAGATTACATCTAATAACGCTTGAGAGCTCACAGATTCCTACATTTAATAAAGTACTGCAATAGTAGCTTTTTTTTTTAAGTGTATACCGTAAAGACCCTTTATAGTAACAATAAAAGTCAAAGAAGAAAAATTTATATTTTTCATCCTAGGATTATGACCGTTATAAATCAGTTCTATTCTTTATAATATACTTTTTATGTTCTCTTGAGTCTGTTACCTTTTCAGGAAACCTGTAGGCCTAGTACAGACATATACCATGAAAATATATAAGGATCCGACATTCATAGTTGGAATTATTTAACCAGCAGTCATTCTCTCAGAGTACGAAATGTTGAAGGAAAAACCTTGCACAAGGCACAAATAAAACAGAGTTTAACATCAATAGCAAAGTCAACAACAATACAAAGAAGATGTCAACGTTAAATATTTGTTATATTTTTGATTGTATAACAACTCTAATGCAAACAACGTCCACTTTTATTGTAAGGGCTAGTGGTTTTACTGAAGACAAACTATTTTGAATACCAAGGGCTGATATCGTTCATTCGCAGAGGTATTGAAATTTGCCTGTGCTGTCAGGTAAGTGATTAATTCCAAAACTTGTTACAGATTTATATAGTTGCCATATAGACAATAGATCTGTGATGTAGACAGGCGTCAATGATAATTCAATGGTTCTGTTGACACAAAATGTGAATCACAGATCCATGACACCAGGCATACGATATGTTGCAGCCTTACTAAGGTGGTCCTCGGAAGCAGAACTAATTACAGCTCACTCAAAAAACAGTGTTATGCTTTAATATCAGGATGTTTGCAGGCAACTTGGATAACTCATAACAAACACTTGGACCAATCACGGAAGGCAACACAATTTGTATCAGTAGATGTGTGAAAAAGTTACCAGTGTACATCTATTACTGATCTTCAGCTTCCATTGACTTGACAATCCTCAACTTCACAGGGCAGACTGCAACATATGGAGGTCTTAACTGCTCATTGGAGGTCTTAGATTGTAATTCTTTCAACCACCTTGTGACTTGTTACTAACATTTTCAATGGAAATAATGCCGGGTTTAAATTTCTTTAACCAAATGAACACTCTATTGACAAGTTTTAATTGTAATTCACCATTGTCAAGATATATAGCAGTTACAGTAAGGAGTGAGTTTAGTGAGGAGTGTATCATAACTTATAACCCAAAAACCTTATTTTCATAATATCCAGCTCCATGAAAAAGACAATTAAATATAACCAACATGTACCACTACATATAAAAGTCTAATTCATAGGAATGTCCCACTTAATTTCTGTTTGAAATCACATACTGTAAAATGTTCATATTAAACATCCATGTGGACTCATTGTTTAAAGTGTTGTCTAGCATAGTGTAGTGGTTATAGTGCTAGGAGTGACCTGGCACTCCCCACTTGTTAATGGTTTGACTGCTTGCCTGAGGTCAGTTGGGTGGTGCTCCTTGCCTCTGCAACCAGAAGCTCTCTCTCTTCACTGAGTTAAACATAAGGCAGGGTTTAGCTCATTGGCCAAGATCAATCATCTTACTTCAAGGATTAGCTCAGTAGAGCTAATGAAAGCTACTAGCAGAGAGGCAGGGAGCGGCACTTGGTTAATCCCAGGTGAGAAGTCAAAACATTAACAATGTGACCACTTACATAGGGGGGGGCAGGGTGACAGGGCCTACCTGGCACCATAGCTACTACAGCATGCTATAATGGTTATGGTGCTTGAAGTGTTCCTGTACTAGAACTATTTATACCTTTGTCTCCTAGGCTTTGATGCAAAATATGGCCCAGAATTGCTACGGGACCTGCGAGTCTGACATATGAATAAAGTACGTGCTATACAGTGACCTTCGCGTCACCACTGTATGATTGACTGAACGTCACTCCATTAATATGACTGTTTCTGTTTTATTCTGAAGGGACCTGCGTGTCCAAACTGAAGTTTACTTAAAGTTACTTGGCAAATCGAACATTTGAAAATATCAATAAAAATATATTTACAAAAAAAGATAAAAAATATGGCCCTGCATGTAAAATTGCAATGAAATAGAGCAGGGCTAGGCAACCTCCTGCACTCCAGATATTGTGGAATACATCTCCTATAATGCTCTTACACCCATAATGCTGGCAAAGCATCATGGGAGGTACAGTATAAATGTCTGAAGAGCCAAAGGTTTCCTGAAATTCAGGATCAATGCCTGGTCCCATAGTAGTGCATACCCATTTATTTTATTCCCTTGTTTACCGCTCCTCCAGAGTTATAAATTGCTGATTTATGTGGAACTGTTCATTGGTTCAGATCAATGGCGAAACCTAAGACAGGAACATACTGTGCTGCTACCTTACAGACAGTACATTTACTGGAGACCAGACTTTCAATCACATACTGATTTCTGTTATAAACAAATTCTACTAATATCCTATATATAGACTATGTGTGATTATACTCCTTTCCTAAATTAATCACTTAATTCTTTTTTTTATTCTATCATTACTAAAAGCACATGTTTGAAATGTGATACTCTAAACGCACTTTGAAGGGAGAATTATAATTCAATTTTCTTCCACACTGAGTCAACAGCTGACTCAAATTATATTATTTGTAGTGCAAGAAGCATCACTGCTTCTGAGTCATCTAAGTAAATTGGGTGATTCCTTTCTGGCATTATACATTGATAAAATAATGTGCCCATTCTCTAGCAGGCATGTTAAAATCTAAAGAACATTGTGATCCTTTGGACTGCTGCCCAACATTGCTAGTTCTGATGAGGTCTCACAGTACAGGTCTTTCTGCAGCAATCTGACCCTGAATGGCAATTCTGTCAATAAAATCTTCTTTATTCAGGAACTATTCTACAACTGGTTTGACTTTTAAAATCCAGTTATACTAAAATTGTATAATATATTTTACTCATATCCAACAAAAATATCATACTTGACATCTTTGATTTGGTAATCGTGGTACCCGAGCCCCTAAAGGGGACTATGTCAAGTATGATACTACAGCATACTGAATGGCTTATACTGAAATCTTAGCTACCCTAAAGAATATGATCGCTCCACTGACAACCTCACTATGCCTCTGAGACACTGAGGCTTAGGTACGGAGAGGAAATCTCTCATTAGGTATTAGGAACAATCACTGAATAGTCGCGGTGACACAGTATACTTAGCAAATGTACATATTACCTTTTGCCTCTGATATACTTGAAACCAGGCACTGAGAGACAATATATTAGTTGGTAGATACTACCGCAAAATAGCTGCAGAGATCCAGTACTATACAGATTTTGTACCGCGACTAAATAAGGCACTCACTGTGAATTTATGCACTGCATTGCCCTTACAGTGGAATAGAGTTTGTAAATATTTTATAATCTTTTTATTTATTCACACTTTACCTTATATTTATTTTAAACTAAGTACAATAAAAGTTACATTTTTGCATTTGCTTGTTCTCACACAGACAAACTTTGGAGATTTATGTATTTTGTTTTCATTTGTATTTTCAGTCGTATGTTTTTACTGTGGTTTACTTTGAAAAATGAAATATTGTCAATGAAGCCTAACTAACAATCATTAAAACTCCAAGAATGAATGCAGGGTAAATCCTAGGATCATGGATGCCTGGGTGCCTAAACATTTTTGGGCCCCCGGGTGGGCATGTCTATATTGCCAACTCCTCCCTTTCCCAAACTTAACACTTTTATCCATATACATTTTCTATGAAAACCACTCCACTTATTTGGGCCCCCAACTTCACCAGGTAACATTACCCACTTCCTACAGTGCCAGCTGTGCCCCCAAAAGGCTTGTCAGCACCATCTTTGTGCCTAGCTTCTCCCCACACAACTGGTCAGGGTTCTCTGTCCCCACACAACTTCACAAGACCACCTCTGTCCTTACAAAGAATCCCAGTGCCATCATTGTCCCCAAACCACTAATCAGTACCATCATTATTTTAAAATTGCTTATCAATTCCATCTTTGTGCCAAAATTGTTAACCAGTGCCATGTCAGTGCACAAATGGCTTATTAGTTCCACCTGTGTGGCCAAATGGCTAGTCAGTGATATCTTTGTGCCCAAATGGCTAATCAGTGCCATAGCCAATGTCTCTTTCAAAATAGCTTACCAGTACCATGTTGTCATCAAACAGCTTGTCAGCATGCAACATTTTCCTTCCAGCTCTACTGCCTGGCGCCAACCATGAGGGAGTGGTGCCTAAGAGGTGTTGGATCTACCTAAGGGGGGCAGCCTAGCACTGCACACACCATGCATGCACCTCTATTTACAGTGTCTGAATAATTGCCAATCTCCAGGGGAAAACATGTATCTGCCAGGATTTCATTTCATGTCTGTAAATGTGCTGAAAATGACAGCTACTCCTTACTTCCAGTAAAGGCAGTTTAAATGGATCATACCATTCCTTCAGTCAGGGGTGGGAGGAGTGAATTGATTGTATTGATTTAGCACGTTTTAAATATATTATATTGTTTATTTGTACTTACTACATGTGGGCATTATGCTCAAATACAGATATTTTTTACATTCTGTTTTCAAATTGTATTTTAATTTGTCTGACACATACATTGTGTAAGAGTCAAAACTTAAAAGAAAAAAAAGTATTGATTCTGTGTGTAGCACCTATTTGCAAGAAGCCCTAATAGAGTCTAGAAACTTATCCTATGAATACCACAATCCGACCATTTTATCCAATCTGCCCATAATAAAAGCCATCATCTCAAAAGATATGAGGAATGAGAGCCTCAGCTGTGTTAGATGTCTAAACAAATAAATGAGTTGTTACACCATTTACTTGTTTAGATATTTTCACCATTTGCATTTATCTGTTTGTTACACACTGTATATATTTTCTATTTTTGCTAGCATACCCTGTGTGAAATATTGCACAATAATAACACGGTCCATGGTCTAAAGATTTTCATACACCCAGAAAATCCTATAATGGATGAATGAGTAAATAAAAATTGTGTCAATTTTCACAATTTTCATTTTTAAGTTGGTCTAAAAAGCAATCTATGCAAAAACTTGGAATAGCCTTCCAGCTGAAGTGGTAGATGTTAACACACTGATGGAGTTTAAGAATGCGTGGGAAACGCTCAAATCTATCCTAGCGATAAGAAACTAATAACGGTATTTAGAAAATTGGGCAGGCCAAATGGTTCTTATCTGCCATCACATTCTATGTTTCGATGTTAAGCTTGCTACTTTATAACACATTTATATGCTGGCTATGTATCCCAAGTTTCAAATAAATGTTCTCCTATATTTATATATTTTTTCACATGATGAGTGTTTGGTAGTGAAAGGGTTAAAGGTACGTCACTTTCAACTAAAGCAAAGCAGGAGGCTTACTAAACTCCATGTTTGGAAATAGCCTTTTTTAAATGTTTGTGACAATATTACTAATCAAAGATGTGCACACTTTACAAACCTAATTCCGAACCAACATATGTTAGTGTGAATGCAGAACAAAGGATGGGGTAGTCCACAAGGGGACATGCCAGGGTCACTGTTGACTTGCTAAGGGGTTAAGGGGTGAGTCGCAACACCTCTAAAATATGGAATGTGTCATTCAAGTGCAACAGACTAATGAAGCTTTCTTGAGTGGGCTCAATGCTGGAAGTTTCGCCTATAAAGTGCTAGTGTATCTAACAAGGTGCTCGAAGTGCCCTTATCGGGTAGTTTGTCTCTGTAATGACCGAGACCCAAATTCAGGAGTGTCATGCCAAATAAACATTTTTTTATTCTGCCTATGATGTCTGAAGAGTCTCATTTACAACTGAAACAGAGAGTCTTGCTTAGAGGACCACTGTTAGCATAATACTATTTTTAATAGTGGAATAGTATTTTTAGTGTTATAATGTATTAATCCATTTATCAGGTTTGGAAAAAATACGTGTCTTTTAAAAATGATTTAAAGGTAAAAAAAAAAAAAATCCCTACCTTTAGTATATAATACACAAGATCCAATGCACTCCCTCATACACTCAACAGCAACTTCAAAGCTCAAAGATTATACATTTTTGTTGTTTTTTTAAACACCTAATCTGGGCAAAAATAATTGGATTTAGTTACATTATATGATCATACAATGCATAAACCTACCACAATGTCAATGTACCTCATCTCTGGGGCCCTATTTAGCCTTGTACTGCAGAGAGCCCCAGGTGGACTTTTTCCCCCCAAGTAAGTGGGTCAATCTCATAAGATCAGACGTTAGGCTATGAGAGTAGGACCTGCTATCTAGGGTAGATAAAGAAACACTTTAAGAAAAATGGCCTAATAATAAATGGGGGAAATGGCTGGAAAGGAGACATAGAATAATAAGAAATGGGAAATTAGAAAATGGTATATGCTCAGACTGGTTCAAATTGAATAATGGGACCAGACAAGGATGCCCTCTGTCCGCTTTATTGTTTATGTAACGGAACCGCTGGCACCCCGACCGGGTACCCTCCGCTGACGGATGCTCCTAGTGCTTTCCGAGGTCTCCAAGCACTCTGCCTGACACCATAACCACTGCAGACCCCACGAACCGCCGCAGCTTGGTTGGGGTCTCGCCGACTCCACCCACTCTGGACCCAAGACCAGGGTCCAGCTTCCAGTAGGTGGACCTCTCCGAAATCCAGAGAGCTGGAACAGGAACAAGCTCTTAGCAGAGCTCAGCGATTATACCCTGGGGAGTATAGTGATTATAGCAATCCCCAGAGTGAAAAGGAAAATGAATAGTCGCGGTGACACAGTATACTTAGCAAATGTACATATTACCTTTTGCCTCTGATATACTTGAAACCAGGCACTGAGAGACAATATATTAGTTGGTAGATACTACCGCAAAATAGCTGCAGAGATCCAGTACTATACAGATTTTGTACCGCGACTAAATAAGGCACTCACTGTGAATTTATGCACTGCATTGCCCTTACAGTGAAATAGAGTTTGTAAATATTTTATAATCTTTTTATTTATTCACACTTTACCTTATATTTATTTTAAACTAAGTACAATAAAAGTTACATTTTTGCATTTGCTTGTTCTCACACAGACAAACTTTGGAGATTTATGTATTTTGTTTTCATTTGTATTTTCAGTCGTATGTTTTTACTGTGGTTTACTTTGAAAAATGAAATATTGTCAATGAAGCCTAACTAACAATCATTAAAACTCCAAGAATGAATGCAGGGTAAATCCTAGGATCATGGATGCCTGGGTGCCTAAACATTTTTGGGCCCCCGGGTGGGCATGTCTATATTGCCAACTCCTCCCTTTCCCAAACTTAACACTTTTATCCATATACATTTTCTATGAAAACCACTCCACTTATTTGGGCCCCCAACTTCACCAGGTAACATTACCCACTTCCTACAGTGCCAGCTGTGCCCCCAAAAGGCTTGTCAGCACCATCTTTGTGCCTAGCTTCTCCCCACACAACTGGTCAGGGTTCTCTGTCCCCACACAACTTCACAAGACCACCTCTGTCCTTACAAAGAATCCCAGTGCCATCATTGTCCCCAAACCACTAATCAGTACCATCATTATTTTAAAATTGCTTATCAATTCCATCTTTGTGCCAAAATTGTTAACCAGTGCCATGTCAGTGCACAAATGGCTTATTAGTTCCACCTGTGTGGCCAAATGGCTAGTCAGTGATATCTTTGTGCCCAAATGGCTAATCAGTGCCATAGCCAATGTCTCTTTCAAAATAGCTTACCAGTACCATGTTGTCATCAAACAGCTTGTCAGCATGCAACATTTTCCTTCCAGCTCTACTGCCTGGCGCCAACCATGAGGGAGTGGTGCCTAAGAGGTGTTGGATCTACCTAAGGGGGGCAGCCTAGCACTGCACACACCATGCATGCACCTCTATTTACAGTGTCTGAATAATTGCCAATCTCCAGGGGAAAACATGTATCTGCCAGGATTTCATTTCATGTCTGTAAATGTGCTGAAAATGACAGCTACTCCTTACTTCCAGTAAAGGCAGTTTAAATGGATCATACCATTCCTTCAGTCAGGGGTGGGAGGAGTGAATTGATTGTATTGATTTAGCACGTTTTAAATATATTATATTGTTTATTTGTACTTACTACATGTGGGCATTATGCTCAAATACAGATATTTTTTACATTCTGTTTTCAAATTGTATTTTAATTTGTCTGACACATACATTGTGTAAGAGTCAAAACTTAAAAGAAAAAAAAGTATTGATTCTGTGTGTAGCACCTATTTGCAAGAAGCCCTAATAGAGTCTAGAAACTTATCCTATGAATACCACAATCCGACCATTTTATCCAATCTGCCCATAATAAAAGCCATCATCTCAAAAGATATGAGGAATGAGAGCCTCAGCTGTGTTAGATGTCTAAACAAATAAATGAGTTGTTACACCATTTACTTGTTTAGATATTTTCACCATTTGCATTTATCTGTTTGTTACACACTGTATATATTTTCTATTTTTGCTAGCATACCCTGTGTGAAATATTGCACAATAATAACACGGTCCATGGTCTAAAGATTTTCATACACCCAGAAAATCCTATAATGGATGAATGAGTAAATAAAAATTGTGTCAATTTTCACAATTTTCATTTTTAAGTTGGTCTAAAAAGCAATCTATGCAAAAACTTGGAATAGCCTTCCAGCTGAAGTGGTAGATGTTAACACACTGATGGAGTTTAAGAATGCGTGGGAAACGCTCAAATCTATCCTAGCGATAAGAAACTAATAACGGTATTTAGAAAATTGGGCAGGCCAAATGGTTCTTATCTGCCATCACATTCTATGTTTCGATGTTAAGCTTGCTACTTTATAACACATTTATATGCTGGCTATGTATCCCAAGTTTCAAATAAATGTTCTCCTATATTTATATATTTTTTCACATGATGAGTGTTTGGTAGTGAAAGGGTTAAAGGTACGTCACTTTCAACTAAAGCAAAGCAGGAGGCTTACTAAACTCCATGTTTGGAAATAGCCTTTTTTAAATGTTTGTGACAATATTACTAATCAAAGATGTGCACACTTTACAAACCTAATTCCGAACCAACATATGTTAGTGTGAATGCAGAACAAAGGATGGGGTAGTCCACAAGGGGACATGCCAGGGTCACTGTTGACTTGCTAAGGGGTTAAGGGGTGAGTCGCAACACCTCTAAAATATGGAATGTGTCATTCAAGTGCAACAGACTAATGAAGCTTTCTTGAGTGGGCTCAATGCTGGAAGTTTCGCCTATAAAGTGCTAGTGTATCTAACAAGGTGCTCGAAGTGCCCTTATCGGGTAGTTTGTCTCTGTAATGACCGAGACCCAAATTCAGGAGTGTCATGCCAAATAAACATTTTTTTATTCTGCCTATGATGTCTGAAGAGTCTCATTTACAACTGAAACAGAGAGTCTTGCTTAGAGGACCACTGTTAGCATAATACTATTTTTAATAGTGGAATAGTATTTTTAGTGTTATAATGTATTAATCCATTTATCAGGTTTGGAAAAAATACGTGTCTTTTAAAAATGATTTAAAGGTAAAAAAAAAAAAAATCCCTACCTTTAGTATATAATACACAAGATCCAATGCACTCCCTCATACACTCAACAGCAACTTCAAAGCTCAAAGATTATACATTTTTGTTGTTTTTTTAAACACCTAATCTGGGCAAAAATAATTGGATTTAGTTACATTATATGATCATACAATGCATAAACCTACCACAATGTCAATGTACCTCATCTCTGGGGCCCTATTTAGCCTTGTACTGCAGAGAGCCCCAGGTGGACTTTTTCCCCCCAAGTAAGTGGGTCAATCTCATAAGATCAGACGTTAGGCTATGAGAGTAGGACCTGCTATCTAGGGTAGATAAAGAAACACTTTAAGAAAAATGGCCTAATAATAAATGGGGGAAATGGCTGGAAAGGAGACATAGAATAATAAGAAATGGGAAATTAGAAAATGGTATATGCTCAGACTGGTTCAAATTGAATAATGGGACCAGACAAGGATGCCCTCTGTCCCCTTTATTGTTTATGTAACGGAACCGCTGGCACCCCGACCGGGTACCCTCCGCTGACGGATGCTCCTAGTGCTTTCCGAGGTCTCCAAGCACTCTGCCTGACACCATAACCACTGCAGACCCCACGAACCGCCGCAGCTTGGTTGGGGTCTCGCCGACTCCACCCACTCTGGACCCAAGACCAGGGTCCAGCTTCCAGTAGGTGGACCTCTCCGAAATCCAGAGAGCTGGAACAGGAACAAGCTCTTAGCAGAGCTCAGCGATTATACCCTGGGGAGTATAGTGATTATAGCAATCCCCAGAGTGAAAAGGAAAATGAATAGTCGCGGTGACACAGTATACTTAGCAAATGTACATATTACCTTTTGCCTCTGATATACTTGAAACCAGGCACTGAGAGACAATATATTAGTTGGTAGATACTACCGCAAAATAGCTGCAGAGATCCAGTACTATACAGATTTTGTACCGCGACTAAATAAGGCACTCACTGTGAATTTATGCACTGCATTGCCCTTACAGTGAAATAGAGTTTGTAAATATTTTATAATCTTTTTATTTATTCACACTTTACCTTATATTTATTTTAAACTAAGTACAATAAAAGTTACATTTTTGCATTTGCTTGTTCTCACACAGACAAACTTTGGAGATTTATGTATTTTGTTTTCATTTGTATTTTCAGTCGTATGTTTTTACTGTGGTTTACTTTGAAAAATGAAATATTGTCAATGAAGCCTAACTAACAATCATTAAAACTCCAAGAATGAATGCAGGGTAAATCCTAGGATCATGGATGCCTGGGTGCCTAAACATTTTTGGGCCCCCGGGTGGGCATGTCTATATTGCCAACTCCTCCCTTTCCCAAACTTAACACTTTTATCCATATACATTTTCTATGAAAACCACTCCACTTATTTGGGCCCCCAACTTCACCAGGTAACATTACCCACTTCCTACAGTGCCAGCTGTGCCCCCAAAAGGCTTGTCAGCACCATCTTTGTGCCTAGCTTCTCCCCACACAACTGGTCAGGGTTCTCTGTCCCCACACAACTTCACAAGACCACCTCTGTCCTTACAAAGAATCCCAGTGCCATCATTGTCCCCAAACCACTAATCAGTACCATCATTATTTTAAAATTGCTTATCAATTCCATCTTTGTGCCAAAATTGTTAACCAGTGCCATGTCAGTGCACAAATGGCTTATTAGTTCCACCTGTGTGGCCAAATGGCTAGTCAGTGATATCTTTGTGCCCAAATGGCTAATCAGTGCCATAGCCAATGTCTCTTTCAAAATAGCTTACCAGTACCATGTTGTCATCAAACAGCTTGTCAGCATGCAACATTTTCCTTCCAGCTCTACTGCCTGGCGCCAACCATGAGGGAGTGGTGCCTAAGAGGTGTTGGATCTACCTAAGGGGGGCAGCCTAGCACTGCACACACCATGCATGCACCTCTATTTACAGTGTCTGAATAATTGCCAATCTCCAGGGGAAAACATGTATCTGCCAGGATTTCATTTCATGTCTGTAAATGTGCTGAAAATGACAGCTACTCCTTACTTCCAGTAAAGGCAGTTTAAATGGATCATACCATTCCTTCAGTCAGGGGTGGGAGGAGTGAATTGATTGTATTGATTTAGCACGTTTTAAATATATTATATTGTTTATTTGTACTTACTACATGTGGGCATTATGCTCAAATACAGATATTTTTTACATTCTGTTTTCAAATTGTATTTTAATTTGTCTGACACATACATTGTGTAAGAGTCAAAACTTAAAAGAAAAAAAAGTATTGATTCTGTGTGTAGCACCTATTTGCAAGAAGCCCTAATAGAGTCTAGAAACTTATCCTATGAATACCACAATCCGACCATTTTATCCAATCTGCCCATAATAAAAGCCATCATCTCAAAAGATATGAGGAATGAGAGCCTCAGCTGTGTTAGATGTCTAAACAAATAAATGAGTTGTTACACCATTTACTTGTTTAGATATTTTCACCATTTGCATTTATCTGTTTGTTACACACTGTATATATTTTCTATTTTTGCTAGCATACCCTGTGTGAAATATTGCACAATAATAACACGGTCCATGGTCTAAAGATTTTCATACACCCAGAAAATCCTATAATGGATGAATGAGTAAATAAAAATTGTGTCAATTTTCACAATTTTCATTTTTAAGTTGGTCTAAAAAGCAATCTATGCAAAAACTTGGAATAGCCTTCCAGCTGAAGTGGTAGATGTTAACACACTGATGGAGTTTAAGAATGCGTGGGAAACGCTCAAATCTATCCTAGCGATAAGAAACTAATAACGGTATTTAGAAAATTGGGCAGGCCAAATGGTTCTTATCTGCCATCACATTCTATGTTTCGATGTTAAGCTTGCTACTTTATAACACATTTATATGCTGGCTATGTATCCCAAGTTTCAAATAAATGTTCTCCTATATTTATATATTTTTTCACATGATGAGTGTTTGGTAGTGAAAGGGTTAAAGGTACGTCACTTTCAACTAAAGCAAAGCAGGAGGCTTACTAAACTCCATGTTTGGAAATAGCCTTTTTTAAATGTTTGTGACAATATTACTAATCAAAGATGTGCACACTTTACAAACCTAATTCCGAACCAACATATGTTAGTGTGAATGCAGAACAAAGGATGGGGTAGTCCACAAGGGGACATGCCAGGGTCACTGTTGACTTGCTAAGGGGTTAAGGGGTGAGTCGCAACACCTCTAAAATATGGAATGTGTCATTCAAGTGCAACAGACTAATGAAGCTTTCTTGAGTGGGCTCAATGCTGGAAGTTTCGCCTATAAAGTGCTAGTGTATCTAACAAGGTGCTCGAAGTGCCCTTATCGGGTAGTTTGTCTCTGTAATGACCGAGACCCAAATTCAGGAGTGTCATGCCAAATAAACATTTTTTTATTCTGCCTATGATGTCTGAAGAGTCTCATTTACAACTGAAACAGAGAGTCTTGCTTAGAGGACCACTGTTAGCATAATACTATTTTTAATAGTGGAATGGTATTTTTAGTGTTATAATGTATTAATCCATTTATCAGGTTTGGAAAAAATACGTGTCTTTTAAAAATGATTTAAAGGTAAAAAAAAAAAAAATCCCTACCTTTAGTATATAATACACAAGATCCAATGCACTCCCTTATACACTCAACAGCAACTTCAAAGCTCAAAGATTATACATTTTTGTTGTTTTTTTAAACACCTAATCTGGGCAAAAATAATTGGATTTAGTTACATTATATGATCATACAATGCATAAACCTACCACAATGTCAATGTACCTCATCTCTGGGGCCCTATTTAGCCTTGTACTGCAGAGAGCCCCAGGTGGACTTTTTCCCCCCAAGTAAGTGGGTCAATCTCATAAGATCAGACGTTAGGCTATGAGAGTAGGACCTGCTATCTAGGGTAGATAAAGAAACACTTTAAGAAAAATGGCCTAATAATAAATGGGGGAAATGGCTGGAAAGGAGACATAGAATAATAAGAAATGGGAAATTAGAAAATGGTATATGCTCAGACTGGTTCAAATTGAATAATGGGACCAGACAAGGATGCCCTCTGTCCCCTTTATTGTTTATGTAACAGAACCGCTGGCACCCCGACCGGGTACCCTCCGCTGACGGATGCTCCTAGTGCTTTCCGAGGTCTCCAAGCACTCTGCCTGACACCATAACCACTGCAGACCCCACGAACCGCCGCAGCTTGGTTGGGGTCTCGCCGACTCCACCCACTCTGGACCCAAGACCAGGGTCCAGCTTCCAGTAGGTGGACCTCTCCGAAATCCAGAGAGCTGGAACAGGAACAAGCTCTTAGCAGAGCTCAGCGATTATACCCTGGGGAGTATAGTGATTATAGCAATCCCCAGAGTGTAGTTCTCCAATCCCCCAAACATGAGCCAAAACTTCATGAAGGTACAAGATGATCTGAGGTGCTAGCACTCCCAGTCTGCTTTTATTTCCATCTTACACATATAAGACCGCCCACAGGGGAGGGGTAAAATAGCCAATAGCATAACGGTTGCAACCCACAGGTTCCCTCCCCTCAGATAACCAGTTAACATAATTATTACAGCCAGGAAAACTACAGTTTTTATACATGTGATATAACTTTAAAACCGTACATCCAATCTTTATAAAAATATATTTGAACTCAGCACACTTCAAACATAAACACTTCCAAAAATCAGCCAAATCCCTCCAGTGGATCAAAAGTTAGCTGGAGGTCCCTTTATGACCGACCACAAGCACATTTTCCTGCCCAAAACAGTTCCATAGATTTGGGCTGTGCGGTCGGTCAATTTCATGCCGAAAAACGACTAAGTCCCATTTCGAACGGAGTCTCTGGAGCTGAAAAACGAAGTGTAGGAGAAGGTAAGGGTCAGCGGTGTTCGGTAAAATGTGTAGCCGATTTCAGTTCCACAGTATCTTTAGCATACACCGCTGACCGCGTTCGACTGAACAAAGATGGCCGCCGCCACGTGCAATTAACCTGCAGTAACCTCACAGCCTGGGATGTAAATTGCCTGCATACTTTAACTTCTGGGTGGTCCGCCTGTGTGGTACTTGGTTCAGTAAGCCCTATTTACTGAACCAAGTGGGAGAAAGCCAGGGGCAAGTTATTTTACAGGTCTGGGGACATAGTCTTAAAGGGACATTGTTCACCAAAGTTACAAGATGTCCCCAGACGGTTCTTAAAAGGCCATACACACCCAATAAAAGTTAATACTTTTCAGGGGCCATAGTCTTAAAGGGTATTGTTACCCAAAGTCTCAATATGTCCCCAGACAGTTCTTAAAGGGCCAGCAGCAGTACAATAAAATACCATTCACTGTGCTTAAAGGGCCAGCAGTCGCACAATAAAATACAATATGCCCAAATGTTGCACCTGAAGGGCCAAATCTCCCAGGGACCATAGTCAACAGGTAAGAGGCTGGCAATCAGGCTCCTCCAACGGCCGTGGGTAAAGGGCAGCTTGTCACCAATAAATTCGCCTTTCGTCACTGTTTATATTAACACTAGAGGTTCTAGCTAACAGAATCAGACACAATGCAAATATTAAAGGATTCATAGCAAAACAAAAATAACTGAAAGTATCTCTTGACGATACCATTCTATTTTTAAGTAATCCGTCAACTTCAATATTAAGTGCAATGCCAGAAATTGAGCTATACAGTGCAGTATCAAACTACAAATTAAATAAAACAAAATCAATTGCAATATATATTATATGTCAAATCAAGAGATAGATTCCTATCAAGAAATATATAGCTTTATCAAAGCCAAAACGTTCTTATACCTAGGAATTAAAATTTGCAAAAATGTAGAAAGGGGGGGCGGGGCCTGGCAGCCAAAATGGACGGAGGTGTTTTCTGTGAGCTCCTGCACTGGCAGACATAAAAACGACCCTCACAACTGCCAAAACCGTGCCAGCTATGCAGGAAGCCCATAAACAGAACCAGGACCGAACGGGGAACAGAACAATACCCGTCCAACATTTAAAAACAAAGCGAACACCTGAATCGACCATGCGGCCTACATTGGAGCAGAGCCTGAGGCCTGGGGGAAGCTACAGATACCCCGGCACTGAACCTCCTCACAAGCGGCAATCAACCACTGCCCTGCTGCCCCCCCCTCTGGACCGGCGGGGGTTATCCCGGTCCTTGCGGGGGCCGACCACCCCCACAAAACGACTCACAAAAGCGGACACACGTGCAGCCGAGCGGGACTATGGGGGCCCGAGCAAGATGGCGGCGCAGACGCGACCGGCAACAAACAGAATCCTCACCGCACCGCCTGCTCGCACCCTGGAGTTCTTTGACCGACTCTATGCTAACCTGCGGATGAAACTCCGCACCAAGAGTCAGCACCTTCACCAGGTCGTGAGGGAAATGGCGGCATGGATACGCCCGGCCACCCGGCGCCACCTATGTTCCTACCCACTCCGAGCTCCCAAAACTGCCTCCAGCCGGGGGAGAAGCAGGAGACCAGAGGGCCAGGAACCACCAACACACCCTATTCACCCACGCACAAAGCAGAGTGAGTCCACCAGGCCTGATCGACCCACTTACCACCAGGTAGCACCGGTCCTGGACACAACGAGATCGCTTACTGGCAGACGGAACAGACAGAGAGCCCAGCCACGACCCATCGGAGGAAGAACCCCGAGGGGGCACCAACCCTGCCGCACAGGTACACCCAGCACCCAAGAGACTCATACACAATGCCAGCGGCCCAGCAGAGCAGGCGTCGGCTGAACACAGATGTCTCTATAAACTGGGTCCTGGACACCTACCCCAGGCACCGGAGACGGCTCCTAAGCATCAACACAGACTCTCAGTGCACCCGGTTATACTGCCCTATGAACTCTCTCGGATTAATCCCCTCTATAACATTTCACGCTGAGAAGGACACACTCCACGGGACTCTCACATTAAGTATTGCTCAAATGTTTTGCTTGACGCAACTATTCTTAATTTCTGCTTGCTCCCAATCTGCCATCTCATACTGAAGCAATTATTCCTAATCTTTACATAATATCATTATGTCTCCTCACACTCACTGGTTGTGTCCCTAGACAGCCGGCTACTGGCCATCCCCATGTTAATTAGCCTGCATGTCTGGCAACCTATTATTAATATGTGTTCCTCTATGAATATAACGCGTAACAATTTTATAATATGTTTGATTAGTCTGGCATGCTCACTATTAACCATAAGCATACCAATGCCACGTTTAATTACCTACTAAAATCTACTGTAACTGTGATGGAAAAACTGTCTTAAACATTTTTGCTGATTAATACCCAGCAGTGGAAAGTTAGACTACTATATATAGTTCTGCCTGCAACAATAACCCTAGACAAACATAACATGTAAACTTCAGATATGCCTAACCTCACACTTTTTAAGTGTTACACTCTCCTAGTCCTCGCTGTGGCTATTCCTGTGTCAATAGTTAAATCGGAAATATATAATTACACTAAGCCACCCCTGTTAACCTTTAACCGCAACGGAGCTGCAGCAGACAGTGCAGGGGAAGCCCATACAGGGAATCGGATGACCTACACTGGGACTAAATGTCTAGCTATGGACTCTTCACCAGTCCTATTTTCCTGATTATTTTTGATTTAATAATTTGTTTTAACTCAGATGGTATCCCGTACAGGTCTATGTAACTAACCCCTGCGCAATGCCATTTATCCGCAGTTTAACACTCCCCTAATGTCTAAAGGTGAATAAGCCTTCAAAAGTCAGGGTCAGTCCATGCAACAGATTTTTGTTTTTGTTTTAATTTCAGTTTAGCCTTAACGTTTAACTCATAGCAATGCAGTAACTGATTGCAGACACTCAGCATGTTACTAATACGTTTGTTTACTTAACTAAGCATCATGTAGTCCTCACGACATACCTGTATAGGTCCATGCGCACAGCGACCTCCCTATTAATGCTGATGCTTTGCCTAGCTTAAAACTAAACCATTTGATTGTATATCCAGCGTAAAGTTTGAACGTGAATAACCCCACTGTACTTATATAAAACAGGTGCACGGATTTATATTAACCCCAATGTTAACATGTTGATACTTAGCGTGCGGAATGCTGTTGGGGCACCACACGTCTGCTGTTATAGTTTTTTATATGCACCGCAAAATAAAGAATTAAAAAAAAAAAAAAAAAATGTAGAAAGCATTATGCAAATAAATTTTATGGATCTCTTAAAAGAAACTAACAAAAATCTAAAAGAATGGAGAAAATTAGAAGTATCTTGGGGAGGAAGAATAAATATTCTGAAATCATACGTTTTGCCAAAATGGATTTATTTGTTTAGAATGCTACCATTAGAAATACCGAAAGCATGACTGACAATGATTAACAAGGCTTTCTCTAACTTCGTATGGCGAGGGAAAAAACCTAGAATTAAAAACGGATTACTATCAAGAGGAATAAAGAAGGGAAGCTTAGGCTACCCAAATATAATAAAATGTTACGAAGCAGGGATCATTACGCATGTCATGGCTAGTCAGCTAAAACAAAATAAAGAAGAACTATGGTGGTGGTCAGAATTAGAAACTAGCCAATTAAGAGATCCCCTAGAGTTAATCTTGAAGTCAAAAAAATGCAATCTATCTAGATCATATATTTTCGGACATATTTGCCAATATGGCAAAAAATAAGGAAAAAAATTGATTTGGTCAACAAAATATTCGATTTTCAAAACTTACATATAATAGAACTAAATATGGTTAATATTTCCTTAAAATTATGGAAAGAAAATTTAATAAATACATTAAAAGATTTGACCAAAGATGGTAAAATCAAGCCTTATAAAATGCTGGTAGAGGAGTTTAAGATCTCTGCTAAAGATGTTTATACCTATGTTAGAGTAAAACATTATTTGGAGAAGGTAGTGTTAGTTATAGAGGGTAAGATGTATGATATATTAAAATCAATCTTATATCAGAATAAAATAAAGCAGCTGTTTTCTAGATGTGTTAGAATGTTGGAGCCACTGTATGGTTCTATTCCTCCCATTGTTATTAAAAAATGGAATACTGATTTAAAAATAAATATAGAACTATCGGAATGGCTATTTAGCTTCCAAAAAATTAATAAATATGTTCACTCCTTTGTATTGATATAAACACACTTCAAGATGGCTAATCAATGGTATAATCTAAAAATATAATCATTATAATCTATAATGGTCAAATCTAGCCTAATAAAAGTTAGTGAGGTGAACATAGAGTCCGTTTGGGTTACGTTAGAATTTGGTAATCACACAGTAATTCGTGTAGGTGTGATTTATAGGCCCCCAGGACAGATTGAAGAGTTAGATAATCTACTAGTTGAGGAAATAGCTAAAATGACAATGAAGGGGGAAGTTATCATCATGGGTGACTTTAATCTTCCTGATGTGAATTGTAAAACAAAAATAGCTGCTTGTGCCAGGAGCACACATATTCTAAACTCCCTACTGGGATTGTCTCTAAAACAAGTCGTTTTAGCCGACTCGTAAAGAGGCCATACTAGATTTAGTGTTAACAAATTGAGATTTGGTATCCGATATTACTGTAGGTGAAAGTTTAGGATCCAGTGATCATCAATCAGTGTGGTTTAATATAAGAGCAGTGACTGACTGAGTCACACTACACAAAAACAAAAGTTTTAGACTTTAGAAAAACAGACTTTTCTAAAATTAGAATATGTGTAAAGGAGTCATTATCAGACTGGAGCAATTGAAATGGCGTCCAAGAGAAATGGGATTATTTAAAAGTTGCACTACTGAAGGCAACAGAAAATTGCATTAGGCTTGTCAGTAAAAGCAAAATATTCAAGAAACCACTGTGGTACTCCGCAGATGTGGCCAAAATAGTAAAAAACGAAAAGTTAGCATTTAGTAATTATAAAAAAAAACAGAGTGTGGAAGACAGAATGATCTATAAGATTAGCCAGAAAGAGGCTAAGCAAGTTATAAGAGCTTCCAAATCACACACAGAAGAGAAAAATAGCACAGTCAGTAAAAAAGGGGGACACAACTTTTTTTAGATACATAAATGAGAAAAGAAAAGTAAAACAAGGATTAGTTAGATTAAAAACAAAAGAAGGGGGGCGGAGTCTGACCACCAAGCTGAACGGACGTGTGGGGAAGGAGCTCCTGCTGGGCGACCCGAAAATAGGGCAATATCGCCGGCTACACAGCCCCAAAGACCCACCAAAGTGTACTACCCACGTCGGGGGTGCACCGGGGAATCGGGGGATACCTCTCTGGAGCCTGTTGGGGCGCACAGACCGGGCCGTACCCTGAGGCCTACAGGAGTAAGAGCTGGAGAGAGGCGGCCGCTCTCTACAGCACAAGGTACCCTAAGACTCGATACCGACTCCCTAACCCCCCCCCTGGACCGGTGGGGGTCATCCCGGTCCCAGCTAGACAAGCGGGCAAAAGCCACAAAACGAGCAGAGAGAACCAGGACAACGGGCAGTAGCAAAAAACGGCTGGAACTTACCCAAGATGGCTGCCCAACGAAAGCAATGCAAGCAGAATGCGGGCGCCCAGGCCCACACGCACCCCGTGGTGGCTCTTGACCGGCTCTGCTTAACCCTCTGTATGCTGCTGCGAGCAAGGGGTATGCCCTACCACCATGCCGCTCGGACGGTGGCCTCGTGGATTCGCCCGGTGACCCGCCGGCGCCACTATGGAATCCCACTACGGGCCTTTGGGGCAGCCACCCGACCACGTAGGCCCCGACACGCAGGAGAGCGAGGAGTGAAGCTAGCCGACCCGGGCACAAGCATCTACCTGCATCAGCGCAGTAAGGAGGACGCCAAGCAGACTAAAAGGCCCTGCAACATATCGAAGCAAGGCGCACTGGACAAGCGAGTAACCACGCGGCGACCCAGGGCTGCAGACAACCGCCACATGGCGACACAGGAGGCACCCCAGTTACACCAAGCCAGGACCAAGCACCCACTGAGGGAACCCAACTACCCTGCAAAAGGATTTGAACTGTGTCTGACAGCCATGGGCATAGGCTGAGTAGTATGAGCACAAGGGGACACTTGAAATGTCAGGGCAAAGATTTGCTGTTCCCTCTTACACGCACAGCTCTGATATAGCATAGCAGCATGTGTTATGATATACTGTTTTATACATATACTACTGTTATACCCACTCGGTCATTCTACCGCTTGTCACACAATTCTTAACATACCTGGTGGTTTCCTCTTATTAAGTAATGCTTAGCATCCTTAACCCCTTAGCCTGTGTGGTCTAAACAACAACCTTAATGTTTATGAAAAGTGTATATTTGAAAAAGTTGTGCTAGGTAGTATAAGCCCCCAATCCTTCTGCTTATTCTAACTACAATACCTGAGCCTGCTGCTCTGCTGCCCCCTGATGGAAAACTTATGCCTGCAGAAACCCATTATTAAAAGAGTCCTTAACTCGCGTCCCACGACAAAACGCAGCTCTATGTTATGTTACTCACAACATCTGCCCTGCAAGAATGCCGACTTAGCTATGTTAAACGACAGTTATCCTGATGCATTTCTAGTAGTCCACTAGACCACTTATACATCTGCCAGGCTTAGCGTGATTAAACCAATCTATTATTTTTATAAAGCTTGATATCCCTATGTGCTTACATAAAATGTAAATCGATGTATCAACGTTACATTAATTAAGCTGGATAACCGAGACATACATTTTAATCCACCTGTTTGAATAACCCAATGTTTTAAGCTTGTTTAAAAATATAAAATGAGGCTGATAATCCAAGGAGATTTTGTAACCTGTTATGACGATATTTGCCTGTATAACCCCTGCATGTCTCCCTCTCTTTATTCTGTACCACCATAACCATATGCCTCAATAAAAGAAAGATTTACAAAAAAAACAAAAAAAACAAAAGAAGGAAGGTATGTAGAAGAGGATAAAGGTCTAGCTGACTGCCTCAATGAATATTTTTGTTCGGTATTTACAGATGGAAATGAAGGAGAGGGACCTCAGTTAAGAAAAAGGATAAATTAGTTATTTATTACATGTGAGTTTACAGAGGAAGAGGTTCTATTTCAACTGTCAAAAGTAAAGACAAATAAGTCAATGGGACCTGATGGAATACAGCCAAAGCTATTAAAATAGCTTAGTGGTGTACTAGCAAAACCATTAACAGATTTATTTAAACAATCATTGATAACAGGAGTAGTCCCAGAAGATTGGAAACTGGCGAATGTTGTGCCCATTCACAAGAAAGGTAATAGGGAGGAGTTGGGCAACTATAGGCTAGTAAGCCTTACTTCAGTAGTGGGGAAAGTGATGGAAACCATGTTAAAGGATAGGATTGTTGAACATCTAAAAACACATGGATTTCAAGATCAGAGACAACATGGGTTTACTTCAGGGAGATCATGCCAAACTAATCTTATTGATATTTTTGATTGGGTAACTAAAATTATAGATCAGGGTGGTGCAGTAGACATTGCTTACCTAGATTTCAGTAAGGCTTTTGACACTGTTGCACATAGAAGGCTTATCAATAAACTGCAATCTTTAAGTTTGGATTCCAATATTGTTGAATGGGTGAGGCAGTGGCTGAGTGACAGGCAACAGAGGGTTGTAGTCAATTGAGTATATTCGAAGCTTGGGCTTGTCACCAGTGGGGTACCTCAGGGATCTGTACTTGGACCCATTCTCTTTAATATTTTTATTAGTGATATTACAGAAGGTCTTGTTGGTAAGGTAAGGTCTTGATGGTCTTTTTGCTGATGATACTAAGATATGTAACAGGGTTGATGTTCCAAGAGGGATAAGCCAAATGGCTAATGATTTAGGTAAACTAGAAAAATGGTCAGAGTTGTGGCAACTGACATTTAATATGGATAAGTGCAAGATAATGCATCTTGAACGTAAAAACCCAAGGGCAGAGTACAGAATATTTGATAGAGTCCAGGGCCGGCGCGTCCATAAGGCGGCACAGGCGTCCGCCTTAGGGCGCACCGGCTCTGGGGGCGCCAGATTTCAGTGACCGGCAGGAGGGAAGCGCTCCCTCCTGCCAGGTCACCTTCTGGACCCCCGGCGGGCAGCAGCGTTCTAATGAGAGGCGGCGAGGGAGCTCTAACCTGTCTGCTCTGCTCCCTCGCGCGCCGTTTGCTGATTCTGCGGGAGACGGAATATGACGTCATAATCCGGCTCCCGGCATCAGTAGACAGCCCGCGAAGGAGCAGAGCAGACAGGTTAGAGCTCCCTCGCCGCCTCTCATTAGAACGCTGCCGCCCGCCGCACTGAAGCCCCCCTAAACCCCAGGGACAGATCCACGCCAGCTCTCCAGGTAGGGGGTCTGGGTGGATATTATTAATAATTTGTGTGTGTCTGAAAGTGTATGTGTGAGTGTTTGTCTGTGAGTGTGTGTTTGTGTATGTGCTTGTGAGTGTTTGTGTCTGTGTATGTGTTTGTCTGTGTGTGCGTATGTGTTTGCCTGTGAGTGTGAGTGTGTGTATGTGTCTGTGTATGTGTTTGTCTGTGAGTGTGTGTCTGTGTTTGTCTGTGTATGTGTTTGTCTGTGAGTGTGTGTGTATGTGTGAGTGTGTGTATGTGTCTGTGTGTGTATGTGTTTGCCTGTGAGTCTGTGTGTCTGTGAGTGTGTGTGTCTGTGTTTGTCTGTGTATGTGTTTGTCTGTGTGAGTGTTTGTCTGTGTGAGTGTTTGTCTGTGTGAGTGTTTGTCTGTGTGAGTGTTTGTCTGTGTGAGTGTGTGTATGTGTGAGTGTGTGTATGTGTCTGTGTTTGTCTGTGAGTGTGTGTGTCTGTGTATGTGTGAGTGTGTGTATGTGTCTGTGTGTGTATGTGTTTGTCTGTGAGTGTGTGTCTGTAAGTATGTGTGTGTTTATGCATTTGTGAGTGAGTGTGTGTGTGTGTTTCTGTGAATGATTGTATGAATGTGTGTGTCTGTCAGTATATGAGTGTGTTTTGTCAGTGTGAGTGTGTCTATCAGTGTGTGTTTGTGAGTGTCTGTCAAATCAGTGAGAGTATGTTTGTGATTGAGTGTGTGTCTGTCAATGAATGAGTGTGTGTCAGATCAGTGAGTCTGTGTCTGTCAGTTACGTCTGTGTGTTTGTCATTGAGTGTGTGTGTGTGGCTGTTAGTGTGTATACACCACTGAGTGTAGCGTGGCGGAGCGGAGCGCAGTACAGGAGCTTCTGTTTCCTGTACCCGGCCAGACTGACAGGAAGTGCTCACTGAGAGAGCCCTTCCTGTCAGTCCAGCTAGGTACAGAAAACTGAAGCTCCTGTAGAGGATCTGCTCCGCAACGCTACAAGACAGGTAGGAGGCACACCAGGAAGGGGAGTGTGACCGCTAAGAGGGTGGGGGGTGCACCAAGGGACAGAGAGGGGAGGGGAGAGAAACACCAAGGGACAGGGAAAAGAGGGGGAGGGGAGAGGAACACTAATGGACAGGGAAGAGGGAGGGGCTGGTTCAGGGACACATAGGTGAAGATGTTAATTTTAGAGAGGGGGGGGCGGAAAAATGCATCTTCGCCTATGTACCCAAAAATCCTTGCACCGGCCCTGATAGAGTCCTAACCTCAACATCTGAGGAAAGGGATTTAGGGGTGATTATTTCTGATGACTTAAAGGTAGAGCAGCAGGAAATGCTAGCAGAATGCTTGGTTGTATAGGGAGAGGTATTAGCAGTAGAAAGAGGGAAGTGCTCATGCCATTGTACAGAACACTGGTGAGACCTCACTTGGAGTATTGTACGCAGTACTGGAGACCGTATCTTCAGAAGGATATTGATACCTTAGAGAGAGTTCAGAGAAGGGCTACTAAACTGGTTCATGGATTGCAGGATAAACCTTACCAGGAAAGGTTAAAGGATCTTAACATGTATAGCTTCAGAGGCGGCTCTAGACTTTATGAGGCCTTAGGCGAAACGCAAACATGAGGCCCCACTAACAAAAAAGTGTCACATATACACATTGACGCACTGTCTACCTGTGTATGTGCCTGAGTGTGTGTCTGACAGAGAGTATCCTTGTGTGTGCGAATGTATGTCTCTGTGAGCATGTTTGTGTTTTTGTCTGAGACCCTATGTGTATGGGGTAGCTGATGGTGAGAGGGAGCGGGGGGTGTGATGGTGAGAGGGAGCGGGGGGTGTGATGGTGAAAGGGAGCGGGGGGTTGATGGTAATGTGAGAGGGAGCAGAGGGTGATAGTAATGTGAGAGTGAGAGGGGGTAATGTGAGAGTGAGGGGGTTAATGTGAGAGTGAGGGGGTTAATGTGAGAGTGAGGGGGTTAATGTGAGAGTGAGGGGTTAATGTGAGAGTGAGGGTGGTGAGGGGGTTAATGTGAGAGTGAGAGGGGGTAATGTGAGAGTGAGAGGGGGTAATGTGAGAGTGAGAGGGGGTAATGTGAGAGTGAGAGGGGGTAATGTGAGAGTGAGGGGGTTAATGTGAGAGTGAGGGGGTTAATGTGAGAGTGAGGGGGTTAATGTGAGAGTGAGGGGTTAATGTGAGAGTGAGGGGGGTGAGGGGGTTAATGTGAGAGTGAGAGGGGGTAATGTGAGAGTGAGAGGGGGTAATGTGAGAGTGAGAGGGGGTAATGTGAGAGTGAGAGGGGGTAATGTGAGAGTGAGAGGGGGTAATGTGAGAGTGAGAGGGGGGTAATGTGAGAGTGAGAGGGGGGTAATGTGAGAGTGAGAGGGGGTAATGTGAGAGTGAGGTAATGTGAGAGTGAGGTAATGTGAGAGTGAGGTAATGTGAGAGTGAGAGGGGGGTAATGTGAGAGTGAGGTAATGTGAGAGTGAGAGGGGGGTAATGTGAGAGTGAGGTAATGTGAGAGTGAGAGGGGGGTAATGTGAGAGTGAGAGGGGGGTAATGTGAGAGTGAGAGGGGGGTAATGTGAGAGTGAGAGGGGGTAATGTGAGAGTGAGAGGGGGTAATGTGAGAGTGAGAGGGGGTTAATGTGAGAGTGAGGGGGTTAATGTGAGAGTGAGGGGTTAATGTGAGAGTGAGGGGGTTAATGTGAGAGGGGGTATGATGGTGAGAGGGAGTGGACGGTGATGGTGAAAGGGAGCGGGGGGTTGATGGTAATGTGAGAGGGAGCAGGGGGTGATAGTAATGTGAGAGTGAGGGGGTTAATGTGAGAGTGAGGGGGTTAATGTGAGAGTGAGGGGGTTAATGTGAGAGTGAGGGGTTAATGTGAGAGTGAGGGGGTTAATGTGAGAGTGAGGGGGTTAATGTGAGAGTGAGAGGGGGTAATGTGAGAGTGAGAGGGGGTAATGTGAGAGTGAGAGGGGGTAATGTGAGAGTGAGAGGGGGGTAATGTGAGAGTGAGAGGGGGGTAATGTGAGAGTGAGGTAATGTGAGAGTGAGGTAATGTGAGAGTGAGAGGGGGGTAATGTGAGAGTGAGGTAATGTGAGAGTGAGAGGGGGGTAATGTGAGAGTGAGAGGGGGGTAATGTGAGAGTGAGAGGGGGTAATGTGAGAGTGAGAGGGGGTAATGTGAGAGTGAGAGGGGGTAATGTGAGAGTGGGGGGGTAATGTGAGAGTGGGGGGGTAATGTGAGAGTGGGGGGGTAATGTGAGAGTGGGGGGGTAATGTGAGAGTGGGGGGGCTAATGTGAGAGTGAGAGGGGGTAATGTGAGAGTGAGAAGGGGGTGATGTGAGAAGGAGGGGGTGATGGTGAGTGGGGGGAAGCTGAGGGTGGTGACGGAGGGTTATGCTGAGGGTGGTGATGCTGAGGGTGGTGGGGGGTAATGCTGAGGGTGGTGGGGGGTGATGCTGAGGGTGGTGGGGGGTGACGCTGAGGGGGGTGACAGGGGTGATGCTGAAGGTGGTGGGGGGAGTGATGCTGAGGGGTGGTGAAGCTGAGGGTGGGGTGAGGCTGAGGGTGGTGGGGGGTTATGGGGGATGGTGAGGCTGAGGGTGGTGGGGGGTGAGGCTGAGGGTGGGCAGGGGTGAGGCTGAGGGTGGGCAGGGGTGAAGCTGAGGGTGGGCAGGGGTGAAGCTGAGGGTGGGCAGGGGTGAAGCTGAGGGTGGTGGGGGGTGAAGCTGAGGGTGGTGGGGGGCGAAGCTGAGGGTGGTGGGGGGTGATGGTGACGGTGGTGGTGGGTGTGGCTGAGGGAGGTGGGGGTGAGGCTGAGGGTGGTGGGGGTGAGGCTGAGGGTGGTGGGGGTGATGGTGGGGAGGGGTGATGGTGGTGGGGGGTGATGGTGGTGGGGGTTAAGCTGAGGGTGGTGGGGGGTGAGGCTGAGGGTGGTGATGGTGGGTGATGGTGGTGGGGAATGAGGCTGAGGTTGGTGGGGGGTGATGGTGACGGTGGTGGGGGGGGTGAAGCTGATGGTGGTGGTGGGTGTAGCTGAGGGTGGTGGGGGTGAGGCTGAGGGTGGTGGGGGTGATGGTGGGGAGGGGTGATGGTGAGGGTGGTGGGGGGTGAGGCTGAGGGTGGTGATGGTGGGTGATGGTGGTGGGGAATGAGGCTGAGGTTGGTGGGGGGTGATGGTGACGGTGGTGGGGGGGTGAAGCTGATGGTGGTGGTGGGTGTAGCTGAGGGTGGTGGGGGTGAAGCTGAGGGTGGGGAGGGGTGATGGTGAGGGTGGTGGGGGTGATGGTGGTGAGGGTGGTGGGGGTGATGGTGGTGGGTGGTGAGGCTGAGGGTGGTGGGGGGTGAGGCTGAGGGTGGGGAGATGGTGGTGGGGGTGAGGCTGAGGGTGGGGTGATGGTGGTGGGGTGAGGCTGAGGGTGGTGGGGTGAGGCTGAGGGTGGTGGGGGTGATGGTGGTGGGGGTTAAGCTGAGGGTTAAGCTGAGGGTGGTGGGGGGTGAGGCTGAGGGTGGTGATGGTGGGTGATGGTGGTGGGGAATGAGGCTGAGGTTGGTGGGGGGTGATGGTGACGGTGGTGGGGGGGTGAAGCTGATGGTGGTGGTGGGTGTAGCTGAGGGTGGTGGGGGTGAGGCTGAGGGTGGTGGGGGGTGAGGCGTGAGGCTGAGGTGATGGTGGTGGGGTGAGGCTGAGGGTGGTGGGGGTGATGGTGGTGGGGGTGAAGCGGAGGGTGGTGCGGGGTGATGGTGGTGGTGGGGGGTGAGGCTGAGGGTGGTGGGGGGTGAGGCTGAGGGTGGTGGGGGTGATGGTGGTGGGTGGTGAAACTGAGGGTGGTGGGGGGTGATGGTGGTGGGGGGTGAGGCTGAGGGTGGTGGGGGGTGATGGTGAGGGTGGGGGGTGAAGCTGAGGGGGGTGGGGGGTGAGGGGTGAGGCTGAGGGTGGTGGGGTTGATGGTGGTGGGGGGTGAAGCTGAGGGTGGTGGGGGTGATGGTGGTGGGGGTGAGGCTGAGGGTGGTGGGGAGTGATGGTGGTGGGGGTGAGGCTGAGGGTGGTGGGGGGTGATGGTGGTGGGGGTGAGGCTGAGGGTGGTGGGGGTGATGGTGGTGGGGGTGAGGCTGAGGGTGGTGGGGGTGATGGTGGTGGGAGTTGAAGCTGAGGGTGGTGGGGGTGATGGGGGGTGAAGCTGAGGGTGGTGGGGGGTGATGGTGATGGGGGTGAGGCTGAGGGTGGTGGGGGGTGATGGTGAGGGTGGGGGGTGAGGCTGAGGGTGGTGGGGGGTGATGGTGAGGGTGGGGGGTGAGGCTGAGGGTGGTGGGGTTGATGGTGGTGGGGGGTGAAGCTGAGGGTGGTGGGGGTGATGGTGGTGGGGGTGAGGCTGAAGGTGGTGGGGGTGATGGTGGTGGGGGTGAGGCTGAGGGTGGTGGGGGTGATGGTGGTGGGGGTGAGGCTGAGGGTGGTGGGGGTGATGGTGGTGGGGGTGAGGCTGAGGGTGGTGGGGGTGATGGTGGTGGGAGTTGAAGCTGAGGGTGGTGGGGGTGATGGGGGGTGAAGCTGAGGGTGGTGGGGGGTGATGGTGGTGGGGGGTGAGGCTGAGGGTGGTGGGGGGTGATGGTGAGGGTGGGGGGTGAGGCTGAGGGTGGTGGGGTTGATGGTGGTGGGGGGTGACGCTGAGGGTGGTGGGGGGTGATGGTGGTGGGGGGTGAGGCTGAGGGTGGTGGGGGTGATGGTGGTGGGGGTGAGGCTGAGGGTGGTGGGGGGTGATGGTGGTGGGGGGTGAAGCTAAGGGTGGTGGGGGTGAGGCTAAGGGTGGTGGGGGTGAGGCTAAGGGTGGTGGTGGGTGGTGATGGTGGTCGGGGGTGAGCCTGAGTTTGGTGGGGGGTGATGGGGAGGGAGACCCTACCTTTCCCTGGTGGTCCAGTGGGCTCCCTGGTGGTCCGGTGGCCCCTGCTCCCGGTCTGCAGCTCCACAGAGCTGCAGACCGTGTAATCTCGCGAGATTCAGAGCGTTGCCGTGGTAACCCGCGGCAACGCTCTGATTGGCCAATTCTCGCGAGTCACATGGTCTGCAGCTCTGCACACTGCGGAGCTGCAGACCAGTGTCTGCGGTGGCCGGCCTGGCAGCAAGGAGGGGCCTTGCACCTGGCGGCATACCGGGCAAGCCGCCGGGCCCCCTCCTGGTGTCAGGTCCTCGGTCACTGACCGAGGACCTGACACACTCTGCCAACAGGCGATTTAGGCGGCCGCGAGGCCCCAGCCAGCGCGAGGCCTTAGGCGGCCGCCTAAACCGCCTAATTAGAGAGCCGCCTCTGTATAGCTTGGAGGATGGTGGGGGGTGAAGCTGAGGGTGGTGGGGGGTGATGGTGACGGTGGTGGTGGGTGTGGCTGAGGGTGGTGGGGGTGAGGCTGAGGGTGGTGGGGGTGAGGCTGAGGGTGGTGGGGGTGATGGTGGGGAGGGGTAATTATGGTGAAAAATGTTATAAAAAAAAGAAAATTATATTTAGATGAGGAAAATGTGAAATATAAAGTAGGTATTTAAACATAATGGGAAAAGGAAACAAACTGAGCAAACTAAAAAGCATATGGTGTTTATGCCCATTATATATTTATGACAAGTCATTTCCTGCATTAGTAAACATTTAAATGTATATTGAGCTAGCCCCTGACCTACTCTAGCACATATGGACAAGATTTAATATTATAATATGTTTCAAAAAGCTTTTCAAATGATTTAATATTTTAAAAATATGTAGGGTTTTTTTCTATGAAACTTAAATACTTCGATAAGTACGACTTGAAAATGTGTAAAAAAAATATTAAATCCAGGCCATTGTTTGAGAACCACTGAGATACAACAATACATCTAGTGGAAAAGAAAAAATATGGATTTATAGAGTTAATAAAGAAACAAAAAAAGGGTAAATATACCAAAATAAAGATATATGAGGCATGTCAATAATTGTTAGAACGCACATTTTTAGGTTTTGATAGCACCTTTTAGTTATGGATTTCACACTTTTTTTGCTCAAATTTTGTGGTTCGTATAATTTTTTCTGATTAATGTGTACAAGTTCAACAAATAGTGGCATGTTATTAATAGTTCATCATTCTAAAAGAAACTTAGTCCAAGTATGCTTGGGCTGCAGTCAGTGGCGGATCCAGAAGCTAATCTCGGGAGGGGCACTGGCAGATCATTTTAAGAAACAATCCAGGCACAATAACCACTACAGCTCTCTGTAGTGGTTTTGGTGCCAGGATTTGCTGTGGTGCCCTCCCAGAGTAAGTAGTCAAACCGTTTAAAAAAAACCGTTTGATAACTTACCCAGGGTCTGCTGGGATAGTGGCTGTAGTGTGTGTGTGTGTGTGTGTGTGAGTGGTGCAGTGTATGTGAGGGTCGCAGTATGTGTATGGAGGGGTAGTGCGTGTGTGAGAGGGGTGCAGTGTATGTATGGGGTAGCAATTTGTATATTGGGAGCAGTGTGTGTGTGTGGGTGGTGCTGTGTGTGTGTGTATGTATGGGGGGCTGTGTTTGTATTGGGGCAGTGTGTATAAGGGGGCAGTGTTTTCTAGTTTACCTAGAAAACACTGCCCCTGTGTATTGGGGCAGTGTGTGTAAGGGGAGGCAGTGTGTGTAAGGGGAGGGCTGTGTGTGTAAGGGGAGGCAGTGTGTGTAAGGGGAGGGCTGTGTGTGTAAGGGGGGCTGTGTGTGTAAGGGGGGCTGTGTGTGTAAGGGGGGCTGTGTGTGTAAGGGGGGCTGTGTGTGTAAGGGGGGCTGTGTGTGTAAGGAGGGCTGTGTATGTAAGGAGGGCTGTGTATGTAAGAGGGGGCTGTGTATGTAAGGGGGGGCTGTGTATGGAAGGGGGGGCTGTGTATGTAAGGGGGGGCTGTGTATGTAAGGGGGGGCTGTGTATGTAAGGGGGGACTGTGTGTGTAAGGGGGGGCTGTGTATGTAAGGGGGGGCTGTGTATGTGAGGGGGGGCTGTGTATGTAAGGGGGGACTGTGTATGTAAGGGGGCTGTGTATGTGAGGGGGGGCTGTGTATGTAAGGGGGGCTGTGTGTGTAAGGGGGGGCTGTGTGTGTAAGGGGGGGCTGTGTATGTAAGGGGGCTGTGTATGTAAGGGGGGACTGTGTATGTAAGGGGGGACTGTGTATGTAAGGGGGGACTGTGTATGTAAGGGGGGGCTGTGTGTAATGGGGGGCTGTGTGTGTAGGGGGGCTGTGTGTGTAAGGGGGGCTGTGTGTGTAAGGAGGGCTGTGTATGTAAGGAGGGCTGTGTATGTAAGGGGGGGCTGTGTATGTAAGGGGGGCTGTGTGTGTAAGGGGGGGCTGTGTATGTAAGGGGGGGCTGTGTATGTAAGGGGGGACTGTGTATGTAAGGGGGGCTGTGTATGTGAGGGGGGCTGTGTATGTAAGGGGGGACTGTGTATGTGAGGGGGGCTGTGTATGTAAGGGGGGCTGTGTGTGTAAGGGGGGGCTGTGTATGTAAGGGGGGGCTGTGCATGTAAGGGGGGACTGTGTATGTAAGGGGGGGGCTGTGCGTGTAAGGGGGGGGCTGTGTGTAATGGGGGGCTGTGTGTGTAAGGAGGGCTGTGTGTGTAAGGAGGGCTGTGTATGTAAGGGGGGGGGCTGTGTATGTAAGGGGGGGCTGTGTGTGTAAGGGGGGGCTGTGTATGTAAGGGGGGACTGTGTATGTAAGGGGGGACTGTGTATGTGAGGGGGGGCTGTGTATGTGAGGGGGGGCTGTGTATGTAAGGGGGCTGTGTATGTAAGGGGGGCTGTGTGTGTAAGGGGGGCTGTGTGTGTAAGGGGCGGCTGTGTGTGTAAGGGGGGGCTGTGTGTGTATGGGGGGGCTGTGTGTGTATGGGGGGGCTGTGTGTGTAAGGGGGACTGTGTATGTGAGGGGGGCTGTGTATGTGAGGGGGGCTGTGTATGTGAGGGGGGCTGTGTATGTAAGGGGGGACTGTGTGTGTAAGGGGGGGGCTGTGTATGTAAGGGGGGGCTGTGTATGTGAGGGGGGGCTGTGTATGTAAGGGGGGACTGTGTATGTAAGGGGGGACTGTGTGTGTAAGGGGGGCTGTGTGTGTAAGGGGGGCTGTGTGTGTAAGGGGGGGCTGTGTGTGTATGGGGGGGCTGTGTGTGTATGGGGGGGCTGTGTGTGTAAGGGGGACTGTGTATGTGAGAGGGGCTGTGTATGTGAGGGGGGCTGTGTATGTGAGGGGGGGCTGTGTATGTAAGGGGGGACTGTGTGTGTAAGGGGGGGGCTGTGTATGTAAGGGGGGGCTGTGTATGTGAGGGGGGGCTGTGTATGTAAGGGGGGACTGTGTATGTAAGGGGGGACTGTGTGTGTAAGGGGGGCTGTGTATGTAAGGGGGGGCTGTGTATGTGAGGCGGGCTGTGTATGTAAGGGGGGGACTGTGTGTGTAAGGGGGGCTGTGTATGTAAGGGGGGGCTGTGTATGTAAGGGGGGACTGTGTATGTAAGGGGGGACTGTGTATGTGAGGGGGGGCTGTGTATGTAAGGGGGGCTGTGTATGTGAGGGGGGGCTGTGTATGTAAGGGGGGGCTGTGTATGTAAGGGGGGGCTGTGTATGTAAGGGGGTGGCTGTGTATGTGGGGGGGCTGTGTATGTGGGGGGGCTGTGTATGTAAGGGGGTGGCTGTGTATGTGGGGGGGCTGTGTATGTAAGGGGGGGCTGTGTATGTGAGGGGGGGCTGTGTATGTGAGGGGGGGCTGTGTATGTGAGGGGGGCTGTGTATGTGAGGGGGGGCTGTGTATGTGAGGGGGGGCTGTGTATGTGAGGGGGGGCTGTGTATGTGAGGGGGGGCTGTGTGTGTAAGGGGGGCTGTGTGTGTAAGGGGGGCTGTGTGTGTAAGGGGGGCTGTGTGTGTATGGGGGGGCTGTGTGTGTATGGGGGGGCTGTGTGTGTAAGGGGGACTGTGTATGTGAGAGGGGCTGTGTATGTGAGGGGGGCTGTGTATGTGAGGGGGGGCTGTGTATGTAAGGGGGGACTGTGTGTGTAAGGGGGGGGCTGTGTATGTAAGGGGGGGCTGTGTATGTGAGGGGGGGCTGTGTATGTAAGGGGGGACTGTGTATGTAAGGGGGGACTGTGTGTGTAAGGGGGGCTGTGTATGTAAGGGGGGGCTGTGTATGTGAGGGGGGCTGTGTATGTAAGGGGGGGACTGTGTGTGTAAGGGGGCTGTGTATGTAAGGGGGGGCTGTGTATGTAAGGGGGGACTGTGTATGTAAGGGGGGACTGTGTATGTGAGGGGGGGCTGTGTATGTAAGGGGGGCTGTGTATGTGAGGGGGGGCTGTGTATGTAAGGGGGGGCTGTGTATGTAAGGGGGGGCTGTGTATGTAAGGGGGTGGCTGTGTATGTGGGGGGGCTGTGTATGTGGGGGGGCTGTGTATGTAAGGGGGTGGCTGTGTATGTGGGGGGGGCTGTGTATGTAAGGGGGGGCTGTGTATGTGAGGGGGGGCTGTGTATGTGAGGGGGGGCTGTGTATGTGAGGGGGGCTGTGTATGTGAGGGGGGGCTGTGTATGTGAGGGGGGGCTGTGTATGTGAGGGGGGGCTGTGTATGTGAGGGGGGGCTGTGTATGTGAGGGGGGCTGTGTATGTGAGGGGGGACTGTGTATGTGAGGGGGGGCTGTGTATGTGAGGGGGGGCTGTGTATGTGAGGGGGGGCTGTGTATGTGAGGGGGGGCTGTGTATGTGAGGGGGGCTGTGTATGTGAGGGGGGGCTGTGTATGTGAGGGGGGCTGTGTATATGAGGGGGGGCTGTGTATGTGAGGGGGGGCTGTGTATGTGAGGGGGGGCTGTGTATGTGAGGGGGGGCTGTGTATGTAAGGGGGGCTGTGTATGTGAGGGGGGGCTGTGTATGTGAGGGGGGGCTGTGTATGTAAGTGGGGCTGTGTATGTGAGGGGGGGCTGTGTATGTGAGGGGGGGCTGTGTATGTGAGGGGGGGCTGTGTATGTGAGGGGGGGCTGTGTATGTAAGGGGGGCTGTGTGTGGTGCAGTGTGTGAGGTGATAGGGGGCAGATTAAAGATATTTTTTTTTATTATTAAATAATAACTAACTAATTATAGCTAATGTCCCCCCCTTCCTTCTTACCTGTGCTGAGGGAGGGGGAGACATTGCTTTCTTTCCAGTCCCTGGTGGTTCTAGTGGAGAGAGTGAACTCTAACCTGCAGCTCAGGTTAGAGTTCACTCTCGCGAGAACGGAGCGTTGCCATGGTAACGCTCCGTGCTCGCGAGAGGAGAACCCGGCGGAGCTGCAGAGAAGAGCTCCCCCAGGTTCTCTCTCTCACTCCCTCCCCTGCCGGCCGCCCAGCAATGTGCCTGTGGGCCGGGGAGGAAGATCACTGATCTCCCCTCTGGTCCGTGATGGCAATCAGCAGGGCTGATGCTTGGATAGCACCAGCCTTGCATGGGCCGGCAGGGGAGAGCCTCGGGCAGCAATATTTTCTCGGGGGGGGCAATTGCCCCGTTGCCCCCCCCTGGATCCGCCAATGGCTGCAGTATGTTCCTAACAATTTATAATTATTTTAAAAGGAAATATATTCCTTGTTACCTTCCTTGTCTGTTAATCTGGTGAATAGTTTAACATAATTCTATAGACTATCAATCATTCCTGCTCTATCACTGGTTTGTGGCATGTTTCATTTTAATGCATACTATGACAATAAATCACACTGGAATATGATATTAATACGGTTATACATCATAAGTGATTGATTACACTAAAGCTATTTAGTAAGTTAAGTTCTCACTCCAAGGAATCTCATGTAATGTTAGACACAGTTATATATTTAGAAATGCACATTGGTTTATTTCTGCCAATGTCTTAACCATTTGCATATATAAATTTAATATATACAGTGCTTATATATACTGAGGAAGATATTTTGTGGAAAACAGTGTACGCTGAGGGGCGGGGCCTAACCAGGATGGAGGCAAGACACATCTCGGAGGAGCTCCTCCGCCAACACGCTAAATGTGGCACTTTACAGCCTACTAATGCTCGATCTGAGTTAGCCTACACAACATCCAAGCTACCTGAGTTACCTCTAATGCCGAAAGAGGTTGGTGACTTGAGGTAAATGTTTTAACACCTCTGTGGAAAAAAGCGGCCTGGTGAATGCCAGGCAGTGGATGCGGCTAATCCCCTGCTTTGAGGATACCCAACTGCCGAGCTGGATATGTGCCCCTTGGATCAGCAGGGGTGATTCCGGTCTCCCCCCAGGAGGCTGCCCAACTCTGGTTAAGGCCCTGGCTACGAGCACACCCTGCGGTAACCAAACCAAGATGGCGGATGCCACATGGCTCCCAGTTCAGAGAAACTGCTATGTGTCACTGAGGGTTAATCCAGCCTCTAGTGGCTGTCTCACTGACAGCCGCTAGAGGCACTTCCGCGATTCTCACTGTGAAAATCACAGTGAGAAGACGCTGGACATCCATAAGAAAGCATTGAGTAATGCTTTCCTATGGGCGGTTTGAATGTGCCCATATATTTAAACAGAAATAAAGTACAGCATGAATATAAGACTAAATCATATTTAACTATATCAACTGTAAGATTTGTTAATGCCAAGAGAGTTCTTTTAAGCTAAAAATCAGATGCCTAGTATAATGTAATAAACAGGGCCGGACTGGGAAAAAAATTAGGCCTGGGCATTTTTCAATCAGAGCGGCCCCCTAAGAAGGGGGCGGGGCCAGAGAGGGTGTGTTTTGTCATCACTAATGACAAGCACGCCCCCTCTCAAAGTGAGCAAGTTGGTTCAATGCGCAGAGCCCCGCTGAAGAGCTCTGGCATTAGAAAAAGGCTTGCGCTGTGTTTGCTTTTAAATTGTCTCTGGTGTCTCCACAAGTGGGATACCAGAGGACAATTGGGCCAGGAAAGTGTATGGTGCATGTGTTTGGAGCCTGCTTGTGAAATTGCGTGTGTGTAGAGTGTGGTGTGGTATTGTGTAAATAGGTCAATTTCATTTGTGTTTGTGGTTTAATATGTGTGGCTAGGGGCTGTAGATAGTGTGTGTATAGGGGGCATAGTGTTATAGGGGATGTAGCGAGTGTGTGCATACAGGCTGTAGTGTGTGTGTGTATAGGTGACGTAGTGTGTGTAGGGGTTGTAGAGAGGGTGTGTAGGAGATCTAGTGTGTAAAGGACCCAGAGTGTGTATAGGAGATTGTGTGTGTGTGTGTGTATATATATAGAGGATTAAGAGTGCATATAGGGTAAGGGATCTAGCGTGTATCTGGAGCGTAATGTGTGTGGTGGTGCAGTGTGAGGGGTGCTGTAGTGTGTGTGTATATATATATATATAATTTAAATATAAAAAGCGCTAATTGAGTGGCTCTATAGGCAAAAACGGGGTATAAGGGAAAATTACTCTCAAGTAACAGTCCTAAATATACCTCGTGCAAATGTATACTCCCAATATACAATTATATAAATGCAGCTGCACACCTGTGAGTACCCAAACCCACACCAATAAACAAACAAAAATACTTATGAAGGTGGAGCGCAACGTTAAATCCACATCCCCTTAGGGTCCTTTAAGTGGTCTCAGCTCAGATGAGTATATGGAAAAAAAATATAAAGTGCATATAATAGTGAAGCACAGTTTCAATCAGTTACACAAATTTATTTATAATACTCTAGACATCCAACACTCCTAACTCTGTAGAAATAGATAAAAATCTAATTCAGATAAAGTGCATAAATCAGACAATACATACATGCATATAAAATAATAAACAATTTAAATGATAAGCCTCTTACGAGATAAAAGAAAGTGAGTGTCTGCAGACTCAGCTGCTACTCACAAACGCTTGTGCATTAGCCTGTGCCCAGGTATGTTGTTAAATCAGCTGCCGGTCTCTCCTCTGTCCTCCACGGATATTGTCGGGGAAGACGGACCTCTGAAAAAGTCTGGGCAACAGATGGGGTTCTTCGAGCTTCCCGGGTGCTCCGCCCCCTTTGCGTCAATACGTTGGTACGTAACGAACGTGCGTGGCGTGCGTCACTGCGTCGTCTACGCGTTTCGCCGAAGCTTCCTCAGGACGTAAGGCAGTGATGCCGTCTTGTTTGAATAGTCCAGTATTTAAAGCAGTCCGCTCATATCTTATTGGACCACTTGTAGTGATCTCTATTAAGCAGGTGTGCAACAAGTGTGCTGTCCTTATTTAACCCTATGGTTGCCTGCACTTAAAACGCTGTCTATTGTGCATACTACACAGATATTGAAATACAATTAAAACATATTTAAAACAAACAGTACAGTACTCTTAGTGTAGCAATTTGATCTCTAATGTGCAAAAGGAGAAAATAAATAAGAAGAGATAATATGGATTAGACAATTTCATATTAATATTTCAGATGTTATTACACCAGACTTTAACTTTATGTGCATAAGGTGTTCCTTGCCCCACTAACGTGCACACATTTAAAGTGACCATTCCCCATTTTCTTAAAGGGCTACATTCTAAATCCTCTAAGAATTAATAATAAAAATACTTAAAAATTATAAAAAGTGGTTATAAAAAGTGGCACAACTCAAAATCATTATTTAGGCCAAATGGAATGAGGGTGTTGAGTTCGAAAATCCATCTCATTTCCAATTGGCCCAACTTCCTAATGCGATCTTCACCTCTCCAGTTAAAAAGTGCTTTTTGGATTCCAACAAATGACAGGCCAGACGGATCACTATTATGATGTTCTTTAAAATGTAGAGACACCTGGTGTAATGCAAAACCCTTCCGTATGTTGTAAATATGTTCTCCTACTCTTGTGTGCAATTGGCGTGTCGTTCGTCCTATGTATCTTAATCCACAGGGACAAACGAGCATGTAAATCACATTGCTCGTGTGGCAGGTTATACAGTCCTTTATCTTATAGGTTCTAGTAGGAGAAGTAAAGTGGTCCTTAAAGGTTCTATGGGAACTTGTAGCTCTACAAGCATTACATGTCCCACAGTTGTAGAAACCCTTCTTTAGTCCTGCAAATTTTTCTAGTGACCCTGAGATTTTATTGGTGCCTTTATCATGCTTGAACGTCAGAATGTTCTTAACGTTTGGAACTCCTCTATGCACGATTTTTGGTTGAGCTGGTAAAAGACTATGCAGTATCGGGTCTTTCAACAAAAGGTGCCAGTTATTTTTAATAATGTTTCTCAGCCTGTCATTGTGTCTCCCTGCAAATTGACATATAAAAGGAACATCTTCCTTTGTTTCTTTATTGTTTTTAACGTTTTTAACTCTGTTATAGTCTAAAAGAGACTTCCTATCTATCTGTTTAACCTCTTCTAGTGTCCTATTCAGATCTCTTTCCTCGTACCCTCTGGCTCTAAAGTCCTCTATTATCTTCTGACCCTGATCCAAAAAAGTCCCACTGTCCGTACAATTTCTTCTGATACGGATCAGTTGACTTTTAGGTACATTTTTAAGCCAGGGGCTATAGTGACAGCTAGACAGCTCTATATAGCTGTTTACATCGACAGCCTTAAAAAACGTACTAGTTTTGATCTTTTCGTCTTCCATAAAAATCGAGAGGTCAAGGAAGTCTACTTTCGATTTGCTATAGTTGAAGACCAGGGATACTCCCCAGTCATTTGCGTTGATCTCTTCAATAAATAATTCTAAAAGTTCTATGTCTCCCTTCCATATAAAAAACAGGTCGTCTATATAGCGTTTGTAGAGCACCAGGTTCTCCCCCCAGCCTCCGCTCATGTCCACAAATTCGTTTTCCCATGCTGCCATGAACAGATTAGCATAGCTGGGGGCGAACCTGGTGCCCATAGCCGTACCACACAGCTGTAGATAAAAATTGTCCATATACCAAAAATAATTATTGTGCAAAATTAGCTCAATCGCCTCCAAGACAAAAACTGTCTGCTCTTTTGGGTATTCGGAATGATATTGCATAAAAAATTCCACTGCTTTCAAGCCCAAATCATGTCTAATAATGGTATACAGGGAGGATATATATATATATATTTGGACGTATTGTATGTGTGAGGGGCGCAGTGTGTGTGTATTTAAGAGGGGTGCTGTGTGTGAGGGTGTTTTTATCTGCCGTCACATTCTAGGTTTCTAATTTTCTTTGTCTGTTAACTCACTGAGGGTTATTTTATATATGTGTATGTGTGTGAGCGAGGGTGCGGTCTGTCTGAGGGTGCGGTCTGTCTGAGGGTGCGGTCTGTGAGTGAGGGTGCTGTGTGTGTCTGAAGGTGATGTGTGTGTCTGAAGGTGATGTGTGCTGTGTGTCTGAGGGTGCTGTGTGTCTGGGTGTGCTGTGTGTCTGGGTGCGCTGTGTGTCTGGGTGCGCTGTGTGTGTCTGGGGTGCTGTGTGTGTCTGGGGGTGCTGTGTGTGTCTGGGGGTGCTGTGTGTGTCTGGGGGTGCTGTGTGTGTCTGGGGGTGCTGTGTGTGTCTGGGTGCTGTGTGTGTCTGGGTGCTGTGTGTGTCTGGGTGCTGTGTGTGTCTGGGGGTGCTGTGTGTGTCAGGGTGCTGTGTGTGTCAGGGTGCTGTGTGTGTCTGGGGGTGCTGTGTGTGTCTGGGGGTGCTGTGTGTGTCTGGGGGTGCTGTGTGTGTCGGGGGTGCTGTGTGTGTCTGGGGGTGCTGTGTGTGTTTAGGTGCTGTGTGTCTGGGGGTGCTGTGTGTGTCTGGGTGCTGTGTGTGTCTGGGGGTGCTGTGTGTGTCTGGGTGCTGTGTGTGTCTGGGGGTGCTGTGTGTGTCAGGGTGCTGTGTGTGTCAGGGTGCTGTGTGTGTCTGGTGGTACTGTGTGTGTCTGGGTGCTGTGTGTGTCTGGGTGCTGTGTGTGTTTAGGTGCTGTGTGTGTCTGGGGGTGCTGTGTGTGTCTGGGGGTGCTGTGTGTGTTTAGGTGCTGTGTGTGTCTGGGGGGGCTGTGTGTGTCTGGGGGTGATGTGTGTGTGTGTGAGGGGGCTGTTAGTGTGATTTTTTTTTAAATGTAAATATTTTTTTTATTAATAATAATAATAAAAAAAAAGTTATATCCCCCCTCCCTTCTTACCTTTAGCATGGGAGGGGGGGAGCCGTTCTGCTTGCGATGAGCCGTTCTGCCTGGGGGGGACCATGCTTCCTTCCCTGGTGGTCCAGTGGTGAGAGTGAACTCTAACCTGCCGGCTAGAGTTCACTCTCGCGAGATCTGAGCGTTGCCGTGGTAACCGCGGCAACGCTCAGATCTCGCGAGAGGACTCGGCGGAGCTGCTGGATAGAGCTCCGCCGGTCCTCTCTGCTGCCTCCCTCACACCCCACAGCCGGCGGCCGCCTGTCAGTGTCTCTGGGCCGGTGAGGGAGATCTTTGATCTCCCCACCGGCCCATGGAGACACACAGCAGGGCCGGCGCTCGGATAGCGCTGGCCCTGCAGGGGCTGGCAGGGGAGATCCTGTGATCTCCCCTGCCGGCCTCGGCCCCACGGCCATCGCGGCCCACCGGGCATTTGCCCGGTGTGCCCGATGGCCAGTCCGGGCCTGGTAATAAATGCATTTCAAGCAACCTAAATCACTATGGCTGAAGAATACACACATCATGTGTCAGTGATTGCCCTCTTTTCCAATTGCAGAAACAAAGTCAGATAAGGTAATTAGATGTTAGGATTCAGTAGACTTTATTAATGTCTCAAGTGGCATAGAGAGCAAGAGAACAAAAGATCAAAAGTTTTTTTGGCTGAAAGTCAGATTGGAAATGTTTCAAAAAAATATTGGTTCATCTAATAAGTTCTTGTATAAGGTAACAGACATGTGCTTGTAACTTTTAAAAGTACCATAAAGAATAACAGGTTTCTTTATTGATACACATAAAAGTACTGTCATTTTTTGTTAAGCATTTACAAAAAAGTATAGAATTTAACCCCTTAAGGACCGGCCTGTTTTTGCGATGTTTGTACGTTAAGGACCAGAGCAGTTTTAACACTTTTGTGGTGTTTGTGTTTAGCTGTAATTTCCCGCTCTCTCATTTACGGTTCCCATACAAGTTATATATTGTTTTTTTCAAGACAAGAAGGGCTTTCTTTACGTACCATTATTTGTATTATGTCATATATTGTATTTAAAAAAAATAATTAAAATATGGTAAAAAATTTACTTGAAATTTACTTGAAAAATCTCTTACTTATCTACAAAAGCTAATGAAAAAAACTGCTAAATAGATTCAAAATGTTGTCCCGAGTTTAAAAACACCAGTGTTTACATGCTTTATTGCTTTTTTTTGCAAGTTACAGGCCTATAAATACAAGTAGGAAATTGCTGTTTCAATATATATATATTTTAAATGTATCAATAGTGACATTGTAACACTGTCATAAATCCCCGAAACACACCTAACATGTACATATTTTTTTAAAGTAGACAACCCAGGGTATTCAAAATGGGGTATGTCCAGTCTTTTTTAGTAGCCACCTAGTCACAAACACTGGCCAAAATTAGCATTTATATTTGTTTGTGTGTTAAAAATGCAAAAAAAGCTAACTTTGGCCGTTGTTTGTGACTAAGTGGCTACTAAAAAAGGCTGAACATACCACATTGGGTTGTCTTCTTTTGCAAATGGTATGCCATCATGGGGCTAATTCTCATTCCTTGGCTACCATACGCTCTGAAAGGCAACCTAACCAATCTGACAAATTTCAATAAAAAAAAAAGTAAAATCAAGCCTTATATTTGACCCTGTAACTTTCACAAACACTATAAAACCTCTACATGTGGGGTACTGTTATACTCAGGAGACTTCGCTGAACACAAATATTAGTGTATCAGAACAGTAAAATGTATCACAGCAATAATATCCTCAGTGAAAGTGCTGTTTGTGTGTGAAAAATGCAAAAAACTTTCACTGACAATATCATCGCTGTGATATGTTTTACTGTTTTGAAACACTAATATTTGTGTTCAGCGAAGTCTCCCGAGTAAAACAGTACCCCCATGTACAGGTTTTAGGGTGTCATAGAAAGTTACAGGGTTAAACACAGTGCTAGCAAATTAAATTATCTGGACTTTCGGCCTGGGTTGGCAGGCAGGTCCCTCAAATTGCAATCATTAAAATTACTTAATTAGGTAAAAATATTACATAAATACGCACGTAGAATTTTAAGATATATACATATTTATATATTTGACGTCTACGTGTATATTTATGAAATTATTTATGTAATTATGTATATGGACATATGTATATTTCGTATTATTTTTATTTATACATAGATATATATATCATTACAAAGAAAAGAAAATGTTACTTGCGCTTTTTCCTTAATCCCTATGTATATTTAGACAAATGGAGGTCATTTAGTTGCTCCAATGGCCATTGGAGGGATGCCCGCCTGCCAACGTCAAGGCAGACCCCCCCTAAGCGGGTCCTAACACTGACCCTTCAGCCTGCTTCCTTGAGCCTCTGGCAAAGATATCTCTAATGAGACAGAAAGGGGTATTTTTTATATACACCCCTTTACTTATTAACCCTTAACAGGGAACACATGGGATGGGTAGCAGCATTGTAACCAGGCTGTGTGATACAAAGTAAATACAAATACAAAAAGAGAAGTCCTGCGCTTAAGCAGCAAGGACTACAACACACATCAGCCCCAATATATAGTAAAAACCAAAGAAAAGAAAATGTTACTTGCGCTTTTTCCTTAATCCCTATGTATATTTAGACAAATGGAGGTCATTTAGTTGCTCCAATGGCCATTGGAGGGATGCCCGCCTGCCAACGTCAAGGCAGACCCCCCCTAAGCGGGTCCTAACACTGACCCTTCAGCCTGCTTCCTTGAGCCTCTGGCAAAGATATCTCTAATGAGACAGAAAGGGGTATTTTTTATATACACCCCTTTACTTATTAACCCTTAACAGGGAACACATGGGATGGGTAGCAGCATTGTAACCTGGCTGTGTGATACAAAGTAAATACAAATACAAAAAGAGAAGTCCTGCGCTTAAGCAGCAAGGACTACAACACACATCAGCCCCAATATATAGTAAAAACCAAAGAAAAGAAAATGTTACTTGCGCTTTTTCCTTAATCCCTATGTATATTTAGACAAATGGAGGTCATTTAGTTGCTCCAATGGCCATTGGAGGGATGCCCGCCTGCCAACGTCAAGGCAGACCCCCCCTAAGCGGGTCCTAACACTGACCCTTCAGCCTGCTTCCTTGAGCCTCTGGCAAAGATATCTCTAATGAGACAGAAAGGGGTATTTTTTATATACACCCCTTGACTTATTAACCCTTAACAGGGAACACATGGGATGGGTAGCAGCATTGTAACCAGGCTGTGTGATACAAAGTAAATACAAATACAAAAAGAGAAGTCCTGCGCTTAAGCAGCAAGGACTACAACACACATCAGCCCCAATATATAGTAAAAACCAAAGAAAAGAAAATGTTACTTGCGCTTTTTCCTTAATCCCTATGTATATTTAGACAAATGGAGGTCATTTAGTTGCTCCAATGGCCATTGGAGGGATGCCCGCCTGCCAACGTCAAGGCAGACCCCCCCTAAGCGGGTCCTAACACTGACCCTTCAGCCTGCTTCCTTGAGCCTCTGGCAAAGATATCTCTAATGAGACAGAAAGGGGTATTTTTTATATACACCCCTTTATATATATCATTACATTCTAAGTGTATTTTGATATAAATATATATATATATCAATATCAAAATACTGTTAGAATAAAATTGCATATATATATATATATAATTTTTTTTAATTATTAAAAATTATTTTTATTTTTTGTTATTTATTTTTATTAACATATTATTTGTATTTTATAATAATATATATATATACCATATATATAGTAATTATATATATTGCATATATTCGTGTGTAATTTAAATATAAGTGTATTTTTATATTAATATACGTATATATAAATATAAAAATACAGGGGGGCGGGGCCTAGCCGCAGAGCCGTGCGGTCGCAATCTCCAGAGCTCCTGTAATGGCCCGCATGGAAAACCATTTTACACGACCCAAACGGCGGGCGACCAACCGGCCCAACAGGGCCAGCAATTGAAAGGACACAATAAGCGGAGTACAAAGATACCTATTAAGCAACGGAACAAGCAATATTTGCCCGAAAAGCAACTGAGGCCTACTTGAAGGCTGGAGCGGGAGAGACGGCCGCTCTCCCCCCGCCACGAAAGAGGCTCCTGTTTCTCCCCCCCCCCCCCTGGACTGGTGGGGGTCATCCCGGTCCACCAACACACAGAGAGCATCCACCTCTGGCACACCACCCGACATAAAGCTGTCCAGACGGCCCCGCGAGGCCTAGCTAAGATGGCCGACAGCGGGACCACAGACCTGAAGCAGCAGACCACTGAAGAATGGGCAGCGGCCTTCAAGGCCAAATTCGATGCAGTGTGCCGGAGATTCTGGGAGCGACTGCGGGTAAGAAACTCACACCCAGCACTGATATCAGCCACAACGGCGGCACCACCTCGCAAGCAAGTAAAGCACCCGAGCAAAGCGCCACCACCGCTAGAGCGAGTGCAGGACAGTGTGACTCGGCGGCCAAAGCAACGACAGGGCATTAACCGCACAGAGAGCACTTATCTCCTTGTGCGCCTCACAGCGAAGCCTTCTTCACAAGCCTCAACTCCAGGTACACGCCACTCACCCATGCAGAGAGCCGCAAGAACTCCACGCCGACAGCACCAGACGAACACGCAACAAAAAGTAAAACCTAAGCGACTGATTCATGGGGCCTGTCGACCTACCTCACAAGCAAAGTGTCTGGACAAGACCAAACGGAAGAAGAAGCTCTGCCAGCCGCACGGCAAGAAAGCACCCTCACATGTTTCAGGCCTGGGCCAAACGGCTCGGCATCCAGGACTATGCATAACAAAATGCAATAGATCACAGTTGGCAGTGCCTCAGAGATTAACTATTCTCCTCACCGCAACAACGCCGCAGCAGATCTCCAGGGGAAGCAGTGGACACGGACTTAAGCACCTACCTGCTGTCAGCCTCCCGTCCCTGGGCATCGGCTGAAGATACTATTATATTTTACCAGCCCCCATCCTGGCGGACGGAGCGGGACTTAATCTGTGTTCATGCCAATTTTACTGGATAGACACAAAACGGTATTCCTGTCTGCTCTCTTATTAGACCAGCCTACCACAGCTCACACAATATTGCCCCTAAACAGGCTACAATGCATTTTTTGCTTTTTGTGCTGAGTTGTTTTTGTTTTCCTTTTTCTTTTTGTTTTAATCTCTTCTACTGTGGTATTTACGTGTATGTTTATTGTGGCCCTCGCTGTCCCTGTGTTCGGGATCTGTGGCTGGCATGTCCCGGGTCCTGCACACAGGGAACATGCGGTGTCGACCACCCACATACTTGATGGGCAACAGACTCCCCTGGCACTGGTCTTGAAGAGACTAGCTCTCGCTCAAGCACAATGTTGATATGCCATCTGCCCTTACGATGACCCGTTCTCAAGACCTCTTACACGCTTAATTGGGGGACCCTCTAGGGGACTTACATTGTATTAAGCTAAGCTTTCTTTGTCGACTCGTATTGTTCCATATATATCTATCTCACTGCAGCCTTGTATGAGAGTCATGTCAGAATAAAAATGTAGATTTCCCTCCTATACTCAGATGACAGTATACCACATACCTAGCGTGTACCCTCCATCTTGACAATTTAGATGTCATACACCACTCTTGACAGGTATACTTAGTGCCACAGTATGCATAGCCTCGTTACACCTAGTATGCACGCCTCAGTTTGTTCGGTTTGTTAGCACTGTTATGCTCAGGGATACCCATTGTATTTTAATTTTGAATCTTAAATTTACACACGTAGGATATGCCTCAGTTTACCAAGCTGGTGACACTAGCACCCCACAATAAGTCAGTCAGTTAACCGGAACCTGCACCTCGTTTGCCCTACCTTACAACTGACGTATTGATTTAACTATTGTTGAAACTGCTTTAAAATAAAAATGTGCATTATTCAGATAAGCCATACAATTGTCTGTAAATGTGGAACTAAAAACTGGCAATAGCTGTTGTGGCTTTGCTGGTATCGTTGTATTTTTCATGCACAATAAAATAAAGAATTTAAAAAAAAAATTAAAAAAAAAAAAAAAAAAAAAAAAATACACTTAGTATGACATTATATATATGATACATATACATATATTATATATAGATATAATACATGTATATATATATATATATCATATCATATTTTTTTACACTGATTGCTTTATTTTGTAACTTTATTTTATGATTTTACAGATGCAGGGAGACTGCCTGTCAGCACAGACAGTCCCCCTGCAGGCAGATACACAGACACCTATTGCGGTCATGTGATCAAGTGATCTTGATCTGCCGAGGGGAGACTGCCCGGGCAGACAGGCAGTCCCCCTGGACCGGGAGGAGCGCTGATCGCCGCCATGGGGCCGACGGCGATCAGGTAAGTAGCCCCAGACTGTTATGACTGTTCAGGACCGTCAGCGGTCCAAACGCACGTTTTACCGCTGACGGTCCTGAACCGTCAGCGGTCCTGAAGGGGTTAAGATTGAACCCTGGGATTTAACATCAAAGAAATCTTTGTAGCAGTTAAAGGGTGCCCCCCTCCCCGTTTGTATTAGTCAAACCATTTTATAACACTTACCTGGGGGCCCACCCCTACTGCCAATAGAAATCCTGAAGCTCTGTCTGAGCTAATACAACATTCAGCTTAGGAGCTGCCACTCTGTTATCCGTAATACAGATGGGGAGCAGCACCTGTCAGACTCCAGATAAGAATTCAAACTGTTGTAAAACAGTTACTTTTGTAGTTCACATTTCTTAAAAGCTGAATTCTGACCATGATAGAACAGTGTCAGAACACAGAGTGCATCGCAGTTTGCTTTGTATGGTACAGTATTACTGCATCACCTATGACGACACCTGTACACCGCCGAAAGTGCCTTCAATGGGGATCAGGACTGAACCGTAGAGCAATGGAAGAAGGTTGCCTGGTCTGATGAATCATGCTTTCTTTTAGATCAGATGGATGACCAGGTGTCTGTATGTCATTTAGAGATGGCAGCAGGATGCGCTGTGGGAAGAAGGCAGGCAAGCAGAGGCAGTGTTATGCTCTGGGCAATGTTCTGCTCGGAAACCTTGGGTCCTGGCATTAATGTGGTTGTTACTTAGACACTTACCACCTACCTAGAGATTATTGCAGACCACATACACCCCTTCATGGCAATGGTGTTCCCCGATGGCAGTGGCCTCTTTCAGGCAGGATAATGCATACTGCCACACTGTAAAAACTGCTAATGTTATCCTAGCACAAAAGTGCAAATATATAAAATCTGAATTGAAACATAGAATGTGACGGCAGATAAGAACCATTCGGCCCATCTAGTCTGCCCAATTTTCTAAATACTTTCATTAGTCCCTGCCCTTATCTTATAGTTACAATAGCCTTATGCCTATCCCACGCATGCTTAACCCCTTAAGGACACATGACATGTGTGACATGTCGTGATTCCCTTTTATTCCAGAAGTTTGGTCCTTAAGGGGTTAAACTCCTTTACTGTGTTAATTGGTCATGGTGGTTGGAGTAACCCTCTAAGTATGTAGTCATATATATTGGATGCAAACAATTCCTATTGATTCTAGCTCCGGTTATAGGTCTGGAGGTTCCAGAACTGGAACTAGAGGAAGAGAATAACAATGTACAGTACACCTCTCAGGAGTGAAACACAGTCCTGCTGAATAGCCTGTACACCAGCAGCTGAAGAAATTCCACTTTCCTCACAGCGGTCACCCTCACACTGAGACATCATCAAGACTAAACATGCACAAATGGAAGGCACTTTACAGCATGAAATGAAAAAAATAAAAAAGTGATGGCATTATTAGACATGGTTGTCAGGGATTGTACCGGAGATGGGAGTCTCACCCTTGTTTAATGAATAATCATGTTGAAGTTTTGCAGAAATTTATCTTTTCTGGTAATCTACTGGGGCACTATATTTCCCAGTGATAAAATGTGTAACAGTCCCTTAATGGGAATCTTCTCTTCATAGCTTGGTATAATCAACATTTACACGGTTATTCACTAAAGTGAGAATTGTCACGTTGAATTCACATTGAATTTCAAATTTAAGACCAGGGTAGCTGATCTGGAAGTATAGCTTACTGTGAGAATTATTCCTGTTCAGCTATTTTGACCTTAAATTTAAAATTCACTTACATCCCACTTTGAATTCCAGACATTTCTCACTTCTGTGAATAACCCTGTTAGAATCTTACTGAGCAGAGGCTATTGCTGCCCCATTTTAAAGTGGCTGTTTTACCTGCAAATTGTTATATATCGATGACAAGAACTACGGTACATTGTTGAATAGTCAAATTGAATTGTTGGAAAAACAGCGAACATGTTTCAGAGTTTTGCAACTTATAGTCTTCATTATATCAACAGACTTTATACTTGTAGGGAACTGTTTTAACAAGCCTGTGCTGTGATTGGCTTCAAGTTTTTTTTTTTTTTTGTTAAAAACAAAAGAAGAAAACAAAGTAGTTCAGATTATCTATCACCAAGATTTAGTATTATTGCTTATTTTCTTTTTAATCAGTTGCTGACTTACTCTATAGTCATTGCTGTGCTTCACCTAAGACTGACCATTCATCTGCTGGGTATATAAACTGCCCCTCCCTGAGAACATGATGACGTCTTGGATCCTGGTTTATGTGTTCAGTTCCTGTTTTCAAGTCTCCTGAACTTGTACTCCATATTGACTCCGGTTTCTGACTTTGTTTATCCTGACCTCTGGCATCCCTTGACTTTGGCTACACTTCGTTTATCCTGATCTCTGGCATCCTTTGACTGGCTACTCTTCCTTTATCCAGACATCCTGTGACTTCGGCTACCCCTCGACTATCCTGCTGTTTGTGTCCTTGTTGATACTGCTTTGGAATTACCTCTCCTGCACAACCCCTGTGCAGAGGCGGCTCTCTAATTAGGCGGTTTAGGCGGCCGCCTAAGGCCTCGCGCTGGCTGGGGCCTCGCGGCCGCCTAAACCGCCTGTGGGCAGAGTGTGTCAGGTCCTCCATTGCTCTACGGTTCAGTCACCAGGAGGGGGCCCGGCGGCTTGCCCGGTATGCCGCCGGGTGCGAGGCCCCTCCTGGCTGCTGGCCACCATCGCAGACACTGGTCTGCAGCTCCGCAGTGTGCAGAGCTGCAGACCATGTGACTCGCGAGAATTGGCCAATCAGAGCGTTGCCGCGGGTTACCACGGCAACGCTCTGAAATCTCGCGAGATTACACGGTCTGCAGCTCTGAGGAGCTGCAGACCGTGAGCAGTGGCCACCGGACCACCAGGGAGCCCACTGGACCACCAGGGAAAGGTAGGCTCTCCCTCCCCATCACCCCTCACCACACTCAGGCTCACCCCCAGCTTCACCACCCTCAGCCTCACCCACCATCACCCCCACTACCACCATAACCCCCCACCACCCTCAGCCTCACCCCCACCACCACCATCACCCCCACCACCCTCAGCTTCACCCCCCACCACCATCACCCCCACCACCCTCAGCCTCACCCCCCCACCATCACCCCCCACCACCCTCAGCTTCACCCCCCACCACCATCACCCCCACCACCCTCAGCCTCACCCCCACCACCTTCACCCCCACCACCCTCAGCCTCACCCCCCACCACTACCATCACCCCCACCACCCTCAGCTTCACTCCCCACCACCACCACCACCCCCCACCACCCTCAGCTTCACCCCCCACCACCATCACCCCCACCACCCTCAGCCTCACCCCCACCACCATCACCCCTCCCCACCCTCAGCCTCACCCCCACTACCACCATCACCCACCCTCAGCCTCACCCCCACTACCACCATCACCCCCCACCACCCTCAGCCTCACCCCCACTACCACCATCACCCCCCACCACCCTCAGCCTCACCCCCACTACCACCATCACCCCCCACCACCCTCAGCTTCACCCCCCACCACCATCACCCCCACCACCCTCAGCCTCACCCCCCCACCACCATCACCCCCCACCACCCTCAGCCTCACCACCCCCCACCACCATCACCCCCACCACCCTCAGCCTCACCCTCACCCCCACCACCATCACCCCCACCACCCTCAGCCTCACCCCCCCACCACCATCACCCCCCACCACCCTCAGCCTCACCACCCCCCACCACCATCACCCCCACCACCCTCAGCCTCACCCTCACCCCCACCACCATCACCCCCACCACCCTCAGCCTCACCCCCACCACCACCATCACCCCCACCACCCTCAGCCTCACCCCCCACCACCCTCACCATCACCCCTCCCCACCATCACCCCTCCCCACCCTCACCCCCACAACCCTCAGCTTCACCCCCCACCACCGTCACCATCACCCCCCCACCACCCTCAGCCTCACCCCCACCACCATCACCACCCTCAGCTTCACCCCCCACCACCATCACCCCTCACCACCCTCACCATCACCCCTCCCCACCATCACCCCCCACCACCCTCAGCCTCACCCCCACCACCCTCAGCTACACCCACCACCACAGTCACCATCACCCCCCACCACCCTCAGCTTCACCCCCACCACCATCACCCCTCCCCACCCTCAGCCTCACCCCCACCACCCTCACCATTACCCCTTCACCCTCAGCCTCACCCCCCACCACCCTCAGCCTCACCATCCCCCATAACCTCCCACCACCCTCAGCATCACCCCTCACCACCCTCAGCTTCACCACCCACCACCACCCTCAGCCTCACCCCCCTCAGCATCACCCCCCTCAGCCTCACCCCCCACCACCCTCAGCATCACCCCTCACCACCCTCAGCATCGCCCCTCACCACCCTCAGCATTACCCCCCACCACCCTCAGCATCACCACCCTCAGCATAACCCTCCGTCACCACCCTCAGCCTCCCCCCACTCACCATCACCCCCTCCTTCTCACATCACCCCCCTCTCACTCTCACATTACCCCCTCTCTCTCACATTACTCACTCTCACATTACCCCCCCACTCTCACATTACCCCCCCACTCTCACATTACCCCTCCACTTTCACATTACCCCCCCACTCTCACATTAGCCCCCCACTCTCACATTAGCCCCCCCCCCCCACTCTCACATTAGCCCCCCCCCACTCTCACATTAGCCCCCCACTCTCACATTAGCCCCCCACTCTCACATTAGCCCCCCACTCTCACATTAGCCCCCCACTCTCACATTACCCCCTCTCACTCTCACATTACCCACTCTCACATTACCCCCTCTCACTCTCACATTACCCCCTCTCACTCTCACATTACCCCCGCTCCCTCTCACTCTCACATTACCCCCGCTCCCTCTCACATTACCATCACCCCCGCTCCCTCTCACATTACCATCACCCCCGCTCCCTCTCACATTACCATCACCCCCGCTCCCTCTCACATTACCATCAACCTCCCGCTCCCTCTCACCATCACACCCCCCGCTCCCTCTCACCATCACACCCCCCGCTCCCTCTCACCATCAGCTACCCCATACACATAGGGTCTCAGACAAAAACGCAAACATGCTCACAGAGACATACATTCGCACACACAAGGATACTCTGTCAGACACACTCTCAGGCACATACACAGGTAGACAGTGCATCAATGTGTATATGTGACACTTTTTTGTTAGTGGGGCCTCATGTTTGCGTTTCGCCTAAGGCCTCATAAAGTCTAGAGCCGCCTCTGCCCCTGTGCACAGATTCACAGTGCAGGTGGCTTCTTACCTGTTCACCTTGGACTGTGTCTAACTGTGGACTAAAATTGCAAATTTTAAGCTAAAATAGTCCATTTAGAAAGAAATCGCCCAAGTCATCTATGTTAGTAGCTCAGCTGTTTTGGACTAAAATTCAATTCCCAGTTAATTTCTGACAATGCAGTTTACTAAATAATTACCTTCTAGTGTTTATTAACTCCCACGTTAGCTGGTATGCGTTTGTGTTTCAATATTTACATATTCCGCTGAGTTTAAAGGGATCCCATAGCGCCAGGAAAACAAAACCGTTTTCCTGGCGCTATAGGTCCCTCCAGTGCCCCCCTACTTCGCGCCCCTCCTTAAAACCCTTTCAGTCACTGACCTGAATCCAACTCCGATGTCCCTCGGTGCTGGTCAGGCTCCGCCCACACTCCACCACCGATGTCAGCCGGCTGGGGTGACCTAATGTTTTTCTATGGGAAAAAATCTGACGCTGGAGGTCCTCGTGCACAGCGTGAGGACATCCAATGTCAGATAATGGACCAAAGATCCGTTTCGATTCAGGAAGCCCTCTCTGGAACTGCAATGCTTAATATTGCAGCACTAGGTGCAAATGGGACCTTTCATGCAGACCACTTCAATTAGCTGAAGTAGTCTGGGTGCCTGCAGTGTGCATTTACAAACTTTTATTTTCTACTTAATTTCTTTGCTATTAAAGTTACTTTTATTATCCATTGTAGATTTAGAATTGGTTTGTTTTACTTTAAAAAAAAATCTAATATTTGTTTTACTGGCAATAAAACAGATTATTCAGATTTTAGTTTTAACAGCCTAAAACAACCTCATAGATATTTTAGTTCCATGATAAAACGGTTCTAATTTTCAAGCTTTGTACAATTTTGGAAATTAATCACAGGCTGTCTATTTTAGTTCCCAACAGAGCTTTCAGCAAAATGCTGCATCTTGGGCAACAATCCTATTGGAATTGATTCACTAAACACAAAACTGTAGTGAATGAAAAATCTAATTGTAAAATGTGTCCATGGTGGAGTTTGTGTTTCTTTTTAAAATAAGCACTTTCAAGTCACCACTTTTTGCCTACATTTTAGAATTCAGTTTTAGTGATAAATCCTGGACTGTTCGGGGGTTCTTGAGGACTGGGTTGGGAACCACTGTCCTAGAGAATGAAGAAGAAACATTATCGTACAATGTTATTTTTTTCAACCAATATTTTTATCAAATTTTGACTGGATTTTAACCCCAGCAGAAATCCTAGCAGTTGAGCTTAACCAAATCAATGAGTCAGCTGCTTGACAAAGATCATCTGATAAATGTACCACGGAAGCCCTTTTTAATTACTTACCCTGTTAGTGGTTAAAAATGAAATAAACCTATGGGGTTCAGTATGACCCACATATTAATAAATCCAGGGGGAACCCCCAAATTTTCCCTATGTCCCCCATGCCACAAGTGAGGGCATGTCCCCTAAACCGCAAGCTGCCATTGGCTGCTCGCTGTCATAAAATCACAAATAACATGTAGGGGGACCTGGCACAGGCCTCTCCCCATTGCCCCTTGTGAATTGTGTGGATACGATAGGTGGTCAGATTACTATCTAACCTCTGTGCCACCATATACTGCCCCTTGTGAATTGTATGGATACGATAGGTGGTCAGATTACTATCTAACCTCTGTGCCACCATATACTGGCCATTAATCAGAGCTCTCTGAGAGGAAAGCCTCACTTCCTTTCCTTCCTGACAAAACTCTGATGGGTCAGCTTACAAGCCAACCAATCAGAGTGTAATGACTGAGATTGCACAGTGTGGAAATGCACTAATAAAGCTTTCCCTACCATGCAAGCTCAGTCTGCGTAGAATCCCCAATGGGTTAACATGGATGTCTTTTGTTTGTGATGCAATTTTTTTTGTGTCTGTATGGTATTAATAGTGCATACCATCATCATCGTTTAAGTACAGTACATGGGGTGTTTGAGAGAGACTTAGTCTACCTGGACCCTTTGTGGAGACCAAGTCTGCATTCTAGCTAATATGGTCAGTTTGCCTAGTAGTGATAAGTTGCTGTGACCACTGATGCCTCCCTATGAGGATGCCATGTGATGGGATGGGAATCAGTGATGCTGTGCTTAGGAAGATTGAGCCTGACAACAGTGTTTGCATCCATCTTACTCCTCAGGCAGGTAGGTCAGGCTGCAACCATGTTGTCTGCTGGAAGGGGGAAAACGGGAAAAGGGGAGATAATGACCCCATAAACTATATGACTGTGTGGGATGGTGCCTACTACAGGCATCAGTTAAATATTCCTTTGTTATACAAGACCTAGTGTTGCTGGAAACATCCGCCATACCTCCTGAGAACTAGTGTGGAAAGATTCAAGGAACACTTGGATCATAAGTATCAACTGGGGAAACCATGGGAGTTAGGTATAGGGGTATGGGCGCACATTGTCTAGCAATATAATTCAGTAGTCTTACGTATAGGGATACATTGAACAATTCCGAGTCAATGTGTCTGTGGGTGTCTGTGGGTCGAAGACCCTAATTTGATGGTTCTAAGGGGTAAATCATATTGAAGGATGGTTGGGTGTCAGGAGATAGACACATGTGGGACACAAGTATTTTTAATTTTTTTTATGTTATAGGTAGGTTTTAGAATTCTGGTCTTTGTTCTGTCCATGGCTGCCAGATCTCTTCAACTTTGCATCTTTGTTTAAGAGTTAACACACTCATGGTTTCTAAATTATAATTAAGATTGAGTCTCTCTACCAAATTCTGGAGGGACAGGGTTACTGTTTGTTTCCAGTGCAGGTCTATTAGGTGGCATGCTGCCAAGGAAACATGACTTTTCAGAGCATTGTGGTGGAACGCACTCCGTTCCTCTGGTATGAGCAGTAGGTATCTGAGTGGTTCCAGGGCAATCTTCGGAACTGACAATTTGGGCAACAGTCTGTCTACCTCCTTTAACAATGTTCGCATGACCACCATATGTGAAGCATATCCCCCTTTTCGACCCCACATCTCCAGCAGACAGAGTGAATGCCGGAAAATATTTTATGGAGTCGGGAGGGTGTGAGGTACCACTTATATATCAGTTTTCGGTGTGCCTCTACATGATGATAACATGTAGTTACTCCCTTGAGTGGGTTTATTGACCTCGTCCATTCCTCCTTTGAGAGGTGAATGCGACAGTCATTCTTCCATTTTCTTTGGAATGAAAATTCTCTGGGAGGTAATGTACTTTCTATAGTTTTGTAACTCAGAGAGAGTGTTTTTGGTGTCAGTGGATGTTTCCAGCATTTTTCAACGAACCGGGAAAGGTGAAGCGGCATGACCCAAGATGGGTTCGTGATGGTAACTAAATGGGAGTGTAGCAAGCTTTTAAGTTGTAAGCACTTGAAGATATAATTTAAAGGGGGGAGGGTAAACATTAGTTGGAGGTTCTGGAAGGCATTCAAGGCTCTGTTTGTAAGTAGTTGGGATATATGGGTTATTCCCGCATCCTTCCATCTCGGTAGTGTTAGCCATGGCGACAAAGCCGTTAGGGACATCAGGGGGGCAGCCGGGAGGAAATGTTTCCCAAGTTTGTACTTTCTAAGCATATCGTCCCATACCTGAAAGATTCGTTTTGTGGCAGGGAACAGGTTTGGCATTGGAGGAATTCAATATAGCCGGTGTCCAAAGTTTGGCCTTCATGTCTACCCTACCCAGTGTGCCTCATCTTCCATGACTGGTCACTACCGATTGTACTCTAGCTGATCTGTAGTACAAAAGTATATTAGGCACACCCATACCTCCATTAGATGTAGGTCTCTGGAGCAAGGCGAATGAATGAATTGTGTGGGTAGACGTTGTAACACCTTGCAATATGAGGGGCGGTAGATGGATGGGTAGCATTCTGAAAACATACAGTATACGTGGTGATATCATCATTTTAATCATGTTTATCCAGCCTGCCCAAAAAAGCGCTACATGTAACCATCCATTAAGTTCTGTTTCGCATTTTTGTAGAAGCGGGGTATGATTGTATTTATTCAAGGTAGATGTTGATCTGGTGAGGTTGATCCCTAGATAGGTTATATAGTTAGTTCGCCATTCAAAGTTGAATGTCGATTTGAGGTGTGTAAGGTCTGGGGAGCACAGGTTAATTGGTAGGGCTTGTGTTTTGGAGTGATTGAGTTTGTAATAAGACAGTGCTCCATATGAGGAAAGAGTGGAGAGGGCTTTCTGCACAGATTTACCCAGGTTGCCCAGTGTGAGGATGATGTCATCTGCAAAATGTGAGATCTTATAGTCGGTGTCATCGATAGTGATACCTTTTATGTCTGGGTGGGAACGTATAGTTTGGGCCTTAGTTCTTAGCCCACCTTAGTTCTTCCAGCTTCACCAACCAGGTTACTAGGTTGCTCTGTGCTCTTCCAGGCTCCGGCCACTACTGCCTTGGCTGCCGTGAGGAGGAAGTAAATCAGCAAGTATTTGTATTTTTTCATTGGTATATCCATGAGGAGTAGCAGCACCGTTTTAGGCGTACATGCAAGTTTGTAGCCAGTGATAGTTTGAATTGTTGTTACTACTAGTTTCCAGAATGTATGTAGCAGTGGACATAACCACCAGATGTGTTCCAATTTGCCCTTTTCCTGCCTGCATCTCCAACATGTGGGTGCAATAGAGCGCCTAAACTTGTGGAGCTTAGAAGGTGTATTATACCATCTGGAGACTGGTTTGTAGTTAGCTTCCTGTAGGGCAGCATTTCCCAATTGGTGTTACGCGAAACCGCAGAACACAAATGGGGTTCTGCCAAAATTTCAGGAAACAAAATGGCGTCAAGGGAGCTGAGCAGGGGAGAGTGCTCCCTCGCCACCCGCCTCAATTATCACGGCGCCCACACAGCAGTGATGCCGGAGGCGTATCTGATGTCACTCTGACTCCGGCATCACTAAGAGGCACGCGAGGGAGCTGAGCAGGAAGATCACTCCCTCGCCGCCCGCACGCCAGCCACTCAGCCTAGCAGTCCCTGGACCCCAGGGACTGCACGCTAGCTGTTCAGCCCAGCAGCTCCACTGGACCCCAGCGACTGCATGCCAGCCGCTCAGCCCAGCAGTCCCATTGGACCCCAGGGAAATCCATGCCACCACTCCCAAAGGTAGGGATTTAAAAAAAATAAAAATTGTGTGTGTGTCTGTTAAGGAGTTTTTATGTGTGTTTGTCAGTGAGAGTGTATGTTTATTTGTTTGTTTGTCTGTGAGTGTGTGTGTATGTGTGTATGTGTGTTTGTCAGTGCGAGTGTGTGTGCTTGTCAGTGAGTGTGTGTTTGTCAGTGAGAGTGTATGTTTGTTTGTATGTCAGTATGTGTGTATTGGTGTGTGTGTGTGTTTGTGTGTGTGCCTGTGTGTATGTGCCAGTGTATATAAGTGTGTTTGTATGTGCCTATGTGTGTGTGTATGTCAGTATGTGTTTATCTGAGTATATGTCAGTGTTTGTATATGACCCTGTGTGTATGTGTCAATGTGTGTATCTGAGTTTGTGTATGTGCCAGTGTGTGTATCTGTGGGTGCAAGTGTGTGTATATGTCACTGTGTGTATCTGAGTGTGTGTATTTGTGATTCAAGATATGTGTGTGTGTGTATGTACGTGTTTCTGTGTCAAGGTGTGTGTCTGTATGTCAGTGTGTGTATCTGTGTGCCAGTGTGTGTATATATGTGTGTCAGATACATACACTCACACAGATACACTTCACTTTGACACACAGATACACACACTGGCACATACAAACACAGATACACACATAGGCGTGCGCAGCCTATTGTATAAGGGTGTTGTTACAAACTGCCATTTGTAACTGTCCCTTTAAATGACAAATTCCCCTACTTCCCTGGGTTGTGAAGAAGCCTATTTGCCAGCCTCCTTCCTCATGACTATGGCCCCTGGGAGATAGAAACATAGAAACATAGAATGTGACGGCAGATAAGAACCATTCGGCCCATCTAGTTTGCCCAATTTTCTAAATACTTTCGTTAGTCCCTGGCCTTAGGATAGCCTTATGCCTATCGCACGCATGCTTAAACTAATTTACTGTGTTAACCTCTACCACTTCAGCTGGAAGGCTATTCCATGCATCCACTACCCTCTCAGTAAAGTAATACTTCCTGATATTATTTTTAAACCTTTGTCCCTCTAATTTAAGACTATGTCCTCTTGTTGTGGTAGTTTTTCTTCTTTTAAATATAGTCTCCTCCTCTACTGTGTTGATTCCCTTTATGTATTTAAATGTTTCTATCATATCCCCCTGTCTCGTCTTTCCTCCAAGCTATACATAATAGATTGTGCCCCTGAAAACGTATGGACTTTTATTGGGTGTGTATGGCCCTTTAAGGACCGTCTGGGGAGATATTGTGACTTTGGTGAACAATGCCCCTTTAAGACTATGTCCCCAGACCTGTAAAATAACTTGTTCCTGGCTTTCTCCCACTTGGTTCAGTAAATGGGACTTACTGAACCAAGTACCACACAGGCAGACCACCCAGAAGTGGAAGTGTGCAGGCAATTTACCTCCCAGGCTGTGAGGTTACTGCAGGTTAATTGTCGACCGCTGGGTGGCCGCAGTTCGTGCAAACGAACACGTGGCGGCGGCCATCTTGGTTCTTCAAACAAGTTCAGCGGTGTGTGTAGCCAAATTCATGGAACTAAAATCGGCTACACATTTCCGCAAACACCGCTGACCCTTACCTTCTCCCATACTGAATTTTCAGCTGCAGAGACTAAGTCCCGTTCGAAGATTTGAACGCCCGTTCGAATGGGACTTAGTTGTTTTTCTGCATGAAATTGACCGACCGCACAGCCCAAATCTATGGAACTGTTTTGAGCAGGAAAATGTGCTTGCGGTCAGTCATAAAGGACTTCCGTCTAACTTTTGATCTACTGGATGGATTTTTGAGAGTGTTTATGTTTAAAGTGTGCTGATAATGAATATGTATTTTTTATGAAGATTGGATGTATGGTTTTAAAGTTACAGGGTATGTGTAAAAACTGTATTTTTACTGTCTGTGAAAATTATGTTAATCCCTTGGTCTAGGACCCTGTTCGTGGACTTTAAGGCTTTTGATGAAATGTATGGTTTGGGAATATTGGCAGGATTAAAGAATTGCAGGTGTGCCTGAGGGAATCTGCTCTGTAGTCCGTTTCCTCTAAGAGCCACTGAATACGTCACCTAACTGTACATATTGAGAAACTTTTCCTCCCCTTGTAAATTGAGCATGAGATGTCGGATTCCCGCTCCAAAGAATGGGTTGTGAGTTATTGGGTATTTTGGCGATAGACCTGGTGATATAACTGGCAGTTCGGATATTTCTTTCCACAGTTTCATAGTCGCTGTTATAGTCGGGTGGTTGGGTATTACTAGAGTGGGTAAGAATTTCATAAGCCATGGTAGAGCTTGCAATGGTATAGCAGTATGTGTCTGTTCTATTGGCAGCCATTGTTTGGAGGGAGTCGGAGTATTCCAATTTACGATCCTATTCGTGTGCGTGGCATAATAGTAAAGTAATATGTCTGGTAACCCAACGCCCTCCATATGTTTTGGCTTGATCAGGATTTGATGAGCTATACGTGGTTGTTTATCAGCCCAATTAAACAATGTGAAAATCGATTTGAGGATTTTGAAAAATCCCTTCGGAAAAAGGATGGGTAATGCGTTAAGGAGGTACAGGAGTCTATGGAGAACATGCATATTAATAATATTTACCCTGCCTTACCATCCAAAATGTGGTTTGTTCCAGCTCATTATGTATTTTTTAATGGCCTCTAGTAAGGGTGGAAAATTAGCTTGGTAAAGGTGAGTTAAGACTGGGGTGAGTTTGACTCCCAGGTATTGTATGTGCTTGTCAGCCCATAAAAACGTGAATTCAGATTGTATGCATGATTTGTCCCTCATTGATACCGATAGATTTAAGATTTTGCTTTTCCCCATATTCACTTTAAAATTGCAAAAAGTGCACTATATGTGTTTAGTTCCGCAATGAGTGGGGGGAGAGAGGTGGTAGGATTTGTTATGGTAAATAATATGTCATCGGCAAAAGCTGAGACCTTGAGCTCCCAATTTCCAATTCACATTCTTCTTACTGCGTTATTGTTCTTTACTGCCTGCAAGAGGGGGTCTAGGATTAGTATGAAAAGTAAGAGAGATAGGGGGCACCCCTGACGTGTGCCATTCGAAAGTTTGAAGGGATTTGAGAGTTACCCATTTATTTTCAACATCCATCTAGGGCCAAATCTTAAGTGCTCTAATCTCATCTCGAGAAAGGATCAGTCCACCCGGTTAAAAGCCTTTTCCGCATCGATCGACGGGATGATAGATGGAATCTGCCTCTGTCCCGCCCAGTGTATTAAGTCTATTATTTTGGTGGTATTATTTTGGCCTTTCTAGATGGCATGAAGCCTGATTGATCAAGGTGGACCAGTCCCCCCAAGTGCAGCCTCAACCTAATAGCCAGGATTTTCATGAACATTTTGATGTCTACATTGATTAAGGAGATGGGGCTGAAGCTGCCGCAAACCTCAGCATATTTTCCTAGTTTGGGGATGAAGGTTATTGCCGCCTCCAGACTGGCGCCCGGTAAGGCGCAGGTGGGGTGTTTAGCAGGTGGGGTGTTTAAGGGACGTTTTATAAGTTGTCTGTTCCCGGACTTTTGCCCTTGGGGGTATTTTTTATGTCCAAAGCTAATTCGTCCTCGGTAAAAGGTTCATCTAAGGAGTCAGAGATTGCGGGTGTTAGTGTCACACTAACTCGCTCGGCTAAGTAAGTCTTTATGTCAAGTTGGTTCAGTGGGTGGGATCTCAGGTTGTAAAGAGAATTATAATATTCCCTGAAGGCTTCCGCTATCTCTTCCATTTTGTGTACTAAGAGATTATTCGTGTTCCTAATTTTAGGGATATATGTCAGTTGCTGTCGATGTTTTAAAGCATTCGCTAAGAGTTTTCCACTTTTGTTACCATGAGTAAAATATTGTTGTCTGATCCACAAAAGAGTTTTCTTCGCATTATAGTTTAAGATAATGCGAAGATCCGTCCTCAAGGCTACCAATTTTTGATAGTCACTTTCGGATGAGGTAATTTTGTGTTTCATTTCGAGGTAGTGAATTTCCTCTAACAATCTTGACTATTCTTTAGCCCTCTCCCTTTTGAGCTGTGATCCCCATTTGATTAGTTTTCCTCTTAAAACACATTTGTGTGCTTCCCATTGTAATGGTAGCGAAATGTCATGAGTGCAATTCTCTCTAAACTATTGCTGTATACTCTTGAGATTTTGCCTCGTGTTTGTTGGTGCAAAATAATGTTGGGGTTTAGTTTCTATTGGAAGGCTTTTGTGGGCAGGTCGGGGATGGATAATGTTATGAATACTGGAGCGTGATCTGACCAAGATATGTTCCCAATAGTGGAGGATTTCACTCGGCTGAGAGATCTATGGGACGTAAGAAACAGGTCAATTCTGGTGTATGTTGTCAGGCATAGCGTAAAACGTGTAATCTTTTCTGGATGTATTTAGGATCTTCCAACAATCGATCAGTTTGTTTTGGTGGAATCTGTGCCCTAGAGGCGTCTAATGACAAATGAAAGTCTCCTCCAGTGATTACCTACAGCATTTGCTTGTATTTTATGCAGTAGGCGCCTTTAGGAGGCACGTTGCCTACGGTTCGGCAATAGTGATTGGAGTTGATCCGATCTGTCCCATTAAGTGGCCTGAGTCATCTGTGATGTGTTGTGTGTATGTAAATGGAACGTGGAAACCAACCAGTATCACTACCCCTCTGGATTTACTATGAGCAAAATTGTTATAGTATGCATGTGGGTATTTTTGGAAGGAAAGGTTGGGACTGTTTTTGGCCCTGAAGTGGGTTTCTTGTACTTAAGCTACATCAGCCTTCAGTCGCACAAGTTCCTTTAAAACCATACATCTTTTTTCAGGGGAGTTCAAACCCCCGGACATTATAAGAGACTTTTTCAAGGGTGTCCATCATACAATATCAGTGTATTCTGTTAACAGCACAAGCTCCAGTTTATCGTTCCGATGTAACAGCCACAGAGGATTGACCTTATTTACCTATGATCGAAGTTGAGTTTTTAAAAGCAAAGTAATAAAAACAAGGGAATGGAAGAATAACTTGGAGAAACAATTATAGGTGACCTATATAGGTAATCTAATTTCACCTAGTAAAGAAAAGAGATATGAGGCAGTACAGATCCCTGGTGAAACTCAGCTACACTGGGTTGATAGGAACATAATCTAATGTAGCCTTTGCAGTAGTGTACTGCTCAGAGTTAGAGAATCAAAAGAACTTCCTTTAATTGACTTTAATGGGAGGGTGGGCTGTAAATAACGCACATTATACTAATAGTGTGGATGATTTCTCCGGGCAGGAAGTTTGCTCCCGAACCCAGCAATCTTGTGCTAATATGGTTGGTGGCCTTTATAGGTCGAAGTTGTGGGATCTCCATACCAACACCAGTTAGTATCGGGATGAGGGGGAGGAAAACATGGGATTTAGCAATTTAAGATTTTTATTTTATTTTATATTTTTTGTATTTTTGTATTTTATTATTTTTTACTTATTTAAAACTTGTTATATCTGTGGAGGTGTTCTGTTAAGCAGGATCTTTGTACAGATCTCTGCTGCACCCACAGGGTGGTGGGGGAGTTTGTAGGCTACTCCCATTTGTGATGTCTGATTGAGGGATAGGTAGTATGTTAGCTTATGCGTGTTGCGGCCTGTCGTGGCTGGTACATGGGGCGTAACCGTTACAACGTCAATCTCCAATGATTCGACATTTATCATAGTACCGTATACCATTACATACCGTTATATCAGGAGCATAAGAGAGTAGTGGAAAATGGGATGATTGATTTCACAATAAGTCTTGTCTCCTTAATGATGAGGACTGTATATTATACCCTTTTGGAGAGCTCTATTAAAGTAACGTTCACAATACCTAATGCCATGTGCGCAAAAAATGAAAGTATAGCGTCCAGGTCTCCACCCTTAGGTGGTGCCAAGTGGAAGATTTCTCCAGCTATGAGTGGGTCTCTATGTGAATCATTCCCTCGTACCCGGAAATTATTTAGTGCAAGCAGTTCGGTTATGTTAGGGTATAATCAAGTGATTAAGGCATGCGGTTTTGACCTAAGGTAAGACATTCTTGACAGAGAAGGAGCTCTAAGTGTCAGGGTGGCGGTCCGGTGCCCGGGACCCAGACACAGTGTCCAGGCGGCGGCGCATGGACCGGGACCCAATATGCCTGATGTTAAGTGGGAGTCTTCAGAGTGGAGGTGGATTAGCAGGGTCTGGTGCAAGGTAACCGCACGCCCCCTGGTGTTGAGCACCAGCGTTTGTGCAGCCACATACCAAGACCCTGAATCAGCTTAAGCAGATACCAGGAACTAGGAGCAAGGAAATTAGCAGACCTCCCAGGAGCTGAATAGGGAGGCTCTGCAGCAAGATTGTATCCAGTACTAGAAACAAGGCAAGACTAGAGATAGGCACCAAACATGAAAACAAGACAGAACTAGTAGAACCCAGAACCAGAGAATGATAGTAAGCTAAACCCAGAACATGTACACAATACATAAGGGAACATTAACTAAACATGGGCATGACTGGACAGGACTGAACATGGACAGGGCACACAAACTAAAACAAGACAAGATAACATAGGCAAAACAAGAGGAGAAATAACGAAGTACTACATATGGAAATCATGGGGATTTAGTCACACTATATGATCATACATTGCATAAGCCTGCCAACAACGCCAATGTACCCCATATCTGGCAGGTCCTACACTGACTAATGTATGCTAAAATAACCACAGATTCAGAACACATATATAGCACTTAACTGCAAGAAAGAACAGAAGCAGTGAGCAGCTGCCTGCAGGAACACTGAAACATAATGAAAGATGGAAACAAACGGGTGTGGCAACATAAAACAAACATTTAAAGGAAACCTGGAGACTGGGAAATCCAGGGACGGACGATAGGAATGAACCCAGAAATCCCAGCATAAAGAAAACCAGACATAGAATAGAAAACCAAAAACCAAGAAAAACTAAGCAAGGATAGTAAAAAGAGTACTGGATACCAGAAGCCAAGTCCAGACATCAGAACAGAGCAGAGCAGATCATGACATAACCCCCCTCTTAAGGAGCGGACTCCGAACGCTCCAAACAGCTTCCAGGCAGAGACCAAGAACAAAAGCGGATCCTGCAACGAAGTGCTCTTGACTTCCACGAAGGCAAGGATCCCCCAACCGAAAGGCCTCCTGCAAGGAACCACCAGGAACGAATGGAGATCACCGCTAGAAAAAAAAAGGCATGTCACCAACCAGGAACTAGGCATCACAAGAGAACACCCGAAGCGACCATCGTACAGCTTAGCAGATCGACCCCCTCCAAAACAGAAAATCGGAAAGACTAAACAGGAATGAGGAAGCCATCTCCAGGTGACTGGTCCAGATACAGAATCTCTTGCATGCCGGGAAAAACAGGAACAAAAGCAGAACAAGATGAAACCTGCAGATACAGGTACCCTTGAATGCTGCATAATCCAGACTGAACAGGATACAGACAGAACAGATCAGGAAAGCTGCAAAGTCCACTCCACGAACTCCATTGTGCCTATGGCCATATGTCAGGGTGGCGGTCCGGTGCCCGGGACCCAGACACAGTGTCCAGGCAGCGGCGCATGGACCGGGACCCAATATGCCTGATGTTAGGTGGGAGTCTTCAGCGTGGAGGTGGATTAGCAGGGTCTGGTGCAGGGTAACCGCACACCCCCTGGTGTTGAGCACCAGCGTTTGTGCAGCCACATACCAAGACCCTGCTAATCCACCTCCACGCTGAAGACTCCCACTTAACATCAGGCATATTGGGTCCCGGTCCATGTGCCGCCTGGACACTGTGTCTGGGTTCCGGGCACCGGACCGCCACCCTGACACTAAGAGTGTTGCCAACATTGTGGGAAACTTGGCATTGGCCGGCGAAGGTTCAATATAGTAATGTTCATAGTACATGCATATGTATGTATGCAGTGTATTAGAATATGTCTGGAGGAACAGACTTTATGTGCAGTATATTAAACCTGTCCCTTAGACTCAGGTGGTCTGTGAGTTTTGTCAGTGCCGTGAAGCTGGAACGCCATTTTTCTATCAAGATTGCAACCATTTCCTGGTGCTCGACAACGTCCATCTGCACCGTTGCTGCAGTGATGGGGGTTGGTGATTCCTGGGTCTGGGACTGTACCAGTCAGGTATCTCAAGCGCCGGCACATCTAATGATTTGGCGAGGTCTTGTGCTTCGGCTGGTGTAGTTATGGTGTGTTGTTTTCCTCCATGTGAGATGAGTAGGACAAAGGGGTATCCCCAGCGGTACTTGATGTGCCGGTCTTGGAGGAGGGATGTCAGTGGACGCAGGGCTTGTCTCCCCTGTAGGGTTGTCTAGGACAAGTCCTGGAAGATTTGAATTGAGGCATTTTCCCCTCTGGGCAGGGTCGTGGTGCGTGACAGTTTGAGGATTTCTTCTTTTATTGAGTAGTAGTGAATCCTGCAGATCACATTTTTAGGTGCCTCTGACGGGATGCCATTGGGCCTTGGGGCTCGGTGTGCCCTGTCAAAGAGTATCTGGGTGTCTTCCGGACATTGTAAGATTTGGTTAAATAACTTTTGTAGTGAGTGCTGTATGTCTTCAAGGCCTTCACTGGTTTTCAGTAGCCCCCTGATGCGCAGATTGTTTGTTCTCCCTCTATTATCTATGTCGTCCATCTGTCGGACCATATATTCATATTTAGTCTCCATGTCAATTTGTCTGTCTTCCAGTTGGAGGAGATGGTGGTAAATGGTATCTCTCTCCTCTTCCAAGTCACCCATGCGGTGCCAGATATGGTGCACATTCGAGCCAGCATGGTGGCTACATCCGCCTTCAAGGGCAGATTTAGTAAGATCTCCCTGATATCCAGGTCTTTCGAGCACTCAGAGCATCTGCTTGTACTTCTGGATGGAGAACCACAAGGCAAAGATGGCATCTGGGAGTCTTCGTCTGTGTCCAGAGAGAGCGATTTGGATCTCTCCCTAAAGTACTTATCCAGCTTTTCAATTTCCTATTCGGAGTCTGATCCACAGGTACCTGGGTAGCTGTTGCCTTTTTTTTGTTCACCATTATAACTTAGGGGTGCAGAAAAGGCTGTTATATTGTCCTGGAGCCTGGGAGCTCACTCACAGTGCGTCCGTTCACATTGCTCGCTAGGCCACGCCCTTCCAGACACTTGTTTTTTTAATATAATAGTCACCATCTGCTGGCTCCCATTCTTTAATTTAAAGGGGATACGAGGAGGAACAGCATGCTGAGAGGAGGCATAAGAGAGGCAATAAACCTCCCTCACACTAATGTGGGCATCATATAGACCCCCAGAGGCTTTTTTGGTTATTGCCCCTTGGCTGATAGGGCTGTCAGTGGGAAAATAGTCAAAAAAGCAATCATCAACAACTTTTAGAAATCAAAATTGTAAAAAAAAATGTTATTAAGGATTATGAATAAATGGAATTAAATCATCAAGTGCAATATTCCTTGTTAAACACAGAGACGAAATGAAAGTCAATAATTATCTATGTATAAATGGAATTCAATCATCAAATGCAATATTCCTTGTTAACCACAGAGATGATATTAAAGTTAATATTTATCTATTTCCATTGAGCATTTAAAGGCAAAAAGTATAATCAATCTGAACTGTTAAATGGCTTATCAGGAGCTGAAGATTTGCCAATAAAATGTATTGTCTCTAATTAAGGTCTTAATTTGATCTTTTTGAATAAGGTGTTCAAATTGTTTAATATTTTTGGATTAAATCATTCAAAAAAGATATCCAAAAATATTAAATTAAGTCTACATCATAAGGTGGCAAAGATCGCCACCTTAGGGTGCAACCATCCAGGGTGCAAGTCCAGGTAACCGGCAGGAGAGGAGAACAACACAGTGTAATGTGGCAATGAGGACCGCAATAGAGGATGTTCTGTATTCATTACCAGGTCTGACTGGAAGCTGCTTCCTGTTAGACCAGGTAAAGGATATATAAGATCCTCTACTATAGACCACGACTGCCACATTATAAAAGGAAAGTAAGGAGGTATACAAGGAAGAGAGAGGGTGAAAGAGACCAGAAGGGGGGGGGGTGAAGAGACACACAGAGGGTCTGATCAAAGGAAGAAAAAGACACACACAGTGGCTGGCTGGAGGGAGACAGAGACACACAAAGGGGCTGGGGAAGGAGAAAAAGAGACACACTGAGGGGCTGGGTGCAGAGACGATGTGCTGGGGGAAAGAAACACACAAAAGTGGTTGGGTGTAAGTGACACACAAAAGGGGCTTGGGGAGAAAGTGACACAGAAAAAGAGACACACTGAGGGGCTGGGTGCAGAGACGATGTGCTGGGGGAAAGAAACACACAAAAGTGGTTGGGTGTAAGTGACACACAAAAGGGGCTTGGGGAGAAAGTGACCCAGAAAATAGTATGGGAAGAAATACATTCAGGAGGCTAGGAAGAGTTACACAGAGGGACTGGAAAAGGGAAGAAAAAGGCACACAAAGGGGCTGGGTGAAACAGATACACAGAGTGATTGCGGAAGGGGAGACAGAGAGAGACAAAGGTGCTTGGGTGAGAAAGAGACAAAGAAAATGGGCTTGGGCGAAATAGACAGAGAGGTAGGGAAGGGGGAAAAGATGCACATAGCATTGCTGGAGAAGAGAAATAAGATACATACAAAAGGCCTGGGGGAAAGAGACACATAGAAGGACGGGAGAAGAGGAGCGACAGAGACAAAGGGGCTGGGGGATAAAGAAACACACAAAAAGGCTGGATGGAATGAGACACACAAAGGTACACAAGGGAGAGAAACATAGAGGGCTGGGGAGAAAAATACACACATAAAGAAATTGGTGGGAAAAAGAATCACAAAGGGAGGAGTAAGAGACACACAAGGGGGTTATAGGAAACACAAAGGGGAAAGTGGGGTAAAATATATGCCAAACAGGGTAAGACATTCAAGAGAGGGGATAAGAAAAACAAAAGGGAGTAAGAAATGAAAAAGGAACTCAACGAGGCACACATATGAAGATGCATTTTTGGTGGAGGGGCAGGGGGTCAGCAAAATGTATCTTTGTCTGTGTAGCCAAAAATCCTTGCACCAGCCCCGCCAATATTTAAATATCATGCAATTACTACAAGGGATCATTTGTGTTCATGAGTTTGTATTGAGAAATAGATGATTCAAAACATATACTCACATTTTTATTTTTGTCAGTGTTATTTCATGAACCAGTATATAAACTAGAACAGTGGCTACTTCGTAGATAAAATGATAATCAGTATTGAATACACACAATATGCATGTAGCTTTATTGCTAAAAAGGCAGAACATTTGTCCGGAGCACCTGCAATTATCTGAAATTTTTGCTTACATTGAAGGGCATTTTCCAAGACAAAGGTATTTTCCCTTCTGTGTACCTTCTGCTGTTAGGCACAGCCATCTGTTATTCCGTCCTGGCTTATAGCAAGGGAAATCCTTCATATCAGGAAATTAAAAAATCTCCAGACAGCAGGGACGCCCACACAGATGAACAGCAAATTTCTTACTTTTTATTTTTTTAATTTTTGTTTACAGTTCCTCTGGTACTAGGCTGGGAGCATTCTGTGCGATTAGAAACTGCCAGAAAACGGCTGTCAGATGCATTCAGGGGGAAATTCTAAGGAATAAAACTGCTTACTTCAGGCTTACTGAGAGAGTAATTGTAGTGAGAATCTGTAAAATAGAGAAGTTTTTTACGCTATTCATCATTCTTCTGTTTTTATGTTCATGGTATGACAAGTTAATCAAACAAACACAGCATAAACTTATAGAAAAATATCTATTTTGCTACCAGTAATAAAACAAAAATATCCTGCGATGATAAATTGCATGACATAGGTGTGAAACATTATTTAAGTATTGTCAGGGTAAATTATTATGTAATCCAACAACAACTGTACTTATTCTGCAGCCCGATACTAAAAATGGGAATCTGAGGCAAATATTAAATATAGAGCTGAGCAAGAATCTTAAAAAGCATTCCTATGTGCAAGCATGTGTATATTGGCAGGGTTATAGCAACATAACAAAAGCAATTGTCTTAATGTTGTTTTTAATGTATAATTTAAAAAAAAAAAAACATTTCTCAAGGGCAAACATGCTCAATTCCATGCTTGTCATTAAAACGCTGCCATTAAGCAGCATTCCTGTCAACAACTGGCAGATAATTGTGGTTAAAACACATGACAGGGTCTTCGTCTGTCTTAAACATCCGCATGTTACTCGGGTCCATCACCAGTGGTACTGACCACCACTTGGGATTTGCAATCAACAAATAACACTATGAACTTGTTGGTGTTAAAGGGACACACCGCTCCACAGATACATCTAAAAACTGCTTCCAAAGGTTGCAGATTTCCTTTTCACACAAATCCACAAATCCTCTGTCAACAATAACATCCAATAAAGCAATTATAAGAGGATGGCATTACTCTCCTGTACACATTCATAAGTTGTTCCCAACCTCATGAGACAGGTGTTGGAGATGTCTTCAATCCAAGGGAATATCTGGTGGCTCTGTTCCAGCCCCTCTTATATCTCTTCACTGATCCAGAGGTATGCCCCTCCTCGTACCCTCCGCTCTGCCCGCGACCACCTCCTGACCGCTGCTCGCACCCGTACGGCCAACTCACGCTTGCAGGACTTCTCACGGGCGGCTCCTCTCCTATGGAATAACTTGCCTACTGCCATCAGACTCTCCCCTAGTCTTCAATCATTTAAGAAGGGCCTTAAATCCCATCTCTTCAGGAAAGCGTATGGCCTCCCAGAGTAATCTCTCCCTTACATACCTGTCCCTATGGGATAGTGCTTTGCTCTCTCCTCCAGCTCTGCTTCACTCCTACTTGATATTTCCTATCCTAATGTTTCTAATACCCCACCTCCTATAGACTGTAAGCTCATTTGAGCAGGGTCCTCTTCAACCTATTATTCCTGTAAGTTTTCTTGTAATTGTCTTATTTATTGTTACATCCCCCCCTCTCAAAATATTGTAAAGCGCTACGGAATCTGTTGGCGCTATATAAATGGCAATAATAATAATAATAATAATACAAAAATACTGGAATTCCATCACCACTTTAATAAACACTATTATTGGTATCTTACTCATTGTCAACCCTAAACAATTATTAGTTTATCTATTCCAACCCCCAATTCCGAAATCTAAAGTCACCCTAAGTTCACATCTGCTCGCAGCCGCCCACTTACTAATTCCTCTCTTCTGGAAAAAAAATCTACAGCTCTCAGAGTAAGACAATGGATACAAAAGGTAGATTCTACTAGAGCTATGGAGGAACTTAGCTTCTCCCTCACTCACAGATACTCCTGTTATAGAGATAAATTGGACCCTTGGTTTGAATTCCCGCAAAAGCCCAGACAGGGCTAACAAAGATGAGTAAACGCTTCTATACAAGCAACCTTTCAGATCAAATTAGGTAACTCTTGCACAACGATTACACTAATTACACCTGCACTCTCCGATATTTATTTCCCCTCCCCACCACCCTTCTCTCCTCTGAATGGCAATGCACCAGTCTAACTTGCAACATTCTGGCCTTGATGGCCATGACAAACTTATCTGGAAGTTATCTATATATTATCTGGCCAATCTATCAGGCAGGACTGGAATAGACTTACCTTCCCTGTTTGTTAAATCCCTACTGAATGTTAACTCCTCTTGCATGTTTAATTAACATGACTATATGTACTTGAAACACAACTGAAGGATCAAGTACCTTGCAAACGAAGATGCTATAATCAATATTATTACTCTTGTATCATTTACCATAATGTAATGTCATGATACACACTTGGATATCTATACTTCTGTCATTTAGATTATTGATGATTATTCATTGTGACTTCGGCTATGTAAGAGGTATTCCCCTTTTTGTTTCAATAAAAAAAAAATTGTAGATCTTTTGTGTGAAGCCTTTGCAAACCCTCACTTTCTAAGACCTGATCTGACTTTATGTGGCTGTCCAATCACAGACTTCCCAATGCACAATTCTCAATGAGAAGTCTTTGCCAGGCAGGTGCTCTGAGCAATTGCTGCCTCCTGAGTTTTGCTCCACTGAGATAAAAAAACAGGAAGTAACACGACCAGCTGTCTGATTGACCATGTTCGTGGGACGAGGTTAATTTAAATTTCATTTAAATTCAATTTTAAGGTTAATTTAAATTTAAATAAAATAATACAAACTCTTCACACATAAAGTACTTAAAGCAAGTGCTTCAGAGGTCTGGGGTGTCCATTTGCGCTCACTGCAGCTTACAGCTAGTTCAGCTAACTGTAAAGTTGAAAATATAAACTAGTGACCGCAAACTCTCTATACATCCTATCTGGAAACAAATGCATTTATTCTATATTTGATAACATTTAAAGAGGTACTGTCATTTATTTATTTTAAATTTTCCTTTCCTAACGCCCACTGTATCTTACTGACTACACTCCCCTCCTCATTTGATTTTATTTATAATTCTTTATCATTTCTTCTTTGTGCTGAATCTCAATAACTGGGAGCAGTCACTTTGTTCTCCTCTCCCATGATGGCTGCTGTTTGCTCTTCTTTGGGATTGACTTTACTGATGGATTGTGGTTAAATTTGATTAGCAACTGAAACATAACCATATATACACATACAATTGAAAGGAAATTCAGTTATCCAAACCAAAATTCAAAACAAAGAAGAAATGGGGTCAAGGTGACTCTGACCATTGAGCCATGAGGAACCATGACCATAACCATAAGGAACTGCTCGTCTCTAGGGATTTGCAAACATAATGGCCTCTAGAACTTACAGAGTGTAGATATGTCATGAAGCACAGTGAAGGTGTTGATGCAATGTGGAGAATTTCATGTGTGAACCCAGAGACTGAGTGGGGATTAATAAAGTTAAGAAACCTCAACTTTGGAGGATCCAGGGCAAGGTGAGAAACATAGAAATAAATAAACATAGAATGTGACGGCAGATAAGAACCATTCGGCCCATCTAGTCTGCCCAATTTTCTAAATACTTTCATTAGTTCCTGGCCTTATCTTATAGCTAGGATAGCCTTATGCCTATCCCACGCATGCTTAAACTCCTTAACTGTGTTAATCTTTACCACTTTAGCTGGAAGGCTATTCCATGCATCCACTACCCTCTCAGTAAAGTAATACTTCCGGATATTATGTTTAAACCTTTGCCCCTCTAATTTAAGACTATATCCTCTTGCCCTCTTGTTGTGGTAGTTTTTCTTCTTTTAAATATAGTCTCCTCCTTTACTGTGTTGATTCCGTTTATGTATTTAAATGTTTCTATCATATCCCCCCTGTCTCGCCTTTCCTCCAAGCTATACATGTTAAGATCTTTTAACCTTTCCTGGTGAGAATTCTATCAATGCTGCCTACTCCTTATAGAAATGGATTTCAAGAACAGACAGACTAAAATTTAACAGGAGTGTTTGTTTCTTACCTAAAATATGGTTCAAGCACTTGTGTGTGTTTTTTTTTTTTTTTTTTTTTAATGGTATTTATGACAAATCTAATCTAATCATTTATTGGAATGGAATACACTAATAGTGTGTTTGCAAATAGTGATGTACCGAACTGTCCGCCGGCGGACAGTTCCCGGCGAATTTAGCTTGTTCGCGTTCGCCGCGGCGCAGTTCGATCCGCCCCCTATTCGTCATCATTGGGCAAACTTTGACCCTGTGCCTCTCGGTCAGCAGACACATTACAGCCAATCAGCAGCACTCCCTCCCTTCCACACCCTCCAACCTCCCTCCCAGCATCCATTTTCGATTCATTCGGAAGATGCATGCTTAGTGAGAGGAGGGAAAGTTTAGCTGCTGCTGATTACATAGGGAAATTGATAGCTAGGCTAGGGTATTCAGTGTCCACTACAATCCTGAAGGACTCATCTGATCTCTGCTGTAAGGACAGCACCCCAAAAAGCCCTTTTTAGGGCTAGAACATCAGGCTGCTTTTTTTTTTTTTCCTGTGTAATGTAATTGCAGGTGCCTGCCTGCCAGCCTGTGTGTCAGGCTCACAGCATATAATGTGCCCACTTGCCCAGTGCCACCACTCATATCTGTTTTAACAATCGGTTAAGCTTTACATTTAAAATAAATATTTTTTTTTCACTGTAATAGAAGAGCAGTTGCCTGCCTGCCAGCTTCTGTGTGAGGTTGGATGCCTTGCCCATTTGCACAGTCAGTGCCACCACTCATATCTGTTTTAACAATCGGTTAAGCTTTAGATTTAAAATAAATAATTTTTTTCACTGTAATAGAAGAGCAGTTAGTTATCTGCAAGCATCTGGGTGTCAGGCCTACTTCAGCGTGTGCCCTGCACAACCCTGCCAGCGTGCTTTGACAGTTGCCAATCATATCTGCTGTCTCTTTAGCGTGCTTTTACAAAGAAAAAAGGTTTCCAGTGTAAGCTAATAGCAGCCAGTCAGTGTCCTTCAAGCGGCTCTGTCAGGCCTTCCTTCAGCGTGTGCCCTGCACAACCCTGCCAGCGTACTTTGACAGTTGCCAATCATATCTGGTGTCTCTATAGCGTGCTTTTACAAAGAAAAAAGGTTTCCAGTGTAAGCTAATAGCAGCCAGTCAGTGTCCTTCAAGCGGCTCTGTCAGGCCTTCCTTCAGCGTGTGCCCTGCACAACACTGCCAGCGTGCTTTGACAGTTGCCAATCATATCTGGTGTCTCTTTAGCGTGCTTTTACAAAGAAAAAAGGTTTCCAGTGTAAGCTAATAGCAGCCAGTCAGTGTCCTTCAAGCGGCTCTGTCAGGCCTTCCTTCAGCGTGTGCCCTGCACAACCCTGCCAGCGTGCTTTGACAGTTGCCAATCATATCTGGTGTCTCTTTAGCGTGCTTTTACAAAGAAAAAAGGTTTCCAGTGTAAGCTAATAGCAGCCAGTCAGTGTCCTTCAAGCGGCTCTGTCAGGCCTTCCTTCAGCGTGTGCCCTGCACAACCCTGCCAGCGTGCTTTGACAGTTGCCACTCATATCTGGTGTCTCTATAGCGTGCTTTTAAAACCAAAACTTTGTTTCCACTGTAATAGAAGAGCAGTTGCCTGCCTGCCAGCTTCTGTGTGAGTTTCACAGTGGATACTGTGCCCTCTTGCCTAGTGCCACCACTCATATCTGTTTTAACAATCGGTTAAGCTTTACATTTAAAATAAATATTTTTTTTTCACTGTAATAGAAGAGCAGTTGCCTGCCTGCCAGCTTCTGTGTGAGGTTGGATGCCTTGCCCATTTGCACAGTCAGTGCCACCACTCATATCTGTTTTAACAATCGGTTAAGCTTTAGATTTAAAATAAATAATTTTTTTTCACTGTAATAGAAGAGCAGTTAGTTGTCTGCAAGCATCTGGGTGTCAGGCCTACTTCAGCGTGTGCCCTGCACAACCCTGCCAGCGTGCTTTGACAGTTGCCAATCATATCTGCTGTCTCTTTAGCGTGCTTTTACAAAGAAAAAAGGTTTCCAGTGTAAGCTAATAGCAGCCAGTCAGTGTCCTTCAAGCGGCTCTGTCAGGCCTTCCTTCAGCGTGTGCCCTGCACAACCCTGCCAGCGTACTTTGACAGTTGCCAATCATATCTGGTGTCTCTATAGCGTGCTTTTACAAAGAAAAAAGGTTTCCAGTGTAAGCTAATAGCAGCCAGTCAGTGTCCTTCAAGCGGCTCTGTCAGGCCTTCCTTCAGCGTGTGCCCTGCACAACACTGCCAGCGTGCTTTGACAGTTGCCAATTATATCTGGTGTCTCTTTAGCGTGCTTTTACAAAGAAAAAAGGTTTCCAGTGTAAGCTAATAGCAGCCAGTCAGTGTCCTTCAAGCGGCTCTGTCAGGCCTTCCTTCAGCGTGTGCCCTGCACAACCCTGCCAGCGTGCTTTGACAGTTGCCACTCATATCTGGTGTCTCTATAGCGTGCTTTTAAAACCAAAACTTTGTTTCCACTATAATAGAAGAGCAGTTGCCTGCCTGCCAGCTTCTGTGTGAGTTTCACAGTGGATACTGTGCCCTCTTGCCCAGTGCCACCACTCATATCTGTTTTTACAATAGCTTAAGCTTTAGATTTAAAATAAATAATTTTTTTCACTGTAATAGAAGAGCAGTTAGTTGTCTGCAAGCGTCTGGGTGTCAGGCCTACTTCAGCGTGTGCTCTGCAGACCTGTGCCAGTGTGCTTTGACAGTTGCCACTCATATCTTGTGTCTCTATAGCGTGCTTTTACAACCAAAATTAGTTTTTCACTGTTATAGATTGAATAGCAGTTACTTGTCTTCAAGCGGGTGTCTCAGGCCTACTTCAGCGTGTGCTCTGCAGCACTGTTCCAGTGCACATTGCCAATCATATCTGGTGTCTCTATAGCGTGCTTTTAAAAACAAAATTTGTTTTTCACTGTTATAGATTGAATAGCAGTTACTTGTCTTCAAGCGGGTGTCTCAGGCCTACTTCAGCGTGTGCTCTGCAGACCTGTGCCAGTGTGCTTTGACAGTTGCCACTCATATCTTGTGTCTCTATAGCGTGTCTCTTGCCTTTCTTTTAACCAATTCGTTCCTTCCATATGGTTTCAAAAGATCTCTGGCATCATTACTTTCAACGCAAATAACGTCATCATAGTCAGTCTCCTCATTATTCACCGGGAAGAGAGTGTTTGCACTGACTACCCACAGCATGCTCTTGCCATTGCCTACTCCACCTTCAACGACAGGGTGCAAGTCCCAAGGAGAAGGATCATTCACTTTATTATCTGTCTTTATTTCACAAGTAGTGCCTGGAACATCCTCATGGGTCACAAGATGTAAATCTGGACTAATGTCAACCCCAGGGTCTGGAAAATCTAAAGAGTCCTGTATTGTTATTTGTCGTCACTACCTTCCCGCGTCGGGAAGATTTCTTGCACAGGGCGCCCAAAGGCCTAAGGCTGGCCCTGTGCATGGGTCAGTGGCTCTGCACCAGACTTCCCTCCAATTGATCAAAGTTAAAGGATTTCAAGTGAACTGATTATAATCACAGGGCCTCTAAAGAGTCCTGTATTGTTATTTGTCGTCACTACCTTCCCGCGTCGGGAAGATTTCTTGCACAGGGCGCCCAAAGGCCTAAGGCTGGCCCTGCGCATGGGTCAGTGGCTCTGCACCAGACTTCCCTCCAATTGATCAAAGTTAAAGGATTTCAAGTGGACTGATTACAATCACAGGGCCTCTAAAGAGTCCTGTATTGTTATTTGTCGTTACTACCTTCCCGCGTCGGGAAGATTTCTTGCACAGGGCGCCCAAAGGCCTAAGGCTGGCCCTGCGCATGGGTCAGTGGCTCTGCACCAGACTTCCCTCCAATTGATCAAAGTTAAAGGATTTCAAGTGGACTGATTACAATCACAGGGCCTCTAAAGAGTCCTGTATTGTTATTTGTCGTCACTACCTTCCCGCGTCGGGAAGATTTCTTGCACAGGGCGCCCAAAGGCCTAAGGCTGGCCCTGCGCATGGGTCAGTGGCTCTGCACCAGACTTCCCTCCAATTGATCAAAGTTAAAGGATTTCAAGTGGACTGATTACAATCACAGGGCCTCTAAAGAGTACTGTATTGTTATTTGTCGTCACTACCTTCCCGCGTCGGGAAGATTTCTTGCACAGGGCGCCCAAAGGCCTAAGGCTGGCCCTGTGCATGGGTCAGTGGCTCTGCACCAGACTTCTCTCCAATTGATCAAAGTTAAAGGATTTCAAGTGGACTGATTACAATCACAGGGCCTCTAAAGAGTCCTGTATTGTTATTTGTCGTCACTACCTTCCCGCGTCGGGAGTGGGTCATTTGCGCCCCTGCTGCCTTCCTTGCATGTGGTAGCTGTTTGTCAGGGATTTGTCAATCCATATCTGCCAAGCGACCCTATGTAGGGGGAACAGTCCCTATTCTGCTCTGTGTCAGTGTGTATCATGGTCTCTGTGGACAAGGAACAGTCTCTATTCTGCTCTGTGTCAGTGTGTATCAGGGGTTTTGAGGACAGGTGTCAATCCATATCTGCCAAGTGACCCTATGTAGGGGGAACAGTCTCTATTCTGCTCTGTGTCAGTGTGTATCAGGGATCATTAGGACAGGTGTCAATCCATATCTGCCAAGTGACCCTATGTAGGAGGAACAGTCTCTATTCTGCTCTGTGTCAGTGTGTATCAGGGATCATTAGGACAGGTGTCAATCCATATCTGCCAAGTGACCCTATGTAGGAGGAACAGTCCCTATTCTGCTCTGTGTCAGTGTGTATCAGGGATCATTAGGACAGGTGTCAAGCCATATCTGCCAAGTGACCCTATGTAGGAGGAACAGTCCCTATTCTGCTCTGTGTCAGTGTGTATCAGGTATCATTAGGATACGTGTCAATCCATATCTGCCAAGTGACCCTATGTAGGGGGAACAGTCTCTATTCTGCTCTGTGTCAGTGTGTATCAGGGATCATTAGGATAGGTGTCAATCCATATCTGCCAAGTGACCCTATGTAGGAGGAACAGTCCCTATTCTGCTCTGTGTCAGTGTGTATCAGGGATCATTAGGACAGGTGTCAATCCATATCTGCCAAGTGACCCTATGTAGGAGGAACAGTCCCTATTCTGCTCTGTGTCAGTGTGTATCAGGGATCATTAGGATAGGTGTCAATCCATATCTGCCAAGTGACCCTATGTAGGGGGAACAGTCTCTATTCTGCTCTGTGTCAGTGTGTATCAGGGGTTTTGAGGACAGGTGTCAATCCATATCTGCCAAGTGACCCTATGTAGGAGGAACAGTCTCTATTCTGCTCTGTGTCAGTGTGTATCAGGGATCATTAGGACAGGTGTCAATCCATATCTGCCAAGTGACCCTATGTAGGGGGAACAGTTTCTATTCTGCTCTGTGTCAGTGTGTATCAGGGCTGGGCTTTGAGGACAGGTGTCAATGTTAGGTGATGTCTGCCCTTTATGGATTAAAAGCAGACTCTGCATCAACTGTGCAATTTTCCATGGGAGTTTTGCCATGGACCCCCCTCTGGCATGCCACAGTCCAGGTGTTAGTCCCCTTGAAACAACTTTTCCATCACTATTGTGGCCAGAAAGAGTCCCTGTTGTTTTTAAAATTCGCCTGCCCATTGAAGTCAATGGCGGTTCGCGCGGTTCGCGCGGTTCGCCGGTTCGCGAACATTTGCGGAAGTTCGCGTTCGCGAACCGAAAATTCCGGGTTCGCGACAACACTATTTGCAAAGTTTCAGTTAAAATACTACCCTCTATCAACTGATATCCAATACATTTTATCAACATAGTTTTGTCTGCAAAGAAAACATAACATATTGTTATCTCTGTTTTTCAAAGGACTGCTATGTAAATAAATTGTTTTAAAATAACAGGTCGGAATCCTTGTTTGAATAGAGAGGGTTTCAGTTAATGCACATTACCATAGAATACAGTGCTGTAAAAATTAGGCTGTCAAGGTACTAGAGGAAAAACATATCTAAATCTACTCTAAAGCAAACAACATTATAAAATAAGAACTTGTCGAAAAAAAGAAACATAAAATGTTTTCCTTCCCTTCCTATAACATTTGCCCTTCCAATTATCCAATTTCTTTCTTTTCTTTTGTTTGTTCTTTCAAATATATATATATATACAAACGTTTTTTTTTTTTAGTTCCTTTTTCCATGGGACTTTTGTAGTACTGTGCCAGTTCATCCCCAATGTAATCTCATAATGGAGACAGTTGGCCCTGGTCGTCTAACCTGCAGTCTATGGCTATGGTGTGTCTTTCTCCCTTTCTTTTTTTTGTTGTTGTGTTTTTGTGTTAAAATTATAAAATGCAAAAAGGAATAAAATGTTATAAAAGAGAAATAAATGGGCACTAGTAGTATTCATATTTCTTAAACTATTGTTGGTCAACAACACACAGGGTTACTCACTAAAGTGTGTAGGTATTATTTACAGAACAAACCAGGTGAAACATGTCTTTTAAATATTCTGGCTCTTGAGGGACACCACCTGACTCTTAATTAACAGTAAAGAACATTTTAACATAACAAGATGTGAACCGAAACTGGTAGGCCAGCTCATACAGGAAATTGATTTATTAATATAGAGATTTCCCAAGCCTTGATGCTATGTAAAGAACACAAATTCTAAAAAGTTGGATACTCAATTTTAGTCTTTCTGTTAGCCTTTAGCTTAAATAAATCCTAAGGATTAGCTTGATTTGTAATGTTGTTCCTCATTTGAGTCACAGTTAGATGTCCTGTTATGATAAAATCATGGAAATAGATAATCAATAGGTTATTGGTTGTTTAGTACCATTCTACTCACTCAATAAGACACATGAGCTCTGGTATTTGCATTGAGTTAAGAGAAGATGGAGTCCTATTACACAGAAAGAAAAAGATATTGTCTCTTTATTTGTGCTTAGATTAGCCATCAATGGCTTACATTCTTTGCCTTAAGTAGGTAACTCTAGCCCCTAGATACCCGAAAGTAGAACTATAGCCGAGATAGACGATAAGAAGGCTAAGAGTCTTAAACTAAGTGTTTACTTCATAAAGGATATCTTATATAGAGAGCATCCCTGAATTAGGACAATCAATGCCAGAGATAAATGAATGGAAAATAATGACGTTATCATTCAAAGTTTATAAAAGTTTTCAACATAAGAAATAAGAAGAAAAGTCAACTTTCAGAGTGAAAAACAATACAGTAATTAAAAAGGTAAACATTACTATGAAAAACATTGATTAGTAACAGTATATTAAAAAAAAACCCCACAATTAAGTAGTATATAGGGTATGGCCTTTGGATGATACCTCTAATACAAGAACTCTTAAACTAGGAGGTAGACCTTAAAGGAAAATCCTAGGAATTTCAACTGGAAGTGAGGCACAGGAGCTCAACATACTGTGTTTTCAACAGTGGCTGATTAGATGAGTCTCTGTAGAGGAAAAGGCATTTTGAAGAAAGGGAAGATTAAATACTACGCCTGTGACCAGCAGATCTGCTACTTTAACATTCCCAAGTAATTGTTCTGCTGAGATGTATTTGTAATAATCCCACCAACCACAAAATTCATTTTAGTTAGTAATACTTTTAATCCTGGCTACTGATAAACTTAAACAGTGTTGATTGGTTTATGCCTGTAATTATCCTGTGGGGCAATAGGAAAATATTCCTAGCGTAAATACACATGATTCTTTTGCACTCAAGGCCCCATGCCATTTTGACATTTTTGCTGTGTGTGTTAAACTGCAATTTACATCTTTCTCAATTATTGCACACAACATATTACACACCATTTTTAAATAACAAAAGGGGGTGTCATATGACATGACCATGAAGATTGGACTATGGTGCACATTGGGGCATCTTAGTAACTCCCATATTTAAATGACTCCATAAATGCATACAATTTGCAAATGTGGACACAATGGGGATTCTTACATGATATATTTTATAGCAATGGTGTTAGAAAGATTCCCTCTCCTGGTGTCAGCAGAGGAATCCCTTGCTGGTCCTAATCCTAATCTGAACCCAAATATGAAATCAAATCTTCAAATTAATTCTAAACATAATTATCCTTAATCAAATCCTAACTCCAAAAGTTTATCTCTGCTGATATCATTTTTGATCTCAGCAGAGGGAATTCTAAGCTAAAACAGAGTGTGGTACATTGTTATCATGTGCTGTCTACTTTCAGTGTGGCAGACAGATGCTCATGACTCTGAAAATAACATGCCCAATGCATTGTCAGGTGCATAGCACCAATCAAAATGGCATTGGGCATGTAGGGTCTATGCAGATCCTGGGCGTCTCCCAAGCGCCATCTGCACAGAGAGAATTACCATGGCAGAACACACCTGCTCAGTCACAGTATTTTCAATTAATTTAAAGAGCTATATGCAGTGCTGACTTTCAGTACTAACTAAAATTGGCCCTAGATATGAGTATGATTTTACGCAGTATTATAGAAAAGTGGAATGAAAACCCAATTTAAATGAATGTATGCAGTGCTGAATTTGAGCATGTTTACCCAGTTACCAGAAGGGAAACAGTCCCTGCTGGTGAAATACCGCATGACGGAATTATTTTGTCATAGGTCCTTACTTAAGGGAAGGGCAACCATGACTGCATAATTCTGTTGTGCATCATTAAGGGGTTATAATTTCTGGTGTCAATTGAACAACTGAATGGAATATCACAAGGTGACCTGCCATTATTCCCGAAAACAGAAAAATAAAACAGGTGTAAACACCTGACCAAAGCACAGCCGTGTAAAGGACATTGTTACAGCAATAACTGTTTTATGTATTATACAAGTCCTATACGTGAAAGACTGTATTTATAGGTCGGACATTTTGAAAAAGCCCACATTATTTTAATTCAGGGAAAAAGAAATAAAAACGCCGGAGACATGCTTTTTACATACATCCCCATAAAAGGGTCAGAGTCATTTATCTTACAAATATGCTCTATTTACCAAAATCACTGTAAACTCTAACTGTAATTTCATATGCTCTAATAATTTTCATTGGTGACAACTGCATCCATTTGAGAAAGCTCTGTGGAAAGGAATATCTAGTTACATAACATATTAGCTGGGATATAGGCAGCACTCCTAAGTTTGAATGTTTTTAGAAAGAAAACTCTCTTTTGGTTTTTTTGCGTGTTTTATAATGAATGTTTTCTGATAAACATTGAACAAATATGAGACATCCAATCACCCTAACATCGTACATATCTAATTGCTGTATTACATTATTCAAAACATCTTTGTTACCTTAGATCAGGGGTAAACATTTATATGCAGCAACATTTAACTATTTCATCTTATACAGAGTAATAACTAGTTCTGCATGTGCATCCAAGTTTTCCTGATTCACTTATCTATGATTGTGTTTATGAGTATGTCTATGCTCAACTTGCCAACACTAGGATAACACACACACCACAGTTTTGCCGTCAAAGTATAATCAACTTTTGTTTTGTTTTTTACTCCATGATCTGCAAGGCATTGATTTGGTAAGAGAAGGCATTGATTTTGTGACATTTGGATAGGCCTCCAAAGTTCTCATTATTAAGCCTTCCTAAACAGTGCTCTCATTCAGTGGTTCGGTTGGAAACATTACAGGGAACCAGACCATGCTGTTAAGATTATTTCTAAATTTGTGTCAAAGTTTGATTTCCCGATTTGTTTAATCTGGGGGTTAATTAAAATGTTTTTTATTTTGACAAATCTGATGGTTTCGTCTCACAATGTCAAATGCCACATACTTAATGAAGGTTACATGCCTTATTTTAAGCATCTAACCCCTGGATGTTTTAACTTTTTTGGATTTAAATCACAAGCACACACAGCCCTCCCTGGCAAAAAAAACTGGCAAAAGAACTTTAAATGGAAAATAAAATGTTGTGTATACACATATATAGAGTACATGTCTGTGTAAGTATATGCATATTTCTATGTATGTATGCATGCATATGTTGTTATGTGTATGTGTGTTGTAGTGTGTGCATGTATGTGTGAGTGCATATGTCAGTGTGTGCATAGAGTGTGTTTTAGGAACAGTGTGGATATGGGTAGCAGTCTCTGTAGTAGTGTGGGTGTGAGTTGTAGTAGTGTGTGTATATATAACAGTAGGTAGCAGTATGGGTGTAGTAGTCTATGTAGTTGTGTTTGTGTAACAGTGTGGTCATTAGTGCATGTGTAACAGTGTGGGTTTAGTAGCATAACCATTTATCCAGCTACCAATACTTGAATCTATCAATACTTGATAGTTTCACCTTTGCCCGCAAGTACAGTTTTGAGTCAGTTAGGGCAAGTCTTACCAGTTTTATACATGTATCCTGCAATATCCAATGATTGTTCTTCACAAAATTTTATAAACTAATATTAAGATAACTTGGGCGTCACAAATTCCCAGACAAATTGATTAATTAATAAATTAAAGGGTTACTCCAACCATCATGACCACTTATGCTTTTAGACGTAGTCATGGTGGTAGGAGTCTGTGTGTGTACTGGGGGCTAGTTACAACACTTTGGCAGCCCAAAACTCTTTTGTCAGTACGCACTGTGCTGGCAACAGGCGTAATGGAAGTTTGTGTGTGCCCTCCCTCCATTCAACCCTCGTTAACCATACAGCCCTTGCTCCTTTAACCCATTAAACTTACTGTAACCTAGGGCTGACCCAGAGACCAATCTAGATACATATGAGGTACCTTCAGCACCTACAGTTTTGCACACTTTTTATATTCTTCTTTATAAAATAAGTATACTAAATGACAAGGTGACAAAGCCAACACCAGTATGTAAGTGGAATGTTCAAAATGTGAGTATAAAATGTAAAATCACTCACCCACTCGCGTGAGGCAGCTGGTGAGGCTCCAAAGGGGTCCGCACGCTGAGGGGACCCATGCAGTTAGAGCCACCAGACAGCAATGTGTTCTCAGGGACCTGGTTAGCACTGCGGTCCTTCAACAGGGTGTGCCCCCTTAATAGTGTCAATGCTAGGAGGAAGGGACAGCCAGTCACTTCCTCCCAGAGAACACAGAGAGCCATGCAGGAGAGTCTCAGACTCCCAACAGCCTCAGCCAGCTGACTGAAGCCCAGGGAAGCCACCTCCCTGCATCCAAAAGGTAGGAAACATGAGGGTGGCTAGAAAAATAATTAATTTGCATGTGTGTCTGTTTGTGTGTGTATATGTGTGTCTGTATGTGTTTGTTTATGTGTACTTGTATGTATGTGTATCTGCATGTGTGTCAGTGTTTGTATCTGTATGAGTGTCATTCTGTGTATTTAAATGTGTGTCATTCTGTGTATCTGTGCTTCATTCTGGGTGTCTGTATCTGCGTGTGTGTCGTGCGTGTATCTATGCATCTGTATATTTGCATGTGTGTTAGTATGTGTCTGTGTATCTGTATGTGTGTCAGTTTGTGCCCCTGTGTATCTTTATGTGTGTTCATGTTTGTATATGTATAGGTGTCATTGTGTGTATATGTGTACCTGTGTATCAGCATGTGTGTCACTGTGTGTCTGATTATCTGTATGTGTGTATCTGTGCATCTGCATATGTGTGAGTGTGTGCATGTGTGTGTCTGTGTATCTGTCTTTGTGTGTCTATGCAGGGCCGGTGCAAGGATTTTTGCCGCCCTAGGCAAAAACTATTTTGCCGCCCCCCCCCCCCCATATGTTCTGCCCACCATGTGACATCACAATGCCCCGCCCATATGCTCTGCCATATGGGCCAACGCCAGTCTTCACAAAGTGTCTTTTATCTGAAAAGACAGTGTGTTTACATTAAAAAGCCTACAGGCAGAGGCTATAGACACCAGAACCACTACATTATGCTGTAGTGCTTCTGGTGACTATAGTATCCATTTAATGTGCGGTAAATTAGAGATTAGTGCCACTAATAATATATTGGATTGCCTACTTACCACCAGATGAGGACAAGAGGCTGATGATGGGCTCAGTCTGGCTCCACAGGTCTGGTGTAGAAGAGGCTCTCTGGAGACTGTTTTTAACAGTGCTCACAACAATTAACGAACAGGAAGCAGCTCAATTTTTTAGGGCCCCTTACACAGCTCAAGGTCTGGGCCCCCAGGGGGCATACGCCTACAATGCCCACCCATAAATCCACCTACATGGCCCATCCATGAGTTGGGGATTTTTTATGTGTGCAATTTGTGTAAGGGATGTAGTGTGTTTATATGGGATGTAGTGTGTGTTTGCGTGTAAGGAATGCATTGTATGTTTCTGTGTGTGTGTGTGTGTGTGTGTAAGGGGTGCAAGGTTTGTTTCTGTGTATGTAATTGAATGCAGTGTGTGTCTGTAAGGGGTGCATTAATTATGTAAGAGAACGTAAGGGATGTATTGTGTGTGAGTAGGAATGCATTGTATGTTTCTGTGTGTGTGTGTGTCTCACTTAGTGCTCTCCCTTGGCCCCCTGTCCCTCTGCAGTCCCCCCTTGGTGGTCTTCTCACTCCCCTCTCCCCCCCTTAGTGGTCCTCCCTCTCTCAAACCCCTTAGTAGACCTTCCCCTACTCCCACCACCCCCTTAGTGGTAATCCCCCCCCCCTTAGTGGTCCTTCCCCTCCTTCCCTCTCCTTAGTAGTCCTCCCTCCTTACCCCTCTTTGGTGGTCCTTCCCCTCCTTAGTGGTCCTCCCTCTCCCAAACACCTAGTGGACCTCCCCTCCTCCTCCCTCAGTGGTCCTTACCTTCCCACCCCTGTTCCCCCTGTGTTCCTTCACCCCCCTCCCCCAGTGGTCCTGACTCACCCCTCCCCTAGTGGTCCTTACCCTCCCCTCCCCTCCCCTAGTGGTCCTTCCTCCCTCCTCCCCTCCCGTAGTAGTCCTTACCCTCCCTCCCCTCCCCTAGTGGTCCTTCCTCCCCCTCCTCTAGTGGTCCTTACTCTCCCCTCCCCTAGTGGTCCTTACCCCCCCCCCCAGTGGTTCTTACCCCCCTGGTCCTTACCCACCCCCAGGGGTCCTTATCCACCCCCTCCCTCCCCTAGTGGTCCTTATCCCCCCCTCTCCCTCCCTCCCCTAGTGGTCCTTATCCTCCCTCCCCTGAAGCACTCGTTCACCGTCTGTCCTCACCCAGCCGATGTAACTAGCGTCTCTCTCTCGCTGCTTCCCTCTCCCGCCAAGCACTCCGCCAAGTCTTCCCCGCGGGCATTGTCTCCTCCCCTCACAGCGTGCGCGTGCACGTCCTCCTCACGTGTCCTCCGTCATCACGCCCTCCCCGGTGGAGTCCAGATTCTAATAAGAATTATACAAAAAATCAATAATAAATTTAAAAGAAATGGAAGACAAGGTCTGTATAATGGAAGACAGATCAAGACGATGCAATCTAAGGATTAGAAATATACCAGAGGAAGTAACAGATAGCAACTTAAAATAATTTTTTTAAGCTTTCATGGAATATATAGGAATACAGAGGAAACAAATAGAGCTACAAGTTATAAGGATACACAGATTAATGCAAAGAAAACAAGATCACAACTATCCTAGAGATGTGATAGTAGCTTTATATTCACAAGATCTCAAATTACAGATATTTTATACCGCAAAAAAAGCCTCAATCACAGATGATAAATTCAAAAACTTAAGAATTCTGAATGATCTGTCAGCCACTACAAGGTCTAGAAGAGCAGTCTTCACACCAATCTTTACTATTTTGAAAAAACATCACTTAAAATTCAAATGGAACCCTCAAACTAAACTCTCAATTTTATATAAAGAGGAATGGAGAGGATTTAACTCATTAGAATTGGCACTGGAATGGCTTGGCTCTAACGACCTGGTGTAAAGGAGGAAGAAAGAGAAATTGAGAAAGAAGGGGAAGAGTAGAAAGAGAGGAGAGAGAGGAAGAGAGGAGGAAAAGGAAAAAGAATTGGGGAGAAAGAAGAGAGAGATAAAGGGAGAAAGAGAGACAATGTGGAGCTGCAAAGGACCCTTTTCATTAATTTTTTTTTTTTTGTGAGAGCACAATAGGTACAAATAGATGTATAAGTAATGTATATATATAATAATGTTGGGGTAGTCACGTGGATAATCAAATGCATGCACGGAAACTTGATAAGTTCAAATCAACGGAAAAAAGGGAAAAAAAAGAGATATAGAGGCCTAGAACGAAATAGGAAATGTAGTATTGGCTATAATGAGTGATAATAGTAGGCACTAAATTAACACAAGAACAGTGAAAGTGAATAGGCACAGGATGTACACAAGATATTCAGATAAGTTCAGTTAATACACAGACAACATAGGCTCTCAACCTAAACAATATTAGTAATTTGTAATTGTTGGAAGCAAGTATTGAATCTGCACAATAACTTAGGAAAATTATAGTAATTAAATGGGTAGAATGGAATTCCAAACAGACAAGTGGGATGAATGGGTAATGGGAACAAGTCATGGTATATGTCAAATGTATGTATTAATTATTTAAAGGTATATATATATATTTTTTTTTTCTCTCACATTTGGTACAAATAGATCTATAAGTAATGTATATATATAATAATGCACGAGGTCCTGTGGTAGCCATGATGATAATCAAATGTATACACGGAAAAAAAGGGAAAGGAAAGGAAAAAAGAAGGGAAAAAATGGGGATATAGAGGCCTAGAACCAAATGGGAATTGTAGTATTGGTTATAACGAGTGATAACACTAAGCACTAAAATAACACAAGAACTGTGAAAGTGAATAGGCACAGGATGTACACAAGATATTCAGATAAGTTTAGTTAATACACAGATAACATAGGCTCTCAACATAAACAACAATGGTAATTGTAAAAGTTAAAAGTATGTATTGAATCCGCACAACATTTTTGGAATATTAAAGTAATTAAATGGGTATATAGGAATGCTAAATAGACAAAAGGGATGAATTGGTTATGGGAACAGTCATGGTCATATGTCAAATGTATGTATTAATTATTTAAAGGTATATATATATATATATTTTTTTTTTCTCATTGAAAGAAGGGTATAGGGTATAGGGTTAAGAGAAGGCAAAGGAAACTAAGCTAAGGGGAAAGAAAAGGAAAGGAAGAAAAGGAAAAGAAAAGAAAAGAGAAAGGGAAAAAGTGTGTAAAAGGAATCATTACAAAGTAAGCAAAGACCACCGAAAAAGACAGATAAAAGATATATAAGCTAAATTTGTAACTCCACACTATAAAGGCTAAACAATATTTGTAATTGATTTTAACAACATCTTATAATAATTTGGCAAAGGGTTATACCAGCAATGAAGAGAAGATGTAGATATCCCTAAACCCCTAAGCTAGTGAAATAAAAGGAGAAAAGGATCCAATAAAAAGATACACAAATATAGTTTATTGATAGAAGCAGTAAATAAATACAGTCCCCTCTTGTTCCCAATAGTTAATAGGCTAAAATATAGGGAACCTAGACAGTTGAAAATTGATAAACAGCAGAGAAAATAATAGCATCCAGCAACCTCCTTCCCCCAACTCCTTGCTAGACACAGAGTAAACAGTCAACCCAAGAGAGAGGCATTGCAGTCTCTGTTTTCTTTTTTTACTTTTCTTTCCTCTTTTCTGCGAGTTGAGTTGTCTCCCCCCACAGGGTACTGAAGGATAGTACCCAGACCTTGGATCACACACGGTTATCCAAGAGATTGTTGAATGAGTATTGGGTAATGAATGGAATAAATGTTTTTGTGTATTCAGCATGTGTTTTAAAATTATGGGTTAAACTCTCAGGAAGTTCCAAAACTCTAAAAGATTCATGTTTAGACTAATTTCTATAAATGCCCAAGGTTTAAATTCCCATGTTAAAAGAGTTTTTTTATATGACACATTGATTAGAGAGAAAGTTAATGTGGGATTTATTCAGGAGACTCACTGGATAGCAAATAAAAAAGGCTTATGGCATTACAAATAATTTCCTATACTATATAATGCATCCCAACAAAGAAAAAAAAAAAGCGGAGTTTCTATAATTTTTTCCAAAGACACAGTATTTGAATGCCAATATCAAAAGCCCGATTTAGAAGGAAGATTTATAATACTGATTGGTTTGTTGAATGGGGTGATGTATACACTCGTGAATGTATACTTGCCCAATAAACACCCAACCGGAAAACTAATAAAGATTTTGAGACTGGTGGAACAGGTAAAAAAAGGAAAAGTCATAGTGGCTGGAGATTTCAACTGCATACTTGACCCCTCTATGGATAAACAACTGAGTGGAAATCAAAAAATTAACCAAAATTTAGTAAAACAGGCCAAAGAAATGAATAAAACAGTTAATAAATTTGATTTAATTGACTGCTGGAGATTGATGCACCCCAACGATAAAAATTATACTCACAGATCTGCCCCCCATGGCACAGCCGCAAGAATTGATTTAATACTTGGAAATATAAACTTTTCTAAATTTTTGACCTCAATTAAGATATTAGGTAATACTTGGTCAGATCACGATCTAATACTAGCTGAAGTGGCGGAAGACATAAAAAGAAATCCCTCATTATGGAGATTAGATGATTGTCTCTTGGAAGAAAAGAAAAACATAGAACATATGACTAATATGATGGATGATATTTTTTAAAGAAAACATAACGGTAGAGACTACTAAAGAATGTCTTTGGTGTACCTTTAAAACTGTAATAAGAGGGTATTGGATCAAGTTGGCAAGTCAACAAAAAACTAAAAGAGAGGTCAATATATCAGATATGTATATTGAATACTATAACTTATCAACTTTGAATAAAAGCAATTTTTCAATAGAAAGACAAAAAAAGATCAAGACTTGCGAAATAAACATAAATAAGTTAATTGAGGCCAGAATTCAACGAAATCTTAAAAAACTGAAAATAAAATTTTATTACAAAAACAACAAAGTAGATTCTATGCTAACAAATAGACTAAAAAAACAAAACTTAGAAAGAAAAATCTATAAGTTAATTGTAGGAGGTGAGAATATTATAAAATCGGAGGATATAGCCGAGGCTTTTAAGAAATTCTATGGCAAATTATATAATTTACATTTAAACCCTCCAATAACAGCTATGGAAAGATACCTTGCAAAGATAAAAATGCCAAAAATCTCTTCAGACCAAAAAAGGAAGCTAAATAAACTTTTTACTATAGAAGAACTAGAATGGGCAATTAATAACTTAGCAAAAAACAAGGCCCCGTGCCCTGACGGATACACTAATCAATTTTATAAGAACTTTAAAACTCAAATTATTCCAGTGCTAACAGACACATTCAATGAAATATCAAACAAAGACCAAGCCTCTATAGATTTCTTGAGAGCACACATTACTCCAATACTAAAACCAGGTAAATCCCCGACAGAACTATCAAATTACCGCCCAATATCATTAATAAACGCCGACGTAAAACTCTATTCAGCAATTTTGGCGAACAGACTTCAACTAGTAATGCCAGAAATCATACACAAAGACCAGATAGGTTTTGTGGCAGGGATACAATCTAACAATAACACTAGAAGAATGATAGAGATATTGGACTGGGCTCAGAATAGTGGGATGTCCCAGCTGACCCTGTCTATTGACGCCGAAAAAGCGTTTGACAGGGTCAGCTGGGATTTCCTAAAACAAACTATGCAAAAAATGGGTTTTGAAGGCTGGTTTACGGGGGCAGTGGAGGCCCTTTACTCAGTGCCGTCTGCCAGAATCATAGGTAGAGACTTAAGATCAGAATGGTTCACAATCCTTAACGGCACGAGACAGGGCTGTCCACTCTCTCCGCTGTTATATGTCATTTCAGTAGAACCTCTGGCATGCAGTATCAGACAAAATACAGGCATAAAAGGAATTAATATTCCCAATGAACAACTCAAAATCTGTCTCTACGCAGATGACGTAATACTGACCATTACAGACCCAGAAAACTCGCTACCACAGTTGTTACAAGAGATAACACAATATGGGGAGGTCTCCAACTTTAAAATGAATATCAACAAAACCTCAGCTCTAACCATAAACATAGATAAAACACAGCTACAAAGATTAAGACAAAAATACCAATTTAACTGGTCAATTACACAGTTACCATACTTAGGCATTCTGTTAACATCCGATGTAGACCGTTTAATGGAAATAAATTTTATGAACCAATTAAAAGAAATGAATAGACTTTTGAGGGAATGGAGGCACTACGAAATATCATGGTGGGGCCGGATAAACACGATTAGGGCCTACATAGTCCCAAAATGGATCTACCTGTTCCGTATGATACCTCTCAAGATCTCAACTCACTGGCTAAATCTAATACAGAAAAGTTTTACAGATTTTATATGGAGGGGCAAGAAACCCAGAATTAATTCATTAACATTAACGAATAAAACTCACCGGGGTGGCTTGGGATACCCATTAATTATAAATACCTATCATGCAATTATGATGTCACATGCCCTAAACATACAAGCTAAAGATTGCAAAGAACAAGCATGGTACAAATTAGAACTACACAGAGAGGAGATGACAAATTTAGAAATATTACTCTGGGCCAACATAAATAAAAGGGCCTGTTTACCAAAAACCAAAAGTAAAATTATCTCACAAACAATAAATGAATGGTATAATATAAAAAAAAACTGGGAATAGCGGATCTAATCCCAGACACTTTATCTATAAAATTGGTAGAAAATTTTATGGAGGATATAAATATGGAAAATTGGTATAAAAATTTCGATACCTGTATCAATGACCTATATAGAAATGATCAGATAGAAGACTACCCGACCATAAGAACAAGATTAGACTTACCATCTAGAGAAATTTTTAGTTATTTACGCATTAAAAGCTTCCTAAAGATGCACCTGATAAAATACAATGGGGATATAGGAAAGTTACTTAGAAAGATCCTAACCAAAGAAACCATGAATAAAAAATACTCCACAATATTAGAGTTACTTAATCTTACAAACCAACCAAATACTCCCGTGATCTTTAAAAAATGGGAAAGAGAAATGGATAGCAAAGTTGACTTTAATTCATGGTGCCAAGCTTTTCAAAAAATTAAAAAAAAAACTCCACTCCCTAAATATATTGGAAAACTTTATTAAAGTCAGTTACAGATGGTATATGGTTCCAAAGAGATTAAATAAAATTTGTCACACTAACCCTCCAAATTGTTGGAGATGCTTTAATCTAGACGGCTCTATGCTACATATATGGTGGAGCTGCCCAAGAATTCAACCAATATGGGAGCTTATATATAAAATAATAACACAGATAAGTAATATACAGCTAAACTTTATACCAGAAACTGCTATACTGCATATTTATAATAACAAATTAAACAAAAAAAATGAAATATTAGTCATTCACTGTTTTATGGCCCTAAAGTTGTTGATTGCAAGATCATGGAAAAAAATAGAAATTCCTAACTTACACCACATAAAAGAACAAATTCTGAACCAATTAGAGATGGAAAAAGGAACAACCTGGTATAACGATAACAAAAACCAAAACCTGCTAAGAGAGATATACAACTCTCTTATAATAGACATAAATCAAATAGAATAGAATAGAACTGGTCTAAAATTACAACGAATTAGAGATTACCCATTATATATTGTAGGTTTTAGTATATGCTGGATAGTATGAATGTAGATAAACTAACCATAGATAAGAGACAATAAATGCAATTAATAAAAATTTTCTTTCTTTTTTTTTTTTTTTTTTTTTTGTATATGGAATAAAAAATATTCTATGGTTTGGATATAAATGTATGATAATGTTTTGCATGTTGGATTCACAACAGAATCATGTTTTATGGATTAAGTACAAATGTTAAAATTTAATGTTTTGTAAAAAAAAAGTAAAACTTAATTAAAAAAAAAAAAAAAAAAAGAAACATTGATTCAATGAGGAAATGCTGATTGGCACAGCTCGGCATCTTGCCGCGCTTGTGCAAAAGCTTCCCAATGCTTTCCAATGGGAAAGCATTGGACTGGCTGAGATTGTCAAATTTGATGATCTTAGCCAAACAGCCGGGGTCAGGGCAGAGCCAGCCATGGCAGACCAGTACTGTGCTGGAATAAAGGTGAGTTTTCCCCCTTTTATCCAGGGAGAAGTGGGGCCGGAGGCCTAAATACTGTTTTTAATACTGTAGTGTCAGGAATACACGTTTGCATACCTAATACTACAGTGTTTCTTTAATATTACACGTTGAGCTGTTTAGTACATAACTCTCTAATTTGCTATCCCTATCAAAACGAAAGGATGCAAAACAAATTAATTTATTTTATTGCGGATTTGTTCGTCTTCATTTTGTTTCTTATCGATTCAGAAATTCGGACGCTATTGAATTTGATAAAAACTAAACAAATTGGATTTGTCTAATGCAAATCCATCATAATAGAGCCATTTCATTATGTTTTTTTGCATATTGTCTAATTTACTATCTGATCATTGACTCTGTAATATTAGGTTCCTCCTTAATGGCAACATAATGTTTCTCAAAATACATTTAAGTTTAGCAATATCTGAATTACCTGGTCTCAGTAACAGTTGTCAGGAGTCCTAACATTTGCCGTTTCTAGTAATGATGCAGTAATTATGCAGTTATAGTGCCATCATTACTGTTAAATTGTCTCTAAATGAAATATCCCCATGTGACATTTCTTTGTTTCGTATTGTTCTGTGCAAATATTTAGGAAGCCCATCAGTGACCTGAGGGATTTAATTAAAAGTTCACTGCAAATACTTTTACAACTTTCTATAATTACAAAGTCGATGGGGCAGGGAGAACCCTGCGCTCACTCCGAGAATGAGTTACTTCAGTGATTTGTAAATATCCAATGCAGCTCTAAGCCAGTATCTCAGAGCTGCCAATCAAATAGTTGGAATTCAACCTTCTAGCTGCCTGTTTGACAGCTCAGAGGGCTAGAGAAGGGCTGGTAAGGGGCAATAGTTAGTCCCTCGGCCACTGATATAGAGAGGATTGTAGGATACACAGACCAATACTTAACTATATTATGTAACTATATTCTTTCATTGTTATAATATTCTAGTTCTTGTGATTGTAGTTTAAACATTTTAATATTAAAGTAACAAAAGGAGGGGAGTTTGCTGATTCAGTCTCAAATTGGGCTATTTATTTGCAGTTACCCCCTGGCCACATGTAGTCATAGCCAGCCTTCTCCTGTCTAAGGCACTGGCTTAGAGTTGAAACAGTATATTTTTTCCAAGATGTGCTACAACTTGAGCTGAGCAGACACATACATACGCACACACACACACACACACACATATACAAACAGGCATACACAGGCACAGATAGCCACACACCAGCACAGACATGTACAGGCAGGTATAGAAAGGGACATGCAGTTAGGTATATAGAGGCACAGACAGGTACACACAGACACAGACAGATGTATAGAGGCATAGACAGGCACACACATAAATGAACAGCCACATACAGATAGGCGCTCAAGTGATTACACATACAGACCACCATACCACACAGTGTCATCCTTTATTTGATTATGATACTCACAGTGACCTCTTTCTTTACTTCATCCCCTACCCAGAGTGTCCCTATCCTTTGCACTCACTTGTCCTCTCCTCTTCATCTCTTCTTTCAAACAGGCAGAAGCTCCTGGTTTGCAGCTAGGGACAGAGAAAGAGGTGGATGTAGTGAATGTAGCAGAAAGGAGATATTCCACATTGTTATAAAGATGAAAGTAGCAACAGAATTTGCACTGTGTACAAAGTACACTTGGAGATTAATTTCATTCCAAACTGTAATTTGCCCGAATTTGGGTCGATCGGGTAATCGGTTTAATTCCCGAACTCTGAAGTGAAATGTAACCAAATGTAGGCAGATCAGGTTACCTACATTTACTCTTGTGCTTTTAACCCCTAGTGACAATGGACGTATCAGGTACAAATAATGGTCATTAACAACCTCAAACATGCCTGATATGTCTGAGGCACATTTGACTGCCCGGCAGTGAGGCAGAGCATCAGAAGCCATTAGGTAGGCTTCCGATGCTCTGCCTGTCTGCCTAGTGCCTCCAGGGGTCTAGGCACTCAGTAAAATTAATAAAATTAAAAAAAAAATTACAAAAATAAAAAATATATAACTAAACACCCCCTCCCAGGACCTCAGACGTACCAAGTACATCCGAGGTAATCCTAATTACTTACCTGTTCACCGCCATTCCCCCGCCGCAGATCGGTCTTCTTCTCCATGTGGTGGGACTCTATGAAAGCCCAGACAGTCCCCTCTTGGCAAAATAGGCCCCCACAGGCCATGTGATCGCTCTGAAAGAGCGGTCACATGGCCGCAATAGGCGTCCTGGCATCTGCCTGCAGAGGGACTGCCTGAACTGACAGCAATTAGCTTAACAAGCTCCAGGGTGGTCTCCGGTTCGTGCCGCTGTTCAGTTCCCGAACCAAATATAAAATCCCACGAACCAAGTCTGTTCACATAGTTTGTTAAAGGGCCCATAGTCTTTTGTTAAGAGGCTGGCCAGCAAGCCCCCCCAAGAACATGTGACGAAGCTCAGTTCGTCACAGTATATATATATATATATATATATATATATATGTGTGTATATATATATATTATTATAATAAATAAATAATAATTAATTAAAAATAAATTAAAATAATGTAAAAATAATAATAATAACTTTTTCAAAAATGAAATATATATGGAATTTTATTCTAACTGTATTTTGATTATATATACATATATATATATATATATATATATATATATATATAATTTGTAGTCGGGGCAATCTGGCCGTAATGAAAAGGGTAACATAACATATTATAACCTATAAAACACATACAAATGGACACCAGTCGGTTGTGGTGTGCCGGAACCAAGAAAGCAGTAGGCCTGTAATAAAAGTGGGCCCACCTTAGAGGGTGATATGAATAGAGGGAGTGGTGGGAGGGGTGACTCGCCAGACAATCCACGATAAGTTGGGAGTGGATTGTCAGCCCTTTTAAGGGGAAATCAAGCCCCTCCCACAACTACAGGCAAAGCCTTACAATTTGTAGTCGGGGCAATCTGGCCGTAATGAAAAGGGTAACATAACATGTAAAGAATATAGGCGGAGGGTTTACAGCGTCCCATAGCCTTGATTATATGAGTTGCAATGTGGTTGGAGGAAGCTGCAGATGCTGCACCTATACGGAAGGAGTGTCCTGGAAAAAGGTTTGCATTTAGGCAGAGCCTAGTTAATAGTAAGCGAACTTAAAGCATGAATATAGATGTCGTAGGGATGGAGCCGTGAAGTTCTAATAATGGTTGGTTGGCTTGGTTGTTACGGGAAGGTGATGAAATATTACCCAGGACACCATTGTTTTTAGTAGGGAATAGAGTAATTTTAGGTTAAGGTGGCAAAAAAAGTGAACCCCAAAATAGATACCACAGCAAACATTACTATTCTGAGACAAAGTGGCTGGGCACTGGTAGGCTAGCTAGATGCCAAGTGGCGAAGAGTTATGCTATTGAGAACGTGACAGAGGAGTCCCAACTAATTGCCAAGCGGCATGAGAGGCGCTACCTATGCGTTGGCCCGAGGGGAAATATGAGGCCACCGAAACGTTGTGGCGGGGTGTCGGCCTCTCTGTGATAACTAAAGCATAAGATAGAAGGGGGTGACATGGGAGGCCCTCTCTATGCAACCATACGAGGCGGCTAACTATGATTTGGCCCGAGAGACGTATACCTCCGAGTATGAGGATGGGTGTTGGCCTCGCGGGACCACTAGCTTATGGATTAAGACCATAAACAGAAACCTAGTTGGACAACCTAAATCTCAGGAAGCCAGTACCACTCAAAACCTAGAATGTACAGGGTTATGACATCGTACCTGATAAAGTTTTAGTCAGGCTGATGCTATGCGAAAAGATATGAACGAGAGGGTGGCAGTAGATGACGTGCTGCGACCCATGGATAGGACATGCATGAGTATCTGTGCGTATGGGTATATTGAAGTGAGCCAGATCGTGAGCCTGAATTAAATTAAAGGAACCTACCAGATACTATTGGTGAGCAGAGAGAATATGACAGAGGCAGATGACGGGTTTTGTGTTCGTAAAGCCACCGTTAGTATGATCCAGTATGCTTAATGTAAATAAACACAAAACAGCAGGATCTAAGACACAGTGCAAAGTGGACTAAAAGGTAATAATTATAATACGCAAAGCTCCATCATAGCCAATGTTTAACGCACAGACTATATAGTATATACGTTTTAACATTCAGATACATTCACTATTTATTGCCCCTAAGTGGAATTTTTATGACTGTAGTATCATATGTAACTAGCAGGCGGGGGGGGGGGGCAAGTATCCTGAATTAGGTGAAAATTCGTGCCTATTTCGTGCGTTTGCCCGTAATTTACCGAAAGGATAGAATGTATGAACAGCTGAAACAGGCGAATGAGTGAATACACTGTATTGTTCGAATACCGAAAAGATATATACAGTAAATTTCTGAACGGCCGCGTTCGAAAAGATACGTGAAGTGAAACATGTGAAGCATATGTGTACTAGAATTAGCCGAATGGTTTTGATCGGTTGCAATACATGACAGAAAAACCGAACACTCGGTATAAACGAACGGAGCTCCGCCGTGAAAGGTAGCAATTTTACGGCGGGGCCTGACTTACGGCTGAACCCGGTATTTGGAGCTGAGAACGATCTGCACGAACACCGCGGCGGGTAGAAGAGCAAGGGAGACACCGGACCAGGAGACCACGAGGAAGACAGGTAAGAAACAATCCAAAATGGCGGTCTGAATCGGAAGTGACTCGCCAGACAATTCACGATACGTTGGGAGTGGATTGTCAGCCCTTTTAAGGGGGAATCAAGCCCCTCCCACAACTACAGGCAAATCCTTACAATATATAGTAAAAATAGTGAAAAAAGGCTTGCACTCACAGTCTTTTTCCTTTGTAAAAATTTCTTTCTTTATTCCATTTCTTGTTAAAACATAATCATAGTCAAAAGGTTTGCTGAACTGATCCTGATGAAAGCCACAAACAATGGCTGAAACGTTGATTATGACTATGATTATGTTTTAACAAGAAATGGAATAAAGAAAGACATTTTTACAAAGGAAAAAGACAGTAAGTGCAAGCCTTTTTTCACTATTTTTACTATTATTTTTGGCTGTGGCTAGGATGCACCCGGCATTTGGAAAAATCTGAAAGAGTGTGTGCAGGGATAAAAAGGAAGATTATATATATATATATATATATATATATATATATATATATATATATCAAAATACACTTAGAATAAAATCATATATATATATATATATATATATATTATTATTATTATTATTATTATGATATTTATATAGCGCCATCAAATTCCGCAGCGCTTTACAATGGGTGGACGAACAGACTTGTAGTTGTAACCAGAGCAGCGCTTTACAATGGGTGGACGAACAGACTTGTAGTTGTAACCAGACAAGTTGGACACACAGGAACAGAGGGGTTGAGGGCCCTGCTCAATGAGCTTACTTGCTAGAGGGAGTGGAGTAAAATGACACAAAAAGGTAAGGATAGTATTAGACTAGTGACAGTTGCAGAAGAGGAATCAGTCAGGAGCTATTAACAGTTTAATTGATACGCTTTTATGAAGAAGTGGGTTTTTAACGATTTTTTGAAACAGTGGAGACTGGGTGAGCATCTAACGGAGGAGTTCCACAGGAATGGTGCAGCCCTCGAGAAATCTGAATCTGAAGGTGATCATCAGAGGTGGGAGTACGGACAGAAGATAGACGTAAGTCTTGAGCGGATCTTAAGGGCCTAGACGGGACATACTTGTGTATAAGGGAGGATAGATAGGTGGGAGCAGCATTATGTAGAGATTTGAAAGCAAGAACCAGAATTTTAAATTTAGCTCTATATTTTATAGGAAGCCAATGTAGGGACTGACAGAAGGGTGAGACATGGGAGGTGCGGGCAGACAGGAAGATGAGCCCTGCTGCCATATTCATTATGGACTGTAACGGCGCAAGTTGAGGCTTCTTTAGAGTTGGGGTTACAGTTGCATGTTTGAAGGGCGATGGAAATATACCAGAGGAGAGAGAGAGATTGAGAATTTTAGTGAGAGGTGGAGAAAGAGAAGAAGACAGAGTACGGATGAGATGTGAGGGAATTGGATCTAGGGAGCAGGTGGTGGGGCGGGAGGACTGGAGCAGAGCAGAAACCTCTTCCAATGAAGCGGGTGCGAATGAACATAGAACAGCAGAGGTAGTGAAGTTAGGGGAAGTATTGTAAGAAGAAGAAGAAAGACGAGAGATCTCTTCTCTGATTGTAGAGATCTTGTCAGTGAAGTGAGTTGCAAAGTCTGAGGCGGTCAAGTTAGCAGGTGGAGGAGGAACAGCAGGGCGAAGAAGAGAGTTGAGTGTGTGAAATAATCGTTTGGGTTGGCTGGAGAGTGTGGTTATGAGGGTATTGAAGTAATTAACTTTTGCAGAGGAAAGAGCCAAGCTGTATGAGCTCAGCATCAATTTATAGTGGAGAAAGTCAGATGCACAGTGAGACTTTCTCCAACAGCATTCAGCAGTTCTGGAGCATTTTTGGAGGTATCGAGTGAGCTTGGTGTGCCAGGGTTGTTGTCGGGGGCGCCTGCGGCATTTAAATGTACAAGGGGCCATGATGTCTAGTTGAGAGGAGAGGGTGGAATTGTAGAAGGAGATTGCAGAACTAGGACAGGTGAGTTTTGAGATAGGTAAAAGGAGAGTTTGGAGATTAGTGGAGAAATGCTCTAGGTCAAGACATTGGAGGTTTCTGTGAGAGTGATGTTCAGATGGTGGTGTCAATTGGGTCTTAGGTATGCCAATGTCAAAAGTCAGCAGATGGTGGTCAGATAGAGGAATGGGATTATAGGAGAGATTAGAGGCAGTACAGAGGTTGGTGAAGGCAAGATCAAGAGTGTTTCCCGCTGTATGGGTTGCTAAATTGGACTACTGCGTCAGGCCAAAGGAGGAGGTTACAGAGAGTAGACGAGAGGCATCAGTGCAAAAAATATATATATATATGTATATCTAAATAAATAAAAATAATACGAAATACATGTATGTCATACATAATTACATAAATAATTTCATAAATATACACATAGACTTCAAATATATAAATATGTATATATATTTTAATTTTACATGCATATTTATGTAATATTTTACATAATTAAGTAATTTTATTGATTGCAATTTGGGGGACCTGCCTGACAACCCAGGCCGAAAGTCCAGAGAATTTAATTTGCTAGCACTATATTTAACCCTGTAACTTTCCAAGACACCGTAAAACCTGTACATGGGGGGGTACTGTTTTACTCAGTAGACTTCGCTGAACACAATTATTAGTGTTTCAAAACAGTGAAACATATCACAGCGATGATATTGTCAGTGAAAGTGATGTTTTTTGCATTTTTCACACACAATCGGCACTTTTACTGATGATATAATTGTTGTGATACATTTTACTGTTTTAAAAAAAAAACTAATATTTGTGTTCAGCTAAGTCTCTCGAGTATAACAGTACCCCCCATGTACAGGTTTTATAGTGTTTTTAAAGATACAGGGTCAAATATAAGGCTTGATTTTCTGTTTTTTCACATTGAAATTTGCCAGATTGGTTATGTTGCCTTTGAGAGCGTACGGTAGCCCAGGAATAAGAATTACCCCCATGATGGCATACCATTTGAAAAAGAAGACAACCCAAGGTATTGCAAATGGGCTATGTGCAGTCTTTTTTAGTAGCCACTTAGTCACAAACACTGGCCAAAGTAAGCGTTCATAATAGTTTTTTTGCATTTTTAACACACAAACAAATATAAATGCTAATTTTGGCCAGTGTTTGTGACTAAGTGGCTACTAAAAAAGACTGGACATACCCCATATTGAATACCCTGAGATGTCTACTTTAAAAACATATGTACATGTGAGGTGTGATTCAGAGATTTATGACAGATAACAGTGTTACAATGTCACTATTGATACATTTTAAAAATATATATTTTGAAACGGCAATGGTGCTACTTGTACTTATAGCTCTATAACTTGCAAAAAAAAAGCTAAGGACACGTTAACATTAAGTATTTGTAAACTCAGGACAACATTTAGAAACTATTTAGCATGGGTGTTTTTTGGCGGTTGTAGATGCGTAACAGATTTTGGGGGTCAAAGTTAGAAAAAGTGTGTTTTTTAAACTTTTTTCAGCATATTTTATAATTTTTATATAGTCAATTATTTGATATAATGAAAATAATGGTATCTTTAGAAAGACCATTTAATGGTGAGAAAAAAGGTATATAATATGTGTGGGTACAGTAAATGAGTAAGAGGAAAATTACAGCTAAACACAAACACAGCAGAAATGTAAAAACAGCCCTGGTCCCAGGGCCACCATCAGGGGGTGACAACCATGACGGTTGTCACGGGCCCGGCGGCCCAGGGGCGCCCGGACTGTGCTCTGGCAGTCCCGGGCCCCACTTTCTTTCTCTGCACACATAGATAGCGAATATCGTTATCTATGTGTGCAGCTGCTGGCCCCCGGCTCCCTGTTACCGCAGAGGGGGCCCAGGCAGCACATAGCTTCTCCTCTCTTCTCTCTTCTAATAACACTTGCGAGACCCGCGGAGCGTTGCCATGGTAACCGGGTCTCGCAAGAGTTATTAGAAGAGAGAAGAGAGGAGAATCTGTGTGCTGCCTGGGCCCCCTCTGCGGTAACAGGGAGCCGGGGGGCGCCCCCACCGGACCACCAGGGATGGAATCTCCCCCTCTTTATGCATGTTGTCTTACTCCAAGCTGTATAGGCTCGAAAGCCTACTACCAATTAAGCATATTAGGTGATGTGCATCTCTGTAATGAGAAGGGGTGTGGTCTAATGACATCAACACCCTATATCAGGTGTGCATAATTATTAGGCAACTTCCTTTCCTTTGGCAAAATGGGTCAAAAGAAGGACTTGACAGGCTCAGAAAAGTCAAAAATAGTGAGATATCATGCAGAGGGATGCAGCACTCTTAAAATTGCAAAGCTTCTGAAGCGTGATCATCGAACAATCAAGCGTTTCATTCAAAATAGTCAACAGGGTCGCAAGAAGCGTGTGGAGAAACCAAGGCGCAAAATAACTGCCCATGAACTGAGAAAAGTCAAGCGTGCAGCTGCCAAGATGCCACTTGCCACCAGTTTGGCCATATTTCAGAGCTGCAACATCACTGGAGTGCCCAAAAGCACAAGGTGTGCAATACTCAGAGACATGGCCAAGGTAAGAAAGGCTGAAAGACGACCACCACTGAACAAGACACACAAGCTGAAACGTCAAGACTGGGCCAAGAAATATCTCAAGACTGATTTTTCTAAGGTTTTATGGACTGATGAAATGAGAGTGAGTCTTGATGGGCCAGATGGATGGATTGGTAAAGGGCAGAGAGCTCCAGTCCGACTTAGACGCCAGCAAGGTGGAGGTGGAGTACTGGTTTGGGCTGGTATCATCAAAGATGAGCTTGTGGGGCCTTTTCGGGTTGAGGATGGAGTCAAGCTCAACTCCCAGTCCTACTGCCAGTTTCTGGAAGACACCTTCTTCAAGCATTGGTACAGGAAGAAGTCTGCATCCTTCAAGAAAAACATGATTTTCATGCAGGACAATGCTCCATCACACGCGTCCAAGTACTCCACAGCGTGGCTGGCAAGAAAGGGTATAAAAGAAGAAAATCTAATGACATGGCCTCCTTGTTCACCTGATCTGAACCCCATTGAGAACCTGTGGTCCATCATCAAATGTGAGATTTACAAGGAGGGAAAACAGTACACCTCTCTGAACAGTGTCTGGGAGGCTGTGGTTGCTGCTGCACGCAATGTTGATGGTGAACAGATCAAAACACTGACAGAATCCATGGATGGCAGGCTTTTGAGTGTCCTTGCAAAGAAAGGTGGCTATATTGGTCACTGATTTGATTTTGTTATGTTTTTGAATGTCAGAAATGTATATTTGTGAATGTTGAGATGTTATATTGGTTTCACTGGTAAAAATAAATAATTGAAATAAATGAAATATATTTGTTTTTTGTTAAGTTGCCTAATAATTATGCACAGTAATAGTCACCTGCACACACAGATATCCCCCTAAAATAGCTATAACTAAAAACAAACAAAAAACTACTTCCAAAAATATTCAGCTTTGATATTAATGAGTTTTTTGGGTTCATTGAGAACATGGTTGTTGTTCAATAATAAAATTAATCCTCAAAAATACAACTTGCCTAATAATTCTGCACTCCCTGTATACACTAATACAACATACACTCTGCATACACTACACACTAACACTGTGAAGAAAATGGACTTTTACTTAACATTTTTCTTCTTTATTTATTTGTTTTCCCCATTCACTGAATGGATATTAAATATTGGTTCGGTAGTTTGAAACTACCGAACACCGACCACCCTCCTGGCTCATTAAGTTCAAAAGAACCGACTAATAAGTGCTCCCTGGGCGGCCACTGTTCGTATAGCCGAACGCCACGTGGAATAGGAAACGGCGGCCATCTTGTTCGCACGAGGGGAGTCAGCGGGACTTGGTCGTCGAGTGTCTGGAACTAAAATCGGACACTCGACCTCACGAACCACCGCTGAAACTACCGAACGCCGGCTTCTTTACCTTACCAAACAGCCAGAAGACCGCCATTCGGTAGTTTTGTTCGTACAGACAAGGGGAACAATCGCTCATATGAGCCAGGAGGATCCATTCGGTACTTTGTTCATTTTTTTACCTTTTTCTCAATTGACCGACCGCACACGCTGAATTCGTGGAACTGTTTTGGGCAGGAGCCTCGTGTGTGGTCGGTACAACATGACTTCCATACTTTTTAAGAACCCCTGAACCGATCTGGGTGAAATTTGGATATGTTTGTCCCCCAGATCGAGGCTATCAGGGGATACCTTGTGGGAAAAGGGGTGTTCTAACTTTTGGGGAAATTGTGTGCCCTTTGCCTGGAAATAATTGATTTATTCCTTAACTTATCTCAATATCTCCCAGGCAGAGGGAAGGCGTGTATTCCTGTTACACCCTTCATGAAGTCTAGGCTCATGTTTGGGGAATATTCTATTTGCTGGGGAGAATCGTCTTGGAAGCTGCATTCATCTACACTATTCCTCTACTCCCTGTTGCAGCCATAATCACTTATGCTCAGCTGTTGGGAAAGGAATAGAAGACCGCAGTACAACAACCACTGCAGGTTTTAACAAACACGCTCACTGCATCCACTATACTGACACACACTCTGCATTCGCTACACATTAACACACTCTGCATTCACTACACTAACACACACTCTGCATCCGCTACACTAACACACACTCTGCATCCGCTACACACTAACACACTCTCTGCATTCACTACACATTAACACTCTGCATTCACTACACTAACACACACTCTGTATCCGCTACACACTAACACACTCTCTGCATTCACTACACCAACACACACTCTACATACACTAACACAACACACACACTGCATGTGTCTAACGAAACACACACTCTGCATACACTAACACAACACACACTCTACATACACTAACACAACACACACTGTATACACTAACACAACACACTGCAAACACTAATACAACACACACACTGCATACACTAATACAATACATACACTGCATACACTAATACAACATACACTCTGCATACACTACACACTAACACACTCACTGCATCCACTATACTGACACACACTCTGCATTCACGACACATTAACACACTCTGCATTCACTACACATTAACACACACTCTGCATTCACTACAAATTTACACACACTCTGCATTCACTGCACTAACACACACACTACATTCATCACACTGATACACTCTGCATTCACTACTCACTAACACACACTCTGCATTCATTACACACTAACACACACTCTGCATTCACTAAACTATGCACACACTCTGGATTCACTATACTGACACACACTCTGCATTCACTACACTAACATACACTCTGCATTAACTGTACACACAACATCCACTACACAAACATCCTGTATTCACAGTACACACACTGCATCCACCACAAATTGAAACACTCTGCATTCACTATACACAGACACTGCGTCTAATACACACACTATATCCACTACAGACACTGCATCCACTAAACACATTTAATCTAGTACATACAAACACTACATCCACTACACAAACACACACTACATCACTGTACACACACTACATCCACTACTCAAATACACTCTGCGTTCACTATACACACTGCATCCGCTACACAAACAGTATCTAATGCACACAAACACTACATCCATTACACACATTCTAATTCACTTCCACTATACACACTATATTCAGTCCTGCATCATTGTCAGCGGAATAGGTAGGGGGTGGGAGGGGGGGGGGGGGCAGACCATGTGCTTTGTCAGGGGCCCCAAAATTTCTGATGGCGGCCCTGCCTGGTCCTAAAAGGTAAGAATATTTTAAAGAGGTCTGGTCACTAAGGGGTTAACCACATAGGTTTTGGGCTCCTTTTTTATGTATTTATTATTTTCCACTTGTTATTGCATCAGTGTTGTTCTTTTGGCTTTTAAAGTTCCTATATGGTGGTTAAATGCTACTCTATATCTAGATATCAAAATAGTTGCAAATAGAGCAGGCATTCTGCTGGAGATGATACTTTATGTCTAGTATTTAACAACAGCTATAATCACTCCATACGCTGTGTAAAAAATTGTGGATCAGTAATTAATTGGGTATATATATTTCATGTTCAATGTGGGTGTTCTAGTATAGATTTTATTTAATCATTAAATATAAGTTTTAATCTTTTCCCTCCACTTTTTTCTGTTAAATTATTCATTAAGAAAGAATTCTCCTTCCTCCCTTCAATTTGTAATATATGGATTACCCCCCTTCTCTGTTTTTTAGTTACTATTGTACTAGCTCAGATACTGTTTTCCTGAATTTCCATGCAGAGTAAAATTTTAGTTCAAAGTCAACTTTAAATTAAACATCTTATAGTCACAGGGCATGATCCACACTTAATTCCCTCTGCACAACATTATACAGCAACAGCATGGGAAGAGAAGTTACATATATATATTTTTTATTTTTACTTAATAAGTCTATAGGACAGGCTTGGGCCTTGATCTTCAGCTCCATTAGCTCCTATGTTAATCTAGCCCTGTTCAGGAATCATAGACCTCACTAGATGTTTGCATTCTTTTAGTATTTATTGGGAAAATTGTAAGGTTATTCACTAATCTGCAACGTGTTCGGAATCCACATGAATTGTAATTTTAAGGCTAGAATAACCAAGCTGGAAATATAACTGTGCCCAACATGACTATTATAGCTTACAATTCGCAAAATTCATGCTGAATGCTGAATTTGTTGCTGAATAAACCTGTGTTTATTTATAAAACAAAAAAACACATTCAGGAGGATAGATGATCTGGAGAACTGACTTGGAAAAGTTGCCCAGATTATAATGTGTTTGCCTATATTTTGCAATTGATTTTTCCATTCATCAATATTCACTACTTAGTAAATTGCAAACTATAAACAAGCTAGCCGAGTTGAAGCATAACTCAGTTGGAGAAATGTTCCCAACATTTAAAAAAAAAAAAATCACTGTATAGTGATCATGAGGATTGTCTAATAGCAAATAGCATTGTATTTGGTACGGTATGGAAACAATACCCATAATCATTTAACACCTCAATTTATTTAGAAAATAGACCAAATGCTTTAGATTTTACAGGTGCAAACACAGCTGATTAAAACACAGAAAGCTTATGTTGTCTTTCTTGTACTCCACCTGCAACAAGATGTACTTTGTTAATAGAACGGAATGGTATTAATAAATCATATGTCAGCTTGTTCTGCTACACAAAAAATATTCTATGTTTGTATCATAATCACATATTGGAAACAGCTTTGCTTTAGCCATGGCATTACTGAATCATTCGCATACCATGGGTTTCATACCAGCCCATGGGAGTGCATATACTTACATTTAAAGGAAGAAACTATTCATATTTTTTTTTAAATACATATACAGTTGTAATCAAAATTATTCAACCCTCATTGAAAATCAGGTTTATTGTCAAAGTTTACCAACTTTCAGCTGTTTGCAATGAGAAAATCAGACAAAAGCAATTGAAATAGCTCAACACAACGAATGCTTTAAGTGGTTTCCCCAAATTCAACTGAAAAAACAACTTATAATGACTCAAAACCAGTCTCAATATTATTATCATTAGATAATATTAAATATATGTTTAAAAAATGAGAAGGGAAAAGGTAATGACAATTGTCCTTTAATCATTGGGGGGGAAAAAACAACAACAAAAAATGCATTTATACATTCTTGCTCAAGTCTCACTAGAACAGGGATAGGCAACCTTCGGCACTCCAGATGTTGTGGACTACATCCCCCTTAATGTTCTTACACACATAATGCTGGCAAAGCATCATGGGAGGTGTAGTCCAAAACATCTGGAGTCAGGGGCGGACTGAGAACCCTCAGGGCCCCCGGGCAAAATAAATCAAGGGCCCCCTTACAGGCCCCACCCATACTCCGCGGCAAGCGCCACCCATGTCCTGCCTCCAGCCACACCCTACACAATCTTTAGACACAAGGAACAAAAGTGCAATAATCCCTTCAAGGCCCCAGTAGAGACTACAATTGAGGGCTAATGGGCCATGGAGGGGGGTCTTTCTAGCAGAGGCTATCTCAGTGTCCTTTAGAGAGTGTGTTAGAAAGAATCCCCTCCAGGCCCTATTAGAGACTACAATGGAGTCTAATAGGCTTGGAAGGGGGTCTTTCTAACAGAGGCCATCTCAGTGTCCCTGCTGGAAACAGTCGCCTCCAGGCCCCAGTAGAGACTACAATTGAGGGCTAATGGGCCATGGAGGGGGGGAGCATTCTAGCAGAGGCTATCTCAGTGTCCTTTAGAGAGTGTGTTAGAAAGAATTTCCTCCAGGTCCCATTAGAGACTACAATGGAGTCTAATGGGGCCTGGAGGGGGGTCTCTCCAACACTCTGGTTCCTATTCACAATATAGCAACACAACATAGCTCGCTGATACCTAGGCCAAGTTGGCTCCTCTTACCTTAATTACTGTTGTTGGCTGGCAGTCTGTGGGCTTGCTGGAAGGCTGTGGGCTTACTGGCTGCGGCTGGCAGGCTGTGGGCTTGCTGGCAGGCTGTGGGCTTGCTGGCTACTGCCGGCAGGCTGTGGGCTTGCTGGCTGCGGCTAGCAGGCTGTTGGCTTGCTGGCTGTGGCTTGCTGGATGGCAGGCTGTGGCTTGCTGGCTGCGGTTGGCAGGCTGTGGGCTTGCTGGCTGTAAGCCTAACTGGTGGCCTGTGGGCTGGCTGGCTGGCTACTGGCCAGCCTATGGGCTGGCTGGCTGGCCGGCCTGTGGGCTGGCTGGCTGGCCTGTGGGCTGGCTGGCTTGCTGGCTACTGGGGCACTTGGAGATTATTTAAAGAAATAATCCATGCACAATAACCACTACTGCTCTGTGTAGTCGTTATGGTGCCAGGAGGGCCGGGCCCCCCTCCCAGAGTAAGTAGTCAAACCGTTTAAGAACAGTTTGAAAACTTACCTGGGGTCTGCTGTGATATGAGGCTGTTGTAGGGTATAGGAGCAGTGGTGCAATGTGTAAGGGGTGCAGTGTGTGTGAAAGGTTCAGTGTGTGTGAGGGGGTGTAGTGTGTGTGAGGGGATGTAGTGTGTGAATGTGTAGGGTGTGTGGGGCAATGTGTGTATGAGGGGGCTGTGTATGTGTGTGGCAATGTTAGTTTGGGGGGCTGTGTGTGTATGGGTGGGCAGTGTATGTGTGTGTGAGGCAATGTGTGTAAATGTGTATGGTGTGTGTGGGGGCAGTGTGTGTGTATGGGGGGCAGTGTGTGAATGTGTATGGTGTGTGGGGGTAGTGTGTTTATGGGGCTAGAGTTCTCTCTCACCACTGCAACCACCAGGAATCCCTGGTGGTCACAGTGTTGAGAGTGAACTCTATCCCGTAGCTCCAGGGCTAGAGTTTACTTTCGCCAGAGCCGTAACGTTGCCGTGGTAACCGCGGCAATGATCTGTGCTCGCGCAAGAAGGACCCAGAGGAGCTGCAGGCTGAGCTCCCGGGTCCTCTCTTCCTCCCTCCCCTGCCGGCTGCCCGCACGGTGCCTGCGGACAGGGGAGGGGGCAATTGCCCTCCTCTTACTCCCCCCTACCCCTCTTCTTACCCCCCCTCCCCCTCTTCTTACTCCTCCCTCTTCTTACTTTCTTACTCCCCCCTCTTCTTACTCCCCCCTCCCCCTCTTTTTACTCCCCCCTCCCCCTCCTCTTACCCCCTTCTTACTCCCGCCCCTCTCGTCTTACCCCCTCCCCCTCTTCTTACCCCCTCCCCTCTTCTTACTCCCCCCTCTTCTTACCCCCTTCTTACTCCCGCCCCTCTCTTCTTACCCCCTCCCCCCTCTTCTTACCCCCTCCCCTCTTCTTACTCCCACCCTCTTCTTACCCCCTTCTTACTCCCCCCTCTTCTTACTCCCCCTCTCTTCTTACTCCCCCCTCCTCTCTTCTTACCCCCTCTCTCTCTTCTTACTCCCCCTCCCTCTCTTTTTACCCCCCTCCCTCTCTTCTTACCCCCCTCTCTTCTTACCCCCCTCACTTCTTACCCCCCTCACTCTCTCTTCTTACCCCCCTCTTCTTACCCCCCTCCCTCTCTCTTCTTACCCCCCTCTCTCTTCTTACCCCCCCTCTCTCTTCTTACCCCCCTCCCTCTTCTTACCCCCTCTCTCTTTTTACCCCCCTTTTCTTTTTACTCCCTCCCATCCCTCTCTCTTTTTGCCCCCCCTTCCCTCCCTTTCTCTTTTTGCCCCCCCCTTTCTCTTTTTGCCCCCCTCCCCTCCCCTCCTTTTCTCTTTTTGCCCCCCCTCCCCTCCCCTTCTCTTTTTGCCCCCCATCCCCTCCCTTTCTCTTTTTGCCGCCCCCTCCCCTTCTCTTTTTGCCCCCCCCTCCCCTTCTCTTTTTGCCCCCCCTCCCCTCCTCTTTTTGCCCCCCTCCCCTCCTCTTTTTGCCCCCCTCCTCTTTTTGCCCCCTCCTCTTTTTGCCCCCCCTCCCCTCCTCGTTTTGCCCCCCTCCCCTCCTCTTTTTGCCCCCCCTCCCCTTTTTGCCCCACCCCACTCCCCTCCCCTCCCCTTCTCTTTTTGCCCCCACCACCCCCACCTGTAGCGTGGCCGAGCTGCACTCCGGTCCGCGGTGCCGGCCGGAGTGATAGGAAGGTGCACACTGAGTGTGCACCTTCCTGTCAGTCCGGCCGGGTACAGGAAACAGAAACTCCTGTTCCGCGCGGAACAGAAGTTTCTGTTTCCTGTACCCGACCGGACTGACAGGAAGGTGCACACTGAGCACCTTCCTATCACTCCGGCCGGCACCGCGGACCGCACAGCTACAGGGGAGGGGAGGTGAGAAGCTGCAGCCGCCTGAGGCTCTTAAGAGAGCACTCAGGCGGCTGCAGCATTTAAAGGGGCGGCCGGGCCCCCTGATGGCGGGCCCCCCTCCCGGCCGGGCCCTCGGACCATGTCCGAAGTGCCCGACCGGTCAGTCCGCCCCTGTCTGGAGTGCCGAAGGTTGCCTATGCCTGCACTGGAAGGTGGAACTTAAGAATCAGGGTGTTGTGAATGGTTGGCTTCCAGGTCAACCAACCACAGCACTAGTACAAAGATTCATGCTTGGGTAAGAATTTTGACATTGTGGGTTGAATTCTGTTAACAGAGTATGGATTAACTGTGCTTGTTGAATAGCAATTCAACCTTTCACTGGGAAAACTGCTACTCAGCAAGCAGAATAAATCCTTAGAGAATCCAGCCATTTGCATGTTTTAGTCATCTGCGATTAGCATGCTGTGTGTGCTGACACAAGATGGAAAAGGTGCACAAAACTGATATTGTCAACCAGGAAGTAAGTGTTCCTTCTGGCTGATTGGCAGCCCAGGAAAGTGGCCCTACAAATTAAACATTGTAAAAAGAAAGGCTACAAAAAAAAGGTCTTTGCATAAAAAATAAAAAAAATACACTTCAGAAAGATTTATTTTTATGCTGCTTAGTGACTCTTTAAATGCATACTATGGTACAGTGTATCAAAGTGTTCATTTGATAATTTGTTTTGCTTGAAAGTTTTTTATTATGATGAACATAACTTTACGGACCAACCAAAAATCCATAAGCCTTGTAATTTTATGTGGCAACATAAACATGTTGCGAAAATGTAGAAATATTTAATTACTGTGTTTATTTTCAGCTAATGTACATAAGCGTGGGGTTATTGGTCCATATGTCTATGTAAATTCATTCAAAGTCAGTAACGAGGAACAGGGTGGGTGATCTGGCACAAAAATGGAAATGAAAGCAAAAATATGGGGATGGAGAGAAAAAGGTGGCTTATATAAAGTAAAGATTCCACACATTTTTCCATACAAATATTTCTCACATTTATTTCACATTATCAGTATGAGTTTGTCCAACAATACTAGAATGAGAATACTGGGTGGAGGTTCATTTGTTGCCACCTCTTAAAAACGTCTGGAGTTAGCCTTTAATACGACATTAAACTATTCTCCTTGCATGAAGTTGCAATATATATTTTCTGCTACTCTTCTTTTTAGTCTCTAAATTTCCAAGCAACAACATTGAAGTTTTCTAAGAAAAAACTAAATAATTAAAACCTTAGATGGTGCCATTAAAACATATTCACATTTTATAAGATCGTGTCACTGGCTTTAAAATATTTATTTTACCCAAAGTCTCAGTCTGGCAAACATTTGTCTTGTTATACATACTCCAAGAGATTCTTCAATTATGAAACAGGTGACAGGAATCTCTTAATTTTAATTGCTTTTGATGGTGAGTTGAGCGAAAGTACAGTTGCTGCCTGACCATAAGACTTCGGCAGAATGGAATCCATGTATTGTGACAGATGAGATAATGAAATAGTGATTTTTTTTTTTAAAATCTATCTAAATCATTTTAATTTCATTATAGACGCACAATCTAAACGGGACATGGGAAAGAAAAAATGCAGAGATTGTTCTAAAGCACAGGGAGAGAAGAAGAAAATATGCAGGCAAATAATTGTGCAAAAATCACAGAATATTTTTTTTTTTAACAATTTAGATCAAGCATTGAAGGATTTAAACATTCGTGACATTGTTTCAGCTATGAAACCGTTTTAAACCCTTAAAGGAACTCTATAGCATTAGGTATACGAAGCTTTATTCTTAAGGCTATAGTGTCCCTAGTTTTCTTGGTTCCCTCCATTGGCCAACTAAAGGGTTAAAAACCCTTTTTTAACGTACCTCTTTCCAGCATTGAGGCTTCCTCTGTGCTTGCTAGTTCTCCTCCTCCCGCGACATCACTGCAATGATGGGACCTAATGCCCATGTGCAACAATCGCCAAACACACATTCAAGCTTCCCCATTAGCTGCCCTAATAAGCTGTCCTAAAGTTTGAGGACATCCAACATCGATTAACAGCGTAAAACTCAGCTGACCCGGAGTGGCTGTCTGGAAGATAGGTACTAAAGGTAGAGTAAACCATGCAATGTAATTATTTCGGTTTTTCAGAATGTTTTACATTGCAGGGTTAAACAGATGGGGCACTGCACCCAGACCACTTCAATGAGATGAAGTAGTCTAGGTGCCGGCAGTGTCCCTTTAAGGATGGAGGCAATTGTACAACTTCTGAACCCCCCAAAAAACTTAAAATGTTTGCTATATATTTGTTCCACTGTAATTTACATTAAACATTTAGTTCTAGTATATGTTTGGCATGCTTAGTCTTAGTTTTTGGAAGAAAAGCATGTTTTACAAACATTGTAACCCCACATCCTCTGTCCCACCAACCCCATTCCAAAATAGTTCCTTCTCTCTTATTCTGGTAATAAAGCCATACATGGCATTATTGTTGTAAATAAAAGAGATAGATAGTTAGATGTAATTATTCACCTAGTTAATTATTACAATTACGAAATACAGCAAAGGTTTCAAGGTAATTGTAGTTCACCTAGCAGGTGTTATAAACAGAAATCTGATACCTGAACTACAAATCAAAGATAGCCCTGCAACAGGCAGAACTGAGACTGTAAACTGTGAATTTTGATTTCTACAAATAATCCTCTTTCTGATACACAAATTTTGTAGTGCTGGATTAAGCATGTCCAACAGGTTTGACTCCAAAGAGCAGAATTTAGAGGATCCTGAGTAGCCAAGCTTTTTACTGGACTAGGCAAAGTTCTTGTTGATGTGTGTGGGAATTTTGTTAGATAAAGAAACTAGGTGGCAAATAGACTAGGCTTCAAATTTGATAGCCCCTCCTACATTTACCACAAGCATTCCCAATGCAAAGCTCAAGCTCGAACCAATGGACTTCTCATGTTTCACCACAAGTCTGTAGAAGATAGATGGATGGATGAATGAATGATCGATCAAGTGATCGATCTCACTGCTGGCCCATGAAGGAACAACCAACCCATAAAGGGACAGATCTCTCTCTTTGGGAGTTGCTGCTTAGATACACTACTGAGTAGGGAGACATACATACATTTTGCAGTGTATTACTGTTAGCCCTGAGTCCTCTTTTCTGGCTAGGTAAAGAATAGGGGACTCAGGGCTAACTGTAATAAATTGCAAAATTTATATCAAGGGCTTGTTAGAGGCCAACTCTGGGATCTTGCTCAGTCAGCCCATCCCTGCCAACTTCCCTGAACAACAACATTTTTATATGTGATTATTATTTAGTATTTGATATTTTTGCGTGAAATTGTAAATATATGTTCTGTGCAAAAAAAAGTGCGTCAGTTCTAGCATGGAGTTCCCCTTTAAGGCAGTAGTTGATCCAGGGGGAGCACAAGGGTAAGTGCTTCCATTGATAAGCCTACAAGCCCTTGAAGCCACCAGCTTAAGTACTGCTTACCCTAGTTGGTATAAGTGCTAGTGCACTTTTATGGGTTCCACCTGACACCCACATTGCAATCATCCGCATCTCGTCTTCTCCAGAATTAGAGCACTGCTGAAACAAAACTAGCGACATTCACTGGCTGCTATGAGCTGAGCATGGCCTGCGTCAGCTGTACTTTACTCTGCATGGTCCTGCTTCGCTCTACAGACCAATCCAGATTCTCCTTCTGGGGAAAGAACCTCATTATAAGTGCAGTGAGTTCCTCAAAATATAAAGTCACTTTGCTGTAGGCACGTTTGTTGAATAAATAAAAAGGAGATGATGATGAAGTTCCACATAAAAGAAAAGTCAACAATTCTGACCCAAGGTCATCAATATACAATGAAAAGGGGTTACATATAGATTTTACATACTTTAAAATGCTAATATATTATACAGCTGTAAGGTTTAATATGAGTAAGCTATGTCTAGTATACACAACGTATTAATATATGCTATGAGGACAAGTAAAATGAATCTTCTGTTAAACTTATATTGTGTACTTATTTGCTTTTCTCAAGACTTAATTAAACCTCAAGGCTAAACTAACCGAATATTCTTTCTCATCTCTTTTATACCGTAACTATGTTTGCAACAATTTTGAAACACATGCCAAGTATTGTTACTGATGTACTTTCTTATAAAAAATATAAAAGGGAGATAATGATGAGGTTTCACATATTGGAAAAGTCAATGATTCTGGCCCAAGGTCATCAGTATGCTATGAAAAGGGGTTACATATAGATTTTACACACATTAAAAATGCTACTATATTATACAGCTGTAAGGTTTAATATAATTATACAAGTAAGCTATGTCTATTATACACCATGTATTAATATATGCTATAAGGACTAGAAAAAAAATCATCTTCTGCTTAAATGAAACTCTAGTCTAGGCTAACCTAACTAAACATTCTTTCTAAAAGCACTTTTCCAACTATTTTTGTAACAATTTTGAACACATGCCAAGTATTGTGGCTAATGTATATTCTTGTATATAAAAAAGAGCATACCCCCCTAATAAACAGAGCAGTTTCACATGTGTCTTATTCTTTTCTCTAAGCTCATAGGCCGAGATCCTGATTCCAGTTGACATGAAATTCTTGTCTAGGTCTCCAAAACCCAGCTATATTTGCCTAAATTATGAAAAAGAGGTTTTGTAACAAAAGTCCCAAATGTATACTGTACAAATATATATATATATATATATATATATATATATATAGGGTGGGCCAAAATTCAGAGTAGGATTTGACAAGTAAATCATTTATTTGCTGGTAGTTAAATTTTTTTGTTGCAGGTACGCATTATGACTTTGCAGAGTCATCATGGGTAATTTCACAAAGGAAGAATGAGTAAAACTAGTGGAATTCTGTTTTCAAAATGGCAGGTCCGTTATTTTGATGCAAAGAGCTTACCGCTGCGACTTCAATGTAACCCACCACGTTTCACTCGATCTTTCAGCTCCTGATTACTTCCTGTGGGGATATCTGAAGGAGCGGGTGTATGTGAACAAACCGCGTACACTTCAGCAGCTTAAGGAGAATATCCGTGAAGAAAGTGCTAGAGCCTCAAACATAAACTATGTTATGAACAATGCAATCGAAAGAGCCCGACTTCGCAAGGCAGCAATGGAGTTCTTTAAAAATATATAATCTTCCGAACCTAGTCAAAGAAATTTCCACACATTAAGCATTCATTGTATGTCATATCATTGAAATTTGATCATTAATAAAAACGTTATTTACTCCTCAAACCCTATTCTGATCTTTGGCCCATCCTGTAGTTGAGTTCATCAAACAAACTAGAAATTATCGGATAAACTGGTTGTTCTGTCTTAATTAGGTACCTTTTCAATTAATGCTTTAAGTACTGAAGATTGCAAGCACTGATGGAGCTAATTAAATATTAAAGGACCACTCTAGGCACCCAGACCACTTCAGCTTAATGAAGTGGTCTGGGTGCCAGGTCCAGCTAGGGTTAACCCATTTTTTTATAAACATAGCAGTTTCAGAGAAACTGCTATGTTTATAATATGGTTAATCCAGCCCTCAAAGCCTCTAGTGGCTGTCTCACTGACAGTCACTAGAGGCGCTTGCGTGATTCTCACTGTGAAAATCACAGTGAGAGCACGCAAGTGTCCATAGGAAAGCATTGATAATGCTTTCCTATGAGACCGTCTGAATGCGCGCGCGTGCGGATTCAGCCGAATGGGAGGAGAGGAGGAGGATCGGAGGAGAAGAGCTCCCCGCCCGGCGCTGGAGAAAGGTAAGTTTTAACCCCTTTCCTCTCCCCAGAGCCCGGCGGGAGGGGGTCCCTGAGGGTGGGGGCACCCTCAGGGCATTATAGTGCCAGGAAAACGAGTATGTTTTCCTGGCACTATAGTGGTCCTTTAATGCAGAGTGGGAGCTGTTATTTTTTTTTTATTGATGTTATACAGTGTTGATGAGAGTAGCAGGATGCAGGTTAATGTTGCTTGCTTAATGTTCTCCTTTCCCTTTCCTTGGCTTTGATACTGAAGTGTTAGCATAATCATAATCAAAAAATTTGGATAAGTACATCAATTAAAGCTTGAATGTTATTCAAAGCAAATGGATTAGAAACTATATTCTCCAGAACCACAATCAGAAAGGCCCTTGCTTATTAACTCCTTACTGTTATAAGCATGAAAAGAGGGGACTCTCTATAGTAACGTTTTGAATAGGGACATAAGATTATTTGGTAATAGCATATATAGAGCCAATCACATTTATCAGGAGTTCATTTATCAGTTTAAAACCATTAAAGTACATTCATTAAAAGTTTATCGGGATTCAATAATAATCAGTTTGAATAAACTTTCGATAAACATTGAATATTGATACACATACTTTACATTTAAAATATCGTCTTGATGATTCAATTCCACTTATATGCATAAGTGCAATATAATAAAGCGGTTATTTTAATTACCATTGATTACCATGTGGAAAGGGTAATTACCATTTCGGTTTATGCATGCTTACCTTTTGCACTGCATTTTATAGGTGAATGTTTTTTTTTTTCTATTTTATTATTGAGGTTTGGCCTGCCTCTGTCCACTTTAACACCCTGGTTCTAAAGGGAGTGCGGTGTTCCTATTTCTCATCTATGGTGCTAGCCATGACAGATGCAATGTATGTTAATGTTGACATAATATCATTACCAGTTTTATAACAATAATTAATGCATCAATAACATCAATTAAGCTCTAAAGAACTATAAAAACATCTATATCTTAATATTCTGTTGAGTGCGATTAAGTGACTAGGAGAGCACACATTTCTGCACAATATTGCCACTCCTTAGCCGCCCTCCCATATTGATCTCTCCTCCATCCCCCCTTCCCTCTCTTAGTGGTCTCTCCTCACCCCCCACCCCTAGTGGTCTCTCCTCCACCCCCTCCCCTAGTGGTCTATCCTCACCCCCACCCTTAGTGGTCTCTCTTCACCCCCACCCTTAGTGATCTCTGCTGAACCCCCTCCCTCCCTTAGTGGTCTTTCCTTACCCCCCCTCTCCCCTCCCTCCCTTAGTCGTCTCTCCTCACCCCCTTCCATAGAGGTCTCTCCTCCACCCCCCTCCCATGGTGGTCTCTCACCCACGCCCCCCTCCCTCAGTTGTCTTCCCTCTCCCCTCTCCCAATCTCCTCACCCCCCCTCCCCTACCTCTGTTGTAGGGTGACCGAGCTCCAGTCCAGTCCGCGGTACAGGATCATCTGTTTCCTGTACCCGGCCGGACTGACAGAAAGTGCTCACTGAGTGCTCACCGAGTGAGCACTTCCTGTCAGTCCAGCCGGGTACAGGAAACGGATGTTCCTGTACCGCGGACCGGAGCTCGGCCATGCTTCACTGAGGGACTGACAGGAGGGAGCTCTTTACGCTTCCCTCTTGCCGATTCCTCTTTTCTTGCGTGCCCGGGCCGGTGCACCCTCATGGAAGCGCTGGCCCGGGCACTGCTGCAGCCACCTGAGGCTCTCTATAGAGCGCTCAGGCGGCTGCAGCATTTGAGGGGCTGGTGCTCCTGGAAGCACCGGTCCTGCAAGTTCTTATGTCTATTCCTCTTGCCAAACCTTACTCTGTAGATCAGATGGCTATTTTAGCTTTTTAATCTTGATTGTTTAACACAGGGGTTCTCAACCTTGTCCTCAAGGACCCCCTACCAGTCCAGGGTTTAGGGATTACCTGGGTGTGTCTAAGGTGTTTAGAAAAAGAAAAAAAAACACCTTAGAGTCTTAGGTGTTTTTTTCCCCTTTTTCTAAACACCTTAGACACACCCAGGTAATCCCCAAATCCTGGACTGGTAGGGGGTCCTGAGGACTGGGTTGAGAACCCCTGGTTTAACACAACTACACCATTACTTTCAAAACCTTCTGCATTCATATGGGATTTTTTTTTTTTTTTTTTTTTGCAATTGACATTCACATCATAGCCATATGTAAATAACCCTCAAAGAAGGTCAAGTTCAACCCCTCCAAAAAATCTAAATAAAAATTAGTTAATAAAGGCTCAACTTTTTTCCCAACAACAAGATCAAGTTCCTGCATCTGCTCATAATGCCATCTGTAACAACCTAATGCAATGCTCCAGCATTAGGGACTAAAAGCGCATGCTTAGCAGTGCTGCACTCCTATTGGAGGTTAGTTATGAGAACAAAGATTGGCTTGGTTCTCACAGCGGACGCTCCTCTAAATGGCAATGCTTTTCGTTGCAAGATTAAAAGTAAAGGGCCCTTACACCCAGACCACTTAATTGAGATGAAGTAGCCTGGATTCCTTAAGTGTTCATTTAGGCACGCAGGAGATGAAAAACCCCCATTGGAGGGGTCCATTCTGAGAACTGCCCTTTCTTCTGGACATTAAAAGTTATTATGATATAGAGGGGGTTACAGGTTAAATGGTAAAGGAGTAAACAAATTGCTACATTAATTTCTAGTGTAGTTAATTTTCCAGAAATGCTTGTTTCCTGGAATGTTTAGATAGGTAACAGACTTGTACTGCTTCTAAACCACGCCAGACTACTAAAGCTCTTGAGTTAATATGCCTTCCTGTAAAAACATCCTGCGAAAATGAACATGTATGTAATGAAAATATGTGAATCTCATTGGTCAGGGCCACACAGTAATATGTGTGTGTTTGCAGTCAGTTATGTATATCAGTATCAACAAATACATTTCTACTAATTCACATTAATTATGCATTTGTTTTCGAGCAGCCAAATTGTTTATTGTGTTTGGTTGCTTGCATTTTAGCTGGCTTTAAGTCCAACTACAATTTAAATTCAGTAAACTTCACAAAATTGTGTGGTGTTAGAGAATATATTTTCTACTTGTAGACTTGGGTCATGGATCATTTTCATTACATTTAATCCAAGTCGCTTCATGCCCGCCTGAGCTACCTATCCTATAAATAAATTTGTAGAAAATCTAAGCAGGTATAGATACGTTCGAGTAGCTCACTGATATATCTAATGTATGCAGCAAGATGAAGATATTCTTATCTAGCAAATTGGATCCAATGACCAGGTCGAATGCAATAAAGTGCTCTAGCAATCCAAAATGTCACAGTTCATTAAAGATGCCACCGCTCAGAAATAAAAGCGCAATACTGTTTTGTTTTCTTTTATGTTTTTTTTATTTACTTCTTTTTAAAAGTTTCTGACTTGCAGACAGTATTGTGTGACAGATTTCAAAGTCATTTCACAAACAATTTTTCTGCTAGTAATTCCACGAAAATCAGAAAATTTATCGAAATCAGACCTAAACTGTGATTTCATCATGAATCTTGCGATCTGGGGCTTGATACTCCCATATTGCAAGGTTAATACGGAAAAAAATTTCATCATTGAGAAGTTTTCAGTTACATCACAGGTACAAATGGATCTTGAGAGCCATGATGGGCACCATATAACTGCCACATACAGGAAGATATCTTAGATACGCGCATGACAGCAACTGGAAACGCACTCAAAAAAGTTAAGAAAGCAAGTGATGGGGGGAGTGGCCTGACCACCAAGCTGTGCAGACGTGTCTGGCACGAGCTCCTGTCTGGAGAGCAGAACCCGGGACAAAAGCGGCGGCTACATGGCCCAAAGTCCTTCGAGAGTACACCACCCACATAGGGGGTGCCCCCCTGAACCTAACGACACCACCCCGGGGCCTGTCGGACACGGGAAAGCTGAAAACCGACTGCGGCCTACTGGGACAGGAGCCGGGGTGAGGCGGCCGCTTTCCTCGGCACAAAGACCCATGAGCGACTCCGCCTCAGCTTGCCCTCTCCCCCCCCCCGGACCGGTGGGGGACATCCCGGTCCCCACTGGACAAAACACACAAAACGGAAAACAGACGTGCCGACTACAAGGCACACGGGGCACCAGGCCACAAAGGCACAGCTAAAATGGCCGCCCAACGCAGTGCTAAGGAGCGGAGTACCCACACCCGACCCACACCCGACTCACGACACCTTTGGGGAGTTTTGACCAGATCTATGCACTCCTCAGAGACGCGCTGCTTAGCCGAGGAACAACCTACCGCCAAGCAGAACTAACGGTGGCCTCGTGGATCCGTCCAACGATACGCCGCCGCTACCACAAGCTTGCACCCCAATCTTCCAAAGAGTCCGTCCGGCGGAGCAGGTACCTGAGATCCTCACGGCGGGAACAGGCGCCATGTCACTCGAGCGCAAGCTCCCACTTACTGACCAACGAAAGCGGAACCACAAAACAAGCGACACGTGGCGCTTCACTACCACAGCTGCAAAACACATGGCTGAATGGCTACACACCCCACAGAGCCCTGCCGGAACGACCTCACGACGCAGAGACGCCATGCCCAGGGGTAACAGAGGAGGGTCTCCCAACAGCAGCAACTTGGACTTACCTACTCTGGGTATCGGCTGAAGCCTCCACCATTCTGCCGCACAAGGGTATACTTAGCCTGGACTGTCACCGACCGCTACACCAGCTAAACACCCAGACTCTGACAACATACGCATGTTTCATGCCCATTGTGCTCCTGTGCCACCAGCAATAGTAACTTTTATTCGTAACATTATTTTTTGCTAAAATTTCTTTCCAGTGGTTTCTCACCTAGTTAACCCTTAATATAACAGACCACTTTTATGTGCAGTGATTTTGCTTCAATTTATAAGCCAGACCAAGCACTGTTATTTCATGTCTAATACCTTTTAGCTCATGCTTTTCTTAGTACTGCATACCGTTATATATATTTTTTTTTCTCACAATATATAAGCATGCTTCCAAACACATAGCTCACTTTTGTACTCCTACTCAGAGGAAACCGTAATCTAATATTATGTTAATTTAATTACAGCAGTGAGCTGTTAGACTGCCATGTACAACTATGTCTACAACTAAAATAATAGACGAACATAGCCTGTGACCTCTTAGACGCACCCACCCATAAATCGATATGTCACTTCTCGTAGACTTCATCTTGTTATAACCTATAACATATACCATAGCAACTAGTAAATTGTACCTTGCCTGTGGTAACCTTGCTAAACCTAACCTTAAGCGTTCGACAAATCATCTACTAACAAACAAATTGTGCAGATTTAACAATGCTACTTCAATGTATGATCCTGTACCAAATATTGCCTGTTTATGCTGTTGTGGCATACCCGAGCAGCTTGTATTTTACGTTTGCACTACAAAAATAAAGAATTAAAAAAAAAAAAAAAGAAAGCAAGTGATGGATAGGACTGCAGGTAGAAGCAATGATTGCGGAACAAATGGTACATGAAATTAAGAGAGGTCAGCAATAGGAGGGAAATGGCAGTGATAAACAAAGAAAAGAAAAAAGAAAGAATGAGAACTCTGAGAACGGGCAAAAGCTTAGAGATAGACTCGATAACTTGCCCTTCAGTAAATCCCCGGTCAGGTCTCAAAATAGTTTTTGCTCTCTTGTGCCATTACAGAGAGAACATATCTGAAGCATACCAGACTGGCCCCACCCGTACGGGCAGTACAGATCTGAAATGCCAGCAAGTTCCCTCTGCACGAGAGATACCTCAACCCCAGACGATCGTTTCGGCCTTCTTTTGGGCCTCGTCAGTAAGGTGTAGCACTCTGGGCACAGTGAGCCCGGGGTCAACATCTGGATTACCCTTTAAACTTGGGGTGAGCCAAGTTAATGCTTTAAAGCAAAAATTAAAGGATGAAATGGGGCAAAAGCTTAGAGAGAGCTTAGAGTGATAAAAAATAAACTAAAATTCATAATCAGCAAAAATGGTGCAAAATGAAAATTTATCTTTGACACTGTGTCTTCTTAACAGAAATGATCTTAATAATTGATATACTATTATTTTTTTCACTTTTGGTCCCACTCACCCCCTTAATAATACGATGTTATATATTCCAGAAGTGTTTAGAGAAAGTGTATTTGCTTGCTAAATCTTAATAATGTACAGTGCCACCACTCAGAAATAATACTGCTCAGGGAACACACAACAATGAGACGGTGAATATCCCACAGACAGTAGAAGACAGGCAACAAAATAGTAAATGCAACACTGCCCGTGTTAAATGTAAATTGGACACACAAAGAAAACAATAACTGTAACATAAGGAAACTAATAGTTCCACGTTCTCAAAGGTACCTTCCTCACAAATAAACAGCAACTATCCATACAGTCCCTCTGTGCACAATGGGGCTCTAGGTGTACTGTTGGTAGCACTGCCCATATGGTGTAAGTGGTGTTTTTTGTTACCTGATAACATATAATTCTAAGGAGGCATCTGGCGATTTAATAAACCCAGTTTGTAAAGACCAGTTTTTGATTTTGATGGAGCACCATCTATTGGTTTAGAGTCTGAGCATGCCAAGATTGATATATATATGTATAAATATATATATACATATTTTGTAAAATTTTTGCAGAACGCTCCAGGATTTGGATGTTTCCTCTGATAATCCCCTGTGTGACCTGTTTACGTTGTATGAATTGTTTTGAATCCTTCACTTCTAAGTTAAATGTAGCATTGTCAGAAAGCAGTCTCATTTCAAAAATAAAGAACCGTTCCAGTGCCTTTTGGGACAGTGTCTAAGTGTGTTCCTTTCCAGGAGCCCTGTAACAGAGTATAAGAGCACTTATTTTGCCTGCACTACTCCATTTTTGGGGATCAGCTACAGACTACAGAAAAGGACTGGGCGATGGGATGGGTTCCTTCCTAGGAGGATTGTGGGGGCAGAAGGAACAAATCCTCCCTAAATGGAAGGAGCAGGAATAGAGAACAATTCCTGCCTGAGTTTGAAGGAGCAGGCAGAGGGATTAATTCCTTCCTGAAACACGATTAGGGTCCCTGGTGCCAGAGGAGAAAGGATGGATAATGTAATGGGACAGTTCTGCATCCCATGTCAAAGACCAGACACCCTAATTCAGTTCAATTACCTGTTACAGTTCCCTTACTAGAATCTTACTACAATATAGATAAGAGTTGGTCTGCATAGTCCAGAGTTATCTTTCTGAAAATGGACAATGTACCTAATTTTAATCATTAACAGAATGGATTTGTGAAACTGTGGTACACATTTAGATTTCTTTAATTCCAACTATTTCCAATTAAATGCAATATGGTGATGTCTATACACATCGAATAGTATGCATCATATGATTTATTGCTGAAAGAATTAAGGTATTTTTGTTCCAATAATTTTGATTATTGATCACTTAGTAATTGCATTAAATGTCATCATGTCTGCTATTAGTGTATCCCAGGAATACAAACTGCTCTATCAATCTGGAAATTCTTCTCCGTTTGGGCAAAAATAAGGTAATTTCAAGTAATTGGTTCTTGGTCCATTATTTTTCTGAGACCTTAACAGTAGTACTTGTTTAGGCTCTGGTTTTGGTTAACACAGTTACTCAATTCTTATTTCAGTTTTTCATCTTAACTCCTAACATTCCTCTGTCTTCATGTTTAGAGTGTGTTACCAGTTCTACACATTTTGAAAATGTAAAAACTCGGACAAGTAAGTGCAAGAGTGTTTTGGGATTTTTTTTTCTTTGAATGTGTATATTTAAATATGTACTTTGCACTTAATTTCTCATCTGCTACTAAAAAAAACAAAAAACCTTGGTCCTTAATCTGTCATAAATACAAAAAAAAAGAGACTATGGATGGATAGATGAATGTTTAGATGATAGATAAAATGATTCACACACAAACGGTCATTGAGTACATATTTTCTTAATCTAATCTTGAATGTTGTCAGGGTTTATGATATTTCTGGTTTAAAAGCTTCAACCTCTTTGAAGAGCTACTGGTGAACTTTAGGTGCCAGGCTTCTTTGTGACATCCAAAGAAGCAGGCAAATTGATAGGTTCATGACCTGTACGAATGGATGAAACCTTGCTGAAATTACATTACTGCTGACATTGAAGATAAACTCCTCGAATCCTGTGAGTCTCGTAACTTAATACAGATTACTAGGGCAGCACTAACTCAGATTTTATGATCTTTTCATGACATTTTAGATTGACTTCATTTTTATTTATGTAATCTGTGTGTGTTCTTTTTAAATCATTTTACATATCATATTTTGTCTCTTAATAAGGATTTTATATCTTGATGAGACATAGAAGAAAAATGTAAAACAATATGGTAAAAGATATCAAATATGCTTTTGAAAATGAATTCCAAGTCTGCATGTATTTCATAGATTATAATAATGAAGAAATGAAGGAAGTTATATATTAAATCCAAGACATTGATGCCCCTTACTGCATAAGTCCATACATTTGCTATCTGGCCATAAAGAATTTGAAAGCTTGTTGAGTTCATTAGTTTATTTATGTTTAGTTCCTAGCAAAGTGGCAGGATATGCTTCATAGATCATATTCGTGCAAATAATGGTATAGATCCTGGAACATCAATTAACTAGTTTGATATACATGGCCACGTTTGGCTTAAATGGGCCCATATCAATAGGATCAATGATTTCCAACATAAGCCCCGATTGCTTTCTATTGGCTAATAATGAACAATGTCCTCCTATATTTCTTTATAGCTCCCACCTGCTGCAAATGAGGGGGACATTAGGTCTGCCACAGTTAACAATCTTAATAATTTCCACTTGCCACCTATGGGTGAGGCTGTGGGGGGACAATAGGTCCCCTCACGCTTGCTTATTAGAACCCCCTCCTACTGCTCATGAGTGGAAGCTGGGGGTGGGAGGAGAAGCCATGTGTGAAAAACTAAGTACACACTTGCTGCCACCATAAGAATTAGGAGGCAGACATGTGCTGCTAATCAAATGCCCTTGATTAATTGATCATTACCTTAAGAGACCTTAAGAGAACTGTGCATAAACAAATGTCAGCAACAAATTTGTTTTCCCGGCGCTATAGTTTCCCTTTAAATAAATCATTAAAACAATGTCATGTGTTGTTTTTCATGTGAGGTTGTATTTACCTAATTTTTAGACCTGCTAAGGAACAGATAACTGCTATTATGCCCTGATATGTAAGAATGGGGACCATTACTATGTGTATTGTCAACCTGCTGATCTACAGCAACTATAGTGAAATTTATATATTTGCTGTTACATTGAGGAAGGATTGATTCAATACCATGATCACATGGATAGAAAACAGCTATTTCCATACTCTTCTATTCTCTGCATATGACAGTAAGAAGAAAAAGCTGGAGAAAGGATATGAGGGTTACCCTGGGTAAACCTTAATGGGTTACTTCAAACAATATGTCCAATTCACTGATTTGATGTGGTTATGGTGTATGTTATCTATGTATTGGCTTTTTGTGCTGCACATACAGAGTTTAACCCCTTTGCTGTCAGAGGTGTAACTCCACATTTGGCAGCATCTTTGGGGTGTCATTAGTCAGCCCAAGGAATAGATCCATGAGCCCACACAGCTTGCTGGCAACAGACAGCCAATCATGGCATGCCCCCCTCCCCACCTCCCCCTCCCCCCTATCTGTCTGCACTCCTTACATATATCCCTCTTTAGCAAGGGAGGGTGACATCAGTGGAGGAGGATCAGGTTCAAGGAGAATTTGGCCACCGTGCTCAAAAGGATGATTTTAGTTAAATTCCTTTTTCTTTTTTTTTCAGGAATGAACCAGAATTGCAAGGAATATTCTAACCAAAAATAGTGTTTTCTGAAAATACATTTTTTTGGCTAGATTAACCTTTAAAGAGATCAGAACAATCTTATTAAGGCTCTAAAATGTGTGAGTGGTAATCTTATGGAGCTTAAATATATTTAGAGAAAACATTTCTTTCCATTTTCTGGTATCATTTACACTATTACTTGTTATGTTTTGCTTTTATTTAAGTTATTTGAAAAAAGACCCCGGACTGCTTATATTCCCTGTAAAGTATTATATATTGACACTTTTTCTGAGAAAGTGCTTTTTATTTTTGACACATTGACTGTATGAACTCCTGAAAGAGCTTTTGAGATTGTGAAAGTTTGAAAAGTGACATATTTACACTTTACTATCCTGATGAATTCAACTGTATCCTAATAGACATGCTAGGAACCCTAAAGAGGCTCTGTCACCTTAAACATACCTTTCCTCAATTAATTCCAGAAAGAGAAAGCAAGCAACAGAGGGAAAAAGAGGAGAAACGGCAAAAAAATATATATATATTCATATGTTATATATTATATTTATTCTTTTTTTCTCTCTATTGGTCTCTTCACATTTGATCGGTGAGTCGAATCAACATTTAGTGACTGTCTCCAAGCCATCAATCATCTTTTTCCCATCAATTATCTCTTTTTTGGTGCCACTAGTGGAATTCAGAATCGCAAATCAAACAAACATGCACAGTCATTGCACATTTCATTTGTTTCGAATTTTCAGCTCAGAGTCGGAAATTCAAATCATTACCCGATTGTCCAAAGATGGAAGAATAGTAATTTGTAATGAAGCAGACCTTCAAGTCTAGTGCTAGACAGCTTCTGATATCCAGCAAATGCTTCTAACTTCTTTCTTTGCTGCTTCTCAATCAGATCTCATCCCTGAAAGTACCTGTATCATCCCTGGATCTCTTGTCAAAGACCACAGTCTTCTAGGAGAACCAAGGCCTCAAGTTCCAGGACACAGCCTCAGTGGCAGGGAGGAAGACCTTGTGATTAAGAGATCCAATGGTTACCACAGCAAGACCACATAGAAGCTGAAGAGGCAGACGGACATGGAAACTCTTTACCTATGACCGAGTGTATGAGGGTATGCATGTATCGTGTGCCTTTGGCACTTTGGGTAGATTTATATGAATATTATGAAGAATTCTCAAAATACCTGACAGTTTCCAGCATGTTATTTTGAGGTATGGATGGATTGAAGACAGTACAGGGAACCCAGCATGTACCTACAGGTATTAGATGATGAAAACTCATGTTGACCACATTGATTACTGTCCCTTATTTACCTTCAAGAATTAATTTGTTCCGGTCCACCAGTTATAGCACTGCAAATTAAATCACCGAGGGCTTAAGGCTTTTAATGCAAATGTCAGCTGTGCAGGATGCGCTGTGTAATATACAGTGGGCTCATAATTCCTATTAATAAATCGTTATGTCAGATTTTATCTTCTGTGGCATGTTACCACACATGGGTTGTTTCTACGGGCCATTCACCTGTGAATTATTATTCAATATATTGGCTGACTACTTGACCAACATCTGTCTGTATTTTCAGCTACTTTCAATATACAGATGAACACAAATAAATCTAGAGGTTAAAATAAACACTAAATTCTGATGTCCCTTTTCTCACAGCAACACTAAATAGCATTAGACAAATAGCGTTAATCAAATGTATTGCTGTAAGCTTAGAATAATTGAATACACTCTTTCCCAATAATGTCAAGCTATGGTTAACCTACAAGTTCCGTTATGTTCAGCAATCATCGAAAAGCAATAGTAGTGTGTTGCTGGCTTTGCATTAAGTGACTAGTAGTTCTACAATAAATGACGAGTATGTTGACTGCCAGAAACATAGAATACTTGAATTTTTTTTTTAAATTAATCTAAAAAGACATTTGTAAACAGAAGTCATGTAAATAGAAGAGACGGGTATTAGTTTCTACCATTAATAACTAAGATTATTACATAGGAGAGCTCTTGCAATTTTCCTTTGACTTTTGAAATAATAAATGATTTGCTAATTATGTAAATAATGTTAACAGTTTTATAGACAGGATGTTCCCTACCAGTAATCTAAACATATCTCTGCTAAATGGGATCATCTTTCCCTATTATAATATACTTATTGATACAGCATTGCATAATGAAATTTGAGATAGATAGATAGATAGATAGATAGATATGCAGATAAGATCAGAGAAGCATAGGATTATATCTTGAAGCCCAGATAAGCTTCAACTCCCTTTCACTCTGTTATCAGAGTGAACTTATTCATTCATCTAGCCCTCAAAATTCACAGTAGTAAAATGTAGGTTTAGGGAACACCTACACAAAATAAAGAGACATTTAGAAATGTTGGAAACATGTAAAAGTGGGTCAAATCACACACGTATACGTGTGTGTGCAAGGCACCAAAGCATCTAAAGTTATCAATTTGGGAATTTCGGTAAACATAGGAGTAGTGTGCAGGCTCTGCAGGCTCATGAGGCAAATTGGAAATGGGCAATGGGCCACAAGTTACCTCAGTACTAAAATACAGAACTACTCTGGCTTGTGACAGAATATGATAACATCGAGAGTGCCCAGACTGTGTGTAATGACTAAGCCAGGCAGGGCAGCCATGACCGAAGGACCTCGCAATGACTGGGTACCATCGAAAAATAAAAAAAACTAGTGGTTATGAAGTGCCTTATGTCATCTTGCCTTGGGGATAAGTTGATGTTTATGCAAATATAGTGTTACCAACTGTATTTTCTATTAACATTTCATTAATATTCCTCCTGGCAGCTTTAGCAAACAACATAAGAAATAGAAAAGTAGAACGGATGATAATTTTAGGGATATACACTTTTTATTGTGTAAATATCGGTCATAACACGTACTACAATCTTTTGAAAAGACATGTAGGTATGGATTGTAGTTTTTGAGCAGAGGCCAGGTCTATATAATTACTGCTCTGGGACATCTATCATAGTTTGCTAGCGAGCTTGACTCCCCAGGATTCTGGCAACCTGTCACTGAATGAGATCAGCTCAGCACGACAGATACAGAAGGAGCACAGTGTTAAAGGCAAGGCTCGCTGGCTCTGTGTAGCTTGCCTTCACCTGACAGCCATTGCACGCTAAATAGGAACACAGTCTATTGATTTTCTATCAGCTTGAAGCAGGAATCAGTCTCTCAGCAACTGGCCTTTAGCACTCAGTCTGGGCAGTTTACACATTTCATCAAAGGCTTTGTAACTATTAGAGAAGGATCAGACATTACCTGGGGGTTTGCCATCTGAAGAAGCTAATAGTGTTCTATCCGAGATCATTTAAAATACGCATTGTTTTGAATGTAAAAGCAGCGTAGTGCATACCGAAAGTGACAGCATTTTCTAAAGCAATTGTAGTGGAAAAATTGTAAGAGCAAATCTTGATTAACATAATCCACAAATGAATGTCATGTGATTGTCCTAATCCAGTAATAGCTAACTTCACTTTTATGCTGTGGTTATTGGTCAAACTATATTTCCCATGAATATTGTCTAGCTGGACATCATGATAAATGTAGCTCGGGCATATCTGTGGTGCCGAGTTTAGTCATCATTGCTTTTAAATGTCACACTTCTCTGTAAGTTCTTACCTAGGTGCAGCTGAGGTAAGTATAAAACACGTTCAACATTCTATCATGCTCTTGCATTTACTTGGAACGTTCATTACAAGTACAAGAGTGCCCTGGGCATTCCTTTCATACAGCTCATGCACTCTGGTTAAATGGTTAAACATATTCTTATCATATGTTTTGACATTACCAAGGTAGCCTGGCACGTGGTGTGGCTATTAACTTAAAAACACTTTATTTAAAAAAAATAAAAAATAAAAGTAACCAATGTGCAAAAAAATAGAAAAGCAAAGTTTCCTGTTTAGTGGCTCAAACTACAAAAAAATTCTTCCTTATCAATTTCTCTTTCATTTCACCTCATCAGCATAATTTAGAAAAATGTTGCCAATACAAAAAATAAACAACTATGCTTGATGAAGGAGGGCTACCTGTTAGTAAGAAAAATCCTTTGTAAAGAGTACATAGTTACAGTTACATAGCTGAAAAGAGACTTGTGTCCATCAAGTACAGCCTTCCTCACCTATTTTTTGCTGTTGATCCAAAAGAAGGCAAAAAACCCAGCTTCCAATTTTGCAACAAACTAGGAAAAACATCCTTCTTGACCCCAGCTATTACCCCAATAATTAGAAATTATATCGCTGTATGTTATGTTTTTGGAAGTATTTACCATTAATGACAACTTGTTGTACTCTATCCCTAAGCCAATGTTCTACCCAAGAACAAGAATATTCATCTAGACCAATTTCCTTTAGTTTGAAGACCAACCTATTGTGATGAACCATCAAATGCCTTGGCAAAATCCAAGTAGATCACATCCACTGCAACACCCTGATCTATACTTCTACTTCTTCGCAGAATGCAATTAGGTTAGTTTGACATGACCTATGTTTCATAAAACCATGCTGATTATTGCTAATAACAAAGTTCCTCCCAATGAATTCCTGAATATTATTCCTTAATACCCCTTCAAATATTTTCCCAGTCATAGAAGTTAAACTCACAGGTCTATAATTTCCAGGCAAGGAATTTGAACTCTTTTTAAATATAGGAACAACATCTGCCTTCCTCCAACCCTCCAGTACAATACCTGAAACAAAAGAATCTTGAAAAATTAAATACAGAGGTTCACTTATTTCCCCACTTAGCTCCTTAAGTACTCATGGGTGAATACCATCAATCCCCATAGCTTTATTTACATTAATTTACTTTAACTGCTGTAGCACCTTGTCTCGAGTCATCCAATAACAAGTTATCTGCAAGTTTTTTGCAGCAATCATTTGCATATCTCTTGCCATAGGATTCTCATTAGTATATACTGAATAAACTAAAATTTTATTACTGAAACATTGTGATGAAGTTATAGAAATCCTGCTCAACAATTTACTATTTAAATCAAATTAGGTAAAATACACATTAAACTTACTTTCTTGGTTCTTGTCTTACCTCTCCCAACAGTCCTTCAGTATTCCCTTTTCTGCTAACACATCCCTGCTTACCCTATGTGTGACTGTTAAGTGTGGATTAGTTTGTGGTTCTTCATAAGAATAACCAAAAATAATTGTTTATGAGAATACTAAGAAAGAACATCTACTCAATAACTTCTTTGGTGGGTCTTCGCTCAGGTCTCACACAGGTTTTAACTCATTTATGCCATTGCATTGAGAAATTAGCCCAATTGCATATCAGACTGTTACCAGCCACGACGTGGTCTAAACCAAAATTACAGAGGTTCCTTCCACACAAGAGATAAAGCAGCCCCAGACTATTATTCTGCCTTCATATAGTCAGTGACGTGAAGCTGATATCCCTCTAAGTACAGCGAGAAAGGAGTCTACGTCAGAATTAACCTTTTGGCTTAGAGAGACCATAGTCATTTGCAAATTAGCCAAACAAGAGTTCATGAGAACACTAACAATTGACAACTGCTCAATAATCATGTCCTTTGGTGACTCCCCGCTCAGATCTCTCACCCGTTAGCTTATCCATAAGCATTCCCATTTCTTTCTCATTACAGATTTTACTGTACAGGTGAAATGGGAGGTCTGCCTTCACATTGACAGATAACACTTTTAAAGTGGAACGTTCACTTCTCTTACATTTATATCAGTAATTAAACATTGAAAAACACTACAATTTGTTTTAACTATCTTTATTCATCATGTGCATTGTTTTCTTTTAAATGCATGTCAAATATTTAGCAATTCACACAATCCAGTCCAGACACAGCAAAGTCAGGGCAAACACTACAGATGACAAGAAGAGACAAAAACACTGTTTAATTTCTTCTCTTCTGTGTCTGATTTCGATGCTGACTGCCAGGTGCTAAGGACACACTTTGTAACAATGATTCACGGCCAGCTAACATAGAGGCACCCATTTAATTGATAAATAAGTGTGGATTTATTAATTTAAGTTAATTGTTAATAACTCACAAATAGATATCTAGGGATCCTTTCAATCCTTTGAAGTGAAAAGTTTCCTTTTAATGGCCATTGCAGTTGTATAAAAAGACACTGCAGTTATTGAAATTCAGTTATTTGGAATAGTGCACAGGTAACATTTATTTTTATTTTTTTTTGCCCTGCAAATATTGTTATCTCTTAACAACTATACATTTAAATAGGTACAACCCATCTCAGTCCCTCTACTCTGCCAATAACCTTCTCATCTCCTCTGTTCATTCACATACTATTATTTTTGCCTATAGAATTTCTATTGGGCAGCTCTGTACCTATAGGACAACTTGCCTCACCCATCAGATTATCCCTTGATGTTCCATACTTTAAGAAATCCCTTTAAAAATAATCCAAACAAGACTATTTCCCAAGTGAGTAACTTTTATTCCTTAAATCTACCTACCCCACCCTCCTATCATAAGCCTAAAGCACATTTTGACTTCATTAACGGATCACTAACGTTTTCTGACTTTCCGATAATGTCGTAACGCAGTTGTCAAACTTAAATTTCACAAACATTTTTTTCAGCCAGTAACTGTGCCAATGTCAGAAAATGATCTTAACGCATTTTAAAACCTGGCTTAAACGGATATCTCATTGGTAATCTCTAATGTCAACTTCAGTAGGCTGATATCACAGGTCTAACTGGCACCTCCAGGAGGTTTTTTATTTCATAGCTTGAAGGTTACAGACAGACAAGTGCATTACTGATAGTAACAAGTGGTAAAAATGTACAAGCGTCTTCAGGCACACTGCAATATAAACTAAAATTTTATTTTTTGATAATTTCGCCTGAAAATGAATAATGATTGCAATATTAACAAATGGCCAAATGAGCTGATTGGTCACTGTTCTATGCCATTCATTCATGTGCTGAAAAGCAGCTGCTGTTCTGGGCGTAAATATAAAGAATAATAATAATATTACCCCATTTATTTGTTGTGGTAACTGCCACCTTATCCCTGGGCTCACAGCCAACACTTATTTTACCTGGCTGTGAGTGTGAGCAAGCAATTGCATAAATTGCCCAGAGTTTCTTTAAAAGTTATATATTATTTTGCTTTCATTTTGCATTAATCTGGTTTACAAATAGGATTCGTTAGTTTCCATAGAAATTAATGGTTGTCTGAGATTCGTTAAGTAAATATAAACATTAACCACATTTCACACAAGGGTACTGGTCTGGAAGTCAGAGGGGTTTAACCCCTTAAGGACACATGACGTGTGTGACACGTCATGATTCCCTTTTATTCCAGACGTTTGGTCCTTAAGGGGTTAAATAGGACTAGGCTACTTGTGTTATTGTTTGCATCTATTTTGCACCAAGCTGGACACCACCTGTGAAGATAAAAGGCACAAAGATTGAATCTCATGTCACTTTAGAATGGTTGATAGCAAGTCACAATAGTGCTGTACCTGAATGAAGCAGTTCAGCCTGAATTTGATGTGCTCTGTCACTGTCACTGTCATTGTTGGTGAGTACCCTCATATTGTGAAGGAGATATCTTGAGTATTACTTAAATCCTGGTATTTGACGTGGGTGCATCAGTATTAGAATGGGACATTGCATTACCAGAATTAGATACAGATGCGTGAAAGGAACACTATAGTCACCTAAATTACTTTAGCTAAATAAAGCAGTTTTAGTGTATAGATCATTCCCCTGCAATTTCACTGCTCAATTCACTGTCATTTAGGAGTTAAATCACTTTGTTTCTGTTTATGCAGCCCTAGCCACACCTCCCCTGGCTATGATTGACAGAGCCTGCATGAAAAAAAAAACTGGTTTCACTTTCAAACAGATGTAATTTACCTTAAATAATTGTATCTCAATCTCTAAATTGAACTTTAATCACATACAGGAGGCTCTTGCAGGGTCTAGCAAGCTATTAAAATAGCAGGGAATAAGAAAATCTTAATTAAACAGAACTTGCAATAAAGAAAGCCTAAATAGGGCTCTCTTTACAGGAAGTGTTTATGGAAGGCTGTGCAAGTCACATGCAGGGAGGTGTGACTAGGGTTCATAAACAAAGGGAATTAACTCCTAAATGGCAGAGGATTGAGCAGTGAGGCTGCAGGGGCATGTTCTATACACCAAAACTGCTTCATTAAGCTAAAGTTGTTCAGGTGACTATAGTGTCCCTTTAATACTGGAAGTGGACCTCACACTCACCTCATTCACTGCCAACCTCTGATTTAATGTTTCCCACATTATTCCATTATGTCATTCCTCTCCTCTTTCATGATCTCCTTCATATATCTTCCTGATTCGTTTACTTCTTATAGGGTTACTACAACCACCATGACCACTTCAGTGATATGAAGTGCTCATAGTGGTAGGAATCTGTATATGCAGCATTTCTTAAACCTAAAGAAAACGTAAGTCTGATGTGCATTGATGTTTGTAATTAACACACAGAAGAATTATAATATATATGTTTTATATTAACATCACAACAATCTACCCAACAAATAGAAGAAAGAAGAGAAATATTATTAAACATGAAATGTTTTTTCTACGCTCTCCAAAAAAGAGTTGGAGTAACTTTTTAATTCAATATCTCTGATCCCTTTTTCTATCATTATTCAGTAATTTCTCTTGCATTTTTCCTTATCCTTGCCCTCTTTCTTTGATGCTGCTAAATTAAACCAGTATGGTGGCACACAAAATGTATATGCTTTAGGAATGAATTAATGCACACTGATATTTTTATTATTTTTTGCCAATCAATTTTTTACTGAGGCAGATTTATAACATACACGGTTTTATAGTAGTGACATTGCCAGACATAAATATTTAGAAGTGTTATGCTATAGCATTAGCAGTGACCTCTTTCTTGAGCATAACTAAGCTAACACAAAAGGCCATTTGTATAAAGCAATGTAATATTGCACATTATAGATTATTCAGACCTCTTTTAAATTAAATAAACTCCAAAAAAGCGAAGGTGAATACCAGTGGTCTGCACCAGGGTCCTTGACTATTGACATCATTGGCTCAATTTTTCTACTATCCTCTCCATCTGAGACCCCAGCCTTCCACCAGGCACTGGGTATCCCCACTAGGTCTCCAGGAACCTTTGCCTCTTCTACCATTAGGCTACTGCCTATTTTATGTTTGTTTTATTGCTTATTGCTCGTTGTGACATAGCTCCTTTACTCCAACTGAGTACCTCCGCCCAGTCCGCTTCCTAGCTGCTTTCAGGGACCTAAAGCACTTTAACCTCAGCCGCTGAAGTTTGTCTGGGGTCGTTGAGAACTTCTTCCATCCTGGACCAGGCTGCAGCTCTCTCCTTCCAGGCAGGCATCGTCCCCATTGTCTTTGCCTCTTCAGGTCCTCTCCCAGGCAGGTATCCACACCTCCACATACACTGTGACCAGCTACTGCCTTTACAAAGGCACTTGTGACTCTTAGGCATAGCTTTGTATAACATGACAGATGATAGATAGATATTATAAACTGTGAGACAATCAGAAAATAATATACAGAATATATAGTTTATGTCACCTTTGGATATGAAATCAACAATTTTATTATAACCAAAATCAGTGGAATACATTGAAACACATTGCAAATTACTACCATGAAATGCAATGTGTACAAAATCAAACAAGCAAACACTTTAAGGCACAATAATTAAATATATTCAATATTTTTTTTTTCCAAAAGCAATAGTTGATTGGTAATTGAAACTCAACTGCCACTTAAATAAACATTTGTGCATCTGGAAAGTATACATTTATCTTTGAAGTGTATCTTGAAATATTTCCTACCCTTGAATGATCTAAATAAAAAAAATCTTTATTTCCTGTAATAAGTCACTTCAACTATGTCAGGTTTTTAATTTCTAGTAGGTTATTCAAATATAACCTACAAATAACATTGAAATTGTTAACGCAATACATGCATTGGTTTATTCACTAAACATTGTTTGTCATTCAGATTCCAATTCTATGCTATAATAATTTTAAGTATTATAGTGAATGAGAGTTGGTTTGGTTAGGAGAAATTTTTCCAGTGCTTGTTTAAAAATTCCAAATCCTTTCCTTAAACAGTATTTTTTTTTATTAAAAAAAAATCTAATCTACACTATTGTTAGCTTAATGCGATATAGTGAAATTCTCTAATAAGGAGGACTGTTTACCATCCAAAAGCATAAGTTATTTACTGGACATTTTTGAATGAGTTATATAATATAATATATGCCATAGGCTTTTTAGACTGAATGGAACCAAGCTAAAATGCTTGAGGGACTTACTTGGGCTGGATGCCCAGAGGAAAGAATAGAGATTTGATTTTAAATAAATCAAGGTTCTCGTTGGCATGGGAAGTGGGTGAAGTGGATCTAGGTTTTTCTAGGTTGGTGCTTTTACAGCCTCCCGGAGTGCTCACACTTTATTATCGCAGGGCATGATCTCAGTTTGGTAGAACCTTGTTATCTACCTCCACCACCATGCATTTTAAGCCCTTTTATGGAAGGAAGGGCATTATTGCAGTCCACACACATCTGTTTAGGCTGGACATAGTTGCAAACAATGTTGTAAACGTTGGTGGGAAGTATAAATATTGGGGATCAGATTGGGGTAGGTGTCAGACAGCAGAGTAAGTTGAGGGAACATGACTGTATACCCTCCCTGTTGACCGACATTCGCTTATTATGTAGATAGCTCTGTATGTTCTATGTGGGTTGTTGGTGGGTTTTTACTGTATGTTGCATTTTGTCACAGCTGGCATTACCCAGGCCCTTTAAGTGCTTGGGGAGGAGGCTGTCTGCAAAAGCTGATGGCTTAAAGCAGACTGCCTGGAATTAAGCATAACAGAATTGTCTGCTGGGTATACATCCCAGTAGTCATCAGTTCGGTAATGTTAATTGCCTGAGTACATTGTTTGCAATGAAGCTGTGGCCATTGGCTTATCTATCTTGTCAGGTTACAAGTGTCATTATTGATGGGGGGGGATGCTTGGCAAAAAGAGAATGCTAGAGGTGGGGAGTGTGTGTGGGATTGAGTGAGTGAGCAGTCGTGAACACTGTACTGGACTATTATACCTCCAGGTTCTATATGCCTGCTTTAAGAAATAATAGAATTATATAAGGAAGGATAATAAAGTAAAAAATGAGTGAATCTGCTTAAATCCATCTGCCTGGGATACTACATTTCCCAGCAGCGTATCTTTTGTGAAGAGGACATATATCTTTATATTGCCATTTGCCTACGGCTTCAATAGTGCTAAAACCAGGGGAAAGGAAACTTCATTAATTACACAGTACAGACGGCAGGATTATTCCATCTTCCTTAGATGTAGACATCAGTGCACATTCTCCTATATCAGGTCAAGAGGATGCTTATAAATTGCATTATCTATTTTATATTGCAATCATAGTGACTGGTACAAAAAAATATCAGATTAGACTCTAAGCTAACAACAGGAAAAAATAACCACGTACATAAAAAGAATAAGCTCTTAATGTATCCAGTTAGACCTTTTGTATTGAGTTGACACTTACAATTTTAGAGCTGTTGTTAAATTATTCAGTGTGTCTCTAATCAGATTGAGTTCTAGGGATTCCCTTTTATTTATATTCTGTATTTAAATCTGTGAAGGCATAAGGGAATCGTCTTTTCTATCACTAAGCAGCTATGTTGGGATTTAATGTGAAAATGCTTTTTTTTCAGTTTGACAAGAGAAATTTATTTAGGTTTATCTGATTGTCCTTTCTATGCAAGTAAACATTGATTACAGCTGAAGGAAAGAAGTTAGGGCAGAAATTAATACTCAAAGAATTGCTAAATGTGCATAGCTTTTGCACCGCTGACACCTCTATAGGCGAACGTTTATCCTATTCTATAAAATGATTCCACAAACGCTTAATGTCACACTGATTACATATTTGAACGTGTGGGTGTTTCCTAGCAGAGTCACTTTGCTTTTTAGCCACTGTCAAGCTGAAGAATTGATGTCTAGAGGGTTACACCTTAGCAGCTGTCAAGGTCATTTAGACCTTGGCTTCCCTGCAGGGAAATGTAATTTAGACTGCAGATTCTTGGATGAGAAACAAGACATAGACGTCAAGCAGAAATGAATGACACAGATGGCAGAAACCTAGGGCAACAACATGAAGTTCAACACATGAGCCACTTGAACAAGTACCAGCTTTGAGGGAAAGTCTATGTAGCACAGCTAGCACATAAAGGTCAAAGAATTATGGCATCAATGACAAGTCTCCCACATTGAACCTAATCAAACTCATCTAATTTAGGAAACAATAGATGACTAAATTTAAAAAAAAATAAAAATAATTAAAATAATAAAAAATAAAAAAATAAAATATATATATATACATATTGTTTTTGTATTTTATTGTAACCTATTGTAACAATGCAATGTTTTGTGGTCCCAGGACATACTTGAAAATGAGATAAATCTCAATGTATCTTTCCTGGTAAAATATTTTATAAATAAATGTGTGTGTGTGTGTGTTCTATTCTCAGAATTAAAGATAATTTGATTATTAGATATGCAATAATACAATACCATTTCAAATAACATTTTTCTTTTTCGAAGATACATCAGAACACAACAATTTTCATTGAGGTTATTTTTGCCTTGATAAACAAATTGCTAAAATACAAATACTTTGACAAAGTCTTCATGAAAAAAATACATAAGGAAAATAAATCTTCAGCGAAATGCTGTTGAATGCACATACTAATCAGGACGTACCCGTGGGGGAAGAAATGGAAAATCAGCAAAGTAAAGCAGGAGAAGAGATTAAAGGCCGGGAGCGCTTCATACTTCATACAGTTTGCTTTGCTTTTGTATCCTATGTTAGCTATTCTTCAATTAAAATAATGTTTACTATCACTCTAACAGCTCGTGACGGAAAGCTTTTCCCATACCAATCAGCATATAGTTTGAACACGATCACGTCTAACATGTAGATCAGATCAGATGTGCAGGCCTCTATAATTATTGATTGACATGGTTATTGCATGCTTCCCAAGTGTCCCCATTTATGAGGGACAGTCAATATTTCGATCCCAAAACTATTTGTCCCTCCTTTCTCTCCTAACGTCCCTCTTTTCTCAGAGATCCATATTGTTATTGTATCTGAGTATATAACTGAGCTACACGGCAATAACATTCCCAGCAATGTGTCTTTAAACTGCAATAAATGTGTTTAGAAGTCACTCTGTATAAACAAGATACAGTGTTCTTGTTTTAAATTGCATTTCAGTTGCAAATATTGTAATTAGTAAGTCACATAAAATTTCTCGGCACAGCCCCTCTATGTTGGTCACCCCCCCTTCACCCACCCCCCCTCTCAAACCTCCCCAAAAAAATGATTGTGTCCCTCTTTGTGCATTTGAGATATAGGGAGGAATGTTTCACCATTACATTAGACACAAAAACAATTACAAACTTACAGGGACCCCTACTGGATCTTTACAAATCTTGACATCTATCATTACATACCATTAGCAACATGGATGTCTGCAAGGTCAGCTTTAAGTCCATGATATAAACTTCAAGTTATTACATTTTAGAGTTGCAAGTGCAGAATTATAAGCTACCATATTTCATCAAATTCTTATTAGCTATTTTACGCATCCTCCTAGAGGTATTCAACACACTGTTTGATTGGTCTTAGGTATATGCAGCTAATGTGGAAGTCTACTAGGTTGGACCAATTGTAGTTGTGAAACTGCTTCCCAATTCTATATACCTTGTTCCAGAGTTCCACTTCAGGTATTACAATCTAATAGAGGTGTGCACTAAAAGAATTTACATTCAGTTCGTTCATTAGTGCTTTCACCTGTGGCCAGCTGGTTTGGACTGTAAATAAAATGAAGGGGGTAACTTAGTGTCTCCCCGAGGCCGCACCAATGCTTGGCGAGGGAGGATCTGATTAGTAAACCGTGGGAGTTCCCTAGCCCCCACCCATTGCAAAATCAGCATGCAAGACAGGAAACTCCTTATAATGCTTTTATCATGTTCTGTAAGTTCAGTCAGAGCACTCTGTCTAATATTGCAGAGCGTGGGAAAATTTAGAGCAACACTGTGGGGGGGGGGCACCCTGTCCCCTTGCTTTATTTCATTTATTCAATTATTAGCTCCCCTGCTTAATTGTAATTATTTAATTATTAGTTCCACCATTGGGGAATGTGGGAGAGCAGTGATCCCATGGGGGCCCCACTGTAATAAAAAACTAGCGATTAGTTGCTAGTTTTTTACTACCGTGAGCACCCCCCAGTCGCTGTTTTTTTATTACAGTGAGCAGCCAAGTGGGGGCATGGAAGTGGTATGAAATTTGTCATGTTAAGCACTAGCACAAATGAATGGCCAGTGACCCATTCATTCAGTCATTTATTATATGGTTGTACGCTATTAGTTTTCAGACAAAATGAATGAAATCACAAATGTTCGTTCATTTTACCATTTATCTGAAAATTAATGCACAGGGCTACAATCTACAATACATGTATGAGATGCCAGAATACAATATTCTGCATGGGGCATGGACATAGAACCTTGTCTTGCATACATAATCCATAGCATATTTGTCTTCTCGTGACATTGCCCAGTCTAAGTCAGTGTGTTACAATAGCAGAGCAAGGAGGAGATAAAAGCGGACAATAAGATCAAGGAAAAACAACTCAATCTTTACACGAAGGCTGTTTGGAATGTTCACTTTTGTAACATAATTACCAGTGCAATCTAAGCATGTTCATTGTTTAACTAACAATACCCATTTTTAGAAAATTGACTGAACAATCTCTGCTGTGCATTGATCAGTAGAATTATTTTTTAAAGTAGATTTTTTTTCCTACTTATATAAAACTATAAAACTTGTAAAAACTGCAGGCACCAATATAATGATTTTTTTTTACATAAATTATATATATATATATATATATATATATATATATATGTTTTGTTATGAATTGTTTGCAGAGATTTTATAAAAACTATTTCCTGGAAAATAATTCCATAAGAATAAAACAAGGTTCTGGTATCACCCCATCTGTACAGGAGCTGGATGTGATGAGTTTTGGAATATACTCTGTGGTGTATAACCTTCGAAGCCCACTAATAATAGACTCAGGGGACATTCAATAGACACCAGCAAGACTGTCATTTGTGGACTTTTCTGTGATCAAACTACCTGGTCAGGGCTATGTTTTATTCCTGGATTTTACTTTTAGTTTGATGTCATCTGATCTGGGTTGGGGCAAAAGGATCAGCATCGTGTGGAACTCCTGAATTACAATGGGAGTATGGCATGGGATAGCCCCGTTTCTTATCATAGGTGGCTCAAAGCCCCTTAGATAACCACTCATAGATGTTATTACCCTATTGTCCCCCACATACAAAATCTAAAGAAGTGATGTAAACATTCACAAGCCATTGCTAAGCAGTTTTTCATTATTAACAGATTGCCTTCTAAAATACTCACTAATGTAGCCATTTTGTCCTTATGAAATATGTATTTTAATTTATTAAGAGGTGGGTAGGTGGGTAGGTGGGTGGAGGAGTATGGCTGTCTATCTGAGGCTATAGGTGAGCACCATTGGTGGTTTAACGATTTTAATTTAATTTAATTGGTGTTGGTTCTGTGTTCATTTCATAAAAAGTGAGTTTTCCAATGGTAATGCGACTGATGTCCAAATTTGCTGCTTGTGGGAGTTGGGATTCATGAACAATTTCAGCAATCATATTTTGTAGTAACCTCTGAATAAAAATAAATGTATGTATAATGTAATAAATCCCACAAACCTCAGACCGCTGCATGCAAATTCATTTTCACAAAGTTTAAGAACGTGTACTGTGTTCCATTACACTGTAATAGGATGTTTAAATATGTATTATTTAGTTGCATAGAAACATAGAATGTGACGGCAGATAAGAACCATTCGGCCCATCTAGTCTGCCCAATTTTCTAAATACTTTCATTAGTCCCTGGCCTTATCTTATAGCTAGGATAGCCTTATGCCTATCCCACGCATGCTTAAACTACTGTACTGTTCATATATTTTTTTTTCATAAAAATCGTTCATATATAATTTTGCTTAATTCAGAATTCTTGAAGTAAAACCCGTTCACAGAATTTGTCAACAAATCCATTAAGCCTTTTGCGTGGAAGGGGTTGATTGCCTGGAAAATAAGTGTGTGTTTCTTGGACACACAAGTTGGCAATGGAAACATAAGAACAGGGACTGCAAGTTTTATCTGTAGGCAGAGCAGACTTTAGCTGAAGGCCAACACAAGGCCTTCTTGAGAATACCAGCCCTCTGTGGTCTCTGAATGGGGAAACAGTACATGGCCAGATTTCCCATTGGACAGAGTAGGCACTTGAGAACTTAAGTAGGCTGTGGATAAGAGATATATACCAGGAGCCTTGGTCAGTGTCCTCTGTAGTCCTGGCAGCCTCCTATGCATGATAACCGAGCTGCAGTTAGTGGTATAGAGGATATAAAACACTATTCGCCGCCCTACCGTGTCTTTGTGTGAGGCTGGACAGGAAGTGTAAAGGATCCCACTATTAACATCTCCTACATGAAGTGCAGGAGGTGCAGGGACACCATCAGTTGATGCACACTGTATAACAGTTTCCACAGCTTTTCAACAATTATTATTAGAGGCTGACAGGAATCTAGAAGACATGTACCTTGTAAATAACTCTTCAAACTCCACATAACCTAGAGAATTGTTTTTCTAAAACCTAAATTCACCCCCTCCCCAATTAAAACTCTTTCCTTAGTTATAAATTTAACTACTCAAAGCCTAAAACCGAAAACATCTTACTGTAATACTAGAGTAATTTTAAAACTAAACAACCCTTCAACGCCAATAATCAATCTAATCAATTTACTTCTAACTCTAACCCAATACTCAATAATTCTAAACTAAAATACCAGAACTGCATTTCAAGCTTTTAATCCTGTTAACACTAAACACATTATGTACATTAATTCTGTCTGAAGTAAACCCTTCTCAAACCTTCACCACTCCCCTCCCCCCCTTTATCCTAAACACTTCTAACATTATCTTTAATCCTGCATATAATTTTAATGTCCTCTATGAGAGAGTATAGACCTGGTAAGCAAAATCCATATTAGAAGGTGTTGTTCTACTGCATGCAGAATTTCATATAGTAATTATGAGGCAAGGAGTATCCTGGCACCATTCACAAGGCATTTTGCAGCAGTTTGCCTCCTTACATGTGAACCCAATGGGCCCCTCCTGTACAGGTGGATGAAGTGCATCTGACTTCTGCAGAAGCTAGATACCAATCCTGCTGGTCATTGATTGTTTGAGAGTATCAGCTGGTAATTCTCAGCCAATGAATCACCCTATGTGCATGAAATATGCACAGAATTGACATTAGCCAGTCTGGATCTCTTGTTTCAGACTGGATAATGATATGCTAATGACTCTGCCGGACGTGAAGATACAATTCCTGCAGCAATATAAAATGTCTCTATACATGTTTCAATACATTTATACTGGAACACTGCACATACAGACTCTAAGCACCATGACCACTTCAAAACACTGAAGTAGTCATGGTGCTTGGATAAACCCTTTAACTATTTTAAGATGGTGGAATTTCAGCTGTTAGTTCTTATTCCTTAATATTACATTTTTCTTCTTTGTCTTCTTTTTTTTATTTTTTTTTATTTTTTGTTGAATGAAAATTGTACTTGGAGAAATCTGCAGCTTCGCAATTAATAGCAATTTTAACACAGACAAGCTGCTTTAGCAGAACAGAATGTACTGTAGCTCAATGTATTCACACAATGTGCAAAATGAATGCATGTTATGAAGCCCACATTATGTCTAAGAGAGAAATGTTGAGGCGTTTGCCATGTCCTGTTCTGTGTGTCTGGAACACACGCTGATTGCCCCAGATTGCTCAACTGAGTTCCGTAAAATTGAACAATGAGCATTACAAAAAAAGATTTAACAAAGTGAAACAGGAGCATAAAAACTTCAAATTAATGTAATAGCCATACCTTTCCTTATTTCCGTTTACTCTTTTTCAGGGAAAATAAGGCCACATTAAAACCACTTTTATGGGTCTTAAAGGGACTCTCCAGTGCCAGGAAAACATATTTGTTTTCCTGGCACTGCAGGACCCTGAAGTGCCCCTCTCCCTCCCTCCCCCCATCCCACGTCATTTAAAACACTTTTCGTGTTCTAAGAACACGGAAGTCCCTCTAGTGGCTGTCTGATAGACAGCCACTAGAGGAGGACTTAACCCTGCAATGTAATTATTGCTGTTTATAAAAACTGCAATAATTACACTTGCAGGGTTAAGGGTGATGGGAGTTGGCACCCAGACCACTCCAATGGGCAGAAGTGGTCTGGATGCCTAGAGTGTCCCTTTAATCAAAGCATAGTACGTTTTACTAATAGATGAGGATTTCTCTATGGGGTTCGAGAGTGTAGAAGTACTTTTCCTTTTTTGTCTGAACTAATGACATGAAATCACTTATTTTCAGAGAAATTAGCTTATTACATCTTAATGTTCATTTAAAGAGCTCATGTGGTGGCTGAGTAGTTACTAATGGCAGAAGTTTTTAAGGTGTAGGATTTGAGTCAGGATTTGAGCATTGTGATACTAGTTGAATAGTCAATGAATAGTCAGTTTTTCTTTTTGTTTTGTTTTGTTTTTTCTATTGGGCAAAGTAACTAAAATGTACAATATAAGGTATGTAATAAGTAACTAAACATGTACAATATAAGGTATGTAATACAGAGGAGACCGTGTACATTAAGGTACCAAATAAGTGTCACTCAGTCAATAGTTTTAACCCCTTGCTTTGTACAGGGAGTTTATTTCCACGTTTGATAACTTTTGGCAGAGAGGCCATTTTCATCCAACAGAAATGACAAAGTTCCTGCAATATGGTCCTAAGACAGGAGGGTAACAGATTGCCAAAATGTTCTTTCAGGTAGTGTTTTACCAGGGCCTTTATTTCTAGTGTAGGAAGATCTCTTCTAGCATTTTATTACATGGGTTTTCAATTCAAAGCCAGTCTGTCGTCTACCTCTCCAAATCGTACTTTTATTATCTTCTGATATACCCCTCGCCTGACCTCTTTCAGGCACTTGTACATTCAGTGAAACTCTAGAGCTGAGGCGTTCGTGAGACTCCATTCTCTAATTTCAGCACACCTAACATTCAGCTTCTAAAATAAGATTGTTTTTTAAGATCTTTCTCAGAAATCAATTTGCAAATGATGCATTTCAGTAGTGCTTCCCGGTGATACACTAACCAGACTGGTCTTCCACTGAAATATTTATTTTATTTCAGTCAGGATATGCCAGAAATAAAACAACAAATAGTTCTAAACTGATATACTCTGTGAACTACACAGCACATTTCTTAATGTAACAGATAACGAATTAGTTAATGCAACAAGTAAATTGATGGGATGTTCACCAGCTCAGACATAGATTGACAGAAGACTGATGGCAGATGTCACCTTGGTTTTATGAGTAGATAATGAGATACAATAGTATTGTCATTAAAAGCCAGAGAAGGACAAATAATATTTCTTCAAAATAAAAAGAATGAATTAACTAATATTTACTCCACCACTTCTTCCCACTCTGTCATTTTAAGCCTCCTCTATGTTAGCTCCATCTATCTTAAGTTGAAGGGATTCCATCATGTAAAAAATCTTTTATTTGAACCCACATATTTAGTTATCTATAAATTGTGCTAGCAACTTGCAAGACATTTAGATGGGGTCCACCTACCCTAATCCATTGCAAGCTGTCTTACGCAGTGCACCGATAGACCATGTATGTATTTCCTCTGTCGGAGAAACCGTTGATGGAAATGAATGGGAAAAGTAATAATTAACAAACATTAGCTCATACATTTGATAGATTTGTGGCTTGCACATTCAATTAAAAAAGAAAATCACAAAAAAAGAGAAAAGAAGCTGATGCAATTAAGTCTATTTATTTCTCTGTTAGCTAGATTGTCCACAAGAGTTGTCTGGTGTGTTCAGCCTTCCAGAGAACTCTGCAAATGATAATAAAATAGGATTTGTGTCACTAAAGAAACTTACAAATCTATGGCCAGAAGTCAATTATATAAAAATATATATATCCTTATATATATATATATATATATATATATATATATATATATATATATATATATATATATATATATAGATATAGATATATATATTTTTATATAATTGACTTCTGTATAAGTATAAGAACATTGTTGATATCGTAAAGTCGTGTGCCAGTTTGTGGAAATGAGGTCGTCCTAGTGTAAATAGAGAAGAACAGGGTTACATAAAGACGACATAAAGATGACTTGATATTTAAATGTTTTGTAGGAATAAATTAAGGCAAATAACTTAATTTCCTTTCCTGAAAATGTAAAATGCTGTGCTTCTGTCTATTTGGGGTACTCCTATAAATAAATACAGTGATACCTCGGTTCACGAACTTAATTCGTGAACTGACTCTGGTCGCGAACCGAATTGGTCGTGAACCGAGGCACATTTTCCCATAGGGTTCAATGTAAATCCGGTTAATCCGTGCTGACTTTTTTTGGGGGGTTTTTGAAGCCCAAAAATATGAAACAAATGACAATACACATTAGTAAAGTACAGTATACTGTAGTTATTTATTAAGAGAGGACAGTAAGGTGGGAGGCAGTTATTGTTTGGGGGGAGAGTCCCCCTCCATAAGGACATCAGGGAGATCTTCTTCAGGGGTTTCCTCTCTCCTTTGTCTCCTAGCTGCAGGCTCAGTTTGTCTGAAAAATCTGTCCAATGTCACTTGTCTCTTTCTGCGCTGCATAACCCTCCGGAAATGAGAGACCACATTATCATTCATGAGATTTAACACTCTGTTTGTGACAGTAATGTTGGGGTGGTGCTTTTCAAAGAAATCATGGCACTCATTCCATTTTTGCATAATGGATTTTATGGCATCACTGCTAACCTCCTCCCTTTCTTCTTCCTCCTCATTGGAATGCTCCTCAAGAAGTGCCTTCTGCTGCTCACTGTGGAGTTCATAAAGTTCTTCCGTGGTCAGCTCCTCCCTATGTTCCTCAACAAGCTCTTCCACATCAGCACCATCAACGTCCAGACCCATATTCTTGCCCATGGACACAATTTCCTCCACTACCTCTGCATCAGACCCTTCTAAGTCATGTTCACGTTCAGCGACACATTCTGGCCACAGTTTCCTCCAGGCTGAACTTAGGGTTCGGGAAGTGACCTCTTCCCAGGCTTTGTCAATGAGGTTAATGCAGTGGACAACATTGAAATGTTTCTTCCAGAATTCTTTCAAAGTCAAGGATGTCTCTGAAGTGACATTAAAACACCTAGTGAAGAGCGCCTTTGTGTACAGCTTCTTAAAGTTGCAGATGACTTGCTGGTCCATGGGCTGCAGAAGTGGTGTTGTGTTGGGGGGGAGGAACTTTACCTTGATGAAGTCATACTCAGCATCCATATCATCCACCAAGGCTGGAGGGTGTGCTGGGGCATTGTCCATCAGAAGAAGGCACCTTTCAGGCAGCTGGTTATCAGAAAGATATTTTCTGACGGTGGGTGCAAACACCTCGTGCAGCCATTCCATAAACAATTGCCTTGTGACCCAAGCTTTGGCATTGGCTCTCCACATGACGGGCAGTCTGGCCTTGTTCACATTTTGTTCCCTAAATGCACGAGGGGTCTGAGAATGGTACACCAGTAGTGGTTTAATTTTCAGATCGGCGCTTGCGTTGGCACACAGCAAAAGGGTCAATCTGTCCTTCATGGGCTTGTGCCCTGGTAGGGCCTTTTCCTCCTGTGTGATATAGGTTCTGTTCGGCATTTTTTTCCAGAAGAGCCCTGTTTCATCACAGTTGAACACTTGTTGAGGGACGTATCCTTCTGTCTTCATGAATTCTGCAAATTCTAACTTGTAAGCTTCTGCTGCGGCCTTGTCAGAACTGGAAGCCTCACCATGTCTAATCACACTGTGGATGCCAGTTCTCCTGCGGAATTTTTCAAACCACCCTCTACTGGCTTTAAATTCGTCACTTGCTGCACTTGTAGAGGGGCTTCTTTGCTGTAAATCACTGTGCAATTTCCTGGCTTTCTCACAGATCATAGCTTCACTTACACTATCACCTGCCAGCTGTTTCTCATTCAACCACACCAACAAAAGTTTTTCCACCTCTTCCAGCACTTGTGTCCTCTGCTTGGTTAACATTGTTACTCCTTTTGCAACATCAGCTCCTTTGATGGCGGCTTTGTTTTTCAGAATAGTCGAAATTGTTGACTTTGCCATCTTGTACTCCGAAGCCAGATCAGTCACACGAATACCACGGTCATGCTTTTCTATAATTTCCTTCTTCAGCTCAATGGTTATTTTCTTCACAACCTTGCTGTCACCTTTACTACTGCTGTGCACTTTCTTTTTGCCACCATGCTTGCGCTGCACATTCTTGTCACTTGCATTTCCACTTTGCACATTGTCACCTGCATTTCCACTTCGCACATTGTCACTTGCATTTCCACTTTGCACATTGTCACCTGCATTTCCACTTCGCACATTGTCACTTGCATTTCCACTTTGCACATTGTCACTTGCATTTCCACTTTGCACATTGTCACTTGCATTTCCACTTTGCACATTGTCAACTGCATTTCCACTTTGCACATTGTCAACTGCATTTCCACTTTGCACATTGTCAACTGCATTTCCACTTTGCACATTGTCACTTGCATTTCCACTTTGCACATTGTCACTTGCATTTCCACTTTGCACATTGTCACCTGCATTGCTGTTCTTGTCACCTTTATTGCTGCTCCGCACTTTCTTCTTTCCACTATGCTTCTTGGGAGCCATATTGGGTGTCCAGTGAACTGTACAGTATGTACTGTATGGGATAAAATACAGTATAATCACTTATAATGCTTGCAGAGTACAGTACTTCTTTCTGTGTACTGTATGTACTGTATGTGATAAAATACAGTATAATCACTTACTGTACTGTATAATGCTTGCAGAGTACTTCTTTCTGTGTACAGTATGTACTGTATGTGATAAAATACAGTATAATCACTTATAATGCTTGCAGAGTACTTCTTTCTGTGTCTCTTATTCTTGCTTCTTCTCTCCACGGTCTTCCTACAGGAAGTCCCGACCATGTGACAGCCTGAAATTAGCATTAAAATGGCCGCGGCTTGCGTTCGTGAACCGAGGCGGAGTTCGTGAACCGGAGCATATTTTTACGAACTTTTCTGTTCGTGAACCGAGTTGTTCGTGAACAGAAGCGTTCGTGAACCGAGGTATCACTGTAAATAAATAAAATCCTCAGCACTCAGAAAATGAAGGTGAAATGGAAGTTTATTAATCCATCAAATCAGATGGGCAAGGCAACGGTTTGACACACCAAGTGTCTTTGTCAGTTAAATGGTTTGTGAGAACAGGAAACTTAGCAGTGCATTAGAGGACCCTTTACCATTTTATTGTTGTATATATGGCAGTGGCGTACACACAACCCATGGGGCCCCGGTGCGAAAACTGATCCGTGGGCCCCCCCCGCGCGCACACTTACTCTGCGCGGGCTGGGGCCGCAACACATGGCGGCGGGCACCTGGTCGCAGGGCTGCGACCACGTTATGTACGCCAGTGCATGCATAAACACATACACTTAAAGGACCACTACAGACACCCAGATCACATCAGCTCAATGAAGTGGTCTGGGTGCCAGGTCTCTCTAGTTTTAACCCTGCAGCTGAAAACATAGCAGTTTCAGAGAAACTGCTATGTTTCACTGAGGGTTAATCCAGCCTCTAGAGGCTGTCTCATTGACAGCCGCTAGAGGATTTTCTGCGTTTCTCACTGTGAAAATCACAGTGAGAAGACGCTGAACGTCCATAGGAAAGCATTGAGTAATGCTTTCCTATGGGCGGTTTGAATGCGCGCGTGGCTCTTGCCACGCATGCGCATTCGGAGATGAGAAGCGGATCGGGGCGGAGAGATCCCCAGCGTCAAGGGAGTCCGGCGCTGGAGAAAAGTAAGTGCTTAAGACACACACGCACACATTAACTGACAGACACACACTCAGTGACAAACATACATACACACTCACTAACAGACACACACAGAGACACACTCTAACACTAACACGCACACTCCAACACACACACACTAACACACACACACTCTAATACTAACACACACACACACTCTAACACTAACACGCACACACTCCAACACACACACTAACACACACACACTCTAATACTAACACACACACACTCTAACACTAAGACAAACACTCTAACACTTACACACACACACTCTAACACACGCTCACACACACACTAACACAAACACAAACACACACACACACTCACTAACATACACTCACACACACACACACACACTCACTAACACACACTCACACACACACTAACACACACTCACTATAATACACTCACACACACACTAACACACTCACACACACTCACTAACACACACTCACACTAACATACACTCACACACACACACACTAACATACACTCACACACACATACACTCACACACACACACACTAATGAACATACACTAACACACTCACTAGCACACACACACACTAACTAACATACACTAACACACTCACTAACACACACTCACTAACACACACTCACTAACACACACTCACTAACATACACTCTCACACACACACACACGTTTTTTGTTTTTTTTTCTATTTAATCCCCCCAGCCTCCTTACCTGGCGGAGAGCTGAGGGGATTCCCTGGGGTCCAGTGGTGTCACCCGGCGGGCAGTCAGGCTGGCTGGTGCGCGAGGGAGCACTCTCCCCTGAGTGCTCCCTCTTCAGCTCCCTCGCGAGCCGCGTACTGATGCCGGAGCCGGAAGATGACCGGCTCCGGTTTCAGTGCGGTGCGCGAGGGAGCTGAAGAGGGAGCACTCAGGGGAGAGTGCTCCCTCGCGCACCAGCCAGCCAGACTGCCCGCCGGGTGTAAGCTGGGCCAGCCTCGGGGGGCCCGGAGGTGGCCGGCTCCTGGGCCCCCCAGGAGAAGAGGCTGGCCCAGTGAGTACATACCTGGGTCGCAGGGCGGCCGGGCCCCCTGGTGGGCCGGGCCCGGTCGCAGCCGCGACCCCTGCGACCCCGGTATGTACGCCACTGATATATGGTGTTCTCAAACACGTTTTGAGGACGGATTAGTCCACTTCTTGTGCTCTTACCCACCAAAGTTCCAAAGGGGCTATATATGTGGATATATAAGGTGCCTAAGCATGTTTGTAAGCAGAGATTACCTAGATACTCCAGATATTTGTGACCTACATTTCCCATAATTCTCAGACAGGATTTAAGGTATGTGAACTTCAAAATCTGTTGGTGAACCAATGATAGACTTATTGAGTGAGGACTGTCCACATTATTTTAACTCGGTTCAAATTAATCTTTTTTTATTATATAAAATAATTCATCACTGTCAACACAAAATCGCCATTAAAAATCACGTATTCAAAGAGAAAATAATGTGGAAATACCAGTCAGCAGTGTGTGTTCTAAGCTTTCGGAAAAACCCTCAGCAAGACAGCTAGTCAGTGAATTATTGAAGCTGAAAGAATAATCTACTCAGGCTTGTCAGAAAGAGAGAGAATCTCTGGGGAGCGGTGGGGTTTCCCATTCAATGAGGGAATACTCGAAAAAGCAGCTGCATCTTAAATAGATCATTTTGATTCTCTTTACCTACAACTTTCCTCGGCTGTTTTAAAACATTTATTTCACTGCAATCCCAACAGCACCTTAATATTTCATACTTAAAAAAAGCTCTCCTTGATATTTAGAATTCTTCTTGTAGAATGGAATTAAAATTAGTAGATTGTTTTTTTTTTATAAATGTATAAATCTTTTTTTTTAGTCCAACATGCACATGAAACATGTGGGCAGATAGACATCTGAAGGTACAAATGTTTCCCTGGCAACCTTGTTCCTATGGTTTTATATCCTTATGTGGCCTAATGCATTTATCTAACGTACAATATGAACAAATTGAAAATAATAGCTAAAGGTTTTAGAGACCTGGAATCAGTAGGAAATCTCCTAAAGTAAAATAAACTACTAAAAAAAACACAAAAGACCACTTTGTGATGCAAAGGTATCCCCCCAGAGGAAACTCTGCATTAGTTTACATTATGTGAATTGTATGATGTGAGGCAAGTCTAAATGCAGAACATTGTGTACCAAGCAATAGACAGTATATCTGAAATCGTTCCCAGCAGATTGCATGAAATTTGTGATAGATTGTGTTAAACAGTTTGCACCAGAAGGGTTGCCTTAGGGAGATGCCAATCATACTCTAACATAGACAGTTTGTCCCTAGAAAAAGCTATTACTGTGATCTTATATCACAAAAAAAAACAAAGTCTGATGAATTTGTCTCCATCAATTTGTGTATTTGTTATTCCCAAGAGAATAGTCTTGACTCTATACCAGTCTACCATCGGTACATCACTGGTTAAGGCGCGATACAAAATAACCAATGTTGTTAAATTGCCCTAGGAGATGTGAATGGATGTGAAAAACTGAACAAACGTTTAAAGAAGAATCATTATGGTAAACAAATTGTCTGTGGTATGAGGCATGCAGTAGTGGTTATGGTGCCATGATGCCCTTGGACAAAATAACCAATGTTGTTAAATTGCCCTAGGAGATGTGAAATGGATGGTAACAATATATTCAAAAACTGAACAAGCTTTTAAAGAAGAATTATTATGGTAAACAAATTGTCTGTGGTTATGGTGCCATGATGCCCTTGGACAATTTTAAGTAGTCAAATTATTTTAGAACAGTTTGACTTCCTTCCTGGAGTCTGCCAGGCAATGATCCCCACTTCTACTAGTTCCAACAGAGAGTCAGGAGCTCTCTGTCTGAGCTAAGCCCAGTGGTGCAGAAATTGTTAGGGACGGCCCTTAGTGATGCTGTTTATGATTGCAGCAGCCCACATCTTGGCCTGTAAACATCAAAGTTAAAAAAAAAAAAGTTGCTATCCCTGTCCCTTCCCATCTGCTGCACTAGGTCTAAACCTTTCTGGTCTTCTGATCATTTTGCCATTGATACGGTAACTTTATTATAATCACTGTTATCAATGCCACACTTATTGCAGTAAAGTTTCACTTGTTTACCAAGTCTTTCGGTCACAGGCGAAGCGCTGAGCTTATTGGTTTCATTATTTTAGACTCAAGAGTGGCCCTCTTTATTTCCTCCTTATAACCAGGGGCGGACTGACCGGTCGGGCACTTCGGACATGGTCCGAGGGCCCGGCCGGGAGGGGGGCCCGCCATCAGGGGGCCCGGCCGCCCCTTTAAATGCTGCAGCCGCCTGAGCGCTCTCTTAAAGGGACACTCCAGGCACCCAGACCACTTCTGCTCATTGGAGTGGTCTGGGTGCCAACTCCCACTACCCTTAACCCTGCAAGTGTAATTATTGCAGTTTTTCATAAACTGCAATATTTACATTGCAGGGTTAACTCCACCTCTAGTGGCTGTCTATTAGACAGCCACTAGAGGTCACTTCCTGGGTTCTAGCACAGGTTTCCTGTGCTAGAGCGTCGCTGGACGTCCTCACGCTGTGTGAGGATCTCCAGCGTTGCTCAAAACCCCATAGGAAAGCATTGAAATGATTTTTCAATGCTTTCCTATGGGGAGACGTAATGTGCATGCGCTGCATTTCCGCGCATGTGCATTAGGTCTCCTCGGCCGGTGAGCGAGATTAGTCTCGCCCACCGGCCGACGTAATCATTAGGAGGAGCGTCGTGGAGGCGGAGACAGCGGTGAGGGACATCGCCGCTGTCCCAGGTAAGTGACTGAAGGGGTTTTCACCCCTTCAGTAACCGGGGATTGGTGGCTGGGACGGAGAGGGACCCTCCAGTGCCAGAAAAATGATCGTATTTCTGCCACTGGAGCTTCCCTTTAAGAGCGCTCAGGCGGCTGCAGCTTCTCACCTCCCTTCCCCTCCCCTGTAGCGTGGCCGAGCTGCTGTCCGGTCCGCGATGCCCGGCCGGAGTGATAGGAAGGTGCTCAGTGTGCACCTTCCTGTCAGTCCGGCCGGGTACAGGAAACAGAAACTCCTGTTCCGCGCGGAACAGGAGTTTCTGTTTCCTGTACCCGGCCGGACTGACAGGAAGGTGCACACTCAGTGTGCACCTTCCTATCACTCCGGCCGGGCACCGCGGACTGCAGAGCAGCTCGGCCACGCTACAGGGGAGGGGGTGGGTAAGAACAGAGAGGGAGGCGGTGGGAAGAATGAACAGAGAGGGGGGGGCTTGAACAGAGGGGGGAATGAACAGAGGGGGGGTGAACAGAGAGGGGGGAATGAACAGAGAGGGGGGGAATGAACAGAGAGGGAGGGGGGGAAATGAACAGAGAGGGAGGGGGGGAAATGAACAGATGGAGGGGAGGGGGTAAGAAGAAAGAGGGAGGGGGGTAAGAAGGGAGGGGGGTAAGAAGAAAGAGGGAGGGGGTAAGAAGAAAGAGGGAGGGGAGGTAAGAAGAGAGAGGGAGGGGGGTAAGAAGAGAGAGGGGGTAAGAAGAGAGAGGGGGGTAGGAAGAGAGAGGGAGGGGGTAAGAAGAGAGGGGGGGTTAGGAGAAGAGAGGGAGGGGGTAAGAAGAGAGAGGAAGGGGGGTAAGAAGAGAGGGAGGGGGAGTAAGAAGAGAGGGGGAAATAAGAAGGGGTAAGAAGAGGGGGAGGGGGGAGTAAGAAGGGAGGGGGGAGTAAGAAGGGGGTAAGAAGAGGGGGAGGGGAAGTAAAAAGAGGAAGGGGGAGTAAGAAGAGGGGGAGGGGGTAAGAAGAGGGGGAGGAGGGGAGTAAGAAGAGGGGGAGGGGGAGTAAGAAGATGAAGGGGGAGTAAGAAGAGGGGGAGGGAAGAGTAAGAAGAGGGGGGAGGGGGGTAAGAAGAGGGGGGAAGGGGGTAAGAAGAGGGGGAGGGGGGTAAGAAGAGGGGGGAGTAAGAAGGGGTAAGAAGAGGGGGAGGGGGAGTAAGAAGAGGTGGAGGGGGGAGTAAAAAGAGGAAGGGGGAGTAAGAAGAGGGGGGAGGGGGGTAAGAAGAGGGGGGAGGGGGTAAGAAGAGAGGGGAGGGGAGTAAGAAGAGGGAGGAGTAAGAAGAGGTGGGAGTAAGAAGAGGGGGAGGGGGGAGTAAGAAGAGGGGGAGAGTAAGAAGGGGGGTAAGAAGAGAGTGAGGGGGGAGTAAGAAGAGGGAGGGCAAGAAGAGGGGGAGGGAGGGAGTAAGAGGAGGGCAATTGCCCCCTCCCCTGTCCGCAGGCACCGTGCGGGCAGCCGGCAGGGGAGGGAGGAAGAGAGGACCCGGGAGCTCAGCCTGCAGCTCCTCTGGGTCCTTCTTGCGTGAGCACAGATCGTTGCCGCGATTACCACAGCAACGTTATGGCTCTTGCGAGAGTAAACTTTAGCCCTGGAGCTACGGGCTAGAGTTCACTCTCAACACTGTGACCACCAGGGATTCCTGGTGGTCACAGTGGTGAGAGTGAACTCTAGCCCCATAAACACACTGCCCCCACACACCATACACATTCACACACTGCCCACCATACACCCACACACACCATACACATTTACACACATTGCCTCACACACACACACATACACTGCCTACCCATACACACACAGCCCCCCATACTAACATTGCCACACACATACACAGCCCCCTCATACACACATTGCCCCACACACCCTACACATTCACACACTACACCCCCTCACACACACACTGCACCCCTTACACATTGCACCACTGCTCCTATACCCTACTACAGCCTCATATCCCAGCAGACCCCAGGTAAGTTGTCAAACTGTTCTTAAACGGTTGGACTACTTACTCTGAAAGGGGGGTCCGGCCCTCCTGGCACCATAACAACTACACAGAGCAGTAGTGGTTATTGTGCATGAATTATTTCTTTAAATAATCTACAAGTGCCCCAGTAGCCAGCAAGCCAGCCAGCCCACAGGCCGGCCAGCCAGCCCACAGGCCACCAGTTAGGCTTACAGCCAGCAAGCCCACAGCCTGCCAACCGCAGCCAGCAAGCCACAGCCAGCAAGCCAACAGCCTGCCAGCCGCAGCCAGCAAGCCAACAGCCTGCCAGCCACAGCCAGCAAGCCCACAGCCTGCCGGCAGTAGCCAGTAAGCCCACAGCCTGCCAGCAAGCCCACAGCCTGCCAGCCGCAACCAGTAAGCCCACAGCCTTCCAGCAAGCCCACAGACTGCCAGCCAGCAACAGCAATTAAGGTAAGAGGAGCTAACTTGGCCTAGGTATCAGCGAGCTATGTTGTGTTGCTATATTGTGAATAGGAACCAGAGTGTTGGAGAGACCCCCCCTCCAGGCCCCATTAGACTCCATTGTAGTCTCTAATGGGACCTGGAGGAAATTCTTTCTAACACACTCTCTAAAGGACACTGAGATAGCCTCTGCTAGAAAGACCCCCCTCCATGGCCCATTAGCCCTCAATTGTAGTCTCTACTGGGGCCTCAAAGGGATTATTGCACTTTTGTTCCTTGTGTCTAAAGATTGTGTAGGGTGTGGCTGGAGGCGGTGCATGGAGGCAGGACATGGGTGGCGCTTGCTGCGGAGTATGGGTGGAGCCTGTAAGGGGGCCCTTGATTTATTTTGCCCGGGGGCCCTGAGGGTTCTCAGTCCGCCCCTGCTTATAACTGTTTAGAAAGTGCCTATATACTACACAGTATGTTTAAATGTGGATATAAATAAATAACTTGCAAAAATATTAAGATGAGCAGAAACAACACAGAGTTTTTTGCTCTAACGGATGTCCTGTATCAGAACACAAGACGAAGAACAATTTGTCAGAGAAAAACAGCATTCAAGAGCCCCAACTCACTGATAGTTTTTTGTATACAAATGTCCTAACCTCAGGGCTTTGGAGTTTATCCCTTGGACCATGAATTTCCTTTCTATTTGGAATGTAAGCTGACTCTTTCCCCAGAAACAGAGTTTTACCTTATGATACCTGGGACATTTTTGTATCACCAATTTTTTTTTTTTTTTTTACAATTTTTATTGGGTCATGCAGGCAAGTTCTTTATACAACAGGTTAGTGAACGTCTTCATCATACAATGTATATAGTAATAGTGCAACGTTGCATAACTGCATCTCATACAATGGGTAAATTTGTATATATTCACATGCCGCACGGACCAATTGCATTTCAATTAATTAACTAGAGATAAGCACAAGGTATCAAGAGGTCAACTTTAAGCTAATCTCTCACTGGTACAAGACCCCATCTCTACTACACAGAATATTCAGGGGAACTGCAGATACGTGCTGGAGATGCGAATCCCAAACAGACACCCTACGGCACATCTGGTGGGACTGCGCGCTGATTAAACCATATTGGGAGGACATAAAGAGGGAAATGACGACAATTTTGGGTGACCTACCAGAATTTAACATAGAAATGGCCCTACTACACTACACGGAAGGCTCGATAGCCCAATACAAGCGATCGATATTAAGACACTTGCTTAACGCAGCAAAAGCATCTATACCAGTTAGATGGAAACAGACCTATCCACCAACCGTTGCAGAGTGGCTACAGGGAGTTGAGGAAATACACACATCTGAGGCACGATACGCAGAACTACTGGGGAGAAGCACCAAGCATGTCGACATCTGGACCCCATGGTATGTTTATCTTTCACGTCCAAGAACTTAGGGAGACATAAGCACACTGTGACACCTGGGGATTGGGGATGCTCGGGCGCACCCCAACGTATGTTGTTCTCCTACCCTTCCCCACCTCCCCCCCTCTCCTTTTTACCTACCGCATGATATCATATACGCGTAATTTTTCCAAGGGACTCCGCGAGGGCGGTGTGGCTTGCGTCCGAGGAGGTCGGAGCCGGGAGGACTCGAAAACGCTGACACACGAGATCTAACCATGACGCGTAACGACTTACATAGATACGATATATCGACTTACACAAGGCTGAAAGACGGAGGTAGAACGGGATCCGACACATGGAGAATTAGTTATCAAGGTAGGACGCAACTAACTACCGAGAGGATAGGAGCTGAGCATTCGATCTATAATATATCAGGGCGACCGGCTACAGATACAACCCACATCTGACCAGAGGGATACACAAACAAACCAAAACAATTAAGCTAACATTGACCTCATGATTTACCCCTGGGGCTCATTTCTATAGGAGATTCCGGGTTGAAGCTAGGATTAAGGGAATCGCTTCCTAAACAGTGATGCATCAGGAATTGGAAACTGAATCGCAATATTGACCCCACAATAATAGAAATAGATGTGTGAATAAGACCTTAAACTGAGCTTAATAGCCTATGTGTTAAATGTCACCTAATATTGCGGCTCCTGCTTTTATGCTCTATGTGTCATATCTGTCTTAGTACTGATGTTACTACAATGTTACCACCTTATTTTTTCTGTCAATCCTGTAAGCTTAAATATACAGCAGTTCTTTATAGTATAGTAAGACAGCAATAAAACGTTTCAGCTCAGCCGATCACTATTGAGTTTGCTTATGTTTTAAAAATGCGTACTCATGCACCAATGTTACAGCTGTATACATCTTACTACCCGCTGTTATGGCGCTCGACGAATATCACGTAATCAAAGACCGCATTATAATATTTGCACTATTATTCAGCTTGTATACATGCGCATATACGCTGTTATGGCGTTTGTCTATGTTTTTGTACTCATCTGTATGACAAAATAAAGAATTTACAAAAAAAAATTAATTAACTAGAGAAAAAAGAGAAAGAAGAAACAAGAGATTTGAAGTGTAGGTTGAGAGGATCAATTGTGCAGCTTGAGCTGCAGAAGGGAGATAGATAAGGTGACAGGGGGTGGGGGAGGAGGACGAAGGTGTTCGGTTCTTGGGACCATTCCATCTATTCCAGGGTGTCCCCTGTATCTACCGATTCCTGAGCTGATTTGTTAGCGGTTAAACTCCAATATGTGTTCTCCCCGATGTTGTTTTTTTTGTTTGTTTTTTCATTGGTTATTTAGCACCCTGTCTTGGGTGTACGTGTCCCACATCATTTTTGCTAGGTTTAGGTCCAAATTGGTGTTGGTGCATGGATTCATATCTCAAATCGAGTGTAATTTGATTTAGTAAGTGTTTGAGATCTAGCAGTTTCTTGGATTTCCAGTGTTGTGCAATAAGAAAGTTAGCTGAGCTGAGAGTGTGGTAGGTAATTGCTAGGTGGGTTTTGGGTAGTCTTTCGAGTAACATAAACAGCAGATATACTTCTGGTTTGAAGGCTATTGGGGAATGAAGTATGTCCAATAGGAGTTTTGCTACCTGGATCCAGAAAGTTGTAATATTGGAGCACGTCCACCAGATGTGGAGCATTGACCCCACCTCTTGTTCACAGCACCAACATATATGTGTGGAGTTTGGTCATATCTTGTGTGTTGAGCACAGGAGGTTAAACCTTTATGTATCGTAAATGCTCTTTTCCATTGAGTCGGGCTAAGCTTGCTTCCTATGTCTCTGCTCCATGCCTCTTTGTATGATTCGTGCGGTGCTGTTTGGCTGCGTAATAGCATGTAATAGCACTGTGAGAGGGGTTTCTGGGTGGGCTTGCGTAACATGCATGCCTTTTCAAACTCCGAAACAATATATTTAGCTGCCTGTATGGACGTTGTAGGTAAGTTATTTGCTAGAAGCGATTTTACCTGTAGGGAATAGGAGTCGGCGGGTAGATCATATTTCTTTTTTAGGTTTGGGAATGTTTTTAGGCATCCATCCTGGTATAGGTGGAAAACGTGTGTGACACCCCTGTCTATCCATGGTTTGTGGTGAAATGTGGGGATTGTTATGCTAATGGCTTGCAGTGGGGTTACCATTGGTACATTTGGGTAACTAGTCATTGTCTTTTTCACCCCATCCCACGTGTTTGTAAGCAACTGAGTGGTGGGAAGGCAGTCAGATATGTCTGGTCTATGTTTATGGTCAGCCCAGAATATAGAGTGCGGCATATCCATTTTTAGCCAGCACGCTTCCATTTTGGTCCATTGTGGGCATGGGGGGGCACCGTGTAGGGTAAGCATTACCCTCAAGAGCGCTGCTTTGTGGTAGTTATATTAGTTTGGTATGCCTAGTCTTCCTTCTACTTCCGGCCTGTCTAAGATTTTAGTGACCACCCTAATCCTTTTGTTTTGCCAAATGAACTTCAGAAATAGGTTTGTGAATGATCGTATGTAAGTGATAGGCAAGAATACCTGTAGTGTCCAGAAGAGATAAAGGAGTTTAGGTAATAACGTCATTTTAATAGCCGCTATTCGGCCTATCCATGAAAGGAATTTCCCCTCCCATGATTTGAGTGTCTTTTCGAAATCCTTAAGTAGTTTGGTATAATTGGAATGGAATAATTCTGAGGTTTATTTCGTGAGCTTGATTCCTAGAGTAGTCCAATCGCCAGTCCAGCGGGAACGCATCTTTTAGTCTCTGTCTCTACCCACCCCTCACCCTCACCGTCGGTGCCTGCATTTTCGTGATATTTAGTTTATAGTAGGAGTGTTGTCCGAAGGTGTCAATTTGTTTCATGAGGTTGGGCAGCGAGACGATCTGTTGTGTCAACATGACCAGTATGTCGCCCACAAATATGTTTAACTTATAGTCTTTGTCCCCCAATGGTATACCATGTATGTTTGGGTCTGCCCGAATTTTGGATACAAGCGGTTCCAACGCTAGGACATAGAGCAGCGGGGAAAGAGGGCACCCCTATCTGGAGCCATTGGTGATATTGATGTTGTTAGATATAAATCCTGCATACAAGACTCAAGCCAAGGGCTGACTATATAGTGCCTCCACTGCAGCGATAAATTCTTTTATTCACAATCTACACACATAGTACTGCCCACAGGGTTTTGAAATATAACCAATCAATCCGTACAATACACACAGACACTCCCACACAAAATCCTCCCCTCTGCCTGTGATATGATTACTGAACACAATGGGTAATATAATTATCACAGGCAGAGAAATACAGTTTTATAAAACATATCACAGGGACCCCAAAACATGCAATAACCCCAAAAACCACATATCCAAAATTAATTCAGATCCATTTAGTAGTTTGGAAGATACAAATTAATGCAGATTCCGCAGAACATATACAGGCTATATGAAAAATAATTACTGTATAATGTGTCCCCTGTTGTATAGTTTAAAACAACTGCACGATGTCTTTGTGCACCAAATACCGGCGAGATGGCACCGTGTAGAAAAGTCCAAACAGTGTCTGTGAGTTAAAATGTCCGCCATCCATTGTTCTCACCATGTGCTTCATCCATTGTTCTCACCATGTGCCTCTGATACATGAAGTGTTGGCCACCCAGTAACTCCACACTATGTCCCCAGATGGTTCTTAAAGGGCAGCATAATAAAATACAATATGCCCAAATCTGTTATTTCAAGGGCCAAACCTCCCAGGGTCCATAATCACATGGCAAAAGGCTGGCAAGCAGTCCTCTCCAGGCACAAGTGGCGGGGCTGTTTCCGCCACAGTTAGCTTGGAGTTTTGCGAACAGCTTAGCATCTGTGTTGAGTAGGGAGATAGGGCGAAAATTGTGGCACATTGTAAGAGATTTACCTGGTTTAGGAAATGTGGTGATATGGGCCTGCAATAGTTCTGTGGGTAGTTTGCGGTTGTCGATGGTGCAATTAAAGAGGGCTGCAAGTGCAGGGGATAATGTGTTGGCGTAAAGTTTGTAATATGCGTTCGTGAAGGCTTCGGGGCCTGGGGCTTTCCCTGCAGAGAGTGTTTTTATTGTATCTTCAACTTCCCATTGTGTGATAGGGGCTAAGAGGGTCTCTCCGTGTGCCATCGTCAGAGGCGGTAAGTGAATGTCCGCAGGTTGTCATCAATATTTGTGGCTGACAGTGTGGGTAGGTGTGGGTTTTCCTTAAGGTTATACAGAAACTCATAGTAGGTCACGAATGTGTCGCTTATTGCCTTGGGGGCAATAGTTTTGTCTCCAGTGTTTGATTGGAGGTATGCTATTTTTGAAGTGGCTTGCCTGTCTTTAAGCCTTTGGGCAAGGATTTTGCTTGCCCTGTTGCCCTGGGAATAGTGTGTGGCCTTCAGTTTTTGCATAGCTAGTCCGACCTCTTTGAGTGTGAATGTCTGTATTTTGCTTTGTGCCTCTGGTATCTGTTGTTTTAGCTCCAGGGTGGGGTTCGTTCAGTTTTGTTTGTTTAGGTCATGCAGTAATTTGTACCAGGTGACGTATTGAGTGTGTGCTGTCTGTCTTTCTGTCTTAGGAAGTGCGCCCTCCTGATCAATCATCCATGGATGACGGGTTTATGTGCCAACCACACTCTGTCGATTCGGGTGTAATGTATGTTTTACATGTTAGCCGGTTATATGAATGTCTCTGTGCCATCAGTCCCTTCGAGGAGTCTAGTCCGGTATCTGGGCTATGGTTAAAGTCCCCACACAGTGTTAGCATCCCCCTCTGGACTGGCAATATTTTGGACAGGATTTTATGCAAGAAGTTACGTTGTTCAGAATTTGGTGCGTATAAGTTTACGATGGTGTAAGTAATATCATTGATGGTGAGTATTAGGATAATAAATAAGCCATCTTTGTCTATGAAATGGTCATGGTCAGTAAATGCCACTCGGTTGCTTATTAATATGGGAACCCTCTTCGTTTTAGATTTCGCAGTGGTGTGTTATTGTTGCGGATAGGTGAGGGGTTTAAGGCAGGGTGGTTTGGTTAGGTGGGTCTCTTGGAGACATACAACATCAGGGGACGTTTTTTGGAGGTTAGCGTTTAATGTCACTGGCAACGTTTACCGATTGTTCCACCTCTATTAGGCCCGCCAGTGGGAAGCTCTAGTAAGATGCTATGTATGAGTATGGTGCGGTGTGTACCTGTGGCTCGAGTCATCTGAGTACAAACATTCCCATCGAATCCTGTACCAGGCTTAAGACATATCGCTCCGTGGCGTGCTCGTTTCTCAACCGGCGCCGCAAGGTTAATGGCTTGTGCAGTGGCGGACAGAGGGGGGGGCGGAGGGGGGCGGTCCGCCCCCCTCTGCCACCTGGTAGGGGGGTGCCATGACTCTGGTCTGAGGGCTAATGGGGGACATGTGAGCTGTGCCCCATGGCAGCTGGGGTGTCGCACAGCTCACACGGAGAGACCAGCAAGCTTAACTGGCTGCACGGGAGGAAGAAGGGGGCGGAGCTACTGTCATTTAGGGGTGGAGCCTAACCGCGAGCGGGGGCTGGGCTTAACACAGCCCTTACAAGCTGCTGTAACTGCTGCACATGGAGGTGCAGCAAAAAGAAATCCCTGCTCCTCCACCTAACAGGCTCCAGGGAAGGACTTCAGGGAATCCACTCCTCCAGCCCACACTGTCTGTAAGTAAGAGTGTGTGTCTGTGTGTGTGACTGTCTGCCTGACCCTGTAACTGTGTGTGTGTGTGTGTCTGTAACTGTCTGCCTGTAACTGTGTGTGTGTCTGTAACTGTCTGCCTGTAACTGTGTGTGTGTCTGTGTGTGTGACTGTCTGCCTGTAAATATGTGTGTGTGAATGTCTGTCTGTAACTGTGTGTGTGTCTGACTGTCTGCCTGTAATTGTGTGTGTGTGTGTGTGTGTGTGTGTGTGTGTGTGTGTGTAACGGTCTACCTGTAACTGTGTCCGTGACTGTGTGTAATTGCTTGTAACTGACTGTGTGTGTTTGTATACCTGTCTGCCTGTAAATATGTGTGTGTGTGTGTGTGTGTGTGTGTGTGTAACTGTCTGCCTGTAACTGTGTGTATGTGTGTGTAACTGTCTGCCTGTAACAGTGTGTGTAACTGTCTGCCTGTAACAGTGTGTGTAACGGTCTGCCTGTAACTGTGTGTGTGCGTAACTGTCTACCTGTAACTGTGTGTATGTGTATATAACGGTCTGTCTGTAACTGTGTGTGTGTGCGTAACTGTCTACCTGTAACTGTGTGTGTGTATGTAACGGTCTGTCTGTAACTGTGTGTGTGTGTGTGCGTAACTGTCTACCTGTAACTGTGTGTGTGTGTGTGGCTGTAACTATGTGTATGACTGTCTGCCTGTGACTGTATATGTGACTGTCTGCCTGTAACAATGTGCGTGAATGTGTGTAACTGCTTGTAACTGACTGTGTGTGTGTATGTAACTGTCGACCTCTCTACCTGTAACTGTGTGTATGACTGCCTGCGACTATATGTGTGACTGTCTGCATGTGACTGTGTGCGTGTGACTGTCTGCTTGTACCTGTGTGTGACTGTCTGCCTGTAGCTGTGTGTGAGGGAGTGCAGGGATTTTGTAGAAGGGGCAGGGCTTTGAAAAAGTTTACAAATTTATTCAATACATTTTTTCAAAAATGTAAAAACAAGCAAACACATTTTAAAAATTTAGTAGTTTTTTTTTGGGGGGGGGGGGTTAGAGAGGGGGGGGTGCCAAACCCAGGACCCGCCCCAGGTGCCACATGCTCTAGGTACGCCCCTGGGCTTGTGCCTCCTCGTAGGCATAGGTTAGGACTCGGGGGGGGGGAGGGGGGGAATAGTGCAGTTAGAAGTAGAGAAGAGAGAGATTTCGGTAACGACCGCCATGCCCAGGGTGGGCTGAATACTGAGATTTGGTACTTTAGAGACTGGCAGTTGTAAACAAACTAACATAACAACGTGGGCAACTAACCCAATAAAGTTTTTAGTGGTTAGCAAGTAATCTGTACCAAACTGCGTAGCTAGCATGTTACAATACTGGAGCTCCTGCAACTGAAAATGTAAGGGCTACACGCATAACTGTCACTAGTAAGAGTCCTAATTGTCGAGGGGGTTCGATTACTAATGTAGCTAGACTAGGTGGGGTGGTGCTGTGTTTTTATTGTTTAGGTAACGTCTTGTGCTCTGTGACCTAGTGTGATCTTGGGTTCAGTGGCGTACATACCGGGGTCGCAGGGGTCGCGGCTGCGACCGGGCCCGGCCCACCAGGGGGCCCGGCCGCCCTGCGACCCAGGTATGTACTCACTGGGCCAGCCTCTTCTCCTGGGGGGCCCAGGAGCCGGCCACCTCCGGGCCCCCCGAGGCTGGCCCTGCTTACACCCGGCGGGCAGTCAGGCTGGCGGGCGCGCGAGGGAGCACTCTCCCCTGAGTGCTCCCTCTTCAGCTCCCTCGCGCACCGCACTGAAACCGGAGCCGGAAGATGACGTCATCTTCCGGCTCCGGCATCAGTACGCGGCGCGCGAGGGAGCTGAAGAGGGAGCACTCAGGGGAGAGTGCTCCCTCGCGCGCCCGCCGGGTGACACCACTGGACCCCAGGGAATCCCCTCAGCTCTCCCACAGGTAAGGAGGCTGGGGGGATTAAATAGAAAAAAAAACGTGTATGTGTGAGAGTGTATGTTAGTGAGTGTGTGTTAGTGTGAGTGTGTGTTAGTGTGAGTGTGTGTTAGTGTGAGTGTGTGTTAGTGTGAGTGTATGTTAGTGAGTGTATGTTAGTGAGTGTATGTTAGTGAGTGTATGTTAGTGAGTGTATGTTAGTGAGTGTATGTTTGTGTGAGTGTATGTTTGTGTGAGTGTATGTTTGTGTGAGTGTATGTTTGTGTGAGTGTATGTTAGTGTGTGTGTGAGTGTATGTTAGTGAGTGTATGTTAGTGAGTGTGTGTTAGTGTGTGAGTGTATGTTAGTGAGTGTGTGTGTGTGAGTGTGTTAGAGTGTGTGTGTGTAAGTGTTAGAGTGTTTGTCTTAGTGTTAGAGTGTGTGTGTGTGTTAGTATTAGAGTGTGTGTTGGAGTGTGCGTGTTAGTGTTAGAGTGTGTGTCTGTTAGTGAGTGTGTATGTATGTTTGTCACTGAGTGTGTGTCTGTCAGTTAATGTGTGCGTGTGTGTCTTAAGCACTTACCTTTCTCCAGCGCCGGACTCCCTTGGCGCTGGGGATCTCTCCGCCCCGATCCGCCTCTCAGCTCCGAATGCGCATGCGTGGCAAGAGCCACGCGCGCATTCAAACCGCCCATAGGAAAGCATTACTCAATGCTTTCCTATGGACGTTCAGCGTCTTCTCACTGTGATTTTCACAGTGAGAAACGCAGAAAATCCTCTAGCGGCTGTCAATGAGACAGCCTCTAGAGGCTGGATTAACCCTCAGTGAAACATAGCAGTTTCTCTGAAACTGCTATGTTTTCAGCTGCAGGGTTAAAACTAGAGAGACCTGGCACCCAGACCACTTCATTGAGCTGATGTGATCTGGGTGTCTGTAGTGGTCCTTTAAGTGTATATGTTTATGCATGCACTGGCGTACATAACGTGGTCGCAGGGGTCGCAGCCCTGCGACCAGGTGCCCACCGCCATGTGTTGCGGCCCCAGCCCGCGCAGAGTAAGCGCGCGCGGGGGGGCCCACGGATCAGTTTTCGCACCGGGGCCCCATGGGTTGTGTGTACGCCACTGCTTGGGTTGCTTTATGTAAAATGCAGTGTAGTGGAGGCTGTTGGTTAGGCAAGAGTGACTCAGTGTGCCCCTAGCCTCAACATCTGTGAGGTGGTCTTGTGGTTTCGGGCTCATTTACAAAGTCCCCTCCTCCACCCTCTGTTGGTCGCTGCTCCATTTCGTCTGGTCCCTGTGAGTGCGTCTACCCCTGCCGAGTTAGCGGTCGTTTTCCTCCTTGTGTTATTTCCACCACAGGGTCTCCCAACTGATTCCCACTCTGTGTTGACCCTCAGGCGGCCTCAGCTGGGTGTCTAAGCTACAATTATATATACACATTTTTGTCAATTATAATGCGTTGGTGTACCTGGCAATTTAGATTAAATAGCTGTGGTACAACTTGCACAGTGTAGTGTAATTGGAGATGGTGTGTATGCCTCCCCCAGATGAACTTCCCTGAGATGACTTCTGACAGTTTGTGCAGAAATTCTTGGTTATGCAAACCGATTGTTGCAGCAGCTGTCCGCGTGGCTGGTCTCAGACGATCGTGGAGGTGAAGATGCTGGATGTGGAGGTCCTGGGCTGGTGTGGTTACATGTGGTCTGCGGTTGTGAGGCCGGTTGGATGAACTACCAAATTCTCTGAAACACCTTTGGAAACGGCTTATGGTAAAGAAATGAACATTCAATTCATGGGCAACAGCTCTGGTGGACATTCCTGCAGTCAGCATTGCAATTGCACGCTCCCTCAAGACTTGCAAAATCTGTGGCATTGTGCTGTGTGATAAAACTGCATATTTTAGAGTGGCCTTTTATTGTGACCAGGCAAAGCACACCTTTGCAATAATCATGCTGTCTAATCAGCATCTTGATATGCCACACCTGTGAGGTGGATGGATTATTTCGGCAAAGGAGCAGGGCTCACTAACACAGATTTAGACAGATTTGTGAACAATATTTGAGAGAAATAGGCATTTTGTGTACGTAGGAAAAAGTCTTAGATCTTTGAGTTCAGCTCTTGAAAAATTAGGGCAAAAACAAAAGTGTTGTGTTTATAATTTTGTTCAGTGTAATTGTTGGGGAAGGAGGCATTTAGGTTGGAATTATTTGTACTGACAGGCTAATATTTCATTTAACCCCTTAAGGACCAAACTTCTGGAATAAAAGGGAATCATGACATGTCATACATGTCATGTGTCCTTAAGGGGTTAAAGAGGAAACAGTGTAAGTTATGCTTGTTAGTTATATTTTTATGCTTGTTAATTGTTCTTTTTTTCTAGCTTTCATTTCCTTCTGCCACCTGTATATTAAGGAATACACTCCTTCTGCCACCCAATTATTATCTTTCCTTCCTAGCACTATATCCCAATGTCTGGGTGCCTCCATTTTGTTCTCTTCTGTCCAAAATGTCTGCAGCTATTAATTAAAGGATCCTGTCATATACTAAATGTAGGGATTAGTTTTTCTCTTTTTTTTCTACGTTTACATCATTTTTTAAAAATCTATTTCCTTTCAAAACTTGTGGAGAGGATTATTCTATTAAAATGTATTTTGAGGCAGCAGTTGTTCTTTAATGTATAAAAAGAAAAATCAGGAGAGTTTCAAAAAAGTAAAATCGAGGGGAAACAGAAAAATAAAATAGCTGTAAAGTGACACTGCTGCTTTAAATCATAGTAAAAGAAAAACAGCAAACTTTATGTTTATCATAACTCGAAAACTGGAAACTGACCATTAACTCATTATGTTCACTTTAAATTTGACTATTTAAAGTCAAATAATGAGGCCCACATACTCTTTGTTTTTTGTTCATTTTTGATTTGGATTCATTGATCAAATTCTACTGGAATGATTATAATTACATCTAACTGTATATACTTTGTAAGAGCTCCCTCTACTGAATTATGGCTAAGGTTGTTGCTCCAACAAGGACAGGGTTCTCAGACTCTTTTTTATTATTTTTCCAGTCTGCCCTGAAACATCTCCTGTTATTTTACCATGTGTGTGTTAATACACATTCCAACCTTCAATCACGTCTAGATTCTCTTTCTCTAAATCCCGTTAAATGAGTCTAGAAATGGTAAATGTGCAGCATGCATGTATTCCCTGTCTTGAATACCTATGCCAATTAGTGATGTACCGAACTGTTCGCTGGCGAATAGTTCCTGGCGAACATAGCGTGTTCGCGTTCGCAATGGCGGGCGAACACATGCGCGGTTCGATCACCCCACTATTCATCATCATTGACTAAACTTTGACCCTGTGCCTCACAGTCAGCAGACACATTCCAGCCAACCAGCAGCAGACCCTCCCTTCCAGACCCTCCCACCTCCTGTACAGCATCCATTTTAGATTCATTCTGAAGCTGCATTCTTAGATAGAGGAGGGAAAGTGCAGCTGCTGCTCATTTGATAGGGAAATGTATAGCTAGGCTAGTGTATTCAGTGTCCACTACAGTCCTGAAGGACTCATCTGATCTCTGCTGTAAGGACAGCACCCCAAAAAGCCCTTTTTAGGGCTAGAACATCAGTCTGCTTTTTTTGTGTGTAATCTAATTGCAGTTGCCTGCCTGCCTGACAGCTTCTGTGTCAGGCTCACAGTGGATACTGTGCCCACTTGCCCAGTGCCACCACTCATATCTGGTGTCACAATAGCTTGCATTTAAAAACAATTTTTTTTTTGACTGTAATAGATTAATTAGCAGTTAGTTGTTTGCAAGCGTCTGTGTGTCAGGCCAACAGCGTGTACTCTGCCAGTGCACCGTGCCACTCATATCTGGTGGCACAATAGCGTGCATTTAAAAACCCAAAAAGTTTTTTTTCACTGTAATAGATTGAATAGCAGTTAGTTGTCTGCAAGCGTCTGTGTGTCAGGCTCACAGTGGATACTGTGCCCACTTGCCCATTTCCACCACTCATATCTGGTGTCACAATAGCTTGCATTTAAAAACAAAAAATTTTTTTCACTGTTATAGATTAATTAGCAGTTAGTTGTCTGCAATCGTCTGTGTGTCAGGCCAACAGCGTGTACTCTGCCAGTGCACAGTGCCACTCATATCTGGTGTCACAATAGCGTGCATTTAAAACCAAAACACTTTTTTCACTGTTATAGATTGAATAGCAGTTACTTGTCTTCAAGCGGGTGTGTCAGGCCTACAGCGTGTACTCTGCCAACCTCTGCAAGTGCACATTGCCACTAATATCTGGTGTCACAATAGCGTGCATTTAAAACCAAAAAACTTTTTTCACTGTTATAGATTGAATAGCAGTTACTTGTCTTCAAACGGGTGTGTCAGGCCTACAGCGTGTACTCTGCCAACCTCTGCAAGTGCACATTGCCACTCATATCTGGGTCACAATAGCGTGCATTTAAAACCAAAAAACTTTTTTCGCTGTTATAGATTGAATAGCAGTTAGTTGTCTGCAAGCGTCTGTGTGTCAGGCTCACAGTGGATACTGTGCCCACTTGCCAGTGCCACCACTCATATCTGGTGTCACAATAGCTTGCATTTAAAGACAAAAAATGTTTTTTCACTGTAATAGATTAATTAGCAATTAGTTGTCTGCAATCGTCTGTGTGTCAGGCCAACAGTGTGTACTCTGCCAGTGCACAGTGCCACTCATATCTGGTGGCACAATAGCGTGCATTTAAAAACCCAAAAAGTTTTTTTTCACTGTAATAGATTGAATAGCAGTTAGTTGTCTGCAAGCGTCTGTGTGTCAGGCTCACAGTGGATACTGTGCCCACTTGCCCAGTGCCACCACTCATATCTGGTGTCACAATAGCTTGCATTTAAAAACGAAAAAAATGTTTTTACTATAATAGATTAATTAGCAGTTAGTTGTCAGCAAGCGTCTTGTGTGTCAGGCCAACAGCGTGTACTCTGCCAGTGCACCGTGCCACTCATATCTGGTGGCACAATAGCGTGCATTTAAAAACCCAAAAAGTTTTTTTTCACTGTAATAGATTGAATAGCAGTTAGTTGTCTGCAAGCGTCTATGTGTCAGGCTCACAGTGGATACTGTGCTCACTTGCCCAGTGCCACCACTCATATCTGGTGTCACAATAGCTTGCATTTAAAAACGAAAAAAATGTTTTTACTATAATAGATTAATTAGCACTTAGTTGTCAGCAAGCGTCTTGTGTGTCAGGCCAACAGCATGTACTCTGCCAGTGCACCGTGCCACTCATATCTGGTGGCACAATAGCGTGCATTTAAAAACCCAAAAAGTTTTTTTTCACTGTAATAGATTGAAAAGCAGTTAGTTGTCTGCAAGCGTCTGTGTGTCAGGCTCACAGTGGATATTGTGCCCACTTGCCCATTTCCACCACTCATATCTGGTGTCACAATAGCTTGCATTTAAAAACAAAAAAATGTTTTCACTGTTATAGATTAATTAGCAGTTAGTTGTTGTCATGCCTTAACTATGGTATCCTCTTACTTCCTGGTTCCACGGAGCTTAGCCACACCCCTTTATGACACGGTCTCCTTATTTAATCCGACCGCACCAGCTGAGCGACGCTGGATTATTGAACTACGTTCCGTACTCACGAACCGGTTACAACATCGTTGTGAAAACCCTCTGTTACCGGACCGGACTGGAAGACTTCAAGTTCCCTTCACCTCTCCTCATCCACGACTAAAGCTGAACTCTCTCCTTCCAGGATAACCGCCTCTGAGGAGATCTCGGGAACCAGTGTTCTATGTGCCGGAAGCTAAGTAAAACCTCTGTGATAAGCGTTGCATCTCAAAGCTGTTATTTCCTGTCTCCAAAGTCCTTCGATAAAACAAACCCGTTACAGCTAACTTCAACTCATACTTTATCTCAGTTAGCTACATCTGTCTTGCTTCAGTTAAAGTCTATGGAACAGCTATTGTAACTTCTTATCACCTAATTCATTAATACTACTAAGAGACTCTTTCTGATTCAGTGTTTGCTAATTACTACCGTTTACTACTTAAAGCTACAGTGCCTGTAATTGTGGACTTCAGTTATCGTTTACTACTTAAAGCTACAGTGCCTATAATTGTGGACTTCAGTTATCGTTTACTACTTAAAGCTACAGTGCCTGTAATTGTGGACTTCAGTTATCGTTTACTACTTAAAGCTACAGTGCCTGTAATTGTGGACTTCAGTTATCGTTTATTAATTAAAGCTACAGTACCTGTGATTGGACTTAAAGTCAATACCTTTTACTTTTGATAATAAATATTCAAACTATAAGAAATCTGCAGTTGTGTTCCTTCATAACAAATGTTTAGACGTGACAGAATAATCCAGCCCTTGTAATGGATCCAGCAGATTTCGATTCTACGATAACTACGCTGAATCAAAGAGTTAATACACTAGCCCAAGGTGTGCAAGACCTGCAAGTTACTAACAAAAGAATTCTTACTTATGTCAGAGATCTACAAACTCATACACCTCAAACCATTCTGCACTCGGCTAGTGATCCTGCTGTATGTAACCCTGAAAAGTTCTCTGGAGATCGTTCCAAATATAGGGAGTTCCTCAACTCTTGCAAACTATTAATTGCTTTGAAACCTAGATCTTATCCTACAGAAAGAACTAAAGTTTGTTCGGTTATTTCCTTTCTAAGAGGTGAACCTATGTCATGGGCCCATTCCTTTTTGGAAAACGATGACCCCATCTTAGACTCACTGGATGAATTTTTTGAAGCCATGTCTCTTCTCTATGAAGATCCTAACAAACAAGCAACAGCTGATTTAACAATCAGAACACTACAGCAAAGAAATAGACCCGTTGAAGATTACATTGCTGAGTTTAAAAGATGGGCAGTAGAAACGCAATGGAATGACATCACATTGCGCAACCAATTTCGGATTGGGTTATCTGAAGCTGTAAAAGACGAACTATCTAGAACAGAACTCCCTACTACTTTGAACGCTCTGTTTCACTTATCAATCAGTATTGACAGAAGATTAAGAGAAAGAAAGGCCGAAAAAGCCCTTTTACATTCTAAAGACCGCAAACCTTTCACTCCCTCAAAAGCTCCAGAAAAGACTTCCTTATCAAGTGAACCTATGGAAATAGGGGTAATAAGAAGTCCTCTCACTCCCGAAGAGAAGAACCGAAGACGTCAATTAAACCTATGCATGTATTGTGCCTCTCAAGATCATTTGGTTTCTGATTGTCCCTTATTAAAACGGACAAAGGCCGGTAGGCAAGCCTATACCTCTGCGATCTTCAGTGCACTCCCTTCTACACCAACCACTCAGTTCACTCCTATATCTCTTATACTACAGTGGGACAAGGTGAGAATTGTGACTGAAGCTATCATCGATTCTGGTGCAAATGGAGTATTCATCGATTCAACCTTTGTAACAAAGAATAAAATTCCTTGTGTTCGAAAAACCATTTCTGTTCCTATTAAAGTGATTGACGGCTCCCTTATATCCTCGGGACCGATTCTTCATGAAACCATCCCTCTAAAGGTAACCACCAATCATATTCATACTGAATTTCTAGTATTTGATGTTAATTCCATCACCTCTCTATTCCGTTATAATAGGGATCAACTGGTTAAGGAACCACAACCCTCAAATTTCATGGTCTCCTTTCTCTATCACCTTTAACTCACATTATTGTAAAGAAACATGTTTACAGCAAATTCCTATTCTTCAGATCTCCAAAGAACCAACTATACCTTCTTGTTATTCAGATTTTTCAGACGTATTCAGTAAAAAAGAAGCTGAAACGCTCCCACCTCCTCGTTCCTACGATTGTCCTATAGACCTCATACCTGGTGCCCCTATGGATAATTCAAAAGTCGATTGTATCATCAACTGGCCTGTTCCCTCTACAGTAAAAGAATTACAGCGATTTCTAGGGTTCGCCAACTTCTACAAAAAATTTATTAAAAACTACTCTGAGATAGCTCACCCACTCAATCAACTTAACAGTAAAAAACATCCCTTCAATTGGAACGAGAAGGCTCAAACTGCCTTCAATGAATTAAAGAGAAAGGTTACAACAGCTCCTGTTCTTCAACTTCCAAATCCTTCATATCTTTATGTCCTTGAAACGGATGCTTCGGAATTTGCAATTGGAGCTGTCCTTTCTCAACACAAAACTCCTCAAGAACCTCTTCATCCTGTCGCCTTCTTCTCACGATCATTATTTCCTGCCGAAAAGAATTATCCTACAGGGGAAAAAGAATTATTAAGTATCAAAGTGGCTTTAGAAACCTGGAGACACCTTCTTGAAGGTGCTCAGAACTCTTTAATCGTATATACTGACCATAAAAATCTCGAATATCTTCACTCCAATAAAACACTGTCTGCTCGACAAATAAGATGGAATCTCTTTTTTTCCCGGTTCAACTTCCAAATAGTCTTTAGACCTGGGTCTAGAAACAAAAAGGCTGATGCCCTTTCCAGGATCCATAAAGACACTAAAATTGAACCTCCTCCGTCTACAGTTATTGGAATCTTATCTTCTCTTATTGACGACATTAAAGGTCTCAGTGAAGATGCTCTTGAACTTCCTAAATCAATTAAATTATCCAAGAAAAACGGTCTCTACTATTTTAAAGACCGGATTTACGTACCTCCCTCTTTCAGAACTAAAGTACTCAAATTTATTCATGATTCTCCTCTGGCAGGTCATCCAGGTATAAAAAAGACCCTTGAATTGTCTAAAAGATACTATTGGTGGCCTCGTCAAGACCAAACTATTAAATCTTATGTCAAATCTTGTTCTGTATGCCAAAGATCCAATCATGTGTCCTTACTAAAGCCTCATCATCCTGACCCTTTCCAAAGAAATGTCACTACTTCTCCTGATCCCATATTGGTCCAGGGCGAAGAAGAATACGAAATTCAAAGTATACTGGATTCAAGGATCCATCGTGGCTCTTTACAATACCTCATCAGATGGAAAGGATATGGAATTGATGAAGATACATGGGAAAACTCCTCTGTCGTTCATGCTGACAAATTGATTTCCCAATTTCACAAGCGTTACCCTTCTAAACCAAGTCAATAGCACCCAGAGGTTGCTCATTAAGGAGGGGGTACTGTCATGCCTTAACTATGGTATCCTCTTACTTCCTGGTTCCACTGAGCTTAGCCACACCCCTTTATGACACGGTCTCCTTATTTAATCCGACCGCACCAGCTGAGCGACGCTGGATTATTGAACTACGTTCCGTACTCACGAACCGGTTACAACATCGTTGTGAAAACCCTCTGTTACCGGACCGGACTGGAAGACTTCAAGTTCCCTTCACCTCTCCTCATCCACGACTAAAGCTGAACTCTCTCCTTCCAGGATAACCGCCTCTGAGGAGATCTCGGGAACCAGTGTTCTATGTGCCGGAAGCTAAGTAAAACCTCTGTGATAAGCGTTGCATCTCAAAGCTGTTATTTCCTGTCTCCAAAGTCCTTCGATAAAACAAACCCGTTACAGCTAACTTCAACTCATACTTTATCTCAGTTAGCTGCATCTGTCTTGCTTCAGTTAAAGTCTATGGAACAGCTATTGTAACTTCTTATCACCTAATTCATTAATACTACTAAGAGACTCTTTCTGATTCAGTGTTTGCTAATTACTACCGTTTACTACTTAAAGCTACAGTGCCTGTAATTGTGGACTTCAGTTATCGTTTACTACTTAAAGCTACAGTGCCTATAATTGTGGACTTCAGTTATCGTTTACTACTTAAAGCTACAGTGCCTGTAATTGTGGACTTCAGTTATCGTTTACTACTTAAAGCTACAGTGCCTGTAATTGTGGACTTCAGTTATCGTTTATTAATTAAAGCTACAGTACCTGTGATTGGACTTAAAGTCAATACCTTTTACTTTTGATAATAAATATTCAAACTATAAGAAATCTGCAGTTGTGTTCCTTCATAACAAATGTTTAGACGTGACAGTTGTCTGCAATCGTCTGTGTGTAAGGCCAACAGCGTGTACTCTGCCAGTGCACAGTGCCACTCATATCTGGTGGCACAATAGCTTGCATTTAAAAACAATTTTTTTTTCACTGTTATAGATTGAATAGCAGTTAGTTGTCTGCAAGCGTCTGTGTGTCAGGCCAACAGCGTGTACTCTGCCAAGCTCTGCCAGTGCACATTGCCACTCATATCTGGTGTAACAATAGCGTGCATTTAAAACAAAAAAACTTTTTTCACTGTTATAGATTGAATAGCAGTTACTTGTCTTCAAGCAGGTGTGTCAGGCCTACAGCGTGTACTCTGCCAACCTCTGCAAGTGCACATTGCCACTCATATCTGGTGTCACAATAGGGTGCATTTAAAACCAAAAAACTTTTTTTCACTGTTATAGATTGAATAGCAGTTAGTTGTATTCAAGCGGGTGTGTCAGGCCTACCGCGTGTACTCTGCCAACCTCTGCCAGTGCACATTGCCACTCATATCTGGTGTCACAATAGCGTGCATTTAAAACCCAAAAACTTTTTTCACTGTTATAGATTGAATAGCAGTTAGTTGTCTTCAAGCGGGTGTGTCAGTCCTACAGCGTGTACTCTGCCAACCTCTGCAAGTGCACATTGCCACTCATATCTGGTGTCACAATAGCGTGCATTTAAAACCAAAAAACTTTTTTCGCTGTTATAGATTGAATAGCAGTTAGTGGTCTTCAAGCGGGTGTGTCAGGCCTACAGCGTGTACTCTGCCAACCTCTGCAAGTGCACATTGCCACTAATATCTGGTGTCACAATAGCGTGCATTTAAAACCCAAAAACTTTTTTCACTGTTATAGATTGAATAGCAGTTACTTGTCTTCAAGCGGGTGTGTCAGGCCTACAGCGTGTACTCTGCCAACCTCTGCAAGTGCACATTGCCACTCATATCTGGGTCACAATAGCGTGCATTTAAAACCAAAAAACTTTTTTCGCTGTTATAGATTGAATAGCAGTTAGTTGTCTGCAAGCGTCTGTGTGTCAGGCTCACAGTGGATACTGTGCCCACTTGCCAGTGCCACCACTCATACCTGGTGTCACAATAGCTTGCATTTAAAGACAAAAAATGTTTTTTCACTGTAATAGATTAATTAGCAATTAGTTGTCTGCAAGTGTCTGTGTGTCAGGCCAACAGTGTGTACTCTGCCAGTGCACAGTGCCACTCATATCTGGTGGCACAATAGCGTGCATTTAAAAACCCAAAAAGTTTTTTTTCACTGTAATAGATTGAATAGCAGTTAGTTGTCTGCAAGCGTCTGTGTGTCAGGCTCACAGTGGATACTGTGCCCACTTGCCCAGTGCCACCACTCATATCTGGTGTCACAATAGCGTGCATTTAAAACCAAAAAACTTTTTTCACTGTTATAGATTGAATAGCAGTTAGTTGTCTGCAAGCGTCTGTGTGTCAGGCCAACAGCGTGTACTCTGCCAAGCTCTGCCAGTGCACATTGCCACTCATATCTGGTGTAACAATAGCGTGCATTTAAAACAAAAAAACTTTTTTCACTGTTATAGATTGAATAGCAGTTACTTGTCTTCAAGCAGGTGTGTCAGGCCTACAGCGTGTACTCTGCCAACCTCTGCAAGTGCACATTGCCACTCATATCTGGTGTCACAATAGGGTGCATTTAAAACCAAAAAACTTTTTTTCACTGTTATAGATTGAATAGCAGTTAGTTGTATTCAAGCGGGTGTGTCAGGCCTACCGCGTGTACTCTGCCAACCTCTGCCAGTGCACATTGCCACTCATATCTGGTGTCACAATAGCGTGCATTTAAAACCCAAAAACTTTTTTCACTGTTATAGATTGAATAGCAGTTAGTTGTCTTCAAGCGGGTGTGTCAGTCCTACAGCGTGTACTCTGCCAACCTCTGCAAGTGCACATTGCCACTCATATCTGGTGTCACAATAGCGTGCATTTAAAACCAAAAAACTTTTTTCGCTGTTATAGATTGAATAGCAGTTAGTTGTCTTCAAGCGGGTGTGTCAGGCCTACAGCGTGTACTCTGCCAACCTCTGCCAGTGCACATTGCCACTCATATCTGGTGTCACAATAGCGTGCATTTAAAACCAAAAAAACTTTTTTCACTGTTATAGATTGAATAGCAGTTACTTGTCTTCAAGCGGGTGTGTCAGGCCTACAGCGTGTACTCTGCCAACCTCTGCCAGTGCACATTGCCACTAATATCTGGTGTCACAATAGCGTGCATTTAAAACCAAAAAAACGTTTTTCACTGTTATAGATTGAATAGCAGTTACTTGTCTTCAAACGGGTGTGTCAGGCCTACAGCGTGTACTCTGCCAACCTCTGCAAGTGCACATTGCCACTCATATCTGGTGTCACAATAGCGTGCAGTTAAAACCAAAAAACTTTTTTCACTGTTATAGATTGAATAGCAGTTACTTGTCTTCAAACGGGTGTGTCAGGCCTACCGCGTGTACTCTGCCAACCTCTGCAAGTGCACATTGCAACTCATATCTGGTGTCACAATAGCGTGCATTTAAAACCAAAAAACTTTTTTCACTGTTATAGATTGAATAGTAGTTAGTTGACTTCAAGCGGGTGTGTCAGGCCTACAGCATGTACTCTGCCAGCCTCTGCCAGTGCACATTGCCACTCATATCTGGTCTCACAGTAGCTTGCACGCATAGTACCACTAATCCAAAAAAAAATGACAGGCAGAGGCAGGCCCCCCGCAGGGGCCGTCGTTGTCATTGTGCTGTGATTCCCTTTTGCCCTAGAATAATGCCCAATTTTCAGAGGCCACGTACCCTGAACTTGAAAAGTTCTGAGGACATAGTTGACTGGCTAACACAGGACACCCAATCTTCTACAGCTTCCGCTCGGAACCTTGACGCACCATCCTCCTCCAGCTTAGCTTCGGGCACCTCTCAAGATACCACTCACCCGCCTGCTGCCACCACCAACACTAGCACCACAGCCGCTTCACTTTATCTGTCAGAGGAGTTATTTACACATCCGTTTGAAGAAATTAGTGATGCGCAACCATTATTGCCAGAGGATGTAGATAACAGGGATATGTCTCAGTCAGGCAGCATTACACACATGGACGTACGGTGTGATGACGATTATGTTGTACCCACTGCTGCTTCCTTTGCTGGTTGTCAGATACAAGTGAAGCGGTTGATGATGGGGAGACAGAGAGGAGGAGGAGACGAGTTGGAAGCAGGGGGAGGTCGTCGCAAGGAGCTAGTGGCACAGTCAGACAGCATGCATCGGCCCCCGGGGTCAGCCCGACAGCACGCCAATCAACGCATGCTGTGTCCACCACCAGAATGCCGTCATTGCAGAGCTCAGCAGTGTGGCATTTTTTTTGTGTTTCTGCCTCTGACAACAGCGATGCCATTTGCAACCTGTGCCAAAATAAACTGAGTCGTGGGAAGTCCAACACCCACATAGGTACAACTGCTTTGCGTAGGCACATGATCGCACATCACAAACGCCTATGGGATCAACACATGAGTACAATGTCAGAAAGTCACCCCCTTGCCCAGCGTCTGACAGCTGACTTGTCTGAACTATTAGCCCACCAGCTTTTACCATACAAGCTGGTGGAGTCTGAGGCGTTCAAAAAATTTGTGGATATTTTGATACCGCAGTGGAAGGTACCCGGACGAAATTTATTTTCACAAAAGGCAATCCCCAACCTGTACTCGACTGTGCAAAAGGAAGTAATGGCATGTCTGGCACACAGTGTTGGGGCAAGGGTCCATCTGACCACTGATACCTGGTCTGCAAAGCATGGTCAGGGCAGGTATATCACCTACACTGCGCATTGGGTAAACCTGCTGACGGCTGCCAAGCATGGAATGCGTGGCTCTGCAGAGGAGTTGGTAACACCGCCACGACATGCAGGCAGGCCTGCTGCCACCTCCTCTACTCCTCCTACTCCATCCTCTTCCATAACCTCCTCGGCTGAGTCCTCTTCTGCTGCTGCGTCTTGCTCCACATCAACTCCCCCAGCTCCCCAGGTACTATTCCACATCCCGGATACGGCAGTGTCACGCCGTCTTTGGTTTGACTTGCTTGAAAGCAGAGAGTCACACCGGACAAGCACTCCTGTCCGCCCTGAATGCACAGGTGGAGAAGTGGCTGACTCCGCAGCAACTGGATATCGGCAAAGTGGTTTGTGACAACGGAACAAAATTGTTGGCAGCATTGAAGTTGGGCAAGTTGACACATGTGCCGTGCATGGCACATGTGTGTAATCTGATCGTACAACGCTTTGTGCATAAGTACACAGGCTTACAGGACGTCCTGAAGCAGGCCAGGAAGGTGTGTGGCCATTTCAGGTGTTTCTACATGGCCATGGCGCACTTTGCAAATATCCAGTGGCGAAACAACATGCCAGTGAGGCGCTTGATTTGCAACAGCCCGACACGTTGGAATTCAACACTCCTACCGCCTGCTCCAACAAGAAAAAGCTGTTAATTAATATTTGTATGACCATGGTGCTAGGGCAGCCTCTGGGGAGCTGGGAATTTTTTTGCCACGTTACTGGACGCTCATGCACAATGCCTGTAGTCTCATGTGTCCTTTTGAGGAGGTGACAAACCTAGTCAGTCGCACCGAAGGCACCATCAGCGACATCATACCATTTGTTTTCTTCCTGGAGCGTGCCCTGCGAAGAGTGCGGGATCAGGCCGTAGATGAGCGTGAAGAGGAAGAGTTGTGGTCACCATCACCACCAGAAACAGCCTTATCAGCATCGCTTGCTGGACCTGCGGCAATGCTGGAAGAGGATTGTAAGGAAGAGGAGTCAGAGGAGGAATGTGGCTTTAAGGAGGAGGAGGAAGACCAACCACAACAGGCATCCCAAGGTGCTCGTTGTCACCTATCTGATACCCGTGGTGTTGTATGTGGCTGGGGGGAAGAACATACCTTCATTGAAATCACTGAGGAGGAGGAACGGGAAATGAGTAGCTCGGCATCCAACCTTGTGCAAATGGGGTCTTTCATGCTGTCGTGCCTGTTGAGGGACCCTCGTATAAAAAGGCTGAAGGAGAACAACCTGTACTGGGTGTCCACGCTACGTGTCAGGGTACCTGTGGTCTCTACCTCCGAAAGAGGTAGAGACTTAGCTGTTCCTCCATCCAGACGGTCTGATGGCTCCCTTCCCCGCGGTCTATCCGGTCATGCTAGGCCGGCCGCGAGGGAGTGACTGCCTTTTACAGCATCTAGGCAGGAAGTAGTCATCAGGACACTCCCCCGGAACAACCTGTCAGTCAATGGCTGCAGGACCAATCAGGACGCCTTGGAGGCGTGGTTACTGCTCTGAACAGGGTATTTAACATAGCTTCTTTCATTAGCTCATTGCCCTGTCGTGGTTCTAGCTTGTTCTAGTCACTCAGTGCTTGTGTATTCTATTATCCCTTTTGGTTTTGACCTGGCTTGTTTACCTTACTCTGCTTATCTCTGTTACCCTTGATTCGGCTTGTCTCTCGCTTACCTGTCTTCTGTTACCCTAGACCTCGGCTTGTCTTTGACCATTCTATACTGTACTACTTACGTTAGTCCGGCCATTCTAAGGTCCGGTATACGTATCTGGCTACTGTTTGTACTCTGCGTGTTGGATCCCTGTCCCGATCCTGACACTACGAGACCCCCGGTATAAGCAGAAAGTGGATGAAATGTTACCAAATTACAACAAGTCGGAAAGGATGCAGCATTTGCTAAATAAATTAAAAAGTATGCTTTACACAGCGTATAAGGGTGATGTCACCGCACAACGGGGAGGTGAAAGTAATCCTCCTCCTCCCACGACCACGCCGGCAAGGACAGGACGCTTTAAAGACGTGTTGTTGATGGAGGACATGCGGAGCTTTTTAAGTCCTACGCATCGCCACAGCCCTTCGGGATCCACCCTCAGAGAACGACTCGACCGACAGGTAGCAGACTACCTCACCTTAACTGCAGATATCGACACTCTGAGGAGCGATGAACCCCTTGACTACTGGGTGTGCAGACTTGACCTGTGGCCTGAGCTATCCCAATTTGCGATAGAACTTCTGGCCTGCCCCGCTTCAAGTGTCCTGTCAGAAAGGACCTTCAGTGCAGCAGGAGGTATTGTCACTGACAAGAGAATTCGCCTAGGTCAAAAAAGTCTAGATTACCTCACCTTTATTAAGATGAATGAGGGATGGATCCCGAAGGGACTGACAGTGGGCGATACATTTGACTAAAAAAGGCCTGATGAGATGAGCTGCCTTGGGCTAAAAACGGTGACCCTATGTAGGAGGAACAGTCCCTATTCTGCTCTGTGTCAGTGTGTATCAGGGTCCCTGAGGACAAGTGTCAATCCATATCTGCCAAGTGACCCTATGTATGGGGGACAGTCCCTATTCTGCTCTGTGTCAACGTGTATCAGGGTCCCTGAGGATAGGTGTCAATCCATATCTGCCAAGTGACCCTATGTAGGGGGAACAGTCCCTATTCTGCTCTGTGTCAGTGTGTATCAAGGTCTCTGAGGACTGGTGTCAATCCATATTTGCCAAGTGACCCTATGTAGGGGGAACAGTACCTATTCTGCTCTGTGTCAGTGTGTATCAGGGTCCCTGAGGACAGGTGTCAATCCATATCTGCCAAGTGACCCTATGTTGGAGGTACAGTCCCTATTCTGCTCTGTGGCAGTGTGTATCAGGGTCCCTGTGGACAGGTGTCAATCCATATCTGCCAAGTGACCCTATGTAGGGGGAACAGTCCCTATTCTGCTCTGTGTCAGTCTGTATCAGGGATCATTAGGATAGGTGTCAATCCATATCTGCCAAGTGACCCTATGTAGGGGGAACAGTCCCTATTCTGCTCTGTGTCAGTGTGTATCAGGGTCTCTGAGGACAGGTGTCAATCCATATCTGCCAAGTGACACTATGTAGGGGGAACAGTCCCTATTCTGCTCTGTGTCAGTGTGTATCAGGGTCTCTGAGGACAGGTGTCAATCCATATCTGCCAAGTGACCCTATGTAGGAGGAACAGTCCCTATTCTGCTCTGTGTCAGTGTGTATCAGGGTCCCTAAGGACAAGTGTCAATCCATATCTGCCAAGTGACCCTATGTATGGGGGACAGTCCCTATTCTGCTCTGTGTCAACGTGTATCAGGGTCCCTGAGGACAGGTGTCAATCCATATCTGCCAAGTGACCCTATGTAGGGGGAACAGTCCCTATTCTGCTCTGTGTCAGCGTGTATCAGGGTCCCTGAGGACAGGTGTCAATCCATATCTGCCAAGTGACCCTATGTAGGGGGAACAGTACCTATTCTGCTCTGTGTCAGTGTGTATCAAGGTCTCTGAGGACAGGTGTCAATCCATATCTGCCAAGTGACCCTATGTAGGGGGAACAGTCCCTATTCTGCTCTGTGTCAGTGTGTATCAAGGTCTCTGAGGACTGGTGTCAATCCATATCTGCCAAGTGACCCTATGTAGGGGGAACAGTCCCTATTCTGCTCTGTGTCAGTGTGTATCAGGGTCCCTGAGGACAGGTGTCAATCCATATCTGCCAAGTGACCCTATGTTGGAGGTACAGTCCCTATTCTGCTCTGTGGCAGTGTGTATCAGGGTCCCTGTGGACAGGTGTCAATCCATATCTGCCAAGTGACCCTATGTAGGGGGAACAGTCCCTATTCTGCTCTGTGTCAGTCTGTAATAGGGATCATTAGGATAGGTGTCAATCCATATCTGCCAAGTGACCCTATGTAGGGGGAACAGTCCCTATTCTGCTCTGTGTCAGTGTGTATCAGGGTCTCTGAGGACAGGTGTCAATCCATATCTGCCAAGTGACACTATGTAGGGGGAACAGTCACTATTATGCTCTGTGTCAGTGTGTATCAGGGTCTCTGAGGACAGGTGTCAATCCATATCTGCCAAGTGACCCTATGTATGAGGAACAGTCCCTATTCTGCTCTGTGTCAGTGTGTATCAGGGTCCCTGAGGACAGGTGTCAATCCATATCTGCCAAGTGACCCTATGTAGGGGGAACAGTCCCTATTCTGCTCTGTGTCAGTGTGTATGGGGTCCCTGAGGACAGGTGTCAATCCATATCTGCCAAGTGACCCTATGTATGGGGGACAGTCCCTATTCTGCTCTGTGGCAGTGTGTATCAGGGTCCCTGTGGACAGGTGTCAATCCATATCTGCCAAGTGACCCTATGTAGGGGGAACAGTCCCTATTCTGCTCTGTGTCAGTCTGTAATAGGGATCATTAGGATAGGTGTCAATCCATATCTGCCAAGTGACCCTATGTAGGGGGAACAGTCACTATTATGCTCTGTGTCAGTGTGTATCAGGGTCTCTGAGGACAGGTGTCAATCCATATCTGCCAAGTGACCCTATGTAGGGGGAACAGTCCCTATTCTGCTCTGTGTCAGTGTGTATCAGGGTCCCTGAGGACAGGTGTCAATCCATATCTGCCAAGTGACCCTATGTAGGGGGAACAGTCCCTATTCTGCTCTGTGTCAGTGTGTATGGGGTCCCTGAGGACAGGTGTCAATCCATATCTGCCAAGTGACCCTATGTATGGGGGACAGTCCCTATTCTGCTCTGTGTCAGCATGTATCAGGGTCCCTGAGGACAGTTGTCAATCCATATCTGCCAAGTGACCCTATGTAGGGGGAACAGTCCCTATTCTGCTCTGTGTCAGTGTGTATCAGGGTCCCTGAGGACAGGTGTCAATCCATATCTGCCAAGTGACCCTATGTAGGGGGAACAGTCCCTATTCTGCTCTGTGTCAGTGTGTATCAAGGTCTCTGAGGACAGGTGTCAATCCATATCTGCCAAGTGACCCTATGTAGGGGGAACAGTCCCTATTCTGCTCTGTGTCAGTGTGTATCAAGGTCTCTGAGGACTGGTGTCAATCCATATCTGCCAAGTGACCCTATGTAGGGGGAACAGTCCCTATTCTGCTCTGTGTCAGTGTGTATCAGGGTCCCTGAGGACAGGTGTCAATCCATATCTGCCAAGTGACCCTATGTTGGAGGTACAGTCCCTATTCTGCTCTGTGGCAGTGTGTATCAGGGTCCCTGTGGACAGGTGTCAATCCATATCTGCCAAGTGACCCTATGTAGGGGGAACAGTCCCTATTCTGCTCTGTGTCAGTGTGTATCAGGGTCCCTGAGGACAGGTGTCAATCCATATCTGCCAAGTGACCCTATGTAGGGGGAACAGTCCCTATTCTGCTCTGTGTCAGTGTGTATGGGGTCCCTGAGGACAGGTGTCAATCCATATCTGCCAAGTGACCCTATGTATGGGGGACAGTCCCTATTCTGCTCTGTGTCAGCATGTATCAGGGTCCCTGAGGACAGGTGTCAATCCATATCTGCCAAGTGACCCTATGTAGGAGGAACAGTACCTATTCTGCTCTGTGTCAGTGTGTATCAAGGTCTCTGAGGATAGGTGTCAATCCATATCTGCCAAGTGACCCTATGTAGGGGGAACAGTCCCTATTCTGCTCTGTGTCAGTGTGTATCAAGGTCTCTGAGGACAGGTGTCAATCCATATTTGCCAAGTGACCCTATGTAGGGGGAACAGTACCTATTCTGCTCTGTGTCAGTGTGTATCAGGGTCCCTGAGGACAGGTGTCAATCCATATCTGCCAAGTGACCCTATGTTGGAGGTACAGTCCCTATTCTGCTCTGTGGCAGTGTGTATCAGGGTTCCTGTGGACAGGTGTCAATCTATATCTGCCAAGTGACCCTATGTAGGGGGAACAGTCCCTATTCTGCTCTGTCAGTCTGTATCAGGGATCATTAGGATAGGTGTCAATCCATATCTGCCAAGTGACCCTATGTAGGGGGAACAGTCCCTATTCTGCTCTGTGTCAGTGTGTATCAGGGTCTCTGAGGACAGGTGTCAATCCATATCTGCCAAGTAACACTATGTAGGGGGAACAGTCCCTATTCTACTCTGTGTCAGTGTGTATCAGGGTCTCTGAGGACAGGTGTCAATCTATATCTGCCAAGTGACCCTATGTAGGAGGAACAGTCCCTATTCTGCTCTGTGTCAGTGTGTATCAGGGTCCCTGAGGACAAGTGTCAATCCATATCTGCCAAGTGACCCTATGTATGGGGGACAGTCCCTATTCTGCTCTGTGTCAACGTGTATCAGGGTCCCTGAGGATAGGTGTCAATCCATATCTGCCAAGTGACCCTATGTAGGGGGAACAGTCCCTATTCTGCTCTGTTTCAGTGTGTATCAGGGTCCCTGAGGACAGGTGTCAATCCATATCTGCCAAGTGACCCTATGTAGGGGGAACAGTACCTATTCTGCTCTGTGTCAGTGTGTATCAAGGTCTCTGAGGACAGGTGTCAATCCATATCTGCCAAGTGACCCTATGTAGGGGGAACAGTCCCTATTCTGCTCTGTGTCAGTGTGTATCAAGGTCTCTGAGGACTGGTGTCAATCCATATCTGCCAAGTGACCCTATGTAGGGGAACAGTCCCTATTCTGCTCTGTGTCAGTGTGTATCAGGGTCCCTGAGGACAGGTGTCAATCCATATCTGCCAAGTGACCCTATGTTGGAGGTACAGTCCCTATTCTGCTCTGTGGCAGTGTGTATCAGGGTCCCTGTGGACAGGTGTCAATCCATATCTGCCAAGTGACCCTATGTAGGGGGAACAGTCCCTATTCTGCTCTGTGTCAGTCTGTATCAGGGATCATTAGGATAGGTGTCAATCCATATCTGCCAAGTGACCCTATGTAGGGGGAACAGTCCCTATTCTGCTCTGTGTCAGTGTGTATCAGGGTCTCTGAGGACAGGTGTCAATCCATATCTGCCAAGTGACACTATGTAGGGGGAACAGTCCCTATTCTGCTCTGTGTCAGTGTGTATCAGGGTCTCTGAGGACAGGTGTCAATCCATATCTGCCAAGTGACCCTATGTAGGAGGAACAGTCCCTATTCTGCTCTGTGTCAGTGTGTATCAGGGTCCCTGAGGACAGGTGTCAATCCATATCTGCCAAGTGACCCTATGTAGGGGGAACAGTCCCTATTCTGCTCTGTGTCAGTGTGTATGGGGTCCCTGAGGACAGGTGTCAATCCATATCTGCCAAGTGACCCTATGTATGGGGGACAGTCCCTATTCTGCTCTGTGTCAGCATGTATCAGGGTCCCTGAGGACAGTTGTCAATCCATATCTGCCAAGTGACCCTATGTAGGGGGAACAGTCCCTATTCTGCTCTGTGTCAGTGTGTATGCGGGTCCCTGAGGACAGGTGTCAATCCATATCTGCCAAGTGACCCTATGTAGGGGGAACAGTCCCTATTCTGCTCTGTGTCAGTGTGTATCAAGGTCTCTGAGGACAGGTGTCAATCCATATTTGCCAAGTGACCCTATGTAGGGGGAACAGTCCCTATTCTGCTCTGTGGCAGTGTGTATCAGGGTCCCTGAGGACAGGTGTCAATCCATATCTTCCAAGTGACCCTATGTAGGGGGAACAGTCCCTATTCTGCTCTGTGTCAGTGTGTATCAGGGATCATTAGGATAGGTGTCAATCCATATCTGCCAAGTGACCCTATGTAGGGGGAACAGTCCCTATTCTGCTCTGTGTCAGTGTGTATCAGGGTCTCTGAGGACAGGTGTCAATCCATATCTGCCAAGTAACACTATGTAGGGGGAACAGACCCTAGTCTGCTCTGTGTCAGTGTGTATCAGGGTCTCTGAGGACAGGTGTCAATCCATATCTGCCAAGTGACCCTATGTAGGGGGAACAGTCCCTATTCTGCTCTGTGTCAGTGTGTATCAGGGTCTCTGAGGACAGGTGTCAATCCATATCTGCCAAGTGACCCTATGTAGGGGGAACAGTCCCTATTCTGCTCTGTGTCAGTGTGTATCAGGGTCCCTGAGGACAGGTGTCAATCCATATCTGCCATGTGACCCTATGTAGGGGGAACAGTCCCTATTCTGCTCTGTGTCAGTGTGTATCAGGGTCCCTGAGGACAGGTGTCAATCCATATCTGCCAAGTGACCCTATGTATCGGGGACAGTCCCTATTCTGCTCTGTGTCAGCGTGTATCAGGGTCCCTGAGGACAGGTGTCAATCCATATCTGCCAAGTGACCCTATGTAGGGGGAACAGTCCCTATTCTGCTCTGTGTCAGTCTGTATCAGGGATCATTAGGATAGGTGTCAATCCATATCTGCCAAGTGACCCTATGTAGGGGGAACAGTCCCTATTCTGCTCTGTGTCAGTGTGTATCAGGGTCTCTGAGGACAGGTGTCAATCCATATCTGCCAAGTGACACTATGTAGGGGGAACAGTCCCTATTCTGCTCTGTGTCAGTGTGTATCAGGGTCTCTGAGGACAGGTGTCAATCCATATCTGCCAAGTGACCCTATGTAGGAGGAACAGTCCCTATTCTGCTCTGTGTCAGTGTGTATCAGGGTCCCTGAGGACAAGTGTCAATCCATATCTGCCAAGTGACCCTATGTATGGGGGACAGTCCCTATTCTGCTCTGTGTCAACGTGTATCAGGGTCCCTGAGGACAGGTGTCAATCCATATCTGCCAAGTGACCCTATGTAGGGGGAACAGTCCCTATTCTGCTCTGTGTCAGCGTGTATCAGGGTCCCTGAGGACAGGTGTCAATCCATATCTGCCAAGTGACCCTATGTAGGGGGAACAGTACCTATTCTGCTCTGTGTCAGTGTGTATCAAGGTCTCTGAGGACAGGTGTCAATCCATATCTGCCAAGTGACCCTATGTAGGGGGAACAGTCCCTATTCTGCTCTGTGTCAGTGTGTATCAAGGTCTCTGAGGACTGGTGTCAATCCATATCTGCCAAGTGACCCTATGTAGGGGGAACAGTCCCTATTCTGCTCTGTGTCAGTGTGTATCAGGGTCCCTGAGGACAGGTGTCAATCCATATCTGCCAAGTGACCCTATGTTGGAGGTACAGTCCCTATTCTGCTCTGTGGCAGTGTGTATCAGGGTCCCTGTGGACAGGTGTCAATCCATATCTGCCAAGTGACCCTATGTAGGGGGAACAGTCCCTATTCTGCTCTGTGTCAGTCTGTAATAGGGATCATTAGGATAGGTGTCAATCCATATCTGCCAAGTGACCCTATGTAGGGGGAACAGTCCCTATTCTGCTCTGTGTCAGTGTGTATCAGGGTCTCTGAGGACAGGTGTCAATCCATATCTGCCAAGTGACACTATGTAGGGGGAACAGTCACTATTATGCTCTGTGTCAGTGTGTATCAGGGTCTCTGAGGACAGGTGTCAATCCATATCTGCCAAGTGACCCTATGTAGGAGGAACAGTCCCTATTCTGCTCTGTGTCAGTGTGTATCAGGGTCCCTGAGGACAGGTGTCAATCCATATCTGCCAAGTGACCCTATGTAGGGGGAACAGTCCCTATTCTGCTCTGTGTCAGTGTGTATGGGGTCCCTGAGGACAGGTGTCAATCCATATCTGCCAAGTGACCCTATGTATGGGGGACAGTCCCTATTCTGCTCTGTGGCAGTGTGTATCAGGGTCCCTGTGGACAGGTGTCAATCCATATCTGCCAAGTGACCCTATGTAGGGGGAACAGTCCCTATTCTGCTCTGTGTCAGTCTGTAATAGGGATCATTAGGATAGGTGTCAATCCATATCTGCCAAGTGACCCTATGTAGGGGGAACAGTCCCTATTCTGCTCTGTGTCAGTGTGTATCAGGGTCTCTGAGGACAGGTGTCAATCCATATCTGCCAAGTGACACTATGTAGGGGGAACAGTCACTATTATGCTCTGTGTCAGTGTGTATCAGGGTCTCTGAGGACAGGTGTCAATCCATATCTGCCAAGTGACCCTATGTAGGAGGAACAGTCCCTATTCTGCTCTGTGTCAGTGTGTATCAGGGTCCCTGAGGACAGGTGTCAATCCATATCTGCCAAGTGACCCTATGTAGGGGGAACAGTCCCTATTCTGCTCTGTGTGCTCTGTGTCAGTGTGTATGGGGTCCCTGAGGACAGGTGTCAATCCATATCTGCCAAGTGACCCTATGTATGGGGGACAGTCCCTATTCTGCTCTGTGTCAGCATGTATCAGGGTCCCTGAGGACAGTTGTCAATCCATATCTGCCAAGTGACCCTATGTAGGGGGAACAGTCCCTATTCTGCTCTGTGTCAGTGTGTATCAGGGTCCCTGAGGACAGGTGTCAATCCATATCTGCCAAGTGACCCTATGTAGGGGGAACAGTCCCTATTCTGCTCTGTGTCAGTGTGTATCAAGGTCTCTGAGGACAGGTGTCAATCCATATTTGCCAAGTGACCCTATGTAGAGGGAACAGTCCCTATTCTGCTCTGTGGCAGTGTGTATCAGGGTCTCTGAGGACAGGTGTCAATCCATATCTTCCAAGTGACCCTATGTAGGGGGAACAGTCCCTATTCTGCTCTGTGTCAGTGTGTATCAGGGATCATTAGGATAGGTGTCAATCCATATCTGCCAAGTGACCCTATGTAGGGGGAACAGTCCCTATTCTGCTCTGTGTCAGTGTGTATCAGGGTCTCTGAGGACAGGTGTCAATCCATATCTGCCAAGTGACCCTATGTAGGAGGAACAGTCCCTATTCTGCTCTGTGTCAGTGTGTATCAGGGTCCCTGAGGACAGGTGTCAATCCATATCTGCCAAGTGACCCTATGTAGGGGGAACAGTCCCTATTCTGCTCTGTGTCAGTGTGTATGGGGTCCCTGAGGACAGGTGTCAATCCATATCTGCCAAGTGACCCTATGTATGGGGGACAGTCCCTATTCTGCTCTGTGTCAGCATGTATCAGGGTCCCTGAGGACAGGTGTCAATCCATATCTGCCAAGTGACCCTATGTAGGAGGAACAGTACCTATTCTGCTCTGTGTCAGTGTGTATCAAGGTCTCTGAGGATAGGTGTCAATCCATATCTGCCAAGTGACCCTATGTAGGGGGAACAGTCCCTATTCTGCTCTGTGTCAGTGTGTATCAAGGTCTCTGAGGACAGGTGTCAATCCATATTTGCCAAGTGACCCTATGTAGGGGGAACAGTACCTATTCTGCTCTGTGTCAGTGTGTATCAGGGTCCCTGAGGACAGGTGTCAATCCATATCTGCCAAGTGACCCTATGTTGGAGGTACAGTCCCTATTCTGCTCTGTGGCAGTGTGTATCAGGGTTCCTGTGGACAGGTGTCAATCTATATCTGCCAAGTGACCCTATGTAGGGGGAACAGTCCCTATTCTGCTCTGTGTCAGTCTGTATCAGGGATCATTAGGATAGGTGTCAATCCATATCTGCCAAGTGACCCTATGTAGGGGGAACAGTCCCTATTCTGCTCTGTGTCAGTGTGTATCAGGGTCTCTGAGGACAGGTGTCAATCCATATCTGCCAAGTAACACTATGTAGGGGGAACAGTCCCTATTCTACTCTGTGTCAGTGTGTATCAGGGTCTCTGAGGACAGGTGTCAATCTATATCTGCCAAGTGACCCTATGTAGGAGGAACAGTCCCTATTCTGCTCTGTGTCAGTGTGTATCAGGGTCCCTGAGGACAAGTGTCAATCCATATCTGCCAAGTGACCCTATGTATGGGGGACAGTCCCTATTCTGCTCTGTGTCAACGTGTATCAGGGTCCCTGAGGATAGGTGTCAATCCATATCTGCCAAGTGACCCTATGTAGGGGGAACAGTCCCTATTCTGCTCTGTTTCAGTGTGTATCAGGGTCCCTGAGGACAGGTGTCAATCCATATCTGCCAAGTGACCCTATGTAGGGGGAACAGTACCTATTCTGCTCTGTGTCAGTGTGTATCAAGGTCTCTGAGGACAGGTGTCAATCCATATCTGCCAAGTGACCCTATGTAGGGGGAACAGTCCCTATTCTGCTCTGTGTCAGTGTGTATCAAGGTCTCTGAGGACTGGTGTCAATCCATATCTGCCAAGTGACCCTATGTAGGGGAACAGTCCCTATTCTGCTCTGTGTCAGTGTGTATCAGGGTCCCTGAGGACAGGTGTCAATCCATATCTGCCAAGTGACCCTATGTTGGAGGTACAGTCCCTATTCTGCTCTGTGGCAGTGTGTATCAGGGTCCCTGTGGACAGGTGTCAATCCATATCTGCCAAGTGACCCTATGTAGGGGGAACAGTCCCTATTCTGCTCTGTGTCAGTCTGTATCAGGGATCATTAGGATAGGTGTCAATCCATATCTGCCAAGTGACCCTATGTAGGGGGAACAGTCCCTATTCTGCTCTGTGTCAGTGTGTATCAGGGTCTCTGAGGACAGGTGTCAATCCATATCTGCCAAGTGACACTATGTAGGGGGAACAGTCCCTATTCTGCTCTGTGTCAGTGTGTATCAGGGTCTCTGAGGACAGGTGTCAATCCATATCTGCCAAGTGACCCTATGTAGGAGGAACAGTCCCTATTCTGCTCTGTGTCAGTGTGTATCAGGGTCCCTGAGGACAGGTGTCAATCCATATCTGCCAAGTGACCCTATGTAGGGGGAACAGTCCCTATTCTGCTCTGTGTCAGTGTGTATGGGGTCCCTGAGGACAGGTGTCAATCCATATCTGCCAAGTGACCCTATGTATGGGGGACAGTCCCTATTCTGCTCTGTGTCAGCATGTATCAGGGTCCCTGAGGACAGTTGTCAATCCATATCTGCCAAGTGACCCTATGTAGGGGGAACAGTCCCTATTCTGCTCTGTGTCAGTGTGTATGCGGGTCCCTGAGGACAGGTGTCAATCCATATCTGCCAAGTGACCCTATGTAGGGGGAACAGTCCCTATTCTGCTCTGTGTCAGTGTGTATCAAGGTCTCTGAGGACAGGTGTCAATCCATATTTGCCAAGTGACCCTATGTAGGGGGAACAGTCCCTATTCTGCTCTGTGGCAGTGTGTATCAGGGTCCCTGAGGACAGGTGTCAATCCATATCTTCCAAGTGACCCTATGTAGGGGGAACAGTCCCTATTCTGCTCTGTGTCAGTGTGTATCAGGGATCATTACGATAGGTGTCAATCCATATCTGCCAAGTGACCCTATGTAGGGGGAACAGTCCCTATTCTGCTCTGTGTCAGTGTGTATCAGGGTCTCTGAGGACAGGTGTCAATCCATATCTGCCAAGTAACACTATGTAGGGGGAACAGACCCTAGTCTGCTCTGTGTCAGTGTGTATCAGGGTCTCTGAGGACAGGTGTCAATCCATATCTGCCAAGTGACCCTATGTAGGGGGAACAGTCCCTATTCTGCTCTGTGTCAGTGTGTATCAGGGTCTCTGAGGACAGGTGTCAATCCATATCTGCCAAGTGACCCTATGTAGGGGGAACAGTCCCTATTCTGCTCTGTGTCAGTGTGTATCAGGGTCCCTGAGGACAGGTGTCAATCCATATCTGCCATGTGACCCTATGTAGGGGGAACAGTCCCTATTCTGCTCTGTGTCAGTGTGTATCAGGGTCCCTGAGGACAGGTGTCAATCCATATCTGCCAAGTGACCCTATGTATCGGGGACAGTCCCTATTCTGCTCTGTGTCAGCGTGTATCAGGGTCCCTGAGGACAGGTGTCAATCCATATCTGCCAAGTGACCCTATGTAGGGGGAACAGTCCCTATTCTGCTCTGTGTCAGTGTGTATCAAGGTCTCTGAGGACAGGTGTCAATCCATATCTGCCAAGTGACCCTATGTAGGGGGAACAGTCCCTATTCTGCTCTGTGTCAGTGTGTATCAGGGTCTCTGAGGACAGTTTTCTATCCATATCTGCCAAGTGACACTATGTAGGGGGAACAGTCCCTATTCTGCTCTGTGTCAGTGTGTATCAGGGTCCCTGAGGACAGGTGTCAATCCATATCTGCCAAGTGACCCTATGTAGGAGGAACAGTCCCTATTCTGCTCTGTGGCAGTGTGTATCAGGGTCCCTGAGGACAGGTGTCAATCCATATCTGCCAAGTGACCCTATGTAGGGGGAACAGTCCCTATTCTGCTCTGTGTCAGTGTGTATCAGGGATCATTAGGATAGGTGTCAATCCATATCTGCCAAGTGACCCTATGTAGGGGGAACAGTCCCTATTCTGCTCTGTGTCAGTGTGTATCAGGGTCTCTGAGGACAGGTGTCAATCCATATCTGCCAAGTGACCCTATGTAGGAGGAACAGTCCCTATTCTGCTCTGTGTCACTGTGTATCAGGGTCTCTGAGGACAGGTGTCAATCCATATCTGCCAAGTGACCCTATGTAGGGGGAACAGTCCCTATTCTGCTCTGTGTCAGTGTGTTTTAGGGTCTCTGAGGACAGGTGTCAATCCATATGTCAAGGTGTCAATATGTCATATGTCAGGTGTCAATCCATATCCATTGTGATTTAGGAATGTTAGGTGATTTCTGCCCTTTGTGGATTAAAACCAGACTCTGCATCAACTGTGTAATTTTCCATGGGAGTTTTGCAATGGATCCCCCTTCGGCATGCCACTCCAGTCCAGGTGTTAGTCCCCTTGAAACAATTTTTCCATCACTATTGTGGCATGAAAGAGTCCCTGTGGGTTTTAAAATTCGCCTGCCCATTAAAGTCTATGGCGGTTCGCCCGCTTCGCCAGTTCGCGAACGTTTGCGGAAGTTCGCGTTCGCCGTTCGCGAACCGAAAATTTTATGTTCGCGACATCACTAATGCCAATGAACATTGTTGCACTAATCAAAGGTAGATTTGCTAGTAAAGTATCAGTTAGAGACTACTATAGCCAAGAGAAGTCATTACATGTCACTGACAAGTTTATTTACTAAAGTAAGACTTTTAGGAATTCAAATTAAATAGAAAGGAAATGTAATGTAAAATTTAGTGTCAAAATAACCAACCTGCTAATTAGATGTCAGGTCTCACAGCTCACTTACCTGGTGCTCCCTTGCCGCGCCTCCCTCTTTATCTGCAGTGGCTTGATACGGAAACACGTCGGACAGCCTCTACAAAGGGCAGGATTACTATAGGGATGTAGTTTGGGGAACAAATTATGTGGGAGAGATGTTTCCCTCTCCCCTATTTAACTGCAGCTGATAATGTCTGACCCATTTTGCCTGTTTATTGCCCATGAGCCTGTGCTACCTTAACTGACGTTTTGCTATTTCCGACTGCGTCTACGCTTTCTCTCTATTGATACCTCGCTTACGTTTTATTTTTGTTCAGCTCGTACCTGCATTTAGGGCTGAACAATGGCTGACTTTGAGATTTTTTTTCTAGTTTGCCTATTTTGGCCTTAAATATTGAATTCATGTTTAAATTTTCATGGAATTCCTGCCATTTCTTTCTTTAGTGAATAAATGTAATTATGCATAATTACATTTGCCCTCAGTCAGGAGCTGCTTTATTTCCAGCAAGGACTCTTATAAGCAGGTTAATCCCTCAAGAGGTTCACCCAAATAGATAGTTGCCTAGCTAAATACTACCTACATACATGCAGTGGCTGGTTGTCTCCTAATGTGTGGCTGATTCTAAAAACGCAAGAGAATTACTAATTAGTTCTTCACAGTAAACACCAGCCAGTGGTTGCCACGGTCCTCGGTGGCAGTTACATGGCTACTGACGCACAAAAAAAAACACTTTCCAATCCTATCCTTTAACTTTCAAAAAAGAACATATTATACCACTGAAACAGGTCATCATATGTTATAATAATATTGCTATATTTTCTATCATATTAAAGATATATTTTCTTTCTTTGTTATTCAGTACATCTTACTTACAATCCGTATGGAGAGTTTATCAGATTATTGAGTCTTTGACTGTTTCCAATAAGAGTTGTGCATTTTCTAATGATAAGAAATTAGTCTTTAGATGATCACACCTACATTCTGAAACTCCTAAAGTTGAGTAATGGCTCGTTCAATGTTGTCGGGAACTGTTGCTAACTAAAGTGGCTGTTACTAACTTTATAAAGTAAGGGTTGTTTTCCTAAACAAAAGATTTACGAGATAAGGTTGCGCCAAAACAGAATAGACATAGTATAGTTACAAATAAATAAAAAAAATCCAATATATAAAAAAATCCAATATAAAATATAAAAAGAAGTCCGAGACATTGAAAAAAATAAAAATAAAGAAGTCTAATAAAAGTCCCAGAAGAGAATGGTATTCATTCGTACGCAAAAAACAAAAGGAAAAACTAATAGTGCATTATATCCCACAGATAGATAAAATATGTCCTACTCAAGTTTTTAAGAGCTTATAACCAGCTCTAGTATGAATAGCGTGCAGTGGTACAATCCACACTTAGGGATACGTGATGATATGTTGTTGGGTAGATGTTTTGTCAATATGTAGACCATAAAAGAAATTTAAAAAAGACAACAATAGTGCACACTGTGTAAAAAGATGCCAGGAGAATTAAATTATAAATGGTTATTCACATTTAGTAGAGCAGACAAACTGCTCCCTGTATATGACATAAGTGGTATAATCCCCACCTTGGATTCGTTAGGAGTAGTCCCCACTGGAACGTAAAATCGATGCTAGGTAGAAAATAACAGAACAAAAAAAAAAAGTTAAATGGCACACTCACAAATGGAAGAAGCCAAAATACCTTTAATAAAACAATATAAAATATCCACAGCAGTATAAAATATCCACAACGCGTTTCACCAACAAGGCTTTATCAAGTGGAGATAAAACTACAAAATCTCCCCTTTGGTGACTGGTAATTACCAGTTGGTTTTACTGTAACTACTCCCATAGGATATCATTACAGACTGATTGCTTACAGACTGATTTCCAAGCCTGTCACAAAAGTTTACCAGCAGCTGTTATCTCTCAAACTTTAAAACTTTTCTTAGCTAGGTGGAAAGACACTAAATAATGTTAACAACTGTAAAGGCTCCAATACATCCTACAGTCCTACAGTTAGATACAATTTTATAACATGACAGGAGGCTTCGTATTTGCTTAAGACTTTCTTTACTTAAGCTTCACAGCAGCACTTTTTTACTTAGTAACAAGGTAACCAATCAGAAAAAAGATAACATGGTATAAAAGTCCCTCCCTGTGACGTCACTTCCTCTTTCTTTGCTGCTTCACACCAGTACAGGTCAGAGTGCCACTGTCTCCTACTTTTCTGTGGATTCTGTGGTTTATTCTTTATTCCTTATTTTTTACCTATCTGTTTCTGTCATAATTTCTCTTTAAATATGGTTTCTTATTCCTAGGTGTTTGTTTCCTACCCTGTCTTATTTTTCCCTAAGTTTCTTTTAACTTAGTTCTTATTACCACCTTATTTTTCTTTCCTCATTCTTACAGTTCCATTTCTGTTGTGTATCTATTGAATGTATTGAATTAATAATTTTTAAAATTTACCATTTTAACGGTCCGGGTTGCGGTCGGCATATTTTGCCCCGTTTTCCCGGGCTTTCTGGGCCGTGGAGAACGCCTCCAGCGGCCCCGGGTGCGCACGGCGGCCATCTTGGATCTCGCGCACCTCTGCGAGATCCAAACGGCCGCTTCTCTTCCTTGTGCGCATGAGCACGATCGCGGCGGCCATTTTCTTGGAGCCGCGATCGGAGCCCAAATAGCCGCACGGCGGCCATTTTAACTGCACTTCGGCAGTATATTAATTTCTAACAAAGAAATATATATATTTTACACTGCTATTTTTCAGATAATAATAATAATATTACCTCTGAGTAGGTTTGATTTCAGTTACTGGCTTATACTACTCCCCCTGGTGGTGAAGGGGAAGTACTACTTGGAACCAAATATTTATATTTCGAATTCATATTAAACAACTCAATACCGTTGTTGGGATTACCCCATTACCATTCAGCCTGAGTTTCATCACATTAATACTGAATTATTTTGAGGGTAAATCCCTAAATATATTTATGATTGCTGTTATGATATACAGCCCATGATTGGCCCGCTTTGTCTGTGCCGCTATACCTCTATACGGGTTTGAAATATTACTCCCGGAGGTTATTAAGACTGGGTGACCCCCAGCTACAGCTTGCACTGTTTTAAAACATTTTAATAAAGTTTTGTGTTATTTCGGACGGCCTCAATACATTCTAATGCTGGCCTATTCTGCCCCATAGGTATCATCACTATTGCTATGGAGGCTTCAATCCAAGACCAAAACTTACAAGCTGTTATAAATGCGGCTGTTGCCGCTTCACTGGAAAAGGCCCTGGCTCGGGTGCTGCCCATTGAGCCTAAAGATCCAAAAACTTCTGAGCCCCCGCCTTCTGAGGAAGAGGCGGATGATTCAGATTCCACAAGAAGGAACCCTTCCAAACCCAATAAAAGATATTGGAAAGGGGATGGGCCAGAACCACTCAAACGCAAGGGGAAAGAACCGGCAAAACGCCCGAAACAGACTGACACCAAAACGAAACATCCCGTGCAACCTACTCTGTCAGAGGAAGAGGACGACTCTTTTGATTTACACCCCTTGGCCATCCTAGATGAATGGCAAGCCGACCACTCTTCTGAAGATGAAGAAGACTGGCCTGGGGCTTCTTTTAAAGGGGCACCTTTCCCTCAAGATTTTAATAGAGATCTCACAACAGAGGATTCTGTACCTGAACAGAACCCTTCGGAAGACGCCGAAACCTTTATGGATACACTGGGTCAACCCCTATTTGACCCACGGCATATCAGATATCCTCGGTCTTCTGAATGGTCACTCCCAATTCATCTCTCCCAATATATCCATTTCTGGATCAGGAGACCACTAGACCGGGAGGTCCGCAAGCGCCTAAGAGCTGAATGCCCTAGGCCGACTTTGCCGGACAAGGTTGCCATGACCCCGGAGTTCGATCCAATGCTCTACACATACCTAGCCAGAACTGGCCGTGACCCTAAAAAGGGCATCGAACGCAGCCTACGCCTCACCCAGGACAAGATGTTGGATGTCCTGGGGCCCCTGGCAAGAATTCTACTATTGGCTGATGAAGCCCTCACTAACGAGGGCCCCTTAGACCCATCGGTTATAAGAGAATGGGCACTACGCTCCATTTGCCTGCTGGGCAATGCAAATACTTCCCTATGTACGGAGCGTAGAAAAGCAGTGCTGCTGCGTATGGATGCCAAACTAACCGATCTGGGTACCAAAGAATTGGGCCCCAAGGCTAAGGGTCTATTATTTGGAGAACCCTATATCAAAGAGTTGCACAAGCATGTAAACTTATACACTACTTTGAACAAGGCACAATCATCCATGAAAAGAGTATTCCACCAACAACCCTCACGGGTTTTTGGAAGGGCTGGCCGTTCAAGGGGTCGTACAGTCAGCCGCTTCTGGGCCACAGGCCAACGCCAGCGACCCCCCACCTCATCCTTCTTCCCCAACTACCAGTCAAGGGGTTTCTACACCCAAAGAGCAGACAGGGGAAGAGGAAGCAGAGCCCGTGGACGCAACAGATACCCTACAGGTGAGATTTCCTACCTTTCACCTTACTACGGTTTATCATGCGGGCAGGTTATTACATTGTATAGATATGTGGAAGACGCTGTCTTCAGATACCTGGGTTCTAAACACAGTTCGGGGTTATTTGATAGAATTTTATTCTCTCCCTACTCAAACAGGTTTTCCCCATTACCCGATAATGTCAAGAGCTCAAACCACACTCCTCGATTCGGAACTACGTTCCTTACTGACAAAAGGAGCTATTCAACCAGCTCCAAACGACAAAGGCTTTCTAAGTTCCATCTTCCTAGTCAAGAAGAAATCAGGGGAATTTCGCCCAGTAATCAACCTTCGCCAGTTGAATACTTTCGTGATATACAGGCACTTCAAAATGGAAGGGATTCATCTCCTCAGAGACATCCTCCGACCAGGCGATTGGTTCACCAGACTCGACCTCAAGGATGCTTACCTCTCCGTACCGATACATACATCCAGCCGACGTTTTCTCCGCTTTCTTTGGCACCACCGGGTCTTCCAATTCACCTGCCTTCCATTCGGCCTGAGTTCCGCTCCATGGTGCTTCACCAAAGTACTCAAACCAGTCACCGCACATCTTCGAGCAAGAGGCATTCGCTGCCTAATCTACCTCGACGACCTCTTACTACTCTGTGACGACGCATCCAGCATACAGTCACAAACGAACTACGCATCTTCATTGATCGAATCTTTGGGATTCGTTATCAACAAGGCGAAATCCTCACTGACTCCATCCCAAATCATTCAATTTCTCGGCTTCGAGATTGACTCCTCTACCTGTGTTCTCCGCCTACCTCAAGCCAAACTAACTGCGATCAGGAAGGAACTACGCAAGACGCTTCGACAAGCGGATATACCTCTCCGAGGTTTAGCTCGGATTGTAGGCCTACTTTCGGCTTCCATTCAGGCGATCTACCCAGGTCCCCTCCACTATCGGGCCATGCAACGCCTGAAGGCTCAGTTCCTCCAGACCCATCCATCATACGACCAGAGGGTCCCGATCACTACCGAGGTGAGGGAGGAACTCAACTGGTGGCTCCGCCACATGTCTGCCTGGAATGGCAAAGCGATTTTTGGCCCCACTCCAGACTTTGTGGTGGAATCAGACGCGAGCCTCCAAGGCTGGGGCGCAACTTGTCATGCAACTTCCACCGGGGGACCATGGACTGCGGCGGAACACTCTCTCCACATCAATTGTCTGGAGTTAATTGCAGGCTCGTTCGCAATCCGCAGTCTGGCCAACCACCTCTCAGACTGCTGCATCCTCCTTCGAATGGACAATATCTCAGCTGTCCAATACATCAACAAACTAGGAGGGGCCAGATCACGTACCCTATCCGAAGTGACAAAGGACATCTACAATTTTTGTTTCCAACGCAACATAACAATTCGAGCAGAATATCTCCCGGGAGAGACGAACATTACGGCGGATTGGTTCTCCCGACATTGGAGGGACGTCAGCGACTGGCGCCTGCACAAATCAGTTTTCTTCCGCATCTCCAAGCTCAGAGGACCGTTTACTCTGGAACTTTTCGCCTCCCGAACGAATTTTCAAGTCCCACATTTCTTCAGCTGGCTACCAGACCCAGAATGCTCGGCGGTAGATGCCTTCCTTCAAAAGTGGCCGACTACGGGAGCCTACGCTTTCCCTCCTTTCGCAATGATCCCGAGAGTCCTTCTCCAGATTCGCAGACAACAAGTCACGCTGGTACTACTCACCCCGCTCTGGCAGGGCCAAGCATGGTTCCCAGAGCTCCTGGACCTATCCTGC